>NW_026775573.1:68898436-73698436 GCF_030987335.1 Cornus florida | reverse complement strand
TTAGACGGATAGAGTAGAACAGAGACTTGCCTTTGAGTTTTTGTTTGAAACTCTAAACTATCGTCTCTGAAGGTTCCGTTAACGTCCTAGACTGTAGTTCTACACAACCACGCTCCTTCCTCCTTGAACTGCTTTGTATAGCACTCAACACCACCCTGTGTTTCCCTCAAATCCTTCCCTCTATTTCTTTCTCTGTATTTCTGTATCTCTCTCTCTCTCTCTGTTTTACAGAACTTTGGTTATTGTTTTTTAAAACCCTAAACCACCGTATTGTCTATACTTATAGATGAAAATAATAACCCTAGGTAACGTGTAATTAGCGAACCCATCTACAACCCTAGTCGGCCCATAACAAAAGAAAAGAACCCTAACCCTAAACATAAAAATAGTTTTCTTGTGTAATTCAAATACACATACGAGGAATACAAACAAAAATAATATCATGAAACAATAAATTACAATAAGATAATTAAAATTCCAACTAATTAATTAAAACACTTAAACAACTAATTCCAATTAAATAATTAAAACACTTAAACAAGTAATTCTAATAAAATAATTTAAAATACATCAATTAATGCAATTAAATCACCGCAAGTAAAATAATTAAGCAATTAATCAAATAAAAATGCAATTAAATCAAAAATTAACTACCAGAAATATCCTTTTCAAATTAGGGGTATTACATTCTTCCCCCCTAACAAAAGGAATTCCGTCCTCGGAATTCGCTCTTACCTTCTTCCAATATTTCAGGAAACTGCGAGCGAATGACATCCTCCCCATTCCCAAGTGGTCTCAGCCTCATTGTGATGACTCCACTGAACACGAACTAATGGAATAACCTTGTTATGAAGGATTTGATCCCGCCGGTCAACAATATGACACGGTGGCTCCAAATAAGTTGCATCCGGCTGTAACTCAATCTCCCCAACATCAATATGCTGATACCGATCCTCAGCTCACAAAAATTTTTGCAACATGGAAACGTAGAATACGTTGTGTACGCGATCCAAATTATCCAGCAGTGCTAACCGATAAGCAACCGCTCCAACTCTATCCGTAATCATAAATGAACCGACAAATCGTGGTGACAACTTCCTTTTCTTCCCAAAGTGCATGACTCCTTTCATATGAAACACTTTGAGTAGAACCTGATCCCCAACCTGAAACTCCAAAGCACGTGTACGACGATCCGCATAGCTCTTCTGCCTATTTTAGGCAGTATGCATGCGATCTCGAATAAGAGCTATCTTCTCAGAAGCATCCTTGATGAACTCAAGACCCAAGAATCTGCTCTCACCGACCTCCATCCAACAAACAGGCGATCGACACGGTATGCCATATAACGCCTCAAATGGTGCCATCCCAATAGTCTTCTGAAAACTATTGTTATAAGCAAACTCCACAAGCGGTAAATAATCCTCCCAGTAGCCCCTGAAATCAAGAACGCACGACCGAAGCATATCCTCCATGATCTGATTAACCCTCTCAGTCTATCCATCAGTCTGAAGATGATAAGTAGTACTAAGGTGCAACTCTATACCCAAAGCCTGCTTGAAACTCTTCCAGACACAAAACTCGAATCCCTGTCCGATATAATAGACAATGGAATGCCATGTAACTTCACAATCTTAGTAATGTAAAGTCGCGCCAACTGTTTCGAAGTGTAGTCAGTGCGAATAGGCAAGAAATGAGCTGATTTCATCAGTCTGTCCACGATAACCCAAATGGAATTGTGATCCTTGAAGGACTTTGGCAACCCTTCCACAAAATCCATAGAAATGCTTTCCCATTTCCACTTCGGTATCGGTAGTGGCTGTAGAGCTCCTGGTGGCCTCTGATGATCAATCTTGACCATCTAACAAGTACTACATCATGAGACAAAAAGAGCAATGTCCCTCTTCATACCTGCCAACCAAAACTGCCGTTTCATATCCTGATACATTTTGTCGCCTCCTGGATGAACAGAAAACTCAGAGTGGTGAGTCTCAGTCATCACATCCTTCCTCAAATCATCAGCAGAAGGTACCACTAACCGTCCCTTGTACCTTAAACCTCCATCAGCCCCAACATAGTAGAATGGAACCTCTCCAGAAGCTATCTCTGCAACCTTGTCAATGCACTGCTGATCCGTGAGTTGTGCCTTCAAAACCTTGTGAATAATAGAAGGTGTAACTACCATACAAGCCATGAAAGCATCCGACAACTCATCCACTGTCCTCAAAGCATTCCACTCCATAGTGAATAGAGTAGAAAGACTACCAATAGGTCAGAGATTGAGTGTATCTGCCACCACATTCGCTTTCCCTGGATGGTACTGTATAGAGAAGTGATAATCTTTCACAAACTCCAACCATCTGCACTGTCTCATATTCAACTCCCGCTGAGTGAACAAGTACTGAAAATTCTTGTAATCGCTAAATAACCTGAAGGACTCACCCAACGGATAATGCCTCCAAATGCGTAAGGCAAAGACCACAGCTGCCAACTCCAAATCATGTGTTGGATAATTAAACTCATGAGGCTTAAGCTTCCGAGATCTAAACGAAATCGGTCGCTCCTCCTGCATCAGAACACATCCAAGACCCTGTAATGAAGCATCCGTGTAGACCAGATACTCTATCCCGCTCTGTGGGATAGATAAAACTGGTGCAGAAGTCAACTTAGTCTTTAGCTCATCAAAAGCTTTCTGACAATGTTCATCCCACATGAACCATACACCCTTCTTATTCAGATAAGTGAGTGGTCCCACTATCTTAGAGAATCCCTGGATGAACCTCCTGTAATATCCTACCAAACTGAGGAAACTCCGAATCTCGGTAGGTGAAGTAGGCTGTCCCCACTCAACTACTGCTGAAACCTTGGCTGGATCCACCGCTATCCCTCTTTTTGACACCACGTGACCCAGAAATTTCACCTCCCGTTGCCAAAATTCACACTTCTCGAACTTGGCATACAACTGGTGCTCACGAAGTGTCTACAAGACTATCCGAAGATGTCTAGCATGATCGTCCTCTGACCTCGAGTAAATCAACATGTCATCTATGAAGACAATGACAAATTGATCCAAGTAAGCCCTAAAGACTCTGTTCATTAAATCCATGAAGACCGCTGGTGCGTTAGTCAACCCAAACGGCATCACCCGAAACTCATAAGATCCATACCTAGTGAGAAACGTTGTTCTCGGAACATCCTGCTCCCAAACCCGAAGTTAATGATATCCAGACCGCAGATCAATCTTAGAGAAATAGGTAGCTCCTTTCAAATGATCAAAAAAGTCATCAATCTTGGGCAAAGGATACTTGTTATGAATCGTAACCTTGTTCAACTCCCTGTAATCTGTACACAGGCGAAGTGAACAATCCTTCTTCTTTACAAATAAGATCGGTGCACCCCAGGGTGAAGTACTTCGGCGAATAAAACCCTGGCTGAGTAGCTGCTGAATCTCATCCCTCAATTCGCGCATCTCCACTGGTGCCAACCTGTACGGTGCCCTAGCAATAGGCATAGTGCCTGGAGCTAAGTCTATCACAAAGTTGATCTCGCAACTAAGCGATAACCCTAGAATATCCTGAAATACATCTGGGAACCCTACACAATTGGTATGTTATCCAATGATACAGTAGTCCCCTCCTCCGTTTCCTCCCCCATATGAACTAATAGGTGCTAGTGACCCCGTTAGAACGCGGCATAGCAATGACGTACCTATCCTGATCAGGTATGGTGCACATAATGGACCCATCCAAAACAAATAACTTGAGCATGGCAGTGATAACCAATCCATCCCTAGTATCACGTCATAAGTGTGCATGTTCAGGACTAGAAGATTAGCTAGAAATCTGAGTCTACCAACATCTAGTGTCACAGGCCCATCACTCTCATGAAAACAAAATGGCAGTATTGCCTAACGGTGTACAAACATGCTGAGGTCTATTGCATACGTGTGTCACCACCCAATCCATGAAAATCCCCTGTTTCTGAATACTCTGTAGAGTAAAACACGTAAGGTAAAATGAAAAGCTTCACTATCGTCCCATTTTTAGATTAGCACTCTATCCTGGGACGTCCTCATTCCAAACCAAACCTACCATAATGATTTACATAAGTTCTCTCACAAACTCCTTGGTAACCATCCTATCTCAACATAATGTACCACAAACAAATATTTGTTTGCCTGAACAAAATCAATCACTCCACTATGATAGACATTTATGAGCCCAACATACACATTCTAATATAGTCACATAAAATCATCTGTATATAAACCACAAAAATGCTATCGCAAAACACAGTAAAGATATCCAAAACCTACTAGTTCACTTTATTAAGAACTTTTCCAAACCATAAACTGTTAAACGAATAATCGTAAACTATTCTTTAGCATAATCATAGTGTACGTGATTAAATCCGTACTACACTTACTAATACCTCCTCCATTACTAGTAATTAAAAGTACTCTTAAAAGAGCAATCATCATTAAACTCCGATGCCCTCCATCTTGGATGCTTCGGTATCTCCTCCATCCTGATCTTCTTCGGGGTCCTCCTTTCCACTTGGTTTAGCTTCGAGCAACACCGAAGTTGTGTCAGTTCCACAGTATAGTGGCCAATCCTGCACACAAGAAACTTTCCTTAACTTGTACTCCGAAACGACGCCTATTGGAATCAACTCCTTGGTCTCCAATTTTGCCTTCTTGGTCGGCCTTCGTAGGGGAATCACCAGAGTAACCTTCCTTGGCCTTAGGCCCATCTTTGTTTTCATCGTGGACCCCATCCTTTTCCTAGTGCCAAACATTCTGCAATTACAGAATAATCTTAACATCAGTACTTTCTAAATGAACTGTAAAGGAATACTATGAATCCTAAACTTAAGCTCTAATTCAAAGAAAACGCTACGCAGAAGTCTTAATACGAAACATCCTAGAGACACTTGAACCTGGAATGCTCTGATACCAACTATGATACCCTTCGGATCCGAGACACGGGTTGATCAGGCCCAAGCCCAAACCCAAGGGATATAAAAGAATTAATATGTTAAAACGAACACGGAGTACAAAAATAAATTTGAGAAATGAAAATTAAGCTGAAAGAAACTAAATTAAAAATCCTCAAATTAAAATTATTAAAATCCATTAATCCAAACCTCCAATTATTTAACAACTCAGAAATCCGTCTAGAGGACCCCTAATAAAAATCCTAACTGCAAAATAAAATAACTGTAATCAAAATCCAAACTAGTAAGGAAGCAGTCCAACGTAGTCGGTGGAAGGGAAGTCTGTATCTACTCTGCACGATCAAGCTCTAACCTTGGAACTGATGAGCACCTAGAAAAATAAATAAATAAATAAAGAGTGGGTCAGGCCCACATGCAAGTTCTATTCTACTATGATCCAAACAAGAATCTGATACGCAGATACATCCTAGATAGACTAAAAAATATCTAGAGTAGTCCATATATGTATACAATACACACTATAAGACGCTCACTAGTCCAATAGGTCTGTCTCAGCCTGAGTAGAGATACCATGCAAATCGCACATTACGCGGTCATGTGTACCTAGACCTACCAGGGAACAGCAACTACTGTCCAGCTATCCATCCTAGGCGATATACGCACCCTAACCATAGTCATGAGACTCAAGCTCATACCATGGCACCGTAATATAGATATATAAAATCCGTTCCAGATGTGTCATTCAAAAAGTTTATTGACCTGACACCTAATTATAAGTATTACTTAACTTGTATAGTTAATCCATCTTATTTCCATATAGGTAGGACTTAGTATTAGACTAATCCATCCCTAAAATAGATAGGTCTCAGTGTTTTGAACTGAGCCGTCCCTATTATGTTACCATCCCATACCGGTGCATATCCATTCATGTAAGTAAGACTTAACTTTTTATTGTTAATCCAACTCACTCCAAAGCTAGGTAGGATTTAATGTTTTACTAATCCATCCCTAATATGCCACCATCCCATACAGGTGCATGCAATCGTCCACATAACATAATTGTTAAAACAATAATTGTTATTTATCTACTACTATCCAAGATATGCATCAATATAAATTAATACATATATATCAATATTAGGCATTCAATATAGAGCCTAAAAAAAATATTGTAAACTGCTAAAACAAATACAAGCATTCACATCCTCCAATTTGTCCTTTAACTGATGCAGTTGAACAGCAAGGTGAATATTAATTTGATTCAACACAAGCATGGTTAAATTCAAGTAATCTGTGTTACTTATAATCCTGTTCAAATATGATTAATCAAAATTAAATCACATATAAACAATCCTCCAAGTTCCAAAGTGCAAACAGATTAACATTTAAAGTGCAACTTGTAGGATCGTTCCCTAACTGTACACTGTCCATTCCTTAATCCCCTTTATGAATTATTGTTTACCTATATTCTTACAGGTCTAAAACAATAATATACATCATTTGAAACAATTTAAACAAAGTACACAAATTCTGTATAGCCCAAACAGTCCCTAAACCACCCAAACAGTCCCTAAAACCAACTTCGGAGAAGCCTAAGGAGAGAGCAGGCTCTCCCAAAATTGGGACCCTACTCCACTTTGCCTAGCCGGCTCTAGTACCCTTAGAGTCGGCTCCAATACATCTAGAGCTTGCTCCCCCCTTTGGGAGCTGGCTCCAAGGACTTTGGGAGCCTTCTCTCCCTCTCTTAGCAGCCGTTGTCCCTTCCAGTTTTCTTTCTCGCCTCCGACCACACTTACAGTCTCTGTATTAAGTTTAATTACATGTTTTAAGGTCCCATCCTAGTTCCAGATTAATTTTAAAGCAGTATGACCCAACCATGATAGGAAATTTAACACAAGTTTTAAGCATCGACAGTAAGAACACAGGTTGAAGTTTTAAAACAACAGAGACCAGATTAATTCCATGGAATCACATAACGATTACACATGCATAAAAGATGTATTTTAGCTTTAGTTTAATCCCTGGAGTCTATCTAAGCATGCACAGAACACAGATTAGAGGGATAGAGTAGAACAGAGACTTGCCTTTGAGTTTTAGTTTGAAACTCTAAACTGTCGTCTCTAAAGGTTTCGTTAACATCCTAAACTGTAGTCCTACACAACCATGCTCCTTCCTCCTTGAACTGCTCTGTATAGCACTCAACACCACCTTGTGTTTCCCTCAAATCCTTCCCTCTGTTTCTTTCTCTGTATTTCTGTATCTCTCTCTTTCTCTGTTTTACAGAACTTTGGTTATTGTTTTCTAAAACCCTAAACCACCGTATTGTCTATACTTATAGATGAAAATAGTAACCCTAGGTCACATGTAATTAGCGAACCCATCTACAACCCTAGTCGGCCCATAACAAAAGAAAAGAACCCTAACCCTAAACATAAAAATAGTTTTCTTGTGTAATCCAAATACACATACGAGGAATACAAACAAAAATAATATCAGGTTACAATAAATTACAATAACATAATTGAAATTCCAACTAATTAATTAAAACACTTAAACAACTAATTCCAATTAAATAAACCAATTAAATAATTAAAACACTTAAACAAGTAATTCCAATTAAATAATTAAAAATACATCAATTAATGCAATTAAATCACCCCAAGTATAATAATTAAGCAATTAATCAAATAAAAATTCAATTAAATCAAAAATTAACTACCTGAAATGTGACGGCCCAAGTTTTTCAACCAGGTGCATCAGTGATGAACCGAAAGTGATCCGATAACGAATCCGAATTACGGAAGCTAAAGGGAAACCAAGGTCTCTAGAGATAGGAGTCACTCCTAAGACACAAATGTGATCCTCTATGAGGTCACGGAACTTAAAGAGGACAAAAACGGAAACAAAGGTCAAAAAGGACAAAATTTGTTATCCAAGGGGCAAAAAGGTCAATTCACTATTAAAAGGAGAAACTTGACTCTAAACAAGTCAAACAAGGTTAATACAACCTAATCTAATCATTTTAAAACATTCCAAGAGGTCCCATAGACTTTGGCTAAGAATCTCACAAAATGCCCCGTCCCGGTTGAAGTGAAAACTGATACTACTTTACTAAAACATACATAACTCCCACTGTGTTTAGAATTTGAGAATGGGATTGTACCATTGGAAATATAACTCAAAATTCTTGAGTTTAGGCTCAAGAATCACCCCATTTGGATTAGAAACGAAATAGCTATGACCCATTGAAGTTGGATGATCAGTGCTGAAACTCAACAGAGGTAAGGCTCGGGTTCTAGCTATTTTGGTCTACCGAAATGAAGTTTTGGACGACCGAAATGAAGATGCTGAGACCTAAAATCATGAAGAAAAGGTTCCAATTGCTTCGGTAGACCGAAATAAAGGTTCGGTCGACCGAAATGACCCTTAAACAGTGTTTTTGGCTACTGGAATAAGAGATTACTGTACCAATACCAAACCATTAACCATCGGTCAACCGAAATGGAGTTTTGGTCGACTAAAACACTTTGAAAACCTGCTGCTGAACTTGCTATCTGCTGAACTTGATTCAAAATGAATGCACAAAACTGATTGCTCAATAAAAAATGGATATGTGAACATGCTAACATCTTTGCTATGGATATTTGAGTACAATATAATGGCCCATGGCCTCATACACATCATTTATAAGATTTTGACCTCTCAAACCTCAAACTTTGATTAAAGGACATTTGAAGCAAAACTTTATTACCAAAAGTGTCTAAGTACAAAAGCATACATGTTTCTAATGTCAAAAGCAAATATTTGAGTGTTATTACATATTAAGAAAGCTACTAAAGCTCCAAAAGTACCATACACCCATGGCATTCAAAATATGATATCAAAAGTCAATTCATGCTAAACACTTGCATGTTAATATACAAAAATACTTCAAATAGCTCAAAAGTTTCTAAGGATGATGAGCATCCATGAACATGGTCTCTTTACCTGAAAAACAACCCAAACCACTAGGGTGAGTAATCAAGTTACTCGTAGGAGAAACATATGCGTATACCCTAAGGTTTCAACATCATTGCAAGATCAATATAGACGAATACAAGGGAGCATTCCACTTAACGTCTATGTTCAAGGGGTGCTAAGGGATCATCTTAAGTTAACTTGAATGATTCTTTAGTAATACAAATCAATATCAATGTACTTAACAACATCAATTCGCCAATAACAAGAACTTCAAGCTACAATTAAGTATTGGTTGTCAACTTGAAATTTAATGCGAAAACAAGTAATGGAAGACTTGAACATCGCGTCTTGGACTTAACCAAGAACAATACGGTTATTCCAGGCATTAACCTGCTGGGAAGACCACCCTAGTGCGCACTATCTCTATTAGGGAGAACTCATACCTCCCGTACTAAAGCCAAACTTTAGCCATGTCACATGTAACAATGTCCCAAGAGATTCCAAAATATATATCAAATTCAAAACTTATATATATATAATAAGGCATACAAACCACCTTCCATGCACAAGTATTTTGAAACCATACAAACCATGTCTTAGGGTTCCAAATCTAGAATGGCATGCCAAATGACAAATTCACATCATGATATTATGCACAATACAATATCACAAATTTATCAATTCAAGTCATGCCTCAATAACAAGCTCTATATACTAATTATCAACATCATAGCAATAAGCTCCTAAATAATTACAATTAGTAATTCACAAGGGCATAGAATTATTGTAACAACAAATATAGCAATTCATATCAATAGAAATTGCATACAACATCAATAATTCTACAACTGTCCCACATCACTAACACATATGAAATTTCTAGAATTTAGCATGCTACCAAATTATATAATCCTCCTACACATAGTTTACACATATCATACATGCTTAAATCAATAAACCCTAAGTCAAGAAGTGAAGGTTTCCTATAATATGCAATGCTATCATATCAAAAGCATGTACACAATATATATTAAACCACAAGGACTATAAAACACTTAGAATATAAACATACTACTACCCCTACCTCAATAGATAATTAAATCTCTATAATCCAAGCTACCAAGCACAAAATGGAAAACAAGCTTAGGATTCTTAAAGAGGAGAGTGAGAGGAATCCTTTCTCTCCTAAGGTCAAAGGCCTAGGGTGAATGGAAGAGTGCAAAATGTGAAGTCAAAGCTCTATACTAAGCTTTCCTCTAATGGAGTCTTTGCTAGGGTTCATGAGAGATAATAGAGTGAAGAAGGTAAAGTGTAAAAATGGTGAGTGGAAGGGCTAGAAATCCTCCACTCACTATGTGTTCTTGCACTACCTCTCTCATACACACAATGCAATACTAAATGGTGAACCTACACTTGTCACTAATCCAATGCCCCTTCCAAGACTTAATCCTAAACCCACACTTGTCAACAATCAATGGTTACATGTGCACCAATCTAAGGCCAACACATGGATGAATCTCCACCCACCAAATGTCAAGAAGTCATGGTGCTAAGTCTCTTCACCTAAATGCCAACAAATGGCTCCATGAGAGTGTGACACTTGTCACACTTTCCAAAAATTGCAAAATGGTCCTTTTTCAAAATATCTTCCAAAATAAATTGCAAAAAGGTCCCCAAAACGAAAAATAATCATTTTACATAATTACACCAAAACCCCAAAAGTTATAAATAATTACACTAAAGTATGCATTCATGCCCTTTACAAGAAAAGTACTAATCTAGCATGTTTTTCAAGAAAAGTAAAAAGACCAATGTCATGGAAATCAAATATCATGAATGCATGCAAAATCGGAATCAAATCCGAGCAGAACAAGTGAGGTTATGCAAGGAAAAATGAAAAACGACTAAAAGATGAAATAAGGAAAAGACAAAATAGGAAAAAGACGAAAAAAAAAATCGCCGAAAATGGAAAAGGAGGAAAAGGACCGGGTCATTACAAGAAATATCCTTTTAAAATTAGGGGTATTATAGTTAATGCACCACAAATTCTCGTAACAGCCCAGGCATTTCCTCGTATGTCCATGCAAAGTAATCTTTATACTCTTTCAATAATTCAATCAATTCCTCGCGGAAGTTTGATTACAACAACCCACTAATATAGGTTGGTTGTGGATCATCTTCTGTACCCAAGTTGACTTCCAATAAAGGATCTTGAACTTCTGCCTTCAAATCATCTAACTTTACAGGCGCTGCCTTCATTTCTCCTAATTGAATGGCATCCAACTTATCTTCTTCACTCTCTATAATTTCGGCCATGTTGGCCGAAAAGGAAACTTGTGGAAGTAGTGTTTTATTTCTCTCCAGCCCTTTTTTAGCTAAATAAGCTTTCATTCTAGCCAGACATCCTCTTACTGCCTAACTTATTCTTGTTTCTTTGGTTTGGTCGTCTTCATAATCAATTAGTTAAGTAGCGATGAATGTCGGCCTGTGGAAGAACCGTAGGTCGTGGCATTTCCTGGAAGAGTTCTCCAATTTCTTCATGTGTGAGATCCCTCCTCATGGTGGCCAAATTTGGTCAACTTCTGCTGTCTTTGTCAATGAATCTAATGGGAACAAAGTCCTCATCATATAGTTGAGCATCGGCATGATAAAATTTTGCCACGAAAGGTCTATTGTCAACCTCAACAATTTTTAATTCATCTCTGTCCCAGAAGATTAAAATCTGATAAAGAGTTGATGGGATACAAAAATTTGTATGAATCCACTCTCGGCCAAGCAACAAATTATAAGCTGCAGAAGACTCCACTATAAAGAATGTTGTTATTGAAGTTTTATCTCCCATGGTTTATTCGAGTGGAATGATACCTTGCGCTTACACCGCCCCCCCCCCCCCCCCCCCCCCCCCAGTGAATCCACCGATAGTCATATCACTCGGAATAATATCTTTTGAGGTTTTTTAGAGCATTCTCATGATGTTTACTGGAATAACATTTAAAACTGAGCCATTATCCACTAAAACCCTTGGTACTAGCCTTCCTTCAACAAGAACCCTTATATATAGAGGTCTTAATTGTTGAGTCATCCCGAAAATTGGTTTTTCTAGTACCACCTTTTTGGGGGCGGTAGGAACATTTTCCTGAACTTCAACATGTTTTCCTCTTCCAGGTTTCTCGGCTTCTTCTTCAGTGATTTCCTCAATCTAGATGGTATCCTTATTTTCTACCCAAATGACCTCTTGTTGGACCTCTTTAATTAAAACTTGTGACTTTTCTGAGTGATTTTCTTCCACATCCCCTGCCATGGAAATTGGTTGGTCTGGTTTAGGCTCGAATACCAATGGAAAGATGAATACTATATTACATGACAATTCTTGTGGGAAACTTCCAAAATGAATTTTCTTTCGATTATAAAAATTTTGTGATAAGTCAACTTCATCTAGAGACTTCTCTAGTATCTCTTCCATAATAGGTTATCCAACCTCGAAGGAAGCTGAAACTTCAATCAAGTCCTCTGCATGACTGGCCAATTTCTTGGTCAACTTTATTTCTTTATAAGCATTATTTCCTTCCCTTACTTTCCTTCACTCAGCCTTTCTTCGTTGAAACCTATACTTCTGAGTGTGAGTCATTTGAGGGAAAGATGATCTATCAAAATGAGGGAATTTTGGGTGATCAAGCCTCTTTCATCGACTAGGTGAAGTTAGGGGAGGCTTAACTATTCTTAGTTTAATGATTCTAGTCCCCTTTTCAACCCATATTTCAGATGAGATACTAAGTCGAGCATAAGAATATCTTTCGACATTTTTTTCAACCCTTGGGTAAGCATGAAATGTGCTCCTAAGTGGAGGAATATTTCGGGTGACATTTCTTGGTAAAAAATTAATTCTTTTTACCATTGGCCTCCTATATTGAGCATATTTCTCTTCTGTATGAACTTGATCCTTCTTTTCTGGAATAGTCACTATGATAGTTTCTTTTTGCCGGAAGGTCAACCGGTCATGTACCCTCTTTCTTTGATTCCGGGTAGGGTCGTCATCGGCCTTCAAGACTTCCACTTTTTTATCATTACTAACCTTGCATTTAGGGTAACAACCATGTTGGATAAGGGCAATTTGAGCTTCCCTAAGCGACCTCTCCAACTCCTCTATTGTCTTCTGATTGGTGTGTTAATGGGATTATCTTCCATTTTCCTTTTCCCTTTGTCTGTTGAACACTCTTCTAGATCCACCTTCTTCCTGGGATGATTTGGAACAAGGATGATAATATTGTTGCTCACCACTTTTGGGAATGGATTGGTATCAGCCCCCATGACTTCAAGTTTTTCTGGGAACTTCAATTTGCCATCTTCAAGAGCTTTCTGCATGATATTTCAAAAAACCACACAATTGTTAGTTGAATGTGTCCACGAATTGTGGAATGTACAATAATCCTTTCCAGCTATGTCATTTGTCGATGATAATTTACGTCCCTGAGTAATAGCCAATTGTTTATCAGCCAGTTGTAAGCAAATTTCTACACAAATAGAATTCATGGTCTAATGCATAAATTGATAGAAGAGATATACCTGATATAGAAACTATGTTTGAAGAGAACACTAGAGCGGAAATGATCTTCAACCGCAAATTTCTACACAAATAGAATTCATGGTCTAATGCATAAATTGATAGAAGAGACATACCCGATATAGAAACTATGTTTGAAGAGAACACTAGAGCGGAAACGATCTTCAACCCTCTCCTATGTATGCAAAACTAGATGATGGACTCCAAGACTATTACGCATATATATAGTGAGGGTTCGAACCGTTTCATTCATACATGAAGAGATGTGTTGGTTCCATCAACCAACACAACTCTTAATACGTAACTATTCATTCTAAGAGTGCAAGCTCTCATATATGAATATATAAACAATATATTTATTTAATTATTGGTAGACTACTATTTTTCTTACATTCTCCCACTTCGTCTAACAATAATTAATTCTGATCACTTCAAAATCAAAATGATCATGAGTTCACTCCAGAAATTAATCCATATATTTACATGCAATACCTCTATAATTCAATTTTGGAGTCCCTTCGAGTCTACTAATATGGGATCAAGGGTGTCATTATTTCATCAATGATATAAGACTCCAACGGTCACTGATACTAACAAACTCAACTCCAACGTCACATATATATTGCATGTATATCTATTCAATATAATATTCATGCCATGCATCGGTCCTACCGTGTCTCAATAAGGACACACTGTGCCTCAAAACTGGACACTTAAGTCACAAATTTTCCATACACATGTGCACTAATATGAAAAAACTAGTAAATAAGGATAATAACTGTGATCACAAAATAAAATTGTCTTTACCTGAGCCAAATACAACCTCCCACTGACTAAGTAAATTAATGTTGTTAAAGAGAAATTTGCATGCTTACTATACAACATCAGCGACAAACCCTTAGTTATGGGATCAACAATCTTTTGTTGGGTATCAATGTGCTCAATCAGACACTACCTGGTTCTGTATCCTCTATTTTACAACAAGGTATTAACGGTCATATTTTTAGACCAACTTGAACTCTTGTTGTTTCTTTAAAACAAAACTATAGTGGAATTATTAACTTGAAGTCCAAAACTAATATTTTATAAAGCATGAAATGTGGCCTTATAACATACAAATAAACTCCGCTTCTATCACTTATCATAATAGTAAAACAATACTTGAAATGGATTTGTATACTGTCCTGACAACCCGCAAAGTCAGTTTTCACCACTCCTATAAAGATATGGTTTTTAACTATTTGCAGAAAACTTATAAATTTCTTTGCCGCGTACTATAGATCCAAACTAGGATCACTGTGATATCTGCTTAACTAGCAAATGTTATATTATAGTTAACCATACGCAAAACTTGAGCATACATTAGGTTCCCAAAGGCGTAGAAAATGTCTTTTACCTAATACTATTATAGACATTTTCTTAGTAATTAGATTACCAAATTTCTCAACTTTTACAATGGGTATAATTCTACCTCTATAGTGTTATATGTCAAATACTTTCAGAACTCTATCAAAGTAGGTTCTTTAATTGTGACAATCCAAAATTTCATGATATTTATTTAGGTGAAACTTAATGCCAATAAAAAGGCTTCACCAACACCTTCATCTCAAATGTTTAAGAAGTTAAATTGTTTAAACTCATGTACAATAATGTCACTGTCATCCACATTTAACACTAAAAATGAATTTTACTCCCACTGACTTTGAGAATAACTAAAGCCACACATTTATAGTATAATTGATGGGAATATCAACTAAACTTTACAGAGTTAATTAAATAATGCCTCAAAAAAATTAACTCTGAATGGGATCAACATAACATATAATAATCTTTCCTTTGGGCCAAAATTATCATATATTAGTCTCCCACTGGTGAAATAACTTTCACCTTACTAGTTCAAATCCAAAAGACATGAATAGTAATTTAAACTCCAAAGGTTTTGACTTTTGAAAAGATTTGTAACCCAAACAGAAAGCACGTAACTTTTGAGTGAAATTCAAAACACATGAACATTTGTGACCCAAACTAAAACATGTCATGGTACATTGTATGAGTGGTACCTTTTCATTTACAACTATTATGAACAGTTGTGACCTCCGGATATTGTTGACACTAAAAGTGGTACATGAATATTAGAGATTGTATGATATCCAAAGAACAAAACAACCATTACAACACTAAGTATAGGGTTGGTACTGTAAACAAATAAACCTTTACAACCATACCATGTTAACCGTGCATGGAACATTGTTTCCCATCAACATGTTAACCGTGCATGGAAAATATTCACGTTAAAACAATTGTGATAACACTTTTATAAAGGCATAAATACCCAAAATGACATTCACGTTATATAGTTGTCAACATATTCTTAAAACAACTGTTATACTCTTGTAGAGACATGAATACCTAAAATGACATTCACGTTACATTGTTGTCAACACATTCTTAAAACAACTATTATACTCTGGTAAGGCCCAAAATTCAGTTTGGGTTACAAATGTTCAGTCTATATATATATCATGGCTATTGAGTTTTAATCAAAATTCTCAAAAGTCGTGACTTTTGGAGTACACTCAATATGTATTTCATTTTAATATAAACTTGAGTTCAAAACTGATACTTCTCTTATCCATATGACATATATTATCATATATATGTCGTACATAACAAGTATTAGTGTCCTTCTCCATCATAAATAAAAAAAAAAAAAAATGCAGTGTATATGTAGTAACACAAATAATATTAGATGTATTGAAACAAAATAGAATAAAGTCTTTGCCCATGGTGACACAGTGTAAACTTAAACATTATAATGTTCAGATTATTGCTCTTTGTTCCATCTATTACAAATCATATATAAGTGTGTGCTATTTACATTTATCCAAAGTAGATCTAGAACCGTATGTGTATATGAAAATTTGTATTTCCCACTTCAATCAGTGTTCTTTTCTATTAGAAATTTCTAAACACAATCACATAGGAATATATTATATGTAAAATATTCAGAATTTATACACTAGAGTCCATGTTGGCTTTGATACCACATGTAACCAAATTTCTACACAAATAAAATTCATGGTCTAATGCATAAATTGATAGAAGAGACATACCCGATATAGAAACTATGTTTAAAGAGAACACTAGAGCGGAAACGATCTTCAATCGCAAATTTCTACACAAATAGAATTCATGGTCTAATGCATAAATTGATAGAAGGGACATACCCGATATAGAAACAATGTTTGAAGAGAACACTAGAGCGGAAACGATCTTCAACCCTCTCCTATGTATGCAAAACTACATGATGGACTCCAAGACTATTACGCATATATATAGTGAGGGTTGGGACCGTTTCATTCATACGTGAAGAGATGTGTTGGTTCCATTAACCGACACAACTCTTAATGCGTAACTATTCATTCTAAGGGTGCAACCTCTATTATATGAATATATAAACAATATATTTATTCAATTATTGGTAGACTACTATTTTTCTTACACCAATAACAAATCAAAATTTTGTACTATTTTCGGCCACGCCTTTCTTAGCCGAATTTGAGATTGCTTGTGAAGTGGTAACTGGTTTTGGCTTAAATAAAGCTTTACATATATATGGTTTTTTAATGTTGATTTTTACCACATTAACCTCGAACTCTCCGTCAAGGTCAGTGGCAAACACTTCATAGTTGGGATCACGATAGCATGTGCCCATGGAAGAATTTTTTCTGTCCTTTTTTTCCCGTAATAACTCTTTACATTTAGCTACTCGGCTAGCTAATTCAAACAAATCTCGGAACTCTATTGCCTCAAACTTCTTTCGAAGTTCCAAGTCTAAACCATTAAGGGTTAGTTTTACATATTCATTTTCTGGAAGAGCCACAAGGCTGGCCCTTCTAAATCTAGCTAAGAAATTTTCCACTAACTCCCTAGAAGTTGATTGAGTCTAGATAAGTCAGCCATTGATACTTCTGGCTCTGACCTATGAAATTGTGTATGGAAAATTTCTTCAAACTGTTCACAACTGTTGATAGAATTAGACAGCAGAGTGATATACTAGTTAAAAGCATAATATGTTAAAGTATTAGGGAATAAGCGAACTTTGAGCCATTGATTGGCTCCAACTTCCGCACACTGAATTGTAAATCTGCTAATATGTTCGAGCGTAGATTGCTCACCTTCTCCACTAAAGGTTGCAAAATCAGGGACCCTAAAGCCTCTGGGGTACTCTAGTTCATCTACAAATTCTAGGTAAGGCTTCCTATACATAGGCCTGCCACTCCTTCTCATGAGACTAAACTCTTGTTCAAAAAAATCCAGCAGTTGGCCACGGTCCATCATAGGTTGAGCTTATTGTTGATTTTTAGGCCATCCTTGAGGTTAGTTGGCCATTCTATGCCCCCAATACACCACGGGTTGTGGATTTTGGTCTACTAAAGGATTATTCCTCCATTGCATTCGATTACCTCCTTGGTTAAGAGGTTCCCTCAGTGGGGCTATCATTGGTCTTTGTTGTTGGTGAATATTCGGAGGCGGAATATTTTGTTGGGTTTAAGGTATAGGCAAAATATACGGCTGATTTGCCGTAACTGTATTAAACGGAACATTGGAAGGCACGATATGAGTCAAAAGATTATCATGCCAAACCTGAGGTGAAGAAACCACGGGTGGTGGGTTTTGTAGCTGCTGCGATATAAATCCTTGTTGTATCACAGGAAATGACACTGGAGGTGGTGGTTGATTTTTCAGCGGCGGCAGTACCGGTGGCAAACTCTGCGGAAGAGTTAGTGATTGTTGCTGGGAACTAGTTCCTTCTGTCATAATAATCAGCCTATTAACAGGATTGGTCGATTGTGGAATTGATTGTTAGTTCTTATTAGATTTGTTTATGATAAGTTTGTTGAAACACATAAGCACATACTCTTTAAGTTCTTGAAAATGTTGTTCTTATTTTTTAACTCTCTGAAAAAATTTTGACATCACTTGGATGGATTGATCTAACCTTCAAGAGGTACAATCCTGCTAATCAAACATTCCTTGCAAGGATTGCCACAGCGGCCCATAAGAGACATTGTCGCTGATTTTTGCCGCCATGTCTTCTTCTAGTGCAACTCAGGAGCTTTCAATTGGAAGTTCAATCGATTGACTTTCTTCTTGCTCCGTAACGTCCGGGTTGGACCTTACTCCATGCTTCTTTCCAGCCATGTGGATAACCTTTTTACCGATGGGTCCCATTCGGCGTGACAATATATTTGGCTCACTAAATTTTTCGGATGGAAGATTGGTGTGCGGGCGTGCCAGGAATCACAGAAAATTCCAAGAGAATGGACAGAATAATATTCCAAAATATTGTCGGATAATTAGTATTCAGACGATTGTGAGAGAGCCCAGAATGACCGCTCTCAAGAGTTCTTTTTTGCCTTTGGAACAAAGGATTTTGGATTATATGGCTGAAAATAATTAATTAATGGACTGAAAGTGCCGAAATGTGGAAAATGAAATTGGAAAAGTAATTCTATTAAGCTAGAGAAATAAAATTACAAATACTGAAATTAATCTATTGAAAGATAATTGCAGAGAAAATTAATCTATTGAAAGATAATTGCAGAGAAAAGACAAAGTAAACAAGTGTTGTTTTGAATGGTTTTGGAACGGGTTGTAAAATGTCCTAAACTTCTTTATTTATAGAAACCTTTGAGTGATAGTTAAGCTGCTCTTTAAGTCTTCCCCAAGTATCTCTTTATTGTGCCAATAAGGAGCCACTTGTATCACATTCCATTTTTTTCTTAACGTATATTGTGTGCTGCTTAAAAAGTCTTTTCCTATTCTTATGTTACCATGTTTGAATTATGCCAAAATTCCATCTAGATTCATTATCAACCACTTGCTTAAATATAGGAATCACTTGCTTGAACCTCTCTAACAGTCTTATCACTAAACAAATCTTATCATCTTCTTTCATCTTTTTAATCACGCTCCTTTATATTAATTATAATTAATCCCCATCACTTCTAACATGCTGCTATTTGACGACTTTAATTCTCATAGGGTGCTATAATCTTGGCACACAATTCCCCTAGAACAAATCTCTTTACACAATTCTTCTTCCTCCATAATTTCGTTAATCACTCGCCACGTGGAAAATAACCATCTCATGCCAAATAAAATTGTAGGAATTTCTCTTCTTGTGATCTTACACCATAAATTATTTATTTTCTGAGTGTCAATATCTTGTCGGCCATTTGCTGTAAGCGTAATTCTCTATAATTTACATGCTTTTATTGTTCATATCAACTTCCCTTCTCAATTGTGATATCTTAGATCTAAGGTTATAACTTTAAATTAAGTTTGGTTTTTCTTTTTTCTTTTTTTTTCTTTTTTTTTTTTTTTTTAACGTTAACAATAGTTTGAGGTTTTTGAAGTAGTAATTGTTTGAACATTTGTTCACTATAAATGGGGAATTTTATTTTTAACCATTAGTTGATTCTATGATCCATTGAAAAAAGTCTTTTTTTTATATATATAAAAAAAAGAAGTCCATGTTGAGGAAAACAGGCAAGGAAGTTAAACACAAAGAGAAGTAGAAGAGGGAAGAGCCATTAGATGGTGAGGATTTTACAGACTTTAGTGGATAAGAAATTTCGACAATTGCCCGGTTATGACTGTCTAATTTGGATATACATTTTTACGACATATTCGAAACATTTTTTCACATTTCTTTACTTTTTTGTTATGGAAAGAAGCATATTTACATATTAGGAAATTGTTAAAAAAAAATTTTAGCACGTTTTGTTTTCTCTGCTTTGTTATGTAAATAAATACTCACAATGCCTTACTATGTGCTGTTTATAAGACCAATAGAATTTTAATTTAAAGTAATAAAAAGTTTATAGGAGAAAAATGAATTTATAATTAAAAAGTTGAAAAAAAATCCATTAAGAGTTAAGTATGCCTCATACATAACTATTATATAATAAGTCAATTTTACTAATTTATAAAATATTTAAGGATATTTTAGTTTTTTATTTAATTTTTAGGTTAAAGAGTTATTTTGATAAAATCAAATGGTATTTAAGTCATTTTGCTTTTCTGACATCATATACAAATAATAGTTAAAGTGTAAGTGGAAGACGAAACAAATATTTATAGTGTGAATAATAATATTTTTTTAAAAATATTTCATTATGATATTTGACCCGTGTCAATAAAATTAACTCTATTACTTATTGTAATTCCTAGTTTCATTTTTTTTTTTTTTACTTTTGGGAAGTGCACCAATTATTTCACCTGGCAGATTTTGGAATTTGAATGGACCCGACCATTTCTGATTACAGCTCCTAAGGTCCACAAACAGCTGCGTCGTTTAGTCTGCTTATCAACGATGGAATGAGGTCCAACCCGGACGTTAGTCTGCTTATTCGTATATATATATATATATAAGTCAGTTCATATCACCTTATTAGGGAGTGTAGTAAAAAAAAATGCATCCATGTGCAAAATTATTAGGGTTGCAGATATCACATGCAGCGGCATTTGAACTTTATTGTTAACCCCTTCTCCAACAAAAAGACACATTCAACAACAACCAATATGGTGGTTTGAATTTTTAAATACTGGCGTCTTACAATTTTATTACGCAGGGCAGTCCTATTTATTTAAAAAATAATACTCTCCCAATCCCATTTAACTTTTCATGATAGTGAAATTTTAATAATTTTTTATTGTATTAATAAGAGTAAAGTTTTAATTATGTCCTTACTAAAAGACTTCTCCGTAATTATGCAGTTGTTTAACTAAAGGATAATTTGAAAATTTTATAAAAAACAGTACATTCAATTTTCAAATGAGACATGTTTTTTTTTTGGGACATTTCAAAATAAAAAAATGAATAAATATTTTAGAATGAAAGAGTAATAATAAAGAATCAACTCACGAAATACCTCCTTTGAACCATCAGATAGTCTGCAATCGACATCACAAATTATGTGCATCATTTAAAGACAGACTTTATGTTGGACCAGACTCGAACTAATTAAAAATTTAAGAATAGTTCATGTTAAAATCTTACCAATCCAGCTGTTAACCTCCATATATAAAGACATTTAAAGCTGTTAACCTCCATATATAAAGACATTTAAAGGCTGATGACGATTTTCATGCTAAGTAAGGCATCATAATCATATCTTAATTCAACAATTTAAGGCTTGCATAACGCTGCCAAATTAAGCAATTTGTCAAAATAGATACTAAGAATTAGTTTTTTTTTGGTTTTGTAGGAATTCATTAGAAAAACATCCCTATAGTATGCATGTAGAGTGCATAACTTCTTATACATTTTAAAATTTTTTGACACTTATTATAATTTGTTTGAAATTATATATATTATATAGGGCGTGTCCCCTTAGGCATATGTTGGCTCCACCCGCTAATTCTAGTAATTTCTTTATGTTATTTTGAAATTATATATATTATTAGAATTTATTTGAAATTATATATATTATATAGGGTGGGGCCAAGGCGCCGCGGCGCGGCGCTTTCTTTATGTTATTTTGAACGCTGCTTCAGGTGACTTAGGACGTAAGAAATTCATTAGAATATAATTATGTGTGTGTGTGTTACTAGTATAGGATAATACACTCAGCCACTTAAATGACCCATTGTACCCCAAGTCTTTGTGATTTCTTTATGTTATTTTGAAAGCTGCTGACTTATGACGTAAGAAATTCATTAGAATATAATTTTATGTGTGTGTGTGTGTATCTACTAGACTACTACTATATTACTAGTATATGATAATATAGACAGCCACTTAAATGAACCACTTGAATTTGGGTGGGCGGCGCCTTTAGAAATTAGACCGAGAGGCCCACCTTAGCCACTTGACTTTTAGGTGGAAGTGCGCGTCAAGTAGTGGTTTGTCATGGAAAGAGCAACCCCCTTTTTTATATATAAAATAAATAATTTTTTATTTTTTTAGTTTCATTCAAAAAAATTTAAAACAAATTTCTGAAATTAAAAAATAAAACAAATTTCATATAAAAATGTTACTTTTTATTTTCTTATTTTATTAAAAAAAAAAAAAACTATTTTTATTGTCTTGACAATGCAACATGTAACACTCACCTTCTATCACAAATTTGTTAAAAAAATGGTTGGTCCCCATCAAATTCACCGCCCATTCGTGTTATTTAAAAAGTATTGGGTAATAATATATGCAACAAAGTAATGAATTTTAAATTTTGTACCACCTAATGAAGATTTGAATATATAAAATTCATTATTTAAGTACATGAAGGTTGCTTGTAAAAGGATGAGGTGTGAAAAGAGACTAGATCTGGGAATATTCTGACACTGTATTGTATATTGTAGTTCGTAGTTGGGGGATCTACGAGGACTATAATTTATTATATTATATATTGTAGCCTGACTACAATTTATTATTCTTTCTGTTCTATATTACATGTCTATGTTTACAAGTTCAAATTTTGAAAGGAAAATTACAATTAATACATTATTCCTTTTTAAAATTATCAACTTGTTCTTTTTAGTTTAGATATGTATAGTTATCAAGTTTGAATTTTTTTGAAAATATAAAGGACAATGATAGAAAGATAAAGCTAATTTGCTATGACTTTTCAAAGCGGACAATTAATTTAGGACGTCTAAAAATGAGATAATTGACTATTAATATGGGACAGAAATAGTATGAAACTTTGTTGTTGATTTATTATAAGTGAATGGTGTACTTGTAAGAAAGTATTTTGGGAAGTCACCAAATTAATTTTTTGTGCGTAGTCAAAATATGTAAGCAAAAGAAATTAGAGGATTTTGAATAGTGTTTTTTTAGGCAAGAACTTTTGCTTGAGAGGGGGAGGGACCGACTCTTAGATATATGGGACAGCCTAACTATTCGGGGAGCACAACATTTACCATTTTTCACTTCTAATTATCGATGACCATAATTTTTTCACTTTCACAAATGATTTACTTTCACAATAATTGTTTTTCACTTGTTGCTCTGAATATTATTTTCTTTTTATAAGTAATTATTTTCCACTAATAGACTGAATATCATTTTTTTAGGACATTTGGAGAGAGTGGGAATCGTATGCCAACACTCTCTCTCTTTTTCTTTTTCTTTTTTTCCTTTTTTTTTTTTTTTTCGTAGTTTGGGCAAATGCATGGTTTAATCTATAAATGTTACCATTAGGGATCGAATCACTACTGTTCTATCATTTTCACGTCTTTACACAAGACGATTGTAGTACTTCAACTTTCTCTCTTCTTAAAAATTTATTGTTCTTTTATTATCATGTAACGTTTTCAAAATATAAAAACATGTCTGAGAACTATTGTAGATGTTTCCAATTTGTACCTCCATTCGACAACAAATGCGGTACTATTCAAATTGTAACAAAAGTTTCTATATGCCTATCTATGTTTTGCTTGCTTCGTTACAGTTTACCACGTTACCAAACAAGTCATAAACATATTGTTTTTGTTCTTGAAACGAGTAGACCCATTGTGTTTGGCCCGTTTTGATTTAAAGTGTGGAGACTAAGGCATATAACATTTTGGTCTGGTTTGAAATATAGTCTAAAGTTGGGTCTTGTGATGTTTCTGTTCAGAAGTTTATAGATATTTGTTTCAAGCCCAGCCCATCACACGACAAATTATTGTAGGCCCTGTTTGGACCCTTTTTTATTTTATATATAAACATATGTGCATCATTTAAATTTTAAAGACAGATTTTATTTTCGACGAGACTCGAACTAACTAAAAATTTAAGAATAGTTGGTGCAAAAACCTTACCAATCGAGCTGTCCAATATTAGCCTCCATAAAGACATTTAAAGGCTGATGACATTTTTCATGCTAAGTAAGGCATCAGAATCATATCTTAATTAAACAATTTAAGGCTTCCATAACGCTGCCAAATTAAGCAATTTGTCAAAATAGATATTAGTTTTTTCTTTTTGTAGGAATTGATTGGGTAGCAAAGTCATTAGTTACTTCATTTTGATTCGTGAGCAAAAAACACCGTAGAATGCATATAGAGTGGATAACTCTTTTTACGTTTTGAAAAATTACTAACATTTAATTTTTGAACAAGTAATGACCTAAATGCTCTATAACTAAATAAAAAAAAGTAAAAAAATAATTAAATGTGAAATGACTAAAGTGTCCCTATCTTTTTTTCTTTCTTATATAAGGGCATTATTGGAAGAGAAAATGGTATTTTTGAAATTTTATATTTTAAAAATATCATGTGCAATGTACATTCATAAATTTGTAACGAAACAGTGACCTCAAATCCTTCTTTGATCATCCATGACCTCCCTTTGGGAAGTAGGGGTCTGATATCGCTACGCCACTGATCTGTTGATATTTTTTCAAATTTAACGCATTTATATACTAAAAAAACAAACATTAGGGGTGATATTTGTTAAAAAAAATTAAACATTAATGATGTTTTTTTGAAAAAAAAAAAAAACTTTGCTCGTCTTTTAATTGTAGATGCTAATACAAAGTACTTTGGTAAACTAAAATAAGATTTAGGAGGCACAATTGAAGTAATAAAATATATATAGAATATAAAAATGATATGTAGTTCTAGGGGTGATCACGGATTGGATCGGTTCAGTTTAGGATAAAGTTCAATCCAAACTGGTTTTCACGGATTAGAGAAATTTGAAACCGAACTGATCTGTGGAGACCTTCAACCCAAACCAAACTGATCCGTGAAATAACAGATCGGATCAGTTTCCACGGATTGAGCTTTTCAAATAGTCGAATATGATTACATTGGGCCCACTATTATGGCCCATTAAAATCTCAAATTAGTAATTAAAACTTAAAAAAAGAAATAAAGATTTGTAAATCATATACCCGGGTAATAGGCTAACAGTAACAGTAATAAAATTTGTAAATCATATACCTAATAACAGCAATAGATTTGTAAATCATATACCAAATGAGTAATGAATTTGGGAGCTAGGGTTAACTTAAAGAATAATGAATAATAATAAAAAAAAGAAATACAGTAAATATATTCAATAATGTATGTATATATATATATTATTTAGGCAACGGTTCGGATTAGATCGGTTAATGATTCAGTTCGATTTTTTCATATCCTAATTCGTTAACTGAACCGCGAATAGCAGATTGCTATTTTTCTAAACCATCACCGAACCATAGGATCTAAAAACCGAACTGAACAATACGGATTGGATTGGTTCGGACCGAATTGACAGATTCACGGATTATTTACTCACCCCTATGTAGTGCCACAAACTGCTTGATGTGAATGAAAATTAATGACATCAGTTGTGAACTGATGTCATCACGACTTGAGTTATATTCATATAAAAATAATCAAAATTGTTTAACGACAGGAATATATTCATTTGTCTTGTAAAAAATTTAAATTCTCAACTTTTTCTATTTAAAAGCGTCTTTGCATGCATAGCTTCTGGTTAATATATATATATATATATACACACACACAAATTATACGGCAAGTATGTGTCCAAGAATAAAAACATAGAAGTCATTTCATTGACCTGTTAGAGCATCTCCAATGCTAAAAGCTAAATTCGAATGCCAAATCTATATTTTGACAGGTGTTACAGTGTCAAAATGTTACATTTTAGCAATTTTGCTCAAATGGTATATTTCATGCAAAATGTTATTTTTTAACACAACCACCATTCTTTTTCAACTATCATTCCTACTATTCATATTTGCATCAGTAATATTAATATTAGGCACGTTCCAAGTCAAGTTGTAAACATTAGAAAGAAACTAAAATCAAACATAATTAACAAGAAGCAAAAATCTAAAATATCTGGTAAAAAAATGACCAAAAAAAAAAAAAAACAAATTTTTTATAATATTTTTACCACTATTTGTGAATTAATTTTTTTATATAATTTTTTTTTCTTTTTCGGATTTTTATATATATTATATATATATGTGTATATTATATATATTTGATTATATAATTATTAAAAATTTATATATTTTTAGGGCAAATCATTTCAGCCTCCCCAATTGCCTCCATCTCGTTCTCAACTCTAAGAACTTGCCCTCTCTCTCTCCCTCTCTGCAACTGCAAACTACAAAATCTACAAGAATCAGAAGTTCAAAACCTATATATTTCAGTTTATCTATCTGTTTGCAAGAATCAAAAGTTCAAAACATATTACCTATATAAAAACCTATATTGGCGTATCATTTCAAATTGTTCAAAAAATCAAAACCCATATCTTTTAGTTTCCATCGCCCACTGTTCCAGTTCGAGTTTGCCGTTCGCAAGCTTCAGCCGCTGTCTCTCAACTCTCAAGCTTGCCCCCATCTCTCTCTGCAATTGCTAATCAAGGTCTGTAAGGAAAGAGAAAATACAAAAATCAAACAACAGAAGCGCCGGTCGCCGTCGATAATGGCCGGTCGTTGCAGATTTTAGCAGAGCGAGAGAGAGACGGTGGGTTGCAGATTTTGGTAGA
Organism: Cornus florida; assembly: GCF_030987335.1. Taxonomy (NCBI): domain Eukaryota; kingdom Viridiplantae; phylum Streptophyta; class Magnoliopsida; order Cornales; family Cornaceae; genus Cornus; species Cornus florida. Next base: position 73,671,455 of record NW_026775573.1, on the reverse strand, counting down.
GAGAGAGAGAGACGGCAGACAACAAAATAAGACAAATGGCTATTGCTATCTGTTTTGCTAGATTTGGCATCAAAAATGGTTAAGGCAAATTTTGGCAGGTGATCTAACAGCCCATTGGAGAGGCCAATTTTAACGCATTTGCTATATTTTGAATTGGCAGCCTATATAGCAGTAGGGTTGGAGATGCTCTTATACTTTGATTTCAATAGTATGTGTCATAACGTTCCACGCTTGTTAAAGAAAAAATTGAGAATCCAAATACTTATAGAAATGTGTGAGTTTTTTTTTGTCATATATATATATCTTTTTTCAATAAAAATTCAATTTACATGGAAACCTCGTGAAGGTGAATATAATTAACAATATTTCATAGACTTTTTTTTTTTTTTTGAGTCGGAAGAAGTTTTCATCCATTTGATGAAGGCCTAATATTGATCTAATTATAATCCACTTTGTCAAGAAGAAAATTTATTTCCACTACCTCACACTGACTTAAGTTTGTCATATAATTCTTCTAAATATGTGTCACTTTTACACTTTACACGCGCTCTCTCACTCCTGTTTTCTCGCTCCCACACTTTGTGATTTTTTTTGGTTACTTAGGGCGAAAGAAATCCATTAGAATATAATTTTCACACAATCTTATATCTATGTACATAATTCTTTGTGATTTTTTTTTATGTTACTTAGGGCGTAAGAAATCCATTAGAATATAATTTTCACGCGCACACACAATATATATATATATATATATATAGATAGATAGATAATTCAGTGGGCCACTTGAATGGCCATTGTAATTGAACTGACAGCCATTTAGAGATTAAAACCTTGGAAAATGAACAGGCATCAGCCCCACTTGAGTATTTGCTGTAAGTGCGGGTCAAGTACGTGGTTTGTCATGGAAAAAGCAACAGTTATATACTATAGTTTTTTATTTTCTCCCTTTTTTATATATAATATAAAATAAATAATTTATAATTTATTTAGTTTAATTCAACATTTTTTAAATCAAATTTCTGAAACTAAAAAATGAAACAAATTTCATATAAAAATTTTACTTTTTATTTTCTTTAAAAAAAAAACTATTTTTATTATCTTGACAATGTAACATTTAACGCTACCTGCTGTCATGAATTTGTTAGGTAAGAAAAAGGGTTGGTCCCCATCAAATTCACTGCCATTAGCACTATTTAAAAAGTACGGAGTATTAGCTAATATATGCAACAAAGTAATGAATTTTAAATTTTTGTACAACCTAATGAAGATTTGAATATATAAATTTAGGCCAAGCACGATCAAAAACATTTTTAAAATTTTAATTTAGTGTAAATAGATCCTTATGATAAATTTAAACTCGAAGTTAACTAAATTATCTTCACTAAACCATTTTATAAAATATATAAAAATAAATAATTTTGTAAAATAATCGAAAATGACATTATTGGAGGAGGACGCGCGTGAAAACACTCATAAAGTTTCAATTTTGTGCAAATAGGTCTCTCTGACAAATTTAAACCCTAAGTTGACTTAATTACCCTTACTGAACTATTTTATAAAATATATAAAAATAAATAAAATGATTGAAAAGGACAAGTAAAGATAAAACTCTTAAAACTAGTGCACACTGATATTGTGATGTTTTTTCCTTTTTTTTAAACAATGTTGGTACGAAAATAAAATAAAATTAAGAAAAAAAAATTTAGTAGAAAACAGTAAACTGAAATCTCAAAAAATTCAAATTCTTATTCTACAAATTTTCGAAGTTTCAAAAAAATATAAAAATAAAAATAAAAATAAAAATAAAAATAAAAAAGTTTAGAGATATATATAAAGAAAAAAGTTTCAAAATATATACATATATATAAGGTAATGTGTATATAACACCCCTATATTATTAGATTAGTAGTAAATATACCTTCTTGGGCATTTTCGAAAAAGTAAAAGGGCAAAACGAGTATTACAATATTAATTTATGTCAATTTTTTTGTTAAGGTGTATTTTTGCACAATATGAAAAGATTAGAGATATGTTTTACATACTTTTTTAAATAAAGGATAAAAATATCACGCAAAATATATTTTAAAAGTATTTTATGCACTTATCCCATATGAAATTCATTATTTAAGTCCACCAAGGTTGCTTGCAAAAGGATGAGTAGTGAAAAGAGACTAGATCTGGGAATATTCTGATATTGCATTATATATTGTAGTCTGTAGTTGGGGATCTATAAGGACAATAAGAAAGTAAACGAAAGAAATATGTAAACGAAAGAAATATGTAAACAAAAGAAATTTAGAGGATTTTGAAGAGTGCTTTTTATTTTTTAGGGCAATAACTTTTGCTTGAGAGGGGAAGGGTGCAAAGTTGGAACACCGATTCTTAAACATAGGAAACACTCTAATCATTTGGGCAACACGAAATTTACTGTTTTCCACTTCTGATTATCAATGACTATAATTTTTTTATTTTCACAAATCACAAATAAATAAGTCTCAGGTTTTACTTTCGCAATAATTGTTTTCCACTCATTAGTTCTGAATATAATTTTCCTTTTATAAGTAATTATTTTCCACTAGTAGGCCTGAATATTATTTTCCTTTGATCAAACAAGACGTTTGGATGGAGTGAGAATCATACACCAACACTCTTTCTTTCTTTTCTTTTATATTTTTGTAGTTTGGGCAAATTCATGGATCGTTTAATCCATGAATGTTACAATTAGGAATGATATCTTTCATTTTCACTCTTTACATCTTTACGCATGACGATTGTAGTTCAAACTTTCTCTCTTCTGAAGAATTTATTGTTCTTTAATATCATGTAACGTTTTCAAAATATAAAAACTTATCGAGAACTATTGTAATTGTTTTCCAATCTGCCTCTATTTGACAACAAATGCGGTACTATTCAATTCGCAACAAAAATTTCTAAATGCATATCCGTGTTTTGCTTCGTTACAGTTTACACATTGGCAAACAGGTCATAAAGACCCATTGTGTTCGGCCCGTTTTGATTTAACGTGAGGAGAGTAAGGCATATAACATTTTGGGCTTGTTTGAAAAATGGGCTAAAGTTGGGTCTTGTGATGTGTCTGTTGAGAAGTTTATAGATATTTGTTTCAAGCCTAGCCCATCACAAGGCAAATTGTTGTAGGGCCTGTTTGGACCATATCTCAGGAAATAATTCTTTGTGTTCACAGCCCTTGCTCCAAGTAGCTCAGACCAAATCCACCTATTGGCCTTTTTCGACTTTTTCTTTGTTTGGCAAAATCTTCTATGTCTATTCTATCTTTTCCATCTTAATTAATCAACCACCCCATTACGTCTATTCTTTTGACCAAAAAACACACATTCCTTTTTGTCTCATGTAACCATATTTCTATCGTTATAATCTCACATCTCACCAGACAATTGATTAAAAGTTTGGGATAAGAGAGTGAAGGAGAAACAAAGTATAGTAATAATAGGGAAAGGGAAGCTAGGTCATTTTACATGAAACTAAACTTATTTACTAGGTGAGTGTAAATAACTCATCTCTAATTTAAAAAGTGTGCAAATAACATCCCTTAATATAAAAAATGAGCAAATTATCAATTAAATAAAGTTAGATAGGCAAATATACTAAAATACCCCTCAAGATTCTCTTTACAAAAATAATAAAAGATGAGTAGAAATTGAAATTACTTGAAAGGGCTTACACAAAATTAGAGACTAAAATCAAATTAAATGTAATGTAAAAATCAATAAATAAAAAATATACATAATGTAAAGTATATATATATATATATATATATATATATATATATACTTTACATTATGTATATTTTTTATTTATTGATTTTTACATTACATTTAATTTGATTTTAGTCTTTGAATCAAATAAATAATTTTTTATTATCTTTATCTAACAAATAAAATAAAATAAAATATAATGTAATGTATAAAGTCAATTGCCAAATCATATTCCTATTGATAATTACTTAATAGTAATATAAATAAATACTGTATAAAAAATTATATATTTTTTGTACGGAATAAACTATTTTCTTTTATACATATGACAAACCCTTATATATATTCATCTTATTGAAATTTAATTTTATTCTTTTTTTTGCTAAATTAATATTTAATTATTAGATCACGTGAATATGGAAAAATAAATTACTAACATAATATGTAAATCACTTTTATGTTATAGAAAATATTATTATTTTTATATATAAAAAATATTAATGTAACACATGGCACAACATCTCACACGTGAACATGTAGAGGGCCTCTGATACACACTAAGATATAAGTAGAATTTTTGAAGAAAGATAAATTTAATTTATTTATTTATTATTATTAGTATTAAAGAAATATAATTTATATATGTGGGAGAGAGTTGTTAGAGATAGACTGAGAATGAAAAAGAAAAAATATATACAAACAAAATTTATAGAGAGGGGAGTTTTTTGCACTTCACCCCTTATTTATATCATCACTTTTATTGAACTTAGTGCATAACATGTATTATGAAGTTATATAATAGGTAGCATCAAAATGATTAATCTTACCTAAAGGGCAACATTATTTTTATCATGGTATAAAATGTAGTATCAATAAAATGTAGTATCAAATTTATTTATTTATTTTTATTTTTATTTTTATTTATTTATTTATTTTCATTATGTTTTTATTTATTTATTTATTTCATTATTTTTTTCTTTGTTTGTCCCATGCATGTGGGATCGACATGATGATTTTCACTACATAATTTTATGGGTCTATTATGAAAAATTAGAGAGTACCTGTTGATGAATTATGGAGTGTTTTAAAAAACTTGACACCATCTTTTTTTATATATATATATATTTAACAAGAATCATATCATTGATAATTATAATTTTCTGCATAGAACTATGAAAAAAACCTCTGACCGAAGATCGAGGACGTAAGAAGCTAGTAGTTGGGTGTGTTGATTCTAATAATGAAAAACGTGATCAAACTTTTTACATGTGATAAAAGAACACATTTTCAGAACACTATCAAAAGTTTTTGAGTAGGTCCGTAGTACCATTTGATGACAAGGATACAATCAATAGACCTTTTCTCGTTCTATGATTTCTGTCTCATTCAAAAATTGTCCTTGGCACCATTTGATGATAAGGATACAAACAAGACCTTATCTCCTTCAAAAATAGAAATTCCCTTGTACCCTCGGAAAATGTCCTTGCTCCTCCTATATTTTGAATTTAGGTATACCAAAAAAAAAAAAAAAAAAAAAATCATAATTTAATTTGAGTTTAGCTCGAAATAAGACATCAAATAATCCAAATATAAAATAATTTCGAAATGACAGCTCAATCTTAAAATGAAATCTATTTCAGACTGTTCATCTTTATATATAACTTTTCACATAATTTTTTGGGTTAACTTCCGCATTATTGCTTTTATGAAAGTAACATTTAGTTTTATTTTTTAAATTCTCACAATGGATAATTTATTGGGCACAAGATTCATTTCGTATTCCATCTTGATTTTGAAAATCAAACCGAATTTGAGTTTATTGTTGGAGTGAAATAAAAGGAGAAGAAAATAAAAATCATGGAAGAAAAACTCACTTTTGTGTTCAGTTTTTAAATAATTAAAGAGAAATGGAAAGATTTGGAGAGAGGAGTGCAAAAAAACACCTTTGTTATTTACATAATGCGCAAATACCTAGTGTTAAAAAAAAAAAGAAGACAATTTGTCAATATCAAGATTGAAATACTGAAAATACCCTTAATAATTTTTATAAAAAAAATATTGATTTTAAATTTTAAAATTATATTTACAGGTATTTTAGAATTTTTATAATTTTTTTTTTTTGGTCAAAATTGACAATCAACAAATATTAGGGAACAATTTACACATATTTTCAAATGCTATCAATTTATATGTACGTAATAAATAACAAATTGGTTTTTTTTTTTTTTGACACATTTTTTATATATAAGTTTAATTTTTTTAGTTTAACATATTATACCAAACGCGGCTTTAAATATTTGCACACGATACATATGGAATTGGGTTAAAATATGGAATTGGGTTAAAATATGATATGTGGATTCAATTGAATTAAATTAAGCAGAGACTAAAGTAGTCGTCTCTTCAGCGCCAAATGCATGCTCTGAGGGGCGACTGACACAGCTATTTTTGGTCTCAGGTGTGTGAGTTTGTGTGTGTGTGCATATACATATATATAGATAGATATAGAGAGAGAGAGAGATCTTCATGGACGAAGGAAGGAGGCGGGGTTGATGTGGTGAATAATACAAGGCAGCTTAAGATGCGTCGAGAGATCTGGGTTTTAGTTCAGCCACGGTGCCTTCTCATCTTCTTCGTCGCATCAATTCTCATCTTCGTCGCTTTCTCGATCTCTAAACAGGTATGCTTTCTTACCCATTAGGCCATATATAAATACCTATATATATATATATATGTTTTTATATATGTAGATGCCTGTACATATTAATATATTTTCTGGGTTTTGAATAAAAAAATGTATTTCGTTGCCTTTTGGTTATGATTGTAGTTTGATTGTAGAATTGAATTGGGAAATATTTGGACTCCGATCTGATTGAAAGGTTTATAGAAAAGGCAATGCTTATTTTTATGTGATATATTTATTGTCTTTTGGGAATTTTATTGTTGAGCTATGATCTGCATAAAGAATTGCGATTTTGAAACTTTGAGTAACTTACATTATGTAATGGTTCCTAATTAGTGTTTGCTTTCTGAATTTTGAGGCAGAATCTTGTTATTCAGTAGCTAAATCGCCTGTGTGCGACTTACCAAAAATAAAAGAAAAATGGTGTATGGGTGCTTACGGGTTATAGGCACTTGGTCACCACAGGAAATGGAGAATTAGAAACTGAGATGAGAAGGTTTTGATTGGTTTGTTTTAATATTGACTTAATTTCAGGAATTGGAGAATTAGAAACTGAGCTGAGAAGGTTTTGATTGGTTTGTTTTAATATTGACTTAATTTCTGTAGTATCCTAAATTTCAACTTAGGTTGATGGACATTGAGTTTGTTGTATTGCTTTAAAACTTGCAAATAAAAAAGTTAGTTTTTGTATTGCAGTGTGGGTGTTTTAGGGAGAGGTGTTTATTGACTCTTCATGTTGGATAGTTGTTGTTTGTCTCAAGAGTGCTTGATTATCAAAAGACTCAAAACCCACATATTCATTTTTCTGACAATCCAGTTTATCCATGTTAGTGGTGATATACGATCCCTTGCTGGTTGCTCTATAGGTCACAAATTATTGGCTTGTTCATGGCAGCAAAGTGTTCTAGGCAAGTGCTATTTTTGTGTCATTGTAGTTAAATTGCTGGGAACTAGGTGATCAATTTATGTGGGAAACATATCAACATGGAGGTAGCCAAAAAATTTGCGCATGAGTTACTGTGTATTGATGATGGGCGAATGCCAAGGTTCCAAAATCCAATGTTGTTATAATTATGCCTTAGGTTTAGATAATTAAGAGTTATTTAACAATATTTGGATGGGATTCTCCAATGCCTTTTCTTCTTGTATTTTCTTGTTAATAAGTGGATTATTATCTTCGAAGTTTTGTTCGTGGATGAAGCCTTGGATGTCACTGAACCACATAAAATTGTTTTTTTTGTACTATTATGGTTATGATTGCCTTGTTTAGATGTAGCAGCTATACACTTCTTATTTTTCAGTTTTTATTTTTATTTTTTTGTCATACATTGGTAGTTGGACTTGTAATGATCGATTCAATGGCCACCACAGGTGGTTGTAAAGCTTTTTGCATCATGTGCAGGATAAATGAAGAATATGTTTAAGCATGTCAGTGAGTTTATTGGTACACAAGTTATAGAATTGAACAAAATATAAATTAGGAAGATAATGATGGGTATTTGGGTTAAGGTGGAGTCTTGGAGAAGCTAGGATGGATATAATAAATTATTGGATTCAGTGGTGATGATTATTCTGGGTACAGGACCACATCAGACCCCGTGTGTTATTAAGAGTAGTATGTGTGATAGGTCTCTATGATGCAATTTTCACCAATTATTGAGCTCCATATGGATTAATCTCCTTCCAATATGTGGTTTCTCTAGATTTTGATACGTGGAGTATGTAGATTATTGCACCACCTTTCTTCTTGGATCAACATACAGTATAGCTTGATCTTGATCTCAAACTATGGCAGGAGGGTCAATGGAGCGTCTCAAGTTCAGTCCACTGCATAGTGTTACCTTCAGGTCAGATTGCATTCTTGATGTGATCATAGAGTTTCATGGTTTGGTAGCTAAACCTGAGTGCTTGTTGATATATATCCCTAATTGGGATCTACATCATGGCTAGTCTTAAAGAGAGATGACATGTGTCCTTTGTAAAACGTGTTCATCACATGTCATGTTCAATATATTCTAGCTCTCCATCATTCTCCTTTGCCACATTGGCATCTTTGTATGGTAATATCACTTCAACATTGGTGTCAGCTGTCTCTTACCATCCTCCATAATCTTTGGACTTTTATAAATAATGGGACATTCTTGGGTCATCAGACAACAACCTACAGAGGGAGAGGAGGCAATGACCTTGAATTTCTTCTTCGTTTCTCGTGTTCTCCACTAAGCCACTCTCTCTCACTCTCTCTCTCTCCACACACACACACACACACACACACACCTATATATATCAGCTGCTCCAGTTTCCACCATAGCTGATTTGTTAGGACCTGTGTCACTCGATTGTGAAAATCTATCTCCCCAGAACTTGACTCGCACGATTTCAATTAACATCTAAGATGCTTAAGTTGTCGCTAGAGGTTTGTTTTACCACTTTTTTTTTTTAATCACTATTTAGTTCCACAACAGTTTAATTTAATGAACCATTTATGTTGATGGAATGTTCGTGCCAAGGTAAACAAGGCAAAGGGGGTTGGGAAAATTTTTAGGCATTTCATTTGCTGAGTAGTTTCCAACCCCTTGGTGGGGCTTCTCATATTATTCTCTTAAGGTGGAGAATGGCGAGTTTTGTGTGGATAAATTATCAATACTATTCCTTTTTTGCTAGGATTTGTCTGGTTAGGGTTTTCTTCAGGATATATGGTATCCTGATTGCCTTGAGTGTTTAGATGTAAATGAAAAAGAGGTTTTAAAGGAAAGCAAGACTGCTGGAACACGAAGCAAGACAGTACTGAGAAACTTGAAGGTTATGAATTTCTTGTAGGTTTAGGGTTTGAAGGGTAGGAGAAAGGTTTTAATATTTGGATATGGAAATTGATTTTGCTGTACTGACTGATGATATTATTTTCCATAGATCATACTCTGCCAGCAGCAATTGTCATATTTCTTTAGCTGCAACTATCATATTTCTTTGCTCTCTCTGAATCGAAATATCATGTATGAAATTTCAGTCCCTTCATTCCCAAAAAACAAACAAAATAAGAAACCTAACTTTGTAGATTACCATGTTGTTGCACAGTGGTGATCCACACCCTCTCCCCGAAAAGAGAGAGAGAGAGAGAGAGAGAGGGGGGGGGGGGGGGGGGGAGGATTGGTTGGAGAGAAAAAGAGAGAGATCCAACACACTCTAGGGGAAAAACCAAAAAGATAAAGGGTTTCTGATATCTTTACGACCACCAATCTGGCGAATGCGTGATGTACAGAATGAGGTTGCATGGAAAGACTTTAAAATGTGGTTTGTGCCAAAACTGCTATGACAATTAATCTTGAAGTGACATTGGGGTAGATGGAAGGTTGTATGTTTATTAATTGGTTTAAGCATCTATTGATATTGGAGAAGGTGGATTTGGTTATGGTGATGCAGTTAGCTTTTCAAATGGAAAGGATTTTTAATACTATTAAAGTGGAGGACAATGTTGTACAAATATATAATGAACCAATATATGATTGAAATGAAGACTTTTGTGCTGCAATTGGTGGGAAGGAAGCTAAGAAGCATGGATATGTGAATGCGTGACATGGACATGACAACATGGCATATACCAAAAAATCAAGACACGTACTTGGCGTGTCCAAAAAGAAAATTGCTTGGGCACTTTTTTTGGTGGGTCCGACACATGTCGGGCCGTGTCTGACCCAGACACTTCGACCTTTAGGTGTGTTCGTGCTTCCCAGAAAGGAAGGAAGAGAGTTGGATGGAAGATAGGAAGGAATGGGAATGAACAAACTTTCTTCATTTGGTAGAGAGGAGACAAGAAGGGAAGGGAAGAGAGGAAGGATGAGCCATCCTTCCTGACCACCCACAAGTTTTAGTCCCTCTAAAAGTTGATGAATGGAGGAAGGAAGGAAGGAAAACAAACTAATATACAAGTTGTAATTTGTCAATACCACTCTTCATAATTATTAGAGATAAACTAATACTTGTATATTAGTTTTATATAATGAGAGCGTACTAGTGAAAAAAGAAAATACAACATCCATCCTTTTTATTATCCTTTCCATTCAACCAAACAGAAAATGAGGACGACACCTTCCCTTCCTAGGAATGCCTCATCCCTCCCTCTCTCCCTTTCCATGCCAAACAGAGCATTAGAGAGAAGTGATCTCTTCTCTTTCATACTTTCTCTCTCTAAAATTAGTTACAGGCTAGCTACTTTTTTCCACTTACACGCTTGGTTTTTCGGTGACTTTCTAGTCGATTTATCTTCAATAGTTTTCCAGCTTCAGACATTTTTTTTAGCAAAAATGCTTTTCTCCATTGAGATCACATGTCAATGAAAACTTCTGAACAATTTTCTCTAAATATATGGCTTTGATGAGGTCTCTGACACATTTCTTGGTCAGAAATTGTTGAAGAAGGAGAATATATTCCATAGGAGCCTTTGATTCTGTATAAACAGAAAGAAGATCATCTCAACCTCTCTGATTTTCCTGCTCTGGTTTGATGTGGTCAGCAGGTAAATAATTCACTGATTGCAAAATCTGCAAATTCAATTCTAGAAGATCTTGGTGCTGAGAATAGTTTCTGAAGCTCCAAAACCTTGGAGTTCCTTGGTTACTGAAAAGAATTCTGGTAAACAATGCATTTGGATTTCTGAGAACGGAAGGATTAACATAAAACCTCCATGGCTCACATCAGATCTTGCAACCCTTTCTTCACCCATAACTTCTCTGCAATGTTCCTCACCAATGATGATGGGAGCTTTCAACCAATGAAATACCTAAACAGAGAGTGAGCCCATTTGTTTATTTCTAATTGCGAGATCTGATGGAGGATTTATCGTAATCTCTTATTCTCAGAAGTAGGAGAGAAGAAATCCAAATGCATTTTATCAGATTTCTTTTCAGTACCAAGGAACTCCAAGATTTTGGAGCTTCAGAAATTGCTGGTAGATTCTTAGCATTGAGATATTCTAGAATTGAATTGGCAAAGTTTTCAATCAGTGACTTATTTACCCGCTGTTCTCGTCGCTGGCATAGATTCATAGAAAATAGTTCAGATGATGCCGGAGATCTCACCGGAGAAAAGAATCTTACCCAGGAAAAAAATTTGAAGCAGGAAAATTGCTGGAGAGAATACGCTAATGTATAATTTTGATGGGAATTAGTTGCTGAAAATACTTATGGTAACTGATTCAAATTTGTAAGTTTAGAGACTTAAACAAAAGACGAAGTTGGGTCTTTGGAACCTAGCAAGCCAGTCATTGCGACAGCCGACAGGACTTTGGTGAAGTAAATAAAATTACAGCTAAAAGTACAAGCACTTTCACATACAATTATATATACACATTCATTTTAATTTCAGTTTTATTTTCCTTTTTTCTTTCTCTATATTATAGGTATTTGTTTTGTTTTTTGTTGTTGGTTTCTTCTTGAGTGTGGAGTCATTAGATGGTATTTAATATTTTGCACTTATGAGCTGTTTGCAACGTAAAAAAGGAAGTTTTTTTTTTTTTTCAAAAGAATTTTTTGTATACAGGGTTGGAATTGTAAATTTGTGGGTGATATGGTGGATTTTGTGGATACGCTGATTGTTGGTCCCGCTTTCTTTGTCCTTGGGTTCACTCCACTTTGAGCGCTCTTTAATGAAGTATTACTCACCAAAAAAAGTGTTCTTAATCTGCCCATCTAATGAGAAAGATGCGGTTTGACCTCTCTTTGATGATTGAGTTTTTTGTTTTTAGGTGGCTACATTGCATTTAGATTATCCATGCTTGAGATTTGAAGCTATTGTTTTTACTTTATGTGGAGTCACCGTTTTACTAAAGTATTCTCACTCCCAATATCTATGTCTAATATTTGATGTTTGTTTAATCCTTCCTGTATTTTGATTCTCAGGAGGAGAAGAAGGTAGAAGAGGTACACGAAATCACCCACCGAGTGTTTCTGGATGTTGATATTGATAAACAACGTTTCGGTATGGATTCTTCACATTATTGTGTAATATTATACTTAGAGTGGCTAGTGTTTTAGAATCAATATTCCTAAAATTTAGTTTGAATTGAACCTTGCCTTTGCTTTTTGTTTTTCAATTCATTATTGTGAGATTATTAAGTTTGTTTGATTTAAAATTCTAATTTTGGGGTTCTCAGTTCCATGAAGATGCTTTTCCTTTTTAATGATTACCATAAAACTCCAAAATATTCTTTATATCTCTAATTATTTGGAATCTCTCCTACCAGCTAGAGAAGTGACAATATTCTTTATATGCAACCAACTGATCATGATCATCTATCAAAGCCTTCACATTGTGTCACCCTTTGTACTTGTTGTTACTACTGGACATTATTGCTTTTGGAATTTGCATCGGTACTAGCCTAGCTGGTTAGCTGAAGAGTGTATGGGGTGGTATAGCCAAGCTAGAGATGTTGCCTTTCACCAAAACGAAAACGTCGCATGTTTGTACATAAACAAATAAAACTCAATGGTATCCAAATCTTTCTTTTTCTTTTTCTTTTTTCCTTTCGGTTTTCATGTTTCCTTTTTACAAACCCTGAACGTTCAAGCTCCTTTAAGCTTAAACATCTAATTCCTTCTTAACTCTTTACCATACTTGGTTTTACCATATTGAGGACTCAAGAGGAATTGTGGAAGAGCTGATCAACTCTCCAACAACGAAGCATCTGATGGTTGATCTCATTTATGTTTTATGGACTTGAGTTCGTATACATGTCTCAGGGTCCCTGTAGTTCCTTTTGCATTTAAGTCCCAAATATTAGATGCCCAATATTTTTTGTTTCCTTTAGGCTACGATAAATGGAATGTCAATGTAAATTAGCATGTTTTATGAAAGGCGTGGAAAGGAAGCCTTAATTTGACATATGCTAGATGATACACGGTCCACTTGGAGTCTTGAATAATTGGGGATTTTGGCCAAGTTGCATTATTTATGAGCTTGGTGGGCATTATGGTGCAATTAAGCTGAGTTTTATTTGCTTTTATTTATGCTATTAAGTCATGAGTTATGAATTTGAAGAGTTGTGAGTCTTATTGAATACCTCAATTATGAGGCAAGTCCACAAGTCATGAGTTCACCTCCATGTAAGTCTAAGAGGCATGAGTAGAATCCTATATAGGGATGGGATGTAAACTTGGTTGAATCAGTGAGTGAATGAATAATCAAATATCAATGAAATTTTCCTTTGAGTGACTCACAAATTACGAGTGAGAGACCTTTTTTGGGTGTGATGCCTAGATAGGCTGCTCTTTTTCCATTTCTTTTCTCGATTTTTGCTACATCTCTACTATCAAACCTCAAACTCCAGCCCTGATTATTTGAATTTTCAGCCTCAAAACTCTTTAATTTTCATCTATTTGAGACTGCTCCTAAAGTCCTAAATCATATAATTTTTTTATTTTATATTTTTTTTTTGACAAATGAACCATGAATATGTTCCTTTCTTCCTTTATCAGCTGACTGGATACGATTATAGTTACAGCTTATGGGCATGTCTAGTGCATAGGTGAAAATCACACATTTTAAAGCATCCATGTAATGCAGCAATACTTAAAAATCCCCTGATGACCTTCTACTCGATTAAATTGATAGAGATACGTGGACCACTTCCTGTTCAATATGGTTCCGATTGAATTGGCTACTATAAATTTGATATATGAGCAACTGAAGTTTCCCAGTTGTGGTATTATTACTGAAAAAATTAAATGAAATGCATCAACTATAAGATCTGACATTTTAGAGGGATCCAATCTAGTGTAGATCTAGGGAACATATTTTTGGAAGCTGCTTAATCATGGGCGGGGAGGGAATGCAATGGCAATCCGGATCAAGGCTGTGTCTGAGTGTGGCATAGTAGTAGCCTAAGCAGACTTGAAAATGTTAAATGTTAACATAACATTCTAGGATAGAGACCCAACATCCAGAATGTGGCCATTAAAAAACATTGAAGACGTCACCACCATAGCACCAAGTCTTGAGTTTCTTCAGTGATGGTTCTGCACTATCATTTTCCTTTCTCAACCATCATTTGATAGGTAACTGCCAATTCTTGTAATGGCCCAGTTCTGGATCATGGATGGTCAGGGACGGAGCCAGGATTTAATTTCAGAGAGAGAGAGAGGAGGGGGGACGGGACAGTGTACTTGATTTAAAAAAAACAAAAAAACTAAATGGACGTACCATGGTGTAGTGAAATATCTAATAAAAGGATGGTTGTGTTGGTTAAATATTGGGTACGTTGATTTTTTAATATACAATATTGACTCGATCAATATTGGGCACTTTGGTTTGATTATGGCCACAGAAACCAATACAAGTAGTGCTATACAATTTGTTTCTTTTTTGAAAATCATAGTAAATTCATAAAAATCATTCCTACTTAACTGAAAATGGAGTTTGTTGGAATATTATATATATAGGAGTAATCTTAGAAGACTATATTTAAGCTTATACGGTCAAAATAACCTATTCAAAAATTAAGATTTAATTGAAGAAAGGGAATGCAAATTTATTTAAAAAGAAAAAGAAAAAGAAAAAGAAAAAGAAAAAGAACCTAAGAAGCACTGAAATGGATACGGGAAAAATTAGGACACGGACACGGGGGGACATGGCAAATAATAAATAAATTAAGAGTAATATTAGTTTTTAAAACCTCATAATGAAAAAAAAATTGTGTTTTGCTGGGAAAAATAAAGAATGATAGAAAGAGGGTTAAGAGAGAAAAAAAAAAAACAAAGAAACAAATAGGATTAGGGTTTTGTTAGAATAAGAATTAGGGCCTGAGTTAAAAATAAAGGTTAAAATCCATAGAAGAGAAAAAAGTTCATGGGGAATAAAGAAAAAAAGAAAAAGAAACGCAAAAAGAAATTTATTGTGAAAGGAAAAAAAGAGCTATCTAGGATTTGTGAAGAACAACAACAAGAAAGAAAAAAGGAGGACGAAGAAGAAGAGAGAAAAGAGAATAGAGAGAAAAGAGGGGAGAGAGAGAGACCATCCACCGATAGCGAAGCTTGGTTGGTGAGAGAACAAGAGAGTTAAGATGATCTTACAAGAGTTCGAACCTTGAGCTAAAATATAAGGATAAATATCTAATTGATTTATAAAACAACTTTTAAGTAATTATGTAATTACCATCATATTGTTGAAAGTTATTAACAACTTCTAATATTCATACTTCAACTCATCATTGTTCTTAAAACTTTCTTAAAAGTCCCCGAGATTGGGACACGTGTGTCGGACATGTATCCATGGCGTGTCGGACGCGTGTCCAAGGTGTGTCCGGATATTTAAGAAAATATAAAATATTCGGACACATTTTTTGGTGTGTCCGACATGTGTTGAGGTGTGTCCGGCGCGTGTTGGTGTCCGACACGGATTCTTTGCCCTTTTAGGCGTGTCTGTGCTTCCTAGAAAAAAACTGAAGAGGAAGAAGAAAAGTAAGAAGGGAAGAAAGAAAGAATTAGAGAGATTTAAAATAATAATAATAATAATTTTAGGGGGTGCACCATGTAATACTTTACAAATTATATATATAAAATATTTAATTGGCCAGCCTGGGCCTGGGCCTGGGCCTTGGGGGGGGGGGGGGGGGGGGGTTCTCCGTCCCTGTGGATGGTTATGGTATAAATTTGACTGCTATATAAAGTACACTAGAGCCTCTCAATATAAGTGGGACAGGCTATTTAATTTAAGTGGTATAAACTGTGACTGCTTTTAGTTTGTTAATTTCCTCTGGTCATATGTGCTTGATCATATCTGTCCGTATTCCTCTAAAAAAATTTAGGTAAACTTGTCATGATTGTTGTTGGACAAGGTGATATCTTTTTGAAATGCAAATTAATGGTTCATATATTTCATGGCAATATGTTCTCATATAGATTTCTTTCTTAGGTTTCACTTAAATGTCAGCTAGGAAGTTGTATTTTGTGTATGAGAACATATTGTCTACAAATTGTTAATATCGTGATCTTGGTGATGTCTGCAAGGCACTTCTCATTTTGTCAAATTTTATATATTGATTTATGTTTTTACCCATTCCAATGCATCACTTATAGTTCTTTTTTCTACTATATTGAAAGTATGATTGAAATTTCAGTAAATACTGAACGGATGAAATATTGTAGATTCCCCCTTTTTCTGATGCATTTTTTATTACTTCATGTCCCATCTCTCTTTTTTCTTTAATTTTTTTTTTTTTTTTTTTTTTTTTTTTTTTTTTTTTTTTTTTTTATCGAACTTACTGTTGAATTTCTGCAGGGAGAATTGTCATTGGGTTGTATGGCCAAGTTGTGCCAAAAACTGCTGGTATGCTTTCAATATTTTGACGATAACTTTAATATTTTGGATCCTTACTTGAACCGAGTTCGATTGAGAATATTTATATTCGTTTCTTGTTATAATTATGAGTTCACAAATGCTCCTCCAAAAGTTGGTTCGCAAATTTTCAGATAAATTAAAGAAGAAAGAAGGTTGTCTTCACCAACTTACAATCATGTAAATGTACCTCCCCTTGATAGATAAACCATGGTTGATTTGGACACACTTTTAACTGAAGGATTTTATTTTAAAGTTTTACCAAGAAAATTTGCCTATCAATGAGGATTAGTTTTCTGTGTTTCTGTCTATCTTCAATGCTGTATGATTACCTATTCTTATAATAAAATGACAAATTTCAAATTAAGATACTAGTTAATTCTTTTTTTCCAGTATCCTTGACAGTGATTATTTTTTTGAAAGAACAAAATAAATTCAGTTTTTATTTTGTTTTGCACAATTACCTAATCCTTTGATAATTCCTGCTTG
Source organism: Cornus florida (assembly GCF_030987335.1). Lineage (NCBI taxonomy): Eukaryota > Viridiplantae > Streptophyta > Magnoliopsida > Cornales > Cornaceae > Cornus > Cornus florida. Next base: position 73,654,223 of record NW_026775573.1, on the reverse strand, counting down.
CAGAAAATTTCAGGGCTTTGTGCACAGGTATTTGATGCCTTTTCTTAATAGTTTCACACAGTTTTAAACCTTCTAATACTACATTGCTAATAATAATGGCTTCTTTTATTTATCTTATTTAGTTTACTTATCAAAAAAAAATAATGGCTTCTTTTATTGTTCACGTGCTGCAAATTACTTGCTCCTAAAAGCAGGGGAGAAAGGCAAGGGTCCCAGTGGAAAAGCTCTCCGTTATAAAGGGACACCATTTCATCGTATAATACCTGGGTTCATGATCCAAGGTGGTGATATTGTCTACGGTAATGGGAAGGGGAATGAATCTATATATGGCGGCACCTTCCCGGATGAGAATTTCAAGATAAAACACTCACATGCAGGTTGTTAACATTTATTTGTATGAATGTTCTCCTTTGCTGTAGTGTATGCTTCAAATGCACAATATCACATAATACTTGCTTAAAGCAGGGGATTTTTCCTTGCGATATGAGATTTCTATTATTTACCTTTTTCCTACTGAAATCGTTGGTTCTTGCAGGTGTTGTTTCCATGGTGAATTCGGGACCTGATTCCAATGGTTCACAGTTTTTCATCACCACAGTCAAGGCCAGCTGGTAAGCTTTTGCTAGGAGTGGCATTATGGTAAACGAATATTTAAGCAGAAATAATATTGCCCAGACAAAACTTGTTTTGGTTGAGTAGACCTAATACTCCTTGTTAATGAGGTCTGAGTTTTAAGTTTCTTATGTCCGGTCTCTTAAATTTCCGATCCAGAGGTAGCATACTTCTCTTTTTTGCTACTTCTGTAACCATCTATTGATGCCAAGATTGTCTGTGACTGGTAATCAGATTATTCCAGCTTCAGTGACCTGGTAAGGTTCATCATTGACATAGTCAACCTCCTAAGAACCGGATAGGGGTTGGTTTCGACAACATCCATAGTGGGTTGATTACTAAACTTGAGCCATAAATCCCAATAGTGTTTGAAATTATACGGATGTAACATATGGTCCAGATGCATCAAATCATTCGAGTCTAGTTACACGGTTTCCAGATATTTACTATAATTTTCTTGTTAAACGACCCAGGTTGGATGGAGAGCATGTTGTATTTGGCAAGGTTATTGAAGGCATGGACACCGTGTATGCGATAGAGGGTGGAGCTGGAACCTACAGTGGGAAACCTAGGAAGAAGGTAATCATCTCTGATTCTGGAGAGATTCCGAAGAGCAAGTGGGATGAGGAAATCCGAGGATTAACAAACGCCTCATGACACTGGTGACATAAAGTTTTGCAGCATGATTTCGTTAATTTGGTTCGTGTAGATCAATTATGCCCCCTTTTGTATAATGTCCATGAAACTGTAGTCCAGCACTGATCATGATATCACAAATTGATTGTATTTAGTCTCCCTTCTTGGAAAACACTGAAAATATGTTTTCTGTAATGGAATCTGCTGATACTTGTCAGTTGTAGAGAAATCAAAGCAAATCATCATGTGCTCTAAATTTCTGATGTGTATACTTGTGGTGGTTCTTTTATCAATTTTCAGTGGTCAATCTCAAATAGACTAGTCTGTGTGTGCGCGCGCGCGCAAACACAAATTCTGTATCAAGGTGAACTTAAAAGCTTTGAACTCTTTAGCTGATTTATTGGCTTGGCATTTGTTGTCCATCAATGCAAGTGAATCCCTCCCATGTTTTGTCACATGCTTCAAGTTCTGCGAAATTCAAATCTAGGCATAATACCATTTTTGTCGTTTGAGAAAGATTGTGCCCCCCCACCCAAAAAAAAAAAAAAAAAAAATAAAATCCTGAACTATTAAATTTTACAAATTAGTTCACCGCTATAAAACAGCATAAGTGGTGTATTAAATTGGAAAATGATATAATCGTTTTTATTTTGTGTTTTTGTTTTCACTCGAAACAAAATATATATATATATATATAAAGTTTTATTGTGAAGTATGTTGAATTGTGATTGGAAGCATGTTTGGTTTGAAAGTAAAAATATGAAACATGTTTGTTAAAAAACATATTGCAAGATTGAGAAAAAAATGCCCGGTTAAAAAAAGGGTCACTTGGAGGTTTTTTTTTTCTTTCCCCATTGCTACAGTGTTTTTGGTACCGTCTTCGCTGTTTCCGATTGGACCTCTTCTGGACAATAATGGTAATACTGTTTAAATCGCTACAAAAATTACCAAATTGTGGTGTTTTGTTTCGCTACCGGTGCATCACTTGTGACACAAAATTGGAAACAAAAACAACTATAAAACACGCCTTTTAATTATATCATCCTCATTTAGCATTTATCACGAATCATGATAGACCAAACAACAACATTCTTCTCAGAATTTTTGGCCTAATCACATTTGTGAAGAGTCAAGTCAACAAACATTTCTGTTAATGTGGCTCCCTGCATTTAGAAATATAGAGAGACCAATCAGAGTACCACATCTCTATAAATATATCAAAACAAGCTCAACTTAATGTTTCAACTTATGGTCAGTGCATTCAACACATTAAATACATAGACGTGCACCACCATTCAATAATTTTGTTTCAACTTAATAGCTAAAATTCCTCGATTTATAAATAAAAATGTTGATATCGAGAACAGAGAATCGGATTAATTTGTCTCACCTTTCCCATATCACAAGATAAAAGGCATGCATGTGATTGCTGGATGGATGTAACAAATCAAATAAAAATAAATAAAGGAAAAATTACATATAAATGAAAATGGATTGCTGAGGTGGCACATGGTTTTTTACAGTTTAAAAAATTGTGGTACCTAAAATGCCCTTCAATTCAAAAAAGTAGTACTAAAAAAGTAGTACCTTCAGTTCAAAAAAGTAGTACCTTCGGAGAAAAAGTAGTACTTCGCGGGTGTTTAAAAAATATGGTACCTGGACGCCAAAAAGTAGTACCTTCAGTTCAGAAAAGTAGTACCTTCGAAGAAAAAGTAGTACCTTCGCGGAAGGGTATTTTAGGCACCACAATTTCTAAACAGTAAAAAACCATGTGCCACCTCAGCAATCCATTTTAGAGAAATATGGAACTTTAACTCAACCTCTAAGTAAATATGGAACTTTAACTCCATTTATATGTAATTTTTCCATAAATAAATGTGAAAGATGAACCCACATCCTTTTGGACAAGACATGGGTAAAAGTGAAAGATGAACCCACCCCCTTTTGCACCAGAAAATAATTTATATGTTATGTTTATTGCCAAACTTGGACTGCTCATATTCTACTCTTGATAAACCAGATTGCATAGGGCGGGTAGTTTTACTTTCCTCCAAAATCTTAAATTAATTAAAGGAATTTAAATAAGTAATTGTTCACTAACCCAAACACCACACCACAATTGTACTAAAGGTTAAAAAGCTAAAAAAAAATCAACACAAGTACATATGTAAATGGTGTTCACAAGGAAAGAATGCTTCAAACGGTTGGTTCACAAAATATTCATTTATCCTTTCGAGCATGGTTCATATTTTAAATATATATATATATATATTTTTAAATTGCCCTGTAATATTCATTTATCATTCACACTCACGACATGTTCGTATCAGAATTTGAACACTCAACTTCCTTTAAAAAAAAAAAAAAACACAAAAAAACAGAAAAAAAGAAATTATACCAATGATAAAAATAGATCAGATATCGGTTTCCGTTTGCTTTGGTTAAGTCTATTTCTATGATGAGTTGACTGCGTTCAAAACATTTACAAGTAGCTATTTCTTTATCAGTTGACTGCATTCAAAACATTTACAAGTAATTGTTACGTCGACTTGTAATTCCTGTTTATTGGTGCGTAATTAATTTATCAACAAATTAAATCATTGAATATAGAAACATAAATTACCTTTTTAACTACCTAATAGAATCAAACATTTACATAAAAAAGCAAGTGAACATTTCCAAATTATATAATTATGAAACAACACAAATTAAGTCTTAAGATATGGTCCAACAGAAAAAGAAAGACATCAAAGCACCATTCATAACCATAAAAACTTCTTTGGACCTAGGTAAGGGGGTTTGCACCCATAAAACCTATTAGGAAAAAGTCCTATAGCATTAATATGCACATACTTCTTCAGATCCTCTTTCTTCATCCAGATTGTTCTAACATGCAAATCATGAAGAAATTTTTTAACTACATTCTTTTTCTTGCTCTGATTATCCTTAGCTTGAGAATTCTTGGATTGATTCACATTGTTTTTCCTTTTTAACATGAACCTTGTTTCTAAGATAAGAATTATCCTTAGCGTGCTTATCTTTTCTACTACTTCTTTAACCATCTAATGAAGCCAGATTGTCTGTGACTGGTAATCAGATTATTCCAGCTTCAGTGACCTAGTAACGTTCATCATTGACATAGTTAACCTCCTTAGAATCGGTTGGGGTTGGCTTTGACAACATCCATAGTGGGTTCATTACTAAACTTGAGCTATAAATCCCAATAACATCTGAAATTATATGGCTGTAACATATGGTCCAAATAGATCATATCATTCGGGTCTCTTAACTAGATGCATACTGTTTCTAGATGTTTACTATATTTTCTTGTTAAACGACCCAGGTGTGAGATATAAATTTGTAATGTTGGCGAATTTAGAAGTCAAAACTTAATGAATCAGTTGTACTTTTGATTATACTGAGTCTCGATCTTTTGGAGCTGAAGCGCAAATGCCTCTTATCATTGTGTTGACACCCATTTTGGCAAATTACGTGGCAAGCCAAATTGTTGATGATCAGGATAAGGAATGATTTGACTACATTGTGGAGTTTAAGTTTTAAATTTCCCATATGCATGTGATCAGAAGATAATTGAAAGCCTATTATTAAGTGATGGGTTTTATCAAGACTCCTAAATAAAGGAGATATGTTATTCAAGGAAAGCGAAGGATATGATGGAAGAATCATGAGAAGACACGTGAATAATGGATGAACATGGGCTTATTAAGTGGAATAAATTTGGTAATCAGTTGTAATCCAATAGCTTAGATTCAGGAAGTATTTTATTTTAGGATTCTTTATAATTTCTATAAATAATTGTAGAAGCATTCTTTGTAAGAGGCCCAGCACCCTCAGAATTTTAGTTTAATATAATTATGCTTTCTTGAGCTCTTCTCATCTTATTCAACTTTCTCTCTTTAGCAATCTTTGTATTCTCAGTCTCTCTTCTTCTCTTCTACATCACTCTATTCTTTTCTTATTATGTTTTCATGATCATTGCTTATTATGTTTTCATGATCATTGCAACTCACTTTCCCATTTAAAGTCCTGTTTATCAAGGCAGTTTGAACCTACTTGAGAGTTTAATGTTCTCTCTCTCATACAATCGTCTGATCCATAACTCTCTTGCAGAAGAGACTCAGTTTGACCTAATCTCTTCACACTCGAACTAAGCTGTTGGTTCTGGCATACCCCTACACACAAATTTCTGGATCAGCTTAGCCAATCGATTTTAGGGTCAAAATTCTTAGCACGCCCGGTGGAACACTAGGTCAAAAAGAATTGCAATGATTCAGCAAAATGAATGCTGATTTTAACAGTATGCAGTCGGCTTTTTAGCCAATGTACGAATATTCTAATTAGCTATATCAGCCACCAGCATCATATTATCGGCAAGTTCTAGTAGCCGATTATTAGCAGGAGGTAAATCAACTTATCTCTCTTGTATATTCGCCACTGGTACACGGGGGGCAGCGGATGGCCAATCAGCCGTATGGTTGGCCTAAATGTTATCAGCGACCAATAACCGAATGATGTTCTCTCTACCATTTTAGGGTTATTTATATTTCTATATATTCAATATTTTCTTTCTGCCATTTTAGGGATTTTTGGTGAATGATGTTCTCTCTGCCATTTTAGGGTTATTTATATTTCTATATATTCAATTTTTTTCTCTCAACCATTTTAGGGATTTGGGTTATTTTTATTTCTATATTTTCAATTTTTTCTCTTAGCTATTTTAGGGATTTTTGGTGAATGATGTTATCTCTGCCATGAGTTGTGATCTGAAATAATCACATGATTAAATGGAAAAAAAGCTAACAGAGCGGGACCGGGGGGGAGGGGGCATAACTATCTCCCAACGGGGCAGGGATGGATTGTAAAATTCAACCCGTATCAGGCATGGGTTTAGGCAAACCCGCCCCGTTGCCATCCCTAGTATAGAGTAAGACAGTCGAGTGTGTAACTACTTTCATACAGCTAGTGGAGATTTTATTGGCTGAGGCCAAGAATCAAGATTTTTCCCTATTCAGAGGGTTTTCCTTGTAAATGCACTGAGTACTTGTAAGTGTGTGTGAGATTGCTGTTCTGTCATTGTTCTCATCACATTGTATTGATCATATAAAGAAGAAAAGTATATAGAAGAACCAATTATCCGAATCAGCTCCTGTAAGGACGCGGCTATCCCTTGAGTCACATCCATCATAACTCGATTCCCACCCGCTGGCATAGGTGGTGGATCGACACCCACATCTCCACCTACGTCCCTAACCCTCCTAGGGTGAGCCCTGTTCCAAAGAAGCTCGGTATCATCTACCTGCTCATCCAGAACTGGACGTGAAGTCTCTCCGATCCGACGCGTAGTCACCATGATGCTATAAGTACTAAGGAAATAGATTAGTATAGATGTAAGTTACTAATCATCCCCGTGCACTCACAACAGTATGTAACTCACTCAATGGAAGTATGAAATATAATGTATGACAATGTAGATAGTCATACAAGTGATGCTAAGTCAATTAAAGAATAAATATGTTTCCACATAAGCATATAAGCATTCATATAACATGTCAACATAAAGCATGAAATAAACCCAAGACTCATTGTCCTTAGGTTTTCAAACCTGGACGTTTTAATACCATGCTGTGATGCCCCAAATCCTATGATCTGGTACGTCAACCAAGAAGACCCAACCATGACCCGATATCTAGTCCAAAATACGAAAGCAAAAATAGAGGAAGAGGTCACTAGAGTTAAACACCACCTCTAGGACAACAATAAAACCTCAAAAGAAGTCACGAGACTCAACTCAACTCAAAGGCAAATGTGGAAGCTAAGGTCAAAACGGATATAACCAAATAACCAAGGGTAAAATGGTTATATCATGACAACTATGGTGAACGAGATGCATATCATTGGATACCTAGCTCAAAAACAATAAATTTAGGCTTAATAATGACCTAAATTGGACTTAAAACGAAGAAGATATGGCTAAGTGAAGAAAAAATTAAGCTTAATGCCTTCTGTCTACCGGTCACACCTAATGTGCGATCGGACTCACCCTAATGTGATTGGTCGCATACACAATGTGCCCAGAATGGTTCTCTGTCGACCGATCGCACCTTAACGTGCGAACGGTTGCACCCACAATATGTCTGGAAATGCTCTCTGTTGATTGATCGCACTGCGATCAGTCGCACCCTGTGTTTGTGTGCTAAAAACTTCTGAAAATGATGCGTTGGGTCTCGGGTACCCCCTCGGAACCTTACAAGGTCCTAAACCTATCCGAAACCCATCCCGAACATTATGCAAACACGCCAAAGTGGTCATAGGCCCGTGAATCATGGTGTGAACCTTAAAATCAAAGTTTATATGAAGCAAAATATACAAGCGAACAATTTACGGAAATAAAACCATACATTGAAAATAAATGGCCCATGGCCTCATTACATAATTTTCTAAAGTTATATAAAAGAGAAGAAAGGAAGAGAAAATCAATTGAGAACTCCAAAAGGTAGAGGTGAGTTCTCAAACCATTTCCTTTCACAAATAGGCATTGCAATTCCTAGCAAATCTCAAAACTAAGATATTACATTGAGCATGCTAAACACATTGTATGTATACATTATCCAAAATAAGTTCAAAACATCCACAATATCCAAGCTAAGATGGAGGTACATCCATGAAAAACACGTCATTTCCTGAAAAACATTAATCAACGGATGTAAGTAATTGATATTACTCCGTAGGAAAGTGCATTATAAAGATAAACTAGGTTTCATTGACCTTGCAAGAATAGCGTAAACTATACAAGTGTGGAATATGCCTCATAGTCGTCTAATTCAAGGGTAGGTCTAAGGGATCATCCTAGAACTAGCAATTGAATCTATAAATGTGAAACCAACTCAAGTACATATGTAGTGCAAGAAATATACAACAATTCTAATATGAACCAAGTTAAAACTATACAAGAATGTCAACATGGAAATCAAATACAAAATCACATAAAAGGGATATCTTGGACTCACACACACATCCAATCATGCGCAAAACATGCACCGTGAAAAGTTAGTTGTTCTCGGGTTATTAAACCGTGGGGAACTACCCCAAGTGGCCACTATAAAGTTGGGGAAACCTTAGTTTCTCCCACTTTGCGCCATGTCCTAGCATTCTCAAAGTATCAAAGGTCTCAAATGTACACACAAATTTTGTAAGTCTGCAATAGAAACAAAATATGGAGCAAATAATATAATATTTGATTAAGTTGGATAAATAGGGGTACAATCCTCTGTAATATTCTTTACAAAGAAATAGAGTAAGGTCCTCTGATTCGATCTCCTATTTGGTTGGTTGGATTCAAGGGTTGCACGAGCTTGATCTTGAATCACCGTGGAATTTGGATGAAGAATGGCACGTCTTTGGATGTGCTTGTTGTTGATCACCGTGGAATTTGATGAAGAACGACACGATTTGATGTGCTTGGTGCTCTTCGCTTTTGAATTTGGATGTTGGGGATGAGAGTTTCTGTATTTCTCTCTGGAATTCTAGATTTCTGAATTCTGAATTTTACACCCCTCCCTTCTTCCTTCAGGCCTCTATTTATAGGCTTCTTGGGTCGATAGGATGATGACACGTGTCATCTCTTGATAAGGATAAAATTATAATTGGACCGGGCCGGTTATATTACGATAATTATCTTTAAAAATAATTATTCTACATATATTTTATTAGGAATAATTATCTATTTATTTAACCATCTGGGCTGGGCTAATTAAATAATTTAAGTGGACCAAGCTTGGGCCAATTAAATAACTTAATTAAACATTAGGCCCATATTTAATGGGTCCATTTGTCAAAATCAAATCCCACTAAAATTTTAGTGTCTACAAATTGCCCCCACTTCGAGTTCCAAGTTTGACAGGACTTGTCTCCTTTTTCAAATGGGACTTGACGTATCCATTTTTTTTTTTTTTGTCCTCTCCTCTCTAACTTTGGATTGTAAGATTTTCTCTTTTGCTTTTCTATCCAACTTTGGATTGGAAAATAGGATTGTAAGGTTTCCTCTTTCGCTTTTCTATCCAACTTTGGATTGGAAAATAGGATTGTAAAGTTTCCTCTTTCGCTTTTCTATCCAACTTTGGATTGGAATTTTACTTTCCCATTTGAACTAAATTATACATATTCCAGTACAAATAGGAAATATTTGGTTGCCTATATACATCATTGATGTTATAGGGATTGACATCAATTCCAGTACCGTTGAAGACTTAGACGCTGCTTCGAGACTTTAATTGACACGAACAGATGCTGTTGAGGAATTACCATCGGTATGATCTCTTGTACATGAAAAGTTGACTTCTTTTATTTTTTTTCTTTTCCTCTTTTTTTTTCATTAATATTTTCTTGTTCCAATTTTGTCTTCTTCCCCTGTTTCGTCCTTTTCCTCATTCACTTTAGTCACATGCTTTAAAGCTGTGTATGCTAGGCTAGATATATGAACATACATCCAATAACCACTTTAGTTACATGATATAAACTTTTCCACATGATTTCATGCGGGTTTTTTTTTTGTTTTTTTTTTGAAGGGCTTGATTGGGTATAGCAACTTGATTTGTGTCAGCTGTAGCAGAAATTGAAATCGTCCTTCTAGACAACACCAATCGAGCTTCAAATTTGTTTGTTGTTCCATCATGGTGGTATTCAAGTGTTAGCAAAAGATGACTATCTTAGAGAGCAAAAATAGTTGATGAAGCCAAGGAACCACATTAAGCGTATCCGACTCACTTCTCGGTCGCAATGCCATTCATATGCCTGATCCTGACAATGAACATTGTTCTTCTCATTGGACATGCATTCAAATGCCTGATCCCGACAATGAACAATGTTCTTCTCATTGGACACGTAAGGCTACAGGCGACCTCACCAATTTTGGTCTTGATCAGATTAACGAAGAATCCATTGGACTTGATATTAAATTCTCAACTTCATTTGACATGCAAAACCACTTCTTCCTTTCAGCATTCAATTGCCTGATCTGATAATGAACACTGTTCTTCTCTTTGGACACACATTCAATTGCTTGATCCTGACAATGAACACTGTTTCATCTTTTTGGACACCCATTCAATTACCTGATCTGATAATAAACACTATTCTTCTATTTGGACACGCATTCAATTGCCTGATCCCGACAATGAATACTGTTCATCTCTTTGGACACTCATTCAATTGCCCGATCCTGACAATGAACACTGTTTAATCTCTTTGGACACACATTCAGTTGCCTGATCTTATAATGAACACTGTTCTTCTCTTTGGACATGTATTTAATTGCCTGATCTTGACAATGAACACTGTTTCATCTCTTTGGACACGTATTTAATTGCCTGATCCTAACAATGAACACTGTTCATCTCTTTGGACACACATTCAATTGCCTAATCCTGACAATGAACATTGTTCGTCTCATTAGACACACAAGGCTATATGTGAACTCACCAACTTTGGTTCTGATCTAATAAAGAATCCATTGGACTTGATATTAAATTCTCAACTTCATTGGACATGCAAAGCCACTTCTTCCTTTCAGCAATACCTCGAGTAGAATTTTTTTCTTGAATGACAGCTCAATGGAAAGCCAAAATTCTTTTTCCTTTGCAGTTGCAATTCTAGTGACGAACCAAAGTTATTGTCTGCAACTACACTTTGACAGTGGGCCAAATTTCTTTCTTTCAGCTACAATTTGGCGACTGACCAAAATTTTCTTTACAGATACAATTCGGTGGCGTGCCAAGTTAATAGGGTGCGATGAACATTCTTGATATTACATGATTAGTGATAATAATATCTTGACAGCAAATGAAATTGACAAATTGAAACTAGCCCTTTTGATATCTCGTAACGTACACATTTTACCATATTGCATACTCTGAGGATTTTTTTTTTTAGCGTCGTACTGAACTTAGAATAAAATTCTAAGCTGCCTACGTACCCTCAAAAGAGGGATCAAGTCATCACGTAGTTCAAATTTTTATTTATTTATTTATTTTTTTACGATCATAGTTTTAACTCATGTGGGCCAGGACCATAATGCAGTTTAAGCTCATACAATTAGGAGCATAACCTTCATGGGTAGTAGCGCTTCAGGAATTTGCCATTAATGGGCCCCACTCTTACTCTATCTTCATCAATAATGAGATATGTCCCGTTAGTATAAACTTCATGAACAACATATGGTCCATCCCATTTGGATACAAATTTATTTCCCTTACGATTCATGATAATTGGTCTCCGAAAAACTAATACTAAGTCTCGAACTTGAAATGACCGAGGTTGAACTTTCTTATTGAACGCTTTAGAAAGTCGAGCTTGATAACACTCTAGTTGTTGTTGAGCTTCTAATCTCTTCTCATCCAATGCTTCCAGTTCTTGAAGATATAAGATGTCATTTTCTTCACTTGTAAGGCCCTCTTGTATAGCAATCCTTAACGAATGGATCTGTTGTTCCAATGGAAGAACCGCTTCTACGTAATAGACAAGAGAATACGGAGTTGCTTGAGTAGGTGTATAATGCGTAGTGCGGTATGCCCACAATGCTTCTTCCATTCGCTCATGCCAATCTTTGTTTGTCTGGTTAACTACTTTCTTCAATAACTCACAAAGAGTTTTATTGAATGCTTCCGCGAGACCATTTGCAGGGGCATTGTACATGGAGGATTTACGTTGTTTGAAGCCAAACTTCTCGCAAAGGTCGGTCACCTAACTGTTTTTGAAATTCATCCCATTATCAGTAATGATGTATTGAGGGACACTATATCGATAAATAAAGTTAGACTTGATGAAATCAACCACTGTTTCCTTTTTCACATGTTTATAGGGTGCAGTTTCCACCCATTTAGAAAAATAATCAGTGGCAGCCAAGATATACAAGTGGCCCTTTGAAGACTTTTCTAGAGGACCAACTACATCTAATCCTCATGCATCGAATGGCCATGACGTCATAGTAGGGTGCAACGGCTCCGATGGTTGGTGTATGAAGTTAACAAAGAATTGACAGGCTTGACACCTCTTTGCATACTCCAAGCAGTCCTTGACCATGGTGGGCCAATAATAACCTATTCTTTTGATGCGAAAGTAAAGCTTTGGACCAGACTGATGGGCTCCACAAATCCCAAAATGTGCCTCCTTCATTGCATGGGTTGCTTCGTTATTTCCAAGGCAGCGAAGGAAAAGGCCCTCATATGAACGCCTATACAATGTATCATTGTAATAGATGAATCAAGGTACTCATCTTCGTATTTCAGTCTTATAGCGTAGGTCTTCGGGAAGCTTTCCATGTTCCAGATAATCAATGATAGGGAGTCTCCAGTCTTCTTCCTCTTGTGTCCAACAAGAAACCAAATTACTTCTTCAAATTTATCTTCCAGGACTTGTGACAAGACCTATCGTTGACATACAGGAACATCAACTAGGTCCTCATCAGTTAACGCCAATGTTGTAGCTAAATTTGCCAAAGCATCAGCTATCCGATTTTCTTTCCTCGGAATGTGTTCTAGCATGACGCTATCAAACTGTTCCAACAAATGAGAGGCATAACGATGGTATGGCACCAGATCATCTTTCTTAACCTCATATTCTTTAAGAAGTTGGTTAATCACCAACTTAGAGTCTCCATATATTTTGAGATTTGTGATCTTCATCTCATTCACCATTTGAAGGCCGATGACTAGGGCTTGATATTCAGCTACATTATTTGAGTAGTTTTCAGCGAGTGCAAAAGAGTATGGAATAACATGTCTTTGTGGAGAAATAAAAATTACGCCTACTCCGGCCCCACCTAATCGTGTTGCCTCATAGAAAAACATCATCCATGGAGGGAGGATGTCCATAAAGAAGACTTCTTTATCGGGAAAATCTTCAGAAATTTCCCAATCGGCTGGAATAGGATGGTCAGCTAAGAAATATGCTAAGACTTGTCCTTTCACTGCTTTTCGTGGCACATAAACAACTTCAAATTCATTAAACAAAATTGACCACCTCGCCAAGCATCTGAAAAGGACCGGTTTAGATATGACATATTTGAGAGGATCAGCTCTTGCAATAAGATGTATCGTATGAGCCAAGAAATAATGCCTTAATTTCTTAGAGCCGAAGACAAGTGCGAGGAATGTTTTTTCAATTGGAGGATAATTTCGCTTCGTCGGGGTGAGTTTGCGACTTAAGTAATACAATGCCTTCTCTTTATGTTCTTCATTATTCTAAGCAAGTAAGACACCCAGCGATTCTTCTTGCGCAGCGAGGAAAAGTATGAGTAGTTTTCCAAGTACAGGTGCTCCTAATACCGGAGAATTGAGAAGGTACTTTTTGATGCTATCAAAAGCATTTTGGCATGATTGGTCCCAATTAAATGGAACATCTTTCTTTAGGAGTCGGTTAAAAGGCTGACAACGACCAGCTAAATTTGAGATAAACCGACGAATGAACACAAGTTGACCTTGTAAAGTTTGAAGCTCACGTAAATTCTTTGGTGGCTACATCTTTTGAATGGCCTCAACTTTATTAGGATCAATCTCAATACCACGACGACGTACGACGTATCCCAGGAATTTCCTTGAAGTCACACCAAATGCACATTTAAGGGGATTCATCTGGAGCTGATATTTTCGGAGGTGATTAAAAACTGTACGTAAATCCTATAAATGATTTCTTCGCTCTTTCGTTTTTACCACCAAGCCATCAACATAACATTCAATAATCTTGTGGAGTATGTCGTTGAAGATCTTTTGCATGGCACCCTGGTATGTTGCTCCCGCATTTTTTGAGTCCAAAAGGCATAACTTTGTAGCAATATATACCTTTAGGAGTGCAAAAAGTAGTTAGCTCCTCATCTTTGAGAGTCATTCTTATCTGATTGTACCCGGAGTAACAATCCATAAATGAGAGAGCTTCATAGCCCGTGGTTGCATCTACAGTGAGCTCGGGGATGGGAAGAGGAAAATCATCTTTTGGGCATGCCTCATTCAAATCACGAAAGTCCACACAAATTCGAATCTGTCCATTTTTCTTCTTCACTAGAACAATGCTCGAAATCCATGTTGGATATTTGACCTCACGAATGAACCCCACTTCAATCAATTTGTTGAGTTCTTCCTCTATACTCGGAACTAGCTCTGGACGGAAGAAACGTTGAGATTCCTTAATCGGACGTGTCCCATGTTTAACAGTGAGATTGTGCATTGCAATTTTAGGATCAAGATCGGGCATCTCTTTGCATGTCCAAACAAAGACATCCTTGTACTCAGACAACAATTGAAAGTAATCATTTTCTTCTGAGGGGCTTAGGAATGCACTAACGAAAACTGGTCTGGGTTGATCATCAGTCCCTAAGTTGATTTCTTTGAGTTGATTAATGGTAGCCTGCCCCTGTCTTCTAGTGTTGGTGGAGCTTTCTTGATGTCTTCTGGTTGTTCAGAATCAGGTTCTTCTTCAGCAGTGATGTGGTACGAAGTAACACAAGATGATTCGCCAGTGTTTTCTGCTCTATCCACTTATTCTGCTTGATTAGTGAATACAATGGTTCGCCTTTAAGCTTTTAGTGTAACATCATTGGTGACATCTATCTCTATCTTACGTTTCATTCGTGAGGGTACTAGGCTCTGAACTTCACTATTATTCACTGTGTCGATGTTAGCTTTCTTTAACTTTCCACTTTTACTGCTTCTTAGCGGCATATCATTGACAATACCAATTCGAGAAAATATTGACTTTCGAGATTGAGGTTGTGAAGATTTTGTTCCTTGGTCATAAAAGCTCATTCTGTTAAAAACAGAGGCACGAGGCAAACTCCTGATATGAGAACTTGAGACATTTGATTCTTGGCTCGACAACCTGTTGAATACAGATATTCGATCACATGGACCTCCTATACGGTCGAAGACCGATCTTTGATGCATAGTCTGATGATCTTGTTCGTCCTTAACTTCTTCAAACCCAATGTATAAGGTGTTTGACTTCTTATCTTTTTTTGTGATTTGAATTTGAAGTGGCTCAAAAGCTATGAAACCGATACCAGACTTGGGTGGAATGATTTTATGCCCTTGATCTTTTAACTTCTTCTATGTCTCATTGAGGCCATGCACTTTCTCACTGGTGACCTCAGAATTAAGTTTTCTAAGGCTTACAAGATTAGCAAAATCATACCCCGACTTAGCCAAGAGTTGGTATGCCTTACGATCGAATCTTTCATCAGTCATTTGTTTTGGAAGTGATCCATGTCCGACCAGAGATTGAGAAGGCCGCAAGAACCTTTTTAACAGAGACTTGGACGGTGAAGACTTTTGAATCTTAGTGAGAGGAAGAGTTAACTCTCCTTTAAGCTTTTGCATATCTTCTTTTTCCTTGGTTTTGTAATACCCCTAATTTTCAAAAGGATAGTCTCGGTATTTTGTTTAATTATTTTCTTTTCATTAATTGTTTTATTTAATGTTTTAATTGGTTTAATTATAATTCGTTGATAGTTTGACTTGGTTGTTGACTTTGTTTAATTTTATTTTCTTACTTGTGTTATTTAATTTTTAATTATTTGTTAAATGTTTTACTTAGTTTTATTTGGTTAATTTTTAATTATTTGTTAAATGTTTTACTTAGTTTTATTTGGTTAATTTTTAATTATTTGTTAAATGTTTTACTTAGTTTTATTTGGTTAATTTTTAATTATTTGTTAAATGTTTTACTTAGTTTTATTTGGTTAATTGGTATAAAGTTTAATTGGTAATTAAAGTAACCGTGATTGTTGTATCGTTCCATTAGGTATACACAGTAGCCGTCATGGTATAAACTTGAAACTTCTGTATGGGCCGAGCAAATCCGATTAGGGTTGAGGGAACTTAGGATTTGTGTGGCCTATAAATACTCACTTAGGGGTCTGCCTAGGGTTTTAAGAAGAGGATTACAACATCATAAGTTTGAGGCAATTTTAGAGACGACAGGAAAACAGAGAGCAAACAGAGGAGAGTTTCGCCGGAAAATATAAACGAACGTCGGTAGGAGGCAAGTTCTATCCTTACTCTCTCCCTTAGGTTTCGTGTTCTTTACATTCTTAAATAGTTCTAGGACTAACTAAATCAACTAAATACGTGCTCTGTTCGTGCTTAAACTGAAACTTATCAGTATGTGTTGTATGCTTAAAATTCTGTTAAAACGTGATAGTTGCTCGCATATATCTCTGTTTAACCTATGTATGGAATGCAATAAAGACTTAAACATGGACTGGGGAAAACTACTGGGGTTGAATTATAATTTCTGGAAACCATAGCATAGGGCGAGGAGTTGCAGAAGGGTTCTGAAGAAGAGGGGAAACGAAGAGGCGAGGCAAGAGAGGGAGAGAGCCGGCTCCTCTTGAGTAGAGGCGGCTCCCAAGTGGGGGAGCCGGCTCCAGGTTCTAAAGGAGGCGGCTCCCCTTTTGGGAGATGTCTCCTTTATGCATTTTTTTCATTTTTTTGAGTTTCCAGCCAGTTTTGATTACAGGGGTTGGTTTTCTGTGGTTTTAGTTGGGTTTGGGGATGTATGTGGAGTGTGTGGATGATGCTTAAAGACAGTTACTTAAGTCCCAAGAGGTGTTAATAAGATAATTACTTGGGTAGCTCGGACAGCAAATACTTAAATCAATGAACACACTGTTTAGAGTTTAAAAATTCTGTTGGTAATATTTTCTGAGACGGATAATATAATTAAAACATGTTTCACTTCATATTATGATCATGTACTTGAATTATAGTTATTTTGGATGAGTTGGTATCGAGTGATCTAGGGTTTAAATCAAACTTAGCATTACTGGATTCCGGGAGCACTATAGGATAAGCATGTCTATATATCCACTGTAACTCTGTTTTGATGTTTTCATGATTACAGTTTGCATAAATTGTTGAATATGAACTTAGTTGATATTTACTTTAATACCTGTACTATCAACGGTTAGCTGTTGAAAGCTATTAAGATTTACACGTAATAGTATACCGGTTTTACCGAAACTAAGCATGTTTATATATACTGTGGTTCTGTTGTTGATACTTATCTTGTCACTGCTGGTGTCAATTTTTAGAATAATGGATCTAGTTGATAGTTATCTTAATTGACTGTAATATCAACTGTTGGATGTTGTATGCTATTAAGATTTAAACTTAGGACTATACAGGATTTTATGAAACACTATACATTAAGTGTATTTATGAAAAATAATGTAATTTTGTTTTGATGCCTTCATGATCACTGTCAGTATCAATTGTTGGAAACATGGATTTAGTTGATATTTACCTTAAGTGTAAGTTTATCAACTGCTGGATGGTTGGAGTATATACCAGTATGGGACGGTGGTATACTAGGGACGGTTTGGTTCCAAAATGCCAAAACCTACCTACTCTGGATTAAGAATTGGATTAACTAAAAGTTAAGTCCTATTGATTGTAGTGTCATGGCAACAACTAGTTGAGTGGCACTACTAGGATTCAGGATGGATTTTAAATATATTGTTATGGTACCTCGATATGAGCTTGAGTCTCAGGATCGACGGTTAGGGAGCGTATATGCATTGGGATGCATAACTGGATACGATGGTTAGAAGTGTACCCTGTTTAGGTTTAGGTACACATGCCCACTTCGTGTGCCTTTTAGCATGTTACCTCTATTCAGGTTAAGACCGGCCTGTAGTCCAGTGAGAGTCCTTTAGTGTGACTATATATATATTTACGGACTATTAGCTATTGTTGAATTGTTTAGGATGTACATGCGTATCGGGCCTCTGTTTGGATTGTAGTAGTATAGAACTTGCGCGTGGGCCTGACCCACTTCTATTTTTCAGGTACACGACAGTTCCAGGCTTAGACGTGTTCGTGCTGAGCAGAGGTCTCTACTCACTCTTCCGACGATGTAGGGCTCTCTCCATAGTTTTATTTCTGGATGTTTATTACAGTTGTTTTATCTTCCATTTGGATGTTTAATAGGGGTCCACTAGAGAGGGATTCCCGAGTTGTAAACTGGTGGAGTTTTGGAGTTTGGGTTTGATGGATTTTAATAATTATAATATCTTGCGGATTCTATTTTTAGTTCCTTTCAGCTTTAATTTCATTTCTTAATTCATTTTGTATTCCGTGTTCATTATAAAATATTAATTGTTAGATATTCCCTCGGGTTTGGGCCTGAGTCTGATCAACCCGTGTCTCGGATCCGAGGGGTATCACAGGTTTGTGACATCTTCAATTTAAATTCCTTGGTTTTAATTATCTCGATGATAGGTGACTGCCATTCTTGTCGTTGAGATTTTGGAACAACTTTAAAATAGGTTTTGTCCAATGTGCTTTTATCGAGACCCCTCACGTTTTAGCTACCTTTACAATGTTTGTCATTGAAACATCTAATGGATCACTTAGTGCTTCTTTTATTTTTGTAGATTGAATCTCTTGTGTAGACGTATGGCTTACGATGGGCATTTCCGAAGGTGTATCAGGATCGATATAGAACTTGGCATCGACAAAATGAGATTCTACTTCTGTAAATGGTTTATGGTCTGCCACAACCGTTTGTTCACCATTCTTATAGAATTTGAAGCACTGATGAAGAGTCGATGGAATGACACCATTACTATGTATCCAAGGCCTTCCCAACAACAAATTGTAGGATATCTTTGCATCAATAATGTGGAATAAGGTTTCAGCTTGGAGCTCGCCAATAGTTAGTTTTGCCCGAATCATGCCAATAGCTCTTTGTCCTCCTTGGTTAAAACCTTGAATAATAAGATGGCTACGAGATAACTCGTTGACTGTGATACCGAGATTTTCATCTTAAATTTTGGCATGAGATTCACCACTGATCCACCATCAACAAGCATTCGAGTAACTTTTTGTTCTTTTATGTAACCGAAAACGAAAAGAGGACAATTATGCGGCTTCGAACCCAACTGAAGATCCTCGTCAGTAAAAACAATTGGTGCATAACATGAATCAAGCGTACCTCCTACTACTTCATCATCATCAGACTTTTCAATGATGTTTACATCCTTTGCATGGTTCTCTATAGTCTGGGCTTCATCTTGATCCTTGCTATTCTCATCATCAGGGCTCGTTTTCTCAGTTGTAAGCTGTCATAACTTCATCATCTAGATATCCTTCTGGAAAGAACTCTTGTAAAGATAGTCTTTTGGAGCCCTTTGCTCATAGAGGCGTGTTCGGATGACTGTGTCTTCTTGACTCATTTTCTGTTATGGCCTGACTGCTTATGGCGATATTGAGGTTTCTTCTTCCTTTGCCCCCTATTAGAATAACTAGTCTGAAAAATGTCAGCTCGTTGCTTTTGTGGTTTCTTTCTTGTCACCATAGTCCATCCTTCTTTATCATCCTAAGGCAAGACCCTTCCAAATGTTGAAATGTCTGGTACACTCCCTTGGGCAAGATAGATAGGGATTGGTTCCAATGAGCCAAATTGGATGGTTATGCAATATACCTCAGAAGTTGAAGGTTGAGAATGACCACTCCACACGACAGAGGTTGTCAAAGTAGAAGTAGTATGATTTGAAGTTACAACTTCGTTTATGTTTAACAAGATTTTGCCTTGTTTTGCCAGATTCATCGCCACCTCCTTGAAGATAAAACACTTCTTAATTGGATGACTGATAATACGATGATATTTGTAATATTTTGGGTCGGTGATACGTCCCATCTCTTGAGGGCATTTGCTTTTAGGGAGTTCTATAATTTTACTTTCGAGTAAGCATTCTAATATACCAGGAACATCGGAATCGGGAAATGGGTACTCTTTCTTCTCTAATTCCTTTAGTGTAGGACGCTGTCTTTTCCCTTCTTGAAACTGGCGAGACTTTTTATCATCTTTCTTATTATCTTTAACAGATATCTGGACTAGGGTAGTTGAGATAGTCATGGATTCTTTAGCAGTGTTCTTTGACGACTTGTCGCTCTTCTTCCAGTCTTTCTTATCCTTGCGTGATTCTATGGCCACGGGACCTTTGCCGTCATGGGATTTCATATTGATTTTTGTGTCATGGGCACGTGTAGCCAATTCTTCAAATGTGTGAGCTTTTATGCCTTGAAGAATGTAAAGAAGGCCCCAATGCATTCCCTGCATACATATCTCTACAGTAGAGATTTCTGACAATCGATCATTGCAGTCAAGACTGAGTGCTCGCCACCGATTAATGTAGTCGATTATAGGCTCATCCTTCCATTGTTTTGTGTTAGTTAATTCTATCATACCAATAGTATAACGAGTGCTATAGAACCTGTTCAAGAATTCTCATTCCATTTGGTCCCAACTATCAATTGATTTTGACTTTAGTTTGATGTACCACTCGAACACGTTTCCTTTAAGGGAGTGGATAAACTGTTTAACTAGTAAGTCCCCATCAGTTCCGGCATTGTTGTAAGTCTCGACAAAATGGGCAACGTGTTGCTTGGGGTTGCCTTTTCCGTCAAATTGCTGAATCTTCGGAGGTTGGTATCCTACATGCATCCTCATATTGTCGATCCTCTTTGTATAGGGCTTTGAGTACATGAGAGTACTCTGTGAGACGCCTCCGTATTGGGCTTAGATTGTATTCGTTATCATATCTTGCAATTGTTTGATAGATAATGAAGAGACTGAAGAAGCATGATTGGTTTGACTAGTTGCCTGTTCTGTCATCGGCATCCGGTTTTGACTAGCCATCTGTTCTGTCACTGGTGTCTGTTTGGGGTCCTTTATGTGAGTACCTTGTGTGATAGAATTAGGATTCTCCGTAGGCATTGCTGTGGAAGATGTAGGATTCCTAGATGGTGGTGGTGTGAAAGTTGCACGATTCCCAGTTAGCGGTGCTGTGGAAGCTGTGGGATGCCCAGATTGTACTGGTGATTCAATGAAGGTCGGAACTTCCAATTTGTTCATCAGTATAGCGATTTGCAAGTCCTTCTCTTTAACAGTCTTTGTGAGGTTCTCAATGGCACGAGACATAGTTCCTAGTTGTTCCTCCATCATGGCAGCTCCAGTCATTATAGCAGCGACCACATCTGAGTATGATAGGCCTTGAGAGTCAATGTTCCTTGAAGTGATTGATTGCTCCGAAGTCTAATGTGGTGACTCTGGGGGTGAACTGACACTAGAGTGAGCATCATAGACGGAATAAGGTAAATCTGGTGGTAGAATCTCCTCTAGAACTATGTCAGGGCTCTTGACATGTTGAGTTTTCACATTCGCCGGCTTTGCAGGATTGGTTTTCACCAAATCTTGTTGATGTTTGGATGAAGCCATCGCCTGGGACTTGCTATGTGTCACAGGGCTTGCCAAGGTAATTCCATCACTTAATTTGGCCTTCGTGCCACTTTTCATGGTGGCTTTGGCTTCGACCTTTGCAATAACGATGTTCTTTTGGGCTTTCTTGTCTGTCAGAGTCTTAGGGGGAGCTATAGAATTTGATAGAAAAGAAATTTGATGGTAGGAGAAAGAGATGAGAGGCAAAGGAGATCCCATCGGGCGTGCCACAAATTTGTACACACAAATTTTGTAAGTCTGCAATAGAAATAAAATATTGAGCAAATAATATAACATCTGATTACGTTGGATAAATGGGGTACAATCCTCTGTAATATTCTTTACAAAGAAATAGAGTAAGGTCCTCTGATTTGATCTCTTGTTTGGTTGGTTGGATCTAAGGGCTGCACGAGCTTGATCTTGAATCACTGTGGAATTTGGATGAAGAACGGCACGTCTTTGGATGTTCTTGTTGTTGATCACCATGGAATTTGATGAAGAACGGCACGATTTGATGTGCTTGGTGCTCTTCGCTTTTGGATTTGGATGTTGGGGATGAGAGTTTCTGCATTTCTCTCTAGAATTCTAGATTTCTGAATTCTGAATTTTGCACCCCTTCTTTCTTCCTCCAGGCCTCTATTTATAGGTTTCTTGGGTTGATAGGATGATGACACGTGTCATCTCCTGATAAGGATAAAATTATAACTGGGCCGGGCCGGTTATATTACGATAATTATCCTTAAAAATAATTATTCCAATTATATTTTATTAGGAACAATTATCTGTTTATTTAACCATCTAGGCTGGGCTAATTAAATAATTTAAGTGGACCAAGCTTGGGCCAATTAAATAACTTAATTAAACATTAGGCCCATATTTAATGGGTCCATTTGTCAAAATCAAATCCCACTAAAATTTTAGTGTTTGCACCAAGTATCTCCAAAAAATCATCAACCGATTCATAGTATAAACCATTTATCCAATGCACACATTTTGCATCTTTCAAGCAGACATTTTGCATCTTTCAAGCGCACATTAACAATGGAAATCAAGCAATTCATGACCTATAATCCTCAATACTAATTTATGGCATGAATGTAGATAATATGATACATATTACAATGGTAAATGTCCAACAAGCAAAGTTATCATCATGTTAGCATTTTATTCATCAAGATATACTGGCAACCTAACATATATAGCATCAACTCATGCTCTTGTAAATCCAAATGAAATTACTACATATCATACCCTAAGACTTGTATAATGGAGATATATAAAAGCAATTACACAAAATATCAAAAGACTTCAATTTAATCACATAAATTAAGCACTTGAGCCATTGAATCATAAAGCTATCACTACTCATGCTATAGAACATCAATATAAGCCTTAGTTATGGATAAAAGTGGAATAAAACCCTCACATCTCAAACAACACATGCGTAACTTAAGATAAACTCCAAAACACAAGGAAAGATCTAGGTTATAGTTATATTATACCCCCTACCTCACTAGAGAAAACAACCCTAGCAATCCAAGAAAAAGAAAAGTTCCAAAACCAAGACAAAAATAAATGGTTTTGTTGATCTTGGAGTCCCCAAGCTTTCCCCCTTCAATAGCTAGCCCAAAAGATCAATGGAACTAAAGGAAAGGGAAAGTTAAAGTGTGTGCATCAATGGAGTTTTCCTTGTGGAGGTGAGAAAGAAGAAGAAGTGAGGAGAAAAAGGTGTATAAGGATTATGATAAGGTGTATAAGGATGATGATATAAATCATCAACAGGTAAGTGGTCTAGCGGTATTAGGTCCCTACTTCCCAAAGGGAGGTCGGGGGTTCGAGTCTCCATGGAGGCATGAGTGTGTGAGTACCAACTAGAAAAAAAAATGATGATATAAATCAAATAAACATACCCTAGCACTACCTCTCTCATATACACTCATCTTTACCCTCCACTTGTCAACCTTCTAGTCATCCATATGCCACCAATCTTACCCCAACACGTCTCAAATCAACACACAACACTTGTCCCCAACTTTTCTAATTTGCACAAAAGTCCCCCCATGAAAAATATCTAAAAAGATAATCACACTATTGCCCCAAATAAAAATATCTCCAAAAGATAATTGTGACAGCCCGGATTTTTCAAGCCAGTGCGTCCTGTGATGAACTAAAGATTGACCCGATAACAGATCCAAATGCAGAAGCAAAAATAAAATTAAAAAAACACAAGTCTCAAGAGATACAATGCGTCTCTAAGACACCTAAGTGGCCTTCCATGAGGCCACGGAACTCAACAAGAACTAACGCGAAAGAAAAGATTAGAAAAGAAATCAAACAAGCCCCCAAGGGCAAAATAGTCTTTTTACATGGAAGTAAAGTCTCTGGAAATGTACATCATTCCCAAGACACATCTGTGACTTCCTATAAAGTAACGGAACTCAAAAGAAAGCAAAGCAGAAGCAATTTAAAAAGAAAATGGGACAAGTTTAGCCCCAAGGGCAAAATAATAATTTCTAGCAAGATTTGAGTGCTACCGAGCACACAAATGGATAGACAATGAAAAATTAACAAATTTAAAATCAAGAATTACTTGATTTGAAGCCTGGACGAAGAAAATATGATCAAATGAAGAAAAGGGGTCAAAAGATGCAACTCAGGACCACCTAATCGATTAGACGATCCATCTAATCAATTAGATGCTAAAATAGAATGCTAGAAAATCTGTGGGAGACCATCTAATCGATTAGTTAGCTCATCTAATCGATTAGATGGGGCTGACAACAAGAAAATGATTTAAACCAGAAAATTGAATTTGAAATGGGATTTCCGAGACTGAGACAACATTTTCTGGAAAAACACGAAGCAGAAACCCCCTCCCTAAAATCATGTTTTCTGGTTAACTATGTTGAGACCAACATTTTTTTCTCAAGTAAAATACCTAAAATACCCCTAAACCAGATTATGCAAAAAAAAAAAAAAAAAATGTAAAATGAGTCCATAGGAGGCTCAAATCACCAAGGAAGAGGTTTTTCTTGAAAACGATCATGCACGCAAACGTAACTTACCCATTAGGATGTGGTACAATGGTCCACGGCTTAAAAATACCGCCGATGCAAAATTTGACCCCCCGACGGCCAAAATGACTAAAATGAACTAGAAATGAAAAATTTGAAAAGCAAAATTAACAAATAATTTCAAATTACCGTTTGGCCCTTGGCCACACTTCATACATGATTAATGAGACCCTATGAAAGAATAAAAATGGAATTTTCACACTCGATGCAAGCATGGTGAAACAATGACCTGTCATTTTCCAATATTTTCATAATATTTTATGAAGTCAAAAATTACATAGGATACAAAATAATAGTCATTGGCCTCCGGCCTCATCTCATACTTGTCAAATACATTCAAAAAGGTGTGCTTATGCACACATTACATGTTTAAAATCAAATATACAAGTTTTAACATGTAAGCTACAAAATGATATTTCATTCTAACAGTTGCATGAAATGTAAACTTAAAAGTTACAAGTCATCCACGAAATGATGTGCATCTTGAACAAAGGTATCCGTACCTAAAAATAACCAGGTAACTTCGGGGTGAGTAAACAAGTTACTCGTAGGGAATGAGTATGCATAGACCTAGCATTTTATAATATTATCACCTTAAGGGAAATAAGTCAAAGAGGCTCATGCCACCTAACGTCTATGTCAAAACGAGACTCAGGGGGCATTCTAAGCTACCTTAGAGTATTTTTAGCATAATTCACAATATTTGTGCGAGTAAACAACATAGGAGCATATAGTATAACGCAATAAGATATAGGTATCCAAAGTTGTCAAATTGTAACCTAAAGTGTGATAACAACTGAAACGGTTCATGCCACCTAGAATCTAAGTCAAGATGCTTACATAGGATCATTCCTAATTCATATCAACATAAAGTAACATGAATCACGATATCTATGCAATTGAACAAGGTTGGGACATTCCACACAACACAACAAGATTTAAATTTTCAAGAAATACTACTTGAAATTTAAAGAGTGAAATCAAGGTTAAAACATGATGTCTATGTAATTTAAACAAGGTTGGATCATTCCATATAACACGAAAAAGTTTCAAATCTTCAAGGAATGCAACACTTGAAATTTAAAGAGTAAAATCAAGGCAAAGCACAATATCTATGCAATTAGAAAAGGTTGGAACATTTCATATAACATGAAAAGTTTTAAATTTTCAAGGAATGCAACACTAGAAATTTAAAGAACGAAATCCAAGATGAAGCATAAAGTCTATGTAATGAAATAAGGTTGGAACATTCTATAAAACACGAAAAAGTTCTTAAATCTTCAGGGAATAACACTTGAAATTTAAGAAGTGAAATCAAAGATAAAACATAATATCTATGTAATTAAACAAGATTGGAACATTCCACATAACACGACAAGTTTTAAATCTTCAAGGAA
Source organism: Cornus florida (assembly GCF_030987335.1). Classification (NCBI taxonomy): domain Eukaryota; kingdom Viridiplantae; phylum Streptophyta; class Magnoliopsida; order Cornales; family Cornaceae; genus Cornus; species Cornus florida. The sequence goes on along the minus strand of NW_026775573.1, from coordinate 73,628,215 downwards.
TTGCAATGATGAGCGCTGAAAAGTGCGCATTTAAACCCCTTAAGCTCGAGTATTCTAGGACCTTTATCTATCTTATTTTCCCATTTTAGACTAATTTCATGTTATTACCCTTTTTAGGCACTTATCCCCAAAATAAGTTAATCCAGCTAAATTAGTGCATAAAAGATGCAATCTCAAAGGAGCAAAGTGGAAGCAAAGAGGTGGAAAGTAGCATTCTTCGATCGATCATACCAAGCTCAGATCGATCTCACAGTAATCATTCCAACAAGGCTAAGATGGATCGAGCCTTTTGTCATTTTCCTCACCAAATTACCTTATTTGATCGATCCAACAATTCTCTGATCGATCGGGCTTCTTTGATCTTATCCCCACCTACCACTTTTGTCTTTTTCCCAAAATATCCAAAAAATATCTCAGATTTGTCTTATTCCAAAAAGGCGCCGCCATAGTTCGATCGATCTGACCATCCTTGTGATCGATCGAACCTCCTCAAGTGCGAGAAAAATAGAGTTCTAGCCAATTAAAAGGTATGCTCGTGGTGCAATCATTTGGAGGTCCTAGTGCACGAGGTTTGACCATTAGGTGTGAAATTTGAGCTACCTATATAAGGATTTTGAGCCATTTTACATACATACAATCTTAGCGATAAAGGAACACAATACATAAGAGAGGTTGGAGGAGTCTAGAGATTAGAGGGACATACACCATTTGGGAGTCCTTCCACTCATCTAGGGTTTCCATCAAGGAGAAGAAGATCATTTCAACCATGGAGATGGCCCTTGAGGGTTGGATGACTACATCAATGAGTGACTAAACCATTCTCTTGGGGCTAGAGATAGCCCTAAACATGCCTCATAGACTTTGATGTTTTGTATTTTAAGGGGATTTGTGTTGTAATTCTTGTCTTGACATTTGACTTATATATAAATCTTGTTTCTACAATGATTTGTGTGGTTTAATACTTCTAATTGATTATTTCATTCTATTCATATGTCTACGTATGCTAGAATAGATATTCATGTGTTTATCTCTAGATTTTTTGATGTTGATGCATGTCTATGTGTGTTGATGCTATGAATCTAGTGATTATCAAGGCATAGTGCTTTAATGGAATACTCTTGTGATTTGTTTAATGGTTTATGCTCATTTCTTGATGGATTGTGCCTCTTCCTTAGTTTAATTAGTTTAATTTTCATGTCCCTAACTTAGTTGTAGTGTAGTTGCCTTACTTTCTTAGATGAGAGGATAATCCATGCTTGTTGTTTGATGTTCCATGCTTATGAATGCAAATAGTATATTTCTGTAATTTTAATGATGTGAATTGATTATGGACTTAATGAAAGAATAATTGCATAATTTGATATGTTGTGCTATTCACTATTTTGTTTAGACAATGTATACTTAATAAGTCATCCATACTTGTTGATTCAATCAATAACACACACTAATATTGCAACACATAATCCCCCTCATTCATTATACATTGAGTGTCTAGGAAAGTGATGTTTAGTGGTGACCTCTAAGTCCCAAGATCCCTCTCTTATATTCTCTACATTTTACTCTATTTCAATTGTTTTACCTTACATTCACTTAGTTAAAATTGTAGTTTAATTTACCATCAAACCACCTTTTGATCACTCGACCTACTAATCCAACCTTGTTCCCAAGCAGAAATATGCTTCCAATCCCTTGGGACGATCCCTACTCACCTTAACTATATTTTTAGTTAGAAGTGGTAGTGGCATTTCATAAATTTAAACTTGGCACACTACATTTTTGCATGCTTTGGTTTGAGGCGACACCAAGTTTTGGTGCCATTGCCGGGGATTAGGTAACGCCGTACTTTGGAAAGAATTAGGAATTAGTACTCTTTTGATTGTGTCTTTACTTTATTTTTATTTTGGTTACTTATTGTGTTTGTTCTTGATTGGCTAGGTGCATTAAGCCAAGAGAAATGAAGCAAAAGGAGTCAAAGCAAAGGAGAAAGCCAAGTGAAGCTAAGCAAGAGCATAAAAAGCTTAAAAATAAAAAAATTGCAAAGCAAAACAAGGCAAAACAAAAATTGAAAAATAATTTGAAGTTGCTTAAGGACCCTTTGTGAGCCTTTTCTAACTCAATTTTTAGTTAAATCGTGAGCCTGCGTGGAGGCAAGTCTTTAATTTCTTAGACAGATCGCGAGTCCGCGTGGAGGCAATTTTTATTTTACTTGCATCTTGTTGAAAGCATGGGAGTATGGGAACATCGTATGTGGAGATTTGTTGATTGAGTTGTTGCAGGGGCGAAGTGCTTGCTTTGTTGATTTTGTTGTTGTGTTGTTTGATTTTTGTGCAGTCTTAATCCACCCTTCATTGTATCAATGGAAAATCTAGAGGGTCATCTTGGTTATTTAGACTCAAATTTCATGGAACATCCTCCGGTCAACCAATTTCCTCCCGGAGTTCAAGCCCCAATCCCTTTAATGGTCCTTCGTGATCATTACAACCTCTATGAAAACCATGCACCAACTTGCATCAAGCTTCCTAATTTTTGGGCCGATCAATATGAGATTAAGCTTGAGACTATTCAAATGTGTCCACTTTTCTATGGCTTAGATGGTGAGGAATCATATAAACATCTTGATGAATTTCTTGAAGTATGCTCCACCGTGAAGTAAATGAATGTCCCAGAAGAAGTTCTTCGGTTACTTCTCTTCCATTTCACTCTTAAAAATAAGGCAAAACATTGGTTCAACAACTTGGGGGCAAATTCGATAACTTCTTGGATACAAATGCAACATGAATTTTTGAAAAAGTTTTACCCCGTAAGTTTGGCCAATTCAATGAGAACCGACATTATAGAATTTTCTCAAGGGGAAGGAGAACTTTTGCATGAGGCTTGGGAAAGATTAAATGACTTGCTAAGGAAATACCCACACCATGGCATTCCTAAATGGCAAGTAGTTCAATATTTCTATGAAAGCCTATCCGACATTCATAAGGACATTGTTGATAATTCATGTGGAGGTTCATATTTTGGTAAACATGAAGATGATGTTTGGCACCTTTTTGAAAAAATAAGTGAAAATTCATTGCATAAATCTCACACTTCTTGGTTGAGTCATATGTAATACCCCTAATTTTAAAAGGATAGTCCTGGCATTTATTTAATTGTTTAATCTTTTATTTAAATTATTTTTATTGTGTGTTTCTTCCATGGTTATTTAAATTATTTTAAATTATTTGGTTTTCTTTTATTACATTGTTTTAAATTAAATTGTTTTATGATGTTTTATTTGACTTAATTGATAATGGGGTTTATTTAATTAAATTGGTTTAAAGTAGGATTGTGTTTTCTGTATATTCACGTATTAGCCGACACAGGTTTTAATTAACTTCTATGGGCCGGTTAGGATTTAGTTAGGGCTTTAATTGATTTAGGGTTTTGGTATAACTCTATAAATATATGGGTAGACGTCTGTCGAGGGTTTCTGAAAACCCTATTCACCATATTTAGGTATACAGTGATACAGAGAGTTGTGAGGGCAGAGTAACAGAGAGGGAGTTTGCGTACGTTACAGAGAGAAAGATTTAAGGGAAACACAGAGTGTACTTGGGTGATTAGCAAAGCAACTCAAGGAGGAAGGAGCGTGGTAGTGGGGAACTACAGTGTAGGACACAAACATATCACACAGAGACGGTGAATTAGAATTTCAAATCTAAATTCAAAGGCAAGTCTCTGTTCTTCTCTCTCCCGTTAATTCGTGTTCTGTGCATGCCTAGTTAGACTCCAGGAATTAATCAAACATTAAAACAGATTCAACGAATGTTATAATTCATCTTGTATGTATGTTGAATCAGTATTTTGTTTCTATTAAGTTAATCTGTTTGATGTTGCTTAAAACTTTTAACAAAAATCTTGTTGCCGATTATTTTAGCACTTGTGTTAAATTCCTGTTGTGATTGGATATCTATGTTTTAGTATTAGTTTGAGATATTTAAATGAACCCTAGAATAAGTTCTTAAAACAGTAATGAAGATCACCAAATAAATCTGTTGTGGGTTGCTTAAAGTTTCAGACTAAGGTTTTGTAATCGTTGCTTCTAAACCTATGTTTTATGCATGCTATCATTGAATATCAGTGGTTTAATATGTACCTAGGACTGAGATTGAACCTAGAATGAGAATTAAAACATGTTACAGAGGCTCTGGTAATCACCGGAATTGGAGAAGACGAAGCTGGAACGGGCAACGACGGCTAGGGGAAAAGTGAGCAGGCTCTCAAATATCTTAGAGCCGGCTCCAAACTTATTTGGAGGCGGCTCCAAGTGTCTTTGAGCCGGCTCTAAGTGGTTTAGAGCTGGCTCTAAAAGAAAAATAGAGCAGGCTCCAAATTTTAGAGTCTGCTCAATCTTAAAATGCACAAAATTGAAGTTTTAAGGACTTTTGGCTGAAATTGGTTTTTCTAAAATTATTTAAAGGCTACTGGATGTTGTAATTTAATGTTTAAGACTTGTAAAAATGTTGGGAAGCATGATTACAAGTAGAAATTGAGGACGGGATTATTCTAAGATTAAACAGTGAACCCGTGGGTGGATGATTTGAAAATTAATTTCTGTTGTCTAATATTTTTGGAACTTTATTTCTCTGCATGACTTGGATTTATGAATCATGTTTTGCAGCTATGTTATAAGCATACTGTGATATTGTTATATGTATGCTTAGTTGGGATCAACTGGTGTTAAAATCTGTTTTACATTGCATCAGTTATGGTACTGTTTGGAGAGGTAGACTGTGTAACTCTAATTTATCAATTTAACGGACTGTAATTGGGATTCTAAATCTTATATTGAATGCATAAGTTGGTTATATACATGTTAAACTATATTTATGCTAATTCTAGAGTATGGTTGATAAATACTTATTCCTGTTTTTGTCAACTTCGTTAACTGGAGGATTGTATGTACCGGTATGGGACGGTGACATACTAGGTATGGACTTGTTCAAACCACGAGTTCTACCTAACTTGGATTAAGGTATGGATTAATCATATAGGTTAAGTCTATTACCTACTTGTGTCATATCAATTGAGAATTGAATGACCTACTATGGTTTCAGAATGAATTTGTTATACATATATCAGACTACTACACAGATGGATGGTATTTTGTATTAGGAGGAGTACGGACTTTATATATATATTATATGGTGCCGTGGTATGAGCTTGAGTCTCATGACCATGGTTAGGGCACGTATATTGCCTAGGATGGATAACTGGACATAGGTGTTGTTCCCTGGTAGGTCTAGGTACTCATGCCCACCTTCAGGTGCGTATTCGCATGTTGCCTTCTATTCAGGCTGAGACAAACCTACTGGACTAGCGAGCATCCTATAGTGTGTATTATATACATATATTGACTACTCTAGATATTGTTGAGTCTTCCTGGGAGGTATCTGCGTATCGGATTACTGTTTAGATTGTAGTAGATCAGGACTTGCATGTGGGCTTGACCCACTTCTTTATTTTTCAGGTGCTCGTCAGTTCCAGGGTTAGAGTTTGGACGTGCAGAGCAGATACAACTATTCACTCCTCCGATTATGTAGGAATTTTCTCTATGTTAGCTTTGGATTTTGTTTTTATTATTTCAGAATCGTTTGGAGAATTTAAATAAGGGGTCCAATGGATGGATTCCCGAGTTGTAAACTGATGGAGTTTTGGAGTTTGGGTTTGATGGATTTTAATAATTATAATATTTTGTGGATTCTATTTTTAGTTCCTTTCAGTTTTAATTTCATTTCTTAATTCATTTTGTATTCCGTGTTCATTATAAATACTTTAATTGTTTGATATTCCCTCGGGCTCGGGCCTGGGCCTGATCAACCCGTGTCTCGGATCTGAGGGGTATCGCAGTTGGTATCATAGCACTTCAAGTTCAAGTGTCTCTAGGATTCTATCGTATAAGACTTCCGCGAAGCGTTCTCTATTGTTTAGAGCTTAAGTTTTGCATTCATTGTATTCTTTACGGTTCGGTTTAATCGTGCTGATGTCTGTCTTTCTGTGTTGATAGAATGGCTAACCCAAGAACCAGATGGAACAATCGGCAACGAAGGGAAGCGGCCCGTAGGCAGCGTCAGGAGGATGAAGGTCAGTTTTATGAGGAACAGGAGGAAGTTCAGCAGACTGGGGATCAGGGAGAAAATCCAGAGTTTCCTCCTCACCTTAATGACCTTATTGCTCGGGCTATAGAGGCTGGGGTAACAGCTGCACTCCGGAGCCAACCACAGGTTCAGCAGGCACCTGTACCAGCACCAGTGGTTCAGGCGGATTCTTGGGAAAAGGCTAGGAGCTCTTTCACAAAGGGGAGTCCACCTGTGTTTTCGGGCTCAACCGATGTGAGAGTAGCTCACCAGTGGAAACAGGACATTGAGCGTCATCTTCATTTGGTTCAGTGCACGGAGGTGCAGAAGCAAATGCTTGCTACCTTCAAGCTGGTTGGGGATGCACTACAGTGGTGGGAGTCAGTTACCACCCCAGAGGAGAGGATGACATTGACTTATGATGAGTTCAGTGCTCGCTTTTGACGAGAAATATTTTCCTTATGCAGTCAGGGCAGCTATGAAGACCGAGTTTCTAAATCTGCAGCAGGGAAACATGACAGTGGCGGAGTATGAGAAGCAGTTCACACGCTTGTCTCTCTTTGCACCGGAGGAGGTGGATACAGAGGAGAAGAAGTACAACAGTTTTGTCAAGGGACTAATGTGGTCTATCAAGAGAGCTATTACAGGTAGTCCAGCCTATACTACCTATGCTCAGGTGGTAGACGCCGCTCTATAACAGTATCAGTTGACTGTGGACATCAGACAGGCTCGTGGTGAGGAGCGGGGAGATAAAGACTCTACTAATCAGTCAGCTGAAAAGGGGAATGGCAATGGTCACCGGCAGAATGGCAAAGGCAAGTTCCAGGGACAACAGCCTTGGAAGAAGCATAAGGGTGGTTCAGATGCTCATTGGAATGGGGCACCTATTCAGAGGCAACAGAATGGGGGACCACAGGCAGGACAGGGTCAGCCACAGGCTAACCGACAGAGGAGGCCATTTGGTACTTTCCAGGGTAGTTGTTACACTTATGGAGAGTATGGTCATACCACCAGGTAGTGTCTTAAAACAGGACAGGGACAGGGACAGGGACAGTATGTGCAGCAGGGACAGAGGGCGCCAGTGCCTCTACCAGCTCCACAGGTTCCACGGATTTAGGGACAGACACATCTGGCTTTACCGGCACTGCCGCAGACTCAGGGACAGGCACCACAACAGTTGCACTATGGCAGGGTGTATAACCCCATGCCACAGGATGTTCAGGCACCTCAGACTATAGAGGGTAAGTTTCCTATTCATGGTTTACATGGACGTGTTTTATTTGATATAGGTGCTACACACTCATTTGTAGCTAGGACTTTTGTTGCTTTATCTGGGATGAGGATGAGGGTATGCACTAGACCTCAGGGTATTTCTACACCATTGGGTGATACAGCTATTATACATGAGAGTGATGGGCCTGTGACACTAGATATTAGCAGACTCAAATTTCTAGCCAATCTATTGGTCCTAGACATGCACACTTATGATGTGATACTTGGGATGGATTGGTTGTCTCACTACCATGCTCAAGTTGATTGTTTTGATAGATCTATTATTTTTACCATACTTGGTAAGGATATGTATGTAGTAGCTATGCCACGTTCAAAAGGGGGCGGTAGCACCTATTTGTTCCACGTGGAGGAGGAAAATAATGAGGGGTTTATTGTGCCATTGGTAACATACCGATTGTACAGGATTTTCCAGATGTATTTCAGGAGATTCCAGGGTTGCCGCCTAGTCGCGAGATCGATTTTGTGATAGACTTAGCTCCAGGCACTGCGCCTATTGCTAGGGCACCCTATAGGATGGCATCGGTAGAGATGAGAGAGCTAAGGGATCAGATTCAGCAGTTACTCAGCCAGGGTTTTATTCGTAGGAGTACATCACCTTGGGGAGCACCGGTTCTATTTGTGAAGAAGAAGGATGGTTCGCTTCGTCTGTGTATAGATTACAGGGAGTTGAACAAGGTTACGATTCGTAACAAGTACCCTTTGCCCAGGATTAATGACTTGTTTGATCAGTTAAGGGGAGCCACATACTTCTCTAAGATTGATCTGCGTTCTGGGTATCATCAGCTGAGGGTTAGGGAGCATGATGTTCCTAAGACAGCATTTCTCACGAGATATGGTTCTTATGAGTTTCGTGTTATGCCGTTTGGGACGACTAATGCACCTGCAGTATTCATGGACTTAATAAATAGAGTCTTCCGGGCTTATTTGGATCAGTTTGTTATTATCTTTATTGATGACATCTTGATCTATTCTCGGTCGGAGGACGATCATGCTAGACATCTTTGCATAGTCTTGCGGATGCTTCGTGAGCACCAGTTATATGCCAAGTTCGAGAAGTGTGAATTTTGGCAGCGGGAGGTGAAATTTCTGGGTCACGTGGTGTCAGAAAAGGGGATAGCAGTGGATCCGGCCAAGGTTTCATCGGTGGTTGAGTGGGGACAGCCTACATCACCTACTGAGATTCGGAGTTTTCTCGGTCTGGCAGGATATTACAGGAGATTCATCCAGGGGTTCTCCAAGATAGTGGGACCACTCACTCATCTGACCAAGAAGGGTGTCCAGTTCGTGTAGGATGAACACTGTCAGCGAGCTTTTGATGAGCTGAAAAGGAAGCTAACTTCTGCACCGGTTCTGGCTACTCCGCAGAGCGGGATAGAGTATCTTGTTTACACGGATGCTTCGATGCAGGGTCTTGGATGTGTATTGATGCAGGAAGAGTGACTGATTTCTTATGGATCTCAGAAACTTAAGCCTCATGAGCTTAATTATCCAACACATGATTTGGAGTTGGCAGCAGTGGTCTTTGCCTTGCGTATTTGGAGGCATTATCTGTTGGGTGAGTCCTTCAGATTATTCAGTGATCACAAGAGTCTGCAGTACTTGTTCACTCAGCGGGAGCTGAATATGAGACAACGCAGATGGTTGGAGTTTGTAAAAGACTATCATTTTTCTATACAGTACCATCCAGGGAAAGCGAATGTAGTAGCTGATGCACTCAGTCGCCAACCTTTTGGTAGTCTTTCTGCTCTATTCACTACTGAGTGGAATGCTTTGAAGAGTGTGGATGAGTTATCGGATGCTTTTATGGTTTGCATGGTGGTTACACCTTCCATCATTCGCAAGGTTTTACAAGCACAACTCACCGATCAGCAGTGTGTCGACAAGGTCGCAGAGATAGCTTCCGGGGAGGTTCCATTCTACTATGTTGGGGCTGATGGAGGTTTAAGGTACAAGGGACTGTTAGTGGTACCTTCTGCTGATGGTTTGAGGAAGGATGTGATGACTGAGACTCACCACTCTGAGTTCGCTATTCATCCAAGAGGCGATAAGATGTATCAAGATATGAAGCGGCAGTTTTGGTGGGCAGGTATGAAGAGGGATATTGCTCTTTTTGTTTCTCAGTGTAGTACTTGTCAGATGGTTAAGATTGATAATCAGAGGCCACCAGGAGCTCTACAGTCACTACTAATTCCAGAGTGGAAATGGGAGAACATGTCTATGGATTTTGTGGAAGGGTTGCCAAATTCTTTCAAGGGGCATAATTCCATATGGGTCATTGTGGATAGGTTGACCAAGTCAGCTCATTTCTTGCCTATTTGCACTGACTACACTTCGGAGTAGTTGGCGAGGCTTTATATTTCAGAGATTGTGAAGCTACATGGCATTCCATTGTCTATTATATCGGACAGGGATTTGAGCTTTGTATCTGGATTTTGGAAGAGTTTTCAGCAGGCTTTAGGTACGGAGTTACACCTTAGTACTGCTTATCATCCTCAGACTGACGGACAGACTGAGAGGGTGAATCAGATTATGGAAGATATGTTTCGGTCATGTGTTCTGGATTTCAAGGGCCACTGGGAGGAATATTTGCCACTTGTGGAGTTTGCTTATAACAATAGTTTCCAGAATACTATTGGGATGGCACCTTTTGAGGCGTTATACGGTCGACCGTGTCGATCACCTGTTTGTTGGATGGAGGTTGGAGAGAATCGATTCTTAGGTCCTGAGTTCATCAAGGATACCTCTGAAAAGATTTCTCTTATTCGAGATCATACGCGTACTGCCCAAAGTAGGCAGAAGAGCTATGTTGATCGTCGCACTCGTGCTTTGGAGTTTCGGGTTAGGGATCAGGTTCTACTTAAAGTGTCTCCTATGAAGGATGTTATGCGCTTTGGGAAGAAAGGGAAGTTGTCTCCGCGGTTTGTCGGTCCATTCATGATTACGGATCGAGTGGGAGCTGTGGCTTATCGGTTGGCACTTCCGGATAACTTGGATCACGTTCACAACGTGTTTCATGTTTCCATGTTGCGAAAATTTCTGCGCGATGAGGATCGGTATCAGCATATCGATGTTGGGGAGATTGAGTTGCAGCCGGATGCAACTTATTTGGAGCCACCATGTTGTATTGTTGACCGTCGGGATCAAATCCTTCGCAATAAGGTTATCCCTTTAGTTCGTGTGCAGTGGAGTCATCACAATGAGGCTGAGTCCACTTGGGAACGGGAGGATGTCATTCGCTCGCAGTTTCCTGAAATATTGGAAGAAGGTAAGAGCGAATTCCGAGGACGGAATTCCTTTTGTTAGGGGGGAAGAATGTAATACCCCTAATTTTAAAAGGATAGTCCTGGCATTTATTTAATTGTTTAATCTTTTATTTAAATTATTTTTATTGTGTGTTTCTTCCATGGTTATTTAAATTATTTTAAATTGTTTGGTTTTCTTTTATTACATTGTTTTAAATTAAATTATTTTATGATGTTTTATTTGACTTAATTGATAATGGGGTTTATTTAATTAAATTGGTTTAAAGTAGGATTGTGCTTTCTGTATATTCACGTATTAGCCGACACAGGTTTTAATTAACTTCTATGGGCCGGTTAGGATTTAGTTAAGGCTTTAATTAATTTAGGGTTTTGGTATAACTCTATAAATATATGGGTATACGTCTGCCGAGGGTTTCTGAAAACCCTATTCACCATATTCAGGTATACAGTGATACAGAGAGTTGTGAGGGCAGAGTAACAGAGAGGGAGTTTGCATACGTTACAGAGAGAAAGATTTAAGGGAAACACAGAGTGAACTTGGGTGATTAGCAAAGCAACTCAAGGAGGAAGGAGCGTGGTAGTGGGGAACTACAGTGTAGGACACAAACATATCACACAGAGACGGTGAATTAGAATTTCAAATCTGAAATTCAAAGGCAAGTCTCTGTTCTTCTCTCTCCCGTTAATTCGTGTTCTGTGCATGCCTAGTTAGACTCCAGGAATTAATCAAACATTAAAACAGATTCAACGAATGTTATAATTCATCTTGTATGCATGTTGAATCAGTATTTCGTTTCTATTAAGTTAATCTGTTTGATATTGCTTAAAAGTTTTAACAGAAATCTTGTTGCCGATTATTTTAGCACTTGTGTTAAATTCCTGTTGTGATTGGATATCTATGTTTTAGTATTGGTTTGAGATATTTAAATGAACCCTAGAATAAGTTCTTAAAACAGTAATGAAGATCACCAAATAAATCTGTTGTGGGTTGCTTAAAGTTTTAGACTAAGGTTTTGTAATCGTTGCTTCTAAACCTATGTTTTATGCATGCTATCATTGAATATCAGTGGTTTAATATGTACCTAGGACTGAGATTGAACCTAGAATGAGAATTAAAACATGTTACAGAGGCTCTGGTAATCACCAGAATTGGAGAAGACGAAGCTGGAACGGGCAACGACGGCTAGGGGAAAAGTGAGCAGGCTCTCAAATATCTTAGAGCCGGCTCCAAACTTATTTGGATGCGGCTCCAAGTGTCTTTGAGCCGGCTCTAAGTGGTTTAGAGCTGGCTCTAAAAGAAAAATAGAGTAGGCTCCAAATTTTAGAGTCTGCTCAATCTTAAAATGCACAGAATTGAAGTTTCAAGGACTTTTGGCTGAAATTGGTTTTTCTAAAATTATTTAAAGGCTACTGGATGTTGTAATTTAATGTTTAAGACTTGTAAAAATGTTGGGAAGCATGATTACAAGTAGGAATTGAGGACGGGATTATTCTAAGATTAAACAGTGAACCCGTGGGTGGATGATTTGAAAATTAATTTCTGTTGTCTAATATTTTTGGAACTTTATTTCTCTGCATGACTTGGATTTATGAATCATGTTTTGCAGCTATGTTATAAGCATACTGTGATATTGTTATATGTATGCTTAGTTGGGATCAACTGGTGTTAAAATCTGTTTTACATTGCATCAGTTATGGTACTGTTTGGAGAGGTAGATTGTGTAACTCTAATTTATCAATTTAACGGACTGTAATTGGGATTCTAAATCTTATATTGAAGGCATAAGTTGGTTATATACATGTTAAACTATATTTATGCTAATTCTGGAGTATGGTTGATAAATACTTATTCCTGTTTTTGTCAACTTCGTTAACTGGAGGATTGTATGTACCGGTATGGGACGGTGACATACTAGGTATGGACTTGTTCAAACCACGAGTTCTACTAACTTGGATTAAGGTATGGATTAATCATATAGGTTAAGTCTATTACCTAATTGTGTCATATCAATTGAGAATTGAATGACCTACTATGGTTTCAGAATGAATTTGTTATACATATATCAGACCACTACACAGATGGATGGTATTTTGTATTAGGAGGAGTACGGACTTTATATATATATCTTATATGGTGCCGTGGTATGAGCTTGAGTCTCATGACCATGGTTAGGGTGCGTATATTGCCTAGGATGGATAACTGGACATAGGTGTTGTTCCCTGGTAGGTCTAGGTACTCATGCTCACCTTCGGGTGCGTATTCGCATGTTGCCTTCTATTCAGGTTGAGACAAACCTACTGGACTAGCGAGCGTCCTATAGTGTGTATTATATACATATATTGACTACTCTAGATATTGTTGAGTCTTCCTGGGAGGTATCTGCGTATCGAATTACTGTTTGGATTGTAGTAGATCAGGACTTGTATGTGGGCTTGACCCACTTCTTTATTTTTCAGGTGCTCGTCAGTTCCAGGGTTAGAGTTTGGACGTGTAGAGCAGATACAGCTATTCACTCCTCCGATTATGTAGGAATTTTCGCTATGTTAGCTTTGGATTTTGTTTTTATTATTTCAGAATCGTTTGGAGAATTTAAATAAGGGGTCCAATGGATGGATTCCCGAGTTGTAAACTGATGGAGTTTTGGAGTTTGGGTTTGATGGATTTTAATAATTATAATATTTTGCAGATTCTGTTTTTAGTTCCTTTCAGTTTTAATTTCATTTCTTAATTCATTTTATATTCCGTGTTCATTATAAATACTTTAATTGTTTGATATTCCCTCGGGCTCGGGCCTGGGCCTGATCAACCCGTGTCTCGGATCCGAGGGGTATCACATCATGCTTTTAGTGAAAAAAGGGGAAATTTAAAAGTGTGTTAAATTGAAAGTCGAATGGAGATTGTTGCCAATGTCAAAACTCTCACTAAAAAACTTGATCAATTTTTATTGAGTCAAAAACCGGCAACTCAACCATCTCCTCTTCATGATCATCATCGTCACCATTATTGTGAGCCTTGCATGACATGTTCAAGTGTGTTACATACTACTTTCAATTGTTCCTATGGATAAATGCTTGGTAAACACTATGAACAAGTTAATGTTACATTTGCTCACCCTCATTCAAATGTTTACATTCTAGTGTGGAGTGAACATTCAAATCCTTTTCAAGCTAAAATTTTTCAAAACTGATATATTCCTCCTCATCAGAGAAATAAAGGTTCTCAAGGATTTGTTTCATCTTCTTCTTATCATCAAAGAATGAATCATTTTTCTCATCCTCAAGCTTATAATTCTCAGGGTGGCCCTAATCATTCTCATGCACTTTCTAGTAATTCCACATTTGAAGATAAGGTTTTGGTGGCTTTGGGTAGTTTGGAAATGAACACCAATTTGTTCCATTCTTATTCTCAATTGATATCAAAGCTTGATTTTCAAATCGGGATGATAGCTAATGCATTGAATGCGAGAGAAATTGGTAAATTGCCTAGCCAACCCAAAATGAACCCAAAAGCCCAACATTTTGCAGAAGCAAACTCTACATCGGGGTGTCCTTCCCAACAACAAATGTAAGCCATTACTACTTTGAGAAGTGGCAAGCAAATTAACAATAGAACGGAATAACCAAGTGAAGGTAGTGAACTGGTGCAACCTAAAGTTGGCATCCATCCCGTTTCCAATCCTAGTCCTATTTTCTTAGATGTTAGTGGTCTCAATAGGAATTCTCAATCTTTTTTATCGTCTCCTCAAGTTGCAAAATCTTATGAGCCAAAAGCTCCATTTCCATATGCCTTGAGAGAGATTTCGCCTTTTGGGAGGCAAGAAGGGAAAATTGCTGACATGATGGAAGTGTTTAAGCAAGTTAACATAAATCTTCCTCTCTTGGATGCTATTAGGCAAATTTTGCCTTATGAAATTTTTTTGAAAGACCTTGGCACATAAAAGAGAAAGAACAAGGGAAAAGGCTCTAAAAAGTGTTCCTCATGGAGCAAGTGAGTTCTATCATTCAACATAACAGTCCACCTAAGTTCAAAGATCCCAGTGCTCCGACCATCTCATATGTGATTGGAAACCATGAAGTTCGTAGAGCTCTTCTTGACTTTGGAATGAGTGTTAATTTGATTTCTTACTCTGTGTATGTCCAACTAGGATTGAATAAATTGAAGCCAACCTCGGTGGTACTTCAATTAGCCGATAGATCCATCAAAACACCTAAGGGCATGGTTAAGGACATACTCATCAAGTTTGATAAATTCTACTTTCTGGTTGATTTTGTGGTTCTTGATACCGAACTGGTTACTAATCCCACCAACCACATTCCAATCATCTTAGGAAGGCCATTTCTTACTACCGCAAATGCTACCATTAATTGTAGATCCGGGGTTATAGACCTTTCTTTTGGTAACATGATGGTTAAGCTTAATGTTTTCAATGCAAGTCGATATCTCATAGATGAAGACGAGTGTTGTCTCATAGATATCTTGGATGAGGTTGTTGAGGATTCCATTTCTTCCATGATTATGAAAAAGTCAACCGAGGACAATCTTTTATCTCTTCTCTTCGAGGATCCTTTTGCATCTTGTCTCCTTGAAATGTATGGTAATTGTGGGTTTGATAATAAAGGATTAATGAATGAAGTAAATGATTTAATGGAATCCGTTGCAAGATTGGATTTTTCACCTTGGAAAGCTCCAAAAGAACCTCTTCCTCCACTCTCTAGCACTCCACCGGTCCCATCTTTAGTCTCTCCACCCACTCTTGAGCTTAAAACTTTTCCTTCCAATCTTAATTATGCCTTCTTAGGCCCAAAAGAGACTCTTTCGGTCATCATATCTTCAAGCCTTGAAGAGGACCAAGAGAATGATCTTTTAAATGTGCTTAATGAACATAAGGAAGTTATTGGATGGAGTGTGGCAGATCTAAAGGGAATTGACCCTTCTATTTGTATGCATCGAATACTTATAGAAGATGATGCAAAACCTATTAGGGATGCCTAAAGGAGATTGAATCCAAACATGAAATAAGTGGTTGAAAAAGAAGTTGTTAAACTTTTGGATGCCGATATAATTTATCTAATCTCTGATAGCAAATGGGTGAGTCCAACTCAAGTAGTTCCCAAGAAATCAGGGATTATGGTGGTTGAAAATTCAAAAGGTGAGGAAATTTCTAAGAGTATCGCCAATTCATGGCATGTATGCATTGATTACTGAAAATTAAATGCCGCTACTAGAAAAGATCACTTCCCTTTGCCATTCATTGATCAAATTTTAGAGAGATTGGCCGGGCAACAATATTATTGCTTCCTTGATGGCTATTCTGGTTACAATCAAGTAGCTCTGGACCCTTTAGACCAAGAGAAAACCACATTTACTTGTCCTTTTGGCACATTTGCTTATAGACGGATGCCTTTTGGATTGTGCAATGCTCTCGCCACATTCCAAAGGTGTATGATGCCAATTTTCTTGGACATGGTATAAGAGTATCTAGAGGTCTTTATGGATGATTTTTCTGTCTTTGGGTCTTCATTTGATGCATGCCTTGAAAATCTATCTTTGGTGCTTAAAAGATGTCGTGAAACCAACCTTGTTCTTAGTTGGGAAAAGAGCCATTTTATGGTTTAAGAAGGTATTGTTTTGGGTCATGTCATCTCCAAAAGGGGTATCGAGGTGGATAAAGCAAAAGTTGAGCTCATTTCTGAATTGCCTCCACCTTCTACAATGACAGAGGTTCGCTCCTTTTTAGGTCATGCTGGCTTCTATCACCGTTTCATCAAAGACTTTAGCAAAATTGCTAGACCCTTGTGCAATCTTCTCGCCAAGGAGACTTCCTTTGTCTTTGATCAAGCATGCCTTGATGCTTTCCATACACTTCGTGGTTTATTGTCATCTGCTCCTATTATGCGACCTCCCAATTGGTCATTACCTTTTGAAATCATGTGTGATGCCTCTGATTATGCCATGGGAGCAGTTTTGGGGAAAATGGTAGGAAAACTTCCATGTGCCGTATACTATGCAAGTAAGACCCTCTCGGGAGCTCAATTCAATTACTCCACTATTGAGAAGGAATTACTTGCCGTAGTGTATGCTCTTGATAAATTCCAATTGTACCTCTTAGGATCAAAAGTCATTGTTTATTCTGACCATGCTGCTTTAAGGCACCTTTTGACTAAGAAAGAAACTAAACCCTGTCTAATAAGATGGATTTTGCTTCTCTAAGAATTTGACTTCGAAATCAAAGATAAGAAAGGCACCGAAAATGTGGTTGCCGATCACCTTTCCAGATTGATGGTAGAATCTTCCCCAAGTCCACCAATTCATGATTTATTTCTAGATGAACAACTCTTCCAAATTTCCAATGGAAAAATGCCTTGGTTTGCCGACATTGTGAATTTTTTGGCAATTGGCAAACTTCCAACTAATTAGTCAAGGCAAGAAAAGAACCGTTTCTTTGCCAACATCCGGAAATACTATTGGAAAGATCCCATTTTGTTTCGATATTGCCCAGATCAAATTGTGAGAAGGTGCATTTCGGAGAGTGAAGTACCAAGTGTGCTAGTGTTTTGTCATACCCTTGCATGTGGTGGTCATTTTAGTGCAAAGAAGACCGCCTTGAAGGTTCTTCAAAGTGGGCTATTTTGGCCCACAATTCATAGAGATGCCTATAATTTTTGCAAGGAGTGTGAGCGGTGTCAAAAGATGGGATCAATGTCACGAAGAGACATGATGCCTTTGACAAATATTCTTGTTGTTGAAATCTTTGATATTTAGGGCATTGATTTCATTGGTCTTTTTCCTATGTTTGATGGATTTCAATACATTTTACTTGCCATTGATTATGTTTCTAAGTGGGTGGAGGCTTCCGCTACCAAAACTAATGACCACTTTGTGGTCATTCAATTCATTAAATCCAACATTTACACCTGTTTTGGCATGCCAAGTGCTATAATTAGTGATGGAGGAAAGCATTTTTGCAATCAATTTTTAAGGCAATTATTTCTTAATTACTTCGTTACTCATAAAGTCGCCACCCCTTACTATCCCCAAACAAGTGGGCAAATAGAAGTTTCAAACTAGGAAATTAAACATATTATTGAGAACACAGTAAACACAACTCGGAAGGATTAGTCATACAAATTGAATGATGCTTTGTGGGCTTACCAAATGGCATATAAGACTCCCATTCGCATGTTTCCTTATAGACTTGTATATAGAAAGCCTTGCCATCTTTCGATTAAGTCAGAACACAAAGCTATGTAGGCGGTCAAGAAGTTCAATTTTGACCCTGACAAAGTTAGAGAAAATCGTTTACTCTAATTGAATGAGTTAGAAGAGTTGAGACATAATGCTTATGACAATGCAAAACTTTACAAAGAAAGAAGAAAAGCTTTTCATGATAAACATATTGTGAAGAAATCTTTCGAACCTGGACAAAAAGTATGGCTCTTTAACTCCAGGCTTAAACTCTTTCTTGGGCAGTTATGAACTAAATGGGAAGGCCCATATGAAATCATTTATGTTGCGCCTCATGGGGCAGTTGAGTTACAAAGCTTAAAGAATGGCAACACATTCATGGTGAATGGGCAAAGGTTGAAACCATACATTGAGGGATAAGTTTTTCAAAGACATATGGAAGCTGCCCTTTTGGTGGATCCTATCTATGAAGAGATACAATGATGCATTTACTATTATCGAGGGGAGTTCGATTTGTTTCCCCTTTAATACCATTCATTCTCTGTGTCATCATCATCATCATCAACTTACTTGGATTTGTGTGCAATGATAAATGCATGAATTTTTGCCATTTCGATCGATCTCAAAAGAAGTTCGATTGATCGAACATTATCCCTGCATATTCCCATCTCTCTGTCCCATCGTGCGAAGATTTCCTGCATATTTCATCTTTCTTTGTATCGTGCGAATTTTATCTTAGATTGATCCAAGAATTTTTCGATCGATCCAGTTTTTTTAGATCGATCGTAATTCTTTACCTAAACAATTTTTGGACCTCTGCATATTTCACTTCTCTGTCTATCGTGTGAAGCTATCTGCAGACTTTCAGGTTTTGGATTAATCGAAGTTTGGTCGATCATTCTTAGATCGATCAGAGTTGTTTCTACCGAAAAAAAAAAAAGAAAAAAAAAAAAACAACTTTTCACTATTGTGCCCTTATGTGTAGTCATCTTGGGCTTGATCTCATTTCTCTCTTTCATTTTTGTGCTCTATTGTCTTAGATTGCATGCCTTGATTATTCTTATCCCCATTTATTTTTGATGAGAGTTTGCTAGTGTGGTTATTCAAGTAGGATATTGATTTCAAGTTTGGGGGTGCATTCTTTCCCAATGGATCAATACCGGGCTTCATGTCTTTGCCACCACGGTATATGCTTTCCATCTTTTCCATTATTCTCATTGCACATTGAGGACAATGTGCGGTTTAAGTTTGGAGGTAAGGTGGTTTTGTTGCATTCTACTTAAAATTGAGTTTTAAATGCATGATTGAGGTTGGAGATCCATGTTAGCTTTGATTTTGATCCTTTGAGGACTACATTGCTTAAAATTTAAAAATTGCTTGATTTGAGAGTCCAAAACTCCTTGTATGCCTTCCAGATGCCATGTAGGAGTAACTTTTTTGAAAAATTGATATCTTGCTTACATTTGTGGTCCACATTATTCTGATTTTGTGATTTTTTTGAGATTCACTCTAGGATTTTACACTAGCCCAGGCGCACACTATCATTTATTTGTGGGGTACATGCTTTGTAGATTATTGATTTGGTTATATCCCAATTGAGCTAATAATGCATTGAAAGCTTTCATTCTTGATAAAGGTGGATAGCAAACCCATTTCATTGAGTAGCCGGGATTCTAGCTTCATCAAGCACTGAATTTCTCGCGCCGAAAGGTGGAGGGCCCAAACTCTAGGTTAATAATTGAACTTGAAAAAAAAAAAAGAAAAAGAAAGAAAGAAAGAAAGTTGCAAAAGCAATAAAAAAGTAAGGACTTCTCCCAAATGGTGAGAAGTGGAAAATGATTAGATGGAGGTTGTTTTGATTTGTAGCCTAGTTGATTTGAGCTTGTAAGTCCTTAGGGGTGTTTAAACACCTAATGCCCTAAAGCCGTCTAGTTTGTGAGTCATTAACCTAACGCTCGACCTCATGGATCGCTAGAAAGCTTAATAAATCAACACATTACACCATGTTTCCATCTTTGATCCTCTAGGTTAGTTAAAAAAAAAAAAAATTGAGTGAAAAGAATAAGCACACCTAGATCAATAAAGCTTTAATAAAAGATTCACTCTTTGTCTTGATGATCGGTACTAGATTTGTGTGCTAGTTTGAGGGTAAGGATGTGATCATTTCTTTAGTTGGCTTAGATAACAACATATTTGATGCCGGTTCATTCAAAAAGGATTCTAGAGTTGTTTTGATTTGTATGATCATTTTCTTGATGTGTGGAGGACCATACTTGCTTGCTTGATGTTGAGATTTTGGGAGATTGTTTAGAAATGTTTGAAAAATTGCATACTTGAGGTAGTTCTCTCCCCATGCTTGTTTGCAATATTGGTGCCTCTTTTGTGAGAATGAGCTTAATGTTTATTGGTATCATTTCTGGAAATCCTCACGAGACTTCACTCGTCCACTAGGGGTAATATAGGGGTTTAAAAGGCTTGTTGCATGTGCTAAATGCAATCGTGTTCCCTACAAAAGTGGCATTATCTATTTATTGCTTTCTAGTTCATAGTTGTTTAGTTGTTCATTTCATTCCTTTACTATATAGTTCATTGCTAGAGACTGGGCACTGAAAAATGTGCATTTAAACCCTTTAAACTTGAGTATTCTAGGACCTTTATCTATCTTATTTTTTCGTTTTATACTAATTTCATGTTATTACCCTTTTTAGGCACTTATCCCCAAAATAAGTTAATCCAGCTGAATTAGAGCACAAAAGATGCAATCTCCAGCTTAATGGAAGAAATGGGCAAAGTGGAAGCAAAGAGGTGGAAAGCAGCATTCTTCGATCAATCATACCAAGCTCAAATCGATCTCACAGTGATCGTTCTAACAAGGCTTAGATGGATCGAGCCTTTTGTCATTTTCCTCACCAAATTACCTTCTTCGATCAATCCAACAATTCTCTGATCGATCGGACTTCTTTGATCTTATCCCCACCTATCACTTTTGTCTTCTTTTTTTTTTCCCAAAATATCCCAAAAATATCTTAGATTTGTCTTATTCCAAAAAGGTGCCGCCATGGTTCAATCGATCTGACCATCCTTGTGATAGATCGAACCTCTTTAAGTGTGAGAAAAATAGAATTCCAGCCAATTAAAAGGCGTGCTCGTAGTGCAATCATTTGGAGGTCTTAGTAAACGAGGTCTGACCATTGGGTGTGACACTTGAGCTAACTATATAAGGATTTTAAGACAGTTTACACATATACAATCTTAGAGAGAAAGGAACACAATACACAAGAGAGGTTGGAGGAGTCTAGAGATTAGAGAGACACACACCATTTGGGAATCCTTCTACTCATCTAGGGTTTCCATCAAGGAGAAGAAGATCATTTCAACCATGGAGATGGCCCTTGAGAGTTGGATGACTACATTAATGAGTGGCTAAACCATTCTCTTGGGGCTAGAGATAGCCCTAAGCATGCCTCCTAGACTTTGATGTTTTGTATTTTGAGGGGATTTATGTTATAATTCTTGTCTTGACATTTGACTTATATATAATTGTTGTTTCTACAATGATTTGTGTGGTTTAATACTTCCAATTGATCATTTAATTCTATTCATATGTCTATGTATGCTAGAATAGATGTTTATGTGTTTAACTCTTGATTTTATGATGTTGATGCATGTCTATGTGTGTTGATGCTCTGAATCTAGTGATTGTCAAGGCATGGTGCTTTAATGGAATACTCTTGTGATTTATTTGATAGTTTATGCTTATTTCTTGATGGATTGTGCCTCTTCCTTAGTCTAATTAGTTTAATTTTCATGTTCCTATCTTAGTTGTAGTGTAGTTACCTTACTTTTTTAGATGGGAGGACAATCCATGCATGTTGTTTGATGTTCCATGCTTATGAATGCAAGTAGTATATTTGTCTAATTTTGATGATGTGTATTGATTGTGGACTTAAGGAAGGAATAATAGCTTAATTTGATATGTTGTGCTATTCACTATTTTGTTTAGACAATGTATACTTAATTAGTCATCCATGCTTGTTGATTCAATCAATGACACACACTAATATTGCAACACATAATCCCCTTCATTCATTACAGATTGAGTGTCTAAGAAAGTGATGTTTAGTGGTGACCTCTAAGTCCCAAGATCCCTCTCTTATATTCTCTACATTTTACTCTATTTCAATTGCTTTACCTTGCATTCACTTAGTTAAAATCGTAGTTTAATTAACTAATCAAACCACCTTTTGATCACTCGACCTACTAATCCAACCTTGTTTCCAAGCAGAAGTACACTTCCAATCCCTTGGGACGATCCCTATTCACCCTAACTATATTTTTAGTTAGAAGTGGTAGTGGCATTTCATAAATTAAAACTTGGCACACTATACTTTTGCAGGCTTTGGTTTGAGGCGACACCGAACAACTTGAAATTTAAAAAGTGAAATCAACCAATGTGGATCCTCAGATATCGCCCGGATTAAAACCGTACTCTTGGGATCATTTTAGGGCTATTAACCCATGTATATCTTCCCCTAGTGCACACTATAATATAAGGAGCTCTCTATCTCCCATGTCAATTCTTGATTGATATCCAAAGTCTCCAAAATCAACAAGTTGTGCAACCAAGAGTGTATCAAGATACAAGTAATGCATTAAACCACATTCCATGCACAACTAAGATTTTGGAACACATAATTCATGCCCTAAGTCATCAACTATTAGGGCACAAGAAATGTCAAGTAATCAAAGTGTGCATCTATATAGACTACAAACTAGAATTAATCACACATAGAATTCATTTATGTAGATATACCACTAGTATAAGATCCAAGATTTAATTATTTGATTAACATCACTTAAATAATTAAATCATCACGACATCAAGGTGCAAGTTCATTAACCACATTAATGAAATTAAATTACAAGGAGTTAAGATACATGATAAAAACACAAAAGCCCTATGAAATACATGACTAAATCATTAAAACAATTAAATGGAAATTAATTAATTTCCCTAGATTTCAAAAGTTGTCTAAAGATTTACAAAATAAAATATGTAAAAGATCACTCTATGGTTGTGACAGCCCTGGTTTTGCAACCCGATGCGCTAGTGATGACAGAAAGTTGACCCGGTAACGGGTCTGAAATGGAGAAACGAAACCAGAAACAAGGTCTACAGAGATATCAATCATCCCTAAGACACCCAAGTCACTTTCTATGAAGTCATGAAACTCAAAGAGAATGAAAGCGAAAACAAAGGTCAAAACGGGCAAAATCCATTAACTACGGGGCAAAATGGTCAATTTACAAATGAGTAGGGAGATTTGACTCTAAGTGGTGTCATCATGAACCAACAAGTTAAAATGTGTTAAAGAGTGGCCAAGTTTGAATTTATGAAGTGCCACTAGTACCTCTAACTACTAATATAGCTAAGGTGAGTAGGGATCGTCCCAAGGGATTGGAGGCAATGTTGATATGGAAACAAGGTTAGATTAATAAGTCGGGTGATCAAAAGGTGATTTGATTGGTTAATTAAATTACAATGTGAACAAATTCAATACAAAGCAATTAAAGTAACTAAAGGATAGAGAACAAGAGAGAGGGATCTTAGGGTTTAGAGGTCACCACTAAACATCACCTTTCTAGATACTCAATGTGTAATGAATGAGGGGAGATACATGTTGCAACACTAATATATGTGATTGATTAAATCAACAAGCATGTATGACTAATTAAGTATTCATTGTCTAGACAACCTAATGAATAACATAATATATCAAACTATGTGACGACTCCGGTTTTTAGGCCAGCGTGTCTTGTGATGAACCGAAGATTGACTCGATAACGGATCCGATATGCGGAAGCAAAAACAGAAAACAAGACTCTAAGAAGTCAAAGTGACCTTCCATGAGGTCGTGGAACTCAATGAGAACTGACGCGGAAGCAAAAGACCAAAAATATGACAAATAAACCCCCAGGGGCAAAATAGTCATTTCTGAAAACTGTGGACTCGGGTGCCACCGAGCACACCACTGGAAGGACAACGAAAAACTAATCAAGATGGACTCAAGAATCGCATGATTCGGAGTCCGAACGAAGGAGAAACGGCATGACAAAGAAAAATGAGCACTTAAAGCAAAAAGGGTAAACTGGTAATTATCCAGGAAGAACCGGGTGCAACCAAGCACACCGTTGGAAAGATAGCAAAAAATTAGTCAAGTTCAAAAAAAAATTCACTTGAATCGGAGTCCGAACGAAGGAGAAAAGCCCAAAAGAAGAATTGACGTCGCGGCGGCCCAACGAGGGGCCATGGTGCACACGGCGCCCATGCGCGAGCCCACCGGCGTGCATGCCGGCGCCCAAAGACATGGCTGGTGGCAGCCCTTGACTGCTGCTACATTTTTTTTTGATCTGCCCAGAACTGAGGCTTGAAACGGAGGTCAAGACGAGTTTTTCTGGAAAAACACGAAGAAGAAACCCCCCCTAAAATTGAGTTTTCTACCTGATAACGCGGACGGAATCGAAAAAAACTCACTGTGAAATTCCGAAAATGCCCCTAGATCAGAACTGAACAAGAGGTTCATAAAGCTGCTAAATGAAAACTAGAAGCTGAAACTTCACGAGGGATTTCCGGTACCAAGACGACATTTTCTGGAAAAGTACGAAGAAGAAACCCCCCCCCTAAAATCATGTTTTCTATTCAACCATGTCAAAAGAAGAAAATAAAACTGATGTGGAAGGTCCATAATGCCCCTAGATCAGAATATGCAAAAAAAATACGAAATGAATTCACAAGAGGCTCAAAACACAAACGATAAGGTTTTGCCCGGAAACGACCATGCACGCAAACGTAACTTACCAATTTAGATGCCCTACAATGGTCCATGGCTTAAAAATATAGCCGATACAAAATCCGACCCCCCAACTGGCAAAAAGGCAAAAATGGACTTGGAATGGAAAACATGGAATCCAAAAATGTAAAATGGAGTCAAATGACCATTTGGCCCTTGGTCACACTTCATACAAGATTAATAAGACCCTATGAAAGAATGAAAATGGAATTCCCACACCCGATGCAACCATGGTGAAGCAATGACTTGCGATTTTTCAAGGTTTACAGAATATTTCATGAAGTTAAAAAGTTGTATAGAATACAATACACATGTCATTGGCCTCCGGCCTAATCTCATACATGTCAAATACATTGAAAGGAGTGCACTTATGTACACATTACATACATGGAATCAAATATACATATTTTGACATATAAGTCTACAAATTGACATTTCATGCTAACATTTGCATGAAATGGAAACTTGAAAGCTACATGACATCCAAGGAATGCTAGGCTTCACGAACCAAGTCTTCGTACCTGAAATATGCCCCAGTATTGTAGGGGTGAGTAACATAAAGCTACTCGTAGGAGATGAGCATGCATCGACCTAGCATTTTACAAATTTATCACCTTATGGTAAAACATGTTAAAGGGGCTCATGGCACCTAACGTCTATGTCCAAGTGAGACTCGAGGAGCATCATAAGCTACCTTAGAGTCTAAGCAACAAGAATCATGATACACATACGTGTATGAAACGAATCATGGTTGGGATAATCCAAAGAACACGACAAGAAGAATGCTTGAGCATAGATTAACATGAATTGCATTTTCAATTCAATTGAACTAGGTCTAGAGTAATCCATACAACATGACAAAAGCATATTTGAATACAAGTTAACAAGAATCACATTATCTATGCAATTCAACAACAAAAGAGCATGTTATACAATGCAACAAGGTTTAAGTTCTCAAAGTCATCAACTTAGAATCTAAAGCACAAAATAACAGTAGTGGTTTATGCCACCTAACGTCTATGTTATAAATGAATCAATAGGATCAATCCTAAGCTTTATTAGAACGTCAAAACACGATTTTCAATATCGATGCAATTTAACCAACATTGGAACTTCCAATACAATGCATAAAGCACAATTTTGCAAAGTTAACATCCTGTAACTTAAAATGGAACGACAAATAAGAAACAACAAGTTACAACATCATCTAGTTATTAACTTGAAAATGAAATGCGAAATCAAACAAAGTGGATACTCGGACGTCACGCCGGATCAGACCGATAACATAGTTACTTTAGGGTTACTAGCCCATGGGTAACCTCCCTATGTGCGCACTAGACTATATATAGAGGGACTATCCCCCGTACTAGAACCATGTCCTAGCCATAGTCAAACAACGACATCCCCAAGTTTCCAAAATCAACAAGTTATGCAACAACGCATATATCAACAGGAATATGCAAGATAATCAACTATCAACTAAGCACAACCAAATTTGGAAACCTATACAATACATGCTCTAAATCCACAACTAATATGATATGATGAATGTCGAATCTTTAGTGTGCGATTCATTACACGTTATGCATGAAAGACGTCAAACACGAAGTGTGCAAATCATTACACAAGGCAACAATATATTCAATAAGGAAAACATATTATCACGAATACAAACATAGCAACTATGTTATCCAATGTTCAAAACATAACCAAATGAATATACAACAAGTCTAAGTCCATGATTTGAATATAGAAACCACTTCTAAAACACAACTAGATCATAGAGCAAATTGATAGAATTTAAATAGATAAACACAATTAAATTCTCTAGATTCCGATTCAATTCCAAATAACCTCAATTTAATACATGTTAAAGGACATGGCATGGTCATCACCTATATCCATTCTAAAACTCAATTAGGTTGTTGGAATAACAAAGTAGAACTTTAATTAAATCATGCTAATTTAAATCCCAAGGTTCTAAAACAACTTCAAATAGTCCCAATTTAATATATACTAGTAAACAAGTCATGGCCAATACAAATATCAAGTTAAAACCTTAATTAAGCTAATGAGACCACAAAATAGATTTTAATTAATTTTTTTAATTAAAATCTCTAGATTTTCAAACTTAACCAAATGCTCTCAAATTAACCTATGTTAGAAAGCATGCCAAGAACTAATATAATATCACATTACAAGTTTATTTCATTTAATTTAAGACCATGTGAATTAAAGTTTCACTAAAGTTAAATATAAATTAAAAGTTGCAATTCTCATGCAATTAATCCCAATTTAATATATGTGAACAACCACACCAAAACTTAATTTTCTAGCATGCCACGATTCAATTCCAAGTTGTATATCACCATGAGGATTAAATCTTTAAACAAGGAAATTAATTAAATGAAAGGTTTCAAAACCTCACTGAATATTCTAAATCAAATATATGTGAAGCTATATGGCATGTAGATCAAGAATATCAAGTCAGAATTTAAATTGAGTGAATAGTGCACTCGGGGTAAATTAAATAATCAAATTAATTAATAATTACTAATTTTCAAAACACCTCTAATCACTTTCAAATTCAACTATGTTGAAGAGCATGCTAAGGCCTAATATAATATGCTAACACATATTAATTTCAAGCTAGTTAAGGCCATGTGAATCAATCTTTCACCTAAGATAAATATTAAATAAAATCTTTAATGCTTATTCAAATGTTCCAATTTTAATACACGACAATGAGCATATCAAGGGGCAATATAAAATCATGCTACATGTTTAAACCAAGTCATGAGCAACCGGAAAAATTAGATCCCGTACAAGAAAAATAAATAATAAAATCTCTAGATTTTTATATTTAATCATGCAAATAAGTAGTATAAGCATCACAAGTATGCTATATAACAAGAATTTAAACCTAAAACATCTCCTACCTCAAATTGAGATGAAAATCTCAAATGCCATCAAAATGGAATGGCTCCGAATCCGATGAAACTACTAGGTTTTGTAGGGGACAACGCCGTGAACATAACCCCCATGAAAGCCCCATCAAAATCATAACTTGACCCCAAAACCAAACTCAAGAAATGGTCAAAACTGAATTCTAATAAGGGGGAAAGGTAGAGCACGGCGAGGGGAACAACAAACGTTAAGGCCGAAGACTTTCCATCAAGGAAAAGTGAACCAAAAGAGGAGAGAGAAGATGGCAGCACCCCTTGGGCTGCCATGGGAGCTCTAGGTCGTGCATGAAGAGGGGAGAAGATCAAAAATGAAATATCTCACCCCCTTTTATAGAAATCTCAAAAAGTGCCCCCAACGGGCCTCGCCGGGTCCGAAAAAGTAAAATTTGAGCAGACGCGCTCAAATGGCAAAACTTTATGAACGAAAAAGATTCAAAATGATAAAATATGAATAACGGAAGAAATGGCATCAAAAACCGAGTCCCGAGCAGAAAGTTATGCCCAAAACAAGTTTGATAAAAACTGGGGCCAAAAACCCTGAAACTGGAAAACATCGACCAGGAGGAAATTCCAAGAGTACACAACTCGACGAAATGTGAAAATGAATCCCGTACGAGGATCCAGGCTCAAAACAAGACATTTTGCAATAACTTTCATTAATTGCACAATGGCCCCTCCAAAAAGTGAAAACTGCACTTATGACCCAGAATGAAAATATCTTCCTAAAATATTTTCTTAAAAACCCTTGAAATAAAATATCTTCAAAAGATATTTACGAAAAACACCCCAAGAAAATAAAATAATTTCAAAGAACTTTGCATCCATGCCCCTATGGACACCGGGAGCAACTAGAGTACTTTCTTGCAAAAGTAAAGATAAGTATTTCGTGGAAACCACTCAAGATGAAGGCACGTGAAGTCAAAAACTAAATCCAAGCTTGAAAAGTGAGGTTGTGCCAAAAACTGACAAACGGAGATAAGACGAAATAGGGAAACGGACGAAATAGCGCATAGTATCGAAAAACGAAAAATGTGAAAATGACTCGGTCCTCAAAGGAAGTTGTCAATCGATGGAAAAGAGTCTTAGGAACCAATTCTGAGCACTTGAGATGACACTAAGCGACATGAAATAGAGCTCAGAAAAGAAAATTAAACGAAAAAAATTCATTCGTAAAATTTCAGGAAAAAAGAAAAGAAGGCAAATGACCGGGTCGTTACAAACTAAGCCATTATTCCTTCCTTTAAACTCATAATCAAACACTTTAATAAGCTAGAGAATTATACTACTTGCATTCATAAGCATAGAACATCAAACAACAAGTATGGATTGTCCTCATATCCAGGAAAATAAGGCAACAACATTACAACTAAACTAGGAACATGAAAATTAAACTAAGGTGGAGGCATAATCCATCAAGAAATGAGTATGAACCATCAAAAAAGCCACAAGAGTATTCCATTAAAGCACCATGCCTTGACAATTTCTAGATTCATAGCATCAACACACATAGACATGCATTAATATCACAAAACCAAGAGATAAATACATGAACATCTATTCTAGCATACATAGACATATGAATAGAAAGAAATGATCAATTGGAAGTATTAAACAACACAAATCATTGTAGAAACAAGATTCATATATAAATAAAATGTCAAGACAAGAATTACAACATAAATCCCTCAAAATACAAAACATCAAGATCTAGAAGGCATGCTTAGGTCTAACTCTAGCCCCAAGAAGATGTTTAGCCACTCATTGATGTAGTCATCCAACCCTCAAGGGCCATCTCCATGGTAGGATTGATCTTTTTCTCCTTGATGGAAACCCTAGATGAATGGAAGAACTCCCAAATGGTGTGTGTGTCTCTCTAATCTCTAGGCTCTCTCATCTATTCTATTGTTGTATGATGATATATGATCTTCCTCTTGTTTGTAAAAATGGCTCAAAATCCTTATATAGGTAGTTCTAATGTCATACCCAATGGTCAGGTTTCGTGCACTAGGGCCCCTTCCAATGATTGCACCACGAGCCATATTTTAATGAGCTGAACTCTGTTTTATTTCAAACTTGAGGAGTTTCGATCGATCGAATTCTGATTAGATCGATCGAAGTATGACCAGATCGATCAAAGTATGGCCAGATCGATTAAACCTTGGTGGCGCCTTTTTAGGATAAGACAAATCTAAGATATTTTTGGGATATTTTGGGAAAAGACAAAAGTAGTAGGAGGGGATAAGATCAAAGAAGTTCGATCGATCGAAATAAAAGTTGGATCGATCGAAGATGGAAATTCTTGAGGATAAGGACAAGGGGTTTGATCCATTTTGGTGAGGCTAGATTGATCATTGTGAGATCGATCAAAATTTCTTATTTTCCACCACTTTGCTCTTCTTTGCTCATTTCTTCCATTTAGCTTGAGATTGCTTATTTTATACTCTAATTTGGCTGAATTGACTTATTTTGGGGATAAGCATCTGAAAAGGGCAATAACATGAAATTAGTCTAAAACGGGAACATAAGATAGATAAAGGTCCTAGAATACTCGAGCTTAAGGGGTTTAGATACGCATTTTTCAATGCTCATCAAACCCCCAAACTTAAATATTGCTAGTCCCTAGCAATGAACTATGAAGTAAAGGAATGAAATGAACAACTATGAACTAGAAAGCAATAAATGGATAACGCCACTTTCGTAAGGAACACGATTGCATTTAGCGCATGCAACAAGTCTTTTAAACCCCTAGGTTACCCGTAGTGGACGAGTGAAGTCTCGTGAGGGTTTCTAGAAATGATACCCACAAACATTAAGCTCATTCTCTCAAAAGAGGCACCAATATTGCAAACAAGCATTGGGAGAAAACTACCTCAACTATGTAATTTTTCAACCTTTTCCAAGTAATCTCCCAAAATTTCAACATCAAGCAAATAAATATGGTCATCCACACATCAAGAAAATGATCAGGCAAATCAAAATAACTTTAGAATCCTTTTTGAGTAGATTGGCATCAAGTATGTTGTTATCTAAGCCAACTAAAGAAATAATCACATCCTTACCCTCAAACTAGCACACAAATCTAGTACCGATCATTAAAATAAATAATAGACCTTTTATTAAAGCTTTATTGATCTAGGTGCGCTTATTTTTTGCACTTATTTTTCATTTTTTTTTTAACTAACCTAGAGGATCAAAGATGGAAGCATGGTGCAATGTAGTGATCTATTAAGCTTTCTAGCGATCCATGAGGTCGAGCGTTAGGTCAATGACTCCTAAACCACATGCTTTAGGGCATTGGGTGTTCAAACACCCCTAAGGACTTGCAAGCTCAAATCAACTAGGCTATAAATGAAAACAACCTCCATCTAATCATTTCCCACTTCTCACATTTTGGAAGAAGTCTTTACTTTTTTTTTTATTGCTTTTGCAACCTTTTTTTTTTTTTTTTTTTGAATTCAATTATTAACCTAAAGTTTGGGCCCTCCACTTTTCGGCACAAGAAATTCAGTGCTTGATGAGGCTAGAATCCCGGCTACTCAATGAAAATGATTTGTTATCCACTTTTGTCAAAATGAAAGCTTTCAATGCACTACTAGCTCAATTGTGATATAACCAATTCAATAATCAACAAAGCATGCACCCCACAAATGAATGCTAGTGTGCGCCTGTGCTAATGTAGAATTCTAGAGTGAATCTCAAAACAATTACAAAATCAGGATGATGTGGACCACAAGTGCAAGCAAGATATCAATCTTTCAAAAAATTTACTCCTAAATGGCATCCACAAGGTATACAAGGAGTATTGGACTCTCAAGTCAAGTAATTTTTAAATTTTAAGCAATATAGTCCTCAAAAAATCAAAATCATAACTAGCCATGGACCAATCATAGAAAATCCCTCAAATACACAAGTCATGCATAAAATTTTGAATTGAAAATAAACATTGCAAAGAACACACATTACCCCTAAACTTAAATAGCACAGTGTCCTCAATGTGCAAAGAGAACAAAAGGAAAGAGTATACCAGTGCAGCTATGACAAAGAATAGCCGGGACACAAATATCTGAATTGGGTGGTATAACCCCCCCAAACTTGGGATTGACTGTGGTCCTGAAAAAAATGGCACTGGAATAAAAGCTGATCAAATAACTAAAGGATAAAAATAGTGCATAGTGGACATTCAAATGTAAGTGGGATAATAACTGAACTAAGAAGAGAGGAATAAGGACGATGCTGAAAATTTTTGGGTAGCACTCTCTCACTAAAGTCACTGGAATGTACCTGATAATAGAGTCAATCACAGATAAATATATCAATATAATAACCTAACATCCAAAAATATCATGCATAAAATAGAGAGAATAAAAGCAATGTACTGTACAACATAGTATCTGGTACAACAGACTAGCCGCACAAATATAACAACAGTGTTAAAAGAACAGTAAAGTATCATAGATATATAAAATGATAAAAAAAGAGAGATCAGACAGATGAAGTCGGTCTAGCAGGGCGTGATCCCCGCATATCTCTGGATAAGTCTTGCTGTGCAGTCAAGACGTCCGGATGGAGAGTAGTCACATTAGTGCTAAGGGAGGCCACATCTGCTCAAAGAGAGACTGCCGCGTCCTCCAAGGTCTGGATACGCTCTCTTAGGCTGGGTGTCTGAACTGGAGTGTCAGGGATGATTGGGTCAGGAGACTGATACTCATCCTGACTCTGCTCTTGAGAATGTACTGGCGACCCTGCCGGAGAGTGATGTGGTGACTTTGCTGGGGGCTCTTGCTCCAAGTCAATTTCTATATGTGCGTTCATAGCCACCTGTGTGTTTGATGGATCATGTGCTACTGCAGTTACTGCTACCTCTGCATCTGCCTCCATCTTTGCTAACTCTGCCTCCTCCGCCTTCTTAGCTGCCGAGGCTACCTCATCCTTTAGACTCCAAATAAGAGCGTTGTAGCTCTTGTCCCAATCCTTCTTGCCATAGCGGCAAGTGCCAGACTCATGCTGCTCCTCTAAATGGAAAGGGTAGTGTTAATCTCTAAGGATCTGAGTAATCAAGTGGGCAAAGGGAAAAAAGGTGGCGCGCCTGGGTTTGGCCTTGCTAATGTAGTTCGAGTAAAGTCTCATCATAACACTCCAGTAGAGTGCAGGAATAAAAAACCAATGGCCCGTATAGAAGGCATAGAGGGTAGTAAGAAAATCTGAATGTAGCTGGATCTTATGGCCTGCCATAAATAAATTTCAGTACAAGACCAAGTTGAAGAACCATAGATCATCGAGCAAATAAGTTCGGGTGGCGAATGTCTCGCCATCACTGTAAGGGCCAGTCAGGGCAACGGCTATGTCTACATCAGATGGCCTCCTCAGAATAGGATACTAAAGGTCGGAAAGGCAGACGTGTGGGCACCGAGAGGATGTGGCCAGTGTCTAGACTGTGATGCGGATGAGATGGCCATCGATAGTAATCCACAACTCCGATAGATTACTTGGGGCTGGCCGGAGGTTCTAGTAGAACAACTAGACGAGCTGTGAGTAAACTGGGTAGGCTACCAGGGCAAGAATAGCTGAAATGCAGCACTGCTCAATCTTATCATAGGTCGCCCTGGTCAGAATCAACCGGGAGAAGAAAGCAGTGTCAAAGACAGACTTATACGCCATTGAAAAACGTGAATATGTCCTGGTAGGTTTACCTTGGACCAGGCCGGGCTATGCCAGAGGTGGTGAAGGAAGTGGTATATGCTCAGTCTCATCCGCCGATGAAGAAGATGAAGATGCAGATGCAGAAGAAGCGAAGCGCTCGGACTGAACTAGAGCTGGCTCCTCAGCCTCCTCTATACGCGGTCTCACTCGGCGGTGGTACTGCCGGTTGGCAACAGTCTTGACTCGAGCCATGGCCTACAAAAGAAAGAAAACACTTGCAATTGTAGTCAGTAACAGGTCTGAAATATAGAATTAAAGCACAACAAATTGAAACATGTTTGTCAAGTTAAGATAGACAACTTAGAATAAATCACATGAATCTATGCAAGTGATAATGCAGCCAGGTACAGACATCGAATGTTCAAATAGAGTGAAACATGCTGAATATGATAAGTATGGAATGCATCCAATGTGGAAAACACAGGCATTAGGGATAAATTGGATAGCATGAAACACAAAGATGATATGCAGAATAATAAAGTTCGATCAATCTAGGTTAGATCGATCAGGACATGGATAAGATCGACCGAGCTTTGATTGATCAGAGAAAGGGTGTGATCGATCGAACTCTATAAAAAAAACACGAATAGTCACAGATCTGTGACGTGGACAACACGGGGGGCACCTGAGCAAGCTCATAGGCCCCTCTACACCTCAACAAGTCAATATTGGTCACTTAAATAGGCATGTGACTCCTTAAATCGAAATCGGAAACAAAATATATACATATATATACATATGCTTGAAAAGTCAAAAATGGCAACAATGGAACATGGAAACTCTAGATCTAGGCATGGTAACATGAGAAACATAAAGATTGAAGCTCGAAAATGACAATATAACCCAAAACTTACCAAGAACTAACGAGAGGAGTGGAAACGAAAAGGATGAGATGAGATCTGAGCTGAGAGAGAGTTTGGAGGCTTGGAAAAACTCGCAGGAAGCTCACCGGAGGTGGGGAAGAAGGTGAAATAGTGGTGGGAGAGAATAAAGGGAAGGGTCGAGATCGATGGTGAAATCGATCAAAATGACCCTTGGGGTCATATTCTTAAAAACTGTTTCCGACAAGTTCGATCGATCACTTGGGAATCAGATCGATCGAACTCCGATCGATCATGAAGGAACTCAGATCGATCGAACCCACAAAACGACAAAGTATTTTTGAAAATTATATTATATTATATTTTATATTTTATTTATATATATTTATATATATTTTTAATTTAAAATTAAAAGGGGAATTAAAAATATTTTTGAATTGTTGTAAAATAAAATAAATTTTGAAAAATATTTTTGGATTTTTGGTTCTTTTTTTTTTTTTTTTTTTTTTTAAATAAATTTAAATTCAACAAGAAGTCAAAGGTTAACAAGAGCACCTAGATTGATCGAACATAGATCGATCAAAGCTCGATCGATCCAATAGGTGAAAAAGCTACTGACATGTTCGAACGATCACACAGAGAGGTGATTTTTCATGGTTTCAAAATTTTTATAAGTATGGGGCACAAATCGATCTAAGGAAAATCTAAATCGATCTTGGAACACTTAGATCGATCAAACATAGAGTTCACACGATACACAAAGAGCTGATGGGACAGAGAGATGATTGGATGCAGAGATGATGTTCGATTGATCAAACCACTTTTGAGATCGATCGAACAGGCACAAAATGCTTAATTCAAAAATGACAGTGCATGCATTCTCAATCAAAGTCCCTAGCAATATGTATGAACCCAGAATATATCTAGACTTCGCAAGAAATGAAAGGTAAAATAGAAATGAGGGAGGAATAGGGTTGTTAACCTTACGAAGCACTAGTGTTTAACGTCTCTAGCAAGATGTTGTGCTCTTTTAGCCCGGATTAAAAATCTTGTTTGGTATCCCCTCCTTGACGGGGAAAATGACATTTTCAATCCCACCCAACAAATGGTTCCCTAAAGAACTTGTTGGATTTGAATAAAAAGAGATTAATGGTTCTTTGTCAATACTACTCTTAGGCTTCCATGCCCTTTCAACATTTGTTTTCAAAATAACATTCTTAGAAATCATTTTGGACGGTAGATCTTTTGAAATTCCATTTTCAAGCAAAGACTCAATTTTTTCAAATTCATTGTTAAGACACTTTTCTATAACACACACTTCTTCATGCTTGTCTATTGAACTCGGGGTTGGATTAAAAATGTTCAACTTCACTTTCATGTGGCCAAATGATATTTTCTTTATCCCCGTTCTACAATTTATGTTGGCATTTATGATTTCCAAGAAGGGACGGCCAAGGATAACTGAAATTTGGCTTTTGGGATTCGGGACCAGTTCTGTGTCAATGACAACAAAATCAACCGGAAAGAAAGATTTATCAATTTTAATTAAGACATCCTCAATTATACCCTGGGGCTTTTTTGATGGATCGGTCGGCTAGTTACAAAACTACTGACGTTGGTTTCAAATCTCCTAAACCCAATTTGACATACACCAAATATGGAAGAAGGTTAACACTTGCCCCTAAATCTGGAAGATCCCGATTAATGACATGGTCACCAATGATGCAAGAAGTAGTAGGTGAATCGGGGTCCTTCAATTTTGGGAGAGTGTTATGTTGCAAAATGGAGCTTACATGCTCGGTTACGACCACTTTCTTTGGTGCTTGGCTTTTGTTCTTCCTCTTTTGGGTGCAAAGATCTTTCAAGAATTTGGCATAAGCCAGAATTTGTTTGATTGCATCCAAAAGTAGAAGATTAATCTTCACTTGCCTAAACACTTCAATGATTTCATTCACTTTAGTCTTTTGCTTTTTAATAGAGATGGATCCTTTCAAGGCATCCGGAAATGGAGCCTTTGGCTCAAAAACCTTTCTAAAATCTTTCTTCACAACATCTTTAACATAAGAATTTTTCAAGTCATTGTTCAAATCATTTTTCAAATCATTTTTCACCACTTTCTTAATAAGATGATCATGCACATGCAATGAAGGAGGAATAGAATGTAAAACGGGACGGGTGTCAACTTTTGGTTGCACTGGTTCACTCACTTCATTTGGGACACCAACTTGGTTGTCAACAATTTTCCCACTTCTCAAGGTTGTCACAGCATTAACGTGTTCAATGGTGTGACCTTTTGATGAGGAATTGGTCTCCACAACAAATTGTTGCTTTAGTGGGGCATTTAGAGGCATCTTCCCTTTCTCTCTAGCATTCAAAGTACTAGCTATTTGCTCAACTTGGGTTTCTAGCTTAGCAATGGATTGAGAATGGGAATGAAGTAATTGAGTGTTTGCCTCTATGGTACCCAAAGCGATCAACACTTTCTCTTCAAAAGTGGGGCTCCTAGAATTTCCTTGAGAGTAAGACGATTGATTAGGGAAATGAAAGTTTGAAAATTGGTTTCCATGTGATTGAAAAGATGATCTATAACCTTGGGAACCTTGGCTTTGCATTGGAGGTGGAACATACTTGCCTTGAAAACCACCTTGGGGAGGGTTTGAGCCTTCCTCTTGGCTTTTCCAAGAGAAGTTTGGATGGTTCCTCCATCTGGCACTGTAGTGTGTGCCATAGGGATTATTCCCTTGGTTGACAAATGTGGCATTAACTTGTTCATGATGCTCACTTTGCACATGTCCATGTGGACAATTAGAAGTAGAATGTAGGACACTAGAACAAGTCATGCATGTTTTATTAGATGGATGATGAACATGATTAGGAGAGAAAGACACTTGATTCACCAAATTTTGGTTGATCAAAAATTGATCTAACCTTTGAGTTAAGGATTTCACTTCGGCGGCTATGTCATTGGAATTGTCAACTTGATATAAGCCAACATTTTCCCTTCTACCTAGAATTCTACCATTTTTTGATGACAAAGATCGATGCATGGAATTTTCACTCATACTTTTATACAATTACCAAACATCATTTTCATGTTTATCAAGATAAGAACCACCCATGGATGCATCTACCATTCCTTTTTGATTATCCGACAAACTTTCAAAGAAGTCTTGAATTAATTGCCACTTAGGAATGTCATGATGTGGACACTTCCTAAGCAAGTCATTAAATCTTTCCCATGCCTCATGAAACAATTCCCCATCCCCTTGAAAAAATTCACGAATAGAAGTTCTCATAGCATTGGTCTTAGATACCGGATAATACTTTTTCAAGAACTTTTGTTGCATTTTTGCCCAAGAAGTTATCGAAAAAGGCCTAAGATTGTTGAACCAATATTTTGCTTTGTCTTTGAGGGTAAAAGGAAAAAGTTTGAGTCTCAAAACCTCTTTTGGCATGTCCGTGTATTTCACGGTGGAGCATACTTCAAGAAACTCATCCAAATGCTTGTAGGGTTCTTCACTTGGAAGTCCATGATAGTTAGGAAGAATTTGAATAGTTTGTGGTTTAATCTCATAATGATGTGCTATAAATGAGGGCAATTGAATGCATGTAGGTGCATTATATTTATTTGGCACATAATGATCACGCAAAGTAATGGGAGGATTCACAACCGGTGGTGCTACACGAGCACCTTGATGGCCATGCATAATGGGAGGTTGTGGAGCAAAAATTGGCCGAGGCATTCCCAATGGATCTTGGACTTGTTGTTATGGTGGAATGAATGGTCTTGGCATGCCTAATAGGACTTGAATGTTATCATGGTGCACATTAGGGTGGAGGATGTCTTGTTGGTCTATGTGACTAAGGTCCTCCACATAGTCGTCATGTTGCTCCTTCGTTGGTAAAATGGAGTGATGAGAGCTACCCTTTCCCCTAGGATTACGAACAATGGATTCAAGATTCAAATTAAGTGAGACAAGAATAGGATTTAATGATCTACGACCATGCATGCACAAACAAAATAAAACACTCAAAAAGTGAGTAGCAATCACTTCGCCTCCACAACAAATCAATCAATAAACATCTTCCACATACATTGATCCCATACTCCCATGCTTTGGACAATATACAAGAAAAATTAAATTGCCTCCACGCGGGCTCACGATCTATCTAAGAATTTAAGAACTTGCCACCACGCAGGCCGACGATTTAACTAGAGATTGAGTTAGGAAAAGCTCGCAAAGGGTTCTTAAGCAACTTCAATTTAGTTTTCATTTTTTTTTATGCTTTGCAATTTTCTAGAATTTTGCCCTTTTTATGCTTAGCTTAGCTCCTCGATTTCCAATTCTCATTTGCTTCACTTTCTTTCTTATTGCACCTAGCCAATCAAGAACAAACACAATAAGTAATCAAAATAAAATAAAGTAAAGACATGATCAAAAGAGTACTAATTTCTAATTGTTTCCAAAACATAGCATTGCCAATTCATTCCCAGGCAACGGTGCCAAAACTTGGTGTCGTCGTGAACCAACAAGTTAAAATGTGTTAAAGAGTGGCCAAGTTTAAATTTATAAAGTGCCACTACTACCTCTAACTACTAATCTAGCTAGGGTCAGTAGGGATCATCCCAAGGGATTGGGGGCAATGTTGATGTAGAAACAATGTTGGATTAGTAGGTCGAGTGATCAAAAGGTAATTTGATTGGTTAATTAAACTACAATGTGAACAAATTCAATACAAAGCAATTAAAGTAAATAAAGGATAGAGAATAAGAGATAGGGATCTTGGGGTTTAGAGGTCACCACTAAACATCATCTTTCTAGATACTCGATGTGTAATGAATGAAGGGAGATATATGTTGCAACACTAATATGTGTTGATCAAATCAACAAGCACGGATGATTAATTAAGTATACATTGTGTAGACAACCTAATGAATAGCATAATATATCAAATTAATCCATTATTCCTTCCTTTAAACTCACAATCAAACACTTTAACAAGCTAGAGAATTATACTACTTGCATTCATAAGCGTGGAACATTAAACAACAAGCATTAATTGTCTTCCTATCTTGGAAAATAAGGCAACTATACTACAACTAAACTAGGGACATGGAAATTAAACTAATTAAACTAAGGTGGAGGCACAATCTATCAAGAAATGAGTATGAACCATCAAATAAGCCATAAGAGTATTCCATTAATGCACCATGCCTTGACAATCTCTAGATTCATAGCATCAACAGACATAGACATGCATCAATATCACAAAAACCAAGAGATAAATATATGAACATCTATTCTAGCATACATAGACATATGAATAGAATGAAATGATCAATACCACACAAATCATTGTAGAAATAAGATTTATATATAAATCAAATGTCAAGACAAGAATTACGACATAAATCCCCTCAAAATACAAAACATCAAGATCTAGAAGGCATGCTTAAGGCTAACTCTAGCCCTAATAAGATGTTTAGCCACTCATTGATGTTATCATCAAACCCTCAAGGGCCATCTCTATGGTATGATTGATCTTTTTCTCCTTGATGGAAACCCTAGATGAATGGAAGAGCTTCCAAATGGTGTGTGTGTCTCTCTAATCTCTAGGCTCTCTCCTCTATTCTATTATTGCATGATGATATATGATCTTCCTCTTTTTTGTAAAAATGGCTCAAAATCCTTATATAGGTAGCTCTAATGTCACACCCAATGGTCAGGTTTCGTGCACTAGGGCCCCTTCCAATTATTGCACCACGAGCCATCTAATGAGCTGGACTCTGTTTTATTTCGAACTTGTGGAAATTTGATCGATTGAATTCTGATGAGATTGATTGAAGTATGACCAGATCGATCAAAGTATGGCCAGATCGATCAAACCTTAGAAATTCAAAGAAGTGGGAAAAAAGACAAAAGTGGTAGGTGGGGATAAGATCAAAGAAGTTCGATCGATTGAAATAAGAGTTGGATCGATCGAAGATGAAAATTCTTGAGGATAAGGACAAGGGGTTTGATCCATCTTGGTGAGGCTGGATCGATCACTGTGAGATCGATCGAAACTTGCTGTTTTCCACCACCTTGCTCTTCTTTGCTCCTTTCTTCCATTTAGCTTGAGATTGCTTCTTTTATGCTCTAATTTGGCTGAATTGACTTATTGTGGGGATAAACGCCTGAAAAAGGCAATAACATGAAATTAGTCTAAAAAGAAAAAATAAGATAGATAAAGGTCCTAGAATACTAGAGTGTAAGGGGTTTAAATACGCACTTTTAAGTACTCATCACTAAGCAAGTCAAATGAGGTCTATACAACCTAAACCAATTATTTCACAACATTCCATGAGGTTCTAAGAACTTTGGCCAAGAATCCCACAAAACTCCCATTCCTGGTCCAAGCAAAATCTGACACTGTGTCACTAAAACATGAATAACTCTCACTGTGATTTTAATCTGAGAATAGAATTGATACCATTGGAAGGCTAACTCAAAATCCTTGAGTTTAGGCTCAAGAATCACTCCATTTGGAATAGAAATGAAGAAGTTATGACCGTTCCAAGTCGGAACAACAGTACTGATACAAAAGTGAAGGGTAGCTATGTAATTTCTATTTAGGTAGACCGAAATAGCCATTTCGGTTGACTAAACTGGGCAGAAACTCACCAAAAAACTTAAAAAAGAAGGAAAATCACTTAGGTTGATTGAAATGAAGAACCGGTCGACCGAAATGGACCCAAACGGTGAGAAAGCTACTGGAAAATGAGTTTTTATTGTACAATTAAGTTAAACAACGAACCGGTCAACCGAAACAAGCCACCGGTCGACCGAAATAGGTTGAAAAGGTGAAAATGAAGCCTACCATGGACATGAAATGAGAAGAGTTCTTAAGTCTTATTTAAATCCCCCATAACATAATCAAACTTAAAACTGTGTATTTGTGTGCTAATGTGAGCATGTACGCAAACATAAAATAACATTTTAGACACGCTACAATGGCCTATGGCCTCATTACATTCCATTTACTCCAAATCACATATCAAACCTCTAAGATTAGCAAAATTACATTTCAGAGGCAAAACTTGAAATTTAAATGCATACACTTAAACTTTAAAGTTTGTGGT
The DNA here is from genome assembly GCF_030987335.1 of Cornus florida. NCBI lineage: Eukaryota > Viridiplantae > Streptophyta > Magnoliopsida > Cornales > Cornaceae > Cornus > Cornus florida. Next base: position 73,586,899 of record NW_026775573.1, on the reverse strand, counting down.
CCTTGGCCTCATGTCATACATATCAAATACATCGTAAAAGGTGTACTTATGTACACGTTATGCTAACATTTGCATGAAATGGAACTTAAAAACTACAAGTCATTTAAGGAACGATGAGCATCACGAATTAAGTCTTCGTACCTGAAAAATGTCCCTGGTAACTTTGGGGTGAGTAACATAAGGCTACTTGTGAAATGAGCATGCATCAACCTAGCATTTTACAATTATATCACCTTAAGGTGAAACATATTAAAGGGGAATATGCCACCTAATGTCTATGTCAAAATGAGACTCAGGCAGCATCCTAGGCTACCTTAGAGTATAAATTAACAAGAATCATGATATATATACATATATAAAATGAATCAAGGTTGGGATGATCCAAGGAATGCGACAAATATATAATTTAACATGAATCACATTATCAATGTAATTAAACAAGGTTTAGAATAATCCATACAACTCGACAAGAAGGATACTTGGATACACGGATCACATTATCAATGAAATTAACATGATTGGAACATTTCAATTAACACGACAAGAATAATACATAAAATCAAGGATAAGGCATAATATCTATGCAATTAACAAGATTGGAGCATTCCACATAGCACAACAAATTTTAAATCTTTAAAGAATATCAACTTGAAATTTAAAGAGTGAAATCAACCAATGTGGATACTCGGATATCGCCGGGATTAAAACCGTACTCTTTGGATCACTTTAGGGCTACTAACCCATGGGTACCTTCCCTTAGTGCGCACTATAGTATAGAGAGCTCTCTATTTCCCGTACAAGAACCAAGTTCTAGCTATGTCAAATCTTTATTGATATCCCAAGTTTTAAAATCAACAAATTGTGCAACCAAGAGTGTATCAAGATATAAGTAATGCATTAAACCACGTTCCATGTACAACTAAGATTTTGGAACACACAAGTCATGCCCTAAGTTCTCAACTATAATGGCATGTGAAATGTCAAGAAGTCATAGTATGCATCTATATAGACTGTAAATTAGGATTTAAAATACAAGGAATCCATTGATATAAATATATCACAAGTATAAGATTAATGATTCAATTATTTACTAAACAACACATGAGTAATTAAACCATTCCAAGACAATTGTGCAAGTTCATTTAGTACATTAATGAAACTAAGATACAAGGGGTCATGATGTTTGATAAAAAGATAAAAGTCCATAAAACACAAGTCCGATTCATAAGTTTGATAAGAGTTCAATATCAAGGCATGATTAACTCGATGGAAGCATAAAAGGGAATTTAATCTACTTAAGGGATTAAATTATCAAGATTACAAGGCAAGTCCAAATATTCTACGAATAAAGCAAGTCAAGGATCATGTCAAGGACAAGTTCAATATCATGTCACAAGTTCATTTGATACTAGATACAACCATGTGAATTTTATTCCATTCAAAGGAAATAAATAAATGTAAGTCTCAAAAATTGTCCGATTATTCTTAATTTGATACAGGTAAAGGAACTTGTCAAGGAAATCTTGAATACCAAGTTAGAAACTAAATCAAGTCTAAAGAATCATTGAACAGGTTTTAATTAACTCATTTAATTAGAACCTCTAGATTTTGAAACTCATCCAATTGATCTCAAATTAAAGTATATTATGAGGCATGCCAAGACTTGATTTAATAGCATGATACACGTGAATTCGATGCTAGATACGACCATGAGTATTAAACTTTAATACTAGAAAATAATAAAATGAAATGTTTCAAAACCTGATAAAATATTCTCGATTTAATATATGTGAAAGTATATGGCATGCTCATCAATAATATCAAGTTAGAAATCCAATGAAGTGAATAGTACACTTGGGATAAATTAATTAATCAAATTAATTAATTATTAATAGATTTTAAAATATCTCCGATTACTCTCAAATTCACATATGTTGAAGAGTATGTTAGGGCCTAATATAATATGACATCACATATTGATTTCAAGCTAGATAAGGCCACATGAATTAAATTTTCATTCAAGAAAAATTTTCATTCAATACTTGCCCAAATACTCTCAATTTAATATATGTCAATTTACATATCAAGGTGTAATATAATATCATGCCACATGTTTAAACCAAGTTGTAATCATCCGGGAGAATCAAATCTCATACAAGAAAAATAAATAATAAAGTTTATAGATTTAATATCAAGGCATGTAAATACGTTGTATAAGCATCAATAGCATGCAATACATCAAGAATATAAACCTATAACATCCCCCACTTCAATTTGAGATGAAAATCTCAAATCCCCATCGAAAGAAAAGTGCTCCGAATCCGACAATACTCCTAGGTTATGTTGTGGACAATGAGAGGAACAACTATAACCTTTGAGGTACCATGAAAATCCAAACCTGAACTTGAAACCTGAACTCAAAAGTGGTTAGAAATGGATTCTAACAAGGGGGAAAGGTAGAGCACGACGAGGCCTACGATAAACGTTAAGGCGGTAGACAAAATACAAAGGTATGCGAGTGGAGAAGAAGAAAGAATGGTGGCAGCCCCTTAGGCTGCCATGGTTGCCGGCCAAAGAGGGGAAGAAGATGATGAAAAAGTGATTTTTCACTTTAAGTCATTCTATTTATAGTAAAACCTTAAAAGTGCCCCGTAAGGGTCTTGCTGGGTTCGAATGCGCTCAAACAGCAAACTCTATGAACAACAAAAACTAAAATGAGAAAATACGAATAACGGAAGAAACTACGTCAAAAACCAAGTCCTGAACAAAGAGATATGCCCCGAACAAGTTTGGCGGCAACTGGGGCCAGAAATCCATAAAACTGGGGAAAACAACTGGAAGGGAATTCTAGGAGTACAGAACTCGACAAAAGGTGAAAATGAATGCCGTACAAGGATCCAAGCTCAAAATGAGGTATTTTTGTAATAACTTTCGTTAATTGCATAATGGCCCCTCCAAAAAGGGTTAACTACACTAATAACCCAGAATGAAAATATCTTCAAAAAATATTTTCTTAAAAACCCCTGAAGTAAAATATTTTCAAAAGATATTTATGAAAAATACCCCAAGAAAAGAAAATGTTTTTGAAGAACTATGCATCCATGCCCCTATGACACCGGGAGCAACCAGAGTACTTTTCTACAAAAGTAAAGATACGTATTTCGTGGAAACCACTTAGAATGAAGGTATATGAAGTTAAAAACCAACTCCGAGTAGGAAAGTGAGGTTGTGCCAAAAAGCGACAAATGGGGAAAAAAATGAAAAGTGAATAGTGTCTAAAAAGTGAAAATGTGGAAATGACTCCGTCCTTAAAGGAAGTTGTCAATCCCAAGGAAAGAGTCTCGGAAACCATTTCCAAGCAATTGAGACGACACCCAGTGATGGGAAACAAAACTCAGAAAAGAAAATTAAACAAAAAAAATTTATCCATAAAATTTGAGAAAAAGGAAAGGGAGGAAAATGACCGGGTCATTACAACCTACCATCCTTAAAGGAATTTCGTCCCCGAAATTAGGAACATACCGGAAAGGAATAGGAGAAGAACTGAACAAAAGGTCAAATCAAAAGACAGCTCATGGAGCACTGAAGGGCAACTCTAGATGTCTTACGATCAACTGAAGGAACGCGAAACCATGAACTAAGACAACACCTCATACGAATCGGCACGTTAACTCAACATCAACCACTGAGAGAATCCCATGATAACGAAATGTTGAAGCACGATCAAAGAAGAGAGTGACTAGGCAGTACGAACAGTGACCAGAACCTGCCCACATCGTACTCAAATATGTGGTAGCAATGACAGTGCCTAGCGCCCGCCCACACTTACTCGTCAGTAGGGTAGCATCGATGGTGACTAATACCTGCCCATAACACACAATTTGGTACGATAGTGTGATAGTATAAAGCACTAGTTCATAACCTACCCCCAATCAGGTCAACTCAGAAAAACCTATCGATACGGATGACATCAATGTTGGAAACGATCATTACCTAGAGCACTACGGAAACCAGGCATTTTGTGATGTGCACAAATGTGTACCAATTAAAATTACCACTTAGAACAATAGCATATTCATCATTGCAGATTAATGCTAGAGTAAGGGGTTGTCGAACCACAGGGATTGCTAGTTTATGGCAACCAGAATTATACAACTACTTCCTCCATTTGATAAAAGAAATGATAAATCGATTGGTTTGTCACTTAACCTACGAATTTAACTTTCAGAAAACAGTAAATAATGTGAATAGGATAGATTGAACTTATAAAGAAAAGGCTAAAGAATTAACTTCACCTCAACCTCATAAACATGTAGAACTTGCTCTCAACTTGGGGATTGACAATTATATATATAAAATGATGTGTAGGAGTATAAAACTACTAGAACATCGTCAAGAAGATTATACATTCAGGACTAAGCATAACCCATCTTTGGTTAGCATGGTTCATCTACCTAAACTAAATTGTGGTATAAACCATCTTCCCTAGGCATGGCCTATCAAGGTCTTTCAATAGTATGTTGTAGCACATGAAATCAATTACATATCATAGATTATCTTCAGTTGGTATGAACCATCTACTTAACTACATTAATCTAAGGGTGTAGCATGGTCCATCTTTCTTAGGTATAACCTATATAAATGCTCAACTTCATGCCAATATAACCATTCCATAAATTCTTTCCCATTGTCACTATAGGAAATTAAGTGTAATACTTGTATCAATATGATTTCTAAGACAAGATACCAAATCAACACAAATATATATTCATATGATAAACACATGCATCAATTCAATATAAAGAACATCAAGTCAATGTAAATACTTCTAATTTATGAAACTAAATATATACAATAAAAATTCCTAAATTAAAATACAAATCAAACCATGTTTACTTGGTCTAGGTTACGTCAACTCCGTAGAAAAGGAATTTAGCCTCTCATGAATATGGCAATAACCTCTAGGATTGAAGAAGAGAATTGAATCCCCTCTCACCATTGTTGTAAGCTTAGCCTCCAAGAACCCTAAAAATCCTCCTCCCCCTCTGTATCTCTTTCAAAATAAAAACAAGACCAGACCCTTTCAGCCTTTTCCCCCTCTTTATCCTCCCGTGAGTTCAAAAAATACAAAAACTCCTTTAAAATTCAAATTTCCCCACTTAAGACAGACAAAATTGGATTAAAATACATCGAGGGCCGTGGTCTCGTATTTGGACGCAAGGCCCTGATGATGTGTCATCCGAATGCCAAAAGCTGCGTCTGGATTCGAGCTTATGGGAGGTGGCGTTCGGACGCCAGTTCTTGCGTCCGGACGCCAGGCTAGCTACTTTAGCACAAAATCCATTCTTTAGCTTCGGTTGCATCCTTCGCCTCTTCATATCATTTCCTTTTGATGATTACTTGAAATGTAGCTCGAAATAACTTATGCTTCAAAACCTGTTAAAACCTTATTTCTATTCCTTTTCCGCAATTAAACCTGCAAAAACAAAAAAACATAAAAATGGAATTAATCTATATAAATAGAGCAAATAATAGGCTTAACTAATGTAATTAAGGGCGTTTAAATATGTAATATTTGACGCTTATCATTTTGCGAGAGTGGGGTATGGTCCAATGATGTCCGGCCGGACCATGTTGGCCAATCCCAAAACTCTAACAACAATGTTATAGGCACCGCTATGCTTAAGGCCTTAAATCCTCAGTGCAAGTAGAGCCTGCAACTCCTACATTGTAAAACACCCTTGACATTCCCTGACCACGTCGTGAAGCCACGAAGGAAAAGGAAATGAAACGGGGCCTCCCTACCACGCGTCTCACTCCATCAGACAAGGACTGCAATTCTACGCTCACATGAGCCTTACTCGCATCAACTGTCAGACTAAGGTCTCGAAACACCCAACCAACAAAACAGATAAGAAGGTTCCCGACATGGGTCCTTATGGACTGAATTTCTCCTATCCAAGGAAGAACTTATAAAACAAGAACACATCCAAGGGATATGACAGACCTTAAGAGACAACATCAAAACCAGACATAAAAGTAAACAACTAGCATGCAACATAGCAACAGACTACCTACTCATATAAGTAGTAAGATCACATAAAGCATGTCAGTGTATATAGGAGAAGAACATAAAGCATGACGATATGCTGCATATAATCATGTCAAGATAAACAAGTTTATACAATGTACTCAGGTAGACAAGCATATACCACATGCTAGAATAACAAGCAGGTACCATGCGCTAAGGTAAACACGCATATATCATACGTTAAGGCAGTCAAAGTAAGTTTCTAAATAAGTTGCCACGTAAGCAAATAGACATGTTATCAAATCAAAACATGTTATCAAGAAGCACATAAGTACATGGTATAACAATACACGTGAATGAAAAAGCATAAGGTATGCTGACATACGTCACATACGGTCATGCTATCATAAGCACGCAGACATGATATCATACCAGGACAAGATAGCAACCCAGACCATGTTATCAGGAAGCATATATACACATAAAGCATGCTTAACAAATAATAGATATCTCAAAATACCTGAACATGTGAACAGGTTATCATATAAGACATGTTATTAAACAAGACATGTTATCAAGATACAATTGATATTGTAATGACCCGGTCATTTCCTTCCTTTTCTTTTTCCTCAAATTTTGTGGATGAATTTTTTTCGTTGAAATTTCTTTTCTGAGTTCAGTTTCTCATCCCTTAGTGTCATCTTGAGTGCTCGAAAATGCTTCCTGAGACTCTTTCCCTTGGATTTACAACTTCCTTAAAGGACTGCGTCATTTTCACTTTTTTTCATTTTTCGACACTATTCACTTTCGTCTTTTTTCCCGTTGGTTACTTTTTGGCACAACCTCACTTTTTGTGTTTGGAGTTGGTTTTTGACATCATGTACCTTCATCCTAAGTGGTTTCCACGAAATACGTAACTTTACTTTTGTAGGAAAGTACTCTGGTTGCTCCCGGTGTCCATAGGGGCATGGACGCAAAGTTCTTTAGAAATATTTTTGTTTCTTGGGGTGTTTTCTATAAATATCTTTTAGAAATATTTTATTTCAGGGGTTTTTAAGAAAATATTTTTTAAGGATATTTTCATTCTGGGTCATTAGTGCAGTTAACCCTTTTTGGAGGGGCCATTGTGTAATTAATGAAAGTTATTGCAAAAATACCTCGTTTTGAGACTGGATCCTCATATGGGATTCATTTTCACTTTTCGTTGAGTCACGTACTCTTGGAATTTCCTTTTGGTCATTTTTCCCCAATTTTAGGGTTTCTGGCTCCGGTTGCCATCGAACTTATTCTGAGCATATCTGTTTGCCCGAGACTGAGTTTTTGATGTTGTTTCTTCTTTTGTTCATATTTTCTCATTTTGGTTCTTTTTTGTTCACAGAGTTTCATCGTTTGAGCACGTCTACTCAAATTTCACTTTTCAGGACCCGGCAGGGCCCTTTCGGGGCACTTTTAGGGTTTTTTCTATAGAAGGGGGTGAGACATATTTTAATTTTCTCCTCTCTTCATGGACGACCAGTAGCTGCAATGGCAGCCCAAGGGGGGCTACCACTCTTCTTCTCTTATTTAAACCTTCTTCCCTTAAGTCTTTTGTCGTCGTGCCTTAACGTTTATCGAAGGCCTTGACTAGGCCTTCCTTTCCGCCTTATTAGAATCCATTTTTGGCCTTTTTTTGAGTCTGGGTTTGAAGCCAAGTTGGGATTTTGATAGGACCTCCTTGGGGTTTAATGATCACCGTGTTGTCCCCGACAAAACCCCGAAGTGTCTTCGGATTCGGAGCGGTTTCATTTTTGTGGCTTTTGAGATTTTCATCTCAAATTAAGGTAGGAGATGTCATAGGTTTTTATTTAAGTTATATTGATTATTTTATAAACATATATAACTTGTGAGCATGCCTTTGTACAAGTTTTAGAATTTAATTTAATTATTTTCTATGTTTAAGATTTAATTCATATGGTTGTGTATAACTTGGAATTAAATTATGGCATGTTAGTAAATTAGGTCTTGGTATGTTTATCAACATATATTAAATTGAGAGCATTTGAATAAAAATTACAAATTTTATTTAATATTTATCTTTTGTGAAAGATTAATTCACATAGTTATATCAAGTATGAAATCAACTTGTAATGTGATATTAAGGTAGGCCTTAGTATGTTCTTTAACTTATTTTAGATTGAGGACATTTGGAGTTGTTTGAAAATCTAGAGAAAATTAATTAATTAACTCAATTAATTTTACTTTAAGTGTTTTAGTCACTTATATTGATGTTGGATGCAATATATGTGAAGACCGTGCTATGTCCTTTAACATATATTAATTTGAGTCTATTTAGGATTCATTTGAAATTTAGGGACTTTTCATGTTAGGTTGAAAATCCCTTGAAATGTAGTGAAATTAATTACCTTGTGAGCATATTACTAATTAGATGTAGGATTAGTACTTGGGGCCTCTTGAAATGGTAATTGGACTTAACATGATATAAAATATCATTGACTTGCATAACTTATTTAAGCATATCCTGTGTAGGTATATAGCTTGTTAGAATATTACAATTATTTAGTTTGAAAGTTTGTTACTAGATTGAAGCTTATTTAGTACTTGTGGCTTAGGATGGTAATGTGGCTCAATTATTGTAAAATATTCTTACTTTATGTATAAATTGCATATTGAGGACATGACATGTCATATGCTATTTAGACTTGAATTCTAGGACATGGGTTGTGTGGATTTAACCTTACTTGTGCATGGAATGTGGTAACTTGCATTTGATTTTGTATAAGTTTTGAACTTATTGATTTTGGAAAGCTTGTGAGGATATAATTTATATGATGGCTAGGGTTTGGCTCTAGTACGTGGACAAGTGTCCTCTAAGTCATAAGTGCGCACTAGGTGGTACCTTATGGGTCGTAATTACCAGAAAATACTTGTTTGGTTTAGCGACAGCATGTCCTAGTCTTTCCACTATTTGATTTCGCATTTAATTTCAAGTTGTTAGTTATGGATTACTTGTAGCTTGAGAATTAATGCCTACTTTGGGTATTTAAATCCTATTTAGTATACTTGAACTTTTATACTTGCTCCGTGAGTTTAAATTTCATTTGGTATACTTGTGTCGTGTATACTTGTTTTATGTGTATTTCGTTTAGCTTAGTATACTTGTGCTTGTATACTTGATCTATGATATTGAGTACTTGGGTATGTATGTTAGATATTGCTTATCTTGTTTAACATGATTTAAGGTACTTAAACATGTATGCTTGTATGTCGTGTATCATATTTTAATACGGTTTAGTGTACTTGAGCATGTGTACTTATATGCCGTAGTTCATTTCAATTGCATGAATAGCTTAGGATGATGCCTGAGTTTCACTTATGACGTAGACATTAGGCAGCATGATCCTTTTGAATTGCTTCATGTTAATGTGATAACCTTGTAAAAATGCTAGGTCTATGCATGCTCATCTCTTACGAGTAGCTTTATGTTACTCACCCCAAAGTTATCGGGGTCATTTTTCAGGTACAGGATTCAAGATTTGGGAATTTGCCATTGTCCTTGGGTGATATGTAGAATTGAAACTCTTTTAACTGTATTCTTGTTCACATGCAAGTGTTAGCATGTTTATCTTCTCTTTTGAAGTTGTTATGTAATGTTTGGTTTAACATGTCATTTTTCAATTTCAGGTATGTAATGTGTGCCTAAGCATACCTTTCGACATTCATTTTATTTGTATGACATGAGGCAAAGGGCTATTAATTTTAAAGTTCACAAGTATGTTTTAAACTTGTTTTGGATCATTGGGAATGCATGTATAGCCTTAAGGTTGGACCTAGCACATTTTCCATGCATTGCAGCAGCAGTTTTGTTGCTTTCTGTTTCATTGTTCAGCTGTTAAGAGCTTTTTGTTTCGTCGTTCAGTTGATTTCCTGTTTCTGTTTTGTCATTCGGCTGATTTCTTGCTTTTTGTTTTGTCGTTCAGCAAATTGTTGTTTTCTGTTTCGTCGTTCGGCAGTCAGAACGCTTGACCATAGGTCAGAACGCTTGACCCTTCTGTCAGAACGCCTGACCATGTAGGTCAGAACGATCAGCCTTAATGAGTGCCGAAGAAGTGCTCATCCTTGACAAGTGCCGAATGTGTGCTCAGCCTTGATGAGTGCCGAATGTGCGCTCAACGTTAAAGAGTACCGAACGAGCACTCAGTGTTGGAGATTGCCGAACGAGCACTCGGTGCTGATGGGTGCCGAACGAGCGCTCGGTGCTTTGGTTTTGGACAAGAGCTCGTCCAAGCCTCGGAACCTTTCTTTCTTTTGCTTTGATCATCTTCTTCGTCCGAACTCCGAATCAAGGGATTATTGAGTCTAACTTCATTCATTTTTCGTTGTTTTTCTAATGGTGCACACGATGGCACCCTTTTCAGTTTGGAATGACCATTTTTCCCTTGGTCCATTCCTTGGTGGGTTTTGAAACCCTAACCTTGGTCTCGCTTCTTTTGTGTCACGGGACTCCTTGGAAGACCACTCTCATGTCTTAGGGATGAAGTACATCTCTATAGACTTGTTTATGTTTAGCTTCTGTATTTTGGATTTGTTTTGGGTTATCATATGATATACTAGGTTTGCAAAATCCAGGGTCATCACAGACATATCAAAGTAAAACAACGTGAGTATGATATGCACCCAAAACCCGTCATCCAAGGTATTAGAACCCGGACGCTCTGATACCACCTGTGACAGCCCTGGTTTTGCAACTCGGTACGTTAGTGATGAACCGAAAGTTGACTCGGTAATGGGTCCAAAATGTGAAAACGAAACCAAAAACAAGGTCTATAGAGATATCAATCATCCCTAAGACACCCAAGTGACTTTCCATGAAGTCATGAAACTCAAAGAGAACGAAAGCGAAAACAAAGGTCAAAACGGGCAAAATCCATTAACCATGGGGCAAAATGGTCAATTTACAAAGGAGAAGGGAGATTTGACTCTAAACAAGTCAAATGATGTCTATATAGCCTAAACTAATTATTTTATAACATTTCAAGAGGTTCAAAGAACTTTGGCCAAGAATCCCACAAGACTCCCATTCCCAGTTCAAGCAAAATCTGACACTATGTCACTAAAATATGAATAACTCTCACTGTAATTTGAATCTAAGAATGACATTGATACCATTGGAAATCTGACTCAAAATCCTTGAGTTTAGGCTTAAGAATCACCCCATTTGGATTAGAAATGAAGAAGTTATGACCGTTTGAAGTCGGAACAATAGTGCTGATACAAAACTGAAGAGTAGCTGTGTGATTTATATTTAGGTTAACCGAAATGGGCAAAAACTCACAAAAAACTTAAAAATGAAGGAAAATCACTTAGGTCGACCGAAATGAAGAACCGGTCGACCGAAATGGACCCAAACGGTGAGAAACCTACTGGAAAACGAGTTTTTACTGTACAATTAAGTAGAACACGGAACCGGTCGACCGAAACAAGCCACCGGTCGACCGAAACAGGTCAAAAAGGTGAAAATGAAGCCTAGCGTGCACAAGAACTGAGAAGAGTTCTTAAGTCTCATTTAAATCCCCAATAGCATGATCAAACTTAAAACCGTGTATTTATGTGCTAATGTGAGCATGCAAGCAAACATAAAATAACATTTTAGATGCACTTTAATGGCCTATGGCCTCATTACATTCCATTTACTCCAAATCACATATCAAACCTCAAAGATTATCAAAATTACATTTCGAAGGTAAAACTTCAAATTTAAATAAATGCATACAATTAAACTTTAAAGTTTGTGGCCCTTGGCCTCATGTCATACATATCAAATACATCGTAAAAGGTGTACTTATGTACACGTTACATATATGGAATCAAAGATACAAGTTTTGACACATAAGGTTACAAAATGGCATTTTATGCTAACATTTGCATGAAATGGAATTTAAAAACTATAAGTCATCCAAGGAATGATAAGCATCACGAACTAAGTCTTTGTACTTGAAAAATGTCTCCGATAACTTTGGGGTGAGTAACATAAAGCTACTCGTAGAAAATGAGCATACATCGACCTATCATTTTACAATTACATCACCTTAAGGTGAAACATGTTAAAGGGGCCCATGCCACCTAATGTCTATGTCAAAATGAGACTCAGGGAGCATCCTAAGCTACCTTAGAATATAAATCCACAAGAATCATGATATATATATATATATAAAACGAATCAAGGTTGGGGTAATCCAAGGAACGCGACAAATATATAATTTAACATGAATCACATTATCAATATAATTGAAGAAGGTTTGGAATAATCCATACAACTCGACAAGAATGATACTTGGATATAGGATCACATTATCAATGCAATTAACATGATTGGAACATTCCAATTAACATGACAAGAATAATATATGAAATCAGGGATAAGGCATAATATATATGCAATTAACAAGATTGGAGCATTCCACATAACACGACAAGTTTTAAATCTTCAAGGAATAGCAACTTGAAATTTAAAGAGTGAAATCAACTAATATGGATACTCGGATATTGCTCGGATTAAAACCGTACTCTTGGGATCACTTTAGGGTCACTAACCCATAGGTACCTTCCCCTAGTGCGCACTATAGTATAGGGAGCTCTCTATCTCCTGTACTAGAACCAAGTCCTAGTCATGCCAAATCTTGATTGATATCCCAAGTTCCAAAATCAACAAGTTATGCAACCAAGAGTGTATCAAGATACAAGTAATGCATTAAACTACATTCCATGCACAACCAAGATTTTGGAACACACAAGTCATGCCCTAAGTTCTCAACTATGATAGCATGTGAAATGTCAAGAAGTCATAGTGTGCATCTATATACACTACAAATAAGATTTAAAACCCAAGGAATTCATTGATGTAAATATATCATAAGTATAAGATTAATGATTCAATTATTTACTAAACAACACATGAGTAATTAAACCATTCCAAGACAATTGTGCAAGTTCATTAAGTACATTAATGAAACCAAGATACAAAGGGTCATGATGCTCTATAAAAAGATAAAAGTCCATGAAACACAAGTCCGATTCATAAGTTTGACAAAAGTTCAATATTAAGACATCATTAACTCGATGGAAGCATAAAAGGGAATTTAATCTACTTAAGGGATTAAATTATCAAGATTACAAGGCAAGTCCAAATATTCTATGAATAAGGCATGTCAAGGACCATGTCAAGGACAAGTTCAATATCACGTCACAATTTCATTTCATACAAGACACAACCATGTGAATTAAATTCCATACAAAGGAAATAAATAAATGAAAGTCTCAAAACTTGCCCAATTATTCTCAATTTGATACACGTAAAGGAACTTGTTAAGGAAATCATGAATACCAAGTTAGAAACTTAATCAAGTCCAAGGAATCATTGAATATGTTTTAATTAATTCATTTAATTAGAACCTCTAGATTTTGAAACTCATCCAATTGATCTCAAATTAAAGTATGTTGTGAGGCATGCCAAGCCTTGATTTAATAGCATGATACAAGTAAATTCCATGCTAGATACGACCATGAGTATTAAACTTTAATACTAGAAAATAATTAAAGGAAAGGTTTCAAAACCTAATCAAATATTCTCGATTTAATATATGTGAAAGTATATGGCATACTCATCAATAATATCAAGTCGAAAATCCAATGAAGTGAATAGTACATTTGGAATAAATTAATTAATTATTACTAGATTTTAAAACATCTTCGATTACTCTCAAATTTACATATGTTGAAGAGTATGCTATGGCCTCATATCATATGACATCATATATTGATTTCAAACTAGATAAGGCCACATGAATTAAATTTTCATTTAATAAAAATATTAAATTAAAACTTCAATACTTGCCCAAATGCTCTCAATTTAATATATGTCAATGAATATATCAAGTTGTAATATAATATCATGCCACATGTTTAAACTAAGCTATAATCAACCGGGAGAATCAAATCTCATACAAGAAAAATAAATAATAAAGTTTCTAGATTTACTATTAAGGAATGTAAATAAGTTGTATAAACATCAGTAACATATAATACATTAAGAATATAAACCTATAACACCCCCTACCTCAATTTGAGATGAAAATCTCAAATCCCCACCGAAAGAAAAGTGCTCCGAATCCGACGATACTCTTAGGTTATGTCGGGGACAACGAGAGGAACAACTTTAACCTTTGAGGCACCATGAAAATCCAAACCCAAACTTGAAACCCGAACTCGAAAGTGGTTGGAAATGGATTCTAATAAGGGGGAAAGGTAGAGCATGACGAGGCCTACGATAAACGTTAAGAGCGGAAGACAAAATACAAAGGTATGCAAGTGGAGAAGATGAAAGAATGATTGCTGCTCCTTGGGCTGCCAGCCAAAGAGGAGAAGAAGATGATGAAAAAGTAATTTTTCACTTTAAGTCATTCTATTTATAGTAAAACCCTAAAAGTGTCCCAAACGGGTCCCACCAGGCCCGGAAAAGTAAAATTTGAGCAGACGTGCTCAAACGGCGAAACTCCATGAACAAAAAAGAACCGAAATGAGAAAATATGAATAACGGAAGAAACGGCGTCAAAAATCGAGTCCCGAGTAGAGAGATATGCCTCGAACAAGTTCGGCGGCAATTAGGGCCAAAAATCCCTAAAACTGGGGAAAACAACCGGAAGGGAATTCTAAGAGTGCACAATTCGACGAAATGTGAAAATGAATCCCGTACAAGGATCCAGGCTAAAAATAAGGTATTTTTGCAACAACTTTCGTTAATTGCACAATGCCCCTTCCAAAAAGGGTTGACTACACTAATGACTTAAAATGAAAATATCCTCCTAAACTATTTTCTTAAAAACCCCTAAAATAAAATATCTTCAAAAGATATTTATGAGAAATATCCCAAGAAAAAAAAATGTTTTTGAAAAACTATGCATCCATGCCCCTATGGATATCGGGAGCAATTAGAGTACTTTTCTATAAAAGTAAAGAAATGTATTTCATGGAAACCACTTAGAATGAAGGTACGTAAAGTCAAAAACCAACTCTGAGTAGGAAAAGTGAGATTGTGCCAAAGAGTAACAAATGGGAAAAAAAGACGAAAAGTGAATAGTGTCCAAAAAGGTAAAACGTGGAAATGACTCAGTCCTTAAAGGAAGTTGTCAAGCCCAAGGAAAGAGTCTCGAAAAGCATTTCCAAGCACTCAAGACGACACCCAGTGACAGGAAACAAAAATCAGAAAAGAAAATTAAATGGAAAAAATTTATCCATAAAATTTGAGAAAAAGGAAAGGGAGGAAAATGACCGGGTCATTACAATGGTCATTTCATATATCAAATCAAAAGTGCAAAATGAGAAAGATATCATTGTGTTGAATTAAATTAATTAAATATTTAGATTTCAAAAGTTATTCAAATGATCCCAAATTAATATATAATAAGGATTAAGTCATGGCCATGCCATGTATCAAGTCTAAAATGGAATACAAGCAAAGTACAATTAAGTAGAATTTAAATCAAATTAAATTAATTAAATCTCTAGATTTGAGAACTCATTTAAATCATCCCAAATTAGTACACAACAAAGATCAAGTCATGGCAATGCCATATATCAAGTCTAAAATGGAATACAAGCAAGGTACAATTAAGTAGAATTTAAATTAAATTAAATTAATTTCTAGAACTTGAACAAATGCATGCATACAAGTTGTATAAGCATCAATAGCATGCAGGACAATAAAAATATAAACCTATAACATCCCCTACCTCAATTTGAGATGAAATCTCAAATCCTCACCGAAAGAAAAGTACTTCGAATCCGACGATACTCCTAGGTTATGTCAGGGACAACGAGGGAAACAACTTTAACCTTTAAGGTACCATGAAAATCCAAACCCAAACTCGAAACTCGAACTCAAAAATTATGACGGCCCTGGTTTTTCAAGCCATTGCGTCCTATGATGAACCGAAGGTTGATCCGATAACGGATCCAGATGCGGAAGCAAGAAACAAGACAATGGTTTCCCAAGGCATAACACACCTCAAAGACACTTTGATTACCTTCCATGAGGTTGTGGAACTCAATGAGAACTGACGCGGAAGCAAAAGATCAGAAAAATAACAATTAAGCCCCCAGGGCAAAATAGTCATTTCTAAAATTATGGATTCGGGTGCCACTGAGCACACCGCTGGAAAGATATGAAAAACTAATCAAGATGGACTCAAGAATCACATGATTCAGAGTCTGGACAAAGGAGAAACGGCAAGACGAAGAAAAACAAGCACTTAAGGCTAAAAGGGTAAACTGGTAATTATTTAGGAATATTCGGGTGCAATTGAGCACACTGTTGGATAGACGATGAAAAATTAGTCAACTTTAAAAAAAAAATTCACTCGATTTGGAGTTTGGACGAGGGAGAAAGGTCAAAAACAAAAAACGATGTTACGGCGGCCCGATGAGGGTCATGACAGCTACGGTGCTGTCGACCCATTGCTGCTACAACTGACAATAAAAACGGCATCTAAACGGACTTTTTTGGAAAAACTTAAAGAAGAAACCCCCCTTAAAATCAAGTTTTATACTTGTAAATGTGGACAGAAACAAAAAAAAAAAATGCATTGTGAAATGCCCAGAATGCCCCCAAGAAAATCAGGTCAAGAAGATAAAAATCATTCCGAGCTGCTGCCAAAGGAAAGGAAATGGGGCTTCGGGAGGTTTTTAAATTGCCTAAATTGAAAATGCAATCTTAAAATACACCCACAAGACCCCCGGAAGTCTCGGATCGGTTGACACATTTTTCAAAAAAAAGTCAATGAGTAGTAACAAGTACTAAAATCTCAAGTTTTAAAGAAAATGGCATAAACCAGAAAAATGAACTTTGCGCGGGATTTCCAGGACCAAGACGACATTTTCTGGAAAAACACAAAGAAGAACCCACCCCCCCCCCCTAAAATCAAGTTTTCTACCCAGCAGCACGGACGAAAAAAAAAAAAAAAACACATTTTGAAATACCCGAAATGCCCCTAGATCAGAAAAGGGTAAAAACTCAAGAAAATGCAACTTTAAGTTTTGTTTTTCATCAAGAATGGTGTTGTGTGCCAAAGTAAACATGCAAGCATACGTAATATGATAAAGTAGACGTGATGGCCTATGGCCTCATGGCATGTTGTATGCAAAATATGACCCTTCAATGCTTGAAATCTCCTAACTTTCATAAGTAACAATGAAGTTAAAAATTAGCATACATATCACATAAGTGTCTTTGGCCCTTGGCCTCATTACATACACATCTAAGGAATATCAAAAGGTGCACTTAAGTGCACAGTACATGGCTTGAATAACAAATACATGTTTTATTAAAATGAACCAAAATGGAGTATGATATGCTAACAAGTGCATATTCTAATATAACAAAAATACTCCAAGTAGTCAAGCAATCCTAAGAGTGATGTGTATCCCACAATAATGCTTTTTTATCTGAAAAATACCCAGTAACTTTGGGGTGAGTAAACAAGTTTACTCGAAGGGAATGAGCATACATAAATTTATCTTTCCACAACTTTGCAATTTGATGTAAAACAATATATAATGTTTAACCTATATTGGAACTTCCAACACAATGCAATAAGATGCAAACTCACAAAGTTATCAACTTAGAATTTAAAAATCGAAATCAAACCAAAGTGGATACTTGGACATCACGCCGGATTAGACCGACACCATAGTTACTTTAGGGTTACTAGCCCATGGGTAACCTCCCTATGTGCGCACTAGACTTGTAGAGGGACAATCCCCCGTACTAGAACCATGCCCTAGCCTTAGTCATAACAACGACATCCCAAGTTTCCAAAATTAACAATTTATGCAACGTATATATATAAGCATAAACATATATACACAATGTAAAACCATCTACCATGCACAAACTAATTTTAGAAACACAATACATGCCCTATGTTCACAACTACAATGGCATAAAGAATGTTGGATCATAATTATACAACTTATTACATTCTAGAGCAATATTAACCCATATTAAGAACATAATCTCACAATTAGGATACAAGTCTAAAATCATGGTTTAAATGGGTAATCATCACAAAATACATACTCAACTCATTAATATAACAAGGATGGAAATTAATTACATAAAATACTTAATTCCTCTATATTTTCATTTCTCATCCAAACATGCTCAATTTAATATATGTTGAAGAACTTATCATGATCGTTACATATATTCCTTCAAAACCTAATTTAAATCATGGAAACATATGAATACAAATTAATTAAATTAATTTATAAATTCCTCTAGATTTTCATTTCTCATCCAAACATGCTCAATTTAATATATGTTGAAGAACTTATCATGATCATTACATAAATTCCTTCAAAACCTAATTTAAATCATGGAAACATATGAATAAAAATTAATTACATTAATTTATAAATTCCTCTAGATTTCAAAACAACCCAAAATGACTTCAAGTTAATATATGTTATGAATCAAGTCATGGCCTTTCTAAAAATCATGTCTTAGCTTAACTTCATGCAAGGTACCCTTAACTATTAACTTAAAAATTTAGATTTAAGACATGTATTTCATTTATACCAAGTCATAAAGCATATAAAACATCAAAAACATAAACTAGAACACCCCCTACCTCACAAGAGGATTGTTCATCTTGAATCCAAGGCAAATCAACACAAAATGGCAAACCCTTCAAGGGTTATGTAGAGGAGGATGAGAGGAAACAAAAGTATTCCAAGCTTAAGGGTCTTGGGTGAGTGGAAGGAGGCCAAAAATGAAGTCAAAGCCTTGAGTCAAGCTTTTCCTTCCATGGAGGCTAGGTTAGGGTTTGAGAACAAAGTGGTGAGGAAGATGAATTAAAATGTGGTGAGTGGAGGATTTAGCATTCCTTCACTCACTATGTGAGTCTACACCATGGTTTTCACACACACATAGTGCAAGATTTAAAATGAACCTTACACTTGTCATAAATCTAAGGCTCCTTCCTAGATTTAATCTTAAGCCTACACTTGTCAACCATCCAAGCCAACAAGTGGTCCAATCCTAGGCCAACAAGTGGGTGAATACCAGTGGTTTCACCAAAATGTCAACAAGTGGTTCCATAGGTTTGTGACACTTGTCACACTTTTCAGAAATTGTAAAAAGGTTCTTTTCCAAAATATCTTCTAAATTAAATTGCTAAATGGTCTCTTAGATGAAAAATAATTACTTTAATTAATTACACTAAAACCCCACAAGTTAAGAATATTACAAAAAAGTTGTGCACCTATATCCTTTACAAGAAAAGTAAACATTTAGCATACTTTTCTACAAAAGTAAAAATGTAGATATCATGGAAATTAAATATCTTGGATGTATGCAAAGTTGGAATCAAATCCGAGCACAAAAAGTGAGGATATGCAAAGAAAAATGGAAATTAAGAAAAAGACAAAATACGGAAAAAGACGAAAAAAGGAAATTACCAAAAAAAAAGAAAGGAAGGAAAATGACCGAGTCATTACAACCTACCCTCCTTGAAGGGATTCCGTCCCCGAAATTGAGTCGTACTTGAAAGAGAGAACAAATGGGGATATCGAGAGCGAACTTCCTATTTGAGCTCCCAGGTAGCCTCCTTAATGCCGTGGTGTCTCCATAAGACCTTGACCAATGGAATGGTCTTAGTCCGCAAGACCTATGTGACGGCCCAAGTTTTGTAAACCCGGTGCGTCAGTGATAACCAAAAGATGACCCGATAATGGATCCAAAATGCAGAAGCGAAAGGTGAAACAACGGTCTCTAGAGATACAATGCGTCTCTAAGACACCAATGTGACCCTCAATGAGGTCACAGAACCCAAAGGAAACAAATGCAGAAGTGTCATTTAAAAAATGGACAAAAATAACCTAGGGGCAAAATGGTTATTTTGCAAAAAGTGGATTCAGGTGCAAAATAACCATTTTGCCCCTAGGTTCTTTCAAAATAACCATTTTCCCCCGTCCGCACACCGCTGGAAAGACAATGACAAATTAGTCAAGTTCAAAATTTTTTTTACTCAATTTGGAGTCCGGACGGGGGAGAAAGGTCAAAAACAAAAAAGATGTCGTGGCGGCCCGACGAGGACAACCCACCACTGCTGCAACTGAGAGTAAACACGGGCATCTAAACTGACTTTTTTGGAAAAAATCAAAGAAGAAACCCCCCCTAAAATCAAGTTTCCTACCCCTATCACTGACGGAAACAAAAAAAAATGCATTGTAAAATGCCCAGAATGCCCCCAAGAAAATTAGGTCAAGAGGAAAAAAACTAATCCGAGCTACTGCCCAAGTTTTGGAAATAGGGCTTCGGGAGGTTTTTAAATTGCCTAAATTGAAAATGCAATCTTAAAATGCACCCACAAGACCTCCGGAAGTTTCAGATCGGTCGTGACGATTTAAAAAAAAAAGTTGATGAATAGTACCAACTACATTTGTACTAAAAATTTGCAAAACCTGGCAGCAAGGATTTTTCAGAAAAATATTGATTTTTGAGGGCCAATATGATGTTTTCTGAAAAAACACAAAGAAGAATCCCCCCCCCCCCCCCCCCAAATTGAGTTTTCTACGTGACTCTTGAGAAAAAATGAAAAAAATGCATTGTGAAATACCCGAAATGCCCCTAGAACAGAATAGGGTAAAACTCCCTAAAAATGCTACTCAGAGTTTTTATTTCATCAAGGAAGGTATTGTTTGCCAAAGTGAGCATGCAAGTGTATGTAATATGATAAAATAGATGTGCTACAATGGCCTATGGCCTCATTACAATACATTTACAACATTTGACATGTCAAACCTCCAAGTTAGAAAAATTACATTTCATAGATAAATCATGAACATGCTAATACTTGCATGTGAACAAGAATGCTTCTAAAGAAGCTCAACTCAGCAAATCACCCAAGCAATTGCAATCTCCAATCTTGTATCCTGTACCTGAAATATGCCCCAGTATCGTAGGGGTGAGTAACATAAAGCTACTCATAGGAAATGAGCATGCATCGACCTAAAGTTTTACAAGTCGCATGATTTAATTATTGTGGTTCATTCCACCTAACATCTATGTCAAGGTGAGACTCAGGGAGCATCCTAGCTACCTAAGATCATTTCTAGCATCAAACACCTCAAGGTTATCAACTTTAACAACATAGGGTCATGCTTACACAAAGCAACAACATAGGAGCATGCTTACACAAAGCAACAACATAGTGGTTCTCAAGGTTATCAACTTGAAGTCTAAAATACAACATTAACTAAATATAACAATTTAGCATAATTAGAATATCTAATACCACACATCAAGACATAGATTCTCTAGGTTATCAACTAGCAATCTAAAAGTGTGAAATCAACTAAATATATCAATTTAGTATAGATGTACTTAACAACATCAAATCGCCAATTACCAAAACCACAAGTCACAATTAAACATTGGTTGTCAACTTGGAATTGAATGCGAAATCAAATAGTGGAAGACTTGGACATCACAGCTCGGATTTCTGCCAAGACAAGGAAAATTTGGAGCTACTAACCCCCAGGTAGCCTACCCAATGCGCGAACTTTATAGGGCTAATTTGTGGCTACTAACCCCTAGACAGCCTACCCAACGCGTGAACTTTTGACTTAGAGGACTCTTGTCCCCGTACTAGAGCCAAACCCTAGCAATCACAGCTTAATAATGTCCCAAGCAACTCCAAAATAAATAATTTAACAACTTATATACGTATTAAATAGTACACAAAACTACCTTCATGCACAAGTAGGTTGTAACCACACAACAGATGCTCTAAATCCACAACAACTATAGGATGACAATGTCGAATCTTCAGAGCGCGATCCGTTACGCGCTATAATAACATCACATGTCGAATCTTCAGTGTGCAATTTGCTACACGCTATAACAATATAATCCAATATTGAAAACATAATTTATAAATTTATTACAAGTCTAAAATCATGCTTCAAACATACTATCAATGCCAATTTCAGGATTTAATCATTAAAGCAATAGAAACGGAATTTAATCAAATAAACTAATTAAATTCCCTAGCTTTCAAATCTCAATCAAATGGCCCCTAATCAATGCATATTATACAATATAGCATAGTATATACATACATTCACTAAAATCTCAATTAGGCCAATGGCACAACAAGGTAGAATTTAATTATATCATGATAATTTCAAAGCAACTTCAAATGGTCCCAATTTAATATATACTAGTACACAAGTCCTAGTCATCATAATTATCAAGTAAAAAACTTAATTGGGCCAAGGGAACCATTAAATAGATTTTAATTAATCATGTAATTTAAAATCTCTAGATTTTCATATTTGTCCAAATACTCTCAAATTAAAGTATGTTAACAAACATGCTAAGACTTAATTTAAAAGATACTACAAGTTCATTTCATGAAAAGTATGGCCATGGGATTTAATCTTTCACCAAAGATAAATATTAAATAAAAAGTGCAATTCTTATTCAATTAATCCCAATTTAATATATGTTAACAAACATATTAAAACACGACTTTCTAGCATGCCACAATTCCCTTCTAAGTTATATACATCCTTGTGAATTAAATTTCATACAAAGCCTAGAACATCCCCTACCCCAATTTGAGATGAAAATCTCAAAAGCCATCAATATTGAACGGCTCCGAATCCGACGAAACTACTAGGTTTTGTCGGGGACAACGCCGTGAACATAACCCCCATGAAAGCCCCATCAAAATCATAAGTTGACCTCAAAACCAAACTCAAGAAATGGTCAAAACTGAATTCTAATAAGGGGAAAAGGTAAAGCACGGCGAGGGGAACAACAAAAGGTAAGGCCGAAGACTTTCCATCAAGGAAAAATGAACCAAAAGAGGAGAGAGAAGATGGTAGCACCCCTTGGGCTGCCATGGGAGCTCCAGTTCATGCATGAAGAGGGGAGAAGATGAAAAATGAAATATCTCAACCTCCTTTTATAGAAATCTCAAAAAGTGCCCCGAACAGGCCCCGCCAGGTCTGAAAAAGTAAAATTTGAGCAGACGCACTCAAATGGTAAAACTTTGTGAATGAGAAAGATTTAAAATGATAAAATATGAACAATGGAAGAAACGACGTCGAAAACTGAGTCCTGAGCAGAAAGTTATGCCCAAAACAAGTTTGGCACAAACCGGGGCCAAAAACCTAAAACTAGAAAACATCGACCAGGAGGAAATTCCAAGAGTACACAACTCGATGAAATGTGAAAATGAATCCTGTATGAGGATCCATGCTCAAAACAAGACATTTTGCAATAACTTTTATTAATTGCACAATGGCCCCTCCAAAAAGTGAAAACTGCACTTATGGCCCAAAATGAAAATATCTTCCAAAAATATTTTCTTAAAAACCCCTGAAATAAAATATCTTCAAAAGATATTTACGAAAAATACCCCAAGAAAAGAAAATAATTTCAAAGAACTTTGCATCCATGCCCCTATGGATACCGGGAGCAACCAGAGTACTTTCTTGCAAAAGTAAAGATACGTATTTCGTGGAAACCACTCAAGATAGAGATACATGAAGTCAAAAACCAACTCTGAACACAAGAAGTGTGGTTACACCAACAAAGTGTCAAACGGGGAAAAGACAAAATAGGGAAAATGACGAAATAGGGAAAATGACAAAAAGTGAATAGTGTCGAAAAACGAAAAATGCGGAAATGACTCGGTCCTCAAAGGAAGTTGTCAATCCACAGAAAAGGGTCTCAAAAATCACTCCAGAGCACTCGAGACGACACTAAGTGAAGAGGAACTAAACTTAAAAAGGAAAGACAACGGGAAAAAAATATCCGTGAAAATTCGGGTCATTACAACCTATTCCCGTAAATCAAGAATCTAGACCGGACCTTCCTTATAAGTCACGTCCTCATCAATAACCACATCAGTCCACTATTGAATGTGCGATGGGTCCGGCTCGTACTTCCTCAGCATAGTAACATGGAAGACGTCGTGAACCCTATCCAGGTTTGGCGGTAATGCCAAAGGATAAGCCACTTCACCGACACGCTCCAAAATCTCAAATGGTCCAATAAACCTGTGACGGCCCTGGTTTTTCAAGCCAGTGCGTCCTATGATGAACCAAAGATTGACCCGATAACGGATCCGAATTGCGGAAGCGAAAACAGAAAACAAGACTCTAAGAAGTCAAAGTGACCTTCCATGAGGTCGTAGAACTCAATGAGAACTGATGCGGAAGCAAAAGATCAAAAATATGACAAATAAGCCCTCAGGGGCAAAATAGTCATTTCTAAAAACTGTGGACTCGAGTGCCACCAAGCACACCGATGGAAGGACAATGAAAAACTAATCAAGATGGACTCAAGAATCGCATGATTTGGAGTCCGGACGAAGGAGAAACGGCATGACGAAGAAAAACGAGCACTTAAGGCTAAAAGGGTAAATTGGTAATTATCTAAGAAGATCTGGGTGCAACCGAGCACACCGTTGGAAAGACAACGAAAAATTAATCAAGTTCAAAAAAAAGTTCACTCGATTTGGAGTCCGGACGGGGGAGAAACGAGTGTTTGAAGTTTTGACGTCGCGTCGCGCCTAATGGCATGCCCATGCTGACAGCAAGGGTCCAAAGCAGGTTTTCTAGAACTGAAGCTTGAAACGGAGGTCAAGACGAGTTTTTCTGGAAAAAAATGAAGAAGAAACCCCACCTAAAATCAAGTTTTCTACGTGACTTGTGAAAAATATAAAAAAAAAACTCACTGTAAAATGCCCAAAATGCCCCTTTATGAAATCTGGTCATGAAGCCCAAAACGCTGCTAAAATGCAAACTGGAAGCTGAAACTTCACGAAGGATTTCTGGTACCAAGACGACATTTTCTGGAAAAATACGAAGAAGAAACCCCTCCTAAAATCACATTTTCTATTCAACCATATCGAAAGAAGAAATTAAAACTGATGTAAAAGATCTAGAATGCCCCTAGATCAGATTATGCAACAAAATTTCAAAATGAGTCCATAGAAGGCTCATTTCACCAAAGAAGAAGGTTTGCCCGGAAACGACCATGCACGCAAACGTAACTTACCTATTTGGACGCGCTACAATGGTCAAGACGAGTGTATTTATGTACACATTACATAATTGGAATCAAATGTACACATTTTGACATAAAAGGTTACCAGTGGCATTTCGAGCCAACATTTACATGAAATGAGAACTTCAAGTCTACAAATCATCCAAGCATGATGTGAATCCCAAATCTTGATCCCGGTACCTGAAAAATGTCCCCACTACGTGGGTGAGTAACATAAAGCTACTCGTAGGAGATAAACATGCATCGACCTAGCATTTTACAATTATATCTCCTAAAGGTGAAACATGTTAAAGGGGCTCATGCCACCTAACGTTTATGTCAAAGTGAGACTCAGGGATCATCCTAAGCTGCTCATGCAATTTAAAGTGAACAACGACATACAAGTATACATGCTCAAGTATACGAAGCAATATTAAAATATGTTATATAACATAAAAGCATACATTTTCCAAGTATACTGAACCATATTAAAACATGATGCACGACATTCAAGTACACATGCTTACAAGTATACTAAATCATGTTAAACGGGCTAAGCAATATCTAGCATACATACACAAGTATAAGATATATGTATAGAGTACTCATAAATCAAGTATACAAACACGAGTATACTAAGCTAAACACATACGCACAAGACAAGTATACATGGCACAAGTATACTAAAATGAAATCCGCACACACAAGACAAGCATACTAAGCGTAAGTACACTAGATAGAGTTTAGATACACCAACAAGGATACAAGTTCAAGTATGCTAAATGAGATCAAAATACATAAGCAAACACCAATTCTCAAGCTACAAGTAATCCATGATTAACAACTTGAAATTGAATGCGAAAACAAAGTAGAAAGACTAGGACATGTGGTCACTAGACTAAGCAAGTGTTTCCGGGTAATTACGACCCATGAGGCACTACCTAGTGCGTACATGCATAAGTTATTTCGGGCAATTACGACCCACAAGGTACTACCTAGTGCGAACTTATGACTTAAAAGACTCTTGTCTCCGTACTAGAGCCAAACCCTAGCCATCATGTGAAATATGTCCTTACAAGCTTTCCAAAATCAATAAGTCCAAAACTTATACAAAAATCAATAAGTTAAACCAAACTTATACCAAATCCACAAATGCATAAAACCATCTTCCATGCACAAATAAGGTTGAATCCACACAAACCATGTCTTATAATTCAAGTCTAGATAACATATGACATGTCAAGCCTCCAATATGCAATTTATACACCAAAACAAAATTTTTTTACAACAATTGAACCACATTACCACACTAAGCCACAAGTACTAAATAAGTCCCAATTTAGTAACTAGCTTCCATGATAAACAATTGTAATATTCTAACAAGCTATACACCTACACAAGATATATCTAAATAAGCTAAGCAAGTCAATGATATTCTATATCATGCTAAGTCTAGTTACCATTTCAAGAGGTCTCAAGTACTAATTATACATCAAATTAGTAACATACTCACAAGGTGATTAAACAGATTACATTTTAAGGGATTATCAACCTATTACCTCCAATATCAATTTAAGTGACCAACACACTTAAAATAAAATTAATTAAACTCATTAATTAATTTTTCTCTAGATTTTCAAACATATCCAAATGTCCTCAATTTAATATATGTTAAAAAACTCACCAAGGCCTACTTTAATATCACATTACAATTTGGTTTCATGCTTGATACAACTATGTGAATTAATCTTTCACAAAAGATAAATATTAAGAAAGTTTTGCAACTCTTACTCAAATGCTCCAAATTTAATATATGTTACACAACTCGCTAAGGCCTAATTTATTAGCATGCCACAATTTAATTCTAAACTATATATCATCATTAGAATTAAATCATAAACAAAGAAAATAAATAAATTAAATTCTAAAAACTTGAACAAGGCATGCTCACAAGTTGTATATGTTTATAAAACAATCAATACAACAATAATATAAACCTAAGACATCTCTTACCTCAATTTGAGATGAAAATGTCAAAAGCCCACTAAAAAAAAAGTGCTCCGAATCCGATGATACCGAAGGGTTTTGTCGGGGACAACACGATCTACATAAACCCACAAGAAGCCCCGTCAAAATCACAACTTGACTTCAAACCCGAACTCAAAATTTGGCCAAACACAGGTTCTAATAAGGGGGAAAGATGCGCGTGGTCAAGCAAACACAAAACGCGAAGGCACTTCGACTTTTTAACAAAAGGAAGACGGTTCAAATGAAAGAAGAAGGGTGGCAGCCCCCTTGGGCTGCCATAGCAGGTTCTGGTCGTGCATGGAGAGGGGAGAAGATGACTTTTTTATTTTAAGTCCCCCTATTTATAGAAAATCTCAAAACGTGCCCGGAACGAGTCTCGTCGGGTCCGGAAAAGTGAAATTTAAGCAGACGTACTCAAATGGCAAAACTCCATGAACAAAAAAGATTTAAAATGGGAAAATATGAATAATGGAAGAAACGGCGTCAAAAACTGAGTTCCAAGCAGAGAGATATGCCCCGAATAAGTTCGGCAGCAACTAGGGCCAGAAACCCTAAAATTGAAGAAAAACGACCAGAAGGAAATCCCAAGAATTTACAAGTTGACGAAAAGTGAAAATGAATCCTGTACGAGAATCCAGGCTCCAGACAAAGTATTTTACAATAACTTTCATTAATTACAAAATGGCCCCTCCAAAAAGGGTTAATTGCACTAATGCCCCAGAATGAAAATATCTTCCAAAAATGTTTTCTTAAAAACCCCTGAAATAAAATATCTTCAAGAGATATTTTTGAAAAAACCCCCAAGAAAAGAAAAAAAATTCTGAAAAACTTTGCATCCATGCCCCTATGGACACCGGGAGTAACCAGAGTACTTTCTTACAAAAGTAAAGATACGTATTTCGTGGAAACCACTTAGAATGAAGATACGTGAAGTCAAAAACCAACTTTGAACACAAAGAGTAAGGTTACGCCAACAAGGTGACAAACGGGGAAAAGACAAAATAGGAAAAAGGACGAAATAGGGAAAAAGACGAAAGTGAATAATGTCAAAAAAATTAAAAATGTGGAACTGACTCGGTTCTTAAAGGAAGTTGTCAATCCAAAGGAAAAAGTCTCAGAAACCATTTCTGAGCACTTGAGACGACACTAAGCGATGAGAAACTGAACTCAGAAAAGAAATTTCAACGAAAAAAATTCATCCGTAAAATTTTGAGGAAAAAGGAAAGGAAGGAAATGACCGGGTCATTACAACCTACCCTCCTTAAAGAGATTTCGTCTCCAAAATCAGGAACATTCCCAGAAGAACCGAACAAGGACAGTACACAAGGTCACACCAAAGAATAGATCATAAAGTACCCAAGGACAACTCCAAAGGTCTCAAGATCAACGAAAGGACACGAAACCACGAACCGTGAGACGCCTTTCCAACAAATTGACATAGTAACCCAATGTCAACCACCCCAAGGAGATTAAGGTAACTACACATCGAAATAAGGAACACAACTAGAAGCAACATGGCAGCACAAATACTGACTAGAACCCGCCCACAACGTACCTAAGGTGTGCTAGCATCCACAGTGTCAAGTGCCCACCCACACTCACATTACTAGCTAGGTAATGCAAGGTAGCATCGACGGTAACTAGCACTCACCTACACACAACCTGTACGGTAGCATGACAGTATAAAGCCCTAATTCATCACCTGCCCCCAACAAGCTCACCCATGAAATCTATCGATACAAATGACATCAATGTCAAAATGATCATTACCAAAAGCACCATGGAAACTAGACATTCTGTGAGAGTTGCGATATGGTCCAAAATGTCCAGCTGGACCATTCTGGCCAATCCAAAATTCTAACAACAATGTGATAGGCACCGCTACGCTTAAGACCTTAAATCCTCAATACTGGAAAAACTGACAACCACAAGTCTCAAAGCATTGTTGTCAACCACACCAGTCACGAATTTAAAGCCTGACAAGTCTATGCCTTCAAGCCAATGGATTGGACTTTATAAATCAAACAACATCATCATCGCCCTAGTCACAACGACTCCCAACAAAACAATGCACCCAAAATCTTCCACGTCATCGTAAAGCTGACCTACTATAAGGCTACGCCTAGGAATTAAGACATCGGATCAAGCTCACACACACAATCCCGACAACTAAGGTCATATAACCCCAAGCACAGTGCGGAATGATAAAAAAGAATAAACTAATAAAGCAATTAGTTATGAAACATATATATACATATGCAAGTATACATTCACAAGTATACTAAGAAATATCGAAATGGAAATACTATATATATATCTATATACAAGTATACATTCGCAAGTATACTAAGCAGTACTAAATCCATGGTAGATAAGTATACGGCTCAAGTATACTAAACCAAAACGAAATGAAATAAGCAACGTACAAGCATACTAGGTACTAGTATACTAAACGTAATAGAAATCCATGCACTAAACAACTAAACACATAGTGTACAAGGGCAATTAAGTATACTACCTATCACATAGGGGTCAAGCATCAGAGACACGCTACACATCACCTATGACGCTAGCATGACAAACAGATATAGTAAATGAAAACACATCACCTATATCATCACATAACTACCAAATAGTCACATCCCCTAACATATTTCTAAGGCATGCACAAAACAACAAGGCATATGAACATGTAGGAATGACTATGCAAACAACAATCCCGCAAAATCACAAGTAAGAAGGGATGAAATGCCTCTCAGAAGGACAAACTCACTGAAAGTGAATCCCAAAAACCCGGATGAGTCCAATCCCTCACCGCAAGGAAGTGAATCATCTCCTAGAATGAACATTAGGGTTCCCGAAACAAAGAGTCTACAAGTCTTTCCCAAGACTGGCTCAAACATAAGGTGGAATCCTAACGCCACATTAGATAAAACCACCACTCTAAGAAGAAAGCGTACGGGAACCTCGCTGTTAAGGCCTACAAAGACAAAACTTCCAATTCCCAAGGAAGGACTCGAGTCAATCCGACTCGTCATCCAATGACGTTAGAAACAAGACCCCAATAATGTCACCACATCAAGGTTACCACGAAACCCCAAGAGATGATGCCCTAGCATTAATCTCAACCAACCAAGCTGGAACAACCCACAATGCCTAAACAAGACATAAAAGTAAGCAGTTGACATATAACATAGCAATAGACTACATACTCACACAAGTAGTAAGGTCATATAAGGCATGTCAATGTATGCATCATACTATCATACTAAGAATAACAAGTGCATGCAATACGCTAAAGTAGATAAGCATAACCAACATGCTAAGCAGACAAGCGTAAGTCAATATGCTAAAACAAACAAGCATATACAATGTACTGAAGCCGACAAACATATACCGTATGCTAAGGCCGACAAGCACATACAAAATGCTGAGATCTACAAGTATATACAATGTACTAAGGTAAACAAGCATATGTATCATGCTGTGCCAGTTAAGGTAAACTTCTAAACATACGTCCACATAAGCACGTAAATAAGTTATCAAGAAGCAACTAAACACATAGAGCATGGCAACACAAGCATGATGCACCCAAAACCCGTCGTCCTAAGGTTTTCGAACCTAGGAGCTCTGATACCACCTGTGATGGCCCTGGTTTTTCAAGCCAGTGCGTCCCGTGATGAACCGAAGATTGACCCGATAACGGATCCGAATTGCGGAAACGAAAACAGAAAACAAGACTCTAAGAAGTCAAAGTAACCTTCCATGAGGTCGTGGAACTCAATGAGAACTGATGCGGAAGCGAAAGATCAAAAATATGATAAATAAGCCCTCAGGGGCAAAATAGTTATTTCTGAAAATTGTGGACTCGGGTGCCACCGAGCACACCGCTGGAAGGACAACGAAAACCTAATCAAGATGGACTCAAGAATCGCATGATTCGGAGTCCGGATGAAGGAGAAATGGCATGACGAAGAAAAACGAGCACTTAAGGCTAAAAGGGTAAACTGGTAATTATCCAGGAAGATCAGGGTGCAACCGAGCACACCGTTGGAAAGACAGCGAAAAATTAATCAAGTTCAAAAAGTTCACTCGATTTGGAGTCCGGACGAGGGAGAAACGAGTGTTTGAAGTTTTGATGTCACAGCGGCCCGATGAAGGCCATGACATGCCCCATGCACGCCCGGCGGCCGCGCCGGCGCCCAATGGCATGCCCATACTGACAGCAAGGGTCCAAAGTAGGTTTTCCAGAACTGAAACTTGAAACGAAGGTCAAGACAAGTTTTTTTGGAAAAAAACGAAGAAGAAACCCTGTGATACCCCTCGATTCTAGAGCCACGGGTGATCAAGTCCGAGCACAGATCCGAGGGATATCAGACAATTAATATATAAACAAGCAAGAATAAAACTGAATTAACAACAAAATAATGATACGCTGAAAAGAATTCTAATTGTAAAACCTCCAAAATAAAAGTTTTAATATAAATAAACTTTCCAATCCGTACAACTCGGGAATCCATCTAATGGACCCCTAATATTTCCAACTGGTAAAACATTTACAGAATTACAATCCAAAACCAAAATAAGAAAGAAAATCCTATGTAGTCGGAAGAGTGAGTGACTGTATCTGCATCACCACGATCAAACCCTAAGCCTGGTACTCACGAACACCTGAAAAATAAAGGTGGGTCAGGCCCACATGCAAGTTCCATCCTACTACAATCCGTACATAAACCCGATACGCAGATACATCCTAGATAGCTCGACAATATCTACAATAGTCCATAGATATATATATACACACTATAGGATGCTCACTAGCCTATAACATAGTTCAGCCTGGGTAGAAGGTGACATATAAAACACGCTTTTCAGCGGCCAAGTACCTAGACCCACCAGGGAACATTAGCTATATCTAGCTACTCAACCTTTGCAATATACGCACCCTAACCGTGATCAGGAGACTCAAGCTCGTATCACAGTACCATAAATATATATATAAATTCCTTCCTAATGCCGAAAGATAAAACAAGCATCCATTATGTCGTTCAACTGTTTTAGTTGACAGGACATGTATCCATGTAGGAGTTAACTATTTTAGTTAATCCATTCCGTATGTAAGAAGGGGTAGGACTTAGCTTTTTGATCTAATCCATCCCTGATATGTCACCGTCCCATACCGGTACATATAATGCAAATGATCCATAAACGATGCACATTCATTAGAACATCAAATAAATCCAGAAACCAGCACAATAGAAAACAGATATTATTAAGATCCTATTATGCATCCAGTATATGATTATAATCATTAATCCTCCAAATAAATTGTTAAAGTATTGATAAACAATTTATATTATCCACATCCATACAATTGATAAAACAGAAGTTAAACAGTTCATCAATTAACATCCATAACCTGTTATAATGATCAGTCAGAAATATGAACTAAATACATTATACTAGATATCCCAAACCAACCTCTCATACCATATTATTTAAATTGCCAAAACAAAGACAAGTAATGAAATCCTCCATAAATCCTTAACAGCATAAAAGTTAGCATTTACACCACATGACGTCCCTTTGATCCTCCACTCCAAAACCTGTGCCTGATATAATATGACACTCTGAATTCCAAACTGCTCATTATATGAAACCCCAACAGTATTCCCACACTAGTCCATTTAGTTCGCTAAACCAAAACTAGCAACTAAAATTCCTACCACTCCTGACAGCATACCATTTAATATTTAAGTTAATACTGTCTATGCCCATATCCCACACCGAACTTTCTGGCCTCCATTAAAGTATATAAATAATTTATATAATATCCCAAAAGTAATTCGATACCAGTCAGTTTAAGTTATTAAAACAAATTTATTAACTTAAACATTCATCCTTCCTTGACAGCATGCCTATTCCACGTTTCTGTTTCCTTGATGCCCCTTAAGATTAGCACCCTAGCATAACCAACTATTTAAGTGTCTTAATAGGTTAATTTTAACATATTTGAAACCCCCTTTAATTTTTAGTATTTGCGTTTAACCCCAGAACTCCGAAAAATTTTCAGAAAACACCCCGTAGGGGTTTTTTTCCATGGGAGCCGGCTCCCCTTTATTGGAGCCGGCTCCTAGGCTTCTAGAGCCGGCTCCCCCTCATGGAGAGCCGGCTCTCTCTTCATGGGAGCCGGCTCCCACCATTTAGGAGCCGGCTCTCACCCCTGAGAGCCCCTCTGCATCGTCTCTACTTCGTCCGATGATTTTTCTGCGTTTCCGGCGAAGTCCGACGTTCCTGTCCCAAGTATTTTAACATTCCTAGGGTTCAATTTAAATTCTTAAAGCCCTAGAAACTTCTCACCATCCAGCATGCATTAATTGACAAAAATCTAAAACAAAGCAAAACCGTATCCAAAAACGCCATTCACAGTTAACCGAACGTATGAACAATCTAAAGTCTGATCACCAGTGTCAAAATTCCATTATAATGGTTAACTAACTTCCTAACCATCCTAACAACACCCTACATCGCATTATGAATTAATTTACAGAGGTTTAATACATAATCTAACAATTTATGCAAGGGAAGCCACCTTCGATTAGTATACGGTTAACCAAATTTCAGACTAAACTAATATGCATAAAATCTGTTTTAAAAGTTTTAATTAAATTCCTGGAGTCTATTTAGAATGCACAGAACACAAGTTTACAGGAAGGAGAGAATGAAACTTGCCTTAAGATTCTGGTTTGAAACCTTCATCGCCGTTGCTAAAATCTGCAACGAACTGTAAACTACCTGCAACTCTCCCACTGTTCCAGCTTTATTCCACAAGCCATCGACTCTTTCTTCCTTGATCCCACCTTCAATCCATGGCTGCAATCCTAATTGATTCTCTCAATT
The DNA here is from genome assembly GCF_030987335.1 of Cornus florida. Taxonomy (NCBI): domain Eukaryota; kingdom Viridiplantae; phylum Streptophyta; class Magnoliopsida; order Cornales; family Cornaceae; genus Cornus; species Cornus florida. The sequence continues at coordinate 73,552,823 of NW_026775573.1, read as the reverse complement.
TCCCTCTGTTTTTCCTTCTCAAGGAACCTCTCTGTTTTTCCTCTCATAAACCATTACGTGAATAGGGTTTTCTCCCAAAACCCTTGCAGCATATATTGTTATATATATATAGACTCCTCTGAAACCCTAATCCCAAATCCAGTAATCCTAACCCTAAGTCCAGCCCAACTACAAGTCGGCTACCTAATTTAAAATACCAATTCAATTAAACAAATAATTAATTAATTTAAAATACCAATTCAATTAAACAATTAATTTAAAACCAATAAACAAGTAAAATAAATCAATTAATCTAAAACCAATAATTCACACTTAATCAATTAAACAAACCAATTCACTATATAACAATTAAATTAAATACACACAAATAATAATAAATCAACTAATTTAACCAAATAACAAATAAGTCCAATAATTTAAATAAAAATGAAAAACAAACCAAAATATTCCCATTTTATCCTTTTGAAAACTAGGGGTATTACATTCTTCCCCCCTAACAAAAGGAATTCCGTCCTCGGAATTCACGAAACTCTGAATTTATAACTTTACAAAATTCATTTCCGTTTTCGTGTGGCACAGCCCCTTTAAATGAGCGCCACCTAAATTCCAACACATCCAACCATATACAAGATCCCCATGTGTAAGAAATAGCATAAATGTGCAACTCCTAGATTGTATCTAGCAACGATCCAATCCTACCTAATATTTAATGAAGGGTAACCAGTCCTCGGCCTTCCAATTCCATAGAACTAACACATAAAAGTCCTATGCATCCAGCGCTTAACAAGTTGGTAACGCTAAACAATAGGCTACTGCCGAAACTAATAACCAAAACCCATGAAGAGTCAGTGCGATACATAAAACTGACTTTCCTCCAAAACACATTGCTTCCGATACGGCAAACCGCTCAAACAACCCTTCCCTGATAGAAAACTCCCATGTACGAGTTCAACTAGCTACAAAATCCGACTGTTGCCTCCAAACTGTGAGCACTCATTACCAAAAGAGAGCATGGTTCTCCAAGGTATCCTTACATAAAGTCAAGGTCTTATTAGATACCCTTGCTTCCATGTCGGACCAACCAGTAAGAGATCGACCCAACCCGACTATCTAAAATCCCCAAACATTGTCGCACGAACCTCCTTGTGCCAACAATAGCACAGATACACTCTGAAACGGTAAGTAACGCTTTCAATTACCCATGCCAACCTAGGATATGTATCCTAAGCATATATGCCATGATTAAAGAGAATATCACGATCCCATTTTCCGTCTAGAGATGCGAAGCATAGTTGTCGCTATAACTCTGTTATCAGCGCAATGTACAACTGATAAGAAATGCCAAAGTAAACTCCACTAAAGTGTAGTCCACAAGCGAACCTGCTCTATCCACTACTCTTAAACCATATGGAATTAAAATTCCAACAAATGTCAGTCATTTCTACTAACCATCCCCTCCTGATTAGTCCTACTCCTATTTCGATATAAGAAGGGACTAAAACCTCCAGTGATATCCAAGTATCAATTTTCTACCTTACTAATAGATGATACTCTTGGAGACAGTTATGTACATGTCCCTACCCGTACCGCACCAAAACTAACATTGTATGTCGGGATGCCAACCATAACCAGTTGACTGCACCGAAAAATTTATGAATTTTACAGCTCAGTCACTCCAACCTTCCTAGAAGCAGAAAGATAACTACCAATCTTCCTTCAGTACCTTAAACTCATCTGAGTAAGGTACTACCTCCTGTGGGGTCAGCTCAAACATTCTAAGTTGACCACTTCTATTTCCCTGGTAATAGCAAGTGGTATTACTTTCACATGCTAAACCACAACGGATTGCGTACTAACCACCGAAGGTTCAATTTCCATAACGGTTAAGAAGATCATCATCCTCCCCGTTACTTTCACCAGACGAAGCTTAATGCAAATGTGAATCACCACATCTATCCATCTAAGTTGTCTCGTGATCCGTGCTATTTGTAGGAACTGATATCTTACTAGTTCCCAAACCAGACAAAATGAAGCTGATTTAATTTTATCAGCCAATGATATCCCAACCAAAATCCTGACCCTTTTATAGAATCGGTAATCTCTCATCTAGATCCGTGAAAACTACTCTGTTAGTCCCGCTCTAGCATGAGAAGTGGCCGCAAGGATCGAATGATCTCTGACGGTCCATCTAGATTATTTACCAGATATCAAACTTTGAGACGGATATTAGATGTTCGGTCTCATCTTCAAGTCTTTGACATCTTACTTTTCTAACATAAGTAAGTGTCTATTAGACATCCCGTCTAACTGTAACCGCATATGGAAATCTTTTCATCCTCCAAATAGTCAACAATTTCCGAGCAACAACTATTTGTTGCGAACAGTAACCTAAAAAAAATTTCCATATTATTTGTGCAAATGAGTGACTCTGCCTCCTCCTTGATATGTATCGCCAGCACCTCCTCCTAATGACACGCCCTGATGAGAATAAAATTCTTGATTAAGAATTGACTGATGACTAGTAAATTCGTCTACTATCCTCAGTCGGTGTCATTCCAACAAGTACGTAAACCAGTACCAAAATCCTCTTACTGACTTAGGAACACCTGTTTAAAATATTCCTAAAAGATATTCAGTCAAGCCAGTTCCTTCAATAAACCAGCATGACGTTACAGCTTATCCAATGAATCTATATCACTTGACTCAAAACTGCTGGTTTTTTTTTTTTTTTTTTTTTTTTTTTTTTTTTTTTTTTTTTTTTTTTTATCCCATCCTGAACACATACTACAACCACGCATGTCTAGGTTCATTTGATTGACTAAAGTTAGATATACTAACCAAATCCTATGATCACATGCCTACAATCCTAGCGTAGTTATCGCTACTCCTCCAAAATGATAGTTGGTCGATCACATACCCGTGTCCCCAACTAAACCACATTCCCCCTCCTGAACATTTAACAAAAAGGAAACACATAATGCACACACAATAGAACACAATAAAATCTACGTAAAACATCGTTCCTCCTTGCAAAGAAAATCTCTTTTAGAGATCAACTGTGCCTGATTGGTTCATAATCTCCTTCCTACAGTTTCAGAGGTAATCACCCGACCTCAAAACATAGCTCAAAACCAACTCCATTTGCCTCAGTAAATGCCAAAGGCTTAACCTTCATCCTCCTTATACACAGGTTACAAACCGTCTAATGTAGCTGTATAAAGCAACTTAGATCATCAAAACCTAATCCTCATACTCCCCGGAACGTGCTATATAATCTTTGCTTCGTTCTGAGAAGAACTTCATCCGATTCCCAAACCCCTGAAGAGTTCCCTTTATCTACCTCGTTTAAAGGTAATACACAAAGTTAACTATCCACCTCAACTCTATGAGTCTCGTTCACTATCCTATTAGCGAACAAGATCACTTTCACATGATCCCTGATTTTCAACATTTAATATCCTCTTTCTTGAGTTTGTTGAAATCTCCTCCACTAGAATCCTTTTTGGACTCCCATTCCTCGGTTGTCTCTTTTAGGAGAATAACTAAAATCGTGTTAGTCCCTTTATACGGGGACCTAAAACACACTCCTATATCCCTCATTGGTTTATACTTCCAAAAGTAATGCCAACCAGAACTAAACCTTAAATCCCAAGTTCTGCTTCTGATAGAGAACTCGATAACGTACTCTTCTATTCCTTCGGTCTGATTTGCTGCCGCCGCAGACCCCATCCTCCTTCTAGTGTCAACCATTCCATAATTATGGAATATATTTGATACCAGGAGCTCCTCCTAATGAACCGTAAAAGAGTACAACGAATCCTAATATGGCTCTAAGTTTTTAAGAGACGCAACGCGGAAGACTTCTAATGAAAGACACTCCTAAGGACACTAGAACCTGGAGTGCTCTGATACCAACTGTGATACCCCTCGATTCTAGAGCCACGGGTGATCAAGTCCGAGCACAGATCCGAGGGATATCAGACAATTAATATATAAACAAGCAAGAATAAAACTGAATTAACAACAAAATAATGATACGCTGAAAAGAATTCTAATTGTAAAACCTCCAAAATAAAAGTTTTAATATAAATAAACTTTCCAATCCGTACAACTCGGGAATCCATCTAATGGACCCCTAATATTTCCAACTGGTAAAACATTTACAGAATTACAATCCAAAACCAAAATAAGAAAGAAAATCCTATGTAGTCGGAAGAGTGAGTGACTGTATCTGCATCACCACGATCAAACCCTAAGCCTGGTACTCACGAACACCTGAAAAATAAAGGTGGGTCAGGCCCACATGCAAGTTCCATCCTACTACAATCCGTACATAAACCCGATACGCAGATACATCCTAGATAGCTCGACAATATCTACAATAGTCCATAGATATATATATACACACTATAGGATGCTCACTAGCCTATAACATAGTTCAGCCTGGGTAGAAGGTGACATATAAAACACGCTTTTCAGCGGCCAAGTACCTAGACCCACCAGGGAACATTAGCTATATCTAGCTACTCAACCTTTGCAATATACGCACCCTAACCGTGATCAGGAGACTCAAGCTCGTATCACAGTACCATAAATATATATATAAATTCCTTCCTAATGCCGAAAGATAAAACAAGCATCCATTATGTCGTTCAACTGTTTTAGTTGACAGGACATGTATCCATGTAGGAGTTAACTATTTTAGTTAATCCATTCCGTATGTAAGAAGGGGTAGGACTTAGCTTTTTGATCTAATCCATCCCTGATATGTCACCGTCCCATACCGGTACATATAATGCAAATGATCCATAAACGATGCACATTCATTAGAACATCAAATAAATCCAGAAACCAGCACAATAGAAAACAGATATTATTAAGATCCTATTATGCATCCAGTATATGATTATAATCATTAATCCTCCAAATAAATTGTTAAAGTATTGATAAACAATTTATATTATCCACATCCATACAATTGATAAAACAGAAGTTAAACAGTTCATCAATTAACATCCATAACCTGTTATAATGATCAGTCAGAAATATGAACTAAATACATTATACTAGATATCCCAAACCAACCTCTCATACCATATTATTTAAATTGCCAAAACAAAGACAAGTAATGAAATCCTCCATAAATCCTTAACAGCATAAAAGTTAGCATTTACACCACATGACGTCCCTTTGATCCTCCACTCCAAAACCTGTGCCTGATATAATATGACACTCTGAATTCCAAACTGCTCATTATATGAAACCCCAACAGTATTCCCACACTAGTCCATTTAGTTCGCTAAACCAAAACTAGCAACTAAAATTCCTACCACTCCTGACAGCATACCATTTAATATTTAAGTTAATACTGTCTATGCCCATATCCCACACCGAACTTTCTGGCCTCCATTAAAGTATATAAATAATTTATATAATATCCCAAAAGTAATTCGATACCAGTCAGTTTAAGTTATTAAAACAAATTTATTAACTTAAACATTCATCCTTCCTTGACAGCATGCCTATTCCACGTTTCTGTTTCCTGATGCCCCTTAAGATTAGCACCCTAGCATAACCAACTATTTAAGGGTCTTAATAGGTTAATTTTAACATATTTGAAACCCCCTTTAATTTTTAGTATTTGCGTTTAACCCCAGAACTCCGAAAAATTTTCAGAAAACACCCCGTAGGGGTTTTTTTCCATGGGAGCCGGCTCCCCTTTATTGGAGCCGGCTCCTAGGCTTCTAGAGCCGGCTCCCCCTCATGGAGAGCCGGCTCTCTCTTCATGGGAGCCGGCTCCCACCATTTAGGAGCCGGCTCTCACCCCTGAGAGCCCCTCTGCATCGTCTCTACTTCGTCCGATGATTTTTCTGCGTTTCCGGCGAAGTCCGACGTTCCTGTCCCAAGTATTTTAACATTCCTAGGGTTCAATTTAAATTCTTAAAGCCCTAGAAACTTCTCACCATCCAGCATGCATTAATTGACAAAAATCTAAAACAAAGCAAAACTGTATCCAAAAACGCCATTCACAGTTAACCGAACGTATGAACAATCTAAAGTCTGATCACCAGTGTCAAAATTCCATTATAATGGTTAACTAACTTCCTAACCATCCTAACAACACCCCACATCGCATTATGAATTAATTTACAGAGGTTTAATACATAATCTAACAATTTATGCAAGGGAAGCCACCTTCAGTTAGTATACGGTTAACCAAATTTCAGACTAAACTAATATGCATAAAATCTGTTTTAAAAGTTTTAATTAAATTCCTGGAGTCTATTTAGAATGCACAGAACACAAGTTTACAGGAAGGAGAGAATGAAACTTGCCTTAAGATTCTAGTTTGAAACCTTCATCGCCGTTGCTAAAATCTGCAACGAACTGTAAACTACCTGCAACTCTCCCACTGTTCCAGCTTTATTCCACAAGCCATCGACTCTTTCTTCCTTGATCCCACCTTCAATCCATGGCTGCAATCCTAATTGATTCTCTCAATTTCCCTCTGTTTTTCCTTCTCAAGGAACCTCTCTGTTTTTCCTCTCATAAACCATTACGTGAATAGGGTTTTCTCCCAAAACCCTTGCAGCATATATTGTTATATATATATAGACTCCTCTGAAACCCTAATCCCAAATCCAGTAATCCTAACCCTAAGTCCAGCCCAACTACAAGTCGGCTACCTAATTTAAAATACCAATTCAATTAAACAAATAATTAATTAATTTAAAATACCAATTCAATTAAACAATTAATTTAAAACCAATAAACAAGTAAAATAAATCAATTAATCTAAAACCAATAATTCACACTTAATCAATTAAACAAACCAATCCACTATATAACAATTAAATTAAATACACACAAATAATAATAAATCAACTAATTTAACCAAATAACAAATAAGTCCAATAATTTAAATAAAAATGAAAAACAAACCAAAATATTCCCATTTTATCCTTTTGAAAACTAGGGGTATTACAAACCCCCCCCTAAAATTGAGTTTTCTACATGACTTATGAGAGAATTAAAAAAAAAACTCACTATAAAGTGCCCAAAATTCCCCTCCATGAAGTCTGGTCATGAAAGCCAAAAAGTTGCTAAAATGCAAACTAGAAGCTGAAACTTCACGAGGGATTTCTGGTACCAAGACGACATTTTCTGGAAAAACACGAAGAAGAACCCCCCCCCCCCCCCCCCCCCCTTAAAATCACATTTTCTATTCAACCATGTCAAAAGAAGAAATTAAAACTGATGTGTAAGGTCTAGAATGCTCCTAGATCAGATTATGCAACAAAATTTCAAAATGAGTCCATAGGAGGCTCATTTCACTAAAGAAGAAGGTTTGCCCTGAAACGACCATGCACGCAAACGTAACTTACCTATTTGGACGCACTACAATGGTCTATGGCTTAAAAATACTACAGATACAAAATTCGACCCCCCAATGGACAAAAAGGCAAAAATGAACAAAAAAAAAAAAGAAGGGAAATTTGAAAACCAAAATTATCAAATGATTTCAAATTACCGTTTGGCCCTTGGCCACACTTCAAACATGATTTAGAAGACCCTATGAAAGAATAAGAATGGAATTCCCACACCCGATACAAAAGTTATGAAGTAATGACGTAGCATTTTTCAATATTTTCAAAATATTTCATAAAGTTAAAGTTGCATAGAATACAAGATACATGTTATGGGCCTCTGGCCTCATCTCATACACGTCAAATACATTGCATAGAGTGTACTTATGTACACATTACATAATTGGAATCAAATATACACATTTTGACATATAAGGCTACAATTGGCATTTCAAGCCAACATTTACAAGAAATGAGAACTTCAAGTCTACAAATCATCCAAGCATGATGTGAATCCCAAATTTTGATCCCGGTACCTGAAAAATGTCCCCACTACGTGGGTGAGTAACATAAAGCTACTCGTAGGAGATGAGCATGTATCGACCTAGCATTTTACAATTATATCACCTTAAAGTGAAACATGTTAAAGGGGCTCATGCCACCTAACGTATATGTCAAAGTGAGACTCAGGGATCATCCTAAGCTACTTATGCAATTTAAAGTGAACAACGGCATACAAGTATACATGCTCAAGTATACTAAGCAATATTAAAATATGTTATACAACATACAAGCATACATTTTCCAAGTATACTGAACCATATTAAAACATGATGCATGACATTCAAGTACACATGCTCACAAGTATACTAAATCATGTTAAACAGAATAAGCAATATCTAGCATACATACACAAGTATAAGATATATGTATAGAGTACTCATAAATCAAGTATACAAACATGAGTACACTAAGCTAAACACATACGCACAAGACAAGTATACATGGCACAAGTATACTAAAATGAAATCCGCACACACAAGACAAGCATACTGAGCGTAAGTACACTAGATAGAGTTTAGATATACTAACAAGGATACAAGTTCAAGTATACTAAATGAGATCAAAATACATAAGCAAACACCAATTCTCAAGCTACAAGTAATCCATGATTAACAACTTGAAATTAAATGCGAAAACAAAGTAGAAAGACTAGGACATGTGGTCACTAGACCAAGCAAGTGTTTTCGGGTAATTACGACCCACAAGGCACTACCTAGTGCGCACATGCATAAGTTATTCCGGGTAATTACGACCCACAAGGTACTACCTAGTGCGCACTTATGACTTAAAAGACTCTTGTCTCCGTGCTAGAGCCAAACCCTAGCCATCACGTGAAATATGTCCTTACAAGCTTTCCAAAATCAATAAGTCTAAAACTTATACAAAAATCAATAAGTTAAACCAAACTTATACTAAATCCACTAATGCATAAAACCATCTTCAATGCACAAATAAGGTTGAATCAACACAAACCATGTCCTATAATTCAAGTCTAGATAGCATCTGACATGTCAAGCCTCCAATATGCAATTTATACACCAAAACAAAAATTTTTTACAACAATTGAACCACATTACCACACTAAGCCACAAGTACTAAATAATTCTCAATTTAGTAACTAGCTTCCAAGGTAAACAATGGTAATATTCTAATAAGCTATACACCTACACAAGATATATCTAAACAAGCTATGCAAGTCAATGATATTCTATATCATGCTAAGTCCAATTACCATTTCAAGAGGTCTCAAGTACTAATTCAACATCAAATTAGTAACATGCTCACAAGGTAATTAAACAAACTACATTTCAAGGGATTATCAACCTATTACCTCCAATATCAATTTAAGTGACCAACACACTTACAATAAAATTAATTAAGCTCATTAATTAATTTTTCTCTAGATTTTCAAACATATCCAAATGTCCTCAATTTAATATATGTTAAAGAACTCACCAAGGCCTACTTTAATATCACATTACAATTTGGTTTCATACTTGATACAACTATGTGAATTAATCTTTCACAAAAGATAAATATTAAATAAGTTTTGCAATTCTTACTCAAATGCTCCAAATTTAATATATGTTACACAACTCATCAAGGCCTAATTTACTAGCATGCCACAATTTAATTCTAAACTATATATCATCATTAGAATTAAATCATAAACAAAGAAAATAAATAAATTAAATTCTAAAAACTTGAACAAGGCATGCTCACAAGTTTTATATGCTTATAAAACAATCAATACAACAATAATATAAACCTAAGACATCCCTTACCTCAATTTGAGATGAAAATCTCAAAAGCCCACCGAAAAAAAAGTGCTTCGAATCCGACGATACCGAAGGGTTTTGTCGGGGACAACACGATCTACATGAACCCATAAGTAGCCCCATCAAAATCAGAACTTGACTTCAAACCCGAACTCAAAATTTAGCCAAACATAGGTTCTAATAAGGGGGAAAGATGCGCGTGGTCAAGCAAACACAAAACGCGAAGGCACTTCGACTTTTTAACAAAGGAAAGATGGTTCAAATGAAAGAAAAAGGGTGGCAGCCCCCTTGGGCTGCCATAGCAGGTTCTGGTCGTGCATGGAGAGGGGAGAAGATGACTTTTTTATTTTAAGTCCCCCTATTGTAGAAAATCTTAAAAAGTGCCCCGTACGGGTCCCGCCGGGTCCGGAAAAGTGAAATTTGAGCAGACGCACTCAAATGGCAAAACTCCATGAACAAAAAACATTCAAAATGAGAAACTATGAACAACAGAAGAAACAGTGTCAAAAATAAGTTCCGAGCAGAGAAATATGCCCCGAACAAGTTCAGCAGCAACCGAGGCCAGAAACCCTAAAACTGAAGAAAAATGACCAGAAAGAAATCTCAAGAATTTACGAGTTGACAAAAAGTGAAAATGAATCCTGTATGAGGATCCAGGCTCTAGACAAAGTATTTTACAATAACTTTCATTGATTGTAAAATGGCCCCTCCAAAAAGGGTTAATTGCACTAATGCCCCAGAATGAAAATCTCTTTCAAAAATGTTTTCTTAAAAACCCCTAAAATAAAATATCTTCAAAAGATATTTACGAAAAACACCCCAAGAAAAGAAAAAGATTCTAAAAAACTTTGCATCCATGCCCCTACGGACACCGGGAGCAACCAGAGTACTTTCTTGCAAAAGTAAAGATACGTATTTTGTGGAAACCACTTAGAATGAAGATACGTGAAGTCAAAAACCAACTCTGAACACAAAGAGTGAGGTTACACCAACAAGGTGACAAACGGGGAAAATACAAAATAGGGAAAAGGACGAAATAGGGAAAAAGACGAAAGTGAATAGTGTCAAAAAAATGAAAAATGTGGAAATGACTCAGTCCTCAAAGGAAGTTGTCAATCCAAAGGAAAGAGTCTCAGAAACCATTTCTGAGCACTCGAGACGACACTAAGGAGGAGAAACTGAACTCAGAAAAGAAATTTCAACGAAAAAAATTCATCCGTAAAATTCTGAGGAAAAAGGAAAGGAAGGAAATGACCGGGTCATTACAAAACCTAGGAGACAACTTGCCAATCTGTTGAAATCTCAGAAGCCCCTTACGCAGAGAAATCTTAAGAAAGACATGGTCCCCTACCTCAAAAGACAAGGATCATCACCTCCTGTCAGCGTAACTCTTCTGTCTGCTCTGTGCGATAGCCAACCGCTGCCGAATCAACTTGATTTTCTCAATAGTCTCAATGACAATGTCAGGACCCAAGGCAACGGTATCACCGACCTCGGTTCAACAAACTAGAGATCTACAAGGTCTGTCATTCAACGCATCAAAAGGTGCCATGCCAATACTGGTCTGGTAATTGTTGTTGTAGGCAAACTCAACCAAAGGTAAATAGTCCTCCCAACTACCACCGAAATCCAAGATACAAGCCCGTAACATATCCTCCAATATCTAAATGGTGCGCTCTGACTAACCTCAATCTGAGGATAGAATGCCGTGTTAAAATGAAGCCCTATATCAAGAGCCTCTTGAAAACTCTACCAAAAGTGAGACGTGAACCGTGGATCCCTATCTGAAACAATGGATACAGGAACCCCGTGAAGCCTGACAATCTACCTCACATACAGTCCACTCAATCTCTCTGCACTATCTGTCACTGCCATGGGCAAGAAGTGAGCCGTCTTAGTCAATTTGTCAACTATAATCCAAATGGCATCATTCCCTACCAGAGACCTCGGAAGTCCCGTTACGAAATCCATAGTGATATGCTCCTATTTCCACTCAGCTACTGGTAATGGTTGCAACAATCCTGCCGGTCGCTGATGCTCTGCCTTCACTTGTTGACAAGTGTGATACCCCTCGATTCTAGAGCCACGGGTGATCAAATCCGAGCACAGATCCGAGGGATACCAAACAATCAATACGTAAACAAGCAAGAGTACAAAAGAATTTAAAATAAAATAATACGTAGAACAAAAATCTAAATGTAAAACCTCCAATGATAAACTTTAATAATAATTAAACTTTCCAATATGTACAACTCGGGAATCCAACTAGTGGACCCCTAATAATCCCAAATGGTAAAACTTTACAGAATCCAAAATCCAAAAACTAAAATAAGAAAGAACATTCTATGTAGTCGGAAGAATGAATGACTGTATCTGCATCACCACGATCAAGTCTAAGCCTGGTACTAAAAATCATCTGAAAAATAAGGATGAGTCAGGCCCACATGCAAGTTCCATACTATTACAATCCATACATAAACCCGATACGCAAATACATCCTAGATAGCTCGGCAATAGCTAAAATAGTCCATATAGATATAATAGGTACACACTATAGCATGCCCACAAACCTATAGTCATCACACCTGTGTAGAAGGTAACATGCAAAACGCACGTAGCGTAGTTGATCGGTTGATCAACTATACATCAACCTTCGCAATAGCACGAATCATTGTAAAATAGGGCTATTGGTCGGGTAAGTCGAACCACTGGGACTGCGCTAGTCTTAAGGCAACCTAAGTGTCTAGAGTCATTTTAGAGTGATAAGGGGTGTTCATAGAGGGTTTGTTTTGTTTGTCACTAAATTACAAATTCAGAATGCATAAAACAATAAATTGAAGGAGATTAAAAGAGAAGATTTAGGTGGAGAGGACTAGGGAAATGAATCCACCACACACCTCATAAACATGCTAGCTTGCAATTAACTTGGGGAACTACTTATGTAAATGGCCATGATATATAGAGATGTATGATAACTACACTATCTTCAAGAAATTCACACAATCAGAGCTAAGTATAAACCATCTAAGTATAATCCCTTAGGAATGGCCTATCAAATCCCTTACTTTGTATGGTAAATGCACATGTAATGAAAGACTAAGTATAATCCATCCACGGTTGGTATGAACCATCTACCTAACTACATTAAACTAGGGGTGTAGTATGGTTCATCGTTCCTAGGAATGGACTATCAAAACCTTCACAAGACATGCCAAGAAAACCATTTCATATTCTCATCTCCATTCTCACTATGAAGATATAAGCCCTATAATCATGAAAACATACAATCTAAGACAAGATGATACATTTAACACAATCATTTATTGAATTGAAGAACATTTACAACATGTGTAAGTCTCTAGAATATGAAAAGATCACAAATACACTTCATTCCCCAAATTAAAACAAGATTATAGCATGCTTACAAAGGAGGCTTCATCACCTCCCTAGATAGAGGTTTAGTTACCCATTGATGCACTAGAGGAAGGAGGAAGCAAAGCCTTGACCTCCATTTTCGAGCTCCCCTCTTCTAGCTCCAAGAACACACCTTTCTTGCTCTCTTCTCTCTCCTCTATCTTGTAAAAATGAAGCTTTTTGTATTGTGTGGCTCTTATCCCTCTTATCTACCACCAAAAGGCCACCAACCAACATCTCCAACCACTTCATTAAAGAGGAAAACAAAATGAAGAAACCAAGGTGCAAGTGGGCTGAAATGAGCCATTTCCGAAGGGCATTCTGCCCAAAATTCGAGCACTCTAAGCAAGGCCTCGAGCACTCGAATTTAGTGTAAAAAGCTCCATGCTTCACTTGCTCCGCCCAGACCTACTTTGGTTAAACAGCCATAACTTTGCACTCCGAACTCCGAATGATGAACCGTTTGAAGATTTAGAAAGCTAATTCAGAGCTCTAAATATTTCATGTTTTGGTGGAGATCCAATTCTCAATGATGGTTGGTCGAAAATGAAGATCAAGGCAGAATTTCATTACTGCTAGGCAGTTCTGCGCACCTCTGGTAACAAGGCCATAACTCTCTGCTCCAAGCTCCGAATGACAAACCGTTTGAAGATTTAGAAAGCTAATTTAGAAATATAAATCTTTTATGTTATGAGGGAAGTCCAGTTCTCAAGTTTGGAAGGTCAAAATTGCAAGCAAAGTCCAGGTTCTACTGCTGCCAGAATTCAGCATTGGCACCTTTTGTTGCTCAAGATTCCACAAGGCCTTATTCTTGTTCCATTTTGGCCAATGAACCTGAAAATGCATAAAAACATAGAAATGAAGATAATCTACATAAATTAACATACAACGGACTTTACTAATGCAATTTAGGGCGCTTGAATATACAATATTCGGCGCTTATCACACCCCCAAACTTACATTTTGCTAGTCCCTTAGCAAAACTACAATGAAAAACTTAATGAAAAGACAACCATGGGCTTGCTACTACAAAAATATCATCCATGGTAAAATAAGATATATACATTGCTCAAAAATAACTTGAAATAGAAAAAGAGCTGGAGATGGGGTCATTGGGAAGACTACCTTGCATATATGAAGCATTGATACAAAAATTGGCTAAATACATTTCCACATACATGCATCAACATCAAAGTCTATATAAATAACTCAATTATCATCTCTTGAATGGAAATCAACTCTAGCTTCAGTGAAAGTGAATTGGATTCTCAACATGCGGCTTTTACTTTCTTTTCCAATTCCAAAGCACAAGTTTTCAAATCATTGAATTCCCCTTTAAATGAGGTCCCTAAGGCATGATTTTATTTACAAGACAACTTTTGTTGCTTGTTGACAATTTTTTTGTAACTCATAAGCGAAACATAGAATGGTTGTGCAATGCTGAAGTCCCTTAAGCTTTCTAACCAACCTATGTAGCAAGCGTTAGGCCAACAACTCCCAAACCAGATGGCTTTAGGGTGTTAAGTGTAGAGACACTCCATAGGGCTTAATAGCTCAAGTTGGAAAGGCTACGAACTCCAACGAACCATGTTTATTACCAGTTTATTTTTTTGAATGACCGTGCAATGTTTAAGTCCCTTAAGCTTTCTAACCAACCCCTGTAGCAAGCGTTAGGCCAACAACTCCCAAACCAGACGGTTTTAGGGTGCTAAGTGTAGAGATACTCCTAGGGCTTAATAACTCGAGTTGGAAAGGCTACGAACGTCAACTGATCATTATTTTCTTTCTTTCTCAGTTTTTTTTTTTTTTTTTTTTTTTTTTTTTTAGATTCATGCCAAAAGTATTCATCCATTAGGTTCATCAAATCAGATTAACTAGGGCAAGGTCAAGGTCAATCAAGTTGCATGCCTCACAGTTAAGTTTCCAATGTGCATCTGTGCATTGTGAAGCTTAAAAGAGTGTCAAATCCAGCGAGAATTTAATTGAGACATTTATACAGACTAATTTGAATCTACATGATCATTTCAACTCAAATTTTCTTTATTTTCAAAAATATCAGCTGCTTCTATGCACAAAGTTTTAAACATATGCTTTCATCTCCAACAGGTTTCAAATTCCATTATCATTGCTCAGCAAAAATGTAAAACCAAAAATACATAAATGCACCCCCAAACTTGAATGTCACAGTGTCCTCAATGTGAGAAGACAAGTAAATGAAAATAAGAACAGAGAGGGTTAAAGAACAATAATACCAAGCGGAGTGAGGAAGGCAAATGTTTCCATCTATGTGAATATGCAAGTGCTTCCCCCAAACTTGGACATGAAGACCTAGCAAAACACAACTAATATACACATGTAAAAGCATAGGCTCTTAAGAAAAATTAAAACAGAATTAAAAACACTAACCTGAATTATAGTGCAAGATAAAAATCCAAACAAAACACAAATGCAGACATTAGCCACAAGTGTAAAATGGATAGCAAAAGAATGCCAAAAGTGTGCCATTATTTTTATTTTTATTTTTTTTATTTTTTGAATGGCATGCATGAGGGTGTTGTGCAGGAATTGAGGATGGGGTTGATTGAGTGTGAAGGGTGGTGGGTGGTTAGGGAGTGAAGGTGCCGAGAGAGAGAAGGCTTGTGTGAGGGTTGGTTGGTGAATGAGAGAGGGGTGAAGGTTGGGGTGGTGGTCGGTTTGGTTGGTGTGTGCATGGTGTTGATGTGAATGGTTGGGATTGTGTTGGGAGGGTGGCCATGGAAGACATGCATGGTTGAGGATGATGAGGGGTTGCCGAGAGGTTAGTTTGTGGGTTGAGGTGGTGGAAGTTGAGGGAAATGAGGTGTGGGTTGCTTGGGTTGCCTAAGGATTGCATGGTGGAGAGGGAAGTTGGTGCGAGCACTCGGCATGGTGGTTTGGAGGTGGAAAGTGATGCCGAGGGGTTTGTTTGTGGGTTGGTGCATGGATAGAAGTGAGGTTGGGTTGATGATTTGCCGAGAGGGGTGGTGTGGTATGTTGCCGAGAGAGAGGGAGTTTAGGGGTGAGTTGGTGGGTTTGTACTGCATGGGGGTGGTATGCAGGTGAAGTTGTTTGGTTGGAGCCTAAGGAGAGGGTAGGTTGGTTTTGATGCAGGTCGTGGAGTGTTGCATGAGAGGTTGGTTGCGGTTTGCATGGAGATAAGCCGAGAGTGATTGAGGCTGGGTTGGTGAGGAGGTTGATTCGAGTGCTCGAACTGAGCCTGCGAGCACTCGAATTGAAGGCAGCCGAGATAGGTTGTAAGATGGATGCAGGTTGGTGGGTTGTGGAAGTTGGTCTGTAGAGATGCCAAGAGGGGTTTGTTGTGAGCATGGTGGTGATGCTGTTGGAGAGAGAGGAGTTTGGTGGTGAGGTTGAGCAATCTCGAGCACTCCAAATAAGAGCTTGGGGTGCTCGAAATTTTGGCAGAGGGCTCGGCTGTTGAGTGAGAGAGCTTGGGTGAGGTTGAGAGGGGGTTCGAGCACTCGAAGTTGGACTTCGAGTGCTCGAAAAACTGGCAGTGGCTGCGGAAGGAGGGGGAGATACCGAGAGTTGGGTTGTGGGGATGGTGTCATGCAAGAGGAGTAAGGTGGTTGTTGGGATGGTTGGTTAATGCTTGTTTTGTTGTAGGAGGTTGGTTTGGTTAGTCGAGCAGGTTTCTAGCACTCGAAATGCCTGCTTCGAGTGCTCGAAATACAGGCAGAGAGGAGAATGGTTGCATGGTTGTGTGGGATTGGCGAGCACTCGAAATGAAAGCTAGAGAGCTCGAAGGGAGGGCAGTGAGCTTGGGATGAGATTGGTTCACATTTCGAGCACTCGAAAATGGACTTAGAGCGCTCGAAATACAAGCAGTAGCCTCGGAATGGTTTTGTGCAAGCTTCATAGAGCTTTCGAGCACTCCAAAGAGGAAATAGAGTGCTCGAAATGAAGGCAGTAGCATTGAGGTTGAGAGATGAATTTTTTTGCATGCATTGTAACATTATGCAGTGAGGTTGAGAGATGAACTTTGCATGTCATTCCATTAGGTGCCTCATTCTTATGCATTGTGAATGTATACATGATCAACTGAGAGCTGAAGAATTGATAAAACCTTGCAACATGCTTCCAAATCAATGCATGGATGGATTATTTTCACCTTGCATGCATGGAAAATAATGAAACTTTGCATATTAATACAATCCAATGAATGGATGGATAATTGTCAAACTCTACACTTCATTGCAATGCAAGGAAAATTTTGAAAATTTTTCAGATTGTGCAATTTTCCTCCAATGAACTTCATTCCATTCCATGGAAAATTTTGAAAATTTTGTTTTTAAACTTTGCAATTTTTTTTTCAAACTTTGCAATCATCTCAAATGCATGGAAATATATATATATATATATATATTTTTAAAACTTTGCAACTCCATTTTAATTCAATGCATAGAAAAATTTAAACTTTGCACTTTCATTCCAATGTAATGCATGGATGGAAAATTTTGAAAACTTTTCAACTTCTTTCTAATGCATGGACAATTTGGAAATTTTTTCAAAATGTAGCACCTTTCCAACGCATGGATGATTTTGAGAAACCATGATCCAACAATGCATTGAAGATGAGAGGCTATGCATGTGAGTGCCATGTCGAAAGTCCGAGAAAATTGACTGATAGAGCCAGAAACTTCCGGGAATGAAAACAAGAGTTGAGAAGGTCTAAGAAGTCAATCTAAAAATGTGAAACACAACTTAAGAAAGTTCCAGAGAAAGTTAAATTTTGGCATTTCTTAACCATTTCCCATAAAATTTCATGGCTCAGGCAATTGAACATTAGGGAGGCATTGAAGTCGAAAGAATTGCTCCCCATGGGTGCTAAATTTAACGTCGATAGCTAGACGCACCGAGATCAGGTTAGTCCTCCTTACCCTATACCATGTCTCTCTAGAGAGTCATAGGTCCCCAAATAGGATAATTCTTTTAAAAGTGGAGGAGGAAGACTTTGAAGATAAAAGTGGAAAAGAGGTAACGGAAAGACCTCAACCCACTCTTCTTTCTCAATGAAGAACTTTGGACTATGGGGATGATTTGGATTATAGGAAGATCGATTAGGTGAGGGTGCACCAAGCAACGACTTATGAAGGGTCATATTGAGCACGGGAATGCTCAACAAGTTATCCTTCAGAATTTCAACATCCTCCCCACACTTATCCGGTGGTTTGGGCTCAACAGTTTGAGATAACTCAAGTGAGGGAATGGGATGAGATGCAAGCTCCCAAGAAAGAGATACATTTGATGTTGACAAAGGAAGAGAATGAATAGGAGGAATATCAAGCAAAGAATTGACCTCGCAAACAGAATTGGCAACATCAAAATCCTCATAATTAAAATGAGCTAAGCATGTTTTTAGAGGATCCTCCATTAAAGTAGGTGCATCAAGCAAGGGATTATGTAGGGGCTGTTTTGGAGTAGGGTAGACAATCTCTACATCATTATTTTTCCCATTTTGAGCCACAATTGCTTCATTTTGATGTGGGGCAACAATTTGATCTTCAACCACCATTTCATCATTTTCACATGTAATAACCACTTGATCATTCTCATGATGAAAGTTACTAGGAGTAATCTCATCATTCATAGAATTTTCTTTTGGATTGGCCATAAATTCAAATGAAAATGTTTCCTCCTCTTCATGATTTTTAGCATTAATCCTTTGTTGAATTTGAGATATTTGGTCATCTATCATTGCACTAACTTGGGACTGGTGATATGGTACCACTTGATTGATAGACTCTACTGTGGATTGCATGCTAGCAAGGGAAGCCAATAGTTGATTGTTGGAGTCCATCATTTGCGTGTGCATAGACTCCATCATTTGTTTGTTAGCAACAATTAGCTCATCCAATGGAGACGGTGGAAAAGGAGAAGAGGGCGGGAAAGAATGATCATTGGGTTGAAAAGGTTGAATATGAGATTGTGGGGTTGAATTTCCTATGTCATGCCACAAGAAGTTTTGTTGGTCTCCCCAACCCGAGTTGTAACCATTGAAGTATGGATTACTACCCGGTTCAAAGAAATTTTCATTTGGTTGCTCTAGATAAAAATCCGAGAATTGTCTCGTTGGAAGACAATCTCTTGTATGATGTGAATTACTAGAGCAAAAAGCACAAAATGCATGTGGTGTGTAGAATTGAGTTAGGAGATAATTATCCTCCATCTAGGAGTAATTCAACAACACACAAAGCAATCAATACAACACTTCATCACCATAACCTCCACATATGATATTCCCTTTCTCCTCAATTATCAAGACAAAAATTAAATTGGCCACGACAAGGACCGATGCTTGAACATGAAATTTAAATAGGATAAGAGCCTCAACAAGGGCTTCACAACTAAACTAAAACTAAATTTAACACATGCACAAATTTCACAACTCGAAACTAGAAGTCACGAGACTTACCTGGGGTCCTCTAAACTTACAATTTGCTAGCATTCCCACGGCGAGCTTCGAGTCCCTAGAATCTTACAACACTTAAAACACAAAGATAGTCAAAACACACAAGGAATATTCACAAGACACAATATTCACAATCAAACTAAAATTAACCCTAAACTTTGGTTGCTAAACCGTTTGCAGTCCCCGGCAACGGCGTCAAAAATTGATCGGTTGATCAACTATACATCAACCTTCGCAATAGCACGAATCATTGTAAAATAGGGCTATTGGTCGGGTAAGTCGAACCACTGGGACTGCGCTAGTCTTAAGGCAACCTAAGTGTCTAGAGTCATTTTAGAGTGATAAGGGGTGTTCATAGAGGGTTTGTTTTGTTTGTCACTAAATTACAAATTCAGAATGCATAAAACAATAAATTGAAGGAGATTAAAAGAGAAGATTTAGGTGGAGAGGACTAGGGAAATGAATCCACCACACACCTCATAAACATGCTAGCTTGCAATTAACTTGGGGAACTACTTATGTAAATGGCCATGATATATAGAGATGTATGATAACTACACTATCTTCAAGAAATTCACACAATCAGAGCTAAGTATAAACCATCTAAGTATAATCCCTTAGGAATGGCCTATCAAATCCCTTACTTTGTATGGTAAATGCACATGTAATGAAAGACTAAGTATAATCCATCCACGGTTGGTATGAACCATCTACCTAACTACATTAAACTAGGGGTGTAGTATGGTTCATCGTTCCTAGGAATGGACTATCAAAACCTTCACAAGACATGCCAAGAAAACCATTTCATATTCTCATCTCCATTCTCACTATGAAGATATAAGCCCTATAATCATGAAAACATACAATCTAAGACAAGATGATACATTTAACACAATCATTTATTGAATTGAAGAACATTTACAACATGTGTAAGTCTCTAGAATATGAAAAGATCACAAATACACTTCATTCCCCAAATTAAAACAAGATTATAGCATGCTTACAAAGGAGGCTTCATCACCTCCCTAGATGGAGGTTTAGTTACCCATTGATGCACTAGAGGAAGGAGGAAGCAAAGCCTTGACCTCCATTTTCGAGCTCCCCTCTTCTAGCTCCAAGAACACACCTTTCTTGCTCTCTTCTCTCTCCTCTATCTTGTAAAAATGAAGCTTTTTGTATTGTGTGGCTCTTATCCCTCTTATCTACCACCAAAAGGCCACCAACCAACATCTCCAACCACTTCATTAAAGAGGAAAACAAAATGAAGAAACCAAGGTGCAAGTGGGCTGAAATGAGCCATTTCCGAAGGGCATTCTGCCCAAAATTCGAGCACTCTAAGCAAGGCCTCGAGCACTCGAATTTAGTGTAAAAAGCTCCATGCTTCACTTGCTCCGCCCAGACCTACTTTGGTTAAACAGTCATAACTTTGCACTCCGAACTCCGAATGATGAACCGTTTGAAGATTTAGAAAGCTAATTCAGAGCTCTAAATATTTCATGTTTTGGTGGAGATCCAATTCTCAAGGATGGTTGGTCGAAAATGAAGATTAAGGCAGAATTTCATTACTGCCAGGCAGTTCTGCGCACCTCTGGTAACAAGGCCATAACTCTCTGCTCCAAGCTCCGAATGACAAACCGTTTGAAGATTTAGAAAGCTAATTTAGAAATATAAATCTTTTATGTTATGAGGGAAGTCCAGTTCTCAAGTTTGGAAGGTCAAAATTGCAAGCAAAGTCCAGGTTCTACTGCTGCCAGAATTCAGCATTGGCACCTTTTGTTGCTCAAGATTCCACAAGGCCTTATTCTTGTTCCATTTTGGCCAATGAACCTGAAAATGCATAAAAACATAGAAATGAAGATAATCTACATAAATTAACATACAACGGACTTTACTAATGCAATTTAGGGCGCTTGAATATACAATATTCGGCGCTTATCACACCCCCAAACTTACATTTTGCTAGTCCCTTAGCAAAACTACAATGAAAAACTTAATGAAAAGACAACCATGGGCTTGCTACTACAAAAATATCATCCATGGTAAAATAAGATATATACATTGCTCAAAAATAACTTGAAATAGAAAAAGAGCTGGAGATGGGGTCATTGGGAAGACTACCTTGCATATATGAAGCATTGATACAAAAATTGGCTAAATACATTTCCACATACATGCATCAACATCAAAGTCTATATAAATAACTCAATTATCATCTCTTGAATGGAAATCAACTCTAGCTTTAGTGAAAGTGAATTGGATTCTCAACATGCGGCTTTTACTTTCTTTTCCAATTCCAAAGCACAAGTTTTCAAATCATTGAATTCCCCTTTAAATGAGGTCCCTAAGGCATGATTTTATTTACAAGACAACTTTTGTTGCTTGTTGACAATTTTTTTGTAACTCATAAGCGAAACATAGAATGGTTGTGCAATGCTGAAGTCCCTTAAGCTTTCTAACCAACCTATGTAGCAAGCGTTAGGCCAACAACTCCCAAACCAGATGGCTTTAGGGTGTTAAGTGTAGAGACACTCCATAGGGCTTAATAGCTCAAGTTGGAAAGGCTACGAACTCCAACGAACCATGTTTATTACCAGTTTATTTTTTTGAATGACCGTGCAATGTTTAAGCCCCTTAAGCTTTCTAACCAACCCCTGTAGCAAGCGTTAGGCCAACAACTCCCAAACCAGACGGTTTTAGGGTGCTAAGTGTAGAGATACTCCTAGGGCTTAATAACTCGAGTTGGAAAGGCTACGAACGTCAACTGATCATTATTTTCTTTCTTTCTCAGTTTTTTTTTTTTTTTTTTTTTTTTTTTTTTTTTTTTAGATTCATGCCAAAAGTATTCATCCATTAGGTTCATAAAATCAGATTAACTAGGGCAAGGTCAAGGTCAATCAAGTTGCATGCCTCACAGTTAAGTTTCCAATGTGCATCTGTGCATTGTGAAGCTTAAAAGAGTGTCAAATCCAGCGAGAATTTAATTGAGACATTTATACAGACTAATTTGAATCTACATGATCATTTCAACTCAAATTTTCTTTATTTTCAAAAATATCAGCTGCTTCTATGCACAAAGTTTTAAACATATGCTTTCATCTCCAACAGGTTTCAAATTCCATTATCATTGCTCAGCAAAAATGTAAAACCAAAAATACATAAATGCACCCCCAAACTTGAATGTCACAGTGTCCTCAATGTGAGAAGACAAGTAAATGAAAATAAGAACAGAGAGGGTTAAAGAACAATAATACCAAGCGGAGTGAGGAAGGCAAATGTTTCCATCTATGTGAATATGCAAGTGCTTCCCCCAAACTTGGACATGAAGACCTAGCAAAACACAACTAATATACACATGTAAAAGCATAGGCTCTTAAGAAAAATTAAAACAGAATTAAAAACACTAACCTGAATTATAGTGCAAGATAAAAATCCAAACAAAACACAAATGCAGACATTAGCCACAAGTGTAAAATGGATAGCAAAAGAATGCCAAAAGTGTGCCATTATTTTTATTTTTATTTTTTTTATTTTTTGAATGGCATGCATGAGGGTGTTGTGCAGGAATTGAGGATGGGGTTGATTGAGTGTGAAGGGTGGTGGGTGGTTAGGGAGTGAAGGTGCCGAGAGAGAGAAGGCTTGTGTGAGGGTTGGTTGGTGAATGAGAGAGGGGTGAAGGTTGGGGTGGTGGTCGGTTTGGTTGGTGTGTGCATGGTGTTGATGTGAATGGTTGGGATTGTGTTGGGAGGGTGGCCATGGAAGACATGCATGGTTGAGGATGATGAGGGGTTGCCGAGAGGTTAGTTTGTGGGTTGAGGTGGTGGAAGTTGAGGGAAATGAGGTGTGGGTTGCTTGGGTTGCCTAAGGATTGCATGGTGGAGAGGGAAGTTGGTGCGAGCACTCGGCATGGTGGTTTGGAGGTGGAAAGTGATGCCGAGGGGTTTGTTTGTGGGTTGGTGCATGGATAGAAGTGAGGTTGGGTTGATGATTTGCCGAGAGGGGTGGTGTGGTATGTTGCCGAGAGAGAGGGAGTTTAGGGGTGAGTTGGTGGGTTTGTACTGCATGGGGGTGGTATGCAGGTGAAGTTGTTTGGTTGGAGCCTAAGGAGAGGGTAGGTTGGTTTTGATGCAGGTCGTGGAGTGTTGCATGAGAGGTTGGTTGCGGTTTGCATGGAGATAAGCCGAGAGTGATTGAGGCTGGGTTGGTGAGGAGGTTGATTCGAGTGCTCGAACTGAGCCTGCGAGCACTCGAATTGAAGGCAGCCGAGATAGGTTGTAAGATGGATGCAGGTTGGTGGGTTGTGGAAGTTGGTCTGTAGAGATGCCAAGAGGGGTTTGTTGTGAGCATGGTGGTGATGCTGTTGGAGAGAGAGGAGTTTGGTGGTGAGGTTGAGCAATCTCGAGCACTCCAAATAAGAGCTTGGGGTGCTCGAAATTTTGGCAGAGGGCTCGGCTGTTGAGTGAGAGAGCTTGGGTGAGGTTGAGAGGGGGTTCGAGCACTCGAAGTTGGACTTCGAGTGCTCGAAAAACTGGCAGTGGCTGCGGAAGGAGGGGGAGATACCGAGAGTTGGGTTGTGGGGATGGTGTCATGCAAGAGGAGTAAGGTGGTTGTTGGGATGGTTGGTTAATGCTTGTTTTGTTGTAGGAGGTTGGTTTGGTTAGTCGAGCAGGTTTCTAGCACTCGAAATGCCTGCTTCGAGTGCTCGAAATACAGGCAGAGAGGAGAATGGTTGCATGGTTGTGTGGGATTGGCGAGCACTCGAAATGAAAGCTAGAGAGCTCGAAGGGAGGGCAGTGAGCTTGGGATGAGATTGGTTCACATTTCGAGCACTCGAAAATGGACTTAGAGCGCTCGAAATACAAGCAGTAGCCTCGGAATGGTTTTGTGCAAGCTTCATAGAGCTTTCGAGCACTCCAAAGAGGAAATAGAGTGCTCGAAATGAAGGCAGTAGCATTGAGGTTGAGAGATGAATTTTTTTGCATGCATTGTAACATTATGCAGTGAGGTTGAGAGATGAACTTTGCATGTCATTCCATTAGGTGCCTCATTCTTATGCATTGTGAATGTATACATGATCAACTGAGAGCTGAAGAATTGATAAAACCTTGCAACATGCTTCCAAATCAATGCATGGATGGATTATTTTCACCTTGCATGCATGGAAAATAATGAAACTTTGCATATTAATACAATCCAATGAATGGATGGATAATTGTCAAACTCTACACTTCATTGCAATGCAAGGAAAATTTTGAAAATTTTTCAGATTGTGCAATTTTCCTCCAATGAACTTCATTCCATTCCATGGAAAATTTTGAAAATTTTGTTTTTAAACTTTGCAATTTTTTTTTCAAACTTTGCAATCATCTCAAATGCATGGAAATATATATATATATATATATATTTTTAAAACTTTGCAACTCCATTTTAATTCAATGCATAGAAAAATTTAAACTTTGCACTTTCATTCCAATGTAATGCATGGATGGAAAATTTTGAAAACTTTTCAACTTCTTTCTAATGCATGGACAATTTGGAAATTTTTTCAAAATGTAGCACCTTTCCAACGCATGGATGATTTTGAGAAACCATGATCCAACAATGCATTGAAGATGAGAGGCTATGCATGTGAGTGCCATGTCGAAAGTCCGAGAAAATTGACTGATAGAGCCAGAAACTTCCGGGAATGAAAACAAGAGTTGAGAAGGTCTAAGAAGTCAATCTAAAAATGTGAAACACAACTTAAGAAAGTTCCAGAGAAAGTTAAATTTTGGCATTTCTTAACCATTTCCCATAAAATTTCATGGCTCAGGCAATTGAACATTAGGGAGGCATTGAAGTCGAAAGAATTGCTCCCCATGGGTGCTAAATTTAACGTCGATAGCTAGACGCACCGAGATCAGGTTAGTCCTCCTTACCCTATACCATGTCTCTCTAGAGAGTCATAGGTCCCCAAATAGGATAATTCTTTTAAAAGTGGAGGAGGAAGACTTTGAAGATAAAAGTGGAAAAGAGGTAACGGAAAGACCTCAACCCACTCTTCTTTCTCAATGAAGAACTTTGGACTATGGGGATGATTTGGATTATAGGAAGATCGATTAGGTGAGGGTGCACCAAGCAACGACTTATGAAGGGTCATATTGAGCACGGGAATGCTCAACAAGTTATCCTTCAGAATTTCAACATCCTCCCCACACTTATCCGGTGGTTTGGGCTCAACAGTTTGAGATAACTCAAGTGAGGGAATGGGATGAGATGCAAGCTCCCAAGAAAGAGATACATTTGATGTTGACAAAGGAAGAGAATGAATAGGAGGAATATCAAGCAAAGAATTGACCTCGCAAACAGAATTGGCAACATCAAAATCCTCATAATTAAAATGAGCTAAGCATGTTTTTAGAGGATCCTCCATTAAAGTAGGTGCATCAAGCAAGGGATTATGTAGGGGCTGTTTTGGAGTAGGGTAGACAATCTCTACATCATTATTTTTCCCATTTTGAGCCACAATTGCTTCATTTTGATGTGGGGCAACAATTTGATCTTCAACCACCATTTCATCATTTTCACATGTAATAACCACTTGATCATTCTCATGATGAAAGTTACTAGGAGTAATCTCATCATTCATAGAATTTTCTTTTGGATTGGCCATAAATTCAAATGAAAATGTTTCCTCCTCTTCATGATTTTTAGCATTAATCCTTTGTTGAATTTGAGATATTTGGTCATCTATCATTGCACTAACTTGGGACTGGTGATATGGTACCACTTGATTGATAGACTCTACTGTGGATTGCATGCTAGCAAGGGAAGCCAATAGTTGATTGTTGGAGTCCATCATTTGCGTGTGCATAGACTCCATCATTTGTTTGTTAGCAACAATTAGCTCATCCAATGGAGACGGTGGAAAAGGAGAAGAGGGCGGGAAAGAATGATCATTGGGTTGAAAAGGTTGAATATGAGATTGTGGGGTTGAATTTCCTATGTCATGCCACAAGAAGTTTTGTTGGTCTCCCCAACCCGAGTTGTAACCATTGAAGTATGGATTACTACCCGGTTCAAAGAAATTTTCATTTGGTTGCTCTAGATAAAAATCCGAGAATTGTCTCGTTGGAAGACAATCTCTTGTATGATGTGAATTACTAGAGCAAAAAGCACAAAATGCATGTGGTGTGTAGAATTGAGTTAGGAGATAATTATCCTCCATCTAGGAGTAATTCAACAACACACAAAGCAATCAATACAACACTTCATCACCATAACCTCCACATATGATATTCCCTTTCTCCTCAATTATCAAGACAAAAATTAAATTGGCCACGACAAGGACCGATGCTTGAACATGAAATTTAAATAGGATAAGAGCCTCAACAAGGGCTTCACAACTAAACTAAAACTAAATTTAACACATGCACAAATTTCACAACTCGAAACTAGAAGTCACGAGACTTACCTGGGGTCCTCTAAACTTACAATTTGCTAGCATTCCCACGGCGAGCTTCGAGTCCCTAGAATCTTACAACACTTAAAACACAAAGATAGTCAAAACACACAAGGAATATTCACAAGACACAATATTCACAATCAAACTAAAATTAACCCTAAACTTTGGTTGCTAAACCGTTTGCAGTCCCCGGCAACGGCGTCAAAAATTGATCGGTTGATCAACTATACATCAACCTTCGCAATAGCACGAATCATTGTAAAATAGGGCTATTGGTCGGGTAAGTCGAACCACTGGGACTGCGCTAGTCTTAAGGCAACCTAAGTGTCTAGAGTCATTTTAGAGTGATAAGGGGTGTTCATAGAGGGTTTGTTTTGTTTGTCACTAAATTACAAATTCAGAATGCATAAAACAATAAATTGAAGGAGATTAAAAGAGAAGATTTAGGTGGAGAGGACTAGGGAAATGAATCCACCACACACCTCATAAACATGCTAGCTTGCAATTAACTTGGGGAACTACTTATGTAAATGGCCATGATATATAGAGATGTATGATAACTACACTATCTTCAAGAAATTCACACAATCAGAGCTAAGTATAAACCATCTAAGTATAATCCCTTAGGAATGGCCTATCAAATCCCTTACTTTGTATGGTAAATGCACATGTAATGAAAGACTAAGTATAATCCATCCACGGTTGGTATGAACCATCTACCTAACTACATTAAACTAGGGGTGTAGTATGGTTCATCGTTCCTAGGAATGGACTATCAAAACCTTCACAAGACATGCCAAGAAAACCATTTCATATTCTCATCTCCATTCTCACTATGAAGATATAAGCCCTATAATCATGAAAACATACAATCTAAGACAAGATGATACATTTAACACAATCATTTATTGAATTGAAGAACATTTACAACATGTGTAAGTCTCTAGAATATGAAAAGATCACAAATACACTTCATTCCCCAAATTAAAACAAGATTATAGCATGCTTACAAAGGAGGCTTCATCACCTCCCTAGATGGAGGTTTAGTTACCCATTGATGCACTAGAGGAAGGAGGAAGCAAAGCCTTGACCTCCATTTTCGAGCTCCCCTCTTCTAGCTCCAAGAACACACCTTTCTTGCTCTCTTCTCTCTCCTCTATCTTGTAAAAATGAAGCTTTTTGTATTGTGTGGCTCTTATCCCTCTTATCTACCACCAAAAGGCCACCAACCAACATCTCCAACCACTTCATTAAAGAGGAAAACAAAATGAAGAAACCAAGGTGCAAGTGGGCTGAAATGAGCCATTTCCGAAGGGCATTCTGCCCAAAATTCGAGCACTCTAAGCAAGGCCTCGAGCACTCGAATTTAGTGTAAAAAGCTCCATGCTTCACTTGCTCCGCCCAGACCTACTTTGGTTAAACAGCCATAACTTTGCACTCCGAACTCCGAATGATGAACCGTTTGAAGATTTAGAAAGCTAATTCAGAGTTCTAAATATTTCATGTTTTGGTGGAGATCCAATTCTCAAGTATGGTTGGTCGAAAATGAAGATCAAGGCAGAATTTCATTACTGCCAGGCAGTTCTGCGCACCTCTGGTAACAAGGCCATAACTCTCTGCTCCAAGCTCCGAATGACAAACCGTTTGAAGATTTAGAAAGCTAATTTAGAAATATAAATCTTTTATGTTATGAGGGAAGTCCAGTTCTCAAGTTTGGAAGGTCAAAATTGCAAGCAAAGTCCAGGTTCTACTGCTGCCAGAATTCA
Organism: Cornus florida; assembly: GCF_030987335.1. Lineage (NCBI taxonomy): Eukaryota > Viridiplantae > Streptophyta > Magnoliopsida > Cornales > Cornaceae > Cornus > Cornus florida. Next base: position 73,524,045 of record NW_026775573.1, on the reverse strand, counting down.
GCATTGGCACCTTTTGTTGCTCAAGATTCCACAAGGCCTTATTCTTGTTCCATTTTGGCCAATGAACCTGAAAATGCATAAAAACATAGAAATGAAGATAATCTACATAAATTAACATACAACGGACTTTACTAATGCAATTTAGGGCGCTTGAATATACAATATTCGGCGCTTATCAGTAGTCATGCACCTAGACCTACCAGGGAATGTCATTAGGTCCAATTCTCCATCCAATGCGATATACGCACCCTAACCATGGTCCTAAGACTCAAGCTCATACCATGGCATATATAATAAATATATAAAGTCCATACTCCTAATATAAAATATCATCCATCTATATAGTGGTCTGATATATGTATAACAAATCCATCCTGAAACCATAATAGGTCATTCAATTTATTTGATTGACATGACACAAGTAGGTGAGGGACTTAACCTTTATGGTTAATCCATACCTTAATCCAAATTATGTAGGACTTAGTGTTTTGAACTAATCCATTCCCAATATAGGTAGGTCTTAGTGTTTTGAACTAAGTCATCCCTAATATGACACCGTCCCATACCGGTTCATATATATCCATAGAAGTAGGACCTAACCTTTTTATGGTTAATCTAACTCATTCCAAATTAGGTAGGATTTAGTGCTTGAACTAATTCATACCTAGTATGTCACCGTCCCATACCGGTACATACAATCCTCTAGTTAACATAATTGACAAAACAATATTAAATAGTCATCAACCGCAATCCACAGTATGCACAAGACAAGTTAATCTATATACATAAATATTAGGCATTCAATACAGAACCTAAAATCCAACTCCAACAATGTAAATTGCTACACAATTTGTACACATTTACATTCTCCATCATAATCCACGAATTGATACAATTTAGTACAATTTTAAGTATCAATTAAACCCAAGTTAAGCATAGGGAAATTCAGTTAATTCACTATACTTCAAATACTATAGAATTATGATTTATATATATATTTAAATCATACACAACAACCTTGCCAAGCTCCGGTATATAAACCTAGCAAATCCTCCAATATAGTCCACGAATTGATACAGTTAATAGAAATTTGAGTATCAATTAAACCCAAGCTAAGCATAGGTAATTTCAGTTAATTCACTATACTTATAACACTGTGGAGATATGATTATATATAATTAAATCATATAAAAACTTTGACAAGTTCCGGTAAGTAAAAACTAGCAAAAATAGTGTGCATCCTATACGCCTTTCCCTTAGGTTCTTCTTGCCCTATTCCTTAGTCAGATTATGAATTTATGTCTCCTCATAATTTTACAGGTTTATGACCATCATATATATCACTTAAAATAGTTTAAACGAGGTACAAAATCTCTGTATAGTCCAAACACAGCCTAAAAACCAACAATACGCAAAACTGGGTGTTTAAAACCAAAAATCCCAACTGAGCAAGCTAAGTTACAACTAAGCAAGCTAAGTTAGAAACTTAGTTGGCTGAGTTGCTAACTTAGTCGGCTGAGTTGATAACTTAGTCGGTTGAGTTTCCAACTGAGTCGGCTAAGTTGCCAACTTAGTCATCTCAGTTTCCAACTGAGTCGGCTAAGTTGGTGCTGAAGCTGTCTTCTTCGTCTGTTCAGCCTCTATAAACCCTAAAACTCCATTGTTAATGCCTCTAAGCTTCAACCTATGTACAATACACCCATACTAAATTATTTTAAGTCTTTTAGTAGGCAAATAATCAACTTAAACAACAGTTCATGCATAAAGATCAAAGAAATAAAGAAATCATGAACAAGTATATATATACATGAACCTCTCTGTTTTAGTTTGATTAAGCATGCATGATTATTTCATTTTAGCATTAATTAAACCCTTGGAGTCTAGCTAGGCATGTACAGAACACAAGTTTATAGGAATGAGATAGAATGAAACTTGCCTTTAGGTTTCAGTTTGAAACCTAATAACGTCGTCTCTAAATTTCAGAATTCCAAGACTGTTCTCCACCTCAATTCACTGTTCTCCTCCTTTGTTGCCTCTTGGTTCCACCCACGAGCAACTCCCTTTCTTCCTCCTTGAGCTTCTATATGTTTCGCTCAAGCCTCTCTCTGTTCTTTCTCACGTTTCCCTCTGTTTTACCTCTCCAGTCGTCAATAGGGTTTTCCAACCCTAGCAGACTTATACCATTTTATATATATAGGTCTTTACGAAAACCTAATTCTAATTCCAATTAATTCTAAGTTGGCTACACCATGAATAAATGAAACCCTAAATTTAAATTCAAAACAACCATCTAAAATATAAACCATATAATCCATATACAACACACGTCAATTAAAACCAATTAATCAACCAATTAAATTAAAACAAATAAACAATTAATTCAAAACAAATAATCAATTAAATCAAATCAAATCCAAAAAAAATAAACAATTACAGTTAAATAATTAATTTAAAGAAATACACCAATACAATTTAAACAATTAATTTCCATAAACACAATGAATTAGTTAAGGAACAAAACACATAAATCACACAATTAAATAAAATGCAATAAAAACAAAATTAAATTCTCATTTTATCCTTTTGAAAACTAGGGTATTACAACAAGTAAGGCACCGAGCCACAAACTGTGAAACATCCCATTTCATACCTTACCACCAAAACTGTCGCCGTAGATTGTGATACATCTTCGTACCACCAAGATGAACTACAAGTCGAGCGTGGTGAAAATCTCGAAGAACGTCTTTAAGAAAAGACAAAGGAACAAACATCATTCCCTTGTACCTGAGACCACCGTCTGAATGTAAGGTCCAGCCCTTTACATTCTCGCCGCCTGAAATCCGAACGTGGATGACCTTCGTCTCCCCATCCTTTAACTGTGCCTCAATAACTCTACTAACAAGGGCCAGTTGAGCCATAAGGCTAAACAAAATAGCCGGTGAAACATCCTCATAATACTATAAACCAAGATCTGCGAGCTCTTCTAGCATCTTCTATCTGTAAACGGAAATGCTAGCAAGAGTCCCCCGTGACTTCCTACTTAATGCATCGGCCACTACATTGGCCTTACCCGGATGATACTGTAACTCAAAGTCGTAATCCTCCATGAACTCCACCAATCTATTCTGTCTCAAGTTCAAATCCTTCTAAGAGAATAGATACTTGAGACTCTTGTGATCGGAGAAAACCTCAAACTTTTCCCCATACAAATAGTGTCTCCACCCTTTCAAGGCAAAGATAACTGTTGCCAACTCCAAATCATGTGTCAGATAGTTCAACCCATGAGTCTTCAACTGTCGAGACCCATAAGCAACCACCCGCTCTGTCTACATCAAGACACAACCCAAACCTTCCCATGAAGCATCACAAAAGATCATATAACCCAAACCTCATTTAGGAACGATCAAAACTGGGGCCGAAGTCAACCTGACCTTCAACTCCTGAAAAGCAAACTCACATGCCTCATTCCATACAAACTTGACCCCCTTGCGGGTAAGTCAAGTCATAGGTGCCGCTAAATGAGAGAAATCCCGAACAAATCTCTGGTAGTAGCCGGCTAGGCCAAGGAAACTCCGAATCTCAAACACTGTCTTCGGATGCTCCCAATCCATCACCGACTCAATCTTCGACGGATCCATTGCAACACCACCCCTTAACACAACATGTCCAAGGAACTTCACTTTCGGTAGCCAAAATTCGCATTTCTCGAACTTAGCGTACAATCGATTATCCCTAAGGATCTGCAACATTGTCCTCAAATGATACTCATGTTCCTCCACCGAAGCTGAGTACACGAGAATGTCATTAACAAAAACCACAACGAACTGATTAAGATGGTCACTGAATACACGGTTAATCAAGTCCATAAAAGCTGCTGTAGCATTGGCCAAACCAAATGGCATCACTAGAAACTCATAATGGCCATACCATGTGCGGAAAGCTGTAATGACCCGGATTTTCACGGATATTTTTTTTCCGTTGTCTTTCCTTTCCGAGTTCAGTTCCTTTTCGCTTAGTGTCGTCTCGAGTACTCTGGAGTGATTTTCGAGACCCTTTTCTGTGGATTGACAACTTCCTTTGAGGACCGAGTCGTTTCCACATTTTTTATTTTTCGACACTATTCACCTTTTGTCCTTTTCCCTATTTTGTCCTTTTTCCCGTTTGACAGTTTGTTGGAGTAACCACACTTCCTGTGTTTGGAGTTGGTTTTTGACTTCATGTATCTCCATCTTGAGTGGTTTCCACGAAATACATATCTTTATTTTTGCAAGAAAGTATTCTGGTTGCTCCCGGTGTCCATAGGGGCATGGATGCAAAGTTCTTTGAAATTATTTTCTTTTCTTGTGGTGATTTTCGTAAACATCTTTTGAAGATATTTTATTTCAGTGGTTTTTAAGAAAATATTTTTGGAAGATATTTTCATTCTGGGCTATTAGTGCAGTTTTCACTTTTTGGAGGGGCCATTGTGCAATTAATGAAAGTTATTGCTAAATGCCTTATTTTGAGCCTGGATCCTCGTACGGGATTCATTTTCACTTTTTATCAAGTTGTGTACTCTTAGAAATTCCTTCTGGTCATTGTTTTCCAGTTTCAGGGTTTCTGGCCCCAATTAGCGCCAAACTTGTTTGGGGCATAACTTTCGGCTCGAGACTCAGTTTTTGAAGCCATTTCTTCCGTTGTCCATATTTTCTCATTTTGAATCTTTTTCATTCACAGAGTTTTGTCATTTGAGCGTGTCTGCTCAAATTTCACTTTTTCGGACCCGGCGAGGCCCGTTCGGGGCACTTTTTGAGATTTCTATAAAAGGGGGGTGAGATATTTTATTTTTTCATCTTCCCCACTCTCTTCCACGACCTGAAGCTTCCATGGCAGCCCAAGGGAGGCTGTCACCTTCTCTCTCCTCTTTTGAGCTTCATTCCTTTGTCAGAACATAGAAGGGCCTTTGCGTTTAGTGTTCGTGTTGACTACGTGCTTCTTTCACCCTTATTAGAACCCATTTCTAACCATTCTTTGAGTTTGGGTTTGAAGTCAAGTTGTGATTTTGATGGGGCTTCCTTGGGGGTTATGTGCACGGTGTAGTCCCTGACAAAACCTAGAAGTTTCGTCGGATTCGAAGCGGTTTCCATTTGGTGGCTTTTGAGATTTTCATCTCAAATTGAGGTAGGGGATGTTCTAGGATTTTGTGTGTGTTGTATTGAGTGTTTAGTATGATTATACAACTTAATTGCATGCCTTTTATCAATTCTAGAAAATTAGTATTAATTATTTCTTTGTATGAAATTTAATTCACAAGGATGTGTATAACTTAGAATGGAATTGTGCCATGCTAGAAAATCATGTTTTAATATGTTTGTTAACATATATTAAATTGGGATTAATTGAATAAGAATTACACTTTTTATTTAATATTTATCTTTGGTGAAAGATTAAATCACATGGCCATACTTTTCATGAAATTAACTTGTAGTATGCTTTTAAATTAAGTCTTACCATGTTTGTTAACATACTTTAATTTGAGAGTATTTGGACAAGTATGAAAATCTAGATATTTTAAATTAAATGATTAATTAAAATCTATTTAATGGTTCCCTTGGCCCAATTAAGTTTTTTACTTCATAATCATGATGATTAGGACTTGTGTACTACTATATATTAAATTGGGACCATTTGAAGTTGCTTTAAAACTTAGAAGTTTAATTATCCTGATATAATTAAATTCTACCTTGTTGTGCCATTGGCCTAATTGAGATTTTAGTGAATGTATGTATATACTATGCTATATTATATAATATGCATTGATTTGGGGCCATTTGATTGAGATTTGAAAGCTAGGGAATTTAATTAGTTTATTTGATTAAATTCCGTTTCTATTACTTTAATGATTAAATCCTGAAATTGGCATTCATAATATGTTTGAAGCATGATTTTAGACTTGTAATAGATTTATAAATTATGTTTTCAATATTGGATTATATTGTTATAGCGTGTAGCGAATTGCACACTGAAGATTCGACATGTGATGTTATTATAGCGCGTAACGGATCACGCTCTGAAGATTCGACATTGTCATCCTATAGTTGTTGTGGATTTAGAGCATCTGTTGTGTGGTTACAACCTACTTGTGCATGAAGGTAGTTTCGTGTACTGTTTAATACGTATATAAGTTGTTAACTTATTTATTTTTAAATTGCTTGGGACATTGTTAAGCTGTGATGGCTAGGGTTTGGCTCTAGTACGGGGATAAGAGTCCTCTAAGTCAAAAGTTCGCGCGTTGGGTAGGCTGCCTAGGGGTTAGTAGCTCCAAATTAGCCCTATAAAGTTCGCGCGTTGGGTAGGCTGCCTGGGGGTTAGTAGCTCCAAATTTGCCTTGTCTCGGCGGAAATCCGAGCTATGATGTCCAAGTCTTCCACTATTTGATTTCGCATTTAATTCCAAGTTGACAACCAATGTTTAATTGTGACTTGTGGTTTTGGTAATTGGCGATTTGATGTTGTTAAGTACATCCATACTAAATTGATATATTTAGTTGATTTCACACTTTTAGATTGCTAGTTGATAACCTAGAGAATCTATGTCTTGATGTGTGGTATTAGATATTTTAGACTTCAAGTTGATAACCTTGAGAACCACTATGTTGTTGCTTTGTGTAAGCATGCTCCTATGTTGTTGCTTTGTGTAAGTATGACCCTATGTTGTTAAAATTACATGAATGAGGTGATTGATGCTAGAAATGATCTTAGGTAGCTAGGATGCTCCCTGAGTCTCACCTTGACATCGACGTTAGGTGGAATGAACCATAATAATTAAATCATGCAACTTGTAAAACTTTAGGTCGATGCATGCTCATTTCCTACGAGTAGCTTTATGTTACTCATCCCTACGATACTGGGGCATATTTCAGGTACAGGATACAAGATTGGAGATTGCAATTGCTTGGGTGATTTGCTGAGTTGAGTTTCTTTAGAAGTATTCTTGTTCACATGCAAGTGTTAGCATGTTCATGATTTGTCTATGAAATGTAATTTTTCTAACTTGGAGGTTTGACATGTCAAATGTTGTAAATGTATTGTAATGAGGCCATAGGCCATTGTAGCACATCTATTTTATCATATTACATACACTTGCATGCTCACTTTGGCAAACAATACCTTCCTTGATGAAACAAAAACTCTAAGTAGCATTTTTAGGGAGTTTTACCCTATTCTGTTCCAGGGGCATTTCGGGTATTTCACAATGTATTTTTTTCATTTTTCCTCAAGATTCACGTAGAAAACTCAATTTTCAGGGAGGTTTCTTCTTTGTGTTTTTCCAGAAAACATCATCTTGGCCCTCAAAAATCCATATTTTTCCAGAAAAACCTTGCTGCCAGATTTTGCAAATTTTTAGTACAAATGTAGTTGGTACTATTCATTGACTTTTTTTTTAAAAGCGTCACGACCGATCCAAAACTTCCGGTGGTCTTGTGGGTGTATTTTAAGATTGCTTTTTCAATTTAGGCAATTTAAAAACCTCCCGAAGCCCTATTTCCAAAACTTGGGCAGTAGCTCGGATTATTTTTTTTCCTCTTGACCTGATTTTCTTGGGAGAATTCCGGGCATTTTATAATGCATTTTTTTTGTTTCCATTCGATATTGGGGTAGGAAACTTGATTTTAGGAGGGGTTTCTTCTGTGAGTTTTTCCAAAAAAATCCGTTTAGATGCCTGTTTTTACTCTCAGTTGCAGCAGTGATGGGTTGTCCTCGTCGGGCCGCCACGACATCTTTTTTGTTTTTGACCTTTCTTCCCCGTCCGGACTCCAAATTGAGTAAAATTTTTTTTGAACTTAACTAATTTGTCATTGTCTTTCCAGTGGTGTGCTCGATAGCACCTGAATCCACTTTTTGTAAAATGACCATTTTGCCCCTAGGTTTTTTTTGTCCATTTTTGAAACGACACTTCTGCATTTGTTTCCTTTGGGTTTCGTGACCTTATTGAGGGTCACATTGGTGTCTTAGAGATGCATTGTTTCTCTAGAGACCGTTGTTTCACCTTTTGCTTCCGCATTTCGGATCCATTATCGGGTCATCTTTTGGTCATCACTGACGCACTGGGTTTACAAAACTTGGGCCGTCACAAGTGGTATCAGAGTTCGTAGGTTCGAAAACCTTAGGACGACAGGTTTTGGGTGCATATCATTCTTTTGTTACCATGCTCTATGTGTTTATATGCTTTATGATAACATGTTTTGGTTGATAACATGTTTATGTGCTTACATGCTATATGTTGTATGTCGTTCGTTTAGCATTGTTTTATTCTAATGTAAAGAGCATGACATGTGACGTATGCTAGATTAGAATTGTATATGCATAATTATGTTGCATATTTGGCATGACACGGGATTGGTCATTGAGGCACGAGTTGAGGTTGATGGTAATTGTAGTCACAGTTTCGTGATAGTATAAGTTGTTGTCGACCTAGTATTGGTTTTAAGGTAGGTGGATGGTCACCTTTTATTTAGGCTCTCATGAGATGAGTTGTTTGGCATTACCATAGTGCTGGATTTGTTAGTTTGGGGCCATTATGAGGTTATGGACCTCTTAGGATCCTTGATTGTTCAGGATGATTCCTCTGGAACTTGCCTTTTTCGTGGGCGGGTACGTTGTGGGCAGGTGCATGGCACTGTCATGCTACCGTACTGGCATGCTACATGTGCAGTTCGGATGGAATCAGTGTCGATTTTGTTTTGATAGGCGTTATCCTTTTGATCGATGATGATGGTGTTTGTTTTGGGGATCAGTCGTGGTGATTGATTTGGTTGTTGTTTGCATGGCTATAGTTGCCATTTTCTTTGGAGTTCTCTTTGAGTGATGATGCTTTTAGGATCAAGTCGATTGATTAATGTTTCGGGTAGAGAGAGCATTGCATTGTTAGCGTCACTTGTAGTGTCACCTCTAAATTTGGAGTTAGATTGTTAGAGTCTTACCATTGTGGTAAGGGCTCGCATTTGTTTTGAGACAGGTTGATGTCGTATTGGTTTTTGGAGACAGTTTATGGCTAGAACTGGTCCTTCCTTTTGCTTAGACACTATAGGACACGATGTCCATAGGGTTCATTGTTGCATCATTTTGTCTTTTACAGTTTTGTTTACTGCCATGTTAGTAGTATGAATTATGATGTTGTGATGCATGAGTAGATGGAGTTGTATCCACATTTGCCTTCTTATTGTGTGGCATTAGTATGCCTTCCTTATATGCTTAGAGATGCCATACTGTTATTACGCTTTAATGACATGCTTTTATGCTTATGTGGAGACGTGTTGTATTTACCTTTGATTTTTATCTATGTGAGTAGATTTCTTTCTGGTAGTTGCATTCCTTGTCACATGCATGACTTCCAGATTTGGGTTCCCTTTTATTTCTCCTCAGTCGCACGTAGTGTGTATGTGGTTTCCGTAAAAGTTTCGTTGTGAGAATCCTTGTAGAGGAGTTGTCACATTTATTCCATCTTGAGCTGTCCACTTCCCTAAGGTGGGAAGGATGCTCCATTTTCGTGTTTGTCATATCGACACTTGCAAGAGGATAGGGTTTCTTCTCTTTTTTTGGTTCGTGTTAAGGACTTTACAAGGAGTGAGTCTCTTCTTTTGTGCACAGTTCTTGGTTGATTGGTCCGTGAGGATCACCATTGTTGTTTTGAGTCCTTGGTGAGGATTTGATGGATTTTGGTTGACTTACTTCAATGTAGGGGGTGAACTCTTTGACCTTGTTGTCTTTCATTTCAGAGATGGGGTTGTGGTGTTGTCCTTTTTAAGACTGGTGGTTCCCTTTCTTTCGTGTCTTCCTTAGGGAGTTTTTGCAGTGGTTGTTAACAGAATTATGGTACTCGGAGTGAGTTGATTTGTGTGAGATCATTTTATAGGGACTTGTGTCCATATCATTGAGGATTTTTTTGATTGTGAGGTGAGCTCGATGCTATTTTGAGAATGTCTTTTAGAGACTTGTTTCGATTTTGGAGACCTGGATGTGGTTGACCCTTAGGAGAAATTTTGAAGGATCGCAGTTGGATTTGGCATGTTTGTGAAGTTTTCTCGTCCTAATTATGGCAAGGCATCGTTTTGAGGAATTGTAATTCCAATGATTGGGTATGGAATGAAATTGAGGAATTTTGATTTAGCCTGGTATTGCCAAGCACGGTTTTGAGAGACTCTATTTTTATGACCATGGTTGTCAGAATTTTGATGTGTATGCCATGTGGTGGACTTGTTTTTCGAGGACTTAGTTATCCATGATAAGGATGTGGATCTGATGTTTAATTTCGGTGTAGTTTTGTAGTTGATCTGTTTCAGGGAGATATGTGGGACTTTCAATGAAATGTCTTGTATTGAGGTTCGTTTTGATTCATAGTGGGGTTAATTTATCTGTCAGGTTTTGGATTCCTGATTAATGTTGTTAATAGAGGTATTTTGAGACATTGGAGATATTGGTTTTGTTGTATTGAGGATTTAAGGCCTTAAGCATAGCGGTACCTATAGCATTGTTGTCAGAGTTTTGGGATTGGCCAGGATGGTCTGGCCGGACATCTTTGGACCATATCTCAACTTTGGTACAAAATGTTGGTCCCCATAGTGCTTTTGGTAATGATTATTTTTGACATTGATGTTATTTGTATCGAGAGGTTTCTTGGGTAGACCTAGTGGGGGGCAGGTTATGAATTAGTGCCTTATACTGCCATGCTACCGTACAAAGTTATGTGTTGTGAGCGAGTACTAGTTGCCGTCGATGCTACCTTACTGACGAGTAAGTATGGGCGGGCACTAGGCACTATCATTGCTACCACACATTTGAGTACGTCGTGGGCGGGTTCTGGTCGCTATTCATACTGCCGCATCATCTTGTTCGGTACCCTGATATGATACGTGGTTATCTTGGAGATCTTTTGATGGTCGTTTTTGGATCGGTATGATGGTTCATCTAGAGGGATGTTTACGGTTGTTGTCTTCCGTTCCTTTGTCTCACCTTGGGTTCTGTGTGTGAGTTCCGACTTGTTGGGTGGCCATTTAGTCACCTTCCTTTTGAGAGGTTGTCCTGTCATTAGCATGTGGGTGCGAATGACAATGGTTTGTGCGTTGTTTTTCAGCTTTGGGTTTTGTTTTGTATTTCGTTGTGTGGGATACTCGAAGATGTACTCCGTAGTTATCCTGGTTTCGCCTTTTTGTTTTGGTTGGGGCTGGATTTCGGGGACGAAATCCCTTTAAGGTGGGAAGGTTGTAATGACCCGGATTTTCATGGATATTTTTTTTCCATTGTCTTTCCTTTCTTAGTTCAGTTCCTCTTCGCTTAGTGTCATCTCGAGTGCTCTGGAATGATTTCTGAAACTCTTTTCTATGGATTGACAACTTCTTTTGAGGACCGAGTCGTTTCCACATTTTTCGTTTTTCGACACTATTCACCTTTCTTCCTTTTCCCTATTTCGTCCTTTTCCCTATTTTGTCTTTTCCCCGTTTGACAGTTTGTTGGCGTAACCACACTTCTTGTGTTAAGAGTTGGTTTTTGACTTCATGTATCTCCATCTTGAGTAGTTTCCACGAAATACGTATCTTTTTTGCAGGAAAGTACTCTGGTTGCTCCCGGTGTCCATAGGGGTATGGATGCAAAGTTTTTTGAAATTATTTTCTTTTCTTGGGGCTTTTTTCGTAAATATCTTTTGAAGATATTTTATTTCAGGGGTTTTTAAGAAAATATTTTTGGGAGATATTTTCATTCTGGGCCATTAGTGCAGTTTTCACTTTTTAGAGGGGCCATTGTGCAATTAATGAAAGTTATTGCTAAATGCCTTGTTTTGAGCCTGGATCCTCGTACGAGAATCATTTTCACTTTTCGTTGAGTCGTCTACTCTTAGAAATTCCTTCTGGTCATTGTTTTCCAGTTTCAGGGTTTCTGGCCCTGGTTAGCGCCAAACTTGTTTGGGGCATAACTTTCTGCTCGGGACTCCGTTTTTTATGCCGTTTCTTCTGTTGTTCATATTTTCTCATTTTGAATCTTTTTTGTTCATAGAGTTTTGTCATTTGAGTGCGTATGTATATACTATGCTATATTGTATAATATGCATTGATTTGGAGCCATTTGATTGAGATTTGAAAGCTAGGGAATTTAATTAGTTTATTTGATTAAGTTCCGTTTCTATTACTTTAATGATTAAATCCTAAAATTGGCATTCATAGTATGTTTGAAGCATGATTTTAGACTTGTAATAGATTTATAAATTATGTTTTCAATATTAGATTATATTATTATAGCGTGTAGCAAATCGCACACTGAAGATTCGACATGTGATGTTATTATAGCGCGTAACGAATCGCGCTCTGAAGATTCGACATTGTCATCCTATAGTTGTTGTGGATTTAGAGCATGTGTTGTGGTTACAACCTACTTGTGCATGAAGGTAGTTTCGTGTACTGTTTAATACGTATATAAGTTGTTAACTTATTTATTTTGGAGTTGCTTGGGACATTGTTAAGCTGTGATGGCTAGGGTTTGGCTCTAGTACGGGGACAAGAGTCCTCTAAGTCAAAAGTTCGCGCGTTGGGTAGGCTGCCTAGGGGTTAGTAGCTCCAAATTAGCCCTATAAAGTTCGCGCGTTGGGTAGGCTGCCTGGGGGTTAGTAGCTCCAAATTTGCCTTGTCTCGGTGGAAATTCGAGCTGTGATGTCTAAGTTTTCCACTATTTGATTTCGCATTCAATTCCAAGTTGGCAACAAATGTTTAATTGTGACTTGTGGTTTTGGTAATTGGCGATTTGATGTTGTTAAGTACATCCATACTAAATTGATATATTTAGTTGATTTCACACTTTAGATTGCTAGTTGATAACCTAGCGAATCTATGTCTTGATGTGTGGTATTAGATATTCTAATTATGCTAAATTGTTATATTTAGTTGATGTTGCATTTTAGACTTCAAGTTGATAACCTTGAGAACCACTATGTTGTTGCTTTATGTAAGCATGCTCCTATGCTGTTGCTTTGTGTAAGTATGACCCTATGTTGTCAAAATTGTATGAATGAGGTGATTGATGCTAGAAATGATCTTAGGTAGCTAGGATGCTCCCTGAGTCTCACCTTGACATAGACGTTAAGTGGAATGAATCACAATAATTAAATTATGCAACTTGTAAAACTTTAGGTCGATGCATGCTCATTTCCTACGAGTAGCTTTATGTTACTCACCCCTACGATACTGGGGCATATTTCAGGTACAAGATACAAGATTGGAGATTGCAATTGCTTCGGTGATTTGCTGAGTTGAGCTTCTTTACAAGTATTCTTGTTCACATGCAAGTGTTAGCATGTTCATGATTTGTTTACGAAATGTAATTTTTCTAACTTGGAGGTTGGACATGTCAAATGCTATAAATGTATTGTAATGAGGCCATAAGACATTGTAGCACATCTATTTTATCATATTACATACACTTGCATGATCACTTTGGCAAACAATACCTTCCTTGATGAAACAAAAACTCTAAGTAGCATTTTTAGGGAGTTTTACCCTATTCTGTTCCAGGGGCATTTCGGGTTTTCACAATGCATTTTTTTCATTTTTCCTTTAGAGTCACGTAGAAAACTCAATTTTTAGGGGGGTTTCTTCTTTGTGTTTTTCCAGAAAACAACATCTTGGCCCTCAAAAATCCATATTTTTCCAGAAAATTCTTGCTGCCAGGTTTTGCAAATTTTTAGTACAAATGTAGTTGGTACTATTCATCGACTTTTTTTTAAAAATCGTCACGACCGATCCGAAACTTCCGGAGGTCTTGTGGATGTATTTTAAGATTGATTTTTCAATTTAGGCAATTTAAAAACCTCCCGAAGCCCTATTTCCAAAACTTGGGCAGTAGCTCGGATTATTTTTTTTTCTCTTAACCTGATTTTCTTGGGGGCATTCTGGGCATTTTATAATGCATTTTTTTTGTTTCTATTTGAGATTCGGGTAGGAAACTTGATTTTAGGGGGGGTTTCTTCTTTGAGTTTTTCCAAAAAAATCCGTTTGGATGCTTGTTTTTACTCTCAGTTGCAGCAGTGGTAGGTTGTCCTCGTCGGGCCGCCACAACATCATTTTTGTTTTTGACCTTTCTCCCCTGTCCGGACACCAAATTGAGTTAAAAAAATTTTGAACTTGACTAATTTGTCATTGTCTTTCCAGCGGTGTGCTAGATAGCACCTGAATCCACTTTTTACAAAATGACCATTTTGCCCCTAGGTTCTTTTTGTCCGTTTTTTAAACGACACTTCTGCATTTGTTTCCTTTGGGTTCCGTGACCTCATTGAGGGTCACATTGGTCTCTTAGAGATGCATTGTATCTCTAGAAACCGTTGTTTCACCTTTTGCTTCCGCATTTCGGATCCATTATCGGGTTATCTTTTGGTCATCACTGACGCACTGGGTTTACAAAACTTGGGCCGTCACAAGTGGTATCAGAGCTCCTAGGTTCGAAAACCTTAGGATGACGGGTTTTGGGTGCATATCATGCTTTTGTTACCATGCTCTATATGTTTATATACTTTATGATAACATGTTTTGGTTGATAACATGTTTATGTGCTTATATACTACATATTGTATGTCGTTCGTTTAGCATTGTTTTATTCTAATGTAAAGAGCATGACATGTGACGTATGCTAGATTAGAATTGTATATGCATAATTATGTTGCATATTTGGCATGACACGGGATTGGTCATTGAGGCACGAGTTGAGGTTGATGGTGATTGTAGTCACAGTTTCGTGATAGTATAAGTTGTTGTCGACCTAGTATTGGTTTTAAGGTAGGTGGATGGTCACCTTTTGTTTAGGCTCTCGAGAGATGAGTTGTTTGGCATTACCATAGTGCTGGATTTGTTGGTTTGGGGCCATTATGAGGTTATGGACCTCTTCGGATCCTTGATTGTTCACGATGATTCCTCTGGAACTTGCGTTTTTCGTGGGCGGGTACGTTGTGGGCGGGTGCATGGCACTGTCATGCTACCGTACTGGCATGCTACATGTGCAGTTCGGATGGAATCAGTGTCGATTTTGTTTTGATAGGCGTTGTCCTTTTGATTGATGATGATGGTGTTTGTTTTGGGGATCAGTCGTGGTGATTGATTTGGTTGTTGTTGGCATGGCTATAGTTGTCATTTTCTTTGGAGTTCTCCTTGAGTTATGACGCTTTTGGGATTAAGTCGATTGATTGATATTTCGGGTAGAGAGAGCATTGCATTGTTAGCGTCACTTGTAGTGTCACCTCTAGATTTGGAGTTAGATTGTTAGAGTCTTACCATTGTGGTAAGGGCTCGCATCTGTTTTGAGACAGGTTGATGTCGTATTGGTTTTTGGAGACAGTTTATGGCTAGGACTGGTCCTTCCTTTTGCTTAGACACTCTAGGACACGATGTCCATAGGGTTCATTGTTCCATCATTTTGTCTTTTGCAGTTTTGTTTACTACCATGTTAGTAGTATAAATTATGATGTTGTGATGTATGAGTAGATGGAGTTGTATCCACATTTGCCTTCTTATTGTGTGGCATTAGCATGCCTTCCTTATATGCTTAGAGATGTCATACTGTTATTACGCTTTAATGACCTGCTTTTGTGCTTACGTGGAGACGTGTTGTATGTACCTTTGATTTTTATCTATGTGAGTAGATTTCTTTCTGGTAGTTGCATTCCTTGTCATATACATGACTTCCAGGTTTGGGTTCCCTTTTGTTTCTCCTCAGTCACATGTAGTGTGTATGTAGGTTTCCGTAAGAGTTTCGTTCTGAGATTCCTTGTAGAGGAGTTGTCACATTTGTTCCATCTTGAGCTGTCCACTTCCCTAAGGTGGGAAGGATGCTCCATTTTCGTGTTTGTTATATCGACACTTGCAAGACGATAGGGTTTCTTCTCTTTTTTTGGTTCGTGTTAAGGACTTTACAAGGAGTGAGTCTCTTCCTTTGTGCATAGTTCTTGGTTGGTTGGTCCGTGAGGATCACCATTGTTGTTTTGAGTCCTTGGTAAGGATTTGATGGATTTTGGTCGACTTACTTCCATGTAGGGGGTGAAGTCTTTGACCTTGTTGTCTTTCATTTCAGAGATGGGGTTGTGGTGTTGTCCTTTTTAGGACTGGTGGTTCCCTTTCTTTCGTGTCTTCCTTAGGAAGTTTTTGCTGTGGTTGTTGACGAAATTATGGTACTCGGAGTGAGTTGATTTGTGTGAGATCATTTTATAGGGACTTGTGTCCATATCATTGAGGATTTGTTTGATTGTGAGGTGAGCTCGATGCTATTTTGAGAATGTCTTTTAGAGACTTGTTTCGATTTTTGAGACCTGGATGTGGTTGACCCGTAGGAGAAGTTTTGAAGGATCGCAGTTGGATTTGGCATGTTTGTGAAGTTTTCTCGTCCTAATTATGGCTAGGCATCGTTTTGAGGAATTGTAATTCCAATGATTGGGTATGGAATGAAATTGAAGAATTTTGATTTAGCCTGGTATTGCCAAGCACGGTTTTGAGAGACTCTGTTTTTATGACCATGGTTGTCAAAATTTTGATGTGTATGCCACGTGGTGGACTTGTTTTTTGAGGACTTAGTTATCCATGATAAGGATGTGGATCTGATGTTTAATTTCGGTGTAGTTTTGTAGTTGATCTGTTTCAGGGAGATATGTGGGACTTTCAATGAAATGTCTTATATTGAGGTTCGTTTTGATTCATGGTGGGGTTGATTTATCTGTCAGGTTTTGGATTCCTGATTAATGTTGTTAATAGAGGTATTTTGAGACATTGGAGATATTGGTTTTGTTGTATTGAGGATTTAAGGCCTTAAGCATAGCGGTACCAATAGCATTGTTGTCAGAGTTTTGGGATTGGCCAGGATGGTCCGGCCGGACATCTTTGGACCATATCTCAACTCTGGTACAAAATGTTGGTCCCCGTAGTGCTTTTGGTAATGATTATTTTTGACATTGATGTCATTTGTATCAAGAGGTTTCTTAGGTAGACCTAGTGGGGGGCAGGTTATGAATTAGTGCCTTATACTGCCATGCTACCATTCAAAGTTATGTGTTGTGGGCGAGTACTAGTTGCCGTCGATGCTACCTTACTGACGAGTAAGTATGGGCGGGCACTAGGCAGTATCATTGCTACCACACATTTGAGTACATCGTGGGCGGGTTCTGGTCGCTATTCGTACTGCCGCATCGTCTTGTTCAGTACCCTGATATGATACGTGGTTATCTTGGAGATCTTTTGGTGGTCGTTTTTGGATCGGTATGATGGTTCATCTAAAGGGATGTTTACGGTTGTTGTCTTTCATTCCTTTGTCTCACCTTGGGTTCTGTGTGTGAGTTCTGACTTGTTAGGTGGCCATTTAGTCACCTTTCTTTTGAGAGGTTGTCATGTCATTAGCACGTGGGTGCAAATGACAATGGTTTGTGCGTTGTCTTTCAGCTTTGGGATTGCTTTTGTATTGCGTTGTGTGGGATACTCGGAGATGTACTCCGTAGTTATCCTGGTTTTGCCTTTTTGTTTTGGTTGGGGCTAGATTTCGGGGACGAAATCCCTTTAAGGTGGGAAGGTTGTAATGACCCGGATTTTCACGGATATTTTTTTTCCGTTGTCTTTCTTTTCTGAGTTCAGTTCCCCTTCGCATAGTGTCGTCTCGAGTGCTCTGGAGTGATTTTCGAGACTCTTTTCTGTGGATTGACAACTTCCTTTGAGGACCGAGTCGTTTCCTCATTTTTCGTTTTTTGACACTATTCACCTTTCGTCCTTTTCCCTATTTTGTCTTTTCCCTGTTAGACACTTTGTTGGCGTAACCACACTTCTTGTGTTCGAAGTTGATTTTTGACTTCATGTATCTCCATCTTGAGTGGTTCCCCCGAAATACGTATCTTTACTTTTGCAAAAAAGTACTCTGGTTGCTCCCGGTGTCCATAGTGGCATGGATGCAAAGTTCTTTGAAATTATTTTCTTTTCTTGGGGTATTTTTCGTAAATATCTTTTGAAGATATTTTATTTCAGGGGTTTTTAAGAAAATATTTTTGGAAGATATTTTCATTCTGGGCCATTAGTGCAGTTTTCACTTTTTAGATGGGCCATTATGCAATTAATGAAAGTTATTACTAAATGCCTTGTTTTGAGCCTGGATCCTTATACGAGATTCATTTTCACTCTTCGTTGAGTCGTCTACTCTTAGAAATTCCTTCTGGTCATTGTTTTCCAGTTTCAGGGTTTCTGACCCTAGTTAGTGCCAAACTTGTTTGGGGTATAACTTTTTGGTCGGGACTCCATTTTTGACGCCGTTTCTTCTGTTGTTTATATTTTCTCATTTTGAATCTTTTTTGTTCATAGAGTTTTGTCATTTGAGCGCGTCTGCTCAAATTTCACTTTTTCAGACCCGGCAGGGCCCGTTCGGAACACTTTTTGAGATTTCTATAAATGGGGGGTGAGATATTTTATTTTTTCATCTTCCCCACTCTCTCGCACGACCTGAAGCTTCCATGGCAGCCCAAAGGAGGCTGCCACCTTCTCTCTCCTCTTTTGAACTTCATTCCTTCGTCAGAACATAGAAGAGCCTTTGCGTTTAGTATTCGTGTTGACTACGCGCTTCTTTCACCCTTATTAGAACCCATTTCTGACCATTCTTTGAGTTTGGGTTTGAAGTCAAGTTGTGATTTTGATGGGGCTTCCTTGGGGGTTATGTGCACGGTGTAGTCCCCGACAAAACCTAGAAGTTTCGTCGGATTCGGAGCAGTTTCCATTTGGTGGCTTTTGAGATTTTCATCTCAAATTCAAGTAGGGGATGTTCTAGGATTTTGTGTGTGTTGTATTGAGTGTTTAGCATGATTATACAACTTCATTGCATGCCTTGTATCCATTCTAGAAAATTAGTATTAATTATTTCTTTGTATGAAATTTAATTCACAAGGATGTGTATAACTTAGAATGGAATTGTGTCATGCTAGAAAATCATGTTTTAATATGTTTGTTAACATATATTAAATTGGGATTAATTGAATAAGAATTGCACTTTTTATTTAATATTTATCTTTGGTGAAAGATTAAATCCCATGGCCATACTTTTCATGAAATGAACTTGTAGTATACTTTTAAATTAAGTCTTAGCATGTTTATTAACATACTTTAATTTGAGAGTATTTGAACAAGTATGAAAATCTAGAGATTTTAAATTAAATGATTAATTAAAATTTATTTAATGGTTCCCTTGGCCCAATTAAGTTTTATACTTGATAATCATGATGATTAAGACTTGTGTACTAGTATATATTAAATTGGGACCATTTGAAATTGCTTTGAAATTTAGAAGTTTAATTATCATGATATAATTAAATTCTACCTTGTTGTGCCATTGGCCTAATTGAGATTTTAGTGAATGTATGTATATACTATGCTATATTATATAATATGCATTGATTTGGGGCCATTTGATTGAGATTTGAAAGCTAGGGAATTTAATTAGTTTATTTGATTAAATTCCGTTTCTATTACTTTAATGATTAAATCCTGAAATTGGCATTCATAATATGTTTGAAGCATGATTTTAGACTTGTAATAGATTTATAAATTATGTTTTCAATATTGGATTATATTGTTATAGCGTGTAGCGAATTGCACACTGAAGATTCGACATGTGATGTTATTATAGCGCGTAACGAATCGCGCTCTGAAGATTCGACATTGTCATCCTATAGTTGTTGTGGATTTAGAGCATGTGTTGTGTGGTTACAACCTACTTGTGCATGAAGGTAGTTTCGTGTACTGTTTAATATGTATATAAGTTGTTAACTTATTTATTTTGGAGTTGCTTGGGACATTGTTAAGCTGTGATGGCTAGGGTTTGGCTCTAGTACGGGGACAAGAGTCCTCTAAGTCAAAAGTTCGCGCGTTGGGTAGGCTGCCTGGGGGTTAGTAGCTCCAAATTTGCCTTGTCTCGACGGAAATCCGAGCTGTGATGTCCAAGTCTTCCACTATTTGATTTCGCATTCAATTCCAAGTTGAAAACCAATGTTTAATTGTGACTTGTGGTTTTGGTATTTGGCGATTTGATGTTGTTAAGTACATCCATACTAAATTGATATATTTAGTTGATTTCACACTTTTAGATTGCTAGTTGATAACCTAGAGAATCTATGTCTTGATGTGTGGTATTAGATATTCTAATTATGCTAAATTGTTATATTTAGTTGATGTTGCATTTTAGACTTCAAGTTGATAACCTTGAGAACCACTATGTTGTTGTTTTATGTAAGTATGCTCCTATGTTGTTGCTTTGTGTAAGCATAACCCTATGTTGTTAAAATTACATGAATGAGGCGATTGATGCTAAAAATGATCTTAGGTAGCTTGGATGCTCCCTGAGTCTCACATTAACATAGACGTTAGGTGGAATGAACCACAATAATTAAATCATGCGACTTGTAAAACTTTAGGTCGATGCATGCTTATTTCCTACGAGTAGCTTTATGTTACTCACCCCTACGATACTGGGGCATATTTTAGGTACAGGATACAAGATTGGAGATTGCAATTGCTTGGGTGATTTGCTGAGTTGAGCTTCTTTAGAAGCATTCTTGTTCACATGCAAGTGTTAGCATGTTCATGATTTATCTATGAAATGTAATTTTTCTAACTTGGAGGTTTAACATGTCAAATGTTGTAAATGTATTGTAATGAGGCCATAGGCCATTGTAGCACATCTATTTTATCATATTACATTCACTTGCATGCTCACTTTGGCAAACAATTACCCTCCTTGATGAAACAAAAACTCTAAGTAGCATTTTTAGTGAGTTTTACCCTATTCTGTTCCAGGGGCATTTGGGGTATTTAACAATAAGTTTTTTTTCATTTTTCCTCAAATGTCACATAGAAAACTTGATTTTGAGAGGGGTTTATTTTTTGTGTTTTTCCAGAAAACATTATCTTGACCCTCAAAAATCCATATTTTTCCAGAAAATCCTTGCTGCCAGGTTTTACAAATTTTTAGTACAAATGTAATTGGTACTATTCATCGACTTTTTTAAAAAAATCGTCACGACCGATCCAAAACTTTTGGAGGTCTTGTGGGTGTATTTTAAGATTGCTTTTTCAATTTAGGCAATTTAAAAACCTCCCGAAGCCCTATTTCCAAAACTTGGGCAGTAGCTCGGATTGTTTTTTTTCTTTTTGACCTGATTTTCTTGGGAGCATTCTGGGCATTTTACAATACATTTTTTTTGTTTCCATCTGCGTTTGGGGTAGGAAAATTGATTTTAGGGGGGGTTTCTTCTTTGATTTTTTCCAAAAAAGTCCATTTAGATGCCTGTTTTTACTCTCAGTTGCAGCAGTGGTGGGTTGTCCTCGTCGGGCCGCCACGACATCATTTTTGTTTTTGACCTTTCTTCCCCGTCCGGACTCCAAATTGAGTAAAATTTTTTTTGAACTTGACTATTTTGTCATTGGCTTTCCAGTGGTGTGCTCGATAGCACCTGAATCCACTTTTTGCAAAATGACCATTTTGCCCCTAGGTTCTTTTTGTCCGTTTTTGAAACGACACTTCTGCATTTGTTTCTTTTGGGTTCCGTGACCTCATTGAGGGTCACATTGGTGTCTTAGAAACGTATTGTATCTCTAGAGACTGTTGTTTCACCTTTCGCTTCTGCATTTCGGATCCATTATCGGGTCATCTTTTTGTCATCACTGACGCACCGGGTTTACAAAACTTGGGCCGTCACAAAAGCGGTCTTGGATATATCCTCATCCTTAATCCTCAGCTTATAGTAACTCGATCTCAGATCAATCTTTGAAAAACAAGTGGCTTCCTTTAACTGATCAAACAAGTCATCAATCCTAAGCAAAATATACCTATTCTTGATCGTAGCATGGTTCAGCTTGCGATAATCGATGCAAAGTCTTAAGGACCCATCTTTCTTCTTCGAAAAAAGAACCGGTGCTCCACAGGGTGAAGCACTAGGACGAATAAAGCCTTTAGCTTTCAAGTCATCCAATTGAGCTTTCAGTTCATCAAGCTCTACCAATGCCATACGATACGGTGCCATAGAGATCAGCGCAGTACCAGGAATGACATCGATGGCAAAGACAACTTCCCGAACAGGTTGAAGCTCTATTAACTCCTCCGAAAAGACATCAAGAAACTTCACAACAACGACTAGAAAAACACAGCCAGAACTACTATCCTCATCGGCTAACAGGCTAGCCAAGTAGGACCTGTGGTGACTCCAATCACCGATACTGAAAATCACCGTCGAGTGGGAATCGCTCCGATCTCCCACGAAGTGAAAACAATCTCCCATGGGAGTGCAAATAGACACTCGCCCAAGGAAGCAATCGATCATAACACAAAAGAAGGACAACCAGTCCATCCCGAGAATGACGTTAAAGCTCGTTATGTCGAGAACGACGAAATCGAACTCTAAGGTCCGCCCAGCTATCTCGATAGCATAACCCTGACAAACACGGTCCAAAGACATTGGACCCCAACTGGTGTGTCAACACAAAGGAAACTATCCCACTGCGTGACCTCCAGACCCAAAGAATATGCAAATGAAACATATATGAATGAATGTGACGTACCCGTGTCAACAAGAACTCTAGCCCAAGAACTGAAAACTGGAAAGATACCTCGAACCGTAGAAGTCCCTGCCAAGATATCGGCCTGTATCAGTGCGTAAGCTTGTCCCTGAGCCTCTGACTGCTGAGAACTGCCCTGGTGGCCCGACTGATGTTCGGAAGTAGTAGGCGTAGAACCTCTACCCAGATAAGAACCAACTAATAGTGCCACTGGCTGTGGTAACTGAGGCACCCTGAAACCCAACTGAACATTTGTAGACTATGTTGGCGTGGCCTGTGAACCCGTGCCACTCTGTGCTCTGTTCTGTAGGCGTGGACACTCCCTTGAAATGTCCGGGCTACTTGTAATAATGGCAACCCCCCTGAAGCCCTGTGTCAAAGCTGAAGACTTGCTCTTCTGAGAATAGCTGCCCTGAGGTTGCAACTATAGGCAGTGATGCTTGATGTACCCCGGTTGCTGACAATGATGATAAATCAACTTCCCCAAAGAAACAGGAACTGTGGGTGCAGACTGAGTCTGCTGTGACTGTACTGAACATGAGAACTGTCCTTAGCCTTAGCCTTCTTCCACTGACCCCCAACAGATATTATTGAAGTCTCTTCACGAGATTGCTTATATGACCCCTTAATTCTGCACTGATCTCGATCCTCTACCTCAACCAACATAGCTTTCTGCACTACCTCCCCTTAGGTCCACAAATGCAATACTAAAATCCGTGGCCTAATATCAAGATGTAACCCATCCTGAAAGTTCCTTGCCCTGAGCTCATCGGTAGCTACCATCTCCGGTGTATAGCAGGAAAGAGAAGTGAAGCGTGTCTCATACTCAATGACACTCATCATGCCCTGAAAGAGACCTGTGAACTGTACTCTCATATCCTGCCACATAGCCCTTGAAAATAAGCGGTCGAAGAACAATGTCCTAAACTCCTCCCAAGTCATCACCTCCACATCGTGGATATTGGTCATAGACCTCCACTAGATATCGGCATCTCCCATGAACATAGATGCTGTTAAGGAGATCCTCAATCGGTCTGTAGGTACTGCCATACTATTAAGTTTGCGTACCATGAGATCAAACCATGCATCTAAAGCAAGCGGATCCATACGCCCTACCCGTTGTAACTTCATGAAGTAGTCCAATGCCTCATTAGCAATTAGTGCCGGTGCTGGTGCCGGTATCGGAATCTACATCCCTGTAATATACTAATGAAACATCTGTTGAATAGACTCTGACATCCCCAGAGCCACTCCCTGTGCAATCTGTTCCTCATAAGTCAGCGCTCGTGGTGGATTAGGACCCATGCCACGAACTGGAATCCTGAGCCTCCCCAGATCCCTCATAAACTCGGTGCCATCCACCTGCTCCTCAATACCCTAATGTGAAGACTCTCAACGCGTGACAACCATGATGTTAAACGTACGTAAGGAAAGAGGTCAACAATAACACAAGCTATTATGACCGAATGCAACTCACACTATGAAAGCATGAAATACAAAGCAAGACAAGGTATGCAACATACGGTCATGCTAAAGCAATCAAAGAAAGCTCTTTAAACAGCTAGGCACTTAAGCAAATAAGCATACATGTCAAACAAGGATGCATTTTAAACACATATGCATATAAGTATAAAGACATGTCATAATACCAAACGTGTTGCCAAAAAAACACGTAAACATGTTACAATGCCAAAACATGTTATCAAAGGCATACGAATATATCAAAGTACATCAACAAAAGCATAATATGCACCCAAAACCCATCATCCTAAGGTATTCAAACCTAGGAGTTCCGATACCACCTGTGACAGCCCTGGTTTTTCAAGCTAGTGCGTCCTATGATGAACCGAAGGTTGATTCGATAACGGATCCAGATGCGAAAGCAAGAAACAAGACAACGGTTTCCTAAGGCACAACACACCTATAAGACACTTTGCTGACATTCCATGAGGTCATGGAACTCAATGAGAACTGACGCGGAAGCAAAAGATTGAAAAAATAACAATTAACCCCAGGGGCAAAATAATCATTTCTAAAATTATGGATTCAGGTGCCACGAAGCACACCGATGGAAAGACAATGAAAAACTAATCAAGATGGACTCAAGAATCACATGATTCAGAATCTGGACGAAGGAGAAACGGTAAAACGAAGAAAAATGAGCACTTAAGGCTAAAAGGGTAAACTGGTAATTATCTAGGAATTTTCGGGTGCAACCGAGCAAACCGTTGGATAGACGACGAAAAATTAGTCAAGTTCAAAAAGTATTTCACTCGATTTGGAGTCCAAACGAGGGGAAAAGGTCAAAAACAAAAAACGATGTCGCGGCGGCCCGACGAGGGTCATAACAACTACAGTGCTGTTGACCCACTACTGCTGCAACTGAGAGTAAAAACGGGCATCTAAATGGACTTTTTTGGGAAAAACTTAAAGAAGAAACCCCCCCTAAAATCTAGTTTTCTACCCGGCACTGTGAATGGAAACAAAAAAATGCATTGTGAAATGCCCAGAATGCCCCAAAGAAAATCAGGACAAGAGGGTAAAAATCTTTCCGAGCTGCTGCCAAAGGAAAGGAAATAGGGCTTCGAGAGGTTTTAAAATGGCCTAAATTGAAAATGCAATCTTAAAATACACCCACAAGACCCCTGGAAGTTTCGGATCATTTGACACATTTTTCAAAAAAAAGTCGATGAATAGTAACAAGTACTAAAATCTCAAATTTTAAAGAAAATGGCATAAACCAAAAAATGAACTTTGCGCGGGATTTTCAGGACCAAGATGATATTTTCTGGAAACACACAAAGAAGAACCCCCCCCCCCCCCCCTTGAAATCAAGTTTTCTACCCAAAATCGTGGACGAAAAAAAAAAACACACATTTTGAAATACCCGAAATGCCCCTAGATAAGAAAAGGGTAAAAACTCAAGAAAATGCAATTTTAAGTTTTGTTTTTCATTAAGAATGGTGTTGTGTGCCAAAGTGAACATGCAAGCATATGTAATATGATAAAGTAGACGTACTACAATGGCCTACAACCTCATGGCATGTTGTATGCAAAATATGACCCTTCAATGCATGAAATCTCCTAACTTCCATAAGCAACAATGAAGTTAAAAATTAGCATACATATCACATAAGTGTCTTTGGCCCTTAGCCTCATTACATACACATCTAAGTAATATCAAAAGGTGCACTTAATTGCACATTACATGGCTTGAACAACAAATACATGTTTTGTCAAAATGAACCAAAATGAAGCATGATATGCTATCAAGTGCATATTTTGATATAAAAAAAAAATACTCTAAATAGCCAAGCAATCCTAAGAGTGATATGCATCCCACAATAATGTTTTTTTACCTGAAAAACACCTAGTAACTCTGAGGTGAGTAAACAAGTTTACTCGTAAGGAATAAGCATGCATAAATTTATCTTTACACAACTTTGCAATTTGATGTTAAACAATTCATAATGTTTAACCTATATTGGAACTTCCAACACAACGCAATAAGGTGCAAACTCACAAAGTTATCAACTTGAAATTTAAAATGCGAAATCAAACCAAAGTGGATACTTGGACATCATGCTGGATCAGACCGACACCATAATTACTTTAGGGTTACTAGCCCATGAGTAACCTCCCTATGTGCACACTAGACTTGTAGAGGGACAATCCCCCATACTGGAACCATGCCCTAGCCTTAGTCAAAACAACGACATCCCAAATTTCTAAAATCAACAATTTGTGCAACAACGTATATATATAAGCATAAACATATATACACAATGTAAAACCATCTACCATGCACAAACTAATTTTGGAAACAAAATACATGCCCTATGTTCCCAACTACATTAGCATAAAGAATGTTGGATCATCATTATACAACTTGTTACATTCTAGAGCAATATTAACCCATATTAAGAACATAATCTCACAATTGGGATACAAGTCTAAAATCATAGTTTAAATGGGTAATCATCAAAAATACACATTCAACTCATTAATACAACAAGGATGGAAATTAATTACACAAAATACCTAATTCCTCTAGATTTTCATTTCTCATTCAAATATGCTCAATTTAATATATGTTGAAGAACTTATCATGATCATTACATATATTCCTTCAAAACCTAATTTAAATCATGGAAACATATGAAAACAAATTAATTAAATTAATTTATAAATTCCTCTAGATTTTCATTTCTCATCCAAACATGCTCAATTTAATATATGTTGAAGAACTTATCATGATAATTACATAAATTCCTTCAAAACCTAATTTAAATCATGAAAACATATAAATAAAAATTAATTACATTAATTTATAAATTCCTTTAGATTTCAAAACAACCCAAAATGACTTCAAGTTAATATATGTTATGAATCAAGTCATGGCTTTTCCAAAAATCATGTCTTAGCTTAACTTCATGCAAGGTACCCTTAACTATTAACTCAAAATTTAGATTTAAGACATGTATTTCATTTATACCAAGTCATAAATCATATAAAACATAAACTAGAACACCTCCTACCTCACAAGAGGATTGTTCCTCTTGAATCTAAGGCAAATCAACACAAAATGGCAAACCCTTCAAGGGTTATGTAGAAGAGGATGAGAGGAAACAAAAGTATTCCAAACTTAAGGGTCTTGGGTGAGTGGAAGGAGGCCAAAAATGAAGTCAAAACCTTGAGTCAAGCTTTTTTTTTCCATGGAGGCTAGGTTAGGGTTTGAGAATAAAGTGGTGAGGAAGATGAATTAAAATGTGGTGAGTGGAGGATTTAACATTCCTCCACTCACTATGTGAGTCTACACCATGGTCATCACATACACATAGTTAACGAGGCCGCTTGATATACGCCAAAATAATGTAGTGAATGTGCGGTTTAAGAAAAACCTTTTGGGTCAAGTTTAAATTTATAAAAACCACTACCAACACTACTACTAAAGTAGCAAGAGTGAGTAGGGATCGTCCCAAGAGATTATACGTGTTGGAATTTAATTTCAACTCTAATGTATCACAAGATTGCAAAGAGAGAGATTGGTTTGATTAAACTAAGGTCCAATAAAATTAAAATGCAAGTAAAGTAAACTAGTTAGAGATAGGGATTTAAGAGATATGAAGAGAGGTCTTAGGGTGTTGGAATTACCATTAAGCTCATGTAATTAACCACTTGCTTTCCATTAATGGGGAATACATTGTTGTGAACAAAATGCGACTACCAATTGCAATATTAAGCATGGACCATCTAATTTATGTATGAATTGTCTACCTAAACTAAGTGTAGCACAACCCATCAATTTTAAGCATGACCCATCTAAGTAACAACAATTGTAGCACACATCAATCTAGAGAATCATGGAATTTGCAATATTAAGCATGAACCATCTAATTTATGTATGAATTGTCTACCTAAACTAAGTGTAGCACAACCCATTAATTTTAAGCATGACCCATCTAAGTAGCAACAATTGTAGCACACATCAATCTAGAGAATCATAGAATTTGCAATAATAAGCCATGGAATATCTAAGCAAGCATAAATTGTTTACCTACCTACAAGTATGAATTAAATTGTAGAACAACCCATCAAGCATAAGTATAAACCATCAAATTAATTGACAAACCCATTCAATGAAAACACATGCTTAACCATCACTAGATTTTCAATCAATCACACATAGACATGTAATTAATATAGAAAAACTAATGTAGAGATTAATTCCCAAATAATTACACATAAGACAACATGTAATCAAATAGAGAATCAATAGAAAGAATTAATCCATATGAATCATGTAAGAAATAATTCCTAATTTAATCACACATAGACATGTAAATAAACTAAAGAATTAATAGGAAGAATTAAACCATAGAAATCATAGGAATATACTAAGATTCATGAAATTCACAAAGCTGGAACACTAATCACAACAATATATATAAATCCCCAAAAATAGAAATACAAGGGTTTAGATTACACAAGACTTAGGGCTCATTTAAACCCTAAGTGTAGATCTAGCCAATCATGGAGGAGGTAGATGTGGTCATGGAATCAAGCTCCAAATATGGCTCCATCTTCTTCTTCCTCTTCCTCTTCTTCTTCTTTGAAGCTTTAGAGATGGAGAGAGAGTGTGGTCTAGAGATGGATCTTGAGATGTGCCTCCACTTCCCTCTTTTCTTCTAACCCTAATCTCAACTTTGTTAGAGAGAGAAATAAAAAATACAATGTAAAAATAAAATGATAAAAGCTTCTTTACAAATGGGTCACTTCCCTTTATATAGAAGGTCCTTTTCTTAGTCATTAAGTCAAGAATATAGCCCCAAAAATATCTAATCTCGTTCTATGTGATAGGTGGACTTTTGGGCGCGCACGGAATAAGACAACTCGTTACCAACAATGTTCGATCGATCCAACTTTGATTTTCGATCGATCCAATTTTGATTTTCGATCGATCCAACTTTGATCGATCTCACTTTTTTGATCGATCTCATGATCGATCTCACTTGGTAGCTTTTCAGGATCAGCCACTTTTTACTCCAAATCAGCCTTCTTTTGCTCCGAATCCTCTCCAAGACTTAGTTTGACTCTAAAAAGGCCTTAAGAAACCATTTTTAGCCCATTTTAACATTATTGACCTGAAATAGACAAAAACACAAATAAGTACTAAAACAGGAAAATAAGATAGATAAAAGTACTAGAATACTCAAGCTTAAGGGGTTTAAAAGTGTACTTTTCAGCGTTCATCAATAGTGCAAGACTTAAAATAAACCTTACACTTGTCATTAATCTAAGGCTCCTTCTTAAGCTTAATCCTAAACCTACACTTGTCAACCATCCAAGCCAACAAGTGGTCCAATCCTAGGCCAACAAGTGGGTGAATCCCCACCCTTCACATGTTACAAGATTAAGCTTCCAAGTGGTTCCACCAAAATGTCAACAAGTGGTTCCATAGGAGTGTGACACTTATTACACTTTTCAAAAATTACAAAAAGGTCATTTTCTAAATAAAATTACAAAAATGGTCGGAAACGGGTTCTAATAAGGGGGAAAGGTGCGCCTCGCGGGCTTTCGATAAACGTTAAGGCACTACGATATTTTACACGAGAGAAGAAGCCTAAAATGAAGGAAAAAGAGGGGCAGCCATGGCTGCCATGGATGGCCAGCCAAAAGAGGGGAAAGAGATGATGAAAATCTTATTTTTCACTTTAAGTCATTCTATTTATAGTAAAACCCTAAAAGTGCCCCGAAAGGGTCCCGCCAAGTTCAGAAAAGTAAAATTTGAGTAGACGCGCTCAAACAGCAAAACTCTATGAACGAAAAAGAACTGAAATGAGAAAAAAAGAATAACAGAAGAAACGGCATTGAAAACCGAGTCCCGTGCAGGAAGATATGCTTCGAACAAGTTCGGCAGCAACCGGGGTCAAAAATCCTTAAAATTGGGGAAAACGTCCGGGAAGAAATTCTAAGAGTTCACAACTCGACGAAAAGTGAAAATGAACCCCGTATGAGGATCCAGCCTCAACACGAGGCATTTTTGTAATAACTTTCGTTAATTGTACAATGGCCCCTCCAAAAGGGTTAACTGCATTAATGATCCAGAATGAAAATATCTTCCAAAAATATTTTCTTAAAAACCCCTGAAATAATATATTTCCGAAAGATATTTATGAAAAACACCCCAAGAAAAGAAAATGTTTCTGAAGAACTTTGCATCCATGCTTCTTTGGACACCGGGAGCAACCAGAGTACTTTTCTACAAAAGTAAAGATACGTATTTCGTGAAAACCACTTAGGATGAAGGTACGTGAAGTCAAAAACTAACTCCGAGCATGAAAAGTGAAGTTGTGCCAAAAAGGTGACAAACGGGGAAAAAGACGAAAAGTGATGGTGTCCAAAAAGTGAAAATGTGGAAATGACCCAGTCCTTAAAGGAAGTTATCAATCCATGGGAAAGAGCCTTAGAAACCATTTCCAAACACTCGAGACGACACCAAGTGACGAGAAACAGAACTCGAAAAAGAAAATTAAACGGAAAAAAGAAATTTATCCATAAAACTTGAGAAAAAGGAAATGAGGGAAAATGACCAAGTCATTACAATAATCCCACAAAAATTCCATATAAAAATATCTCCCAAAAAATAATCGTACAAATACCCCCAAGTAATAAAAGTTAAAATCGCATACAAGTGCAATATAAACCTACAATGACATTAATGTAAAATATACAAGGATGAAATTAATGAAGTGTCATAAATTATTTCCGAACATTTAACCTGGCCTTGGACTTAGATGACTCAAAAATAAAAAATAAATTAAAATAAATTAAAAAAGAAAAAAAGAAAAAGATGACACGTTAATCATAATAAAAAATTTAAGTTATGTATTTAACAATTACTGAAATCCAATCCAAAACACGTGTAAGCACATCAAAACAAGTTCAACTCACTGTTTCGAACTCAACCCCACTACAGACAAAGTCAAAACATGATGAAACATAATTGAATTATCACAATCTAGACTTGACATCAGTTCACTACATTCAACAACACGTAGCAGCTAAGTTGACTCGTTAATTGTACCAAAGAACGGGGTTGTTTTGGTCCAAACAACATAAAAAGCGTACCTTGTACCAAAGAACGGGGTTGTTTTGGTCCAAACAACATAAAAAGCGTACCTTCCTCCACAATAATTGAACCCAATCCTTCTTAGGATAAGATTTGAATTGATTTCACACCGGGCGATGTTTAGAGAACTAAAATCTTCTTGGGAAAATGATAGTTGCATAGAAACAATATACCGATTTGCTTGACCGAATTTATGTGTCGGTTTAGAATGGGTATTCATATTAAAAATTAAAATAGTATTTTTAATTCTCTCTCTTCCAATTTTTTCTCTCATTTCTTATCTTCCTCTCAAAGCAGTAAATCAATTTTTCTTTCTTCTTTCTCATCTTTAATCTCTTTTGCATCAGACATTTCAACCATCAATGTCCACCTTACCATTCTCGCTAACCACTAGCGACGATTTAATTCATTATATGAAAGATATAATATCCATACATATAGTATATGAAGTTATAACAGAAAATTGAATATGAGTTTTTTAGTGGTGGTTTTTGGATTTCGAATAGCATAAGAGAAATAATCAATTTCTTCTTAATCACAAGTTGTTGTTGAATCAACCTCCTCCTCCATCAATGGCGGCCGGATTTCCCTTTAGTTTCCAAAAAGACGTCGGGATTTAAAAACCCTAATTTTTAAAAAAGATTACATACAATACAAGTACGAACTATTACCAAAAAATAAAAAACCAAAGGAAAAGGAAAATAAGGGAAAAAAAGTTTTTCTAATGAAAAGGAGGTTTAATTTGTGATATTTTTGAAGTTAAATTTGTAGGGTTATGAGCAGTGGTAGTTGTTGTGTTTGGATGACTAGTGGTTTTAATTAATTTATAGATCAAAACATAAATTTTGATAAATATTCATGTGAATATCGATGACATGACATCCATGAAAATTTGGTTATCGATGACATGACATCCATGTAGATTCGGTTAAATAAATAAGTTAGAGTTTTTTGTATGATGACATGGCATCCATGTAGATTCGGCTAACAAAATAGGTTAGACTCTTCGGTGTGAGTATCACTATTCAATCTTCTTGTGTTGAACAGTAAGTGGTTTTATCAAGTTTGGGAAGTTCCTACAAAAGTAAAAAAATAAAAATTATAATTTTTAGTTAAAGAATCAAAATTGAAGAGAATTTTCTTCATGTTTGTGACCACAGAATCCATGTGCAATTAGAATTAAAATAATAATATTAATTAATTAAAATTTAAAATTAAATTACTTCCAATCTCAAATTCAAAGTATCGCAATAATTTAAAATAAAAACTATCTTTTTGCCAATTTATTTGATCTTATCCTTGCTGAATTGGATGAGCCAGGTGTTCTTAAATTCCAAACTAGTCTACTTCATCGTTGAAATATTTCCTAATTAATGACAATGATGTTATCATTCTTGTAAGCTGTATAACAAATTTGTTTCAACTTAGCTCCTATTAGCTCAAATTCCCCACTTTCATTTACAAAATTTACGTTAGTTTAAGGACAATTTCACTACCATTTCATCTTCATTAACTTGATATTAAATGATTAGGTTATTTGAATTTACCGGATTCCACGAAATAAATGTTTGCTTAATGTCAATTCTATTGATATCAAAAGAAATTAAAATGGCAAAGAATGTCCAATAAAAAAAGTATTGATTAATTTGTCTCACCTCTTCCTAATCAAGATTAAGAATGACTATTACAACATAATTAGCGGATTTAACTTCATATACCAATTTTTAACGGATTTAACCTCATATACTAATTTATAGCTTATAATTCATAGTGGAATTGGAACCCAGCACTTTCGGACAAGAGTGAGCTACATTGCAGAGGGTATAGCAGTTTTAGTTTCCTCAAAAATCTTAAATTAATTAAAAGAATTTGAACAAGAAATTGTTCTGTGGTCACTCACTCACTCAATTGTTCTTTTTTTTTTTTTTTTTTTTTTTTTTTTTTGGTAAATAACTCACTCTCTCAATTCTAAAAATCAACTCAGCTCAATTCTAAAAATCAACTCAGAAATCGAATACAATATATAAGGGTGTTCACAAGGAAAGAATGCTTCTGTTATAAACTTCACAAAATAACCCTTTATCCTTTCAAGCATGGTTCTTATTTTATTTTGCCCTGTAATATTCATTTATCATTCACACTCACAATGTGCTCCGGAATTGAATACTCAACTATCATTTTAAAAACGAGGAATCATACCAATTAACAAAATAAATCATATATTAATTTTTAGTTTACTTTGGTTATATATGCTATTTCTTGATCATTGACTCTATTTCAGGCGCATGAAATTGAAGTTTTGAAACTGAAATTGGTAAAATTGATTGAAAAAAAATTAGTTTGATTTCTAAATAGTCTTAAAATATTTACAAATACTATTTCTTAATCACTTGACTTCATTCAAAGTATTTAGAAGTAGGACTTACGTAGACTTGTACATCTGCGGAAATAATTTATCTACAAATTAAATCATTCCCATTGAATATAGAAACATAAATTAACTTTTTAATTACCCAATAAATCGAACACTTACATAAATTTTCTTGCACACCAAATGCACATTTTCAAATGACTAAATGATCTCAAAAGAGCTCCCTCGCGAGAATAGTAGTAAGTTCTTTATATTTAAGTACTGGATTGAGACATTTTTTTGAAATTTGTAAAAATTTAAATGGATCATTTAATACATCTTTCAATTCATTAATTAAAATTAAGGGTGCACAATGAACTAGTAGAACCATGAAATCGGTAGGAATTGTACCAAACCTTCACTTCAGTTTAATTTTTTTACCATTCAGCTTTGGTTTCAGGATGAGTATTCGTTGGAATCAGAACTGAACTGAACCCTAAATCAAATATATAATATGTACACATATATTATAATATTAATAAACAACAATATGCATGACATATGTTATAAAGATAAAACTATACACAAGTATATAACATTATATTTTTTAGATTACACAAAAAGAGAAGATTTTTTATTTCTAAATTTCATATTTATTTCATAAAAAAGACGAGAAGTTTTTACTTTTTAGACTATACATGTATTTTATTTTTGGTGAAGTTTATTATTGTTCATTTGTTGTGTATACATGTATTTGCTTTGATAAGCTAAATTCATATTGTTGATGGTAAGTTATCAAGATTTATTTATTTATTTTTCTTCCAAAGGCCAAAAAATAAAAAATTGTGAAATTGTGATGCAGAATAAAATTAAATCGGTCTTTAACTGATCATTTTATTTCATTTCAAGTCTTAATTGTATCGATAATTAATCTTTCATGCATCATTCTATTCGATTCTAAGTGTCAACTATATCGGTAAGCGACAAAGTCAAACCCTTTTGACTGCAGTTAGAATAGTTCGATTCATTTAGTAAAAAATTGTATGAAAGCTTCCAAATTACGGTCTATAATTATAAAACAAGACAAATTAACTTACTCTTAAGTTATGAGTGGGATTCATAAAGCCTGTGAGACCCCTTAATTAGCAAAGCAACAATATAGGTAAGAGACAAACTCAATCCCTTTGACTGCATTTACAAACATTTAAGAAGTAGCAGTTACGTGGACATGTAATTCGTACAAATGTAAGGGGTATTTTGGTCAAAACAATACATAAAGCGCGCGAAGCGCTTCTAACAGTCCGTTATTTTTGGCACAAACACGCCCGTTACGCGTCTTGTCCAACTCACACCACGTATCCCTACATCAACCAGCAACACTCTCCTCTTTCCTTCAATCCTAGACTCCACACGAATATAAACCCTAATTTCTTGCAATTCATTCACCAATCAATCGAACCCCATATTCAAATCAAATTCAAGCATGTCCTTCCAAAACCCTCACAACCCCAAAAAATCACTCTACCCAGAAGTCGATCAATCCAACCCAGAAGCTGTTTCACATCTTCTCTCAAACCGTGGCAAGTCCTCTTCATCACCGTATCCATCGATCGACATGAAAGAAATGGCTGAAAATCTCTTCCCAGATCACGAAGAACAGAACCCAAATCTTCAATCTCAGTCTGAGACCACTTTCGAGTCCTCCGAAGAAATTCTGATCAGAATCCCAGGTTCCATAGTCCACCTAATCGACAAGCAACAGAGCGTCGAGCTCGCAAGCGGCGACTTCACCGTCGTTCGTCTCCTGCAGGGCGACAATGTCGTCGCAGTTCTCGCTCGCATCGGGGACGAAGTCCAGTGGCCGTTAGCGAAGGACGAGGCCACCGTGAAGCTCGACGATTCACACTATTTCTTCACCCTCCATGTTCCGGCCGGAAATGGGTCCGACGACGAGAGTGGAACAAATGTGAATTCGGAGTCTGAGAATTTGTTGAATTACGGATTAACGATTGCGTCGAAGGGACAAGAGGGGTTGTTGAAGGAATTGGATGGGGTTTTGGAGAATTACAGTTCGTTTTCGGTGGAGAGGGTTTCGGGGGCGGTGGAGGCGTCCAGGGTGGCGAGGGAGACATCGCCGGAGGAAATGGAGGAGTCGGGGAGGAAGATGGAATTGATGGTGGGGAATTCGGCGGCGTACTGGACGACTCTGGCGCCAAATGTGGAGGATTATAGTGGGATTGTTGCGAGGATGATTGCGGGTGGGTCGGGGCAGCTGATTAGGGGGATTTTGTGGTGCGGGGATGTGACGGCGGATAGATTGAGGTGGGGGAATGAATTCTTGAAGTTGAGAATGAAGCCGGGGTCGAATTCCGAAATTAGTCCCCAAGCCATGAGGAGGATGAAGAGGTTTGATTTCTAATCTCATTACTGATCAATTTTTTTTTTTTTTTTTTTTTTTTTTTTTAACAAATATATATATATATATATATATATATATTTATAAAGATATATTTAGAAAGATATTAAAATATTCTATTGTTAATCCTTCTGTTTTGTGTTATATTTTACAGTTTACTATAGAATTGTTTATGGCTGCATCTGATGCCAAAGAAAGGATTAGCTGTTGCCTAGGGCTCGACCCAATGACACGTTAACATGAGTGGAACAAGGTTTTTGGTTTGGCTTAGTTGTGTCGATTCAATTTGACATTAGCGTTTGTGTTTGACCCGCTAACTCGTCTATACCCTTAATTCATTTAGGTTAGATATGACTGATTTAACTAGATGTGTTGTGTTTGTGTTAGAAATGACCCTCAAAGTATGAAAAGTTAAATTTTAATTAAACATGTTTTGCCGTGTAGGGTAAAAGTTAAATTTTAATTAAACATGTTTTGCCGTGTAGGTTATGCCGGCCGGCTCATGTCATGTTGGTTTCTTGACTAATAAATTAATAATAATATAGATACCCTAAAGTGTTATTTTTGACAGTTATACTGGATGCTTTTATTATCATACATTGTTTTGTTGAAGCCAATCTTGATTGGGCAATTAGAACAACAGGGTTCTTTTTGAACTATTTAAAATTGATGTAGTTGATTACAAACTATGTTCTTTTGAATTTGGTGACTGTTTGTGCAAAAACCAATGCTAAACACTTGTCAGTTCAATAGTACTAATTGGTGTTATGTTGTCTGTCTCATTTTATGAGCAAAATGTGGCATTTTCTTGATATTTGTGTTTCTTATTTGTAATGAGGCCTAGATCAAGTCTCCCAGAACGGGAAGGGACTAAGGAAAATTGTGATACAATGCGTTGGCATATGAAACACTATTTTTCTGTAATTTTATCAGGTCCACTGCCAATTTTAGTGGATTTATTAATCTATACTTGAGTGATTGTTTAATAGACTAGTAGTTCATAATCTTACATGTTTGTAGAAATCCTTTATTTTTTTTGGATGGGTTTATTGTAGACACATTCTCTTGCTTTGGCTTACCTTCTTTTATATGAAGGTAAATATACAAATTTATGGTTTTGCTATTTCAGGGTTAAGAAGATGACAAAGATGTCAGAGAATGTGGCAACTGGTATCCTTTCTGGAGTTGTGAAAGTCTCTGGGTTCTTCACAAGTTCAATTGTGAACTCCAAAGCGGGAAAGAAATTCTTTAGCCTCCTTCCCGGAGAAATTATTCTTGCGTCCCTGGATGGATTTAGTATGCATCTCTTCTTAATATATTGATATCTCCCAAATTTATGTATTCTTAGGATACAGCCCGAGTGGGTTTGGGGGGTTTGTTGGGATTTTATTTCCAAATAATTAAATTTATAGAACACCTCATATGATATTCGATTTTGTTTTTTTATCTGTGTTATGGGTCCTCTTATTAGGTTCTAGGTATTTTTTAGAAACCTATAATGGAGCAGTCAAATGTGTTATTGCTGAGTAATACATTGTCCAGACTTAAACGTTGGATTTTCATCTGAATCCGGGGTGGCATAGCCACGTTAGCCCTCTTTATTTCGTATGATGAAAAACCGGGACGATGTATTATTACTTTTTATTGCTCTATATGGTTTTGAAGATCTCTTGTGCAATGGCTCTGGCCATTTAATCTATAATACGCCTTTCCAGATATAGGCTCTTCTTTTTTTTTATAAGCTTATTGATTCCAGAATATAATTTTTTTTGCTTCGGCCTTCAAATGGTTGTTGATTTGTGCATTTATAATCGGGGGCCAAGGCATAGTTTTTAGTTTAATAGGCTGAACCACCTTAGTCATGTAGCTTCTATACGAAGCTGCGAATAATTGTTCAGGATAATTTAATGCAATAAAAGATGGCTCCAATAGGTAGGGCAGGAGTTACGTTTCGCCTCAAGTGGTTTTACCATTCTTCTCTTATCATGATATACTCCCTTTCTATGTGCCAACAGATAAGGTCTGTGATGCTGTTGAAGTTGCTGGAAAGAATGTGATGTCAACCACTTCGGTTGTGACCACCGGACTTGTTTCGCAGAGGTAAATACTAACTTATCCTTAGCATACTTATCCAAATGGATCAGCACTGTCATTACTACTACGTCTTTGTTTCAAACTTTCCATCATGGGTGCGATCCAGTGGTGGAACATTTGCATTGCCATATGGTGGCAACATCGCCTCTGAAGGTTCCATTGTTTCACTTCTAGACACTAATGAACAATGTGTTGGTGTATCTAAATAATGCTTCACCATTTTGTGTGTGTTACAGGTATGGAGAACAGGCAGCAAGTGTGACAAATGTAGGGTTTGATGCTGCAGGGCACGCTATTGGAACCGCTTGGGCCGTGTTCAAGATAAGAAAGGCTCTCAACCCTAAGAGTGTCGTTAAACCGACAACCCTAGCAAAAGCTGCTGGAGCAAATTCTAGTAAATTGAAGGCTAAAGATGGAAAGTAATGAAGGATGGCTTTATTATGTTCAAAGTTTTTCTATGAGTTTGTAAAAGAGCCAATTTCATTTGGCACCTGCTCTTAGATTCATAATATAGGCTTTTTTGGTGTTGTTTCATTGCAGTTTTCTTTTAGTGTGTGATTTTGTATCAAAATAGGGGTATACCTATGCACCCTTCTTGTGTGGTTTTTAATAGCATGCCTACGGTTACTTTTTGCAATCGTTTATGAAATTATTGTAATAATGGGTAATTGAGAACATGGAAGAAATAGGCACAAGTCGATAACAAATTACATGAAAAAGAAGTCGAATACACGATGAAAACGAAACTGGGCATTACCCAGTGGCTGGTTGGTAGAATGTTCAAGTTTGTCTGATTGCGTGTGTCCGTGTTCGAGGAAAGGGAAGGTTGGTAGAGTGCTCAGCTGACCGATCCGTGCTCCGTGTAGTGTAGTTAAGAGGAAACTGACAAACAAACTACAGAGATATTGACTTTTCCTCTACTAGTTAATAAGAGGAACTTGACAAACAAACAGAGAGAACTTGACAAACGAGCACTTCAATAGATTTATCATCAACTTCATGCACCTGTCTTCAACATGACATTAAACAAAGTGATTCGATGTACATAACGAATAAATTAGCTTTTGAAAACTTCAACATTACATTAAACAAAGTAATAAATTAGCTTTTGAAAAACTTCAACATGACATTAAATAAAGTGATTCGAAGCACAAAAGGAATATATGACTCAAGTTTGAATGACTACAGCAGGGAATATGATGGTCACAGCATAATTGTCAATTTTTTATTTTTTTATTTTTTTTTGTATCAGTTAAGGAAACAATGTTGTCATAATATAATTGCCCAAATTTTGGTCATACCTACTTGTGATTAAACTGCACTTGTTATTTTTCTTCCTAAATCTATTCCGAGAAGATTATCCTTTACGATACGCAACTTCGTTAGAACATCACCGATATCTAATCTTTTGGGCGAAAATTCTACAGAACAGACAATTCCAATTTTGAATAGCGAAATCAAGATCTCCTGAATCTTGTGACTGCTAACATGGCTCGTTTCGATGGTGCTTGTGCTTGTCTCCCCCTCCTCTCCTTGCTGAAGAAGAACTGAATCTATAATTATAGCTACTCTCTCTGGTAAAGCCATCTTAGCATAGTTATGAAGGTTCATATCATCGCCGAACATCTCATCAATTGACCTTTTTTCCGTAAACATCTCCAACAAGAGGATGCCATAATTGTACATATCAAGAAAGATCGATAAGGAATAAAGACTGAACTTATGGGGGAATAACATGACTGAGATTGTTATCGGAAAGGTCAAGCAATAACAATTTTTGGCATTTCCCAAGGCTTGAAGGGATGCTACCATGAAGCTCATTGCTTCTCAAAGTCAACTGGTTTAAAACACTCAAAATTTCCAATAGGCGACGGAATGTTTCCATAGAAATTGTTGTCATCCAATTTCAATTTATTTAGCTTTATGAGTTTTCCAATATTAGTGAGAATATTACCATTGAACTTGTTGCTCCACATATTTAGCCAATTCAAGTTGATGAGATTCTCAATCCCGGTAGGGATGCTTCCAGATATATCATTGTCAGCCACACTGAACAATTCAAGGTTGGTTGACAAATTGCCAACACACTTAGGATGCATTCCGCCAAATTTATTTCGGTCCACTGACAACACTTTTAAATTGGTGGCATTAATCGAAGAGCATATAAAGCTTAAGTCGTCATCAACTCCCTCGCTTCCTAGTTGATTGTCGAGAATATTTATAAACTGAATCTTATGTAGCCCTTCCATCGTAGGCACTTTCCCGATAAGATTGTTATGACTGACTTGAAAAAGTCCCAAATCTGATAAATTGGATATTGAAATAGGAATGGATCCAGTAAATTGGTTATTGTCGAGGCCAAGGTACTGAAGATTAGGAAGAGTGATGCCTATGTCCTCAGGAATGCTTCCCGTGAGATGGTTACAGTAGCTCATGTCAAGAACTGTGAGTGAAGAGAGATTGAAGATTGAGGGAGGGATAATACCAGATAACCTATTGGCTCCAAGTGAAATGGCTGCTAGGTTCCGGAACACTCCCGCTAAGATTGTTCCGGAATGCATTAAGTACCTCAAGAGACGATAAGTTCCTAAAAGAATGAGGAATATTTCCGATTAGATTGTTATACCTAATATGTTGAGATTTTATGCTGAATTATACAGATTGTACAGTTTCTCAATTATTTACTTCTTGATGTAGGGTTAATTAGTAGGTAATTAGTTTCCCAATTATTGTATAATTAATTACTTATTTTAGCTTGGTCTTAGTCAATAAATTGAATGTAACATCATTAGTGAACATATCAAATATAATTTTAATTCTCATATTTGTTCTTTGAATTCCAAAATGGTATCAGAACCATCCTTGAACCGTAACTTTGAATTTCTTTGAATCGTATCTTTGAAATTCATTGGACTATACATTCAATATCATAGGAAAACATTGATATTGGACTCTGTTTATTTTACATTCACCATCATTAGTACTACCAATTGGTATTGGACTTCTGTTGCCATTGACTTCGTGTATATGCATTTTCCAAAATTGCTGGTCTTTTACTTGCAATATCATAATAGAAAAATATTGATTTGAAATCATGAAATAAAAGATCACCACCACCAGACCCACAGACCGTCACCTTGCCCCTGCACCGTATCCACAACAGTTGGCTGCTCTCCACACGACGACGACGTTGCCGAACCAAACCATTGCTTGCCGGCAACGCACCGCTACCGTCCGCCGCTGTCATCACGAACGAAGCAGCTGCCAAATCCGTCATCTGTCGTCCGCCGCTGTCTAATTCGGCTAAAGCACTGCCTAACCGCCGACAGAATTAAGTTCTTCTCTGCACCGGTTCTTCTTCGTCGTCGCCGAATCTTCTTTGCCGTCGTCATCACAAAGTCACACTGATGGTGACGTTTCATCATTGATGCCGCCGACCTTTAATAGCATATTCATGTTTTTTCTTTTTAGTTTGAAGCCAATTTTGTTTTCTTTTTAGTTTGGTATTTGTCTATTAAAAAAAAAAAAAAAATTAGTGAAAAAAATATTGAATCTTTTGGATGAAATTAATTCCTATTTTTGTTTGATCTCAAACTTTTTTTAATACAGGGATTAGTCTTACTGACTCAAATTCTGCGTCTGAAGCTTTAGTTATGATAGCTCGAAGCTTTAGTTATGATAGCTCGAAACCGGTTTAAGCAAAATTGGTAGGACCATACTAAGCCCAATCAACCTAAATGTAATGACCCGGATTTTTCGGATAAAATTTTTTCGTTATCTTTTCCCTTCTGAGTTTGGTTTTTTGTCGATTAGTGTCATCTCGAGTGCTCTGGAGTGATTTCAAAGTCTCTTTTTTATGGATTGATAACTTCCTTTGAGAACCGAGTCAATTTCACATTTTTCGTTTTTCGAAACTATTCACTTTTTGTCATTTTCCCTATATCGTCTTTTTCCCTATTTTGTCTTTTCCCCGTTTGTCACTTTGTTGGCATAACCACACTTTTTGTGTTCGGAGTTAGGTTTTGAATTCACGTATCTTCATTCTCAGTGGTTTCCATGAAATACGTATCTTTACTTTTGTAAGAAAGTACTCTGGTTACTTCCGGTGTCCATAGAGGCATGGATGTATAGTTCTTTGGAATTATTTTCTTTTCTTGGGGTGTTTTTTGTAAATATCTTTTGAAGATATTTTATTTTAGGGGTTTGTAAGAAAATATTTTTGGAAGATATTTTGCTTCTGGCCAGTTGTGTAGTTTTCACTTTTTAGAAGGGCCATTGTGCAATTAATGAAAGTTATTGCTAAATGCCTTGTTTTGAGCCTGGATTCTCGTACGTGATTCATTTTCACTTTTTATCGAGTCGTGTACTCTTGGAATTTCCTCCTGGTCGATGTTTTCCAGTTTCATAGTTTTTGGCCCTAGTTTGCGCCAAACTTGTTTAGGGCATAACTTTATGCTCGGGACTCGGTTTTTGACGCCATTTCTTCCGTTGTTCTTATTTTCTCATTTTGAATCTTTTTTGTTCATAGAGTTTTGCCGTTTGAGCACGTCTGCTCAAATTTCACTTTTTCGAACTCGGCGAATCCCGTTAGGGGCACTTTTTGAGATTTTTCTATAAATAGGGTGCCTTTAGTTGAAAAGTCAGATTTCTCTCTCTCTCTCTTGGCCAGATCTCATGGCAGCCATGGCTGCCATGCTTCTCTCTTCTTTTTTGGTCATTTCCCTTGGTTGAAAAGGTATAGTGCCTTTGTGTTTATTGTTCCCCTTGACATGCTCTTCCATTCCCCCTTATTAGAATTTAGTTTTGGCCATTTCTTAAGTTCGGGTTTGAAGTCAAGTTGTGATTTTGATGGGGCTTCTTGGGGATTCATGTTCACGGTGTTGTCCCCGATAAAACCTAGGAGTTTCGTCGGATTCAGAGCACATTCATTTTGGTGGGGATTTGAGATTTCATCTCAAATGGAGGTAGGGAATGTTTTAGGATTATTTGTGTGTTGTATTGTGTGTTTGTCATGATTATACAACATATATGTATTCCTTGTATCAAATCTAGAAAGTTAGTAATTTTTTTATTTCTTTGTATAAGATTTAAAATTCATGATGATATATAACTTTGATTTGGATTGTGGCATGTTAGAAAGTGTAGTTTTAATATGTTGGTTAACATATATTAAATTGGGATTAATTAAATAAGGATTGTACTTTTTAATTAATATTTATCTTTTGTGAAAGATTAAAGTTCATGGCCGTACTTTGCATGAATTCAACTTGTGTTATGCTTTTAAATCATGTTTCAATATGTTCTTTAACATAATTTAATTTGAGAGCATTTGGTTGAGTTTGAAATTCTAGAGACTTTAATTAAATGAATTAATTAAAATCTATTTTGTGGTTTCATTGGCCTAATTAAGCTTTTGAATGCATATATGTAATGACCATGATTTGTCCTTTAACATATATTAAATTGAGGCCATTTGGAAACGAATTGAAATCTAGAGAGTCTAATTATTTTGATTTAATTAAATTCTATCTTGTTTATCCATGGATTTAATCATGTTTTAGAAGTTGCTTCTATGTTGAGATCATGAATTTGGACTTGTGGTGTATTCACTTGATTATGTTTTAAACATTGAAAAGCATTATTGTTAAATTTATATTCACGAGAACATGTTTCTAATATGAATATATTGTTGACTTGTGATTTCATAGTATTATGAATATGAAATACTTATTATGCATTATTAGGAGTTAAATTACTAACTTGTTACTATGTAGTAGTATTATGTATAAGTTGTGAACTTATTTGGCTTATTTTGAATTCTCTTAGGACATTGTTGTTACATGTGACATGGCTAGAGTTTGGCTCTAGTGCGGGAGGTACGAGTTCTCCCCAATTGAGATAGTGCGCACTTAGGGTGGTTTTCCCTGCGGGTTAGTGCCCGGAACAACCATTTCGTTCTCGACGGAAATCCGAGACGTGACGTCCAAGTCTTCCACTATTTGTTTTCACATTCAATTCCAAGTTTGCAATCATGTTTATATTGTGACTTGTGGTTTTGGCTATTGGCGATTTGATGTTGTTAAGTACATCTATACTAAATTGTTATATTTAGTTGATTGCACACTTTTAGATTTCTAATTGATAGTTTAGAGAATCTATGTCTTGATGTGTGGTATTAGATATTCTAATTATACTAAATTGCTATTTTTAGTTGATTTCACATTTTAGATTTTAAGTTGATTACTTTGAAAATCTATATCTTGTTGCTTTGTGTAAGCATATTCCTATATTGATGCTTGGTGTAAGCATATTCTTATATTGTTGCTTTGTGTAAGCATGCTCCTATATTGTTGAAATTGCATGAATGAGGTGATTGATGCTAGAACTGATCTAGGGTAGCTTAGGATGCTCCCTGAGTCTCACATTGACATAGACGTTAGGTGGAATGAACCACAATGATTAAATCA
This sequence comes from Cornus florida, assembly GCF_030987335.1. Lineage (NCBI taxonomy): Eukaryota > Viridiplantae > Streptophyta > Magnoliopsida > Cornales > Cornaceae > Cornus > Cornus florida. The sequence goes on along the minus strand of NW_026775573.1, from coordinate 73,479,507 downwards.
TGCAAACTTGTAAAACGTAGGTCGATGCATGCTCATTTCCTACGAGTAGCTTTATGTTGCTCACCCCTACGTTACTGGGGCATATTTCAGGTACAAGATTCAAGATTTGGAGATTGGCATTTACCTTTGGTGGTCTAGAGATTTGAAGTTTCTTTCAAAGCATTCTTGTTTACATGCAAGTGTTGGCATGTTCAAGTTTCTCTTTTGATGTTGTAACAACTAGATAGGTTCAATATGCTATTTTTGTCTCAATTGTATGTAAAGTATACTTAAGTTAGTTGTTTGGAACCTATATGATATGTATGATTCGTGGCCAAGGGTCACCAACCTTAAAGTACAAGTGTATGCATTCAAGTTTCAAGTCTTGTCATTGAAATGTAATCTTTTCCAACTTTGAGGTTTGGTATGGAAAATTTTGTAAATGGAGTGTAATAAGGCCATGGACCATTGTAGAACGTTTAAAATGCCATATTACACTTGCGTGCATGTTCACATCATCATATACTTGCATATAATACAAATTGAACATGCCATGGGGGATTCCAAGTGGACTTTCAGCCATGGATGCATAACAGGAGGTTAGTGCACTTTCTCGAGTCATTTCGGTCGACCGAAGCCTTTTGGGTTTTGTTTAAACCTTGAAACTTCAATTTCCAGTAGCCAAAGTCAGCATTTAGGGTCATTTCGGTCGACCGATGGCTCATTTTGGTGTATCAAACCAACTAAGCCTTAAAGACTTGTTTTCAGCTGAAATTTTGTCCATTTTGGTTGTCCGATGGGTCATTTCGGTCGTCCGAAATAGCTAGATCCCGAGAGTAGCTTCAGTCCAGTTTCAGCACTATTCTTTCGACTTCAAATGACCATAACTCCTTCGTTTTAAATCCAAATAGGGTGATTCTTGAGCCTAAATTCATGTATTTTGAGTCAGATTTCGAATGGTACCAATTCCATTCTCAGATTCCAATCACAATGGGAGTTATTCAAGTTTTAGTGAGAGAGTGTCAGTTTTCGCTTAAACTGGGAAAGGGTGTTTTGTGGGATTCTTATCCAACGTTCTTAGAACCTCTTGGATTATTGTGAAATGATTAGATTATATTGTTTTTACCTTATTTGACTTGTTTAGAGTCAAGTTGCTCCTTTTAATGGTGAGTTGACCATTTTGCCCCTTGGTTCATGATTTTTGCCCGTTTTGACCCTTGTTTTCGCTTTCATTCTCTTTGAGCTTTGTGACTTCATGGAAGGTCACATTGGTGTCTTAGAGGTGGTTTATATCTCTAAAGACTTTGGTTTCATCTTTTGCTTTAGCATTTCGGATCCATTATCGGGTCAACTTTCGGTTCATCACTAACGCACCGGGTTGAAAAACTTGGGCCGTCACACTAAAGCCACCAACGGTGCAAACAAGTTTACCTACAAATGCACCCATTGAAACCAGACTGGTCATACCAAAAGTAATTGTTTCAAACTTGTGGGATATCCGGAATGGTGAGATTATAGCCATTGGAAGAAGACTTCAACGGAGACCTCTACTGCAGCAGTTGTTAAGACAAAGGATGATGGTGCTGCAAAGGCCTTGGGGTTAGTAGTAACTGTAGATAATGGTGGTAAGGTTTTAAATATTTCTACACCTGTTACTAATAGTGCATGGATAATTGATTCTGGTGCCACAGATCATATGACATTTGATTCTAGACAGGTCTCACATCTTCGTTCATCCTCACAAAAATTTGTTTCTACTGCCAATGGTGCTTTAGCCCCAGTTATTGGGGAAGGATCTTTGACACTCACTGATAATTTGTCTTTAGATTCTGTGTTAGTTGTTCCATCTTTAGATTATAATCTTTTGTCAGTTTCTCAACTAACGACAGCCTTATTTTATGTTATAATTTTTTGGCCTGACTTTTGTGTGTTTAAGGACATCCAAACAAAATAGACGATTGATTGTGGTATTAGGCGAGGGAAGCTATATTACTTGGACTTGATGTTCAAAAGTTTTGATAAGCTACGGCAAGCATTGACAGAGGATGGCCCTGAATGGGGAGAAAAAGAAATCTAAAATCTGGTTATGGCATCGACGTCTGGGGCATGCTTCCTTTGGTTATCTAAAAAAATTATTTCCTAGTTTGTTTGCAAAATTTGATGTTTCTAATTTCCGCTGTAATGTTTATGAACTAGCAAAGAGCCACCGGGCTTCGTTTCCATTATGTTTGACTAAAAGTCTACTTCCTTTTATGGTTATACATTCTGATGTTTGGGGTCCATCCAAAGTCCCTACTTTAGGTGGATCACGTTGGTTTGTTACTTTTATTGATGACTGTACCAGGATGACATGGTTGTGCTTGATGAAGTCCAAAGGTGAGGTGAACTTATTGTTTCAAAAGTTTCATATGATGGTTGAAACTCAATACAATGCATATGTTCAGATTCTCCGTAGTGACAATGGTGGAGAGTATCAGAGTTTTGACCTTCAGCAGTATTTGGAAGCACATGGAACTATTCATAAAACCACTTCCCATACACCCTAGCAGAACGGGGTTGCAGAGCGAAAAAATCGACACTTGTTGGAGGTTGTTCGTGCTTTATTGATAGAAGTTCATATGCCGTTATCGTATTGGGGAGAAACATTTACCTTTGCAGCATATCTAATCAATTGCGTACCTTCTAGTTCTATTGACTTCTGGAGACCATTACAGGCTTTCACTGACGTAGTTGTTGCCCCAACTGTCCCAAATCTACCTTCTCATGTCTTTAGTTGTGTAACATTTGTACACCTCCGTAAGCATCAACACAACAAGCTAACTCCTCGAATATTGTGATGTGTTTTTCTCAGATATGCTACTCATTAAAAGGGGTATTGCTGTTATCACCCTCCAACTTGACGAATGTTTATCACACTGGATGTTGTCTTCTATAAAGACTCGATGTATTTTCCCTCTGCGTCTGAACTTCAGGGGGAGTACCAGAAAGAAATTCAGATTCTAGATTATAATTATCACACTTTTAAGGACGACGATTCTAGTGGTGATGATTCACAAGTTGGACCAGCCAATCAGGAATTGGGCGAATTGGATTAAAGTGGTATAAGTTTGGATTACAGTGGTGATGAACGCCCAGAAATGGAAAGTATGGCGCCAACCCCACTATCGTCCGACTTTGAGTCCCTCGCAACTGATATATCAAACCAATCGCTTGCTAAGGATGTTCCTAATTTCGTGCCTGAGCCACTCAGAAAATAATTACCACAGTGTCACCCTAAAGGTATTCCTAAACCCACATATGAACCCGAACTTTCTAGTAAAGTTAAGTATCCCATGAGTCATTATGTGTCGAACCATCGTTTGTCAGAATCAAATTTGTCATTTGTGAATCAATTATCTACTGTATCTATTCCTAACAGTGTGCAGGAAGCCTTAGCTGACCTTAGGTGGAAAGCAGCTATGAACGAGGAGATGAAATCCTTGCAGGAAAATGAAACTTGGGAACTCATTGATCCTCTACCAGGAAAGAAACCAGTTGGATGTCGATAGATTTACACTGTGAAGTATAAAGCCGATGGCATAGTTGAACGCTTTAAAGTAAGATTGGTGGCAAAAGGTTACACCCAAACCTATACAATCGATTACATAGAGACGTTCGCACCTGTAGCCAAAATCAACACAGTTCGAGTTTTGTTGTCTTTAGTTGCGAACTTGGATTGGCCATTGCAACTATTCGATGTGAAGAATGCCTTTCTGCATAGTGAATTATCTGAAGAAGTCTAAATGGATCTCCCACCAGGATGCATGATACCTGAAAAGTATAGTAGGAAGGTGTGTAGGTTAAAGAAATCATTATATAGGTTGAAATAATCTCCGAGAGCATGGTTTGGAAGATTCACAAAGTCTATGATAGTCTTTGGCTACCGTCAGAGAAATTCTGACCACACGTTATTCCTGAAGAAACAACAGGGTAAGATTATTGCACTTATTATATATATATAGATGACATGGTGGTTACAGGGAATAATCCTGAAGAAATGAAGGCTCTCAAGAAGTACTTATCCAGAGACTTTGAAATGAAATATCTAGGTCCTTTGAGATATTTTCTTGGGATCGAAGTATCTCAATCTAATAAAGGAATCTTTCTGTCTCAAAGAAAATATGCATTAGATCTGTTACAAGAGACTGGCATGGCAACATGTCAACCAGTTGAGACACCAGTGGAAGAAGGACTGAAGTTATGTGTTGAGTCCAATCAAGTACTTGCTAATAAAGGAAGATACCAAAGACTTGTAGGGAGATTGATGTACTTAGCATATACAAGACCGGATCTGGCTTATGCATTGAGCATTGTTAGCCAGTTTATGCATGATCCTGGAGAACAACATATGAATGTGGTTATGCACATTTTGAGGTATCTGAAATTTGCTCCTGAAAAACGAATTTTGTTCACTAAAAATACTAGTTATCAAAACATAGATGCATATACTGATGCTGACTAGGCTGGAGCTATAGATGATAGGTGATCTACTTCTGGTTACTTTACTTTTGTAGGAGGTAATCTTGTTATATGGAGAAGCAAGAAACAACATGTTGTTGCTCATTCGAGTGTAGAAGCTGAATTAAGAGGTATGGCGCTTGGACTTTATGTAGCATTGTAGTTAAGACTTCATTTACGGGATTTGGGTTATCTATCCGGGGTAACCTATTCGACTATATTGTGACAATAAAGCAACATGTGATATTGCCTATAATCTAGTTTAATATGATCGTACGAAGTATGTCGAAATAGACAGATTCTTCATTAAGGAGAAGTTGGATGGAAAAATTGTGGAGTTGCCTAAAATTTGATCTGAGGATCAACTAGCCGACATTCTCACCAAAGCTGTTTCAAATCGAGTGTTTTCAAAATTTTTAGATAAGTTGGGTATGTGTGACATCTATGCACCAACTTAGGGGAAGTGTTGAGATTTTATCCGGAATTATACAGATTGTACAGGTATATGATTGAATTATTTACTCGATGTAGGGCTAATTAGTAGGTAATTAGTTTCCCAATTATTGTATAATTAGTTACCTATTTTAGCTATGTCTTAGTCTATAAATTGAATGTAACACCATGAGTGAATATATCGAATATAATTTTAATTCTCATATTCATTTTCTGATCTACAAGATAATATGCATTAACTTGAGCTTTGATAAGAAGCCAACCTCCGTAGGAATTTCCCCTGCCAGTTCGTTATAATCAAAATTGAATCCAATGAGGTTATAGCAAGCAGATAAATTGGCAGGAGTGCTGCCACTTATCGAGTTATTGTGTAGGCCTAAAAATTGTAGTCTCCGTAGATGACCAAGTTTTGGAGGGATTTCTTTTTCAAAACTATTGTTTTGGAGACTTACTACTTTCAGAAAGCTTAGATTCCCAATGTGGGGCGATATGGACCCAAATAATTTTTGTGACCTTAGGTCTAACATGATGACCCTTTTGTGTCGTTAACTGCATGTAACACCATGCCACTGACAGAAATGTATGGATTCATTCCACAAAGTAATTACTTTGAGAGGATCATTGGTTATTTTGGCCTTGAATGCCAACAGTGCAAGTTGATCTGTCTCATTCCCTCCCAACCTCGAGGTAGCTACAGTGGTAGGAAAGATTGCATGCATCAAGCTCAAGCAAAATGCTACTATAACATAAAAAGGTATATTGAAAAGAAGTGACCTTGATATGTATAAGTCCAAGTCTGAAAGTTCCATTCCAATTCAGGTAACTTAGAAGTAGACCACTTTTATGCAAATCAATGCCAATATTATTAAATCCTCAAAAATAATATAAGAAGTGGAATAGGAGCATTTAAGAACAAATAACTATATAAAGCTTTTTTGAAAGCAAACCTGAAGAGATGGATTTACGTTTCAAAATCTTGAACTCACTTTCCTTGAAATTTATAGTGAAAAGAGAAAATGTCAAGTTGTGACCACTCAGGGATGTGCTCTGAGGATTTTAGTCCCAAGCTTGATTTACATACAATTTTATGTTCAACTTTTCCCACTTTGTCACGTTGACATGGTAAAATTTTCTAAGTATGCACCGTAAATATATTACTGAATCCACCTCAGATATATTGGTTGATAGTGCATTTAAATACAACCATGCATCATTGATGAGCACTGAAAAGTGCGTATTTAAACCCCTTAAGCTTAAGCATTCTAGTACTTTTATTTATCTTACTTTACCATTTTAGATTGATTTTGTATTATTTCCCTTTTCAGGCACTTAGCCCGAAAATAAGCTAACTCAGCCAAATAAGAGCTTAATTGAAGCAATTCTGGGATTAAACAAAGAAAAGAGTAAAGTGGAGAAAGAAGGAAGCAAATGAAGCCAAAGGTGCCAAGCAACAAAGTTCGATCGATCCAAGTTCAAGGTTCGATTGATCGAACAATGATCGATCTCAGCACTTCAAGATAGATCTAAGCCTTAACCCAAAAGCATAAAGTTCTAAAAGTTCGATCAATCTAACACCATCCTTCGATCGATCGAACACTTTTGTCCTTATTCAAATGATTGATGTTATCCACAGCTGTACCACCCACTAACCACTTTTGTCCTTTTCCCATAAATATCTCCCATAAATATCTCGGATTTGTCTTTTTCCAAAAAGCTCAGCTAGTTGGATCGATCCAGCCTAAGTTCGATCGATCTCATTTACTTTCGATCGATCCAAGACCAAGGTTCGATCGATCAAACTTCCTCCAGTGCGAAAAAGTTAAAATTCCATCTCATTGAAAGTTGTCCTTTATCCAATCATTAGGGAATATTGTGTGCACGACCCCAGCTCATTTTGGGTGTCATTTTGACTTACCTATATAAGGATAAGGATTGCTTTTTACAAAAGAGCCAACATTATTTTCATATCATCTCTTGGAGAGCAAGCTTAGAGGAGGAGGAGGCTAGAGACACCATAGGAGTTCTTCATCAATAAGGAGCAGATTTCAACCATGGAATTAGCCCTTGAGGGTTGGAGCATCATCACCATGAGTGGCTAGACATCCTCTTGGGGCTAGAGTTAGCCCCAAGCATGCTTTCTATATCTTAATCTTATGTATTATTGAGGGATCAATGTTGTAATTGATGTTTTGACACTTTGATATATATAGATCTTGTTTATTCAATGATTTATGTAGTTTAATGCTTCCAATTGGTCATTTCATTCTATCAATATGTCTATGTATACTAGAATAGATGTTCACGTGCTTGTTTCTAGATTTTGTGTTATTGATGCATATCTATGTGTATTGATGCTATAGATTTGGAGATTGTCAAAACATAGTGCTTAAAGGAATGCTCTTGTGATTCTCTTAATGGTTCATGCTTATCTCTTGATGGATTGTGCATCTCCCCTAGTTTATTTTCATGATAGTAGTGTAGATGTAGTGTAGTTGTAATGTAGTGTTAAATGGGAGGATAATCTATGCTTGTTGTTTGATGATCCAAGGTTTTGAATGCAAGTAGCATATGTCTTTATCCTTGTGTTATATTTGGATTGTGAGCTTAATGAAAGGATTAATGACTTGTTTTGATTTATTGTGCCTTTCACATATTGTTTAGACAATATATGCTTCGTTGCTTAGATATATTGTGCCTTTCACATGATGTTTAGACAATACATGCTTAACTAGCCATCCTTGCTTGTTGAATCAACCAAACACACACACACACCAATATTGCAACACACCATTTACCCTCATTAATCACTTGTCAATGATATAGAAATGCATTACTTGGTGGTGATCTCTAAACCCCAAGATCTCTATCTCTCTCTTAATTACTCTTAATTGCACTCTTTTGCTATTACTTAGTTTAATTTAGTTGCTATTTAATCAACCAACATAATTTAGTTGCTCTTTAATCAACCAACCAACCAATTATTTGATCACTTAACCGACTAGCCCTAATTGTGATTCCACGACATTGCTCGATCCTCATAATCCCTTAGGACGATCCCTTCTTACTCATACTATATAGTATAGGTGTTAAGCGGTTTATAAATTTAATTATGATGCCCACTTGACACTAGTCTCCAAACTCAAAGTGTTGTGCATCCCAATGTGCACACGTTCGGGTAAGCATCAATCATCCTTGATTATCATTATTATTATTATTTTAATGATAACTTACTTTTTTGTGTTCCAAAAATTGGTGGAAGAATTATGTGTACTTCTTCATAGGGAGACTTGACAAGAATTATGTGTAACCTGGCTTGAATGCAAGAAGGAAATGCTCTAAGACACCATCAACTATCTCTTTAAATAAGTGACCTGACCAGCTTAGCCGAGTATCTTTCTAGGTATATAAAGTTAATGTCATTATGTCTTTGGATTTTGGGCAACCAGCCAAATGTAAAATTACACTTCTAAATTGCATTCATATACATAACTAAGCTGTAACCTTAACACCACCGTGTGGAAGTATGAGTATTTTTGCTAAAGAGGTTCACCCGAACACAACCCAAGACAATATAAAAAATAAATAGAAAATGGAGATGAAAAAATAATGATAAAGGACAACAAAGCTGAATACAAAATAGCAAAAAGGAACTGAAAACAGTAAGACTAAAGTCTCCGTTTGTTTTGAAATTTATTTATTATTATTATTATTTTTTTGGTGTTTGGTCGTTCTACAACAACTAAAATTATTTTACGGGGTAAAAGAATTTCCGTAAACATTAAAAAATGACTTACCGAGAAAACTTTCGTAAAATGATTTTCGTTCCAAATTTGATCAACCTTGGATGCTTCCACTCTTCGTCTAACATCTCCTCTCTCTCTTCACACCACATACCAATTTCTCTCTCTTTCACGCCAAAGATGGCGACTCTCTCTCTCAATTCACACCATAGACGTCATCGTCGCTGTGAAACCCTAGTTTCTTTCCTATTCTAAATTCTAACTCATCAAAAATTGTTCTTGATTTTTAGTGGCCACAATGCTGTAAACGTCGACAAATCGAAGATAGTAATATTCGGAGGTCTAGTCCACATGAAATTTCTCATCGACATTACTTTATACGATATTGGTTTTTCTGGTTTATTCTATTCTTTGTTATTTATTTTCTCAGTGGAACTGGAAAGGTTATTATTAGATTCTGATTAATGTTTGAATTTAATAATTTCATTCTCTGATGTTATTTATCCAAAAGTTATTGTTCTATTATTTCTGAATGTTCTCTACTATTAATTTATTGTTAATTTATTTCTATTTTCCTAATTTCATTTTTATTTTTATTTATTTATTTATATTTTTTTTACACCAACAAAAGCTATATCATTCAAAAGGAGAGATGAAGCTTGAAGAAACTTTTACCAGATGCTCGGCTAAAAGAGCCTTTTTGCTCACCAAATGAGCCACACCATTTCTTTTTTTAGGAATCCAAGTGAGGGAAGAGCCCGGATAAACTGAAAGAAGAAAATAAATGTCCTCAAAGACCACCAAGAGACACTCCATAGTAGGCTGAAGACGCTGCACAGACTGACAGTCCCCTTCAACCACAACATTATGATATTGTTAGTCCTTCAACAATAGAAGAGAAGCTCTTAACACTAGACCCTCAGTCAATGAAGGGCAACTAACATTTTGGAAAAAAGCTAAAGTAATCTTAATTGGCTGGCCTAAATGGTTCCTTAAGATCATACCCCCACCACAAGTCCTGGAAAAGGAATTGAAAGTAGTGTCGAAGTTATGTTTGAGAAGACCCTCAGTAGGGTCACTCCGCACTTCAAAAGGAAGCTGGGGTGGAGGAGAGGGGAAAAAGAGAAGACTATTCTTCCTAGAGACTTCCATAAATTCGTTGGAGTCTATGATAGCCCTGTCGCTCCCCGATTTTTCCGCCCCCTTCTTCCCAGGGGTAGGAAGAACCCCACTCCGGCTTAACCCACAGGTTGGGAGGTCAAGCTATCATTTTTTGGCATTTATATACGATGGGTGTGATTTGGAGGTGAATTGAATTGATATGGTCAAATTTAGAGATTTTAAGGAGTCGCCACCTAACATTGAGTTTTGGTGTGTTAGGTCACCAAAGATTGGGAAGAATTTGGATTGAATTTTGGGGCCCTGGATGAGTCGAGGTTTCCTTCACCAAAGATCGGATTCGGGGGTTTATTTACGCTTGGGGAAGGTGTTAGGCACCCCAAGACGCCGATACTAAGTACAATTATTGTGAGGACCTGTCCCTTTTTCATTTTTTAGTATTTTCTTTTCTATTTTTTTTTTTTTTTTTTTTGGGATCGAGTCTGGTCAGATAAGATCGAGTCAAGTGCTTGGGAGTAGTTCCCGACACTTGTTTTATTTCATACTTGTGTGTTTGACCCTCATGTCAAATCGGATTTATGTTGTACTTATTATACTTTGTCTTTTGGTGTTTGGGGGTATTTGTGTGATTTCATTTGGTTGGCATTCCCATTTTTGGGGGTCTTCATGCGAATATCTTTTGGAGGTATTTTCATTTAGGGATTTTAGTGCGATTATATTTTGGAGATATTTTTATTTTGGGGTTTTAGTGCGATTATCTTGTGAAGATATTTTTATTTTGAGGCAAAAATGCAATTATTTTTTGAAATATTTTTCATGGGGGGACTTTTGTGCAATTAATGAACGTTTAGGACAATGTGTCTTATTTTGGTTAGGATGCTTGCCGGGATTCTTTTCAGTCTTTCTTTGAGCCACGAACTCTAAGAAATGTTCTTCGACTTTTTCCCCCGTTTTAGGTTTTTGACCCCGGAAGTCGCCGTGTGGGTCTGGGACGGATTGTGGGGTACGAGATTCATTTTTTGATGCCATTTTTTTTTTGTTGTTCATTATTTTGGCCGCTAGTGTTTTTACATTTACGGTTTCTATTCGTTTGAGCATGTTTTGACAATTTTTACTTTTTGGGGTCGCGTGAGGCATGTTCGGGTGATATTTTTGAAAAGTACAAAAAAGAGAGGAGAAAGCAAGAAATTAGATTTCTCTCCCTCTTGGCCGAATTTTTCTTTCTTTTTAGAACTTGTTCTTCTCTCCTCCTTTTGGTTTTCCATCTTTGAGATTCGGCCTTTGCCGTAGGAGGGTTTTTTGATGGCCTTGGTATAACCTTACTTTTAATCCGATTAAATTTCCGTTTTGTCCGTTTTTAAGTTTTGGAGTTGAGCTTGGGTTTGGATTTGGGTGATGCTGTAAGAGGGTTTATTGTTCTCTTCGTTGTTCCCGACAAAACTCCGAAGTATCATCGCTTTAATAAGTGCTGAAATATGCATATTTCAACCATAATCTTGGGTATAATAGAACATTTATCTATCTTTACTTTCTCACTTTAGTCTTATTTTGTTTTGTTTCCAATTTTAGGTTTATAAGGTTGAATAGAGCTAAATCAGATGTCTTAAAGCCTTGGGAAGGTCAAACGAAGTCTTGGCGAGGAATGGGAGCAAAAGAAGGCTGAGTTGAAAAGTTAAGATACTCGATCGATCAAACCTTATCTCTGAATGATCAAGACTTATGATCGATCGAAGCCTTATCTTAGATCAATCGAGCTATTGGCCTTATTCGGATTCAATCTCCAACAACCTCGATTAATCAAGCAATATCCCAGATCGATCGAGCACTTTATCCTTATCCGAAGTAAATATCTTCAACAACCTTGATCGATCGAGCCAAGACTCCGATCGATCGAGCAGGCCTGATAGCTGTGAAAATTAGAATTTAATCTTTGATTCAAAGGGGGCTCAGGGGGCAATCAAGCAGGTGTCCTTTTATACGTGGTCTGACCATTTTGGGATCATAAGAGTCACCTATAAATAGAAGATTAAGCCTATTTTTGTAAGGTTGGACATTAGGGAATTTGGGGGCTAAGGAGAATTGTAGATCTACTCTCTCTTTCTAAGGTTTCTCTCAAGGAAAAAGAAGAAGAAGAAGAGGAACCCAAGCTTGGAGATGGATTGTGAGACTATCATGATGACATCTACCTTCTCCATAAGTGGCTAGTTCTTCACTTAGGGCTTGAATGAGCCCTAAGCTTGTGTAATTAAATATTTTATCTTTCAATTTTGGGGATTAAGAATTGTAATTAGTGCTTGGTCTTGTGAATTCAAACTTGGTTATACCAAAGTTTATATTGATAATTCTTTCAATTGATTTTCTTTGTTGATTACATGTTATCTTATGTGTGATTAATTGAGAATTGATCTCTACATTAAGTACTTTTTGTAATTGTGCTTAATGATGGCCATGAATGATTTTTATTGGATACAATTGCTCTAAGTCTGATGAATTATGCTTAGTCTTGACAGGTTGTGCTACACCTTAGAGTAATTGTAGTTAGGTAGACAAGTGATGCATGAATTTGATAGTTCATACTTATTCATTACAATTTGTATTATCTTCTTGAATATTGATGTGTGCGTGTAGCCACATCCCTATTACAACGTGTTTTCCCCATTAATTGAAGGCATTTGGTATAACTGCATGAGTTTAGTGGTGTAATCCATGCCCTAAGGCTCTCTCTCTCTCATTTTAATATCTTAATCCAAGTTTGCCTTAGTTCAATTAATTTGCATGCTTTCACATTGAGTTAATTATTAGTTTAATCAAAACAAACACTATTTTTTCAATCTCACGCTCATTGATGTTGAATTAAATTCCAAGCCAATAATTCCAGTGGATGATCCCTACTCACTATATTAGCGTATAGTTGTTTACTGGCTTTACAAATTTAAAAGTTGATGTCCCATTTGCCACCTATAAACACATATTTTGATTGACACACTTGGATCGACATCAAGTTTTGGCACCGTTGCCGGGGATTGACATTCTATTGGAATTGAATTTAATATTAGTGCTCATTTGATTGCTAGTAGGATTCATTTCCTACCATTTTCTTATTATTGTTTCCATTGCAATTAGGTACTTGATTGAAAGAGAAGCAAGCTTTGGGATCACAGCATTATGCTTTAGACCTTTTATGAGCGTATCTTGAACTCTTATTATGCATTTCTCTTAGCTTGATTATAGGATAGTCCTTGTTGAGGCTAGCAATTGCTTTAAATTATTGTTCAAGCATAGGTCCTTGTCGAGGACATTTTAAATTTTTCATTGTTGAATTGAGGAGAACGAGATTAATGAATGTGGATGTTTTAGTGGTGAAGTTGTTGTGATTGTATTGTTGTGTGCTTGTTATGTATGTGTGGAAGAAGATCTCTTCATAATCCTCTCGTTCCTTGATGCGTGTTAACGCGTGCTTAATAATAAAACCACATTAGCTATAACACAAATTCCTAAGAAAGTGGTTAAGTAGGGGTATCGATCCACTAAAATTGCGAAGCTTATGGTAATCAAGTTTCAAAGATTAATTTCACTTGTTAATGTCACAAAAGATGGTTGATTTGTTTGTTTGTCGTTTGCATAAAGATTAAAATAAACTAAATTGAATTTAAAGAACAATTAAAGGGAGGCTAGGGAATTGAGTTTACCATGACCTCGTAATCATGCATACTTGTAAGTAACTTGGGGATACAACTACGCGCGATGTGTAAAGTGTATAAATATAAAATAACTACAACAATTTTCAAGAAGAACATGTAATTTAAGACTAAGCATAACCCTTCTGCGGTTGGCATGGCTCATCCACCTAAACTAGGGTGTGGTATGAGGCATCTTCCCTAGGCATGGCCTATCAAAATCTTAAAATTACAAGCTTAGCACATGAAATCAATCCTCTAGCATGGACTATCTTTGGTTGGCATAGACCATCTACCTAACTACATTAATCTAAGGGTGTAGCATGTTCCATCTTCTCTTGGCATAATCTATTTAAATTCATGTATAACATGCCAATAATCCCATTTCACGAATATAAATTCTCATTGTCACATATGAAAATATTAAGTGTATAAATATATAATCATGCTTTCTAGGACAAGAATTACATGTTGTATATACCTATATATATATATATATATATATATATATATATATATATATTCTGCCCAGATTGTATACCAATTTAAATGTAAACAAAACACAAATTGAATTATACATGACATCTTTATTCATGAAACTTCATCACATATAAGAGTTTTCCCCAAATTACATTATAAAAGACTACATAATTACTTAATCAAGACTACCTCAATCTCTTAGAAGAGGATTTAACTCATTCTGGTGATGGTAGGAACTCCGATAGTTGAAGAGGAAGACTCCACCTTTGATTCCATGGCACCCTCAAACCAAGAACACTCAAGAATCCTATCTATTTCTCATTTTTTCTCTCAAAAAATAATATATGATATTGTATATATGAGAGATCCATATACAAGTGTATATAACCTCTTTATGGTAGAATCAGTTAAAAAATTCATTAAACTTGTGCATTCAAGTGAGGAGGAGAGAGATAAGTAATTGAAATTTCTTTTGAATTTCAAATATGGGAAATTGCGTCCGGACGCCGGAAAGTGTGTCCGGACGATGGGTGTTTAAGTCTTTATGGTGCGCGCGCGCAACACTGGCTCGCGGGGCTGTGGCATCGGGCGTGTAATACTCCTAATTTTAAAAGGATAGTCTCAGTATTTATTTAATTATTTTATTTGCATTTTTTGATTATTTAATTGATTATTTGTTTATATGTTTAAATGTGTTTTGTGAATTGATTATTTGATTAAGTGTTTAAATGTGTTTTGTGAGCTTATTTAATTTTAAATAATTTAATTGAATTATTTGTTACCTGATGATGTGTAATTTAAAAGTTAGGATTTAAATATTTATTTTTTGTCTTATATTTAAAGTAGTTGAACTTGGATAATAGTAATGGGCCAACTAATTGGGTCCCATGGATTACTTGGATAGGAGGAGTAATGGGTATGGATAATTACCCATGGATACTGTGCATATATATATATGGTTATTTTGTTTATTAATTATTATTAGAAGTTATTATTTTATTTTTAGTAACTTAAGTATATATATATTAAAGTATTATGTACATGTTTAGTGTATTGTAAATATATACAAACTATATATATATTTATAATATATATATATACGGATATATTCAAGGATGAAAATGTGTAATACTAATTAAGGTATATACTGCACAGTTAGTTATTATACCTTTACTACTATAATTTATATTTTTGTTTATTCAATTGTTATATTAATAACTTTTAGGAGTCAAACTTGTCCTTTAGTATTAGTTTATAAGTATATTAGGTTAGTTGCTTTAGGTCTGTACGTAGGTCTTGTGTTATAATAGAATTAAGATGTTTATTTATTATTATTATATATATAGATAGGTTAAGTCTGTGGCGTGGGTATTGAATACAAACAAAGTAGAAGAAAAAAAACATAACAGATCAAAGGGCAGCGCGAGAACCAAAGAGAAAAGAAAATGAAAAAGTAAGAGAAAGAAGGAAGAGAAAAGAGGAAAAAGGAGGTTATGATTTTTAATCAAACAAATCTATAAGGCAAGTTCTATTTCTTCTCTTTCCCTTTGATTCATAATCTATACATACTAGATTAGTTCCAGGAATTTAATTAAATAAATTAAATATAATTGCATGAATAAAAATCTAAAATTACTGTTCATGTGATTATAATTGGGTTTGTGTTGATTTTTCCATGTTTATAAAATCTGAAATTACTGTTCATGTGATTATAATTGGGTTTGTGTTGATTTTATCATGTTTATAAAATCTAAAAATTACTGTTCATGTGTTTGAATTAAATATTGTTAAAATTAATCTAATTAATTATGAGATAATAAACTGATATGTGTAGTTTTGATTAATGGATCTGTATTAAATATTTTATTGATTTGAATAGATTTATTGCGGACTGGAGTGCATGATTTAAAATGCACATGCTAAGTATGAAATTTAATCTATTTAAAAAGATTAAATTAATGGTTGAATATGTTAGGATTAAATTATTATTATTATTATTATTATTATTATTATTATTATTTCTTCTTTAATTGTTTGGATTTAAATGAATTTAATCAGATTATGGATGGGTACAATTTAATTGAGATGCATGTTAATTTCTTATGATGAAAATTAAATGCATGTTATTTAGAATTATTATTTTTACTCAAATTAAACGCAAAGGATGTATAACATGATTTATACCATGTTTATTTGGATGATTAGATGTCAATGTACTATTTGCATCATCTTTGGGATTTGAAACCTTTATTTGGTTATATTGTGGATAAATGCACCATTATGGGATGGGGGCATATTAGGGACGGATTAACTTATGAGTTAAGTCCTACCTATTTAAATTTATAAGGGAATGGATTAACTGACGAGTTAAGTCCTACTTATAATCATGTCAGGTCAGCAAAATAGTTGGATGACATACTTGGTTTACTTGTATGTTTTGGGTAGGATGGGTTTATATATGTATAGATATATGCCATGATATGAGCTTGAGTTTCAAGATCGATGGTTAGGGAGCGTGTATGCAATGGGATGCGTAGCTGGATTATGATGCTTAATGGTGTACCCTGTTAGGTTTAGGCACTCACGCCCACTTCATGTGCATTTTTGCATGTTGCTTACTAGTCAGGTTGAGACCGCCTTGTAGTCCGATGAGAGTCTTTTAGTGTGTATCTATATATATATATATATATATATATATATATATACATACAGATTACGTAGCTATTGTTGAGTTGACTAGGATATATATGTTTATCGAAGTTTGGACTGTACTAGAGTAGAACTTGTTTGTTGGCCTGACCCACTATTATTTTTCAGGTGTTCATCAGTTTCAGATTTTGAGGTTGTTCGTACTGAGCAAAGACAGTCATTCACTCTTCTAACTCTACGTAGGATTCTCGTGCATTTTTTAGTTATTGGATTTATTTTATTTCAGTTATTTCAGTTTGGATTTGAGTAGGGGTCCACACGATGAATTCTCGAGTTGTAATGGTATCAGAGGATTGAATAAGTTATTTTGGAGAATTATTTATTTATTAAATTTGAGGATTTATTATTTAGTTCCCTTCAGTATATTATTTATTTATTTCTTTATTATTCTTTTTGTTTTCAAATGCTTGTTTTTAATATTAATTGTTTGATATCATTCGGTTCTATGGTCGGACTTGATCACCCATGGCTCTAGAATCGAAGGGTATCATAGTTGGTATCAGAGCACTCCAGGTTCAAGTGTCTCTAGGGATATATCGTTTTAAGACTTCCGGGTAACGTTTTCTTTTATTTAGAGCCTAAGTTTAGAATTCATTGTATTCTTTTACGGTCCGCTTAAATTTTATTAATGTCTGTCTTTCTCTAACAGAATGGTTAACGCTAGAAGAGGACAGAACATGCAAGGAAACAGGCAGCAAAGGAGAGCGGCACGCAGGCAGCAATATCTCCTACAACGTCAGTAAGTTGTGGAGGAGCAACAATTGCCTAGGTTTCAGTAGGAGTAGGAGGAGGATGGTCAGTTACACATAGAGCATGAGGAAGTTCAGTAGACTCAGGAGTCTCAGGATCAGGGCTACAATTAGGGTAGGGATCCAGAGTATCCTCCTCATCTAAATGACCTCATTGCTAGGGCTATAGAAGCAGATGTAGTAGCTGTACTTCGCAATCAGCCACAAGTTCAGTAGGCACCTATACTATCACCAGTGGCTCAGACAGATCCTTAGGAGAAGGCTAATAGTTCTTTCACAAAAGGGAGCCCACTTGAATTCTCAGGCTCCACTGATGGGAAAGCAGCCCACCAGTGGAAGAAGGACATCGAGCGACATATTCGCATAGTTAAGTGCATAGAGGTTCAAAAGCAGATGCTTGCTACCTTCAAGCTTGTCGGAGATGCACTCCAGTGGTGGGAGTCAGTTACCACCGCGGAGGAGAGGACTTCATTGACCTATGAACAGTTCAGTGTTCGCTTTGATGAGAAGTACTTTCCATACGCAGTCAGGACAGCTATGAAGACAAAGTTCCTTAATATAGAGCAGGAGAATATGACAGTGGCAGAGTATGAGCAGTAGTTCACGCGTTTATCTTTTTTTGCCCCAGAGTAGTTGGATACCGAGGAGAAGAAATGTGCTAGCTTCATTAAAGGGCTTATGTGGTCCATTAAATAATCTATTACAGGTAGTCTAGCCTACACTACTTATGCTCAGGTGGTAGACGCCGCTCTACAACAGTATTAGTTGACTGTAGACTTCAGACAGGCTAGGGGTGAGAAGTGGGGTGACCGAGACTCTGCTAATCAGCCTGTTACGAAAAAGAACGACAATGGATACCGACATAATGATAAGGGCATATTCCAGGGATAGTAGCACAAGGGTGGTTTAAATGCTCACAGAGATGGGGTACCTATTCAGATGTAGCCGAATGGGGGACCACAAGCAGGACAGGGTTAGCCACAGTCTAACCAACAGAGGGGGAAATTTGGCACTTTTCAAGGTAGTTGCTATACTTGTGGAGAGTTTGGTCACATTTCTAGGCAATGTCTTAAAGCAGGATAGGGATAGAGTCAGCATGTGCAGCAGGGACAGAGGGCACCATTACCTTTATCCGTTCCACGGATTCAGGGACAGATTTATCCGGCTTTACCAGCACTACCACATCCTCAGGGATAGGCACCGCAGCAGTTGCATTATGGCAGGGTGTATAACCCCATGCCACAGGATGTTGAGGCACCTTAAGCCTTTGAGGGTATGTTTCCTATTCATGGTAGATCTGGTCATGTTTTATTTAATACGGGTGCTACACATTCATTCGTGTCAAGTACTTTTGTTGTATTATCTGAGATGACGACGCGAGTATGCGATAGACCTAATAATATCTCTACACCTTTAGGCGATACTACCATTTTACATGAAAGTGATAGGCCTGTGACATTAGATATTGGTAGACTTCAATTTTTAGCCAATTTATTGGTCTCGGACATGCACACTTATGATGTGATACTTGGGATGGATTATTTATCTCATTACCTGTGATGACCCTGTGGACAGGTGTGCCTGGGGCGGGTGCGAGACACTGACAGGCTACCACACTGGCGAGCTATGGATGTACAATCCCACATCGCCTGGGAAAGGGAAAGGTGAAGTGCTTATATGTACGTGTATCACTCCAATTGGTATAAGGCCTTTTGGGGTAAAGCCCAAGAGCAAAAACCGTGCGGGCTCAGGCCCAAAGCGGATAATATCATACCATGTGGTGGAGTGGGTCGGTACACTACCATGCCTAAGTTAAATGTTATGATAGGTCTATTGTTTTCACTATACCTGGTCAGGATATGTACATTGTCGCTGTCACGTTCTAACGGGGTTTCTAGCACTTATTTGTTCTATGTGGATGAGGAGACCGAGAAGGAGATTACTGTGTCACTAGATAGCATACCAGTAGTACAGGAGTTTTTAGATATTTTTCAAGAGATTCCAGGGTTGCCACCTAGTCGAGAGATAGACTTTGTAATCGACTTAGCTCTAGGCACTACGCCTATTGCTAGAGCACCATACAAGATGGTACCAGTGGAGATGCATGAGTTGAGGGATCAGATTCAGCAATTGCTCAATCAGGGTTTTATTCGTAGGAGTACTTCACCTTGGGGAGCACCAGTTTTGTTTGTGAAGAAGAAGGATGGTTCACTTTGCCTATGTATAAATTACAGGGAATTGAACAAGGTTACTATTCATAACAAGTACCCTTTGCTCAGGATCGATGATTTTTTTGATCAGTTAAATGGAGCTACATACTTCTCTAAAATTGATCTATGTTCTGGATATCATCAACTTCAGGTTAGGGAGCAAATTGTTCCTAGGATAGCGTTTCTCACTAGATATGGTTTTTATGAGTTTTGTGTCATGCCTTTTAGATTGACTAACACACTAGTAGTCTTCATGGATTTAATGAATAGAGTCTTTAGGGCTTACTTAGATCAATTTGTCATTGTATTCATTGATGATATTTTGATATATTCTAAGTCGAACGACGATTATGCTAGACATCTTTACACAGTGTTGCAGATGCTTCGCGAACATCAGTTATATGCCAAGTTTGAGAAATGTGAATTTTGGCAGCGAGAAGTGAAGTTTCTAGGTCACATGGTGTTAGAGAAGGGGATAGCGATAGATCCTGCCAAGGTCTGTGCAGTGGTAGAGTAGGGACATCCTACTTCATCTACGGAGATTCGGAGTTTTTTGGGACTGGCAAGATACTATCGTAGATTCATTCAGTGGTTCTCGAAGATAGCAGGACCACTCACTCATTTGACTAAGAAAGATGTATGGTTCGTTTGGGATGAACACTGCCAAAAAGCTTTTAATGAGTTAAAGAGCAAGTTGATTCCTACATCGGTTCTGTCTATGCCACAGAGTGGGATAGAGTATCTTGTCTATACAGTTGCTTCTTTGTATGGTCTTGGGTGTGTTTTGATGTAGAAGGAACGACCAATTTCGTATGGATCTCGTAAGCTTAAGCCTCATGAGCTTAATTATCCAGCACATGATTTGGAGTTGGCAATTGTGGTATTTGCCTTACATATTTGGAGGCATTATCTGTTGGGAGAGTCCTTTAGATTATTTAGTGATTACAAAAGTCTGCAGTATTTGTTCACTCAGCGGGAGCTGAATATGAGACGACGTCGATGGTTAGAGTTTATAAAAGACTATCATTTCTCTATATAGTACCATCTAGGAAAAACGAATGTGGTGGCAGATGCACTTAGTCACCGACCATATGCTAGCCTTTCTGTATTTTTCGCCACTGAGTAGGATGCTTTAAAGACAGTTGATTAGTTATCTTTTGCTTTTATGGCCTGCATGGTAGTTACACCTTCTATTATTCATAAGGTACTGAAGGCGCAACTCACAAATCAGCAGTGCATTGATAAGGTTGCAGAGATAGCTTTTGGGAGGTTCCATTTTATCATGTGGGGACTGATAGAGGCTTGAGGTACAAAGGGCGTTTAGTAGTACCTTCTGCTGACGATTTAAGAAAGGATGTGATGACTGAGACTCACCAGTCTAAGTTTTTTGTTCATCCAGGAGGAGATAAGATGTATCAGGATATGAAACGACAGTTTTGGTAGGCAGGTATGAAGAAGGACATTGTTATCTTTGTCTATAAGTGTAGCACTTGCCAGATGGTCAAGATCGATCGCCAAAGGCCACCAGGTTCTTTACAACCACTGCCTATACCGAAGTGGAAGTGGGAAAGCATTTTTATAGAATTTGTGGATGGATTGCCTAATTGGTTTAAGAATCATAATTCTATTTGGGTCATCGTTGATAGGTTGACCAAATCAGCTCATTTCTTGCCTATTCGCACTGATTACACTTTATAACAATTGGCATGACTTTACAGTACAGAGATTGTGATGTTACATGGCATACCATTATTTATTATATCGGATAGGGATTCGAGCTTTGTGTCAGGATTCTGGCAGAATTTTTAGTAGGCTTTGGGTATAGAGTTGCATCTTAGCACTGCTTATCATCCTCAGATTGATAGACAGACCGAGAGGGTTAATCAGATAATAGAGGATATGCTTCGTTGTTATGTCCCTGACTTTAAGGGCTATTGGGAGGAGTATTTGCCACTTGTGGAGTTTGTACATAACAATAGTTTTCAGAAGACTATTGGTATGGCACTGTTTGAGGTATCATATAGCCCACTATGTAGATCTCCTATTTGTTGGATAGAGAATGGAGATAGTAGATTTTTGAGTCCTGAGTTCATTAAGGACACCTCTAAGAAGATTGCTCTTATTAGGGATCGTATGCGCACTACCCAGAGTAGGCAGAAGAGTTATGCAGATCGTCGTACTTGTACTTTGGAGTTTCAGGTGGGAGATTAGGTTTTACTCAAAGTGTCTCCTATGAAGGGAGTAATGCGCTTTGGGAAAAAAGGGAAGTTGTCACCATGTTTTGTGGGTCCTTTTATGATTACGGATCGAATTGGAGCGGTGGCTTATCGCTTAGCACTTCCGAACAATTTAGATCGTGTCCATAATGTGTTTCATGTTTTCATGTTACAAAATTTTTGCGAGATGAGGATCGTTATCAGCATATTGATGTTGCTGAGATTGCGTTGCAGCCAGATGCAACATATGTGGAACCGCCATGTCGTATTGTTGACTGCGGAGATTAAATTCTTCGCAATAAGGTTATACCGTTAGTCTGTGTCCAATGGAGTCACCATAATGAGGTTGAGTCCACATTGGAACGAGAGAATGTCATTCGCTCACCCTTTTCAGAAATAATGGAAGAAGGTAAGGGCAAATTCCGATGACGGAATTCCTTTTGTTAAGGGGGAAGAATGTAATACCCCTAATTTTAAAAGGATAGTCTCGGTATTTATTTAATTGTTTTATTTGCATTTTTAGATTATATAATTGATTTAATTGATTATTTGTTTATGTGTTTAACTGTGTTTTGTGAATTGACTATTTGATTAAGTGTTTAATGTATTTTATGAGCTTATTTGATTTTAATGATTTAATTGAATTATTTGTTACTTGATGATGTGTAATTTAATTGTTAGGATTTAAATGATTTAATTGAATTATATTTAAAGGAGTTGGACTTGGATAGTAGTAATAGGCCAACCAATTGGGTCCCATGTATTACTTCAATAGGAGAGTAATGGGTACGGATAATTACCCATGGATAGTGTACATATATAAATAGGTATATATGTATATATATATATATATATATATATATATATATATATATATATGGTTATTTTATTTATTAATTATTATTAGTAGTTTTTATTTTATTTTTAGTAACTTAAGTATATATATATATTAGAGTATTATGTATATGTTTAGTATATTATAAATATATACAAACTATATATATATTTATAATATATATATATATATATATATATATATATATATATATATATATATACGGATATATTCAAGGATGAAAACGTGTAATAATAATTAAGGTATATACTACACAGTTAGTTATTATACCTTTATTACTATAATTTATATTTTTGTTTATTCAATTGCTATATTAATAACTTTTAGGTGTCAAACTTGTCCTTTAGTATTAGTTTATAAGTATGTTAGGTTAGTTGCTTTAGGTCTGTACGTAGGTCTTGTGTTATAATAGAATTATGATGTTCTTTTTTATATTATATATATAGATAGGTTAAGTCTGTGGCGTGGGTATTGAATACAAATGAAATAGAAGAAAAGAAACATAACAGATCAGAGGGCTGCGTGAGAACCAGAGAGAAAAGAAAAGGAAAAGGAAAGAGAAAGAAGGAAGAGAAAGAGGAAGAAGGAGTCTAGCATTTTTAATCAAACAAATCCTTAAGGCAAGTTCTATTTCTTCTCTTTCCCTTTGATTCATAATCTAAACATACTAGATTAGTTCCAGGAATTTAATTAAATATAATTGCATGAATAAAAATCTAAAATTACTGTTCATGTGATTATAATTGGGTTTGTGTTGATTTTCCCATGTTTATAAAACATGAAATTATTGTTCATGTGATTATAATTGGGTTTGTGTTGATTTTCTTATGTTTATAAAATCTAAAAATTACTGTTCATGTGTTTGAATTGAATATTATTAAAACTAATCTGATTAATTGGGATAATAAACTGATGTGTCTAGTTTTGATTAATGGATATGTATTAAATGCTTTATTGATTTGAATAGATTCATTATGGACTGGAGTACATGATTTAAAATACACATGCTAAGTATGAAATTTAATCTGTTTAAAAAGATTAAATTAATGGTTGAATATGGTAGGATTAAATTATTATTATTATTATTATTATTATTATTATTATTATTATTATTTTCTTCTTCTTCAATTGTTTGGATTTAAGTGAATTTAATCAGATTATGGATGGGTACAAATTTAATTGAGATGCATGTTAATTTATTATGATGAAAATTAAATGCATGTTATTTAGAATTATTATTTTTGCTCAAATTAAATGCAAAGGATTTATAACATGATTTATATCATGTTTATTTGGATGATTAGATGTCAATATACTATTTGCATCATCATTGGAATCTGAAACCTTTATTTGGTTATGTTGTGGATAAATGCACTGTTATGGGATGGGAGCATATTAGGGACAGATTAACTTATGAGTTAAGTCAAACCTATTTAAATCTATAAGGGAATGGATTAACCAACGAGTTAAGTCCAACTTGAAATCGTGTCAGGTCAACAAAATAGTTGGATGACATACTTGGCTTACTTTTGTGTTTTGGGTAGGATGGGTTTATATATGTATAGCTATATGCCATGATATGAGCTTGAGTCTTAAGATCGATGGTTAGGGAGCATATATGCAATGGGATGCATAGTAAGATTATGATGTTTAGTGGTGTACACTGTTAGGACTAGGCACTCATGCCCACTTCATGTGTGTTTTTGCATATTGCCTACTAGTCAGGTTGAGACCGCCTTTTAGTCCAGTGAGAGTCCTCTAGTATGTATCTATATATATATACATATATGGACTACATAGCTATTGTTGAGTTAACTAGGATGTATATGTTTATCGGGTTTCTTTTTGGACCGTAGTAGAGTAGAACTTGTTCGTGGGCCTAACCCACCATTATTTTTTAGGTGTTCGTCAAATTCAGACTTAGAGGTTTGATGAGCGCTAAAAAGTGCGTATTTAAACCCCTTAAGCTTAGGTATTCTAGTACTTTTATCTATCTCACTTTACTGTTTTAAATTGATTTCGTGTTATTTCCATTTTCAGGCACTTATCCTGAAAATAAGTTAACTCAGCCAAATAAGAGCAGAAATGAAGCAATTCTGGGATGAATCAAAGAAAGGAGCCAAGTGGAAGCAAAAGGAAGAAAAAGGTGGAATTCAACATCTTCGATCGATCTCAGATCAAAGTTCGATTGATCCAACATGATCGAACTCAGCACTTTAAGATGGATCAGAGCCATGATGACATTTTCAGAGATCTCAAAAGTTCGATCGATCCAACATCATTCTTCGATTGATCGAACTACCTTTTCCTTATCTAAATGATTGATCTTATTGATGGGGTGTGTCGCCGCACCATACGTTTGAAAATGTGCATTAAGGTGAGGGCCAAGTTTTACATTTATAAAGCCACTACTACCTTTACTAAAAATATAGCTAGGGCGAGTAGGGATCGTCCCAAGGGATTGGACTCGTACTTGAATGTGAAATTGCAACTTGGGTTAGTAAGTCGAATGATCAAACAAGTGATTGGTTGGTTGTTTAAACTAGAGAGCAACTAAATTAAATTAAGTAAGAATGCAATGCTAAAGAGAGTAAGTAAGGGAGAGAGAGATCTTGAGGTTTAAAGATCACCACCAAGCAATGCATTTCTATATCATTGACAAATGATTCATGAGGGCAAATAGTGGGTTGCAATAGTGGTGTGTGTGTATTTGGTTGATTCAATAAGCAAGGATGACTAGTTAAGCATGTATTGTCTAAACATCATGTGAAAGGCACCATATATCTGAGCTATGAAGCATATATTGTCTAAACAACATATGAAAAGCATAATAAATCAAAACAAGTTATATATCCTTTCATTAAGCTCACAATCCAAATACAACACAAGGATAGAGACATATGCTAATTGCATTTACAAGCTTGAATCATCAAACAACAAGCATAGATTGTCCTCCCATTTGACACTACATTACAACTACACTATATCTACACTACTAGCATTAAAATAAACTAGGGGAGAGGTACAATCCATCAAGAGGTAAGCATGAACCATCAAGAGAATCATAAAAGCATTATTTTAAGCACAATGTTTTGACAATATCTAAATCTATAGCATCAATACACATAGACATGCATCAATAACACAAAATTTAGAGATAAACACATGAACATCTATTCTAACATACATAAACATATGGATAGAATGAAATGACTAATTGGAAGCATTAAACCACATAAATCATTGAATAAACAAGATCTATATATATCAAAGTGTCAAAACATCAATTACAACACTAATCCCTCAATAATACACAAGATTAAGATATAGAAAGCATGTTTGGGGCTAACTCTAGCCCCAAGAGGATGTCTAGCCACTCATGGTGATGATGCTCCAACCCTCAAGGGCTAACTTCATGGAAGAGGTTTGCTCCTTGTTGATGAAGATCTCCAATGGTGTCTCTAGCCTCCTCCTCCTCTAAACTTCCTCTCCAAGAGATGATATGAAAAGTAATGTTTTTCCCCATCAAAAAGCAATCCTTATCCTTATATAGGTAGGTCAAAATGACACCCAAAATGAGCTGGGGTCGTGCACACAATATTCTCCAATGATTAGATAAAGGACAACTTTCAATGAGCTGGAATTTTAACTTTTTCGCACTGGAGGAAGTTCGATCGATCGAAAGGAAGTGAGATCAATCGAAAGTAAGTGAGATCGATCGAACTTAGGCTGGATCGATCCAACTGGTTGAGCTTTTTGAAAAAAGACAAATCCGAGATATTTATGGGAGATATTTATGGGAAAAGGACAAAAGTGGTTGGTGGGTGGTACAGCCGTGGATAGGATCAATCATTTGGATAAGGACAAAGGTGTTCGATCGATCGAAAAATAATGTTGGATCGATCGAACTTTTGGACTTAAGTGCTTTGGGTCAAGACTTGGATCTATCTTGAAGTGCTGAGATCGATCAATGTTCAATCGATCGAACCTTGAACTTGGATTGATTGAACTTTGCTGCTTTCCACCTTTGACTTCATTTACTTCTTTCTTTCTCCACTTTGCTCTTTCCTTCGTTCAATCTCAAAATTGCTTCAATTAAGCTCTTATTTGGCTGAGTTAGCTTATTTTCGAGATAAGCACCTGAAAATGGAAATAATACAAAATCAATCTAAAACGGTAAAGTAAGATAGATAAATGTACTAAAATGCCTAAGCTTAAGAGGTTTAAATACGCACTTTTCAGTGCTCATCCCACCCCCAAACTTAAATATTGCTAGTCCATAGCAATGAACTACGAAGTAAAGAAATGAGATGAACAACTATACAGCTATGAACTAGAAAACAATAAATGGATAACGCCACTTTCGTTGGGAACACGATTTCACTTAGCACATGCAATAAACCTTTTAAACCCCTAGGTTACCCCTAGTGGACGAGTGAAGTCTCGTGAGGGTTTCCAGAAATGGTACCCACAAACATTAAGCTCATTTTTGTCAAAAGAGGTACTAATATTGCAAACAAGCATTGGGAGAAAAGTACCTCAAGTATGCAATTTTTCAACCCTTTCCATGCAATCTCTCAAAATTTCAACATCAAGCAAGTAACTATGATCCCCCACACATCAAGAAAATGATTGTGCAAATCAAAACAACTCTAGAATCCTTTTTAAGTGGACCGGCATTAACTGTGTTGCTATCTACGCCAACTAAAGAATTAATCACATCCTTACCCTCAAACTAGCACACAAATCTAGTATCGATCATCAAGACAAAAAGTGGACCTTTTATTAAAGTTTTATTCATCTAGGTGCACTTATTCTTTTCACTCGGATATTTATTTATTTATTTTTTTATAGGATCAAAGATGAAAGTATAGTGCAATGTGTTGATCTATTAAGCTTTCTAGCAATTCATGAGGTCGAGCGTTAGGTCAATGACTCCCAAACCAGACGGCTTTAGGGCATTAGACGTTAAGACACCCCTACGGACTTACAAGCTCAAATCAACTAGGCTACAAATCAAGACAACAACCATCTAATCATTTCCTACTTCTCACCATTTGGGAGAAGTCCTCACTTTTTATTGCTTTTGCTTTTACTCTTTTTTTTTTTTTTTTTTTTTTTTTTTTTTTTTTTTTTTTGAATAAAGTTCAATTATTAACCTAGAGTTTGGGCCCTCCACCTTTCGGTGCGAGAAGTTCAGTGCTTGATGAGGCTAGAATCCCGGTTACTTAGTAAAAAGATATTGTTATCCACCTTTATCAAGAATGAAAGCTTTCAATGCACTACTAGCTCAATTGGGATATAACCAATTCAATAATTAACAAAGCATGTACCCCACAAATGAATAATAGTGTGCGCCTATGCTAGTGTAGAAGACTAGAGTGAATCTTAAAACAATCACAAAATCAAGATGATGTGGACTACAAGTGCAAGCAAGATATCAATATTTTGAAAAATTTACTCCTAAATGGCATTCATAAGGCATACAAGGAGTATTGGACTCTCAAGTCAAGCAATTTTTAAATTTTAAGCAATATAGTCCTCAGAAGATCAAAATCATAGCTAGGTATGGACCAATCATAGAAATATTTCTCAAATACATGAGTCATGCTAAAAGTTTGAATTTAAAACTATCATTATAGAGCACCATTCCCCCTAAACTTAAATTACACAATTTACTCAATGTGCAAAGAGAACAAAGGAAATAGTATACCAGTGCAACTAAGCAAGAATGATCGGGACTGAAGTATCCGAAGTGGGTGGCATGGCCCCCCCAAACTTGGGATGAATTGTGGTCCTAAAAATTGGCACTTGGATAAACTTATCAGATAACAAAATGGGATAATCAGTGCACAGTGAACATGCAAGTGTAAATGGGATAAACAGAAAATGAAATGAGAGAGGTATAAGGGTGGTCCTAGAAATTAGGTAGCACTCTCTCACTGAAGTCACTGTGATGCACCTGATGGAGTCAAACATACAGATATGAGAATACAATCAGATGACATCCATAGCAAAAATAGATATACAAAATAGAGAAAGTGCAGGTATAATAAAAATATCAAAGCCGACAGACCGGCTGTAAAAATAATACAGTGACAATAATAAAGTATCAAAAGGAGAGAGGAATCATAAGATAGAAAAGAGTGGGAGCTCAGGAAGATGAGGTAGGACGGGCAGGTCTGGCTCCGCGGATGTCTCTATATAAATCTCTGAACATGGTCGCGACATCCATGCGGAAGGTAGCGAACTCCGCTCTATGGGCCGTGAGGTCAGCTCTGATGGTAACAACAGTGTCCTTGAGCGTCTGCAGACGTACTCCGAAGCCGGGGATCAAGTCTGGTATGGAGGAGTCAGAAGACAGCTCCTAGGTCTACTCCTGCTCGTGGATAGGTGACCCGGCTGGAGAATGCTGAACTGCATCATCCGCTGAGTGCTCTAAGTCAATGTCTATATCAATGTCATCATGCTCGGTAGCTAGATCGACTGGTGCATCGTTCGCTGCGGGAGCTGCTACTGCTGGCTCTGCTGGTGCCGGGGCTACCTGTGCTGCTGCCTCCTTCTCCTCTAACTCCAGCTCTGCAGCCGCCAATACGGCATGGGTCTGCAGGCGAGTGATAATAGCTCTGTAGCTCTTATCCCAGTCCTTCTTGAGGAAATGACAGGAACCTTTCTGGGGGTCCTCCTGCGGGTGGATGGGATAGCGCTGGTTTATGAGAATCTAGGTGATGAGGTGACTGAATGAAAGAGAATTAGCCCTTCCGGGCGCCTCCTTGCTGACGTACTCATCGTAGCGCTTCCTCATCACGCTCCAGATAAGCGCAGGAATAGACACCCAATGGCCGGTATAGAAGGCGTACAGGGCTTCTAAATAGTTGCCCCGCCTCTGAATCTTGTGGCCTGCCATGTATATGTTCCAGAAAAGCACAGAATCAATGAACCAAAGGTCGTCTGGAAGATATGTGCGGGTGGCGAAAGTCTCGCCACCGGCATGGTGACCTGTGAGAAAAATCGCCATATTGGCGTAAGAAGGCCTGTGGAGCCTGGGATATGTCTCCTGTAGCTCGGGCGGGCACCGATGTGGACAGCGAGTCGAACGGGCCAGAGTATCCAGTGTAATGGTGATCTCATGGCCATCGATAAAGGTGATGAGCTCAGTTGTAGTGCACGGCGATGGTCGAAGGTTCTGGTAGAATAACCGTACCAGTCGCGGGTAGATCGGCTCTGTGACTGGGGCAAGAATAGCTGAGAGGCCCTACTGAATGATGTCCTGGTAGGCAGATCGAGTCAGCACCGATCTGGAGAAGAATGCGATGTCGAATGTTAACTCGTGGTCGATAGTCATGTACGCATATCGAGGCGCGAGTCTGTCGCTCTGTAAAGGAGCTAGCTGAATAGGTGGAGCCAGCTGAGCTGGCTGCTCAACACCTCTATGCGGTGGAGATGGTGATGCAGTGAATGCTGGACGAGCTGGTGACTAGGGTGGAGTAGGGTGTAATGGCTCCTTTGCATGGGAGGGCTGCGCAGTCTCCTTTGTTCGCTGTCGGACTCTCCTCTGTGTGTGCTTGGGGCTAGGATCTCGGACATGAGATGGACCGACCTTGTCGTCAAGTCTGCGTCTGGTGCCGTGACGGTGTCTATGTGCTACAGTCTTGACGCGAGCCATAGTCTGCAAATAGAATTTCAAGAGTTAGTGCCAGCATATATAGAATATAAGGCACAATATAGAAACACGTATGTCAGATAAGATAGACAAAACAAGATATCGCATGATTCTATGCAAGTGGCAGAATATGAAACATGCCAAACAATATGAGTATGAAATGCATCCAATGTGGAATATCACAAGCATTGGGCATATATAAGGTAACATGAACATAAGATAAGATAAATGGAGTGTGTATATGAGATCTGTAAAATTCGATCGATCAAAAAAAGAAATGAGATCGATCACAAAAGTTGGATCGATCGAAGGTTGAGTTGGATCGATCACAAATATTCGATCGATCATTAATTTGTTCGATCGACCGAACAGTGCGACGATGAAACCTAACAGTCACAGATTGTTGGTCCCTAAGATGCCTATGCCTATCTTAAAGTTTGCCCTTTTAATGACAAAATGCAAGCTAAAGGCTCAAAGCAATTGGATATTGGAATGTTGATCAATTGGGGTTTGATTAAGGATATACAAGTTGTTACAAGCTCAATTATTCAGCTCATTGCTCATTGAAACATCAAGGAAGTCAATGCAGCCCTTGTATGTTGTGAACTCTGTGACAGCACTTATATTCTGCCTACAGAACTTGTTAGGGGCATTTTGGACTTCATACATATTTCAATATTCATACTTTAATTGTCTGAAAAGCTACATTGTGTATGTGAGCTCAAATATTCAATGTGACAGACCAACTAAAGTTGCAGCAGTGTGCTTTTAATCTTTCTGTCAAAAGGAATCTGCAGGGGTATTTACGTAATTCTGTGTGAAGCTACAAGGTTCTGACACGTGTGCAGTGGTCTTGGAGTGAGAGTCTATGGCCAGCTTTACATTTCTTGGAGCTCAAGATCATAAAGGCTTTTATGGTATAGACATATATATATTGATTTTGTGAGCTGGTATATGCTTTTGAAGGTGAGTTGGCAAGGGGTAAAAAGGTCCTATCACCTTTACATCACCTTTACATGGTCAGAATATCTTTCCTCACGAATTGGAGGATCTCAGCTCAATCCTATCCATTGGTTTTAGGGCTGCGTTAACAAGGATTTGTGTATAAAACTAAAGCTATAGTTGCTGCTAGGTTTAAAGCCTGAAAACACATTCTCTATATTAGAAAAGGAGGCTGTTCTTGAGTGAAAAATGTGAAGAGCAATTAAATGAATATCTCTAAGTGTTGATTCATCTATGTAAGCTTATTTTACTCTCAGAATCTGCTGTGTGTTTATGCATTCTTAAAGACTCACAATGGAACAGTGCTGCTAAGGCTTGTATGATGCTGTTAAGGCTGCTATGGGAGGTCACGTTGTGTTCAAGACTCTTGAGGTGCTAAGTGAAGGATAAAGCAAATCTCATATACCTATTTACAGCTGCTGATATCAGGTATAAACTCAAATACACACTTCTTCAGAATTTGGTACCTTAGAGCTTGATTGTTAAGTATTTTAAGTTGAAAAAGCTGTTGTGGTCCATTTCCTTGATCTAATATGCTATAAGTCTAGTGTCAAACATATGAGCATGAGTAACTTGATGATTTAATGCTGTTAAAATTTAATCCATCTCAGAAAAACTGGTAGCTCAAGTTTTAACCCCAAGAACCACACTATACTAAGGCTTTAACCTTGTTTTGCTAAGAGTTGGGCACTGAAAATGAGATATCTTGTTTCAATCACTGTGATTTTCATTTGAACATTAGTATATTGAATATACAAGACTGTGAGAAGCTGAACAAGTGCTAAACAAGTTCAAAATTCTAGAATTGCCCTAAGAATTAAGTTGCTACTGAACTGAGACTAAACTAACCTGCTGTGCACTGTGATCTTCTGGAAATTTTGCATTAAATGGTTTTACCTTGCTTGGTTGTTGAATTTAATATGGTAAGCAAGTGTAAAGTATTATTTGGGAGGTGAGATTGCTGAGGTTTGAACTAAATAGAGAAGCCACATTGACATTGTTGTCTATTTCTGCTAGTTGAAATTATTCTGCAGAAACAGGTTTCTAACAGGTTTTGGGGCTGAATTTGAATTGTCTAATAAAGTGCTTGAACTCGATGCTTTTGTGAGAAGATGAACCAAGTATAAGAGAAGATTTTCCAAACCTGAGACCTCATAGAGTACCTATTATACCCTCGGAATAGAGGCATTACAGCAGCACCAGATTAGACCCTGCAGAAACTGAGTTGCTACTGATTTTGTGCTTTATTGACCTTTTCTTGCTGTGCTTACCAAAGACACTCTGTGTGCAAGTGTATTTTGGTGATTTGTAGCTATGGGAACCTGCATTTGATCAAGGCTTAGAGGTTTTGACAGAATTGCCCTTGGAAGCTTGGAACCGAGGGTTTTGGGTTCTTCAAGTCTATTATGAACTGAGATTCTTATACTTTGCTCCATTCACTGCTATAACCTATAGAGCAAGTTTACTTTGTGATATCAAGGCTGTGAATATATAAGAACAGTCAGTGTTGAAGCTACAGGGTGATTTGACAGATTTACCCTTGCCTAGGGTTTTGAAGCCTTATGTGCTAAAATTGTTGTTTACTTGCTGTCCATTCTCCAAGATTGATTTGAGCAAGTTAGTTGAGCTTATTGAAGGCTGTGGGAACCTAGTGTGAGCTATAAGTGAAGCTGCATTGTGATTTGACTGATCTACCCTTCTTGTTGCAGTGAAGTAAAGCTAGGGTTTCTTCTGTTTCACACTTATTGACACCTTTATTCATTGTTGATCAAGCTATGAAAGTTTTGTGTGTCCAAGCAGGGTTGCTTAGGACAGGGGGAGTGCATGTGTGCTCATTGTTGTTGCTTTTGTGTGTGTAGAGGGAGTGAAAGTCAGTGTTCTAGCTATTACAAGGTGTGTGGAAAGTGGGGCAGCTGAGTGAGTAACTATTTGCATACAAGTGAAGATGAAAAGCTAGTGTGTGTGTAGTGGGTGTGAAAGTCAATGTTCTTACTTGTACAAGGAGTGTACTAAGAGTGAGACAGTTGAGTGCTTTAACAACTTACATCACCTAGTGGAGCTTTTATTAGCAGGAGCCAAGAACCAAGGTTTTTCCCTAGTGATAGGGTTTCTTTATAAATCTTGTATTGTGCTGTGTCTTCCTTATTCTTCTTCTCTTAAATGTGTTTTGATTCTCAAGTTTGCTTGAAAAGAAGAAAGAATTTACTTAGACCAATTCACCCCCACCCCCTCTTGGTCTAACAATTGGTATCAGAGCCCTTGGTCTGCTATCTTGAGGTTTAATATACCTGCAGCAAAGATCTTATTAATGGAAGAAGGGCTTGATCCAAATATAGCACCTATCTTGGATGGTCCATGCTATGAAGATTGGAAAATTAGATTGGAGGCTTACTTGATGTTCCTATCCTATGATGTATGGAATGCAGCTATCAATGGTGAAAAAGTTCAAGAGTCAGAAGAGTTCTTCAATCATGATCTCAAAGCAAGACAAGTGTTGGTAAGTGGGCTCAATTAACTGGATTTCTTAAAATTCAGACATTGTAAATCATCAAAGGATGTTTGGTACACTCTTAAAGCTATTTATGAACCAAATGAAAACTTTGAAGAACCTGTAGCATCAAATACTTCAACCGATGGTGTGTTCATTCATTTTACCAAAAGCTCAAAACGATGTTTGCACTGAATTGTTCAAGTCTGAACTTTCAGTCATGGTTTCATTATCACTTATAGTATTCAGCATAATGAAGCTCAGATCAAAGGAAAATGAAGGCTGTCAAATGTCTTTGACTGATGAAAGTGAAATTGAGCAAGACTCTGAAGTCAGGGCTGATTATAATCACAATATTGCAGACAATTCCCTTTCTGGTCCACGGTTAAAAAGACAGTACACTGCTATTTTAAATCTGAATCATTCATGTCTCCATCAGGGTTGTGTTATGAAGAAGTTAAGCAAACTCTGGTATCTGAAATGCAAAGACAAGAAATACTACATGAAGAGTAAAATGTCGAAACCATCCATGAGGCTATTCTCAATGAATATGTTTGCATGTATAACTCCTAGGATTTGTAGCTCGAGTATTGAAAGAAATAAGGATGACAATCGTTTACATTATTTGAAGTTCAGGATATAAACTCAAAATCAACACATTGGTGAAGAAAGCTCAAGACTGTCAAAATCTGAAGGTTCACTCTCAAGAAAGTTCTATACTCAGCTCTTTATCAATTCAAGGACTCTCAAGTTTTTAGTTAACAAAAGAGTCTCCCAGCTTGGTCTTAAAAAGTGTTTCAAAACTGACAGTACTATCAGAGTCAAGGCTTCTCAAGATCATTACTCTATTATTCTTAATTGCCAACTTCAAAGTTCCTCAAGACCACCTCCTCTAAGAGACAAGGCCTCGTATGATCATTATTTTATCTTTGGTTGTCAGCTTTAAGTCTCTACAAGGCCACCCCCTCTTAGAGACAAATCTCTTCATATTCTTTAGATATCTCATGCTATTGATTGCTGAGCCTGATGCTTGCTGTAAAGGGTTAAAGTCCAGTGAAGTATGTTCTGAAGCTTCTACATTGTCATTTTAAGTTCAATTCATCACTTTTCATCCACAACAAATATTCAATTGACCTGGTTCAATTTGAAGTTTTTTTTTCAGAAAACCTATAACTGAAGTCTGCTGTAAACTACTTTATAATGTGTCCTTGCTGTACTTTGCCTTCTCCTTGATGTTAATTCATGAACAAGTATAATATGACTATTGAAGACTGAGAAGATCAAGTTTAAGCCAATTGGGAAGTTGTTTCATCATGACAAAGTATCTTCTTGACTTAAAATCTTAATTTCAGACTATTCAGTACTGAAATCAGCTCTGATATTGCACTCCAATTGATGTTTATCTTGACTCCAAGTGTATATGGTAATGCTCTGATCTTAAAGAAATTTAATAGAAGCTGAATTGGACATGTACAATGGTGTTCTCACCTTGTAATCTCTACTAAAAGGCTATACTCAAGAAGCTATTTGACACAAGTGTTCATTGTTGGTCCCTTGAACCTTTTGACTTTCAATGTCAAAAAAGGGGAGAATGTTAAGGTTTTTGTCATTACAATGCAAAATGGGGAGATTGTTGGTCCCTAAGATGCCTATGCCTATCTTGAGGTTTGCCCTTTTAAGGACAAAATGCAAGCTAAAGGCTCAAAGCAATTGGATATTGGAATGTTGATCTATTGGGGTTTGATTAAGGATATACAAGTTGTTACAAGCTCATTTATTCAGCTCATTGCTCACTGAAAAATCAAAGGAAGTCAATGCAGCCCTTGTATGTTGTGAACTCTGTGACAGCACTTATATTCTGCCTACAGCACTTGTTAGGGTCATTTTGGTCTTCATACATATTTCAATATTCATACTTCAATTGTCTGAAAAGCTACATTGTGTATGTGAGCTCAAATATTCAATGTGACAGACCAATTAAAGTTGCAGCAGTGTGCTTTTAATCTTTCTGTCAAAAGGAATCTGCAGGGGTATTTACGTAATTCTGTGTGAAGCTACAAGGTTCTGACATGTGCACAGTGGTCCTAGAGTGAGAGTCTATGGCCAGCTTTACATTTCTTAGAGCTCAAGATCATAAAGGCTTTTCTGGTATAGACATATATATATTGATTTTGTGAGCTGGTATATGCTTTTGAAGATGAGTTGGCAAGGGGTAAAAAGGTCCTATCACCTTTACATTGTCAGAATATCTTTCCTTACGGATTGGAGGATCTCAGCTCAATCCTATCCATTGGTTTTAGGGCTGCATCAATAAGGATTTGTGTATAAAAGCAAAGCTATAGTTGCTGCTAGGTTTAAGGCCTGAAAACACATTCTCTATACTAGAAAAGGAGGCTGTTCATGAGTGAAAAACGTGAAGAGCAATTAAATGAATATCTCTGAGTGTTGATTCATCTATGTAAGCTTATTTTACTCTCAGAATCTGCTGTGTGTTTATGCATTCTTGAATACTCACAATGGAACAGTGCTGCTAAGGCTTGTATGATGTTGTCAAGGCTGCTATGGGAGGTCAAGTTGTGTTCAAGACTCTTGAGGTGCTAAGTGAAGGTTGAAGCAAATCTCATATACCTATTTACAGCTGCTGATATCAGGTATAAACTCAAATACACACTTCTTCATAATTTGGTACCTTAGAGCTTGATTGTTAAGTATTTTGAGTTGAAAAAGCTGCTGTGGTCCATTTCCTTGATCTAATATGCTATAAGTCTAGTGTCAAACATATGGGCATGAGTAACTTGATGATTTGATGCTGTTAAAATTTAATCCATCTCAGAAAAATTGGTAGCTCAAGTTTTAACCCCGAGAACCACACTATACTAAGGCTTTAACCTTGTTTTGCTGAGAGTTGAGTACTGAAAATGAGATATCTTGTTTCAATCACTGTGATTTTTATTTGAACATGAGTATATTGATTATACAAGACTGTGAGAAGCTGAACAAGTGCTAAACAAGTTCAAAATTCCAGAATTGCCCTAAGAATTAAGTTGCTGCTGAACTGAGACTAAACTAACCTGCTGTGCACTGTGATCTTCTGGAATTTTGCATTAAATTGTTTTACCTTGCTTGGTTCTTGAATTTAATATTGTAAGCAAGTGTAAAGTATTATTTGGGAGGTGAGATTGCTGAGGTTTGAACTAAATAGAGAAGCCACATTGACATTGTTGTCTATTGCTGCTAGTTGAAATTATTCTGCAGAAAC
Source organism: Cornus florida (assembly GCF_030987335.1). Lineage (NCBI taxonomy): Eukaryota > Viridiplantae > Streptophyta > Magnoliopsida > Cornales > Cornaceae > Cornus > Cornus florida. Next base: position 73,442,410 of record NW_026775573.1, on the reverse strand, counting down.
AGGTTTCTAACAGGTTTTGGGGCTGAATTTGAATTGTCTGATAAAGTGCTTAAACTTTATGCTTTTGTGAGAAGATGAACCAAGGATAAGAGAATATTTTCCAAACCTGAGACCTCATAGAGTACTTATTATACCCTCGGAATAGAGGCATTACAGCAGCACCAGATTAGACCCTGCAGAAACTGAGTTGCTACTGATTTTGTGCTTTATTGACCTTTTCTTGCTATGCTTACCAAAGACACTCTGTGTGCAAGTGTATTGTGATGATTTGTAGCTTTGGGAACCTGCATTTGATCAAGGCTTAGAGGTTTTGACAGAATTGCCCTTGGAAGCTTGGAACCCAGGGTTTTGGGTTCTTCAAGTCTATTATGAACTGAGATTCTTATACTTTGCTCCATTCACTGCTATAACCTATAGAGCAAGTTTACTTTGTGATATCAAGGCTATGAATACATAACAATAGTCAGTGTTGAAGCTACAGGGTGATTTGATAGATTTACCCTTGCCTAGGGTTTTGAAGCCTTATGTGCTAAAATTATTGTTTACTTGCTGTCCATTCTCCAAGATTGATTTGAGCAAGTTAGTTGAGCTTATTCAAGGCTATGGGAACCTAGTGTAAGCTACAAGTGAAGCTGCATTTTGATTTGACTGATCTACCCTTCTTGTTACAGTGAAGTGAAGCTAGGGTTTCTTTTGTTTCATACTTGCTGACACCTTTATTCATTGTTGATCAAGCCATGAAAGTTTACAGTGAAATGAAGTGCATGTGTGCTCATTATTGTTGCTTGTGTGTGTGTAGTGGGAGTGAAAGTCAGTGTCCTAGCTAGTACAAGGTGTGTGGAAAGTGGGGTAGCTAAGTGAGTAACTATTTGCATACAAGTGAAGATGAAGAGCTAGTGTGTGTGTAGTGGGTGTGAAAGTTAATATTCTTACTTGTACAAGGAGTGTACTGAGAGTGAGACAGTTGAGTGTGTAACAACTTACATCACCTAGTGGTGCTTTTATTGGCAGGAGCCAAGAACCAAGGTTTTTCCCTATTGATAGGGTTTCCTTGTAAATCTTGTATTGTGCTGTGTCTTCCTTATTTTTCTTCTTTTAAATGTGTTTTGATTCTCAAGTTTGCTTGAAAAGAAGAAAGAATTTACTTAGACCAATTCACCCCCTCCCTCTCTTGGTCTAACAATTGGTATCAAAGCCCTTGGTCTGCTATCTTGAGGTTTAATATACCTGCAGCAAAGATCTTATTAATGGAAGAAGGGCTTGATCCAAATACAGCACCTATCTTGGATGGCCCATGCTATGAAGATTGGAAAATTAGATTGGAGGCTTACTTGATGTTCCTATCCTATGATGTATGGAATTTAGCTATCAATGGTGAAAAAGTTCAAGAGTCAGAAGAGTTCTTTAATCATGATCTCAAAGCAAGACAAGTGTTGGTAAGTGGGCTCAATCAACTGGATTTCTTAAAAGTCAGACATTGTAAATCATCAAAGGATGTTTGGTACACTCTTGAAGCTATTTATGAACCAAATGAAAACTTTGAAGAACCTGTAGCATCAAATACTTCAAGAGATGTTGTGTTCACTCATTTCACCAAAGCTCAAAACGATGTTTGCACTGAATTGTTCAAGTCTGAACTTTCAGTCATGGTTTCGTTCTCACTTATGGTATTCAGCATAATGAAGCTCAGATCAAAGGAAAATGAAGGCTGTCAAATGTCTTTGACTGATGAAAGTGAAATTGAACAAGACTCTGAAGTTAAGGCTAATTATAATCACAATATTGCAGGCAATTCCCTTTCTGGCCCAAGGTTAAAAAGACAGTACACTACTGTTTTAAATCTGAATCATTCATGTCTGCATCAAGGTTGTGTTATGAAGAAGTTAAGCAAACTCTGGTATCTGAAATGCAAAGACAAGAAATACTACATTAAGAGTAGAATGTTGAAACCATCCTTGAGGCTATTCTCAATGAATATGTTTGCATGTATAACTCCCAGGATCTGTAGTTCGATGCAAAGAGGAAGGGATGAAACCGAGATGAGAGAGAGAGAAAGAAGCTTGGTTCTCGCCGGAGATGGAAGATATAAGTAGGTGCAGCGGCGGCGACGAGAGAGAAAAAGGGGGGTTTTGAGGTTGAGGGTGAGTTGGATCGATCTAAATGATCGATCATGAGAACCCTCGATTTTTAAAAACATTCCCCGATTAGTTCGATCGATCGAACTCAGCTGAGATTAATCGAACTTTCTTTGACAAAGGTTTTTTTTTTTTTTTAAATGAACTGGAAAATTAAAATTAAAAATTAAAATTAAAATTGGAAAATAGAAAATCTTTTTGGTATTTTTGAAAAATAAAATAATAATAAAAAATAAGAAATAAAAATATTTTTGGATTTTTGAAATTTGAAAAGTCAAACTAAAATTAAAATAATGAAATGAAGATTTGTGATCGATCGAATAAAGAGTTCGATCGATCATACAGAGCGCAAAAATATGCAGGATTTTGGTTCAAAAATTTGGTTAAGTGTTGGAACATGAGATCGATCGAACTGGAACGTTGGATCGATCGAATGTCTCTTGATTGATCTGAGAATTAGTTCGAACGATGGGACAGAGAGGTGATTTGGATGCAGGTTCTGCAGGCTCAAAAATATTCTAAGTGTCAACACTCAAGATCGATCGAACGGGATAGTTGGATCGATCGAAGGTCCTATGATCGATCCAACTGAGAACTAAGATCATAGATTTTTCTTGGATCAATAGGACAGAGAGCCTATTTCGATGCAGGCTTGAAAATTTTCTAAGTGTTGGATTCAGATGGAAGTTCGATCGATCGAACTTATGCGGAATGCTAAAAAATGACATGAAAGCTTATGCAATCCTCACCAAAGTTCCTTGAAATGCATATGAACCAAAACCAAGTATCTAGACTTCGCAAGAAATGAAATGAAAGATAAAAATGGGGGAGGAATAGGGTTTTGACACCCTACGAATACCTTTGCTAGTCTTTAACGTCTCTAGCAAGGCATTGGGCTCTTTTAGCCCGGATCAAAGATCTTATAATGCATCCCTTCCTTGTTGGGGTGATGGATGCTTTGAACTCTACCAAACAAATGGTCCTTTGAAGAACTTGTTGGATCAAGCTCAAAAGAGGCTTTTGATCCTTTGTCTATGCCATAAAAACTTTTGGGCTTCTATGCCTTTTCAAAGCAAGAATTTGAAACAACACTTTGAGAATGCAAGGTTGAAGATGATCCTTTGGAAGTTTTGGTTTTACACAAAAGTTCATTTCTTTGACATTGAAGATCATGACACTTTTCTACAACATTGACCTTTCCTTCATATTTGTCAAATGAATTGGGTGTGGGATTAAAGATATTCAACTTCACCTTCATGTGGCCAAATGAAATCTTCATTATCCCCGTCCTACAATTTATGTTGGCATTAGCGGTTGCCAAGAAAGGACGGCCAAGGATAACGGGGAATTTGGCTATTAGGATTGGAAATCGGTTCCGTGTCTACGACAACGAAATCAACGGGAAAGAAGAATTTATCAATCTTAATCAAAACATCTTCAATGACACCTCTAGGCTTTTTAATGGATAGGTCGGCAAGTTGCAAAACTACCGACGTTGGTTTCAATTCACCTAAGCCTAGTTTGATATAAACCAAGTAAGGAAGAAGGTTAACACTTGCTCTTAAGTCAAGAAGCTCCCGATTAATGATATGTTCACCAATGATGCATGATGTAGTGGGTGAACCGGGGTCCTTAAACTTTGGAAGAGTGTTATGTTGCAAAATTGAGCTTACTTGCTCGGTCAAAATCACCTTTTTTGGTGCTTGGCTTTTGTTCTTTCGCTTTTGGGTGCAAAGATCTTTTAAAAACTTGGCATAGCCAGAATTTGCTTTATTGCATCCAAAAGTGGGAGATTAACTTTTACTTGCCCAAACGTTTCCAAAATCTCATTGGTCTTGACTTTTTGCTTTTATTTCGAAATGGACCCTTTCAAGGCGTCCGGAAATGGAGCATTTGGCTCAAAAACATTTTGAGAATTTTCTTTTAAAGCCTCTTCAACACAAGAAGTTTCCAAATTAGGTTTCAATTCAATTTTCAACAAAATTTTCTCAACATCATTTTTCAAAACTTTCTTCAATGGATCATTTTCAAGATCGCTTTTCAAATCACATTTTTCAGCTTTCCCATTTATAAGATCATACACATGCAATGAAGGAGGAATAGAATGTGAAACGGGACGGGTGACAACTTGTGGTTGCACCGGTTCACTCTTTTCATTGGTCATTTCTACTTGATTGTCCACAACTCTACCACTCCGCAAGGTGGTCACCGCATTAACATATTCTTTGGTACACCCCTCCGATGAGGATTGGGTTTCCACAACACATTGTTGCTTAGGCGGGGCATTAATAGCCATCTTTCCATTTTCTCTAGCATTAAGAGTGTTAGCTATTTGCCCTACTTGGGTTTCTAGCTTTGCAATAGATTGAGAGTGAGAATGAAGCAATTGTGTGTTAGCCTCTAAAGTGCCCAAAGCATTTAAAACTTTTTCTTCAAAGGTAGGACTTCTAGTGTTTCCTTGGGAATAAGATTGGTTGGGAAAATGAGAATTAACAAATTGATTCCCTTATGATTGATAAGGTCTATAACCTTGGGATCCTTGGTTTTGAAGTGGAGGTGGAATGTATTTCCCTTGGAAACCGCCTTGGGAAGGGTTTAAGCCTTTTCTTTGGTTTTTCCAAAAGAAATTTGGATGATTCCTCCAACTTGGATTATAATGAGTACTATAAGGATTGTTCCCTTGGTTCACAAAGTTGCATTGACTTGCTCATTAGGTTCACTTTGCACTTGTCCATGAGGACAATGAGAAGTAGAATGAAGAACACTAGAACAAGTCATACATGTTTCATTTGATGCACGATGAGAATGGTTAGGAAAGGAAGATACTTGGTTCGCCGAGTTTTGGTTAATAAAAAATTGATCAAACCTTTGAAACAAAGACTTCATTTCGGCGGCTATTTCATTTGAATGTTTGACTTGATGTAAGCCAACACTCTTCCTACCTTGTGTATTTTAACCATTCTTTGATGACAATGTCTATGCAATGAATTTTCACTCATGCTTTCATAGATATGCCATACGTCATCCTCACGCCTATCAATGTAAAAGCCACCCATAGAAGCATCAACCATGCCTTTATAATTATCCGATAAGCTCTAAAAAAAATATTGAACTAATTGCCATTTGGGCATGTCATGGTGTGGACACTTTCTTAGCAATTCATTGAAGCGTTCCCATGCCTCATGGAATGTCTCCCCATCCCCATGTGTAAATTCTCGAATTGAGGTCCTCATAGCATTGGTCTTAGAAACCGGATAGTACTTCTTCAAAAACTCTTGTTGCATTTATGCCCAAGAAGTGATTGAAAAAGGCCTAAGATTGTTAAACCAATATTTTGCCTTGTCTTTAAGGGTGAATGGAAAAAGTTTAAGCCTTAAGACTTCTTCCGGTGTGTCCGTATATTTTACGGTGGAACATACTTCAAGAAACTTATCCAAATGCTTGTAAGGTTCTTCACTAGGCAGTCCATGAAAGTTAGGAAGCATTTGAATGGTTTGTGCTTTAATTTCATAATGGTGTGCTCGAAATGGTGGCAATTGAATGCATGTAGGTGCATTATATTCATTTGGCACATAATGGTCTCTCAAAGTAAGTGGTGGGTTAGCAACTTGAGGTGCAACATGAACACCTTGATTTTGAATTCCTTAATTGACAATGGGAGGTTGTGGAGCATAGATTGGCCTTGGCATTCCGAATGGAACTTGGCCTTGTTGTTATGGTGGTGGGTGAATGTATAGCCTAGGCATGCCTAATGGTACTTGAATGTTCTCACTGTGCACATTTGGATGAAGGATGCCTTGTTGGTCTATGTGACCAAGGTCCTCAACATGATCATCATTATGGTCATCCATTGATAGGCGGGTTCTATTTGAACTTCCCCTTCCCCTAGGATTTCTAACGATGGATTCGAGATGCAAATCAAAAGGGACAAGAGTTGGTCTCAATGAATGACGACCATGCATGCACAATAACAAATAAGCAAGCACAACAAATGAACAAACACTTTGCCTTCATAACAATACAATTAAACTTCCTCCACAAACACAATTCCCATGTTTGAAACAATAATAATGCAATGACAAGAAAAATGCTTCCACGCGGGCTCACGATTTAACTAAGGAGATTGAGTCAAGAAAGTCTCACAAAGGTCCTATAGCACTTCAACTCCAAATTTAGCTTAGCTTAGCAATTTTTTTTAGAATTTTTAGCTTTTTCCCTTATTTTGCTTTGCTTTGCTTTGCTCCTTAGCTTGGATGCTCCTTTGCTTGGCTTCTTTCCAACAATACACCTAGTCAAGTGAAAACAAACACAATAAGTAACCAAAAAGAAAAGTGAAATCAAAGTAAAGAAAAGACACGATCAAAAGAGTACTAATTCCTAATGAATTATACAAATACGACATTGCATAATCCCCGGCAACGGCGCCAAAAACTGATGGGGTGTGTCGCCGCACCATACGTTTGAGAATGTGCATTAAGGCGAGGGCCAAGTTTTACATTTATAAAGCCACTACTACCTTTACTAAAAATATAGCTAGGGCGAGTAGGGATCATCCCAAGGGATTGGAGTCGTACTTGATGTGAAATTGCAACTAGGGTTAGTAAGTCGAATGATCAAACAAGTGATTGGTTGGTTGTTTAAACTAGAGAGTAACTAAATTAAACTAAGTAAGAATGCAATGCTAAAAAGAGTAAGTAAGGGAGAGAGAGATCTTGAGGTTTAGAGATCACCACAAAGCAATGCATTTCTATATCATTGACAAGTGATTAATGAGGGCAAATAGTGGGTTGCAATAGTGGTGTGTGTGTATTTGGTTGATTCAATAAGCAAGGATGACTAGTTAAGTATATATTATCTAAACATCATGTGAAAGGCACAATATATCTAAGCTATGAAGCATATATTGTCTAAACAACATGTGAAAGGCACAATAAATCAAAACAAGTTATTAATCCTTTCATTAAGCTCACAATCTAAATACAACACAAGGATAGAGACATATGCTAATTGCATTCACAAGCTTGAATCATCAAACAACAAGCATAGATTGTCCTCCCATTTAACACTACACTACAACTACACTACTAGCATGAAAATAAACTAGGGGAGAGGCACAATCCATCAAGAGGTAAGCATGAACCATCAAGAGAATGACAAAAGCATTTATTTAAGTACAATGTTTTGACAATCTCTAAATCTATAGCATCAATACACATAGACATGCATTAATAACACAAAATTTAGAGATAAACACATAAACATCTATTCTAGCAGACATAGACATATGGATAGAATGAAATGACCAATTGGAAGTGAGATCGATCGAACTTAGGCTGGATCGATCCAACTGGCTGAGCTTTTTGGAAAAAGACAAATCCGAGATATTTATGGGAAAAGGACAAAAGTGTTTGGTGGGTGGTACAGCCGTGGATTGGATCAATCATTTGGATAAGGACAAAGGTGTTCGATCGATCGAAGAATAATGTTGGATCGATCGAACTTTTGGACTTAAGTGCTTTGGGTCAAGGCTTGGATCTATCTTGAAGTGCTGAGATCGATCAATGTTCGATCGATCGAACCTTGAACTTAGATCGATCGAACTTTGCCGCTTTCCACTTTTGACTTCATTTGCTTCTTTCTTTCTCCACTTTACTCCCTCCTTCGTTCAATCTCAGAATTGCTTCAATTAAGCTCTTATTTGGCTGAGTTAAGTTATTTTCGGGATAACCGCCTGAAAATGGAAATAATACGAAATCAATCTAAAACGGTAAACTAAGATAGATAAAGGTACTAGAATGCCTAAGCTTAAGGGGTTTAAATACGCACTTTTCAGTGCTCATCACTTATCTAGTTGTACCAACCTACCAACCACTTTGTCATTTTCCTAAAAAAATATCTTTGAAATATCTCATATTTGTTTTTATCCAAAAAGGCACTGCCATTGAGGATCGATCCAACTTCAGTTCGATAGATCTCAGCTATGTTTGATCGATCCAAGTCCAAGGTTCAATCGATCGAACTTCCTCCAGTGCGAAAAAGTTAAATTTCCAACGCATTGAAAGCTGTCTTTATCCAATCATTGGGGAATTTTTTGTGCACGACCCCAGCTCATTTTGTGTGTCACTTGACCTACCTATATATAGAATATGATACACTTTTTGAGAGATATACACTTAGATTTATCTATCACAATAGAGGCTATTCTTAGGGAGGAAGAAAGGAGGAAGAGGCTAGAGACACAAGCTTGGGAGCTCTTCATCAACCAAGGAGTATATTTCTTCCATGGAGTTTGCCCTTGAGGGTTGGAGAAGCATTACCATGAGTTGCTATACATCCTCTTGGGGCTAGAGTTAGCCCCAAACATGCTTTCTACATCTTGATTTTGTGTATTATTGAGGGATTAGTGTTGTAATATATGTTTTGGCACTTATATATATATAGATCTTGTTTATTCAATGATTTATGTGATTTAATGCTTCCAATTGATCATTTAATTCTATCCATATGTTTATGTATGCTAGAATAGATGTTCATGTGTTTGTCTCTATTTCTTATGTTATTGATGCATGTCTATGTGTATTAATGCCATAGATCTAGAGATTGTCAAAACATAGTGCTTAATGGAATGCTCTTGTAATTTTCTTGATGGTTCATGCTCATTTCTTGATGGATTGTGTCTCTCCCATAGCTTAATTAGTTTAATTTTATGTCATTAGCTTAATTGTTGTGTAGTGGTAGTATAGTTGTTAGATAGGAGGACAATCCATGCTTGTTGTTTGATGTTCTATACATTTGAATGCAAGTAGCATATGTCTCTAACCTTGTGGTGTATTTGGCTTATGAGCTTAATGAAAGGATTAATGACTTGCTAGATATATTGTGCTTTTCACATGCTACTTAGACAATATATACTTAATTATTAGATATATTGTGCTTTTCACATGTTGATTAGACAAGATATACTTAATTGGTCACCCTTGCTAATTAAATTAACGAAATGCACACACACACATCAATATTGCAACTCACATTTCCCTCATTAGTCACTTATTAAAGGTGTAGAAAAGTATTGTTTGGTGGTGACCTCTAAACCCCAAGATCTCTCTCGCTTACTTACTCTTTATTGCATTCAATTATTTAGTTTAATTTGCTCTCTAGTTTAATCAACCAACCAACTATTTGTTTGATCACTCGACCTACTAACCCTAATAGTGATTCCACAACCAAATTTGACTCCAATCCCTTAGGACGATCCCTACTCGCCCTAACTATATTTTTAGTGAAGGTAGTAGTGGCTTTTATAAATGTAAAACTTGGCCCTCGCCTTAATGCACACTTTCTAAGCTTGTGGTGTAGCGACCGTTCGACCCACCAAGTTTTTGGCGCCATTGCCGGGGATTAGGCAACGTCGTATTTGTGGAATCAATTAGGAATTAGTACTCTTTTGATCGTGTCTTACTTTGTTTTTATTTTTCTTTTGATTACTTATTGTGTTTGTTCATCTTTGACAAGGAGCATTGAGATAGGATTCAAGTAAAGGAGCATTCAAGCAAAGGAGTGAAGCAAGCAAGGAAAAATGCTAAAAATTTAAAAAAAATTGCTAAGCTAACCTTTAAATTTGGAGTTGAAGTGCTAAAGGACCTTTGTGAGACTTTCTTTACTTAATCCCTTAGTTAAATCGTTGGCCAGTGTGGAGGCTTGTTTTTAAATTCTTAGATAAATCGTGAGCCCGCGTGGAGGCATTCTTAATTGGTCTTTGCATCATTGTTGTTAAAGCATAGGAGTATGGGTTAAGTGTTTATGGAGGAAGTTTCATTGAATTGTTGTGAAGTCGAAGTGTTTGTTCATTCATTGTGTTTGTGTGCTTTACATTGTGCATGCATGGTCGTAGATCACTAAGACCAACTCTTGTCCCTCTTAATTTGCATCTTGAATCTGTAGTTAGAAATCCTAGGGGAAGAGGAAGTTCTAGTTCTACCCAATCCCTTACATCAATGGAAGGCCATAATGAAGAGCATATAGAGGACCTTGGTCACATAGACCAACAAGGTATCCTCCATCCAAATATGCATCATGAGAACATTCAAGTACCATTAGACATGCCTAGGCCATTCATTCACCAACCACAACAACAACAAGGTCAAGTTCCATTTGGAATGCCAAGGCCAATGTACACTCCACCACCACCCATCATTCAAGGAAATCAAAATCAAGGTGCCCATTTGCACCTCAAATTGCTAATCCTCCACTTGCTTTAAGAGATCACTATGTGCCTAATGAATATAATGCACCCACATGCATTCAATTGCCACCATTTAGAGCACATCACTATGAAATTAAGCCACAAACCATTCAAATGCTTCCTAACTATCATAGACTTCCAAGTGAAGAACCTTACAAGCATTTGGAGGAGTTTCAAGAAGTATGTTTCACTGTAAAATATACGGACATGCCGGAAGAGGTCTTAAGACTCAAACTTTTTCCATTCACCTTAAAAGACAAGGCAAAATATTGGTTTAACAATCTTAGGCCTTTTTCAATCACTTCTTGGGTAGAAATGCAACAAGAGTTCTTAAAGAAGTACTATCCGGTTTCTAAGACCAATGCTATGAGAACTTCCATTAGAGAATTTACACATGGGGATGGAGAAACGTTTCATGAGGCATGGGAACGCTTTAATGAATTGCTTAGGAAGTGTCCATATCATGACATGCCCAAATGGCAATTAGTTTAATATTTCTTTGAGAGCTTATCAGACAATTACAAAGGCATGGTTGATGCTTCCATGGGTGGCTCTTATATTGATAGGCATAAGGATGATGTGTGGCGTCTTTATGAGAGCATGAGTGAAAATTCTTTGCATAGAACATTATCATCTAAGAATGGTAGAAATTCACAAGGTTGGAAGAGTGTTGGCTTACATCAAGTCGACCACTCAAATGAAATAGCCGCTGAAATGAAGTCTTTATCTTAAAGGTTTGATCAATTTTTGATTAACCAAAACTCGGCGAACCAAGTATCTTCCTTCCCTAACCATTCTCATCGTGCATCAAATGAAACATGTATAACTTGTTCTAGTGTTCTTCATTCTACTTCTCATTGTCCTCACAGACAAGTGCAAAATAAACCTAATGAACAAGTCAATGCAGCTTTTGTGAACCAAGGGAACAATCCTTATGGTACTCGTTATAATCCAAGTTGGAGAAATCATCCGAACTTCTCTTGGAAAAACCAAGGAGAGGGCTCAAACCCTTCCCAAGGCAGTTTTCAAGGGAAGTACATTCCACCTCCACTTTAAAACCAAGGATCCCAAGGTTATAGACCTTATCAATCACAAGGGAATCAATTTGCTAACTCTTATTTTCCCAACCAATCTTATTCCCAAGGAAACGCTAGAAGTCCCGCCTTTGAAGAAAAAGTTTTGAATGTTTTGGGCACTCTTGAGGCAAACACACAATTGCTTCATTCCCACTCTCAATCTATTGTGAAGCTAGAAACCCAAGTAGGGCAAATAGGAAGCACTCTTAATACAAGAGAGAAGGGAAAGATGCCTATGAATGCCCCACCTAAGCAACCATGTGTTGTGGAAACCCATTTCTCATCGGAAGGCCACACCATTGAGCATGTTAATGCGGTGACTACCTTGCGGAGTGGTAGGATTATGGACAATCAAGTTGAAATGTCCAATGAAGAGAGTGAACCAGTGCAACCTCAAGTTATCACCCGTCCCGTTTCACATCCCATTCCTCCTTCGTTACATATACATGATCTTGTGAATGAGAAAGCTTCAAAATGTGATTTGAAGAATGATTTTGAAATGATTTGAAGAAAGATTTGCCGAAAAATGAATTTGAAAAGGTTTTGTTGAAAAATGATTTGAAACTAAGTGATTTGAAAAATTCTTGTATTGAAGAGTTTTCAAAAGAAATGCTGAAAAAGTGTTTGAGCCAAAAGCTCCATTTCCGGATGCCTTAAAAGGATCCATCTCAAAAGACAAGCAAAAGGTAAAAACCAATGAAATTATGGAAATGTTTAGGCAAGTGAAAGTCAATCTTCCACTTTTGGATGCAATCAAGCAAATTCCAGCTTATGCCAAATTCTTGAAAGACTTGTGCCCCCAGAAAAGGAAGAACAAGAGCCAAGCACCAAGAAAAGTGGTTTTAACTGAGCAAGTGAGCTCAATTTTGCAACATAACACTTTACCAAAGTTTAAGGACCCCGGATCACCTACCACATCATACATCATTGGTGATCGTATCATTAATCAGGCGCTTCTTAACTTAGGAGCAAGTGTTAACCTTCTTTCATACTCGGTTTATGTCCAATTGGGCCCAGGTGAATTGAAACCGATGTCGGTAGTTTTACAACTTGCCGACCGATCCATTAAGAAGCCTAGGGATATGATCGAGGATGTATTGATTAAAATTGATAAATTTTTCTTCCCCGTTAATTTCGTTGTCATTGACACGGAACCGGTCCCCAATCCTAAAAGCCAAATTCCCGTTATCCTTAGCCATCCTTTTTTAGTAACCGCTAATGCCAACATTAATTGTAGGACAGGGATAATGAAGGTCTCATTTGGCCACATGAAGGTGAAGTTGAATATCTTCAACCCCACACCCAACTCATTTGACAAATATGAAGGAGAGGATAATGTTGTAGATAAATGTCATGATCTTCAATGTCAAACAAGTGAACTTTTGTGTAAGACCAAAACTTCATAGGGATCATCTTCAACCTTGCATTCTCAAAGTGTTGTTTCAAATTCTTGCTTTGAAAGGGCATGGAAGTCCAAAGATTATGATTGCATTGACAAGGGATCAAAAGTTTCTTTTGAGCTTAATCCAACAAGTTCTTCAAAGAACCATTTGTTAGGTGGAGTTCAAAGCATCTATCACCCCAACAAGGAGGGGATGCATTACAAGATTTTTGATCCGGGCTAAAAGAGCCCAATGTCTTGCTAGAGATGTTAAAGACTAGCACGACATTTCGTAGGGTGTCAAAACCCTATTCCTCCCTCATTTCTATCTTTAATTTCATTTCTTGCGAAGTCTAGATACTTGTTTTTGGTTCATATGCATTGCTAGGAACTGTGTTAGGATTGCATGAGCTTTCATGTTGGAGTTGAGCATTTTGCATAAGTTCGATCGATCTCAAATGAGAATTTGATCAATCGAACTTCTACCTGCATCCAACCCTTAGAAAAATTTTTGACCTGCATCAACCTGCATCCAAATCACCTCTCTGTCCCATCGTTCGAACTTATTCTCAGATCGATCAGAAGACCTTAGATCAATCCAACTTCAAAGTTCGATCGATTTTGAGTTCCAACACTTAGCCAAATTTTTAAACCAAAAACCGGCATATTTTTGCTCTCTGTCTGATCGATCTGAACAAATTGATCTCTGTTTTCATCTCACCATCTTTGATTTTGTTTAACTTTTTAATTTTCAAAAATTTTAAAATATTTTTATTTTATTTTATTTTCCAAAAATACCAAAAAGATTTTCTTTTATTTTCTTTTAGTTACTTAATTTTTCAAAAAAAAAAGTAGAGATTTTACTTTATTTATTTCAAAAATCCAAAAAGATTTTATTCTCTTTTATTTTATTTTTATTGTTATTTTTCAAAAATCCAAAGATATTTTCTTGTTTTTAATTTTTAATTTTAGTTTTTAATTTTTCAAAAATTTCAAAAATTCCAAAAATACTTGGAAGAGAGATCATCACAGTTCGATCGGTTTGAAATCTCAGTTCGATTGATCGAACTGTTCAGAAAAGTTTTTTAAAAAATAGAACCTAAGGGTCTCAAGATCGATTCATTAGATCAATCCAACCCTCTTCCAAACCCTCATTCCCGTCGCCACTGTGCACCCATCTTCATCATCATCTCCGGCGAATCTCCGGTGAGATCCAGTGAGCTTCGACTCTCTCTCTCTTCTCTCGCCTCTCGGATCTGAGTTTGCATCACCCCCCCTTCGCATCTCATCTTCTCTCCTTGATTTTGGGTGAGATCCGAGAACCACTTTGTGATTTAAGCTTCTATTTTATGTATTTGTACTTTACATGCTAGATCTAACATATTTTGATGATGAAATCCACCATTGATGAAGCTTGAAACATTGTGTATATATATGTATATATGTGTATATATGTTGTGTATATATTTGTGTGTTTTGATTTGTTTTGTGGGAGTATGGGTCTAGTCCAGTGACTAGGATTGAGGAATTGTTGTGTTGATGGACCCACGACACTATTCGTGAAGGCCCCGTGCCATCCACGTCAAAGATCTGTGACCTTTCAATTTTCATCTTCGCACAGTTCGATCGATCAAACTTATTTCTCAGATCGATCTTGAGAGATCGATCGAACTCAGTTTTTCAATTTCTCAGATCGATCGAAGTTTTGAGATCGATCTCACAATTTTTTTGTGATCGATCGAACTTCACATATTTTATACACACATTCCATGCATCTTATCTTGTGTCTATGCTATCTCATTCATGCCCAATGCCTGTGATTTTCCACATTTGATGCATTTTACACTTATACTGCTTAGCATGTTCACCTCCTATCACTTGTATAGATTTATGTCATATATGTTTTGTCTATCTTATTTGATATGCCTGTTTCTTTTTTGTGCTTGCAATTCTTTATTCTGGCACTAACTCCCCTTGCAGGATTTTAATTATTTTCAGGCCATGCTTAAGCGCAAGACTATAGCCCGTGGTCACTATCACCGCCGGGGCAGGCACACTTTCGATGCCGAGGCCGGTCCTTCTCATGCACAGGACCTTGCACAGGAGGAGCCATTAGAGCCTACTCCACCTCAGTCACCTTCTCATGAGGCTGAGGTTGATCATATTCCATCTACTTCTGAGGCTCAGCCTGCATTTATGCCATCTCCATCTCCATCACAGGATGAGGCTGAGGCTGACCATTCACCATTACCATCTCCACCACACCAACCACCTCAGCCAGCTTGAGAGTGTAACAGGCCCAGGCCTAGATATGCACAGATGACAGTGGCCCATGAGTCAGTTTTCGACACAGATTTCTTCTCCAGATTGGTGCTGACTCGATCAGCTTCTGATGATATTATCCGGAGGGGCCTTGCAGCTATTCTTGCCCCAGTTACTGAGCCAGTCTACCCGCGGCTAGTATGGATGTTCTTCCATAACCTCCGACCATCCCCGCGTACCAAGGCAGAGCTGGTCACTACCATAGATGACCATCAGATTTCTATTACTGTGGACACACTAGCCAGATCATACCATTGTCTACACTGATGCCCTCTGGAGCTACAGGAGCTTTATCCGAGGCTATATAAGCCTTCTTATGCCGACATGGCAGTTTTCTTGACAGGTCACCATGCCGATGGCGAGACTTTTGCCACCTGCACTTATCTTCTAGATGACCTATGGTTCTTTGATTCCGTTCTCTTTCGGAACATATGTATGGCCGGGCACAAGATTCAGCAGTGAGGAGACTTTCTGACAGCCCTCTACGCATTTTATATAGGCCACTGGGTATCTATCCCCGCGCTCATCTAGAGCGTGATGAGGAAGCTCTACGATAAGCATATCAGCACGGAGAAGCCCAGAAGGGCTAAGTCTCTCCCATTTGGCCACCTCAGCACCCAGATACTGATTGACCAGCGCTAGCCTTTCCATCCTCGGGAGCACCCTGAGAGAGGTTCCTGTCACTTCTTGAAGAAGGACTGGGACAAGAGCTATAATGCTATTATTACCCGATTATAGGAGGCTGCAGCTCAGGCGGTAGATGACTTAGATTTAGACGATTTAGAGGCTGAGGAGCCCGCAGCAGCAGCAGACCCGACAGCGGACGATGAACCAATTGATCCGGTTGTCGAGCGTATGGACATTGATTTAGAGCGACCTGCAGATGACCCGGAGCAGCACACTCCAGCTGGGTCTCCAGTACACGAGGAGGAACAGACTCAGGATCTTTCTTCTGATTCATCCGTACCTGAGGCTCCTAGTTAGACCCCCGACTTTGGAGAGCGTCTTCAGGCTCTTGAGGATGCAGTGGTTGCTATTAGAGCTGATACTGCTGCCATTCGAGCTGATGCTGTGGCCCACCGAGCTGATTTTGCTACATTCCGCACGGATGTCATGACTGCACTCTGAGACTTATCTTACGATATCCGCGGAGCTCGCCCTGCTCGTCCTGCCTCGTGCACCTGAGATTCCCAGTCTCTTCTATCTTTTCATACTACACCTTTGTGATCTATACTTCATTTTTGTAACTGTATATTGTTTGCAGCTGGATATGTCGGCTTTGCTCTTTTGATGTACTCTATACTTTATTTTTTATATATATACTTTTGTTATGGATGTCATTTATCATATTCTTATATCTGTCTATTTGACTCCATCAGGTGCATCACAGTGACTACAATGAGAGAGAATGCTACACAATTTTTAGGACCACCCTTATATCTCTCTCCCTACTATCCCATTTACACTTGCATGTCCATTATGCACTGATTATCCCTTTTGTTATCTGATGAATTTATCCGAGTGCCAAATTTCAGGACCACAGTTAATCCCAAGTTTGGGGGGGCCATGCCACCCACTTTGGATACTTCAGTCCCAGCCATTCTTTGCCTTAATTGCACCGGTATACTCTTTCCTTTTATTCTCTTTGCACATTAAGGACACTGTGCCATTTAAGTTTGGGGGTAATGGTGTATGTTACAATGTTTGCTTTTAAATTCAAAATTTTGACCATGACTTGTGTATTTGAGAGATTTTTCTTATGATTGGTCCATATTAGCAATGATTTTGAGAGGACTATATTGCTTAGAATTTAAAAATTGCTTGACTTGAGAGTCCAATACTCCTTGTATGCCTTGCAGATGCCATTTAGGAGTAAATTTTTCAAAAGATTGATATCTTGCTTGCACTTGTGATCCACATCATCTTGATTTTGTGATTGTTTTGAGATTCACTCTAGTATTCTACACTAGTACAGGCGCACACTAGCATTCATTTGTGGGGTACATGCTTTGTTGACTATTGAATTGGTTATATCCCAATTGAGCTAGTAGTGCATTAAAAGCTTTCATTCTTGATAAAGGTGGATAACAACCCCTTTTCATTAAGTAGTCGGGATTCTAGCCTCATCAACCACTGAACTTCTCGTGCCGAAAGCTGGAGGGCCCGAACTCTAGGTTAATAATTAACTTGAAAAAAAGAAAAAAAAAAAAAAAGAAAAAGAAAAGTTGCAAAAGCAATAAAAAAAAGTGAGGACTTCTCCCAAAAGTGAGAAGTGGGCCCTAAAGCCATCTGGTTTGGGAGTCATTGACTTAACACTAGACCTCATGAATCGCTAGAAAGCTTAATAGATCAACACATTGCACCATGCTTCCATCTTTAATCCTATAAAAAAAAATAAAAAAAATAAAAAATAAAAAAAAAAATAAAAATTGAGTGAAAAGAATAAGCGCACCTAGAATAATAAAGCTTTAATAAAAGGTCCACTTTTTGTCTAGATGATCGGTACTAGATTAGTGCGCTAGTTTGAGGGTAAGGATGTGATTAATTCTTTAGTTGGCTTAGATAGCAACATATTTGATGCCGGTCCACTCAAAAAGAATTCTAGAGTTGTTTTGATTTACATGATCATTTTTTTGATGTGTGGAGGACCATACTTGCTTGCTTGATGTTGAGATTTTGGGAGATTGCTTAGAAATGTTTGAAAAATTACATACTTGAGGTAGTTTTCTCTCAATGCTTGTTTGCAATATTGGTGTCTCTTTTGAAAGAATGAGATTAATGTTTGTGGGTATCATTCTAGAAACCCTCATGAGACTTCACTCGTCCACTAGGGGTAACCTAGGGGTTTAAAAGGCTTGTTGCATATGCTAAGTGCAATCGTGTTCCCTACGAAAGTGGCGTTATCCATTTATTGTTTTCTAGTTCATAGTTGTATAGTTATTCATTTCATTCCTTTACTTTCTAGTTCATTGCTAGGGATTAGCAATATTTAAGTTTGGGGGTGTGATGAGCGCTGAAACGTGCGTATTTAAACCCCTTAAGCTTAGGTATCTAGTATCTTTATCTATCTTACTTTACCATTTTAGATTGATTTCGTGTTATTTCCATTTTCAGGCACTTATCCCGAAAATAAGCTAACTCAGCCAAATAAGAGCAAAAATGAAGCAATTTTGGGATGAATCAAATAAAGGAGCCAAGTGGAAGCAAAAGGAAGAAAAAGGTGGAATTCAATATCTTCGATCGATCTCAGATCAAAGTTCAATCAATCCAACATGATCGATCTCAGCACTTCAAGATGGATCAGAGCCATGATGACATTTTCAGAGATCTCAAAAGTTTGATCGATCTAACATCATTCTTCAATCGATCAAACTACCTTGTCCTTATCCAAATGATTGATCTTATCTAGTTGTACAACCCTACCAACCACTTTGTCCTTTTCCTAAAAATATCTTCGAAATATCTCAGATTTGTTTTTATCCAAAAAGGCACCGCCATTGAGGATCGATCCAACTTCAGTTCGATAGATCTCAGCTATGTTTGATCGATCCAAGTCCAAGGTTCGATCGATCGAACTTCCTCCAGTGTGAAAAAGTTAAATTTCCAGCTCATTGAAAGCTGTCTTTATCCAATCATTGGGGAATATTTTGTGCACGACCCCAGTTGATTTTATGTGTCACTTAACCTACTTATATATAGAATATGATACACTTTTTGAGAGATATACACTTAGATTGATCTATCACAATAGAGGCTATTCTTAGGGAGGAAGAAAGAAAGAGGAGGCTAGAGACACAAGCTTGGGAGCTCTTCATCAATCAAGGAGTAGATTTCTTCCATGGAGTTTGCCTTTGAGGGTTGGAGAAGCATTACCATGAGTGGCTAGACATCCTCTTGGGGCTAGAGTTAGCCCCAAACATGCTTTCTAAATCTTGATTTTGTGTATTATTGAGGGATTAGTGTTGTAATACATGTTTTGGCACTTATATATATATAGATCTTGTTTATTCAATGATTTATGTGGTTTAATGCTTCCAATTGATCATTTCATTCTATCCATATGTCTATGTATGCTATAATAGATGTTCATGTGTTTATCTCTATTTCTTGTGTTATTGATGCATGTCTATGTGTATTAATGCCATAGATCTAGAGATTGTCAAAACATAGTGCTTAATGGAATGCTCTTGTAATTTTCTTGATGGTTCATGCTCATTTCTTGATGGATTATGCCTCTCCCTTAGCTTAATTAGTTTAATTTCATGTCATTAGCTTAATTGTAGTGTTGTGGTAGTATAGTTGTTAGATGGGAGGACAATCCATGCTTGTTGTTTGATGTTCCGTACATTTGAATGCAAATAGCATATGTCTCTAACCTTGTGGTGTATTTGGCTTGTGAGCTTAATGAAATGATTAATGACTTGCTAGATATATTGTGCTTTTCACATGCTACTTAGACAATATATACTTAATTGTTAGATATATTGTGCTTTTCACATGTTGATTAGACAATATATATTTAATTGGTCACCCTTGCTAATTAAATCAACCAAACACACACACACATTAATATTGCAACACACATTTCCGTCATTAGTCACTTGTTAAGGGTGTAGAAAAGTATTGTTTGGTGGTGACCTCTAAACCCCAAGATCTCTCTCTCTTACTTACTCTTTATTGCATTCAATTATTTAGTTTAATTTGCTCTCTAGTTTAATCAACCAACCAACTATTTGTTTGATCACTCGACCTACTAACCCTAATAGTGATTCCATAACCAAATTCGACTCCAATCCCTTGGGACGATCCCTACTCGCCCTAACTATATTTTTAGTGAAGGTAGTAGTGGCTTTTATAAATGTAAAACTTGGCCCTCGCCTTAATGCACACTCTTAAGCTTATGGTGGAATGACCACCAAGGTTGTTCGTGTTGAGTAAAGATAGTCATTCACTCTTCCAACTATACGTAGGATTCTCCTTCATATTTTAGTTATTGGATTTATTTCATTTCAGTTATTTCAGTTTGGATTTGTGTAGGGGTCCACACGATGGATTCCCGAGTTGTAATGGTATCAGTGGATTGAATAGGTTATTTTGGAGGATTATTTAGTTATTAAATTTGAGGATTTATTATTTAGTTCTTGTAATGACCCGGTCATTTTCTTTCCTTTTCTTTTTTTTCAGTAATTTCTTTTTTCGTCTTTTCCCTATTTTGTCCTTTTCTCGTTTTTTATTTTTACTTGCATAACCTCACTTTTTGTGCTCGGATTTGATTCTGGCTCTGCATACATGCATGATATCTACATTTTTACTTTTGTAGAAAAGCGTGTTAAATGTTTACTTTTCTTATAAAGGGCATAAATGCATCACTTTTGGTAATTATTCATAACTTGAGGGGTTTTTGGGTAATTATGCAAAGTAATTATTTTTTGTCTTAGGGACCATTTTGTAATTTAATTTAGAAGATATTTTCAAAAAGGTCTTTTTTGCAATTTCCGAAAAATGTGACAAATGTCATATTTCTAAGGTGCCACTTGTTGACATTGTAGAGGAACCACTTGGAGGCTTAATCTATTGACACATGGAGGGTGGAGATTCACCCATTTGTTGGCCTAGGATAGGAGCACTTGTTGGCATAGATGGTTGACAACTGTAGGCTTGATATTTAATCTAGGAAGCTTACTTAGATTCATGACAAGTGTAGGACTCGCCTTTAGTCTTGCAAGTGTGTGTGTGTGAGAGGTAGTGTAAGAGCACCTAGTGAGTGGAGAATCCCACCACTTTAACTTAGGGTTTCATCTCATTTTACTCATTTCATCTCTTTCCTCTCAAGAACCCTAACTTGGCCACCATTGGAGTAAAGATTGATCCAAGGTTTTAAGCTTCATTTTGGTGCCCTTCCACTCACCTTAGACCTATAAGCTTGGGATACTCTATATTCCACTCACTCTCCTCTATAAAACCTTAGCTTGGTTTCCCATTTAGAGCTTGGTTGCTTTGGTTTATAGAGATACAATTCTCTATTGAGGTAGGGGGTATTATAATTTATTTTTCAAGTGATTTAATTGTTCTTATAGTGATATCCAAGTTATATGCATGTCTTATATTGAAATAAGAAATAAATGATTAATTTTAGCTTGTATATAATTCACTGTAGACTAGATAAATGTCATGGCCATGACTTGATCTTTGTTGTATATTAATTTGGCATGATTTAAATGAGCTTTTAAATCTAGAGGATTAATTGATTTAAATTCTAATTAATTGTACCATGCTTATATTTCATTTGCGACTTGATATAAAGCATGGCCATGAATTACTCTTTGTCATATATTAAATTGGAATCATTTGGACAACTCTTGAAATCTAGAGAAATTACTTAGTTGGTCTACTTAATTTCCACCCTGTTAATCTAATGATTTAGTCATGTAATCCATAGAACTCATTGTGTTTTATTACATATCATGACTTGTTGCTTTACTTGTTGATTTTGGAAACTTGGGATATTATCAAGAACTTGACATGGCTAGGACTTGGTTCTAGTACGGGAGATAGAGAGCTCCCTAAACTATAGTGCGCACTAGGGAGAGGTACCCATAGGTTAATAGCCCTAAAGTGATCTTAAGAGTATGGTTTTAGTCCGGGCGATATCTAAGTATCCACTTTAGCTTGATTTCACGCTTTAATTTTTAAACCTGATAACCTTGTGATATTGCATCTCATTGTGCTATGTTAAAAGTTCCAATGTTATTTAATAGCATGGACTAAATTTTAGTGAATTGTAAATCTTGTAATAATTTGAACTTATGCATGCTTATTCCCTACGAGTAAACTTATTTACTCACCCCGAAGTTACTGGGTGTTTTTCAGGTAAAGAAGCATCATTGTGGGATGCACAACACTCTTAGACTTGCTAGATTTCTTGGAGTATTTTGGTGACATTGAATATGAACTTGTTAGCATATCATGATCCTTTTTGGTGTATTGTATAAAGACTTGTATTTATTGTCTAAGCTATGTAATGTGCACTTAAGTGCACCTTTTGATACTTTTAGATGTGTATGTAATGAGGCCAAGGGCCAAAGACACTGATATGCCATGTATGATACCTTATTTTCATAGTTTGTTTATGGAACTCATGAAAAATCCATGCGTTGAAAGGTCATATTTTGCATAAGGCATGCCATGAGGCCGTAGGCCATTCTAGGGCGTCTAATTCATCATTTTACACATGCGAGCATGATCACATCTCAAGGAATACAATGGATTTCAACTTTTTAATTATTTTTGGAGGATTTTATGAATTTTTATAAAAAAAATTCATGCATTGGGCATCATTCAAAGTTTTCTTTCGATTTAGCATGTAATGGTTGTTCATTTAAGGTTCAAAGATGTTTTGAAACTTGTCCGGATCAAATAGGAAGCGTGCATAGCCTTAGGATTAAGCCAAGAACCTTCCCCATGAGTTGCAGCAGACATTTTGGCTGCATTAGAGTGCATTGGTCGACTGATGAGAGCCATCAGCTGGCTGACACATATCGAGTCTTCATTCCAATAGCCTTTTTGGGATTTTTGGTGTTTCAGCTGACTGATCATTGGGGTTCGGCCGACTGACCATTGGGGTTCGGTCGGCTGATGATGGAGGTTCAGCCGGCTGATCCTCCCTGGAACCTTTTCCTTTTGATTTTTTCTTGGACAGCATTGTTGCAGCAACTTCAAAGAGCCATAACTTCTTCATTCCTAATCCAAATTAGGTTTTTATTAAGTCTAAACTCAAGATCTTGAAGTTAGCTTTCCAATGGTACCAACCATGCATTAAAAATCCAACCGTAATGGGAGTTATTGCAGTTTTAGTAAGATAGGGTTGTGTTGTCTCTTAAACGGAGGATGCCTCTTCTTTCTATTTTCATATCTTTTCCATCCGGACTCTGAATTAGGTTATTCTTGAATCTAAATTCATTAATTTTTCATTGTATTTCCAATGGTGTGCTTGGCAGCACCCACTTTCATTTTGGAAAAGACCGTTTGCCCCTAGGCTTATTCTTGTCCATTTTTGAAACGTCGCTTCCCCAATTGTTTTCTTTGAGTTCAGTGACCACATTGAGGGTCACATTGGTGTCTTATAGACATGTAGGATCTCTAAAGACCATTGTTTTACCCTTTGCATCTGCATTCCGATTCATTATTGGATTTACTTTCGGGTTACTGTTGTCGCACCGGGTTGAATAAAACCTGGGTCATTACAGTTCCCTTCAGCTTATTATTTATTTATTAATTATTCTTTTTGTATTCAAATGGTTATTTAAATATTAATTATTTGATATCCTTCAGTTCTATGCTTAGACTTGATCAGCTGTGGTTCTAGAATCGAATGGTATCACAGGGCATCCAGACGCATGGCTGAGCGTCCGGACACAAATTTACGTGGCTACTGGAATTTCACTTTTCTTCAAATCTTCAATTGTTGGTCTCGGATTGTGAGGTGCGTCCGAACGCAAGATTTTGCACTAGGAGAGTGCGTCCGGACGTAAGGCTGAGTCCTTCATGTTTGACTTCTTTTTCTTGCTCAGCTTTCCGGGCCTGACTTCATTCTCAGGCTGAGTACAATCTTTAGGCTTTAAGTCCATTTTTCGGGTTCCATAGCTCGCCAATTTCCTTGTTCATAAAAACCTATTAATATCCTCTTTTTATGCCATTTTTGCTATAAGCTTTGAAAATGACAATTAAACACAAAACTGTATAAAACATACTTTATTAACATGCTAAATAGACTAAACAATGCAATTAAGGATGCTTAAATATAAAATATTCGGCACTTATCAAACCCCCAAACTTGCAATTTGCTAGTCCCTTAACAAAAACACTACAAGACATCCCCTCTTTCGTGGGAGTGACAACTGCATTTAGCATATGCAATAAGCCTTTTAAACCCTTAGGTATCCCTAGAGGACGAGTGAAGTCTCGTGAGGGTTTACTAGAAATGATACCCACAAACATTAAGCAATGAGGCTCCTTCTTGCTAAGTTGAAACATATGACCTTAGGAATTAAGGACTCTATTATGAAGACTACAACAAATATGCATACAATGATATCTCAAAAATAATATTCAATTCACAGCATTCATGCATCAATAAAATAGTCTACATAAACTATCTTTAACATCTCATTTATAATAGAATTTCATCTCAAGTTCCTTAAAAGTGAACCGGAATATTGATTTTCTTTTCTAATTTATTTTAACCCTATTATGACTCATACAATGGCTTCCACATCCTTACCTTGTCTTTTGAAATAATAATCCAAGACATGAATTTATTTGATCTCTTATATATATATATATATATATATATATATATATATGCATGGTTTTGTGCAATGTCTAATTTCCTTAAGCTCTCTAATCACCCCATGTAATGAGCATTGAGCCAACGACTCCCAAACCAGATGGTCTTAAGGTGTTAAGTGTAAAGACATTCGTAAGGGCGTAATGACTCATGATAACTAGGTTACGAACTCAAACCAACCATACATATTACATTCTCTCCTTGTCTTCCTTTTTATTCGGTTGACTAGTTGAAAGATTGCAGTTTTTTTTTTCAATGCCAAGGACCATTTCTTTCATCCAACTTACTAATTCAGGGGGGCAATTTTAATAAGACCGCAAGGAAGGAGATGTAATTTTCGGTGTGCTCAATGTGTATTGTGAAGTCACTTTAGAGATGAAAAACTCCAAAATAAGACATTTAAATCATACAATGGACCTTTTTCATTTAAACATTCATGCTAGCAACTTTCAATCATTCCTTGATTTCATATATATGTATACAAATTGTATTTGTCACATTCCCCCCCCCCCCCCCCCCCCCCCCCAAGAAACTTAGTGCCAACAAATCACAAATCATTTGCCTAAACATACAATTTTATTTTATTTTATTTTATATATTTTTTTTGCTTTTCAGAATTTTCTAATTTGTTAATTTTTTTACAACCATAACTTGGCAATGACAATATACAACAATATGCATATAAATGGTTATATCCTAACACCCCCAAACTTAAACGATACATTGTTTTCAATAAATGAAGACAAATATAGAAGCTAAACATGCGTAGAAGTCTAAAAGGAAGAACACTACCAAATGTGAAATCATGCAATCCATACATCCAATCCCGTAGGAGATGCAAGTTTCCTCCCCCAAACTTGTACTTAATAATCTGTCAAAATAAACTGGGTACCAAGTGTAAAGCATATACATTTATATAGATTGAAATCTAAAAAATCATTTATGCTTTATTATAAAACCGGGAAGAAAACCAAAATTTATGCACATCAAAAAGTGCACCCACAAGTGTCATGCCAAACATGGCCCAAAATAAATAAAAAAAATTCAAAACACACTAAACAAAAATAAATAACATGAATAAAGGTAGTAAATGAGCAACATGATGCTCAATCATCCCTTATAGAGGATGAAGATGGACCCGGACCTGCACTACCACTATCAATAAGTGATTGAAGCATTGCATGGAACATATGCTGCTCCTTCATGGTTTGCTCATGGTATGTATCAACTCACAATTGGAGTATGTCCAAACGAGTGCTCAAGGATTCATATTCCTCCCGCCCCATCGCGAGTGGTTCATCCTCATCTTCTTCCATTGGTTTCTTAATTTCCAAACCCTCAACATTTCCAAAGTCAAGCTCTTCTACAATCTTCAATTGTCTTGCATTCTTCAACTGACCTATGCTCTTCTTCCATTCCTTAAGAGTATATTTTCCATTGCTTTTGGATTTTTCCTCTACCAGACGGATTGGAATACCCTTATTCTTGATCATTTTTAAATGAGGTAGGGAAATGGAAATAGCCATATCAAAGATTTTGTATTGTGCTGGATGATTAAGTCTATGTAAAGTTTCATCATCTGGTCATAAATGAGCTCAGGACCATTGAACCAAGAACCGGTATGAGCTGAATACAGAGCTTTCAAGAATTTGCCCCTTTTCTCGTCATGATGGCTAATGGCGAAAACATTTTTAGCCAGGACGGACTGAATGAACCAAATCTAGGGTGGCATATAAAATTTTCTTGTAGAAGTGTTCCTTTTGTTGGTGTAATTGGTATGGAAAATTTGCCTAACAATGTCCTCTTGGTCTACAAGTTTCGGAAAAGGGCCAAAGAGGGATTGCCCATTGGTATTGACTGAAGACTCAATAAGGCAGCCACTAGCTATAGAGATGTCTTCTAATGTGAAAGTGAGAGAGACTTCATCAATGGATGAAGTGAACACGGTTGGGTTCTCGTAATTATAAGAAATTTTTTGGTAGAATTGATGAACCAAACGCGGGTAAAACATATGGTGACAAGTAATAAAGAGAGAACCAATATTATAATCATATAGATTTTGGACCGCCCACACCGTTTGTATATGCCTTTTGAAATCATAATTGACTTCAAATTTTATGTCAGGTCCGATAGGCCATTTGCTCCAATTGGAAACAAAGGCCTCCTCAGATGAACTTGCTCATTTGTCTCCACTTTTGGATGATTTGGAATGCTTTTCGCCAACCTTAGGTGTCATTTGAAGTGAAAAAATTGGTTAGGGAATTTGCACAAATAGGTGGTGTGCAACATAAAAGAACCTAGAGCAAGAATATGTAATTGAGTTAGAAAACCCACAATTTTAAACAACAATCAACACTAAATCCCGGTCCTAACACAATCTAATCATCCATCACATGAAATTCCCTTCCTCCTCATGAATTAATGAAGAATTGAAAGAAGTTGAAAAAGAGAAGAAGAGATTTACCTTAGTGAAGTAGATGAAACTTAAGCTTGAGTGATTAAGACCTTTTGATTCTTTGATTTAGAAGATTAATTGAAGATTGGATTGATTGGAAAATGGAATGGTGGGGTAAGGTGAGTGAAAATTTGCTTAAGAGGGAGGTAGGGTCGAGATATGGAGGGTGAAGTAGAATAAAAATGATATGGGGGTAAAATATATAACGAATGAATGGCCCCCAAATTCTGGGCAAATGGGTCCAGACGTACAATGTCAAGGTCACCTTGAGCTAAGCGTGACAGCCTTGATGGCAACTGGCATCCGGACTCAAGGAAGTGCGTTCGGAAGCATTTTTAGCAGCAGACTGTTTTTTCATTTTGGCCTTTTGGAGGCCGGAACGAAGTCCGTAATTCGCAAAACTTTTTGGACATCATATACATACCCTGAGACAATCCTCGGATCGATCAGAATGGAAATTGGACATGTTTTGAAAAATCTGAACTTTTTAGATTTTTAAAACTGTTTTGCTCCCAGGTAGCTATGCGTCCGGACACAAGAAGGGGTGTCCAGATGCAAATATGCCAACAAACTATTTTTTTATTTATTTTTATTTTAGAACCCGAGACAAACTCGAAAAATTTTAATTTTTTCAACAGAGCCTATTTAATGTCCTAGACACCTAGTATGACCAAAAGAATTGAAATCAGAGCACTTTTGCAAAAGCGCTTAATTTGAGGTTCATACTTTTTTATTTTTTATATTTATGTAAACAACATCTGAAAGATAAAAATGTCCAAAATGACAAAAAGAGAAAAATAAAAAAAATAAAAAAATTGAAAAATATCTAACAACTACAGATTCTCAAGGTAAGGGCCAACTTATACCATGTCTCTCTAGAGAGTCTTGTGTCCCCAAATAAGAAAATTCCTTTAGGAATAGAGGAAATAGAGCCTGAAGATAAAAAGTGGGAGTAGGTAAAGGAATGACCTCAACCCACTCTTCTTCCTCATTTGAGAACTTTGGATTATGGGAAGATTGATTTGGATTTTGGGATGGTTGATCAAGTGATGGAATATCAAGCAAAGACTTGTGAAGGATCATAGTTATTGCGGGAATGCCCGAAAAATTTTCCTTCAAACTTTCAACATCCTCCTCACACTTATCCGGTAGGTCAACTTCAAAATTTTGAGACAACTCAAGTAAGGGAATGGAAGGAGATGTAAGCTCCCAAGAGAGAGATTCATTTGGTGCTGCCCAAAGAGGAGAGTGAAAGTGCGGAGGAATGTCAAGCAAAGAATTTTCCTCCTAAATAGATTTTTCAACATAAAAATTATCACAATTAAATTGAGCCAAGCATGCTTTTAGAGGATTCTCCATTGGATTTTGGGTGTTTAATTTGGATTTTTAAGAGAGACAATCTCTTCATCATTGTTTTCCTCATTTTAACCCACAAATTCTTCAATTTTATACGTGGCAACAAATTGATCATTTTGAACCACCATTTCTTCATTCTTGTATGTGGTAACCACTTGATCGTTCTCATGATGAAAGTTACTAGGAGTAATCTCATCATTCACATAATTCTCTTTTGGATTGGCCATAAGTTCAATTAAAAATTCTTCTTCCTCTGCATGATTTCGAGTATTAACCATTTGTTGAATTTGGGCTATTTGATCTTTTATCTTAGCACAAACTTGGGACTTGTGATATGGTACCACTTGATTGATGGACTCTATTATGGATTGCAAGCTAGAAAAAGCAGCCAACATTTGCTTGTTATTAGCCATTAGCTCATCAAATTGAGACAGTGAAAAAGGAGAAGAAGGCTGGAAATCATGATTATTGGGCTGAAAATTTGATTCAAAATGTTGGCCATGAGATTGTAGGGCTGAATTTCCCATATCATGCCACATAAATTTTTGATGATCTCCCCAACCCGGGTTATAGTGATTGAAATATAGATCATTTCCCGGTTCAAAGAAATCTGCATTTGCTTGTTCTTGATAAAAATAAGGAAATTGTCCCGTTATAGGACAATCTCTTGTATCATGTGTATGACTAGAGCAAAATGCACATAACTCATGTGGTATGTAAAAATGATTTAGAGTATAAGTACCCTCTATTTAGGAGTAATTCATCCACTTGTTTAGATACATAAAAAAAATAAAAAATTTTACGTCCCAACATCAACTAGCATGCATCCATGTAAAGCAAAATCACCAAAGAATAAAGTGCAGCAAATATCAACTTTGAAACACTTACAAAGGGGTGCAATTCTCCAATATTTTAGAATTTTTTCAGAATTTTTCAACACTTAAAAGCGACTCCAAAGCAGCCCCTTTGCGTCAATCTGCACTCAAAACACTTGGCAAACAAATTAAAACAGAAAAATATATATACAAAATTTTACAAACAAACAGAATTTAATCTTTGAAATTTTTTATTACAAAGCCAATTGCAATCCCCGGCAACGGCGCCAAAAATTGATGCGTGCTAAAGCGTGCTCAAGCGTGCTCAATAATAAAACCACACTAGCTATAACTTAGATTAATAAGAAAGTGGTTAAGTAAGGGTATCGATCCATGAAGATTATGAAACTTATGGCAATCAAGTTTCAAAGATTAATTTCGCTTGTTAATGTCTCAAAAGATGGTTGATTTTTTTGTTTGTCATTTGCATAAAGATTTAAATAAACTAAATTGAATTTAAAGAACAATTAAAGGCACGCTAGGGAATTAAGTTCATCACGACGTCGTAATCATACATACTAGTAAATAACTTAGGGATACAACTACGTGCGATGTATAAAATGTAGAAATATAAAATAACTACAATAATTTTCAAGAAGATCATGTAATTTAAGACTAAGCATAACCCATCTGCGGTTTGCATGGCTCATTCACCTAAACTAGGGTGTGGTATGAGCCATTTTCCCTAGGGCTTATCAAAATCATAACATTACAAGTTTAGCACATGAAATCAATCCTCTGGTATAGACTATCTTTGATTGGCATTGACCATCTACCTAACTACATTAATCTAAGGGTGTAGCATGATTTATATTCCCTTAGCATAATCCATCTAAATTCATCTATAACATGCCAATAATCCCATTTCATGAATATAAATTCTCATTGTCACATATGAATATATTAAGTGTATAAATATATAATCATGCTTTCTATGACAATAATTACATGGTGTATATACCTATATATATATTTATATATATTCTACCTAGATTGTATATTAATTTAAATGTAAACAAAACAAATATTGACTTATACATCGAGGCTAGCTCAATCCCCTAGAAGAGGATTTAGCTCATCCTGGTGGTGGTAGGAACTCCGATGGTTAAAGAGGAAACTCTATCTTCGACTCTATGGCAGCCACAAACCAAGAACACTCAAAAATCCTATCTATTTCTCACTTTCTCACTCTAGAACCCTCACATTCTCTCTCCAAAAATGATATATGATATTGTATATATGAGAGATCCATATACAAGTGTATATAACCTCTTTTGGCAGAATCAGTTCAAAAAGCCATTAAACTCGTGTATTCAAGTGAGGAGGAGAGAGATAAGTAACTTGTAATGACCCGGTCTTTTCCCTCCTTCCCTTTTTTCGGCATTTTTATTTCCTTTCTATTTTCGTCTTTTTCTTGTTTCGTCTTTTCCCCTATTTCGCCTTTTCCCGTTTATCGTTTTCGTTGCATAACCTCACTTTTTGTGCTCGGATTTGATTCGAGCTTCGCATACATCCATGATATTTAATTTCCATGATATCTAAATTTTTACTTTTGTAGAAAAGCATGCTAGATGTTTATTTTTCTTGTAAAGGGTATAGATGCATAACTTCTTGAAAATATTCTTGACTTTTGGGGTTTTAGTGTAATTATAAAAAGTAATTATTTTTCGTCTTAGGGACCATTTTGTAATTTAATTTGAAAGATATTTTGGAAAAAGACATTTTCAAAATTTTTGGAAAGTGTGACAAGTGTCACACTCCTATGGTGCCACTTGTTGGCATTGGGGTGGAAAGACTTGGAAGCATAATCTTGTAATGCATGGAGGGTGGAGATTCACCCACTTGTTAGCCTAGGATTGGAGTACTTGTTGGCTTGAATGGTTGATAAGTGTAGGCACCTAATTTAGTCTTACATTGCGTGTGTGTGAGAGGTAGTGCAAGAGCACATAGTGAGTGGAGAATCCCACCACATTTAGTTTAGGGTTTGTGTTTTTATTTCATTTTATCTCTTTCCTCTCAGACCCTAACCTAGCCACCATTGAAGCAAAGCTTAGTTTAGAGCTTTAACCTTCATTTTGGCCTCCTTCCACTCACCTTAGACCCATAATTTTGGAATACTTTTGCTTACTCTCACTCTCCTCTATAAAACCCTAGTTTAGTTTGCCATTTTAAGCTTGGCTTCTTGGTTTATAGAGATTCAATTCTCTATTGATGTAGGGGTTGATTTATACTTATGATATTGTTGTTATATTTGTTTTATAACTTGGCTCATATGGAATACATGTCTTTGATCCAAAATTTTAAGTTAATAATTAAGGGCACCTTGCATGAAATTAAGCTAAGACATGATTTTTGGGAAGGCCATGACTTGATTTATAACTTATATTAACTTGAAGTCATTTAGGGTTGCTTTGAAATCTAGAGAAATTAATCAATTAATTTAATTAATTTTCATTTAAATGTTCCCATGATTTAAATTAAGTTTTGAAGAGATATATGTAATGATCATGATAGGTTCCCTAACATATATTAAATTGAGCATGTTTGGATGAGAAATGAAATTTAGAGAAATTAGTTGTTTTATTAAATTAATTTATATCCCTATTGTATTGTTGAATTGAGTATGAATTTCATGTTGATTACATGATTAAGTTTTGATTTTAAACTTGTATAATACTTGTGAGAGTATGTTCCTATCATTAAATAAAATTCTTATAAGTTGTGACAAGTTACATAATAATTATTCAACAAGTTGCATGCCATTATAGTTGTGAACTAGAGCATGTATTGTGTTTCCAAGAATTGGTTTGTGCATGGTAGATGGCTTTACATTGTATATATATGTTATGTTAATACATATATGTTGTTGCACAAATTATTGATTTTGGAAACTTGGGATGTCGTTGTTATGACTAAGGCTAGGGCATGGTTCTAGTACGGGGGATTGTCCCTCTGCAAGTCTAGTGCGCACATAGGGAGGTTACCTATGGGCTAGTAACCCTAAAGTAACTATAGTGTCAGTCTAATCCGGCATGATGTCCAAGCATCCACTTTGGTTTGATTTCGCATTTAAATTCCAAGTTGATAACTTTATGAGTTTATATCTTATTGCAATGTGTTGAAAGTTCCAATGTCGGTTGAACATTATGAATTGATTTATATCAAATTGCAAAGTTGTATAAAGTAAGTTAATGCATGCTCATTCACTACGAGTAAACTTGTTTACTCACCCCAAAGTTATCATGTGTTTTTTAGGTAAAGAAGCATTATTGTGGGATGCATAACACTCTTAGGATTGCTTAACTATTTGGAGTATTTTTTTTTATGTTAGAATATGCACTAGTTAGCATATCATGCTCCATTTTGGTTTATTTTGACAAAACATGTATTTAATGTTCAAACTATGTAATGTGCACTTAAATGCACCCTTTGACACTCTTTGGATGTATATGTAATGAGGCCAAGGGCCAAAGACACTTAGTTGACATGTATGCTAGTTTAACTTCATAGTTTATTTATGGAATATATGGGATTTCAAGGGTTGAAGGGTCATATTTTGTATATGACATGACATGAGGCCGTAGACCATTGTAGTGTGTCTACTTATTCATTTTACGTATGCGTGGATGTTTACATTTCATAAAACTCTTAAGTTCGAACTTTTGAACTATATTTGGATGATTTATGAAAATTTAAGCAAAATTCAAGCATTGGGGTATCATTTAAAGGTTCATTTCGATTTAGCATGTTTTAGATGCTTGCATGAGGCTAGGGAATGTTTTGAAACTTGTCCGGATCAAATGGGAAGCATGCATAGCTTTAGGATTGAGCCAAGCACCTTCCCCATGGATTACAGCAGCTTTTCTGTAATGACCCGGTCTTTTTCCTCCTTTTCCTTTTTCGGCGATTTTCTTTTTTCGTCTTTTTTCCGTTTATTATTTTTCCTTGCATAACCTCACTTTTTGGGCTCGGATTTGATTCCTGTTTTGCATGCATTCATGATATTTGATTTCCATGACATTTGTATTTTTACTTTTGTAGAAAATACATTCTAGTTGCTTACTTTTTCATAAAGGGCATGAATGCATACTTTCTCGTAATTATTCTATGTATAAACCATGTGTAAAAGGATTATATAATTTAGTAGTAAGCTAAATTCTAGTATTTTCATATGTGCAGTGATATAGAACTCTTATAGAATTATTAATGTTATATACAATACCTATTGACTTGAATTGCTATATTTATGGTGGTGATAATTCTATGATCTTGTTAATGACAATTGAAATTATTTTAGAAGCTTAATACTATAATGTTGTAATCTAGTATATATAGCTTATTGTTGAGGCATGCTTTAAATTGATAAGTTAGTGGTATTGTATTGTACAAAATATCATGATGAGGACTTGTCATTTGGTATGCCAATTTAGACTTGGAACACTAAGACATGGTTTGTGTGGTTTCAAAATACTTGTGCTTGGAAGGTGGTTTATATGCCTTAATTATAGTGTTTGAGTTTTGAACTTGATTGTGATTTTGGATTATCTTGGGACATTGTTACAAGTGATATGGCTAGAGTTTGGCTCTAGTGCAGGAGGTATGAGTTCTCTCTAATTGAGATAGTGCGCACTAGGTTGGTCTTCCCAGTGGGTTAATGCTCGAAATAACCATTTTGATCTTGGTTTAGTTCGAGACGTGATGTCCAAGTATTCCACTAATTGATTTCGCATTAAATTCTAAGTTGACAACCAATGCTTAATTGTAACTTATGATTTTTGTTATTGGCGAATTGATGTTGTTAAGTACATTGATATTGATATATGTTGCTAAGAGATATTTAGGTTAGCTTAAGATGATCCCTTAGAACACCTTGAACATGGACGTTAAGTGGAATGTTCCCTTGTATTCATCTATATTGATCTTACAATGATATTGAAACTTTAGGGTATACGCATATGCTTCTTCTTACGAGTAACTTGATTACTCACCCTAGTGGTTTGGGTTGTTTTTCAGGTAAGGAGACTATGTTCTTGGATGCTCATCATCTTTAGAAGCTAATGAGCAATTTGGAACATTTTTGTATATTGACATGCAAGTGTTTAGCATGCTTTACTTTTGATGTTAGATTTTTGCATACCATGGATGTATGGTATTTTAGAAGCTAATGTGGCTACTTTGATGTGTAATAATACCTAAGTACTTACTTTTGATATTATAGGCATGTATGTAATGAGACCAAGGGCCAAGCATGTTTGCTTTTGTACTTGTATTCATTTGGTATCAAACTTTCACGTAAAAATGTATTTTTAACCAACTTTGGGGGATTTAGCATATGAAATCCTTGTAATTGACATGAAAAAGGCCATGAGCCATTGTTTTACATTCACATATTCATATTACACTTGTTGACATGTCCACACACTCACTTCTCTATGAAAATAACTTTTAAACTTTCATTTTTAAACCAAATCATCATGGGATTCAAAGCATGGGTCGAACCTTAACACCTTTGGTATATAGCAGGTCATATAGCAGGTCATATAGCAGCATTTCGAGGTGTTTCGATCGACCGAAACTATATTTAGATTGACCAATGGCCTTTAGTAACATCATTGCACAGTAAAGTGCACATTCCAGTAGTCATTTTCAGCTTTCAGGGCCCTTTCGGTCGACCGATAGCCTATTTCGGTCGACCGATGGTTCAATTCGGTCTACCGAACCAAACTTACTTTAAAAATCAAGATTCTAGTAAGTCTTTGTGAGTTTTGGTCGATCGAAACTCTATTTCGATCAACTGAAATAGCTTGAACATGCACAGCTTCTCTATTGGGTTTCTGCATTGAAGTTCCAACTTCAAAAGAGCATAACTCCTTCATTTCTAATCCAAATGGGGTGATTCTTGAGCCTAAACTCAAGGATTTTGAGTTAGCTTTCCAATGGTACCAATGGTACCTATTCCACTCACAGATTCCAATCATAGTGAGAGTTATTCATGTTTTAGTGAGGTAGTGTCAGTTTTCGCTTAAACTGGGAAAGGGCATTTTGTGGGATTCTTATCCAAAGTTCTTAGAACCTCTTGGAATGTTATGAAATGATTAGATTAGGTTGTATTCACCTTGTTTGAATTGTTTAGAGTCCATTTTCTCTTCTCAATTATGAATTGACCATTTTGCCCTCCATTAACAGATTTTGCCCGTTTTAACTCTAGTTTCCTCTTTCGCTCTCCTTAAGTTCTGTGACATCATAGAATGTCACATTGGTGCCTTAGAGATGATTTATATCTCAAAGGACTATGGTTTTATCTTTTGCTTCCGCATTTCGAATCCATTTTCTGGTTAACCTTCGGGTTATCACTAACGCACCGGGTTGAAAGACACGGCTCATGACATTTTCTGCTGCTACCAGGTCCATCGGTCGGCTGATAGTAGTTATCAGCCGACTGATGATTGTTCGAGACCAATTCCAGTAGCCTTTTAGTGAAAAATGGCATTTTATCCGGCTGGTACTGTTCATCAGCCGGCTGATGAGTGAGTTTTGGCCGGTTGGTACTACATCAGCTAGCTAATCCTCCCTGGAACCTTCCCCTTTTGAGTTTTCTTAGATAGCTTTGTTACATTAACTTCAGAGAGCTATAACTCTTTCATTTGTAATCCAAATCAGGTCATTCTTAAGTCTAAATTTAAGAGCTTGAAGCTAGCTTTCCAATGATACCAACCACACTCAAAAACTCTGATTGTAGTAAAAGTTATACTAGTTTTAGTGAGATAGGGTTGCGATATCTCTAAATCGAAGAATACGGTTTTGTTCTTATTTTCATATCTTTTTCGTCCGAACTCGGAATCAGGTGATTCTTGAGTCTAACTTCATTAATTTTTTGTTGTCCTTCCAATGGTATACTTGGTAATATCCATTCCTCTATGAAATAACCATTTTACCCTTGGTTCATTTCTTATAAGGTTTCAAAATCATTGTTTTCTACTTGTTTCCGTTGAGTCTCGGGACTCCTCAAGAAGCCACCTTTGTGTCTTAGGGATGATATACATCTCTAAATACCTTGGTTCTATCTTTCACTTCCTCATTTTTGGATCCATTCCCGAGTCAACTTTCGGGTCATCACAAGACGCACTGGGCTTGAAAACCCAAGGCCGTCACAAGTGGTATTAGAGCTTCCCAGGTTTGAATACCTTAGGACGATGGGTTTTGAGTACATATCATGCTTTTGTTGATGTACATTGATATATTCGCATGCCTTTAATGACATGTTTTAGCGTGGTAACATGTTTACGTGTTTCTTGGCAACACGTTTGGTATTATAACATATCTTTATGCTTATATGCTTTTGTGTTTAAAAAGCATCCTTGTTTGACATGTATGCTTATTTGCTTAAGTGCTTAGTTGTTTAAAGAGCCTTCTTTGATTGCTTTAGCATGACAATATGTTGCTTACCTTGTCTTGCTTCGTGTTTCATGCTTTTATAGTGTGAGTTGCATTCAGTCATAATAACTTATGTTATTGTTGACCTCTTTCCTTTCGTACATTTAGCATCATGGTTGCCACACGTGGGAAGTCTTACGTCAGGGCATTGAGGAGCAGGTGGACGACACCAAGTTTACGAGGGGTCCGAGGAGGCCCAAAATTCTAATTTGTGGCATGGGTCCTAATCCACCACGAGCGTCGACTTATGAGGAGTAGATCGTACAGGGAGTGGCTCTGGGGATGTCAGAGTCCATTTAGCAGATGTTTCATCAGTATATTGCAGGGATACAAATTTCGGTACCGACACCAGCACCGGCACCAGTTGCTAATGAGGCATTGGACTACTTCATGAAGTTATAACGGGTTAAAACTGACCAATTTGTAGGGAGTATGGAACCGCTTGCTTCAGAGGCATGGTTTGATCTCATGGTACGCAAGCTTAATAGCATGGCAGTACCTATTGACCAATGGAGGATCTCCTTGACAGCCTCTATGTTCATGGGAGATGTCGATATCTGGTGTAGGTTTATGACCAACATTCAGGATGTGGAGGTGATGACTTGGGAAGAGTTCAAGACGTTGTTCTTTGACCCCTTCTTTCTGAGGGTTATGAGGCAGGATATGAGAGTGCAGTTCACAGGTCTTTATCAGGGCATGATGAGTGTTATTGAGTATAAGACATGCTTCACTTCTCTTTCCCGCTATGCACTAGAGATGGTAGCTACCGACGAACTCAGGGCAAGAAAGTTTCAGGATGGGTTGCATCTTGATATTAGGCCACAGATTTTAGTACTAAATTTGAGGACCTACGGAGAAGTGGTCCAGAGGGCTATGATGGTTGAGGTAGAGGACCGAGATCAGCATAGGATCAAGGGTTCATATAAGTAGTCTCATGGAGAGGCTTTAGCAGTATCTGTTGGGGGTCGTCAGTGGAAGAAGGCTAAGGCCAGGGACAGTTCTCGTGTTCAGGGACAGTCACAGCAGGCTCGATCTGCACCCACAATTCCTGTTTCCTCAGGGAAGGTGATTTATCACCACTGTTAGTAGCCAGGGCACATCAAGCCTCATTGTCCACAGTTGCAGCCTCAGGGCAGTCGTTCTCAGACGAGCAAGTCTTCAGCTTTGATACAGGGACTTCAAGGGGGTTGTCATTATTGTAAGCAGCGCGGACATTTTACGAGGGAGTGTCCACGCCGATAGAACAGAGCACAGAGTGGCACTGGTTCACAGGCTACACTGGCAAAGTCGGGTTTCAGGGTACCTCAGGCACCACAGCCAGTGGCACCGTCAGTTGGTTCTTATTCGGGTAGAGGTTCTATGCCTACTACTTTTGGACATCAGTCAGGCCACCAGGGCAGTTCTTAGCAGTCAGGGGGTTAAGGTTGAGCTTACGCATTGCCACAGGTCGATACCTCTGTAGGGACTTCTATGGTTTGAGGTATCTTTCCAGTTTTTAATTCTTGGGCTAGAGTTCTTGTTGACACGGGTGCATCATATTCATTCATATCTACATCATTTGCACATTCTTTAGGTCTGGAGGTCATGCAACGGGATGGTTTCCTTTATGTTAACACACCAGTTAGTGGTCTAGTGTCTTTGAATGTTTATCGGGGTTGTGCTATCGAGATAGCTGGGCAGACTTTAGAGTTCGATTTCGTCATTTTTGACATGACGGGCTTTGACGTCATCCTCGGGATGGACTGGTTGTCTTTCTTTCATGCCTCGATTGATTGCTTCCACGGGCGAGTATCTATTTGCACTCCTACTAGAGATTGTTTTCACTTCATGAGAGATCGGAGCGATTCCCACTCGAAGATGACTTTCAGCATCAGTGACTGGAGTCGCCACAGGTCCTTCTTAGCTAGCCTGTTAGCTGACGAGGGTAGCAGTTTGGGCCGTGCTTTTTTGGCAGTTGCAAACGAGTTTTTGGATGTCTTTCCGAAGGAGTTAGCGGAGCTTCCTCCTCTTTGGGAAGTTGTCTTTGCCATCGACGTCATTCTTGGTACTGCGCCGATCTCTATGGCATTGTACCGCATGGCACCGGCAGAGTTGGATAAGCTGAAAGCTCAATTGGATGATTTGAAAGCTAAGGGCTTTATTCATCCTAGTGCTTCACCCTGGGGAGCACCGGTTTTTTTTGTGAAGAAAAAGGATGGGTCTTTAAGACTTTACATCGATTATTGCAAGCTGAACCACGTTGCGATTAAGAACAGGTATCCTTTGCCTAGGATTGATGACTATTTTGATCAGTTAAAGGGAGCCACTTATTTTTCGAAGATTGATCTGAGATTGGGATACTATCAGTTGAAGGTTAAGGATAAGGATATATCCAAGACCGTTTTCCGCACACGGTATGGCC
The DNA here is from genome assembly GCF_030987335.1 of Cornus florida. NCBI lineage: Eukaryota > Viridiplantae > Streptophyta > Magnoliopsida > Cornales > Cornaceae > Cornus > Cornus florida. Next base: position 73,403,387 of record NW_026775573.1, on the reverse strand, counting down.
ATTATGAGTTTCTGGTGATGCCATTTGGTTTGACCAATGCTCCAGCAGCTTTTATAGACTTGATGAACCGTGTATTCAGTGACCATTTTGATTAGTTCATTGTGGTTTTTTTTATTTATGACATTCTCCTATACTTAGCTTCAGTGGAGGAGCATGAGTATTATTTGAGGACAATGTTGCTGATCCTTAGGGATAATTGGTTGTACGCCAAGTTCGAGAAATGAGAATTTTGGCTACCAGAAGTGAAGTTACTTAGATAAGTTGTGTCAAGGGGCAGTGTTCCAGTGGATCCGTCAAAGATTGAGTTAGTGATGGACAAGGAGCGTCAGAAGACAGTGTTTGAGATTCAGAGTTTCCTTGGCCTAGCTGGCTACTACCAGAGATTTGTTTGGGATTTCTCTTGTTTAGCGGCACCTATGACTTAACTTACCTGCAAGGGGGTCAAGTTCGTATGGAACGAGGCATGTGAGTTTGCTTTTTAGGAGTTAAAGGTCAGGTTAACTTTAGCCCTAGTTTTGATCATTCCTAAACGTGGTTTGGGTTATGTGATCTTTTGTGATGTTTCGCGGGAAGGTTTGGGTTGTGTCTTGATGTAGACGGAGCGAGTGGTTGCTTATGGGTCTCGACAGTTGAAGACTCACGAGTTAAACTATCTGACAGATGATTTAGAGTTAGCAACAGTTATCTTTGCCTTGAAGGGGTGGAGACACTATTTGTATGGGGAAAAGTTTAAGGTTTTCTCCGATCACAAAAGTCTCAAGTATCTCTTCTGTTAGAAGGATTTGAACTTGAGACAGTGCAGATGGGTCGAGTTCATGGAAGACTATGACTTTGAGTTATAATACCATCTAGGTAAGGCCAACGTAGTGGCCCATGTATTGAGTAGGAAGTCACGGGGAACTCTTGCTAGCATTTCCGTTCATAAATGGAAGATGCTAGAAGAGCTTGCAGATCTTGGTTTACAGTCTTTTGAGGATATTTCATCGGCTATTTTGTTTATCCTTGTGGCTCAACCGGTACTTGTTAGCAGAGTTATTGAGGCACAGTTAGAGGATGGGGAGATGAAGACCATCTATGATCGAATTTCAGGCTGCGAGAATGTAGAGGGTTGGACCTTACATTCAGACGGTGGTCTCAGGTACAAGGGGATGATGTTTATTCCTTTGTCTTGTCATGAAGATGTTCTTTGGGATTTTCGCTGCTCTCGGCTAGCAGTTCATCCTAGTGGTACAAAGATGTATCACAATCTACGGCGACAGTTTTAGTGGCAGGGCATGAAACGGGATGTTTCACAGTTTATGGCTCGATACCTTACTTGTCAACAAGTGAAGGCAGAGCATCAGCGACACGCAGAATTATTGCAACCATTACCAGTAGCTAAGTGGAAATGGGAGCATATCACTATGGATTTCGTAACAGGACTTCTGAGGTCTCAAGCAGGGATGCCGATTGGGTCATAGTTGATAGGTTGACTAAGACGACACACTTCTTGCCCATGGCAGTGACAGATAGTGCAGAGAGACTGAGTGAACTGTATGTGAGGAAGATTGTCAGGCTTCATGGAGTTGTTGTATCGATTGTTTCGGATAGGGATCCGCGGTTCACATCTCACTTTTAGCAGGGCTTTCAAGAGGCTCTTGATACAGGACCTCATTTCAGCACGACATTCCATCCTCAGACTAATGGTTAGTCGGAGCGCACCATCCAAATATTGGAGGATATGTTACGGGCTTACATCTTAGATTTTGGGGGTAGTTAGGAGGACTACTTGCCTTTGGTTGAGTTTGCATACAACAACAGTTACTAGACCAGTATTGGCATGGAACCTTTTGAGGCGTTGTATGGCAGACCTTGTAGATCTCCAGTTTGTTAGACCGATGTTGGTGATATCGTTGCCTTGGGTCTTGACATTGTCATTGAGACTATAGAGAAAATCAAGTTGATTTGGCAGCGATTGGCTACCATATAGAGTAGACAGAAGAGTTACGCTGATAGGAGGAGGCGATCCTTGTCTTTTGAGGTTGGGGACTATATCTTTCTTAAGATTTCTCCGCGCAAGGGGCTGAGATTTCAACAAGCTGGCAAGTTGTCTCTTAGGTTCATTTGACCATTTGAGTTTTGGAGCTCGTCAGTGAGGTTGCTTATCGTTTGGCGTTGTCGCCAGACTTCGATAAGGTTCACGAAGTCTTTCATGTCTCCAAGCTGAGGAAGTACGAGCTGAACCCATTGTATGTTCTGCGTTCGACTAATGTGGTTGTTAATGAGGACGTGACCTACGAGGAAGGTCCGGTCCAAATTCTTAATTTACGGGAGCAGGTTTTATAGACTAAGTCCATTCCATTGGTCAAGGTTTTGTGGAGACACCACGGCATTGAGGAGGCTACCTGGGAGCTCGAGCAGGAGGTTCACTCCCGGTATCCCTATTTGTTCTTCCTTTCAAGTACGTCTTGATTTTGGGGACGAAATCCCTTTAAGGTGGGGAGGTTGTAATGACATGGTCTTTTCCCTCCTTCCCTTTTTTCGGCATTTTTATTTTCTTTCCATTTTCGTATTTTTCCTGTTTTGTCTTTTCCCCAATTTCGTCTTTTCCCGTTTATCGTTTTCATAGCATAACCTCACTTTTTGTGCTCGGATTTGATTTGGGCTTTGCATACGTCCATGATATTTAATTTTTATGATGTCTACATTTTACTTTTTTAAAAAAAGCATGCTAGATGTTTACTTTTCTTGTAAGGGCATGGATGCATAACTTCTTGGAAATATTCTTGACTTTTGGGGTTTTAGTAAAATTATGTAAAGTAATTATTTTTCATCTTAGGGACCATTTTGTAATTTAATTTGGAAGATATTTTGGAAAAGGACCTTTTTGTAATTTTCAGAAAGTGTGACAAGTGTCACACTCCTATGGTGCCACTTGTTGGCATTGGGGTGGAAAGACTTGGAAGCATAATCTTGTAACACATGGAGGGTGGAGATTCACCCATTTGTTGGCCTAGTATTGGAGCACTTGTTGGCTTGGATAGTTGACAAGTGTAGGCTTAGGATTAAGCGTAAGAAGGAGCCTTAGATTAGTGACAAGCGTAGGCACCTAATTTAGTCTTACATTGTGTGTGTGTGTGAATGGTAGTGCAAGAGCACATAGTGAGTGGAGAATCTCACCACATTTAGTTTAGGGTTTGTGTTTTTATTTCACTTTATCTCTTTCCTCTCAAACCCTAACCTAGCTACCATTGAAGCAAAGCTTAGTTTAGAGCTTTAAGCTTCATTTTGGCCTCCTTTGACTCACCTTAGACCCATAAGCTTCGAATACTTTTGATTCCTCTCACTCTCCTCTCGTAGTTTGGTTTACCATTTTAAGCTTGGCTTCTTGGTTTATAAAGATTCAATTCTCTATTGAGGTAGGGGGGTGATTTATACTCATGATATTATTGTTATATTTGTTTTATAACTTTGTTCATATGGAATACATGTCTTTGATCCAAATTTTTAAGTTAATAGTTAACGGTACCTTGCATGAAATTAAGCTAAGACATGATTTTTGGGAACGCCAGGACTTAATTTATAACTTATGTTAACTTGAAGTCATTTAGGATTTTGAAATCTAGAGAAATTAATTTAATTAATTTTCATTTATAAGTTCCCATGATTTAAGTTAAGTTTTGAAGAGATATATGTAATGATCCTAATAGGTTCCCTAACATATATTAAATTAAGCATGTTTGGATGAGAAATGAAATTTAGAGAAATTAGTTGTTTTATTAAAATAATTTCTATCTTTGTTGTACTGATGAATTAAGTATGAATTTCATGTTGATTATATGGTTAAGTCTTGATTTTAAACTTGTATAATACTTGTGAGAGTATATTCCTATCATTAAATAAAATTCTTATAAGTTGTGACAAGTTGCATAATAATTATTCAACAATTTGCATGCCATTGTGGTTGTGAACTAGAGCATGTATTGTGTTTCCAAAAATTGGTTTGTGTATAGTAGATGGCTTTACATTGTATATATATGTTATGTTAATACATATATTTTGTTGCACAAATTGTTGATTTTGGAAACTTGGGATGTCGTTGTTATGACTAAGGCTAGGGCATGGTTCTTGTACGGTTGATTATTCCACTACAAGTCTAGTGCTCACATAGGGTGGTTACCCATGGGCTAGTAACCCTAAAGTAACTATGGTGTCGGTCTGATCCGTTGTGATGTCCAAGTATCCACTTTGGTTTGATTTCGCATTTAAATTCCAAGTTGATAACTTTATGAGTTTATATCTTATTGCATTATGTTAGAAGTTCCAATGTTGGTTGAACATTATGAATTGATTTATATCAAATTACAAAGTTGTATAAAGTAGGTTCATGCATGCTCATTCCCTACGAGTAAACTTGTTTACTCACCCCAAAGTTACTCGGTGTTTTTTAGGTAAAGAAGCATTATTGTGGGATGCACAACACTCTTAGGATTGCTTGACTACTTGGACTATTTTTGTTATGTTAGAATATGCACTTGTTAGCATATCATGCTCCATTTTGGTTTATTTTGACAAAACATGTATTTAATGTTCAAACTATGTAATATGCACTTAAATGCACCTTTTGACACTCTTTGGATGTATATGTAATGAGGCTAATGGCCAAAGACACTTATATGACATGTATGCTTGTTTAACTCCATAGTTTGTTTATGAAATATATGGGATTTGAAAGGTTGAAGGGTCATATTTTTTATATGACATGTTATGAGGCAGTGGGTCATTATAGCGTGTCTATTTATTCATTTTACGTATGCGTGCATGTTTATATTTCACAAAACTCTTAAGTTCAAACTTTTGAACTATTTTTGGATGATTTATGAAAATTTAAGCAAAATTCATGCATTGGGGTATCATTTAAAGCTTCATTTCGATTTAGCATGTTTTAGATGCTTGCATGAGGCTAGGAAATGTTTTGAAACTTGTCCGGATCAAATGGGAAGCATGCATAGCTCTAGGATTGAGACAAGCACCTTCCCCATGGATTACAACAGCTTTTTCTGCTATTACCAGGTCCATCAATCGGCTGATAGTAGTCATCAGCTGAATGATGACTATTCGAGACCAATTTCAGTAGCCTTTTAGTAAAAAATGGCATTTCAGCCGGCTGGTACTGTATATCATGTAATGACCCGGATTTTTTCGAATAAATTTTTTTCGTTGTCTTTTCCTTTCTGAGTTCAGTTCCTCGTTGTTTAGTGTTATCTCAAGTGCTCTGGTATGACATCCGAGACTCTTTTCTGTGGATTGACAACTACCTTTGAGGATCGAGTCATTTCCACATTTTTCGTTTTTCGACACTCTGCACTTTTCGCCCTTTTCCCTATTTCGTCTTCTCCTCATTTGTCACTCTGTTTGTATAACCACACTTCTTGTGTTCGGAGTTGGTTTTTGACTTCACGTATCTTCATTATCAGTGGTTTCCATGAGATACGTATCTTTACTTTCGTGATAAAGTACTTTGGTTGCTCCCGGTGTCCATAGGAGCATGGATGCAAAGTTCTTTGGAAACTTTTTCTTTTCTTGGGGTGTTTTTCATAAATATCTTTTGAAGATATTTTATTTCAGGGGTATCTAAGAAAATATCTTTTGGAAGATATTTTCATTCTAGGGCAGTTTCGCAATTTTCACTTTTTGGAGGGGCCATTGTGCAATTAATGAAAGTTATTGCTCAATGCCTTGTTTTGAGTCTGGATCCTCGTATGAGATTCATTTTCATATTTCGTCGAGTCGTGGACTCTTAGAATTTCCTCCTGGACGATATTTTCCAGTTTCAGGATTTCTGGCCCTAGTTTGCGCCAAACTTGTTTTGGGTATAACACTCTGCTCGGGACTCGGTTTTTGATGCTGTTTTTTTTGTTGTTCATATTTTCTTATTTGGAATCTTTTTCGTTCATGGAGTTTTGCCCTTTGAGCGCGTCTGCTCAAATTTCACTTTTCCGGACCCGACGGGGCCCGTTCGGGGCACTTTTTGAGTTTTCTATAAATAGGGGGCCTTTAAGTGAAAAATCAGATTTTTGCTCTCTCTTTCCTCTCTCTTGGCCGGATCTAGAGGCAGCCATGGCTGCCATCTTCTCTCTCTTCTTTTGAGCTTCTTCCCTTCAATGAAATACCTTAATGCCTTAGTGTTTGTTGTTCCCCTCGGCGAGGCCTTCGATTCCAACGGATTGGAATCTCGTTTTGGCCATTTCTTGAGTTCGGGTTTGAAGTCAAGTTGTGTTTTTGATGGGGATTCCTTGGGATTTATGTTCGTGGTGTTGTCCCCGATAAAACTTAGGAGTTTCGTCGGATTCGGAGCCGATTTATTTTGGTGCGGATTTGAGATTTCATCTCAAATGGAGGCAGGGAATGTTTTAGGCTTTTGTGTGTGTTATTGAGTGTTTAGCATGATTATACAACTTATATATGTGCCTTGTTTCAAATCTAGAAAGTTAGTAATTTTTAATTCTTTGTATAAGATTAAAAATTCATGATGATATATAACTTTGATTTGAATTGTGGCATGATAGAAAATCTTGTTTTAATATGTTGGTTAGCATATATTAAATTTGGATTAATTAAATAAGAATTGCTCTTTTTAATTAATATTTATCTTTTGTGAAAGATTAAAGTTCATGGCTATACCTTGCATGAAATTGAGTTGTATTATGCTTCTAAATTAAGTTTTGGCATGTTTGTGAACATACTTTAATTTGAAAGTATTTGGTTGAGTTTGGAAATCTAAAGACTTTAATTAAGAGAATTAATTAAAATCTATTTTGGTGGTTTCATGGGCCTAATTAAGCTTTTGTGTGAATATATGTAATGACCATGATATGTCTATTAGCATATATTAAATTGGGGCCAATTGGAAATGATTTAAAATCTAGAGAGTTTAATTATTTTGATGTAATTAGATTCTATCTTGTTTATCCATGGATTTAATCATGTTTTAGAAGGTGCTTCTATCTTAAGATCATGGATTTAGACTTGTAAAGTATTCACTTGATTATGTTATATGCATTGAAGGGCATTGTTGTTTAATTTATATTCATGAGAGTATGTTTCTAATATGAATATATCGTTGGCTTGTGATTTCGTAGCATTATGGATATGAAATGCTTATTATGCACATTGAGAGTTAAATTGCTAACTTGTTACTATGTAGCAGTAATATGTATAAGTTATAAACTTATTTGGCTTATTTTGGAATCTTGGAACATTGTTGAGTTGAGATGGCTAGGGTTTGGCTCTAGTACGGGGACGTGAGTCCTCTAAATCATTGAGATAGTGCGCACTTAGGGTGGTCTTCCCTACGGTTAGTGCCCGGAATAACCATTGAGGTCTCGGCAGAATTCCGAGCGTGCTGTCCAAGTCTTCCACTATTTGTTTTCGCATTCAATTCCAAGTTGACAATCATGTTTACCTTGTTGACTTGTGGTTTTGGCTATTGGCGATTTTGATGTTGTTAAGTACATTGATACTAAATTGATATATTTAGTTGATTTCACACTTTTAGATTTCTAGTTGATAACCTAGAGAATCTATGTCTTGATGTGTGGTATTAGATATTCTAATTATGCTAAATTGTTATATTTAGTTAATGTTGCATTTTAGACTTCAAGTTGATAACCTTGAGGATCTATATGTTGTTGCTTTGTGTAAGCATGCTCCTATGTTGTTGCTTTGTGTAAGCATGACCCTATGTTGCTAAAATTGCACGAATGAGGTGATTGATGCTAGAAATGATCTTAGGTAGCTAGGATGCTCCCTGAGTCTCACCTTTGACATAGACGTTAGGTGGAATGAACCACAATAATTAAATCATGCAAACTTGTAAAACGTAGGTCGATGCATGCTCATTTCCTACGAGTAGCTTTATGTTACTCACCCCTACGATACTGGGGCATATTTCAGGTATAAGAATTAAATTTGAGACTTCCATTATGCTTGGATGACTTGTGGACTTGAAGACTTCCATTTTTGTGAAGGTTGGCTCGGAATGCCAATTGTAGTCTTAATTGTCATATGTGTATATTTGATTCGAAACTTGTAATGTGTGCCTAAGCACACTTTTGATTCTCATTTTATGTATATGACATGAGGCAAAGGGCCAAACTTCTTTTAGAATCACATTTATGTCATGGATGTTGATTTTTGCCTTTAATAAGATTATATGAAATTCATGCGTTTTAGTACACTATTTTGCACCAGAGCATGTATTGTGTATGAAATTCGTTATCTAAAATTCATTTTAACATGTATGAGGTATGGCTAAAGGCCAAACGGTATTTTGAAGTCATTTCATAGTTTTGAATTCCAAGTTTTCATTCCAAATTACATTTTTGGCATTTTGGCCGTTGGGGGGTCATATTTTGTGTCAACCATATTTTTGGGCCATGGACCATTGTAGCACATCTTACTAGGTAAGTTACGTTTGCGTGCATGGTCGTTTCCGGGCAAAACTTCTTCTTCGGTGAAAGGGCCTCATACGGACTCATTTTACACTTTTGTTGCATATTTTGACCTAAGGGTATTTTGGGAATTTTATTTTCAAAATAAATTCCGTTCTTTATAAGTTTAAATAGAAAACATGATTTTAGGGGGGGTTTCTTTTTTATGATTTTCCAGAAAATGTCGTCTTGACATCGGAAATCGCTTCCGAAGTTCAGCTCTCAGTTTTTATATTTAGCAGCTTTTTGGACCCTCTGGAACACTTTTCTTGGGAGGGCATTTTGGGCTTTTCATAGTGTGTATTTTTTGATTTTCCTTCCAAGTCACGTAGAAAACTAGATTTTGAGGGGATTTCTTCTTCGTATTTTTTTTCCAGAAAATGCCATTTTGGCCCTCAAATTTCTATTTTTTTCCAAAAAAACCCCTGCTGCCAAGACTTTTTGCTACCCATTCTGCCTCCTTCACATGTAAACGGTTACGAGAAGTTTGGTAACCGGTTACATGTGCTTGGGCAATGTTTTGGTCGATTTTTTTGGTCTCCTAACCGGTTAGGAAGGCTTGGTAACCGGTTAGATGATCTAGGGTTTGCATTTTTTGACCGTTTTGCCCCTTCTTCTTCCGTTAGCCATATCTTCTTCATCCAAACTCCAAATCAAGTGATTTTTGAGTCTAAGTTCATTAATTTTTTGTTGTCTTTCCAATGGTGTGCTCGGTGGCACCAACTTTTAGGCTAGAAATGATGTTTTTTTTCCCTAGGTTCATTCTTGTTCATTTTTGAAACGTTACTTCCGCATTTGTTTCCTTTGGGTTTTGTGACCTCGTTGAGGGTCACATTGGCGTCTTAGAGTCATGTTGTATCTCTAGAGACCGTTGGTTGTCTTTTGCTTTTGGATTTCGGATCCGTTATCGGGTCATCTTTCGGTTCATCACTAACGTACCGGGTTGAAAAACTTGGGCCGTCACATATCAGCTGGCTGATCTGCCCTAGAACCTTCCCCTTTTGATTTTTCTTAGGCAACTTTGTTGCATGAACTTCAGAGAGTTATAACTCCTTCATTTCTAATCCAAATCAGGTCATTCTTAAGCCTAAATATAAGAGCTTATAGATAGCTTTCCAATGATACCAACCACTCTCAAAAAATCCAACCGTAGTGAGAGTTATACCAGTTTTAGTGAGATAGGGTTGCGGTATCTCTAAATCGGAGAATGCCGTTTTGTTCTTATTTTCATATCTTTTCCATCCGGACTCCGAATCAGGTGATTCTTGTGATACCCCTCGGATCCGAGACACGGGTTGATCAAACCCAGGCCCAAACCTGAGGGATATCAAACAATTAATATTTAAATCGAACACGGAATACAAAATGAAATAAGATTAAATATTAAAAGCTGAAAGAAACTAAATATAAATCCTTTAAATAATAAAGATTAAATAATCCAACTGCCAAAACCTCCATGGTTACAACTCGGGAATCCATCCAGTAGACCCCTTATGAAAAGTTCTCAAACTGAAACTGGAAAACTGAAATAAAAACTAAAGCTAATATAGAGAAGATTCCTACGTAGTCGGAGGAATGAATATCTATATCTGCTCTGCATGTCCAAGCTCTAACCCTGGAACTGACGAACACCTGAAAAATAAAGGAGTGGGTTAAGCCCACATGCAAGTCCTGATCTACTACAATCCAAATAGTAATCCGATACGCAGATACATCCTAGGAAGACTCAACAATATCTAGAGTTGTCCATATATATATATAGTACACACTATAGGACGCTCGCTAGTCCAGTAGGTCTGTCTCAGCCTGAATAGAAGGCAACATGCAACTACGCACCCTAAGGTGGGCATAAGTACCTAGACCTACCAGGGAACAACACCTATGTCCAGTTATCCATCCTAGGTGATATACGCGCCCTAACCATGGTCATGAGACTTAATCTCATACCACAGCACCATATAATATATATATAAAGTCCATACTCCTCCTAATACAAAATACCATCCATCTGTGTAGTGGTCTGATATATGTATAACAAATCCATCCTAAAACCATAGTAGGTCATTCAATTCTCAATTGATATGACACAAGTAGGGGATGGACTTAACCTATATGATTAATCCATAGCTTAATCCAAGTTAGGTAGAACCTAGTATTTTAACCAGTCCATACCTAGTATGTCACCGTCCCATACCGATACATACAATCCTTCAGTTAACATAGTTGACAAGCCAATAATAGATACTAATCAACCAAACTCCGAATATGCACAGTATAAATTAATTCTTACACAGAAGTATCAGGCATTCAATACAGAGCCTAAAATTCAAATCCAAAAATGTAAATTGTTATAAGAAATGCAAGCATTCACATCCTCCAAAATATGCATCAATATAAATTCATACATATAACAATATTAGGTATTCACTACGGAACCTAAATATCATGCTCTAACAATTTAAATAGCTATAATAAGTCATACCATTTAAATTCTACATAAAATCCATAAACTGGTATAACTTAGTATAATTGAAGTACCAATTAAATCCAACATAAGTATAGTTGATTTTTAATTAATTCACCATACTCAACACTGTGGAAAATATAATTTTACATAATTAAATCCATACAACTTGCTAAGTTCCAGTTCTTGAAATTGACAAAGTTAAACTACACCACTAACTTCTCCAAACAGTACAATAATTAATGTAATGTTACAACAGTGTTTAACATCAGTTAATTCCATCTAAGCCACATATATTTAGACTACTCTTAACACAGCTGAAAATATAATTCATAATTTAAGATCATGCAGAGAAACCAAGTGCTAAAACAATAGGCAATTTAAGTTAATTATTTAATTATCCACCTACGGGTCCCTTGTTTAAACTTGAATTAATTCCCATCCTCAGTATCTGAATATGAGCTTGCTTCTCAACATTTTTATAAGTCATAAACATTTAATTACAACATTCAGTAGATTTAAACAGTTCCAGAAAATCCAATTTCAACCAAACGAACCTTAAAAACCATTTTTTGTGCCTTCTAAGAGAGAGCGGGCTCTAAAACTTTTGGAGCCTGCTCTTTTCCATCTAGAGCCTGCTCTAGATTCTTTAGAGCCTTCTCTAACACACCAAGAGCCAGCTCCACCTCTTTGGGAGCCTGCTCTCATTTCCCTTAGCAGCCGTTGCCCGTTTCAGCTTCTTCTTCTCCAAGTCCGATAATTAACAGAGCCTCTGTAGTATTTTTAAATCCTTGTTCTAGGTTCAATCTTAGTCCTAGATAAGTTTAAACCACTAAGATCCAATCCTAACATGTGTAGGAACACAAGTTTTAAAGCCACGTTTACAGAACCTCCGTTAGAAATTTTAAAGCAAATTACAAAAGATTTAATTCAGATTAATTTAGTGAAATTAAATAATGTTCCAAGCACTTGTTTTAAAGTTCAAACTCAGTCCTAAAGTGATTACAAGGCATCTAAACATCCTACTAATCTCAATTAAAATAACGCTTAACCGTAAACCACAGCAAAAACAAATAGCAGAATATCAACAATTTTTGCAAAGCAGTTAATTCACGAGAGTAAACGAAATTCATACATGCATATAAAACTTGTTATAAAGTTTATTTAAGTCTGTTTTATCCTTGTTTTAATCCCTAGAGTCTAACTAGGCATGCACATAACACGAATTAACGGGAAAGAGAAGAACAGAGACTTGCCTTGAGACTTTGGATTAAAATCTCTAACTATCGTCTCTATCAACTCCGGCAACGTCGGTTGTGTTAAACTACCTCTGCTGCTCCTAATTCAGTCCCGAACTCCTCCTTGAATCTCTCCTTTAATCTCTTAAGGTTCTCTCTGTATTTTGTCTCACAAAACAGATTCAGTTGCTCTCTGTATCTCACGGTCTCTATGTTTTTACAGAATTTGGCTTAGTTTTCTAAAACCCTAAACCACCATATTGCTTATATTTATAGGTGAATCATGATAACCCTAATCCATGTATAATCAGAGACTAAGCCCTAATTCCAATCCTAGCTGGCCCATGAAATCTATGTCGGCTAAAACACAACCCTCAACCACCTAAATCCTAAAGAATTTACGTATTCTAACCTAACTCACTTAAGGCCATTTATTCTTTTTTTTTTTAAAAAATAACCGTGACATCAATTGAGTTAATTAACAAAAATAAGTAACAATAATTAAATAAATAACAATAAAACAATTAAGTAATAATAAAACAATTACACTAAATTAACAAATAAAACAAGTAAATCCAAATAAACAGGAAATACTATAATTAACTTAATAAAAATGCAATTAAATAAAATAAATAAATTCCAGGACTGTCCTTTTAAAATTAGGGGTATTACAATTCTTGAGTCTAACTTCATTAATTTTTCGTTTTCCTTCCAATGGTATACTTGGTAGTATCCATTCCTCTCTGAAATGACCATTTTACCCTTGGTTCATTTTTTATAAGGTTTCAAAATCCTTGCTTTCTTCTTGCTTCCGTTGAGTCTCGGGACTCCTCAAGAAGCTACCTTTGTGTATTAGGGATGATGTACATCTCTAAATACATTGGTTCTATCTTTCGGTTCTATATTTTTGGATCTATTCCCGGGTCAGCTTTCGGGTTATCACAGGACGCACTGGGCTTGAAAACCCAAGGCCGTCACATAACTAAAATTTCTTTTGAATTTCAAATCTGGGGAATTGCATCCCGATGCTAGGAAGTGCGTCCGGACACTGGGTGTCCAAGTCTTCATAGCGCGCGAGCGCAGCACTGGCTCGCGGGGGCTATGGCATCGGGCGTCCGGACGCAAACTTGCGAGGCTACTGGAATTTCATTTTTCTTCAAATCTTCAATTATTGGTCTCGGATTATGAGGTGCGTCCGAACACAAGATCTGCACTAGGAGAGTGCGTCCGGATGCAAGGCTAAGTCCTTCATGTTTGACTTCTCTTTCTTGTTCTGCCTCCTAAGCCTGACTTTATTCTCAGGCTGAGTACAAGCATTAGGCTTTAAGTCTATTTTTCTAGGTTCCGTAACTCGCCAATTCCCTTGTTCATAAAAACCCATTAATATCCCATTTTTACACCATTTTTGCGATAGGCCCTAAAAATGACGATTAAACACAAAACTTTATAAAACATACTTTATTAACATGCTAAATAGACCAAACAATGCAATTAAGAGCGCTTAAATATGAAATATTTGGTACTTATCATTCCTCTAGACCAAGAAATTGAGTCTTCCCTTAAGAAATTAAGAGATGGTGAAAGGAGAACTCTTCCTATTCTAAATCATTCAATTAATTTAGTGGTACAAAACAATCCTCCGGTTCTTCCCGAACCACCTCATGTGGTTCAACCACCTCAAGTCGCTCATCCATTACCTAATCCTCAAATGGTCCATCATAATCATTATATTCCAAATCTATACAATGGTCCGACATGTTACCGTATACCGAATATGAGGGCTAACCATTATGAAATTAAGCGTGGTATCATCTAAATGTGTCCAACATTTTGTGGTTTAAATCATGAAGATCCATAAAAACATTTGGATGAATTTTTGGAGGTGTATTCTACTGTTAAAATCACCAATTTTTCGGAAAAAGCTTTAAAAATTAAGCTTTTCCCCCTCTCTCTCTCTAGGAGAAAGCAAAGTATTGGTTTAACAACCTTGGGGCTAATATTACTTCTTGGGCGCAAATGCAACAAGAATTCCTTAAGTACTACCCTGTAACTAAAACCAATCAAATGAGGACGACTATTTTGGGATTCTCTCAAGGTGATGGAAAACCATTCCATGAAGCTTGGGAAAAGTTGAATGATTTGTTACGGAAGTGTCCACATCATGACCTTCCATAGTGGCAACTTATACAATGTTTTTATTAGGGCTTATCTAATACTCATAGGCAAAGGTACATTCTTGCTTAAACATGAAGATGATCTATAGACTCTCTTTGACAATTTGAGTGAAAACTCCATGCACCATTCTTCATCTTCTCGGTTATGTCGTGTTTCTATGATAAGGGGAAGAAAAACTAAAAATCTATATCATGTCGATAAATCTATTGAGATTGCTGCTGAGATCAAAAATCTCACTCAAAGGTTTGATCAATTCCTTTCGAGTCAAACTTCGGCAATTCAATCATTCTCTCCTCCCCGAGTTTAAAATGAAATATGCATGATTTATTCAGGTTCAAGTCATAATCCTTTAACTTGTCCTCATGGACACTCAATCTCAAATGAGCCTCAGGAGCTGCCTATTGCTACTTTCTCTTGTCCAGGACATAATCCTTTCTCTAACACCTGTAATCCCGGGTGGAAAAACCATCCAAATTTCTCATAGAAAAACCAAAAAGCGAGTGTAAACCCTCCTCAAGGAAAATATGTTCCACCCCACCTTTAAAATTCTCAAGCTCATGTATATCATCCTCCACCGTACACACACCATCAAAGTGTAGGTCACTCTTCCAATTCAAATCATCAAGCACCAAATTTTCAATCATATTCTCATACCTCTCAAGCACCTCAAAACATTCTTTACAAAATAAAATCCATAAATATAGATCTTTAAAAATACAACTTGGGAATCCTTTAAGTCAAGGACCCCTAAACCAAAACTACTAATCCAATAGTTTATACATAAATAAATTATGAGCTAACTATTAAATGTCAATACTACTTAGAAGTAGATGAGATGAGTAGATGAAAGACAAGTCTTCAAGCTACGGATCCTCAACCTTAAAACTAGAACATCTAATAACCTGAAAAATAAAGCGTGGGTTAGACCCACGAGCAAGCTCCCTCTACCAAGCCTGTGAAAATCGATAAATAAAACATCTCTAACCAAAATCATCCTAATTAAAGTTTTTAATTATTTTCTCTCATGATTCTTCTTTCTCCTGATTCTTGTTTAGCTGCAAACCTTAGAAGCAAAACAATAGTAACTCTAGAAGCAAAACAGAGAAAATAAATTGAAAATAAGAGAAATCAAAAATAAAAAAAATTCAAGATACTTCTGAAAAAATAAAAAATAAATCACAATGCAAACTAAATTTACAAGATTAGCCATTATTGTCACTAATCAAACATTAAACAAAGAATAAAAAATAAAATACTTTCTTGGTGTTTCTTGATCGGTTGGTCAATCATACATCAACCTTCGCAATAGCACGAATCATTGTAAAATAGGGCTATTGGTCGGGTAAGTCGAACCACTAGGACTGCGCTAATCTTAAGGCAACCTAAGTATCTAGAGTTATTTAAGGATGATAAGGTGTAATAAGGAGTTGTTGATTGGTTTGTCACTAAGCTAGTAATTGAAGTGTGCATAAAACAAGAATGCTACTAAATGTAAAGGAAGGAGATCTAGGTAGAGAGGGCTAGGGAAGTGAATCCACTACCTATCCATAAGCATGTTAATACATGATTTACTTGGGGAATAATATATACACATAACCATGAAATGCAACAACATAAAATTGCTACATTACCTTCAAGAATTTTTATGAAATCAATAGGCAAGAATAACTTATCAAAGTATTGCATGTTTTGGTTACCTAAACTAGGTTGCAACCTTAGACATACTCACTAAGCATAGAGTTATCAAGCCCTTAATCACATAGTAGAAGCACATGACATTAGGAATCAAGAATAATCTATCAAAAGAGAACCCTAAGCTATAGACTATCAAATTTCCCAAGCATCATGCCAATAAAAACATTTCCATAAACTCATCTTCATTGTCACTATGAAAATGGAAGCAAAATAATCATAAGAGGAAACAATCTTAAGACAAGATCTTAAACTCAAAATGATCATTAATAGACATTGAAGCTCTTCACATCAAATAAAGCTCTAGTTCATGGAAAGGTCATATATATACATTACATCCCCAAATGTAAATCAAAAACAAGACATGCTTACAAGAAAGAGTTTCATCACCTCCCTAGAAGGGAGTTAGTTACCCATTGCCAAGCTAGAAGAAGGAAGAAGCTCCATCTTCATGGCCATTTTCGTGCAACCTCCTTGGAGCTTCAAGAACACCTTTCTTGCTCTCTTCTCTCTCCTCTAATCTTGTAGAAATGTAGCCTCCTCAAATGTTTGGCTCTTATCCCTCTTATCTACCACCAAACTAGGCTCTCTCTCTCCTCCAAAAACATCCCCAACCACCTCATTAAAGAGGGCCATCCAAAATTGGAATTTTCAGAGCACAAGTGGGCTGTCTCGTGGAGCAAACTGCCCAAATTTCGAGTGCTCGAAATAGGGCCTCGAGCACTCGAATTTAGTGTAAAAAGCTCCATGCTTCACTTGCTTCGCCCAGACCTACTTTGATGAAATGGCCATAACTTTTCGCTCCGAACTCTGAATGACAAACCGTTTAAAGATTTGGAGAGTTGATTCAGAGCTTTAAAAACTTCATGTTTTGATGAAGACCCAAATCTCAAGTCTGGTTGGTCGAAAATGGGGAGAAAGGCAGTACTTCAGTGTTGCCAGGCAGTTCTGCGCACCTCTGGTAACAAGGCCATAACTCTCTGCTCGGAGCTCCGAATGATGAACCGTTTGAAGATTTAGAAAGCTAATTCAGAGCTCTAAATCTTTTATGTTATGATGGAAGTCCAGTTCTCGAGTTTTCTGGGTCAAAATGGCAAGCAAATTCCTGAATCCACTGTTGATCTCGTGAAGCAATCTGCCCTAATTTCGAGCACTCGAAATAAGGCCTCGAGCACTCGAAAATTGGCCAGAATGCCCTATGCTTGGTTTGCTCCGCCCGGACCTACTTTGGTAAAACGGCCATAACTTTGCACTCTGAACTCCAACTAATGAACCGTTTGAAGATTTGGAAAGCTAATTCAGAGCTCTAAAAACTTCATGTTTTGGTGGAGATCTAATTCTCAAGGATGGTTGGTCGAAAATGAAGATCAAGGCAGAATTTCATTGCTGCCAGGCAGTTCTGCGTACCTCTGGTAACAAGGCCATAACTCTCTGCTCTGAGCTCCGAATGATGAACCGCTTGAAGATTTGGAAAGCTGATTCAGAGCTCTAAATATGCCATTTGATAATGGAAGTCCAGTTCTCGAGTTTGCAAGGTCAAAATGGCGAGCAAAGTCCTGACTCCACTGCTGCCAGAAATTCAGAATTGTGCCTTTCGATGTCCAAAACTCCACAAAGCCTTGATTTTGCTCCTTTTTTGGCAAATGGACCTGAAAATATATACATACACACAAATGAAGATAATCTACTTAAATAATCAAACGATGGACTTAACTAATGCAATTTAGGGCGCTTGAATATACAATATTCGGCGCTTATCATTTCTCAAAAAATGAAAATAAAAACTAAAGAAGAAAAACATACCAGATGAAGCACGATTGCCGCTTTCTAAGAGAAAAAACTGAACACCAATTACAAAGAGAAAAGGAGCAGATATAGTAGAGGTAAAATACATAATAAAAATAAATAAAATACTTTCATGATACTTTTGAAAAAATAAAAAAATAAATGACAATGCAAACTAAATTTACAAGATCAACCACTATTGTCACCAACCAAACATAAAACACACGATAAAAAAATAAAATACTTTCATGATGCTTCTAAAAAATAAAAACAAAGCTAAAAGAAAAAAATTATAATCCTATCTAACTTACCGGATCAAACAGAGTTTTGAATTCAAGTATATTCTATTTTTAGACTTTTTAATTAACTAATTAATTTATTTATAATGCATTTTAGTATTCTTTTATAATTCTATTACTTCTTTCCAATTGTATTTCCTTAATCCATACGAATTCTAATAATAGAGTTTTGAATTCAAGTACTCTGTATGTCTAGAATTTTTAATTTTTTTTATAATACGGAGTATTATTTTTTTCAATACATACATAGAAACATAACTTTCCTTAACTCTTACAAAACATGTATTATTTTCTAATTCTATTTCTCCATACTAAAATTAAATACGAATTGTACTTGAATTGTCTTTTTTTCCAATCATATTTCCTTATTCAATACGAATTCTAAGAATATAATTTTGAATTCAAGTATATTCTATCTCTAGACGTTTTATTTAATTAATTAATTTGTAATGACTCGGTCATTTTCCTTCCTTTCCTTTCTCTGAAATTTTACGGATAAATTTTTTTTCCGTTGAATTTTCTTTTCTGAGTTCGATTACTCATCACTTAGTGTCATCTCGAGTGTTCGAAAATAGTTTCTGAGCTCTTTCCTTTGGATTAACAACTTCCTTTAAGGACCGAGTCATTTCAACATTTTCATTTTTTTGACACTATTCACTTTTCGTCTTTTTTCCGAGAATGATTTTCTTCGTGTAACCTCACTTTTTGTGCTCGGATTTGGTTCCAATTTTGCATGCATGCATGATATTTAAATTACATGCTTTGTGTATTTTTACTTTTTCTAGAAAAGTATGCTAGTTACTTACTTTTACATAAAAAGGCATGAATGCATAGTTTCTTTGGAAATATTATTTGTTTTGGGGTTTTTTCGTAATTATAAAAAGTAATTATTTTATTTCTTAGGGACCTTTTTGCAATTTATTTTGGTAGATATTGATGAGTACTGAAAAATGCATATTTAAATCCTTTAAGCTCGAGTATTCTAGGACCTTTATCTATCTTATTTTCCTATTTTAGACTAATTTCATTTTATTGCCCTTTTCAGGCGCTTATCTCCAAAATAAGTCAATTCAGGCAAATTAGAGCATAAAAGAAGCAATCTCAAGCTAAATGGAAGAAAAGAGCAAAGTGGTGGAAAATAACAGGTTTTGATCGATTAGACCAATCTTCGATCGATCTCACAGTGATCGATCCAGCCTCACCAAGATGGATCAAACCCCTTGTCCTTATCCTCAAGAATTTCCATCTTCGATCTATCCAATTTTTATTTCGATCGATCAAACTTCTTTGATCTTATCCCCACCTACCACTTTTGTCTTTATCCCAAAATATCCCAAAAATATCTTAGACTTGTTTTATTCCAAAAAGGCGTTGCCGAGATTTGATCGATCTGGCCATACTTTGATCGATCTGGTCATACTTCGATCGATCTCATCATAATTCGATCAATCGAACCTCCTTAAGTTCGAAATAAAATAAAGTTCAGCTCATTAAAAGATGGCTCATGGTGCAATCATTGAAGGGCCCTAGTGCACGAAACCTGACCATTGGGTGTGACATTAGAGCTACCTATATAAGGATTTTGAGCTATTTTTACAAGATATATCATCATACAACAATAGAATAGAGGAGAGAGCCTAGAGATTAGAGAGACGCACACACTATTTAGGAGTTCTTCCATTCATCTAGGGTTTCCATCAAGGAGAAGAAGATCAATACCACCATGGAGATGGCCCTTGAGGGTTGGATGAATGAGTGGCTAAACATCTTCTTGGAGCTAGAGTTAGCCCTAAGCATGCCTTCTAGATCTTGATGTTTTGTATTTTAAGGGGATTTATGTTGTAATTCTTGTCTTGACATTTGATTTATATATGAATCTTGTTTCTACAATGATTTGTGTTGTTTAATACTTACAATTGATCATTTCATTTTATTCATATGTCTATGTATGCTAGAATAAATGTTCATGTATTTATCTCTTGGTTTTGTGATATTGATGCATATCTATGTGTGTTAATGCTATGAATCTAGAGATTGTCAAGGCATGGTGCTTTAATGGAATACTATTGTGGCTTGTTTGATGGTTCATACTCATTTCTTGATGATTTATGCCTCTACTTTAGTTTAATTAGTTTAATTTTCATGTCCCTAGTTTAGTTGTAGTTTAGTTGCCTTATTTTCCTAGATGGGAGGATAATCCATGCTTGTTGTTTGATGTTCCATGCTTATGAATGCAAGTAGTATAATTCTCTAGGTTGTTAAAATGTTTGATTGTGAGCTTAAAGAAAGGAATAATGGCTTGGTTTGATATATTGTGCTATTCATTAGGTTGTCTAGACAATGTATACTTAATTAGTCATCCATACTTGTTGATTCAATTAATCACACATATTAGTGTTGCAAAATATATTTCCCCTCATTCATTACACATTGAGTATCTAAAAAGGTAATGTTTAGTGGTGACTTCTAAATCCCAAGATCCCTCTCTCTTGTCTGTACCCTTTATTTACTTTAATTGCTTTGTATTGAATTTGTTTACATTGTAGTTTAATTAATCAATCAAACTAACTTTTGATCACTCGACCTACTAGTCCGACCTTGTTTCCATATTAACACTGCTCCCAATCCCTTGAGACGATCACTACTCACCCTAGCTATATTAGTAGTTAGAGGTAGTAGTGGCACTTTATAAATTCAAAATTGGCCACTCTTTAACACATTTTAACTTGTTGGTTCACGACGACACCAGATATTTTCAAAAAGGACATTTTTGTAATTATCAAAAAAGTATGACAAGTGTCGCACTCTCATTGGGCCACTTGTAAGCATCACATTGGTTAGCACTTGGAAGCCTTAGATGATGACATGGAGAGGGTGGAGATTCACCCACTTGTTGGCCTAGCATTGGTGCACTTGTTGGCTTGGATTGTTGACAAGTGTAGGCTTTAGATTAAGCCTAGAATGAACCATTGGATTAATGACAAGTGTAAGCTCCTAATTAAAGTCTAGCGTTTGTGTGTGTGTAGGCATGGTGTAAGACTATGTGTATTGACTTGCTTTAACCAAGTGAGTGGAGGATTACACCAACAAGAATTAATATTTCATTTTACATCATTTTTATTTCATCATCTTCCTCACATAAAACCTTAACCACCATTGAAGGAAACCATTAACCTAGGCTTAAAACCTTTGTTTTGATCTTCTTCCACTCACCTTAGACTCAAAATTCTGGAACACAAAATACTTGCCTCACCTTCCTCTATATAATCCTTGAAGGAAATTGTAAAATTCCTTTGTTTGCTTTGGATTCAAGAGGAATAATCCTCTTGTGAGGTAGGGAGTGATTTAGGTTTTTAATCTAAGTGTTTTAATTGTTTTTTTTAGCTTACAATAAATTGTTTACATGTCTTATACTTAATTTTTAAATTAATAGGTTATTATACCTTGCATGAAATTAAGCTAGGACATAATATTCTTGAAGGCCATGACCTGATCTATAACTTGTATTAGTATAAAGTCATTTGAAGTTGTTTTAGAATTTAGATATTTAATTATTTAAAATTAATTAATTTCTATTAAATTGTTCCACTTACTTAATTAAGTTTTTGAGTTGATATATGTGATTACCATGATAGTACCATTGGCATATCAATATTTGGAGTCATTTGAAATTGATTTAAATTCTAGAGAAATTAATTAGTTTGTTTAATTAATTTTTATTCAAGTGTAACATTCATTTAAATTAACATTTGACTTGATATATGTAATGAGTATGGTATGTTCTTTAACATATATTAAATTGAGAATTGGTTTCACATTGAATTTTGGATTTCTTTGAGAGTTGTATTGTAGAGGGATTGTCTTCTTCATCCATTTCTTCTTTAAGGGACTTTGGATTCACCTTATTTTTGGATTTCAGCTTTGATAGACTTAAGGAGGCTTTGAGATCATGAGCTTTTGAGAATTCTGCAAGACTTCCAACAATCATCTTTGGGGCTTGAAATTTACTTGCTTTGAAAAGGTAATCAGTTATTGATCCTAAAGGAAGTATGTTGATCCTAAGGCTTGAATGCTTGGACTTTCTCACTGACCATGGCGGCTTTGATTTCCTGAAAGTGTTAGTGGAAGAAAGACTGTGAACTTCTATGTATTCAATATCAGATGGCCTTCCTTTTAGAGGCTTAAAAGTTGAATTAATAAGATTTGAGATAGTTGAAGGATCTTTGTGAGTAAGGATAACTTCATCTTTAGAGGCTACTGACTGGGCCTGTTTTAAACATCTTGAAACACCCTTCTTGTGAACCCTATTAGTATCTTGAGTCCATTTAGGAACATCTTTCCAATCTTCTTGAGGTTTTGATAATCCTTCAACAAAAGCATAAGAGGTAAAACACCACTAATGCAATTTTCTGCAATTTCCAAGTCTTCTCAAGGAATCTTTTGATCTGAAATCAGTTAGATAGTGTGTTGCAAATGAGAAGGAGCTTGGAACAAATAGATTAGCTTTACGTGAACCAAGAGGTACACTTCTTGAAAGCTACCAATCAGAGTTCAGTTTGTCACTAATATCTTCAAGTGTAACTCTTTCTTCTTTGGATACATCTTTACTTCCTATTTCAGTTTGTTGCATCAATGATCCACCAGTTTTAGAAATCCATACACATGTTAAAGTTTTCTTTAGACAATTTAGACTGGAGTTCCCTTGTATTTTCACTAAGAGAGTCTCATTCTTATAACTCTGCAGCATTGAACCCTTCTTCTCATTGTTAAACTTCAGTAAGCAGCTCCTTTCAAACTTCCATCTTCTAGGTCTATAAAGCACCTCAATCTTAGCTTGACATTTCTTCTTTAGATTAAAGATGTAGAGATCCTTTGGACAGCAATTACATTCAACACTAAAATCTTGTTCAGCCTCAAATTCTTTTGTCACAAGTGCCGTAGAATTATCTTTGTCTCTATTGTTTTTTCTCAAGGCTTCCTTAGAACTGAGCTTCATCATGTTATAAACAAGAAGTGAAAGAGAGGTTAATACTAAGAGCTTAGGCTTGAAGCCTTCACCACAAGTACCTTCTTCAGCTTCTTCTTCTTGAATAAGAGCTTTTATAGGCTGAGTGGTCATCTTTTTGGATTTCTCGGATGCTTCATGATTTTCTTGAAAAGTATATTCTATCCCAAGTAAGTCCAACATTTCCTTGGATGATTTACAACCCTTTACCTTCATGATATCCTGATGGTTTAAACCACTGAATATAGACTGTTTTGCCCTTGAATCTTTTAATATATCATCTTCATTGAGCACTGATAATCCCTTGATGGCAGCATACCACACCTCATATGACTGAGCCATTAGATAAACCTCCATTCTAATTTTCTGTGATACCCCTCGGATCTGAGACACGGGTTGATCAGGCCCAGGCCCAAACCTGAGGGAAATATCAAATAATTAATATTTTATAACGAACACAGATTACAAAAGCGAAATAAGAATAAATATTAAAAGCTGAAAAGAATACTAATATAAAATCCTCATCTGATAAAACTTAATAAAATCCAACTGCCAAAACCTCCACGATTACAACTCGAGAATCCATCTCTAGAGGACCCCTAATAATAATCCATACTGAAAACTAAAAACAACTAAAAGAAACATCCAGAAAATAAGCTATGGAGAGAATCCTACGTAGTCAGTGGAATGGAAGTCCGTATCTGCTCTGCACGACCAAGCTCTAACCCAAGAACTGACGAGCACCTGAAAAATAAAAGAGTGGGTCAGGCCCACACGCAAGTCCTAATTCAACTGTAATCCATACAATGCCCGATACGCAGATACACCCTAGATACCCTCAACATAACTAGATAATCCATAAATATACATATATATCCACACTAAGAACATTCACTGGACTATAATAGAGGTCTCAACTTGAATAGAAGGCAACATGCGAAAACGCACCCAAAGGTGGGCATGAGTACCTAGACCTAACAGGGTACACCTACCAACTATATCCAGCTATGCATCCACTGCATATACATACCCTAACCAATGACTCTGAGACTCAAGCTCATATCATGGTACATAATCATATATCTAAAGTCCGTCCGAAACCATGGTATGTCATTCAATTATCTATTTAGATGACATACTATATACAAACTAGTTAATCACTCAACTTATTCAGTTGATATGACTTAACTACCATCCATCAATCCCGGAAGCCATTCAACTTAGTCGCAGTTGATCTTACTTATTCACAATTAGGATTCAATATTTTTTAATCCATTCCTTTAATCTATTAGGTTAGGTTTAAGCGTTTTGAGCTAAACCATCCCTAGTATGTCACCGTCCCATACCGGTGCATACAATCCTCCAAATCCATGTAAATTACAACATATATATAATAAACAAGTAATTTACAATCCAAAACCATATATCCAAATCATTGCAGAAAAGTGTTTAAAGTTTCAGCAATTTAAATCCAAGAGTTAAACCTTGTAATTGCAGGAAACGGTTTAATAGTTCAACAACTAGCATCCAAAGCATGCATAGACCAAATCTAATATATCAATGACTCTTCCTTACATTCAAAATAAATTCTATAATCATATTATAGTCCAATAAATTGCTAAATTAATTTAAACAATTTAGTTCTTTCCATCCGGTAACAGCGTACTAAGTTGTATACTTGTATTCTGTTTTATCTTTTAGCACAGACCCATATACTATGCCACAAGTACAATTCGTTAATTAAAAGACTTCACCGTGCATTTAAAATCAATTAATAAACACATGATCTTCCACTGGATTCCCAAACTTTAGCCTAAGCAACCAAATCTCCTTCCATCCATTAACCATATACAATGTCCATAACTTTTCTATAATTTGTTCCGTTAATTCAGAGGCAAGCTTTGATCAATCAAGGATCCTATTAACACTTAAAATTAGCTTCTTAGTCGCACTGGAAAGTCCCAGAATTTTTAGACATAGTTCAGACACTCAAAAAACTCCAAACAGCTCGTTAAATTCACCTTCAGGAAGTAGTATGAGAGAGAGCCTTCTCTAATTCTGAAAGAGCAGGCTCTTGGAAATCCTAGAGATGCCTCTTAGGAGGGTAGAGCTGGCTCTACCTCTCCTAGAGCCGGCTCTTCAATGGGTGAGCCGGATCTTTGCATTCTAGAGCCGGCTCCCTCCTTCTCCTCGAGCCTCCTTTAACCTCTGTTACTCCTGCGACTTTCTGCAATGCTTCTGGCCATTCCAGTATAATTCCCAAGATGTGTTTATAGCAGTTGAATACAAAAACAGAGGCTACAAGTTCTACAGATTTTTCATGCTTTAAGAAACAAACTGATAACAGATACACACGAACTGTAATTGAATAAATTTTCACACATACAGAACATTGATATAACATCTATTATTCATAAGAAACTTAATTAAATGCTTAATTAAATCCTAGAGGCTATTTAGGTGCACAAAACACAGGCAAAGGGAAGAAGAAAGAAAAGAACTTGCTTGTTCAAACTTTGCTTGTTCCGGCAATACAAACCACTGTCAAACCTCCTCTGCTTCTAGTTAGTTCACCACCACACTTCCTTGGTCCTCTCTATTCCTCCCTTGACAGACCCTGCAATGCTCTGTTCTTACAAAACCCCTCTCTGTTTTTGCTCTGTAAACTTGAGACGTAAACAGAGCTCTCGTATTCCTAAAACCCTAAATCCACACACTATTCTATATATATAGAGACGTAAAATAAACCCCTATTCCCTATAGGTATAGAGACAGAGCCCTAATCCTAATCCTTGTTGGCCCATAACAAAACCTATGTCTTAAAAGAGTGTCGGCTACACACGTGAACTCCATTATACAGTTAACACTATAACCTAATATACTAAATAAAACCTAATGTAATAAATAAAACCTTTAACTTAATCCAATTATAATAACCCACGAAAATTGAAATAATTAATTAAAAATAATTAACTCACATAATCCATCAATTAAAATAAAATAATTAAGTAATTAATCAATTAAAGTAAAACCAAAATCAAATTTAAATAACCATGAAATAAACACACAATTAAAATAACCAATTAAATAAAATAAAACTACAATTAAACAATTAAATAAAGGATTAAACAATTAAATAAATGCCAGGATTATCCTTTTAAAATTAGGGGTATTACATTCTTCCCCCCTAACAAAAGGAATTCCGTCCTCGGAATTCGCTCTTACCTTCTTCCAATATTTCAAGAAACTGTGAGTGAAGGACATCCTCCCGTTCCCAAGTAGACTCAGCCTCATTGTGATGACTCCACTAAACACGCACCAAAGGGATAACCTTATTACGAAGGATTTGATCCCGACGGTCGACAATACGACATGGTGGCTCCAAATAAGTTGCATCCAGCTGCAACTCAATCTCCCCAGCATCGATATGCTGATACCGATCTTCATCTCGCATAAATTTCTGCAACATGGAAACATGAAACACGTTGTGTACGCGATCCAAATTATCCGGAAGTGCCAACTGATAAGCAACAGCTCCAACGCAATCTGTAATCATGAATGGACCAACAAATCGCGGAGACAACTTCCTTTTCTTCCCAAAGCGTATAACACCCTTCATAGGAGACACTTTGAGTAGAACCTGATCCCCAACCTGAAACTCCAATGCCCAAGTGCAACGATCAGCATAGCTCTTCTGCCTACTTTGGGCAGTACGCATGCGATCTCGAATAAGAGCTATCTTCTCAAAAGTATCATTAATGAACTCAAGACCCAAGAATCTGCTCTCGCCAACCTCCATCCAACAAACAGGCGATCGACATGGTCGACCATATAACACCTCAAATGGTGCCATCCCAATAATCTTCTGGAAACTATTGTTATGAGCAAACTCCATAAGCGGTAAATAATCCTCCCAATGGCCCTTGAAATCAAGAACATACGACTGAAGCATATCTTCTATGATCTTATTAACCCTCTCAGTCTGTCCATCAGTCTGAGGATGATAAGCAGTACTAAGGTGCAACTCTGTACCCAACGCCTACTGAAAACTCTTCCAGAATCCAGACACAAAGCTCGAATCCCTGTCCGATAAAATAGACAAAGGAATGCCATGCAATTTCATAATCTCGGTAATATACAGTCTCACCAACTGCGCCGAGGTGAAGTTAGTGCGAATAGGCAAGAAATG
Organism: Cornus florida; assembly: GCF_030987335.1. Classification (NCBI taxonomy): domain Eukaryota; kingdom Viridiplantae; phylum Streptophyta; class Magnoliopsida; order Cornales; family Cornaceae; genus Cornus; species Cornus florida. The sequence continues at coordinate 73,376,069 of NW_026775573.1, read as the reverse complement.
AGCTGATTTCATCAATATGTCCACGATGACCCAAATAGAGTTGTGATCCTTGAAAGAATTTGGCAATCCCTGCACAAAATCTATAGAAATACTCTCCTATTTCCACTCCGGTATCTGCAGTGGCTGTAGAGCTCCTGACTGCCTCTGATGATCAGTCTTAAATATTTAACAGCTACTACATCATGAGACAAATAGAGCAATATCCCTCTCCATACCTGCCCACCAAAACTGCAGCTTCATATCCTGATACATCTTGACGCCTCTGGAAGCTACCTCTGCAACTTTGTCAATGCACTGCTGATCCGTGAGTTGTGCCTTCAAAACCTTATAAATGATAGAAGGTGTAACTACCATGCAAGCCATGAAAGCATCCAACAATTCATCCACCTTCTTCAACGCATTCCACTCAGTAGTAAATATAGCGAAAAAACTACCAACAGGTCGGTGACTGAGGGCATTCGGCACCACATTCGCTTTCCCTGGGATGATACTGTATAGAAAAATGATAGTCCTTTACGAACTCCAACCATCTGCACTGTCTCATATTCAGCTCCTGCTGAGTGAACAAGTACTGCAGACTCTTATGATCACTAAATAACCTGAAGGACTCACCCAACAGATGATGCCTCCAAATACGTAAAGTAAAGACCACAGCTGCCAACTCCAAATCATGCGTTGGATAATTAAGCTCATGAGGCTTAAACTTCCGAGATCCATACGAAATTGGTCGCTCCTCTTGCATTAAAACACATCTGAGACCCTGTAACGAAGCTTCCGTATAGACCAGATACTCTATCCCGTTCTGTGGGGTAGACAAAACTGGTGCAGAAGTCAACTTAGTCTTCAGCTCATCAAAAGCTTTCTGACAATGTTCATCCCACACGAACCGTACACCCTTCTTAGTCAGATGAGTGAGTGGTCCCGCTATCTTTGAGAACCCCTGGATGAACCTCTTGTAATATCCTGCCAAACCGAGGAAACTCTAAATCTCAGTAGGTGATGTAGGCTGGCCCCACTCAACCACCGCTGAAACCTTGGCCGGATCCACCGCTATTGCCTTTTCTAAAACCATGTGACCCAGAAACTTCACCTCCCGTTGCCAAAATTCACACTTCTTGAACTTGGCATACAACTGGTGCTCACGAAGTGTTTGCAACACAATCCGTAGATGTCTAGCATGGTCGTCCTCTGACCTCGAGTAAATTAAAATGTCATCTATGAAGACAGACAAATTGATCCAAGTAAGCCCTAAAGACTCTGTTCATTAAATCCATGAAAACCGCTGGTGCATTATTCAACTCAAACGGCATCACTCGAAACTCATAAGATTCATATCTAGTGAGAAACGCTGTCCTTGGAACATCTTGTTCTCGAACCCGAAGTTGATGATATTCAGACCGCAGATCATTCTTAGAGAAATAAATAGCTCCCTTCAATTGATCAAAAAGATCATCAATTCTGGGTAAAGGGTACTTATTACGAATAGTAACCTTATTCAACTCCCTGTAATCTATACACAGCCGAAGTGAACCATCCTTCTTCTTCACAAATAGCACTAGCGTTCCCCAAGGTGAAGTACTCCTGCGAATGAAACCCTGGCTGAGTAATTGCTAAATCTGATCCCTCAGCTCTCGCATCTCCACTGGTGCCATCCTATATGGTGCCCTAGCAATAGGCGTAGTGCTTAGAGCTAAGTCTATCATAAAGTCGATCTCGCGACTAGACGGTAACCCTGGAATCTCCTGAAATACATCCGGGAAATCCTGCACAATTAGTATATTATCCAATGATACAGTAGTCCCTTCCTCCATTTCCTCCTCCACATGGAACAAATAGGTGCTAGTGACCCTACTAGAACGCGGCATAGCGACGACATACATGTCCTGACCAGGTATGGTGAAAATAACTGACTTATCAAAATAATTAACTTGGGCATGGTAATGAGACAACCAATCCATCCCAAGTATCACATCATAAGTGTGCATGTCCAGGACCAATAGATTGGCTAGAAATCTAAGTCCACTAATATCTAGTGTCACGGGCCCATCACTCTCATGTAAAATGGCTATATCGCTTAACGGTGTAGAAATACCATGAGGTCTCCTACATACCCGAGTCGTCATCCCAAACAAAGCAACAAAAGTCTTAGCTACAAACGAGTGTGTAGCACCCATATCAAATAAAACACGTCCATGCAAACCATGTATAGGAAACTTACCCTCAATAGCCTGAGGTGCCTGCATATCCTGTGGCTTGGGATTGTACACCCTGCCATAATGAAACTGCTGCGGTGCCTGTCCCTGAGGCTGCGGCGGTGCTGGTAATGCCGGACAAGTCTGTCCTTGAATCCGTGGAATCTGTGGAGCTGGAAGAGGCACTGGCGCCCTCTACCCCTGCTGCACATGCTACCCCTGTCCCTGTCCCTATCCCTGTCTGACTGTAGGATACTGCCTGGAAGTGTGACCATACTTTCCAAAGGTGTAGCAACTACCCTGGAAAGTACCAAATGGCCTCCTCTATCGGTTAGTCTGTGGCTGACCCTGTCCTGCCTGTGGTCCCCCATTCTGCTGTCGCTGAATAGGTGCCACATCCCTAGGAGCATCTGAACCACCCTTGTGCTTCGTCCAAGGCTGTTGTCCCTGGAACTTGCCCTTGTCATTCTATCGGTGTCCATTCTCATTCCCTTTCTCAGCTGACTGGTTAGCAGAGTCTCTATTACCCCGCTTTTCACCCTTAGCCTATCTAAAATCCACGGTCACCTGATACTGCTGTAGCGCGATGTCTACCACCTGAGCATAGGTAGTATAGGCTGGACTACCTATAATAGCTCTCTTGATAGACCACATCAGTCCCTTGACGAAACTGTTGCGCTTCTTCTCCTCGGTATCCACCTCCTCCGATGCAAAGAGAGATAAGCGTGTGAACTACTGCTCATACTCTGCTACAGTCATGTTCCCCTGCTGCAGATTAAGAAATTCAGTTTTCATAGCTGCTGTTACTGCATAAGGGAAGTACTTTTCTTCAAAGCGTGCACTGAACTCATCGTAAGTCAATGCCATCCTCTCCTCTATGGTGGTAACTGACTCCCACCACTGTAGTGCATCCCCAACTAACTTAAAAGTAGCAAGCATCTGCTTCTGAACCTCCATGCACTGAACTAAGCGAAGATGTCGCTCGATGTCCTGTTTCCACTGGTGAGCTACTCTCGCATCAGTGGAGCCTGTAAACTCAGGTGGGCTCCCCTTTGTGAAAGAACTCCTGGCCTTTTCCCAAGTATCAGTCTGAACAATCGGTGTTGGTAACGGTGCCGGCTGTACCTGAGGCTGATTTTGAAGTGCAACTATTACCCCTGCTTCGATAGCCCGAGCAATGAGGTCATTAATGTGAGGAGGATACTCTGGATCTCCTCCATGATCCCGAGTTTGTTGAACGTCCTCCTGCTCTTCATGGAACTGACAATCATCCTAAAATTCTGGCAAACGCTACTCCTCCTAACACCGCAGGCATTCCTGTTGCCTACGCGCCACTCTCCTATGTCAATTGTTCATCTATCCCCTTCTAGCGTTAACCATGCTATTAACAAAGAAAGACAGATATCAGTACGAGTTTAAATGAACCGTAAAGGAATATAATGAATCCTAAACTTAAGCTCTAATCAAGAGAAAACGCTACACAGAAGTCTTAATACGAAACATCCTAGAGACACTTAAACCTGGAGTGCTCTGATACCAACTGTGATACCCCTCGGATCCGAGACACGGGTTGATCAGGCCCAGGCCCAAACCCGAGGGAAATATCAAACAATTAATATTTTATAACAAACATAGATTACAAAAACGAAATAAGAATAAATATTAAAAGCTGAAAAAATACTAATATAAAATCCTCATCTGATAAAACTTAATAAAATCCAACTACCAAAACCTCCATGATTACAACTCAGGAATCCATCTCTAGAGGACCCCTAATAATAATCCATACTGAAAACTAAAAACAACTGAAAGAAACATCCAGAAAATAAGTTATGGAGAGAATCCTACGTAGTCGGTGGAATGGAAGTCCGTATCCGCTCTGCATGACAAAGCTCTAACCCTGAAACTAACGAGCACCTAAAAAATAAAAGAGTGGGTCAGGCCCACATGCAAGTCCTAATCCAACTGTAATCCATACAGTGCCCGATACACAGATACACCCTAGATACTGTAACGACCTGGATTTCTCAACCCGATGCGTTAGTGATGAACCGTAAGTTAACCCGATAACGGACCCGAAATGCAGAAGCGAAAGAAGCCAAATGACCTCAAGAGATGTACGTCATCCCTAAGGCCCCAAAATGACTCTCCATGAAGCCACGGAACTCAAATGAGCCAAGCAAATGAAGCAAGAATGCCTAACCCGAAAAGAGATGAACTAAGCACAAAATGGTCATTTCTCACTGAAAAGGGTGCCACCGTGCACACCATTAGAAGGACAATGAAAAATGAACAAAATTAGACTCAAGAATCGTCTGATTCTAAGTCCAGGCAGAAAAGATATGAAATTCCAACACCCGATACGAAAGTTATGAAACAGTGATTTAACATTTTCCAATATTTTCATAACAAACTTTGAAAACAAAAGTGCATGGAAAATGATATACATGTCATTGGCCTCCGGCCTCATCTCATACATATTAAATACATTGAAAAGAGTGCACTTATGTACACTTTACATATACGAATCAACGAATACAAGTTTAAACAAATAAGGCTACAAAGAGGCATCTTATGCTAACACTTGCATAAAATAGAAACTTAGAAACTGCAAGCCATCCAAGGAGCAATGGAATCTTCAAATCCTGAGTCCTGCACCTGAAATATGCCCCAGTATGGTAGGGGTGAGTAACATAAAGCTACTCGTAGGAGATAAGCATGCATCGACCTAGCATTTTACAATTTTATCACCTTATGGTGAAACATGTTAAATGGGCTCATGCCACCTAACGTCTGTGTCAAGATGAGACCCAGGGAGCATCCTAAGCTACCTAGATCATTTATATCATAATCACATTGTTCATGCAATTCAAACAACATTGAAACATGTTATACAAGGCAACAAGATATAGATTCTCAAAGTCTTCAACTTGAAATCCAAAATACGAAAGCAACAAGTGTGGGTCATGCCACCTAACGTCTATGTTCAAAATGAATCTATAAGGTCATTCCTAAACTACATTTGAACATCAAAACACAAATTATGATATCGATGCAATTTAACCAACAATGGAACTTCCAATACAACGCATGAAGCATGCTTTCACAAAGCTACATCTTAAGCTCAAAATAGGAAATCAAATAAGGAACAACAAGTTATGATATCATCTAGTTATCAACTTGAAATGAAACACGAAATCAAACAAAGTGGATACTCGGACGTCACGCCGGATCAGACCGACAACATAGTTACTTTAGGGTTACTAGCCCATGGGTAACCTCCCTATGTATGCACTAGACTATATAGAGGGACAATCCCCTGGACTAGAACTAAGTCCTAGCCGTAGCCAAACAACGACATCCCCAAGTTTCCAAAATCAACAAATTGTGCAACAATGTATATATATCAACATGTATATACAAGATATCAACTATTTACCAAGCACAATCCAAATTTTGGAAACTTATACAATATATGCTCAAAATTCACAACTATTATGGCATGTAAGATGTCAAATACAAAGTGTGCAATTCCTTACACATAGTAACAATATATTCAATAAGGAAAAACATATTCTCATGAATATAAAAATAACAACTATGTTATCCAATGCTCAAAAGTAATCAAGTGAACATACATCAAATCCAAATCCATGATTTAAATATAGAAACAACTTCCAAAATGCAACTAAATCCATGGAGTAATAAAGTAGAATTTAATTAAACATAAATAGTTAAATTCTCTAAATCCCAAGTTAATCCAAATAACCTCAATTTAATATATATTAAAAGACATGTCATGGTCATCATATATATAACATCAAATGACAAGTTAAGTGATTAAAACACTTAAAACAAAATTAATCAAGTTAATTAATTAATTTCCTCTAGATTTTTAAACAATTCCAAATGCCCTCAATTTAATATTTGTTAGAGAACATGCCAAGGCCTATTTAAATACCATATCACAACTTGATTTAATGCTTGATACAACCATGTGAATTAAACTTTCACTAAAGATAAATATTAAATAAAAGTTATAATTCTTAATCAAATGATCCAAATTTAATATATGTTAACCAACATATCTAAGCATAATTTCCTAGCATGTTACAATTCAAATCAAAGTTATACATCATCATAAATTTTAAATCTTATACAAAGAAATAAAAATTACAAACTTTCTAGATTTGATACAAGGCATACATATATGTTGTATAATCATGGCAAACATACAATACAACACACAAATAATCCTAAAACATTCCCTACCTCAATTGGAATGAAAATCCCAGTTACCACCGAAATGAAATCGCCCCAAATTTTTGGTCCGCAACACAGATTTTTCAGCTTGCTACCTTCAACTTGTAAAATTCATAAAAAATTCAATTCTAACCCAAATTGAATGAATCCAAAGCCCAATGGAAGCTTAAACACTGTAATTTGATAATATTAATTTAGTTTAACAAAATATTTTCCCAATTGAAACAGTTTTGAACCACAACTTTGAAACAAATTCTGCCCAGAAAACACATTTTCAGCCTGTAGCTTCCAACTTTGAAAATTCATGAAAAATTCATTTGACATCCAAATTAGGCAAACCTAATTTATTTTGGAAGTAAACATATGAGAGTATAAAACTGGAAATTTAAGCCATGATCCAATGTCAAAAGGTTAGTGAAATAAATCATCTAAAAATATGTTTTCCAGCTGCAATAAAAACATGGACAGCAGATAGTTTCGGATTTTTAAAAAAATTTAGAAATACTCTAAAATCGTGAAAAAATTCTGAGTAGTGTAAAACCCATGGGAGAAGTTCTAGTAAAAATTTCAAGGCAATTGAAGCAAAATAGTTCCATATAAAAAATTCATTTCCTGACTGAAAAGGAAAAGCTTCAAATTTCCAACAACTAGCTTACAACTTCAAAATTTCATAACTAATTCATTTTAAATCCAAATTATATGAAACCAAAACTAAATGAAAGCTAATTGAGTATATTTTCATATTTTATGTTTAATTTGATAAGATTAATTTCAAGTTAAAACAGTTTAAGGGCAAAATACAAGTCATTCTCTTCCATGCATGTAAAACACTCAATAATGACATAAAAATACTTCAAAATAATAGATCAATACCTCACTAGAGAATTGAATCTCTAGATACCAAAGTAAAACTAGGAGTTAGGCTAGATCCTTCAAGGGTTTTGAAGAGGAGGATGAGGGAAACAAAAAGTATTCCAAGTTCAAAGTTCTAAAGTGAGTGAAAGGGCACCAAAAATGAAGTCAAAGCTACTAGTCAAGCTTTTCTCTAATGGTGGCTTCCTTAGGGTTCTTGAGAGGAAAGTAATGAATGAATTAAAATGTGTAAACCCTAAGCTAAATTGGTAGGCTTCTCCACTCACTAGGTGCTCTTGCACTACCTCTCACACACACACTAATGCAAGACTAAAAGTGAGTCCTACACTTGTCATGAATCCAAGTAAGCTTCCAAGATTAAATATTAACCCTACACTTGTCAACCATCCATGCCAACAAGTGCACCAATCCTAGGACAACAAGTGGGTGAATCTCTAACCTCCATGTGTCATGAGATTAAGCCTCCAAGTGGTTCCACCACAAAATCAACAAGTGACACCATAGGAATGTGACACTTGTCACATTTTCCAAAAATTACAAAAAGGTCCTTTTTAAAAATATCTTCCAATTTAATTTGCAAAATGGTCCCTAAGACGAAAAATAATTACTTTACTTAATTACCCCAAAACCCCTCAAGTTATGGATAATTGCAAAAAGTCTTGTTTTCATGGCTTTTACAAAGAAAGTAAGCATTTAATATGCATTTCTACAAAAGTAAAAATGTAGATGTCATGGAATTTAAATATCATGAACGTATGCAAAACCAGAATCAAATCCGAGCACAAAAAATGAGGTTATGCAAGTAAAAGTGAAAAACGAGAAGAGGATGAAATAAGGAAAAGACGAAAAATGAATAGTGTCAAAAAACAAAAAAAAAAATGTGAAAATGACTCGGTCCTCAAAGGAAGTTGTCAATCCAAAGGAAAGAGTCTCAGAAACCATTTCTGAGCACTCGAGACGACAGTAAGAGGCAGGAAATTGAACTCGAAAAGGAAAAGACAATGAAAAAAATTTATCCGCAAAATTTGAAGAAAGGGAAAGAAATGAAAATGACCGGGTCATTACAACCTTCCTACCTTAAAGGGATTTCATCCCCGAAATCCAGCCCCAAGAAACTAAAGGTGAAACCAGGATAACTACGGAGTACATCTCCGAGTACCCCAAACAACGTGCTACAAAAGCAATCCCAAAGCTGAAAGACAACGTACAAACCAATGTCATTCGCACCCACGTGCTTACGACAGGACAACCTCTCAAAAGGAAATTGACCACACGGTCACACGATAAGTCAAAGGTCACTCACAGAACCCAACGCTAAACAAAGGAATGGAAGACAACAACCGTTAGCATTTCTCCTGATGAACCATCATACCGATCCAAAAACAACCCAAAAAGAACTCCAAGATCATCACAGATCAAATCAAAGTACTAAACAAGGACAACATGGCAGTATGAATAGCTACCAGAACCCGCCCACACTTACTCGTCAGTAAGGTAGCATGACAGTATAAGGCACTAATTCATAACCTGCCCCCCACTAGGTCTACCCATGAAACCTCTCGATACAAATTACATCAATGTCGTGAATCATCATTACCAAAAGCACTACGGGAACCAGGCATCTTGTGAGAGTTGGGGTAGCTAATCCCAAAACTCTGACAACAATGTCACAGGCACCGCTAAGCTTAAGGTCCTAAGTCCTCAATACAACAAAACCAACAACTCCAACGCCTTAAAATACTCCTGTTAACAACCTAAATCACGAATCCAAAGCCTAACAAACAAAACATCATCTCCGAAAATGACCAGGTCATTACAGATACCCTCAACATAACTAGATAATCCATAAATATACATATATATCCACACTAAGGACATTCACTGGACTATAGTAGAGGTCTCAACCTGAATAGAAGGCAACATGCGAAAACGCACCCAAAGGTGGGCATGAGTACCTAGACCTAACAGGGTACACCTACCTACTATATCCAGCTACGCATCCACTGCATATACGCACCCTAACCAACGACTCTGAGACTCAAGCTCATATCATGATACCATAATCATATATCTAAAGTCCGTCCGAAACCATGGTATGTCATTCAATTATCTATTTAAATGACATACTATCATTCAATTATCCATTTAGATGACATACTATATACAAACTAGTTAATCACTCAACTTATTCAGTTGATATGACTTAACTACCATCCATCAATCCCGGAAGCCATTCAACTTAGTCGCAGTTGATCTGACTTATTCACAATTAGGATTCAATATTTTTCAATCCATTCCTTTAATCCATTAGGGTAGGTTTAAGCGTTTTGAGCTAAACCATCCATCGTATGTCACCGTCCTATATCGGTGCATACAATCCTCCAAATCCATGTAAATTACAACATATATATAATAAACAAGTAATTTATAGTCCAAAACCATATATCTAAATCATTACATAAAAGTGTTTAAAGTTTCAGCAATTTAAATCCAAGAGTTAAACCTTGTAATTGCAGGAAACGATTTAATAGTTCAACAACTAGCATCCAAAGCATGTATAGACCAAATCTAATATATCAATGACTCTTCCTTACATTCAAAATAAATTCTATAATCATATTATAGTCCAATAAATTGCTAAATTAATTTAAACAATTTAGTTCTTTCCATCCGGTAACAGCGTACTAAATTGTATACTTGTATTCTGTTTTATTTTTTAGCACAGATCCATGCACAAGTCCAATTTTTAAAGTAAAAGACTTCACCATGCATTTAGAATTAGTTAATAAACACATGATATTCCACTGGATTCCCAAACTTTAGCTTAAGCAACCAAATCTCCTTCCATCCATTAACCGTATACAATGTGCATAACTTTTCTACAATTTGTTCCATTAATTCAGAGGCAAGCTTTAATCAATCAAAGGTCCTATTAACACTTAAAATTAGCTTCTTAGTCACACTGGAAAGTCCCAGAATTTTTAGACATAGTTCAGACACTCAAAAAACTCCAAACAGCTCGTTAAATTCACCTTCAGGAAGTAGTTTGAGAGAGAGCCTGCTCTAATTCTGAAAGAGCAGGCTCTTAGAAATCCTAGAGCCGCCTCTTAGGAGGGTAGAGCTGGTTCTACCCCTCCTAGATCCGGCTCTTCAATGGGGGAGCAGGCCCTTTGCATTCCAGAGCCGGCTCTCTCCTCCTCCTTCAGCCTCCTTCAACCTCTGTTACTCCTGCGAATTTTTGCAATGCTTCTGGCCATTCACAACCTATCTAGTTGGTTTTAAACTAATCCTAAGAGTCCTATCTAAGTCTAGTATAATTCCCAAGATGTGTTTATAGCAGTTGAATACAAAAACAGAGGCTACAAGTTCTACAGATTTTTCATGCTTTAAGAAACAAACTGATAACAGATACGCACGAACTGTAATTGAATAAATTTTCACACATACAGAACATCAATATAACATCTATTATTCATAAGAAACTCAGTTAAATGCTTAATTAAATCCTAGAGGCTATCTAAGTGTACAGAACACAGGCAAAGGGAAGAAGAAAGAAAAGAACTTGCCTGTTCAAACTTTGCTTGTTCCGACAATACAAACCACTGTCAAGCCTCCTCTGCTTCTAGTTAGTTCACCACCATACCTCCTTGGTCCTCTCTATTCCTCCCTTGACAAACCCTACAATGCTCTGTTCTTACAAAACCCCTCTCTGTTTTCACTCTGTAAACTTGAGACGTAAACAGAGCTTTCGTATTCCCAAAACCCTAAATCCACACACTGTTCTATATATATAGAGACGTAAAATAAACCCCTATTCCCTGTTTGAAATATTAGAAACACTAGCTTCTATATATATGTACACAAAATACAATACACTTAAGCTGTAGCACAATGTAGGAATGCAATACACAACCTTAAGTATGAAATACTAGAAACACTAGCTTCACTTGTCTGTAACAAGAAGGATAAAACTGTCAATTCACACTGTAGCTTCACTTGATGATCAAACTAGGTTCCCATAGCCATGAATAACTCAGATACACTTGTTTGTATGGATTACACAAGTAGATAAGCAAGGTATAACAAGAATAGCTCCCACAAGGCAAAAACCCCAAATTCAAGGATATAATTGAACAAAACCCTAAAACCAAGGGTAAAGAAGTTACTTCACTCTGCAGCTTCAGAACTGACCTGCACTTGTCATCCACAACCTTGATATCTTCATACAACCCAGGTCAATAAGATTCACAGTGATTGGAGCAAGGTATCACAATGTCACTTCACAAAAGGCTTAATTCACAAATTCAAGGGTAGAATGGCCTCTTCACAATATAGCTTTAGTTTAGCCCTATAAATGCCTCCCGTAGTCTTGTATCAACAAAATATACTTATTTAATTGATAAGCTTAATTCAAATAGCACGATATAGCACTTTCACTTCACAAGCAACCTTAGTCTCACCAAACTTTGGCATTTAAGCTCACAAGGATAACTTTGTAATTCAGCCTCAAGAACACCCCAAACCTTACTCCCCCAGTCTTCAATAGTCAATATAAACTTTCTCACACATTGAACACATCAAACAAAGCAAGGTATAACAAAGTGTATGCTCATACCAGCAACATAACAGTTAAAAGGGCTGATTTTCAATTTTGTCAAACACTGCCTTAAGAGGCTTCAATTCCTTAACAACCAGAGTCTCCAATACCTTGAAAAAGATATATTACACTAGTTTTAAAGCTGGGACATGATATATTAAAAGGGGCTAAACACAGCAACTCACACAGCAGCAAATATTAACTCATAAATTAGGCTTCAAAAGAAGGTTTCAGCTACAACACTTTTATGAGGGCAAACCTGGTATTTTACCATTACAAAACTCTGGATTTTGGCTCTCTCAATCATATATTGACTGTATGAATGTACTCAGATGTATAATATATCTGTCACAGTAATTTATAGTGAATTTAATACTCAAAGCAGACTTGAAAATATGAAACACAGGCTGATGAGGTTCACAATATCAAATACTAACAAGACCCTTCCTCAGGCTAAATCTCAACTTAGACAGTCTCAAATCAACAATCTAGATATCCTTAGATGATGGATAGTTGGTATATAGCATGATTTCAACATGATAAGTTTAGTTTCATTAGCTTAAACCAGAAGACCAAGATTATCTAGAGGTTTGAGATATGATATTCAATACCAGCCTTAATAGGTAGTCTCAGACACCTTCAGCTGTTGTATATCACCAAAATATGTATGCTCAGCCCTTGTTACTTTGAACCACTTCAGCCACCTCTTGTACCAAAAAATCAGCTCTTGACAGCCTCACTCATCTTCACTTCAACTGTGCTCCCTTTAGGCAAATTTCAGATATTCATTGAAGCTCAAACATCACACAATATCTCTTAAATTGTTGTTCATTCTCGGCTCTTGAATAGGACTCTTTCTCAGCTGCTACAGACTCACTTTTTACTCTAGGAGGCACACCTTGCTGAATTCTATAACAGCATATTTATAGGGTCCTCATTTCAGCCCTACTATGGATAAGATTTTATCACTATAGCCAATGGACAACCATGTACCTTTCTCTCTGCAAGTCCACATTCTCACGAGACAACCACGTGGCAGTGGTATATTTTAAGCATATTCACAGCACACTTTGTACACAAGCCGTCCACAAATGCCTTTTATTCAAAGTAATAAAATGATAACTTCCAGTATGAATACAAGGGCTATTTTTGCAATGCACCTTCAATAGATATATAAGGGAACCATGAGCTGTGCTGAATTTTTAAGTGCCGAACCTTTAAGTGTTGAACCTTGTAAGTGATGAACCCTGTAAGTGCTGAACCATTAAGTGCTGAACCTTTAAGTGCTGAACCATGTGTTAAACCCTGTAAGTTTTGAAGCTTCTCAGTAAGTGTTGAACCATAAGCTTTGCTGAGGCTTCATTACCCTGTGCTGAACCATTAGTAATGAACCTGTAATTACACTTGGTAACCCACTGAACCTGAGAATGTAGAATATTCTTGATATTAAAAGTGCAAAACACTTGATCAAACATTAATCAACAATGGGAAGATGAATGGGCAGATGTGGGAAGGATAATGAGGTGTAGGTGCAGGTGTAGGTGCAGGTGCAAGTATAGGTGTAGTTGACACATCAACATTAACAACTGGAATATATTTACTGCCAACTACTAGTACCTTCATCAATGAAAAGTTCTTGTACATTGCAAACATTTCCAACAGACCATTATCAGAGACTATTAACACAGGATTTCCATTACTAAGGTCCTTATAATAGACTTCACTTTTGCGATCTCAGTTCAGTAGTGTCAACATATCTTCAATTTCAAAATATAACATACGATTAGGATCACAATTATCAAATACATTAACTTTCCCCCCAATATAGTAATAGTGGTCCTTATCAAATTTCCTATCATAATGCATCTCAATTGAATACTTTTTAGACATTATGAATAACACCTACAAAAATTTAAACACACAATACTAATTAACATCAAATTACATGCATGTGCAGACTAATTATTTACATGCATGTACAAACACAATATTTACATGCACTGTGTAATACCCCTAGTTTTTAAAAGGATATAAAAGAGATTTAATTACTTCTTTTATTGTATTTTATGTGCTTACGTGGCTATGTGCTGATGTGGTTATATGATTATATGTTTACTGGTCTTAATTGCTTATGTGACTTATCTGATTTAAGTGGGTGTTTGTGTTTTTAAATAATTATATGTTTTCCTTTGTTTAAATGATGTGTGGTTTAATTGTAATTAATGGTTAGGATTAAATGATATAATTGTTTTATGTTTTATTTTATTTTATTTTATTTTTAAAGGATGGATTTGGATAGTAATAATGGACCTACCAATTAGATCACATGGACTACTTGGATACGAGGTCTGATGGGTATGGATGATTACCCATGGATAGTTATATATATATATTTGGATATATATATATATATATATATAAGCATGGCATTATTAATTTTTGTTAATAATTTTAATATTAATGGATGGTTAGTTAGGTATATATATATATATATATATATATATATATATATATATATATATATTAAGGATTATGATATATATATATATATATATATATATATACAGTTATTAGATTATATATTTGTGTATATAATTTATTTTCCTTTTTATTTTATTTTATTCTTAAGTTGGAAGACTTAGGGTTAAACTAGGATTAGGGTTATACGTTGTATATATATATATACACAATAGTGTAGGTCTATGGAGGCTTAAATATTTTTTGTATGTGATATAGTATACTTAGAGAGAGAAAGAGATTAACAGAGAGAGAGAATGCAGAAAACACAGAGAGAAGGAAACGAGAGTTTGGTCAAGAACCAAGGGCCGAACCAAGGAGGAAGGAAAGAGAGGTTATGCAAGGACTAGGGCTTGAGCAGCAGGGGTTTTGACGGCAACTAAGGTCACTGGAAAATCAGAGAAGAATGAGTTTAAGGTTTCAAGTTGAAATCCTTAAGAAGCAAGTTCTTTTTCTACTCTTTCCCTTAGATTTTGTGTTCTATACATGCCTAGGTTAGTTTCAAGATTAATCAGATAATAAATTAACCATGTATGCATACTTAATCAGAACTAAAACAGAATTTATGTGTTTATTTTCATACTTGCTTGATTTTGAAATTATTTGCTTGAATTTTGTTTAATTGGTGTAAAAGATGCATAAGAACTTTATAAAATTAATTGGGATCATCTAGTACTTAGAACAGAAGGTTAGGAACCTTAAGGAAGATGGTCGGAATGATCAGAGGACACTGGAGATGAAGAAGATGGAGAGTAGCAGGAATGAAGGCGGCTCCATTCAAAGTGGAGACGGCTCCTTTTGGATAGAGCCTGCTCCTTTCAAAAGGGAGCATGCTCTCTTGCTGGAACACTGCAGAAAGTGTATTTCTGGTTCTATTTTGGATTTTAGGATTTTCTAAGGTTGCTCAGACTGTAATAAGGTTTTAGATGAGTACGAAATTCATGTTAAAAACCCACAATGCATAATCTATATTAATGTGTTAAGGATTTGAACAATATGAAATTAAAATTAAATTTGCATGTTGTTAGTGGATGTTTTAATTGCTGAAAATTATTCTAGCAATTTAAGTGAATGTTTGATGAGTGCTCAAATGTGACGCATTTTAGCACCTAAGCAAGGGTATTCTAGTCCAATCATCTATCTTATTTTCATGTCTTAGATACTTATTTGTGTTATGCCTATTTCAAGTGAATAATGTTCAAACAGGCTAACAAGAGCCATTTAGATCATTTTTGGAGCTAAGGAGCAGAGTTAGAAAGAAGCCAAGAAAAATGCATCAGGGCAACTTCGATCGATCGAAGGGGAGTCTCGATCGATCGAAGTGATCTTTAATCGATCGAAATCAAGGCGGTGCCAGCTCAACCATTTGGATAAAGTCTAAAGATATTTTTGTGTCACGTCAGCTTCGATCGATCGAAGCCCATGTAATGACTTGGCCTTTTTCCTCCTTTTCCTTTTTTGGTGATTTTCTTTTTTCGTCTTTTTCCTATTTTGTCTTTTCCCTATTTCGTCTTTTTCCCGTTTCTTTCGTTTTTCCTTACATAACCTTACTTGTTGTGCTCGGATTTGATTCCGGTTTTGCATGCATTCATGGAATTTGATTTCCATGACATTAGTATTTTTACTTTTCTTGAAAAGCATGCTAGATTAGTACTTTTCTTGTAAAGGGCATGAATGTGTAATTAACCTAAACTTAAGGGGTTTTAGTGTAATTAAGTAAATTAATTATTTTTTGTCTTAGGGACCATTTTGTAATTTAATTTGGAAGATATTTTCAAAAAGGACTTCTTTGCAATTTTCGAAAAGTGTGACAAGTGTCACACTCTCATTGGTCCACTTGTTGACATTTGTGTGGAAACACTTTAATGCCTTGGATGATGACATGTGGAGGGTGGAGATTCACCGACTTCTTGGCCTAGGATTGGTACACTTGTTGGCATGGATGGTTGACAAATGTAGGTTCAATATTAAGTCTTGGAAGTTTACATAGGATGGTGACAAGTGTAGGCTTGAGATTAAGCCTAGGAATGAACCATAAATTCATGACAAGTGTAGGTTCACCATTTAGTCTTGCATTGTGTGTGTGTGTGAGGTAGTGTAAGAGCACATAGTGAGTGGAGGATTTCTAGCCCTTCCACTCACCATTTTACACTTTATCATTTTCATTTTCACTTGTCTTCAAGAACCATAACCTAGCCACCATTGGAGAATAGCTTTCTTCTTCATTTTGGCCTCCTTCCACTCACCTTAGACAAAAAACCTTGGAAGACAAAAGCTTCCTCTCACTCCCCTCTTCATTAACCCTAAACTTGTTTTCCATTTTGAGCTTGGTTGCTTGGATCATAGAGATTGAGGTAGGGGGTGTTATAATTTATCTTCCAAGTGATTTTATTTGTTCCTATAGCGATATCTAAGTTATATGTTTGTCTTGTATTAAAATGAGAAATAAATGATTAATTGTGACTTGTATGTAATTCACTTTAGACTTGATAAATAACATGACCATGGCTTGATTCATAACTTATGTTAATTTGAGGTCATTTAGAGTTGTTTTAAAATCTATAGGGATTAATGAATTAATTTAATTAATTTTTATTTATATGCTCCCATGACTTAAATCAAGTTTTGAAGTGATTTATATAATAACCATGACATGTACTACAACATATATTAAATTGAGCATGTTTGGATGAGTAATGAAATCTAGGGAATTTAGTTGTTTTATTAAATTGTTTAAATTATGATTTTAAACTTATATCATACTTGTGAGGTTATGTTCTTGTTGTTGAATGATATTGTTGTAATTAGTGGCAAATTGCATAATGATCATTCAATATTCTGCATGCCATTTTAGTTGAGAACTTAGGGCATGTATTGTGTTTCTAAAATTGATTTGTGCATGTTGATGGCTTTACATTGTATATATATATGTTATGTTGATACATATATGTAATGTACACAAAATATTGATTTTGGAAGCTTGGGGATGTCGTTGTTATAACTATGGCTAGGGCATGGTTCTAATACGGGGGGAAAGTCCCTCTACAAGTCTAGTGCACACATAGGGAGGTTACCCATGGGCTAGTAACCCTAAAGTAACTATGTTGTCGGTCTGATTCAGCGTGACGTCTGAGTATCCACTTTGTTTGATTTTGTATTTCATTTCAAGTTGATAACTAGATGATATCGTAACTTGTTGTTCCTTATTTGATTTCCTATTTTGAGCTTAAAATGTAGCTTTGTGAAAGCATGTTTCATGCGTTGTATTGGAAGTTCCATTGTTGGTTAAATTGCATCAATATCATAATTTGTGTTTTGATGTTCAAATGTAATTTAGGAATTGATCGGTTGGTCAATTAAACATCAACCTTCGCAATAGCACGAATCATTGTAAAATAGGGCTATTGGTCGGGTAAGTCGAACCACTGGGACTGCGCTAGTCTATGGCAACCTAAGTGTCTAGAATTGTTCTTAGAATGATAAGGGGTTTATAGAGGGTTTTGTTTGTTTGTCACTTAAACTTAGAACTTAGAATGCATAAAATAGTAATGTGCTAGGAAGTAAAGAGATATAATACAAGTAGAGAAGCCTAAGGAAATGAATCCGCTCCATCCCTAAACACATGCTAGATTAGAGCTAAATTGGGGAAACAACATAAATATGTGACCATGGAATGCTACAACCAAAATTGCTACATTCCTTCAAGAAATTCATGAAATCAATGGCAAGTATAACCTATCAAAGATGCACATGTTTGAACGACCTAAACTAGTGTGTAGCCTTGGACATGCTTACTAAGTTAGAGATTATCAAGCCTTTAATCACATGATAGGAGCACATGAAGTCAAGAGTCAAGAATAGTCCATCAAAGGAGGGTCCTAAGCTATGGAATATCAAGATTCTCATACAACATGCCAAGAAACCCATTTCACAATCTCATTTCCAATGTCACTATAGAAATGCAAGGCATACAATCATGAGAAAATATGATCTAAGACAAGATAATACATTCATCATAATCATTTATAAGAAATTAGGTTCATTACATCAAGTGTAACTCTAGATTGTGAAATAATCACATATATACATCATTTTCCCCAAAATAAACTAAGGCTAGAACATGCTTACTAGAGAGGGTTTCATCACCTCCCTAGAAGAGGGTTTAGTTACCCATGGTGGCCCTAGATTAAAGAAGAAGCTTGATCCTCATCTTCATTTTCGTGCACCCTCCTTGAAGCTTCAAGAACTCCTCCTTCTTGCTCTCTTCTCTCTCCTCTCTCTTGTAAAAATGAAGCTTAATGATATTGTGCGGCTCTTATCCCTCTTATCTACCACCAAAAGGCCACCAACCAACATCTCCAACCACTTCATTAAAGAGGAAAACAAAATGAAGAAACCAAGGTGCAAGTGGGCTGAAATGAGCCATTTCCGAAGGGCATTCTGCCCAAAATTCGAACACTCTAAGCAAGGCCTCGAGCACTCGAATTTAGTGTAAAAAGCTCCATGCTTCACTTGCTCCGCCCAGACCTACTTTGGTTAAATAGCCATAACTTTGCGCTCCGAAATCCGAATGATGAACTGTTTGAAGATTTAGAAATTTAATTCAGAGCTCTAAATATTTCATGTTTTAGTGGAGATCCAATTCTCAAGGATGGTTGGTCGAAAATGAAGATCAAGGCAGAATTTCATTGCTGCCAGGTAGTTCTGCGCACCTCTGGTAACAAGGCCATAACTCTCTGCTCCGAGCTCCGAATGACAAACCGTTTGAAGATTTAGAAAGATAATTTAGAGCTCTAAATCTTTCATGTTATGAGGGAAGTCCAGTTCTTGAGTTTGGAAGGTCAAAATGGCAAGCAAAGTCCAGGTTCTACTGCTGCCAGAATTCAGCATTGGCACCTTTTGTTGCTCAAGATTCCACAAGGCCTTATTCTTGTTCCATTTTGGCCAATGAACCTGAAAATGCATAAAAACATAGAAATGAAGATAATCTACATAAATTAATATACAACGGACTTTACTAATGCAAGTTAGGGCGCTTGAATATACAATATTCGGCGCTTATCACACCCCCAAACTTACATTTTGCTAGTCCCTTAGCAAAACTACAATGAAAAATTTAATGAAAAGACAACCATGGGCTTGCTACTACAAAAATATCATCCATGGTAAAATAAGATATATACATTGCTCAAAAATAACTTGAAATAGAAAAAGAGCTGGAGATGGGGTCATTGGGAAGACTACCTTGCATATATGAAGCATTGATACAAAAATTGGCTAAATACATTTCCACATACATGCATCAACATCAAAGTCTATATAAATAACTCAATTATCATCTCTTGAATGGAAATCAACTCTAGCTTCAGTGAAAGTGAATTAGATTCTCAACATGCGGCTTTTACTTTCTTTTCCAATTCCAAAGCACAAGTTTTCAAATCATTGAATTCCCCTTCAAATGAGGTCCCTAAGGCATGATTTTATTTACAAGACAACTTTTGTTGTTTGTTGACAATTTATTGTAACTCATAAGCGAAACATAGAATGGTTTTGCAATGCTGAAGTCCCTTAAGCTTTCTAACCAACCTATGTAGCAAGCGTTAGGCCAACAAATCCCAAACCAGATGGCTTTAGGGTGTTAAGTGTAGAGACACTCCAAAGGGCTTAATAGCTCAAGTTGGAAAGGCTACGAACTCTAGCGAACCATGTTTATTACAATATTTTTGACTGACCGTGCAATGTTAAAGTCCTTTAAGCTTTCTAACCAACCCTTGTAGCAAGCGTTAGGCCAACAACTCCCAAACCAGATGGCTTCAGGGTGTTAAGTGAAGAGACACTCCAAAGGGCTTAATAGCTCGAGTTGGAAAGGCTACGAACGTCAACTGGTCATTTTTTCTTTCTTTCTCAGTTTTTTTTTTTTTTTTTTAGACAACTTAAATCATGCCCAAGATATTCATCTATTAGGTTCATCAAATCAGATTAACTAGGCCAAGGTCAAGGTCGATTAAGTTGCATGCCTCACAGTTAAGTTTCCAATGTGCATCTGTGCATTGTGAAGCTTAAAAGAGTGTCAAATCTAGCGAGAATTTAATTGAGACATTTATATAGACTAATTTGAATCTACATGATCATTTCAACTCAAATTTTTCTTTATTTTCAAAAATGTCAATTGCTTCTATACACAAGGTATTAAACATATGCTTCGTCTCCGACAAGTTCCAAGTTACACTATCATTGCTTAGCAAAAATTATAAAACCAAAAATGTCAAAATGTGAAACCAAAAATGTCCTATTGCACCCCCAAACTTGAATGTCACATTGTCCTCAATGTGTGAAGACAAGTGAAACAAAATAAGAGTAAAGGGGGGAAAAGAACAATAATACCGAGTGGAGTGAAGACAACGTAGATGTTCAGCCATGTGAGTGTGCAAATGCGTCCCCCAAACTTGGACATGAAGACCTATCAAAACACAACTAATGTACACAGGTAAAAATCAAAACATAAATAATAAGAAAAACAGGACTTATTTATTTATTTATATATATATATATATATATATATATATATATATATATACATATTTATAATATTATTATTATATATATATAGTATTATGTTTTTTTTTTTTTTTTTTTTGGAATGAATGGCATGCATGAGTTTGTGGTGAGTGAGAAGGTGTGAGGGTGGATGCCGAGGGTGAAGGGGATAGAAGCCGAGGTTGGTTGGTTTGGGTAGGGTGGTTGCATGGTTGGCAAGGTTGGCGTGCATGATGGGAGGTTGATGTGCCGAGAGGGTGGCATGGGAGAGTGAGGTTGGGTTGTATGAAGTGGGTTGTTTGGTTGGAGATGAGAGAGGAGTTGAGGTAGGGGGTGAAGCTTGAGGAGGTTGGTTGGTTAGTTGTGAGAGGGAAGAATGGTAAGGTGAGGAGGATAGAAGATGGTGGAGTTGCCGAGAGGAGAGGTTTACATGGGTTGGGAGATGTGTGTGATGGTAGGTGGTGTTTCGAGCACTCGGCAGGGGAGTGAGAGAGCTCGAATGGAGGGCAGTGAGCTCGGGATGTTTGGTGTGAGGAAGCTCTAGTAAGCTCGAGCACTCGAAATGCTTCTTCGAGTGCTCGAGAAACTGGCAGAGAGTGGAAATGGAGGGTTGGTGTGTGGCGTGGCTCGGGTTGAGAGAGAGAGAAGGGGAAGGTTTGTGGTGCTAGTGGGCTGTTTGGGTTGAGGGCGGATGCCGAGAAGAGAGATGGTTGAGTGGGTGTTGTGCATGGAGTTGATGTGAATGGTTGGGTGCATGGTGACTGGTTGGGTTTATTTTGTCGAGAGTGGTGTTGTGTTAGGTTTAGGTGGGTTATGGGTGGCATGCATGCATGGGGTGTGCATACATGCATGGAGGCCGTGGGCTTGATGGTGGTGAAAGGTTGCCGGTTGGGAAGATGGAGGAGTTGGGTGGTTACATGGGAGTTGGGTAGCGAGAGAAGCCGAGAGGGTGGGTTGTGGGTTTGCTGGTGGGATTTCGAAATTGGTTGTGGGAAGTGGGTTTGCCGTAGACATGCAGGGTGGTGAGGATGATTGTCTGTTGGGGAGGTTGGGAGGTTGATTGGCATGCATGGGGTGCAGCAGGTTGGTGTCGGGATGGTGAGGTGGAATGCCGAGAGGGGTGTTTATTGGGGTGATGGTTGGATGGTTTGAGGAGTGGAAGGTGGTTTCTGCCGAGAAGGGAGAGGGTGTGTGTGTGCGAGTTGAGGAAGTTTGGTGAGGTTGGGTTTGGGGTGAGATGGTGTGCATGAGGGAGGGAAAGAGATTTCGAGCACTCGAAATGGGATTTCGAGTGCTCGATTAGAAGACAGAGAGTTCGGTATGTTGGGTTGCAGTGGGATAGTAGCTGCGAGCACTCGAAGCTTGGCCTTCGAGTGCTCGAATTGGAGACAGTGGTTGCGGGATGTTGGGCTGAAAATTTAGAGCACTCTAAATGGAAGCTAGAGTGCTCTAAATGAAGGCAGTGAGCTTGGGATTGATGGTTCACATTTAGAGCACTCCAAATGGGAGCTAGAGTGCTCTAAATGAAGGCAGTAGCTTGGGATGAGATTGGTTCACATTTAGAGCACTCTAAAATGGAATTAGAGTGCTCTAAATACAAGCAGCAGCCTCGGAATGATGGTGGAGAAGTTTGGAGCAATCCAAATGGAAGCTAGAGCACTCCAAACTTGGGCAGTGAGCATGCAAAATTGGTGTGGTAATTTGGAGCAATCTAAATGGGATTTGGAGGGCACGAAATTGGCTCAGTAGGCTAGGGGGTGAGCTCGGCTGTGAGGATTGAAGCAAGGAGTGAAAGGGAAAACATGCAAGACAGTGAGCACCATAGAAGTTGAATTTGTTGCAATGGAATATGGAATGTGAGCAACATGGAAATGGAAGCTGTTCAAAATGGAGTCCATGCATGGAAATTCCATGCATTTGCATTTGCAATCTCATTCCATGGAAGACAGTGAGCACTATTGCATGCATTTTCATGCATTTGCAACATCATTCCAGGAATTTTGCAAGTTGGCGACTTGGAAACAAAAAAAAATTTTGCATGTCATTCCCATGGAATGGAAGAATGTCTGAAAATTTTCAAATTGTCTCATAATGCTTGAATGAACTGAAGAAAATTTTCAAATTGCATCATCTTTGGAAAATTTCCAGACTTTGAATGAATTTGAAAATTTTGGAATTTTTGAATATCTCTTCAATGCAACATCACACAATTCATGGAAAATTTTTAAAACTTGCAATGTCAATCCAATGCATGGATTAACTTGTGGAAAAAAAAAAAAAATTCAAAAGCTTTGCAATTGCAGGGATGGAAAAATTACCAAGCTCTAAGCTTCAATGCAATGCATGGAAAATTTTGAAATTTTTTCAGACTGAGCAATTTTTCCCCAATGCTTGGATGAATTTAGGAGAAAAGAAAAAAAAAATTGAAATTGCACATCATCTCAAATGCATGGAAATTTTTTTAAAACTTAGCAACTCCATTTTAATTCAATGCATGGAAAAATTTAAACTTTGCACTTCATCTCAAATGCATGGATGAAATTTGGGAAAATTTTGAGACCTTGCAACTACTCTCTACTGCATGAATGAATTTAAGAAACTTTTCAAACTTTCGCAACATCACACAAATGCATGGATGATTTTGAGGAACCATGATCCAACAATGCATTGAAGATGAGAGGCTATGCATGTGAGTGCCATGTCGAAAGTCCGAGAAAATTGTCTGATAGAGCCGGAAACTTGCGGGAATGAAAACAGGAGTTGAGAAGGTCTAATAAGCCGGTCTAAAATTGTGAAACACAATTGAAGAGCATTCCAGAAAAATCAAATTTTTGGCTTTTCGAAACCATTTCCCGGAAAATTTCAAGGCTCATGCAATTGAAAGAAGGGAAGCTTGGAAATTAAAAGAATTGCTTCCCATGAGTGCTAAATTTAACGTCGATAGCTAGACGCACCGAGATCAGGTTAGTCCTCATCACCCTATACCATGTCTCTCAAGAGATTCAAGCTTCCCGAAGTAAGATAATTCTTTTAAAAGCGAAGGAGGAAGAGCTTGAAGACAAAAGTGGAAAAGAGGTAACGGAAAGACCTCAACCCACTCTTCATCCTCAATGAAGAACTTTGGATTATGGGGCTTATTTGGATTATGGGAAGATGGATTAGGTGAAGGTGCACCAAGCAACGACTTATGAAGGGTCATATTGAGCACGGGAATGCTCAACAAGTTATCCTTCAGACTTTCAACATCCTCCCCACACTTATCCGGTGGTTCGGGCTCAACAACTTGAGACAACTCAAGTGAGGGAATGGGATGAGATGCAAGCTCCCAAGAAAGAGATACATTTGATGTTGACCAAGGAAGAGAATGAATAGGTGGATGAATATTAAGCAAAGAATTCACCTCCGAAATGGAATTGTCAACATTAAAATCCTCACAATTGAAATGAGCCAAACAAGCTTTTAGAGGATCCTCCATTGAAAGAGGTACATCAAGCAAAGGATTATTTAGGGGTTGTTCTGGAGTTTTAAAGGATGCAATCTCATCATCTTTAATTTCCTCATTTTGAACCACAAATTCTTCAATTTTTTGTGTGGCGACAATTTGATCTTCACCCACTATTTCATCATTTTCACATGTAATAACCACTTGATCATTCTCATGATGAAAGTTACTAGGAGTAATCTCATCATTCATAGAATTTTCTTTTGGATTGGCCATAAATTCAAATGAAAATGTTTCCTCCTCTTCATAATTTTTAGCATTAATCCGTTATTGAATTTGAGATATTTGGTCATCTATCATTGCACTAACTTGGGACTGGTGATATGGTACCACTTGATTGATAGACTCTACTGTGGATTGCATGCTAGCAAGGGAAGCCAATAGTTGATTGTTGGAGTCCATCATTTGTGTGTGCATAGACTCCATCATTTGTTTGTTAGCAACAATTAGCTCATCCAATGGAGACGGTGGAAAAGGAGAAGAGGGCGGGAAAGAATGATCATTGGGTTGAAAAGGTTGCATATGAGATTGTGGGGTTGAATTTCCTATGTCATGCCACAAGAAGTTTTGTTGGTCTCCCCAACCCGAGTTGTAACCATTGAAGTATGGATTACTACCCGGTTCAAAGAAATTTTCATTTGGTTGCTCTAGATAAAAATCCGACAATTGTCTCGTTGGAAGACAATCTCTTGTATGATGTGAATTACTAGAGCAAAAAGCACAAAACGCATGTGGTGTGTAGAATTGAGTTGGGAGATAATTATTCTCCATCTAAGAGTTAAACATCAACAACACATAACATAATCAACACAACAATTCTTTATCATCAACTCCACATATAATGATATTCCCTTTCTCCTCAATTATCAAGACAAAAATTAAAATGGCCACGACAAGGACCGATGCTTGGAATTGAAAATACACAATTGAAAAAGCCTCGACAAGGGCTTGCAATTTATCTACTTCTGAGCTTAACACATGCACGATATTCACAATTTGAAACTAGAAGTCACGAGACTTACCTGGGGTCCTCTAGACTTACAATTTGCTAGCATTCCCACGGCGAGCTTCGAGTTCCTAGAATCTCACTTACAACACAAAAATGGTTAAACCACACAAGAAATATTCACAAAACACAGTATTCACAATCAAACTAAATTTAACCCTAGAAACTTCAGTTGCTAAACCATTTGCAGTCCCCGGCAACGGCGCCAAAAATTGATCGGTTGATCAACTAAACATCAACCTTCGCAATAGCACGAATCATTGTAAAATAGGGCTATTGGTCGGGTAAGTCGAACCACTGGGACTGCGCTAGTCTATGGCAACCTAAGTGTCTAGAATTGTTCTTAGAATGATAAGGGGTTTATAGAGGGTTTTGTTTGTTTGTCACTTAAACTTAGAACTTAGAA
Source organism: Cornus florida (assembly GCF_030987335.1). Lineage (NCBI taxonomy): Eukaryota > Viridiplantae > Streptophyta > Magnoliopsida > Cornales > Cornaceae > Cornus > Cornus florida. Next base: position 73,350,176 of record NW_026775573.1, on the reverse strand, counting down.
TGCATAAAATAGTAATGTGCTAGGAAGTAAAGAGATATAATACAAGTAGAGAAGCCTAAGGAAATGAATCCGCTCCATCCCTAAACACATGCTAGATTAGAGCTAAATTGGGGAAACAACATAAATATGTGACCATGGAATGCTACAACCAAAATTGCTACATTCCTTCAAGAAATTCATGAAATCAATGGCAAGTATAACCTATCAAAGATGCACATGTTTGAACTACCTAAACTAGTGTGTAGCCTTGGACATGCTTACTAAGTTAGAGATTATCAAGCCTTTAATCACATGATAGGAGCACATGAAGTCAAGAGTCAAGAATAGTCCATCAAAGGAGGGTCCTAAGCTATGGAATATCAAGATTCTCATACAACATGCCAAGAAACCCATTTCACAATCTCATTTCCAATGTCACTATAGAAATGCAAGGCATACAATCATGAGAAAAGATGATCTAAGACAAGATAATACATTCATCATAATCATTTATAAGAAATTAGGTTCATTACATCAAGTGTAACTCTAGATTGTGAAATAATCACATATATACATCATTTTCCCCAAAATAAACTAAGGCTAGAACATGCTTACTAGAGAGGGCTTCATCACCTCCCTAGAAGAGGGTTTAGTTACCCATGGTGGCCCTAGATTGAAGAAGAAGCTTGATCCTCATCTCCATTTTCGTGCACCCTCCTTGAAGCTTCAAGAACTCCTCCTTCTTGCTCTCTTCTCTCTCCTCTCTCTTGTAAAAATGAAGCTTAATGATATTGTGTGGCTCTTATCCCTCTTATCTACCACCAAAAGGCCACCAACCAACATCTCCAACCACTTCATTAAAGAGGAAAACAAAATGAAGAAACCAAGGTGCAAGTGGGCTAAAATGAGCCATTTCCGAAGGGCATTCTGCCCAAAATTCGAGCACTCTAAGCAAGGCCTCGAGCACTCGAATTTAGTGTAAAAAGCTCCATGCTTCACTTGCTCCGCCCAGACCTACTTTGGTTAAACAGCCATAACTTTGCGCTCCGAACTCCGAATGATGAACCGTTTGAAGATTTAGAAAGTTAATTCAGAGCTCTAAATATTTCATGTTTTAGTGGAGATCCAATTCTCAAGTATGGTTGGTTGAAAATGAAGATCAAAACAGAATTTCATTGCTGCCAGGCAGTTCTGCGTACCTCTGGTAACAAGGCCATAACTCTCTGATCCGAGCTCCGAATGACAAACTGTTTGAAGATTTAGAAAGCTAATTTAGAGCTCTAAATCTTTCATGTTATGAGGGAAGTCCAATTCTCGAGTTTGGAAGTTCAAAATGGCAAGCAAAGTCCAGGTTCTACTGCTGCCAGAATTCAGCATTGGCACCTTTTGTTGCTCAAGATTCCACAAGGCCTTATTCTTGTTCCATTTTGGCCAATGAACCTGAAAATGCATAAAAACATAGAAATGAAGATAATCTACATAAATTAACATACAACGGACTTTACTAATGCAATTTAGGGCGCTTGAATATACAATATTCGGCGCTTATCAGGAATGACCTTATAGATTCATTTTGAACATAGACGTTAAGTGGCATGACCCATACTTGTTGTTTTCATATTTTGGATTTCAAGTTGAAAACTTTGAGAATCTATATCTTGTTGCCTTGTATAACATGTTTCCATATTGTTTGAATTGCATGAACAATGTGATTATGATATAAATGATCTAGGTAGCTTAGGATGCTCCCTGGGTCTTATCTTGACATAAACGTTAGGTGGCATGAGCCCCTTTAACATGTTTCACCATAAGTCGATGCATGTTCATCTCCTACGAGTAGCTTTATGTTACTCACCCCTACGATACTGGGGCATATTTCAGGTACAGGACTAAGGATTTGAAGATTCCATTGCTCCTTGGATGGCTTACAGTTTCTAAGTTTCTATTTTATGCAAGTGTTAGCATAAGATGCCTCTTTGTAGCCCTATTTATTTAAACTTGTATTCGTTGATTCGTACATAAAAAGTGTACTTAAGTGCACTCTTTTCAATGTATTTAACATGTATGAGATGAGGCCGGAGGCCAATGACATGTATCTCATTTTCTATGCACTTTTGATTTTCAAAGTTTATTATGAAAATATTAGAAAATGTTAAGTCATTGCTTCATAACTTTCACATCGGGTGTTGGAATTTCATATCTTTCTGCCCGGACTCAGAATCAGACGATTCTTGAGTCTAATTTTGTTCATTTTTTATTGTCCTTCCAATGGTGTACATGGTGGCACCTTTTTCAGTGAGAAATGACCATTTTGCCCTTAGTTCATCTCTTTTCGGGTTAGGCATTCTTGCTTCATTTGCTTGGCTCATTTGAGTTCCGTGGCTTTATGGAGAGTCATTTTGGGGCCTTAGGGATGACGTACATCTCTTGAGGTCATTTAGCTTCTTTCGCTTCTGCATTTCGGGTCCGTTATCGGGTCAACTTCCGGTTTATCACTAACGCACCGGGTTGAGAAATCCGGGTCGTTACAACCCAAGTGTTTGATCGATCGAACATCTTTGATCAATCGAAAATGCTGCTGGCAGTGAGTTGTCTAATTGCCGAGCGTGCCATTTTCCACCTACCTTGCATAGTTGCTAATTTCCTCCAATCAGAGGCTATTATTCTGACTTGGTCCTTACTCAAAGGAGGGTGTAATTGATTTATTGAACAATCATTGTAATAGATAGATAGATAGTTTTTTATTACAAAATATAGAATAGAAAATTTTCCTCTCTAAAACTAGGGTTTGGAAAGAAAGCAAGGATGAAGATGATGATGCCAACCTCCAAGCTAGCCCTTAAGGGTTCCATGTCCACTACTATAAGTGGCTAAATCCTTCTCTTGGGGCTAGAGATGGCACCTAGGCTTGCTTCTCAAACTTAGCCTTTATGTATTTTTGGGGATTTTATTTGTAATGAATGTTTTGATCATGAATAGATATAGATCTTATAATCTCTACTTGATTTGTATGATTTAATGCTTTCAATTGATCATTTGGCTCTAGTCATATGTCTATGTATGCTAGAATTGATGTTCATGTGGTTTTCTCTAGATTTAATGGAATTGATGCATATCTATGTGTGTTGATGATGTTAGTCTAGTGATGGTCAAGGCGTAGTGCTTAATTGAACACTCTTGAGATTTATTTAATGGTTCACACTTGTTTCTTGATGGATTGTATCACATCTCTAGTTTAATTAGTTTAATTTCATGTCTCTAGTCTAGTGTAGTATAATTGCTTTAAATTCTTAGGTAGGTGACCAATGTATGCTTGTTTCTTGATGTTCTATACTTATGAATGCAAAGAGTGTATTTCTCTAGATTTTTGTGTGTGAATTAATTGTGGTTTGATTGAATGGATTTTAGTCTCATTTGATAGGTTGTACTATTCATTTAATTGATTAGACAAACTATACTTATTTGCCTTTCATGCTTAGTTTTAATTGATGTCACATACACCTAAGTTACAATTTAAATTTTCCCATTAATGTATAATTGCTAGTGTTTGATAAAATGAAGCTTAGTGGTGTCTCTATGCTCCAAGACCTCTTCTTATATCTTTTCCCTACTCTCTAGATTGCTCTTTTTTTTTACTTGCATTAATCTTTAATTGTATTGTAGTTTAACTAGACAATCACCAATCATCTTTGATCACTCGAGCTACTAATCCGACATTAATTTCCATCACAAACATACCTCCAATCCCTTGGGATGATCCCTACTCACGCTAGCTATATTTTTAGTTGGAAGTGGTAGTGGCATTTTACAAATTTAAACTTGGCCACATTTTATTGCGTATACGATGAGATTGACACTAATGTTGCGTGATTTTAATCATGTATTAGCAATATAATATGCTCGGTTAATTATCTGATTTTAATTATACTTATCTCTGGATTAATTGATGTGTTGTTTTATTTTTTCATCAATTATTGGATGGAATGGAAGATTTAATTGCTTAAAAATAACTTAGCAATTAATATATATGTTATATGATTTTAATCTTGTGTTGGTTGCATAATATGATTCTTTATATGATTATTATTATGCTTATTCCTGGATTTATTGATGTATTGTTTTATTTTTTTGATTAATAATTGGATTATATGGATGTAATGCACTGGTATGGGATAGAAACATTCTAGAGACAGATTAACTTATTAGTTTAAGTCCTACCTATTTTATGTAAAGGGATGGATTAACCAAAAGAATGTTAAGTCCTACTTATATTCAAGTCAGGTCAGCTGAACAAGTTGAATAGCTTATAGAGGATTATTTGTAGATGATTAATTATAGAGGATTACCTATAGTTGGATAGAATAGATTTTATATATATAATTATGATGCCATGATATGAGCTTGAGTCTTAGGATCATGGTTAGGATGCGTATATTTCTAGGGATGTGTAGATGGATATAGTGGTTCGTTATGTACTCTGGTAGGTCTAGGTACTCATGCCCACTATATGTGCACTTTGCATGTTGTCTACTATTCAGGTTGAAGTCACCCTATAGTCCAGTGAGGTTCCTTAATGTGTGTGTGTATATATATATACGGACTAATAGTTATTGTTGAATTGACTAGGATGTATACGTGTATCAGATCTCTGCTTGGACTGTAGTAGAGTAAAACTTGTTTGTGCGCCTGATCCATTATTATTTTTCAGGTGTTCGTCAGGAGTAGAGGTTGTTCGTGCTGAGCAGGGATCAGTCTACTTCACTCTTCCGGATTATCTATATAGGAGTTCCTTTATGTTTCAGTTTCTGATGTAGACAGTTATTTCTGTCATTTATTCAGTTGGGATTTTCTAGGGGTCCACACAGTATGGATTCCCGAGTTGTATTACTTTGGAGGATTAATTGTATCAAAATAATTTATTATTTAATGAAATTTTATTCTGAGATTTCAATTAATGGATTATCATTTAGTTTTCTTTCAGAAATTTATTTATTCTTATTTATCTATTTTGTACTTTGTGTTCGATTATTACCGATTTGTTTTTTATATCCTCGGGTATTCAGGCGTGGGCCTGGCCAACCCGCATCTGAAAATCCTAGGGTATCACATACTGTAAGGACAAGAACATACCCAATATATTACATGCATGTGCAGACACAATATGATAATAAAGAATACTAATATCAGTGTAAAGACATTAACGAAACCAACTTCAAATGTTGAAAAAAATATATATATAAAAAATTAGACAAGTGCAAGTCAGTTTAACACTTTGTTAGATATGTGGAGTCCAAAACAAGAAAAAAAAAAAAAAAAAAAAAAAAAAAAAAAAAACCCTCATTTTTATCTCAAACTGTAACCCTACTTTTTAATAAACAAGTATATAATACACTGTAATAAGCATGAAGAAGACAAAGTGGAAGTTATTTAACTATAATCGAAGCAAATAGAGACATATGGAACACAAATTCATTGACAGTTGACACAAAACCCTAAAGGGGACCACACAGATTCGAATAAAACCCTTTATCGAACATAAAAAATAACAATAACATTACATAATCCACTGAATCACACAAATACGGACGCGATAACATAAATACCCTAACTTTTATCTTCATGCAAGAAATCAGAAATGCGAAAACATAAAAACCCTAACCTCAGAAACGCGTTTTTTGCTTTCAATGGCAGAAGTTCGTCTTTGATCTCAAACCCTAATAGCCAAAAATTAAGAATCGTCCACAATTAAGCCGTAAAAATGACTGTATTTGCTTCGTCTTTGGTGTCTATGTTTGTGAGGGGCTGTGTGTGTATGAGATTGACAATGGAGAATGACTGATGGTGGGTTGGGTTGTATAACCCTAACCCTATTTAGGGTATTTAGTGTATCATTAGCCCAAACGACGTAATTTTGCATGTATTATGTTTCATTACCCAAGACGACGTAGTTTTGGACAATATTTATTTGGGTAATTTCAACTCCTCCAATTTTTTTATTATTATTGAATAAAGAATATTGGGGGGTATTTTCGTATTTTTACCTACCCCTCTGACTAAAAGCCCTTATTTACAAACTCTTGACACTAGAGGGGTGGCATTTGAACACCAGGGGTGTTATTTGCATATTTTTTAAACTACAGGGGTGTTTTTTGCACTTAACCCTTATGGAAAGAGATGGAGGATTTTTGTTGAGATGGGTTATACTTGTTAAAAATGGTTCTAATCCATTTTTAAAATTTTTAATATTGTATATTTTTTAAGGCACTTGTTGGCAGTTGATTGGACCACATCACAACCCTAGCATAGTTTTTAGCTGCTCATGACTGGAATAGACTTCTTTATAGTTGGGGAGAACATTTTCGCTGCCATTGGTCGATCCCTTCTTTATTCACCTCTAATTTCAGCCCCTAGCTCTTATGTATGATGCTTATAATGGTGTTGAGAACTCTCTTTAAATAAGAAAAGAATAGCCTCAAAGTTCCCTTTTCCAAATAGGAGATATTTGGAAATTCTACTAAACTTGGACCCAAAATTCATGCTGACTTCCAGCCCAGTTTTGATAAGGTACATTCGCTTCACGAAATTTTCATGAAATATAAAATTGTAGATCTTCGAATTTCCTTTCAACCTACGCGGCTGTGGAGTTTTCGTTGTTTTGACACTCACAGAAGGGGATACAGACAGAATACTAAAACGTGTTCAATTTCCCAATTCTCAAGAAAGTTTTCTAGTTGGAGAATGATTCTTCCTTTTCTTCTTGTTTCCATTCTTATCAACTTGTGGCTGTCTCTTGGGCTCTATTCTAGGTCTAACTAGACTAGGATCTTCATCATTACTCAACCCAATGTGTAATGACCCGGTCATTTTCCTTCATTTCCTTTTTCGGTAAATTTTTTTTTGTCTTTTCCCTATTTCGTCTTTTTCTCGTCTCACTTTTTGTGCTCGGATTTTATTCTGACTTTGCATGCATCCATAATAATTAATTTACAAGATATTTGTATTTTTACTTTCTTAGGAAAGTATGCTAGTTGCTTACTTTTTCATAAAGGGCATGGATGCATGGTTTCTTAGAAACATTCTTGATTTTTGGAGTTTTAGTGTAATTATGTAAAGTAAATATTTTTCATCTTGGGGACCATTTTATAATTTAATTTAGAAGATATTTTGGAAAAGGGCCTTTTTGTAATTTTTGGAAAGTGTGACAAGTGTCACACTCTCATGGAGCCACTTGTTGGCATTAGGGTAGAGTAACTTGAAAGCATAATCATGTGACATATGGAGGGTGGAGATTCACCCACTTGTTGGCCTAGGATAGGTGCACTTGTTGGCTTGGATTGGTGACAAGTGTAGGCTCACAATTAAGTCTTGCATTGTGTGTGTGATAAAGGTAGTGTAAGAGCACTTAGTGAGTGGAGGAATACTAGATCCTCCACTCACCATTCTTTTCACTTTATCTCTTTCATTCCATTTGCTCTCAAGAACCCTAACCTAGCCACCATTGAAGAAAAGCTTGGCTTAGAGCTTATTACTTCATTTTAGCCTCCTTCTACTCACCTTAGACTAAAAACCTTTGGAAGTAAAAGTTTCCTCTCACTCTCCTCTACAAAACCCTACAATTGTTTTCCATTTTTAAACTTGGTTGCTTGGATTATAGAGATTCAATTCTCTATTGAGGTAGGGGTGGTAGTATGTTTACATTTTAAGTGTTTTATAATCCTTTGGCGTTTAATATATATTGTGTGCATGCTTTTAATATTGTAGTTGTAACGACCCGAGTTATATTCAACCCGGTGCATTAGCGGTGATCCGAACGTAAATCCAACAATGAATCAGAATGCGAATGCAAATGGTAAAACAATGGGTTCTAGGGATACTACATGTCTATAAGACACCAAGGTGACCCTCAATGAGGTCACGGAACCCATAGGAAACAAGTGCGGAAGCGCCGTTTTAAAAACGGATAAGAACAAACCTAGGGATAAAATGGTCATTTTATAGAGAGATGGATGCTACCAAGAATACCATTGGAAAGACAACGAAAAATTAATGAATTTAGACTCAAGAATCACCTAATTCGGAGTCCGGATGGCAAAGATATCAAGTCCCGAAGTTGAAAGAAGGGAAACCCTATCCCGGTTCGAACCAAATTCTGACACTACTTCACTAAAACATGGATAACATGAGCTAAAAATTGAATATGAAGCTCTAATTGGTACCATTGGAAAATTCATTTCGACGCGGTCAATTTAGACTCAAGAACAGACCAATTCGGAGTTAAAACGAGTGAGATATGGCCCGTTGAAGAAGAGTGTCCAGTGTAGGAACAGTGTCTGCGGGGGCCCGCCAAACATGGCATTAAGCCCCGGGCGCCCGCCAAATGGGACAGTGGCATGGCTTGGAACCTCAAAAATTGCAGGAACAGTGCTTTTAGCAGCAAATGAAATTGGAGTGCGGTTTATGAGGTCAAGATGACATTTTCTAGGAAAATGTCGTGAATAAACTCCCCCTAAAATCACATTTTCTACATGACCATGTCAAGACTAGAATTAATTTGTCAAGGTAAAATCCCTAAAATGCCCTCACATCAGATTTGCAATTAAAATGTCAAAAAGTGTCCAAAGGAAGTTCATTTCATGAAATGGCGTGAATTTTGCCCAAGTGAGCATGCACGCAAATGTATTATGATGTAATAGACATGCTACAATGGCCTACCGCCTCATGGGACGTCATATGCAAAATATGACCCTTCAATGGATGAAATCCCTTAAGTTCCACATACAAACTATAAAGATAAAGTAGCATACATGGCATATATGTGTCATTGGCCATTGGCCTCATTACATACATATTCTAAGAGTGTTAAAAGGTGCACTTAAGTGCACATTACGTAACTTAGACAATAAGTACAAGTTTTATTAAAGTAAGCAAAGTAGGACAAGATATGCTAACATATGCATATTCTATGTCATCAAAAATACTTCAAGAACTCTAGTAAGTCTAAGAATGTTGTGCGTCCCACACTAAGGCTTCTTTACCTGCAAAACACCCATTAACTTAGGAGTGAGTAAACAAGTTTACTCGTAGGGAATGCATGGGTTTATCTTTGTACCAAGTTATAATCCAATACCATTTAATTCATGCTATCAAGCAACAATAGAACTTTTAACATAATACAATGAGATGTAATTTCACAAAGTTAACAACTTGGAATTTAAATGCGAAATCAAACCAAAATGGATACTTGGACGTCACGCCAGATCAAACCGACAATGTGATTACTTTAGGGTTACTAGCCCATGGGTAACCTCCCTATGTGTGCACTAGACTTGTAGAGGGACTTTCCCCCGTACTAGAACCATGCCCTAGCCATAGTTATAACAACGACATCCCCAAGTTTCCAAAATTAACATTTTGTGCACATTACATATATGTATTAACATACCATATATATATATATATACAATGTAAAGCCATCAACATGCACAAATCAATTTTGGAAACACAATATATGCCCTAAGTTCTCAACTAAAATGGTATGAAGAATATTGAATAATCATTATGCAATTTGCCACTAATTACAACAATATCATTCAACAACAAGAACATAGCCTCCTAAGTATGATATAAGTTTAAAATCATAATTTAAACAATTAAATAAAATAACTAAATTCCCTAGATTTCACTTCTCATCCAAACATGCTCAATTTAATATATGTTGTAGTACATGTCATGGTTATTATATAAATCACTTCAAAACTTGATTTAAGTCATAGGAGCATATAAATAAAATTAATTAAATTAATTTATTAATCCCTCTAGATTTTAAAACAACTTTAAATGACCTCAAATTAACATAAGTTATGAATCAAGTCATGGTCATGTTATTTATCAAGTCTAAAGTGAATTACATTCAAGTTACAATTAATCATTTATTTCTCATTTTAATACAATACAAACATATAACTTAGATATCACTATAGGAACAAATAAAATCACTTAGAAGATAAATGATAACACCCCCTACCTCACAAGAGGATTGTTCCTCTTGAATCCAAGGCAACCGAGCTTAAAAATGGAAAACCAAACAAGGGTTTTGTAGAGGGGAATGGGAGGAACCTAAAGTATTCCAAGTTCAAAGTTCTAAGGTGAGTGAAAAGGCACCAAAAATGAAGTCAAAGTTACTAGTCAAGCTTTTCTCCAATGGTGCCTTCCTTAGGGTTCTTGAGAGGAAAGTGATAAATGAATTAAAATGTGTAAACCCTAAGCTAATTTGGTGGGCTTCTCCACTCACTAGGTGCTCTTGCACTACCTCTCACACACACACTAATGCAAGACTAAAGGTGAGTCCTATACTTTTCATGAATCCAAGTAAGCTTCCAAGATTAAGTATTAACCCTACACTTGTCAACCATCCATGCCAACAAGTGCACCAATCCTAGGATAATAAGTGGGTGAATCTCCACCGTCCATATGTCATGAGATTAAGCCTCCAAGTGGTTTCACCACAAAATCAACAAGTGGCACCATAGGAATGTGACACTTGTCACATTTTTCGAAAATTGCAAAAAGATCCTTTTTGAAAATATCTTCCAAATTAATTTGCAAAATGATCCCTAAAACGAAAAATAATTACTTTACTTAATTACCCAAAAACCCCTCAAGTTATGGATAATTACAAAAAGTCTTATTTTCATGACTTTTACAAAGAAAGTAAGCATTTAATATGCATTTCTTCAAAAGTAAAAATGTAGATGTCATGGAATTTAAATATCATGGACGTATGCAAAACCAGAATCAAATTCGAGCAGAAAAAATGAGGTTATGTAAGTAAAAGTGAAAAACGAGAAGAGGACGAAATAAGGAAAAGACGAAAAAAGATAATTTCTGAAAAAAGAAAGGACGTAAAATGACCGGGTCATTACAGTAGTCTAGCATATTATAGGAAATCCTCACGTGTGACTTAGGATTTATTGATTTAAGCATATATGATATGTATTTATATTGTGTAGAATTATTGATGTCATATACAATTTTTATTGACTTGAATTGCTATATTTGTTGAGATGATAATTCTATATTCTTGTGGATTACTAATCGTAATTATTTTAGAAGCTTATTACTAAAATGTTAAGATTTAGTATATGAAGCTTATTGTTGAGGCATGATTTAAATTGATAAGTTGGTGGTATTGTATTGTACATTATAACATAATAAAGACTTGTCATTTGGTATGCCATTTTAGACTTGAAACCCTAAGACATGGTTTGTGTGGTTTCACAATACTTGTACATAGAAGGTGGTTTATATGCCTTAATTATAGTGTATGAGTTTTGAACTTGATTATGATTTTGGATTCTCTTGGGACATTATTACAAGTGATATGGCTAGAGTTTGGCTCTAGTGCGGGAGATATGAGTTCTCCACATTTGAGATAGTGCGCACTAGGGTGGTCTTCCCAGCGGGTTAATGCCTAGAATAACCATTTCGATCTTGGTTTATTCTAAGACGTGATGTCCAAGTCTTCCGCTAATTGATTTCGCATTCAATTCCAAGTTGACAACCAATGCTTAATTGTAACTTGTAATTTTTGCTATTGGTAAATTGATGTTGTTAAGTACATTGATGTTGATATGTGTTGTTAAAGAATCATTTAAGTTAGCTTAAGATGATCCCTTAGAAAACCTTGAATATAGACGTTAAGTGAAATGATCCCTTGTATTCGTCTATATTGATCTTGCAATGATATTGAAACTTTAGGGTATACGCATATGCTTCTTCCTACGAGTAACTTGATTACTCACTTTAGTGGTTTGGGTTGTTTTACAGGTAAATAGACTATGTTCTTGGATGCTCATAATCCTTAGAAGCTTATGAGTAATTTGAAGCATTTTTGTACATTGACATTCCAATGTTGAGCATGCTTTAATTTTGATGATGTATTTTGTATACCATGGGTGTATGGTATTTTAGAAGCCAATGTAGCTTCCTTGATGTGTAATAGTACTTAAGTACTTACTTTTGACACTACTATCATGTATGTAATGAGGCTAAGGGCCAAACATGTTTACTTTTGCACTTATACTCATTTGGCACTACATTTTGCTTTAAAAATGTATCTTATTCAAATTTGGAGGTTTAGCATATGGAATTCTTGTAATTGAAATGTATGAGGCAATGAGCCATTGTTTTACATGCAATTATTCATCACATCTCATTGAAAATCAGTTTTAAACCCATGTTTTTGAATCAATTCATGATGGGATTTGAGGCTGCACCTTCTTGAGTCATTTCGGCTGACCAAAATGCCATTTCAGTTGACCGATGTCGTTTGGGAACTTCATTGAACAATAAAACACACATTCCAGTAGCTAAAATTACTGTTTGGGTCCATTTCGGTCGACCGATGCTTCATTTCGGTTGACCGAAGTGACCTCCCCTCAAAAATTAGCTTTCAAGAAAATTTCTATTCATTTCGGTCGACCAAAATGCCATTTCAGTCGACCTAAATAGCTCACATGCACCAGCCTTCCAGATTTTGTTTTAGCATTGTTGTTCCGACTTCAAACGGTCATAACTTCTTCATTTCTAATCCAAAATGGGTGATTCTTAAGCCTAAACTCAAGGATTTTGAGTAAAATTTCCAATGGTACCAATTTCATTCTCATATTCAAATCACAAAGGGAGTTATTCAAGTTTTACGGACACAGTGTCAGAATTTATTTAAATCAGGAATGGGCGTTTTGTGGGATTCTTGGAACCTCTTGGAATGTTGTGAAATGATTAGTTTAAGTTGTATAGACCTCATTTGACTTGCTTAGAGTCAAATTTCTCTTCTTATTTGTAAATTGACCATTTTGCCCTTGATTAACGAATTTTGCCCGTTTTAACTCTAGTTTCCTCTTTAGCTCTTTTTAAGTTCCGTGACTTCATGGATGGTCACATTGGTGTCTTAAGGATGATTTAAATCTCTAGAGACCTTGGTTTGTCTTTCGCTTCCGCATTTTAGATCCTTTACTAGGGTCAACTTTTGGGTCATCACTGACGCACCGGGTTGAAAAATTTGGGCCGTCACAAGTGATATCAGAGCTCCTAGATTTGAATACCTTAGGATGATGGGTTTCGGATGCATATCATGCATTTATTAATCTACTTTGATATATTCACATGCTTTTGATAACATGTTTTGGCGTTGTAATATGTTTACGTGTTTCTTGATAACACACTTGGTATTATGACATGTCTCTATGCTTATATGCTTATGTGTTTAAAAGCATCCTTGTTTGACATGTATACTTACTTGCTTAAGTGCTTAACTATTTAAAGAGCTTTCTTTGATTACTTTAGCATGACCATATATTGCATACCTTGTCTTGCTTTGTGTTTCGTGCATTCATAGTATGAGTTGCATTCGGTCATAATAACTTGTGTTATTGTTGACCTCTTTTCTTTCGTACATTTAGCATCATGGTTGTCACACATAGAGAGTGTTCATGTCAAGGCATTGAGGAGCAGGTGGATGACACCAAGTTTACAAGGGGTCCGGAGGCCCAGGATTCCAGTTCTTAGCGTGGATGCTAATCTACCGTGGGCACCGACTTACGAGGAGCGGGTGGCTCAGGGAATCAATCAGGGGATCGCTAAATCCCCACAGGAATTGATACGTAAGCAGGTGATAGGGATACAAATTCCGACACCGGCACCAGCACTGATAGTTAATAAGTTGATGGAGTACTTTATGCGACTACAGAGGATTAAAATTAATCCATTTGCAGGGATTTCAGATCCGCTAGTCTCAGAAGCTTGGTTAGACCTTATGGTTCGCAAGTTGGATAGTATGGCGGTACCCACGGACAAGTTGAGGATTTCTTTGACTGCCTCTATGCTCATGGGAGATGCAGATATTTGGTGGAGGTCTATGACCAATGTCCACAATGTTGAGGTGATGACTAGGAATGAGTTCAGAGATTTGTTCTTCGAGCACTTCTTTCCTAGGGTTATGAGGCGGGAGATGAGGATACAGTTCACAGGTCTTTATCAGGGCGCTATAAGTATCATTGAGTATGAGACACGATTTACTTCCCTCTCTCGTTATGCCAAGGACATGGTGGCGACAGATGAGGCCAGGGCAATGAAGTTTCAGGATAGACTACATCTTGACATCAGGCCACGGGTCTCAATTCTTAATTTGAGGACTTACAAAGAGGTGGTCCAGAGGGCTATGTTAGCTGAGGTAGAGGAATGGGATCAGTTACGGATCAGGGGTTCACATACGCAGCCTCACAGAGACAATCCATCATCTTCCAGGAGTCAGTGGAAGAAGGCTAAGACAGGGAACAATATTCACTTACAAGGGGCACCGCAGCAGACTCGTTCTGCACACACAGTTCCTGTATCTTAGGGATCAGCCCGGGGTATGGTTTGTTACCATTTTCAGCAGCCGGGGCACATCAAGCTTCGATGCCCACAGCTTCAACCACATGCCAGTCAAACATCAGTTTCTACAAGAACAGGGCAGGGAGCTTGCTTCTATTGCAAGTGACCAAGTCATCTCAAGAAGGATTGTCTAAGGTTGTTGAATAAGTCACGTAATGGCATAGATTCACAGATGGTACCGGCACAGTCTGGTTTCAGAGTTCCTCAGGCACCATAGCTAGTGGCGCCAGTTGGCATTTATCTAGCTAGGGGTTCTACACCTACTACTTCTACACGTTAGTCAGACTATCATGGCAATTCAAAGCAGGGCTCAGGGGCTCAGGGACGAGTCTATACTCTTCCACAGGCGGATGCTTCTGCAGGGACCTCTTCAGTTTGAGGTATCTTTCCAGTTTTCAATTCTTAGGCACGGGTTCTTGTTGACACAGGTGCATCACATTCTTTCATTTCTACATCATTTGCACATTCATTGGGTCTAGAGGTCACACTTCGGGATAGTCTTCTCTGTGTTAACATACCAGTTGGGGGTCCAGTGTCTTTGGATCTTGTTTGTCAGGGTTGTGCTATTGAGATAGCTGGGCGGACCTTAGAGTTCAATTTCGTTGTTCTCGACATGATAGGCTTTGATGTTATTCTCAGGATGGATTAGTTGGCATTCTTTTGGGCTACGATCGATTGCTTTCGCATAGGGTGTCTGTTTACACTCCCAAGGGAGGTTGTTTCCATTTTATGGGAGATTGAAATGATTCCCACCCGGCGATGGTTTTTAGCATTGGTGACTAGAGTCGCCACAAATCCTACTTGGCTAGTTTGCTAGTTGACGAGGATAGCAGTTTGGGTAGTGTTTTTCCGAAAGTTGTTGAGGATTTTGTTAATATCTTTCCAGAGGAACTGACATAGTTACCTCTTTTAAGGGAAGTTATTTTTGCCATTGATGTCATTCCTGGTACAGCACCCATCTCTATAGCACCAAACCGTATGGCACCAGCAGAGCTTGATGAACTGAAAGGTCAGTTGGATGATTTGAATATTAAGGGCTTTATTCGTCCTAGTGCTTCACTATGGGGAGCACCGGTTCTTTTTACGAAGAAGAAGGATGGGTCTTTGAGACTTTGCATTGATTATTGCAAGTTGAATCACGCTACGATCAGGAACATGTATCATTTGCCTAAGATTGATGACTTGTTTGATCAGTTAAAAGGAGAGGCATGATTTTCGAAGATTGATTTGAGATCGGGTTACTATCAGTTGAGGGTTAAGGATGAGGGTATATCCAATACCATTTTTCGCACATGGTATGGCCATTATGAGTTTCCGGTGATGCCATTTGGTTTGACCAATGCTCCAGTAGCTTTTATGGATTTAATGAATCGTGTATTCAGTGACTATCTTGACAGATTTGTGGTGGTGTTGGTTGATGACACTCTCGTGTACTCAGCTTTGAGGGAGGAGCTTGAGTATCATTTGAGAACAGTTTTGCAGATCCTTAGGGATAACCGATTGTATGCCAAGTTCAAGAAATGTGAATTTTGGCTACCGGAGGTGAAGTTCCTTGGACATGTTTTTGTCAAAGGGCGCTGTTACAGTGGATCCATCGAAGATTGAGTCTGTAATGGATTGGGAACGTCTGAAGACGGTGTTTGAGGTTCGGAGCTTTCTTGGCCTAGCCTGCTACTACAGGAGATTTGTTTAGGATTTTTCTCATTTAGCGGCACCTATGACTCGACTTACTCACAATGGAGTCAAGTTTATATGGAATGAGGCTTGTAATTTTGCTTTTTTGGAGTTGAAGATTAGGTTAACATCAGCTCTAGTTTAACATAGTTTGGGTTACGTGGTCTATTGTGATGCTTCGCGAGAAGGTTTAGGGTGTGTTCTGATACAAACTGATTAAGTGGTAACTTATGGGTCTCGACAGTTGAAGACTCACAAGTTGAACTATTCGACACATGATTTGGAGCTAGCAGCAGTTATCTTTACCCTGAAAAGATGGAGACATTATTTGTACGGGGAGAAGTTCGAAGTTTTCTCAGATCACAAGAGTCTCAAATATCTCTTCTCTCAGAAGGATTTGAATTTGAGACAGCGCAGATGGGTCGAGTTCATGGAGGACTACAACTTTGAGTTGCAGTATCATCCGGGAAAGGCCAATGTGGTGGCTGATGCATTGAGTAGAAAGTCATGGAGTACTTTTGCTAGCATTTCCTTACAAATCTTGGTTTACAGTTGTATGAGGATGTTTCACCGGCTATCTTGTTTAGCCTTGTGGCTCAACTGGCTCTTGTTAGCAGCATCATTGAGGCACAGCAGGGGGATAGGGAGATGAAGTCCATCCACGTTCGGATTTCAGGCAGCAAGAATGTAGAGGGTTGGACCTTGCATTCAGACAGTGGTCTCAGGTACAAAGGGAAGATGTTTATTCTTTTGTCTTGTCATGACGTTGTTCTTCGGGATTTTCACCATTCTTGACTCACAGTTCATCCTGGTGGTACAAAGATGTATCACAATTTGCGGTGACAGTTTTGGTGGAAAGGTATGAAACGGGATATTTCTCAGTTCGTGGTTAAATGCCTTACTTGTTAGCAAGTGAAAGCAGAGCATCAGAGACCGGCAGGTTTATTACAACCACTACCAGTGGCAGAGTGGAAGTAGGAGCACATCACTATGGATTTTGTGACGGGATTTCCAAGATCCAAGGCAAGGAATGATGTTGTTTAGGTTATTGTCGACAAATTGACTAAGAAGGCACACTTTTTGCCTAAAGCAGTGACAGATGACGCAGAGAGACTTAGTGGGTTGTATGTGAAGTTGATTGTCAGGCTTCACGGGGTTTCAGTATCCATTGTTTCGGATAGGGATCCCAGATTCACGTCTCACTTTTAGCAGAGTTTTCAGAAGGCTCTTGACACGGGGCTTCATTTCAGCACGGCATTCCATCCTCAAACTGATGGTCAGTTAGAGCGTATCATTTAGATATTGGAGGATATGCTACGGGATTGCATTTTGGATTTTAGGGGTAGTTGGGAAGACTACTTACCCTTGGTTGAGTTTGCCTACAACAACAGTTACCAGACCAATATCGGCATGGCACCTTTTGAGGCGCTGTATAGCAAACCTTGTAAATCTCCAGTTTATTGAACCGAGGTAGGTGATATAGTCACCTTGGTCCCGATATTGTCTTTAAGACTACATAGAAAATTAAGTTGATTCAGCAGTGGTTAGCTACAGCTCAAAGTAGGCAGAAGAGTTATGCTGACAAGAGGAGGAGATCATTGTCTTTTGAGGTACCACGTCTTTCTCAAGATTTTTCCACAGAAGGGACTTCTGAGATTCCGGCAGACGGTCAAGTTGTCTCCTAGGTTCATTGGACGATTTCAGATTTTGGAGTGCGTCGGTGAAGTTGCTTATCGTTTAGCATTGCCGCCAAACCTATATAGGGTTCACGACGTCTTTCATGTCTCTATGTTAAAAAAGTACGAGCCGGATCCATCGCATATTTTACGGTGGACAAATGTTATTAGGGTCCAGTCCATATTCTTGATTCACGGGAGTAGGTCTTGCGGACTAAAACCATTCCATTGGTTAAGGTCTTATGGAGACATCATGGCATTGAGGAGGCTACCTGGGAGTTCAAACAAGAAGTTCGTTCTCGGTATCCCAATTTATTTTCTCTTTCAGGTACGACTCAATTTCGGGGACAAAATTCTCTTAAAGAGGGTAGGTTATAATGACCCGGTCATTTTCCTTCCTTTCTTTTTTCGGTAAATTCTTTTTCTTTTTTTTTTTGTCTTTTCTCTATTTCGTCTTTTTCCCGTTTATCATTTTCCTTGCATAATCTCACTTTTTGTGCTCAGATTTGATTCCAGCTTTGCATGCATCCATAATAATTGATTTACAAGATACTTGTATTTTTACTTTATTAGGAAAACATGCTAGTTGCTTACTTTTTCACAAAGGGCAAGGATGCATGGTTTCTTGGAAACATTCTAGATTTTTGGAGTTTTAGTATAATTATGTAAGGTAATTATTTTTCGTCTTGGAGACCATTTTGCAATTTAATTTGGAAGATATTTTGAAAAATGACCTTTTTGCAATTTTTGAAAAGTGTGACAAGTGTCACACTCTCATGGAGCCACTTATTGGCATTGGGGTGGAGTGACTTGGAAGCATAATCATGTGATATGTGGAGGGTGGAGATTTACCCACTTGTTAGCCTAGGATAGGTGCACTTGTTGGCTTGGATGGTTGACAAGTGTAAGCCTAAGATTAAGGATAGGAAGGTGCTATGGATTGGTGACAAGTATAGGCTCACAATTAAGTCTTGCATTGTGTGTGTGAGAGAGGTAGTGTAAGAGCATCTAGTGAGTGGAGGAATACTAGATCCTCCACTCACCATTTTTTCACTTTATCTCTTTCAATCCATTTGCTCTCAAGAACCCTAACCTAGCCACCATTGAAGAAAAGCTTGGCTTAGAGCTTATTACTTCATTTTGGCCTCCTTCCACTCACCTTAGACTTAAAACCTTGGGAAGTAAAAGTTTTCTCTCACTCTCCTCTACAAAACCCTAAAAATTTTTTCTATTTTTAAGTTTGGTTGCTTGGATTTTAGAGATTCAATTCTCTATTGAGGTAGAGGTGGTAGTATGTTTATATTTTAAGTGTTTTATAATCCTTTGGGGTTTAATATATATTGTGTACATGCTTTTAATATTGTAGTCTTGCATATTATAGGAATTCCTCACGTGTGACTTAGGATTTATTGATTTAAGCATGTATGATATGTATTATATTGTGTAGAATTATTGATGTCATCTACAATTTTTATTAACTTGAATTGCTATATTTGTTGAGATGATAACTCTATATTCTTGTGGATTACTAATCGTAATTATTTTAGAAGCTTATGACTAAAATGTTAAGATTTAGTATATGAAGCTTATTGTTGAGGCATAATTTAAATTGATAAATTGGTGGTATTATATTGTATATTATATCATGATAAAGACTTGTCATTTGGTATGCCATTTTAGACTTGGAACCCTAAGACACGGTTTGTGTGGTTTCAAAATACTTGTGCATGGAAAGTGGTTTATATACCTTAATTATAGTGTATGAGTTTTGAACTTGATTATGATTTTGGATTCTCTTAGGACATTGTTACAAGTGATATGGCTAGAGTTTGGCTCTAGTGCGGGAGATATGAGTTCTCCACATTTGAGATAGTACGCACTAAGGTGGTCTTCCCAGCAGGTTAATGCTCGGAATAACCGTTTAGATCTTGGTTTATTCCGAGACGTGATGCCCAAGTCTTCTACTAATTGATCTCGTATTCAATTCCAAGTTAACAACCAATGCTTAATTGTAACTTGTAATTTTTGCTATTGGCGAATTGATATTGTTAAGTACATTGATGTTGATATGTGTTAAAGAATCATTTAAGTTAGCTTAAGATGACCCCTTAGAACACCTTGAACATAGACGTTAATTAGAATGATCCCTTGTATTCGTATATATTGATCTTACAATGATATTGAAACTTTAGGGTATACACATATGATTCTTCCTGATGAGCGCTGAAAAGTGCGCATTTAAACCCCTTAAGCTTTGGTATTCTAGGACCTTTATCTATCTTATTTTCCCAATTTAGACTAATTTTGTATTATTTCCACTTTCAGGTACTTATCCCCAAAATAAGCTAACTCAGCTAAATGAGAGCATAATTGAAGCAATCTTGAGATGAATCAAAGAAGGGAGCAAAGTGGGAGCAAAAGGAAGCAAATGGTGGAAATTCAGCAAGTTCGATCGATCTCAGGAAATATTCGATCGATCCAACTTTGATCGATTTCAGCACTTCAAGATGGATCTGAACTATTTTGTCTTTATCCAAAGATCTCACAAAATTCGATCGATCTAACTTTCTTCCGATTGATCGAAAAGATTCCATCTTATCTAATTATACCACCACACCTACCACTTTTGTCTCTTTTCCAAAAATATCTCCAAAATATCTCAGATTTGTCTTTATCCAAAAAGGCGCTGCCATAGAGGATCGATCCAGCTTAAGTTTGATAAATCTCAACCATGTTTGATCGATCTCAGAGAATGTTTGATCGATCGAACTTCCCCAAGTGTGAGAAAATTCAATTTCCAGCTCATTAAAAGTTGTCCATATCCAATCATTAGGAGGAATATTGGTGAACGAACCCAGGTCATTGGGGGTGACATTTAACCTACCTATATAAGAAATATGAGTCATTCTTGAGAGAGATACTTAGAGAGACTTTTGACACAATTTTCATATCATATTCCTAGTAAGGAAGAAAAGAAGAGAGGAGGCTAGAGACACAAGCTTGGAGTTCTTCCATCAACCAAGAAGATGAGCAATTTCTACCATGGAGTTAGCCCTTGAGGGTTGGAGGACACCATCCATGAGTGGCTAGACATCCTCTTGGGGCTAGAGTTAGCCCTAAGCATGCTTTCTACATCTTGATTTATGTATTTTTGAGGGAATTTGTATTGTGATAGATGTTTTGACATTTTTATATACATAGATCTTGTTTATTCAATGATTTGTGTGGTTTAATACTTCCAATTGATTATTTTATTCTATCCATATGTCTATGTATGCTAGAATAGATGTTCATGAGTTTGTCTTTAGATTTTGTGCTATTGATGCATGTCTATGTGTATTGATGCTATAGATCTAGAGATTGTCAAGACATTGTGCTTAATAGAATGCTCTTATGGCTTATTTGATGGTTCATACTCATTTCTTGATGAATTGTGCCTCTCCCTTAGTTTAATTAGTTTAATTTCATGTCATTAGCTTAATTGTAGTATAGTTGTAGTTTAGATGTTAAATGGGAAGACAATCCATGCTTGTTGTTTGATATTCCATACTTATGAAAATAAGTAGCATATGTCTCTAACCTTATGATGTGTTTGGATTGTGAGCTTAAAGAAATGATTAATGGCTTAGTTTGATATATTGTGCTATACACTATGTTGCTTAGACAATATATACTTAATTAGTCATCCATGCTTGTTGAAACAACCACACACACACACTATTGTTGCAATACATGTTTTCCCCCTCATTAATCATTCATTAAGGGTGTAGAAAAGCTATACTTAATGGTAATCTCTAAATCCCAATATCTCTCTCTCTTATTTTCTCTCTATTGCATTTAATTGTTTACTTTAGTTTAAATTGCATCTTAGTATAATTCAATCCCCAACCAATCTTTTGATCACTCAACCTACTAACCCTAATCTCGATTCCACAACCTAATATGACCCACCAATCCCTTGGGACGATCCCTACTAGCCCTAACTATATTTTTAGTGAAAGGTAGTAGTAGCAAATTATAAATGTAAAACTTGGCCACACTCATCTTAGTCCAACTTTGCAAGCTTTTTGGGTGTTTGACGACGGCACCACCACTTCCTACTAGTAACTTGATTACTCACCCTAGTGGTTTGGGTTGTTTTACAAGTAAAGAGATTATGTTCTTGGATGCTCATTATCCTTAGGGGCTTATGAGCAATTTGAAGCATTTTTGTACATTGACATGCAAATGTTTAGCATGCTTTACTTTTGATGATGTATTTTGTATACCATGGGTATATGATATTTTAGAAGCCAATGTAGCTTCCTTGATGTGTAATAGTACTTAAGTACTTACTTTTGACACTATTATCATGTGTGTAATGAGGCCAAGGGCCAAACATGTTTACTTTGTGAACTTGTACTCATTTGGCACTACATTTTGCTTTAAAAATGTATCTTAATCAACTTTGGAAGTTTGGCATATGAAATTCTTGTAATTGACATGTATGAGGCCATGAGCCATTTTTTTACATTCAATTATTCATATTAGATTTGTTGATATGTTCACATACTCACATCTCATTGAAACTCAATTTTAAACCTTTATTTTTAAACCAATTCATGATGGGATTTGAAGCTTGGGTTAAGCCTCAATGTTTTTGGTATTTAGCTAGTCCTACAGCACCTTCTCGAGTCATTTTGGCCAACCGAAATGCCATTTTGGTCAACCAATGGCTTTTGGGAACTTCATTGAACAGTAAAACACACATTCTAGTAGCCAAAATTACTGTTTGGGTCTATTTCGGTCAACCGATGCTTCATTTCGATCTACCAAAGTGACCTCCCCTCAAAAACCTGCTTTCAGGAAAATTTCTGTTCATTTCAGTCGACCGAAATGCCATTTCGGTAGGCCTAAATAGCTCTCATGCACCAGCCTTCCAAATTTTGTTTCAGCATTATTGTTCCGACTTCAAACGGTCATAACTTCTTCATTTCTAATCCAAAAGGGGTGATTCTTGAGTCTAAACTCAAGGATTTTGAGTCAGCTTTACAATGGTATCAATGCCATTCTTAGATTCAAATCACAGTGAGAGTTATTTATGTTTTAGGGACACAGTGTCCGATTTTGTTTAAACCGGGAATGGACATTTTGTGGGATCCTTAGCCAAAGTCCTTAGAACCTCTTGGAATGTTGTGAAATGATTAGTTTAGGTTATATAGACCTCATTTGACTTGTTTAAAGTCAAATTTTTCTTCTTATTTGTAAATTGACCATTTTGCCCTTGATTAACAGATTTTGCCCATTTTAACTCTAGTTTGCTCTTTCGCTCTTTTTAAGTTCCGTGACTTCATAGAAGGTCACTTGGTGTCTTAAGGATGATTTATATCTCTAGAGACCTTGGTTTATCTTTCGCTTCAGCATTTCGGATCCGTTACCTGGTCAACTTTCGGGTCATCATTGACGCACCGGGTTAAAAAACTTAGGCCGTTACACAATGGATGCAGTCATCTAACCTCTTAGATATCATCTTTTAAAGCCCAAAATCACTGGTTTTGACTGATATTATAATTAAGGCCTTGAAATAAAGAAAAACACTAAAACAATATAAAATTATAATAAAATTATCACTAAGAGAATAACATACGCAAATTAAGGACTAAAATGTATAGCATTCAGTGCCAAACAGATGGATGGAGGGGCGGAGGCGGAGGTTGGATAGCGAAGAGAATACGAGATTATGGAAAGAGATGGGAGATTTTTGTTGAGATGGGTTATACTCTTTAAAAATGGTTCTAATTCATTTTTAAAAAATTTTAATTAAAAAATTTTAATACTGTAAATTTTTTAAGACACTTGTTGCCATTTGATTGGACCACATCACCCATAAGAAGAAACTTTCTTCGGATGGTATAAGAGGGAAGTATTGTCCTTTAGGAAGATCGGTGTAAATTTTGAATTGACAAAAATAAATAAATAAAATAAAATAAACAACGGATAACTAAGTTTTGTAATTTATCCTCGGCGGCATTTTGGTAAATTACCGGAAGCCGGATGTCATGTGGATGAGAATTAGATAAAAAGGGGACCATAGAAGGACCACCTCTAGCGTCATGCATGTGAGGTTGGTGGGAGTTCAACCATAAAAGTATCATGGTAGAGCAATAATTACACTATTGATAGAGACCGAAGCAATAATAATAATAATTAATAGAATAAGGAATAGCCTTGTTAAATATTTTTCTTTTTAAGGGTGAGAGAGTGAAAAAGCAGAAGAAAAATTATCATGTAGAAGCTTCTAAATTTTCTACCTAACACCTTTGAAAAGGAAAAAAAATAATAATAAAGTGCAATGAAATGTTGAAGTGGTCCTTATTCTATGTGTGAGGCCCATTGTCTTTTAGGTTCTTGCTTCGGTTTTCCTACCACCCATGTGTCCTTTTGCTTATTGTCACTCATTCATTCCTTGGATTGCTTTCCAAGGATTGGAGTCCATTTTTTTCCTCCGTGCAAATTTTGCATCCCACTCAAAATTGGTTTTGTAATAGATATTTAAATTGTCATTGTATATATAGATCGGGTATTTTTCACAATTTGAAAATTGAGAGTTCAAATTTTCTTGGGACTAGTTTTACTTTGCGCGAGAGAAGTGTTGGTTTTTAATATTATTTTACATAAAATGTGTGATTATGAAAAATAATTTATATATATATATATATATATATATATATATATTCTTTTGGAGCAGGTATATCAGTTTCACAACACACATACTATTTAAGTCAGCAGTGCAGTTCGAAAGCGAGACATAAAAAACTTACCTTCTGAATTCCTGCCAACGCCACTATACCCCTGGAGGCAAAAATAATTTACATTTAAAGTAATGCTATAGATCTCCTTATTAATTATTTAACTTTTCATAAACTTCAAAAAAAATATTTTAATTTAGTGATTAAAATATGAGAGTTCATTCCTCTTATCACGAGCAAACTCTTTTAATAATATTACTCTTTATATATGTGTGCGCGTGCGCAGACACACACAAAGTTATACGCCAACTGTAAGCACTCCCAAAAAAGGGACGTTTAAATTGCATCTATAACTTCCAAGCAAATTATTTGAATTGATGTGTTGATGCAGCAAAGATCAACTTCTCTCCACATATTCAATTGATAACCAATGGGGAAAAGGGCTGCATTCAAGGCTCCTATCTTTTATACATCAGATCCAAAGTTATCCATGTATTGTAAGTTATATCATTTTACTTTCAAGGAAATGAATAAAGGGAAAAATAAAACAAAAACACACCTCATTTATTCTTAATTAATTATATTGTATGGATAACTATAGTGTATCTAATTGTAGTGAATTCTAGCTTCTTCATTTTTTTAAAAATGAACTTCATCACCTAATATATATAGTTTCCTCAAGTAATGAATGACTTGTTTTTTATGTTATATACTAAATTGTGTGTTGGGAAATTTCGAAGTAAAAATTTGGTATATATCTATCTGTAACTTTTATTTTATTTGAGTCATTTGTTGGCCAAAAAAAAAAAAAATTGAATGTTTTTGTGAGGACACTTTGCATATAACTTAATTATGTTTTTGTGCAAATTCTTTTTAATGTCAAAATAGTGAAGGTCATCGAGTGGAAGTTAAAAACTACTACTAAAAGAAAAAGGAATGGAAGTTGGGTGGCCCATTTCATCTTCGAATGGTATTATTTGTGTTCTATGCACTGTATGTATTAATAATGGAAGAACACCCTTAAAAACATAAGGAAACTACTTAAAATTAAACTCCCTCTCTAAATTATGAAAAAAATATAAAATAAGAAATCTAATTATTAAAAATACTAAATACCAAACAAAATTGTCCAATATCAGTTTCCTACACTTCAAAAAAACTCGTTCACAAGTTGGGTTGCGAATAAAGTGACCAATAATATACGAGTACAAACAAAATTTCATACCACAAAATTTCATACCAATGAACTAAATCTTGTTACTTCATAAACTTCTTCAGTCATGGTAGTAAAAAATTCATGCTTTAAAAATATCATTTATGTCCCCGATTTACCACACCAATGATCAAAATTGTAAGATCATCCAAATCTACAGGCACAAAATTGTGCAAGAGATCTTTCATATTGTGGACCTTGTAGACATTAAAATTTAGAGATTGTTTCATCACTGTTTGATTGGTCAAAGAGTCAAATTTTTTATTTATTTATTTTTTAATCAAGTCAAAAATCGCAAGTGTAGGTCCATCAATTGACACCCGGCCAAATTCAAGGGTCAAACTTTTCATGAATTTGTTAAACTTAAATTCAAATTTGTTTCCAAACAAAGAGAGACAAATATATCTTGATTCTGAGAAATTAGAGCAATCATGGAAAGTTTTCAAATTAAGTACCCCACTCTTTGGCATGGGTTACATAGATAGACAAAGAGAGATCAAAAGAATACTAAAGATTTGCCAAATCTCTAGACATTCAAGGCGAAGATTAACAAACATGTCACACAAGTGTCATTCTTCATCAAACACCTTCAACACTCAAAGTTTTTAAAAACTAAGAACAACAAGCACATCACACAAGTGTCGTTCTTATCAAAGACCTTCAACACTCAAAGTTTCTAAAGACAAAGAATAACAAGCACGTCACACAAGTGTCGTTCTTCATCAAAGACTTTCAACACTCAAAATTTCTAAGTACGAAGAATAACAAGCACGTTACACAAGGGTCATTCTTCATTGAAGACCCTCAACACTCAGAGTTTTACTCAGAATTTTTGAAGACGAAGAACAACAAGCATACCACACAAGTGTCGTTCTTTTTTAAAGACCATCAATCCACTTTTCTAGATCAAGCCCCATTGACCCTAGGCCATAAATCCAGTCAAGCCTTCTTCAACCTTGAAGATTTAAAGAAAAGTTCAACACAATTGGTTCAAAATCAAACTTTTGAAGCCCTTACCCTGAACACCAACGAGATTTAATCAAAGGAATTCTATGTTGTAATTATAAATTTGACTATAAAGGATTGTACTTATTTCCTGATTATAAATAAAATTGTTATTTTATGCTTATTTTTGTTCCTAGATTTTCGGACACAAAATTTTTGTATACAAATTTCTGGCACACCCAGTCGGACGTCTTTGCCTCTCTTCTTTAACTCCTTAATCACTTCATCAACATCTTTTCTCACTTGCATCAATGACCTCTAAGAACATCTATATTGCAAAGATCGATCAGCTCACCAAGATCTTTGTAGTTGAAATACGCACGCAAGGCATGTATTGAGGGCTCCTCTACATCCTTCAAGGGATTAAGCCTCGTACATTTGAAGAGCCATGACATGGAACTCATCATAGCAAGTCACGGTGTTGAAATTCCCTTACCATCTGAAGAAATTAGGCTAGAGAATGGTGAGTTTCAAGTACATGAATTCATGGAGTCTTTAACTGCAACAAGTGTTCTAGCAGTTAGTGGCCACTAGAAGGTGATAAGGAAGAAAAGAGGTCGCCATATGCTTAAGCAATGAAAGGAAAAAGAAATCATTTCCCTGAGGAAGATGTTTCCTACACACTTGAAGATCTTTTCGAAAAAGGATTGATCGAACTTCCCACACCCAAATTGCCCGAAGAAGTTGGTTGCAATAGAGAGTTTTTCACATAAAATCAATAGGACAAAATCAGGCCAAATTCCTCTATACGTCAAAATTCAAGAGAGAAAAAAAGAGTATTTATATTGGTTTGAGAGTCCTTATATAGGTTGAAAATTAGGTCAAAATCAATTAATAATGTTTCCCACAAGTTTGGTTAATTAAAATAGGAAATTGAAAAGTAACCAAAAACTGAAATCTCAGACATGTCAGGAGAAGTGCGACTAGTTTGATTGCTCCAGAAGTCAAAATTTGGGATTTTTGAATTGTGCAACGGGTCGGGAATAAAATGACCGGTCGGCTTGTCCTAGGTTCCAAAGAATACCCAACTAAGAAAGTTGGATGAGTCGCAAAATGTGCTCACAGGTCGAACTTTGCAAAATTTTAAATTTTTAGATCAAAAATCCTAATTTTGCAATCCCAACCAAATTTAAATATATGTGAATGTTGTTATCACTCAATATACCTTTTCTAATCTGTGTTGTCATTCAGTCGAAGTATGTCCACACTTAATTTCACTTGAAGTTTTTGCTGACTAAAAGTAAATCAAGAGTTATAATTCGGACTTGTTTTGAATACGAAATTAGTCAAATACAAAATCATGTATCTCACAGTTGTGCATTTTGTTTTTGTGTTAGCTTAATTGATTAAGAACTTAAATTATTGAAAATATTTTCACAACCATTTTCGTATATATAAGCATTATTCTAATTATAATACCAATAAGTAAAAAAATATATATAATACAAAAAAAAAAGAAAAAAAAAAAAAGAATTGTTTTGACGAGGGTACATGTAAAGGCAAATCATTTGTTTCCATCGTAGACTTCCTCTATCATACACGTGGATAAATGAAGTCAAACATCCCTTAATTCATTCGTTTTCTACATCATTCATTGACCCACGTCTTTGAAAGTTCTGATTCACTATCCTATTCAAAATGAATTATTATTGAGTATTTCAACACTAAATATCTAACTAGTTTTAATTTTATTAGCACAAGTTGACACTTCAAATTAAATTCTTTTAAGGAAAAAGCTTGCCCGTAGACAGACGACTTGGATGGCCCAATTAGTCCAAATAAAGCAACTGCAAAACTTGTATGCAATGTATAGTTCAATATGTAGCTGATTATGAAACCCTTGATTGATCCTTCTTCACCAATTAAGTCAACGTGTAATTAAGTAAAAACATTATTAATTACTCGGTGCAGTAATTAAGGACATTTTGAAGAACATGTGTTATTTGTTTAGATTAACTTCTTGTATTTATATTTGACTATTCACAATATCATTGTTGCGCCACATATAAAAAGAGAAATGTTAAGAGAAATCGTCTTAGCGACGAGAAAGTATAATATTCTGATAATTCCAATTCTTGAATGTGGTGGGTCTATCACCTCTATTTGGTGTATTTTATTAATTACCTTATCTCCTTCTTTTACGTAACAATAAAAACTTAATTTTTAGAGACAAGTTACTGTTTTAAATATCTTATATATCTCCTTTTCTCTTATTTGGATCATATAAACCCCACACAATTTTTAGCATGGCTGTTTTTGACTAAATTTGCTATTAACCTAAGTAATACTTTGTGTTCAGATTCAAATGAAACCTAATTTTCTGAATACTTCAAATCACAATTGAGCCTCCGTCAATATCAACAAAAACCATATAGAATAAGGTTGTATAACCACGTCTAACGTGTTTTAAGAATCATAACAAAGCAAATCAAAATGTGTCTTAGAATCATAACAAAGCAAATGAAGCGTGCCAAATTGAATCTTTCAATTTTTTTCTTTCTAAAAACAATTTTCTGTTTTACAAAAACACAAATTCAGAAAATTGTACAAAATCCTGCCTAGTTGATAGTTTTTTAGAACTATTTTTTTAAAACTCAACTAAAAAATATAGATAGTTTTTTTTTTTTTTTAATTAAGAAAACTGTATTTTATAGTTTTGTGCAAACAATTTTCTAAGTTGAAGATAATAGTGTTTTGAGTTTTAAATCAAACAGACCTAATTTAATCATTGAACTACATCAGACCTTAAATTAGCATGATCTAATTTAAAAGCATGAAGAATCAAAGCAACAACCTAGTTAGGTTTTCATTTTCAACTAGGGTTTGGCTGGTGTTCTTAATTGCTGACTTAATAATTGTTAGGTCGGTGAAGAAACTGTACTGTACTGCGGATAGCTAGTTCTTAGTTTGGTCACATATTTATATAGTTTTTAAGTGCTTTTATTAATATATATTGGAAGATATACAGGTTAACCACCTATTTCTCTTCCTCTCTTCCCGTCCTCTCACGGCTTATCCATTGACCATCCATTAAAAAATATAAAAAAATAAAATAAAACAGCCTATATGTTTTTTCAAGTAAGACAAAACCCATAAAACTCTTCAACTACGAAAGTAATACTAATGTAAACAAAAGGGTAAAGTGAGGGCCTTCAAATTTCCATTTTGTCCCCATGAATTAACAATATCTATATCAAAATTAAGTTTTACCATATAGGGGTGCTAAAAAGATATAGCTAGATATTCAACAGAGGAAAGAGAAAAAAAAAAAAAAAAGAACCACCACCTTCTGAAAAATCTTTATAGGGGGTAAGAGATGTTCTTTCCACAGCTCATTTATATTTATAAACCGTTTGCTCACATCTTTATGCAAAATTTTAAATTCATTTTAGAACTTGTCCACAGTCCCTACTATTTGGAGCAACTTAAATGAATCTTGTCCCATCATTATACTCTCATTGTACATTTAAATCACATGTTATATTAATATATATTTTTCATTATCTTTGTCTATGGTTCATTAATTTCCACTGCAAAATGCCAAAAACTCATCATTTCTCCACGAAAAATAAGCAGAAAATTATCTCGTCTCTCTTCCCCATTTTGAGCTCAATAGTATAATCTTTTTTACTTTATTAAGTTTATTTGTACATTTTATTTTAGGATAAATTACATTGCGGCCTTTTTTAAAATTTAAACAAATTATTGGTAAAACATTTGATCTTTATTACTTTAACTTTTCTTGAAATTTAGTGTGTGTGATCAACGACAAATCCTTCTCCTAATGAAAATTCAAAATATGATCGACTTAGTTGCCCTTTTTGTGTGTTAAAAATATTTTAATGACTATATTTTAACATAAAATGACAATAATACCATGAAATTAATACGAAGTATCAATTTTTATATTAATTTCATATTATAAAATTTTATAATTATGAAATTATTATTAAATTAGATAAGGATATGAAAGATATTTTTTATTTTTTAGGGAATGTCAAAGAAAAATCAGTGTATCTTTTAAATCCACCAGTACCATATGCAAATCTCGTAGTCTAAATAAGCCAACTTTTCTTCAGAGAAAATATGGGCAACAACATTAAAAAAGAAAATGCATGCATATATGAATATTATATTATAATTAAAGATTAAGAATAAAAAACATACTAATTCTTTTTTGGCTGCACACAATACAATTAGTGATGATCAATATTGGAGAACATTCAACCAAATTTGATAAATGAATAACGAAATGGTCATCTGTTCTGATACTATATATATATATATATATTACTACAACAACACTACTTGGGACTTATATAATATATATGCACCACTAATTAGTAATTATACAAACAAGAGAAATACTAGAGATTTAAAACTAATATGATCAATCTCCTCATTTCTCTCTCGATCTCTTCCATTTGATACTTGATACATAATTCAAATATTTAACTTCTCGAAATACATTAATTAATCATTTCATCTCCAAGCTTCTATAATCCAAAACACCAGCCTTCAACCCTAAGAAGTCATAACCAGCTGTACCACTATTGCTGCTACTGCTAGTACCAATGTCACTACAACTGCACTCCTTACTCTTCTGTATTCCCAAGCTGCATGAAAAGCAAAGGCTAGTCCTCATTCCTGTCTTCAATGGCTGATCAGATTGGTATTGTTGGTACATGGGTGGGCTAATTCTGAGCTCAAGGTTCAAGTCAGGACACCGTTCTCGAACCGGGCTCTTCTCTTCTTTGCTGATCATGAATCCACCAGTACTGACCTTCTCTTCTTCTTTAACAGCAAAAGATATGGTGGTTGTGACATCCCGTGCCGCCGGTTCGTTGATTGGCCGGTGAGTCGTGGGATCGATGCCACGGTTCATAAGCTTCCTCCTGATGTGGGTGTTCCAGTAATTTTTTATCTCATTATCTGTTCTTCCTGGTAATCTTCCAGCTATAAGAGACCATCTATAACAAATCAACAAGAAAAACCCATTGAGTGGTTGAAGATCCGGTTAATAAAAATTAAACCGATCAAAAATTTATTTGGTTGACAGTTTTTGAAAACGTTAATCTTAAAATTAATTCCGTTAACAAGTCTAATTTCTGAGAATAATTTTAAGTACTTTTCGATTTTCGAAATTCTTGAAAATTGTTTTCAAATAATTATACTTACTTGTTACCAAGAAGGCTATGTAGTTTGATGATGAGCTCATCTTCTTCTTCAGTAAAGTTGCCCCGTTTGAGGTCAGGCCTCAAGTAATTGATCCACCGGAGGCGGCAGCTCTTGCCACACCGGAGAAGGCCGGCAGCCTTGGGAAGTGACCGCCAGCAGCCCTCTCCATGGGCTCGGATATAAGCGATAAGCCGGTCATCTTCTTCTTTAGTCCATGCTCCTTTGTTTGTATGAGCTTTTTCACAGCAAGGAGACCTTCCCATTTAGTAACTAGAACCACAAGTGAAACTACTAGCTAGCTATAACACCTCTCTTCTTTCTCTTTAATTTTTTTTTTTTTTTTTTTTTTTTTTTTGTTTGTCCTGAATTATCTTCTGGTTGCAGTGGTGAGGGTGGTTATGTAGACCTAGTTTTGGTGGTGCTTGAGCATCAAAGCCGGCCCTTATGAGGACTTGAAGATGGATTTTATAGGCTTTTGACTTGTGTGTGTGTGTGTGTGTGTGTGTGTGTGTGTGAGAGAGAGAGAGAAAGAGAGAGAGAGAGAGTCAGTGATCCTAATTGCTTCTAGATGTGAGTTGGTGAGAAAGGTTTGAGGGGAGTGGCTGGTGGCCTCTCTTTTGATGATGTATATTAGGATCATATATCATATATCATATATATATATAAAATAAGTTAAAAGGACATTAAATTATGGGTAACCTTCAGGTTGGTGTAAAGTAATGTGTTAAAGTATAGCTAGACAATGTCTCTGATCTCTCCCTTTCTTTTGTCTAATTAAATTCTTAAAAGATTTAGATTAATAATTAATTTAGTTACAACCTCAAAGTTATGCTTCTCTAAGTACTCAAGACATGTACAAGAGAAAAAATATATGAACCACTTTGATTATATAATTTTTGTTGTTGGAACTAACAAGCATTATGTTGGGTTTTTGGTAAGGTCTTCCTTAATATCTTCATAGTGAGTAGTTGGGCTTTGTAATTGTTTATTAATACGAAAATATTCATATATATATATATATATATATATATATATATATATATATATATATATCTAATGTTGTCTTTACATTGTTCATTGTTTATTAATTGGATTATCTTACCTAGCTATTAGTATTTTATTTTTATTTTTTTATTCTTGGTAATTAAAATATATTAAAGGCGCCGGGAAAAACTAGCTAGTAATATAGTATATTAACAAAAACATTAAACAAATTTCATTGGATTGATTTTTATTTTTATTTATATTTATTATTATTTTTTTTTGTATATGATGAAATTTTAGTATTCAAATTTTAATGACACATTTAAGAGAAAAAAAAATGCAATTCTCTGCTTGCATAAACCAAATTATGGTTTAATTAGAGAGTATAAAATATGTTGGGCTTCTGTATTCCTTTTTCTTCTTCAATATATTTTCAATTGCCAAAAAAAAAAAAAAAAAAAATTCTAAAGGTTATGGTGTAATTAGAGAATATAAAATCTTATAATTTAAAAAAGTTAGCTGTAGTGGGCAATTGAGGAAGTATAGTACTCTTAAGTGGGTTTTGCTATTTTTGTACATGAGTGTGGAGATGGTAGTTGTGGTTCTTTATTCTATTGGTGCTCTATCATGCAAGAGAGAGAGAGAGAGAGAGTGTGTGTGTGTGTGTCAATGTGTCTGTTGGGGT
Source organism: Cornus florida (assembly GCF_030987335.1). Lineage (NCBI taxonomy): Eukaryota > Viridiplantae > Streptophyta > Magnoliopsida > Cornales > Cornaceae > Cornus > Cornus florida. The sequence continues at coordinate 73,316,621 of NW_026775573.1, read as the reverse complement.
TTCTAGAAGACTGGGAGGTTGGTTCATGCCAGGATGATAAAAGAAAAGAATAGGTAAAAAAATGAGTGTGGTTGTGGATGTGCGTATGTGGGCTTTGGTTCACCTTCCACCTCTCTCTCTCTCTCTCTTTCTCTTTCTTTCTCTCTCTCTCTCTAACCTTGTGGTGCAAGTTTAGGCAATCTTACCTTCCAAAAAAAAAAGTTTAGACAATCTGCAGGAATGGGAAGGTTGATTCACCTTTTTGTTGCTATATTCTCCCAAATTTGCATTTTATTTGTTACCCACCACACCACCACAGATTCTCTCTCTATATAAATATTATGTAGACATATATATGACAACAACTTGTACCCTTGAATTATGATTTATGTATGTATGCGTATATATATATTATTGTATTTTGTTACCCACCACCACAAAGGATCTCTCTCTCTCCTCTGAAAACAACCCATGAATTATGTCCTTTACTCTTACCATCAACTTGGTTTTGATGATTTGAGAGAGAGAGAGAGAGAGAGAGATGGGGTCCACTAGTGTAACTTCATGTATCTATTTTACCTACCTCTTTCCCTTTTCTGACTGTCATGGTCCATAATTGGCTCCACCATTGATGTTGAACTGTGGCACGATTTATGACTTTATTCCCACACCCACACGAATTGGGTACTTCCATCATCTTTCATTTAGAAACATAAAACCTACCTAAACTTATCCCTTGTTTTGCTTTCAAAAATAGAACCCACAACAAACTCATTTCAAGCTTTTGTCATGCTCAACCATAAAAAAAAAAAAAATAAATAAAAAGTAATAATTAAAAAAAAAAAAAAAAAAAAAAACAAGAAACCAAACCTACATTTTCAGTTTGACATTTAGTTAGAACAAACGACCCATAACGCCTCCTAACTTTATGCATTAATCATATTGTGCATCCAATTAATTGCTCTATTGTGTTGATCCAAAGCACTTATGGTACCAACTAGTTTGATTGGGTTAAGTATGGTGGTTGGTACTTGGTATTCACATTGCTATATGTCAGACCAGTTTTTTACTTAATTACAAATACCTAGAGCTTCAAATGAATGGAATTAGGACAAGTTTGAGACTATTTGTTCAATTTTTGGACTCACCTTAGACTCGTGACAAGTTCGAAAAAATGAGCTTGACTCAGGTGTAATTATTAATTGTCGGGGATAAAATGTGAACAAACAATTAAGAAAAAAAACAATCACACACAATCAATATAAGGATTTACGTAATTTGGCAAAATCGCTTTGTCTACCTCCACGAAACACACTGAAAAAATTCACTTTTAACATTAATGATGAGTGTTTACAAAAAGAGCTCTCTGAGATCTACTTTTTCTCTCTACAACTATCTCCCACTCTAACATTAATTGCACATTCTCCTAACTAAGGTATGTAAAACATTCAGTATTTATTTGGAATCAATCTTTCAGTCTACAAATTTCGAAGGAAAGAGAACTCAGTTTAGGAAACCAAATCCTGCATGCTGAGGTTGCAGTTTCCTCATATTCGATCGATTGACATAACCCATATATCAATCATTACAAACTCTACTTCTTGGGCTCAAACTCTAAATAACTTCGATCGATCGAAGTATTCCTATGCTTCGGTTGATGTCACCACAAGCTCAGGGGAAAAATAATCCTTAGGGCAATACCTCATGGACCTCCAAATTGTGGTTCATGAAGTGGCAACATAAATTGGACAAGTGATTCAGGCTTCATAACCTCAACAATCTCCCACTTGGAGGCTGGAGCACGAATAAACCATCTCCATTATAACGATGTGCTCATCTCTATCTTCAAGCTAGAAGACTAATTGAAGCTGCCACAACTTCATTTTTTTTATAGTCACTGTCTTGGTTAACATGTTGATTGGATTCTCACTGCTAAGTATCTTCTTAAGTGTTAACACCCCATCTTCTAAGAGTAATCTGACGAAATGATAACAAAGTACTATGTGTTTGGTCCTCAAGTGAAATGGTAAATCTTTTTTAGATGTGTAGCACCTTGACTGTCACTATGCAAAATATTCTTCTCCTATCTGAATCCCAACTTTGCCAAAAAAATTTTGTAACCAAATCTTCTCCTTGTTGGCCTCTTCTACAACCACGTATTATGCCTTTATAGTAGATAATGCTACAATCCTCTATAATTGTGAAACAACTAACTACAGTCATACCCAATGTGAAGACATAACTGGTAATGTTCCTTCTATGATCTACCTCACTAGCAAAGTTTGTATCTACATATCTCTAAATCTACATAAGCATCTGTCAGTAGTACCATGTAAATAACTTAGTATCCACTTCAGTGCCTCCCAATCTACTTTCTAGGACTTGTCACGAACCTGCTTACGGCTCCCACTTCATAGGCAATTATCTGGTCTTGTGTACACTATGGCACATTAAACTTCCAATGATTGAAGCATATAGGACTTTAGCTAAATGTTTCTCTCATCATTTGGCTATGGACATTGATCCTTGGATAACCAAAATTGTTTAGCTAAGGGTGTGCTTACAACCATGGCATTGCTCATTTTGAACCTTTATAGTACACATTCAATGTAGTCAGTTTAAGACAACAGCAAAGTATATCTCTACTTTTCTCTACTAATTTTCATCCCAAGAATCTATTTTGATACACCAAGATCCTTCATAACAAACTCATTAAATATTTGTCTTCTAAATTTGTTGATTTCATCTATATAATAACCCGCCACTAAAATGTTATCAACATAAAGTAGTAAAATGATGTAACTGAACTCAAACCTTCTAATATAATAACAATCGTCAATGTTGCACTTATAGTCGCTATGTTTTTTCATAAACCTATTAAACTTCTTGTACCACTACCTTGGGGCCTGCTTCAAATCATACAAGTTTTTCGTTAACTTGCACACAAGTTGATTTTCCCTTTTAATGAGAAACCCTCCGGTTGTTTCATGTATATTATTTTCTCTAGGTCATTATAGAGGAAGGCAGTTTTTGCGTCTAACTGCTCAAGGTGTAAATCATATATTACAACAATGCTCAAAACTGATCGGATGGTAGTCAGTTTCACAACCAGTGAAAAGATGCCTGTGTAGTTAATTCCTTCTTTTTGTTGAAAGCCTTTAACTACTCACCTCGCCTTATATCTTTTGGAACCATCATGTTCCTCTTTAAGCCTGTACACCCATTTATTGTGAAGTGTTTTCTTCCCTATGGTAACTCAACTAGCTCCCATGTCTTGTTGGAGATAAGGGACCTCATCTCATCTCTCATTACAAGATCCCACTTTCTAACATCTTCTACCTAACATGCCTCATCATAGAATTTAGGTTCACCACCATCTATAAACAACAAATAATACACATACCTAATATTTGGTGCATGCATAAGGATGGGAAGACCTCCTAGGTGCAGGAGTATAAGTTGGACTATTTGGTCCTCTCTATTGTATAGGTTCCTCTAACTGAGAGCTCTCAAATGTCTAATGTGCCACATTACTCTTTGGGTTATCATCCAACTCAACATATTCTGGATCATTCTATACTATATTATTGGATGGTGTTGCATCTCTGTCCTTTTCTATCACCCTTTCATTGAATATCATATATCTGCTTCTAATGAATTTATTGTTCTGGTCTTTCTAAAGCAGATTACCAAACTCATCTCGACCATATCTAATGAAGGTGCATTTTAGTGATTTAAGGTCAAGCTTACCCCTAGCATGGCCACTAATATATGCATATGTATTACAACCAAACACTCTCAAATAAGAAAGGTTCACCTCTTTACTATTCCATACCTCTTTTTATATCATGTGCTTTAAAGGTACCGAAGGTCCTCAGTTAATTAGGTGAGCCGCCATACAAACTACTTATGCCCAGAACTGTTTAGGTAAGCTTGCCTATATATGCATGCTTTTGGCTCTCTTTATCAAGGTTTTGTTCATCCATTTGCTACCCATGTTCTTCTATAAGGTTCCCTACAGAGTCCTCTCTTATCTGATCCCATTCTAATAATAGAACTTCTTGAACCCTATATCTTCATACTCTTCACCATTATATGATCTCAACCTCTTGATTCTCAAACCCATCTCATTATCTACCATGGCCTTCCACTTCTTGAATACTTCATGCACTTCATGTTTTTGTCTCAAGAAATAAACTTGTACCTTCCTCATGTGATCATCACTGAAAGTCACAAAATAAGACTAACACCAATAGATGAAACTGTAATTGGCCCCTATATATCAATGTGATCAAACTAACTCAAGTTCCTCCTTTCTCACACTTTTGCCTTTTATCTTAAAACTAACCCTTTTCTACTTTCCAAAGAAGCGACTCTCATAGAAAGCAATACCAACTAACGTCGAGCCCGATAGTTACCCATTTGAGTACATAATATTAAGCCCCTTTTTTTCACTCATGTGACCTAACATCTAGTGCTAAAGGTTGGGATCCTCTCTGCTTTCTACTACTACTATAAACCCATAAGAGTTGGTGTTCATATAGAGAGTGGTCTTCGTCTTACCAAATGCAATTGACATAGATCCTATAGAAACCTTCCATGAATCACCATTGAAGGTTATGGCATAACCTTTATCTAATAACTGTCCCATTGAAATCAAATTTTTCCTCAAGTTAAGGATGTGCCTTACATCCTTCAGCTTCCACACAGACCCATTCAACTTGATATGTACTACACCCTTGCCAACCATATTGCAGGGCTAATCATCACCAAGATACACTTTTCCTATGTTACCTAGAACTGTGGAATAATTCTTTACTTGCGGTAGCATGAAATGATGCCCTAGAACACAACATCTGTGACTCCGCCTTACTCTCCAAAGAGCATATCAACGCATCGTCTAATTCTTCTACAACAACATTCGCTTCAGTTTAATTTGTTCTCTACATCTTTCTCAGGTGCTTTGCATTAGTTAGTGTAATATCTGATCTTGCCACAATTCCGACATTGAACTTCTTTATAGTTCTGATTATTGGAATTCCTTTTATTTTGAGGCCGTTTAAACTTCTGCCCTTAGTTTCAATATTTAATGTAGATCCTAAGATGGAAACACCAAGTGTTTTCCTTCTGATATCCTCAATCAGAATCATACTAACAACGTATCGAACTTTAATTTGGATTTCCTATAGAGTTACTAATGGTTGAAGCTATGCCACTCCAACTCTCAGGCAACTACCCCTATAATTAATAGTGCTCGGACGTTATCTTTAAAATCAATTTCAAATTTTTAACAAATCCTAATTGGTCCACAATCTCATTGAAGTGATTCAGATGTTCATTAAACCTTCCACATTTGATCATATTTAAATTAAATAACTTTTTAATTAGATATATCTTATTCACTATAGAAGGTTATTCATACATACTAGCCAAGACTGATATGAGAGACGTCATTGTCTTCTCATTCTTAATGTTAAAGACAGCTGACTTTAACAACATCAATTAGATAGTGCCGAGATTTTTCCAGTCAAGCAACAGCCACTCTAAATCCTCCATACCCTCTGGCTTCTCTCCCAAAAGTAAAAACAAATCTTTCTAAAACAAATAATCATCTACTTGAATCTTCTAGAATCTGAATTTTGTATCGTCAGACTTCTCAATCTTAGATGTTCTATTCTGATGTCATTACTGTGACGGCCCAAATTTACAAAACCCGGTATGTCAACGAGTAACCCGAAAACTAACACGATAACGAGTCTGAAACGCGAAAGCAAGAAAAAGAGAAGAGGACTCTAGAGATAGACACCACCTCTAAGACTACAAAGTGACCTTCTAAGAAGTTACGAAACTCAAAAAGGAAATGAAAGTGGAAGCTAAGGTTAAAACAGACTAAATATAAAACTAGGGATAAAATGGTCATTATACCTTAAGAGAAGGAAATTTGACTCCCAACAAGTCAAATAAGATCAAAATACCCCAATGATATCCTTTAGTAACCTCATATGAAATCCTAAGGTCATTGGAAGTGAAATCCCACAAAAACCCTATCCCGATTCGAACAAAATCACGACAATGTTCCACTAAAATGATCATATCTCTCAGTAGGAATTGAATATGAAAATTGGATTGGTACCATTGGAAATCCAATGAAAAATTAATAAATTTAGGCTCAAGAATCACCTAATTTGGGCTTAAAATGAGTGAGATATGCAAGTGAGATATGCAAGTTCAAAGTTTGGCTAAAAAGCTGCCAAGAAAGCACCTTGCGCCCAGGTGCGATCGATTGTAAATGAGTTATGATCGATCGTAAATGGCTGGGCTACAAGCTGTGATTTTTTGAAAATGTTTGCATTTCAATGCAAAAATGAGACTTTTTGGAAAAAAAATTTGTGAAGCAACGGCCCCCTCAAAATTGGTTCTAAGATTACCTATGGTCCCAACCAAAAATAAAAAGCAAAGTGAAATGGTGAAAATGCCCCCGAGTGCATGGTATGTCAAAGAGATAAAAACATGATACTAAATGACATAATTCATAAACATTGAAGTGCTTGGCCCTTGGCCTCATTACATACATGATAAGTTAACATAAAAATAAAGTGTTAGGGCACATATTACACACACAAAAGGAAGCAAGGCATGCTCTAATTACATTACACATTGTCAACTTCAAAAGATAAGTAAATCATGTTAACACTTGTATGCTATAAATATATTAAAGATGACCAAATGAAACACAAGCCGAGCTATGGATGTTGTGCATCCAAGAAGAGTGTCTCTTTGCCTGAAAAACAATAATCAACTAGGGTGAGTAATCGAATTACTCCGTAGGTTGATGCGTATGCGTATAACCTAAAGTTTTAATAATTTTGCAAGTGTAATATAAATGAATATACGTGAATCATGCCCCCTTATGTCTAAGTTCGAGGTGAAGCTAAGGGATCATCCTAAAGCTACCTTTGAAACATTTTAAACACAATCCACAATTAGCAACACAATTAAACAATAAGAATATACTTGCAAAAAAAACAATTACCACAAAGCTAGAAGAATAACAAAGTTTACACCACTCCAAGAACTATAACTAAACCCACACATAGACTCCGCATATGATGTAACTCACGCATGTGACTCCATGATGCAATGTGATGCTATGTCAGATATCTTATATGATTAAACAACTGGTGCACTTCCGCACCCCACTGGCCAGTGTGAATAAGGAATTTCAGCCCTTGGACTCAATGTCCACTTCTCAAGTTCGGATAGCTTCTATCCTTCAATCATGTTATGCATATCATACACACAAAACTTATAAGCTCATGAACTTTATTAACAAAATGATGACCACCATGCTCCTAAGGCCAAAGTGGCACACACACACACCATAATTCACTCATATGGACAATATATCAATAAGTTTATAATACTAAAACAATGTAGACTACTCAATAGTTATTCACTCAAGTCCTTAATTTGTACACAATTAAACTAACGTTATGCTATTCACATAAAGGATTTAAACATGCTAGTATTGTAAGCCATAAACATGTAACCACACAATTCATACTCTAAGTCTTCCAAACTACAATGGCCTTTGCAATGACAAGTTCACAATGTGAATGAAACTGTGCTACTACAAAATTATCAGCATAGGAAATCCATTCATGCTAATATATAGTGAGTTTCAATTCCTTAATCACACAACAACATAGTATCAATTTCACAACTTATTCATTGGCAAGAATCATGTAAAAAGTCTATAGTTACCTTATAATAAATCACTAGATTTTAATTCTCCACCAAATGAAATAACATCCATACAAGAAGTAAATCACATACAAGCCTTGAACAATATGAAACCCTAGGTTAGTTACATATAACTTTCATCTATATGCAACCCTAGAGTTTAAATAACATGCATAATATGTATATTAACCTCAAATAACACATTAAAATACTAAGGGTATAAACATTAAACACCCCCTACCTCACTAGAGAATTGTAACTGTAGAAACCAAGGGAAAGTGTGTAAAATGGAAATCCAAGACAAGGTGTGGTAGACAATGAAGTGAGGAAGCTTTTGTCTTCCAAGTGCAAGACCAAAAGGTGAGAAGAAGAAGCTTGAAATCAAGGTATGAAGGCTAGGGTTTCAAGTCTCCAATGGTGGCTTAGGTGAGAGGTGAGGAAGACAAAGTGAATTACTAGAAAATTCACTAACTAAAATGAGATGTTAGTCACATATACTATGCTAACATTAGCTCTTACACACACATCACACCCCTCCACTTGTTATGATCCTAGGCCTCCTCACAAGGTTCAATCCCATCCCTACACATGTCATCATCCTAAGCCTCCAAGTGTTCCAATCAAAAGTCAACAAATGGTCCATGGAAAAGGTGACACTTGTCACACTTTTCAAAAATTACAAAATGGTTCATCTTCTAATATCTCACAAAAATAATTGTAAAAACGTCCCTAAGCTAAAATATCTCAAAAAGTTAATTACGCAAATACCCCAAAAAATGAAAGTGTTTCCGAAGAAACTACGCATTCATACCCCTACAAAATGAAATTAAACAAGCATGCTTTTCTACACAATTAATTCAGGCATTAACAATAATTTAAATTAAAGTGAATGCAAGCGATGTCGGAAAACATTTCCGAATACAAAACCCTAAGACAACAAGAAAAGAATTGAACAAATAAATAAATAAAAATGAATGCCGAAAAAAGGAAAAAGATGACACGGTCATCGCAATTACTACCACACGAACAAATATGTCGAATACGAAGAACTCCTCTTCCTTGGTAACTTGTAAAAACACCCTATATCCTAAATTCGCAAACCAAGATTCTAATACTAGTTGTTGGGAATAAAGCGTGAACAATCAATCAATAAGAAAAAGAATCACACACAATCAATACCAGGATTTAAGTGATTTGGCAAAATCGTTTAGCCTACATCCACGGAGCACACTAAAAAAAATTCACTATCACCAATAAGGATAAATGTTTACAAGAAAAGCTTTATTAGATTTTCTCTTTCTTTCTATCTCTCTATCGATCTCTCGCACTTTAACATCAATCACGCATTCTCCTACTAAGGTTTGTACAAAACCTAATATTTATATAGAATCAGTCTTTCCTTAAGTGTACAAATTGCAAAGGAAAGATAACTCAATTTAAGGAACCAAATCCCGCCTCTGTTATTTCTGAGGATCGACTTTTATATAGCTTCGATCGATCAGAGTATTCCTTACTTCGATCGGTGTCAAACCCAGCCATTCTGACATTGAAATGTCTTCAACTTCAATCAATCACATAACCCGTAAATTAATCGTAGCAAACTTTACTTTTTAGGATCAAACTTTACACGACTTCGTTCGATTGAAGTATTTTCATGCTTTGATGAATGTCACCATAAGCTGCTTCCAAAAGGGAAAAAAAAACTCTTCAGGGCATTGATCCCTAAACCCACCGTGAGCTGTCTGGGCAGCTCGACCCCCAATAGGGTTTGCGAAGTGGCAACATAAACAAGACCAGTGATTCAAGCTCTAGAACCTCAACAATTATGAGCTACCTCAGTTCATGATCCCAAAATATTATTCTAGATTTTTAATACTTTCTAAAACTTCTCATGTGTTCTTTAAACGAATGGTCCCAAGTCCGGATAAAGGAGAAGGGTTGCGTCAGGTAGATTGTAGCCGACGTGAAACTTTTTTTTTTTTTTCGGAGAATGAAGCTAATATTATAATAATTAAGGGAGCTGTACATATGAGGCCTTTGGCCCAAACAACCCATACATGATGGAAACCAAAGCCCAAAGGCTAACAGATACAAGGGCTAGGCCCAATAAAATCAACAACAGAGCATCAAATAACGGCTAATTAGCCGTTAATGGTGGTCTGATACACATCCGGTGACTGGCTTTTGTAGCGATTGAAGCTTAAGGCTTCAAATCTTCAATCAGGTGGACGCGGCGGCGGCCGGCAACAAGACGGCGAAAGATCCCAGTCCTTGAGAATGTGATGCGCAGCAATGGAATCCCTGAAGATCCCTAATTTCATGATAGAGGTAATGGTGTGGGAAATCCTTGCCCGAATTGAATTCTGTGATAACTTTGATCCACGGAAGATACGGGTATTGCTCTCCTCCCAAATGTGATATACCAAAGTCGCGAGGCAGAGCTTTCTAAGTAGATTCCATGGTGATGGAGAAGAGCACTGGATACTGAAGACTGAAGCAATTTCTGGCCATGTCAGAGCTGTAATAGAAATCTTGCATTTCGCCTTGAAGAAAGTCCAAATTGGGGAAGTATACTCGCATGAGAAGAACAGATGAGAATGAGATTCTGGGTTGACATTGCACAGAGCACATACATTGTCAAATCTAGCCATTGATCTTCTATCCAAAGTAGGGAGGCGACCTTGAACAGCTAGCCACATAATGAATTTCATTCGTGGTATAGCTGGAGATTTCCAAACCAAGTTCTACCATGAAACCAATGGAGAAGAAGGTGATAAGAGAGCTGCAGTATGCTTGTGGCTGAAACTTCCAGATGGTGAGGCTGCCCAAATCAATTTTTCATTCCCTGAATTATTTGGAGCTCCAAGTGCAAGGAGTTCTGGGATTGCCGAAGAGATTGATGCAGGGAAATTCCAAGTTCCACCAGAAATGAAGTGGCCTACTGTGGTTGAAAGGTCTAGACCAGCTGCAGTGAGGATTTGGGAAGGGAAACGAGTGCTCAATGGTCCAGCAGGAAGCCAATTATCGTACCAGAAACAATTAGACATGCCATTTCCAACTTGGTGCTTAATGAAGTTTCTTGCATGGTGCCTCTGTTGAAGGAGTTTCCTCCAACTCCAGGAACAGGATTGAGGAATTGCTAAAGCCCACAAGTTCTTGCCTTTGATGAGGTAAGTCTTACACTATTTAATCCAAACTCTATCTGACATGTCTGTTAGAAGATCCCATATATATCTAATAACTGCAGCTTGGTTTGAAATAACCAAGTTAGGGATATCCAAACCTCCTACCTCCGTAGGTTTACAAATATCCATCCAAGCAATCTTGGCACTTGTGGACTTCATTTCAATGCCAGACCAAAGGAATGCCATGAGAATTCTATTGATCTCATCAAAAACCCCTTTAAGAAGGATGAATATACTTGACCAGTAGACTTGGGTAGAGACTAGGACAGATTTAATCAATTGTAGCCTACCTGCATAGGATAGTGACCTTGACGTCCAATGAGTTATCCTGTGGGTGATCCTTTCAATGAGAGGCCTACAGTCAGCTGCCCTTAAACAGGTTGAGATTAGAGGAACCCCCAAGTGTCTAATAGGGAGATAACCTTTATTAATTCCTAGTAGGCTTAAAATAGTTGCTTTAGTAGAGGGATCTACCCCTGAGAGGAATATTGAGCTTTTGGACAGGTTGATGGAGAGTCCTGACATGGTGCAGAAGTGGTCCAAGGCTGATTTTAGGATGGATACAGATGTAATGTCACCATGGCAAAAGAGAAAAAGATCACCTGCAAATGAGAGATGGGTGATACCCAACTCTTTGCACCTCCAATGGTATCTGAATCTAGGGGTTCTAGAGATAATATTCTTAACAGTTGAAGTAAAAATATCCATGATAATGATAAATAGGAATGGGGAAATAGGATCACCTTGTCTTAAGCCTCTTTTCCCTTTGAAAAACCGCTTGAATTCTCCATTAATAGCAACAGTGAAGGACGGGGATGTGATGCATGCTTGGATTAGCTTGATGAATCTTGGAGGGAAGTTGAGATGGGAAAGACAGTCCAGTGTAAACTCCCATTTAACTGAGTCAAAAGCCTTCTTAAGATCAATCTTGATAGCACACCTTGGGGGGGGGGGGGGAATGTCTCTGTGATAACCTCTCAATAGCTCATGAGTGAGTAATACTGAGTCAGTAATCTTCCTGCCTTGAACAAAGGCTGATTGGGTGTGATCAATGATGTGAGGGAGAGCCAGTTGTAGCTTATTAGCTAAAAGCTTTGAGATACATTTGTAGATGGTGTTGCAGCATGAGATAGGTCTGTAATCATTGATGGTGGAGGGGTTTTGACACTTTGGGACAAGGGAAATGTATGTAGAGTTAGCTTCACCTAGTAGCTTACCATTCCTGAAAAACTCAGAGATGGCCTTAATTGTTGAATTACCTACAATGCTCCATGCTTGGTGGAAGAACATGGCATTGTAGCCATCAGGGCCTGGAGCTTTGTCCTTATTTAGAGATAACATGCAAGATTGAATCTCATGTGGAGATGGGATAGAATCCAAAATCTGGTGAAGATGTAAGGGAACTGCCTTGGTGATGACTCTTGAGAGTTCAGCTTGAGTGTGGGTAGTTGGAGGGCTTGTACCAAACAGATTCTGAAAGTATGAGACAATTTCATGAATAATTCCATCTGCATTATCAAGTCGAATTCCATTTGCATTGGTTAAGCTACAAATCTTCTTCCTGTTAACTCTAGAGGCAATTGATTTATGGAAGTAGGATGAGTTGTAGTCCCCAAGCTTAAGCCACACCATTCTGGATTTTTGCTTGAGCATACATTCTTGAAGATCTGAAAGTCTTGTGTACTCCTTAGTAAGAGAGAGATCAAGCAGTCTGAGTTGAGTATCACTTGGGGAGAGATCAAGATCCTTTTAACATGTATCTAGCTCTATTTTAACTGCCTGTAGCTTGGAATCAACATTTAAGAAGTCCACCTTGCAGTTGGTTTTGAGGATGTGCTTTAGAGATTTCAGCTTTTTAACCACTTGGAACATAGCTGTCCCAGGAATATAATGGTTCCAAGCACTCTGAACTGATGGTAGAAAGAGAGGGTGAGAGCACCATGCATTGAAGAACTTGAAAGGTAAACATCTTGTGGGGGAGTTAGTATCAATTGTAACTAAAATGGGGCTGTGGTCAGATACTCCAGGGGTAAGAAAGGTGCACTCTGATCTTGAAAATGAGGTGTTCCATTGCTTGTTGATGAGGGCCCTGTCAAGCTTTTTGGCAATGCAGGCTGAGCCAAAGCTTTTGTTAAGATGCCAGTGAACCTAAGATCCTCAAGTTCAGCTTGTTGTAAGCATTCACAGAAGGCATTAATGGCTGGATTCCATCTAACAGAACCACCATTCTTCTCAGCTGAATTAGAGATAATATTGAAATCACCCATAACCAGCCAAGGGGAGTTGCCAAATAGAGTAGAATGGTGGTTGATATCCTTCCATAGGGAGAGCCTTTCTGCAGCAAAGTTAGAAGCATAAATGAAAGAGGAATAAAAGGTGATATTTTGGTCGATGATGGATATAGATCAGTGGATGGATTGCTTAGTTGTACATACAACATCAAGATCAATGGTATTGGGATTCCACATAACCCATATTCTGCCAAGCTGGGAGAAAGAGTAGTTGTGGACAAGGTGCCAGTGAGCTGCAATTTTATTGTGGATTGCATCCACATTAACTGGGGAGACTTTAGTTTTTATAATAAATAGTATATCCAGTTTCTTCTCAGAGATCATCTTCTTGATCTCAGCCTGTCTAGAGGGCATGTTTAGCCCCCTAATATTCCATGCTAGGATGGAAATCATTGGGGAGTGGTGGGAAGTGAGGGATCTGGATACCTTTGAATCCCATGGGACTCATAAGATATCAAGCCTGGGCTAAGGCTTTTGTTTCTTCTTGCTTGAGACTTCATAAGTCTGACTGTGGATCTTCTTGGGGTTATACTTGGAGCACTGTGATGATCATGATCTCTTGAGCCAGAATGAAACTGTGCAGGTGTTGTAATTGGTGATGTGGTGGTTGTGTATGTTTTTGGAATAAGCTCAAGAGCACTGTGATGATCTTGGTTCCTTGGGATTGTGTGAACCTTCACATGTGTGGCTGTTGGTGAAGTTGGGATAGTAGATGAGGATGCAGGGTTTGATGTGGGGCTATTATGGTTTGAGTAGCATAGCTTTTTACAGCATGAAGGTGAGGGTTGTGTTCTCACTAGGACTTTAGGATTTTGAGATGTTGATCTTTGAGGTGATTTTGATACATTGCCATTGTCTTGCAGCTTGGAGTGGGTAGAGGGATTGGAAGGTAAAGATGGAGGGTTGGAGATACATGTGATGGGGAGTGTTGTGAGGATTGGTATGGATTGGTGTCGTGGTTGGCTTGTAGAAGAGGGGAGAATCGATTATTAGTGTGAGAATCATTTGCTGGAGCTTTATTCCCAGTCTGCCTTCTTTTTTTTCTGACAGTAATCCAATCATTTGAGGGGCTTTTGGGGGCTGGGCTATTATCCCTTGCAGGGGTGTGTTCAGTGACATTCAGTGGACATGAGAACTCTGTGTGGTTGAGCTTGTTGCACCTTTTGCATATTTTGGGCAGCCATTGGTACTCAATACCAATTCTTTCAATTGTATCATCCTCCATTATGAGTTTAACTTCAGTTAAAAGGGGCTGCGAGATGTCAATATCAACACAAATTCTTGCATATTTGAGTTTAGTTCTTCTCACTGTTGCTTGATCTGCATAAAGGGGGACCCCTACTGAGCTAGCTATGTGACTAAGACCTGTTGCAGTCCAGTAATGGGTAGGTATATTGAAGAATTTAACCCAAATTGGGATACAAGAGGCTGTGCTGTGGTGTGGTGGAGGCTGAAGGCTCCATTTCTTGAGGGAGAAGGGATGCCCAGCTAAGTTCCAAGGGCCATTTGTGAGGACATTTTCAGCTTCATGGCTGGTGCGAAATCTAAAAATGTAGGAACCATTGTCTCCAAGTATTGTGTCAGTGAGTCCATAGGAGTTCCATATCTTAGTTGCTGAAGATTGAATGACTTTAAAAGGAAGTCTTTTGTGTGTGGGTAGTCCAATGAGGTGGGTTTCCTGCCAAAACCTTATGCCTTCCATTGCCACTTCCTTTGGAGGTTTAATGACAGACTTACCGTAAGAGGAAGATGGTTTAATGTAATCTAAGACCATCAAGTTGGTTTGTTGGGAGACTACTTCAGACCATTTCTTTGACTTGGTAAGCTCATTTGACTTGGTAGGTTCATATGGCTTAGTTAGCTCATTTGACTTGGTTGGCTCATTTGACTTGGTAGGTATAGCTTTTTCAGTGATGTGATGGGTTAGGTTTGATAGTAGGAGGGGTTGAGCACTGTTTGGTGAGCTCTGTTGGAAGTGTAGGGTGTGTGGGAGAAAGCAGTCTGAGTTTTTGCCATTTTGGTGTATAGGGGTGGTAGTGTGTTCATGCACTTTATTGACCAATGGACTATCATTTAAATTTGAATTCAAATTCAAACCTGTTTCTGGTGCTTCCTGTGCAGGTTGTCCACGTGCTGGGGTGGTGGTGGTAGTGGTGGTGGTGATGGCTGGGACTGGTGGTGGAGGACTTGCTTGTTGATGCTGATAATGTGGAGCCTTTTCACTTGCTGCCTGTGGCCTTGCTGCAGTAGGCTCACTCATTGGTGATAGCTGGTTGCATTGTTCCAGTTGTTTTTTGGCCTCAGCTAGATCTTTTCTCAATTCTGAAACAAGCTTCTTCTGTTCTTTGTACATATCCATTGCTTTCCCCAGGTTTTCATCCTTCCACTCGAGCTGTTCTTGAAGTCTTTCAATTTGGTGGCCTGGAGAGCTGTACAAGAGGGGGTTGAAGTTCTTGGGTGGGTAAGGTTTTGGGGAAGCTACTGCCGTGCATTGTGAGGATTTGTTTGGTGATTTAGGGATGACATTTGTGCCTGAAATGACTTTGTTTTGAATCCGGACTAGACTAGTTGTAGATGAAGGAAAATGTACATGTGGTTTACCGGAATACGATGATGGGATTGGAGGGTGAAAGATTTCTGTTTGTAAGATGCTTGCCTATGGCTTAGACGTGGTTTGAACAATTCTTCTTTGGTATGTCTGTGTTGAGTTTTGCTTGGGAATGAAAGGTGGTTTCAAATGGTTTGGGATGGGATTTTTTAACGAGGGAGTCTTTGATTGGTTTAGATGATTTGTAGATGTTTTGGAATGGGTTTTAGACTGATCTGGTTGCATTGTTCCAACTCCTTATGAAGTAGTATTGGTACAGCGAGAGTGACTTTGGTTTTCCCGCCGACGTGAAACTTTGTTATGACTAATATGATATGGTCATTTTTAATATTCTTTTAGTTTTTTTATATTTTATTGTATCTTATTAATTTCTTACCAATTAATGAGTGAAACTTAAAAAAAAAAAAAAAAAAAAAAAAAAAAAAAAAAAAAAAAAAAAGAAGAAGAAGAAGAAGAAGAAGGTAATGTACAATGACACCCCCTAAGGTTTGCTATAAGGACACCCATACATAAGTTCAGTTTTTTTTGGATAGTGACACCCCCTCAAGTTTTATAAAGTTAACAAAGACACCCCCAACCCATGTAAATTGATAATATTACCCTTTGACTAGTGAATTAACCAATTTAATGTATAAAACTACCATTTTAACCTTTCTAAACACAAAAAATAACAAAATTTTCCATCACCTACCACTGTAGCATTGCCACCACCTCTTCCTCATTCCATTTCTTCTATTTTATATACACACATATGTATATCCATACACACATATACATATATATATCCATACGCACCCATTGTGACGACCCAAACCCAGGGTTCCGGATTGCTAACCAAGTCCCAACCTGACCAGGGAACACACAAGGGAAAAAAGGTCGTTATGCACCTTACTATATGTTAGGAGTTAAAATGATGGTGTACCAATTATTTTTAACCAAATTGGATGATGAAAGAATAAAAACCTCGACTTTAGGTTTCCCTAGGTCTAGGATAACAGAGGTAAAATGGTCATTTCATGTCAAAAGTATGGAATTGGACCGATACCATTATAAATATGACTCAAAACGTGCAAGTTAGACTCAAGAACAACCATATTCGAGTTTAAAACGAAAAAGTTATAAGCGTTTGATGTTTGGACTAACATAAGTATAGACCACTTTGTGCTCGAGTACAAAAGTTTGTGATCGAGCTCTAGAACCTACAATGAAAAGTCTCGAGAGCTGCCCTCAAGATCCACCCCCCCCCCCCCCCCCCCAAAAAAAAAAAAAAAAAAAAACACCCCAATGCTCGAGCATTGGCCACCCTGCAGAAAGCTCGAGCATTAGCCACCCTACAGAAATATGATTCTCAGCCAAGGCCCTGTGCTCGAGTACAAAACTTTGTGCTCGAGCACTGGCCTGAAAATGGCCAAATGCTCCCACAAAATCATGGTTTGAATCTGGCATGGTGTAACGACCCACTCCACCACATGGTATGATATTGTCCACTTTGGGCCTGAGCCCGCACGGTTTTGCTCTTGGGCTTTACCCCAAAAGGCCTCATATCAATTGGAGATGATGCACTTACATATAAGCACTTCACCTTTCCTTTACCCAGGCGATGTGGGACTTGTGCACCCGTAGCTCGCCAGTGTGGTAGCCTGACAGTGTCTCTTGCACCCGCCCACGACACACCCGCCCACATGGTCATCACAATCCACCCCCCTTAGAGGCCCGACGTCCCCGTCGGCACACTTCCGGCTGGGTCGGGCTCTGATACCATTTGTAACGACCCGCTCCACCACATGGTATGATATTGTCCGCTTTGGGCCTGAGCCCGCACGGTTTTGCTCTTAGGCTTCACCCCAAAAGGCCTCATACCTATTAAAGATGATGCACTTACATATAAGCACTTCACCTTTCCTCTACCCAGGCGATGTGGAACTTGTGCACCCGTAGCTCGCCAGTGTGGTAGCCTGATAGTGTCTCTTGCACCCGCCCACGGCACACCCGCCCACAAGGTCATCACAATCCACCCCCCTTGGAGGCCCGACATCCCCGTCGGCACACTTCCGGCTGGGTCAGGCTCTGATACCATTTGTAACGACCCGCTCCACCACATGGTATGATATTGTCCGCTTTGGGCCTGAGCCCGCACGGTTTTGCTCTTGGGCTTCACCCCAAAAGGCCTCATAAAATAATGGTGGGATGATGCACTTACATATAAGCACTTCACCTTTCCTCTACCCAGGCGATGTGGGACTTGTGCACTCGTAGCTCGCCAGTGTGGTAGCCTGACAGTGTCTCTTGCACCAGTCCCACATCACCTGGGTAGAGGAAAGGTGAAGTGCTTATATGTAAGTGCATCATCTCCAATTGGTATGAGGCCTTTTGGGGTGAAGCCCAAGAGCAAAATCGTACGGGCTCAGACCCAAAGCGGACAATATCATACCATGTGGTAGAGTGGGTCGTTACACATGGTATTTAGGCAATTGGATGCCTCACCATGGTCCAAAATTGTATCGAAATATGGTTATACACTTGAGCACATTGATGAATGAAATTTATACGTCATATATGAACTACGAACCTAACAAAATGATAATGTTAACTCATATAGTCATATATCTTAATAACCATTAAATGCCCACATGATCCATTTTTAAGATAATCTATTAAACAAAAACTTTCCAAAAGAAGTAGGGTTACAAAATAAAGCCTTCATGGCCACAAATATTTGCTGTGTGGTCTTTACCACCACAATTCCAGCAAGTGAATTCAGTTTCTTTTGACTGTTCTACTTTCTTTTCATTTATTCTCAATTTTGACCCATTGTCAAAATTTCCTTCTCCTCTGTTGTCTTTGCAAAAACTGATTAAACTTCCTTGAGATAAAAGCAACATCTTCATAAGAATTTTCATGGACAGAATTATCAGCCTGAGTTGATTTTAAAGCAAGATTCTTCTCCTTTTGATTTAAATCAAAATTTTGCATCTCAAAATTTTTTAATGAACCTATAACTTCATCGACTTTAAAACTAGACAAATCCCAGTATTCAGTGATTGTTTCTACCCTTATTTGAAATCTTTTAGGTAAAGACCTTAAGATTTTCTCACAAATTTTCTTATCACTAACTCTATTGCCTAAGTGACACAATTCAGAGATAATTACAAGAAGACTAGAATAAAAATCAGAAAATGATTCATTTTTTTTCATCACAATGTTCCCAAAGTTATGAAAAAGCATTTGAATTTTGGACAGCTTCACTTTAGAAGTCCCTTCATGAGTAACCTGCAAAATATCCCAAGCATCTTTAGCAGTTTTACAATCAGAAATTCTAGCGTATTCAGATGGAACAACAGAATTTATAATTGCATATAAGGCTTTTCCTTTAGCATCATTACGCTCAGTTTTAATTACAGTAAAGTTAAAAGCATCTTTCAAAACTTGAGTTACTTTACTAATCACAGTTTTTTCTTCAGTGGGTGGTGTATAACCTGATTCAACTACAGCCAAAGCTTTACCTCCTGAATTTTACAAATAGACTCTCATCTCAGATTTTCAAAAATTTTAATTATTTCTTTCAAATAAAGGACCACATTGATTATATCCACCTTCTTTCAACGCATAAGATATGATGAAACAAATTTTTGAAAAATAATAAAAAAAAAAAACTTTCCACGAGGATCAACTCAATGTATAGAAATTGGCTCTGATACCAATTTGTGAGGTGTGCAGCAGAAGATTACTTGTGTAGAAAGTTTTGTATCTTACAAACAAATCTGTGTCTTTGTATTTTTAATCAACTTTACTTCTTTCAGCAATTAATCTCATGCAAGATAAAATAAAGTAAAGTAAATAGAGTTAGAAATGACAACAGGATTTTTTGCCAGGAAACTCCAATTGGTATAATAGACCAACTGTTTACGGGAAAACCTTGTGGACTGTGCACTCCAAAGAAAATCGATCCACTATATTTGAAACAAAGTACAATGGACTTTGACTCAGGCTCACACCCTACTGTTCTACCAAACACTAATCGTTGACAATCTTCTGCCTTTACGACGTCCTGTCCAACAGCTCTTGACCTCAGGCTTACTCTTGATCTTTGTAGAAGGTGGTGTGATTCTTGCTGAGTGCTCAAAATGATGTAAAAAGTGTGAGTGTGTGAAGTGGCCACCACATTTAAAATTTATAAAAACCACTTAACACTGTACTATGTAGTATGAGTGAAAAGGGATCGTCCTAAGGGATTTGCAAGGTACTACGGAATCAAAGTTAGATTAGTAAGTCGAATGATCAAAGTAAGTGGTTTGTTGGTTGAGTTATACTATGATTTAATTAGAAACAATGCAATATAAAATAAAAAATAAAAAATTAAATTAAAAAAAAAAAAACTAAGGTAAATGAGGTGTAGAGAATGAGAGAGGGGTCTTGGGACAGAGAGTTCACCACTAAGCTTTACCTCACTAAACATCTAGTATTTGTTAATTTAGGGGGATTAAATGTTGTAAAACAAGTGTGTGTGCCATTAATTGAAATATTAAACATGGATAACAAAATAAGCATAGATTGTCTAATCAATCTAGTGAGTAGCACAACCTATCAAATTAAGCCATTAACCATTCAATGAAACCCACAATTAATACACACAAGAATCTAAATAAATATACTACTTGCACTCAGAAGCCTGGATCATCAAACAACAAGAACGGATTGTCTACCTATTTAGGAAATTAAAGCAACTACACTACAATTATACTAATGATAAGGAAAATAAACTAATTAAACTAATAAGGTAGCACAATCCATGAAAAAATAAGCATAATCCAATAAAATACAAGAGTAATCAATTAAGCATCATGCATTGACCAACACTAGATCCATTATTTTAATACACATAGACATCCATCAAATGTAAAGAATCAAATGTAAGCTTATAATCATCCATTCCTTTACACATAGACATATAAATAGAATTGAAGTATTAAACCATACAAATCATGTAGAAACAAGATTTATATAAATATGAGGTCAATACAATATTTACAACACAAATCCCCACTAATTACAAAATATTAAAGTTTAGGAAGCAAGCCTAGGGCCATCTCTAGCCCTAAGAGAATGATCTAGCCACTCATGGTTGTTGTCATCCAACTCTCAAGGGCTCTCTTTATGGTTGAATTCATCTTCCTCCTCTTGGTGTTCTTGATGGAAACCCTAGAACATGGAAGAATCCTCCCCAAAATGTGTATATTCTCTCTCTAATCTCTAACCAATGTTTTCAACTAACCAACCTCCTCACTAAAAATAGCCAAATCCCTTATACATGTAGCTTAAATGTCACCCCCAATGGTCAGATCTCGTGCACTTGGACCTCCAAATGATTGCACCATGAGTACACCTTCAATTGGGCGTGAAATCTGTTTTGCACGATTTTTGAGGCAATTCGATCGATCACATTGTTGCTTTGATTAATTGAAGCATGGTGGCGCACTTATTTGGATAAGGACAAAGGCTAAGACATTTATTGCGAAAAGGACAAAATTGGTTATGAGGATAAGATCAAGGAGTTCTACCGATCGAAGAAAAGATTGGATCGATCGAAGAGGAAATTTTCCTGAGGATAAGGACAAAAGCTCGATCCATCAAGGCAGGGTTGGAACGATCACAGTGTAATCGATCATAGTATGGTTCGATCGATCGAACAGGGACAATTTTCACTATTTTGCTTCCACTTTGCTCCTTCTTTCCACTAGACTTTGGATTGTTTCCTCCAATTCTCTAAATTAGCTGATTTGGCTTATTTTGGGGCTAAGTACCTAAAAAGGAGAAAAACATAAAATTAGACTAAAGCGGAGAAATAAGATAAAATCAGGTCCTAGTATACTCAAGATTAAGGGTTTAAATGTGCACTTTTCAGTGCTTATCAAAAAGATTGCTAGTAGATCAAATAACACTCCTCGAATGCTTTGACCCTTTTATAGTGTGATCGCTTCACCTTTGTTCTTCAATATCTGAATTTGTTGTAAAAGAAGTAGATCTGCTTTCTCTGATCATTGTAGATGCAATATTCAATAAACTTTAAACACGATCAGGAATTGAATAACACCTTAAAGTCACTCTTATGTTTATGTGTGTATTCTAGAAATAAAAAAAGAAAAATCACATTTGATTTTCTACAAAATATCTCTCAAATAGGATTTTTAAGAATCAAAAGATGTAATGCAAAAGCCGTATGAACCTACATGAAAATCAAGGTTTTATAGACTTTCAAAGACTTAGATATGCATAGGAAAAGGTAAATTTTCTTGCATAAAGCTTTTGGAAAGAAGTCTATACCAAATAGGAAGTTTAGACAGAACAAGAAACTATTTACCTAAACTGTATTAGCATATGGAACCGGTAGCCACTTTTGGAACCGGTTCCCAAAGGACAGAATGCAATTCTTTGAAGCACAGGTTCTTGAACCGGTTCTGAAGTTTGGTACCGGTTCCTACTAAACATAATTCTAAAATAAGGTTTAAACTTGAAAATTCCCTATTTTGGTAACTTCGAAAAAAATACCATGTATGTATTATCAAACTTAAACAACTTTTCAATTCCGTAACCGATCTCGATTTTGATATGGTAACATGAAAATTACAACTCGACCAAACTTGTTTTGACACCGAAATTAGCCAATTACAAAAATTATATCTCACAAAATACATGTGTATATATGATAAGTGCTTAAATGTTGCACATTTCAGCACCTAAGCTAGGGTATCTCGGTCCTTATATCTATCTTACTTTCATTTTTTAGTTCTAATTTAGGTTTATGTGTATTTCAGGGCAATAAAGTTAAAATGAGCTAAGAATGGTCCATTATGGCCTTTTGAAGTCAAGCTAGAGCATCGGGACAAATTCCAGAAGAAAGCAAGGATGCAGCAAAATGCACTGCGTCCGGACACCAACATCTTGCGTTCAGACGCAAGTCTCCATTACACAATGTCCGGACACAATCCTCCACGTCCGGACGCAAGACTTTTATACATTGCATCCAAATGCCAAACGCTGCGTCCGGACACCAAGCTTCTAGCAGCAATTTAAGTAACGGGTTTGACTTGTTTTGATGGATACGAGATTTGGTCTTTTAGGCTTATTTGTGTAACCTATTGGCTCTAATAGGGTTTGTTATTTAAGGGAACAAGGACCCATTAGTTTAGGAGTTCATTTTTTTATTATTTTTTATTAAGTTTTTATTTTTCTGTAATCGAGATATCACATTTTCTCTAGAAAAATGCGAAAGAGGAGAAACAGAGAAAAAAGCTAGGGTTCTGAGAAAAGCACAAAGAAGAAGAAGCAGCGCAAAGATTATGAAGAAAATGATGGAGATTATTCTATCTTCGAATCCATCAACCATGAATGGCTGATTCTTCAACTTAGGGTTGGATAAACCCTAAGCATGTAACCTAATCTCTCTTTCTTTCTTACTTTTTGGGGATTTATTTGTGTAATTGATGTATAGTCTTAAAATATATGTTGAATTAATTCTTCCATTTGATTATCTACATTAATCACATGTTCTCTTATGTGTGTTTGATTGATAACCAACTTTTACACTTGATTTCTTTATGAATTGAATTTTGTGATGGCTATGCATGGTGTTAATTAGTTGTATTTGTGTATAAATTTGATGAATATTGCTTCTACTTGATGGATGACACTACACAATTAGGTTAGTTCATTGTCTAATTAGTTTAATTTCATGCTTAGTTAGTTTAATTTAAATTTAATTAGTTTAATTGCACTTAATTTCCTAGGTAAGTAGACCATCCATACTTGTGTTTGAATTCCATGCTTCTTGTCACAAATACATTATCCTCTTGATGTATGTTAAAATTGTAACTTGAATTGATGAATCATGTTTTGATTGTATTTGTGTATAAATTTGATGAATATTGCTTCTACTTGATGGATGGCACTACATAATTAGGTTAGTTCATTGTCCAATTAGTTAAATTTCATGCTTAGTTAGTTTAATTTAAATTTAATTAGTTTAATTGCACTTAATTTCTTAGGTAAGTAGACCATCCATACTTATGTTTGAATTCCATGCTTCTTGTCACAAATACATTATCCTCTTGATTGATGTATGTTAAAATTGTAACTTGAATCGATGAGTCATACTTTGAATTGGTGAATTGCACTACACTTAGTTTAATTGTCATAAAGTAGGCAATTCAAGCTTGAAATTGATGATCATACTTTTCTTTGCAAGTATTAGCTACATTTAGATTACACATTATTAATTCCCCAATTAGTTGAAAGTAGTGAGTTAGGGAATGTGCTTAGTGGTGAATCCTATACCCTAAGTCTCTTTCCTAATCTTTTAAACTCTATTTTTTATTGCAATATTTAGATTAAAATTAGTTCTAATCACAAAACAAATCTCTCTTTAGCAATCACATAAGCACTAAAGTAGAATTCAATTCTAAAAATCAATATTTGTTGAGATCTCCTGGGATGATCCCTACTCACTTCATACTTCATAGTATAAGTGTTTAGTGGTTTTATAAATTTTAAAATATGATACCCACTTGACATTATTTCGAAACCTAAAGTGTTGTGCATTATTTTGTGCACATGCTCGGTCGTATCATAGTTTTGGCGCCGTTGCCGGGAATCTAGCGGTTTAAAGAATTAAATTAGACATTAGTTCTTTGTTAATTGTTTACTTTAAAGTCATTTTATTTTTATTTTCTCACTTGATATTTGTCAATTAGGTACTACAAGCATGCTTACTACATCCTTCACATTTTACAACCATGTTAGTACTTAGAATTTAGCACAACGGCATCACATTTATCATTTGAACAAATCATCATCTCTCGACTAGCAACAACATCATGATATAACATTAAACGTGGAATTTAAATGAAGGACATGATAGAAAATATCAATAGAAGGCAAAGTTTAAAGACTTAGATAGAACCCCTACCTCAAAATTGATAGCCAAACAAGCCCTAGTGCAAGCCAAATTCGAAATTTTCCCCGAACCCTAGCAAGATGGATGACAAATGGAAGCTCTCTCCAAGCCCTTTCACTTTGCCTTCATGCTCATCACACAAATCACACTCTAAACCCCTCAAATTTGACCTTGAAGCTTGAAATATGTATGTGTATGTATAGATATAGAGAGAGAGAGGGAAATTTAGAGAGAGAGTGTATGGCTGAAAATGAGAGGAAGAAGGGGTGGTAGCCAACTCAAATTTTTGGTCCCATGGTCCTAAAGAAGCCATGTGTCAAAATCTTGTGGATTTCTAATTTATACTAAGTTACCATCATGCCCCTTCTCTTTCAATGCAAACCCGTCCATGTCCACAAAATATATTCTCTAATAGTTAGATACATGTGTGTGTGTGTGTGTGCACTCGTGTAAAATGGCCATAATGCCCTTCTATACAATGACAAGCCCGGGAGAGGTTCCCGAGCTCGGAAATCGTCTCGACTTTCGAAAAATTCTAGTCATTTTTAACTGACTTAAAATAAATAAAAAATGCATTTCTAAATCCCCTGACTCAAGAAAATAACCTAAACGACCCTTGGGGCCCGTGTGGCATGCAAAATGAGGCACGAAAAATAAATTAAATAAAACACAAAAAAATCCAAAAAAAATCCGGGAATTTACACCCATATATATCACAATCTTTACAGCGGCTGCATCGTCCAGATCAACCATCAAACCCATCATCATTATCAATGGATGCTTCATCAAACCCATCAACCATCAATCCCGTGAAAATTCGAATGAAGATTATGGGAATAAAATAGATAATGGGTTGTTTAGGAAGAGAGTGTGTGGAAATGGCAAGAATGAAGGCTCATAAAGAAAGCCAAGGTCTTTTGATTGTTGTAGGTTTGGAGTTCAGAATAGTATTAATGGGATTGAAGAGAAAGCCATTGAATTCGGTGGGCAGTTACTGCGAAATTAGCTAGGACATAGCAGCGACGTCGAGGTTTAAGGTTAGGGAACAACCACGGTGGCGTGATTTAAGGCAACGGTGGCGGCAAGGTTTGGGGTTAGGGCAATGATGTTGTGCTTCACGGCGACCTAGGTGGTTGTACTTCATGGCAACCTAGGTGGTTGTAGTGACTACGATTTTAGCCAAGACATGGCAGTGACATCAAGGTTTAGAGTTAGGGAACAACCACGGTGGCGTGATTTAAGGCGACGGTGGCAGCGAGGTTTGGGGTTAGGACAACGGTGTTGTGCTTCATGGCGGCCTAATGGTTGTAGCGACTGCAAATTTGGCCAGGATATGGTAGCGACGTCGAGGTTTAGGGTTAAGGAACAACCATGGCAGCATGATTTAAGGCGACAGTGGCAGCGAGGTTTGGGGTTAGGGCAACGGTGTTGTGCTTCACGAAGGGCCAAGGTTGTTGTTGTTCTATTGTGGTGGTGGTGGTTCTTTTGCTTCACGGCGGCCATGGGTTTGGTGGTCTATTTCTTCTATTCTGGTGGCGGCGATGGTGCAATGAGGGTACACATAAGGCAAAAATGTCATTTAAGAATTCTGATATTTTACAATTTAAATATTTAAAAAAATGAAGGGCAATTTTGATATTTTATATTTTTTCAAAGGGTTGATTGGATCTAATTTTTGACAAGACGATGTCATTGTTTAAAAAAAATTCAACTTATATATGAGTTTTTTTATTGCAAAACTCAAAGGAGCGTAATTGCACTTTACTCAAAATAAATAAATAAACTATATGACAAGTATTCAGGAGCGAGTCCTGTTTAAACTCAGCTTGATTAATTTTGACTATTTGGTTCTTTAGGCTTGAGCTGGACACGTACTTATTATATGATAAAATATTGCGAACCAAATTTTTAATGTTATAGAATTATATGTTAAAAATTAATAGTATTATATTATATTATATATATATGTATATGTAAATACTATATATAACACGCGCATGTGTAGCCGGTTTAGAAACTCTTTTGAGAATGGCTTGAAGTGATGGGGGTAGGTAATAATTTAACGAGGAGTGATAAGGGTGGGCATCATGTGCTTTTAGGTATTGGACTAGAGTGGTGGTATTTGTCCTATGGAAACCTTTTTTACCTACCTCTCTGGCTGTCCCCCACAGTGAGGCTTCTGATCCTCATCTCTAAGAGGCTTGTGTTTCAACAACAGACCAATATGGTGAATATTCAAAAACACAGTGTCCCTCAAATTAACTACTCTTTGAATATTCAAACTCATCCAACAATTTCTCTATTAAAGAAAGTATTCATGGTGAGTTTGCATTCTCCGCCATTTTTAGGTTGAGATGATGTAACAAATACTCTTGTTCCCAACAAACAACTTAATGATGGCTTTTTCTTTTTTATTAATTTTTTTTATAGAGACACTATATTTTTTTAATTTTTTTGTAGCTGACTTGATATACAAGGGTATTATAAGAGTTGGTAGGGTGCAAGAGAGAATGCTAAAAGTCAAAATAGAGAGAGAGAGGGAAAGGGCTGGGAGTTTCCATACCCGTGGTCCAGTAGAGTAGAGGTATGAGATAGATGTTCTGAAGAGGAGTTTTCTAGTTCAACATTCAGAAGTCGCATTGAAGCATTGAAGGAACGCTCTTTCTAGATTGTTAGTGACTTACCCGGAACTAATGTTCGGATCTCACCAGTGTCCCTCTAATTTATTTCCTAAGGTGGGTCCAAATGGCCCTAGCCTTAGAAGGTTGAAAAAAAAAGAGAGTAGTTGAGAGTTGCTAGAGAGAATCTCCAACAATATATCTGACAGGAGATTCACAATATATATATATATATATATTTGTTCGGTAGATTCACAATATTTTCATCCACAAAAAAGCTTGACAAAACATGGGCAGCCATAGACTGAGTATGACAACAATATCATGCACAATACGTTGCAATTCCAATGGGAAAGACAAGATCCATTCACCGCAGAAACAATAACTTGGGCATCCCACTCAAAAACTGTGGGTACTAAACTCACAAGAGAAATGATAAAGGTTTATTCAGAGAAGTATAATTTGATGGACTTTATTTTTATATATATATGAAATAGAAACTACAGAGAATGTTAGAATAAAAGTTAGAGATGTGAAGGTCCAAAATAGGGTTCAAAAAACAACGAAAAGCAATTCAACCATAAAAAATAATGGGAACATCTAAACCACGCATTCGTCATTATAGTTAGTGAGACCCTTGGTTTTCTACAAAAGTAGGATTACAATCTTTACACTAAAATAAGGGGTACTAAACTCATATCTATTCATCAAAATAATTGGGTTAATTACAACGACACCCCCTGAGATTTGACATATTGACAACCATATACAACTTAGCTCTTTTTTGGACAAAGACACCCCCTGTGATAATTTTGATCCAAACAAGCCCTTAAAATGTTAGAAAAGACGAAATTGCCCTTTAATATTTAATTCATTTTATGGTAAAATATCAAAACTCATGAAAAGTCAAATTTGCCCTTATATATAGATATGTATATGTATATGTATATGGAAGAGCAGCGGGGAAGATAGAGCACCAGCCGCCACCACCCTCTTCGATGCCGCTACACCCAATTCCCTAACCTCTGCCCGCCACCTAATTGAAGACAACCCAAGAAAAAACCCACCCCTTCGATTTCACCCACCACCACTCACCACTGCCTAGGTTTCCAATCAAACCCCAATTAATTAGTGGCCATCAGAGACTCTTGGTCCGCCGCCGGCGACGACAGACCCTTCTGTCCTTCCTCCCAACGACCACAAAGGCTTTCATATCTCCAATCAAAATCAACCAAATCACCACTCACCACCACTAACACCGCTGTTGTCGTCAATTTCACCACCGTGGATCGTCAATGGAGATGATCCATCTTGGCCACTGGCAAGGTAGATGAGGGCATGTGAATCCGCTTGTCCAACGGATTTCTTGATACAATAAAATGTTTTCAACAACAAGTGGAAGCTTTGACTCGCACCATCTCTCGTCAACCACGGTGCCATCACCACCACCATCTCTCTGCACCCACTGCCACAACCACAGCCACCACCACCGTCCATAACTAGGGCTACAAAACCACCCCCAAATTTTTCTTCTTTCCTTTCTTGCACACACACACACACACACACACATAAATATACATAGAGAATTGAAATTGCTTCTTCCCTTTCTTGCGCACGCACACACATAGATACATATATACACAAACAAATTATGTTCTTCCCTCTCTTGCACACACACATACATAGATACATATACCACAAACACACACATAAACACACCCACCCGAAATTGCACAGAAATTGGGGATTTGTAATTTCTCCATCAAAACGAAGACAAATAATTGAAATCGCCACCACTGCAACCACATATCTAAGAGCAAACGAGCCGCCACCGCTGAGGACGATGACGACTACTCAACCTTCCTCAACCTCTCCCTCATCAAAGCTATTGACAGATCCCAAAATGGCATCGTAGGGCTATGATATCTCTCTCTTTCCATTTTGTATTTTGTGATATTTGGTAGCTCTATTTCGAGCACCATGGTGGTGGGTCTGGTGGCAACTATGGTATGGCTGTGAAATGGGTGGTGGCGGGTGTGAACTGGTCGTGGTGGCTGTTGGTTAGGTTACTAGGGTATTTTGGTCAATTAAAAATAATTGTATTGGATAAATTGGTAATTGAATGTGTCAAAGGATAATAATGTCAATTCACCATGTGTAATGACCATTGGGGTGTTTTTGTTAACTTTATTAAACTTAAGGGGGTGTCTTTGTCCAAAAAATGACTAACTTGTATATAGCTGTCATTATAGCAAACCTCAGGGGGTGTCATTATAATTAACCCAAAATAATTTTATATGAAATTAAAAAAGACTTAAAAAGGAGAAATTCCATCGTACATATTTTTTTGTCAATAACATAATTTTATTAGATTAATCAATGACATTTTGGCCTAATGTATCTTCTCTACCTCTCAAAGTAAATGATTAGGGTTGAAATAACAAATAAGTTGAAAAGGTAAATCTTTTAGAGTAAATGACAAAACTAATCGAAATTAAGATAAGATGAAGTTATTAAAAAAATTAAATTAAATACACAATATTATAGGAGACAAGGCTTTTAACATAAAGTGACCAAAAAAGAGTGAATTCGCTTCGCAGATTTCATTTAATATGATTAAGGCAATGACGAAGAGGACATATTCACATATTTTAAGTTCAAGACATTAGCACATATTTTAAGTTCAGGCATTGATAGTCACTGTCCCAATGCACCAGAAATCATTGGAGAGGAGAGAAGGTGAGGGATTCGAGTTCCATAAGAGACATTTGTGCCTCTGTGTGTATGTATGACACATAATATTTACCCGACGAGAACATATTCACATATTTTAAGTTCAAGACATTAGCACATATTTTAAGTTCAGGCATTGATACTCACCGTCCCAATGCACCAGAAACCATTGGAGAGGAGAGAAGGTGAGGGATTCGAGTTCCACAGTGGACATCTGTGCCTCTGTGTATGTATAACATAGAATATTTACCCGACGAAGACATATTCACATATTTTAAGTTCAAGACATTAGCACATATTTTAAGTCACCGTCCCAATGCAGCAGAAACCATTGGAGAGGAGAGAAGGTGAGGGATTCAAGTTCCATAGTGGACATTTGTGCCTCTCTGTGTATGTATGACAAAATATTTACCCGACGAGGACATATTCACATATTTTAAGTTCAAGACATTAGCACATATTTTAAGTTCAGGCATTGATACTCACCGTCCCAATGCACTAGAAACCATTGGAGAGGAGAGAAGGTGAGGGATTCGAGTTCCATAGTGGACATTTTGTGCCTCTGTGTATGTATGACACAGAATATTTACCTGACGAGGACATATTCACATATTTTAAGTTCAAGACATTAGCACATATTAAAGTCACTGTCCCAATGCACCAAAAACCATTGGAGAGGAGAGAAGGTGAAGATTTTCGTACACACTACAGATATCAAACAACTACATCTGACAGTGACAGTGAATCAGAAGAGCAAATCAATGTTCTATCTGATCAATCTGATTCTGAAGAATTTAATAATTCCGAAGACTCGGAATCTGTTGACGAAGAAATTCAAGCTGAACCACAGCCAGAATCTTCCTCTACCAACAAAAGAAAAAGGGAATCTGACACTGTTTTGGATCAATCATTTTATGGTGATTTTCCTTCAGCAGAAGAGATACTCCCTACAGAAGAAACCACGGTACCAACCGGTACTACTCCGGCAAGTACTAGTAGTCCTGCGAAATCGGTTGAGGGTCAATCATCCTCCGTTAATGATCCCAGTCCATCCTTTACTCGAAAGGATGATCTAAACAAGTACCTAATTGCACAAAATGGTACTTATCTTGATCTTTCACATGTCCCATATAAAGATCATTTAAAAACTATTGACGAATGGGCACAGTCACTAGCCATTCTAGTCAACAAGCAGAAAGCGCACTGGTCAAAGGAACGTTTTCTCGATTACATAGCCTCCTCTTTGAAGATGCAAATTTTGCTCTTTCCAAAATTAAATTATGTGATATTTGTCGTTTTCCTGAATATGTCAAATTATTTACCAAATATTTTCGACGTCCACCCATTACTAGCACAGAACACTGGTTACCACAGTTTTTTGTTAAACTTCCAAGTCCTTGGGATGAATTAGCCACAAAAGGTTATCCAGACTTCTTAGAACGCATTAAGAGAACCAATAACCTTGGTTTTCGAACTAATTTCATTTTACCGACTTATAAACGAAAATTGTTTAGAAGTCCAAAGCCAAAAAATAGGTTAAGAATCAAATCAGCAACACACCAGCCGGACAACGCTGTTGTGATAAGATTCTCCACAAAACTTGGAAAATAGGTTGCTCACCAGACAAATCCTACCCCCAGCATTCTTTTCGCAAAAAGCGATTCAAATGGCGAAAATGGAAGCCTGACAAAAAGCCTGTTCAGAAAAAGAAGAAGTATATCAAACGAAATACTTCAAAAACCAAAGCAAAGGCATCTAGAAAGAAGAAGAAAGGATGCAAATGATATATCTGCGATGAAGAAAGCCACGTCACCCCCAGTTGCCCAAAAAAAGGGTAAAAGAACTTCCAAGATGACTAAAAGGATCGAAACAGAAGA
This sequence comes from Cornus florida, assembly GCF_030987335.1. NCBI lineage: Eukaryota > Viridiplantae > Streptophyta > Magnoliopsida > Cornales > Cornaceae > Cornus > Cornus florida. The sequence continues at coordinate 73,284,637 of NW_026775573.1, read as the reverse complement.
TCTTTGTGTCATCTATGGTCATGATCTTTCTGATTCAGATAATATTCTTTACGAAATATCTAGTGAATCAGAATCAAGCGACAGTGATGAAGAAGTCTACATGCTCAATTTTACTTCTCATCCCGAAGAAGAATCCTCTAACATTAAGCTCAGCAAGGTTATTAGAGAAGAAATTCAGTTTACGAACGAACAACTCAAAGATATACTCTTCAAAACCTTCTTGATGATCCAAACATCGAAAAAGTTTTGAAAGTCAAAATCAAACTCTCGAATCTTCAGATGGATCATAACTCTCCAGGTCTAGGAATTCAATGGAAAGTTCTCTATGAACTAACCAAAGAACCTGAAACTTCTACCCTTCCGATTGACCCCAAACTGGTCACTCTTTTTGAACCTCGACCCTTCGATTCAATAATTGAGCCAAAATTATTGAAATGGACAGATCTCGATATACCAAGAAATTGGCTATTCGAAGGTATCAATACAGAAAAGAAACTAAGAATAGAGGAACCAACAGTTACCACTATTCAAGCTTCTGGATCTAATCTCTATATCACCAATACAGAGAAACCTTACCTCCAAAGATCAGTCTCGGCACGACAACCTCATGAACCGACAGGATGGTATAAGCTCCTCCCTCCTCAACTGTCCAATATCCAGCCTTTAGAAAAAGGAAAACGTATCCTCACAGAAAAAGGAGTACCTATCCTTCCTGGATCAAATCACTCGATTCAAACCGCAAGATTCTTTCATTTCAGTTCCACAGTGGACATTTGTGCCTCTATGTATGACACAGAATATTTACCCGATGAGGACATATTCACATATTTTAAGTTCAAGACATTAGCACATATTTTAAGTTCAGGCATTGATACTCACCGTCCCAATGCACTAGAAACCATTGGAGAGGAAAGAAGGTGAGGGATTCGAGTTCCATAGTGGACATTTATGCCTCTCTATGTATGTATGACACAGAATATCATCGTAAGGATGAAAAGGGGCAAATGTTTCTTTGTATCCCCCTTCAATCCAAACCTAGTTAAAACATACAGAACCCTTTTCCATCCTGCTCACACATCAAATCAGAGAAGGATAACTTCCTCATACAAACTGTCTTTTCTCTCCCTCTCATACAGCTTCCATTTTTCATCCTTCTACAAACATGCCATTACCATAACTTGTAATGCAAGAACCCTAGGTTACAAGTTACAACAACCATCAAGGGCAAAAAAGGGAAAAGGAAAAAAAAGTATATGCACGATATTACAAGACCCCCTCCTGGCTTTATGGATGAACTCACTAATCAAATCTTTCGCGCATTGAATCGACAATTGGCCAACCAAAGGAAGTGAAATGAAACATTTTTTTAACATGCAATTTAATATTTACTTCAACGTGAAAGGAAAAAGACCAATTCTATCTTTCTACTAGTTTCGCTAAAAGGCAGTCTAGTGAAGGCCTTTGGTGTTGTATTATTGTAACTTATATCAAAATGAAAACACGAGGACTCAGCACTGTGTGGTAGATATAACCTTTCTGCCAATGATTTTATACAGACGATAAATTGATTTTTCAATAGAGAGATCAAACAAATTCTGCTTACTTCTTCTTCCGGACTTCATAAAAGTAACTTAGGATCGCCACAGCGGCAGCAACAGCAACACCGAAAGCACTTTGTGCCAATATGATGCTTTCCTTCACTGCTACCTTGGAACCAGAGGAACTTGGAGTGAACCCTAGCTCAGAAAGTTTCTTGTGTGATATTGCATAATCTCTGAAGAAAGCATCCTCATCCTGCAAGATGACAAAATAAAGCATGAACTAAGAGTTGAAAATTAAACCAAAAAGTATCTTATCAAATGAAAACAGTTGACTTGACCTCTCAGCACGTCGGATAGTCCAAAATATATTAGCTGAAAGATTGAGATATTCTCCTATTTTGGGTTTTAGATGGCAAAGACATCTTTTTTAGCTGGAATGGCACTTGATTGCTTGCAATTGGTCAGGTGTGGGTTGGTTGGGAGGGCACCACAATAAATTCATGTTTTCAGAACAAGGGAGAAAATAAAGAAAAAGAATGAGAAAGCATTCATCCTAGACCCAACCGACCCAGCCAATAATTAAGGGCCAACAAACCAAAACCAATTTACCAACCCAATCATTTTCTTTACAAATATCCATTAAGGATTCGAGACCTAACTTAATGACAAGAACAAAATAAATGTGCAAATGTCAATTAGCTCCTAATAGTTGACTAAGCGTGCACTCTGAACCAGCCTGCTTGAAATCAGCTAATTCAGTTGCCAAAACTGGTCCATCCAAGACTAGTGTACTTCATGTGTATGGGCTTATACTTATCAAAAAAAACAAAAAAAAAAAAGAAATATGTATGGGCTTACGACCTCCCTTACCGGAGTTAGAAGCCCTAACATCTCCAAACAGTTGACGCAACATGACAAATTTACCCTCAATAAATTTGTAACTGTAATTTTTGAATTTGAGACATCATTATAAAGTGGAGGAATTTCAGAACTTCCCTGACAACAATTCTGGGATTTTACGCCTCTTCGAATTCTGAATTCTGAGGCACATTGACAACCATAAAAGAAGAAAGGAAAGGAAAAGAACACTGATACCTGTTTGCAGATACCTTCAATTTCTACCATTCACAATCAAGGACCTGAATTCATCCTTAAATTTCCTCTTTTGTCCCATTCATGCTCTGTTACATATTGAATCTATGCTATGTTATGGATTCAAGAACTTGATTCTAGTGTATGGTGGAGAGAGAAAGAGAGAGAGAGAGTCAAGGAGGTGGTGGCTGTAGAAGGAGGTGGTGATGGCATTGCACTGGTTGTCTGAATTAGAAGATAGGATCTGGTTTGGTTCTTCAACCCCAAGTCGTGCCTATGACATTTGTATATGTGTGTGTGTGTGTCTGTGTTGAGTAATATACGTATATAATCTGCATCTGTATATTAATTATGTATATAGGCTCTGTGTGAGTGTGTTTGTGTGTGTGTGTGTGTGTGTAAATTGGAGTAAGGAAAGAAGAACGAACAAGAAACATGAAGGTTTTAGGGAAGGAAAGACCATAAAAAAGTCATGGGAAAGAGAGAGTGTTTTGTGATTTTAATACCTTTAATATGGAAATTGTTGCCCTCTCTCCGTTAGAGGAATGCAGGGAGGGAAATTTTTATATAGAACGCCATGAAGGCAAAACTGCTTGCAAGAAGCAAAGATGGAACTACTGTGCTATTGGATGTGGAAGCTCACCAGATATCAGACCACTAGTGTCATGATTTTCAACATGCTTGTAATTCTACACTGCTGCTGCTCTTAAGATCATCAAATGGCCATTACATGAGTTTTAAAACCAGCTAAAATAGTAGTGATATGAAAATCAAATGCAAATAAAATGACTACGCAATGCTAATCTCTTCCAGGAAATGGTTAAATTCATCATTTATAATTTTGAACAGGGTTAATAGTCTCATTTTGTTACATGAAAGGGTAATAACGCCATTCTGAGAAACATCTTTTAAACGGGTTTAGCGGATCCCTAACATATAGAAAATAATCTGTATTTTTGCCATAACCTCAAGGCAGGTTGATCATAATTTTTGAAGAAAGCTATAATGCGTGGATGCAAGCTGCAAGCTGCAAGCCTCACATAGGTCAGCGCATTTTATCCTAGTATCTGATATCTAGAACAACATAATGTTTTTATGTAGCATAGTGTTCAACATAGGCATTGCACTCTTTTTAATGCTATAAAGTAGTAACCTTATATCATTGGTTATTCATGTTTCTGACATAAGAACTACAAGTACTTTTGAAACATTCATGTAACATAGGTATTGCCAAGTCCAAATTAGATTGTCTAACACCGCAGCATAGATCACATTGAATTGCCATTAAATGCAACCCTTTGAGGATGGAAATAAGCCAAGTAGGTTGCTCAAGCTCAACTTGAAGATTAACAATGTGATTGGCAAATTTCGTAGAACAAAACTCACTCAATATAATTTAATGTTTAAATGCTTAGTGAGTGAAATAGAAATAAATTAGTTAGATGAGTTAAGTGTGAAGATAAAGCTTGTTTGAAGAATTCTACATCAAAAGGGCAAAATCGTCCAAGAAATTTTATAAAGGGCGAAACAATCCAAAGATCAACTTCAAAGGGCAAAGATGTAATCTTCTCAAGTCTTAAAAAGGTATGAATCACACTTGATTTCATCTATCACCATTTAGGCACATGCAAACACATTATTCATGTTCATATGCTTTGTCTTGCATTGTAAAACCTAGAGGTTCATTTGTTTAATTTAATTTTACAAATTAGGAAAAAATAAGTTTTCACAAAAATATATATATGATATATTAAGATTAAGATTCTAGAGCTTTCTCTTAAATATATATAACATATATATACACATATATATTTTCTGAATTTATATAGAAGGTTTATTTTGTGCTTAGGACTATTTTTGCTAAGTTTCCAAGTTTTCTAAACTTACTTCTATAGCATAAAAAAAAAGGTTTTCCATAATTGCATTCATGCTTATATTGTTAGGTTCTAAGGTGTTGTTTGATAAAACTGAAAATTTTAAGAATTAAGTCCCGGAATTTTTAAGTGGTAATTAGAAAATAAATATTTTTTTATATTTTTTTGAATTTTTAACGTTCAGCATTCAAAGAAAAGTAATGTCCCTATCACTTAAAATTTTGCTATTGATAAGTAAATTTCATTTCAGGCACTCAAACGGGGAGAAACAAACCGCCTAACAGCGACATTACAACTTTAAGCTATCCACAAAATCCATTTTGCCCCATTTTAAGTGGCGCTTAGTGTTTTCATTTATATTCAAATTGTGTTATCAAACGCACTTAATCCGTTCAGAATTAAGCACTGAATTGAGTTATCAAATAACACTTGAGTTGCCTTAGACACGTTTTTTTTTAGTATGCATCACAAAAACCTTTTTCTAGAACCTTCATGGAGTATTCTTATGTGTAGAATAAAGTCTTGAAAAAAAATGTCAAAAACAGTATGTTGCATATACATCGATTATGTTGCATATACATTGATCGAACCCTGCATATCATTGATCGATCGAGTCTTCAGCAACTTCGATCGGCAAAAGCAGTAAGATCATCAATGAGAATAGTATCGATCAATCGAAGCTTCAGAAATGTTAGATCAATGGACATTTTTTTTTAACTCAGGATTTGTTTCCTTAAAAGAGTTTTCTTGATCTTTTTGTGTCATATTAATGAATCAAGTCTAAAATATTTTTCAACAGAAAAGACCAAAACTACTTCATTAGAATTTTCTTTTCATTTTACTTGGAAAACAAGTTCTCAACTTCGAGGAACAAGTTTACTTGGAGACCAAGGATATAGAAGTGAGGAGCAAGTATTGTTCCCTATAAATACGAGGTCTGAAAACATATCAGACCTAGAGTACTTACCTTATTGCACTCAGCATTCTTGTTTGTTTGTTTATTTATCCACGAGTGTTTTTGTGAGAGTTCTACTTGTGTATATCCATAAGAGAATCTGTGAGAGAGATTATCTTGTGAGAATTGTGTGAGAGTTGAGAGCACCACACTTGATATTTGTATCTTGTGTTTTTTTCTTTTACATCATATATACCATTTTTTTATAAGTAAAAAAAATAAAATTAATAAAAAATTCTTTTACCTCATACATACGTATCATTCTGCATTAAATATGGTGATTATGATGATATTATTGTGTTGATATTATTGTTGCGGTATAAGCTTGAAAAGTTAACATCAACACAAAGCCACAAGTGCTACAGGCCAAATCAAACCTATACCATAAAGTGGTGGACAGATTGGATTCCAAGGTGAAGAAGCAGTGCATGATGGGATTGATGTGGATCAATGGGATTATGTAGCTGTTAAATTGATAGGCTGGAGGACGACTAAAGAGATGTTCTAGAATGCGCCTAGTAGAGCAGGTTGAAACTGAGTATGGAGTAAATCAATTGTGGTGAACGACCATTGAGGATTTGTTGTCTTGCTGAGTCTGGAGGTAGGCTAGTGTTCATCATGTTGAACTGGACTGGTTGTACCCTCTTTCTTCATAGTGAATTTATTGGCTAAGCCAAGTCCCTTGATTTTTTTATCTACCAGTGGGGGTAGGGTTTTCCACGTATAAATCTGGTGTGCAAGTCTCTAAACTCATTTACTTGACTGTGCACCATATACTCCACCCCCAGGTTTAGTCTCAGTTGAAACTCTTCAATTAGACTCATTCTTGAGCTATCTGATAAAAACACCTTTCACTACTAATCTCAAATGAGCTTTTACTCTTAACATATCTTGATTCAATCTTAAACATCTTAGTTTTTTAGTGTTAGACGCTCATTAGCTTGTGGAGATGAATTCAAGCCAAACTCAACAAGTTGATGAGCTTCAAAATAATATTATGACTTTTATTTCGGCAGCCAATCTCAAGCAAAGCATTCAATGAGCCGATCATGAACCAAGCTTAAGTAGCTGGTTCATCTTAATACCTTCTAACACCACCGTCCTCTAATAGGTTAAGTATCACAGCCAACTTTGACCGAAAATCAGGTCAACTGAAACTTTCAAGCAACTATGTCACTCCTTACTTGTCTACCTTAAGCAGTGAAACCACCATTATAACCATTGCTAAATGGGATCACAAAATGAAAAATGATTTACAATTTTATACTTGTCATCTGGTCGATATAAGCCTACATTACCTTTGCATAGAGCTCAACATATTGGCGGAACTCAGGATCATCCAATAAAGCCGTGTCTGTTGGAAGTTTCAACAGCCCCTCTGATTCTTCCGTCAGCAGCTCCCTATTTCAGATATTATTATTTGTAGAATAAATTAGAAACAAACTCAAAGGCCTGTTTTTTACCAAGTTAGAGAAAAAGGAACAGAAGAATATGTTGAATTGATATGTAAATCTTACACAAAGTATGAATTATCAAACTTCAGAGGCTCCCTAGTCCAAGGGCCATCAAAACCCGATCTCTCCGGATGGCACCTGCCCTATAACATGAAAACCCAGCCAGACAATAAATGTTTTCTAAAGGAACCCTTAGTACAAACAATACTTGGTTAATATTTCAAAAACAATTATTGCGTTTTCAAGAGCAGAAAATGCTTTGATTTCAGTTCCAGAAGCAAGGCAAGTATTTTTAAAGTAACACCCATGAAAATAAATAAATAAATTAAATTAAATTAAATTAAAAAACTGTAAGGAAAAAGAAGAATACCAGAGTGTGGCCCCCTGACAGTGCCACGATATCCTTGTCAGATAAACCCATCCGATAGAATATGTCCCTCAGATGTGACACACCTACCATCAATATACACAAGAACATGCAAGATTCAACTTCTATACAGCTGCCATGAAACCTTATTAAACTGCACACCATATCATAATCATGTATAAACACAATTCTTCCACGGTTTCAAAGTGCTAAAAAACAGAAAATTAGGGGGGAAAGGAGAAATAGGAGCTGATTCTGGTCATTCTGTGAGTTCACAGTGATGCAAGGCACAGCTATCCTCAGAAGGCAGCATTCAACTTCTCCATGACATCTTCATATATTCTTTTTTTTTTTTTTTTTTCCCCTAGTTATCTCATAGATTCTTCAAAATGAAAAAGCACCACAGTCCACTAGAGTAGAATTGTAATGCTGATAATAATAATAATAATAATAGGGTAAAGTACAATGACACCTCCTGAGGTTTGGCATAAGGACAGACATATACAAGTTGCCCTATTTTTGGACAATGAAAAACCCTTGTCAAAAATTCGATCCAAACAGCCCCTAAAAATTGTAAAATGTCCAGACTGACCTTTAATATTTTATTAAATTAAATTATAAAATATCAAAACTCTTAAATGGCGTTTTTACCCTTATACACTCATTACACCTCTATATCAAAACTCTCATCCTCTGTTCAGTGACTGCTCTCTCTCTCTATGAAGCAGAACTATATGGAAAGCATCAAGAGAAAATTAGAAGGCAAAAGGAGAGAGAGAGAGAGAGAGAGAGAAAGCAAAAGAAATAAAGAATAAGTTTGAGAAGAAGAGAGGAGAATTTCTCGGCATGAGAGAGACCCAAGACAACCACCACTACCAAAACCCCACCTCAAGACCAGAAAGAGAACCCAAAAGTCATCATCACTAAAATCAATTGGCAACTTGAAATCAATCTCCACCAAAGGAGAAAAATATAAGGGAAAAAAATTACCAATTTGACATCTTCAACGGCAATCACTGTGGGGCTCTGTTGCGGTCGATCTGTGCATGCGGATTTGATCGGCCCCCATTTTTTCGGGCCTCCCTCGTCATCGTGAAGAAGTCACCGCCATCTTGAAGCCACCGTCTCACATCGCCATCGTCACGAGGCCGTCGTTCAAAGACATCAAAGAGTCCTGTCGGCAACGATTGATTCCTCTCTCTCTCTCTCTGTTGTTTTTTGGTGATTTTTTGGATTTTCGGTGAATTCTGGGTTTTATTTGCGCAAATGAACAGTGGTGGTGGTCGTGGTTGTGAGGGTTGGGATATTGGTAGTTACGGAAGTGGACGTGGTGGCGCTAGTTGTACGGTGGCGGTGGGTGAATACACAATGGTGGGTGGTTTTGGGGATGGAGACGGTGTGTTAATGGTGGTGGTTTTGGGGATGGACATGATGTTGGGTTTGAGGGAGAGGCAGTGGCTGTTTGTTTGGGTTAGGGTTTGAGAGGGAAAGAGAAGAAGAAAGTGAGGAGAGAGAAAAATTGGGTTTCTCAGATGGGTTGTACCAGGCAATCCATTTACACCTATTTAATCTAAGGGCATTTAAGTCAATCGAAAAGGGTTGTATGTGTCAAAGGGTAATAAAGTCAATTCACCATTATCATAGTGTCTTTGTCAACTTTATCAAACCTGAGGGGGTTCCATTGTCCAAAAATAGGTCAACTTGTATATGTATGTCCTTGTACCAAACCTTAGGGGGTGCCATTATACTTTACCCATAATTATATAACAGCAAAATGACAATATTAACAATCAACATACTCACTATAATGATTATAGTGTCCAATACTGGTCACTTTTATCAAACATGCTTGCAGCTATAAGCGCTTTAAGCATAACCTCGCAAATCTCACTTTTGTCCACTCATTAGCGAAACACCAATGCACTACTACATCTTTGAAAACTGAATGTGATTTAAATCCATCGCCTAGAATCCAAGTATCCAACTATTAAAAGCATACACCAACAGGCTCCAGATAGGATAATTACCTGAAAAAAGGCTTACATAGAACAACTGACTAGATGTGGAGCGAACAACCTAATTGGATGATCCCTAAGTTTTAACATGGGGGTAATTTAAATTAAGTGACATTAGTGTAAGGTAAATATGGTGTAGTCACCAACAGACCTGTGACCTAGCGGTATCAGGCCCCTACTTCCCAAAGGGAGGTCAGGAGTTCGAACCTCAGTGGAGGCATGTGCGTGTGAGTACCAACTAGGGAAAAAAAAATAAAAAATGGTGTAGTCAACAAACTATAGCTGAATGTGAAATTTCAGACATGGAATACAAGTATAGCAAAGTTAAGAGTTTGCGATGATAAAATAGGAATCAATAGAGGAAATCCTATGATTAAGAAGCTTCTTCCCCAGCCTGACACATGGACACCATATGAAGCTCCTTGAATCCCTTCAGGGACATTGATGAAAGTGGGAAGCTATCAATAAAGCACCCATGCATAGAGGGAATATAGACCCCACAATGCAATCCAACAGTGGAGTCTGTGTCATCTTACTAAAGTCAGACAGTTTTATGTACATGCATTTATGAAATGGATTTTTAAATGAATTTGAGATAACGGTCATAACGGTCCATTTGGTACGATGGAAGAGTGAGAGACGGAAAAGAATGAGGGGAGGGATGGATAGTCTCTCCATTAGCTGATGGGAGAGAAAGGAGATAGGAAGAGAAGAGAGAAACGGAAGGAATGCCCTTCCCTCCAGGGCCCGGCCCACCATATCCCTTCATCTCAAAAGTGGGAAAAGAGGAGAGCAAGGGACAACCCACCTCTTTTATACCTTTTTCCATCATATATAAATATTGTTTCAAGATGCAAGGATCTAGTGGTAAATTTGTGAAACAGCAATTACTTTATTTACTTCTTCCTTTAACTTAACCAAAAAAAAAAGTAAAAACAAAATAAAGTTCTTCTTTCCTCTAGGTATACCTTCTTCTTCTCCTACCTTTGCTTCCTTCCAAGTTCCAATAATCCATCACGCACATAAAATAGAGTAAACTTTCTGTGATTTTGATCAAGAGAAGAGCTGAATAGTTGTATCACAGGAGTTTCACCAAGCTATGGGTAGTTCCACAAGGCAGGTAAAATGCCAGTTTTCCAGGCATCTTAATTATCAGACATATTTATCATGCATCAGGGTAATCAGGAATGTAAACCACACAGATGCTACCCACCAACGACCCAATTTATGTCATCTTACTGGAACCAGATGGCTTCATGTACATGTTCTATGATATTGATATATTTTATGAATTTTAGACTCCAATTTCTGTATTTCAAACAACATAAAAAAGAGAATGCATAATTGCACCACGAGAGCTTCACAAATCTCTGGTTAGTTCCCTGTGGCAAGTAAAATGCCTGTCAACCAGGTATCTTAATCACAAGCCACTTAGCCTAATTCATCTGTTCTGAGATTTAATCAGTAAAACAGATATGTGGGTTTGTCAGCTAATGCTAGTTACTATTGGCACAACGATGACTGCAACTATAAATACTAATTATTACATACATACAAAATCTATGCTCCTTCAATAATTTAGAAATCTAATGACCATTTAGTCTTTTGGGGGGATGAAAAACAACATTTGGAGTCAGAACGGTGGTACCATGGTAGCAAGGTTCTAAATGTTCTTTTCCTTTTTCCACCTTGGACAAGCACATAAAATTCTATAATATACCCAATAATATAATCAGAAAATTGAATGCTTACAAGTCAAAAGAAAAGAAATCCAAGATTGAAAACTCTGATGATTGAGAAGCCACAACAGCTCTTGACAAATATCATTAAACAAACCAAAGACACACAAACTAATTTAGAAGTAGCATTAAATGACCTTTAGAAGCATTTGGAAGCCGTCCTTCCTTGGGAGAAACCTTCGAATCCTAGAAGAAAAGCAGCAGTTAACAAAGAGAAATTATATAAAGACAAGCTACTTTCAGATTATATGACATAATAACATACCTTCCTACCAGGAACAAAGTCAATGGTCGGACCACCAGTGACCTCAACTGCAACAACACCGGCAAGCTAAAAGCAAAATTGGTGTATACATGTCAAATTATCTTCTACACTTCATGTACACATACATAAAATAGCTTAATTAAGGTAAATTATATCTTTTATTCTCTATGAGTTTATATTTAAGTCAGATCGCACTTGTTACCCATCAGAGGAGAAAAAAAGGTCAGATCACAATTCTTGTATCTGTAAATGCTTTGAAGCAAATTCACAATAAACCTATATTAAATACAAATGGAAGCTGAATTCAAACGTACTCATTTAACCTATGTATGAAGACATTAATAAGCCTTTTGCCCATTATAATAAAGCCTCTAAATGAATGTGGTTGACACTTTCACTCATGCTTCAAATCTCAATTGCATTTAGAATTAAACTACTCGAAATTATCTACACATCAACGTGATCTGTTTGGTAGACGTTATCCTGCAGTTGATGTTCTGCTGGACCTGTTTTGGGGTTGAGTAGTCCTGGTGCTATGCAGGTGGGCTTGATTGGTTGCTGTGATGTGGCTGGCTGTTCTTATTTCAGTTGATTATGGTGCTTCTTATGTGCTGTTGTGTTCGCCTGTTGCTTCTTCTACCTGCTGTTGCAGTGTATTTGGTCTTCAGTGTAGTGGTGTGGTTGCTGTGGTTTGATTGGCATTGGTGCTTTGCTGTTTGGCTGTATTGCTGTGTGGTATTCTTTTTTGACAGTGGTTTGGAATGTCCTCTCTGCTGTTGCTGTTTGTATGTCGTGGTATTCTGGGGGATGGTTCTTCTCTGATGTGTTGATTGCTTCACTAGTTGCTGGTTTGACTTGGTTAGACAGTGTTTTCCTTATGTTGCTGTGGATGCTGTTCAGTTAGTTCAAGGTCTAGTTGATGACTCTTACTACAGTGTTTGCTGATAGGTAACACTTATATGTGCTGTCCTGATTTGAAATGTTCATTTTGTTGTAGTGCTGTTTTGTTTCTGTCTTTTGCTTTTCTGAGGGTGTTTGATGTCTTCAGTCTGTTGCTCTGTGATATTTGCATCTATGTGTGGTTGGCTTCCAATGGTATGCCCTTGAGTTTTTGTACTATATTGTTCATTTCTATAAAATTTTCCACTTTACCCAGAAAAAAATAATAGTAATAATTATCTACTAAGAAGTAATTATCTACACATCAGAACTTCTTAGTTAACTTACAGCATCAGTGACCCCCTTTTTGGACAGGAGCAACAAGAGAGGAAAAAAGTGAGCACAGCTTTTTGGACATAACCTTGGGGGATATTAAATAAATAATCTTTATCTCAACCATATTCCACAGTTGACACCTAACCAACAAAACAACAAACTAATATTTCCACCAGCTAACCTATGTGTATGCCCATATGTGTATCCCAGCATGCCCATATGTGCATTTATTTTTTCGTTTATTTATTTATATATTCTGATAAGGACGTATATGTCTGTGTGTTTATAAATATAAGTAGACCATCTAATGTTTCACATGACAATATAACCATCAGCATGTCATATTGCTTGACATATGTCAAACACCTGCCATGCTTAGCACCACTAACCATTATTACATAACCTGCAAAATCCTATCTTTATCTAAATTCCAGTACCAGTCACCTGATTCAACATGGTACTGTTGTATTACATACAATTAATTATGCATTTAGCACTCATATCAAGCACATTTATATATTTTTTTTATGTCGATGTCGCAATCACTGCTAAAGTAATGTTTTATTTAGCAGTTTTCTATATGTTAAATACCAGTGGATGGGTTACTTTTTTATTGGCATTGCAAACACATCACATCATGGCAGGGTATCAATTTAATGAATCTTCCACTTATTTGATGGGATGGTTAAGAGATTATTTATGGTTAAACTCTTCATATCAATGGATATAACCCCTTTGGTATAAATAGTTTATTGGTTTGAGCATGGATGTTCTTATTTTGGACATTTGGGCTAATGGATTTATGTTCCTAATTTCATGGCGTGGATATTGGTAGGAATTGATTGAAACTTCAGCATGAGCTCATGAACATACACCTTTGGCCAATTTGATTGATGGAGAGATAAACCAGTGGCCCTTTCTATTGTGCAAGCAAGATTGGTTGGATTAGCCCACTTTTCTGAAGTTTTTTTTTTTTTTTTTTCATTTATGTAGCTTTCTTGATTCCGGCTACATCAGGTAAATTTGATTTTGGCATTAGATGAATAGGGAATATAACCTACCATTATATGTGAATATATATATATATATATATATATATATATATATATATGTATGTATATATGTAAACTTATATATATCATAACCAACCTATATTCTGCAAAGTGACTTGCCAAAAAAACAAAAAAAAACAAAAGAAGAAGAAAGAAAACACCTAAATAAATAAGTTTTACTTTTCCTTCCTTCATGGATAATGAAAATTATGTTTATTAAAGCATCAATCTGATAGATTTCACTCGATGTTTATATTAATTTTAAATTTTGGTTATTCACTTAATGTTTGCAGATTGATATTTGAATTTTTATTTTAAGGAGAAAGAACACTGAAATTTTACGTGGAAAACCCTAAACGGAGAAACTACGGGACATTGTCCAACTATGAACAATCCACCATGAGAAGAACTGTTACAACAAGGCTAAAAGTTCCCTCACCTTAAAACTCCTAATTGCCTCTCAACACAAACCATAGCCAAACTCACACTCAGAGACTTCAACCCTTAAGTCCGCTCCGCCAAAGATTCTGCTCATGTTATCTGCTTCTCCACAGGTTTTTCAATCCTTCTGCTCTGATCTAGATCGATCAAATTACTCTTCAATAATTGTCGGATGATCTCCTTCTTGTTGATTACTCAATCACACATGTTGGTCAATCTATTGAAAATACTAGGATAAAATGATTTTCTCTCTCTAGAATAAGAGTCTCTCTCTAGAATGATTAGAGGCTCTCATCCTAGAATGATATAACTCTATATTTATAGCCAGAGGAGACTCGTCCTATATGATAAGTGACAAGTTGAATCCTTGTAGGATCCTAATTTTAGAGAGTTACCAAAAATAAAATTCTGCAAGGTTCAATTGACCGAGCCATCAATCAACAACTTCTAGAAACTGCTCAATTGTTCAATTCTTCTTTTGCGGCTTACTGGAGGTTTTAAAAAGAAATAAAAAATCAATTGATCCACCTTTCAATCGAGGCTTACTGGGAGAGCCCTCGGTCAATAGACGAACACCTTTTTCCAATAAAAATGTAATTTTAAAACCTGTTCATAAATCATCTATTCAAAAAACTAATTTTCAAAAACACATTTAATAAGTATTTTGTGCCTCCTCAAGAACCGGAAGCGAAGCACTATGTCGGGACAGGGGGACGGGAAAAGAAATGGCTCCGAAGAAAGAAATTGGGTTTTCCAATGCTAACGAGATGCGCCGATCTTTCTAAAGTCTGTTTACGTGCCTTAAATATGTAATTGAGCGTACAGATCATGCGCCATGTTCTCAATGAATCTTTGTATACATTATCTTCAACGCTTGTACTCACATTACTCATAACATTTTGGCACATTACAACCCAAGTTTTGAGTAGGAAATTGCCAACACATGACTGAAATTTTCAACACAATCTTCCATTCTGAACTTAGTAATAATGGTATGTTTGGTTGGAGGGAAGGATTGAAGGAGGATGGATGAGAGGAGGGATGGATAAACATTTTCGTGTTTGGTTGAAGGAAGGGAAGAGAGGGAGGAAACAAGAAGGGATGCTTCATCCCTCCTTCCTTTATGTTTTTCTATCCGCCCACTTTTGGGGGGAAGAGAGGAGAGAAAGAAGGCATAACTACCTTTAAATTTGTAATTTACAATTTTAACCTTTTCAAAAATTGTGAAATGACTAAACTGTCTCTTTTTTTTCTTTTTCTTTTTTTGTTTCTTCTTCATCATCACTGCCACCGGCAATGAAGCCAGTCGCCGCCTTCCTCGCGAGAGAGAAGCCAATGGTGATAGTGATCGATGACGAGGAAACAATGAGAACAACGGCGTGACTCCGGCAAAAATAATGCTAGTGAGAGCGATTCAGATTCAAAACACGAGGAATCATCCGGTGAAAGCACGGTGACGTAAATTAATCACCCACCTTCAAAATCCAATCAAAAGCCTCTCTTGTCACACTCAAATCCAATTCCCCAGTCCTTAATCTCTTGGGATAATCATCGCTGGGCAAATGCATTTAAATTTTTTTTTTTTGATAATTAACAAATGCATTTTCTCTCTCGCCCATTAAATAAAAACTCCCATCACTGAGCAATGGTAAACCAATCAATGGCTCTGATCTATCAATGCCAGAGACCAGGTTTGGATCATCTGTTTGATGGGTTTGGTCATCTGTGGCCACTGAATCAAGATCATTTGTTTGTGCTCTGTAAATCCTAGTGAAATCTCATCAAAATGAGATTGTTGAAACACAAATTTTTTTTTTTATATAATTTTTGGCATGTAGAATATAAACCCGGCGTTGGCCGCTCCGATGCAGTGATTGTTGTCAATGAGCCCGAAGTGTCCTCTGGCGCAAAAGAGGACCAGCCAAGCAATGCCGGAATGTCAATGAAGCTCGCCGATGGCTTTAGGGAAGACCGGCCAGCCCAATTCTGGCACCTGAATGAGGCGATGAGTTTCCATGAGCTGGCATGCATAGGTAACCAGCAACCGGCAATCGGGTATTGTACCGGTGACCAGTAATGAGTGGAAGACTGGTTGCTCCGGCATAGGAGCGAAGTTTCAGGCATTTTGGACACTTGGGTCGGTGGTTTTTGCTATCTGGTAAAGCTTCCTCCACCATGTCTATGGCTTTAGCTGCAGCTTTCTATAGTAAGTTCAATTGTTGGGGCTGTTTTGAAGGTATCAGCTGATGAGTCCTCTTTGGCTGGCATTGGGTACTGAAGCATTTAATTAGTTGCCGGCATCGGTTCAGTGTGTGTGTGTGTGTGTATATATATATATACATATAATATAAGGGCATTACTGGAAGAGATAAGGGTGTTTTCAGAATTTCATATACTAAAAGTGTCAAATTTATAACAAAACAGTGACCTCAAGCCCTTCTTTGCTCATTTTTTCAAACATAACGGACTTAATTTTTTTTTGATAAATCAAACATAACGGACTTATATACCCAACATAAAGGATAGGGGTGTTATTTGCCCAAAATGTAAACATTAGGGGTGTTTTTCTCACTTTACCCATAAGTTAATAGAGAGACTTCAAATATCAAGAATATAGTTTGCACGAGCTACAGACTCTAAGACTTTTATTAGTAAAAGAGACATAACCTTAGTACTTATCAAAAAAAAAAAAAAAAGAAAGACATAACCTCAGTTTTATAATGTCAATTGACTATCTAAGGCAGATGTTTCTTCCCAATTCTTGTTTCATCAAAGAATTAAAAGTCTTACAAAACAATGGTTAATTGGTGTTGTATGTGCAAGTAGCCGGAGGAAACAGTGAACCATCTCCTTCTTCATTGCCCAGTGCCGAGGGACGTTTGGTCTATGTTCTTAGTAGCGTTTGCCATGTTTGGGTGTTCTCTAGCTCGACCGTGGACATGATTGAGGCTTGGAGAGGGTGTATAGTGGAGAGCCGAGCCAGAGATGCATGGAGGGCCACTCCCCATTGTTTATGGCGGGGCCTGTGACGCAAGAGGAACAGGAGATCGTTTGATGGAGACGAAACTCATATTTGGTCTCTCAAATACAATATTTTGTCTACTTTATTCATTTGGGTATATGATCGTAATTGTAAATCTTTGGGGCATCTTTTGGGTTTTGTGGATTGCTTGAAATTATAGTGGCAGCCTTTGGCGCCTTGTGTATTCTCTTGGGAGTGCTCCCCTTTTGAGCACCTTTAATGAATTCTTATTTATCAAAAAAAACAAAGTCTTACGAAACAAAATTGAAGGAGAACAAGTGAACAACCTCTACCTATGCTATTTCTCCCACATGTACCATCCAAGTCTAAAAAACAAGTGCACAAATTATTCTGACACTATAATAATCACCTGGTATAGGTCCGCATATGTAATCTTCGGATGTTTAGACTTCACTTCCTCTGCCATCCAAAGTTAAAAAAACATCCATTAGAAAAAGTAATCAAAATTTTAACTTCAATCAAATTACTTCAGGGAAACAAAGATGATGAAATTTTTATCGAGTACATGATCAAACTAAAATTATCCACAAGTCTACAGATTAAATAAGTACAAAGCAGAACAGATATTTCAAACATGTTATATGGTAGTTTGCAATTTATTTCTGTAAATATATTGTCAAATATATATATATATATATATATATATATTAAATCATAAATTTGAATATCAACAAATTTTAAAATTCTATCAATGAATTTCTCCTATATGACAATATTTGTCTAATAATCTACCATGCAATAGTATCCATGTTACCTTTCAGACAATAATTCTTGTCATCAATGTCACTTCAATACTGTAATTTGACATAAAAACCTTATCGACCTGAATGTAACTGCTCCTTTTTTGAGCCAAATAAAGTAAAATTTGAAATCTAAGATATACCAATATTTTTTGGGAAAAAATCATCAGAATTCAATTCTTCATGATATGCTGGATACCAGATGGATATGTGGAGAATCCCTCGAAATAAACCAAATATTAGAATGGACTGACCAACAAAGTTAAATCATTTCTTTAATCATTCAAATCAATAAAAACTTTGTCAACTAAATGGGTATGTTTCAAGATGCTGGAGGCTACTAATGGCAGTGCAATATCATAAAATTTAAAAACCGAGTCTAACATAATTTTATTATTATTATTATTAAAATTAGATCTGAGAATATATTAATGAAAAGACAAAATAATCTCGATGCCATGATGTGTTGGAGATGTTCAAAGAAACAAAGGAGGTAAACTTTGAAGCGTAAGTTTCTGAATATTCCCGTATCTCATCTTTAGAGGATGCAAAGGTACAGTAGTTATGGTCCAGGGAGAAAATGCATTGGAATGAAAATTTCAATAGGTCTGAATAATTGAAAAATGGAGTGGCAAAGGCATTGTTTCTCAACTGTGCCCCCCAAAAATGTAGAATGCATTAGGAAGAATATCAACTGGAGATGGGATTGTTTGGTTGAACGATTATAAATAGGTTTTTTACCGTGCAAGGAAGTTTGGATACTGGAGCCCCTTTTATAGGTTTCTTTCTTCAAGCAGGTAGCATTTTGGGACAAAATCCTTATGGTGAATCATTTTAGTAATAGAGGATGAGCAATTCCCAATGGAGTTGTATGTGCAAGGAACCATGTAAGACAAAATTTGTGAACCATTTAGGAGCTCATCCCTTTACAATGAAAAATATTGTGCTAAATTTTTTACCATTTGGTTTTCAACTCATATTAGAAAGGTCAATATTTTATTGTGAGATTTTCCGGACAAGTCTTTAAGCCATGTTGCTAGATCATTCCAATGCTTGCTGGTCTTTATGTGAGAGTAATTCTTCTCTTTGTCCCTACTCCCTAAAGGAACCTCCTGCTTTTGTTCTTATCCTCATTTTGTTTCAAATACACATCTTTTACCCATAAAAAATAATTTGTTAAAAGAAGGAAACTCCTGTGTTTACCTTATTTAAAGTTTTTGCATACCAACACCTATATTTGCAGCTGGTATTTGAGCTAATCCCAGAGTCCCACCATAGAGCATAAACCAACCTTCACCACTACTTTGAAGTGCTAGCCCAAGCAACAACAGGTAGAGAACATATTCAACCTCTTAAATTTCTTCCTCTCATTTAGTTCACGCGAAATGCATGTGACCAAAAATAACAATTAAAAAATAGAATGGTAATCATGAAATAATTAGCTAATATAACAATGCACAACAATATTAAATAATTTAATGCTGTTTCAGTATTTTGTTATGTTACAATGGGATTTGTCTCTATCTAAATGTTATTTTTTAAAATTTGTTTGCTTGGACATTATTTATTCAAATCTCGAAAACATTGATTGCACTTAGAAGAAAAGGTAAAGTTCTTCCATTCTCTTAAAGATTAATTCAATATAATTTTGAAATTCAAACTATTGCCTAAATGTTGTGTAAAACACATAAGAGACGAAATACCACTTGTATCTCAAAGTTCTCTAAGAAAAACATTAATATTCAACAATCATTATTGAATATAATTTTTTTACTATTTGTATAGTAATTCAATAATTATTCATGCTCATTCAATTTCATTTTACATAAATGATGACAGGTATTATTTTACATAATTATATTGTGTAATGTGTGTGCTCATTTGCAAACAAATAATTTCAATAGATTTCGCAATCTTTCTTTCAAGTTGAATTGTTTATTGTTTACAGGAAGTAAGACGTGTTAAATTTCCAATTTTTACAAACATACATTAACAACATAATTTATTATTCTTATTATTATTTCTAATAGAAAGCAAACTAGTTCAGAAAAATAACTTCCAATACAATTCTTGTCTATCAATGAAGACCACCATCGAAGTAATTGGGCGACCACAATTTTCGTAAAGCAGGCACTTCTCTTAGTAAGTAGGTAAAGCTGACCACAAGCATCATTTTCTTCTTTTTTTTTTTATTTTATAAGTCCACAAACGTCATTTTCTAAAAGCAATGTGTGCCTCAAGTTATGTGTTTCACATAAGTTCCATGCCTCATAACTAAAGAAATGCTTTTTGAAATGCCTCATAGCTCAGGTCCATGTCACAAGATTGTAACCTATAAACAATATATTGTTTTTCATCAAGTCAAAATGAACAATTCTTCATCAATTTGCACTCAGTATTCCACTGTGATTATTAATAAAACTCATAGACACTGTAAAACAACATAATTTTCTTCTTTCAGATTACTTTTGACCAAGAAAGGTCATCAATGTGAAATGAGAATTCACAATTAACAAAGTCTGCACGCCAATACAAGTGCTTGTAACTTTTCCTCAAGTTCTTGCTTCTCATTAACCAATTTAAAGTGGATATATAAATCATCCAATGTGTGAGATATAAATTTTGTAATAGGCTAATTTCATTGTCAAAACGTGTCCAATCCAGTTGTAATTTTTATTTGACTTTGAATCTTGATGTCGGAAGCAGAACTACAAGTGCACTGCAACCTTGGTCAATCATACTTTGATTCAATGAGAACATCATTTAGAGAAGGGTATGTTGTGTGAGGACACTTTATCTTTTAAGTTTGGTGAGGTAGGACTTAGGAAAAACTTGTTTTTATCGAAAAATTCAAAATTTGTAATAGTCCGACCAGTCCAACTTTTTCCCATCGTTCGCACTTCATCAAAATGATTTACTAAAGTTTTTCTTGAAATCTGTAAAAGTCCAACTGGTCCAAATTTGTCCGACCGGTCGCACTTGTCGAAATACCCGTTGTGTTATAATCTGGGCAAGTCTGACCGGTCTCACTTTTTCGGACCAGTCGCGCTTTCCTTTTTGCGCCAAACTTCTTAAGATGTCCTTGTACAACTTTGTCTTTTTTTCCAAGCTACATAAGGACTCTCAAATGGTCAAACCCCTATAAATACTCTTCTTCCCTCATGAAAATTAAGAGCTTAGAGAATATAATTTTTACAATTAAGAACGCTTTTTTAGAGTATTTTCCACAGAAAATCATCCTTGATTTTTTTGTATGTTTTTCTTTATTTAAGAGCACACACTATTACACAAGAGTGAATTAGGTTGGTGTTCACTTTCTGATCAGAGTCCGAGAAATTTAAGGATTGATACAAATTCCGTTCAAAGAACCAGGGTTTTGTTTTCCCTTCACAAATTCAGAGTTGAAGGAAGGAGGATTCGATCGTGCTACGAAAGGGACAAAGCATTAGTGGAGTGTTCGTATTCTTCCAACTACCTTTCTACAAGGATTGAGGAGTAAGTCTGGAGTCTAGAGTGTTTGGACAGGGGAATTGCAAGGCCAGAGGCATTCAGCAACAAGTTCTTGGTAGAGCGAAGTGGGTGTGAGCCTAAGACAGAGTATGTACTTTGTTTCAAGATACTAGTTCGTTTCGCTTCAAACTGCGAAAGTCTCTGTAGTTTTCGTCCCATATGGTCAAATTTCTTCCAACAAGAGTTTCCACACTAAAAACCTGGTGTCAATCTCTAACTCTCAATTTACTTTACTGGCACTTTATTTTTGCTTTGTGGGTTTGCTGTTAATTTTATTTCGGTAAAAATAAAATAGGCAAAAGCTTAGACAAAAGGACTCATAAAAAATAAAAATAAATAAAAACAGACAAAAGGGCAAGTTAAACCTATTCACCTCCCCTCTAGGTATTTTTCCAAAGTTTTATTCCGCATCCATTCCGTATAGCACAACTCACACAATGTCATCTTATTCACACATTCTTTCTGGTAAGTATAGCATCATTATTGACATATGCACGTGCACAAGTGCATACAAACTAGCAATGCTTGTGGGTGATACCCTAGTAACTCATACATACAGATATAAGAGAATATAAATATACTCTAATGTTTTAGTTTTCTGTTTCATTTTTACACTACATAATTATTTGGAACATAAGATAGTGTGAGGCTACGTCACGCAATTCAGTCCTAATGGATTTTGACTTAGTAATCAGAAGTCTAACACCATTCTTTGCCTTTGTTTCATAAAATACAATTAAAAGGCATTTAGTCAAGAAAAGCAATTTGTTAGTTGAATGAAAGCATCATATAATAATGGCACTAAGGTTTGCATTACGAAAATCATCGTAATGATACAACAATTTATTTTCCTATGTGAAAACAAATGCAGTTCTTAAACATTTCCAAATAGCAAATTTGAGTTTTCTTCTGTGCAAATTAACCATGGTTGGGAGCCTATCTAACATCACAAAAGTAGCATTTACAGACCACCTTGGCCAACACTTACCCCAGCAGCTGCAGCCAGGTGTTCTCTCTGTTTGCATGATAGAGATACTAGAGACCACATCTTCTTCTCCTGTCCTTTTGCTCAAGAGGTGTGGAGATGGGCTATTACTATGCTGAACAGGGATTTGTCTACTTTTGGTGGTGGAACTCAGCTAGGGGATTGGTACTCCTGGTTTTGGCAGCAGCAACATAATTCCAAGATCATTCGAAGCTACTTTGTGGCTCTAGTATAGGGTATATGGCAAGAGAGGAATGCACGACTTCATGGGACTACTGATACACCTCCAGAAGTGGTGGCTAGGAACACGTTATTTGAAGTATTAGATGTCCATCATGTATCACTATCTAATTTCCTGGTGTGGGCATCATGTTTTTACCTTTTTGGTTTATTGGAAGTGGGCTTTCTCAATATGAGATGTACACTTTAATTGATATGTCTTGACTGGGGGATGCCCTCTGTGCACCTGTATTGTTTGTTTTTTCTAATACATCACCAATTATTAAAAAAAAATATAGCAAATTTGATGTGTAATAGGTTCTAAAACCTTTAAGTCCAACCCACTTTGGGCAATTTGATTCTTATATTCATTGGCCCAATTTTATTCCATTGGCCCATATTTATCTAGTCTAATTTCATTTTTCAGTCAAATTTCATAACTAGAAATATTTTGAATCTTCAATTACAAAATTAAAAGTAATGCTACCAAAAAGTCATGTTTTTGCACAACTTCAATGGATAAAGTCCAACAAGGACTCTTGTCAGCATTTAAAAAAGAATAAAATCTCTCTCCTAGGTGCTTATCACAATCATTGATTACCACATCAAACAGTTCAAATAACGATTGTCAAGTTTATCATTTTTCCAAAATTGATGGCCCTTTGACTGCCAAAAATTTAGCCCACAGTTTAATGTGTTCGTAATTATTGGCAGACCCTACAACCGTATAAAGGGCTCGCTAATTTTAAGATTTCACACACAAAGAATCCTACTTACCTCTCACGTTTTTATTTCTCTCTTTCTCTTGAGCTTTCAATCTATTATCTATATCTTCTACATATTTTGGAGTTTCATCCGGGCATCTTTAGTTACTTCAAATGCCCCAACAGTAGAGTTGTTTCGAGATTCAGTTGGGTGTTTGTACCTGCACGATAAGCAGGACACTCTTCCTTTAGGAAAACACAATCTGCATGCCTCACCTTTCTTCAAGCAAATTCTTGACTTTAGGTTTTGTTAATTTTATGTTTATCCATTTACCTTAATTTTAGAATTTTTATTAGTAGTTCATTCTGCCAGGCCAGTTCTTGACTTTAAGTTTTGTAAATTTTATGTTTATCTATGTGACTTAATATTTTTAGAATTTTTATTAATTGATCTATCGTATAATTTTCCACCATATTCTTGTTAATTTATATTCATTGTTGTTAAGAACTTAAGATACTTTATCTAACTTGCAAGAGAAGAGATTAGTATAAATTCTACCCAACAAAATTACTCAACTAGCAACTACTTAAGCAAACAAATATACATACATAACTCCTCTCATAACCATATAATTGTATCAATCTCATGTATAATTTTCCCAATAATAAAATCAAACTCGAAATAAAATAAAAAAAAATAAAATAAAAGCATTACCGCAAAAATCAATGGCAATTTTCAAGCCATTATTTGATCCATGAGTGTACTCTTCCTCATTCCTGATCGAGCCATTAGGGCCACCTGTCTTCGTATTAACATCATACGTACCAGCGTCGTGCCACCTAAAAAGAATACAAAGATCACAGAATTATTCAATTTTGTTCACAAATTTTCTCAGGAACCAATCAGAGTGATATGTGTGTATAGATAGAGAGAGAATGTGTGTGTACGCCAAGCGAAGCATGATGGGAGCGCAGTTCTTGTTGGAGATGAAAGCGCGGAGATCACGACGAGCCTTGTCGATTTCTTTCAGATACTCCGTGTCGACGATAGGTTTCGCCATTGAAATTCTCTCACTACTACTGGAAATGATGAGAGAGAGATGAAAAGGAAATGGATTTTGATTGGTTTCGAAGGAGTACACGGAATGGAGTTGTGGAAGCGAGACCACTGATATAAGATTAGCCCGGTAGACAGAGTGGTGATCACACGCGCTCATGCTTCGCTAGGACTGCTTTGAAAACTAGTACGTGATAGATTTTTTATTTTTTATTTTTTATTTTTTATTTTTTCCTCCGATAATTAAAACTCAAACATACGGCACCTTTATGTTGAGAAAAAAATAAAAATCAAAGTATCGGAACTAATAATCATTAACTAATAATAACTCATTCCAACTAAGAAAAGTTGTGAGCATCAATGTTCATGTTTTTTAACAAAATATTACCTGAACACTTGTTTATTAGAATCTATATTTGTTTGTAATCAATTTTTCTACTTATTTCATATGTCAATATAAATAAATGTCAATATAAATAAATGTGTACATATATGATATATTCTTCCAAAATCTTTGACAATGGTTCCTTTTTTACTTTCTCCTAATGTGTTTTCATGATACAAAAGGTGATAATGGGTCAAAACGGTACTTTCTCAGGCCATATGTATCAGTCTTTTCAGATTTTGACTCTCCAAAAATGTCACTTTCGCTTTTTTAAGAGCCACATCAGTAATTCGTTAGCAGCTCTCCTAATTTTCGCTCTCCAAAAAAAAAAAAATTTAATTAAATTTGTTTTTTTTTTTTTTTTTTTTTAACTGATCGTAACAACTATATTTCTTATCTTATATAATGAATACTCATTTGCTCATCTGAAAATCATCACTGCATTCATCTCTTTCCATTATAGCAAAATATCATTATCCGTCTTTTTCAATTTTGAAATTTTAATGGCTTCGTCATCATAAGCTTTTTTTTTTTTTTTTTTTCCTAGTTGGTACTCACACACACATGCTTCCACTGAGGTTCGAACCCATGACCTCCCTTTTAGAAGTAGGTGTTGGAAACGGGCCATACAAAATAGAAACTTTGGAGTAGATTCCACTAAGAGTTTTTTGCAGATCTAGAGACGAACTTGTTCCTCTCCATAAGGAGATGAACTTAGTATATTCACTTTCTCAAATTCGTATCCGGGCGAATGAGAAATTAGCTCCAAAGTGAGGTGGTTGATAAACCTAAATGGGTATGCAAAATGTGGGAAGTACTTGTCCCACATGGAAAAATGTTGAAACCTATTGAAGTTTAAATCAACCAACTTTAAGACTTGGGTTTAGGCCTAATGGCACCCAAGTTTTTAAGAGGGGGAGGACCTAAGCAAGCTTGGGTCCAAACTGTTTACCAAACACGCGTGCGCCCTGCCCAATCCAGGCTTGGGTTTGATTGTGAAGTTCGATTAATTTTTTATTAAATAGAATTTGGGCCTGTGTTTGGATTTAATTAAATTTTTAGCCTGGGCTTATTTAAATTGGTTTGGGTTGAATCTAAATTAAAAAACAACTTTTTAGTTTTTTCCAAAGGGTTGCACCTACCCGAATAGGTAAAAACCACTTTTTAGTTTGTTCTAAAGCGTTGCACCTACCCGAAAAGGCACCTTGTTTAAAAATCACTTTTTAGTTTTTTCCAAAGGGTTGCACCCACCCAAAAAGGCATCTTGTTACCTACAAATACCCCCCTTTGTATCAATTACAAATCACTCCATTCAGAATTCTCTTTTCTAATTCTGAATTCTCTTCCTACTTCTCTCTTCTTCTAGAATCAGATTTTAGTATGTGGGTTCGAGCTTTAGTCTGTGGGTTCGAGCCTTAGTCTATGAGAGAGTACTACACCGAGCCGGTTCACCTATTTCTTCGGTTTACAGTGTTACTACCAAAGGAAGACAAATTGTTATATCTTGGGAGATAGACGTCACTGAGTCTGTTAGCACCATAACGACGCGAATCTATAGTGAGGACATAGAATCAAATTCTAGCCTCGACTTATAACCAGGTTCCTTTATTTTGTATATTCTTATTTTATTATATAAAACTATATATTATAAGAAATTATATATACATATATATATATATATATATTATTTTATAATAATAATAATAATAATAATAATAATATATATAGACACACATTATATCTTTACATAATATTTAAATAGTAATACTATAATATATGGTATACTTAGACCATTATTTTGGACAACAATCTTAAGACAGATTCTGCTTCAATATAGTATTAATTATTTAACTATTATTATTGTAATTATATTGTTGTAAATTGACTTGTGGTCTGTATATTTAATATATAACAGATGAATGGCACGTACGAGTACTACTATGCCTAATGTTCCTATCAGTCATAGGGAGAAGCCCGAAAAATTTAATGGGGCGGAGTTTAAAAGGTGGCAACAGAAAATGATGTTCTACCTTACAACTCTGAATCTAAGCAAGTTCCTAACTAAGACTGCCTCAGTACTAAAAGAGGGTGAGACTGACGTTACAAAGGTATGAGCTGTTGATGCATGGAAGCATGGAGATTTCCTATATAAGAACTACATCCTTAATGGATTAGACAACACTTTATATAATGTGTACAGTCCAATAAATACTCTTAAAGAGTTCTAGGAGTCACTAGACAAGAAGTATAAAACAGAGGATGCTGGTTTGAAGAAGTTCGTGGTCGGACGATTTTTGGACTTCAAAATGGTAGGCTCTATGACAGTCATGAGCCAAGTGCAGGAGCTCCAGCTAATCCTACATGAGATACATGCTGAAAAAAATGATATTGAGTGAATCTTTTCAAGTGGCTTCAATCATTGAAAAATTGTCACCTACTTGGAAAGATTTAAAAAATTACTTAAAAACATAAGCGCAAGGAAATGGGGCTCGAAGACCGATTGTCAGGCTAAGAATTGAAGAAGATAACTGCATATCTGAAAAGAAATTCGAGAATTCTTCAATGGTGTCAAAGGTAATTGTAGTGGAAGTTGGGCAGAAAAATAAGAAGAGGAAACACTCTAGAGAAGGTCCCAGCTAAGGAAACTACAAGAGGTTCACTGGGAAGTGCTACATATGCGGCAAGCTAGGACACCAAGCTAAAGACTGTTGTAGCTGCAAACCACAACTTAACTCCAAGAAAAAGACCATTGAGGTGCACATTGCTGAGGACGATAAACTGATAGCTGATGTGTTAGAGCTAAATCTTTCAGCTATGGTTTCTGAAATCAACCTTGTGAGCAACAATAGAGAATGGTGGGTGGACACAGGGGCAACTCATCATGTTTGCTTATAAAAGAGGATGTTCACTACATATGAAGCTATAGATAATGAAGAATAACTCTACATGGGAGCTCTCCTACTGCAAAGGTTGAAGGACAAGGAAAGATTAAGCTGCTAATGACCTCGGGGAAAGAGCTCACTTTGAATAATGTGCTGCATGTACCAAATATCAGGAAGAACTTGGTCTCTGGATCACTCCTAAGCAAGGATGGGTTCAAGCTGATCTTTGTATCTAATAAGTTTGTGCTTACTAAAAATAAGGTGTATGTGGGCAAAGGGTACCTGAGTAATGGATTATTTAAATTCAATTTAATGAATATTGTACCCAAAGCTATTAATAATAATAAAGTGAATGCTTCTGCTTATATAATTGAGTCATCTGATGTGTGGCATGGTAGGTTAGGACATATTAATTATGATATGATTCATAGATTAATTAACATAGATTCTATACCTAAAGTTAATATTGATTTAAATAAAAAATGTCAAACATGTGTAGAAGCAAAATTAACTAGAACTTCATTTCACTCCATAGAGTGAAGTACTAAACCTCTAGCATTAATTCACAGTGATATCTGTGACTTTAAATATGTGCCAACTAGAGGTGGAAAAGAGTATTTTATTACTTTTATTGATGATTGCACAAGATACTGTTATGTATACTTGCTAAGAAGTAAAGATGAAGTCTTGGATATGTTTGAACATTACAAGAATGAGTTGAGAATTAACTTGGGAAAAAGATAAAGGTATTTAGAAGTGATAAAGATGGTGAATACGAAGTACCATGTGCTGATATTTGTTCAGAACATGGTATTATTCATCAAACTACCACTCTTTATTCACCTTAACAGAATGGTGTTGCTGAACGCAAAAACCGTACCTTAAAAGAAATGATGAATGCTATGTTGATAAGTTCTGATTTAACCCAAAATTTGTGGGTGGAAGCTTTACTTTCTGCAAATTATATTCTCAACAAAATACCTCAAAAGAAAACAAATGTGACACCATATGAATTATGGAA
This sequence comes from Cornus florida, assembly GCF_030987335.1. Taxonomy (NCBI): domain Eukaryota; kingdom Viridiplantae; phylum Streptophyta; class Magnoliopsida; order Cornales; family Cornaceae; genus Cornus; species Cornus florida. Next base: position 73,256,081 of record NW_026775573.1, on the reverse strand, counting down.
AGGTAAAAAACCTTCCTATAAATTCTTAAAAGTGTGTGTGTCTAGCTAAGGTTGCGGTTCCTACTCCTAAGAAAGTTAAGATAGGACCAAAAATATTTGATGGTATTTTCATAGGATATGCATAGAATAGTAGTGCATATTGTTTTCTTGTGCATAAATTAGACATTCCTAACATCCATGTCAATACAATTATTGAGTCAAGGTGTAATGACCCAGTCATTTTCTTCCTTTTCCTTTTTCCTCAAATTTTGCGGATAAATTTTTTCCGCTGTCTTTTCTTTTCTATGGATGGTTTTTCGTCACTTAGTGTCGTCTTGAGTGCTGGGAAATGGTTTCTGAGACTCTTTTCCGTGGATTGACAACTTCATTTAAGGACCGAGTTATTTCCACAATTTTCGTTTTTCGACACTATTCACTTCTTTGTCCTTATTCCTGTTTCGTCCTTTTCCCTATTTCGTCTTTTCCCCGTTTGTCACTTTGTTGGCAAAACCTCAATTCTTGTGCTCGGAGTTGGTTTTTGACTTCACGTATCTTTATCGTGAGTGGTTTCCACGAAATACGTATCTTTACTTTTGCAGGAAAGTACTCTGGTTGCTCCTGGTATCCATAGGGGCATGGATGCATAATTCTTTAAAATTAATTTCTTTTCTTGGGGAGTTTTTCATAAATATCTTTTGAAGATATTTTATTTCAGGGGTATCTAAGAAAATATCTTTTGGAAGATATTTTCATTCTGGGACAGTTTTGTAGTTAACCCTTTTTGTGGGGGCAATTGTGCAATTCATGAAAGTTGTTGCAAATTATCTTATTTTGAGCCTGGATCCTTGTACGGGATTCATTTTCACTTTTCGTTGAGTCGTAAACTCTTAGAAGTCCCTTCTGGTCAATGTTTTCCAGTTTCAAGGTTTTTGGCCCCAATTTGCGCCAAACTTGTTTGAGGCATAACTTTTTGCTTGGGACTCAGTTTTTGACGCTATTTCTTCCGTTATTCTTATTTTCTCATTTTGAATCTTTTTCTTTCACAGAGGTTCATCATTTGAGCGCGTCTGCTCAAATTTCACTTTTTCGAACCCGGCGGGGCCCGTTCGGGGCACTTTTTGAGATTTCTATAAAAGGGAGATGAGATATTTTATTTTTTCATCTTCCCTACTCTCTTGCACGACCTGAAGCTTCCATGGCAGCCCAAGGGAGGCTGCCACCTCCTCTCTCCTCATTTGAACTTCATTTATTTGTCAGAACATAGTAAGGCCTTTGCGTTTTGTGTTCTACGCGCTTTTTTCACCCTTATTAGAACCCATTTCTGGCCAAATTTTGAGTTTGGTTTTGAAGTCAAGTTGTGATTTTCATGGCTCCTCTTTGGAGTTGATCGTTCGTGGCGTTGTCCCCGACAAAACCCCGAAGTATTGTCGGATTCGGAGCCATTTCGTTTTGATGGCTTTTGAGATTTGCATCTCAAATTGAGGTAGGGGATGTTTTAGGGTTATATTAATGTTGTATTGAGAGTTATATGAGCATATACAACTTGTGAGCATGCCTTGTTCAAATTATAGAATTTAATTTAATTATTTTCTTTGTTTAAGATTTAATTCTCATGATGCTAGGCAACTTAGAAGTAAATTGTGGCATGCTAGAAATTTAGGCCTTGGTATGGTGGTTGATATATATTAAATTGGGGTTATTTGAATAAGAATTGCAAATTTTATTTAATATTTATCTTTTGTGAAAGTTTAATTTACCAGGTTGTATCAAACATGAAATCAACTTGTAATGTGATATTAAAGTAGGCCTTAGTGAGTTCTTTAACATATATTAAATTAGGGACATTTAGATATGTTTGAAAATCTAAAGAAAATTAATTAATTAGTTCAATTAATTTTATTTTTAAGTGTTGTAGTCACTTAAATTAATTTTGGGTATATTATATGTGAAAACTATGCTATGTTCCTTAACATATATTAATTTGAGTTTATTTGGGATTAATATGAAATCTAGAGACTTTCATGTTAGGTTAAAAATCCCTTTTAATGTAGTGAAATTAATTACCTTGTGAGCATATTACTAATTGGATGTAGAATTAGTACTTGGGGCCTCTTAAAATGGTAATTGGACTTAGCATGATATAGAATATCATTGACCTGTAAAGCTTGTTTAAATATATCTTGTGTAGGTATATAACTTGTTAGAATATTACAATTGTTTATCTTGAAAGCTTACTACTAAAACGAAGCTTATTTAGTACTTGTGGCTTAGGATAGTAATGTGACTCAATTGTTGTAAAATATTCTTACTTTGTGTATAATTGCATATTGGAGACTTGACATGTCATATGCTATTTAGACATGGTTTGTGTGGATTCAACCTTATTTGTGCATGGAAGATGGTTTTATGCATTATTGATTTTGATATAAGTTTGGTCTAACTTATTGATTTTAGTATAAGTTTTGAACTTATTGATTTTGGGAAGCTTGTAAGGACACATTTCACGTGATGGCTCTAGTACGGAGACAAGAATCTTCTAAGTCATAAGTGCGCACTAGGTAGTACCTTGTGGGTCATAATTGCCTGGAATAACTTATGCATGTGCGTACTAGGTAGTGCCTTGTGGGTTGTAATTACCCGGAAACACTTACTTGGTTTAGTGACCACATGTCCTAGTCTTTCTACTTTGATTTCGCATTCAATTTCAAGTTGTTAATCATGGATTACTTGTAGCTTGAGAACTAATGCTTGCTTTGGATATTGGAATCTTACTTAGTATACTTGAAACTGTATACTTGTTTTGTGTATTTAGATTTCATATAGTGTACTTGAACTTGTATGCTTGCTCTGTGAGTTTAAATTCATTTAGTATGCTTGTGCCGTGTATACTTGTTTTAGGCGTATCTCTCTTAGCTTAGTATACTTGTGTTCGTATACTTAATTTACGAGATTTTCATATAAAATGCATACTTATGTAAATATGCTTAGACATTGCATGACTTGTCTTAATGTGGTTTAGTATACATAGAAATGTATGCTTGTATGTTGTATAACAGGTTTAACGTTGTTTAGTATACTTGAGCATGTATACTTGTATGCCGTTGTTCACTTTAAATTGCATGAGTAGCTTAGGATGATCCCTGAGTCTCACTTGACATAGACGTTAGGTGGCATGAGCCCCTTTGACATGTTTCACCTTAAGGTGATATAATTGTAAAATGCTAGGTCGATGCATGCTCATCTCCTACGAGTAGCTTTATGTTACTCACCCACGTAGTGGGGACATTTTTCAGGTACCGGGATCAAGATTTGGGATTCACATCATGCTTAGATGATTTGTAGACTTGAAGTTCTCATTTCATGTAAATGTTGGCTTGAAATGCCATTTATAGCTTTATATGTCAAAATGTGTAAATTTGATTCTATTTTTGTAATGTGTACATAAGTACACTCTTTACAATGTATTTGACATGTATGAGATGAGGCCATAGGCCAATGACATCTAATTTGTATCCTATGTAACTTTTAACTTCATGAAATATTATGAAAATATTGAAAAATGCCGAGTCATTGCTTCACTATGGTTGCATCGGGTGTAGGAATTCCATTTTTATTCTTTCATAGGGTTTTATAAATCCTGTTTGAAGTGTGGCCAAGGGCCAAACGGTAATTTGAAATCATTTGTTTATTTTGGTTTTCAAATTTTCCTTTTCTTGTTCATTTTCGACCTTTTTGACAGTTGGGGGGTCGGATTTTGCATCGGGTCTTCTCAGAAGCTGCGGACCATTCCCGCGCACTTAAAAACACTAAATACACTTGCGTGCACATTCGTTTCAACCTAGAAATGCATTTAGGGCCAAATGCATACTTGGTGCAAAGTTGCATTTTTTTTAGTTTTTGACCCCTTACTGAGCTAAGGGCATTTTGGGCATTTTACAGTGAGTTTTTTTTTAATTCTCTCGCAATTTATGTAGAAAAATCAATTTTGAGGGGGGTTTCTTCTTTGTGTTTTTGCAAAAAAATTCATCTAGGCCTCCAAATTCAGCCTTTGTTCCGGATTTTTCTGAAAAAAAACTACACAACAGCTTTACGGGCTGCTGCCAGCCATGTGTGCACCCAGCGCACACTCGGCGTGCATGGGCGCCCGCATGGGGCTGTCATAGCCCCTCGTCGGGCCGTCGCGGCGTCAATTCTTCGTTTGGGCTTTTCTCCTTCGTCCGGACTCCAATTCAAGTGAATTTTTTTTTGAACTTGACTAATTTTTCACTTTTTTTCCAACGGTGTGCTCGGTTGCACCCAGTTCTTCTTGAATAATTACTAGTTTACCCTTTTTGCCTTAAGTGCTCGTTTTTCTTCGTCATGCCGTTTCTCCTTCGTCCGGACTCTGAATCGTGCGATTCTTGAGTCCATCTTAATTAGTTTTTTGTTGTCCTTCCAGCAGTGTGCTCGATGGCATCCGAATCTATAGTTTTCAGAAATGACTATTTTGCCCCTGGGGTCTTATTTGTCATATTTTCGATCTTTTGCTTCCGCATCAGTTCTTGTTGAGTTCCACGACCTCATGGAAGGTCACTTTGACTTCTGAGAGTCTTGTTTTCTATTTTCGCTTTCGCATTCGGATCCGTTATCGGATCATCATTTCGGTTCATCACTGACGCACTGGCCTAAAAACCAGGGCCGTCACACAAGGAATACTTGTTTCTTTGAGGATATATTTCCTTGTAAAAATCCTCTTTAAAGAAATCATGATATTGCTAATAGAAATATACAAGAAAATATAGACCAAGAGTCTGCAGATGATGGAAATAAGGATGAACTTAGATGTAGTAAAAGAGCTAGAACGTCTAAATCATTTGGTCCTAATTTTCTGATATATATATTGGAGAATGAGCCAAAAAACTATAAGGAAGCTATGTCTTCTCCTGAAGCTCTTTAATGGAAAGAAGCCTTTAATACTAGAATTGAATCCATCACGCAAAATTATTATTGGGAGCTGGTGGATCTTCCTCTTGGTACTAAACCTTTAGGTTATAAGTGGATTTTTAAGAGGAAGATGAAGCCTGATGGTTCAATTGATAAATATAAAGCGAGGTATGTTGTTAAGGGGCTTAGATTATTTTGATACATATTCACCAGTAACAAGAATAACATCCATTAGATTGTTACTTGTTATTGCAGCATTGCAAAATTTAGAAATATATCAAATAGATGTTAAGACTGCATTCTTGAATGGTGAATTAGAAGAGGAAATTTATATGGAACAACCTGAAGGTTTTATAGTTCCAGGGAAAGAAAAGAAGGTGTGCAAACTTGTAAAATTCTTATATAGATTAAAATAAGCACCTAAACAATGGCATGAAAATTTTGACAAAGTGATGTTGTCAAATGGTTTTAAAATCAATAAGTGTGATAAATGTGTTTATGTGAAAAATACTCAAAATGGATATGTTATTGTGTGCCTATATCTGGATAATATGCTAATAATGGATAGTAATGATGTTATAATCAAAACTACTAAAAGATGTTGACCAAAAATTTTGATATAAAAGATTTAGGCATAACTGATGTCATACTAGGAATCAAGATTTCTAGAACATCAGATGGTCTAGTATTATCTCAATCTCACTATATTGAGAAAATATTAGAAAAGTTTAATAAAGAAGATAGTAGTCTTGTAAAGACTCATGTTGATGTAAATCTTCATTTATCGAAAAATAACGGTCTTAGCATATCACAACTTGAGTATTCTCACATTATAGGAAGCTTAATGCATTTGATGAATTGCACACGACCAGACATAACATACTCAGTTAATAAATTGAGTAGATATACAAGTAATCCAGGAAAGAACCATTGGACTGCAATAAATAGGGTTCTAAGGTATTTAAGATATACCAAAGTTATGGATTGCATTATTCCATATATCCAGCTGTACTTGAAGGATACAGTGATGCTAATTGGATATCAGATACGAAGGATTCTAAATCCACAAATGGCTATGTCTTTACTATTGAAGGAGGTGCCATATATTGAAAATCTTCAAAACAATCTTATATTGCCATATCCACTTGCTTTGGATAAAGCTGGAGAAGAAGCTGAGTGGCTTCGTGATTTCTTAGAAGATATTTTAAATTGGCCTAAACTTGTGCCCGCTATTTGTATACATTGTGATAGTCAATCAGTAATTAGAAGGGTACAAAGTAATATGTATAATGGTAAGTCTTGACATATATCTCAAAGACATAATACCATTAGACAATTGCTCTCAAGTGGGATAATCTTAATAAATTATATCAGGTCAAAAGATAATTTAGCGGATCCGGTTACAATAGGTTTGACAAGAGAGAAAGTATATAGTTGATCGAAGGGAATGGGATTAAAGCCAAAAGTTAATGAGTCATCTTAATAGAAACCCAACTTAGTTGACTAGAGATCCCAAAATCTAGGTTCAAAGGGACAACATAAATTTTGAATGGCTCACCAGAAGCACTGGGAAGATTTAATCTTCTACCCATTTCTATGATGAAACGGTGCTACCTACAGCAATGATTAGGATAAGCTATACTTTTAATGACTCTTATACCTTGAAAATTCAAGTGGGGTCTGGTAGGATACTCTTAATAAGAGGTTACCTATATGAGTGTGAAGTGGGCCGCTTTTATGATGTAATGACCCGGTCATTTCCTTCCTTTCCTTTTTCCTCAGAATTTTACGGATGAATTTTTTTCGTTGAAATTTCTTTTCTGAATTCAGTTTCTCATCGCTTAGCGTCGTCTCGAGTGCTCGAAAATGGTTTCTGAGACTCTTTTCTTTGAATTGAAAACTTCCTTTGAGAACCGAGTCATTTCCACACTTTTCGTTTTTTGACACTATTCACTTTTCGTCCTTTTCCCTATTCCGTCCTTTTCCCTATTCTGTCTTTTCCCCATTTGTCACTTTGTCGGCGTAACCTCACTCCTTGTGTTCAGAGTTGGTTTTTGACTTCACGTGTCTTCATTCTAAGTGGTTTCCACGAAATACGTATCTTTACTCTTGTAAGAAAGTACTCTGGTTCCTCCCGGTGTTCATAGGGGCATGGATGCAAAGTTCTTTGGAATTATTTTCTTTTCTTGGGGTGTTTTTCATAAATATATTTTGAAGATATTTTATTTCAGGTGTTTTTAAGAAAATATTTTTGGAAGATATTTTCATTCTAGGGCATTAGTGCAATTAACCCTTTTTGGAGGGGCCATTTTGCAATTAATGAAAGTTATTGTAAAATACTTTATCTGGAGCCTGGATCCTCATACGGGATTCATTTTCACTTTTTTTGACTCGTAAATTCTTGAAATTTCCTTCTGGTCGTTTTTCTTCAGTTTTAGGGTTTCTTGCCTCGGTTGCCACCGAACTTGTTCGGGGTATATCTCTCTGCTCGGAATTCGGTTTTGATGCCTTTTCTTTCGTTGTTCATATTTTCTCATTTTGAATCTTTTTTGTTCACGAAGTTTTGCCATTTGAGCCCGTTTGCTCAAATTCCACTTTTCCGGACCCCGTGGGGCCCCGTTCGGGGCACTTTTTGAGAATTCTTTAAAAGGGGGATGAAATATTTCATTTTTCATCTTCTCCACTCACCTTGCACGACCAGAGCTCCCATGGCAGCCCAAGGGAGGCTGCCACCACCTCTCTCCTCTTTTGAACTTCCAACCTTTGTTAAAAAGTTGAAGTGCCTTTACATTTTGTGTTCGTGTTGACTACGCACACCATTACCTCTTATTAGAAACCATTTCTGACCAAATTTCGAGTTCAGGATTGAGGTCAAGTTTGTATTTTTATGGGGCCTCTTGGGGATTCATATAGATCGTGTTGTCCCCGACAAAACCTAGGAGTTTTGTCGGATTCGGAGCCGTTTCAATTCGGTGGGGATTTGGGATTTTCATCTCAAATTGAGGTAGGGGATGTTTTAGGGTTATAGTAATATTGTATTGATTGTTATATTAGCATATACAACTTGTGAGCATGCCTTGTTCAAGTTATAGAATTTAATTTAATTATTTTCTTTATTTAATATTTAATTCTCATGATGCTAGGCAACTTAGAATTAAATTGTGGCATGCTAGAAATTTAGGCCTTGGTATGGTGGTTGATATATATTAAATTGAGGTTATTTGAATAAGAATTGCAAATTTTATTTAATATTTATCTTTTGTGAAAGTTTAATTCACCTAGTTGTATCAAACATGGAATCAACTTGTAATGTGATATTAAAGTAGGCCTTGGTGAGTTCTTTAACATATATTAAATTGAGGACATTTGGATATGTTTGAAAATCTAGAGAAAAATTAATTAATGAGCTTAATTAATTTTATTTTAAGTGTGTTGGTTACTTAAATTGATATCGGAGGTAATAGGTTATTAATCCCTTGAAACGTAGTCCGTTTAATCACCTTGTGAGCATATTACAAATTTGATGTAGAATTAGTACTTGAGGCATCTTGAAATGGTAATTGGACTTAGCATGATATAGAATATCATTGACTTGCATAGGTTGTTTAGATATATCTTGTGCGGGTGTATAGCATGTTAGAATATTACAATTGGTTACCTTAGAAGCTAGTTACTAAATTGGGACTTATTTAGTACTTGTGACTTAGTGTGGTAATGTGGTTCAATTGTTGTAAAATATTCTTGTTTTGGTGTATAAATTGCATATTGGAGGCTTGACATGTCATATGCTATCTAGACTTGAATTCTAGGACATGATTTGTGTGGATTCAACCTTATTTGTGCATGGAAGATGGCTTTATGCATTAGTGGATTTGGTATGAGTTTGGTCTAACTTATTGATTTTTGTATAAGTTTTGGACTTATTGATTTTGGAAAGCTTGTAAGGACATATTTCACGTGATAGCTAGGGTTTGGCTCTAGTACGGAGACAAGAGTCTATTAAGTCATAAGTGCGCACTAGGTAGTACCTTGTGGGTCGTAATTGCCCGGAATAATTTATGCATGTGCGCACTAGGTAGTGCCTTGTGGGTCATAATTACCCGGAAACACTTGCTTGGTTTAGTGACCACATGTCCTAGTCTTTCTACTTTGATTTCACATTCAATTTCAAGTTGTTAATCATGGATTACTTGTAGCTTGAGAATTAATGCTTGCTTTAGATATTTGAATCTTACTTAGTATACTTGAAACTGTATACTTGTTTTGTGCATTTAGATCTCATATAGTGTACTTGAACTTGTATGCTTGCTCTGTGAGTTTAGATTTCATTTAGTATGCTTGTGCCGTGTATACTCATTTTAGGCGTTTCTCTTTTAGCTTAGTATACTTGTGTTCGTATACTTGATTTACTAGATTTTCATATAAAATGCATACTTGTGTAAATATGCTTAGACATTGCATGATTTGTCTTAATGTGGTTTAGTATACTTGGAAATGTATGCTTGTATGTTGTATAACATTGTTCACTTTAAATTGCATGAGTAGCTTAGGATGCTCCCTGAGTCTCATTTTAATATAGATGTTAGGTGGCATGAGCCCCTTTGACATGTTTCACCTTAAGGTGATATAATTGTAAAATGCTTGGTCGATGCATGCTCATCTCATACGAGTAGCTTTATGTTACTCACCCACGTAGTGGGGACATTTTTCAGGTACCGGGATCAAGATTTGGGATTCACATCATGCTTGGATGATTTGTAGACTTGAAGTTCTCATTTCATGTAAATGTTGGCTTGAAATGCCATTTATAGCTTTATACGTCAAAATGTGTAAATTTGATTCTATTTTTGTAATGTGTACATAAGTACACTCTTTACAATGTATTTGACATGTATGAGATGAGGCCATAGGCCAATGACATCTAATTTGTATCCTATGTAACTTTTAACTTCATGAAATATTATGAAAATATTGAAAAACGCCAAGTCATTGTCTCACCATGGTTGCATCGGGTGTGGGAATTCCGTTTTCATTCTTTCATAAGGTCTTATAAATCATGTTTGAAGTGTGGCCAAGGGCCAAACGGTCATTTGACCCCGTTTTGTATTTTTGGATTCCGAGTTTTCATTTCAAGTTCCGTTTTTGCCTTTTTGCTTGTTGGGGGGTCGGATTTTGTACCGGTGGTATTTTTAAGTCGTGGACCATTGTAGCACGTCCAAATAGGTAAGTTACATTTGTGTGCATGGTCATTTCTGGACAAAACCTTATCGTTTGTGTTTTGAGCTTCCTATGGACTCATTTTGAAGTTTTGTTGCATAATCTGATTTTAGGGCACTTTGGGGTTTTCCTTCGGGAAATAAATTCTGTTCTTGATATGGTCACTTAGAAAATGTGATTTTAGGGGGGTTTCTTTTTCGTGTTTTTCCAGAAAATGTCGTCTTGGTACCAGAAATCCCGTGCAAAGTTCGGTTTTTCTACTATGCTATAACAGCTTTTTTTTCAACTTCTTACCCTTTCCTGATCTAGGGGCATTCTGGGTACGTCATAGTGTTTCTTTTTCGTTTTCGTCTACAACCCGGGTAGAAAACGTGATTTTAGGGGGGGTTTCTTCTTCGTGTTTTTACAAAAAAAAATCATCTTGATGCCGAAAACAACTCGTAGATCTGGAAAATCTGGTCGTTCCAGGTTTTTCCCGAAAAAGTGCTGATCTAAGGGGCATTTCAAGTATTTCACTTGAAAAATAAAAACTTCTCTTGTCATGGTCATATAGAAAACTTGATTTTTGGGGGGGACGGGGGGTTTCTTCACAAATTTTTGCCAAAAAATGTCATTTAAGCCCTCAAAATCCCATTTGAATTCGGAAAATGTGTGTAGGCCCTGCTCATACTTGAAACTCAGAGAGTCTAATTTTTTGAAACTTTGAGGCTTCATATCTTCATCATCCGGACTCCAAATTAAGTGATTTTTGAGTCTAAGTTTATTATTTTTTGCTGGTCTATGTAACAGTATGCACGGTTGCATCAATTTATATCTGAAAAGACCATTTTACCCCTTATAAAGTACCCTTGCCGCACTGATTTTAAACCCAAAAGTTAGTTTTTATGAAACTTTGACGTTTCATATCTGCTTCGTCCGGACTCCGAATCAACTGATTCTTGAGTCTATATTCATTAATTTTTCCTGGTCTATCTAATGGTATACTCAGTTGCATCCATTTTTATCTAAAAAGACCATTTTACCCCTTACGAAGTACCCTTGCTGCATTGATTTCAAACCCAAAAATGTAATTTTTATGAAACTTTGGAGTTTCATATCTTCTTCATCCGGACTCCGAATTAAGTGATTCTTGGGTCTAATTTGATTAAATTTTTGTTGTCTTTCTAGTGGTGTGCTCAGTCGCACTCGGTTTTTTATTTTTAGAAATGACCAGTTTGCCCTTGGGGGCCTGTTCAGTCTTTTTCTGATCATTCGTTCCCGCATCAGTTCTTATTGAGTTCCACGACCTCATGGAAGGTCATTTTGACTTCTTAGAGTATTGTTTTCTGTTTTCGCTTCCGCATATCGGATCCGTTATCGGGTCAATCTTCGGTTCATCATAGGACACGCTGGCCTAAAAACCAGGGTCGTCACATACGAGAACTTCGAAGGCTAAGTTTTCTAGGGCACTCATGAAATACCAGGAGTTGTTCAGGGCCATATGAACACATCCATGAGAATCGACTTTGTGTGGGAAGGAACTATGTGTTTGCTAATGTCTTGGTTTACATCAACGGCTGAACAGTTCAAGACATCATGTTCACTGGTGATAAGCGCTGAATATTGCATATTTAAGCGCCCTAAATTGCATTGTTTTGTCTATTTAGCATGTTAATAAAGTATGCTTTATACACTTTTAAGTTTATTTGTCATTTTCAGGGCTTATCTCTAAAATGGTGTAAAAAAGGGATATTAATGGCTTTTTATGGACAAGGGAATTGGTGATCTACGGAACATGGCAAAATGGACCTAGAGCCTAAAGATTGTACTCAGCCTGAGAATGAAGTTAGACCCAGGAAGCTAAGCAAAAGGAAAATTCAACTTCACAAAAGGATCAGGCCTTGCGTTCGGACGTACTGTCCTAGTGCAAATCTTGTGTCCGGACACCTTTTATAACTCAAGATCAACAATTGAAGAAATTAAAATTCCAGTAGCCTCGTAAATTTGTGTCTGGATGCCTGATGCCACAGCCCCACGATGACAACGCCCAGCGCGCGCCAAGGAAGACCTAGACACTCAGCATCCGGAAGCACTTCTTGGCGTCCAAACGCAAAACCTGCGACTTTGAAATTCAAAAGAAATTTTCAATTACTTTTCTCTCTCCTCCTCTCTTGAATGCACGAGTTTAATAGCTTTTTGAACTGATTCTGCCAGAAAGAGGTTATATACACTTGTATAGAGTGATCTCTCATATCATAGATCAAGATAGAGTTCGAATTTTGAAGTTCTAGAGAGAAAGTGAGAAATAGCTAGAGTTCTTGAGTGTTCTTGGTTTGGGGCTGCCACAGAGCTGAAGATGGAGTTTTCCTCTTTAATGATTGGGCTTCTACCACCACCAGGATGAGTTGAATCCCCTCCTAGGGGATTGAGGTAGCCTCGATTGAGTAATTATGTAGTCTTATAATGTAATTTTGGGAAAACTCTTGTGTGTGATGAGTTTCATGAATAAAGATGTGATGTATTATTTAATTTGTGTTTTCTTTACATTAAAATTGATTTAAAATCTGGGCAGAATTTATTTATGTAGGTATATACACCATGTAATTCTTGTCTCAGAAAGCATGATTATATACTTATACTCTTATTATTTTCATATGTGACAATGAAGATTTATATTCATGAAATGGGATTATAGGCATGTTATACATGAATTTAGATAGATTATGCCAAGGGAAGATGGACCATGCTACACTCTTAGAGTAATGTAATTAGATAGATGGTCCATGCCAACCAAAGATAGTCTATGCCAGAGGAATGATTTCATGTGCTAAACTTGTAATGTTAAGACCTTGATAGGCCATGCATAGGGAAGATGACTCATACCACACCCTAGTTTAGTTGGATGTGCCATGCCAACCACAGATGGGTTGTGCTTAGTTTTAAATTACATGATTTTCTGGAAAATTGTTATAGTTATTTTATATTTCTACACTTTACACATCACACGTAATTGCATCCCCAAGTTATTTACAAGTATGCATGATTGCAAGGTCTTGGTGAACTCAATTCCCTAGCCTCCCTTTTATTGTTCTTCGAATTCAATTTAGTTTAAATTAATTTTTATGCAAACGACAAACAAAGAAATCAACCATCTTTTATGACATTAACAAACACGAAATTAATATTTGAAACTTGATTGCCATAAGTTTCAAAATCTTCATGGATCGATACCCCTAAGATAAATGCTCAAATGTGACGCATTTTAGCACCTAAGCTAAGGTATTTTAGTCTATTCATCTATCTTACTTTTATGTCTTAGTACTAATTTGTGGTTTTGCCTATTTTAGGTCAATATAGTTCAAATAGGCTAATAAGAGCCATTTAACTCAATTTTAGAACTAAGGAGCAAAGTTGAAAAGAAGTCAGAGAAATTGCACCAGAGGAACTTCGATCGATCGAAGGGAATCCCGATCGATCAAAGTTGGCTACAATCAATCGAAATGAGGTGGTGCCAGCTCAGCAAAGTGGATAAGGCTCAGAAGATATTTTTGATGCCGTGTCAGCTTCGATCGATTGAAGCTAAGTGTTTGATCGATTGAAGATCTTCGATTGATCGAGAATACTATTGGCAGTGTGCTGTCTAATTCCCGAGTGCGTCGAACTCTACCTAACTTGTGTAGCTACGAATTTCCTCCAATCATAGGCTGTATTTCTGACTTGGTGCCTACTCAAAGAGGCTTGTAATGAATTAATTGAACATTATCTTGTATCATTTATGGAGGATATAGTTTTTACCAATTATAGAAATAGTTTTCTCTCTAGAACTAGGGTTTTGGGAAGAAAGCAATGATGAAGATGATGATGCCAACCTCCAAGCTAGCCCTTGAAAGTTCCATGACCACTATAATGAGTGACTAAATCCTTCTTTTGAGGCTAGAGATAGCCCCTAGGCTTGCTTCCTAAACCTAGCTTTTGTATATTTTTAGGGATTTTAGTTGTAATAGATGTTTTAACCATAAATAAATATAGATCTTGTGATTTTTACTTGATTTGTATGAATTAATGCTTTCAATTGATCATTTAGTTCTATCCATATGTCTATGTATGCTAGAGTGAATGTTCATGTGTTTTTCTCTAGATTTAATGAAATTGATGGATGTCTATGTGTATTGATATTGTTAATCTAGTGATGATCAAGGTATACTCTTGTGGTTTATTTGATGGTTCATACTTATTTCTTGATGGATTGTACCACACCTTTAGTTTAATTAGCTTAATTTTCATAACACTAGCCTAGTTGTAGTATAATTGCTTTAATTTCTTAGATAGGTGGACAATCCATTCTTATTGTTTGATGTTCCATACTTATGGGTGCAAAGAGTACATTTCTCTAGATTTTAGTGTGTGCACTAATTGTATTTTAATTGAATGGTTATTGGTCTCATTTGATGTGTTGTGCTATTCACTAGATTAACTAGACAATCTATACTTATTTGCTATCCATATTTAGTTTTAAATTAGTGACACACACACACATTTTACAACTTGAATTTCCCCATTAATTTACAATTGCTAGTGTTTGGTGAAGTGAAGCTTAGTAGTGAAGTCTAAGGCCCAAGTCCTTTCTCTCATTTATCTTTCCCTAATTTCTAGATTGTCATTTACTTGCATTGTTTTAATTGAACTATTAGTTAATTAATCAAATCAAACCATCTTTTGATCATTCGACCTACTACTTCATCATTGATTCCAAAATACCGTTCATTTCCCTTAGGACGATCCCTACTCACTCTAGCTACATTAATAGTTAGTAGTGGTAGTGGCATTCTATAAATTCAAACTTAGCCACATCACACCAATTTGGTGGTACATACGACCTCCCACACAAAGTTTTGGCGCTGTTGTCCGGGATATGGCAACGCCATATTTTGGAATTAATTAAGAATTAGTACTCTTTTTATCTTGCCTTTATTTTTATTTTATTTTGGTTACTTATTGTGTTTGTTCTTGATTGGCTAGGTGCATGGAGCCAAGGGAAGTGAAGCAAAAAGATTTGAAAGCAAAGAAGTAAGGTAAGCTAAGCAAAGCAAAAACATAAAAAGTTAAAAATAAAAAAAAAAAATTGCAAAGCAAAACAAGGCAAAAATAGAAAAATAATTTGAAGTTGCTTAAGGACTCTTTGTGAGTTTTCTAACTCTCTTTCTAGTTAAATCATCGGCTGGCGTGGTGATAAGTTTTAATTTCTTAGATAAATTGTGAGCCCATGTGGAGGCAATTTATTTTTCTTGCATATTGTTAAAAGCATGGGAGTATGGGATCAATGTATGTGGAGGTTTGTTGATTGATTTGTTACGGAGGCGAAGTGATTGCTATTTTCTACGTGCTTATTATTGAGTTGTCTTGATTGTGCATGCATTGTCGTAGGTCGTTAAATCCTACTCTTGCCCCACTTAATTTGAATCTTGAATATGTTGTTCGTAATCATAAGGGAAGGGGTAATTCTAGTGACTCCATTTCATCAATGGAGGAGCATAATGAGGATCATGTGGAGGACCTTGGTCACATCAACCAACAAGGCATTCTTTACCCTAATGTGTGACGACCCTGGTTTTTAGGCCAGCGTGTCCTGTGATGAACCGTAAGGATGATCCGATAACGGATCCGAATGCGGAAGCGAAAACAGAAAACAAGACTCTAAGAAGTCAAAGTGACCTTCCATGAGGTCGTGGAACTCAACAAGAACTGATGCGGAAGCAAAAGATCGAAAATATGATAAATAAGCCCCCAGGGGCAAAATAGTCATTTCTGAAAACTGTAGATTCGGGTGCCACTGAGCACACCGCTGGAAGGACAACGAAAACTAATCAAGATGGGCTCAAGAATCGCACCATTCCGAGTCCGGACGAAGGAGAAACAGCATGACGAAGAAACGATCATGCACGCAAATGTAACTTACCTATTTGGATGTGCTACAATGGTCCACGACTTAAAAACATAGCCGATGCAAAATCCGACCCCCCAATGGGCAAAAAGGCAAAAATGGACTTATAATGGAAAATATGGAATCCAAAAATGCAAAACGGGGTCAAATGACCGTTTGGCCCTTGGCTACACTTCATACAAGATGAATAAGACCCTATGAAAGAATGAAAATGGAATTCCCACACCCGATGCAACCATGGTGAAGCAATGACTTGCGATTTTTCAAGGTTTTCATAATATTTCATGAAGTTAAAAAGTTGTATAGAATACAATATACATGTCATTGGCCTCCGGCCTCGTCTCATACATATCAATTACATTGAAAGGAGTGTACTTAAGTACACATTACATACATGGAATCAAATATACATATTTTGACATCTAAGTCTACAAAATGACATTTCATGCTAACATTTGCATGAAATGGAAACTTAAAAGCTACACGACATCCGAGGAATGCTAGTTTCACGAACCAAGTCTTCATACCTGAAATATGCCCCAGTATCGTAGGGGTGAGTAACATAAAGCTACTCGTAGGAGATGAGCATGCATCGACCTAACATTTTACAAATTTATCACCTTAAGGTGAAACATGTTAAAGGGGCTCATGCCACCTAACGTCTATGTCCAAGTGAGACTTGGGGAGCATCCTAAGCTACCTTAGAGTCTAAGCAACAAGAATCATGATATACGTACGTGTATGAAACGAATCATGGTTGGGATAATCTAAGAACATGACAAGAAGAATGCTTGAGCATAGATTAACGTGAATTGCATTTTCAATACAATTGAACTGGTTTAGAGTAATCCATACAACATGACGAAAGCATATTTGAATACAAGTTAACAAGAATCACATTATCCATGCAATT
Organism: Cornus florida; assembly: GCF_030987335.1. Taxonomy (NCBI): domain Eukaryota; kingdom Viridiplantae; phylum Streptophyta; class Magnoliopsida; order Cornales; family Cornaceae; genus Cornus; species Cornus florida. The sequence goes on along the minus strand of NW_026775573.1, from coordinate 73,239,129 downwards.
CAACAACAAAAGAGCATGTTACACAGTGCAACAAGGTTTAAGTTCTCAAAGCCATCAACTTAGAATCTAAAGCACAAAATAACAGTAGTGGTTCATGCCACCTAACGTCTACGTTATAAATGAATCAATATGATCAATCCTAAGCTTTATTAGAACGTCAAAACACGATTTTCAATATCGGTGCAACTTAACCAACATTGGAACTTCCAATACAACGCATAAAGCACAATTTCGCAAAGTTAACATCCTGTAACTTAAAATGGAACGACAAATAAGAAATAACAAGTTATAACATCATCTAGTTATCAACTTGAAAATGAAATTCGAAATCAAATAAAGTGGATACTCGGACGTCACGCCGGATCAGACTGACAACATAGTTACTTTAGGGTTACTAGCCCATGGGTAACCTCCCTATGTGCGCACTAGACTATATATAGAGGGACTATCCCCCGTACTAGAACCACGTCCTAGCCATAGTCAAACAACGACATCCCCAAGTTTCCAAAATCAACAAGTTGTGCAACAATGCATATATCAACAGGAATATGCAAGATAATCAACTATCTACCAAGCATAACCACATTTGGAAACCTATACAATCCATGCTCTAAGTCCAAAACTAATATGATGTGATGAATGTCGAATCTTCAGTGTGCGATTCGTTATACGCTATGCATGAATGATGTTGAACACGAAGTGTGCAAATCATTACACAAGGCAACAGTATATTTAATAAGGAAAACATATTCTCATGAATACAAACAAAACAACTATGTTATCCAATGTTCAAAACATAACCAAATGAATATACAACAAGTCCAAGTCCATGATTTGAATGTAGAAACCACTTCTAAAACACAACTAGATCATGGAGCAAATTGATAGAATTTAAATAGATAAACACAATTAAATTTTCTAGATTCCGATTCAATTCCAAATAACCTCAATTTAATACATATTAAAGGACATGGCATGGTCATCACCTATATCCATTCTAAAACTCAATTAGGTTGTTGGAACAACAAAGTAGAACTTTAATTAAATCATGCTAATTTAAATCCCAAGGTTCTAAAACAACTTCTAATAGTCCCAAATTAATATATGCTAGTAACAAGTCATGGTCAATACAATTATCAAGTTAAAAACTTAATTAAGCTAAGGGGACCATTAAATAGATTTTAATTAATTCTTTTAATTAAAATCCCTAGATTTTCAAATTTAACCAAATGCTCTCAATTTAACATATCTTAGAGAACATGCCAAGGACTAGTGAAATATCACATTACAAGTTTATTTCATTCAATTTACGACCATGTGAAGTAAACTTTCACTAAAGTTAAATATAAAATAAAAGTTGCAATTCTCATACAATTAATCCCAATTTTATATATGTGAACAACTATACCTAAGCTTAATTTTCTAGCATGCCACAATTCAATTCCAAGTCATATATCACCATGAGGATTAAATCTTAAATATGGAATTTAATTAAATAAAAGGTTTCAAAATCTCACCGAATATTCTAAATCAAATACATGTGAAGCTATATGGCATGTAGATCAAGAATATCAAGTAAGAATTCAAATGCAGTGAATAGTGCACTCGGAGCAAATTAATTAATAATTACTAATTTTCAAAACACCTCCAATTACTTTCAAATTCAACTATGTTGAAGAGCATGCTAAGGCCTAATATAATATGCTAACACATATTAATTTCAAGCTAGTTAAGGCCATGTGAATTAATCTTTCACCTAAGATAAATATTAAATAAAATCTTTATTACTTATTCAAATGTTCTAATTTTAATACACGACAATGAGCATATCAAGGGGCAATATAAAATCATGCTACATGTTTAAACCAAGTCATGAGCAACTGGGAAAATTAGATCCCGTACAAGAAAAATAAATAATAAAATTACTAGATTTTATATTTAATCATGCAAACAAGTAGTATAAGCATCACAAGCATGCTATATAACAAGAATTTAAACTTAAAACATCCCCTACCTCAATTTGAGATGAAAATCTCAAATGCCATCAAAATGGAACGGCTCCGAATCCGACGAAACTACTAGGTTTTGTCGGGGACAACGCCCTGAACATAACCCCATGAAAGTCCCATCAAAATCATAACATGACCTCAAAACCAAACTCAAGAAATGGTCAAAACTGAATTCTAATAAGGGGGAAAGGTTGAGCACGGCGAGGGGAACAACAAACGTTAAGGCCGAAGACTTTCCATCAAGGAAAAGTGAACCAAAAGAGGAGAGAGAAGATGGCAGCACCCCTTGGGCTGCCATGGGAGCTCCAGGTCGTGCATGAAGAGGGGAGAAGATGAAAAACGAAATATCTCACCCCCCTTTTATAGAAACCTCAAAAAGTGCCCTGAACGGGCCCGAAAAAGTAAAATTTGAGCAAATGCGCTCAAATTGAAAAACTTTGTGAACGAAAAAGATTCAAAATGATAAAATATGAACAACGGAAGAAACGGTGTCATAAACTGAGTCCCGAGAAGAAAGTTATGCCCAAAACAAGTTTGGCGAAAACCTGGGCCAGAAACCCTGAAACTGGAAAACATCGACCAGGAGGAAATTCCAAGAGTACACAACTCGACGAAATGTGAAAAGGAATCCCGTACGAGGATCCAGGCTCAAAATAAGACATTTTGCAATAACTTTCATTAATTGCACAATGGCCCCTCCAAAAAGTGAAAACTGCACTTATGGCCGAGAATGAAAATATCTTCCATAAATATTTTCTTAAAAAGCCCTGAAATAAAATTTCTTCAAAAGATATTTATGAAAAATATCCCAAGAAAAGAAAATAATTTCAAACAACTTTGCATCCATGCCCCTGTGGACACCGGGAGCAACCAGAGTACTTTCTTGCAAAAGTAAAGATACGTATTTCGTGGAAACCACTCAAGATGAAGGCACGTGAAGTCAAAAACCAGTTCCGAGCATGAGAAGTGAGGTTGTGCCAAAAACTAACAAACGGAGATAAGACAGAATGGGGAAAAGGACGAAATAGCGCATAGTGTCGAAAAACGAAAAATGTGAAAATGACTCGGTCCTCAAAGGAAGTTGTCAATCCACGGAAAAAAGTCTCAGGAACCAATTCCGAGCACATGAGATGACACTAAGCGACACGAAACAGAGCTCAGAAAAGAAAATTAAACGAAAAAAATTCATTCGTAAAATTTCAGGAAAAAAGGAAAGGAAGGCAAATGACCGGGTCGTTACAACCTACCCTCCTTAAAGGAATTTCGTCCCCGAAATTAGGAACACACCAGAGAGAACAGAATAACGACCGAACAAAAGGTCAAATCAAAGTACAGCTCACAACGCATTGAAAGACAAATCATGAAGTCTAAAGATCAACTGAAGGAACGCGAAACCAAGAACTGAGGCAACACCTCATACGAATCGGCACGTTAACTCAACGTCAACTACCGAGAGAATCCCAAGATAACGAAACGTTGAAACATGATAGAAGAAGAAAGTGACAAGGCAGTACGAACAGTGACCAGAACCCGCCCACACTTACTCATCAGCAAGGTAGCATGACAGTATAAGGCACTAGTTCGTAACATGCCCCAGAAGGGAACTTTTCGATACCAATGACATCAATGTCGAAAATGATCATTACCAAAGGCACTACGGAAACCAGGCATCTGTGAGAGTTGGGGAAGCTAATCCCAAAACTTTGACAACAATGGCACTGGCACCATTACGCTTAAGGCCTTAGATTTAGAAGCCACGAAGGAAAAGGAAATGAAACGGTGCCTACCTGGCCCACGTCTCACTCCACCAAACAAGGAAAAGGAAATGAATCGCAGTCGTTTATGCTCACATGAGCCTTACTCGCATCAACCAACAGAACAGACAAGAAGGTTCCCTACATGGGTCCTCACAGAATGAATTTCTCCTATCCAAGGAAGAAACTTGTGAAACAAGAACGCATCCAAGGGATACGATAGATCCTAAGAGACAATGCAAAAACCTAACATAAAGTAAACAAGTAGCATGCAACATAGCATAACTGTCTACTCACACAAGTAGTAAACAAGTTGCCACATAAGCAAAAAGGCATGTTATCAAGAAGCACGCAGACATGTTGTCACACCAGAACATGATAGTGACGCAGAACATGTTATCAGGAAACATATATACACAAAAGCATGCTCAACCAATGATAGATGTCTCAAAACACCTGAACATATGAACATGTTATCATACAAGACATGTTATCAAGATACAAATGACAAATCAAAGTAAAACAACATGAGTATGATATGCACCCAAAACCCGTCGTCCAAGGTATTCGAACCCGGACGCTCTGATACCACCTGTGACGACCCTGGTTTTTAGGCCAGCGTGTCCTTTGATGAACCGTAAGGATGATCCGATAACGGATCCGAATGCGGAAGCGAAAACAGAAAATAAGACTCTAAGAAGTCAAAGTGACCTTCCATGAGGTCATGGAACTCAACAAGAACTGATGCGGAGGCAAAAGATCAAAATATGACAAATAAGCCGCCAGGGGCAAAATAGTCATTTCTGAAAACTGTAGATTCGGGTGCCACTGAGCACACCGCTGGAAGGACAACGGAAAACTAATCAAGATGGGCTCAAGAATCGCATGATTCAGAGTCCGGACGAAGGAGAAACGGCATGACGAAGAAAAACGAGCACTTAAGGCAAAAAGGGTAAACTGGTAATTATTCAGGAAGAACCGGGTGCAACCAAGCACACCGTTGGAAAGACAGCGAAAAATTAATCAAGTTTAAAAGAAAATTCACTTGAATCGGAGTCCAGACGAAGGAGAAAAGCCCAAAAGAAGAGTTGACGTCGCGGAGGCCCGACGAGGGGGCCATGACAGCCCCCATGCACGCCGCGCGCGCGCTGGGTGCACCATGGCTGGCAGCAGCAGCCCAAAAGCTGCTTTGTGGTTATTTTTCAGAAAAATCCATAACAGAGGCTGAATTTGGAGGCCTAGATGAATTGTTTTTGCAAAAACACAAAGAAGAAACCCCCCTGAAAATTGAGTTTTCTACGTGACTTGCGAAAGAATTAAAAAAAAACGCAATGTAAAATGCCCAAAATGCCCTCCCAAGAAATCTGGTCCAGAGGGTCGAAAAAGCTGCTATATAGAAAACTGAAAGCTGAACTTTGTAAGCGATTTCCGATGCCAAGACGACATTTTCTGGAAAAACACGGAAAAGAAACCCCCCCTCAAATCATATTTTCTATTCAACCATGTTAAAAGAAGAAAATAAAACCACCGTGAAAAGTCTATAATGCCTCTAGATCAGAATATGCAAAAAAAGTGCGAAATGAATTCACAAGAGGCTCAAAATACAAACGATAAGGTTTTGCCCGGAAACAACCATGCACGCAAACGTAACTTACCTATTTGGATGTGCTACAATGGTTCATGACTTAAAAACATAGCCGATGCAAAATCTGACCCCCCAACGAGCAAAAAGGTAAAAATGGACTTAGAATGGAAAACATGGAATCCAAAAATGCAAAACGGGGTCAAATGACCGTTTGGCCCTTGGCTACACTTCATACAAGATTAATAAGACCCTATGAAAGAATGAAAATGGAATTCTCACACCCGATGCAACCATGCTGAAGCAATGACTTGCGATTTTTTAAGGTTTTCATAATATTTCATGAAGTTAAAAAGTTGTATAGAATACAATATACATGTTATTGGTCTCCGGCCTCGTCTCATACATATCAATTACATTGAAAGGAGTGTACTTAAGTACACATTACATACATGGAATCAAATATACATATTTTGACATCTAAGTCTACAAAATGACATTTCATGCTAACATTTGCATGAAATGGAAACTTGAAAGCTACATGACATCCGAGGAATGCTAGGTTTCACGAACCAAGTCTTCGTACCTGAAATATGCCCCAGTATCGTAGGGGTGAGTAACATAAAGCTACTCGTAGGAGATGAGCATGCATCGACCTAGCATTTTACAAATTTATCACCTTAAGGTGAAACATGTTAAAGGGGCTCATGCCACCTAACGTCTATGTCCAAGTGAGACTCGGGGAGCATCCTAAGCTACCTTAGAGTCTAAGCAACAAGAATCATGATATACATACGTGTATGAAACGAATCATGGTTGGGATAATCTAAGAACACGACAAGAAGAATGCTTTAGCATAGATTAACGTGAATTGCATTTTCAATACAATTGAACTAGGTCTAGAGTAATCCATACAACATGACGAAAGCATATTTGAATACAAGTTAACAAGAATCACATTATCCATGCAATTCAACAACAAAAGAGCATGTTATACAGTGCAACAAGGTTTAAGTTCTCAAAGCCATCAACTTAGAATCTAAAGCACAAAATAAGAGTAGTGGTTCATGCCACCTAACATCTACGTTATAAATGAATCAATAGGATCAATCCTAAGCTTTATTAGAACGTCAAAACACGATTTTCAATATCGGTGCAATTTAACCAACATTGGAACTTCCAATACAACGCATAAAGCACAATTTCGCAAAGTTAACATTCTGTAACTTAAAATGGAACGACAAATAAGAAACAACAAGTTACAACATCATCTAGTTATCAACTTGAACATGAAATGCGAAATCAAACAAAGTGGATACTCGGACGTCACGCCGGATCAGACCGACAACATAGTTACTTTAGGGTTACTAGCCCATGGGTAACCACCCTATGTGCGCACTAGACTATATATAGAGGGACTATCCCCCGTACTAGAACCACGTCCTAGCCATAGTCAAACAACGACATCCCCAAGTTTCCAAAATCAACAAGTTGTGCAACAACGCATATATCAACAGGAATATGCAAGATAATCAACTATCTACCAAGCACAACCAAATTTGGAAACCTATACAATCCATGCTCTAAGTCCAAAACTAATATGATGTGATGAATGTCGAATCTTCAGTGTGCGATTCATTACACACTATGCATAAATGATGTTAAACACGAAGTGTGCAAATCATTACACAAGGCAACAGTATATTTAATAAGGAAAACATATTCTCATGAATACAAACATAGCAACTATGTTATCCAATGTTCAAAACATAACCAAATGAATATACAACAAGTCCAAGTCCATGATTTGAATATAGAAACCACTTCTAAAACACAACTAGATCATGAAGCAAATTGATAGAATTTAAATAGATAAACACAATTAAATTCTCTAGATTCCGATTCAATTCCAAATAACCTCAATTTAATACATGTTAAAGGACATGGCTTGGTCATCACCTATATCCATTCTAAAACTCAATTAGGTTGTTGGAACAACAAAGTAGAACTTTAATTAAATCATGCTAATTTAAATCCCAAGGTTCTAAAACAACTTCTAATAGTCCCAAATTAATATATGCTAGTAACAAGTCATGATCGATACAATTATCAAGTTAAAAACTTAATTAAGCTAAAGGGACCATTAAATAGATTTTAATTAATTCTTTTGATTAAAATCCCTAGATTTTCAAACTTAACCAAATGCTCTCAATTTAACATATCTTAGAGAACATGCCAAGGACTAGTGAAATATCACATTACAAGTTTATTTCATTCAATTTACGACCATGTGAAGTAAACTTTCACTAAAGTTAAATATAAAATAAAAGTTGCAATTCTGATGCAATTAATCCCAATTTTATATATGTGAACAACTATACCTAAGCTTAATTTTCTTGCATGCCACAATTCAATTCTAAGTTGTATATCACCATGAGGATTAAATCTTAAACATGGAATTTAATTAAATAAAAGGTTTCAAAACCTCACCGAATATTCTAAATCAAATACATGTGAAGCTATATGCCATGTAGATCAAGAATATCGAGTCGAAATTCAAATGGAGTGAATAGTGCACTCGGAGCAAATTAATTAATAATTACTAATTTTCAAAACACCTCCAATTACTTTCAAATTCAACTATGTTGAAGAGCATGCTAAGGCCTAATATAATATGCTAACACATATTAATTTCAAGCTAGTTAAGGCCATGTGAATTAATCTTTCATCTAAGATAAATATTAAATAAAATCTTTAATACTTATTCAAATGTTCCAATTTTAATACACGACAATGAGCATATCAAGGGGCAATATAAAATCATGCTACATGTTTAAACCAAGTCATGAGCAACCGGGAAAATTAGATCCCGTACAAGAAAAATAAATAATAAAATCTCTAGATTTTATATTTAATCATGCAAACAAGTAGTATAAGCATCACAAGCATGCTATATAACAAGAATTTAAACTTAAAACATCCCCTACCTCAATTTGAGATGAAAATCTCAAATGCCATCAAAATGGAACGGCTCCGAATCCGACGAAACTATTAGGTTTTGTCGGGGACAACGCCGTGAACATAACCCCCATGAAAGCCCCATCAAAATCATAACATGACCTCAAAACCAAACTCAAGAAATGGTCAAAACTGAATTCTAATAAGGGGGAAAGGTAGAGCACGGCGAGGGGAACAACAAACGTTAAGGCCGAAGACTTTCCATCAAGGAAAAGTGAACCAAAAGAGGAGAGAGAAGATGGCAGCACCCCTTGGGCTGCCATGGGAGCTCCAGGTCATGCATGAAGAGGGGAGAAGATGAAAAACGAAATATCTCACCCCCCTTTTATAGAAATCTCAAAAAGTGCCCCTAACGGGCCCGAAAAAGTAGAATTTGAGCTGACGCGCTCAAATGGAAAAACTTTGTGAACAAAAAAGATACAAAATGAGAAAATATGAACAACGAAAGAAACGGTGTCAAAAACCGAGTCCCGAGAAGAAAGTTATGCCCAAAACAGTATAGCGAAAACTGGGGCGAAAAATCCTGAAACTGGAAAACATCGACCAGGAGGAAATTCGAAGAGTACACAACTCGATGAAATGTGAAAATGAATCCCGTACGAGGATCCAGGCTCAAAACAAGACATTTTGCAATAACTTTCATTAATTGCACAATGGCCCCTCCAAAAAGTGAAAACTGCACTTATGGCCCAGAATGAAAATATTTTCCAAAAATATTTTCTTAAAAACCCCTGAAATAAAATATCTTCAAATGATATTTATGAAAAACACCCCAAGAAAAGAAAATAATTTCAAACAACTTTGCATCCATGCCCCTGTGGACACCTAGAGCAACCAGAGTACTTTCTTGCAAAAGTAAAGATACGTATTTCGTGGAAACCACTCAAGATGAAGGCACGTGAAGTCAAAAAATAGCTCCGAGCATGAGAAGTGAGGTTGTGCCAAAAACTGACAAACGGAGATAAGACAGAATGGGGAAAAGGACGAAATAGCGCATAGTGTCGAAAAACGAAAAATGTGAAAATGACTCGGTCCTCAAAGGAAGTTGTCAGTCCACAGAAAAGAGTCTCAGGAACCAATTCCGAGCACTCGAGATGACACTAAGCGACATGAAACAGAGCTCAGAAAAGAAAATTAAACGAAAAAAATTCATTCGTAAAATTTCAGGAAAAAAGGAAAGGAAGGCAAATGACCGGGTCGTTACAACCTACCCTCCTAAAAGGAATTTCGTCCCCGAAATTAGGAACACACCAGAGAGAACAGAATAATGACCGAACAAAAGGTCAAATCAAAGGACAGCTCACAACGCACTGAAAGACAAATCCTGAAGTCTAAAGATCAACTGAAGGAACGCGAAACCAAGAACTGAGGCAACACCTCATACAAATCGGCACTTTAACTCAACGTCAACTACCGAGAGAATCCCAAGACAACGAAACGTTGAAACATGATAGAAGAAGAAAGTGACAAGGCAGTACGAACAGTGACCAGAACCCGCCCACACTTACTCGTCAGCAAGGTAGCATGACAGTATAAGGCACTAGTTCGTAACATGCCCCAGAAGGGAACTTTTCGATACCAATGACATCAATGTCGAAAATGATCATTACCAAAGGCACTACGGAAACCAGGCATCTGTGAGAGTTGGGGTAGTTAATCCCAAAACTCTTACAACAATGGCACTGGCACCATTACGCTTAAGGCCTTAGATCTAGAAGCCACGAAGGAAAAGGAAATGAAACGGTGCCTCCCTGGCCCACGTCTCACTCCACCAATCAAGGAAAAGGAAATGAATCGCAGTCGTTTATGCTCACATGAGCCTTACTCGCATCAACCAACAGAACAGACAAGAAGGTTACCTACATGGCTCCTCACAGAATGAATTTCTCCTATCCAAGGAAGAAACTCGTGAAACAAGAACGCATCCAAGGGATATGACAGATCCTAAGAGACAATGCAAACACCTGACATAAAGTAAACAAGTTGCATGCAACATAGCATAACTGTCTACTCACACAAGTAGTAAACAAGTTGCCACATAAGCAAAAAGGCATGTTATCAAATCAAACATGTTATCAAGAAGCACGCAGACATGTTGTCACACCAGAACATGATAGTGACGCAGAACATGTTATCAGGAAATATATGTACACAAAAGCATGCTCAACCACTGATAGATGTCTCAAAACACCTGAACATGTGAACATGTTATCATACAAGACATGTTATCAAGATACATATGACATATCAAAGTAAAACAACATGAGTATGATATGCACCCAAAACCCGTTGTCCAAGGTATTCGAACCTGGACGCTCTGATACCACCTGTGACGACCCTGGTTTTTAGGCCAGCGTGTCCTGTGATGAACCGTAAGGATGATCCGATAACGGATCCGAATGCGGAAGCGAAAACAGAAAACAAGACTCTAAGAAGTCAAAGTGACTTTCCATGAGGTCGTGGAACTCAACAAGAACTGATGCGGAAGCAAAAGATCGAAAATATGACAAATAAGCCGCCAGGGGCAAAATAGTCATTTCTAAAAACTGTAGATTCGGGTGCCACTGAGCACACCGCTGGAAGGACAATGGAAAACTAATCAAGATGGGCTCAAGAATCGCATGATTCGGAGTCCGGACGAAGGAGAAATGGCATGACGAAGAAAAACGAGCACTTAAGGCAAAAGGGTAAACTGGTAATTATTCAGGAAGAACCGTGTGCAACCAAGCACACCGTTGGAAAGACATCGAAAAATTAATCAAGTTCAAAAGAAAATTCACTTGAATCGGAGTCCGGACGAAGGAGAAAAGCCCAAAAGAAGAGTTGACGTCGCGGCGGCCCGACGAGGGGGCCATGACAGCCCCCATGCACGCCCATGCACGCCGCGCGCGCGCTAGGTGCACCATGGCTGGCAGCAGCAGCCCAAAAGCTGCTTTGTGGTTATTTTTCAGAAAAATCCGTAGCAGAGGCTAAATTTGGAGGCCTAGATGAATTTTTTTGCAAAAACACAAAGAAGAAACCCCCCTGAAAATTGAGGTTTCTACGTGACTCGCGTAAGAATTCAAAAAAAATGCAATGTAAAATGCCCAAAATGCCCTCCCAAGAAATCTGGTCCAGAGGGTCGAAAAAGCAGCTATATAGAAAACTGAAAGCTGAACTTTGTAAGCGATTTCCTATGCCAAGACGACATTTTCTGGAAAAACACGGAAAAGAAACCCCCCCTCAAATCATGTTTTCTATTCAACCATGTTGAAAGAAGAAAATAAAACCACCGTGAAAAGTCTATAATGCCCCTAGATCAGAATATGCAAAAAAAGTGCGAAATGAATTCACAAGAGGCTCAAAATACAAACGATAAGGTTTTGCCCGGAAACAACCATGCACGCAAACGTAACTTATCTATTTGGACATGCTACAATGGTCCACGACTTAAAAACATAGCCGATGCAAAATCCGACCCCCCAACGGGCAAAAAGGCAAAAATGGACTTAGAATGGAAAACATGGAATCCAAAAATGCAAAACGGGGTCAAATGACCGTTTGGCCCTTGGCTACACTTCATACAAGATTAATAAGACCCTATGAAAGAATGAAAATGGAATTCCCACACCCGATGCAACCATGGTGAAGCAATGACTTGCGATTTTTCAAGGTTTTCATAATATTTCACGAAGTTAAAAAGTTGTATAGAATACAATATACATGTCATTGGCCTCCGGCCTCGTCTCATACATATCAATTACATTGAAAGGAGTGTACTTAAGTACACATTACATACATGGAATCAAATATACATATTTTGACATCTAAGTCTACAAAATGACATTTCATGCTAACATTTGCATGAAATGGAAACTTAAAAGCTACACGACATCCGAGGAATTCTAGGCTTCACGAACCAAGTCTTCATACCTAAAATATGCCCCAGTATCGTAGGGGTGAGTAACATAAAGCTACTCGTAGGAGATGAGCATGCATCGACCTAGCATTTTACAAATTTATCACCTTAAGGTGAAACATGTTAAAGGGGCTCATGCCACCTAACGTCTATGTCCAAGTGAGACTCGGGGAGCATCCTAAGCTACCTTAGATTCTAAGCAACAAGAATCATGATATACATATGTGTATGAAACGAATCATGGTTGGGATAATCTAAAAACACGACAAGAAGAATGCTTGAGCATAGATTAATGTGAATTGCATTTTCAATACAATTGAACTAGGTCTAGAGTAATCCATACAACATGACGAAAGCATATTTGAAAACAAGTTAACAAGAATCACATTATCCATGCAATTCAACAACAAAAGAGCATGTTATACAGTGCAACAAGGTTTAAGTTCTCAAAGCCATCAACTTAGAATCTAAAGCACAAAATAATAGTAGTGGTTCATGCAACCTAACGTTTATGTTATAAATGAATCAATAGGATCAATCCTAAGCTTTATGAGAACGTCAAAACACGATTTTCAATATCGGTGCAATTTAACCAACATTGGAACTTCCAATACAACGCATAAAGCACAATTTCGCAAAGTTAACATCTTGTAACTTAAAATGGAACGACAAATAAGAAACAACAAGTTACAACATCATCTAGTTATCAACTTGAAAATGAAATGCGAAATCAAACAAAGTGGATACTCGAACGTCACGCCGGATAAGACCGAAAACATAGTTACTTTAGGGTTACTAGCCCATGGGTAACCTCCCTATGTGCACACTAGACTATATATAGAGGGACTATCCCCCGTACTAGAACCACGTCCTAGCCGTAGTCAAACAACGACATCCCCTAGTTTCCAAAATCAACAAGTTGTGCAACAATGCATATATCAACAGGAATATGCAAGATAATCAACTATCTACCAAGCACAACCAAATTTGGAAACCTATACAATCCATGCTCTGAGTCCAAAACTAATATGATGTGATGAATGTCGAATCTTCAGTATGTGATTCGTTACACGCTATGCATGAATGATGTTAAACACGAAGTGTGCAAATCATTACACAAGGCAACAGTATATTTAATAAGGAAAACATATTCTCATGATTACAAACATAGCAACTATGTTATCCAATGTTCAAAACATAACCAAATGAATATACAACAAGTCCAAGTCCATGATTTGAATATAGAAACCACTTCTAAAACACAACTAGATCATGGAGAAAATTGATAGAATTTAAATAGATAAACACAATTAAATTCTCTAGATTTCGATTCAATTCCAAATAACCTCAATTTAATACATGTTAAAGGACATGGCATGGTCATCACCTATATCCATTCTAAAACTCAATTAGGTTGTTGGAACAACAAAGTAGAACTTTAATTAAATCATGCTAATTTAAATCCCAAGGTTCTAAAACAACTTCTAATAGTCCCAAATTAATATATGCTAGTAACAAGTCATGATCAATACAATTATCAAGTTAAAAACTTAATTAAGCTAAGGGGACCATTAAATAGATTTTAGTTAATTCTTTTAATTAAAATCCCTTGATTTTCAAACTTAACCAAATGCTCTCAATTTAACATATCTTAGAGAACATGCCAAGGACTAGTGAAATATCACATTACAAGTTTATTTCATTCAATTTACGACCATGTGAAGTAAACTTTCACTAAAGTTAAATATAAAATAAAAGTTGCAATTCTCATGCAATTAATCCCAATTTTATATATGTGAACAACTATATCTAAGCTTAATTTTCTAGCATGCCACAATTCAATTCTAAGTTGTATATCACCATGAGGATTAAATCTTAAACATTGAATTTAATTAAATAAAAGGTTTCAAAACCTCACCGAATATTCTAAATCAAATACATGTGAAGCTATATGCCATGTAGATCAAGAATATCAAGTCGGAATTCAAATGGAGTGAATAGTGCACTCGAAGCAAATTAATTAATAATTACTAATTTTCAAAACAACTCCAATTACTTTCAAATTCAACTATGTTGAAGAGCATGCTAAGGCCTAATATAATATGCTAACACATATTAATTTCAAGCTAGTTAAGGCCATGTGAATTAATCTTTCACCTAAGATAAATATTAAATAAAATCTTTAATACTTATTCAAATGTTCCAATTTTAATACACGACAATGAGCATATCAAGGGGCAATATAAAATCATGCTACATGTTTAAACCAAGTCATGAGCAACCGGGAAAATTAGATCCCGTACAAGAAAAATAAATAATAAAATCTCTAGATTTTATATTTAATCATGCAAACAAGTAGTATAAGCATCACAAGCATGCTATATAACAAGAATTTAAACCTAAAACATCCCCTACCTCAATTTGAGATGAAAATCTCAAATGCCATCAAAATGGAACGGCTCCGAATCCGACGAAACTACTAGGTTTTGTCGGGGACAACGCCGTGAACATAACCCCCATGAAAGCCCCATCAAAATCATAACATGACCTCAAAACCAAACTCAAGAAATGGTCAAAACTGAATTCTAATAAGGGGGAAAGGTAGAGCACGGCGAGGGGAACAACAAACGTTAAGGCCGAAGACTTTCCATCAAGGAAAAGTGAACCAAAAGAGGAGAGAGAAGATGGCAGCACCCCTTGGGATGCCATGGGAGCTCCAGGTCGTGCATGAAGATGGGAGAAGATGAAAAACGAAATATCTCACCCCCCTTTTATAGAAATCTCAAAAAGTGCCCCGAACGGACCTGAAAAAGTAGAATTTGAGCAGACGAGCTCAAATGGAAAAACTTTGTGAATGAAAAAGATTCAAAATGATAAAATATGAACAACGGAAGAAGCAGTGTTAAAAACTGAGTCCCGAGCAGAAAGTTATGCCCAAAACAAGTATGGCGAAAACTGGGGCCAGAAACCCTGAAACTGGAAAACATCGACCAGGAGGAAATTCCAAGAGTATGCAACTCGACGAAATGTGAAAATGAATCCCGTACGAGGATCCAGGCTCAAAACAAGACATTTTGCAATAACTTTCATTAATTGCACAATGGCCCCTCCAAAAAGTGAAAACTGCACTTATGACCCAGAATGAAAATATCTTCCAAAAATATTTTCTTAAAAACCACTGAAATAAAATATCTTAAAAAGATATTTACGAAAAATACCCCAAGAAAAGAAAATAATTTCAAACAACTTTGCATCCATGCCCCTATGGACATCGGGAGCAACCAGAGTACATTCTTGCAAAAGTAAAGATACGTATTTCGTGAAAACCACTCAAGATGAGGGCACGTGAAGTCAAAAACCAACTTCGAGCATGAGAAGTGAGGTTGTGCCAAAAATTGACAAACGGAGATAAGACAGAATGGGGAAAAGGACGAAATAGCGCATAGTGTCGAAAAACGAAAAATGTAAAAATGACTCGGTCCTTAAAGGAAGTTGTCAATCCACGGAAAAGAGTCTCAGGAGCCAATTCTGAGCACTCGAGATGACACTAAGCGACACGAAACAGAGCTCAGAAAAGAAAATTAAACGAAAAAAATTCATTCGTAAAATTTCAGGAAAAAAGAAAAGGAAGGCAAATGACCGGGTCGTTACATAATGTGTATCATGACAATATTCAAGTATCATTAGGCATGCCAAGACCTTTCATTCCATAACAACAAGGCCAAGTTCCAATGGGAATGCCTTGGCCATTTTTTGTTCCATTCCCACCTCCCGTTGTTCAAGTAAATCATGGTGCTCGTGTAGAGCCACCAGTTGTGAATCCTCCTCTTGCTTTAAGAAATCATTATGTGCCAAATAAGTATAATGCACCAACATGCATTTAATTACCTCTATTTAGAGTACACAATTATGAGATTAAACCACAAACAATTCAAATGCTTCCCAATTACCATGGGCTACCAAGTGAAGAACCTTATAAGCATTTGGATGAGTTTTTTGAAGTATGTTCCATCGTGAAATATACGGACATGCCAGAAGAAGTTTTGAGGCTTAAACTTTTCCCTTTCACCCTTAAAGATAAAACAAAATACTGGTTTAACAATTTGAGGCCTTTTTCAATAACTTCTTGGGCAGAGATGCAATAAGAGTTCTTGAAAAAGTACTATCCGGTATCAAAGACCAATTCAATGATAACTTCTCATCAGGGGATGGGGAATTATTTCATGAGGCATGGGAGCGATTGAACAATTTGTTTAGGAAGTGTCCACACTATGACATTCCTAAATGATAATTGGTTCAATTTTTCTTTGAAAGTTTGTCGGATAATTATAAAGGAATGGTGGATGCTTCCATAGGTGGTTCTTATCTTGATAGGCATGAAGATGATGTATGGCGCTTATATGAGAGCATGAGTGAGAATTCAATGCATCGATCTTTATCATCAAAAAATGGTAGAAATATAGGTGGAAGGAAGAATGTCGGCTTATATTAAGTTAACCATTTCAATGATATAGTCGCTGAAGTGAAGTCTTTATTCCAAAGGTTTGATTAACCAAAATTCGGTGAACCAAGTGTCTTCCTTCCCTAATCATACTCATCATCCTTCTAATGAATCATGCATGACTTATTCTAGTGTTTTACATTTTACTTCCAATTGTCCTCATGGACATGTGCAAAATGAACACCACGAACAAGTGAATGCTATTTTTGTTCACCAAGGGAATAATCCTTATGACACTCACTATAATCCCGGGTGGAAGAGCCATCCAAACTTCTCTTGAAGCCGAGGGGAAGGCTCAAACCCTCCCCAAAGTGGTTTCCAAAATAAATATGTTCAGCCCCTAATGCAAGGCCAAGGTTCCCAAGGTTATCGTTCATCTTATCAAGTATCACATGGAAACTCAAGGAAATTCAAGGAGTCTCGCATTTGAAGAGAAAGTTCTAACTACTTTGGGTACTTTGGAGGCAAATACCAAATTTCTTCATTCTCATTCCCAATCGATTGCAAAGTTAGAAACCCAAGTTGGGCAAATAGCTAGTACATTGAATGCTAGGGAAAAAGGGAAAATGCCTTTGAATCCATCACCCAAGCAATAATTTGTTGTGGAGACCAATTCCTCTTCGGAAGGTCACGCACTTGAACATATGAATGCGGTGACCACTTTGAGAAGTGGAAGAGTTTTTGATAATCAAGTTGGTGTTTCTAATGAAGAAAGTGAACCAGTGCAACTAAAAGTTGACACCCATCCCGTCTTACATCCTATTCCTCCTTCATTGCATGTGAATGAACTATTGTTGAAAATGTTTCCAAATATGATTTTGAAAAAGTTTTTGAGCCTAAGGCTCCATTTCCGGATGCTTTGAAAGCATACACCTTTCTAGAAAGGCAACAAAACGAGGCAATGAAATCATTGATGTATTTAGGCAAGTGAAAATCAATCTTCCTCTCTTAGATGCAATTCGACAAATTCTGGCCTATACCAAATTTTTGAAAGATCTTTGCACCCTTAAGAGGAAGAACAAAAGCCAAGCACCAACGAAAGTTGTTTTAACTGAGCAAGTAAGCTCAATCTTGTAACACAACATCCTCCCAAAATTCAAAGACCTCGGTTCACCGACTACTTCATGCACTATTGGTGATTATGTTATTAATCGGGCTCTTTTGGATTTAGGAACGAGTGTGAATCTTCTCCCTTATTCGGTTTATGTTCAATTGGGCTTAGGTGATTTGAAATCAATGTCGGTAGTTTTGCAACTAGCCAACCAATCAATTAAGAAGCCCCGGGGTATCATTGAGGATGTTTTGATTAAAATTGACAAGTTCTTCTTCCTGGTTGATTTCGTTGTCATTGACACGGAACTGATCCCAAATCCTAAGAGCCAAATTCCCGTTATCCTTGGACATCCTTTCTTGGCTACTGCTAATGCCAACATTAATTATAGGACGGGAATAATGAAGATTTCATTTGGTCATATGAAAGTGAAGTTGAACATTTTTAATCCAACCCCGAATTCTTTGGACAAGCATGAAGATGCATGTGTTGTTGAAAAATGTCTTAAAAATGAATTTGGAAAAAATGAATTTTTGCTTGATGTTGGAATTGCACATGGTTTATCTTCCAAAAAAAAGTTTCAAAAGATGTTGTTTTCAAGTCTAGTGTTTAAAGGGCATGGAAGCCCAAGAGTTTTGTTGATAAAGGACCATCAATTACATTTGAATCAAATCCAAAAAATTCTTTATGGAATAGTTTGTTGGGTGGGATTCAATTCAAAATTCCATTCACCCAGCCAAGGAGGGGATGCATTCTAAGATTTTTGATCTGGGCTAAAAGAGCCCAACGTCTTGTTAAAGACGCTAAAGATGATGAGCGCTGAAAAGTGTGTATTTAAACCCCTTAACCTTAGGCATTCTAGTACCTTTATCTATTTTACTTTACCGTTTTAGATTGATTTCGTGTTATTTCCATTTTTAGGCACTTATCTCGAAAATAAGCTAACTCAGCCAAATAAGAGTATAAATGAAGCAATTCTGGGATGAATCAAAGAAAGGAGCCAAGTGAAAGCAAAAGAAAGTAAAAGGTGGAATTCAACATCTTCGATCGATCTCAGATCAAAGTTCGATCGATCCAACATGATCGATCTCAGCACTTCAAGATGGATCTGAGCCATAATGACATTTTCAGAGATCTCAAAGTTCGATCGATCCAACATCATTCTTCGATCGATTGAACTACCTTGTCCTTATCCAAATGATTGATCTTATCTAGTTGTACCACCCTACCAACCACTTTTGTCCTTTTCCCAAAAATATCTTTGAAATATCTCAGATTTGTTTTTATCCAAAAAGGCACCACCACTGAGGATCGATCCAACTTCAGTTCGATAGATCTCAGCTATGTTCGATCGATCCAAGTCCAAGGTTCGATCAATCGAACTTCCTCCAGTGCGAAAAAGTTAAATTTTCAGCTCATTGAAAGCTGTCCTTATCTAATCATTGGGGAATATTTTGTGCACGACCTTAGCTCATTTTGTATGTCACTTGACCTACCTATATATAGAATATGATACACTTTTTGAGGGGGAGACACTTAGATTGATTTATCATAATAGAGGCTATTCTTAGGGAGGAAGAAAGGAGGAGAAGGCTAGAGACACAAGCTTGGGAGCTCTTCATCAACCAAGGAGTAGATTTCTTCCATGGAGTTTGCCCTTGAGGGTTAGAGAAGCATTACCATGAGTAGCTAGTGATAAGCGTTGAATATTGTATATTTAAGTGCCCTTATTTGCATTAGTTAGGTCTATTAATGGTTTAATTGTATAGATTATCTCCAGTTCCGTGTTTCTGCGTATTTTCAGGTTTATCCTCTAAAAGGAAATAAAATGGAAGCTTTTGAAGGTTTTCTAAAGGCTAAGTCATTCCAGACCTTTGCGTCCCTTGATTTCCATGAAGAAACTGCCAAAGTGGGTGCATGAGGAATTCCTACAAAGAGAAAAAAGGGCAAACGATTCTCAATGTCCCAATGCCAAGGTCATAGTTTAAGAGGTCTAAGCCAGAAGGGAAGAAAAATAAACTAAGGCTTCTTCGAGCGCTCGAAGCCTCCTCTACGAGCGCTCGTACGGCATATATGGCTAACTAGGCGCGCGACACTATGCCACACAAGCCTCCTCTTTGAGCGCTCGTACGGCATACATGGCTAACTAGGCGCGCGACACTATGCCACACAAGTGCTCGTGCCTCCTTTCGAGCACTCCAACTTAGGACAGAATGAAGCAAGGCATCTTCGAGCGCTTGAAGTCCTTTCGAGCGCTCTAATTCAAGGCAGAAAGCTAAATCCTCATTTCGAGCACTCATAGCCTACCTTCGAGCGCTCATTCATGCAGTCTCGAGTCTTGAAGAATTTTCTAAGGCACCTTCGAGTGCTCGAACTGAGTCCTTCGAGCGCTCGAAGGAACATTATAGACCCACTTGCTCATTGATCCTCTCAATTCTTTTTCCCTCCTTAATTGGGTTGTTGGCAAAAAGCTGTGAGAAGACACGAGCCTCGGTTTCTGAAGGTTTTGGTAGACATCTTGTCTACAAAAAAGGAGGAGGAGGGGAATTCTAGAACACACATTTTTTCTTGCAAGATAGAGGGTGAGTGAAATATTGGAGAGGAGAGCTTGTGTGGCCAAGGCTGAGCTTGAAAATGGAAGGCTTTCTCAAGCTTCTTCCTTCCTCTAGTGCAACCATGGGTAACTAATTCTCCATCTAGGGAGGTGATGAAGTCCTCCCTTGTAAGCATGTTCTAGTTTAGATTCTATTTTAGGATAACAATGTATAATTTTTGGTCTTTTCATGATCTAGAGCATCTTGCTTCTTGTAATGGATCTTAATGTATACAAATGATTATTTTGAGTTAATTATCTGTTTTAGATGGTTTCTTTTCTTAATCATTTTTGCTTGCACTCTTATGGTGACAATGGTAGTGAGATTATGGAATGGTTTTATGGGCATAAAGTTGGAGAGTCTTGATAATCCATGGCTTGGGTTCTCCCTTTGATGGTCTATGCTTGATTTCTAGCTTTATGTGCTTTCATCATTTAATTTAGGGCTTGATAATTCTTAACTTAGTAAGCATGTTTTAGGCTACACCTTAGTTTAGGTAGTTGAACATGTGGACCTTTGATGGTTTATTCTTGCCTTTTAATTTAATGAACCTCTTGAAGATATTATAGCAACCGAGTGATACTATATATCATGATCATTTTATATGTTGTTTTCCCCCAAATTAGTCCTAATCTTGCATATGTATAGGGATGGAGGCGGATTCACTTCCCTAGTCCTCTCTACTTATATTTAATTTCTTCAACTTCTTGCAAGGTTTTGTTTTATGAAATTTAAATTCTTAGGTCTTAAGTGACAACAACAAAACAAACTCTCTACCACCTTCATCAAACTAAAAATGAAGCTAACAATCTTGTTTGCCATAAACTAGCAGTCCCAGTGGTTTGACTTACCCGACCAATAGCCCTATTTTACAATGATTTGTGCTATTGCAAATGTTGATGTATAATTGACAACCGATCAATTTTTGGCGCCATTGCCGGGGACTACAAACGGTTTTACAACCGAGGTTCTAGGATTAACTTTGGTTTGATTGTTAATATTATGAATTTGTGAATACTTTCTTGTCGGTTTTGATAACCTGTATTTGAAGTGTTTCTGTGAGATTCTAGATATTCAAGGCTTGTTGAGGGAAGATAGCAGATTTGTAATTCTAGACGACTTCAGGTAAGTTTTCGATGCTCTAGTTTCAAAGTTGTGAATATTTTGCATGTGTTTAGTTAGATATAGTTAAGTTTTGAAGTCCTTGTCGTGGCCATTTACATTTCTGTCTTAATAATTGAGGAGAAAGTGAACATCATATGTGGAGTTGATGGTGATGAATTGTTGTCTTGTTTGTGCTATGTGTTGTTGATGTTTAGCCGTAGGTCACTTTCCTTACCAACTCTTGACTCCCCAGTTGACATAAATTCACTTGAAAGAACTCTTAGAAGAAACCTTAGGGAATCTACTAGCATAAGAGAACTTGAAACTGAATTTAACACAATGGCTGACAATATAGGAAATGTCAGAAATGAGGGAGTTAATAATGATAGGGCCGAAATTCCAAATGTGGTTCCCATGACTCTTAGGGACCATTTCATCCCTACTACTTATGCTTCTCCCTCTTGCACAGTGATGCCAAATATTGAGGCCGCTCAATATGAAATCAAATCTAGCACCATCTAAATGCTTCCATCTTTTCATGGCTTTGAAAATGAGGACCCTTATCAGCACCTTGATGAATTCCTTGAAATATGCTCTACCATCAAGCTGAGGGGCTTCCCTGACAATACTCTCCATTTGCATCTCTTCCTATTCTCCTTAAAAGATAAGGCAAAAAATTGGTTGTACTCCCTTGCTGCAAATTCCATCACTACATGGGCTCAATTGCAATAAGAATTCTTAAAGAAATATTATCTACTGAGCCGTTCTATTCTTAGCTTTTCACAAAGTGATGGGGAACAACTCCATAAGACTTGGGAAAGACTACAAGACCTCCTTAGGAAATGTCCGCACCACCTAATTCCAAAATGGCAATTGGTGTAAGCTTTCTATGTTGGTTTGACCAACACCCATAGATTTATGGTTGACTCCTCTTGTGGAGGGATGTTCATGTCTAAAAGTGCGGATGAGGCGTGGACCTTACTAGAGAATCTGAGTGAGAATTCATTACAACATAATTCTCGTAGGGTTTCAGCCTCAACTAATGCCAAGAACACCAACCCTTGTCAATCGAAGACAATGAGGGAAGAATCATCTCAAGTGGATGCCATAGCTCATAAATTCTATCAATTGATAGAACTACATCTATCTCCTTCCTTGTCTCAAAATTCAGCTAGTACGGTGGGTGCATCATACACTAGTCCTTTCTATCTCTTAGAAGATTGTCCCACACCAGAACAATTCTCCAATCCCAATCAAGAACAAGCAAACGCCATGTTCTCAAGGCCTGAAAATAATCCATATTCCAATACCTACAATCCGGGATGGAGAGATCATCCGAATTTCTCATGGAGGCAATAAGCCCCACAAAATTCCCAATTTCAAAATCAAGGGCATCAAAATCAGCCCTCTTCTCAATTTCAAAATAGGCCATTTTAGGCCTCGTCAAGCTATCGTCCTTCGTATAATCCAAATGTCTCTAATCAATCTCTTGCGTTTCCAACTGATGAGATTTTGGCTGCAAATAAGCAAATGATGGAATCCAACATGCAACTCTTGTCATCTTTGCAGCCCACTCTCCAAATGGTTCATTCCGACACCCAGTCTATTGCTAAACTTGAGAATCAAGTGGGGCAAATAGCCACTTCAATAAACCAACTCCTTCAAAAGGATAAGGGTAAGCTTCCCATTCAACCATTTGAAAATCCTAGAGGGATGCATGTGATTGACGAAGCCCTTCCTCCGAGTGGGCCTACTCATGAACAAGTCCAAGCAATCACCACCCTTAGGAATGGTTGAGTTGTGGACAACAAGGTTGATAAAGAGAAAGATGGAACAACCCTTCCTTCCAAAAATCCAAATCTTCTCTCTAATCCAAAAGTCACTCTGGAAATCCAAATTCTAGCACTCATGAAAATCCCAAGCTTGTCAACCCAAATGTGTCGACTTCTTATGAGCCTAAGGCTCCGTTTCCTCAACGTCTCCAAGAGTCGACACATTTTGGGAACAATAATTGCAAAATTCGAGACATGTGGGATGTTTTCAAGCAAGTAAAGATCAATTTGCCTCTCTTGGATACTATAAAGCAAATCCCTCCCTATGCAAAATTTATCAAGGATTTGTGCACTCAAAAGCGCACTTCTAAAAATCATTTGCCAAAGAAGGTGAGATTAACTGAAAATGTGAGTGCAATCATTCAACACAGTGCTCCTCCAAAGTATAAGGATTCGAGCACTAGGTTTGGGGGATTTAAAGCCAACTTTAGTGGTCTTGCAGCTTTCCGACAGATCGGTCAACCATCCACGGGGCATTCTTGAAGATGTCATCATCAAAGTGGACAAATTCTACTTTCTGGTAGACTTTGTGGTTCTTTACACAGAACCGGTCCATGACCCAAAGAAGCATATTCCCGTGATCCTCGGTAGGCCATTTTTAGCTATAGCTAATGCTTCGATTAATTACTAAACCGGGGTGATGGACATTGCCTTTGGCAACATGCAAGTCAAACTTCACATCTTCCATATAACTCAACATCCTTCCGATAAGGATGATTGCTTCCTTATTGATGTGATTGATGAAGTGGTTGAAGAATCTCTCCCCTTCATTCTAAGCAAGGACCCTCTTGAAACTTGCATGTTTCACTTTGACTTCTCAAGCTTTGATATTGATCAATCTATCCAAGAAGTAAATTCTTTGCTTGACATTAGTTCTATCATGGATTTTCCTCCTTGGAAAATACTGTGAGAACCACTTCCTTAACTTTCCATTACTCCTCCAGTCCCTTCCTTGAAATCTCCTCCACAACTCGAGCTAAAGCCACTCCCGGCCCACCTCAAGTATGTGTTTTTTAGCGCAAATCAAACACTTCCAGTCATCATTGCATCGGACCTTCTTAAGGACCAAGAAACTAACCTTTTAGCGGTGCTTCAAGAGCATAAAGAAGCTATTGACTGGGCAGAGGCTAATTTGAAAGGAATCAACCCTTCTATTTATATGCATCGCATCCATATGGAGGAGGACGCTAAACCTTCTAGAGAGGTGCAGCGCTGGTTGAATCCCAACATGAAGGAAGTGGTCATGAAAGAAGTGATCAAGCTACTGGATGCGGGAATCATCTACCCCATCTCTGATAGCAAGTGGGTGAGTCCCACTGAAGTTGTTCCCAAGAAATCCGGCCTCACCATCGTCGAAAATTCTGCGGGAGAGCTCATGCCACAACGCACCACCACCGAGTGGTGTGTGTGCACAGATTACCGGAAACTAAACTCTACCACTTGGAAGGATCATTTTCCACTTCCATTCATTGATCAATTCCTAGAGAGGTTAGCCGGCCAAAGCTTCTACTGTTTTTTTGATGGTTATTCCGCTATAACCAAGTGGCAATTGATCCGCAAGATCAAGAGAAAACCACATTCATATGCCCCTTCGGAACCTTTGCTTAGAGTCGCATGCCTTTTGGGCTATGCAATGCTCTGACTACGTTCCAAAGATGCATGATGTCCATATTTTCTGATATGGTTGAAAAGTTCTTGGAAGTTTTCATGGATGATTTCTCCATTTTTGGCTCTTCTTTTGACTCATGTCTCCACCATCTATCCCTTGTACTCTAAAGATGCAAGGAGACAAATCTAATTCTAAGTTGGGAGAAAAGCCATTATATGGTCCAAGAATGCATTGTTCTTGGACATGTCATTTCTAAATGGGGAATTAAGGTGGACAAAGCCAAAGTTGAGTTAATCTCCAACCTCCCTCCTCCAAATTCTGTCCGTCAAATCCGTTCCTTTCTTGGCCATGCCGACTTCTATCGTCGCTTCATTAAAGACTTTAGCAAAATTTTTCGACCCTTGTGTAATCTTCTTACCAAGGATGTTCCGTTCAATTTTGATGAAGCTTGTATGGAAGCTTTCGTGAAAGTTTGCACTTTTCTCTCATCCGCCCCAATCATGAAACCGCCTAATTGGTCTCTTCCGTTTGAGATCATGTGTGATGCATCCGATTATACATTAGGTGCGGTTTTGGGCCAATGTGTGGATAAACTTCCATACGTCATCTATTATGCTAGCAAGACACTCTCTGACGCCCAGTTAAATTACACCACCACTGAGAAAGAATTGCTAGCTGTGGTGTATGCCTTGGATAAATTCCGTTCCTATCTTCTTGCATCCAAGGTCATTGTTTTCTTGGATCATGCCGCTCTTAGGCATTTGCTCGCTAAATATGAGACCAAACCCTGCCTAATTCGATGGATACTTTTACTTCAGGAGTTTGACATCAAAATCAGGGACAAAAAAGGGACCAACAATGTTGTCGCAGATCATTTTTCTCGCTTACTCCTTGAGAAATCCTCTAAATTTGCTGCGGTCAGGGACTCCTTTCCAGACGAGCAACTCTTTCAGATTTCCCATTCAAGTCTCCCTTGGTTTGCGGATATTGTCAACTATCTAGCGGTAGGCAAAATTCCACCCAATTGGTCCAAATAAGAGAAAGATCAGTTCTTCTCCCAAGTCAAGCATTTCCTTTGGGAAGATCCGGAATTGTTTAAGTACTGCCTGGATCAAATCATTCGGAGATACGTTCCCGATAATGAAACCACAAGTGTCCTACATTTCTGCCACACTCTTGCTTGTGGGGAACACTTTAGTGCCAGAAAGTCCGCTGACAAAGTCCTTTAAAGCAGATTTTATTGGCCATCCTTGTTTTGGGATGCTTACAATTTCTGTAAATCTTGTAAGCGTTGCCAAAAGCTCGGATCCATGTCTAAGAGAGACATGATGCCCTTCACTCCCATCCTCATTATTGAAATTTTTGATGTGTAGGGGATCGACTTCATGGGACCATTTCCATCTTCTTATGGTTATGAGTATATCCTTGTAGCGGTGGACTATGTTTCCAAATGGGTTGAAGCCGAGGCTACCAAAATTAATGATCATAAAGTTATGATCCAGTTCATTCAATCTAACATTTTTTGTCGTTTTGGTACGCCCCGAGCAATCATTAGTGATGGTGGATCTCATTTCAGAAATCATTATCTTAAATCCGTCCTCTCTAAATATTCTGTCATTCATAAGGTTGCTACACCTTATCACCCTCAGACGAGTGGTCAAGTGGAGGTATCTAACCGGGAGATTAAGCATATCTTGGAAAAAACGGTTCGACCAGACCGCAAAGATTGGTCCTTGAGACTAAACGATGCGCTTTGGGCCTACCGGACAGCTTACAAGACACCAATTGGCATGTCGCCATATCGGTTTGTCTTTGGAAAAGCTTGTCATCTCTCAGTTGAATTAGAGCACTGTGCTTTCTGGGCCATAAAAAGGCTCAACTTTGATCTCAAACAAGCCGGTTCGACTCGCAAATTTCAACTCAATGAACTTGAGGAAATTCGAAATGATGTGTATGAAAGCGCAAAAATCTATAAGGCAAAGACTAAAGCATTTCATGACAAACATATTGTCAAAAAGTCTTTTACCCCTGGACAGAAAGCTTGGCTTTTCAATTCTAGATTGAGACTCTTTCCCGGTAAACTCTATTCACGGTGGGATGATCCATATGTCATCACCATCGTCTTTCCTCATGGTGCAGTCGAACTCCAAGATCCTACCAATGAATCTCTCTTCAAGGTTAACGGCCAACGGCTTAAGCCTTACGTCGATGGCATAGTCCCTATTCGAAAAGTTGAGAAAGTCCTATTGACGGACCCAATTTATGAGGATTAATGCGCCATGCAATGCTTGGTTCGTCTAGCTATCAACATTAAATTTAGTATTCAAGGGAATAAATTCTTTCTACTTCCATGCTTCCCTATTTTCAATTGCCTGAGCCTTGAATTTTCTTAGGCCTTCTGCAGCTCTTGCTTCCGTTCTTGGAAGTTTTCCAGCTCTTTCCGGCAATTTTCTCAGACCTTCGAAATGGCACTCTTGCGCATGAGCTTCTATTTTTAATGCGCCCGTGCTTCGAGGTCCCCCGGGTCCATAAGAACTTAAGTTCTGCATTGGCAAATTCTTGGACCTCGGCACTAAGCCCGTTCGGCTAAAAATGAAAAATCCAGCTTTAAAGGGTTTGAATTTTTTTCTAAGGCACTTTCAAGTGCTCGAAGCTTCCTTTCGAGCGCTCGTAAATCCACAAAAGGGCACTGCCTCATTTTCGAGCGCTCAAAGACTCCTCTTCGAGCGCTCGTAGCTTTAATTCTTCTCATTGCCTCGTTTTCGAGCGCTCGAAGACTCCTCTTCGAGCGCTCGTAGCTCCAAAATCTTCACTGGCCCATCTTCGAGCGCTCGTCCATACCAGCGAGTGCTCATGCCTTGAAACCCAGCTCCCTTTTTCCCACTGTCCCGTGCACGAGCGATCGTGCCCACCTCTTCGAGCGCTCGTGCTTTCATGTCCTTAAACCCAACTCTCCCTCTCCCTCACTTTTCATCTTCCCACATTCACTCCCCCTTCTTCCCTACGACCACCCCCTCTCTCTTCCTCATTCGTGCACCCCTCTCCTATTAATACTCAACTCTTCCCCCCTTCTCTTCTCATCTCCTTCACTCTTCTTTGCTTTTTCATCTAAGGTATGCTCTCTTCTCCCTCCTATTTCTTTTCTTTTCATATTAAGGAGTGTGGGCATTGCATATTTGGAGTTTTGATGTTGGTGATGATGTTGTTGTTGATGTTAGTGTATGGCTAGAGCCCATTTTAGCATGAAAATTTTGGGTTTTCTCCTCCATTATTGCACCTCTAACCTTCACTCTTTCTTTTTGCCCACCAAGTGCTCGCTGAAATTCCCCAGACATTTTTCCATCCCCAAAATGGCTCATGCGGAATCCTCTCGACGTCCTAGTCCATTTGAGGGTGCCCCGACTATTGTCCGAGAGCAGCCCAGGGATCCTTGGCTCACCAAAAAGCTCAACTATGAGCTCATTTTCCTGCTTGCGGATGTCTTTGCCGCTCTCCCCACGACCTTTTGGGCTGTCACTGAATTAACTAACCGGCACCTTCAGCACATTTGCAAACCCATAGCCAAGGTCGCCTACCCCCGTGTGGTACAACTATTCTATCAAAACCTCAATTGCCCAGAAGACCAGCCTAACACTCTCACCACTTTAATTGATGGCACTCTCTATTCATTCACTCTTGCTGACATTGTAACTGTATCCGGCTGTCCTCTGGAGTGCCCCGATGATATTGTGAATCGTGAGAATCTTCCTTTGTATGAGGAGCCTAATAATCTAACTGTGGAGCAAGTTGTTGCCGCCATTTGCAACGTGGATGATCCTCATCGACCCCGGAGCTATAAAGTGAAATCCACCCTCCCTGAGCGCGTGTGTTTCTTTGACTCTGTGCTTAAGCACAATATCTGCCCCTTGGTGCACAGCACCAAGCGCCGAGGTCTAATGTTACAGGCTTTGTATGACCTGGACCAAGGCCAATGGATCTCTATTCCGGAGCTCATTTGGAGCCAATTTATGCGGTTTTGGGACGACTGCATTAATTCCCAGCATCAATGAGCCCAAGCTTGGGCTTTGCCATTACCCTTCTTCATTACCAAGCTCCTAAAACATAAAGTTTTCATCGTCCCACCTCGTGAAGAAAAAGGCAAAAAGGTTCAGGCATTTACCATCCGCCGTTAGAACAATGTTCTTGGCCATTCTAGGCCCGTTCAGCCCGCTGCTCCTCCTTCCCGTCGGGATCCATCTCCTCCTATTCCAGAAGATGATCCTATAGCTGAGGATGCTGAATGGGAGGAGCCTCCTGTTGACCCTCAGTAGGACCATGCTTTTCTCTAGGCTAGCATCGCTGGTATCTATGCTCGGATGGATCGTTTTGAGAGTACTTTGGCAAACTACAATAGGGCAGTGTGGGAGGACTACTTATCTGCAGCAGAGGACCGTCATGTTGCCATAGAGGAGCGTCGAGTGGCGCAAGTTGAAAGGCGTGAAACTCAATCCCTCCTCAATGCCCTTCTTGCCTGTTTCCCACTTGGCCCATAGCTAGTTTGCCCGTTTGTGTTTTGCTTTTGTTTCCCCTAGTTTATGTTTTCATTTTTGTTTATGTGCTACTGTTTATGGTAGGGAATTTATTTTTGTGCTAGTTAATCCGGGTAGACATGTGAAATTCCATTCCATTTTGTCATCTTGTCCACCTATTTTGTAATGGAAATTCCCTCTTTTTTTATTTATTTATTTATTGTTGTCTGCTGCTACTTCTTGTTACTTTTTCATTTTTATTTCTGTCTTCTGTACCCTTTTTCCATCTATTTCTCTCAGTGTTCCCTTTGCAGGTTGTACATTTCAAGTTTGGGGCTTGTTTTTGTTGGCCTTTGCACGGAAGCATTTTGTCACCTCACTATGCAATCTCCTCCTATTCTTGGTATTTTTGTTCTTGTTACCCTCTCTCATTTTCACTAACCATTTGTTGTCTTCCCATATTGAGGACAATGTGCCATTCAAGTTTGGGGGTGCAATATTGCATTTTTGGTACTACATTTGCATTTTTGGAACTACATTTTTGCTTGCATAATTTAGCTTGGTTCATATAAAGTAATAAAATCATTTTTTGTAAAGCAATGATAATGTAATCTTGAAGCTTGTTGGAGATGAAGCATATGTTTAATATCTTGTGTATAGAAGCAATTGTTAAGTTTTGAAAATAAAGAAAAATTTAAAAAGATCACGTGATTTCGAATTAGTCTGTATAAATGTTTCAATTAGATTCTCGCTGGATTTTATACTCTTTTATGCTTCACATTGCACAGATGCACACCGGAAACTTAACTGTGAGGCATGCAGCTTGATTGACCTTGACCTTGACCTTGACTTAGTTGATTTGAATTGATGAACCTAATGGATGAATACCTTTGGCATGAGTAAAAAAAAAAAAAAAAAAAAAAAAAATCTATTAATGACAATGACCAGTTTGAGTTTGTAGCCTTTCCAACTTAAGTTATTAAGCCCTAGGAATGTCTCTTCACTTAACACCCTAAAGCCATCTGGTTTGGGAGTTATTGGCCTAACGTTTGCTACATGGGTTGGTTAGAAAGCTTAAAAAACTTAGACATTGCATGGTCATTGAAAAAATAATAATAAACATGGTCCGTTGGAGTTCGTAGCCTTTTCAAGTTAAGTTATTAAGCCCTAGGAGTGTCTCTACACTAAACACCCTAAAGCCATCTATTTTGGGAGTTATTGGCCTAACGCTTGCTACATGGGTTGGTTAGAAAGCTTAAGGGACTTCGGCATTGCACAACCATAATATGTATCATTTTGAGTTATAATAAATTTTTAGCAAGCAACAAAAGTTGTATTGTAAATAAATTTATGCCTTAGTGACTTCATTTAAAAGGGAATTAAATGATTTGAAGACTTGTGCCTTGAAATTGGAAAGCCACATGTTGAACCAGGTTAAAAGCCACATGTTGGGAAACCTGGTTCACTTTCACTGAAGCTAGAGTTTATTTCTATTCAAGAGATAACAATTGAGTTATTTATATAGACTATGATGTTGTTGCATGAATATTGAAGCATGTTTAACCATTTATTTTTGTATCAAGGCTTCATATATGCAAGGTAGTCTGCCTAATGATCCCGTCTCCGGTCTTCTGTATGCTTCAAGTTATATTTGAGCTATGTATGTATTCCATGTCACCATGGTTGATATTTTTGGGAAGCATTCCATTAGTTGTCATTTTATTGAATGTTTCATTTTGGTTTTTGCTATGGGACTAGCAAAATGTAAGTTTGGGGGTGTGATAGGCGTTGAATATTGCATATTCAAGTGCCCTTATTTGTATTAGTTAGGTCTATTAGTGGTTTAATTGTATAGATTATCTCCAGTTTCGTGTTTCTGTGTATTTTTAGGTTTATCCTCCAAAAGGAAATAAAATGGAAGCTTTTGAAGGTTTTCTAAAGGCTAAGTCATTCTAGACCTTTGCGTCCCTTGATTTCCATGAAGAAACTGTCAAAGTGGGTGTATGAGGAATTCTTACAAAGAGAAAAAAGGGCAAATGATTCTCAATGTCCCAATGCCAAGGTCATAGTTGAAGAGGTCTAAGCCAGAAGGGAAGAAAAATAAACCAAGGCTTCTTCGAGCGCTCGTACGGCATACATGACTAACTAGGCGTGCGACACTATGTCACACAAGTGCTCGTGCCTCCTTTCGAGTGCTCCAACTTGGGACAGAATGAAGCAAGGCATCTTCGAGTGCTCGAAGTCCTTTTGAGCACTCCAATTCAAGGTAGAAACCTAAATCCTCCTTTCAAGCACTCGTAGCCTACCTTCGAGCACTCGTCCATGCAGTCTCGAGTCTTGAAGAATTTTCTAAGGCACTTTTGAGCACTTGAACTGAGTCCTTCGAGCGCTCGAAGGAACATTACAGACCCACTTACTCCTTGATCCTCTCAATTCTTATTCCCTCCTTAATTGGGTTGTTGGCAAAAAGCTGTGAGAGGACATGGGCCTCGGTTTTTGAAGGTTTTGGTAGACATCTTGTCTACAAAAGAGGAGGAGGAGGGGAATTATAGAACACATATTTTTTCTTGTAAGATAGAGGGAAAGTGAAATATTGGAGAGGAGAGCTTGTGTGGCCAAGGCTGAGCTCGAAAATGGAAAGCTTTCTCAAGCTTTTTCCTTCCTCTAGTGCAACCATGTGTTACTGATTCTCCATCTAGGGAGGTGATGAAGTCCTCCCTTGTAAGCATGTTCTAGTTTAGATTCTATTTTGGGATAACAATGTATAATTTTTGGTCTTTTCATGATCTAGAGCATCTTGCTTCTTGTAATGGATCTTAATGTATACAAATGATTATTTTGAGTTAATTATCTGTTTTAGATGGTTTCTTCTCTTAATCATTTTTGCTTGCACTCTCATGGTGACAATGGTAGTGAGATCATGGAATGGTTTTATTGGCATAAAGTTGGAGAGTCTTGATAATCCATGGCTTGGGTTCTCCATTTGATGGTCTATGTTTGATTTATAGCTTTATGTGCTTTCATCAATTAATTTAGGGCTTGATAATCCTTGACTTAGTAAGCATATTTTAGGCTACACCATAGTTTAGGTAGTTGAACATGTGGACCTTTGATGGTTTATTCTTGCCTTTTAATTTAATGAACCTCTTGAAGATATTATAGCAACCGAGTGATGCTATATATCATGATTATTTTATATGTTGTTTTTTCCCCAAATTAGTCCTCATCGTGCATGTGTATAGGGATGGAGGCGGATTCACTTCCTTAGTCCTCTCTACTTATATTTAATTTCTTCAACTTCTTGCAAGGTTTTGTTTCATGAAATTTAAATTCTTAGGTCTTAAGTGACAACAACAAAACAAACTCTCTACGACCTTCATTAAACTAAAAATGAATCTAACAACCTTGTTGGCCATAAACTAGCAGTCCCAGTGGTTCGACTTACTCGACCAATAACCCTATTTTACAATGATTTGTGCTATTACAAAGGTTAATGTATAATTGACAACCGATTAGCTAGACATCCTCTTGGGGCTAGAGTTAGCCCCAAGCATGCTTTCTACATCTTGATTTTGTGTATTGTTGAGGGATTAGTGTTGTAATACATGTTTTGGCACTTTTATATATATATAGATCTTGTTTATTCAATGATTTAATTGGTTTAATGCTTTCAGTTGATCATTTTGTTCTTTCCATAGGTCTATGTATGCTAGAATAGATGTTCATGGGTTTGCCTCTATTTCTTGTGTTATTGATGTATGTCGATGTGTATTAATGCCATAGATCTAGATATTGTCAAAACATAGTGCTTAATGAAATGATCTTGTAATTTTCTTGATGGTTCATGCTCATTTCTTGATAGATTGTGCCTCTCCCTTAGCTTAATTAGTTTAATTTCATGTCATTAGCTTAATTGTAGTGTAGTGGTAGTATAATTATTAGATGGGAGGACAATCCATGCTTGTTGTTTGATGTTTCATACTTTTGAATGCAAGTAGCATATGTCTCTAAACTTGTAGTGTATTTGGCTTGTGAGCTTGATGAAAGGATTAATGACTTGCTAGATATATTGTGCTTTTCACAAGCTATATAGACAATTTATACTTAATTGTTAGATATATTGTGCTTTTCACATGTTGCTTAGATAATATATACTTAATTGGTCACCCTTGCTAGTTGAATCAACCAAACACACACACACATCAATATTGCAACACACATTTCCCTCATTAGTCACTTGTTAAGGGTGTAGAAAAGTATTGTTTGGTGGTGACCTCTAAACCCCAAGATCTTTCTCTCTTACTTACTCTTTATTACATTCAATTATTTAGTTTAATTTGCTCTCTAGTTTAATCAACCAACCAACTATTTGTTTGATCACTCGACCTACTAACCCTAATAGTGATTCCACAACCAAATTCGACTCCAATCCCTTGGGACGATCCCTACTCACCCTAACTATATTTTTAGTGAAAGTAGTAGTGGCTTTTATAAATGTAAAACTTGGCCCTCGCCTTAATGCACACTTTTAAGCTTATGGTGTAGCGATCGTTCGACCACCAAGTTTTTGGAGCCGTTGCTGGGGATTAGGCAACGTCGTATTTGTGGAATTCATTAGGAATTAATACTGCTTTGATCATGTCTTTACTTTGTTTTTATTTTTCTTTTGATTACTTATTGTGTTTGTTCATCTTTGACAAGTTGCATTGAGCTAGGAGGCAAGCAAAGGAGCATTCAAGTAAAGGAGCTAAGCAAGCAAGGAAAAATGCTAAAATTTTAAAAAAAAATTGCTAAGCTAAGCTTTAAATTTGGAGTTGAAGTGCTAAAGGACCTTTGTGAGATTTTCTTTACTCAATCCCTTAGTTAAATCGTCAGCCCGCGTGGAGGCTTGTTTTTAATTTCTTAGATAAATTATGATCCCGCGTGGAGGCATTTTAATTATTCTTTGCATTGTTATCAAAGCACGGGAGTATGGGATCATTGTATGTGGAGGAAGTTTGTTGATTATTGACTTGTTGCGAAGGAGGAGTGCTTGTTTTGTTGTGATTTGTGTATCGCTTGTAGTCTTGTATAGACCTTGTCATATCATTCATTCTAGGCATTCACATGGAAAATCTAGAGGGTAATCTTGGCTACTTAGACCCACATTTCATGCAAAATCCCCCTCTTAATCAACATGGCCCCGGAGTTCAAGCTCGAATTCCTCCAATGGTCCTTCGTGATCATTATAATCTTCATACATACCATGCACTTACTTGCATTGTGTTGCCTAATTTTGAGGCTAATCAATATGAAATCAAGCCCGAGACCATTCAAATGTGTCCACTTTTTTATGGCTTAGATGAAGAGGAACCATATAGGCATCTTAATGAATTTCTTGAACTATGTTCCACTGTGAGGTACATGGATGTCCCGGAGGAAGTTCTTAAATTACTTCTCTTCCCTTTCACGCTTAAAAATAAAGCGAAGCATTGGTTTAATACTCTAGGGGTAAATTCAATAACATCTTGGGCACAAATGCAAAATGAGTTTTTTAAAAAAATTTACCCCGTAAGTTTGACCAATGTAATGTGTGCTTCCATTAGATAATTTTCTCAAGGGGAAGGAGAGTTATTGCATGAGGCTTGGGAGAGATTGAATGACTTGCTAAGAAAGTTTCCACATCATGGTATTCCAAAATGGCAAGTTGTCTTATACTTCTATGAAAGCTTATCTGACATGTAAAAGGACATAATTGATACCTCACGTGGAGTGTAATTACCAGAATTTTTCAGATAAATTTTTTCCGTTGTCTTTTCCCTTCTGAGTTTGGTTTCTTGTCGATTAGTGTCATCTCGAGTGCTCTGGAGTGATTTCCGAGACTCTTTTCTTTGGATTGATAACTTCCTTTGAGGACCGAGTCATTTCCACATTTTTCGTTTTTCGACACTATTCACTTTTCGTCCTTTTCCCTATTCGGTCTTTTTCCCTATTTCGTCTTTTCCTCGTTTGGCACCTTATTTGCGTAACCACACTTCTTGTGTTCGGAGTTAGTTTCTGACTTCACGTATCTTCATTCCCAATGATTTCTATAAGATACGTATCTTTACTTTGGTGAGAAAGTACTCTGGTTACTCCCGGTGTCCATAGAGGCATAAATGCAAAGTTCTTTGGAAACTTTTTCTTTTCTTGGGGTGTTTTTCATAAATATCTTTTGAAGATATTTTATTTCAGGGGTATCTAAGAAAATATCTTTTGGAAGATATTTTCATTCTGGGACAGTTTCACAGTTTTCACTTTTTGGAGGGGTCATTGTGCAATTAATGAAAGTTATTGCTCAATGCCTTGTTTTGAGCCTGGATCCTCGTACGGGATTCATTTTCACATTTCGTCAAGTCGTGGACTCTTAGAATTTCCTCCTGGACGATGTTTTCCAGTTTCAGGGTTTCTGGCCCCTATTTGTGCCAAACTTGTTTTGGGCATAACTCTCTGCTCGGGACTCGATTTTCGATGCCGTTTCTTTCGTTGTTATTATTTTCTCATTTGGAATCTTTTTTGTTCACAAAGTTTTGCCATTTGAGTGCGTCTGCACGAATTCCACTTTTCCGGACCCGGCGGGGCCCGTTCGGGGCACTTTTTGAGTTTTTCGATAAATAGGAGGTCTTAGAAAGAAAAATCAGATTTTTCTCTCTCTCTCCTCTCTCATGGCCGGTCCAAGCTCCATCAATGGCTTCCATCTTCTCTCTCCTCTTTTGGACTTCTTCCCTTCATTAAAAAGTGGTGATGCCTTTGTGTTTATTGTTCCCCTCGGCGAGGCCTTCGATTCCAACCGATTGGAATCTCGTTTTAGCCATTTCTTGAGTTTGGATTTGAAGTCAAGTTGTGTTTTTGATGGGGCTTCCTTGGGATTCATGTTCGTGGTGTTGTCCCCGACAAAACCTAGGAGTTTCGTCAGATTCGGAGCCGATTTATTTTGGTGGGGATTTGAGATTCTCAAATGGAGGTAGGGAATGTTTTAGGCTTTTGTGTGTGTTGTATTGAGTGTTTAGCATGATTATACAACCTATATGCATGCCTTGAATCAAATCTAGGAAATTTGAAACATTTAATTCTTTGTATAAGATTTAATTTTCATGATGATGAGAAACTTGGTTTTGTGGCATGGTAGAAACTCTTGTTTTAATATGTTGGTTAACATATATTAAATTGGAATTAATTAAATAAGAATTGCTCTTTTTAATTAATATTTATCTTTTGTGAAAGATTTAAGTTCATGGCCATACCTTGCATGGAATTGAGTTGTGTTATGCTTCTAAATTAAGTTTTTTCATGTTTGTTAACATACTTTAATTTGAGAGCATTTGGTTGAGTTTGAAAATCTAGAGACTTTAATTAAGGGAATTAATTAAAATCTATTTTGGTGGTTTCATGGGCCTAATTAAGTTTGTGTGTGAATATATGTAATGACCATGATATGTCTATTAACATATATTAAATTGGGGCCAATTGGAAATGATTTGAAATCTAGAGAGTTTAATTATTTTGATGTGACTAAATTCTATCTTGTGTATCCATGGATCTAATCATGTTTTAGAAGTTGTTTCTATTTTAAGAGCATGGATTTAGACTTGTGAAGTATTCACTTAATTGTGTTATATGCATTGAAAGGCATTGTTGTTAAATTTATATTCATGAGAGTATGTTTCTATATTAATATATTGTTGGCTTGTGATTTTGCAGCATTATGGATATGAAATGCTTATTATGCACAATTGAGAGTTTTATTGCTAACTTTTTACTATGTAATAGTAAAATGTATAAGTTATGAACTTATTTAGCTTATTTTGGAATCTTGGAACATTGTTGAGTTGAGATGGCTAGGGTTTGGCTCTAGTACGGGGACGTGAGTCCTCTAAGTCATTGAGATAGTGCGCACTTAGGGTGGTCTTCCCTGCAGGTTAGTGCCCGGAATAACCATTGAGGTCTCGGCAGAATTTCGAGCGTGATGTCCAAGTCTTCCACTATTTGTTTTCGCATTCAATTCCAAGTTGACAATCATGCTTACCTTGTTAACTTGTGGTTTTGGCTATTGGCGATTTTGATGTTGTTAAGTACATTCATACTAAATTGATATATTTAGTTGATTTCACACTTTTAGATTTCTAGTTGATAACCTAGAGAATCTATGTCTTGATGTGTGGTATTAGATATTCTAATTATGCTAAATTGTTATATTTAGTTGATGTTGCATTTTAGATTTCTAGTTGATAACCTAGAGAATCTATGTCTTGATGTGTGGTATTAGATATTCTAATTATGCTAAATTGTTATATTTAGTTGATGTGCATTTTAGACTTCAAGTTGATAACCTTGAGAATCTATATGTTGTTGCTTGTGGAAGCATGCTCCTATGTTGTTGCTTTGTGTAAGCATGCTCCTATGTTGTTGCTTTGTGTAAGAATGAAACTATGTTGCTAAAATTGCATGAATGAGGTGATTGATGCTAGAAATGATCTTGGGTAGCTAGGATGCTCCTTGAGTCTCACCTTTGATGTAGACGTTAGGTGGAATGAACCACAATGATTAAATCATGCAACTTGTAAAACATAGGTCGATGCATGCTCATTTCCTACAAGTAGCTTTATGTTACTCACCCCTATGATACTGGGGCATATTTCAGGTGCAAGAATCAAAGTTGAGGTCTTCATTATGCTTAGATGGTTTGTGGACTTGGAGACTTCCATTTTTGGTGAATGTTGGCTTGGAATGCCAATTATAGTCTTATATGTCAACATGTGTACATTTGAGTCCTTATATGTAATGTGCACATGAGTACACTCTTTACGATGTATTTGACATGTATGAGATGAGGTCGGAGGCCAATGACATGTAAATTGTATCCTATGTAAATTTTGACTTCATGGAATATTATGAAAGTATTGTAAAAATATTGAGTTTTTGATTCACCATGTTTGCATTAGGTGTGGGAATTCCATTTTGATTCTTCTATTAGCATTCATTCACCATGTATAAAGTGTGGCCAAGGGCCAAACGGCATTTTGAAACCATCTCATGATTTGAAATTCCAAGTTTTCATTCCAAACTTCATTTTTGGCATTTTGGCCGTTGGGGGGTCATTTTTTGTATCGGCCATATTTTTGGGCCATGGACCATTGTAGCATGTCTTACTAGATAAGTTATGTTTACGTGCATGGTCGTTTCTGAGCAAGGATCATTCTTTGGTGAAATGAGCCTCATACGGACTCATTTTTCACTTTTGTTGCATATTCTGACCTAAGGGTATTTTAGGAATTTTCTTTGGGAAATAAATTCTGTTCTTCATATGGTCACTTAGAAAATGTGATTTTAGGGGGGGGGGGTTCTTCTTTGTGTTTTTCCAGAAAATGCTATCTTGGCATTGGAAATCGCATCCGAAGTTCAGCTCTCAGTTTTTAAATTTAGCAGCTTTTTGGACCCTCTGGACCAGTTTTCTTGGGAGGGAATTTCGGGTATTTCAAAGTGAGTTTTTTTCAATTTTTCTCACAATTCACATAGAAAACTCGATTTTGAGGGGGGTTTCTTCTTTGAGTTTTTCTAGAAAATGTCATCGAGACCCTCAAATTTCCATTTTTCCCGGAAAAACCCCTGCTGCCAAGTTTTTGGGTTGCACTTTACTGCCCTCTTCACATGTAAACGGTTATGAGGGGTTTCGTAACCGGTTACATGTGCATGGGCAGTGTTTTTGGCAAGATTTTTGGCTTCCTAACATGTTAGGAAGGTCTCCTAACGGGTTAGATGTTCTTGGTTACCCCCTTTTTGACCGTTTTGCCCCTTCTTCTTCCGTAAGCCATATCTTCTTCATTTGAACTCCGAATCAAGCGATTTTTGAGTCTAAGTTCATTGATTTTTGAGACTTGGGAAAGGTTACAAGATCTTCTTCGGAAGTGTCATCATCATTTGATCCCAAAATGGCAATTAGTGCAAGCTTTCTATGCCGGCTTGACCGAAACCCATAGATTCATGGTTGATTCTTCTTGTGGTGGGATGTTCATGTCCAAGAATGCGGATGAGGCTTGGACCTTACTTGAGAATTTGAGTGAAAATTCACTTCAACACAATTCTCGTAGGGCTCCGACCGCAACCACTCCAAACAACACCAACCCTTGTCAACCAAAATCAATAAGGGAGGAATCATCTCAAATGGATACCAACGCTCATAAATTCTACCAATTGATGGCACCACATCTTCCTCCTTCATTGTCTCAAAATTCGGCAAGTTCAGTTTGTGCTTCATGTACTAGTCCATTCCATCTCTTGGAAGATTGCCCCACACCGGAGCAATTTCCTAATCCCAACCAAGAGCAAGCTAATGCCATGTTCTCGCGGCCCGGGAACAATCCATATTCCAACACCTACAATCCGGGTTGGCGAGATCATCCGAATTTCTCGTGGCGGCAACAAGCCCCACAAAATTCCCAATTCCAAAACCAAGGGCGGCAAAATCAGCCCTCTTCTCAATATCAAGATAGACCTTTCCAAGCCTCTTCAAGCTACCGTCCTCCTTACAATCCAAATGTCTCCAATCAACCTCCTGTGTGTCCAACTGACGAGATAGTAGCTGCAAACAAGTAAATGATAGAATCATTAAATAAGCAAATAATGGATGCCAACAAGCAACTCTTGACATCCTTGCAGCCTACTCTCCAAATGGTTCACTCTCATACTCAATCCATAGCTAATCTCGAAAATCAAGTGGGCCAAATAGCTAACTCGGTGAATCAATTGCTTCAAAAGGACAAGGGTAAGCTTCCCTCTCAACCTTTTGAAAATCCTAGAGGAATGCATGTGATTGACGAAACCCCTCCTCCGAGTGGGCCGACTCATGAACAAGTTCAAGCTATCACCACCCTTCGGAGTGGTAGAGTGGTTGACAACAAGGTCGATGGAGACAAAAGTGAGGAAGTTTCTCCTTTGAAAAATCCAAATCCAAGCTCTTCTAATCCAAATTCAAGCTCTTCTAATCCAAATTCTTGTCCAAATACCATTCACGGAAATCCCACACATGTCACCCCAAATGTGGAAACTACTTATGAGCCAAAAGCTCCATTTCCTCAACGTCTTCAAGAGTCGACATATTTTGGGAACAAGAATTGTAAAATTCAAGACATGTGGGAAGTTTTCAAGCAAGTGAAGATTAACTTGCCCCTCTTGGATGCTATCAAGCAAATCCCTCCCTATGCAAAATTTCTTAAAGATTTGTGCATTCAAAAGCGCACTTCTAAAAATCATTTGCCAAAAAAAGTGAGGTTGACTGAAAATGTTAGTGTTATCATTCAGCATAATACTCCTCCGAAGTATAA
The DNA here is from genome assembly GCF_030987335.1 of Cornus florida. Classification (NCBI taxonomy): domain Eukaryota; kingdom Viridiplantae; phylum Streptophyta; class Magnoliopsida; order Cornales; family Cornaceae; genus Cornus; species Cornus florida. The sequence continues at coordinate 73,198,330 of NW_026775573.1, read as the reverse complement.
GGATCCGGGTGCCCCCACAATCTCTTGCGTCATTGGTGACAGCAAAATCGAGAGGGCCCTCCTTGACTTAGGAGCTAGTGTGAATTTAATTCCATATTCAGTCTACCTACAACTTGGTTTGGGAGATCTTAAGCCGACTTCCGTGGTTTTGCAACTTGCCGATAGATCGGTCAAGCATCCACGAGGTATTCTCGAGGACGTTATCATCAAAGTGGACAAATTCTACTTCCCGGTAGATTTTGTGGTTCTTGATACGGAACCGGTCCATGACCCAAAAAAGCACATTCCCGTGATCCTTGGTAGGCCATTTTTAGCCATGGCTAATGCATCAATTAATTGCCGAACCGGGGTGATGGACATTGCTTTTGGAAACATGCAAGTCAAACTCCACATCTTTCATGCAACTCAACATCCCTCCAATGAGGATGATTGTTTTCTTGTGGATGTCATTGATGAAGTGGTCGAAGAATCTCTCCCCTTCATTCTAAGCAAAGATCCTCTTCAAACTTGCATGTCCCATTTTGACTTCTCAAACTTTGATGTTGATTAAGCCATTCAAGAAGTCAATTCCTTGCTTGATATTAATGCTATCATGGATGTACCTCCTTGGAAAATTCCAAAAGAACCACTTCCCCAACTTTCCACCACTCCTCCGGTCCCATCATTGTTATCTCCGCCACAACTTGAGCTTAAGCCGCTCCCGGCCCATCTTAAGTATGTGTTCCTTGGTCCAAAGCAAACCCTTCCGGTCATTATTGCCTCGGACCTTCAAAAAGACCAAGAGACCAACCTTTTAGCGGTGCTCCAAGAGCATAAAGATGCTATTGGTTGGACAGTGGCAGATTTGAAAGGAATTGACCCCTCCATTTGTATGCACCGCATTCATATGGAGGATGACGCAAAGCCTACTAGAGAGGTCCAGCGCTGGTTAAATCCAAATATGAAGGAAGTGGTCATAAAAGAAGTGATCAAATTGCTAGATGCGGGAATCATCTACCCTATCTCTGATAGCAAGTGGGTGAGCCCCACACAAGTTGTCCCCAAGAAATTCGGTCTCACCGTTGTTGAAAATTCAGCGGGTGAGCTCGTGCCACAACGAACCACCACCGGGTGGCGTGTGTGCATTGACTACCGGAAACTCAATTCATCAACTAGGAAGGATCATTTCCCACTCCCATTTATTGATCAAATCCTAGAAAGGTTAACCGGCCAAAGCTTCTATTGTTTTCTTGATGGTTATTCCGGCTATAACCAAGTGGCAATCACCCCCCAAGATCAAGAGAAAACAACATTCACATGTCCCTTTGGTACGTTTGCCTATCGACGTATGCCTTTTGGTCTATGCAATGTGCCGGCAACATTCCAAAGGTGCATGATGTCCATATTCTCCGATATGGTTGAAAAGTTCTTGGAAGTTTTCATGGACGATTTTTCTGTATTTGGCCCCTCATTTGACTCGTGTCTCAAAAATTTATCTCTTGTGCTCCAAAGATGTAAAGAGACGAATCTAATTCTAAGTTGGGAGAAAAGCCACTTCATGGTCCAAGAAGGCATTGTTTTAGGACATGTCATTTCTAAGCAGGGAATCGAGGTATACAAGGCAAAAGTTGAGTTAATCTCTAATCTTCCTCCTCCGAATTCCGTCCGTCAAATCCGTTATTTTCTTGGCCATGCCGGATTCTATCGTCGCTTCTTCAAAGATTTCAGCAAAATCTCACGGCCCTTGTGTAATCTCTTAGCCAAGGATGTTCCGTTCAATTTTGATGACGCTTGCATGGAAGCTTTCATCAAACTTCGTACTCTCCTCTCATCCGCCCTAATCATGAAACCCCCTAATTGGTCTCTTCCCTTTGAGATCATGTGTGATGCATCCGACTATGCATTAGGGGCGGTTTTGGGCCAACGTGTGGATAAACTTCCGCATGTCATTTATTATGCTAGCAAAACTCTCTGCGATGCCCAATTGAACTACACCACCACTGAAAAAGAATTGCTAGCTGTGGTGTATGCCTTGGATAAATTTCGCTCTTATCTTCTTGGCTCCAAAGTCATCGTCTTTTCAGATCATGCCGCTCTTAGGCATTTGTTAGCGAAAAAAGAGATAAAACCCCGTTTAATTCGATGGATCCTCTTACTTCAAGAGTTTGACATTGACATCCGGGACAAAAAAGGGACCGACAATGTTGTCGCCGATCATCTCTCTCGTTTACTTATTGAGAAATCTTCAGAATTCGCAGCCATCCGTGATTCCTTTCCGGATGAGCAACTTCTTCAAGTTTCACATTCTACTCTTCTATGGTTTGCGGATATTGTCAATTATCTTGCGGTTGGCAAAATTCCAGCCCATTGGTCCAAACAAGAAAGGGACCGGTTTTTCTCCCAAGTCAAGCATTTCTTTTGGGAAGATCCGGAACTATTCAAGTATTGCCTGAACCAAATCATCCAGCGATGCATTCCTGAAACCGAGGCCACAAGCATTCTAAATTTTTGCCATACTCTTGCTTGTGGAGGCCATTTTAGTGCCAAAAAGACCGCTAACAAAGTTCTTCAAAGCGGATTCTTTTGGCCTACCTTGTTTCGGGATGCATACAATTTTTGCAATTCGTGTGAACGATGTCAAAAACTTGGATCCATGTCCCGAAGAGACATGATACCCCTTACCAACATTTTAATTGTTGAAATTTTTGATGTGTGGGGGATTGACTTCATGGGACCATTTCCATCTTCTTATGGCTATGAATACATCCTTGTAGCGGTGGATTATGTGTCTAAATGGGTTGAAGCCGAGGCTACCAAAACCGATGATCATAAAGTCGTGGTCCATTTCATTCAGTCTCACATCTCTAGTCGTTTTGGTACGCCCCGAGCAATCATTAGTGATGGTGGATCTCATTTCCGAAATCGTTATCTAAAATCCGTCCTTGCTAAGTATTCCGTCATTCATAAGGTTGCTACACCTTACCACCCTCAAACGAGTGGTCAAGTAGAGATTTCTAACCGGGAGATTAAGCACATTTTGGAAAAAATGGTTAGACCGGACCGCAAAGATTGGTCATTAAGGCTAAACGATGCGCTTTGGGCTTACCGGACAGCTTATAAGACACCCATTGGCATGTCACCATATCGACTTGTCTTTGGCAAAGCATGTCATCTCCCGGTAGAATTAGAGCACCGTGCTGATTGGGCCATAAAAAGGTTCAATTTTGATCTCAAACAAGCCGGTCTAATCATGCGTTGCAATTAAATAAACTTGAGGAATTGCGTAATGACGCGTATGAAAGCGCAAAAATTTACAAGGCAAAGACTAAAGCTTTTCATGACAAACACATCGTCAAGAAGTCTTTTGCCCCGGGACAAAAGGTCTGGCTTTTCAATTCCCACTTGAAACTCTTTCCCGGTAAACTCCGGTCAAGATGGGATGGTCCATACATTGTCACTACCGTCTTTCCTCATGGAGCAATCGAACTTCATGATCCTGCAAGTGGATCACTCTTCAAGGTAAATGGCCAACGGCTTAAGCCTTGCATTGACGGCAAAATCCTAACCCGAAAAGTTGAGGAAGTCCTCTTGACAGATCCAATTTATGAGGATTAGTGCCTTCTCTAGCTTTGTCTAGCTATCGACATTAAATTTAGCAACTCAAGGGAAGCAATTCTTTCAATTTCCAAGCTTCCTTCTCTTTGAAATTGCTCGTGCCTTGCAAAATTTCTGGGAAACGGTGTAGAAATGCCAAAATTTAACTTTCTCTGCATCTATCTTAAGTTGTGTTCCACATTTTTAGACTGGCTTCTTAGACCTTCTCAACTCTTGTTTTCATTCCCGGAAGTTTTTGGCTCTATCAGGCAATTTTCTCGGACTTTCGACATGGCTCTCACATGCATAGCCTCTCATCTTCAATGCATTGTTGGATCATGGTTTCTCAAAATCATCCATGCGTTGGAAAGGTGCTGCATTTTGAAATTTTTTCCAAATTGTCCATGCATTAGAAAGAAGTTGAAAAGTTTTCAAAATTTTCCATCCATGCATTACATTGGAATGAATTTAAAAAAAAAAAAAATAATAATTCAGAAATTTAATCCATGCATTTGTGTGATGTTGCGAAAGTTTGAAATGTTTCTTAAATTCATTCATGCAGTAGAGAGTAGTTGCAAGGTCTCAAAATTTTCCCAAATTTCATCCATGCATTTGAGCTGAAGTGCAAAGTTTAAATTTTTCTATGCATTGAATTAAAATGGAGTTGCTAAGTTTTAAAAAAATTTCCATGCATTTGAGATGATGTGCAATTTCAATTTCAATTTCAATTTCAATTTCATCCAAGCATTGGAGAAAAATTGCTCAGTCTGAAAAAATTTCAAAATTTTCCATGCATTGCATTGAAGCTTAAAGCTTGGCAATTTTTCCATCCCTGCAATTGCAAAGCTTTTGAAAAAAAAATTTCCACAAGTCCATCCATGCATTGCACTAGAATATTGTGCCAAGTTTCATAATTTTCCATGCCAAGTTTCACTTTCTATCCATGTATGCAAGGTGAAACTATTCTATCCATGCATTGATTTGGAAGCATATTGCAAGGTTTTATCAATTCTTCAGCTCTCAGTTGATCATTTTCACATTCACAATGCATAAGAATGAAGCACATAATGTTACAATGCATGCAAAAATTCATCTCTCAACCTCAATGCTCACTGCCGAGTGCTCCAAGGCTTTAACCAAGATTCCATGAGCCTACTGCCTTCATTTAGAGCACTTTAGCTTCTATTTAGAGTGCTCTAAATTTTCAGCCCAACATCCCATAGCCACTGTCTCCAATTCGAGCGCTCGAAGGCCAAGCTTCGAGTGCTCGAAGCTTCACCAATTCCTTAGTCTGCTCGCTGCCTAATTGTCGAGCACTCTAGCGCCCTTGTGGAGTGCTCGAAAATTCCCTGCATCACCCTCTCTCTCAACCACCATCAACCCTGACCATGCCATGCACAACATCAACAACACCCCAACACCATTTACCACTCCACCCCCCTCTCTCTCCCACGCCACCCACTTCCAATAATCAACCCCATCACACCAACCTTGAACAACCATGCAACCCTCATGCATCCACACATCATGCATGCCAACTCTCGGCTTCCCACTTCTCAAAACCAACCTCATCTTAAACCCACAACCCTGCATGCCCATGCATGAAAACCCACGCAGCCAACCTCCACTACTCGGCCACCTCAAAACCTCTCCAACCTCCCCTACCGAGTGCTAGAAACACCACTCTCAACCCAAGTAACCCCATACATCATGCATGCCACCCCTCGGCAACACCAACCAACTCTCCCCAACCATCCCAACACTCATCATACAACTCCTCTCTCTCATCTCACCAACTTCACCTCCTCTTCACCTCTCACAACCCCATCAACCATCTCTGCAACCTCACCACTCCCATCTCCCACCCTCATGCACACCATCTCACCCCAACCCCAACCTCACCACACATCCTCAACTCCCACACACAGCACTCTTTCTCTCTCTCCAACCCACTTCCTCCACCATGCATTCCCCCAACAACCAACCAACCCCCACTTCACACACCACCACCTCTCATGACACACCAAACCTCACCCTAGCATCTCAACCCCTCTACAACAAACCATCCATCCATGCAAGCTCCCTGCATTCAAGTTGGCTGAAAACTTCACCTTGGCTGCAAATTTCAAGCACTCCCAAGCCCCATTCGAGTGCTCAAGTTTCCTTGCTCTATCTGCCGAGCTTGCTTGAAGCCCTCACCCGAGCCCTCTCACTTCCCTCTTGAGTGCTCGAGCTTGTTTGAAGCTCACACCCGAGCTCACTGCCAAGACTTTGAGCACTTGAAGTCCCATTTCGAGTGCTCGAAGTGTGGAGCACAATGCACCATCCTCAGCCGAGGCCACTGCCCCAATTTCGAGCGCTCGAAGACACCCTTCGAGTGCTCGAACCAAGCTTCCCTCTCTCTTTTAAAACCACACAACCTCTCTCTCTCGAACTAAGCCTCCCTCCTCTCTTTTAAACCCCGAACCCACACTCCACTTCCCTTCCCACTCTCGGTCACCCCCAACAACCAACCAACCTCACATCTCTCTTCTCGGCATTCAACCAAACCACCTCAACCATCCCTCTCAACCTCCTTCAAAATCATCCCCACCTCACAACCAACAACCCAATCTCACAACCCCTCACCTTTCGGCCTCCCTCTTCATCTCTCTCTCTAACCCCTCACCTTCGGCCACACACCACATATAACCTTCTCTCACTTCCACCCCACTTTCCCAGTTTTCACTCTAATGCATGCATGCATTCAATCCATGTGCCTCCATTCTTATTCTTCTTCTCAAGGTATGTGAGCTTCATATTCTTCTCAATTCCTTGTCTTTATTTCCTTTATAAGGAGGATGGGACTGCATTGTGGAAGTTGTGTTGTATGTGGTTGATGATTGCTCTATGCTAGAGCTTGGTTTGGTTGTAAAAATTTTTGGTTTTCTTCATCCCTCCCACTCATCTTCACATTCTCTCTTTTGTGGTGCACGCCAGGTGCTCGCTGAAAGTCCTCAACCAAGTCCACCTCTCTAAATGTCGCGTGCCGGTCCTTCTCGCCCTCCTAGACCCTCTGCGGGTGCCCGTTCTGTCAATCGTGAGTGACCACGTGATCCTTGGGATCGCAAATAACTCAACTACGAGCTTTCTTTTCTGCTCACCGATGCCTTTGATATTCTCCCCACAACTTCGTGGGCTGTAGCCGAATTGACTAACCGGCATCTGCAGCACATTTGCGCGCCCCTTGCTAGGGTTGCCTACCCCCGTGTAGTGCGCCTCTTCTATCAGAATCTCCAATGCCCTGAAGAGCCACCCATTTCTCTCACTACCTCCATTGATGGCACCACCTATGCTTTCACTATGACTGACATCATTCAGGTTTCTGGTTGCCCCATTGAGTGCCCCGATGACATTGTCAATCGTGAGAATCTCCCTTTATATGAGGAGCCGGATACATTAACTGTGGAGCAGATTGCCGCTGCCATTTGCACTGTTGAAAATCCTACTAGGCCCCAGTCTTTTATCCGCAAAACCAATCTTCCGGAATGCCTCTGGTTCATTGACACTGTCTTCAAGCACAATGTCTGCCCTTTGGTGCATAGCACTGAGCATCGGGGCCTCCTTTTGCAAGCCTTATATGCCATGGACCAAGGCCAATGGTTCTCCATCCCAGAGCTCATTTGGACCACATTTATGAAGTTTTGGCATGACGCTCATAATGCACGGGTTCCGCGAGTTGACAATCGGAAATTGCCTTTGCCGTTTTTCATCACTCGGCTCCTTCAGCACAAGGGTTTCATTGTTCCTCCCCATGAACCAAAAGGCAAAAAGATTAAAATTTTTACCAAGCGCCGGTGGATCAATGTTCTTAGCCATTCTAGTACCCCTCAGCCTGCTGCCCCCCTGTTCATCCACGCTCCACCTCCTCCTCCTTCTGAGGATGCTTCCACCGCAACCACCGCTGCAAGGGTAGAGCCTCCGGTCGACTCTCACCAGGACCAAGCTTTCATCCGGGCTAGCATTGCCGGTATTCATGAGCGACTAGATCGTTTTGAGAATTCTTTATCCGCGTACACTCGGACTCTATGTGAGACTTCTTCACATGCTGAAGAAGATCGTCGTCTTGCTGCTGAAGACTGTCGTGTCGCAGCTGAGGAACGTCGTTTGGCTTCCGCTGAACGGCGTAAGACTCAATCTCTCCTCCATTCCATCCTTTCCCGTTTACCCTCTGGACCGTAGCTTGTTGCGAGTGTTGGACCTTATCTTTTTGTTTCATATGTAACTATTTCTCTTGTATCTTTTGTTTTCCTTTTGAACTGTAAGAATTTGCTATGTATAGGTTGCTTTAGTAGATATGATCCCTGTACAGCTCTTTTTGTAATCATGTAAACTCTTTTTGAAATGCAAATTCTTTCTGTTCTGTTAACTTTCGGTACATTCTTTTTCTGTATTTATGCTTGTGCTATTAATGCTGTTTGTGGTTGTTTCTTTTTGTTCTTCATGATGCTCTCCAGGTTGCGCAGTCCAATTCAAGTTTGGGGGTTTTTGTATCACCATGCCGTTTCCTCCCCCTGGGTATTGTTGTTCCTTTTTATACACTTTGTCATTTTTGTCTCTAACTTACATCCATGTCCCACATTGAGGACACTGTGTAGTTTAAGTTTGGGGGTGCATCAAAGCATTCTTGGCATAGTTTTGGGTATCATATTTTTGTAAAGTAATGATAGTGTAACTTAGAACTTGTCGGAGACAAAGCATATGTTTAATACCTTGTGTATAGAAGCAATTAAGAAATTTTTGAAAATAAAGAAATTTGAATTTGAAGTGATCATGCAAATACAATGTAGTCTGTATAAATGCCTCAATTAGATTCTTGCTGGATTTACACTCTTATAAGCTTCACAATGCACAGATGCACATTGGAAACTTAACTGTGAGGCATGCAACTTAATCGACCTTGACCTTGGCCTAGTTAATCTGATTTGATGAACCTAATAGATGAATATCTTTAGCATGATTTAAGTTGTCTAAAAAAAAAAAAACTGAAAAACTGAGAAAAAAAAGAAAAAAAATGACCAGTTGACGTTCGTAGCCTTTCTAACTCGAGCTATTAAGCCCTTTGGAGTGTCTCTTTACTTAACACCCTGAAGCCATCTGGTTTGGGAGTTGTTGGCCTAACGCTTGCTACAAGGGTTGGTTAGAAAGCTTAAGGGACTTAAACATTGCACGGTCATTCAAAAAATAAACTAGTAATAAACATGGTTCGTTGGAGTTCGTAGCCTTTCCAACTTGAGCTATTAAGCCCTATGGAGTGTCTCTACACTTAGCACCCTAAAGCCATCTGGTTTGGGAGTTGTTGGCCTACCGCTTGCTACAAGGGTTGGTTAGAAAGCTTAAGGGACTTCAGCATTGCACAACCATTCTATGTTTCGCTTATGAGTTGCAATAAATTGTCAACAAGCAACAAAAGTTGTCTTGTAAATAAAATCATGCCTTAGGGACCTCATTTAAAGGGGAATTCAATGATTTGAAAACTTGTGCTTTGGAATTGGAAAAGAAAGTAAAAGCCGCATGTTGAGAATCCAATTCACTTTCACTGGAGTTTGAGTTATTTCCATTTAAGAGATGACAATTGAATTATTTATATAGACTATGATGTTGATGCATGCATGTTGAAATGGTTTTTCCCAATTTTTGTATCAATGCTTCATATATGCAAGGTAGTCTTCCCAATGAGCCTGTCTCCAGCTCTTTATCTGTTTCAAGTTGTATTTGAGCTATGTTTATGTTTATTTTTGCCATGGTGAATATTTTTGTAATAGCATTCCCGTGTTTTCATTCCATTGAGCTTTGCATTTTGGTTTTGCTAAGGGACTAGCAAAATGTAAGTTTGGGGGTGTGATAAGCGCTGAATACTGTATATTCAGGTGCCCTAAATTACATTAACAAAGTCCATTAATTGATTATTTTATGTAGATTAACTCCATTTGCATGTTTTTGTGCATTTTCAGGTTAAAGTGCAAAAAGGAAGCAAAAATGATGCCTTGTGGAATTATGAACAAAAAGGGTGCCAATTCTGAATTTCTGGCAGCGGTAGAACCTGAATTTTGTCACCATTTTCGACCTAGAAAACTCAAGAACTGGACTTCCATCATAACATAAAAGATTTATAACTCTGAATCAGCTTTCCAAATCTTCAAGCGGTTCATCATTCGGAGTTCAGAACAGAGAGTTATGATCTTCTTAACAGAGGTGCGCAGAACTGCCTGGCAGCACTGAAGTACTGCCTTTCTCCCCATTTTCGACCAACCAGACTTGAGAATTGGGTCTTCATCAAAACATTAAGTTTTTTAAGCACAGAATCAGCTCTCCAAATCTTCAAACAGATCATCATTCGGAGTTTAGGGCGCAAAGTTATAGCAGTTTTACCAAAGTAGGTCAGTGCTGAGCAAGAAGAGCATGTTGCACATTACACTAATTTAGAGTGCTCGAGACCACTCTTCGAGTGCTCGAAAATCAGCCAGATTGCAGCTCGGAAATGAACCCCTCTTCAGCCCACTTGTGCATTGGTTTCCACATTTCCACCCTCCTTCTTTATGGAGTGGTTAGAAATGTCTTTGGAGGAGAGAGAGAGAGCTTAGTTGATAGATATAAGGCAACTAAGGGCCACATGCATCCTATCCTTGAATTTTTGCAAGATAGAGGGAGAGAAGAGAGCAAGAAAAGAAGGTGTTCTTGAAGCTTAAAGGAGGGAGCTCGAAAATTGGAGATGGAGTTCAAGCTTCTTCTTCATTCTAAGGCTCCAATGGGTAACTAACTCTTCTTCTAGGGAGGTGATGAAGTCCCTCCCTTGTAAGCATGTCCTAGGGTAGTCTATTTTGGGGATTGCAATGTATATTTCTATGGTCTTTTTCATAACTAAGAGCCTTTCATTTGTTGTAATGAATGTTTATATATGTATGGTTGATTTCTTCAAGTTCATTATCTTGATTGTTAGGTGATGTCTTGTATGAATCTTATTGCTTGAGTTTTTATGGTGCGAATGGGAACAAGGTTATGAAATGGTTTCATGGCATGTTGATAGGTGACTTTGATAGACCATTGCTTAGGAAATCCTTTGATGGTGTATGCTTAATCTCTAGCTCCATGTGCTTCTCATTTTGTCAAGAACTTAATAGTCTTTCATTTAAGTAAATGTGTATAAGCTACACTTTAGTTAGGTAGTCTAAGCATGTTTACCCTTTTGATAGATTATACTTGTTTGAGACTTAATGTACTTCTTGATCAATTACATGGCAACCATGTGTTGTTATGTAATTCTTGACCATTATATGTTATTTTTCCCCTTAATTAGTTCTAACCTAGCATGTGTATAGGGATGGAGACGGATTCATCTCCCTAGTCTTCTCTACTTGCATTTCACCTCTTTATATTCGTTGCAATCTACTATTTTATGCATCTTAATTTCATAGCTTTAGTGACAAACCAAGCAAAAAAACCCTATTCCCCCTTATCATTCTAAAACGATTCTAGACGCTTAGGTTGCCTTAAACTAGCGCAGTCCCAGTGGTTCGACTTACCCGACCAATAGCCCTATTTTACAATGATTCATGCTATTGCGAAGGTTGATGTATAGTTGATCAACCGATCAGGTTCTAATAAGGGTGAAAAAAGCGCGTAGTCAACACGAACACTAAACACAAAGGCCCTTCGATATTCTGACGAAGGAATGAAGCTCAAAAGAGGAGAGAGAAGGTGGCAGCCCCCCTTGGGCTGCCATGGAAGCTTCAAGTCGTGCAAGAGAGTGGGGAAGATGAAAAAATAAAATATCTCACCCCCCTTTTATAGAAATCTCAAAAAGTGCCCCGAACGGGCCCCGCCGGGTCCGAAAAAATGAAATTTGAGCAGACGCGTTCAAATTACAAAACTCTATGAACGAAAAAGATTCAAAATGAGAAAATATGAACAATGGAAGAAACAGCGTCAAAAACCGAGTCCCGAACAAAAAGTTATCCCCAAACAAGTTTGGCACTAACTTGGGCCAAAAACCCTGAAACTGGAAAACAATGACCAGAAGGAATTTCTAAGAGTACACGACTCGATGAAAAGTGAAAATGAATCCCGTACTAGGATCCAGGCACAAAATAAGGCATTTAGGAAAAACTTTCATTAATTGCACAATGGGCCCTCCAAAAAGTGAAAACTGCACTAATGGCCCAGAATGAAAATATTTTCCAAAAATATTTTCTTAAAAACCCCTGAAATAAAATATCTTCAAAAGATATTTACGAAAAATATCCCAAGAAAAGAAAATAATTTCAAAGAACTTTGCATCCATGCCCCTATGGACACCGGGAGCAACCAGAGTACCTTCTTGCAAAAATAAAGATACGTATTTCGTGGAAACCACTCAAGATGGAGATACATGAAGTCAAAAACCAACTTCAAACACAAGAAGTGTGGTTACGCCAACAAAGTGTCAAACAGGGAAAAGACAAAATAGGGAAAAGGACGAAATAGGGAAAAGAATGAAAAGTGAATAGTGTCGAAAAACGAAAAATGTGGAAACAACTCGGTCCTCAAAGGAAGTTGTCAATCCACAGAAAAAAAGTCTCAGAAATCACTCCAAAGCACTTGAGATGACACTAAGCAAAGAGGAACTGAACTCAGAAAGGAAAGACAACGGAAAAAAAATATCCGAGAAAATCCGGGTCATTACAACCTTCCCACTTTAAAGGGATTTCATCCCCGAAATCCAGCCCCAACCAAAACAAAAAGGCGAAACCAGGATAACTATGGAGTACATCTTCGAGTATCCCACATAACACGATACAAAAGCAATCCCAAAGCTGAAAGACAATGCACAAACCAATGTCATTCGCACCCACGTGCTAATGACAGGACAACCTCTCAAAAGAAAAGTGACTAAATGGCCACCCAGCAAGTTGGAACTCATACACAGAACCCAAGGTGAGACAAAGGAACGAAAGACAATAACCGTAAACATCCCTCTAGATGAACCATCATACCGATCTAAAAACGACCACCAAAGATCTCCAAGATAACCACGTATCATATTAGGGTACCGAACAAGACGATGCGGCAGTACGAATAGCGACCAGAACCCGCCCACGACATACTCAAATGTGTGGAAGGAATGACAGTGCCTAGTGCCCGCCCACATTTACTCGTCAGTAAGGTAGCATCGACGGCAACTAGTACTCGCCCACAACACACAACTTTGTACGGTAGCATGGCAGTATAAAGCACTAATTCATAACCTGCCCCTCACTAGGTCTACCTAAGCAACCTCTCAATACAAATGACATCAATGTCAAAAATGATCATTGCCAAAAGCACTACAGAGACCAACATTTTGTGAGAGTTGAGATATGGTCTAAAGATGTCTGGCTAGACCATCCTAGCCAATCCCAAAACTCTGACAACAATGCCATAGGTACCGCTATGCTTAAGGCCTTAAATCCTCAATACAACAAAACCAACATCTCCAATGTCTCAAAATACCCCTATTAACAACATTAATCAGGAATCTAAAACCTGACAAGCAACTCAACGCCTACAGAAATCAAAACGAACCTCACAATAAGACATTTCATCGAAAGTCCTTCACATCTCCCTGAAACAGATCAACTACAAGACTACACCGTAATCAAACATCAGATCCACATCTCTATCACGGATAACTAAATCCTCAAAATACAAATCCACCAAGTGGCACACACATCAAAATACCAACAATTAAGGTCACAAGATGAATCTCTCAAAACCATGCTTGGCAACACCAAGCTAAATCAAAATTCCTCAATTTCTATCGATCCATAAACAACCACTGGAACTACGATTCCTCAAAACCATGCCTAGTTATAACTAGGACAAGAAACTCCACAACAAGCCATATCCAACAGCGATCCTCCAAAACTCCTCCTAAAAGTTAACTACATCCAGACCTCCAAAACAGAAACAAGTCTCTAAAAGACATTCTCAAAAGAGCATCAACAAATCCTCAATGATATGGATACAAGTCCCCATAAAATGATCTCACACCAATCAACTCACTCCGAGCACCACAATTTCGTCAACAACCACAGCAAAAACTCCCCAAGGAAGACATGAAAGAAAGGGAACCACCAGTTCTAAAAAGGACAACACCACAACCCCATCTCTGAAATGAAAGACAACAAGGTCAAAGACTTCACCCCCTACATGGAAGTAAGTCGACCAAAATCCATCAAATCCTTACCAAGGACTCAAAACAACAATGGTGATCCCCACGGACCAACCAACCAAGAACTGTGCACAACGCAACGAAAAGAAGAGACTCACTCCTTGTAAAGTCCTTAACACGAACCAAGAAAAGAGAAGAAACCCTATCCTCCTATAAGTGTCGATATGACAAACACGAAAATGAAGCATCCTTCCCACCTTAGGGAAGTGGACAGCTCAAGATGGAACAAATGTGAAAACTCCTTTACAAGGAATCTCATAACGAAACTCTTACGGAAACCCACATACACACTACGTGCGACTGAGGAGAAACAAAAGGGAACCCAAACCTGGAAGTCATGCATGTGACAAGGAATGCAACTACCAGAAAGAAATCTACTCACATAGATAAAAATCAAAGGTACATGCAACACGTCTCCACGTAAGCACAAAAGTATGTCATTAAAGTGTAATAACAGTATGGCATCTCTAAGCATATAAGGAATGCATGCTAATGCCATACAACAACCAAATCAATCACCACGACTGATCCCCAAAACAAACACCATCATCATCGATCAAAAGGACAACGCCTATCAAAACAAAATCGACACTGATTCCATCCGAACTGTACATGTAGCATGCCATTACGGTAGCATTACAGTGCCATGCACCCGCCCACGAAAAACGCAAGTTCCAGAGGAATCATCCTAAATAATCAAGGATCCTAAGAAGTCCATAACCTCATAATGGCCCCAAACCAACAAATCCAGCACTATGGTAATGCCAAACAACTCATCTCACGAGAGCCTAAACAAAAGGTGACCATCCACCTACCTTAAAACCAATACTAGGTCGACAACAACTTATATAACCACGAAACTGTGACTACAATCACCATCAACCTCAACTCGTGCCTCAATGACCAATCCTGTGTCATGCCAAATATGCAACATAATTATGCATATACAATTCTAATCTAGCATACGTCACATGTCATGCTCTTTACATTAGAATAAAATAATACTAAACGAACGGCATACAACATATAGCACGTAAGCACATAAACATGTTATCAACCAAATCATGTTATCATAAAGCATATAAACACATAGAGCACGGCAACAAAAGCATGATATGTAGCCAAAACCCGTCATCCTAAGGTTTTCGAACCTAGGAGCTCTGATACCAATTGTGACGGCCCAAGTTTTGTAAACCCGGTGCGTCAGTGATGACCAAAAGATGACCCGATAATGGATCCGAAATGCAGAAGCGAAAGGTGAAGCAACGGTCTCTAGAGATACAATGCATCTCTAAGACACCAATGTGCCCTCAATGACGTCACAGAACCCATAGGAAACAAATGTAGAAGTGTCGTTTCAAAAACGGACGAAAAGAACCTAGGGGCAAAATGGTAATTTTGTAAAAAGTAGATTCAGGTGCTATCAAGCCCACCGTTGGAAAGATAATGACAAATTAGTCAAGTTCAAAAAAAGTTTACTCAATTTGGAGTCCGGACAGGGGAGAAAGGTCAAAAACAAAAATGATGGCGTGCCGGCCCGACGAGGACAACCCACCACTACTGTAACTGAGAGTAAAAACAGGCATCTAAACGGACTTTTTTGGAAAATCTCAAAGAAGAAACCCCTCCCTAAAATCAAGTTTCCTACCCTAATCGTAGACAGAAACAAAAAAACTGCATTGTAAAATGCCCAGAATGTCCCCAAGAAAATCAGGTCAAGAGGAAAAAAACTAATCCGAGCTACTGCCCAAGTTTTGGAAATAGGGCTTCGGGAGGTTTAAATTGAAAATGCAATCTTAAAATACACCCACAAGACCTCCGGAAGTGTTGGATCAGTCGTGACAATTTTCAAAAAAAAAGTTGATGAATAGTACCAACTACATTTGTACTAAAAATTTGCAAAACCTGGCAGCAAGGATTTTCTGGAAAAATATGAATTTTTGAGGGCCAAGATGATGTTTTCTGGAAAAACACAAAAAAGAAAACCCCCTCAAAATCAAGTTTTCTACGTGACATGTGGAAAAATGAAAAAAAAAAAAAAAACTCATTTTGAAATACCCGAAATGCCCCTATAACAGAATAGGGTTAAACTCAAAAATATGCAACTTTAGGTTTTTGTTTCATCAAGGAAGGTATTGCTTGCCAAAGTGAGGATGCAAGTGTATGTAATATGACAAAATAGATGTGCTACAATGGCCTATGACCTCATTCCAATACATTTACAACATTTGACATGTCAAACCTCCAAGTTAGAAAAATTACATTTCATAGACAAATCATAAACATGCTAACACTTGCATGTGAACAAGAATGCTTCTAAAGAAGCTCAACTCAGCAAATCACCCAAGCAATAGCAATCTCCAATCTTGTATCCTGTACCTGAAATATGCCTCAGTATCGTAGGGGTGAGTAACATAAAGCTACTCGTAGGAAATGAGCATGCATCGACCTAAAGTTTTACAAGTTGCATGATTTAATTATTGTGGTTCATTCCACCTAACGTCTATGTCAAGGTGAGACTCAGGGAGCATCCTAGCTACCTAAGATCATTTCTAGCATCAATCACCTCATTCATGCAATTTTAATAACATAGGGTCATGCTTACACAAAGCAACAACATAGGAGCATGCTTACACAAAGCAACAACATAGTGGTTCTCAAGGTTATCAACTTGAAGTCTAAAATGCATCATCAACTAAATATAACAATTTAGCATAATTAGAATATCTAATACCACACATCAAGACATAGATTCTCTAGGTTATCAACTAGCAACCTAAAAGTGTGAAATCAACTAAATATATCAATTTAGTATGGATGTACTTAACAACATCAAATCGCCAATTACCAAAACCACAAGTCACAATTAAACATTGGTTGTCAACTAATTGAATGCGAAATCAAATAGTGGAAGAGTTGGATATCACAGCTCGGATTTCCGCTGAGACAAGGCAAATTTGGAGCTACTAACCCCCAGGCAGCCTACCCAACGCGCGAACTTTATAGGGCTAATTTGGAGCTACTAACCCCCAGACAGCCTACCCAACGCATGAACTTTTGACTTAGAGGACTCTTGTCCCCATACTAGAGCCAAACCCTAGCCATCACAGCTTAACAATGTCCCAAGCAACTCCAAAATAATTAACAACTTATATACGTATTAAACAGTATACGAAACTACCTTCATGCACAAGTAGGTTGTAACCACACAACACATGCTCTAAGTCCACAACAACTATAGGATGACAATGTCGAATCTTCAGAGCGCGATTCGTTACGCGCTATAATAACATCACATGTCGAATCTTCAGTGTGCGATTCGCTACATGCTATAACAATAGAATCCAATATTGAAAACATAATTTATAAATCTATTACAAGTCTAAAATCATGCCCTAAACAAACTATCAATGCCAATTTCAAGATTTAATCATTAAGGCAATAGAAACGGAATTTAATCAAATAAACTAATTAAATTCCCTAACTTTCAAATCTCAATCAAATGGCCCCTAATCAATGCATATTATAAAATATAGCATAGTATATACATGCATTCACTAAAATCTGAATTAGGCCAATGGCACAATGATAAGTGCCGAATATTGCATATTCAAGCGCCCTTAATTGCATTATTTAAGTCCATTGTTTGCTTATATTATGTAGATTACTTTCATTTGCATGTTTTTGTATATTTTCAGGTCCATTGGCCAAAAAGAAGCAAGAAGGATGCTTTGTGGAGTTTTGGCCATCAAAAGGCACAAGGCTGAATTTCTGGCAGCAGTAGATCCTGAACTTTGCTCGCCATTTTGACCTTGAAAACTTGAGAAATGGACTTCCATCATAACATGACATATTTAGAGCTCTGAATCATCTTTCCAAATCTTCAAGTGGTTCATCATTCGGAGTTTGGAGCAGAGAGTTATGATCTTCTTATCATAGGTGCTCAGAACTGCCTGGCAGCAATGAAGTTCTGCCTTGTTCTTCAATTTCGACCAACCAGACTTGAGAATTGGATCTCTACCAAAACATAAATTTTTTAGAGCTCTGAATTATCTTTCTAAATATTCAAACGGTTTATCATTCAGAGTTTGGAGCGCAAAGTTATGGCCATTTTACCAAAGTAGGTCTGGGCGGAGCAAGGCAAGAATGGAGCATTCTGCTCCAATTTCGAGTGCTCGAGCCCTTATTGCGAGTGCTCGAAATTGGGGCAGAATTGCATCTGAAAATGGCCCATTTTTAGCCACTTGCATCTTGGGTTCCTCAATTCTAATTTTCCTCTTTAATGGTTGGTTGGAGATGTTGGTTGGTGGCCTTTTTGGGTGGATAAGATGTCTACAAAGGAGGGGAGCCACACATATCTTAGCTAAGCTTCATTTTACAATATAGAGGAGAGAGAAGAGAGAAAGAAGGAAGTGTTCTTCAAGCAAAAAGAGGGGAGCACGAAATGGAGTTGGAGGCCTTGTTTCTTCCTTCATCTAGAGCTACCATGGGTAACTAACTCTTCCTCTAGGGAGGTGATGAAGTCCCTCCCTTGTAAGCATGTCCTAGGGTAGTCTATTTTGGGGGATTGCAATGTATATTTCTATGGTCTTTTTCATAACTAAGAGCCTTTCATTTGTTGTAATGAATGTTTATATATGTATGGTTGATTTCTTCAAGTTCATTATCTTGATTGTTAGGTGATGTCTTGTATGAATCTTATTGCTTGAGTTTTCATGGTGAGAATGGGAACAAGGTTATGAAATGGTTTCATGGCATGTTGGTAGGTGACTTTGATAGACCATTGCTTAGGAAATCCTTTGATGGTGTATGCTTAATCTCTAGCTCCATGTGCTTCATCATTTTGTCAAGAACTCGATAGTCTTTCATTTAAGTAAATGTGTATAAGCTACACCTTA
Organism: Cornus florida; assembly: GCF_030987335.1. Lineage (NCBI taxonomy): Eukaryota > Viridiplantae > Streptophyta > Magnoliopsida > Cornales > Cornaceae > Cornus > Cornus florida. The sequence continues at coordinate 73,179,631 of NW_026775573.1, read as the reverse complement.
GTTAGGTAGTCTAAGCATATTTACCCTTTTGATAGATTATACTTGTTTGAGACTTAATGTACTTCTTGATCAATTACATGGCAACCATGTGTTGTTATGTAATTCTTGACCATTATATGTTATTTTTCCCCTTAATTAGTTCTAATCTAGCATGTGTATAGGGATGGAGACGGATTCATCTCCCTTGTCTTCTCTACTTGCATTTCACCTCTTTACATTCCTTGCAATCTACTAGTTTATGCATCTTTACATTTCTAGTTTAGTGACAAACAAACAAACCCTTATTACCCCTTATCATTCTAAGAATGATTCTAGATATTTAGGTTGCCTTAGACTAGCGCAGTCCCAGTGGTTTGACTTACCCGACCAATAGCCCTATTTTACAATGATTCGTGCTATTGCGAAGGTTGATGTATGATTAACCAGCCGATCAATTCTTGGCGCCGTTGCCGGGGACTGCAAACGGTTTAGCGACCAAAGTTCTAGGGTTAATTTTAGTTTGATTGTGAATATTGTGTCTTGTGAATATTCCTTGTGTGTTTTGACCATCTCAATGTTTTAAGTGTTGTAAGATTCTAGGGACTCGAAGCTCGCCGGGGGAATGCTAGCAAATTGTAAGTCTAGAAGACCCTAGGTAAGTCTCGTGACTTCTAGTTTCGAGTTGTGAATATTGTGCATGTGTTAAATTTAGTTTTAGTTTAGTTGTGAAGCCCTTGTTGAGGCTCTTATCCTTTTTAAATTTCGTGTTGAAGCATCGGTCCTTGTCGTGGCCAATTTAATTTTTGTCTTGATAATTGAGGAGAGAGGGAATATCATATGTGGAGGTTATGGTGATGAAGTGTTGTGTTGATTGCTTTGTGTGTTGTTGAATTACTCCTAGATGGAGAATAATTATCTCCCAACTCAATTCTACACACCACATGGGTTTTGTGCTTTTTGCTCTAGTAATACACATCATACAAGAGATTGTCTTCCAACGAGACAATTCTCGGATTTCTATCTAGAGCAACCAAATGCAAATTTCTCTGAACCGAGTAGTGATCCATACTTCAATGGTTATAACTCGGGTTCAGGACATCATCAAAACTTCTTGTGGCTTGACATAGGAAATTCTGCCCCACAATCTCTTGGGTAACATTTTCACTCCAATTTTCAACCCAATGATCATTATTTCCAGCCCTCTTCTTCTCCTTTTCTACCGTCTCCATTGGATGAGTTAATAGCTGCCAACGAACAAATGATAGAGTCTATGCATACGCAAATGATGGAGTCCAACAAGCAAATGTTGGATGACATTATTAGCATGCAATCCACCGCCTATTCTCATTCCCAATCTAGAGTTGATTTAGATGACCAAATAGCCCAAATTCAACAAATGGTTGATGTTCTAAATCAGGAAAAGGAAGAAGAATTTCCAATTGAACTTGTGGTCAATCCAAAAGAGAATTCTATGAATGATGAGTTTACTTCTAGTAATTTTCATCACGAGAATGTTCAAGTGGTTACCGCGTGTGAAAATGAAGAAATAGTGGGTGAAGATCAAATTGTAGCCACACAAAATATTGAAGAATTTGTGGTTCAAAATGAGGAAATTAATGATGATGATATTGTATCCTATAAAAATCCAGCACAGCCCCTACATAATCCCTTGCTTGATGCACCTCCTTTAATGGAGGATCCTCTAAAAGCTTGCTTAGCTCATTTCAATTATGAGGATTTTGATGTTGACAATTCTATTCTAGAGGTAAATTCTTTGTTTGAAATTCCTCCACCTATTCATTCTCTTCCTTGGGCAACATCAAATGCATCCCTCTCTTGGGAGCTTGTATCTCATCCCATTCCCTCACTTGAGTTATCTCAGGCTGTTGAGCCCGAATCGCCGGATAAGTGTGAGGAGGATGTTGAAAGTCTGAAGGATAACTTGTCAAGCATTCCCGTGCTCAATATGACACTTCATCAGTCTTTGCTTGGTGCACCCTCACCTAATCCATCTTCCCATAATCCAAATAAGCCCCATAATCCAAAGTTCTTCATTGAGGATGAAGAGTGGGTTGAGGTCTTTCCGTTACCTCTTTTCCACTTTTGTCTTCAAGCTCTTCCTCCTCCGATTTTAAAAGAATTATCTTATTTGGGGAAACATGACTCTCTAGAGAGACATGGTATAGGGTGATAAGGACTAACCTGATCTCGGTGCGTCTAGCTATCGACGTTAACTTTAGCACTCATGGGAAGCAATTCTTTCAATTTCCAAGCTTCCCTCCTTTCAATTGCCTGAGCCTTGAAATTTTCTGGGAAATGGTTTCGAAAAGCCAAAAATTTGATTTTCCTGGAATGCTCTTCAGTTGTGTTCCACAATTTTAGACCGGCTTCTTAGACCTTCTCAACTCTTGTTTTCATTCCCGGAAGTTTCTGGCTCTATCAGGCAATTTTCTCGGACTTTCGACATGGCACTCACATGCATAACCTCTCATCTTCAATGCATTGTTGAAATGTTCTTAATCTCATCCATGCATTGAAGAGATGTTCCAAAGTTTGAAAATTTTCTCAAAATCATCCATGCATTGTGTGAGGTTGCAAAAGTTGGGAAATCTTCTTGAAATCATCCATGCACTCATTGAAAAGAAAATTTACACAATTTGAAAATTTTCTAAATTTTCCATGCATTGCAATGAAGTGTAGAGTTTGACAATTTTCCCTCCTTGCATTAGAATGGATTGAAGTTCAGAAGTTTGAAAATTGTCCATGTATTAGAACGAAGTTGAAAAGTTTTCAAAATTTTTCATCCATGCTTTGGAATGGAATGAATTTGCAAGGTTAAAAAATTTTCCCAAATTTCATCCATGCATTTGAGATGAAGTGCAAAGTTTAAATTTTTCCATGCATTGAATTAAAATGGAGTTGCTAAGTTTTAAAAAAATTTCCATGCATTTGAGATGATGTGCAATTTCAAATTTTTTTTTTCTTTTCTCATAAATTCATCCAAGCATTGGAGAAAAATTGCTCAGTCTGAAAAATTTTCAAAATTTTCCATGCACTGCATTGAAGCTTAGAGCTTGGCAATTTTTCCATCCCTGCAATTGCAAAGTTTTGAAAAAAAATTTCCCACAAGTCCATCCATGCATTGCATTAGAATAATGTGCCAAGTTTCATAATTTTCCATGCCAAGTTTCACTTTCTATCCATGCATGCAAGGTGAAACTATTCTATCCATGCATTGATTTGGAAGCATATTGCAAGGTTTTATCAATTCTTTAGCTCTCAATTGATCATATTCACATTCACAATGCATAAGAATGAAGCACATAATGTTACAATGCATGCAAAAATTCATCTCTCAACCTCAATGCTCACTGCCGAGTGCTCCAAGGCTTTAACCAAGATTCCATGAGCCTACTGCCTTCATTTAGAGCACTCTAGCTCCCATTTGGAGTGCTCTAAATGTGAACCATCAATCCCAAGCTCACTGCCTTCATTTAGAGCACTCTAGCTTCCAATTTGAGTGCTCTAAATTCTTCCACCCACAATGCCGAACCTACTGCTCTCATTTCGAGCACTCTAAATTTTGGTTTGAGTGCTCGAATTCCATGCACCAACCAACCCTCACTCTCTGCCAAAATGTCGAGCACTCGAAAAGGCCATTTCGAGTGCTCCAACTTCCTTGCGCCAACCATCTTGCCCTCTGCCGGATCTTCGAGCACTCGAAGACCCACTTTGGAGTGCTCGAATTTTGCTTCACCTCCAACCTTTATCTCTCTCATCCACTTCCTCAACCCATCTTCTCAACTCCCATTCTCGCAGCCAACTCCCCATCCACATGCATAACCATGCAGCAACCAACCTCCAACCTTCTCACCATCCCTCTCAAACCAACCTTCCCAACTCTCGGCCATCACCCACAAACCAACCAACCCTCTCTCTCGGCAACCTCAACAACAAACCACCCAACCCACCCCATGCAACCCCAACTCTCGGCTTCTCTCTCTTCCATACACAACCCATAATCAACTTCCATGCAACCCCATCAACACCATGCAAACTCAACCACACAATCACACCTCAAATTCCATGCATGCCCCTGCAAATCAACCTCCTCACCAACCCAACCTCATTTCTCTCTCGGCATCTTCCCTCTCCACCATGCCGAGCTCTCCTCAACCCACAACCAACCCCACCAAGCTACGACCCTGCATGCCCAACTCACAACCACCCAACCCCTCACCTCACCACCATACAGACCTACACCCACAACCACCCTCACCATACAATGCCACCTCTCTCGGCAAACCACATCCCACCCCATCACCCCATCAACCTTCTTCTTCTACCTCGCGACATCTCTCTCTCTCACCCTCATGCCATGCAAACCATGCATCACCTTCTCCTTCATTAACCATCTCCCTCTCAGCACTACACCTACAACCCACCATGCAGCAAACCACCTCACCTCACCACCCCTCAACCACCCTCTTCCTCTAACCCCCTCGGCATCAAACCACCCTCATGCATGCTTCAAAAAACAATAAAATATATATATATATATATATATATATATATATATATATATATATATATATTTACACTTAATACTAACTATACTAAAAAAAAAAAAAAAAAAAAAAATTGTATAGATTTTTGTCTTTCTTTAACATTCATATTTGTATTCTTATTTATGTTTTGATCTTTCTTATGATACCTATGCTTTCACTTGTGTATAGTAGTTGTGTCTCGATAGGTTTTCCTGTCCAAGTTTGGGGGACGCAGTTGCGCACTCACATAGCTGACCATCTTCGCCTTCGTCACTCCACTTGGTATTATTGTTCTTTAACCCTCTCTGTTCTTATTTTCATTTACTTGTCTTCTCACATTGAGGACAATGTGACATTCAAGTTTGGGGGTATAGTGTACGGTATTGTATATTGTAGAGTATTTACATTTGCTATTTTGTTCAAATAGATTTGTATAAAACTGAAAATTTTAAATAAAAAAAAAAAAAAATGAAAGCAATGATTTTGGAATTTTGGAATTTGTTGGAGATTAAAGCATGTGTTGAATACTTTGTGTATAGAGGTAAATGATAGTTTTGAATTCAGAAAAATCTAAAATGAACATATGGATTCAAAAAGGTTTGTATAAATGCTTCAATTAGATTATCTTCAAGTATCATTCTCTTCCATGCTTCACAATGCACAGATGCACATTGGAAACTTAACTGTGAGGCATGCAACTTGATTGACCTTGACTTTGGCCTAGTTAATCTGATTTGATGAACCTGATAGATGGATACCTTTGGCATGCATCTATTAAAAGAAGGAAAAAAAAAAAACTGAGAAAGAAAGAAAATAATGACCAGTTAACGTTCGTAGCCTTTCCAACTCGAGCTATTAAGCCCTAGGAGTGTCTCTACACTTAGCACCCTAAAGCCGTCTGGTTTGGGAGTTGTTGGCCTAACGCTTGCTACAGGGGTTGATTAGAAAGCTTAAAGGACTTAAACATTGCACGGTCATTCAAAAAAATTATAATAGGCATGGTTCGCTGGAGTTCGTAGCCTTTCCAACTTGAGCTATTAAGCCCTTTGGAGTGTTTCTTCACTTAACACCCTAAAGCTATCTAGTTTAGGAGCTGTTGGCCTAACGCTTGCTACATAGGTTGGTTAGAAAGCTTAAAGGATTTCAGCATTGCACAACCATTCTATGTTTCACTTCTGAGTTACAATAAATTGTCAGCTTTGTTCTGTAATAAATTCATGCCTTAGGGACTTCATTTAAAAGGGAATTCAATGATTTGAAAACTTGTGCCTTGGAATTGGAAAAGAAAGTAAAAGCCGCATGTTGAGAATCCAATCCACTTTCACTGAAGCTTGAGATGATTTCTATTATAGATATGACAATTGAAGTATTTATATAGACTATGATGCTAATGCATAAAACTTGAAACTTGAATAACCATTTTGTTCTATCAATGCTTCATATACATAAGGTAGTCTTCATAATGATTCCATCTCCAGTGTTCTCTATATTCTAAGTTTTCAAATGAGCTTCGTGCATCTTCACGCACCATGTTGATGTTTGTGGGTATCATTTCTGTTAAACCCTCACGAGACTTCACTCGTCCTCTAGGGATGCCTAGGGGTTTAAAAGGCTTGTTGCATATGCTAAATGCAACCGTCGCTCTCACGAAAGAGGAGATTCGTTGTCATTTCATTAAGTATTTTCATTCTAGTTTTGCTAAGGGACTAGCAAAATGTAAGTTTGGGGGTGTGATAAGCGCCGAATATTACATATTCAAGCGCCCTTAATTGCATTATTTAAGTCCATTGTTTGCTTATATTATGTAGATTACTTTCATTTGCATGTTTTTGTATATTTTCAGGTCCATTGGCCAAAAAGAAGCAAGAAGGATGCTTTGTGGAGTTTTGGCCATCAAAAGGCACAAGGTTGAATTTCTGGCAGCAGTAGATCCTGAACTTTGCTCACCATTTTGACAATGAAAACTTAAGAACTGGACTTCCATCATAACATGACATATTTACAGATCTGAGTCAGCTTTCCAAATCTTTAAGTGGTTCATCATTCAGAGTTCAGAGCAGAGAGTTATGGTCTTCTTATCATAGGTGCTCAGAACTGCCTGGCAGCAATGAAGTTCTGCCTTGTTCTTCAATTTCTACCAACCAAACTTGAGAATTGGATCTCTACCAAAACATAAATTTTTTATAACTCTGAATTATCTTTCCAAATCTTCAAATGGTTTATCATTCAGAGTTTGGAGCGCAAAGTTATGGCCGTTTTACCAAAGTAGGTCAGGGCGGAGCAAGGCAAGAATGGAGCATTTTGCTCCAATTTCGAGTGCTCGAGCCCTTATTGCGAGTGCTCGAAATTGGGGTAGAATTGCATCCGGAAATGGCCCATTTTCAGCCACTTGCATCTTAGGTTCCTCAATTCTAATTTTCCTCTTTAATGGTTGGTTGGAGATGTTGGTTGGTGGCCTTTTTGGGTGGATAAGATGTCTACAAAGGAGGGGAGCCACACATATCTTAGCTAAGCTTCATTTTACAAGATAGAGGAGAGAGAAGAGAGAAAGAAGGAAGTGTTCTTCAAGCAAAAAGAGGGGAGCACGAAAATGGAGTTGGAGGCCTTGCTTCTTCGTTCATCTAGAGCTACCATGGGTAACTAACTCTTCCTCTAGGGAGGTGATGAAGTCCCTCCCTTGTAAGCATGTCCTAGGGTAGTCTATTTTGGGGGATTGCAATGTATATTTCTATGGTCTTTTTCATAACTAAGAGCCTTTCATTTGTTGTAATGAATGCTTATATATGTATGGTTGATTTCTTCAAGTTCATTATCTTGATTGTTAGGTGATGTCTTGTATGAATCGTATTGCCTGAGTTTTAATGGTGAGAATGGGAACAAGGTTATGAAATGGTTTCATGGCATGTTGATAGGTGACTTTGATAGACCATTGCTTAGGAAATCCTTTGATGGTGTATGCTTAATCTCTAGCTCCATGTGCTTCATCATTTTGTCAAGAACTTGATAGTCTTTCATTTAAGTAAATGTGTATAAGCTACACCTTAGTTAGGTAGTCTAAGCATGTTTACCCTTTTGATAGATTATACTTGTTTGAGACTTAATGTACTTCTTGATCAATTACATGGCAACCATGTGTTGTTATGTAATTCTTGACCATTATATGTAATACCCCTAATTTTAAAAAGGATAGTCCTGATATTTAATAGTATTTAATTTATTATTTAAGTGGATTTTATTTGATTATGTGTCATTATTTTTTTTATTAGGTGCTTAATTGTTTTCTTTTGTGGTGATTTAATTTATTTAAATGATATTTATTTTTAGTTATTTGATTGGAATTACTTGTTAGTGTTTTAATTATTTAATTGGCATTAATGGTTTAAGTGTAATTGGTTTAATTATTCTATGTGTGTCTTATTTTATGTTGTCTTATTTGGTTTAATTGGGTTTACTAATTATTATTTTGTTCAATTAGATTATTTGTTAAGTATTTAATGGTGAATAGGGTAATTAGGTAAATACATCTAACTTAGGTTTTAATTACAGTATAAATTAGGGTTTTATATTATAGCCGTCGTAGGTTTCTACGTTAATTGGATGGGCCGGTTAGGATTGTGAGTTGGACTTAAATGAACCTATGATTTAGGAAAACTCTATAAGTATAAGGTAGACGTCTGTGTAGGGTTTTTTTTAAACAAAGTACACGTTTTGTGGAAGTGGAGAAGGAAAAACGCAGTTTTTCACATTCTGCCAAGGTTTGATCAAAGCAACGATCCCGCTTCGTCCCTGGTCCGATCGAGCTGAATTTTGGAGGAGAGGTTCACGACTCAGTGCCGCATAATCTGAATGATGCAGATCAAAGTTTAACCTCGGGAACAGTGATTCGTACTCGTGAACAGTAACCGGGTTTTGGAACTCGCCGGGATTTTTTTTCCATTCTGCCTAGATTTCATCAAACATCCGATCCCGCTTCGTCCGTGGTCCAATTGAGCTGAAATTTGGAGAATAGGTTTATAACTCAGTGTCTCACAATCTGAACGGTGGAGATCAGATTTTGAGTTCGGGAATAGTGTTTCGTACCCGTGAACAGTAACCGGGTTTTGGAACTCGCCGGGATTTTTTTAAGAAGACGACGTTGAAACTTTGAACAAAAGTTTCTGAGACAAGATTCTATCCTTACTCTTTCCCTTAGGCTTCATACTCTTTGCACTCTTAAATGATTCCAGGATTAATGAAGATTAAACCAAACTAAAATGATATCTGTTTTGCTATGAAACTGGTAGTTACAGTAGTGTTGTATGCTTGTTCAACCTAGACTAAGCATGCTTGTGGATGCATTGTGGTTCTGTGGTTCACGTTTTTCCTTACCACTGCTAGTATAAATTATTGGAAGGATGGGTCTAGATGATAGCTATGTTAACTTCTGTAATAGCAACTGTTGGAACTTAAATACTAGGAGGATTTGAGTTTAACACTAGATCGGTTTTGTGGAACACTATAATTTGAGCATGTCTACATACATACTGTGAATATTGTTTTGATACTTACATTATCACAGTTAGTATCAACTGTGGAGGTTAGGATTTTGTGATACATACCCTACATATCTGTATGTCATTTGTAAGGTGTTAAATGGAAGTTTTAATTAATTCTGTCTTTATATCAGACTAAAGGGAACAACTTAAATTGGGCATGTATATGTTGTTGTTGTGACCCTATTTATCAATGCTTATTTTATCACTGCTAATATTGAATATTGGATGTTGAAATTTAGTTGATATATACTTGATTTATTGGTATTATTGACTACTGGAGGATTGGAAAGTAGGCACCGGTATGGGATGGTGGCATACTAAGGATGGGTTTGGTTTTTAAAACAATACCATTACCTACCTACTTAGAATAAGGATGGGATTAACTAAAAGTTAAGTCCCGTGGATTTGTATTGTCATGGCAACTACTTGTTGAGCGGCAATACCAGGGATTTTGGATGGATTTTATATATATACTGTTATGGTGCCTCGGTATGAGCTTGAGCCTCACGACCGATGGCTAGGGAGCGTATATGCATCGGGATGTGTAGCTGGCTACGATGGTTGGAGGTGTACCCTGTTTAGGTATAAGTACATATGCCCACTTCGTGTGCGTTTTAGCATATTACCTCTATTCAGGTTGAGACCGGCCTGTAGTCCAGTGAGAGTCCTTTAGTGCGACTATATATATATATTTACGGACTATTAGCTATTGTTGAATTTTTTAGGATATACATATGTATCGGGCCTCTGTTTGGATTATAGTAGTATAGAACTTGCGCGTGGGCCTGACCCACTTCTATTTTTCAGGTACATGACAGTTCCAGGCTTAGACGTGTTCGTGCTGAGCAGAGGTCTCTATTCACTCTTCCGACGATGTAGGGCTCTCTCTATAGTTTTATTTCTGGACGTTTATTACAGTTGTTCTATCTTTCGTTTGGATGTTTAATAGGGGTCCACTAGAGATGGATTCCCAAGTTGTAAACTGATGGAGTTTTGGAGTTTGGGTTTGATGGATTTTCATAATTATAATATTTTGCGGATTCTATTTTTAGTTCCTTCCAGCTTTAATTTCATTTCTTAATTTATTTTGTATTCCGTGTTTATTATAAAATATTAATTGTTTGATATTCCCTCTGGTTTGGGCCTGGGCCTGATCAACCCGTGTCTCGGATCCGAGGGGTATCTCAGTTGGTATCAGAGCACTCCAGGTTCAAGTGTCTGTAGGATGTTTCGTATTAAGTCTTCCGCGTAGCGTTTTCTCTTGAATAGAGCTTAAGTTAGGATTCATTGTATTCCTTATGGTTCGTAGAGAAAGGGTACTGACGTCTGTCTTTTCGTGTTAACAGATGGTTAATGCTAGAAATGGACAGAACATGCAAGGAACTAGGAAGGAAAGGAAAACGGCACGTAGGCAACAATATCTCCTACGGCGTCAGCAAATGGAGGAAGAGCAGCAAAGGCTTGGGTTTCAAGATGACGTGGATCAGTTTCAGGAGGAACAGGAGAATGTTCAACAGACTCTGGACCAGGTCAGAGATCCAGAGATTCCTTCTCACCTCAATGACCTCGTTGCTCGGGCTATAGAGGCTGGGGTAACAGCTGCACTTCGGAATCAGCCTCAGGTACAGCCGACAACTGTACCAGCACCAGTGGTTCAGACGGATTCTTGGGGAAAGGCTAGGAGCTCTTTCACAAAGGGGAGTCCACCTGTGTTCTCAGGCTCAACTGATGCGAGAGCAGCTCACCAATGGAAATAGGACATTGAGCGTCATCTTCGTTTGGTTCAGTGCACGGAGGTTCAGAAACAGATGCTTGCTACTTTCAAGCTAGTTGGGGATGCACTATAGTGGTGGGAGTCAGTTACCACCTCAGAGGAGAGGATGACATTGTCTTATGATGAGTTCAGTGCTCGCTTTGATGAGAAATATTTTCCCGATGCAGTCAGGGCAGCTATGAACACCGAGTTTCTAAGTCTGCAGTAGGGAAACATGACAGTGGCGGAGTATGAGTAGCAGTTCACACGCTTGTCTCTCTTTGCACCGGAGGAGGTGGATACAGAGGAGAAGAAGCGCAACAGTTTTGTCAAGGAACGAATGTGGTCTATCAAGAGAGCTATTACAGGTAGTCCAGCCTATACTACCTATGCTCAGGTCGTAGACGCCGCTCTACAACAGTATCAGTTGACTGTGGACATCAGACAGGCTCGTGGTGAGAAGCGGGGAGATAAAGACTCTACTAATCAGTCAGCTGAAAAGGGGAATGGCAATGGTCACCGGCAGAATGACAAAGGCAAGTTCCAAGGACAACAGCCTTGGAAGAAGCACAAAGGTGGTTCAGATGCTCACCGGAATGGGGCACCTATTCAGAGGCAACAGAATGGGGGACCACAGGCAGGACAGGGTCAGCCACAGGCTAACCGACAGAGGAGGCCATTTGGTACTTTCCAGGGTAGTTGTTACACTTGTGGAGAGTATGGTCATACCACCAGGCAGTGTCCTAAAAGCAGGATAAGGACAGGGACAGAGACAGTATGTGCAGCAGGGACAGAGGGCGCCAGTGCCTCTACCAGCTCCACAGGTTCCACGGATTCAGGGACAGACACATCTGGCTTTACTGGCACCGCCGCAGACTCAGGGACAGGCACTATAGCAGTTGCACTATGGCAGGGTGTATAACCCCATGCCACAGGATGTTCAGGCACCACAGACTATTGAGGGTAAGTTTCTTATTCATGGTTTGCATGGACGTGTTTTATTTGATACGGGTGCTACACACTCATTTGTAGCTAGGACTTTTGTTGCTTTGTCTGGGATGAGGACGAACGTATGCATTAGACCTCAGGGTATTTCTACACCATTGGGTGATACAGCTATTATACATGAGAGTGATGGGCCTGTGACATTAGATATTGGCAGACTCAGATTTCTAGCCAATCTATTGGTCCTGGACATGCACACTTATGATGTGATACTTGGGATGGATTGGTTGTCTCACTACCATGCCCAAGTTGTTTGTTTTGATAGATCTATTATTTTTACCATACTTGGTCAGGATATGTATGTAGTAGCTATGCCACGTTCTAAAGGGGGCGGTAGCACCTATTTGTTCCATGTGGAGGAGGAAAATAAGGAGGGGATTACTGTGTCATTGGATAACATACCGATTGTACAGGATTTCCTGGATGTATTTCAGGAGATTCCAGGGTTGTCACCTAGTCGCGAGATCGATTTTGTGATAGACTTAGCTCTAGGCACTGCGCCTATTGCTAGGGCACCCTATAGGATGGCACCGGTAGAGATGAGAGAGCTGAGGGATCAGATTCAGCAGTTACTCAGCCAGGGTTTTATTCGTAGGAGTACATCACCTTGGGAAGCACCGGTTCTGTTTGTAAAGAAGAAGGATGGTTCGCTTCATCTGTGTATAGATTATAGGGAGTTGAACAAGGTTACGATTCGTAACAAGTATCCTTTGCCCAGGATTGATGACTTGTTTGATCAGTTAAGGGGAGCCACATATTTCTCCAAGATTGATCTGCGTTCTGGGTATCATCAGCTGAGGGTCAGGGAGCAGGATGTTTCTAAGATAGCATTTCTCACGCGATATGGTTCTTATGAGTTTCGAGTTATGTCGTTTGGGACGACTAATGCACCTGCAGTATTCATGGACTTAATGAATGAGTCTTCCGGGCTTATTTGGATCAGTTTGTTATTGTTTTTATTGATGACATCTTGATCTATTCTCGGTCGGAGGACGATCATGCTAGACATCTTCGCATAATCTTGCAGACGCTTTGTGAGCACCAGTTATATGCCAAGTTCGAGAAGTGTGAATTTTGGCAGCTTTCTGGGTCACGTGGTGTCAGAAAAAGGGATAGCAGTGGATCCGGCCAAGGTTTCAGCGGTGGTTGAGTGGGGACAGCCTACATCACCTACTGAGATTCGGAGTTTTCTCGGTCTGGCAGGATATTACAAGAGTTTCATCCAGGGCTCTCCAAGATAGCAGGACCACTCACTCATCTGACCAAGAAGGGTGTACAGTTCGTGTGGGATGAACACTGTCAGCGAGCTTTTGATGAGCTGAAAAGGAAGCTGACTTCTGCACCGGTTTTGGCTACTCCGCAGAGCGGGATAGAGTATCTTGTTTGCACGGATGCTTCGTTTCAGGGTCTTGGATGTGTATTGATGCAGGAGGAGTGACTGATTTCTTATGGATCTCAGAAACTTAAGCCTCATGAGCTTAATTATCCAACACATGATTTGGAGTTGGCAGCAGTGGTCTTTGCCTTGCGTATTTGGAGGCATTATCTGTTGGGTGAGTCCTTCAGATTATTCAGTGATCATAAGAGTCTGCAGTACTTGTTCACTCAGCGGGAGCTAAATATGAGACAGCGCAGGTGGTTGGAGTTTGTAAAAGACTATCATTTTTCTATACAGTACCATCCAGGGAAAGCGAATGTAGTGGCGGATGCACTCAGTCGCCGACCTATTGGTAGTCTTTCTGCTCTATTCACTACTGAGTGGAATGCTTTAAAGAGTTTGGATGAGTTATCGGATGCTTTTATGGCTTGCATGGTGGTTACACCTTCCATCATTCGCAAGGTTTTACAAGCACAACTCACCAATCAGCAGTGTGTCGACAAGGTCGCAGAGATAGCTTCCGGAGAGGTTCCATTCTACTATGTTGGGGCTGATGGAGGTTTAAGGTACAAGGGACGGTTAGTGGTACCTTCTGCTGATAATTTGAGGAAGGATGTGATGACTGAGACTCATCACTCTGAGTTCTCTGTTCATCCAGGAGGCGATAAGATGTATCAAGATATGAAGCGGCAGTTTTGGTGGGTAGGTATGAAGAAAGACATTGCTCTTTTTGTTTCTCAATGTAGTACTTGTCAGATGGTTAAGATTGATCATCAGAGGCCACCAGGAGCTCTACAGCCACTACCAATTTCGGAGTGGAAATGGGAGAGCATATCTATGGATTTTGTGGAAGGGTTGCCAAATTCTTTCAAGGGGCATAATTCCATATGGGTCATTGTGGATAGGTTGACCAAGTCAGCTCATTTCTTGCCTATTTGCACTGACTACACTTCGGAGCAGTTGGCGAGGCTTTACATTTCAGAGATTGTGAAGCTACATGGCATTCCATTGTCTATTATATTGAACAGGGATTCGAGCTTTGTATCTGGATTTTGGAAGAGTTTTCAGCAGGCTTTAGGTACGGAGTTACACCTTAGTACTGTTTATCATCCTCAGACTGACGGACAGACTGAGAGGGTGAATCAGATTATGGAAGATATGCTTCGGTCGTGTGTTCTGGATTTCAAGGGCCACTCAGAGGAATATTTGCCACTTGTGGAGTTTGCTTATAACAATAGTTTCTAGAAGACTATTGGTATGGCACCATTTGAGGCATTGTACGGTCAACCGTGTCGGTCACCTGTTTGTTGGATGGAGGTTGGAGAGAATCGATTCTTAGGTCCTGAGTTCATCAAGGATACCTCTGAAAAGATTGCTCTTATTCGAGATCGCATGCGTACTGCCCAAAGTAGGCAGAAGAGCTATGCTGATCGTCGTACTCAGGCTTTGGAGTTTCAGGTTAGGGATCAGGTTCTACTCAAAGTGTCTCCTATGAAGGGTGTTATGCGCTTTGGGAAGAAAGGGAAGTTGTCACCGCGATTTGTTGGTCCATTCATGATTACGGATCGCATTGGAGCTGTTGCTTATCGGTTGGCACTTCCGGATACTTTGGATCGCGTCCATAACGTGTTTCATGCTTCCATGTTGCAGAAATTTCTTCGAGATGAGGATCGGTATCAGCATATCAATGTTGGGGAGATTGCGTTGTAGCCGGATGCAACTTATTTAGAGCCACCGTGTCGTATTGTCGACCGACGAGATCAGATTCTTCGTAATAAGGTTATTCCTTTGGTTCGTGTTCAGTGGAGTCATCACAATGAGTCTGAGTCCACCTGGGAACGAGAGGATGTCATTCGCTTAAGGTTTCCTGAAATCTTGGAAGAAGGTAAGAGTGAATTCCGAGGAAGGAATTCCTTTTGTTAGGGGGGAAGAATGTAACACCCCTAATTTTAAAAAGGATATTCCTGGTATTTAATGGTATTTAATTTATTATTTAAGTGGATTTTATTTGATTATGTGTCATTATTTTTTTATTAGGTGCTTAATTGTTTTCTTTTGTGGTGATTTAATTTATTTAAATGATATTTATTTTTAGTTATTTGATTGGAATTACTTGTTAGTGTTTTAATTATTTAATTGGCATTAATAGTTTAAGTGTAATTGGTTTAGTTATTTGATTGGAATTACTTGTTAGTGTTTTAATTATTTAATTGGCATTAATGGTTTAAGTGTAATTGGTTTAATTATTCTATGTGTGTCTTATTTTATGTGTGTCTTATTTGGTTTAATTGGGTTTACTAATTATTATTTTGTTCAATTAGATTATTTGTTAAGTATTTAATGGTGAATAGGGTAATTAGGTAAATACATCTAACTAGGGTTTTAATTACAGTATAAATTAGGGTTTTATATTATAGCCGTCGTAGGTTTCTACGTTAATTGGATGGGTCGGTTAGGATTGTGAGTTGGACTTAAATGAACCTAGGGTTTAGGAAAACTCTATAAGTATAAGGTAGACGTCTGTGTAGGGTTTTTTTTAAACAAAGTACACGTTTTGTGGAAGTGGAGAAGGAAAAACGCAGTTTTTCACATTCTGCCAAGGTTTGATCAAAGTAACGATCCCGCTTCGTCCGTGGTCCAATCGAGCTGAATTTTGGAGGAGAGGTTCACGACTTAGTGACGCACAATCTAAATAGTGGAGATCAGAGTTTGACCTCGGGAACAGTGATTCGTACTCGTGAACAGTAACGGGGTTTTGGAACTCGCTGGGATTTTTTTTCCATTCTGCCCAGATTTCATCAAACATCCGATCCCGCTTCGTCCGTGGTTCGATCAAGCTGAAATTTGGAGAATAGGTTCATGACTCAGTGTCGCACAATCTGAACGGTGGAGATCAGATTTTGAGTTCGGGAATAGTGTTTCGTACCCGTGAATAGTAACCGGGTTTTGGAACTCGCCGGGATTTTTTTAAGAAGACGACGTTGAAACTTTGAACAAAAGTTTCTGAGGCAAGATTCTATCCTTACTCTTTCCCTTAGGCTTCATACTCTTTACACTCTTAAATGATTCCAGGATTAATGAAGATTAACCAAACTAAAATGATATCTATTTTGCTATGGAACTAGTAGTTACAGTAGTGTTGTATGCTTGTTCAACCTAGACTAAGCATGTTTGTGGATGCATTGTGGTTCTGTGGTTCACGTTTTTCCTTACCACTGCTAGTATAAATTATTGGAAGGATGGGTCTAGATGATAGCTATCTTAACTTCTGTAATAGCAACTGTTGGAACTTAAATACTAGGAGGATTTGAGTTTAACACTAGATCGGTTTTGTGGAACACTATAATTTGAGCATGTCTACATACATACTGTGAATATTGTTTTGATACTTACATTATCACAGTTAGTATCAACTGTGGAGGTTAGGATTTTGTGATACATACCCTACATATCTGTATGTCATTTGTAAGGTGTTAAATGGAAGTTTTAATTAATTTTGTCTTTATATCAGACTAAAGGGAACAACTTAAATTGGGCATGTATATGTTGTTGTTGTGACCCTGTTTATCAATGCTTATTTTATCACTGCTAATATTGAATGTTGGATGTTGAAATTTAGTTGATATACTTGATTTATTGGTATTATTGACTACTGGAGGATTGGAAAGTAGGCACCGGTATGGGACGGTGGCATACTAAGGATGGGTTTGGTTTTTAAAACTATACCATTACCCACCTACTTGGAATAAGGATGGGATTAACTAAAAGTTAAGTCCCGTGGATTTGTATTGTCATGGCAACTACTTGTTGAGCGGCAATACCAGGGATTTTGGATGGATTTTATATATGTACTTTTATGGTGCCTCGGTATGAGCTTGAGCCTCACGACCGATGGCTAGGGAGCGTATATGCATCGGGATGTGTAGCTGGCTACGATGGTTGGAGGTGTACCCTGTTTAGGTATAGGTACATATGCCCACTTCGTGTGCGTTTTAGCATATTACCTCTATTCAGGTTGAGACCGGCCTGTAGTCCAGTGAGAGTCCTTTAGTGTGACTATATATATATATTTACGGACTATTAGTTATTGTTGAATTTTTTAGGATATACATACGTATTGGGCCTCTGTTTGGATTGTAGTAGTATAGAACTTGCGCGTGGGCCTGACCCACTTCTATTTTTCAGGTACACGACAGTTCCAGGCTTAGACGTGTTCGTGCTGAGCAGAGGTCTCTATTCACTCTTCCGACGATGTAGGGCTCTCTCTATAGTTTTATTTCTGGACGTTTATTACAGTTGTTCTATCTTCCGTTTGGATGTTTAATAGGGGTCCACTAGAGATGGATTCCCAAGTTGTAAACTGATGGAGTTTTGGAGTTTGGGTTTGATGGATTTTAATAATTATAATATTTTGCGGATTCTATTTTTAGTTCCTTCCAGCTTTAATTTCATTTCTTAATTTATTTTGTATTCCGTGTTCATTATAAAATATTAATTGTTTGATATTCCCTCGGGTTTGGACCTGGGCCTGATCAACCCGTGTCTCGGATCCGAGGGGTATCTCATTATATGTTATTTTTCCCCTTAATTAGTTCTAATCTAGCATGTGTATAGGGATGGAGATGGATTCATCTCCCTAGTCTTCTCTACTTGCATTTCACCTCTTTACATTCCTTGCAATCTACTAGTTTATGCATCTTTACATTTCTAGTTTAGTGACAAACAAACAAACCCTTATTACCCCTTATCATTCTAAGAATGATTCTAGACATTTAGGTTGCCTTAGACTAGCGCAGTCCCAGTGGTTCAACTTACTCGACCAATAGCCCTATTTTACAATGATTCGTGCTGTTGCGAAGGTTGATGTATGATTGACCAACTGATCACACAACAAGGTAGAATTTAATTATATCATGATCATTAAACTTCTAAATTTGAAAGCAACTTCAAATGGTCCCAATTTAATATATACTAGTACACAAGTCCTAGTCATCATGATTATCAAGTAAAAAACTTAATTGGGCCAAGGGAACCATTAAATAGATATTAATTAATCATTTAATTTAAAATCTCTAGATTTTCATACTTGTCCAAATACTCTCAAATTAAAGTATGTTAACAAACATGCTAAGACTTAATTTAAAAGCATACTACAAGTTCATTTCAGGAAAAGTATGGCCATGGGATTTAATCTTTCACTAAAGATAAATATTAAATAAAAAGTGCAATTCTTATTCAATTAATCCCAATTTAATATATGTTAACAAATATATTAAAACATGATTTTCTAGCATGCCATAATTCCATTCTAAGTTATACACATCCTTGTGAATTAAATTTCATACAAAGAAATAATTAATACTAATTTTCTAGAATTGATACAAGGCATGCAATTAAGTTGTATAATCATGCTAAACACTCAATACAACACACACAAAAGCCTAAAACATCCCCTACCTCAATTTGAGATGAAAATCTCAAAAGCCACCAAATGGAAACCGCTCCGAATCCAACGAAACTTCTAGGTTTTATCGGGGACTACACCGTGCACATAACCCTCAAGGAAGCCCCATCAAAATCACAACTTGACTTCAAACCCAAACTCAAAGAATGGTTAGAAATGGGTTCTAATAAGGGTGAAAAAAGCGCGTAGTCAACACGAACACTAAACGCAAAGGCCCTTCTATGTTCTGACGAAAGAATGAAGCTCAAAAGAGGATAAAGAAGGTGGCAGCCTCCCTTGGGCTGCCATGGAAGCTTCAGGTCATGCAAGAGAGTGGGAAGATGAAAAAATAAAATATCTCACCCCCTTTTTATAGAAATCTCAAAAAGTGCCCCGAACGGGCCCCGCCGGGTTCGAAAAAGTGAAATTTGAGCAAACGTGCTCAAATGACAAAACTTTGTGAACGAAAAAGATTCAAAAATGAGAAAATATGAACAACAAAAGAAACGGCGTCAAAAACCAAGTCCCGAGCAGAAATTTATGCCCCAAACAAGTTTGGCGCCAATTAGGACCAGAAACCCTGAAACTGGAAAACAATGACCAGAAGGAATTTCTAAGAGTACACGACTTGATGAAAAGTGAAAATGAATCCCGTACAAGGATCCAGGCTCAAAACAAGGCATTTAGTAATAACTTTCATTAATTGCACAATGGCCCCTCCAAAAACTGAAAACTGCACTAATGGCCCAGAATGAAAATATCTTCCAAAAATATTTTCTTAAAAACCCCTAAAATAAAATATTTTCAAAATATATTTACAAAAAATACCCCAAGAAAAGAAAATAATTTCAAAGAACTTTGCATCCATGCCCCTATGGACACCGGGAGCAACCAGAGTACCTTTTTGTAAAAGTAAAGATACGTATTTCGTGGAAACCACTCAAGATGGAGATACATGAAGTCAAAAGCCAACTTCGAACACAAGAAGTGTGGTTACGCCAACAAAGTGTCAAACGGGGAAAAGACAAAATAGGGAAAAGGATGAAATAGGGAAAAGGACAAAAGTGAATAGTGTTGAAAAACGAAAAATGTGGAAACGTCTCGGTTCTCAAAGGAAGTTGTCAATCCATAAAAAAGAGTCTCGGAAATCGCTCCAGAGCACTCGAGACGACACTAAACGAAGAGGAACTGAACTCAGAAAGGAAAGACAACGGAAAAAAATATCCATGAAAATCCGGGTCATTACATCAGAGGGGTAGCTAGAATTATCAGAGGAGAAACTATCAGAATTGTCAGTATTATTGATTACAGTGATAATTTTTTCGTCTTTGACTTGGGATTTACCTTTTCGAGGGTTTTGAGGATGGTTTCAATTTGGAGGATGACAGAAGGATCTGGAAAGGCTGCTGGAAGACCTTTTCTGTGTGTAGGCATAGAAATAATGAGGGTTTCCATGGAAGAAGTAGTGGGAGTTCTTACTGGAAGATTGGGAGGTTGGGCTAATAAGAGCTCAATTTTGTCTAATTGGGCACCTAGAGTGTGTAAATACTGGTTAGTGAAGTTATTTTGTTCAATTATTTTTCTTGCATCAACATTAGCTATGGTACTGACTTTAAGGGAGAGGCAGTGATTTCAACTCCCATGTGATCAAAAATCACATTTTCCAGGGGAGGATGGGAAGAGGAGATTGTTGTTGTATCAGAGGTTTTCCAATTAACTTAAGTTAGGGCATTGACTTTGTTATGACAGTTTTCTAGATAATTAAAAATTTTGATTTCTAGCTGGTGTTCTATCATGAGTGTTTTCCAATGACGGAGAATCTTATTTTGTTCTTTTTTAGTATGGGTTTTGCGAAAAGATTTTCACTTTTCTTTGTTACTTGGCGATGAGTAGTCATCATGTAATTTTGAAAGATTATACTTAAAAGGTTTACTAATAGTATTTAACTGAGGGTTCAGTGCATTAAGGTTTGCAATAAAATCAGAAGGGGTAGGAGAGGTAGGTGTAGACCTAGATTTGTTAGATTGGGGAGTAACATAACAAGGGTGAGTAACTTGTTCTTCTATTTGAATACCTTTTAACTTAGTATCTGTTGGCTGGTGATGAAAACGAGAATTTTTCCTATCTAGAGGAGGAACTTCACTTTCCTTGTCTAATAAACTACCATCTGGTCTATCAAAGGAAGTAGAAGGACGTGAGCGAGTCAGAAGGCGTTGTTCATTAAAGCTTATTCTGACTGTTCCGTCAAGAAATTCCTGCACTCTATCAAGATTACTAATATCATTATTTATTTTGATGAGGTGATTCTCATTCTCAAGAGTCCATTCATTGGGCAGTGAAATATCTTTCCAAGCAATAGTTTTCTTTATTTGAATATTAGCGTCAGGAGTACTGCTCTCAATCAGTAGGGTATGACCTTTTATATCTTTCTTAATGGCTTTGACATTAAGATTAGTTTTCCTTGTTCTATAATAAATCCTATAGATCAAACCTAAAGGTTGTGATCCTAGAAGCATAGGATAACATGATGTTTTAACATTAAGGGTTAAGGCTTTCAATAGATGAGGGTCACTTAAACTAAGAGTTAGATCTGGGTAACAATTAAAATGAACTAGGCCATTACAAAGACTAGTTTCAACTATTCCTAAGAGACTACTTTCATAGTCAATAAACCTAGCATCTCGGAGGGCTAGAAACACAGAGGCATTAAGTCCTGTATTGGTAAATGGTTTAACTGCTACTTGAACTATACCTATGTGGATGAAGTTGTATCCCCGATCTCTATGACTTTGGATTGACTTAGCTGTGAGTAACTGACATTTTTCATGTTCTCTAGACAGGGAATAAATTTGTTCAACTGTCTTAACTGTGTAATCACTAAGAAAGGTAGACTTAAAGAAAAATGGTTTTGTAGAATTCTCTAGTTGGAACTCTGGGAATATTCTAATCACTAAAGTCTAAATTAGTATCTTCAATTCGATACTCTTCTTCATTGACTATGTTTGGAATTGGAGGAGGTAGACTAGTACTAGCTCTGGATCTAGAGCTTACGGAAGAGGAAGATCTAAATAACCTATTCATTATTGATGGACTCAAACTATTCTCGTTTGCTGGTTAAACCATACTATAGTCATATTTCTCTCAAAGTAGTATCTATATCCTATCCACGCTCTCATCCGCTCATGTCGCACCGCTCAGGCCCTTCCTCAGGTCTTACTGTTTGGATCTAGGACTTACTGTTTGGATCTGGACTCATAAGAAGAAGATAGAGTACTACAAGATGAGAATCAATTACTATGATGCTGTAACTGAGACAAACAGATTTGAAAGAGACAAGGAATATAAATAGATTAACTTAAAATAAATAAATTGATTGAAATTAATTGATAAAAATTAACTGATATTAATGAAAGATAATTACGACAAAATATAATGAAAATAACTTGAAAATAACTTACAAACTGATATATTACTGGTAGATAGTTGTATACAGCATACTGGAGATGTAATACAGCGAAGATAGAAGAATATGAATATTACAAATGAAGACTGATAATATGAAAACTGAAGCCTGAGTTCCCTCTGAATGAAGCCTGCCTATCCGATGGAATGGCTTCTCTCTTTATAGTTAGGTTCCTGCACTGTGGGAGGACTGTTGGAGACATCTTTCCAGAATTTACGGTGCAACTTTTGGCTTTGAAAGATGCTTCTGACTTTTCTGGCTGAGGTTTACTGTAGATGTTACTGTTCCTATCCTTTTGCACTGACAGCGACGCCACTGTAGTTGAATAGTGTTTTATCGGGTCACTGTAGAAATAGTGATCTGCCGATAGTACTGTAGCAAATATTAATGTTGACTTGGTACTGTAGCAAATAATAACTCTGACCAAATAGTGATTTTGACTTTTTTCTGGGCTAGAATTCAAATGGATTCTGGGCATCCTAAAGATCATAATAAGGATCTTGTGGGTGACTTGACTCAGCCGCAGAGGAAGCATCATCTGCTTCTTCTTCATCTTAGGATAGTTCTTGGATGCGATCAGTTAGTGTAGCTGCCATCCTTTTGAGTTCCTCAATTTCTGACTTTGGAGTCTACTTCCGAGACTTGGTAGATGTAATAGTGTTTGTAGGAGAAGACTGTTTGTGTTGAATGGCTTGTTTTGGTGGTGGAGTGACTTGTCTTGGGGTTTGCTTTGGGTAATCATCTTCAACATACCCAATAATTCTATCAATTTTAAAAATATCCCACCATTTAACATAGTGGCGATGGATGAACATGTTGTCCAGGATATTGTATTGCCATTTGAATATCTATGGACCTTATACTTGCAGCAAAATAACAATAGGATTAGGAATTGTGAACTGTGTTTGTTAACTTTATGAACTGTGTGGAAGTATTTGACTTGATCTACAAGGGAAAGTGGCAAGATTTCTGGAATGGCGCCATGATGAGACCACCACTGCAGAAACCAGGTAGGGAGTTGACTTTTGAAATGACTATCAAAATTGAGAAACCAGGAATGAGTATATGACTTATTTTGGTATAGGAATATGGAGAACCGGGCTGATACATAATCATAATACATAAACTGAATATTATGATTAGGCAGTGGTTGGGGTAAGTAGGGATGACTGCCCCATTCTTCCATGGAGATAATCCGTCGGATATATAAGGAGTGGTAAATGACTTTGGAAGAATCATTGCGATCATAAGCTGTGTTAATGGTGATGGACTCTGTATGGTACAGAATATCTCTGTAAAAACCCAAGAGTTTTATGAGGATGATTTGGGGCATAGTGAAGGTTACTTGGAAAATAAGAGTGAGCTAATTCTATAGGGTCTTTAATGTGACTAAGGTGTGGCTCAATGTGGAATAGAACAATAGGTGCTTTTTCATTATATGGACTTGATGGCTTTCTAGTAGTTTATTTTTGGACTTGGGACTGCGTTTGAACTTCTGTTTGGACTTGGAAGGGGTCTGGTGCTGGATTGACCAGAGCTGACTTAAAGGTTGATTGGGAGGCAAGTGGTTGGAACCGGTTGACCACTGCTAGGGCAGAAAAGGATTGTGACTGTGATCGGGTAATTGAGGCTTTGACTGAGCAAATATCAAAGGGTTTAACTAGTTGAGGCCTCTGGGGAGGCTACCGGTCTGCCATCAGATTTCTGCAAGAATTCTCAGGTGAGAAAATCTGGAATGGAATTGTTATTGCCTTTAATATATTCAAAATCAAATATACTTAATATAGCTTGCCACCGGGCAAAAATTTGTTTAGAAGCAATATTTTTAACATCTTTTTCTAAAACATATTTTGTACTTTGACAATCAACTCGAACTAAAAACTTTTGATTTAAAATATCATCTTGAAACTTACTAATACATAAAAGAATAGATAAAATTTCTTTTTTAATAGTACTGTAATTACTTTGTGCTATTGTCCAAACACCAGAATGGAACCGAACCAATTGTTTAGGTGCATTTGGACTGACCCGCTGTTTGAGGATGCCACCATAACCAATGTCTGAGGCATCAGTTTCAATAATTTTGAAAGAATCAGTAGTTGGAATGCCAAGACAAGGCAATGACTTGACATATTGCTTGATAGATTTGACTATACTAGTATGAACAGAAGTCTATGGATGAGGATTACTTTGAAGACAATCAAAGAGTGGTTTACATTGCTTACGAAGATCTTTGTAGAAATCAGCAATGTAATTGAGAGATCCTAAGAACCTTTAAAGTTGTGACTTGTCAAGTATTTCATTTGGGAACTTATCGGCAAACTGGATTGATCGGTCAATAGGACGGATTTGGCCTTGATGAATGTGATAACCTAAAAAGCGGATTTTGGTTTGGAATAACTTGATTTTTGAAGCAAAGACTATAAGACCATTTTTTGGATGACAGTAAAAAATGTTTTTAAATGTTTCCATTGTTCATCAATTGACTTTGAAAAGAGGAGAATGTCATCAATATAAACAATGGAAAAATGACTATAAGGATTAAAAATATCATTCATGATATTTTGAAATTCACTGGGGGCATTTTTTAATCCAAAGGGCATGACTTATCACTCCTAAAGACCAAAAGGAGTGGTGAAAGCAGTTTTATACCTACATTTTTTTCTCAAAAGAAGTTGCCAAAATCCTGACTTCATATCAAATTTAAAGAAAATGACTGCCTGACTTAGGTGGCTAATAAGGTCCTTTTTATTGGGAATACGATACCTGATCCATTCTAAAACTTATTAAGGGGCATGTAGTTTATAACTAGACGAGGAACTCCTTTCTCTATTTCAGAATTTTTCTGAACATAGAAAGTTAGGCATAACTAGGGTGACTTGCTTTTTCTAATGATCATTTTATGTAAAAGATTAAAAATTTCTTTTTTACAAAATTTCATAACTTCAGGACTCATTTGGATTGGTCTTACCTTAGTGGGAATGTGTCTTCTCCTAAAGCCTTTAACGTAAGGTAACCTAACCGAATGTCGTTTTCTATGCCAAATGGCAGTTGGAAGGTCAGAACAAACTTGGTTTTTAATTTGTTGTTCGAAATCTTAAATTTTTTGTTGAAGCACTGGACCAGCTAACTGATCATCAATGCATTTATAATTAACTTCTTCTTTTAAAAATTCTAACTCTTGATTTTTACTTTGAGGTAGGTTTACGGATTTGGAAACAGAGGAATCAATTACTAATTTTAATTCTTTCCTAGAGGGGGGGCTTAGGAATTTAAACTGGACCTCTTGTCCAAAAGGACGAGTGACTAATCCTTCATTATTAGTAGTGAATGGATAAAGGAGGTAGATAAATGGAACTCCTAGGATTAACTTATCAGTCATATTTTTTTACCAAAATAAAGGATGTCTTGAAATATACATTGTTTTGACAAATATGAGCTTTAGATAATTTGTAGTTTATATCCATTTTACTTCCATTAGCTGAGCTTAGCCTTTTAGAGGTTTTCTCATAGTATTTGGTTGGTATGAGACCTTCCTGAATGCAATTAAGATCAGCTCCCGTATCAATCAAAGCAATGACTTCAAGTTTGAAGTCTTTGTTTATGATGAGGGTAACTTTAGCATACTATTTCTGGAATGATATGTGATTTAAAGTTTGGAGTTTTTGAGAGGGTTCTGAATGTATTGAATGTTCAGAGCCTTCTTCATCAGATGATTCTTTTCCTTTGAAGGAAAACGCAGGGTTTGTGTTTAACTCCTTAATATCATTTTTTATGACTTGGTTTTCTAACTTGAGATTTTTAATTTCAGTTTTGATTATGTTAATTTCTGCCTGAAGGTCCTGAATGGTCACTTCCTTAGGCTGGTTATTAAACCTTTCTAATGTTTTATATAGGCTAAAATTGGGTTTACTAACCGTTGGGGGTTCAGTTTCTGAGTTATCCAATAATACCTTAAGTTTTTTAAGATATAAGGTTTTTAACTCAGGGTCATCTACTTTGCTGATTAAATCAATAAGTAGATGCTCTTGTTCATCAGTTTTTGTGAGAACATTAAGTGACTTATTGGGATTGCAGCAACTATCTTTACATCCTAATGTAATGTTGGGAGAATTAGGAGAATTATCAGATGACTTGGATGAAGAACTGACTTCTGGGTCACTACTATTATCATCAGTGTCTCTTAACTAGAGTATTTGGTAGATAGAGTCTTTAATTTCATCATAAATGTGCAACTGATTGATCTTCTTTTTCGCATAACAGTCTTTTGCAAAGTGACCTAGTCGACCACATTTGTAACATTTAATTTTGCTAACATCTTTGGTATCTTTGTTATCTTTTTGTCTAGAAATGTTTTTACGGAATTTCTTTTTAGGTCTAGACTTTTCTTTAGAATAGTATTCATTTTTGGGGAATATTGATTTTCTATTCTTGTAATGCCTACGATAACCTTTATGACTGTTGTAGGTTTTCTTGTAGGGCTTGGAGTTTTGTCTTGAGGGAGCTATAGGAAAAAGACCATACTGTTCACAGAAGGTTCCCATTTCATATTTAGCTCGTTTCCTATCATCTTGTAACTGGTTATTGATTTTCATGTCAATACGCATCCTTTATCCTTCTTTTTGGATTAAGCTAATGATATTGGCATAAGTGAGGTTATCATAATCAATGTTACCTGTGGCTTTACTAAGAGTATCTCTAATTTTGTGGGCAAAGAGATTAGGTAGGCCATTAATGAATTTTTCTTTCCAAAATGGTTTATTACTATCATCTCTAAACATGACTCGAGAAAGGAATACATCTTTGTACCACCTAAAATCACTCATGGTTGGACAAGTAAGGTTGGTAAGCTGGTCATGTATTCTGGAAGTGATGTTATTTGGAGTACCTATGAAGTGTTCAACTATGGTATAGACTAGTGTGTTAACTCCATCAGGAATACCACGTCTTATGGTTTCATCAAAGATGGGAAGGCCATTGTTGTCTTTTTGGACAGTATTTTTTATTTTGTCACGAGAATCTTCAGTGAGATTTTTTTCCCACCATGATTTTAACATTCTTGAAAATCCCAAAGTAAGTAAATCAACTATTTCCGGTTGACTAAGGTTATGTGAAGTAACATAATTGTTAGCTACCATGGATATATAACTGAGTTTATTGAGAATTTCCTGTTCAGATAAACCATCTATATTCCATTCATAAAGTTTATCTGAAGAAACAGAGAATTGATTTTGGATATTTCGTTCTTCATATTGGAGATCAGGAGGCGTCAGTCTTGGGTACCAATTTTGGTAAGACTAGTGGGGTTGACACATTTATTAGTTAAATGATTGAGTTCTAGGTTGGAGAAAGCATTCTCAATCTTCTGGATGTCAGAGGGGTAACTAGAATTATCAGAGGAAAAATTACCAGAATTGTCAGTATTATTGATTACAGTGATAATTTTTTCATCTTTGACTTGGGATTTACCTTTTTCGAGGGTTTTGAGGATGGTTTCAATTTGGAGGATAACAAAAGGATCTGGCAAGGCTACTGGAAGACCTTTTCTGTGTGAAGGCATAGAAATAATGGGGGTTTCCATGGAAGAAGTAGTAGGAACCGAACCAAAAACATGTTTTTGATGACATTCTGGTGTTTATATTAACGACATCTCCTCTTTTCAAAGTCAATTGATGAACATTGGAAACATTTAAAAACATATCTTATTGTCATCCAAAAAAATGGTCTTGTAGTCTCTGCTTCAAAAATCAAGTTATTCCAAACCAAAATCTGCTTTTTAAGTTGATCTCTCAATTACATTGCTGATTTCTACAAAGATCTTCGTAAGCAATGTAAACCACTCTTTGATCGTCTTCAAAGAAATCCTCCTCCATGCACTTCTGTTCATACTAGTATAGTCAAATCTATCAAGCAATATGTCAAGTCATTGCCTTGCCTTGGCATTCCAACTACTGATTCTTTCAAAATCATTGAAACTGATGCCTCAGACATTGGTTATGGTAGCATCTTCAAATAGCGGGTCAGTCCAAATGCACCTGAACAATTGGTTCGGTTCCATTCTGGTGTTTCGACAAAAGCACAAAGTAATTACAATACTATTAAAAAAGAAATTTTATCTATTTTTTTATGTATTAGTAAATTTCAAGATGAAATTTTAAATCAAAAGTTTTTAGTTCGAGTTGATTGTCAAAGTGCAAAATATGTTTTAGAAAAAGATGTTGAAAATATTACTTCTAAACAGATTTTTGCCTGGTGGCAAGCCATATTAAGTATATATGATTTTGATATAGAATATGTTAAAGGCAGTAATAATTCCATTCCAGATTTTCTCACTAGAAAATTTTTGCAGAAATCTGATGGCTGACCGGCAGCCTCCCCAGAGGCCTCAACTAGTTAAACCCTTTGATATTTGCTCAGGCAAAGCCTCAGTTACCCGATCACAGTCATAATCCTCTTCTGCCCTAGCAGTGGTCAACTGGTTCCAACCACTTACCTCCTAATCAACCTTTAAGTCAGCTCTGGTCAATCCAGCACCAGACCCCTTCAAAGTCCAAGCACAAGTTCAACCCCAGTCCCAAGTCCAAAAATCAACTACTAGAAAGCCATCAAGTCCATATTATGAAAAAACACATGTTGTTCTATTCCACATTGAGCCACACCTTAGTCACATTAAAGACCCTATAGAATTAGCTCGCTCTTATTTTCCAAGTAACCTTCACTATGCCCCAAATCATCCTCATAAAACTCTTGGGTTTTACAGAGATATTCTGTACCATACAGAGTCCATCACCATTAAGATAACTTATGATCGTAATGATTCTTCTAAAGTCATTTACCACTCCCTATATATCCAACGGATTATCTCTATGGAAGAATGGGGCAGTCATCCCTACTTACCCCAACCACTGCCTAATCATAATATTCAGTTTATGTATTATGATTATGTATCAGCCTGGTCCTCCATATTCCTATACCAAAATGAGTCATATAGTCATTCCTGGTTTCTCAATTTTGATATATATTTATATTTATATGTTTTATGTATATTAATATAGTTGGAGTCTTATATAGAGGAGAATTTGAATTGACAATATATATTATTTATTTATTAATATTTATATGTGTCATGTATATTAATATAACTAGAGTCCTACATGAAGGAGGATTTGAATTGGTAATATATTTTATTTATTTTATTGTGTGAGGAATATATATATATATATATATATATATATATATATATATATATATATAATTAAATATAATATATGTGTATATATATTTTATTTAAGAGTATTATTATTTTTATTTAGGTAGTCATACTAGGAATAAGATTAGGGTATTAATGTGTATAAATAT
Source organism: Cornus florida (assembly GCF_030987335.1). NCBI lineage: Eukaryota > Viridiplantae > Streptophyta > Magnoliopsida > Cornales > Cornaceae > Cornus > Cornus florida. The sequence continues at coordinate 73,150,169 of NW_026775573.1, read as the reverse complement.
ACACATAAGGTTATAGTGTTAAAAGGTTTTCAAGTTAAAAAAAATAAGAGAGACAAAGAAGAAGAAGACGGGAAGGCTGACAAAGAGGAAGCCGAATCAGAGAAAGAGGACGTCGGATTTGAAAGAAACAACCAAGGTTGAGACGTCGGTTTCGTTTTGAAACCTTCAGGCAAGTTCTTTTCTAACTCTCCTCTTAGAACCCATAAGTTTATCACATTGGGTATCAAAATCTATAGATTAAATTGGCATGTTAATCACTTGACATAGGATAAATGCATGTGAAGAAATTAACGTGTATATATATACATATATATATATATGATTAATTAGACATTAGGACAGAGGAGTTTAGGTTAACCTATATCATACATTATATGAGTTGTTGGTTAACCTATATTGTACATTAGAAGAAAAGGAATAATTCTTCTTCAACTAAGAAACTTTCTCCAATTTTGGGAACTTGAACTCGTTTTAGTATTCTTTCTGTATCTCTTTCCTCGAGTGTCAAAACGGCTCAAATCTATCACAAGTTAAATGAAAATTCGAAGATTTACAATTTTGTATTTCACGAAAACTTCGTGAAACGGATGTTTATCTTATTAGAACTGGGCTGAAAGACAGCATGAATTTTGTATATACATATATTTTATCCCATAATTGTTTTAACCAATTATATGGTAAGACGTGTTGGTTAAATATATATCTTATCTCATAATTGTTTTAACCAATTTAGATAATTTGTATTGGTTAGGTGTTGGCCAAATAATTCTTAATATTTATGTTTAACGTGTAACGTGTTATTTGGACATTACTAAATTGTGTAACCTACGTATTATATACGCTTACGTGTTATATACTACCACGCATAAATAAATAAATATAACATAATCAACTAATAAGTTATTCAATGATATTTAGCACGTTTATATATGTGGTGGTGTTATTGATGAAATCATAATTGGTTGCTTATTTTAATTAATTATATGCTTATAACTTGCTTGGAGTGCCTATGTATGACTTATTTTATAGTTAATTGTAAAGTTTGGTACATGGTTAAATTGGAGGTATGGATGAGTTGCCAAAGGCATAAATAAATTGCATTATTAATTATATGAATAAAATACATACATGGAGAGAATTGATGAATTGCTAATTAATAGTATGGATAAAAACATACTTTTGGAGGCATGGATGAGTTGTCAGTATATAAACAAATTGTCATTTAATAGGCATAGTTAATTTGCCAAAGTATAAATAAATTACTTGTAGAGGCATGGTTGAGTTGTTATAGTATAAATAAACATATTGCTAGAGCCATGGTTGATTTGCCAAAACATAAATTAATATTTGTAGAGGTATGGATGAGTTGTTAAAGTATAAATCAATTGTTAGGTAAGTTAGATGATTAAATATACATCTTTGAATATTGTGTTTATAAGTTGGAGGTGATTAATATTCTTATATTAGAATAAACTAATGTTTAAAGGATAATATATTATTTTATAGTATTAATAAAATAATATTAGCAAAGGCATGGATGAGTTGCCAAAACATAGATCTTTGCTATGAGATCTTTTTAAATAAAATCATACATTGGTGGAAATTAGGATTTGAATTGAAGGAAAATATTCTTTGAATTATTATTTATTATTTAAATGGCTAAATAACTGTTTAAAAATAGAATTTAGGTTTAAAGGAGTTTTCTCTTAAAAGAGGAATGTACTTGATGGTTAGTTTAATAGAGGTAGTCTTATCATTGTTTATGGTCTTGGATTTCGAGAAATATATTAATGAACCTATTCTTTATATATTTATATATATAATATATATGTATCATCTTATATTAAAAGTTAAAACTTTAATTAAGATAATTTTAGTTAGAAGTGTTTTATTTATCGGTTTTCAGAGGCTTGGTAGAAGGAACTTGCTATTAAGTTTAACCCACGATTTATTTTTCAGGTTATTAGAAGTTCTAGTCTCGAGGTTGAAGATTCGCAGCTGGGAGACTGTCATTCATCTACTCATCTTGTTTATTTTTTAGTATTGTTATTTATTGTTAGATGTTATGTATAAATTAGTGGATTAATAATTTATGGTTTAGGGGTCCTTAACTTATAGAATTCTCAAGTTGTATATTAGAATTTTAAATTCATGGAATTTATTTTTGTAAAGGAGGTTTTATTTTATTAATAGAATTTCATTCAGCGATTTATTCATTCTTTTTATTCTTTTTGTATTCTGTGTTCGTTTATTGCCATATTGTTTTTTATATTCTCGTGTTTTCAGGTGTGGGTCTGGCCAACCTACACGTGGAAATTCGGGAGTATCACAGAAACCATAGAAGAAAGGCGTCCAATTTCATAAGGAATTGTAAAGCAAATACCAACTGAATTGTTGGCCATTGCTCATCGTTATGTTCTGTTCAATCGTTCAGAAGTTGAATATTACATAGAGTACGTGAAATATAAAAATTATTTATAAAACTTAATTAATTCATATGTAATTTTTACACCATATGGCATTTGGAGGAGCTTAAGCAATTGGACAGGTGTCTTGCAATCAATCAAGGTGCGTTACAGAAAAAACATATGGATACTTTCTGTACATGATTCGCTAAAAGTCAAAGAAAATGTGAAGGATGTGTGAAGTGCACTAAAATGGATTGGATATGGTCCTAGAGTAAATGCAATTTCACATTCAAGATACATTATCAATGGACTTCGATTTCACACAAAAGAAGTTGATAGAACCACACAAAATAGTGGTGTTGCTTTTGAGGCAGAAACCATTTATTGATCTAGTGCAAGAGATACAAGTCAAGTAGTTGGAATAATATCCTACTATGGGGTTATAAGAGATATAATTTTGTTAGACTATCATGAATTTAAAATTCCAATATTTCATTGTGATTGGGCAAACATCAAGAATGGGATCAAAATTGAAGAGGGACTTACATTGGTCAACCTTCAAATCTGTATGTTCTACTCAAAGCACTACCAAGAGGTTCACAAGAGCTTGGGAATTTTGAAAAGAATACTTTTTCACTCTCGACACCATTAGATGCATCAAGACTTGACTATAATGTTTGCGATGAGGATGAATCTTATGTACGATTGGATTGTGAGGGCATAACAGTGTAGGTTCACGAGATCTTGAAATTATTACTATGAGATCATGCTTACAAGTTATTTTTTTATAGGAATCAAAATAGGCTATAGGAGTTAACATATCATCACTATAACTCTCCGTGGTGAAGTAAGTACTATATTCATTCAAATGTTGTCTTTTGCATTTTTTTTTTTTTTTTTTTTTTTGGTTATTTTATGAACTTATTAAGTTTAAGTTTCGGTCTTCTTGTTTTTCATGTATATGAAGACATCTAAACAAGCTGGTAAAAGACAGAAAAAGGACTGTTTAGCTGTCATTGCTGCAATAACACATCAAACAAATGAGCCATTGCTCATATTTGAGAGGGATGCTAATTCTTCGGATACACCATTAGGTGAACAAGTACAAGGAGTAGGTGGTTTTTCACCGAACATTGCTACAGGTGGTAGCCCTCCTCCCAATGAGACCATAACGGAGTCACATAAAAGAAAGGCTAGAAGCAAATTAAAATTGGAAATATTTGTAAGGGATGGAAGACACCAGTTGAGCTCATATTTCATGAAACCGGGCAACTAATAGGTGATGAAACTCCACAATTTAAATTGCTCTAAGGACAATTTCAAGGGAGGTTGTGTCAGTCACTTTACATAATTGATTAGATGTGATTAACGATATGAAAGATCGTATATGGACTCTTCTGAAGGTATTGACCCAATACTCGTGTAATGTTGATTTATAACCTTTATTAATTTCTTAGTTCTTTGCTAGTATGATAGTCACGGATACAAGTATGATTTGTGTTCATGATTTTATATATTCTTTCTGCTAATTTTCTGCCACTTTCTATCCTATCTCTATGTGAGCACAACTACTGGATTATAATTACTTGTTTATTTGCTTAATGCAACAAAAATTTGTGGCTCCTAATAATTATCAGAAAAAGATACTTCAATCTATCGATAAATTATGGCATGATCATAAAGGGGTGAGTGCGTTCTCACAGCGACATGACATATCTTATCAATAAAATGCCAACTCCTCTTTTATCCGGAAAATCCCCATATGAAATTTTATTCAACTCAAAACCGGATTATTCCCATTTGTGTGTCTTTGGTAGTTTATGTTTTGCACATAATCATAATATTAAACATAAATTTGACCAGCGTGCCAAACCTGGTATTTTTGTCGATTACCCTTGTGCTCAAAAAGGTTATCGAATTTTTGACATTGCATCTAAAACTATTTTTACTTCTCGTGATGTCATATTTTATGAAGGAATTTTTTCTTTTCATGATTTGTCTAAATCGATACCATCACTTTCTGATGTCACTCATTTGCCTTTGATTGATAACCCATGTTTTGATTTTCCAATTGGAGAGCATGGTGCCTTTTCTTCTCCCATTGTACCACCAGTTGTTGATACAAATATTGTTGAACAAAATAATCCAATAGTACCTATAACGACCCTGGTTTTTTAGGCTAGCGTGTCCTGTGATGAACCAAAGATTGACCCGATAACGGATCCGAATACGGAAGCGAAAACAGAAAACAAGACTCAAAGAAGTCAAAGTGACCTTCCATGAGGTTGTCGAACTCAATGAGAACTGATGCAGAAGCAAAAAGTCAAAATATGACAAATAAGCCCCCAGGGCCAAAATAGTCATTTTTGAAAAATGTGGATTCGGGTGCCATCGAGCACACCGCTAGAAGGAAAACGAAAAACTAATCAAGATGGACTCAAGAATCGCATGATTCGGAGTCCGGACGAAGGAGAAACGACATGATGACGAAAATAGACACTTAAAGCTTTAAGGGCAAACTGGTAATTATTCAGGAAGAACCGGGTGCAACCGAGCACGCCGTTGGAAAGACAGCAAAAAATTGGTCAAGTTCAAAAAAAAAATTCACTTGAATCGGAGTCCGGACGAAAGAGAAAAGCCCAAAAGAAGAATTGACGTCGCGGCGGCCCGAGGAGGGCCATAGCGCACATGGCGCCCATGCGCGAGCCCACCGGCGCGCATGCCGGCGCCCAAAGACATGGCTGATGGCAGCCCTTGGCTACTGTTACATTTTTTTTTTATCTGCCCAGAACTGAGGCTTGAAACGGAGGTCAAGACGAGTTTTTCTGGAAAAACATAAAGAAGAAACCCCCCCTAAAATCGAGTTTTCTACCCGACAGTATGGACGGAATCGAAAAAAACTCACTGTGATATCCCCAAAATGCCCCTAGATTAGAACTGAACAAGAGGGTCATAAAGCTGCTAAATGAAAACTGGAAGCTGAAACTTCACGAGGGATTTCCGGTACCAAGACGATATTTTCTGGAAAAACACGAAGAAGAAACCCCCCCTAAAATCATGTTTTCTATTCAACCATGTCAAAATAAGAAAATAAAACTGATGTAAAAGGTCCATAATGCCCCTAGATCAGAATATGCAAAAAAAATGTGAAATGAATTCACAAGAGGCTCAAAACAAAAACGATAAGGTTTTGCCCAAAAACGACCATGCACGCAAACGTAACTTACCTATTTGGATGTGCTACAATGGTCCATGACTTCAAAATACCACCGATACAAAATCCGACCCCCCAACGGGCAAAAAGGCAAAAATGGAACTTCAAATGAAAACTCGGAATCCAAAAATACAAAACGGGATCAAATGACCATTTGGCCCTTGGCCACACATCAAACATGATTTATGAGACCCTATGAAAGAATGAGAAAGGAATTCTCACACCTGATGCAACCATGGTGAAGCAATGACTTGTGATTTTTTAAGATTTTCACAATATTTCATGAAATTAAAAAGTACATAGAATACAATATAAAGTTCATTGGCCTCCGGCCTCATCTCATACATATCAAATACATTGAAAGAAGTATACTTAAGTATACATTACATACATGGAATCAAATATACATATTTTGACATATAAGTCTACAAAATGACATTTCATGCTAACATTTGCATAAAATGGAAACTTGAAAGCTACACGACATCCAAGGAATGCTAGGTGTCACGAACCAAGTCTTCGTACCTGAAATATGCCCCAGTATCGTAGGGGTGAGTAACATAAAGCTACTCGTAGGAGATGAGCATGCATCGACCTAGCATTTTACAAATTTATCACCTTAAGGTGAAACATGTTAAAGGGGTTCATGCCACCTAACGTCTATATCGAAATGAGACTCAGGGAGTATTCTAAGCTACCTTAGAGTGTTTCTAGCATAAATCACATCATCTATGCCATTTAAACAATATAGAAGCACGTTATACAAAGCAACAAGATATAGGTTCTTAAAGGTATTAACTTGCAATCTCGAATACAGAAACAACTAAAGTGATCATGTCACCTAACGTCTATGTTCTAAATAAGTCTAAGGAATCATCCTAGGCCATGCTGAACAATCAAACCGTAATTTACAGCTTCAATGCAATCTAACCACATAAAAGCATATTATAGAAGGCAACAAAATACAATTTCTTAAAGCTATCAGCTTGAAATCTAAAGCACGAAAACAACAGAATTGGGTCATGCCACCTAACGTCTAAGTTATAAATAAACCAATAGGATCAATCCTAAGCTTTGTTAGAACGTCAAAACACAATTTTCAATATCGATGCAATTTAACCAACATTGAAACTTCCAATACAACGCATAAAGCACAATTTCGCAAAGTTAACATCATGTAACTTAAAATGGAACGACAAATAAGAAACAACAAATTACAACATCATCTAGTTATCAACTTGAAAATGAAATGCGAAATCAAACAAAGTGGATACTCGGACGTCACGCCAGATCAGACCGACAACATAGTTACTTTAGGGTTACTAGCCCATGGGTAACCTCCCTATGTGCGCACTAGACCATATAGAGGGACTATCCCCCGTACTAGAACCACGTCCTAGCCATAGTCAAACAACGACATCCCCAAGTTTCCAAAATCAACAAGTTGTGCAACAACGCATATATCAACAGGAATATGCAAGATAATCAACTATCTACTAAGCACAACCAAATTTGGAAACCTATACAATACATGCTCTAAATCCACAACTAATATGATATGATGAATGTCGAATCTTCAGTGTACAATTCCTTACACGCTATGCATGAAAGATGTTAAACACGAAGTGTGCAAATCATTACACAAGGCAACAATATATTCAATAAGGAAAACATATTCTCATGAATACAAACATAGCAACTATGTTATCTAATGTTCAAAGCATAACCAGATGAATATACAACAAGTCTAAGTCCATGATTTGAATATAGAAACCACTTCTAAAACACAACTAGATTATGGAGCAAATTGATAGAATTTAAATAGATAAACACAATTAAATTCTCTAGATTCTGATTCAATTTCAAATAATCTCAATTTAATACATGTTAAAGGACATGGCATGGTCATCACCTATATCCATTCTAAAACTCAATTAGGTTGTTGGAACAACAAAGTAGAACTTTAATTAAATCATGCTAATTTAATTACCAAGGTTTCAAAACAACTTCTAATAGTCCCAAATTAATATATACTAGTAAACAAGTCATGGCCAATACAAATATCAAGTTAAAACCTTAATTAAGCTAATGGGACTACAAAATAGATTTTAATTAATTCTTTTAATTAAAATCTCTGGATTTTCAAACTTAACCAAATGCTCTCAAATTAACCTATGTTGGAAAACATGCCAAGGACTAATGTAGTATCACATTACAAGTTTATTTCATTCAATTTACGACCATGTGAATTAAACTTTCACTAAAGTTAAATATAAAACAAAAGTTGCAATTCTCATGCAATAAATCACAATTTAATACATGTGAACAACCATACCAAAACTTAATTTTCTACCATGCCACAATACAATTCCAAGTTGTATCTCACTATGAGGATTAAATCTTAAACATGGAATTTAATTAAATGAAGGGTTTGAAAACCAAACCGAATATTCGAAATCAAATATATGTGAAGTTATATGGCATGTAAGTCATGAATATCAAGTCAGAATTTAAATAGAGTGAATAGTGCACTCGGGGCAAATTAATTAATAATTACTAATTTTTAAAACACCTCCAATCACTTTCAAATTCAACTATGTTGGAGAGCATGCTAAGGCCTAATTTAATATGCTAACACATATTGATTTTAAGCTAGTTAAGGTCATGTGAATTAATCTTTCACCTAAGATAAATATTAAATAAAATCTTTAATACTTATTCAAATGTTCCAATTTTAATACACGACAATGAGCATATCGAGGGGCAATATAAAATCATGCTACATGTTAAAAAAAGTCATGAGCAACCGGGAAAATTAGATCCTGTATAAGAAAAATAAATAATAAAATCTCTAGATTTTATATTTAATCATAGAAACAGGTAGTATAAGCATCACAAGCATGCTATATAACAATAATTTAAACCTAGAACATCTCCTACCTCAATTTGAGATGAAAATCCCAAAGGCCCACCAAAATGGAACGGCTCTGAATCCGATGAAACTACTAGGTTTTGTCGGGGACAACACCGTGAACATAACCCCCATAAAAGCCCCATCAAAATCATAACTTGACCTCAAAACCAAACTCAAGAAATGGTCAAAACTGAATTCTAATAAGGGGGAAAGGTAGAGCACGGCGAGGGGAACAACAAACGTTAAGGCCGAAGACTTTCCATCAAGGAAAAGTGAACCAAAAGAGGAGAGAGAAGATGGCAGCACCCCTTGGGCTGCCATGGGAGCTCTAGGTCGTGCATGAAGAGGGGAGAAGATGAACAATGAAATATCTCACTCCCCTTTTATAGAAATCTCAAAAAGTGCTCCGAACGGGCCCCGTCGGGTCCGAAAAAGTAAAATTTGAGCAGACGAGCTCAAATGGCAAAACTTTGTGAACAAAAAAGATTCAAAATGATAAAATATGAACAACAAAAGAAATGGTGTCGAAAACCGAGTCCCGAGCAGAAAGTTATACCCAAAACAAGTTTGGCACAAACCGGGGCCAAAAACCCTGAAACTGGAAAACATCGACCAAGAGGAAATTCCAAGAGTACATAACTCGACGAAATGTGAAAATGAATCCTGTACGAGGATCCAGGCTCAAACAAGACATTTTACAATAACTTTCATTAATTGCACAATGGCCCCTCAAAAAAGTGAAAACTGCACTTATGGCCCTGAATAAAAATATCTTCCAAAAATATTTTCTTAAAAACCCCTGAAATAAAATATCTTCAAAAGATTTTTACGAAAAACACCCCAAGAAAAGAAAATAATTTCAAAGAACTTTGCATCCATGCCCCTATGGACACCAGGAGCAACCAGAGTACTTTCTTGCAAAAGTAAAGATACGTATTTCTTGGAAACCACTCAAGATGGAGATACATGAAGTTAAAAACCAACTCCGAACACAAGAAGTGTGGTTACGCCAACAAAGTGTCAAACAAGAAAAGGACAAAATAGGGAAAATGACGAAAAGTGAATAGTGTCAAAAAATGAAAAATGTGAAAATGACTCGGTCCTCAAAGGAAGTTGTCAATCCACGGAAAAGAGTCTCAGGAACCAATTCCGAGCACTCGAGATGACACTAAGCGACACGAAATAGAGCTCAGAAAAGAAAATTAAACGAAAAAATTTCATTCGTAAAATTTTAGGAAAAATGAAAGGAAGGCAAATGACTGGGTCGTTACAACCTACCCTCCTTAAAGGAATTTCGTCCCCGAAATTAGGAATATACCAGAGAGAACAGAATAATGACCAAACAAAAGGTCAAATCAAAGGACAGCTCACAACGCACTGAAGGACAAATCCTGAAGTTTAAAGATCAACTAAAGGAACGCGAAACCATGAACTGAGACAACACCTCATACGAATTGGCACGTTAACTCAACGTCAACCACTGAGAGAATCCCAAGAAAATAAAATGTCAAACACAGTGAAAGAAGAGAGTGACAAGGCAGTACGAACAGTGACCAGAACCCGCCCACACTTACTCGTCAGCAAGGTAGCATGATGGTATAAAGCACTAGTTCATAACATGCCCCAACCAGGTCAACTCTGAGAAACCTATTGATACGGATGACATCAATGTCGAAAATGATTATTACCAAAAGCACCGCGGGAACCAGGCATCTGCGAGAGTTGGGGTAGCTAATCCCAAAACTCTGACAACAATGACACTGGCACCATTATACTTAAGGCCTTAGATCTAAAAGCCACGATGGAAAAGGAAATGAAACGGTGCCTCCCTAGCCCACGTCTCACTCCACCAGATAAGGAAAAGGAAATGAATCGCAGTCGTCTACTCTCACATGAGCCTCACTCGTATCAACCAACAGAACAGACAAGAAGGTTCCCTACATGGGTCCTCACAGAATGAATTTCTCCTATCCAAGGAAGAAACTAGTGAAACAAGAGCGCATCCAAGGGATACGATAGATCCTAAGAGATAATGCAAAAACTTGACATAAAGTAAACAAGTAGCATATAACATAGCATAACTATCTACTCACAAAAGTAGTAAACAAGTTGCCACATAAGCAAATAGGCATGTTATCAAATCAAATATGTTATCAAGAAGCACATAAGTATATGGTACGACAAAACATGTGAATGAAAGCGTAAGGTATGCCAACATACGTCGCATACAGTCATGCTAACATAAGCACACTGTAACAACCCGGTCATTTGCCTTCCTTTCCTTTTTCCTGAAATTTTACGAATGAATTTTTTTTTCGTTTAATTTTCCTTTCTGAGCTCTGTTTCATGTCGCTTAGTGTCATCTCGAGTGCTCGAAATTGGTTTCTGAGACTCTTTCATGTGAATTGACAACTTCCTTTGAGGACCGAGTCATTTTCGCATTTTTCGTTTTTCGGACACTATGCGCTATTTTGTCTTTTCCCTATTCTATCATTTTCCCTATTTCGTCTTATCTCTGTTTGTGAGTTTTTGGAACAACCTCAATTCTCATGCTCGGAGTTGGTTTTTGACTTCACGTGCCTTCATCTTAAGTGATTTCCTCGAAATACGCATCTTTACTTTTGCAAGAAAGTACTCTGGTTGCTCCCGGTGTCCATAGGGGCATGGATGCAAAGTTCTTTGAAATTATTTTCTTTTCTTGGGGTGTTTTTCGTAAATATCTTTTGATGATATTTTATTTCAGGTGTTTTTAAGAAAATATTTTTGGAAGATATTTTCATTCTGGACCATAAGTGCAGTTTTCACTTTTTGGAGGGGCCATTGTGCAATTAATGAAAGTTATTGCAAAATGTCTTGTTTTGAGCCTAGATCCCTGTACGGGATTCATTTTCACATTTCGTCGAGTTGTGTACTCTTGGAATTTCCACCTGGTCGATGTTTTCCAGTTTCAGGGTTTTTGGCCCTGGTTAGTGCCAAACTTGTTTTAGGCATAACTTTTTGCTTGGGACTTGGTTTTTGACGCCGTTTCTTCCGTTATTCATATTTTATCATTTTAAATCTTTTTCGTTCACAAAGTTTTGCCATTTGAGCGCGTCTGCTCAAATTTTACTTTTTCGGACCCGGCAGGGCCCGTTCGGGGCACTTTTTGAGATTTCTATAAAAGGGGGGTGAGATATTTCATTTTTCATCTTCTCCCCTCTTCATGCATGACCTGGAGCTCCCATGGCAGCAGAAGGGGTGCTGCCATCTTCTCTCTCCTTTTTTGATTCATTTTTCCTTGATGGAAAGTCTTCGGCCTTAACGTGTGTTGTTCCCCTCGCCGTGCTCTACCTTTCCCCCTTATTAGAATTCAGTTTTAACCATTTCTTGAGTTTGGTTTTGAGGTCAAGTTATGATTTTGATGGGGCTTTCATGGGGGTTATGTTCACGGCGTTGTCCCCAACAAAACCTAGTAGTTTCGTCGGATTCGGAACCGTTCCATTTTGATGGCATTTGAGATTTTCATCTCAAATTGAGGTAGGAGATGTTCTAGGTTTAAATTCTTGTTATATAGCATGCTTGTGATGCTTATACTACTTGTTTGCATGATTAAATATAAAATATAGAGATTTTATTATTTATTTTTCTTATACGGGTTCTAATTTTCCCGATTTCTCATGACTTGATTTAAACATGTAGCATGATTTTATATTGCCCCTTGATATGCTCATTGTCGTGTATTAAAATTGGAACATTTGAATAAGTATTAAAGATTTTATTTAATATTTATCTTAGGTGAAAGATTAATTCACATGGCCTTAACTAGCTTAAAATCAATATGTGTTAGCATATTAAATTAGGCCTTAGCATTCTCTCCAACATAGTTGAATTTGAAAGTGATTGGAGGTGTTTTGAAAATTAGTAATTATTAATTAATTTGATTAATTAATTTGCCCCGAGTGCACTATTCACTCTATTTAAATTCCGACTTGATATTCTTGATTTACATGCCATATAGCTTCACATATATTTGATTTAGAATATTCAGTTAGGTTTTGAAACCTTTTATTTAATTAAATTTCATGTTTAAGATTTAATCCTCATGGTGATATACAACTTGGAATTGAATTGTGGCATGCTAGAAAATTAAGCTTAGGTATAGTTGTTCACATATATAAAATTGGGATTAATTGTATGAGAATTGCAACTTTTATTTTATATTTAACTTTAGTGAAAGTTTAATTTCCATGGTCGTAAATTGAATAAAATAAACTTGTAATGTGATATTACATTAGTCCTTGGCATATTCTCTAAGATATGTTAAATTGAGAGCACTTGATCAAGTTTAAAAATCTAGAAATTTTAATTAAAAGAATTAATTAAAATCTATTTTGTGATCCCATTAGCTTAATTAAGGTTTTAACTTGATATTTGTATTTGCTATGACTTGTTTACTAGAATATATTAATTTGGGACTATTAGAAGTTGTTTTAGAACCTTGGTAATTAAATTAGCATGATTTAATTAAAGTTCTACTTTGTTGTTCCAACAACCTAATTGAGTTTTAGAATGGATATAGGTGATGACCATACCATGTCCTTTAACATGTATTAAATTGAGGTTATTTGGAATTGAATCAGAATCTAGAGAATTTAATTGTGTTTATCTATTTAAATTCTATCAATTTGCTCCATGATCTAGTTGTGTTTTAGAAGTGGTTTCTATATTCAAATCATGGACTTGGACTTGTTGTATATTCATTTGGTTATGTTTTGAACATTGGATAACATAGTTGCTATGTTTGTATTCATGAGAATATGTTTTCCTTATTGAATATATTGTTGCCTTGTGTAATGATTTGCACACTTCGTGTTTAACATCTTTCATGCATAGCGTGTAACGAATCGCACACTGAAGATTCGACATTCATCATATCATATTAGTTGTGGATTTAGAACATGTATTGTATAGGTTTCCAAATATGGTTGTGCTTAGTAGATAGTTGATTATCTTGCATATTCCTATTGATATATGCGTTGTTGCACAACTTGTTGATTTTGGAAACTTGGGGATGTCGTTGTTTGACTATGGCTAGGACGTGGTTCTAGTATGGGGGATAGTCCCTCTATATATAGTCTAGTGCGCACATAGGGAGGTTACCCATGGGCTAGTAACCCTAAAGTAACTATGTTGTCGGTCTGATCTGGCATGACATCCGAGTATCCACTTTGTTTGACTTCGCATTTCATTTTCAAGTTGATAACTAGATGATGTTGTAACTTGCTGTTTCTTATTTATCGTTCCATTCTAAGTTACAGGATGTTAACTTTGCGAAATTGTGCTTTATGCGTTGTATTGGAAGTTCCAATGTTGGTTAAATTGCATCAATATTGAAAATCATGTTTTGACGTTCTAATAAAGCTTAGGATTGATCCTATTGATTCATTTATAACATAGACGTTAGGTGGCATGAACCACTACTGTTATTTTGTGCTTTAGATTCTAAGTTGATGGCTTTGAGAACTTAAACCTTGTTGCATTGTATAACATGCTCTTTTGTTGTTGAATTGCATGGATAATGTGATTTTTGTTAACTTGTATTCAGATATGCTTTTGTTATATTGTGTGAATTACTCTAGACCTAGTTCAATTGTATTGAAAATGCAATTCATGTTAATATATGCTCAAGCATTCTTCTTGTCGTGCTCTTTAGATTATCCCAACTATGATTCGTTTCATACACGTATGTATATCATGATTCTTGTTGCTTAGACTCTAAGGTAGCTTAGGTTGCTCCCCGAGTCTTACTTGGACATAGACGTTAGGTGTCATGAGCCCCTTTAACATGTTTCACCTTAAGGTGATAAATTTGTAAAATGTTAGGTCGATGCATGCTCATCTCCTACGAGTAGCTTTATGTTACTCACCCTTACGATATTGGGGCATATTTCAGGTACGAAGACTTGGCTCGTGAAGCCTAGCATTCTTTGGATGTCAAGTAGCTTTCAAGTTTCCATTTCATGCAAATGTTAGCATGAAATGTCATTTTGTAGACTTATATGTCAAAATATGTATGTTTGATTCCATGTATGTAATGTGTACTTAAGTACACTCCTTTCAATGTATTTTATATGTATGAGATGTGGCCGGAGGCCAATGACATATATATTGTATTCTATGCAACTTTTTAACTTCATGAAATGTTATGAAAAACTTGAAAAATCACAAGTCATTGCTTCACCACGGTTGCATCGGGTGTGGGAATTCCATTTTCATTCTTTTATAGGGTCTTATTAATCTTGTATGAAGTGTGGCCAAGGGCCAAACGGTCATTTGATCCCGTTTTGCATTTTTGGATTCCATGTTTTCCATTCCAAGTCCATTTTTGCCTTTTTGCCCGTTGGGGCGTCGGATTTTGCATCGGCTATATTTTTAAGCCATGGACCATTGTAGCGCATCTAAATAGGTAAGTTACGTTTGCGTGCATAGTCATTTCCGGGCAAAACCTCATCGTTTGTGTTTTGAGCCTCTTGTGAATTCATTTTGCATTTTTTTTGCATATTCTGATCTTGGGCCATTATAGACCTTTCACATCAGTTTTATTTTCTTCTTTTGACATGGTTCAATAGAAAACATGATTTTAGGGGGGGGTTTCTTCTTCGTGTTTTTCCAGAAAATTTCGTCTTGGTATCGGAAATCCCTCGTGAAGTTTCAGCTTCCAGTTTTCATTTAGCAGCTTTATGACCCTCTTGTTCAGTTCTGACCTAGGGGCAATTTCGGGATTTCACAGTGAGTCTTTTTCGATTCCGTCCACTATGTCAGGTAGAAAACTCGATTTTAGGGGGGGTTTCTTCTTCGTGTTTTTCCAGAAAAATTCGTCTTGACCTCTGTTTCAAGCCTCAGTTCTGGGCAGATCAAAAAAAATGTAGCAGCAGCCAAGGGCTGCCACCAGCCATGTCTTTGGGCGCCGGCATGCACGCCAGTGGGCTCGCGCATGGGCGCCGTGTGCGCCATGGCCCCTCGTCGGTACGCCGCGACGTCAATTCTTCTTTTGGGCTTTTCTCCTTCATCCGGACTCCGATTCAAGTGAAATTTTTTTTGAACTTGACTAATTTTTCGCTGCCTTTCCAACGGTGTGCTCGGTTGCACCCGGTTCTTCCTGGATAATTACCAGTTTACCCTTTTTGCTTTAAGTGCTCGTTTTTCTTCGTCATGTCGTTTCTCCTTCGTTCAGACTCCGAATCATGCGATTCTTGAGTCCATCTTGATTAGTTTTTCATTGTCCTTCCAGTGGTGTGCTCGGTGGCACCCGAATCTACAATTTTTAGAAATGACTATTTTGCCCCTGGGGGCTTAATTGTCATATTTTCGATCTTTTGCTTCCGCATCAGTTCTTGTTAAGTTCCACGACCTCATGGAAGGTCACTTTGACTTCTTAGAGTCTTGTTTTTTGTTTTTGCTTCCGCATTCAGATCCGTTATCGGATCATCCTTACGGTTCATCACACGGCGCCCATGCGCGAGCCTACCGGCGCGCGTGCTGGCACCCAAAGACATGGCTGGTGGCAGTGCTTGGCTACTACTACATTTTTTTTTGATCTGCCCAGAACTGAGACTTGAAACGGAGGTCAAGACGAGTTTTTCTGGAAAAACACAAAGAAAAAACCCCCCCTAAAATCGAATTTTCTACCCGGTTAGGCGGACGAAATCGAAAAACACTCACTGTGATATCCCCAAATGCCCCTAGATCAGAACTGAACAAAAGGGTCATAAAGCTGCTAAATGAAAACTGGAAGCTGAAACTTCACGAGGGATTTTCGGTACCAAGACGACATTTTATGGAAAAACACGAAAAAGAAACCCCCCCTAAAATCATGTTTTCTATTCAACCATGTCAAAATAAGAAAATAAAACTGATATGAAAGGTCCATAATACCCCTAGATCAAAATATGCAAAAAAAATGAGAAATGAATTCACAAGAGGCTCAAAACACAAACGATAAGGTTTTGCCCGGAAACAACCATGCACACAAACGTAACTTACCTATTTGGACGTGCTACAATGGTCCACGACTTAAAAATACCACCGATACAAAATCCGACCCCCCAACGGGCAAAAAGGCAAAAATGGAACTTAGAATGAAAACTCAGAATCCAAAAATACAAAACGGGATCAAATGACCGTTTGGCCCTTGGCCACACTTCAAACATGATTTATGATGACCGTTTGGCCCTTGGCCACACTTCAAACATGATTTATGAGACCCTATGAAAGAATGAGAATAGAATTCTCACACCCGATGCAACCATGGTGAAGCAATGACTTGCGATTTTTCAAGATTTTCACAATATTTCATGAAGTTAAAAAGTACATAGAATACAATATAATGTTCATTGGCCTCCGGCCTCATCTCATACATATCAAATACATTGAAAGAGGTATACTTAAGTACACATTACATACATGGAATCTGTAATGACCCGGTCATTTTCATTCCTTTCCTTTTCTCGGATTTTCACAGATATTTTTTTTTCGTTGATCTTTTCCTTTCTGAGTTCGGTTTCTCGTCACTTAGTGTCATCTTGAGTACTCAGGAATGGTTTCTGAGACTCTTTTCGGTGGATTGACGACTTCCTTTGAGGACTGAATCATTTTCACATTTTCACTTTTGTGACACTATTCACTTTCGTCTTTTTTTCGGTTGTCACTTTGTTAGCATAACCTCACTTTTCGTGTTCGGATTTGATTCAAATTTTGCATGCATCCATGATATTTAAATTCCATACTATGTGTATTTTCACTTTTGTAGAAAAGCATGCTAAGTGCTTACTTTTCTTGTAAAGAGTATAGATGCATGACTTTTTTGTAATTTTCTAAACTTTAGGGGGTTTTGTGTAATTACTGTAAAGTAATTATTTTTCGCCTTAGGGACCATTTTGCAATTTAATTTGGAAGATATTTTCAAAAAGAATTTTTTTGCAATTTCCGGAAAGTGTGACAAGTGTCACACTCTCATTGGTCCACTTGTTGTGATGTGTGTGGAAACACTTTGAGGCCTTGGATGAGGACATGTGGAGGGTGGAGATTTAACCACTTGTTGGCCTAGGATTGGTGCACTTGTTGGCTTGGATGGTTGACAAGTGTAGGCTTGAGATTTAGCCTAGGATGGAGCCTTGGATTTGTGATAAGTGTAGGCTCACAATTTGATCTTGCATTAGTGTGTGTGTGAGAGGTAGTGTAAGAGCACATAGTGAGTGGAGGATCTCTATCCCTTCCACTCATATTTCATCTTCATCATTTTTCATTTCCTCCCTCTTTTGTAAAGAAAACCCTAGTCTCCATGGATGGAGCCTAAAGCCTTAAGCTTTGACCTTGATTTTTGAAAGCCTTCCATTGATTTTCAAGCTTGAACTTGGGAATACATTTTGTTCCCCTCATCTTCCTCTTCATAACCCTAGAAGGGTTTGCCATTTTGTGTTGATTTTGCCTTGGATTCTAGAGAGACACTTCTCTAGTGAGGTAGGGAATGTTATAGGGTTATATGTTTGTTGTCTTGCATATCTTTGATGCTTATACAACTTGTATGCATGTAGTGTACTAATTTGAGAAATTATGATTAATGGTAGTTTGCTTATAACTCATTTTAGACTTGGTAAATGGCATGGCCATGAGTTGATCTTTGATATATATTAATTTGGGTTGATTTAGATGAGTTTTCAAATCTAAAGATTAAATGGATTTAATTTGGTTTAAATTCTAGTAAATTATGTTTTGCTTGTAATCCATTTTAGACTAGATATATGGTATGACCATGACTTAGTGCTTGATATAAATTAATTTGAGATCATTTGGACAACTTTTGAAATCTAGAGATTTAATTGATCTAAATTAATTAAATTCTATTTGATATATGTAAAGACCATGATATGTTGCTTAACATATATTAATTTGAGGTTATTTGAAATCTAGAGAATTTAATTACCTTGTTTAATTAAATTCTATCTAATGGCTCAATGGATCTATTGGTATTTTAGAAGTTGTTTCTATATTCAAATCATGGACTTGAACTTGTTATGTATTCACTTGATTGTGTTTTGAGCATTGGACAACTTTATTGTTATATTTATATTCATAAGAACATGTTTTCTTTATAGAATATATTAATGCCATGTGTAGTGAATTGCACACTTTGTAATTGACATTATGTCTGTCATTTTAGAATTGAAACTCTAAAGCATGGATTGTGTGGTTTCAACCTACTTGTGCATGGAATGTGTTTTCATGCATTATATAAGTTATGTTAAGTTGTGAACTTATTTGGTTTAATTTTGGAATCGTGGAACATTGTTGAGTTGAGATGGCTAGGGTTTGGCTCTAGTACGGGGACGTGAGTCCTCTAAGTCATTGAGATAGTGCGCACTTAGGGTGGTCTTCCCTGCGGGTTAGTGCCCGGAATAACCATTGAGGTCTCGACAGAATTCCGAGCTTAGATGTCCAAGTCTTCCATTATTTGTTTTCGCATTCAATTCCAAGTTAACAATCATGTTTATATTGTAACTTGTGGTTTTAGTTATTGGCGATTTTAATGTTGTTAAGTACATCCATGTTTATAATTTTAATGAATCATTTTTATGTTGTTAAGTACATCCATACTAAATTGATATATTTAGTTGATTTCACACTTTTAGATTTCTAGTTGATAACCTAGAGAACCTATGTCTTGATGTGTGGTATTAGATATTCTAATTATGCTAAATTGTTATATTTAGTTGATGCTGCATTTTAGACTTCAAGTTGATTACCTTGAGAATCTATATGTTGTTGCTTTGTGTAAGCATGACCCTATGTTGCTAAAATTGCATGAATGAGGTGATTGATGCTAGAAATGATCCTAGGTAGCTAGGATGCTCCTTGAGTCTCACCTTTGACATAGACGTTAGGTAGAATGAACCACAATAATTAAATCATGCAAACTTGTAAAACGTAGGTCGATGCATGCCCATTTCCTACGAGTAGCTTTATGTTACTCACCCCTACGATACTGGGGCATATTTCAGGTACAAGAATCAAGGTTGCGATTCTCATCATGCTTGGATGATTGGTGGACTTGAAGATTTTTATTTCTTGTAAAGGTTGGCTTGAAAAGCCATTTGTAGCCTTATATGTCAAAAAATGTATATTTGAATTTAAACATGTAATGTGTACACGAGTGCACTCCTTATAATGTATTTGACATGTATAAGATGAGGCCGGAGGCCAATGACATGTATTTGTATTCTATATAGTTTTGACTTCATGAAATATCATGAGAATATTGAAAAAATGTTAAGTTTTGTCTCACTATGTTTGCATCGGGTGTGGGAATTCCATTTTGATTCTTCCGTAGGATCTCAATAATCATGCATGAAGTGCGGCCAAGGGCCAAATGGTAATTTCCAACCATTTGCTAATTTTGGTTTTCAAAATTTCCATTTCAAATTCATTTTCGCCTTTTTGGCCGTCAGGGGGTCGGATTTTGCATCGGTCATTTTCGGGAGCCGCGGACCATTTCCGCGCGCTCAAAATCACTTATTACGTTTGCGTGCATATTCGTTTCAACCTAGAAGTGCATTTGGGGTCAAAAGTATGTTTGGTGCAAACTTACATTTTTTGCCGTTTTGAGCCTAAACTGAGCATAAGGGCATTTTGTGGTTTTCACTTGAAAAAAAAAGTTTTCTTTTGGCATGGTTGGCTAGAAAACATGATTTTGAGGGTAGTTTCTTCTTTGTGTTTTTCTCAAAAAGGCCCAGAAAGTCCTCAAAATTGCATTTCAAGTCAGCATTTTAGGAGTAGCCTACAGGAGTTCGAGCGCTCTAAATGGGGAGTTCGAGCGCTCGAATTTTGGGCAGATTTCTTAGGGTAATTTTTGAGCACTCGAAGTCCTTGATCGAGCGCTCGAAGTACTGTTCATGGGTGTGTGTGTCTTGGTTCAGCACTGCACCTCCGACTTCAAATCATCATAACTTCTTCGTTTTAACTCCGAATTGGTCCGTTCTTGAGTCTAAATTGATCGCGTTGAAATAAGCTGCCAAATGGTACCAATTAGAGCTTCAGATTCTTCGTGTGGCTCAATTTATTCAAGTTTTAGTAAGGTAGTGTTTATTTTTGGTTCGAACCGGGATAGGGTTTCCCTTTCTTCGACTTCAGAACTTGATATATTTGCCGTCCGGACTCTGAAGCAAGTGATTCTTGAGTATATCCTTATTAATTTTTTGTTATCTTTCCAATGGTATGCACGGTGGCACCCATTTTAGTGTAGAATTGCCATTTTGCCCCTAGGTTCATTCTTATCCGTTTTTGAAATGTTGTTTCCATATTTTCTTCCTTTGGGTTTCGTGACCTCGTTGAGGGTCACATTGGTGTCTTAGAGGAGTGTTGTATCTCTAGAGACCATTGTTCTATCTTTTGCTTCCGCATTTTGGATCTGTTTTGGGTCATCACAGGACACACTGGGTTGAAAAATCCAGGGTTGTCACAGAATCAAATATACATATTTTGACATATAAGTCTACAAAATGACATTTCATGCTAACATTTGCATGAAATAGAAACTTGAAAGCTACACGACATCCAAGGAATGCTAGGCGTCATGAACCAAGTCTTCATACCTGAAATATGCCCCAGTGTCGTAGGGGTGAGTAACATAAAGCTACTCGTAGGAGATGAGCATGCATCGACCTAGCATTTTACAAATTTATCACCTTAAGGTGAAACATGTTAAAGGGGTTCATGCCACCTAACGTCTATATCGAAAAGAGACTCAGGGAGCATCCTAAGCTACCTTAGAGTGTTTCTAGCATAAATCACATCATCTATGCCATTTAAACAATATGGAAGCACGTTATACAAAGCAACAAGATATAGGTTCTTAAAGGTATTAACTTGCAATCTCGAATACAGAAACAACTAAAGTGATCATGTCACCTAACGTCTATGTTCTAAATAAGTCTAAGGAATCATCCTAGGCCATGCTGAACAATCAAACCATAATTTACAGTTTCAATGCAATCTAACCACATAAAAGCATATTATACAAGGCAACAAAATACAATTTCTTAAAGCTATCAGCTTGAAATCTAAAGCACGAAAACAACAGAAGTGGGTCATGCCACCTAACCTTTAAGTTATAAATGAATCAATAGGATCAATCCTAAGCTTTGTTAGAACATCAAAACACAATTTTCAATATCGATGCAATTTAACCAACATTGGAACTTCTAATACAACGCATAAAGCACAATTTCACAAAGTTAACATCATGTAACTTAAAATGGAACGACAAATAAGAAACAACAAGTTACAACATCATCTAGTTATCAACTTGAAAATGAAATGCGAAATCAAACAAAGTGGATACTCGGACGTCACACCGGATCAGACCGACAACATAGTTACTTTAGGGTTACTAGCCCATGGGTAACCTCCCTATGTGCGCACTAGACCATATAGAGGGACTATCCCCCGAACTAGAACCACATCCTAGCCATAGTTAAACAACGACATCCCCAAGTTTCCAAAATCAACAAGTTGTGCAACAACGCATATATCAATAGGAATATGCAAGATAATCAACTATCTACTCAACACAACCAAATTTGGAAACCTATACAATACATGCTTTAAATCTACAACTAATATGATATGATGAATGTCGAATCTTCAGTGTATGATTCGTTACACGCTATGCATGAAAGATGTTAAACACGAAGTGTGCAAATCATTACATAAGGCAACAATAAATTCAATAAGGAAAACATATTCTCATGAATACAAACATAACAACTATGTTATCCAATGTTCAAAACATAACCAAATGAATATACAACAAGTCTAAGTCCATGATTTGAATATAGAAACCACTTCTAAAACACAACTAGATCATGGAGCAAATTTATAGAATTTAAATAGATAAACACAATTAAATTCTCTAGATTCTGATTCAATTCCAAATAACCTCAATTTAATACATGTTAAAGAACATGGCATGGTCATCACCTATATCCATTCTAAAACTCAATTAGGTTGTTGGAACAACAAAGTAGAACTTTAATTAAATCATGCTAATTTAATTACTAAGGTTCTAAAACAATTTCTAATAGTCCCAAATTAATATATACTAGTAAACAAGTCATGGCGAATACAAATTGCAAGTTAAAACCTTAATTAAGCTAATGGGACCACAAAATATATTTTAATTAATTCTTTTAATTAAAATCTCTAGATTTTCAAACTTAACCAAATGCTTTCAAATTAACCTATGTTGGAAAACATGCCAAGGACTAATGTAATATCATATTACAAGTTTATTTCATTCAATTTACGACCATGCGAATTAAACTTTCACTAAAGTTAATTATAAAACAAAAGTTTCAATTCTCATACAATAAATCCCAGTTTAATACATGTAAACAACCATACCAAAACTTAATTTTCTAGTATGCCACAATACAATTCCAAATTGTATATCACTATGAGGATTAAATCTTAAACATGGAATTTAATTAAATGAAGGGTTTGAAAACATAACCGAATATTCTAAATCAAATATATGTGAAGCTATATGGCATGTAAGTCAAGAATATTAAGTCGGAATTTAAATAGAGTGAATAGTGCACTCGAGGCAAATTAATTAATCAAATTAATTAATAATTACTAATTTTCAAAACACCTCCAATCACTTTCAAATTCAACTATGTTGGAGAGCATGCTAAGGCCTAATTTAATATGCGAACACATATTAATTTCAAGCTAGTTAAGGCCATGTGCATTAATCTTTCACCTAAGATAAATATTAAATAAAATCTTTAATACTTATTCAAATGTTCCAATTTTAATACACGACAATGAGCATATCGAGGGGCAATATAAAATCATGGTACATGTTTAAACTAAGTCATGAGCAACCGAGAAAATTAAATCCTGTACAAGAAAAATAAATAATAAAATCTCTAAATTTTATATTTAATCATGCAAACAAGTAGTATAAGCATCACAAGCATGCTATATAACAAGAATTTAAACCTAGAATATCTCCTACCTCAATTTGAGATGAAAATCCCAAAGGCCCACCAAAATGGAACGGCTCCGAATCCGATGAAACTACTAGGTTTTGTCGGGGACAACGCCGTGAACATAACCCCCATGAAAGCCCTATCAAAATCATAACTTGACCTCAAAACCAAACTCAAGAAATGGTCAAAAATGAATTCTAATAAGGGGGAAAGGTAGAGCACGGCGAGGGGAACAACAAACGTTAAGGCCAAAGACTTTCCATCAAGGAAAAGTGAACTAAAAGAGGAGAGGGAAGATGGCAGCACCCCTTGGGCTGCCATGGGAGCTCTAGGTCGTGCATGAAGAGGGGAGAAGATGAAAAATGAAATATCTCACCCCCCTTTTATAGAAATCTCAAAAAGTGCCCCGAACGAACCCCGTCGGGTCCGAAAAAGTAAAATTTGAGCAAACGTGCTCAAATGGCAAAACTTTGTGAATGAAAAAGATTCAAAATGATAAAATATGAACAACAAAAGAAACGGCGTCTAAAACTGAGTCCCGACCAGAAAGTTATACCCAAAACAAGTTTAGCGCAAACTGGGGCCAGAAACCCTGAAACTGGAAAACATCAACCAGGAGGAAATTCCAAGAGTACACAACTCGACGAAATGTGAAAATGAATCCCGTATGAGGATCCAGTCTCAAACAAGACATTTTGCAATAACTTTTATTAATTGCACAATGGCCCCTCCAAAAAGTGAAAACTGCATTTATGGCTCAGAATAAAAATATCTTCCAAAAATATTTTCTTAAAAACCCCTGAAATAAAATATCTTCAAAATATATTTACAAAAAACACCCCAAGAAAAGAAAATAATTTCAAAGAACTTTGCATCCATGCCCCTATGGACACGGGGAGCAACCCGAGTACTTTCTTGCAAAAGTAAAGAGACGTATTTCGTGGGAACCACTCAAGATGAAGATACATGAAGTCAAAAACCAACTCCGAACACAAGAAGTGTGGTTATGCCAACAAAGTGTCAGACGGGGAAAAGACAAAATAGGGAAAATGACGAAAAGTGAATAGTGTCGAAAAACGAAAAATGTAAAAATGACTCGGTCCTCAAAGGAAGTTGTCAATCCACGGAAAAGAGTCTCAAGAACCAATTCCGAGCACTCGAGATGACACTAAGTGACACGAAACAGAATTCAGAAAAGAAAATTAAATGAAAAAATTTCATTCATAAAATTTCAGGAAAAAGGAAAGGAAGGCAAATGATTGGGTCGTTATAGTACCACTTACTATTAATCAAAATTTATCTAATAATTCTGAACCACCTAGTGTGCAACCAAATCCCATACTTTCTTCTGCAGGTACAATGCCAATTGTTCGGCCTAGTCGCAATCGGCGACCATTACCTTACTTGGATGATTATCATTGTTCCACTGCCATTCATGAACATGTGCCCTCTCCATCTGATTCCAAGTTGGCAGGTACACCCTACCTACTCCATCAATATATCTCTAGTTCTAACTTTTCAGTTGCACACAGAGGGTTTCTTTCTACAATTTGTTCCACAAATGAGCCTAAAACCTTCTCCAAGGCTATGAAGTCACCACAATGGAGGGTTGCCACGGAAAAGAAAATAAATAAAAAATAATAATTATTTTTATTTGTTACCTTAATTACCTAATTTATTCCACCAACTACTTACCTAAGTGAAGATGTCCTCATTCACCGACCTACAAAATCAGTCCATGGTTTACATAGTTTGAATTTTTATTTTTATTTTGTATATCCTTTCTTTACTTTATAATATATGTTACGATCTTTGGGCCGTGACTTAAGGCCATAACCTAATCAGAGGTCATGTTATGAATTTGACCTAAGTTCATATTTATATTATTTTCTTTTCTTATTTTATATTTTTATTTTATTAATTTATTTTACTGTTTATTACCTCTTACTCATTTTTTATATACCATTCTTGGGGTCATGGCTTAGACCATGGGTCTGGCTAATGGATCTAGAATGATAATGTCCAAAAATTTTAAAGTTGACCAAAATGCCCTTCTTTGAATTGAAGCTTGTTCCATTTGATTGTTTTGCATCCCTTTGAAAATGCTAAGTGCCTTTTTTTTGGTCAGTTATTGTAACACTCTCTGGATATTTCAATAAAGAAGTGTATATTTGTGATTTGGCAACTTGCAAATAAGATCAGCCAAATGCAACCACTTAAACCACATAGAATCAAGCTGCCCTCTCAGCTTCATAAATCCACCACACAAGAGAAGGAGTATTATCACCCCTCAGAAGAAATCTACAAAGTTTCAGGAAAAGCTTCAAATTTAAAATAGAAGTAAATGGTTATAACGGTCCAGATGCTTTGTGATCCGACTCAAAAGCTTAAGCTATTAGGTAGGGCTAACACCCAATCCATATATATCCATTTCACTTCCCATCCGGATCTGATGTGGGACAAGACTCCCCTTGTAACAATGCAGCTTGGAACTCATCATGCACACTCCGGTGCAAAAATGACATAATACTCAATACTGATGAATGACTCTTTCTAGTGGGCAATTCAGATGCCGGAGGAGATACTGAAAACATATGGTAGTAGTAATTAAATTCTCTAGATTTCAAATCATTTCCAAATGGCCTCAAATTAATATATGTTAAAGAACATAGCATGGTCATCAACAATATGAAGTCAAAAATCCAATTAAGTGGCTAAAACACTGAAAATAAAATTAATTAAACTAATTAATTAATTTTATCTAGATTTCTAAAACAACTCCAATAAAGAAATAAATAAATAATAAGCTGAAGGGAACTAAATAATAAATCCTTATTTTAAAAAAAATCCTTAAATAAATAATAATTAAAAATAGCATAATAAAATCCTCCAATTATCAGATACTAATAATTAATTAAACTACAACTCGGGAATCCATACTGTGGACCCCTAATAATATCCTAATTGAAATAATTGAAAAGAGGGTTAAGGAGGATGTTTCATATCCGGTCTTTGATATTTTAGACTAGTGAGTTGACACAACGTCTTGCTAGAGACGTTAAACACTGACATTCGTAGTTATTTTATTTTATTTTTATTATTATTTTATCACTTAATATTTATTAACTTTTTTTCAACTCGAAAGTTTTGACGCATCCTGGACACAATGGCAAGGTCCATTTTATTTACTTTAGTACTAAATTTATTTATTTCTCAAGTTTTACTCAAACTTGAATTGGCTAGGGTGCAAAATTACGATTTAGCCCCTTACTTTGATGGAATATTAGAAATCGCTTTACAAAGTGGACTTTAGGTGTATCCTATGGTTTTGAGACGTTCCGGTTCCGATGGTGATATCCATTTTATGATCCGGTGGTTGGATTTTCTGATTTTCTTAGCTCGGCCAAACTAGTTTTATCGAAATACCCCTACAAATCGGTAGGGGCAAAATGGGATGTCTACACAAAAGTTATAAATCTCAAATTCCGAAGGAAATAATATATATTTCCAATTTGATAACGGGTACTATTAAGTGAATCTAATGACTATAGAGATTTGATTCAAAGAAGGAATTGCAAAGTAAAAATGTAAGCAAAGACTGCCATCTGGGTTTTGATTCAAAGAAGGAAATAAAAAAGTAAAAATAGAAAATTTTCATGGAACGTTGAGAGGAATTAGAGTTTTGAATAATAAAAAAATTAAAAAGCAATATGCTTTTGATGGAACTAGAAGGAAAGGAGGGACGAATTAGGGTTCGGATTAAAGAAGTTAAAAAAGAAATAATGAAAAAAAACAAAAAGGGAAGGAGAGAAATAAGAAAACGAAAAGGAAAGAAGGGACAGATGAAATAAAGTTAACTTCAATGTTCCATTACTTGCCTTTTTATTGTGCCAAGACAAACAAGGCCTTAAGAAGCTCACTGCAGGGGATTGCATGGAAATCCGCTTCAGAAGATTCGTGCCCTATTCATGACGTCATATTAACTTGATTGGACTATGACTTGGAATCAAACTCGTTTTTACTTTTTCTTTATTTTTTTCGAAAAAAATCGAATTTATATATTTTCTGTTGTAGACCCAGGTTCAAGACCCAGCGCAACGGAAATATTCTCCAATTACTTCTTCTTCTTCTTCTTCTTCTACTTCTTCTTCTTACAACGGATATATTTTTAAACTCTACCTTTCTTACGCTCTAATTAAGGGTTTCAATTTCGGAAACCTCATCTTCATCACGGGCACGGTTGAAACTCGCCTTTCCTATCCTCCAATTAGGGTTTCAATTTCGAAAGATCTGAGGTAATTTCTTCTTCTTCTTCACTCACCCACATACGTATTCACACGAAGAACATGAAAATGATAACTGCTTTTTTTTTTCTTTCTTTCTTTTAGACATTTGAATGCTGTTTAATTTCTCTTGAATTGTTGCTTTATACTCAAACCCTAGAACCATGCGTTAAGTGCACATGATGTACTCTTATACAGATTTCTGTACCAAAAATATGAAACCTGTGAAGAAGCAAACCTGACCAGCCAGTGTCATTCGTTTTTACTTTTTCTTGACTCTTTTTTAAAAAAAAAATCAAATTTATATGTTTAAGAAAATACTTTTACATTGTTCTTAAACATATACTTTTACATTGTTAATCAATAAAAAACATATACTTTTACATTTAATTAACATCGTCTGTTTTAGACTTGTAGTCTAGTTGGTCAGGCTACCGGCTCTCACCCGAGAGACCCGGGTTCAAGACCCGGGGCAACGGAAATATTCTCCCGTTAGGGTTTCAACTTCGAAAGTTCTTCTTCACTCAACGGAAAAAATTTCAAGTCCCGGCAACGGAAATATTTTTGAACTCTGCCTTTCTTACGCTCTAATTAAGGGTTTCAATTTTAAAAGTTCTTCTTCTTCACTCAACGGAAAAAATTTGAAGTCCCGGCAACGGAAATATTTTTGAACTCTGCCTTTCTTACGCTCTAATTAAGGGTTTCAATTTCGGAAACCTCATCTTCATCACGCGCACAGTTGAAACTCGTCTTTCCTATCCTGCAATTAGGGTCGACTCTGCCTTTCTTACGCTCTAATTAAGTGTTTCAATTTCGGAAACCTCATCTTCATCACTCGCACGGTTGAAACTCGTCTTTCCAATCCTCCAATTAGGGTCAACTCTGCCTTTCTTACGCTCTAATTAAGGGTTTCAATTTCGGAAACCTCATCTTCATCACGCGCACAGTTGAAACTCGTCTTTCCTATCCTGCAATTAGGGTCGACTCTGCCTTTCTTACGCTCTAATTAAGTGTTTCAATTTCGGAAACCTCATCTTCATCACGGGCACGGTTGAAATTCGCCTTTCCTATCCTCCAATTAGGATTTCAATTTCGAAAGATCTGAGGTAATTTCTTCTTCTTCTTCTTCTTCTTCTTCTTCACTCACCCACATACGTATTCACACGAAGAACATGAAAATGATAACTGTTTTTTTTTTTAGACATTTGAATGCTGTTTAATTTCTCCTAAATTGTTGCTTTATACTCAAATCCTAGAACCATGTGTTAAGTGCACATGATGTACTCATAAACAGATTTCTGTACCAAAAATATGAAACCTGTGAAGAAGCAAAATGTGAACTTTCTTGTAAATTTCAACTCTTGTATACTAAAGATTGCTTTAATTGTTGTTCCTTAGTAATTAAACCGTAAAAGCATGTCTACGTGGCTCATAAATACATATGTGTCTATGTTTCCCCAATTTTTCAAAATATTCACATTCTAATTATTCTAGAGTTTGATTTGTATCTAAAGACAGTGATTAATCAGTTTTAGTGTGAGATTGCGCAAGTTGTGTACACAATAATCTATACTGATTTTCTGAATCTGTATGCTGTTAGCAGTTTTAAAGACTTTAATGCTAATAAGAAATTGGGACTTGATCGCTGGGCAAAATTTGGTTCTCTAGATACATCTAGTTGTTTTATTTGTGAAATTAAGGTGGCGGATTGGGAAGGTAATTGATGATTGGAACTAAGGTGAGAGACTGGCTCTAGGTGCGAAAATCATAGCTTCGTAAATTGACTAAAGCTGAACTGCTTTGAATGTCACTCGTATTGGCTATTCCTCTGGGTTTTCTAGATCCTGCACTAAGGTGATGGTACCTGGTTGAGAAGAGTTGATATGGTGAAAGCATAATTTGAACAGCTTCTTTTGGGGTTCTTGGATCGAAGTTTTATGCTTTATTTCTGAATGCATGACTAAGCCTTTAGGAACTCTTGACTGATAGACATGGTCCAATTTTGGCCTCTACTAATCCCAACATCTAGATATATTGTAAGGTTACATTTCTATTATTTTTTTAGAAAATTGAATACATTTGATTCATTATCTTCACCCTGTCATTCCTTTTCCGTTCTCCCCTGTCCCGGTCATTCCTTTTCCGTTCTCCTCTGTGGTCAAAAACACTTTGGTGGCTTACACAGTTACATGTCAGCTCAACAAAGTTATATCCTGAAAATATGTGGGATGCTTGGGCCAAATTATAATTTAGATAAGGGAACTTGGCTGGGCCTATATCTTGGTCATTTGGCATGACAACCTTTTTGATGCACTTATGATGTTCTGTGCTCATGCCCTGAAAGCTTGTGTGTGCTTGTTGTGCATAGGTGCAAGTAGAACTGCTCTTATGGCGAAGTACATGACACCATAACTTGTTTTTCTTTCTTCTTTTCTAAAACATTTGTTAAGTTTTTTAATTAGAAATACAACATAGTGTTTTAATATATCATTTCTGCTTTAACTCAAACTTCTTTCCTTGTTTCACTTCATCTCAGTGGCCACTTTGAAAGCTCATCGTATGATTTGTGTTAGAACTGATGTTTGCTCTTGTATGTCATAGGCAAGGACTCTTTGCCTACATTTCACTTCTGGAGCCATGGCTTTGGGGGATGAGATGATGGAAGGTTCTGTTTCTTCTCAGAAACTTGATTTCATGGAGGGCGATCAGAGTTGTGATTTGCTTTCCTCGGAAGATTTTGCCTGGCTTGATTCCTGCCTGATCAATGATCCTGAAATATCATACAGCACTGATGAG
The DNA here is from genome assembly GCF_030987335.1 of Cornus florida. NCBI lineage: Eukaryota > Viridiplantae > Streptophyta > Magnoliopsida > Cornales > Cornaceae > Cornus > Cornus florida. The sequence goes on along the minus strand of NW_026775573.1, from coordinate 73,119,525 downwards.
AATTCTTTCAAAGATGCCTTACTGGAAATTCAAATTTCTCAACATGATTCACTTGACAATTTCCTATCTAGAAGAGATTGTTTTCCCGGTGAAACTGACACTCAGATTCTTCCTTCTAGTGAAGAGGCAACCACTTCACAGAGCCTGAGGGCAAGGATTGATGATATTTTTCTCACTAATGAAGCAGCAGAAATGGAAATTGAAAATGATGGTCGTATAATCCTCAAGAAGACTGATTTCTTAAGGTCGAGATCCAACTTGGTAAATTATTTTCTGCCAAATTACAATGGCGACGTCAAAGGAACTGAAAACACTGAACCTGGGTTGGATTTGGGTTTTACGGGCGTTTTGATGGAGCAATCAATCGGCGATATTTTCAGGTTTTGGGATTTGGACATTCCAGCTGAGAAGGATGGACTTACCCGGTCTTTAACTTCAGGGCCTCGTGGGATTAGTCGAGGTGCGCGCAAGCTGGCCCGGACACCCACGATTATCAAAAAGAAAAGAAGAAGAAAAAAAGATAGACTTACCAAGCAGCTGAACAAGGCCCTTGCAGAAAGTTCCTTACAACCATTTGATGGTCTCATTTTTGGTATTGCAGGCCTGTCGTTAAATCAAAATTGTTGTTAGAATAATTCTGTAAAATGATTAGAATTTCGGAGTGTATATCAAACTACCTAGTGCTCTTTTATTCATGTTATATTAACACATTTATTGGCTCATCTGGGTATGAAATTGAACGAGAGGCTTAAAAACTTCAGAGTTCTCTCTCTTATTTATTTATTTTTGTATCTATAGCAATTCAGTCACTAGAATACTGGCACTTGTCTAAATATTTTCTTTCTTTCTTACTTACTTACTTACTGATGTTTAAGTTTATTTTAGAAATTTAATTAACTTGGGCTTTAGTGACAGTCAAAATTGTCCCTAAAAGCTCCTAAACCGTCCCTAAAGGTCAAATTGGTCTGAGTTAATTTGCATCATCTTAAATATTTTCTTTCTTTCTTACTTACTGATGTTTAACTAAAAGAGAGACTCAAAATAAAATTAAAAAGAACTTTCCATTTATTATTGAGTAATGTTATTCAAGTTGAATAATATTACAAATAAAGTATTTAGAGACTGAAATTCGAGGGGTGATTGGGGCTCATTACATGACGTATGGTGACATCATATGATAGAACACACTATTACACTACATAAATAAAATTCCATAACTACCAAGTTCAGTTCTTAAATCATTATTCTTACAAATCATATTAATTTGTCAACTTACTTTTCTCATTTATATCCTCAGTCGTAATGCGTGATTTTTCAACGCAATCAAATATGTTTTCAAACACATTAAATTTAGGTTACAGTAGGTAGATTTAATGGATTTAATTGTACTGAAAACTTTTTTCAACCAATTAAATATGTTTTTCAACCTATTAAACAGATTTAATGTATTGAAAACAGATTTTAACTACATTGAGCACACCTACTGCATGGTACAGTCCATACTAAAGACTATCCCTACATTTAGAACTCAATTGTTTGTTTTTAATTTTATTTTTTATGTATGTATATAAATATAAATAGATAAGGGTTAAATGGACTTGTAATTAATAAATAATGAAAAATACCATTATACCTAACACTACTGGTACAAAATGAATTAAAACCAGTTATAGAAATTTAATTTTTGGTTTTTAAGATGATGCAAATTTCCAAGGATCCTTTAAATTGTTCTTTGGGTGGGTAATCTTTTAGTGTTTTTTTTGCCCCCCCAAAATATTTAAGACTAAACTCAATGAAAAAAATTTATTTTAAAACTGAAGGTACAGTGGACCTAACGGATGGAAATATAACATTAATAATTGAAAATACTGGTTAAATTCCTCTGTCCCCATATTAATAGTCCAATATCTCGTTTTTAGCTGTTTCATAATAATTGTCACATTTTAAAATTCAACACAATATTTTTTATTACATTCCCAATTTACCCCTAAAAGATTAAACTAATTAAAATCTCAAAATGGGTGGACCCCATTAAGAATAACTTTTCCTGGACCTTATGTTATGTTTGGTAGGTAGGAAAGAAGGGGTGTGGAGAGAAAATAGGAAAAAAGGAACAAACTTTCTTTGTTCGGTAGAGATAATACAAAGAAAGAAAGGAAAATAGTCCTCCTTTACAAATTTTCATTTATCCAAATTTGGGCAGAAGAAAGGAGGTAAGACAAGTGGACTATTAAATTAAATAATATCCTAAATTACAAGTTTTATCCTCTATAAATTACAATATTATAAATATTATTAGATATAATGGTAAAAACAATTAAAACTTTTTTTCTTTTTCTTCCCTCTTAACAAATATGGTAAATTACCAGTTTATTCGCTTCTACCAAATTTTTTTCTTTCCTACCTAACGAAGTATTAAGCAATCTTAACGTATTTATCTCTTGGAAGTCATTCAATTTAAGACCCATTCAAAACAAAACTTTTAAAAGGGAAGGGCAAATTTGGAAATGTATTTATTGCCAATCTAATAAAATATAATAAAACTTGTTGTCTTAAAAAGTGTGAATTGTGGAAAATAAAATAAAGAAAATAATAGTGTTGATATATTATATAATTAGAAAAGAGAACAAAATTGATAATATTAAAATCTCTATTGGGTCAAATTCTATTGAATCTTTGAGTTATTTGAGTTTCGGAAATATAGTTATAGGAAACAAATAGATTGAATTTTTTTTATTTTATTTTATTTTATTTGAGTTTGGGAAATATAATGAGAGATTATGTATGGAAAAAATGTTTTTGTTATGCAAAACTGAAATCCCCCACACTTTTTTTTCACACGTTTAAGGAATAATAGCAAAGGCTCCATTCACACGTTAAAGGTCGGTTTTTTAAGTAATTGACGGGTGCATGCGAGAAGGAATGATAAATTATTTATGGGATTCTAGCAACTTCCCTTTCACAAAACTAGCAACTTCCCTTTCACAAAACTAGTAACTTAATTAAGGGTTAAAATCACAAAATCCCCCTATACTTCTAAAGTAATGCATAAAATCCCTAGTTAAATTAAATAGGTTTCTGAACTTACAAAACTTATCAAATTACCCCAAACCCGTAACCGACCCTTTAAATGGGTTGTGAAACATCAAATTTGACCTTGCTATTTAATATTAAATTAAAATTTGAAAATTATTATTTTTGAAATTACAAAAATGTCCCCTTAACCCTTAAAGTGGGCGATCTTCTTCCTCTTTGCCTCCCACTCTCTACCTTTCTCTCTCTAAAACAAGACCCATCAAAGAAACAGAACAAGCATTATTTTTTCCCTTAAACAGAGTAAGTATTGAGATTTAACAAAAAATGGCAACAACAATCGGCATTCTACAACTAAACCACCAACAAACCACACCCCAGATCATTTTATCACTGCCCTTGACCCCAACTCTCTGATCCTCTCACAATCTTCCAACTGACTGGCTATTCGAGACTATCGTGATGGAGGCTACCTTCACAGTGGTTGGACTAATTCTCCAACTTCGCAGAATCGGAGTCCATCAAGGACTCACTCATTGACGACTCGCCAATCTTCCGCAATAGCAACTTATTCTCCCTCCCTATTTTCTCCCATTGATTACATTCGTTGCCACGATCGACAACCCCACACCTCTTCTCCCCCGAATTCGTCGATCTACTCCCTCCAGATTTTGCTCTAATCCCATATGGTTTTGTGTTCTTCAAGTTTAACAAAGGTGTCTATATCGATTGTAAGACACTCGTCGACTCTTTGTAGTACATCCAAGAAATCTGGCACCAATTGAGCAAGAACAGATGACATCTCCCAATGGGGTTGCCGAAATTTTTTTCTTAAAATCTAACCTATTTCTAGGTATGGAGATATTTCCCTTCGTCGACAATGCACTCTTTGGCCAGGAATTAGATCCTTATTCATTTGGTCAAACTACATAATTTTGCTGTTTCCTTATCCCAATCAACCTAGGTCGACCATTTCTTGCCACCGCCAATGCCACAATAAATTTTCGGTCGAGCATTATAGATATCTCATTTGGCAACATGATAGTCAAGCTTAATGTCTTCAATGCAAGCCAACATCCCATAAATGAAGGTGAATGTTTCCTAGTCGATGTTTTGGATGATCTTATGCAAGAATCTCTCCCCTCTATTCTCTCAAAGGACCCGTAGAAGCATATCTTGCTCACTTCAACATGGATGATTTTGACATTGATAGCTCAATTTGTGAAGTGAATGCTATGATGGATACCGTTGCTTTTATGGACTATCCTCCATGGAAAACTCCAAGGGAACCACTCCCTACACTCTCAAGTACTCCTCCGCTACCATCTTTAGTCTCTCCACTTATTCTAGAGCTTAAGCTACTCCTATTAAATCTCAAGTACGCCTTTCTTGGCCTAAATGAAACTCTTCCAGTCATCATTACTTCTAATCATGAAAATGACCAAGAAGGGAATCTTTTGGAGGTACTTAAGAAGAATAACGAAGCCATTGGATGGAGTGCTACGGACTTGAAGGGCATAGATCCTTCCATTTATAGGCATCGCATTCATATGGAGGAGGATGAAAAAACCCTTTAGGGATGCTTAAAGAAAGTTAAATCCAAACATGAAAGATGTGGTAAAGAAGGAAGTAATGAAACTGTTGGATGGTAGGATTACCTATCCTATCTCCGATAGTAAATAGGTGAGTCCTACTCAAGTAGTTCCTAAAAAGTCAGGAATTACCATTGTTGAGAGCTCCAACGGGGAATTAATTTCAAAACACACCACCACCTCATAGCGTGTGTGCATTGATTATAGAAAGCTCAACTTTGCTACTAGGAAAGACTATTTTCCATTTCCCTTCATTAACCAAATCTTAAAGCGATTAGCCGGGCAAAGCTATTATTGTTTCCTAAATGGCTATTCCGGATACAATCAAGTAGCCCTTGACCCTCTTGATCAAGAAAAAACTACCTTCACGTATCCATTCGGTACATTTGCATATCGACGGATGCCTTTTGAATTGTGTAATGCTCCCACCACTTCCAAAGGTGTATCATGTCTATATTTTTGGACATGGTAAAGAAATTTCTTGTGATCTTAATGGATGACTTTTCAGTCTTTAGGTTTACCTTTAACTCTTGCCCTCATCACTTATCTCTAGTTCTACAAAGATGTCGAAAAACAAATCTTGTTCTTAGTTGGGAGAAGAGCTATTTTATGGTTCAAGAAGGGATTGTGCTAGGTCATGTTATATCCAAAAGGGGTATAAAGGTGGACAAGGTAAAAGTGGAACTCATTTTTGAACTTCCTTCACATTCTACAATGAGAAAGATTCATTCCTTTCTAGGACATGTCGGCTTCTATCGTTGATTTATCAAAGATTTTAACAAAATTGCTAGACCCTTGTGCAATTTATTTGCTAAGAATAACACCATTCATCTTTGATAAGGCATGCCTATATGCATTCCAAAAGCTCCGTGCTACCTAGTTTATGATTTTGGATGGGGGTGAATAGAGTCTTGACAGAACGATACCAATTTTTTTTTTTTTTCCTAAATGGAGGAAATTTTATAGATATAAACAATACAAATACAAGAAACACATTGGCACACCCCAAAACAAACATAGCCTAAGCAGTCCCGAATCATTCCAAATAATTATATAAAATAGATATGCATCTTAAACATAGATTAAAACAAGCTATTGTGTAATTTAATTCAAGATTAATCAAGAACACCAAATAGCTCATAAAATCAGTTTTAAATCAATTTAGGCATGCATACATGATCAATTAAAGGCTGATTAGTTCCTGGAATTAACTTAGGCCTGTATAAAAACACAAATCTAAGGGAAAGAGTAAGAGCAAAACTTGCCTTAAGGGTTTGAATAAACCCCAACTTCTTCTTCTTCCTAAGCTTTTTTGGCGACCTTGGCTGCCGTCAAAGTCCTCTCTACTACTCCTTGTTCACCCACAAGCCAACATCTTTCTCCCTCCTAAGGTTTGACCCTAAGCTTTAGCCGAGTCTCTCCTATTTCCTTTCTTTCTCTCTCTATTTATCTCTCTGTAAAACTCTCTGTAACTCTTTCCTTCTCTCTAAAATATAAATCACGTAATTATAATATAGCCCCCTCCTACAGACTTATGCTTACATATATATAGGCTAACACAAAACCCTAATCCTATATGCATAAAAAAATCTGCCAATAAAAGATAAAGAATAAGAGAAAGATGAAAAAATAAAATATAATATAAAGTAATAATACTAACTATACTAACGTAATATTCATGTCTATATAATATATAATTACATATACAATTATATGTACTAACTATAGTTATTAATATTAATTATTTATAATATTAATAAATATAAAATCTTCATATACATATATATTCATAAATATATATACATCCATCCATGGGTAGATATCCGTACCCATTAATAATCCTATCCAAGTAGTCCATACGACCCAATTGGTTGGTCCATTACTACTATCCAAATCCATACTTTAAAATTAAAAATAAAATCAAACATAAAGAAATTAAATCATTTAATCCTAACAAATAATTACAATTAAACCACATATCATTTAAGCAAGCAAAACACCTAATTAATTAACCACACAAACACCCAATTAAATCAAATAACTCACATAAGCAATTAAAATAAATAAGCATATAATCATTTAGCCACATAAGCACACAGCCACGTAAGAAATACAATAAAATAAATAATTAAATCCATTTTATATCCTTTTGAAAACTAGGGGTATTACAGCTTTACATTCTGTGATGTACCTTGACTGCAATCTTTTTGGCAGCTTGGATATTTGTTTTGTTTATATATATGTGATGTTGATGATCTCAGTATCGGTACATTGTTGTTGTGGCCCATTTGAGATATCTCTTTCTCTCTCTTACTCAGGGGCCTTTTCCATCTTTATATCTTTCTGATATGCCATTTGCATGCACATTGCACACCTTCCTTATACCATTTTTGATCTTAATAAGGCTTGTACCAGTGTGATCTTTTCAGGACCATAGTTAATCCCAAGTTTGGAGGGGTATTTCTACCACCATTTTGGATCATTGCGTTCATGTTGCTTCTTCGCCATTGCTACACTAGTATACTCTTACCCTCTTTTTCGTTGTTCTCATTACACATTAAAGACAATGGGCAGTTTAAGTTTAGTGGTAAGGTGACTTTATGGAATTCTTTTCAAACTCTGAATCTGAAGTGTGCATGTGAGATTTGAGATCCAATTCTGGACTTGATTTTGATCTTTTGAAGCATAATTGCCTTGGAATGGCAAGTTTTAAGAGTCTAATACTTCTTGTATGCTTTTGGATGCTATTTAAGGGTAAATTTTAAATTCTTAATATCATACTTGCTTTAGTGGTCCACATCATCTTGCTTGTTAAAAATGTTTTGAGGATTGATTCTAAAGTACTTTATTTGCATAGACGCACACTAGCATTCAAATTGTGGGGTACATGCTTAGATGATCATTGTTTTGGTTATATCCCATTCGAGCTAGTAGGATTTGATGAGTCATCATTCTTAACAAAATGACCTTGCATGCTAAATAATAACCCTTTTTGCTAAGTAACCGGGATTCTTGCCTCATTAAGCATTGAATTCTCGCGTCAAAAGACGAAGGGCCCAAATTAAAAAAAAAAATGATAAGTGCTCTCACCAAAAGAGGTGAAGAGTTAGTAAATAAAAAGTAAGAGTTATCTTGATTTGTAACCTAGTTGGCTTGATCTTTTAAGTCTTTATGGGTGTTTTAACACCTAATGCCCTAAAGCCGTACGGTTTGGGAGCCATTGACCCAACACTCGTTACACAAGTCTTCTAGAGAACTTAAGAGATCTTTACATTACACCATGTTCTCATCTTCGATCCCATTGAAAAAAAATGGTTTATTTATAGTCATGATGATTGATATTTGAGATGTGTGCTAGTTTGAGGCTAGTTTGTGATCTTTACATTGACTATGCTAAGATAGTAGCATATTTTGATGTATGTTCACTCAAAAAGGATGCTAGAATTGATTTCGATTTGTATGATTGACTTGCTTGATGTGTGGGGACTATAATTGCTTGCATGATGTTGAAATATTGAGAATAGCTTAGAAATGGCTGAAAATTGCATACTTAAAGTAGTTTTCTTTCGACACTTGTTTGAAATGTGTTTAATGCTTCTTAAGTGAGAAAGAGCCTTTGATGTTTGTGGGTATCATTGCTGGAAACCCTTACGAGACTTCACTCGTCCATTAAGGGTAACCTAGGGGTTCAAAATGCTTGTGGTATATGTTAAATGCAATTGTGATCCCTATGAAAATGGTGTTATCTTCTTATTGCTTATTTAATTCTAGTTGTGTAGTTGTTTTTTTTTTTTTTTAATTTTTTTCTTTGCTCATTGCTAAGGGACTAGCAATAGTTACGTTTGGGAGTGTGATAAGTGTTGGAATATGCACATTACAGCCCTAATCTTGAGTATAATAGAACCTTATTCTATCTTTATTTTCCCGCTTTAGTCTCATTTTGTGTTATTTCCCTTTTCAAGTTCATAAGGTTGAAATGAGCTAAATATGGTGTTTTAGAGCCTTGGGAAAGTCAATCAAAGTCTTGTGAGAAACTAAAACAAGAAGGAAGCTGAGCTAAAACATTCATATCTCTGATCGATCGAGCCAAGATCCTTAATCGATCAAACTCTGATAGATCGAACCAGAAGCCCAGACCGATCAAGCACTTTGTCCTCATCCAAATAAATATTTTCTTTAACAACCTTTGATCGATCTAGCACTTTGTCCTTATCCAAATAAATATCTTCAAAAACCTCTAATCGATTGAGCCTATGCTCTGATAACAGGTCTGACAGCTGCGAAAATCAGAATTTAAGCATTGATTCAAAGGGGCTCAGGGTGCAATCAAGCAGGTGTCCTTGTGTACGTGGTCTGACTAATTTGAGGTCACAAGAGCCACCTATAAATAGAAGATTAGCCTATTTTTGCAAGGGTTGGCAAGTGCAGACATTCGAGATTTAATTTGGGATATTTTTGGACACTCTCTCTCTACATTCTCTCTCTGGGGTTTCTCTCAAGGAAGAAGAAGAAGATAAACCCAAGCTTGGAGATGGATTGTGAGACCATCATGATGATATCTACCTTCTCCATGAGTGGCTAGTTCTTCACGTAGAGCTTGGATGAGCCCTAAGCTTGTATAATTAAACCTTTTGTCTTTCAATTTTGGGAATTATGTATAGTAATTAATGCTTGGTCTTTGATTCTACCAAGGTTTATATTGATAATTCTTTCAATTGATTCTCTATATTGGTTGCATGTTGTCTTATGTGTGATTAATTGAGGGTTATTCTCTACATTAAGTACTTTTGTAATTGTGCTTAGTGATGGCCATGCATGGTTTCTATTGGATACAATTGCTCTTACTTTGATGGATTATACTTAGTCTTGATGGGTTGTGCTACACCTTAGAGTAATTGTAGTTACTTAGACAATTCATATTTGATTTTGATAGTTCATACTTATTCATTGCAATTTGTATTATCTTATTGATTATTGATGTGTGCTTGTAGCCACATTTCTATTTCAATGTGTTTTCCCCATTAATTGAAGGCATTTGGTATAATTGCATGAGTTTAGTGGTGTAATCTATGCCTTAAGCCTCTCTCCTTATACTTTAATCCAAGTTTAATGTAGCTTTATTTCACTTGCATGCTCTATAATAATAAAACCACCATTAGTCTAACCAAACCATTCACTATCTTTTCAATCTCAAGCTCATTGATGTTAAGTTAAATTCCAAGCCAATAATCCCTATGAATGATCCCTTCTCGCTGTACTAACGTATAAGTGTTTAGTAGTTTTATAAATATAAAAGTTGATATCCCATTTGCCACATATAAACACCTATTTTTGGTAACACACAAGGTGTGCATCAAGAGGACAGTATACAAAACATAAGAGAAGAGGAGGAGGCATCGAGCAATCAATTAAAAGACATCTAGGTTTATTTGTTTTAATTCTTTTTACTCATGTCATCTTTCATCTATTTGCTTTGTTCTTTTATCATGTGTAACTAAATTCTCAACCAAGGTTGATGATGAAACCTTTATTAATGAAATAAATTTCTCTTGTTCTTTTATCAATTCCTATTTGTTTGGTTTTAATGCGTATGATTTTTGCTTCATATGATTAATTGTTGTAAGTTTTTTTCACCATTATTATCATATATTGATGGTAGTTAGAAATATCAAATAATTAATCTAGGCTTGGTTTTTATATTCTTTAAAAGTAATAATCTTTGATCTTATGTTTTTTATTAAGTTGAATACATAGGATGCTTAGAATTTTACAACTTGTAAGCGAAGGAAAATCTAGATTTGAAAATATTTTACTTGAGTTTTAATGATAAGATCTTTCAAAAATAATGGAGTGACTTCCAAATTATTTTTATTACTTAAGGAATTGATTAATTGATGATTGAGACTTTATGGATTTAATGGTGGTGGAATCCAATACCTTAGTGTTTTCTCTCTACTGATTTCAATCTTTATTTTTATTTTAATCTTGCTTTTTATTATTATTCACTCTACAATCAATTTGGGTAACTAGGTTAGTTTTAATTTAATTTAGATTTGTATTAGTTTTCTTCAAAGCATTCCTTTGGGCTCGACCTCATTCTTGCCTATCTATATTCCAATAGATTCGTGTGCTTGCGATTATATTTTAAAATCAACATCAGAGGGTAACCCACGCTTTATTTTTCAGGTTGTTCGAAGTTCCAGTCTCGAGATTGAGGATCCGCAAATTGGAGACTTGTCTTTCATCTACTCATCTTATCTACTTCTAAGTAGTGTTGACATTTATTATTAAATGTTAGTTTATTTATATATGAACTGGTGGATTGTAGCTTTTGGTTTAGGGGTTCTTGACTTACAGGATTCCCGAGTTGTATTTTAGAGATTTACATTTATAGATTTTATTTTTGTAAGGAATGATTTATTTAATTAATAGAATTTCTTTCAACAAAATATTTATTTATTTTATTCCTCTTGTAATCTATATTCGTTTATTGCCAATTTGCTTTTGATATTCCTGGGTCTTCAGGCGTGGGCCTGGCGAACCCGCATTCGGAAATTTGAGGGTATCACATGATGAGCCTGAGACCCAGAGTTGCCTTCCTTTTTCTGGGCATTCTTCTTCTGAACATACCAGTCTAGATAGCCATGTAACTTAAAGCATGTTTCTCAAACATGTTTAGTACCATTACAATAGGTACATCTCCGAGTATCAGAGGATTTAAAATCAGATGAACCGAAAGAGGACCTGCTTAGAGGAATAGTGGTACCAATAGAAGGAATCACTGATGCAATCTTAGGAAAAGATCCCACCTTCATAGCTGAGCCATCACTGAATTTTCCCGCCATCATAGTTAGTTGACGAAGTTCCTCATGGCGCACAAAAGCATAAGCATTCTGAATATTTGGAAGTGGATCCTGAGCAAACACTTGGCTCTTAATTTGGTCTAGACTGGGATCTAAACCAGCCAAAAAAATCATATAGACGATCCTCCTCACTCTGTTTTTTCATTGTAGTCGCATCTTTTGCACATTCCATGGAACAAGGATGAAGATAATTCAATTAGTGCCAAATAATTTGAAGTGCAGCATAATACTTAGTCAAATTATTACCATTCTGACGTGGCTCATGTGCTCAGCAACGGAGTTCATACATCTGTGAAGCATCTTTGCCAATAGAAAATGTTTGAGCAACTGCAACCCAAACATTATGGGTAGTGGGCAAGCAGAGAAATACAGCCCTAATTCCAGGAGCCATCGAACTGAGCAACCATGACTTAACCATGGCATTCACCTCCACCCAAGTAGCATAAGCAACAATATCTTTTTCATTAGGCTTAACCTTGGTATCAGTCAAGTATCCCACTTCCCCTCGACCTCCACCCAAGTAGCATAAGCAACAATATCTTTTTCATTAGGCTTAACCTTGGTATCAGTCACGTATCCCACTTTCCCTCGACGTGTGACATATAAGTCCACACTATTGGACCAAGTGGAAAAATTGGAACCATCTAATTTATTTGGAGTAATTTGTAAGGACAAGTGGTCTTGATGAACAGTAACCGAGTCAGACAGCGGAGAGGCAGAAGTTGAATCTCCTTTGTCTTTTGAGTCACCCATTACTTGTAGCACTTAAATACATATATATATATATTGACTAAAGAACACAGCAACGCAAATTGTAAACCCTAAAAATTATAGCAACACAGATTGCAAATTTCAATAAGAAGAATAGTTGTAGTAGAGAAAACCCAAAAAACTCATGGTATAAAAGAAGAATGAAGTTGGCGACGAGTCAACCCAAAAACAGATTGTCCACCACCTTCAGATCAAGCCAAGAGGGTCTGGGTAAGTCGAATCGATGATTTTTCGATAAGCCGCAGCGGAAATCAATAGTTAATTTGGCAAGAAATAGACAAACCAAGCCGATTTGAAGCAAAGATAAGGCTGATGACAAGAACTGATTAGTCGAAGAGAAAGACAAGCCACCGTCAAGCAGAGTATAGCCAGCGGCAGGTATGATTTTAGGTATTATAGAGTGACGATAAGTATAGGTATTGGTAGAGTTTAGACAAATTGGTGATTGCTAAAGTAAATCAGAAAAACCCTAATCGTATAGGCTCTGATACCATATCAAAACTATAGAAAAATCTTACAATCCTTTTATTCTTCTAACAATGAGGTATATATACTATACACATATTATACATATAAGGTAAGTATTAAGTTTACAAAGTCAGCTCTTATCAACTATGCTAATTGTGTTAATAGATGAAAAGAAATCCTTAATCAATCATGTTAACAATAGCAAAACAAATGAGAAGGTTTAAGTCCCTACAATGCAAAGTAGGTATATAAGTTTCTTGCTATGGTAAAATAAAATGAAATAAAATAAAAACTGCAAAATTATTACAAAAGTACCTTTACACTATATTTTTGAGGAATAGTTTTTCATTTCATTACTAAAAGATTCAAGTTTGAGTGGAGAAAAAGGAAAAGTAAGAAAAAAATAGTGTGTTTCTTATAAGCCCTTTTGATCATCGGTATTGAATGAAATTGTTTTAACCCATGGAACTATTTTATCATCTCATGCTATTTTAATATCAATCTCTTTGAATGAGCTCGTATTTTCTTACTCTTTTCAAAACCAAATCATTATATAACCCTTGCATAGTTCCACGTCTTTTATACATATTACTAATAAATTGAAAATAACATTATAATAAACACACACAAAGAATCAAGTAGAATTAAATATTTAGCAAACACACCTCAACTATTGGCTTGTTACAAGATGCACCCTTCAACTATCAGTTGTTGCCATTAACACCCTCCGACTTTCAAATTTGCTTACGTTATATTCTTGAGGTTGACGGTTTTCAAGTTTAACCGACTCGTTTGTCAGCATTTAGGTATACAATACTCAAAACGTAAAATGCTCCCTTCTCCACTTTTGTTCTACAGTCCAAATTTTAATTTATCTAACATGAAAATCATGACCGTAGACGCATACGTGCACACAAGTTTGTTAATGTGGTTAAACTTAAAAATCGTTAGGTAATGTAAACACTTTTAAAAGTTGGAAGTGTTAATTGCAACAACGAGTACATTTTGAAAGTGCATTTTGCAACAAGTCAATAATAATTGCAAAATGCACCCATAGTTTTTGTCATACGCCATACGGCATCTACAACAAGATCATCGGGCAGATACAGAAGATAAAAAACACATAAAATACCATCCCAAACTAACAAACACCTCTTATAGTCAAGATCAATAGTCTTGACAAGCCAAAAAAAAGTAACAGTTATAGAAGGAAAACCACCACAACAAAAGAAAAAAAAAACCACCGGCAAAAGAACCAAACACACCAGCGTAGGCACCAGAGACAACGTGCGTCGGCAAAAGACGCAAATGCATCAGATCCACTCCCAACACAAAACATCAAAAAGCTCCATAAAGGAGCAGACAAACAAACCCAACTCCGGCATCCCAGCAACCATCGACTCTCGAAAAACGGCGCAAATCAAGATATCGGGCACCCGTAGTTCGAAGTGTTTATTGCACTCGGGTCTAACTATTATTTTTTAAAGTCATGAAGTTCGTCTGGCTGTTTCACCACGTATATGGAGAGTTGATAGAGAGATGATACATTTGCTAAAGGAGTAGTCAACGGGTTGTTGATTCTCAGCGTGGCCCAAGTGATCGATTAATATCCATATTCTTTTTCCTTTCATAAATATATTTACTAATCCAATCTTACAGCATCACAATCAATTTGTCAAATGAAAATCTTGAATGAAACCACCATAAGTAAAAAATAATAATAATAATAAATCTCAAGATTTTTTCCTTTTTACACTAATTTTTATTGTTCTGAAAAAAGAAAAATTTTGTTAGCAGCAAAGATCACTAAATTTAGAATGGAAAAAAGAGTAAGGGCAAAAAATACATGCCCATACATGTATAAAACTCTCCACCAGCCAATAAGTTGAAAGAAAAGATAAATATGACAATTTCCTATTTATTTACAAACACTTGCAGCAGAAGAAAAGAGCTCCACAAATTCCTTCCACAACAGAAGCTTCTCTGAACAGGCGACAAATCGGTCAACCTGGACCCAAATAAACCCGCTGATCTTATTCGTCCCGATAACATAATTCAACCATACATCCTCCATGAATATAGAGAAACTGACCTCAAGAGTGCCGCTATTTGGGTAGGCCGAAAAAAGGAAGCCATTATTGAGCAGAATAGATGCTAACTAAAATCAGCTCAGTTAAGAAAAGACCCCGAAAGCACAGCTCAACTAGTCAGTTTGAAGAATCATGATAAATCAAAAGATCCCTGCCCTTCGCTGATTGCATAGAGTAGTTTCTTGAACATAATTTCCTGTTCAGCCAACAAATCAAATAAAAAAGAAATCAGAAAATAATTTCCATTAAAAAATAATTTCCAGTTTCATATTTTCTCACTATAACAAAGAATAACATACCAAAGGTTGTACCCTACTGATTCAAATCCCAGTAGGAGCAAGTGGGTGGGTGGGTGGGTGCGTTATTTGGGAGGATTAAAAAAAAAATTAAAAATCATCAAAAAAAAAAAGAAGGAACTTTTAAGAATACCAAAAGGGTGGGTGGGTGTGTTATTTGGGAGGATTAAAAAAAATTAAAAATCATCAAAAAAAAAAAAAAAAAAACTTTTAAGAGTACCAAAAAGCTGTACCTTGGTGGAGTAGGGAGGAAGTTTCAGGTAATTGGCACATGTCATCACACTAGGCAAGTCATCATCCGCAGATTCTGATGATCCAATCCCATTCGACATTGTGTTACCAGTGCTTGAAGAATGCTGTACCAAGAGATTCAAGTAAAAACGGAATAAAAATCTACATGTGCACTAAAATTAATTGAAGAATAAATGGAGGCCCTTGACGACATTTGCATTATGTATTATACCTTTCTAACAATAGTCAACTTTGGATTCAGCACTGCCAGACCACCAGGCGGAAGCCGAGGTGCACCAGTAACAAATTGACAAAAAGCTCGTTGCTGCTCCGGGGTGAATTCACCCATAATCTCAAGTAACTGAAGACGACAGAAAAAAGGTAACATTAGGATGGTGTGAAACTAACAAAAAAGCTATTATGAAGCCATAAAACTGGAATCAGATTTTTGGGTGGGAAGAGAAAATACATTAAGAATTGCAGGGCTCTTGGCAGTGTATCCATGATCAAATTTGATGTGATCTACAAGTGTCTCTGCCTGCATAAAAGAAGAATTTAATATTTAACCATGTTAATGTAAGAAACAGAAGTTTAAATGGGAGTTGTCACAAGAACATACACAAGAAAATATTACCTCCCATAATTCTCTACGGCCACAAAGCAAATAGTCCAACTCATGCGGAGAAAATATTTGTAGGGTCAAGATGTCAAACACCTGATAGGTACAGAAAACGAGTTTATTGGTACTCACAAATAGCACCAAACAAGCATGTCCAGAAGCTATGGTACATGGACTCTAGTGTCAGTGTCAGACTTGGGTGCATGTCTAGGTGTTGATGTTCATACCCTAATATTAGAAATATAGAATATAGGACTTTGCTAGTATCGGTGCCTCATAAAAGCGGGTGCAAGTACTTGTGAAAAAGATAATTTGAAGAAGGGTAAAGTTTTGAAGACTTTTAACCAAATAATTGTTAAAGAACATTAACAGAGTTCAGGTCTTTTTCAAAATTATGCTACATGGACTCTCCTATTTCCCTACAAACATTGTCCACGTGATACAATGTGGATCCTCTAAATGTGATGAAGGAACAAAAAAAAAAAAAAAAAAATGATAACAAATAAAGTTTCCTACTTATGAGATATATATGGAATTAGCCTTTCTCATCATTTTCAATTTATCTAAACAGTATACTATGCAAGAATATAACACCATTATATTACACTATTATGTAACATGCTGTATTTTTACATGTGCAAGAAGTGCCAAGTGCCTGTATCCAAGTTTTGGATCATTTGAAGATAAATCCATATGTCCCAGCACTCGGACAAAACACTTGCACTCGGTACAAATGCCCAAGCCAGTCCAACATCGTTTTTTTTTTTTTTTTTTTTTTTTTTTTTTGATAATTAAGTCTGTCCAACATTGTTCACAAGCCGAGGCTTCAGAATACCGAGCTCGGCTCTTTAGGCTCATCAATGAGCTCGTATAAGGCCTCATATAAGTTTTAGTCCTGCCCGTTTTATGGTATAGATAATTACATACATAAATCTAAGAGCCCAAGGTAGGTTATTTATAAAATTATAACAAACATGTTTTGTCCAAAAGCCTACGATCGTTCACATTAAGGCCCATACCCTTGCCCAAGAAGATTTAAGACATTACTACATTGAAAAAAAAAAAAAAAAAAAACCCACAAATTTGCAACCCTAAGCATAGACAAAAGAACGTCCCTCTCTGTTACCATTATGCAGACTGCCGCCTCCTCCCCCCTCCCTTTCTCTCATCTCTCTCCCACAGTCTCACATAGTTACAGATATATACGGTAAATTGCATCAAGCCCCCCCTTAAACATCTTCCTTTTTGCAGAAAAAACCCCTAAACTAATTTTTTGACATATAACCCCTTGAAGTATTATTCATAATGTTTTCAAATAACCCCTTTTAGTGTGCCATTAAGGGGGAAAAAAAAACATAACTTATAATATTTTCAATTATGAAATTTACACTCCTTTGGAAGAAAACAATACCCTTGGCCCGTTTATGATATTTAATATTATGAGACCTGATCCGCTTCCCATTCTCAACCAGAAAGTAAAAAATCAAATTTACCCTTGATAATCAATCTGAAAAGTCTGATACCTCAAAACTGCCATTTTCTTCATCTTTTTCTTTTCTCTTCATAATTGACCACCTCACAATCCACCATCACCACCGTTCTCCGCCACGTATTGACATGTGTGTATAATGGGTGTGTATGCATGCATACCCAGTATTTGGATTGTAGAGGGAAAAACCCACCTCAACACTTCCACTCTATTCTCTCATTAAAACTAAACCCTTTCTACAGAATAAACCCACTTCTCTCTCACATATACAAGAATGAATTGTTCATATATGTGTTCCGAGGGCTATTAATTTGGTCAGAGTGAAAGTGGAAAAATGCTTACAATGGTGGTTGCAGGATATGGTGACAGCACAAAACCACCATCCCACCCATTAACACCGGCTTATATCTATAAGCATTACACGTCATATTTTTCTAATATATCACTCACCAAAGCAACCAATCCATGTTATTTTCATGGCTAAAATAATCAAAACTGACCCATGTATTGTGCCGACTCCAATTTGGTGAATTGGTGGGTGGGGGTTGAAAGAAAGGATTTTGTTCCAGAAATTAAGATTCACCAGATGTTCAGCATAATAAATTTTGGTAGGATGGGCATGCAGCTGATCAATGTGGAGCATTCACTGAAATGTTGACTATGTTAACTAGGAAAAAAAAAATCTTGACAATGTTTGTGAATAGACAGAAGGTGGCGGTGGCAGGTATAGTGCAAGGAGGGATGAAAATCTGATGGGAGGTGGTGTGGGATTGAGAGAGATTAGAGAGAGAAGGAAAGGGAGGATGAATTGAAGACGATGAATTGCATCTGTAGTTTGTTACTTTCTTATGTGTGTATATAGAATTTCACACATTAGTTTTTTAATTCTCTATTTAGATAAAAGGAGGTCAAATTGGCAATGAGAATTAATCAGTCAAGGCAACATGACATTATTGACCCGATTTGCACATTTTCAAAAGTTGAAGGGTCATTTGCAAAACACTGCTAGTTAAGGACTTCTTTTTTTTGTAATTTACAGAGAGTAAAGATATATATATTGAACTATGAGATGTAAATGATCCTGAGCCAAGCTCAAACTTGCCTGAACATCGTTGAGTCCAACATTCAAGGAATAGGTGCATAAAACAGCATTAGTTATTGTAAAATGTGCAATGATATATCATATGCTAATCAAAACATAAGAATTAAAATACAATAAATAAAAAATGACAAAGGCATTCAATTCTTAAATAATATATGAAATTTTAATGAAGACCACGGGAAGTTCCAAACCTGATTATGGGAGGTGGTGTCTGGTGTGGGATTGAGAGCGATTAGAGAGAGAAGGAAAGGGAGGATGAAAACAATGAATTGCATCTGTAGTTTGTTACTTTCTTATGTGTGTATTTAGAATTTCACACATATTAGTTTTTAAATTTCTCTATTTAGATAAAAGGAGGTCAAATTGGTAATGAGAATTAATTAGTCGAGGCAACATGACATTACTGACCCGATTTGCACATTTTCAAAAGTTGAGGGGGTCATTTGCAAAACACTGATAGTTAAGTACCTTTTTTTTTTTTTTTGTAGTTTACACAGTGTGTATATATATATATATATATATTGAACCATGAGATGTATATGATCCTGAGCCAAGCTCAAACTCGCCTGAACATCGTTGAGTCCAACATTCAAGGGATAGGTACATAAAACAGCGTTAGTTACTGTAAAATGTGCAATGATATATCATATGCTAATCAGTAACATAAGAATTAAAATACAATAAAAAAAATAAAAAATGACAAAGGCATTCAATTCTTAAAAAATATATGAAATTTAATGAAGACCATGGGAAGTTCCAAACCTGATTAAATCCGGCTCTAAATGCTTCCATTTGCCGTGTAATCCCTGTCTTGACAGTAGCATCAACAACCAGAGAAATGTATTCCTCCAAGTTATTAATATCCACCTGCAATTTCAACAAGAAAATTTGTTTCTCAAAAAATACTATTGATGACAATAAAAGCAACGAAAAAAATATTTGAGTGCAAAATATAAAGACACATTCAAAGGATATGTCAAGTACATTATCATCGCCTGGTTTCAAAATGTAATCTGGATAACCAGGAAGGGTAAAATCCAAACAGAGATCTTCAATTGGAGCCCCACGAAAACATAAATCAGCAATTCCATCACAACTATGACCATCCATAGATTCTAGGTATTGTTTCCGGCAAACAAGGGCTTGCAATTCTTGCAACGTCTTCCCGAATTCGGCATCAAAGGAAAAGATGTCATGTAAATCTAGCTCCTGCATTGCATTAGAGAAGACTCCATGTAATCAAACATATCAATACTACAACAACAACAACAAAAAAATCGGGGAGGGGGGGGGGGGGGGGTTGGTTTGGGGGCGCCTCTATATATAAAGGTGTAACATTTCAATTCCTAAGTAAACAATTAATCAAGAAACCTACATGACCAAGCACAAGCTTGTACAATGCTGTTGAAAGTGGCAAGTCCAAGAGTCGCCCATCTTGAAGCGCTTTGGCCATCACACGCCCAACCAACCGAAAATATTCAATAACCTTTGAAAATTGGCTACCACCAGAAGCATCAGCATTTGGAGGCCAAGGACGAGGAAACAACCCAAGAGGAGCATGGACAAGATCTCTATCACCCACAGCAGTATCCAAACCAGTGACATTATTGGTTTTCCTATTCTTCTGTTTATCTCCATCAGCTTCCATTGGAGGTTCATTTGATGAAAAATTTGACCTCCACATTCCCAGTCCAACTTTTTGCAAGTCATGACTTAAAAGAGTGTAAAATTCCAAGGTAGGACCCAATCCAGTGCCAACTTCACCAAAATATTCTACTTCAAGAACAGCCTTTTGGCTTGAGTACATCTCCATGACTTTTGCAGCAGAATCCAGAATGCGATTTCGGGACACACGGACTTTCTGGCGCTGTAACCTCCCAACTCTCACCTCTCTCTCATTGGCTGATCCGTGACCATCAGCACCCTGCTGCTGTTGAAGGCGATACAATGCACGAGACAACCCAAAAGCAGTAGAATAGAAGTACTGACGCCTTGTCTCGAAAGGAAACAAGAATGGACATGCTTTTGTCAACTGATAACACCATGAAGGAAGACTACCACTACAAAGGGCAAGGGCATCCTGGATTTGTCGGGCCAATTTTGGAGTGAGCTTACTATTGATAAAATCCTCAGAAGGAACCTTGATACCAGTAGCACTCAGCTCATCTAGATTCGAAATCTTCCCTTTGGAAAAAATGTCAGTCACTGCCTGGACTCTTAAACGAGGTGCGAGCTGATTCAGACCCTCTAATACACGCAATAATGCCAATATATTGTAAGTAGGATTACATCTTTCCAGATCACAAGGAAGTTCCCCTTGCAAAATGCTATCGAGAAGTGACATTCGATGCAATGAGGAGTCAGAATTGGAATTCGATGTAGACCCAACTTTTGTAGATTTAGATGGGGTAGTAGAATTTAAAGCCCCAACAGAGGTCCTATCACTTGGGGTGTCTGCCCTTTGGTACGTAATGGTGTAAATATCACTCCACAACCTGCTTCCATCACTAGGAACAAAATCACTTCCAGTATACCTCTCATCATCATCGTCATCCAACACAAGCTGACGTTGAATGGCCTGATAGATAGTCAAGTGCCTGTTAAGCTGCTTCCCACCTGCAGAAAATTTTAGTCTAGGAGGATCATTAGAACCAACCAGAGGGCGCCCTTGCCGGTCTCTGCCTCCCCTTATGCCCCTACCATTTGCAGATGCAAGCCCAGCCATGGCAGCAGCGGCAAATGACATTGCACCTCTTGAACCGAAAGAATTCCCACTCCTAAATTCTGTAGAATCCGAGCCCCTAAGCGTGGCTGCTCTACTACTAGAACCAGAAGCTGGATTGGTCTGGCTATCACTTGTTGCAGGACCAACAGGATTATCATCAGCTGAGTCACCCAGTTTAACGTCGTGTACTTTGTCTGACATGCAAACTGGAAGAGAATCATCTCTTAGCACCTGAAAAATGACAAACAAGAAATCCATCACAAAACTGAAATAGCAAGCAGAAAGATGCAGCCACTCATTTTAGAAAGAATTCCATCTCCTTGATCATAATTATCTGACTAGTTAGTCCATAAACAGGATCGGTCAGCCATGCCAACATGATTCAAGCAAATCCCTCTCTCCATTTGTCATTCCCTCCCATGACACATACAGAATGGTTGGATAACACAATGTAACACTGTTACACTGCCACACGAACTACATCTTTATGGATCCTGATTTTAGATATATCATCCAGTTCAGATGCAAATAATGCTTTCCAAAAAATCTAGATTGGAAAACATAACAAGTAACAGATGACTATGATTGCAAAAAAACAACTCCTGTAAGAAATAAGGAAGAATGCAATAAGAAAAATAAATAGATAAATAATCAGTAACATACATCATCATGGTCATCTTCATCGTCATCTGAGATATCGTCATCTTCGATCACCAACGCATCATCAATTTCAACAGGAGATATATCCAACTCCTCATCCTATATAGCACAAAAAAAAAAAAAAAAAAAAAAAAAACCGTTATTATTATAAAATAACTCATAAGGTCAGAATTATAATAAGAGAATACAAGCAGGATCTCTATGATTTTCTTATTAGAAAATTGTATTTTCCTTTGCAAAAATCTAAGAGCTTTATCTACTTTCTCTGCCCCAGCTGAAGTTCTGTAGCTACTCTTCATCGCTAACTGAATGGTTCTAAAATATTTTCATTATTTTACTTTCATTTAATTGACTGAGAACATGTAGATTTCATTTTCCTTAGGAAGGAAAATGGTAATACAAATTTTCCACCTAAGATGGAACTAGAAAAGCAAAGGTCCCACAGGTTTTTGCACAGCCAGTGCCATGGAGCAATTTTCAAGAAATATGGAACAAGTGGGAAGGAGGTCCTGTCGGTCCCAATACAATTTCTGGGTTTAAAATAAAGCATTCAAACCACACATTTAAAGTTTGATTTGTTTCCTAATAAATACTTGATATTGTAGAAAGTAGAAACAGTGATTTGGTTGTGGTTTATGATGCATGATGGTAACCTAGAGCGTACAGAGAGAGCTGGTAAGGGGGGAGGGGTGGATTGGGGAAGATTGTTTCAGAGACAAAGACAGCGACAGAAAGATAATATAATTTGCTAACAACTGTATTCTATTAATAAGAGTAAAGAGAGATGGGAGTCATTTTTGGATACTCGATGGTGCAAGAAATTTTTGTTTTTCTAGAGAGATTTTTGTTCCCAAAAGAGAGAGCAGAAAAGCTGACTGCAGAGAGTGATGGTGCTGGTGATGGCATAAAGGTGGCAGCGGGACTCAGCTATGCTGGTCAGAGTTCTTTTGAGATTGTCTAAGTTTTTTTCCTCTCGCCATCCAGTTGACCTTACTCCTTTACCACCTGAATCATGTCCTTCTGAGCCCACTGAATGGCATCCTTTGCCCAGCACATCCATGATATTCATGTCGATATAAGACGAAAATTTGCTTTAAGTAATAAAAATCATAAAATTGTTCGAACTGCTAACCGTAAGAATCAGGAATTCAATGAAAGATTACGCTTAAGATTATATGCCCAAAACGTTACCTTAAAAACTCCTCTAAGATTTTGCATGCCCAAACTAATAGACCATTTTGTATCATTCGTGAGTTAGGATCTAATGCATATTTTACTTACTCGCCGTCAGTTCTCAATGTGGAAGACTTGTTTCCTTACAGAAGCACCTTTGACCCTCTCTACTTTTTCAGCAGGTACACCCACAGGTGGAGTCACATTTTCATTAACACCAGTTCTTTCACCATTTCAGCTGAAAAGTACGGTTCAGATTGCAGATGTCCTTGACCCTTAAATAATTGCTTCTCGTTAGGGTGGTTATCAGCGATACCTTGCCCGTTGGAGGGGTCATCCAGATGCAGATGAGAAGTTGATCACTAAGGAGGAGTTTCACAGCATGTACCTAGACTTGTTGGAGTAGTATCACGAACTTTACTCTCCGGAGGAGAGAGTTCTCAGCCAGGCAGAATTGATATAGAGATCTTGATGAGCTGCGTGGTCTACATACTTATTATAGACAAAGGCGCAGATGATGATTTTAGGATTTATTTTATGTTGTTTTTCTTCGTTTTTTAGGGTTCTATTTTTGGTAGTAGGGTTTGATTATGCTTACGGAAGAAGAAAAAAAAAGAGTTTGATTGTGTGGTTCCCATTTGATGTAGCATTGAGTGGATACAAAGATTACAGAGACTGTTTCCAGAGAATACAGAGATTTTCTTCCCCACATATATCCTCTTCTCTCTTCTGCTCCTCTCTAACATTTTGCATCAACACCAGTACTCGA
Organism: Cornus florida; assembly: GCF_030987335.1. NCBI lineage: Eukaryota > Viridiplantae > Streptophyta > Magnoliopsida > Cornales > Cornaceae > Cornus > Cornus florida. The sequence continues at coordinate 73,095,644 of NW_026775573.1, read as the reverse complement.
ATTGAAGAGCCACTACACAATTTGGCAAATTGCAAAGGCAAGGTTTCTAAAATATAAAAGTATTTCTACTTGGTTTCTAACTTGTCTAAAATTATCCAAATTGGTTTTAAACTCTTTTAGAGTAGCATATGATTTTATGCTCTTAAATAAATTCTCATATATTATTTTTTATATACAACATAAGTTACAAATATGCATACAACATAGATTCGCATAGGCAAGCAAGCACTCAGAGAGAGCTTAATATTTTCTGATCCCCAATGCAAACAAGTCATTTTTTTAGTCTAATTTGAGATATTGAGTATGTGGTTTGTGTTATGATAAGGTTCTCCTAAATGATAAGGTTCTCCTAAGGTTTCTAGATAACTAGTTGTAATGAATCCATGTTTTAGCATCACCGTTGAAGAAAAAGAAGATTGTGAGGAGCCATTGCATTGATGAGTGCAAATAGAGGGCTGGTCTATATACAATGTTAAAACAACTAGCTAGGAATTGTAGGGATAGAATCTAGATTAGCATGGTAACACTGTACTCTTTCTTCTATATTGTCGATTGCTGAGCTCTGTATCAGTATCCCGTGGTTTTCCCCATTTGAGTTTTCCACATGAAATTTTGTGTTTCTATGTTTACTTTTAGTTCTGCTTTGTTGGTGCAGTTGTAGTTACTATTTATTAAAAGTACAAACTGGACAATAAGCAAATAAGATGTATTAACCCCTCTCAAGGTCAGTTTCACGTACGGAAATCCAACTAGGTATTACGCTACACCTCTCTCGAAATAGCCTCCCTTTTAGCATGCACCAGTATAGGAAGCGCTTCCGTCCTGTCTCCTTTACATCTCCCCTCCATCCTCCTTTATATCCAACCAAACAATGTAAACCTATTCATCCATCCCATATCCTTTACTTCCCCTCCCTAGCTTCCACACTTCAGCTTATCGAAAGGATCATAAGAGAAAAATGAAACCAAACAATATATAAGAACTCTTCCTACAACTTGCAGAAAATCCCCCCACCGGAAGAACCAAAAATTTAAAATAATAAGGGCAGCCAACTAAAACTCAACAATACTTCATTTGTGTTCCCTTTCTAGACCTCTTGGTGTCCCCATTGCAATATATCAACTAAATCAACTAGCAAAAATGGGGAAGAAACCTTAGGGAAGTGCAGTAGTGCTCCTTCATTTCTTGTACCTGAAAGGCTTTTTCCAATATGCCTGAACGCTCTTTCTGTTCCCGCAAGTGAAATGTTGAGTCTGTTTGCATAACCAGTATCACGTCTACTGAAATTCCGGGAGTGGAGAAAAAGTGAGAAAAAGTTCCATTTCAATCAGAGGATTTGTGGTGGGCTGGGCTAAGTCTACAGAAAGTTAACCAATACACTAGAAAGACACAAGTAGGGTGTCATACTTCAAGTGTCACTTCTTTCCATTGGAACCTAGACCTAGCTACTGGTAATAGCAATCAGAACGACAATGTGACTAAGCAGCATTTTCAACTGAACCAAGATAAGCAGAGCAGTACACTTATAATGGCCAGCATCCAAAAGCCATTTACAAGTGTGGACTAACTATTGCACAATGAAATCAACATTTCACTCTGTTTTAAACTACAAAAAAGGCATACCATATTGAATTGCATATAGAGCATACCTCAGAACTAGAGTCCCCATTTACTGGCTTCATTTGTGCATCTTTATTCAAAGCTGATCTTCTATGGGCAGCATTTCTAGTTTGTGGTCCTCTTGCCTCTTGAGCAGGCTTCAAGACAGCTTTACCCTTTCCCTTCGACAAATTTGTGTCTTTTTCTTCAGACAACTCCTTTTTTGCTGTGTCTCCTATATTAACAGACGATCTGGATCTAGTAGAAGGGCGACGAGTGGTGGAAGCAGGAGTAGAAGAAGATGGTGATGAAGCACCAGCTCCAGGTGTTGTACCAGACTCAGAGTTCCCCACCGATGATGAGGGTTTCTGTCCAGACTCACTTCGTTGAACTCGAGGCCAAAGAAAGTCTTCCACAGCTGCTAAACTTGCTAATGGATCAATTAGTACAACATTTGAAGAATAATCACGGAGAGATTTATCTTCCTGTGCTCGACAAAGACGCAACTTAAATGGCTGGGACAATGCACTTAGACCAGAAGATAGGCGTGCATTTCCACTAGATGACCTAGAAGAATGGCTCAGCACCACTGGAAAGCGCTCTAAGGAGGACAAGGCACTTTGAAGCTTGTGAACTAACACACTCATAGGAGCCAGGTTCCCTTCATCAACACTCGAAGGGAGGGAGACTGCAACAAATGACTTGTATCTTCTGATTGCTTGTTGTCGAAGCTTGGGCAGGTTAGCATCTGAAATTCTTTCCTTCGAGAAGCATCCACATGAAAAATAGTTCAGTAAAGCATTAATAACTCCACTACCAATAAACTCAAAAGTGGACACACCATCCCCTTTGCTAAGCTCTGCTAGCATCTCAGATATTACCCCGACCAAATTCTCCTCTTTACTACCAGAAATATCGGCAAAAATTCCAGTGGCTTTGGACTTTCCCTTTGATTTAGTCTTTTGATCATCAATGCCAGCATTCAGCTTCATGCAAAGATTCTTTAAATGTAGAAGATCATCTGTAACTCCAACTTCACTGGTCCCACTATCCGAAGGGAAGTATTTATCTTTAAAAACTTTGGCACATGAACTGACTGCCATCCGAAGACTAGAATTGACGGTTGGAATTTCTACTGAAGGAGGTGAACCAACATTCGGAACCGAGCTTTTTGAATCTTCAGTTGAACTTACATCTGGGTTTGAGTTAGCACCACGTCGTCGATAACGCCTAGAACGTGATGATGTTCCAGGTATAGAATCATTATCCTTCTCATTTGAAGATGGTTGGGAAGGAGCAGTGCTAGAGGACCCAGTTCCTATAAGTGCATCTACAGCATGAACAACACCTTCTCTCACAAACATCTTTGAGAAAGTCCCAGGAAGCTTTTCCATTAGAATCTCGGCTATCTGAAGAGCAGGAATCAAAACTTGTGGATCCTTCCATGCTAAAACCCCAGCTAAGAAACTAGGAACCAAATAATGTATTCTACATAAGTATTTAAACAGACAAGTGGAAAAGAATATTAAATAGACAAACATTATAGACATGGTCATACCTCGATATGTTTGTCACGCTATTTAAAGACTGGATCATATCTGCAGAGCTGAAGTACATCAATTTTCCAATAACTAAGAGACATTTGTGGCGAACAGGACCATTCACGCTGGATCCATATATCTGCTTGGGGGAAAAAACAAGTCATTACTGCTTACTAAATGTAGCAAGTAGCATCTAGGTGGTAACCAAGTTCTCTGGAAAACTGACCTGAATCAGAACTGGAAGAATGTCCATTCCAAATTGCTGCAAAAGTTCTGGTTGATCATTTAATAGTTTCTCACGAGTTGAAACCTCAGGCACACCTCCATTTGTATCTTCTTGTTTGCCAGAACTACTGACAGTAGACTTCTTTGACAAAGATCCTTTAACAAACAAATTAGTGCTGGCTGGAAGAGAGATGATTCCTTGAGGAAGTGGGGGAAGAAGCTCATTTGCAAGATTCACGATCTCAAATATCTAACCAGTGAAATGATAACCAGAAGCTTATAAATATCCATATGAAGCAGATTGGTTCCAAAATCATAAGCTAATTAATAGCATGTTAAAGAAAAACAAAATGCAAAACACTTGAAACAAAAATAAATAACCCGAGGGAAGTGAAATTGCATATTAGAAAAATAAGATACCAATAAAAAATTAACACGATGGAAAATAACTAGCACAATCATACACAACCATGAAACATCTCTTTTTCTTTCTCATCCACCATCCACTGACCAAAATAACATGCAGCTATCTAACAAGTAATTATTAACCGATAGATGATAGACCAACTTGGAGAATTAACACAAAAACAAGCTCTCTGTTTCCTTGTGCTAACAACTGCATGTAGTGAGTAACACAAAGATGACCCTTAAAGGTGGGCCAGTATTCCACCTTGAGATATTCTCTTCTGATTCCAATGGTTCCATGAGATTCAACCATTCGAAATTCCGCATTCATGCCTCACAGTATAGATCAAATTGCAGAAAGGTAAAAATCTCTGGTAAACACAAGAGTATGAGAGTACCCACAAAACCGCATATGAAAAGAAAAAGAAGATGCAGCAAGTACCTGCTCTGGCGGTCTACTTAAGGCCGGGGAAACAGATATGCTTGCAACAAGGCCAGAACCTGATAGTATATCTTTAAGAATGCCACTGATCCCAAGGAGTAACAAAGTTTTGGCTCCTAGAGGTGAACCACTTGCACATGTTGAAAGCAGCCTGATTAAGCCCTGAATGCCTTTTAAAGTTAGAACTGGAGCCTCCAAATACAAATGACATTTTAATGGAGAAGCGAAATAAGAATGGAATCTACCGTGTATGTTGGTGTACTAAGAGATGCCTGACCACCTCCAGAACTACTGGTGGAAACAAGTGAGGCAGCTTGTGTAATTAGTCCATGATTGCAAAGTTCATCCAGCTTATCTGGAGATGATGCAAATGCCTCAGCAATTCTAGTCAAGCAAACAGACGCATGCTCTAACACCTACAAACACAAAGCAGTACACAGAAAATAAGAAACAAAGACAAAAAAGGTATTTGCTAACGTCAAGCTTGAAACTACAAAATGGTGACCACACCTTCGCATCGTGGTACTGAAGAAGGTTTGTCAACAAAGGAACAGCTTCCATCACAAAATCAGATGCATCTGAAGGGAGTTTCTTGCACATATTTGCAGCAGTAGACAATGCTACTCGCTGAGAAAGACACCATGACTCAGTAGGGTTTCACAAAGTAAAACAGGTTTCTCCTATGGTAACACATTATCACAGGAAGTTGAAATTTTCACTATTTAAGTTACCTGAACTCCTGTGGAGAAGAAATCAAGATACGAAAGTACTGCCATAAGTGCGCCAGCTCTCAAACAAGCTGTTGGGTGCTCCTGAGATATCTTCTTTAAAGCTTGCAGTGACTGTCCATTAAAATAAGCTTAGTTATCAAAAAGAGAAACTTTGAAACAATAAAGTTTGCCAATTGCAGTGAATTCGACACAAAGAATGGTGATAACATGTTAATATCTATCTAACAAATGCAGTTCTCTAATTTATAAGAAATTAACTATTCAAACTTAAATATTGACTTCTGTTTTCATTTAAAATTGTTCTTTTCACAAAATCATTCACAAGATCACCTGTTCAGCCAAGTCCATGTACTCAATTGTGAGCAGCCGAGCAACAAAACAGGAAACAGCACCATAATGCACAACTGCAGCGCACGATGACGGTAGCACGTCACACAGATGGGTCAGCGCCCTGGCAGCAAGGAGCATGATATCAGGATTGCTCTCATGGTTAAGCAGCCCCACGAGCACAGGAACAAAAGAGTCCACAGAGAATGTACTGAGGGAATCCTCAGTTCCAATCGATAGCATTTCACAAAGCTGTGTCAATGCCTCAACTTGCCGCCCCTCCTCGCCATCTGCTCGCAACCCAGATAATATCTTCTTGAGACGGCCGCTCTGATGCGATGACGAGGCAGATCCCATAGCCGATGATGGAAGCAAATCATCCAATCCTGCTCCCAATTTGCGAAGGAGCCCTTGAAGTGCACTACTTGCAGAGGTCAAATTCTGATGCAAAATCCCAACACCGCCCTCACTGTCATTATCATCGTCGTCTAACCCACCACCACCGTCTATGTTCAACCCTAAGCTCCTCTCGGTTTCCCTCTCTCTATCCCTAACCCTAACTTCATGCTCCTTTTCCTTTCCTTTATCCGAGTTATCCTTATCTGAACCCTGATTCTTTCCACGTCGGCCACCGGGCTCACGCCGGGCAGCAGAGCCAGACGATTCGTTGGTGGAATCCATGGGAGTGGAAGAAGCCAGAGAGTCTTGGGACCGAGTAGTTCGTGAACGAGTCGAGATTGATGAAACGACGACGGGGTTAGTGGTGGGAACTGAAGACGAAGAAGCAGCTGCGGCGGCAGTGGCGGTGGCGGAAAGACGAGCTCGCTTGGTGGAACGGGTGGTTGGACCAGACGAAGAAGAAGAAGGCGCTGACGAGGTGGCCTCCGCCCGCTTCCGGCTCCGAGTTTCCATACAAAAACCCAGCCCCCTCAAAACCCCGAATCGCCTCGCCGATAAACGGCGATCAAACGCTTCCCGATTCACAAACTCTCATCATCTCCAAACCCTAAAAAAAATAAATTAATAATATTCGAATTCAATCGCTTCCCACAAACGAAAAAGATCGAATCTTTCTCGAATCAGCTCTCCAATCCCCAAAATCTCCAATCAGAAACCCTATAATCCGAACAGATTTCTCTACCAAACGCAAAATCCAATCTAGATTCGGGAAGAATTAGGGAATGATAGGTTACGTTGCTTGGGCATACACGTCTATAGATAGATACATATACATGTATATATATATAGTTTTTTAGAGAGAGAAGAGAATAACTGTTGAAAGGAGGAAGAGGCAAGTGTTAATTGTTGATGGTGCTCTCTTATAATGATGATGTAGCTTAGCGGTCGATTTTTCTCTCTCTAAAATCCTATATACGAAGGAGTATGTATACTGTCTAAGCTTCCATGGCGGTGAATACTACTCCGTTATAATCAGTCTTGTAGAACTATGTTACTATTATTATATACGATTTATATATATATATAATATGCTTCCTTTTTTTTTTAGAAAATTTATGAGAGGGCCATGTAGAGTCTGTAGACTCTAAAAAGATTCCAAGTTGAATCTGTTTTGATTGGTTTGCGTTCGGACCGGTTTTAGTAGGAGTACTTTTTTTCCTGGGTTCACACGACATCTTTGTTTGGATTCCCAAAGCCCTTTTTGTTCTATCAAAGGAAAGTTATACGATTTCAGGTAGAGGTTCGGGTTCAATCAATTTTTGGAATTTTTATTAACCATTTTTGGTTCTGCAATGTATAAGGAAATAGCAAGAAAACAAATAAAAAAATAAATTCTTACAAAAAAAAAAAAAAGGTATATTTTTACCGAAAATTTATTTTCTATAACTACTTAATTTTTCAAAAAAAGATCTTTAAAAACATACAGAATTTTTTTTTTTTTTTTTTTTTTTTTTTGAAAACCATTTTAGTAGACAAATTTTCTTATGCTCCGTTCGTTATAAAAGAAGAAAATTGGATGGAAGGGAGAGAAGAATGGAAGGATAAGACATCCCTAGAGAAGAGATTATGAACTTACTCCTTTTGTTCGCTTGAATGAAAGAAAAGAGAAGAACCTACCAAATTCTTTTGTTTGTTATTACGTATTTGAACATTATCATTGCGTTATTTATATATACATATATAAATACTGTTTTTCGAACTACGTGTGAATGTGGAGTTTTTTTCGTTCTAAATATATTCTTAAAAAATGCTTTATGGCATTGTATGGTTCTTTATGTAAACTGTGTATTTTTTCTTCTGAATCATTTCTTTTACTAATAAGGCAATTATATAACAAATAATCCCCACGCTTGCCTTGAAACCTAACCTTTGTAACCCTTGTTTGGTTGAGATCTGGATCTTACATATATATCTGTAACCCTTGAGATCTTACATAGAGAAAAGAAAATATGATAAATGAGTTATCTTTCTTCTTTCACAAATTTTTATCCCTCCATATTAACATAAGCGAAAAAATTATTTCCATCCAATCAAACAAAAAAAATGAAATGACACAATTGCTTTCCCAGGAATGTCTTATTTATCTCTTATTTTTTCTCTTCCATTCAATTTTCTTCCTTCCTACCAAACACAGCATTGAAATTGGAATTGAATAATCAATTGCATGCAATCAAACATAGCCTAAAAAATTTTATGTAATCAAATAAAGAAAATTAAATTTTCTACATTCATTTCACTTTCTTTTACTTTCACTTGTTTATATTAATTTGATTATAACGAAATGTATCTGTTTTTGAGAATTTATATTATGTGTTTTTTAAAATAGAGTTGCCAATGAAAAGAAAAGAAAAAAATAGAGTTTTTAAAAAACCAAACAATATTTGATTATATTAAACCAAGACCACCTCACATGAGCTTGGGTTCTCTTATAAAAATTAATTATTTTTTTCAAAAAAAAAATCTTTTTGATTAATAGTTTTTGACATAAAAAAAAAAAAAAAAAAAAAAAAAAAAATGACAAACTCAATCTGTTTAATTGACATGTAGAAAAAAAATCTAAAAAAAAAGACCAACCAAGACAAGCTAAATTCAAATTTCAAACAATCCAATTAAAACCCAAGTTGCTTTTTAACTACCAATAGAATAGTGTATATAGATAATTTAATTTTATTTGTGTGATCATATTTTCTACCAATAAGTCCATTATTAGTTTACAAGAAGAATTATAAAGGGGCAGTTGGAAAGGGATAGAAAAACTGAAGTTGACATTGCTCATAAAACTAATGCAATATCAATGTACCTGTTTAAAAAAATATCAGCTTGACATTTTTAGAATTTAGCGTGTGGAAAATGGAGGTTTTGCGCATACCTTACCTTGTTATTGATTGCACACCTTGTTATTGATTGATACACATCTATGTAGTATGAATATTGACACAATCGAGACACAGATACGACATGATATGGACATGCCAACACGTTAAATTTTTAAAAAGTAAAATACGGATACGACTTAAACACGCTATATATAAATATGAATTTTTATCTATATACATGTATTGAGTAAATAATATTATAAAATTTTAATTCATTTTTAATTTTTATATTAAGAGTTGTAATGACTTTATATCATATGTTTTATTTTAAATGAATAAATATCATTTAATGCTTTGCTTGTGGTCATTCGTGTATAATGTCAATTTTTATAGGGAAAAGTAGAACACTTCAGAATGTGTTCATATTATTTTTTAGATTACCGAGTAAGCTTTGTGCTGGAGATGTTTGAAAGTGTCGACCTAAGTGTCCAAAAAGTGTCGGCGAACTATCCCAAAGTGTCGGGAAAGTGTCCAAAATAATAAAAAATTATTTTTATTTATGGATGCATATATGAATTGTCGGATATGTATCCGACACTACACGGGTACGACTCCTTCGTAGAAATGTCCGTGTTTCGTAGATACACATGAATGGGGAATTGAAATGACCACCGGGCCAGTGACCTAACAATAACAAACTCATACTTTTCAAAGAAAGGTTAGAGGTTCAAACTTCAGTGAAGGCATGAGTGTGTGAGTACCAACTAAAACAAATAAATAAATAAAAATAAAAAATGGGAACTAAAACTTGCTAGTGAATGAATTCCATTTCAAAATTTTCATTGAAACACAGTTATAATGATGGTCTGTTCAGAAAACTTTGTGAAACAAGCAAACTCTGATGCAAAATCCAATTGGACAACATAGAAGTCCAAAATATCTGAGCTACATTGACAATTTATGGATAGGAATGAGGCAGGTAAGAAAAATAGAGCACCTGTCCCAACTATAATCTTACAAGTTCAACACACTCATGGATTGGAAGGAACAATAATAGTTTTACTGATTTTAACAAAAATGAATTACAAATTATCTTGAAATGATTCATGTCATCACTAGCCAAACACCCATAAGGCTATGTTTGGCAGGCAAACATGTAATTGGAGCTTTGGAATTGGAATTGGAATTGGAAAAATTGAACCAAAATTTTCTCCAATTCCATGCCGCCAAACACGGCCTAAATATATTTCACCATTGAGAGATGTAGAACAATAAAACAAGGCCAAAAGAAAAGCCACCCAAAATGCAGGGTAGAAATGCTTGGAAGTACTGTCATGTAAAGAATGCAGAGACCTGGAACAAGAAATTTGTCCAACACTGGGACATACAAAACGCATGGAGTGTTCGTCCAGGGCCCTCTTGTCATGGACACCAGTTAAAATACAAATACCTAGAGGGCCTCCGAAAAGGATCAGCCTTGTTAGTTCATCAGCTACCTTATCAACCTGCAGGCGAAAGTGCTTAAACCAGAAATTAAGCAATTTAATCTCTCACATCAATATAGGACTTGAACATTTCCATGGGTCATTCTATCAGGCGAGGCAGTTGGAAGCTTGGCCGCTAGAAAAATGTTAGAAACGCTCTTCACAGTTAACTCGTTCATCCAGCCAAGTCAGAATGGCATTCAACACCCATGGCCTGGTTGTTAAGATATATAAAATTAAATAATAATAATAATAATAATAATAATAAAAAGGTTCAGCAGAGGCACAGTGAAACAAAGTAGACATTAAATGCAGGAGGAAGACAAGAATCAAAGTTGCCAGGGGATTCATTAGACATAGACTGTAGCTGATCCTTTTTTCTTTTTTTTTTTGATAGATAAATATTGTGTGTGAGCAGCATAATTCCAGAAAGATGGGATCAATAGGCAATGATGATGGGAATGTTGTCAAAACAATCAACACAGAAAAAGGTAATCCAACAGTGTAATACATGAAAGCAAGAGAAGACATGTGAGACAGCAAACACAAATTTCATCTTATGATAACTTCCTCGACAAATCAATGCAGTCTCCTCATATTTGAAGGAAGAATAGCACATTGTCGAATCCAAAGAGGCACAGAGAGAAAATGAATGAGTAGCCATAGCTTGTTTGAACCAAAACAAGGAAACTGAAGAATGAATGTCACAATGCTTAAGTTGATGGGCCATCTAGAAGAGGAGCCAATTAGTGCTCAGCACTGGCTGGTGAATTGACCAGAGTCCGGACCCAATAAATAAATAATATTTGAGTAGCAGAGTAGGTAACTTTTTCACGGTGGTTGCTAAATATAACCACGAGCATTTTCAATTCACAAGCCTTCTCTGAATGCATCGTCAAACATGCTTTGTGATTGACATAATTAACTGACAGAGATGAATGTTGCCTATCTAGTAACAAGATCAAACATTCTACGCTTTGGACCCAATACAATAATACTAGACAGGTAAGCAAAATATATGCAGCCATTAGAAGGCATTCAGACATTCACCGGCCAACACATATACAAAAGCATACTCTCCTGTCCTCTTAACATTTCAATTTACTATGGGCTGAGCTTGCCAAGGCTGGCGGGAGATGGAGAGAGAATTCCATTCTCTAAAAAGACACCAATTGGAGATAAAATGAGAGAAATTTGACTTGTCCACATTGAGGACAACGCGAAGGGAAGGGAAAGACTAAAATTAACAAGGGTTAAAGATCACCAATGCAATATTTTATTTCTGAAACCTTGTGGTAAAATATATATTTGAAACTTGGAACCTTTAAAAACTCTCACTAATAACGTTTCCTTGTTTCATTTCTTGTCCTATGTCTTCTAAACAATCAATCAGAGAATATAAGGAAAATAAATAAATATATAAATAGATTGCAACCTTGCCAGTCTAGAATTGCAAGCATGCCAAGACCGTTCTATGGCCTTAAGTGTGAGAAAGACCAGACAAACTATATTCCTGGTGGCTGTAAGTAGGCAGCCATTTGTGGATCAGACGCCAAAGAGAGGGAACCCAGGAACAACCCCTCTTTAAGCTTCGTTCTATGGCCTTAATTTTTGGTAGTATGGATGTCCATGTGATTCACGTCCATTCTCCCCAATTTAGGCATTAGCAACTCAGTTTTAAAGTAAGCATAGGCACGAGATGAAAATGTTAGGGAGGTGAGTAACCAAATACAGCTCAGTGGCTTATACTAATAATTATAAAGCTCAACAATCAGCTGCCTAGACTTGAAAAAGAGTTCAAAGTGATTGTATAACTTGCAGTTAAAATGTCATCAGAGCAAGTAGCTTGATGTGGATTGTGGACTCGGTGACCTTAAAAAACCAAGTGCCCATGTATTTGTGCTTTAATACTCAACCCTAGTCTACGAGGATCATGTGGCATCCCTGCTTTCCTCGGAGTAACAAGGAATATGTGTACAATTTCCACCCAAACATAGTCTCCCTCCCCCACTGCAAACATACACAAACCAAAAGGAAATAGACCAAAGACATCAAGAGTCTGAAATCACTGATCTTGGCTCCCTACACCCTACCATCATATCTCATGTCTGGATCAGCAACTAGTTCCTGAGATTCAATATACAAGCCCAGTTCTTGTCAATTATTTCATTTCTCAACTAAAATAAATGATTTGAAGATCTCATGGGTGGAGTCATTGGTTGCCACACACCTTTCACTGGTGGGCTAGAGAACATATTTTTTCAAACTGAGAACCACAGTTGCTGTGTGATACACAAACAAAGCCATCAGTGGCACTATGCCAAAAAATGTCACATGAAACCAAATGAGTGAGGTGCCCATATATCACACTAGAGTTGTGATGTGGAAAGCTTCATAATTCCAACACTTCAATAAGAATTAGAGTTAAGGTTTGCTGCAAAACAAATAGGGACATTAAGAAAGGATAGGGTTTGAGAAAGGGAACTAAGGCTTATAAGAATTGATTACCAGTTCAAAGTGTGGTTAGATTATTTTATTTTGGTCCAATGACAACAGGCAACCCAACTTGAGGCATTTCCCTGCCCAAACTGCTCACCTCCCTATCGGGTGAAAGCGGGCTTCAAATCCAGGTCTCGGGTACAATTACCAAGAGATTTTATTAGTTAAGCTACCCGGAACTGAGAAGTTATTCTAATGCAACCTGAGGCTCTGATGTAGAGTAGCACAAGACCTTTGATTTAGACATAGAGGGCGGTGAATAGGTCTTAAATTAAACCTCAAGTAATTTTAACCAATTTTTAAATTACAACTAATTTAATTGCAATTTAAACATCAACTAGCAGGTAAATATAACATATCCATGGTGTAAATCATGCATGTGAAATATTAAAGCAGTAAAGAAACACAAGCAACTAGGAAGCATGGACATGCCAAAATGGGTGAAGAATCCGTGTCCGACACCGACACGTGTCGGACACACCAAAAAACGTGTCCGGATTTTTTTTTATTTTTTTTAATTTTCGGACATGGCTCGGACACCCGAGGACACACGTGTCTGGAATATATATACATATATTTTTTAATTTTTAATGCTGATATGTTCTGTTTTTGTTTTGTACTACCCTTTTGGTATTGTAAATGGTAAAAGTCCTAGGTCAAATGATGGATGGGAATAGATGATAGTACACAGACTTGTTTTTGTATCTTTTTTGGGGACTACCCTTTAGGTTTTTGTGAATGTTGCCAACGGTAAAGTCCTGAATGTTAAACAGTCTTGAATGTTAATAGTCCTTTCTGTCTATGTTTTTGTATTTGGAGTAAAGTTGCAATGATGATTAAATGATACTAGTTATTATTCTAATGTCTTGTTTTTTATTTGGTTTTATAACTATGCAATATGTTCCTTTATAGTTTATTAGTTATGAGTTATGATTTGTGTTTTTTTTTCATTGTGAGGTTGATGAAAAATAGTAACACTCAGTAATTTTTAAAGTACTACATTACATATATATATACTATTCGCCGTGTCCTTGCCGTGTCCGTGTCCTAATTTTTTTGGATTTTCCATGTCGTGTCGTATTCGTGTCCCGTATCCATGTATGTGCTTCTTAGACAATCAAGTACAAGAACACCATATTTTATGTAAGACCCAGTCAGGAAGATAAAAATGCACTATGAGAAAAAGTTTACAGAGTAAGTTACTAGACTCTAACCCAAGAATATACTTCTTATTGCAAGCAATGAAAGAATAAGTGTTGACACATCCAACATAATACATGCTACGATCCTTTACCTGTGTTTGATCCAAAAGCACACGCAAAAGCTTAAGTGGGAAAACATCAAGCATACCTATTTCCTTAAAGTTTACAATTTTGAATGTTAGTCGACACTATTTGTCGACCTTCAACTTTGTGTTAGTAATCCATGCCACATGGTATGGCTTTGAGTGTCGCTCAACCTTCAATTCCAATTTTGTCAAAGCTTCTCTAACTACATTATTACAACTCCCATTGTTGATCACCAACAAACATATATTTACTCCACATCTAACCCTTGATTGCAAAATAATTGCTTTTAGACAAAGCTCATTAGTGTTCTTGAAAGCTTGCTTGGTAGTGGCAAAAAAGAGGACACACATAATGCCTATCAAATATTTATCATCTAGATCATCAAAACCACTTCCAAAATAGCATGGTGAGAATCATGAATCTCTTCTTCAATTTGTGGTTCCTTAGACTATTTAGTCTATGTAGGACTTCCCCCTTCAACTATAGCAACCAACTTGGTATGGCGATGGAAAGAGAAATTATCAAACCTGTGATAATCATAACATATTGTTTTAGAATTAGAACAAACTGCTACTTTAAGAGGAAAAATAAGTCATTGAACTCGTTACTCATAATTAGCAATACAAGTAACAATAAAGAATCTTCATCTCATGCATGATCCGATGGCAGCATAATGCATTTGTTGGGATTTTACCATCAAACTCTAGATGCTGCTATCAACTTAGCTTCCAATAAGAAAGAGTTTCCTCTCATTCTTCAAATTTTACCACCTAAAAAAATTTCTAGGCTGTATAACCAATCACGAAGCCGTGGTAGCATCTATTGTATAATTTAGTTTGACTCCATTAGCCTTCTTTCCTAGGACAAAGCCGTGGTAGCATCTATTGTATAATTTAGTGAAGTAAATGAAGCATTATTTGCTTAATTGCTTATACTGGATTCTCTTTGTCTTAGACTCCAAAGCTTATCATATGTATTCATCCATCGATAGCTACAGCATAAACATGATACGAGTATGGGTATGTTTTTTAGCTTGATATGCCTGGTACTGGACATTTACTAGTGATAGTAAAGACTGGAACCCGAGGCTCTGATAGAGAGAGAGTTGTGCAAGGCCAATGATGTAGACCGAGGGGGGACCCCGGGGGGGGGGGGGGGGGGGGAGGGGGGGGCGTGGTGGATCAGTACATCTAAGCAGCGAAAACAATATAGCAATGGCCACAGATTTTTACATGGAAACCCAAGGAAAAAACTACGGGACCTAGTCCAGGTAAACCAAAATCCATATGAGAAAGAAACATTACAAACTGGGTTAACAGACTCTACCCCAAGAATCCTCTAGTTACCCTGTCACAGATCCCAAAAGTCTCCAAGCCGTCCATCCGCTTGTCAACAGAGTCCGCTCCTCACAATTCTGCTTCTCTAGTGATTTCGGTCCCAACCACTAGTCATTTGGGCTTCAATCTCTGAAGATGGATTAAGAGTACTGTTGAACTTCATCAATTTTAACGCACGGCAGTAGTTGATAACACATAAATAATCACACTCACCAACACTATGAATGATCCAAAATAATGAAGCACTCTAAAACTCATAATAATGCTATCTATATGAATATTTGAGTGTATGTAGGCAAAGTAGAGGTATAGAGAGAATAGGTTTGGTAGTGTTTAATGGAAATTGCTTTTCCAAAAAGCTCAATTGACTGATAGTACTCCAGTTGCCCTTGATCAAACAAAGTATACTACAGTGAAAACTTAGAGAAAATTTCAAGAACAGAAATCCAAAAACTCTTTCAATGCATGTTTTGAAAAATTTAAGGAATCAAACCTTTACATGATTTGATTATGATCAAAAACTCTTTTAATGCATGTTTTGGAAGATTCAAGGGTATTTCAGAAATTGTAACAAATATCGCTGAAATACCCTTGAAAGTAGCTTGCAATTTCTTCTTCAACCTTGAGTAGGAGGTAATCAACTAACCCCAACTAACTTTGGAAAGCTTCTAACCTAAGCTAGAGATTAAAACAAAAATTACAGACTCCAATTTTTTTCTTCGGAATTTGCCAATATAAGTCCTATTGACCTAACAATTGGACAAATTGACATAATAGGCATTAATTGTCCACTAAAAAATTCTCCCAGCTGAGTCATGGACATGTATACTTCATATTGGGTTGGTTTAAATATATATGAGTCCTGACATTTTAAATTTGGTACACTTCATTTACCAAAGGCACACAAGACGTAAACATGACACTGACAATAACCATGCCTGAGTTTCATAAGATTAATCAATTTGCACCAGACACTTGTATCACGTTCATATATAGAGGTGTAGTTCCGGCAAACTGTTTGCAGAAAATTTCAGTCTGCCTCTTACAAGACTCCTCGCATACCAACTGCCAACAGAATTCTCCGAGAGCATGAGTTATACAGCCCTTGGATCGTAACAACTTTGTCAAAAAAACAAGAGTATCTGTTCCCCTCAGATTCCACTGTCCTTCAATTCAAGGTTTATGTGTTCTAGACTCCCTTGTTTGGTAAACCCATTGAAACCAAAACAATTTGTTTGTGCCTTTTTGAAATCAAAATGACCAGGCACCCATATATGACCCTCAAACAAGGCATTACTAGTATATTAGCTTATAATGCATTTTTTTTCTTACAATCATACTAAATCCGAAGGACTTTTTCCTATTTTAACAGGTGTACTAGTTAGGTATAAGTAAATTGAGGTCAGAAACCAGGGTTCGCAATTTATTATTTGATGCAAATTTCCCTCCATCAAATTGATTGACACCACATGACTTTGAAAGCTTCAACAGAGAATATTAGCCATCACCAAATGTAATTGTATCGAAATTGTTCACTCTCTTCTGCAAAATCCACACATAACGAGAACATAATTGCATATTGTACCAAAAACGTTGTTACGAAATCTACTAATTTGAAAATCATCTAATATATCTATTATATTCTAATTATATGTTATTTATAAAGCTATAATCAACGGAAAAAAATTGTTGATCTAGAATAAGGATGAAAACATGTATACGACACTCACATGACCAAATGAATGCCTAAAATACCACATTGCTTGTAGTCCACTTACCTTCTCATCTAGGGATACAACCTCAGATTTGTTTTCACATTAGGGGAAAGGAAAGAATTCTCATTCCCGTTCAGGCAATCATTAGGCATAATTTTAGGCCTACAATTGAGGTGAGCCTAGCCAGCATCTAGTTGTTCAAGCCTGGCTTAATCAGTCAAATAGTTGTTTGAGCTCAAGCTGGAGTTGAGGCCAAATATATGTTCAGTCTCAACTTCGACACTACTAGCAAAGCTCGAGCTTGGCTAATTTGGTTGGCTAACACAATCGTGAGCTCATTGTCAAGGTCAAGCTTAAATTGTGATATTGAGATCAAGATTATTTTCCCCGAAAGATATATTGAGATCAAGATTGATAAGGATCCTCCACCCGGTTTTCGGGTTGGGGGAGTATGCTGGAAAGGTCTGTCGATTGTAGAAGTCTTTATATGGGTTAAAGCAATCTCCCAGAGCTTGGTTTAGCCGCTTCAGTGATATAATTCCATCCATGGAGTTTGTTAGATGCCATTCTGACCATGCATGTTTTATCCACACTGTTCCTCCATGGTCGATGTATCATTTTTCTTGTCTATGTTGATGATATCATCATTACTGGCAATGACATCCCTAGGATTGCTCAAGTAAAGCTTCAATTGGTTAAAGCTTTTGATGTGAAAGACCTTGGGAAGCTCAGATATTTCTTGGGAATTGAAGTTGCTAGATCTAAGCAGGGCATCTCTTATCGCAAAGGAAGTATGTCTTGGATCTTCTTCGAGACACGGGCATGCTTGGGTGTAAAGCTACTTCCATTCCTATGGATCATAATCTGAAGATCTCGGTTCAGTTTGGAGATCTTATTTATGATCCCTCGCAGTATCAGCGCTTGGTAGGAAGATTAATTTATATTACCAACACCAGTCCTAATTTGACTTTTGCGGTTAGTGTTGTGAGCCAGTTTATGCATACTCCTCGTACAGGTCATATGGATACGGTATATCAGATTCTTCGATATCTTAAGTCCTGCCCTGGACTTGGATTATTCTATTTTTCTAGCAGGCAGGTTGGGCTATCCTGTTTCAGTGATGCAGACTATGCTGGGTCCAAGACTGACAGACATTCCACATCTGGCTTCTATACTTTCTATGGAGACCATCTTATATCCTGGAAAAGTAAGAAGCAACCTGTAGTTTCAAAATCTTCAGCAGAGGTTGAGTATCGTGCCATAGCTTAGGGTACTTGTGAGATTCTTTGGCTTCGGTCTTTCTTGGAGGAGCTAGGGCTAAGTGAATTCCTCAAACTTATTTTGTGATAATAAGTCAGCCATCATGCTTGCTTCAGATTTTATTCTTTATGAGAGGACTAAACATATAGAGGTGGACATTCATTTTATCAGAGAAAAGGTTTGTTCGGGAATTATCAAGCCGTGCTTTGTTCGGTCCTCTAATCAGTCGGCCGATGTGTTCACCAAATCCGTTGGTCCATCTTTGCTTCATTCCTCAATTACCAAGTTGGGCTTAATTGATATCTTCACTCCAGCTTGAGGGGGAGTGTTGAAATATCTTTATTATTATTTTTTATTTTATTTTTATTAGTTGTTTTAGCCTTTTATTAGGTGTTTTATGTAAGATCCCTATAATCATAGGATCACATAGATAAGATTCCTGTAATCATTGGACCACGTAGATTTTGGCATATTCTTGTATATAAATATAACTCTTGGCTCTCGGTTTGAGTAAAAACCAAAGCCCAAAACTTCTTTTTGGTATTAGAGCAAAACAAAAAACCTTCGGCTCCTCATCTTCCTTCCCCAACGCCTCCACATTCAATACTCCCCCTTATCAATCTTGTGTTCTACTTGTTTTATTTATCTCTTCACTTCCGTTTTATGCTTTACAACAATCTTCATAAGTCTTGAAGAGTTTGTTCACCAAGTGTTTATGAAAATATTTGCGAGCCTGATGAGCTGAACCATGGGTTACTCGTCTCAGCTTATTTACTTAATGAGCTCAAAAATGTTGTTCAAACCCAGCTTGTTTACTTAACAAACCGAACACGAACTAAGTTGTTATGAAAGCGAGCCCGAGCTATTCATGAGCAAACTATTCATTCATAGCTTAACTCATTGACAGACTAACAAACTTATTAATGGAGAACTCCATAGCTATTAAAAAACATTATAGATACAATAGAACAAGGCAAGTGATCATTGTGAATCATGCATGAAAGTAAACTAAAAAAATACGGTGGAATCCTACCAAAATATCGAGAAACCATACCAAGATAATAAATAATCAGGACATTACATATTCAACAACTTAACTTAGACTTGTCCCAACTATTTAGGGGCGGCTATATTAATCCTATTTTGTTATTTTGCTCTATCTGAGACAATAAGTTTAGTTAAACCACTAAGGGACGCGTTCCCCTTTTGAACGCCTTTTTTATGTTATTATTACTTATCAAAAAAAAAAAAAGTTTAGTTAAACCACATTCTACTATATCTTTCTTTATTATCACAATTCACTTTATTTTGGTCTCCCCTTCACTAGCATTATCATCAATATGGACCATGTTAATCTTTTTAACTGATAGTTATTAGTTGCCCTACATTTGGGCCAAACAATCTGAGTCAATTTCTCTCATTCCATCTCGAATAGGTAATACTACAACCTCATAGATTTAATCATTTCTAATTTTTTATTTTCTCGTCTAATCACATATAGATCTCAACATCCATACTTTGATCACACTCGCTTTATAAGCATATGTTGGTACTTAACAGTCCAACATTCTGATCTATAAGATATAGTTAGTTAGTTACTCTAATAACCGCTTTAGAGGTATATATTGAACACACAATATTCTAGAAGTACTTCTTTATTTAACACATCCTACTTTAATTATATGAGTAACAACATCTCTAGTCTCTCCCTCTTTGTGAACAATCTAGTCTTGGTAGCAAACTGTTTACATTTGGTATCCTTTACTCTTAATTTCAATATATGCTCACTTCTTTTCCTAGTTTACCAAAGTTACATTCTAATGTTCAGTTCTAATCTTATTTATATTAAACGTTCTTGAGTCTAGAACTTCTCTCGAGATTTCTAGTTTAACATTTATCCCTTCTATAGTTTCTTCAATGAAAACAATACCATCAACAAGCAGTATACACTATTCAAAGTAAATCATATACGTGATATAACAATTTGTCCACAATCAAGGTAAAGAGATAGGAGCTTCATGCTAGTCCTTAACATTGTTCATCTATAATTGAAAATTCACTTGTTTCTCATAAAGCTGTTCCATAACTTCATTGTACACAAACTTTATCGTGTTATATATCAATTTGTGACTCATTCTTTCCTAGTTATATTATATTATATCTCTAGACCCTAAGACAGAAATTTTCCAGAATTATAATGATTTTTCTTCTTGTTAGATCTTTCTATTACTAAGTAGATAATTCTCATTGTTAACATCATCAAGAATTCATTCTCATGGGGCCTGACAAAGGTTTTATACTGCTTTCAGTTGTCTTGCATAACCTTCCTCCTTTCCCCATGCTTGGGACTGGTTGTGTATGGATAAGACACTATACACAACATAGATGGAATTACCATGACCTCAAACCATAAATAGGAATTTTTTTGGCTGAATGTCCTGAATGACAACAACAATTAGTTCCTTTTATCTTAAAAACAGAAGAAGAAAGTGCCTGTATATTTTTCTCTTACAACGCAAAAAACTTTGCAATTTTGAGAAGCCCATCTTTTTTTTTTTTTTTTGATAAGTTAAAATTATAAGGATAAATTGTTTGAGAAGCCCATCTTTATGCCACCCGAAAACTGTGAATCTTTAAGAAGCCCATACTTATGCCACCCAAAAAACTATGCATTTAACAAGCCCATATTCTAAGAAGCACGGACACTTCTACAAAGGTGCTATATCCAAATCAATAAATGTCCAAAACCGGCAGTTGATGGACACTCCAAGACATGTGCCTAGTACTTCATGGAAGTGCATATTTAAAAATAAATTTCATTATTTCACACAGCCAAAACATTGGGAACATTTGACGGACACATCTCACATACCCCCAAACAAAAGTCTTATATAACACAAATACATTTAATAGTAGTCACATTCAAAAATCTTGGAAATAATATGAACACACAGCGTCCAGATATTTTATCTTTAAGAAAGTAGACATTATACACATAGACACCCCAAGTAAGCATGCAGTGGTAATTCGTCACATATAACAAAAACATAATTGTAATGGCAGAGCAGAAGAGTAATAACATATGGAATATAATAATCTTTGTTAGAAATTGACTAAAATTAAGAAGTGAAGTGGCTAAAATTGATTGGTCGAGTGAGGTGTATTTTGTTGATTGGTTAGTCAATGTTGTGATCAGTTGGTCAATGTTTACATGTCAGTGGATATACAATACAATTAATGAATGAATATGCAAGTGGTAAGTACTGTGGCGGTTAATGTTGTTTAGTTCACTGAATGAAGGAAACGTGGAGAGCAAGGAAAAGTAACATAGAAAAAATGAAGAACAAAGAGAGAGTGAAAAGAATAGAGAAAAAAGATTGAGGCTCAAGAGCGAGTGTATTCTTTAAGGAGAGAGTGTGTCTCCTTTTAGTGAGTGTGGATACCTCTTGGTATTCTGTTTAGTGTTGTAATCTTCTCTGTTCTGTAATAAAAGTAAGTGGTTCTTCATCCGTGTGTAAACCTTGTTATTTGTTGAGTGTGTTATTTCGATCCTATTTTCTGTTTGTTGTCATTGCATACTTGTATGTGTGATATTGGGCAAATTAATCTCCAACAAGTTGTATCAGTGTTGATACGAAAGGGATTAATTCATAACAAGTTTTACAATATTTGAATAGATTCATATTCTAAATTATATAACTCTTAGTATAGAATTTAAAAATTAATCATAATTCCTATAATTTTCTAATCCAATAGATGTATAGAAATTCAACTTCATATCTACCCAGCACTGTCCAGGCCCAAATTTTTAAGATCAGACGTGTAAGGCATATTTGTGTCTCACTGTGAATTAGTCCTGTTAGATTATATTGTATATAATCCTAGGGTTTACCGTAGGCTCGTAGCCGCCTTCACCTACCCACTTGCCGTACATAGATAACTTTCCCATCACTCACCTACCGTAGCCTATATATATAGGTGCTTTATGCACATTGTGTTATTCAATTCAATTACAGATTTCCCTATTCTCTCTCTATATATTTCTAACAAGCCCCGTGTCCGTGGATGTACTACTTAGCCCATATTTTACAACTTCAGCAAAGCCTGACACTAATTCACTAGCAGGCAACGTTTTTATTGTGCCAATGTCTATAAGAACAAATTGTGGCTGCTAAACATACCAATCAAAAAAATTACCAAGGCAGTGGTTTAATTTTATGACTGCTTTGCCACCTAACAGAAGAATCTTCATGAACTTTCGGAATCAAGTAAAATACATGCATGAGTAAACATAGTGTAAAAAAAGAAAAAAAGAAAAAAGAAAAAAAAAAAAAAGAAGGACTTTGTTGGAATCTGAATGAAATATAGAAATCATGCCCAAATCGTAACAAGAAGCATCATCAGAAACAGGAAATGCTAATTCAACTTGAAATGCCTAAGCTATAAAAACTAAATTAAAAACAATTACCCACGAAGAAGATCGTGTTCATCGATAAGGCGCCCGATGTAGACTGGATAGCTCCGATTCCCCCCAAATCGACTTGGACCATGGAAGGAACCCTAGGGCTCATTTTCGGCAACAATGGGTCGGTCCCCTGGACTAGCTCACAGATACACTCAAACGAATTCAATTTAAGGATTAGACCTTTTGAGGGCCAAGGAGAGGGTGGTCATCTGAAGAGTGGAGACGAAAGGTTGTAGAGAGAGAAGACATGGATTTGGGGGTTGGGTTATGGAATTGGTAGAGAGAGAAATTTTTGGTTCTGTTTTGGCGCCATTTTGGGTTAGCGAGTGTGAGGAACACGTGCGATGTGCGAAGTTGAAACGTGGCCTCATTAAAGATTTTCAAGTTTTTTTTTGGGTAGATTTTTGAATATTATTCATGAAACATTTTGATATTATATAAAATAAATAATTTTTATCAATTTTTATCAAACGCATTTGTTCTATGTTATAATATCCAATAAAAATAAAAATAGTAAAAATAAAATGCAAAAAAAACCCTTATTAAGTGTCAAATGCTGATTGACATATAAAATAAATTAGCATGAAAAACAATGCCACGAGGACACGGAATCTCATGAGTCATGCTCGTGGCTCATCAATGCAACGATTCAACAACCATCCTAAACTAAAAAACAGAGCTGCAAAGTCGTTTTCTCTTCCCTTGTATTCGCCACGTATCGGATCTTCCATTGGCCCACTAGCGCTGGCCCATTTTACGTCATTTTTGCTAAAAAAAATTCAAAAACGGATGCTTCTTATTTTCCTCTCTCTCCTCCGTCTCATAGAACAAAACAAACCCACCCCTCGTTCATCTCTCTCTCTCTCTCTCTCTCTCTCTCTGCGCTCTTCGTTGACAAGAGCGGGGCGCGAGATCCAAATAAAAAAGACAACGAAGGGCAGGTTGATCACGACGATAGATATCATATAAAACGATATGTATTCGTGAAGGACGGTAGAGTCATTGTTTCTCTATCCAGATTATTTAATAATGTGCCAGAGTGGCAGTGATTGAGGATCATTCGAGGAGATTCCAAACGGGTTTTATTGAATTTTTTGGATTTGGAATCTGGGTTTGTCTGGAAAACAAGATTTGGTGATTGAGAGGAGGAGGGAGTTGATTGCGTTTTCTGGGGGATTGGGAAGAGAGGAGTGGGATTTCTGGTGAATTTTAGAGATGGGTTTCTTGAGTTTTATAATGGGGTGTGCAGGATTTGGATTTGGTTTGTCTGCTGGGCTTGTCATTGGTTATTATCTCTTCATCTATTTCCAACCTACAGCTGTTGAGGTCTTTCTCTTTCTTCTCTCTATATATGTGTATACAAATGTATTTATATATATGTTCATACAAACATGCACACATATAAATGTTTTCTATTGATTTCCTTGATATGTTTGTTTCTATCTCTTTTATTTGATTCAAAATGGTGGTGCATATTCCTTATCAGATATATATGCAATTTCTATGATTATGATTTTGAATTGAGTTTGTAGTTGATTTGAGTAGTGCATAGAATCATGGGAATACATCTTTAAAATATTTAGGTAGATTTTAGTGGATGGAAAATTAGAACTAATGTTTTTTGGTTTGTTTCTTGGGAGAAAAAAAAATTACATTGGCTTATTTTCTAGGGATATTGATGCAGAGTTTGAGCTTTTCAAGAGCTTGAGCCAGCAGTTGTTAGAATTAACATGTGATGTAACAAAACCGCATCAGGGCTTGAGGCAAGGATGCTTCCCATGGTTGCTGGATCTTGCTCTCTGAGTCATCCCTTCCTTCCACTACTCTAGCTATTCGATAGAGTATTCGTTTACCTTTCTATTTTCTTACTTTATATTAAGTTTATTTTGGTCTCAATGTCTCTCAAGTTGTCTTGCTACTAGTGATGAGGCCCTCTCTTGCAGCTTCAGCATGAAGGCGCTTACTTGTTTGTACTGAAAAGGTGGGTTAAGTCACAGACTGTCTCTGATTAGTTGGTGAATTCATACAAGTGGTTCTGATCATTTTGTTGCGTAAAGTTATCATATTTGAAGGCGAACATCAAAAGCAAGAATAAGGTTTTAAATTGCGACATTGGGTCTTAGGAATGGTCATGGGATAACAATATGGGGATTACTGGTCAAGGTGTAAATGTGTAATGGAAATCTGTTATCATTGTTGTGAAATTTGTTTATCACTAGTAGAAAGTCAACCATGCTCTTTTTTATTTTTATTTTTTATCTTAGTTTGTCATATTTGGTTGATTTTGATAATTTTTCTATTGATGTTACAACGCTTTGATAAGTTAAACTAATAACATATGTTGATAATAGCGAGGGTCAAGGTATACAACTACACGGTGTGGTGGATGGTAGTATCTTGGTAATGGGGTACGAGGTTTGTACATAATTTTGAGTGCCTACATGATTTCTTTCATTTCCAACATCATGCTCTCCAAAACAGTATACTGGCCAGAGCATGGGAATGGGGGTGGAAAATGTGAATACGAAGCTCTCAGAAGCTAGCCAAGTCAGTTTGACAGGTCTACCAAAGCTTGTCCGGCTTTTAAAGCACATTGTGATTTTCCCATTAGTAATCATCGCTACTATCATTATCTGATGAGCGGCATTTTACGTATACTTGATCCACTCATGTCTAGAACTTTTGTTTTCATATCATCCGATCTGGCCTTCTCTTCTATGAGAGTGATATTTATTAGCAGAAGCTTCCTATACTGTAATCAGTGCCACTTCCCCCACTAAGTAAACTTAAAAGCGGCACCGCCAAGTGCCAGCATTAATTAGATGTACTCAAATCAGCACCAAGCACTACTTATTTAACTTGCAAAGAGCCTTGATTTTGAACTGCCTTGAGGTACTTAATTAGTGGCATCATCTTGATCATCATCATCTTGATCATCAAAAAAAAAAAAAAAAGGTACTTAATTAGTGGCATCATCTTGATCATCATCATCATCAAGTCTAATGAATTAGAATTGTCATGTCCATCTAACACTAGTTCTTCCTTCTCTTTGACCTTCTTCACATCCAAGTTAATGAGTAAAAGATGATTCTTTGTCTCCTTTTGGCTTCTCCATGTATTATGTGTGATTTTTAGTCTTATACTATGATAAATACAAACAAGTTCATTTAGTTTACATATTATGGTTGATTTAAATATACTCTAAATGTGCTCAAAATTAGTTGATTATGTGGATTCAATTAATACTTTGATAGTTGTTGGCTGAAGTTTGGGAGTCAACGTGTTAGGTTATTGTGACATAGTGTTGGCGAATTTCACAACAAAATTAGAGTATGTATTCTAGTTTCATCATCATCATTATCATCCTTGCCTTAATCCTATATGAAAAGCATCGGCCACATGAATTCTCTCTTCTTCTTTTTCCTTGGCAAGAAACTCACACACCCATTTTGTCCCATGGGGACTTGAACCCTGCCTCTTACCTTGGGAGGTAGAGGAGATACCATTAGGCTACCTCCTTTCTGGTAAAATGAATCCCTCACCTCATTATTTACTATTACAAGCCATCTCTTCTCAATCATTTTTAATGATTTCATCCCATGTTAACTTCGGTCTCCCTCCATGCCTCCTACCTTCTATGCCATAGGCTTTCTCTTCTTACTGGAGTATCTAGTGATTTTCTTTGGATATGTCCATACCACATAGGTCTGTCACCTAATTTCCTTTAGGTTAAAAGTTAGTTAAGTTAGTCAGGTTTGGAACTACCTCTGATCCATGGACTTCGTATATTACTAAATGAAGATAAAGTAGGGTAATTTCGTCTCATGAATCTCATAGTCACCAATTACGGTTTCTTTTCATGCATTCATTTCACATAAATGTCTTTAGGATGCATAACACATGCATTATATGACTTATATATAAGGTTTAAAGTTTGAAGAACTGTAGGAAAGTTGGATGGATCAATTGACCTATGATTGATGCCTGCCTACAGGACTGAGTACGATTGATTGATTAGTCATCTTTTTTCTAATGGCGAATATTTGATCATATTAGAAAGAGTACTGTCATGCATCTATTTTTTTTTTTAAGGAGGAGGATGATGTGATAAGATGCACGTACTATAAGTGTTGAAGTGGGTCTTCGTTGTCTCTTAAGGAAATGGTTCATGCAGTACAAGCATGTCTGTGTGTCAGTGCATGGAAAATAAGCTTAATAGCCTAAGTTTGATAAATGTGCGACCACTCATCGGCATGCATAACCAATGCAGTTATGAGACTATGAGAGAAAGGGTGGCATTCTTACATTTCCTACAGTTGCATGATGCTAGTAAAATAAATTTAGGATAACAAAATTAACAGTTTCATATATTATGGTAACTCGAAAATTTAAAGCTTTTCTTTCTGCGTTTGGCTAAATCTAACTGGTTTTTAACTACTGAATTGTTTAGGACCCTGTTATTCAACCACTGGTTGATCATGACTCTGAAACCTTGCAGCGGTTACTTCCTGAGATACCCCTTTGGGTGAAATATCCAGACTATGATCGTGTATGTATATAGTGGTTGTTACACCTTCTAAATCATTGTATTTCCTTGGTTATTGACTGCATTGGGTTCTGACTTCTGACCCCCTCCTTTGTTGTGTTTATTCTTGTCAAGATTGACTGGCTAAACAAGTTTCTTGAGTATATGTGGCCTTTTTTGGACAAGGTACTTTCCCATGTTCAGCCGTTTCTGAATCAATTTTTGTGGCTAATTGCTTCTCCTTAACTTTTCTGGATTAATTATATATTTCTTAACCTTTTTAAAACAGGCAATATGCAAGACTGCAGAGACTATAGCAAAGCCCATTATTGCTGAGGAAATTCCAAAATATAAAATTGATTCCGTCGAATTTGAAACTTTTACTTTAGGGTCTCTACCACCTACTTTCCAAGGTTAGTTAATCTGATACACCATTAAATCATTTTTCTTTTTGGCTTTGCAACCTTGTATTGTGCAACTGAATTCTGGTCTGAAAGCTGGACAAATACTACATTTGTTTGTTAAGTATGAAATAAACTGATAGAGGTAACTTTACTTACATTTTAAAGTAAAAACTGGAACTCCAAGCATGGAGCCTAGATTTCTTAGTGAAATCTGGGTAAAGTCTAAAAAAATAGTCAGTGAGCCGAAGAGATTCTGGTTTTTATTGATGAAAACTTGTTGTAATTGAGAAACAATAACGGGGATAATTTGTATGTCATAATTGAGAAAACTTGTTATAGTTGAGAAAACTTGTTATTGGTGAGGTGAAGGACTTAGGTTACATGGATAATTTGTGTGTCATAATGTGAGTGTGTTTCAAGTGATAGGAAATGTTGTTTAATGAAGTAACTCTTTACCTGTATCCTGTATACAGATTACTACTACCTTGAAGATAGTTGTGTTTTCAAGTTGGTAGAGAAGACCAAATTGTTGTCTAATGTGGATGCGTTTTTAGACATTGAAGAAGTTGAGGCCTTCCTGGTCCCCCTAATAGTTGTGCATGGCCCTAGCTGCCTGAGATCTGGATTCACAAAAATCTCTTTTGGAAGTTAACATTACAATTGCTATATATATATAAAAATAAAAAATAAAAAAAAATGAAGAAGAAGAATTGCCACACTTCAGCTTTTGATTTGTTTTAATACAGAATAGAATGTGTTGAAGAATGCTTAGTCACTTAAGTATTGAAGAATAGTTTTTGGGAAGTCAGAATGTACACAACAGAGATGCAAATAAATAATGGCAATTATTTTCAAGGTTTCCATATGTTGTTCACTCAATAGAATGCCACACTTATGGCTGCTGTTTTTCTGATAAATTGTTTTTGGTTGCTGGTGCTCAAATAGCATTGTTTCACATCGATTAAACTTACAAATGGTTTACCTTGTTGAAATTTTGGATTTATGTTTTTGGAGGTTTGGTCAATGTTGCAGATAGCTGAGGAGCCTCTATGTTGACTATAAGAACCCTGATGCTTATTTTATATTGGGACACTCTATTTTTTTTTTTCTTTTCTTTTTTTTTCTTTTTTTTCTTTTTTTTGTATTTTACCCTTTCATAATACATTTGTGTATTTTAATTATTAGAAAAGGATGAATGCCTATGTTACAACATTTATGGAAATGATCACTTTGGTAAATATATGGAATATTGGAATATAAGTGAATCTGACATGCAACTATAACTTTGCTCCGAACCTTCTACACAAAACTTGTCTTTGTAGGTATTAAAACCTATATGACTGAGGAGAAGGAATTGATTATGGAACCTTCCTTAAAATGGGCTGGAAATCCTAATGTAACTGCTGTTGTCAAAGCATTTGGGTTGAAAGCAACGGTTCAGGTTATTGGCTTGTTTTATTTTTTAAGAAAAATAGTTCATTATTGTTCTAAAGACACGCACACTCACTCACATAGCACTTTTTGCTGCCTGTTCTTAGTTTTACATAAATAGCTTCTTTTGAGAGTTTCAGGTGGTGGATTTGCAAATTTTTGCCGCACCACGTATCACCCTAAAGCCGTTGGTTCCATGCTTTCCTTGTTTTGCCAAAATCTACGTTTCTCTCATGGACAAGGTTTGTTTTGTGATGGTATTTTTTTTTGGTCTCCAAATTTTGCAATGATTTATGTGCTCAAGGTGGTGTGTTTTGCATTCAACCATTCACAATTGCTATTTGATGGTTATGGGACTCTGGTATTGTACTTGCAGAAAAAAAAAAAAAAAAATTGATTTAATTGGATGTTTGCAGAGCACTCAAATCTTGGACTTATATTCGCGCTTCATTTTAAAAATATTATTGTGAATACAGCATAATATTTTTGGGTTCATTCATTAAATGTTAGGTTTGGACACCATTGGAGTATTCTTTGTGTCAACCGAGATATGATAGACGCAAATCATGGGGTGTGACTTACCATATTATCTGAGATTTGGTAGGTCACATCCCATGATTTGCGCCTATCATATCTCGGCTGACAAATTTTTTTTTTTGAACCATAAATGACTCAACATCAATTTAATAGCCACATACGTTCTACACAATGACAGATACAGTCTCCAAGTGGTAACCAACAAAATGGAGGATTAAAAACAAGACAAGCTGGCCTAATAGAGGAATCACATCCCATGATTTGCGCCTATCATATCTCAGCTAACACTTTGTATATGAGTGACTCTTCTTTTCTTCTTCTTCCTTACATATCTTTGCTTTTGCAGCCACATGTGGACTTTGGACTCAAGCTTCTCGGAGCTGATCTTATGTCAATCCCTGGACTGTACAGGTTCGTTCAGGTACAAATCCTTGAGATGTTTCGAAGTTGTTTTTTGTTTTTTTGTTTTTTTTTTTTTTTGCTTTTTTTTTTTCCTATCTTTTATTTTTTCTGAATTTTATATTTCTAACTTTTTTGCTACAAGTTGTTGCGACATAGTCATATGCTTTGTTACATGGACTCTTCAAAAATAGTGAAGTACCCGCGTCTGACACGTATCCCTCGGACATGGGTATGGGATATGTGTCTGACACTTTTGGTTAAACATGTACTTAAAAAACATATCCAATCATTCAATTACATTATATTAGAACTTTAAAATGAATTAAATGCCTATGTTGAACATTATATTAAATAAAAACATTACTTTACTCTAGAAAATAAAATAAAATAATTAATAAAATGAATATTTTGCCGTGTCCGTGTGTCCTGTTTGGAGATTTGACACGTCCAACGCATGGACATACCCGTGTCCGACACCTCTACCCGAGTCCATGTAACATAGGTCATATGGTCCTTTGTTGACTTCAGCTGAGCCCTTTATATGTCTCTTAGATGATAATGCTACATTCATAAATAACTTGCTGGATAACATAACTGAATTGCAATGGAAGTTGTAATTCATATTAAAAAAATGAATTTATGGAAGTTCAGTTTTTGGGTTTGCCTATATGGGAGTCATTTAGTATACCTGCTTGCCGGAATGGTGTTTCGAGTTTCATCTGATGTCACCCTGCTATCTCTATTCTAGTCTTGCATTTCATCCCATGTCATAATTGAGGTGACCTATTGTGCGACTAGGATGGCAACCCCACTCAAAATTTGCAAATTGGCTTTTTAAGAAGGGGTCTACCACTAATCAGTAAATTGAAAAAAAAGGAGAATGCAGATAGCCTCCTGGTGTAACAATCAAAGGCTGGATTTGAGTGCTTGTACACGAGGTTGTACCTCAGTAGGTATCAGAAGCATCACATCTGATCTCCACCTCAAAGGTGGGAAAAAGAGAGGTTGGAAATCATAAACACATAACTGCCTGATATGACCTTCAAGGATTAAGAACTGAACCTGAGATCTTAGGAAAGACTTTAAAGCCACTTAACACTTGACTACAAGATGAGGATTATTGTTTTTGTTTTTGTTTTGTTTGCTTTTGGGTAAGTTACACTCAAGTCTCCTAAGGTATGTTGATTAAAAAATTACACTGGCCTCCCCTGGGGTTGGCGCACTTTGTACAGATTCTTCCCTTATGTTAACGGTTGACAAAGTCAAAGGACGACATTTGCTTACTTCACGAAAATTAAATTATAGAATACCAGATTTTCCCTTGTCCCTACACTTTAACTCTACAACTAAAATAATATAATTATTATTGAGGGCAAAAAGGTAAAATTATTAGTTCAATGGAAATGTGTGACAGTGTAGGTTGGTGTAATTTTTGAACGGATAGGGGAGGCATATGTAAATAAGCTATACTCAGGCGAAGTGAGTGTAATTTACCCTGTATTTTTCTTTTTCCTCAAATAAATTTATGACCAATTTTCTTGAAGTTACTTTTTTTCACTTCTGGCTCTCTTCACCCATGTTTACTTAATGGGAGCTATAGCTGCTGTTTATTTTTTTATGAAGTATAATCTATTTGATTATATTTTGAAAGACAGTCGGAATGGTCTGTTTCTCAGGATTATTTAATGAATCCCTCCAGAGATTTTAATCAATGCCCTACGATTTCAACAGAAGCTTGGAAGAGTATAATAAATAGTGTTTTGATGGTGAAAAAAGAAGCTTGAAAAGCTTGGGAAAATGGTGTCTTAATGTTGAATCAGACGTAATTTATTTTATTTATAATTTCATATATGTAATTTTTTACCTCACCAGCATACTGCCTATTCCCATGCAGGACTTTGGACTTCCTTTTCTTGTTTGAACCTAGTACCTTATGACTGGTGTGAGTATGAAAGTGTTATCTGATTTGAAGTTTGTTTGTGAATTAGAAAGATTATGGAAGATAGAGTTGCGATGGGTTAATAATAGCCTTTTGTGCATCTACAACTTGGTCCATGTTGTGCAGATGTGGACCATTTGTCCCACTTTTCTGAACGTGAAAGATTGTTAGACCGTAACCAAAGGCTCTTATAGTGAGTCACACAAGGTCAATGATCTAGACTTTGGGGATAGGGTTGGGGTGGTGGGGATAGGTTTTGTTGGTTGGATTAGTTAAGCGTTACTACTTTTTTTGAATTTAAATGAAATTAACATTTATTTAAATTCAAATTATAACTATAAAATAAAATTAACTCGATCCATCATCTTATCATGCAATAAACGGGTAAAAGCAGTAATGGACATGGAGATTTTGACGTGGAAAATCCAACCGAGAAAGTCTTATGACCTTGTCCGAGAATCCATTTTGAGAAAGAAGCATTACAACTTAGGTTAAGAATTTCTCACTCTAGAAAACTCCTAATTACCTTTTGACACAAATTGATCCACCAATCTCTTGTCAAGTCTCCAGAGTCCAGGCACATGATCCGCTCGTCACCAGACTTCACTCCTCGCATATTGCTTCTCTAACCATTTATTCAGTCTTAGCCACTAGTCGTCCTAATCAATCTTTGTTAAATGGATCGATGATTTGACGTTGGTGTTGACCTCTTCAGAATGTTTTACAGCAATGATATCAACACACACAGAATAAATGCAAGAATGGTGAATATAAAGAAAAATAAATGCACTCTAGAACTCACAAGTATGTTCTCTCTATGTGCTCTGGCATTAGGATTCTAGGTATCTATAATCTGCCTGAGATTAGTGTATATATAGGCAAATTTGAAGTATATAGTATAGGTTTTTGAGTGTTTTAAATTAGAAAGTAAAGTGGAATCCTGTTTTAATTTAAAAAGGAAAGTAGAATCCTGAATAGCTTGATAGATCTAGGAGCTAGGTTAGTAGATCAACACAATTCGTACTCCTCGTCCAATAGCTCAATTGATCGAAGTCTACTGCAGTTTTATACTTGGAAATTTTTTCAATATAACAAGTTTCCAAAACACTTGCATGCATAGTAAAGGGGATTTTGAGAATCAAATCAAATCTAGTACAATTAGAAACCCTAATGCATGTACGCATGAACCCTAATATTGGTGAATTCATTCAAGTGTCAAATTACCTTTTTACCCTTGGTGCAGAAGATTAAACATTTACCCTTGTATGTAACTCCAATTACACATTTACCCTTTTATGTAGCTTCAATTTCACCCAAGTCCTATTGACCTAGCAGAAGGAAAGAAACATTTTTCTGTATGAGCTAGGAAACATTTTCCCTACCATGCTCATTTATTTGATTTCTATTTCAAGGTTTTAACAATCTTAGAAAGTTTTATTTCTGCAGGAACTTATCAAAGATCAGGTTGCTAACATGTATCTGTGGCCTAGAAACCTAGAAGTACAAATTATAGATCCAGCAAAGTATGCTCCTATATCCAGTCTTTCTTTTCTTATCTTTTTAGTGGGTTACTTTTTTGTTTTAGTGATTTCATATTTAATATTTAACCAAATTAATACGCTTTGAAATTGCAGAGCCGCGAAGAGATCTGTAGGAATTCTTCATGTGAAGGTTCTGAGGGCAATGAAGTTGAAAAAGAAAGATCTACTTGGTTCATCAGACCCTTATGTAAAAGTAAAGCTCACTGAGGATGTGCATCCGTCAAGGAAGACTGCCGTGAAGCATAAGAATTTAAACCCTGAATGGAATGAGGAATTCAATATGGCTGTTAAAGATCCAGAGTCCCAAGTTTTGGATCTTAAAATTTATGATTGGGAACGGGTATATACTTCATTTTAAGAGTTAAAAACTTGTCTATCTCCTAATTCCATGTTGTTTGTCTCAAGCTGTTTATCCTTTTCCTTAGGTTGGCAAACATGACTTTATGGGCATGAATACAGTTCCCTTGAAAGAACTTTCCCCTGATGAACCAAAAGTTTTGACTCTTGATCTTCTTAAGAACATGAATGCAAATGATGTTCAAAATGATAAGTCACGTGGGCAACTTGTGGTGGAATTGAATTACAAACCTTTTAAGGAGGAGGAAATGGAAAGTGATTTTGACGAATCAGGTACAGTGGAAAAGGCTCCGGAAGGGACGCCTGACAGTGGAGGCCTTCTTGTGGTTATAATTCATGAAGCACAAGATGTTGAAGGGAAGCACCATACCAATCCGTATGTGCGGATCCTTTTGAAAGGGGAGGACAGAAAAACTAAGGTATATGGATAGCTAGACCATCTGCTCTTGTATGTTTATTTATATGTCTTAATCCTTTATTGAAAAATCTTGAATAAACAATATATTACATGATAACATGACGCACAATTTACTTCCCCTTGCAATCTGAAGTATTTAATGTTAATCTCAATGCTAGCAACTCTTTCATTTTGAGGCAACTTGTAAAACTTCTGTTAGCACTCTCTCTTGTTGTTGCATGTTGAGGTAGAGTAGCAAGCAAATAAAGTTGTTCTTGAATTGAAATTATTTTTTAATTCCTACTTTTTTACAATTTTGGGTTGGTAAAAATATTAGATTTTGACTTCCACCACAATGGTGGACCACTTAGTGAAGATGGTTTTGTGTTGTTCTTGGAAGTTTGATTTTGTTGCACATGTGGCCTGCCAATGATTATTTCGTATTCCTTTGCTACAGCATATAAAGAAGAATAGAGATCCAAGATGGGAAGAGGAGTTCCAATTCATGCTGGATGAGCCTCCCACTAATGATAAGCTACATGTGGAAGTTTACAGTGCCTCATCGAGGATTGGCCTACTACATCCTAAGGTACAGTTTTACCTACTTTATTTTCAACTTTTATGCATAAAGCAGAGGAACAGATCTTTCTGTTTTACATAGTTTTTCATATAGGAGAAAATCAAACTTAAGTGCTTTTGCTTGAGAAGTCTAGCTTTCAGATGATAGTGATGTTTTGCATTAGTGAAGCACTCTTTCTACAGCTCATTTTGCTTCGTGCAAAGATTAATGTTCTATTCTGGACTAGCATCAGCATTTAAGAGAATGCAATTTCACTTGAAATAGTTTTCTGTGGAATATAAATTTCCTTGCCTAATATTATTATGTGGAGTATAAGATGAATAGTCTCTTACACGTTGCTTACTGATATTTGGAACTACTCTTCAATTGTTTCTTCAGTTTGGATGAATGCATAATTGTTTTGAACGAAGTATTATTAATATTGTTTCTCTCAGGGCTTTAGACACAGTAACATTGCCAGTAGTCTTTTAGAACTATTTCCTGGAACTATTTTTCGTGGTAAAGTACAGCCTCAATGAACACCCTAGTGTGTGTTATTCCAGACTTTTTTGCTATCTAAACGTGAAGGATTAATTTCTAGATTCTCTGAATTCTTTCATAGATGAGCTGAAGCTCAAAATGACACTTAAAATACATCTTTTTGGCTGGCTGATCACTGTAGTGTCTGGGAGGTTGACATGGTGTTCCTGACAAGAAATTGTCTCCTTTTATACCTTTATATTAAATTTAATGGGTCCTGTTAAGTAATTATTGTTGATACTCTCTCTGCATTAAATCATTTACTTGTGTATTTTCTCCTCCTGGAATCAGGAATCTTTGGGGTACATTGATATTAGTCTTGCTGATGTTGTTTCCAACAAGCGCATCAACGAGAGGTACCATCTAATAGACTCGAAGAATGGACGAATCCAAATCGAGCTGCAATGGAGAACTTCTGCTTAAGCCTTTTGTTCGATCTTTTTCCCGATACATTTTTCCGAGATTGAGATAGCTGCGCACTTGGAGAGATACATTCTATTGTTTCTTGGTCTTGATACCAAATTATAATGTTTGTTGTCTGTATGTACCTCAGTACCAATAATACAAAAGTATATACTTCGTACTTGCTGTTGACACCCCAATTTTCGGTTTCATTTCTCATTTTAGGTTTTGGTTGTCTTGCTTGTTTACTATTATTACAGGATTCAGTCAATAATATTGTAACATATGGGGTGATTTGGTGATTCTTGATCTGGTCATTTCCTCTTTTGTTCAAGTCATGTCATCAAAGTTGCAATTTTGTTCCCACTATGGATTTGCTGCAATAAATCCATAACTGCACCCTAATTTCAATACAAGATGTCCTTGACGAGAAATTATTTATTGCAATCGTTGTAACGATGACGTGGTGTAACGGATGGCTATAAACACTCCACCAAAGTAAGAATAAAAAAGTTGATATATGTGCTTGTAGGTCTACTTTACTTTAGTGGAGTGTTTGTAGCGCACCACGTCATTGTTTTTTTATTATTATTTATTAACCCGGGGTGTCCGGGAAGGCACAAACTCTTAGGGTCCCTCAACAACCCGACTAATCCCTGAGGACTCGAAATGGAGCCTCCCCACCTGGGTCAGGTAAGTCACTGCAGGGACAGCGGAGGTCATCCACAATGAGCACCTAGTGGTAGGAGTGCACACGGTTTGGTTCCTTACGGTTCCGGTCGGAACTGAAACCAGAACCGTTCACAACGGTTCCTAAAAAAGGGAACCGTATAGATTAGAACTGAACCAGAACCGAGGTTCGGTTCCATGAGAACCGTTAACCATGAGTTAAAAGGCAGCGGCTGAAGCTTGCGAACTCGAACTAGAACAACGGGTGATGAAAACTGAAAGATATAGATTTTGATTTTTTGAACAATCTGAAATGATATGCCGAATTACCGATATGGGTTTTGAACTTTTGATTATTGCAGACATATCTGAAATATATGGGTTTTGAACTTCTGATTCCTGTAGATTTTGTAGTTTACAGTTGCAGAGAGAGAGATGGCAAGTTTAGCAGTTGCAGAGAGAGAGGGGCAAGCTTGAGAGTTGAGAGACAGCGGCTGAAGCTTGCAAACCCAAACTGGAACAATGGGCGATGGAAACTGAAAGATATGGGTTTTGATTTTTGTGAACAATCTGAAATGATATGCCAATATGGGTTTTGAACTTTTGATTCTTGTAGACAGATCTGAAATATATGGGTTTTGAACTTCTGATTCTTGTAGATTTTGTAGTTTACAGTTACACAGAGAGAGAGGGCAAGTTTAGAGTCAAGAGAATAGAGATGAAGCGATTGGGGAGGTTGAGCTGCTGAAATGATATACCCTAAAAATAATTTTTTTTTTTAGGTTTAGACTATAGAGTTACTAATAATATAATCAAATAATATATATATATATATATATATATATATATATATATATATTATGGTTTGGTTCTGGAACCGGAACAGTGAGACCGGAACCGAACCGAAACTCAACGGTTCCTCATTTTAAGAACCGGAATTTCGGTTCCGGTTCTCACGGTTCCGGTTCCATGGTTCTTTTGTGCACCCCTACCTAGCGGGACTTGAATCTCATACCTTGGGCTTATTAAGCTCCAAAGTCCAGCGACTAAATTGCTGGGCCATATTCGAGGTGGATGCACTACGTCATTGTTGTTGCAATGAATAATTTCTTGTACTTAACAAAATATCCCTGAGAAGACTTTTTGGTTAGTTAATCCTATGGGAAAATAAATGGATCAATGACTGACCATTATACAATGGATCTGTGAATAATTTAACAGAATCACCATTCACATTTATGTGATTGTGTCTTTTTACATAGAAGTAAAACAGAAAATCATCCATTACAAGTTCTTTGACAACTTCATGAAAAATTTGTCCTTTGAAAAATATTTTAAATGGAAGAATAATAAAAGTATAATAGAAAAAAAAAATCTATAACCCAATTTTTTTTTTTTCCCTTTTTTTTTTTTATTTTTTTTTTATTTTTTTATCAAGGTCCTAATGAGACTCCTTTTCTTGTGAAGGCAGAGGTCCCTCCAAGAGCATCATTGTGGGAGCTATTTGTCATGAAATAAAAATTTTCTATTATTTAGGATAAATTATATTGACATTTTCTGATGTTTGGACAAATTACGCATGAGTAGACTGTTCATCGTTTATTACTTTGACCTCCCCTAAGAAATGGCACGTGTAGGACCCAAAAAAATTTGGTGGGCCGGGGGGGGGGGGGGGTCTTTTAATTTGTAGGGGCAAATTTATATAGTGAGTCCATTTTTATAATTTCAATCGAGTTTTCTATAAAATGCAAAAATAAAATAAAAAATTATACGGGGACAAATTGTAATTTTTAGTGGGGGGCAACTTCATAAATTATTAAAAATAGAAGTATAAAATGAAAAAAAAAATCCAGTGGGGACGAATTGTAATTTTAGTGGGGGCATCTTCATAAAGTTTAAAAAATTTAAGATATAAAATAAAAATATAAAAAATCCAGTGGGGGCGGATGTGGTCCTATGGTGGGTCCATGCTTAGGCACGTGTGCTCAATGACACCAGTTTTTTTTTTTCAACATCCTTGTTCACTAAAATTTAAAAAATACACTCCCCCCCCCCCCCCCCGCCCCACCAATTTTAAAAGGGGACAAAATTATTGGGATTTATATGCCCTGGTATAACAAATTCCTATTTGGATTAAAGTGACATATGTTTCTGACATATCTGAAATATTTATGATTTATACAATTGGTGAATTCAATGTATTATGTTTTGATTCATTATGGAATTGATAGTGTCCATTGATTACAAGAGATATTTATATATGTATGTGATGGCGATCAATACATGAATATAAATAGTAATCATAAATTGTTCATAATCGGTAATTATAGATGGACTCATTATTAATTAAGACTTGAACTAGATCTGCGTTAGTTTGAGATATATTGCGAGAACCGTCGTATGCAATTACTCCCTATCACTGTCATGACATTTGACTCTTAAGCATGAGAGTGAGAGAAATATAGATTCTTTTATTAATTAATAATTACTTTGTTTTGTTCGGCGGAATTTTCGGAATCCATAGACCGGTACTTTGGGTAATTATGTAATTAATAGTTAGAGGGTTATTTTTTCAATATTTGCATCATTGCTACTTGTATTTATTTTGTATTGATTATGGTTGATCACAAAGTAAGTTCAAAGGCCTTCGTGTGTTTTTAGACAAAATGATTTATTATATATTTATTTATTTAAATTATTATTTTTGTCAAACAAAAGTTTTATTGTGATCAAGCCGGAAATAATCAAAGGTACCAAAATAAAATATATTAATTAAGTAGTCGGATTGATGGCTTTATTTATCCGATAACTAATTATGTATAGAGAGGTCAAAGTGCAACATTGACTTAAAAGTTATTTATTATTTAATTGGAGTTCAATTAATTTCTTTTAGTGGAGTAGAAATTAATGAATGAATTAATTTAATTGGGTAATGGACAGGCCAATTATTAATTCATTATAGCCAATAAAATAATAAGTCCAAAGGATTCTCACTCATAGCTCAACTTGATATTGGAATCCTATTAGATTTGAGATATCACGTTTCTTTTTAGAGATTGAGAAAAATATAATGTCTTTAATAATTATTTTTATGTTGCCTATATATACAAGGAGTTCATATATATTTGAAGCGACGCTTTATAAAATAATTTAAGAGGACAAGAATTTTTTTTTTCTCTCTAGAATTTTAGGGTTAGTGTTCTCATCTAATGGAGGCTCCCACAAGCCTAGTTTTCCAAGGTCATTGATGGAGACTTATGGGTGATTCCTAAAAGCAAGATCATTACCGAGAAGATGGAGATCCAAGTAGAAGGCATCTAGCAAAGGGATCTACAATAAGTGAGAACATTCACTTTAGCGGAGAAATTAAAGGTTTACTCAAACCTTGATGTAAGTTTTCTATCCCTAAATTGAATGTATCATCATATTCTTCATGCATAAAACTCGTCTCTACACATGAATCAAGATCTTTATTTGAAAAACCCTCACAGAGTTTTAAAAACTTTAGTTTCTCTAACAGTGGTATCAGAGCTAGATTTGATTCATGTATATAGTTCATATTTTTTTTACTGAAGAAAATCATCATTCATGGATCCAAATTTATGTATACATATGTATATATTAATATATGATCATGATGTATATATTTTTGTGATTGGATGATGTTGATATATGTTTGGGCCATAGATGAACCTTATAGTTTAATTACATGTAATTTTATCTTTGGATGAATGTAATTAAGGCTTTGGTTTAGCCATTTGAAAGTTCATTAATGTAATTTAATTTTTTTCATTATATTTCAAATTGTAAAATTTATTTAAAGCCATGTAATCTTCAACAAAGATGCTATGAAGCTTCAAGAAGGTCCAAGAGAGTTTATTTTGGCTTCAGGAATTTTTTGAAATTTTCTGAAATTTATTCAAAATTTTTTGGGCCAAATAACATTTTCTGGAAATTTTTATTAATTTTCTGGAATTTTTCAGCGATTTTTTGGCGACTAGAGAGTCGCCGGTGGCGAGGTCAGCGCCGGAGTAAGGTCGGTTGATCCGGTGCAGCGCGGTGCACCAGCATACGGTACACCCGGATTAGCGGCCCTTGGATCACATGATGGTGGCGGAAGATGATACTGTGAGGCACGGCTACAATGTGCACCATGCACTCCCAATGGGAAAGCGTGTGAGGCGCACTCGTATAGGCAATAGGCGCCAACTGGCGCGTGCCAGCGCGTGGAACGCGCTGGCAACTTCCCACATGCGCGTGCCAGTGTGTGGCACGCACTGCATCATCCCTTTAGCGTGTGCAGGCGCTTGGGAGCGCGTGGCAGGCGCTGGGAACCTTCAAGGGCGTGTGCCAGCGCATGCAAAACCTTCCGGGCACGTCCTAAGCACTGTTTTGCTTCTCCGGGCTCGTACCAGCCTCCTACAGGTGTTTACAAGCCTTTGGCGAACGCCCGTACAATAAGAATAAGCATTTAAATGTTAAAAGTTGAGTCCATTGGCCATTTCATTTATTTGTTTTCTGTCTGTCATTTATTTATTTATTTATGTGATGTATGAAATGCATGGAATAGATAATTGTTAATTAGTTATTATTTATGCATTGGATCCATGATATTTATTTAAATGACTTGATTTATATTAATTAAATGATGAAAATAAATTGGTTTTGATTATTAATTAATTAGAGGGCACCTAAAAGGAAATGAAAAATTATTTTATTTTTTTAATAGGTGTGCTTCAAATTAAATATTAGTGAATTATTGAATGACCAAATATTTTCTAAATTTAATTGGATTAAAATCAAGGCGTTTTGCATGCATCATGTTATGTATGTGAATAAATGAAAAACCCTAAATATGAATGATTAAAAATTGAGTGGGTGGGAGGATTTTTATACATTACCCCATGGTCTTCGTTATTGTAACCATTGTAATTAGATTTTCAAAAATAAGACTCCACGCATGATTTGAAGAGTCTAAAAATTACAAGAATGGTTGTCTCATGAAAATAAAAATATTAAATGTTCATTATAATTAGATCTTTAAAAATAAAGCCCTACGCGTGATTTAAAGAGTCTAGATTATGATGACAAGATATTTAATATTTTATTTTTCATTGGAGTGTTAGTAACGTTATACACCCAATCTAAAATCAATAGTGTTAGCTCCCCAACGGAGTGGTCTACACTAGGTGATTTTAGAAAGGCTAAACATAATCGGGAATCATTTCATATGTATAGACAAGGCATTGTCTTAAGAGATATGGAAATGATGGGATTTGCCCGCCAATAGCAATAATGAACTTCGCTAACCAAATAAGTTATTGGCGTATTGGTTATCTAATTTTTCATGCAAAGTGGTTAAAGGACCCACATAGTATTTTTTTTTTTAATAGAAGTGCTCGCCTAATAGCAAATGAATCTCAACAATAGTAATAATGAACTCTTCCATCAGGATAAGTTCTTGACGTATTGATTGAATGATTTATTATGATACGAAGTTGAGGGACCCACATTAATTATGCAGGATAGTATTAATAATTCACCTTACTTATTGTATGAATGCATTTATATTCAGATTAATTATGTCTAATTCATTTAATATGCTTGCTAACATATTCAATACAATTGTACCTCTTTTACTATGGACTGAAAAAGGAACTTAGATATTTTATTCACAACATAAGGGCACAAAATGTATTTACTACTCCTATACTTAATTCTTTTACTTTAAGATACCCAAGAGAACATTAATACTTTTAATAAGTGAAATAAGACAAATGATATGGCTCGGTGAAATATTTTAGAGTTTATCTCGAATACGCTCCAAAGTTAATATTTGTATTATTTTATTTGCTTCAAGCATAATGTTATATCTCAATGAGATATTTTGGTGAGATTAGATAGAATGTATGCCTAAGTACTATGTCAGACTTGAATACCATCAACATAGCCTAAGGAACTCCAGTATAAGATCGTATTTTGAAGATTGTTTATTATTTAGAAATTAACTGGAGGTCAATAGAGCTGACTTGAGTGGTAAGTTTCAAGTTGGCATGATTATTGCCTTGTTACCAATCTCGTTCGGGTATTTTAGAGTGAACTAAATAAGGAACCAGTTTGAGTTCATACTCACTGATATTCTTATAGAGTTGGTAACATATGAAGGGATAATTAAAAAGTATGGGCGTTCCTATCAATCTAACCTAGTCTATATGATCTTCTTCTAGGCTTAAGTGGATGGGAAAATGAAAAGAAGAAGAATGACAATAGGACTATGCTAGCACAAAACATGGGGATCCAAAAGATTAAAGGATATAAGGTAGTGTATGTTGAGGGCGAAGGAAATTGTTTCTTTTGCGGCCAACTAAGACACTAAAGGACGAACTGTCTAAGCAACGGCGTGGCATAGGAAAATGTATATTTCATCATTGAGCCATGCTATGTGGTTGTATCTATTAATTCCTGATGGATAAATTCTAGAGTCACTAAACATGTTTGCAATTCGTTGTAATGATTTGAGGAATCCAGAAGCCTCGATGATATGGAAATATATTTGTCTTTTGACTTGATGCAAGGTTGTAGCTAAGTCAGTGGGAGTGTTACATCTGAAATTAGAGAGTATGAGGATATTACTATTAGAGAACTGTCTTTATGCATAGGTGTTAGACGCAATCTCATTCTTGTTTCACTTTTGGTTTATTGATAAAACTGCTTTTATAAAATTGAATAGATGTACGATTGCTTCTGGTGTATTGAAAGATGGTTAATATACTATAATCACAAGCTCTTAATATTTGCATGATGTAGAAACCAATGTTGCATCTTCTAAA
This sequence comes from Cornus florida, assembly GCF_030987335.1. Taxonomy (NCBI): domain Eukaryota; kingdom Viridiplantae; phylum Streptophyta; class Magnoliopsida; order Cornales; family Cornaceae; genus Cornus; species Cornus florida. Next base: position 73,052,517 of record NW_026775573.1, on the reverse strand, counting down.
TTGAATGTTAAGGGAAAATTTGTTATTCCTGACTCATTGTATTTTTAGTGTTTATTATTGGGTTATAATCAGTCAAAATGAGATTCAAAGATTGGTCAAAGAAGGTTTATCACCTAGTGAGGCAGGGGAGCCTAAGCTAACTGTGAATCTTGTATTGAATGATAGATAACTCTAAGGGCTTTAATTAGCCAAATCAAATAGATATAAAGAATAATTTGAGTCGGTACACATTGACACGTGTGGTCTTATGAACATCCAAGCAAGACTACTTAGTTTTGGATACTTTTACCTGATGCGACACAAATCTTAAACTTTGGTAAATTTCGAGAGTGTCAAGACTGATGTGGAGCACATATTAGGTAAACTTATCAAAACACTTCGATCTGATCGTGGATATGAGTATTCCTTGAGATAGTGCAAAGACTATATGGTCAATAAGGGTGTTGTGTACCAGTTTTTCCGCAATTGACACTCAATGGATTGAGATGTCAAAGAGGAATAACAGAATTCTGCTTAACATAGCTAGATCTATGATCAGTTATGCTACATTATCTCTTTCATTTAAGAGTTTAGCCTTAATGATATCGATGCACATTATGAACTGCATTCCATCTTAGTCTGTTTCAAGGATACTGTTTGAGCTGTGTTTTTGACTAAATCTTAGTTTGAATCACATGCACATATGAGGTAGTCTTGTACATGTGCGCTGATATAAACAAGTAAGTTGGAAGCAGATCATAGACATGCTTGATTTGATGGCTACTCTAAAGGCACTAGGATGGATTATTTTATAATCTCAATGATAAAAGTTGATTGTTTACACTTACTATTTATCTATAAGAGGATCATATTATGAATCACATATCTAGTACCATAATGTTAGAGAATATGGTATGAGTACCAGATGTACCACAAATGAACACACTTATTATAGAGATTAAGAATTATTAATGAATTCCCTATTGATGCGTTGACATCATCTAGTACACAGATTTCTGCATCGGTACATTGTTGTAGTGGGAGGATTATCATCTAATATGATAGAATCATATTTTTAGGTGAGACCTTTAAGGACATCCCTGTTAAACATAAGTTGGACCCGGTAAGCTACATGGAAGCGTGAACCGATATGGATACACATCGTTTTGGCAAATTACTATGAAATCAGAGTTGGAATCTATGTATTATAATAAAATCTGAGATCTTGTAGAACTTTCTAGTAGGGTGATACCTATGGAAGGCAAGTTAATCTACAAAAGGATACTAGAAAATTTCTTAGTGAATGAACCATGTGTGTACAGAGTAATGTCATTATTTTTCTAATTCTATATATTGATGACATCCTACTCATTTATAATGATGTGGAAGTTTCGTCATCAATAAAAAGGTAGTTATTTAATTATTTTGAAATGAAGGATCTTCAAGATGTAAGCTATAGTCGTAGGATTAAGCTTTTGCAAGATCAGGTTAAAAGGAAAATAGGCTTATCTTAATAATCTTACATTGATAAAGTTTTGACCAGGTTTGGTATGCAAAACTCAAAGAATGAGTTCTTAATTTATTGACATGGATTGCTCTATCTAGTAAGTAGTTTTCTAAGACTAGTAGAGGAGATTGAGTAAATGAGACTGGAATAATATGCTTCGGCATGTGGGAGTATCATGTGATACCCTTTAGATCTGAGACACGGGTTGATCAGGCCTAGGCCCAAACCCGAGGGAATATCAAACAATTAATATTTAAATCGAACACAGAATACAAAATTGAATTTAAAATAAATACTAAAGCTGAAATGAATTCTAATTGAAAATCCTTAAGGTAATATTATAAAAATCCAAACTCCAAAACCTCTAATTATTTAACGACTCGGGAATCCATCTAGTGGACCCCTAATAAAAATAACATAACTTTAATCTAAAACCCAAACTAATAAGATAGTAGTCCTACGTAGTCGGTGGAATGGAAGTCCGTATCTGCTCTGCACGATCAAGCTCTAACCCTGGAACTGACGAGTACCTGAAAAATAAGAGAGTGGGTCAGGCCCACATGCAAGTCCTGATCTACTACGATCCAAACAGGAATCCGATATGCAGTCACATCCTAGATAGACTCAACAATATCTAGAGTAGTCCATATATGTATATAATACATACTATATGACGTTCACTAGTCTAATAGGTCTGTCTCAACCTGAGTAGAGATACCATGCAAATCGCACATTACGTGGTCATGTGTACCTAGACCTATCAGGGAATAGCACTACTGTCCAGCTATTCATCCTAGGCGATATACGCACCCTAACCATAGTCATGAGACTCAAGCTCATACCATAGTACCATAACATAAATATATAAAATCCGTTCCAAGTGTGTCATTCAAAAGGTTCATTGACCTGAAACATAGTTATAAGTAGGACTTAACTTTTGCAGTTAATCCATCTTATTTCAATATAGGTAGGACTTAGTGTTTGAACTAATCCATCCCCAATATAGGTAGGTCTCAGGTGCATAGACATCCACATAAGTAGGACTTAATTTTTTATAGTTAATCCAACTCATTCCAAAAATAGGTAGGATTTAGTGTTTTACTAATCCATCCCTAGTATGCCACCGTCCCATACCAGTGCACACAATCCTCTAAATAACATAATTGTAAAGACAATAATTGTTATCTATCAACCATTATCCAGGATAAGCATAAATACAGTTTAATACATATAACATGACATTAGGCATTCATTACAGAACCTAAACATCACATTCCAATCACTTAAATTGCTAATATGAGTCATAACATTTAAATCCTCCATTTACCATAGTTGACCAAAAACAGTATAAATAGTTATCAACTACATTCCAAACTATGCGCAAACACAATTTCACATGTGTAAAACTAAATCATGCATCCACTAACAGAGTTAGAATCCAAACCCCAGTCCTTTAAATTTGTAAAATAGGATTACACAATCTACCTCTCCAAACAGTACCATACTGGTGCAATGTATAACCGATTTAAACACCAGTTAACTCCATTTAAGCATACACATAATTAAATTACTATATGCCTAAATCACAGCTGAAAACATGATTCTCAATTTAAGATTTTGCAGAGAAATCAAAGTTTCAAAAACAGTAAGCAACAGAAGTTAAATTCTCCAAACCTTCACCTATGAACTCTCTATTTAAGCTTATGAACTCTCTATTTAAGCTTAGATTAATCCCATCCTCAATATCTAAACGTAGGCTTGCTTCCCAACAATTTTATAAGTCTTAAGCAATGAATTACATTATTCAGTAGCACATAGACAGCCTTAGAAAAATCCAGTTTAACCAAACAGACCTCAACTTATTAGTTTTACGTATTAAAGGAGAAAGAGAAGGCTCTGAAAACAAAAGAGCCTTCTCCATTTATCAGTTTTACGTATTAAAGGAGAAAGAGAAGGCTCTGAAAACAAAAGAGCCTTCTCCATTTCAAGGGAGCCTTCTCCATTTGTTAGTTTTACGTATTAAAGGAGAAAGAGAAGGCTCTAAAAACAAAAGAGCCTTCTCCATTTCAAGGGAGCCTTCTCCATCTCAAGGAGAGCCTTCTCTACTTTAAGGAGAGCCTTCTCCACTTCAAGGAAAGAGTCTGTTCTTCTGTTGTCTTCTCTGACTCTGGTGGTTTCCAATCCTTAAATTCAGTTCTATTACATGTTTTAAGGTCCTATCCTCATCCCAGATTGATCATAAGATAGAGTTATACATCTATGATGTGACGACTTTGGATTTTTAAACCCAGTGTCTCCTGTGATGACCCGAACTGGATCCAGAATGTGGAAAGAAAAGATGAAATAGTGGTCTCAAGAGACACAATACATCCCTAAGACACAAATGTGACCCTCAATGAGGTCAGAGAACCTAAAGAAAATAAATGCGGAAGCGACGTTTCAAAAAGGGACAAAAATGAAGCTAGGCGTAAAATGGTAATATCCAACCTAAAAGTGGGTTCTATCGACTACACCATTGGAAATAAAACGAAAAATCAAGCAAGATGGACTCAAGAATCGCATGATTTGGAGTTCGGACGAAGAAGATATGGCTCACGGAAGAAACGGGGGCAAAACGGTCAAAAAGTGCAAACCCTAGATCATCTAACCAGTTACCAAGCCTTCCTAACCGGTTAGGAGACCAAAAAAACTTGACCAAAACACTACCCAAGCACATGTAACCGGTTACCAAACTTCTCGTAACCGTTTAGATGTAAAGGGGGCAGAATACTCAGCAAGGAAAACCTGGCAGCAGGGGTTTTTCGGGAAAAATGGGATTTTAAGGCCTTAGATGACATTTTCTGGAAAAACACAAAGAAGAAATCCCCCTCAAAATTGAGTTTTCTACATGACTCTCGAGGAAAATCAAAAAATACACACTATGAAATGCCCAAAATTCCCTCCCAAGAAAACTGGTCCAGAGGGTCCAAAAAGCTGCTAAATGGAAAAACAGAAGTTGAACTTTGCGATCGATTTCCGATATCAAGATGGCATTTTATGGAAAAACACAAAGAAGAAACCCCCCCTAAAATCACATTTTCTAAGTGATCATGTGAAGAACGGAATTTATTTCCTAAAGAAAATTATCAAAATACCCTTAGGTCAGAATATGCAACAAAAGTGAAAAATGAGTCAGTAGGAGGCTCATTTCACCAAAGAAGAAGCTTTGCCCGGAAACGACCATGCACGCAAACGTAACTTACCTAATAAGATGTGCTATAATGGTCCATGGCTCAAAAAATATGGCCGACACAAAAAATGACCCCCCAACGGCCAAAATGCCAAAAACGAAGTTTGGAACGAAAACTTGGAATTTAAAATCATAAGATGGTTTTAAAATGCCGTTTAGCCCTTGGCCACACTTCATACATGGTGAATGAATGCTGATGGAAGAATCAAAATGGAATTCCCACACCCAATGCAAACATGGTGAAGCAAAAACTCAATATTTTTCAATACTTTCATAATATTCCATGAAGTTAAAATTACATAGGATACAAATTACTTGTCATTGGCCTCCAGCCTCATCTCATACATGTCAAATACATCGTAAAGAGTATACTCATGTACACATTACATATAAGGAATCAAATGTACACATGTTGACATAGAAGACTACAATTGGCATTCCAAGCCAATCTTCACAAAAATGGAAGTCTTCAAGTCCACAAGTCATCCAAGCATAATGGAAGTCTCAACTTTAATTCTTGTACCTGAAATATGCCCCAGTATCGTAGGGGTGAGTAACATAAAGCTACTCATAGGAAATGAGCATGCATCGACTTAACATTTTACAAGTTTATCACTTTGAGGTGAAACATGTTAAAGGGGCTCATGCTACCAAACGTCTATGTCGAAGTGAGACTCAGGGAGCATCCTAAGCTACCTTAGAGTCTAAGCAACAATAATTATGATATACATGCGTATATGAAACGAATCATGGTTGGGATAATCTAAAGAACACAACAAGAAGAATGCTTGAACATAGATTAACATGAATTGCATTTTTAATACAATTAAGCAAGATTTGGAATAATCCATACAACACGACAAGAAGATACTAGAATACATGGATCACATAAAGCAATGTAATTTACAGGATTGGAATATACCAATTAACACGATAGGGATAATACACAAAATCAAGAATATGGCACAGTACCTATGTAATTAACAAGATTAGTACATTTTGATTAACACGATAAGAGTTATACAAGGATTCAAGAACAAGGCATAATGTCTATGCAAGTTAAACACGGATTCAAGAATAAGGCATAATATCTATGCAAGTTAAACACGGATTTAAGAACAAGGCATGATATCTATGCAAGTTAAACACGGATTCAAGAACAAGGCATAATGTCTATGCAAGTGAAACACGGATTCAAGAACAAGGCCTAATGTCTATGCAATTAACAAGGATGGGACATTCCATGAAACACGAAAAGAGTCATACATGAAATCAAGAATAAGGCATAATATCTATGCAACTAAACAAGAATGGGACGTTACATGAAACACGAAAAGAGTCATACATGGAATCAAGAATAATGCATAATATCTATGCAAATGAACAAGATTGGAACATTCCAATTGACATGATAAGAGTTATACATGGATTCAAGAACAAAGCATAATATCTATGCATTTAAACATGGGTAGAACCTACCACATAACACGAAATTTAAATCTTCAAGGAATACAACACTTGAAATTTAAGGAGTTAAATCATGAATGAAGCATAAAATCTATGCAATGAGACAATATTAGTGCATTCCACATATACGACAAGTTTAAATCTTCAAGGAATAGCAATTTGAAATTTAAAGAGTGAAATCAACCAATATAGAAACTTGGATATCGCCCGGATTAAAACCGTACTCTTGAGATCACTTTAGGGCTACTAACTCATGGGTACCTTTCCCCTAGTGCGCACTATAGTGTAGAGGGACATTCTCCTGTACTAGAACCAAGTCCTAGCCATGTCAATTCTTGATTGATATTCCAAGTTCCAAAATCAACAAGTTGTGTAAGTCAAGATAGTATCAAGATACAAGAAATGCATTAAACCACATTCTATGCACAACCAAGATTTTGGAACATATAAGTCATGCCCTAGATTCTCAACTATGATGGCATGTGAAATGTCAAGAAATCATCAAGTGCATCTATATAAACTACAAACTAGGATTTAAAACACAAGGAATCCATTGATGTGAATATACCTCAAGTATAAAATTAATGATTTAATTATTGGTTTAACAACTCTTGAACAATTAAATCATTCCAATGTAAAGGTGCAAGTTCATTAACCACATTAATGGAGCTAAGTTGCAACAAGTCATAATACATGCGAATTAGGCAAAAGCCCCATGAAATACAAGTCTAATTCATTAGAATACTAAGTAGAAATTAATTAAGCTAATTATTTATTTCTCTAGAAATCAAAGTTGTCCAAAAATTCTCAAAATAATAGATGTGAATGTCCATTTCATGGTAATTGCAAATATCACGTCAATTTCACAAAGTGAGCAAGATATCATCATGTATAATTTAATTAATTTAAAATTAACTAAATCTCTAGATTTCAAAGGTTATTCAAATGATCCCAAATTAATATATAATAAGGAATAAGTCATGGTCATGCCATATATCAAGTCAAAAATTGGAAAACAAGCATGGTACAATTAAGTAGAATTTAAATCACATTTAAATCAATTTCTAAATCTTGAACCAAAAGTGAGCATATGAGTTGTATAAACATCAATAGCATGCAAGATAGCAAGAATATAACCTAAAACACCCCCTACCTCAATTTGAGATGAAAATCCCAAATCCCCACCGAAAAAAAAGTGTTCTGAATCTGCCAAAATCGAAGGGTTTTAACAGGGACAACATGATCTACATGAATCCGAAGGAAGCCCCATGAAAATCACAACTTGACCTCAACCCCAAACTCAAGAAATGGTCAGAAATGAATTCTAATAAGTGGGAATGATAGAACACGTCGAGGGGAACAATAAATGTAAAGGCCGAAGGATTTCTACCAAGGAAATCAAGTGGAGGAGAAGGAGAAAGGGTGGCAGCCAAGGAGCTCCCATGGCTACCGGCCAAGAGGCGGAGAAGATGAGTGAAAATCTGATTTTTCACTTTTAGGCATCCTATTTATAGTAAGTCTCAAAAACTGCCCTAAAAGGGCCCCGCCGGGTCCGGAAAAGTAGATTTTGAGCAAACGCGCTCAAACGGCAAAAATCTTTGAACAGAAAAGATTCAAAATGAGAAAATATGAACAATGGAAGAAACAACATAAAAAACCGAGTCCCGAGCAGAGAGATATGCCCCAAACAAGTTCGGCGGCAACCGGGTCCAGAAACTCTGAAACTGGAGAAAAACGACCAGAACGGAATTCCAAGAGTCCATGACTTGATGAAATATGAAAATGAATCCCTTATGAGAATCCAGGGTCCAGACGAGGTATTTTGCAATAACTTTCGTTAATTGCACAATGGCCCCTACAAAAAGGGTTAACTGCGAAACTACCCCAGAATGAAAATATCTTTTGGAAGATATTTTCTTAGATACCCCTGAAATAAAATATCTTCAAAAGATATTTACGAAAAACACCCTAAGAAATGAAAAAGATTTTTAAGAATTGTGCATCCATGCCTCTATGGACACCGGGAGCAACCAGAGTACTTTCTTGCAAAAGTAAAGATACGTATTTCGAGGAAATCACTGAAGATAAAGGTACGTGAAGTCAAAAACTAACTCCGAGCACGAAAAGTGAGGTTTTGCCAAACAAGTGACAAACGGAGATAAGACAGAATAGGAAAAAGGACGAAATAACGCATAGTGTCCGAAAAGTGAAAATGCAGAAATAACTCGGTCCTCAAAGGAAGTTGTCAATCCATGGAAAAGAGTCTCAAAAATCATTTCCAAGCACTCGAGATGACATTAAGCGACAAGAAACAGAGTTCAGAAAGAAAAATTAAATGAAAAAAATTCATTCGTAAAATTTCAAGAAAAAGGAAAGGGAGGTAAATGACCGGGTTGTTACATATGAATTAAATTACAGATCAATGTTTAAAGCAACGACAACCATATAAAAACTAAACTTGTAAAAACTGAGAAACAGATTATAATTCAATGATGCTTGAAACTGATTTAACATGCATAAACGATGTAATTAAAACTTAGTTTAATTCCTGGAGTCTACCTAAGCATGCAGAGAACACAGATTCACGGGAAAGAGAAGAACAGAGACTTGCCTTTGAGTTTTAGTTTGAAACTCTAAACTGTCATCTCTGAATTTTTCAACGAGATTCCCGACTGTTGTTCCACCTCTGTTGCTCTTGGTTTCACCTACGAACAACCTCTCCTTCCTCCTTCTTGGTCCAACCTTGGTCTAGACCAAATCCTAGGCCTCCTCTCTTTATCTTCCTCTGTTTCTCTCAGTACCTCTCTGTCTCTCTGTTTTACAGAATTCCTCTTAATTTTCTAAACCCTAAACCACCATAAGGTTTGTATTTATAGGTTTATAACAATAACCCTAACCATGTATAATTTGTGACAAAGCCCTACTTCCCAATCCTAGTTGGCCCATGAAACTATCTATGTTATATATTTATCGGCTATATACACGTGAATTTTACTATAAAGCCTTAAAGGTAACTTAATTTAATATAATTTAACATTATAATTATTACACTAATTTAATCCCATTAAAACATTTAATTAACCCAAGGTACACAACAAAAGGAAAAATATTAAACTTCGAATTAACACAAAAACACCTAATTACTACTTAACGAAAAATACACAAATCAATTTAAAGGAAAAAAGAAACCCACCAATGAAATTTAAATTCACCATTAAATAATTTAAATCACAATTAAAGCAAATAAATACTGAAAATAATTAAACACTTAAACAAATAAGCAAACAGTCACATAAAATGCAAGAAAACAATAATTAAAAATACCGAGACTATCCTTTTAAAATTAGGGGTATTACATATCATTTATGCCATGGTCTATACCAAACAGGACATCCGCTACATTATTGGGATAGTCGGTAGATATCAGTCCAATCCCGGACTTGATAACTGGTCTGTTGTGAAAAATATCATAAAATACCTTAAGAGAACCAATGATCTCATACTCATTTATGGATGTGATGATGTGGTCCCAGTCAAGTATGCTTATTCTAATTTTAAATCAGCTATTGATACTATAAGGTCCATAACTTAGTGTATATACACTCAATGGAAGGAAAATCAGTTAGTAGATTGTTAAACAGATTTCAACTGTTGACTCAAACCTGAAGGTGGAGTACATTGCAGCCTTAAAGACAGCAAAGAAAGCCTTTTGGTTTGATCTCACTGATTTAGAGATTGTGGAGTATAGTAGCCTGCTTATCGAGATATATTGCGATAATAATGCAGAAGTGGTCCAAACCAATGACCCAAGGTTCCATAGAGGAACAAGGTACACTGAGAGGAAGTATCATGTCCTACATGATATTGTCCGGCAAGAAAATGTACTAGTGGCTAGAACATTTCATTGGAACACAACTTTGTTGATCCATTAACAAAGGTGTTATCGATCAATAGTTTTAATCGTCACCTGGATAACATTAGAGTTAGATGCAATCAGAATTGGCTATGAGGGCAAGTGGGAGCTGTTGGGATTTATATGCCCTGTCATAGGAAATTCCTATTTGGATTAAACTGACATATGTTCCTGATATATCTGAAATATTTATGATTTATACAATTGGTGAATTCAATGTATTATGTTTCGATTTATTATGGAATTGATAGTATTCATTTCATTACAAGAGATATTTATATATGTATGTGATGGCAATCAATACATGAATATAAATAGTAATCATAAATTGTTCATAGATGGTAATTATAGATTGACTCATTATTAATTAAGACTTGAACTGGATCCGCGTTAGGTTGAGATATATTGCGAGAGCCGTCGTATGCAATTGCTCCCTATCACCGTCATGGCATTTGACTCTTAAACATGAGAGAAGTATAGACTATTTTATTAATTAGTAATTACTTTGATTTGTTCGGCGGAATCTTTGGAATCCATAGACCGGTACTTTAGGTAATTATGTAATTAATAGTGAGAGGGTTATATTTTCAATATTTTTATCATTACTACTTGTATTTATTTTGTATTGATTATGGCTGATCATAAAGTAAATTCGAAGGCCTTTGTGTGTTTTTAGACAAAATGATTTATTATATATTTATTTATTTAAATTATTATTTTTGTCAAACAAAAGTTTTATTGTGATCGAGCCAGAAATAATCAAAGGTACCAAAATAAATATATTAATTAAGTAGTCAGATTGATGGCTTTATTTATCCGATAACTAATTATGCATAGAGGGGTCAAAGTGCAACATTGACTTAGAGGTTATTTATTATTTAATTGGAGTTCAATTAATTTCTTTTATTAGAGTAGAAATTAATTAATGAATTAATTTAATTGGGTCCATGGACCAGGCCAATTATTAATTCAATGTAGCCAATAAAATAATAAGTTCAAAGGATTCTCACTCATAGCCCAACTTGATATTAGAATCCTATTAGATTTGAGTTATCACATTTCATTTTAGAGATTGAGAAAAATATAATGTCTTTAATTATTTTTTTATGTTGCCTATATATACATGGAGTCCATGTATATATGAAGCGACGCTTTATAAAATAATTTAAGAGGACAAGATTTTTTTTTTCTTTCTCTAAAATTTTAGGGTTAGTGCTTTCATCTAATAGAGGCTCCCATAAGCCTAGTTTTCCAAGGTCATACATGTAGGCTTATGGGTGATTCCTAAAGGCAAGATCATTACCAAGAAGATGGAGATCCATGGAGAAGGCATCTAGCAAAGGGATCTACAATAAGTGAGAATATTCACTTTAGAAGAGAGATTAAAGGTTTACTCAAACCTTGATATAAGTTTTCTATCCCTAAATTGAATGTATCATCATGTTCTTCATGTATAAAACTTGTCTCTACACATGAATGAAGATCTTTATTTGAAAAACCTTCACAAAGTTTTAAAAACTTCAATTTCCCCAACAAAAATATCCCCCTCATATTTTTTGAAGACAACAAAAACACTTTAATTTACAAACTGATGCAAACCACCCCCCTTTAGTAAAAAAAAAATTAACTAAGTCGGGTTAAAGGATTATATAAAATTAGATAACTACTCATAGATGAAGAATTTAAAAAAAAAAATTGGGGGAGGAGACACCAATGTGGCGGTGCTTGGTCCATGTTGGTTGTGTGTAGCTAAAGCTAGCCTGTAACTATTGGTAAAACTGGAACCACACATGATTTTGATATTCAATAGGTTTTTTTTTGTGGCTGTGTGACAAAAATTTCCAATTTATCATAATTATTATTTGATACCAAAATGAAAAATTATAATTAAAGAGAGAGAGAGTGTGGCAGGTTCATGCATTGGTTGTGAGGCTATGCGGCATAGAATAACTAAGGATGGAAAGAGAGAGTAGATTAAGTATGTATGATCCACCTTGAAACCCCAACCAACGCCACCACTAGATCCACCACCAACAACCGCAACGCCAATCCATTGTCTGCTCCCCTCCATGTATTTTTTTTTTTTAGTTATGTAATTTTACATAATTTTTTAACCTGAGTTAGTCATATTTTAACTAAAAAGGGGCGGTTTACATCAATTTGTAAATTAAGGGTGTTTGTTGCTCCAAAAAAGAAAAAAGGAGAGGGTGGTAATTTGCCCCTTTTTAAAACTATAAGGGGGTTTAGTGGATTAAGGTCAATATATTATTACAATATAAAGGTATTACTGATTTTTTACACTTAAAATCATTTTTCGACCCGAGTTTAGGAGATGTTAAAGTAATAAACGCTCAATGATCTACCTGTGTATAATTTACCCAAACCTCAAGAGAGGTCAATATAATTTATCATTTTTTTACCTTGGCAAGAAACTCAATCCACTCTATCCCTATGGGTACTTGAGCCCTCAACCTTGTATTTTTGGAATGTAAAACCATCTTGTATGCAATGATTTTTGGAAAGGGGCGGGGAATATAGTGAGCCTTGATGTGACGCCCCCACACAAATGTTATCCAAAGGCTCGCCAGAAGAAGCCATGCTTAATAAAAAATCCTCTCCCTTTTCTTTTCTATTTCATTTTTTGAAAGAATCTTCCTTTTTTTTTTTTTTTGAGAGCCGTTGCAAGCTATTAGGGAAATATTTAATGTATTGGCATATTCCTCATCAAAACTATTATCAATTTGTTATTGTATTTTTTGAGTCAAACTGATTAGTTCAGCAAAAATAAGGCTCACATGATATGTCAAGTATGTTCGAGCAATGTTAAATCAAGACAAAGATTTCAACAAAAGATAATGTGAGTATTGATAGATGATGAACCAGGGGGGGGGGGGGGTGAATTGGTTCTTTTATAAACTTTTCTTCTTTCTTTGATCAATACATTGTCACAAGGATAGTGATAGATTCAAGAAGCTTACACACACGTACACTTATAAGTACTTAGTGCATTTACAAGGAAAGCCCTCTCAATAGGGAAAAACCTTGGTTTTTGGTCTCAACCAATAAAATCTCCACTAGTTGTATGTAAGTAGTTTCACACTCAGCTGTTTCACTCTCTACAGACACCCTTGTACAAGATGAAACACTAGCTTTCACAGCTTCTACACACACACTAGCACCACTAAGTGCACTCTCCACTCCCCCTATCCTAAGCAACCCTGCTTGGACCTTGCAAGCTCTCATATCTCACCAAACACATATAAAAAGATGTATTACCATAATACTCAGGCTATTACACAAGATAAGAATAAAAAACCAGCTCAAAGTATCAATACAAATACACTGCCTTCATTCTGCTGCAACTAGGGTTTGAGGGGTAAAATAGGAAATTTGTGTCCCACAAACTCAGAGATGAATTCCATAACCTTATATCTTCAATACATATATGCTCAGATGATAATCAAGATATATATAACATGTATAAACAATTACAACACTGATATCGGCTCAATACTGCAGAACCTTCAAGAACTAGGGTTTCACAAGGTCAAAATCTATGTTGACTTTATTTCTATACAAACCTCAACTTCAACAGCCTTGATTCAACTATAGAATCTTTCTTAGATGATAACAATGCAACCCACAACAAGATATAGTGATAATAAGTTCAGATCAACAAGTTAAACCAATAAAAAGCTAAAACACAGGTCTGAGACATCAAAATCAAATGCAGCTATAAGATAGTCAGAAACATACTTTCTACAAATGAAAAATAGTAAGTTAAACTTACCTCAACCTTGTCTCAGCACCACATCAAGCTCATACCAAACTCAGACCTCCAAACCAGCTTCTGCACCAGTAAAATCACAGAACAAGCCTCCATTTGATATTATTCTCTTGTGTTTACTCTGAATGTATTTTTGAGCTCAAATCAAGCTTTAATCATTATAAACAATCTCAGAAATCTGTGTTCATATTCAGCTCTTTGTTCTTAAACAATGTAGCTTGCCCTAGGATTTGTTAAGAAGGCTTAAACCCTAGAAAATGCTATAACAACATATATATAGTAGCCATTGAATACAAATCATATCTCAAAGAGGAAATATATCTGTCACCATTATCCAATTATTGGCCACGGAATAATATGTAATTCCTTTTATGAATGGACCATGATACCCCTGCCACCTTTACAGAAATTGTCTTCTAGCAAGCAAGCTAATTGACAGCTTGTGTATGTATATGTATATGAATATCAAGCTTAATCACCAATCAATGAATAACAACATGCATATTCTCACACTAGGACCACCGAACACGCATCACAAGAATGCTCAGCAATTTGCTTTGACCAAAATGCAATTGTAGTGGCACTTGTCAATATACACTGTCTTTTGTAGCTGTGATTGTGAACACTTGATCAAACTGAGAATAAGAGCAATTCAATACAATGTAATATCATACACAAGTGTAATTATGATGTAATACATGTGTGAAAAGATTTAATTGCCCCTGAAATGCTCTGTAGCCAAATATTAAGATCTATGTTAGGGCCTGTAACCCTAATTGGCCTGCAGAGTGAGTCTTCAATACAATGTACCTTTCTTAGACCATTTGTTTAGTCTTCATAACAATGTGGAATGACCAAGCTGCCCCTGAAGATCAATAATATCCACTGTGCATGCCAGAATCACTTAGAACTCAATGTAATGAACCTGTGATAGACTTTTTGACATTTAAAGGGTAAACCCTAATTCAAAAGTTGGACCAACAATCTCCCCCTTTTGCTATTGAATGTCAAAAACAAAATTATACTTGAATATCAAAAAGGCACAAAAATAATCAATAATGTAGCATTAGAACAGTAATGAAAGCATACCAAAGGATATAAATATCCTTGATTAAGGTCCATTTCTCTCCCTTTTTGACATTGAAAGTCAAAAGTTGAAAGGACCTAAAATGTTAAGGACTAGAAAAGATTAGAAACAACACTGAGAAGATCTTTGAGGGTTGAAAACCTCTATGGTAGCAATGACTTTGTCATGATATCTGCAAGTTGATCTTCTGTTGGAAGATAGGTGATGTCAATGAGCCCTTTTTGAACCTTATCCCTGAGAAAGTGGTATTTGATATCAATGTGCTTACTTCTCCAGTGGAATCTAGGATTCTTGCTAATAGCTATAACGCATAAAAGATATCAACATATACATGCTTTGCAACTTTATCAATTTAACCGCTCATCATCATTATCATCATCATCATGTATATACATGTCATTTCAAGAAAACAAATTATCACAAGGCATACTCTTTAAACAATTTTGCAACCAAAGTATACATGTAATCAACATCATCTTTAAGCATACTTCTTCCACATAGCACATAAGCAACATTTCAAATTCAACATTTAACACAAGTATTGGTGACCTGTCGTGGGGTACAACCAGATTTGTGCAAAATAGTGTGGCCAAGTTTTAAATTTATAAATGCCACTACTACCTTTAACTAAAAATATAGCTAGGGTGAGTAGGGATCGTCCTAAGGGATTATGGGTGCACTAGCAATGGAAACAATGTATAGGGTTAGTAGGTCGAGTGATCAAGAGATGGTGTGTTTGGTTGATTAGACTACAAATTAAACAAAACAAGTTTAATGTAAAATAAGCAATTTAAATGAAATTTAAAGAAAACAAGAGAGTGAGATATTGGGGTCTAGAGGTCACCACTAAATAGCACCATTCTAGACATTCAATGTATAATTAAGGAGGGGAAACATGTGTTGCAATTTGAGAGTGTGTGATTGATTATTTCAACAAGTATGGAAGACCAATTAAGCATATATTGTCTAAGCAACCTAGTGAATAGCACAATACATTAAACTAAGCCATTAATCCTTCATTTAAGCCCACGATCCAAACACATCACACGGTTAGAGAATAATACTACTTGCATTCATAAGCATGGAACATCAAACAACAAGCATAGATTGTCTTCCCATCTAATAACTAAGGCAACTACACTACAACTAAGTTAAGGGCATGAAAATTAAACTAAAGAAACTAAGGGAGAGGCACAATTCATCAAGACATGAGTATGAACCATCAAATAAACCACAATAGTATTCTATTAAGCACTACGCCTTGACAATCTCTAGATCCATAACATTAACACACATAGACATGCATCAATAACACAAAAACTAGAGATAAGCACATGAACATCTATTTTAGCATACATAGACATATGGATTGTAACGACCCGGTCATTTACCTCCCTTTCCTTTTTCCTGAAATTTTACGAATGAATTTTTTTCGTTTAATTTTCCTTTCTGAACTCTGTTTCTTGTTGCTTAGTGTCGTCTCAAGTGCTTGGAAATTATTTCTGAGACTTTTTTCTGTGGATTGATAACTTCCTTTGAGGACCTAGTCATTTCTGCATTTTCACTTTTCGGACACTATGCGCTATTTCGTCCTTTTCCCTATTCTGTCTTATCCCCGTTTGTCACTTGTTTGGCAAAACCTCACTTTCCGTGTTCAGAGTTAGTTTTTGACTTCACGTACCTTCATCTTTAGTGGTTTCCTCGAAATACGTATCCTTACTTTTGTAAGAAAGTACTCTGGTTGCTCCCGGTGTCTACAAGGGCATAGATGCACAATTCTTTAGAATCTTTTTCATTTCTTGGGGTATTTTTCATAAATATCTTTTGAAGATATTTTGTTTCAGGGGTATCTAAGAAAATATTTTGGAAGATATTTTCATTCTAGGGCATTAGTGCAGTTAACCCTTTTTGTAGGGGCCATTGTGCAATTAACGAAAGTTATTGCAAAAATATCTCTTCTGGAGCCTGGATTCTCGTATGGGATTCATTTTCACATTTCATCGAGTCGTGTACTCTTAGAATTCCGTTCTGGTCGTTTTTCTTCAGTTTCATAGTTTCTGACCCCGATTGCCGCCGAACTTATTCGGGACATATCTCTTTGCTCAGAACTCAGTTTTTGACGTCGTTTCTTCCGTTGTTCATGTTTTCTCATTTAAAATCTTTTTTGTTCATGGAGTTTTGCCGCTTGAGCTCGTTTGCTCAAAATCCACTTTTCCGGACCCGGCGGGGCCCTTTCGGGGCACTTTTTGAGATTTTCTATAAATAGGGGGTCTTAATAAGAAAAGTCAGATTTTCTCCTCTCTCTCCTCTCTCTTGGCCGGCAGCCATGGCTGCCAAGGGTCTTCCATGCTTCTTCTTCTTTTTCCAGCCAATTCCTTCGAGTGAAAACTCTTTGGCCTTAACATCTTGACGACGCGCACCTTTCACCCTTATTGGAATCCATTTCTGACCACATTTGAGTTTGGGTTTCAAGTTCAAGTTTAGATTTTCATGGGGCTTCTTGGGGATTCTTGTTCACCGTGTTGTCACCGATAAAACCTTTCGGTATCGTCAGATTCAGAGCACTTTTATTTCGGTGGGCCTTTGAGGTTTTCATCTCAAATTGAGGCAGGGGGTGTTATAGTTTATATTTTTGCTATATTACATGCTATGGATGCTTTTACTACTTGTTTACATGCTTGGATGTTAAATCTAGAATTTTTAATTAATTATTTCTTTATGTAAGATTTAATTTTCCCGGTTGCTCATATCTTTGTTTAAACATGTAGCATGATATTAAATTACCCCTTGACATGATCATTGACATATATTAAATCTAGATCATTTAGACAAGTAACGAAGATTTTATTTAATATTTATATTAGGTAAAAGATTAAATCGTGTGGCCTTAACTAGCTTGAAATCGATATGTGTTAACATATTAAATTAGGCCCTAGCATACTCTTTAACATATGTGAATTTGAGAATATTTGATGATGTTTTAAAATCTAGAGACAAATGATTAATTTGATTAATTAATTTATTTCGAGTGTACTATTCACTCTATTGGATTTTTGACTTGATAATCTTGGTATGCATGCCATATGGTTTCACATATATTTAATCGAGAACATTTGATTAAGTTTTGAAAACCTTTTGTTTAATTATTTTCTAGTATTAAAGTTTAACGCTCATGGTCATAACTTGCATGTAATTCGCTTGTAATAGGTTATTAAATCAAGTCCTGGCATGTTGTATAACATATATTAATTTGAAATCATTTAGATGAATTTCAAAACCTAAAGATTTTAATTAAATGGAATAATTAAAATCCATTCAATAGCTTCTTCGTCTTGATTAAGTTTCTAAATTGGAATTCATGCTTTTCTTGACAAGTTCCTTCACATGTATCAATTAAGAATAATCGGATAAGTTTTGAGACTTACATTTGCTTATTTCCTTTGTATGGAATTTAAATCACATGGTCGTGTCTCGTATGAAATGAACTTGTAACTTGATGTTGGACTTGTATTTCATGAAGCTTTTAGCTTTTCATCATGTATCTAGACCCCTTGTATCTTGATCTCATTAAGGTAGTTAATGAACTAGCATGGTTGTCTTAGAATGATTTAAGTTACTCATGTGTTGTTAAATAAGTAATTGAATCATGTGTCTTATACTTGTGGTATATGTACTTCAATGGATTTCTTATGCTATATATCTTGGTTCTAATCTATATAGATGCATACTATGTTTTCTTGACATTTCACATGCCATTATAGTTGATGCACTTAGGGCATGACTTGTATGTTCCAAAATCTTGGTTGTGCATGAAACGTGGTTAATGCATTTCTTGTATTTTAATACAATCTTGACTTACACAACTTGTTGATTTTGGGACTTGGGATATCAATCAAGAATTGTCATGGCTAGGACTTGGTTCTAGTACAGGGGAAGGTACCCTTGGGTTGATAACCTTAAAGTGATCCCAAGAATAGGGGAAGGTACCCTTGGGTTGATAGCCCTAAAGTGATCCCAAGAATAGGGGAAGGTACACTTGGGTTGATAACCCTAAAGTGATCCCAGGACTAGGGGAAGGTACCCTTGGGTTGATAACGCTAAAGTGATCCCAAGAGTATGGTTTTAATCCGGGCGATATCCAAGTTTCCACATTATTTGATTTCACTCTTTAAAATTCAAGTTGCTATTCCTTGAAGATTTAAGCTTGTCGTGTATGTGAAATGCTCCAATCTTGTTTACTTGTATAAATATTATGCCTTGTTCTTGATTCATGTATAACTCTTTTCGTGTTTCATGGAATGGTCCATTCTTGTTTGATAGCATAGATATTATGCCTCGCTCCTGACTTCATGTATCTTCCCTTTCGTGTTTTATGGAATATCCCATCTTTGTTTAATTGGGTAGATATCATGCATTATCCTTGATGTCATGTGTAACTCCTTTCGTGTTATGTGAATGGTTCCAACTTTATTTAATAGCATAGATATTATGCCATGTTCTTAACTTCGTGTATTAACCCTATCGTGTTAATTGGAATGCTCCGATCTTGTTAATTGTATTGATAATGCAGTTCATGTTAATATATGTTCAAATATCCTTCTCATCGTGTTTTTGGATTATCCCAATCTTGACTTGTTTCATATATGTACATATATTATGATTCTTGTTGCTTATACTCCATGGTAGCTTAGGATGATCCCTGAGTCTTATCTTTGACATAAACGTTAGGTGGCATGATCCCTTTTGAACTATATCATGTTAGTCCTAAAAATCTCTAAAGAAATCGAGTTGACGCATGCTCATTCTCTACGAGTAAACTTGTTTACTCACCCCGAAGTTATTGGGGGATTTGTTCAGGTGCGAAGACTTGGTTCGTGATGCTTATCGCTCCTTAGGTGACTCGTTGCCTTCAAGTTTCCATTTCATGCAAATGTTAGCATGAAACATCATTTTGTAGACTTATATGTCAAACTTGTATTATTTTGACTCCATATGTGTAATGTGTACATAAGTACACCCTTTGTATTGTATTCAACATGTACAAGATGAGGCCAAAGGCCAATGACATGTACTTTGTATCCCATGTAATTTTCGACTTCATGAAATTTTATGAAAATATTGAAAAATGTCAAGTATTTGTCTCACCATGGTTGCATCGGGTGTGGGATAGGGTCTCATTAATCATGTATGAAGTGTGACCAAGGGCCAAACGGTCATTTGAAACAATTTCCTAATTTTGGTTTTCAGTTTTCTCATTTCAAGTTAATTTTCGCCTTTTTGGCCGTTGGGGGGTCGGATTTTGACTCGGCCATTTTCGGGAGCCACGGACCATTCCCGCGCACTCAAAATCATCATTTATGTTTACGTGAATGATCGTTTGCATGAAAAACCCTTTCGTTTGTGTCTTGAGCCTCCTGTGGACTCATTTCACCTTTTTGTTGAAAAACTCGGCCCAAGGGCATTTTGGAGATTTTCTTTGGGAAATAAATTCCGTTCTTAACTTTGTCACATAGAAAATGTGATTTTAAGGGGAGTTTCTTTACAACATTTTTTCGAAAAATGTCATATTGACCTCGAAAATCATGCTTAAAACTCATTTTTCTGCTAAAACACTGTTTCTGCTGCATTTTTAGCATTTTGTTCAAGTTGAACCGGTTCAAGAATAGTTGAACCGGTTCAAGGTGTCATTTTGGTTCAGCTTGGGTATACTACCAAAGTTGAACCGGTTCAAGAATGTTGAACCAGTTCAAGAATGTTGAACCGGTTCAAGTCTTCCAGAGTTTTTAGTTTTGGACTTCCAACTTCAATCTGACGTAACTTCTTTGTTTTAACTCCAAATTGGTCCATTCTTGAGTCTAAATTGACTGTGTCAAAATAAGCTTTCCAATGATACCAACTTTAGCTTTAGATTCTTCTCATAGATCGAGATATCCTCATTTTAGTGAGAGAGTGTCAGATTTGGTTCGAACCGGGATAGGGTTCATCTGGGATTTCTCTTCCTTTGGCCTTGGGACTTCATGTGAAGTTACCAAAGGATGGTTTTGGATGTTTTTAATCTAATTTGACTTGTTGAAAGTTAAATTCCTTCCTCCTTGGGTAAAATGACCATTTTACCCTTGCTCATTCTTTCGGTGGGGTTTTGATGCCCTTGTCTTCGTTTTGTTTCCATTGAGCCTCGAAACTCTTTCAAAGTCCATTCTTGTATCCTAAGGATAATGTACATCTCCATGAACTTATTTTCAAGTTGCTTCCACACCTTATTCATTTGGGTTCCGTGACCTCATGGAAGGTCATCAAAGGGTCTTAGAGGTGTGTTATGCCTTGGGAGACCATTATCTTGTTTCTTGCTTCCGCATCTGGATCCGTTAACGGGTCAATCTTCAGTTCATCACTGATCCACTGGGTTGAATCAAAACCTGGGTCGTTACATGGATAGAATGAAATGATCAATTGAAAGTATTAAACCATACATATCATTGAATAAACAAGATTCATATATAAAATAAGTGTCAAGACAATGTTACAACAAAAATTCCTTCAAAATACAAAGCATTAGAGTCTAGAAGGCATGATTAGGGCTAACTCTAGCCCTAAGAAGATGTTTAGCCACTCATTAAAGTAGTCATCTAACCCGCAAGGGCTATCTCTATGGCAGGAATGACCTCCTTCTTGATGGAAACCCTAGAAGAATGGAAGAACTCCCAAGAATGTGTCTCTAACTTCTCCTCCTCTCTTTTCTTCCTCACTAAGAATGTTTCTAAGTTTATGAGATGATATATGAGATATGTGAGATATGTATTAGATATGATGTAAAAGAGGCTCAAAATCCTTAAATAGGTAGGTCAAGTGTCACACCCAATGGTTTGGATTCGTGCACTAGGGTCCTTGCAATGATTGCAACATGAGCCAACTTTTAATAAGCTGGAACTTTTTTTTTTTTTTTTGGACTTGAGGAGGTTCGATCGATCGAACTATTCTGAGATCGACTGAACTGTGCTGAGATCCATCGAATGCTGCAGAGATCGATCCATCCTTAGCGGTGCCTTTTTAAATAAAGACAAATCTCTGAGATATTTTGGGATATTTTGGGAAAGAGACAAAAGTGGTAGGTGGGCATAAGATCAAATATTTTCGATCAATCGAAGAAAAATTAGATCAATCAAACATGGTGAATTCTTTTAGATAAGAACAAAGGCTTGGATCCATCTTGATGTGTCCAGATCGATGTTGCTTCGATTGATCGAAGGATTTCTGAGATCGATCGAACATGTTGATTTCCATACTTTGCTTCATTCTGCTTCCACTTTGCTCCCTTCTTCCATCCAGCTTGAGTTAGCTTCTTTAATGCTCTTATTTGGCTGAATTAACTTATTTTTGGGATAATTGTCTGAAAAGGGCAATAACATGAAATTAGTCTAAAACGGGAAAGTAAGATAGATAAAGGTCCTAGAATACCTAAGCTTAAGGGGTTTAATTGCGCACTTTTCAGCACTCATCACACGTCCAAACTTAAATATTGCTAGTCCCTAGCAATGAACTACGAAGTAAAGGAATGAATTGAACGACTATATAAGTATGAACTAAAAAAAGCAATAAATGGATGACGCCACTTTCGTAGGGAACACGATTGCATTTAGGATATGCAACAAGCCTTTTAAACCCCTAGGTTACCCCTAGTGGACAAGTGAAGTCTCGTGAGGGTTTCCAGAAATGATACCCACAAATATTAAACTCATTATCACTAAAGAGACACCAATATTGCAAACAAGCATTGGGAGAAAACTACCTCAAGTATGCAATTTTTTAGCCATTTCCAAGCAATTTCCCAAAATCTCACCATCAAGCAAGTAAGTATGATTCTCCACAGATCAAGAAAATGATCATGCAAATCAAAATAACTCTAGAATCTTTTTTGAGTGAACCGACATCAAATATGTTGCTATCAAGCTAACTAAAGAAATGATCACATCCTTACCCTCAAACTAGCACATAACCGATCATCAAAACAAAGAGTGGACCTTTTATTAAAGCTTTATTGTTCTAGGTGCACTTATTCTTTTTACTCGATGTTTCTTCTTTATTTTTTATTATTATTTTTTTTTACTAATCTTAAGGATCAAAGATGGAAGCATGGTGTAATGTGTTGATCTATTAAGCTTTCTAGCGATCCATGAGGTCGAGGACTCCTAAACCGGACGGCTTTAGGGCACTAGCTGTTCAAACACCCCTAAGGACTTACAAGCTCAAATCAACTAGGCTACAAATCAAAACAACCTCCATCTAATCATTTCCCACTTCTCACCTTTTGGGAGAAGTCCTCACTTTTTTATTGCTTTTGCAATTTTTTTTTTTTTTTTTTTTTTTTTTTTTAGTATTCAATTATTAACTTAGAGTTTGGGCCCTCCACCTTTCAGTGTGAGAAATTCAGTGCTTGATGAGGCTAGAATCTCAGCTACTCAATGAAAAGGGATTGCTACCTACTTTTGTCAAATGAAAGCTTTCAATGCACTACTAGCTCAATTAGGATATAACCAATTCAATAATCGACAAAGCACGTACCCCACAAATGAATGCCAGTGTGCGCCTGTGCTAGTGTAGAATCCTAGAGTGAATCTTAAAGCAATCACAAAATCAGGATGATGTGGACTATAAGTGCAAACAAGATATCAATCTTTCGAAAAATTTACTCCTAAATGGCATCCACAAGGCATACAAGGAGTATTGGACTCTTAAATCAAGCAATTTTTAAATTGTAAGCAATATAGTTCTTAAAAGATCAAAATCATTGCTAACATGAATCCCAAGTCTTAATCATGCATTTAAAACTCAACTTAAATAGAATGCAACAAAGACACCTTAACCCCAAACTTAAACCGCACATTGTCCTCAATGCGCAATGAGAACAATGGAAAAAATGGAAAGAGCATACCGTGGTGGTGAAAGACATGAAGCCCGGTAATGATACAAAATGAAAAGGGTCTCCCCCAAACTTGGATTCAACAACCTATTTGAATAACCACACTAACAAACTCACATCAAATATCAAATGGGATAAGAATAATCAAATCATGCATTCTAAGATAATATAGCACAAGGTGAAAGAGAGATATGAGAGCAAGCCCTACAATAAACATGAAAGCATGAATACACACAAGGGCATAATGGTAAAAAGGCTTTGAAAGCAAGTATATACAAAATGGGTGCTAAGTTTAACGTCTTTAGCAAGACGGAATGCTGCTTTGAAAAACAATCATCATCTATTTTTTTTTTTATTTTTTTATTTATTTTTAGTATCCATCCTGATTGATCGAGCATAGATCGATCTAGCTTCAATCAATCGAACCTCTGAAATTCTGCAGATATCATCGAACGATGGAATAGAGAGATGAAATATGCAAGGCTCCAAAAATTTTCTAAGTATGGAACTGAGATCGATCGAAGAAAAAGTTCGATCGATCTTGGAAGACTCAGATCGATCTAAAATGAAGTTCGATCGATACACAGAGAGCTGGAATATGTAGGAATTTCTCAATTGATGGGACTGAGAGATGATTGGATGCAGAGATGATGTTCGATCGATCGAACCTATTCCAAGATCGATAACAAGAACAATTAAGGAAGAATTCGAACATCTCATTGGAAACATTGAATGTATTACTAATTCTCTTCATAGATTGGATCTACCAAAAGGGCAACTTCCATATGCCTTTGAAAAACTTGTCCCTCAATGTAGGGTTTCAACCTTTGCCCATTCACCTTGAATGTGTTGCCATTTTTTAGGCTTTGAATCTCAACTGCCCTATGAGGCGCAACATAGATGATCTCATACGGACCTTCCCATTTGGTACGTAATTTCCCAGGAAAGAGTTTAAGCCTAGAGTTGAAGAGCCATGCTTTTTGTCCTGGTTCGAAAGATTTCTTTACGATATGTTTATCATGAAAAGCCTTGGTTCTTTCTTTGTAAAGTTTTGCATTGTCATAAGCATTATGTCTTAACTCTTCTAACTCATTCAATTGTAGTAAACGATTTTCTCCGGCTTTGTCAAGGTCAAAATTGAGCTTCTTAACCGCCCACATAGCTTTGTGTTCTAGCTCAACTGGAAGATGGCAAAACTTTCCATAAACAAGTTTATAAGGAGACATGCCAATAAGAGTCTTGTATGCTGTTTGGTAAGCCCACAAAGCATCATTCAATTTGCGTGACCAATCTTTCTGGGTTGTGTTAACCATTTTCTTAAGAATATGCTTAATTTCCTGGTTTGACACTTCTACTTGCCCACTTGTTTGAGGATGGTAGGGAGTGGCGACTTTATGAGTAACGGAGTACTTAAGAAATAATTTCCTTAAAAATTGATTGCAAAAATGCTTTCTTCCATCACTAATCATTGCTTTTGGCATACCAAAATGAGTAAAGATGTTGGATTTAATGAATTGGATAACCACGGAGTGGTCATTGGTTTTGGTAGCACAAGCCTCCACCCACTTAGAAACATAGTCAACGGCAAGCAAAATGTATTGATATCCATAAGACATAGGGAAAGGACCCATAAAATTAATGCCCCAAATATCAAAGATTTCAACCACAACGATTTTTGTTAAGGGCATCATGTCCCTTCTTAACATCAATCCCATTTTTGACATCTCTCACATTGCTTGCAAAAATTGTAAGCATCTTTATGGATGGTGGGCCAAAATAGCTAACTTTGAAACACCTTCAAGGCGGTCTTTTTCACACTGAAATGCCCACCACATGCAAGGTATGGCAAAACACAAGCACACTTGGAATTTCACTCTCTGGAATACATCTTCTTACAATTTAATCTGGACAATATCGGAACACAATAGGATTTTCCCAATAGTAATTCCGGATGTTAGCAAAGAAACATTTCTTCGCTTGCTTTGACCAATTGGTTGGAAGTTTGCCAATTGCCAAAAAATTCACAATGTCGGCAAACCAAGGCATTTGTTTATTAGAAACTTGGAATAGTTGTTCATCCGGAAATGAATCATGAATTGGTGGACTCAAGGAAGATTCTACCACTAATCTAGAAAGATGATCGGCAACCACATTTTCGGTGCCTTTCTTATCTTTGATTTCAAAATCGAATTCTTGAAGAAGCAAAATCCATCTTATCAAATGAGGCTTTGTTTCCTTCTTAGTTAAAACATGCCTCAAAGCAGCATGATCAGAATAAACAATGACTTTTGACCCTAAGAGGTAGGACCAAAATTTGTCAAGAGCATACACTATGGCAAGTAATTCCTTCTCGGTAGTAGAGTAATTTAATTGAGCTCCCGAGAGGGTCTTGCTTGCATAGTATACAACGCATGGAAGTTTTCCTACCCTTTGCCCTAAAACCACTCCCATGGCATAATCAGAAGCATGACACATGATTTTAAATGATAAAGACCAATTGGGAGGTTGTATAATAGGAGCAGATGACAATAAGTCATGCAATTTATGAAAAGCGTCAAGGCATGCTTGATCAAAGACAAAAGGAGTTTCCTTGGTGAGAAGATTGCATAAGGGTCTATCAATTTTGCTAAAGTCTTTGATGAAATGATGATAGAAGCCGGCATGACCTAAAAAGGAGCGAACCTCTCTCACCGTAGAAGGTGGAGGCAATTCAGAAATGAGCTCAACTTTTGCTTTATCCACCTCAATTCCTCTTTTTGAGATGACATGACCCAAAACAATACCTTCTTGAGCCATGAAATGGCTTTTTTCCCAACTAAGAACAAGGTTTATTTCACGACATCTTTTGAGCACCAAATTTAGATTTTTGAGGCATGCATCAAATGAAGACCCAAAGATAAAAAAATCATCCATAAAGACCTCTAGATACTCTTCCACCATGTCCGAAAAAATTGACATAATACACCTTTGAAATGTGGCAGGGGCATTGCACAAACCAAATGGCATCCGTCTATAAGCAAATGTGCCGAAAGGACAAGTAAATGTGGTTTTCTCTTGGTCTAAGGGGTCAAGGGCTACTTGATTGTAACCCAAATAGTCATAAAAAAAGTAATAATATTGTTGCCCGGCCAATCTCTCTACGATTTGATCAATAAATGGCAAAGGGAAATGATCTTTCCTAGTAGCGGCATTCAATTTTCGGTAGTCAATCCATACACGCCATAAATTGGCGGTACGCTTAGAAATTGCCTCACCTTTTGCATTTTCAACCACTGCAATCCCCGATTTCTGGGGAACTACTTGAGTTTGACTCAACTATTTACTATCAGGGATTGGATAAATGATACCGACATCTAAGAGCTTCACCACTTCCTTTTTATCAACTTCTTTCATGTTGGGATTCAATCTCCTTTGGGTATCTCTAAAGGGTTTTGCATTATCTTCCATAAGAATGTGATGCATATAAATGGAAGGGTCAATTCCCTTTAGATCCACCACACTCTACCCAATAGCTTCTTTATTTTCCTTAAGCATATTTAAAAGAGAATTCTCTTGATCTTTTTCAAGATTTGAAGAGATGATGACCGGAAGAGTCTATTTCGGGCCTAGGAAGACATACTTAAGATCGGGAGGGAGAGTTTTAAGCTCAAGAGTGGGTGGAGAGACTAGAGATGGGACCGGTAGAGTGCTAGAGAGTGGAGGAAGAGGTTTTTTTTGGAGCTTTCCAAGGTGGAAAGTCCAAACTCGCAACGGATTCCATTAGATCATTAACCTCATTCATTGATCATTCATTATCAAATCCACAACTTTCATACATTTCGAGGAGATAAGATGCAAGAGGATCCTCGGCTAAAAAAGATGAAAGATTGTCTTCGGTTGGTTTTTTATAACCAGTGAAGGAATGGACTCCTCTACAATCTTATCTAAGACATCTATGAGGTAACACTCATCTTCATCAATGGGATGTTGACTTGCATTGAATACATTAAGCTTAATCATCATGTTACCAAAAGAAAGGTCCATAACCCCAGATCTACAAATGATAGTTACATTTGCAGTAGCAAGAAATGGCATTCCTAAGATGATTGGAATGTGGTTGGTAAGATTAGCAACCGGGGTTCGGTATCAAGGACCATAAAATCAACCGGAAAGTAAAACTTGTCAACCTTGATGAGAATGTCCTCAACCATGCCCCTAGGAGTTTTAATGGATCTATCGGCTAATTGAAGCACCATCAAGGTTGGTTTCAACTCATTCAAACCTAGTTAGACATACACGGAGTAAGGAATCAAATTGACACTTGCCCCTAAGTCAAGAAGAGCTCTACAAACTTCATGGGTTCTAATTATACATGAGATGGTCGGAGTACAGGGATCTTTGAGCTTAGGAGGAGTGTTATGTTGGATGATGGAGCTCACTTGCTCCGTGAGAAACACTTTTTTAGGGCCTTGTCCCTTGCTTTTCCTCTTTTGTGTGTAAAGATCTTTTAAGAATTTTGCATAAGGCGGAATTTGCCTAATTGCATCCAAGAGAGGAAGATTTATGTTGACTTGCTTAAAGACCTCCATCATGTCATGGATTTTTCCTACTTGCCTCTCAAAAGGCGAAGTTTCTTTTAAAGCATAAGGAAATGGAGCTTTTGGCTCATAAAACCTTGCAACTTGAGGAGATAATAAAGAGGGTTGTGAGTTCTTGATGGTGACATTCTCATCCAAGGAAGTAGGAGTAGGATTGAAAACGGGATGGGTGTCAACTTTTTGTTGCACCGGTTCACTATCTTCTCTTGGTTGTTCAACCCTATTGTCAACTTGCCTACCACTTCTCAAAGTAGTAATGGCTTGCACTTGTTCTTGGGAAGGACACCCTGATGTAGAGTTTGCTTCCACAAATTATTGGGCTTTTGGGTTCCTTTCAGGTTGGCTAGGTAATTTACCCATCTCTCTCGTATTCAATGCATTAGCTATCATCCCTATTTGAGATTTAAGCTTTGGTATCGATTGAGAATAAGAATGCAACAAATTTGTATTCATTTCCAAACTACCCAAAGCCACTAAGACCTTATCTTCAAATGTGGGGTTGCTAGAAAGTGCATGAGGATGATTAGAACTACTTTGAGAATTATAAGCTTGAGGATGAGAAAAATGATTCATGCTTTGATGATAAGAAGAAGAAGGTGAGACAAACCCTTTTGAACTTCTATTTCTTTGATGAGGAGGAATATATCGGTTTTGAAAATTTTTAGCTTGAAACGGATTTAAATGTTCACTCCACACCGAAACATAAGCATTTGAAAGAGGGTGAACAAATGTGGCATTGACTTGTTCATAGTATTCATTAAGCACATATCCATGGGGACAATTGGAAGTAGTATGCAATACACTTGAGAAAGTTATGCATGGCTCACAAGAATGATGAAGAAGAGGAGACGATTGATTTACCGGTTTTTGACTCAATAAAAATTGATCAAGTTTTTGAGTGAGGCTTTTGACCTCAGCAACAATCTCCATTGGACTCTCAATTTGACATACTTCTAAATTTTTCTTTTTGTTGTTAGAATCATGACTCAACCGAGAAGTGTAACACTTATGCAATGAATTTTCACTCATTTTCTTAAAAAGATGCCAAACATCATCTTCATGTTTCCCAAAATATGATCCTCCATATGAGGTATCAACTATGTCCTTGTGAATGTCAGATAGACTTTCATAGAAATATTGAACTATTTGCCACTTAGGCATGTCATAATGTGGGCACTTCCTAAGCAAATCGTTAAACCTTTCCCATGCCTCATGAAACATTTCCCCATCCCCTTGAGAAAATTCTCTAATGGAAGTCCTTATGGCGTTGGTATTAGAAACCGGATAGTACTTTTTCAAGAACTCTTGTTGCATTTCTGCCCAAGAAGTTATCGAAAAAGGCCTAAGATTGTTGAACCAATATTTTGCCTTATCTTTAAGGGTGAAAGGAAAAAGTTTAAGTCTTAAAACCTCTTCTGGCATGTCCGTGTATTTCACGGTGGAACACACTTCAAGAAACTCATCCAAATGCTTATAAGGTTCTTCACTTGGAAGTCCATGATAGTTGGGAAGCATTTGAATGATTTATGGTTTAATCTCATAGTGATGTGCTCTAAATGGGGGCAATTGAATGCAAGTGGGTGCATTATATTCATTAGGTATATAATGGTCTCTTAAATTAATGGGAGGATTTACAACCAGCAGTGCTACTCGGACACCTTGATTGCCTTGCATAATAGGAGGTTGTGGAGCAAAAATTGGCCGAGGCATTCCAAATGGAACTTGGCCTTGTTGTTGTGGTGGAATGAATAGTCTAGGCATGCCTAATGGTACTTGAATATTTTCATGATGTACATTAGGGTGGAGGATGCCTTGTTGGTCTATGTGACCAAGGTCCTCCACATGGTCGTCATTCAATTCCTCCATTGGTGAAATAGAGTGATGAAAACTACCTCTTCCCCTAGGATTATGAACAACCGATTCAAGATGCAAATTAGGAGGGACAAGAGTAGGATTTAATGACCTACGATCATGTATACACTAGCTAAACAAATAACAAGCAAATAACAATCACTTCACCCCCCACAACAAATCAATCAACAAACATTCTCCACATACATTGATCCCATACTCCCATGCTTGAACAACATGCAAAGAAAATTAAATTGCCTCTACGTGGGCTCATGATTTATCTAAGAATTTAAAAACTTGCCACCATGTGGGCTGATGATTTAACTAGATATTGAGTTAGAAAGATCTCACAAAGGGTCCTTAAGCAACTTTAATATATTTTTAAGTTTCAAGCCTTGCTATGCTTTGCAAATTTTTAAATTTTAGCTCCTTTTAGTTTTTGTTTAGCTTCACTTGGCTTCCTTGCTCAATTCACCTAATCAAATAAGAACAAACACAATAAGTAACAAAAGTAAAATAAAGTAAAAATACGATCAAAAGAGTACTAATTCCTATTTGTTTCCAAAACACGGCGTTGCCAATTTGAATCCCAGGCAACGGCGCCAAAAACTTGGTAGGCCTGTCGTGGGGTATAACCAAATTTGTGTAAAATAGTGTGGTCAAGTTTTAAATTTATAAATGCCACTACTACCTCTAACTAAAAATATAGCTAGGGTGAGTAAGGATCGTCCAAGGGATTGTGGGTGCACTAGCAATGGAAACAATGTATAGGGTTAGTAGGTCGAGTGATCAATAGATGGTGTGTTTGGTTGATTAGACTACAAACTAAACTAAAGAAGTTCAATGTAAAATAAGCAATTTAAATGAAATTTAGAGAAAACAAGAGAGTGAGGTCTTGGGGTCTAAAGGTCACCACTAAACATCACTATTCTAGACATTCAATGTATAATTAATGAGGGGAAACATGCGCTGCAATTTGAGAGTGTCTGATTGATTGTTTCAACAAGTATGGCTAACCAATTAAGCATGTATTGTCTAAGCAACCTAGTGAATAACATAATACATCAAACTAAGCCACTAATCCTTCCTTTAAGCTCATAATCCAAACACATCACATGGTTAGAGAATAATACTACTTGCATTCATAAGCATGGAATCGAACAACAAGCATGGATTGTCATCCCATCTAATAACTAAGGCAACTACACTACAACTAAGTTAAGGGCATGAAAATTAAACTAAAGAAACTAAGGGAGATGCACAATCCATCAAGACATGAGTATGAACCATTAAATAAACCACAATAGTATTCTATGAAGCACTATGCCTTGACAATCTTTAGATCCATAGCATCAACATACATAAATATACATCAATAACACAAAAACTAGAGATAAATACATGAACATCTATTTTAGCATCATAGATATATGGATAGAATGAAATGATCAATTGGAAGTATTAAACCACACAAATCATTGAATAAACAAGATTCATATATAAAATAAGTGTCAAGACAATGTTACAACACAAATCCCCTCAAAATACTAAGTATTAGAGTCTAGAAGGCATGCTTAGGGCTAACTCTAGCCCAAAGAAGATGTTTAGCCACTCATTGAAGTAGTCATCCAACCCTCAAGAGCTATCTCCATGGTAGGAATGACCTCCTTCTTGATGGAAACCCTAGAAGAATGGAAGAACTCCCAAGAATGTGTCTCTAGCTTCTCCTCCTCTCTTTTTTTCCTCCCTAAGAATGTTTCTAAGTCTATAGGATGATATATGAGATATGTGAGATATGTATTAGATATGATGTAAAAAAGGCTCAAAATCCTTATATAGGTAGGCTAAGTGTCACACCCAATGGTTTGGATTTGTACACTAGGGTCCTTGCAATGATTGCACCATGAGCCAACTTTTAATGAGCTGAAACTTATTTTTTTGTTAGACTTGAGGAGGTTCAATTGATCGAACTATTCTGAGATCGATCGAACTGTGCTGACCATCAGTCTGAGGATGGAATACCGTGCTGAAGTGAAGCCCTGTATCAAGAGCCTCCTAAAAACTCTACCAAAAATGAGAAGTGAACCGCGGATCCCTATTCGAAATAATGGATACAGGAACCCCGTGAAGCCTGACAATCTGCTTCACATACAGTCCACTCAGTCTCTCTGCACTGTCTGTCACTGCCATGGGCAAGAAATGAGCCGTCTTAGTCAACCTGTCAATTATAACCCAAACGGCATCATTCCCTGCCTGAGACCTCGGAAGTCCCGTTACGAAATCCATGGTGATATGCTCCCATTTCCACTCAGCTACTGGTAATGGTTGCAATAATCCTGCCGGTCTCTGATGCTCTGCCTTCACTTACTGACAAGTAAGGCATCGAGCCACAAACTGTGAAATGTCCCATTTCATGCCCTGCCACCAAAACTGTCGCCGCAAATTGTGATACATCTTCATACCACCAGGATGAACTGCGAGTCGAGAGTGGTGAAAATCCCGAAGAACGTCTTTACGACAAGACAAAGGAACAAACATCATCCCCTTTTACCTGAGACCACCGTCTGAATGTAAGGTCCAACCCACTACATTCTCACCACCTGAAATCCGAATATAGATGGCCTTCATCTCCCCATCCTTCGACTATTCCTCAATAACTCTGCTAACAAGAGCTGGTTGAGCCACAAGACTAAACAAAATAGCCGGTGAGACATCTTCACAAGACTGTAAACCAAGATCACCAAGTTTTTTTAGCATCTTCCATCTATGAATGGAAATGCTAGCAAGAGTCCCCCGTGACTTCTTGCTTAATGCATCGGCCACTACATTGGCCTTACTCGGATGATACTGTAAGTCAAAGTCATAGTCTTCCATGAATTCAACCCATTTGCACGGTCTCAAGTTTAAATCCTTCTGTGAGAAGAGATACTTGAGACTCTTGTGGTCAGAGAAAACCTCAAACTTCTCCCCATACAAATAGTGTCTCCACCCCTTCAGGGAAAAGATAACTGTTGCCAGCTCCAAATCATGTGTCAGATAGTTTAACTCGTGAGTCTTCAACTGTCAAGACCCATAAGCAACCACCCGTTCTGTCTGCATCATGACACAACCCAAACCTTCCCGCGAAGCATTACAAAAGATCACATAACCCAAACCACGTTCACGAATGATCAACACTGGAGCCGATGTCTACTGACCTTCAACTATTGAAAAGCAAACCACAAACCTCGTTCCATACGAACTTGACCTCCTTGTGGGTGAGTCGAGTCATAGGTGCTGCTAGACGAGAGAAATCCCGAACAAATCTCCGGTAATAGTCGGCTAGGCCAAGAAAACTCCAAACCTCAAACACTGTCTTCGGATGTTCCCAATCCATCACCGATTCAATCTTTGACGGATCTATTACAACTCCCCCCCTTGACACAACATGTCCAAGGAACTTCACTTCTGATAGCCAAAATTCACATTTCTCAAACTTGGCATATAACCGGTTATCCCTAAGGATCTGCAACACTGTCCTCAAATGATGCTCATGTTCCTCCACCGAAGCTGAGTATACGAGAATGTCATCAACGAAAACCACAATGAACTGATTAAGATGGTCCCTAAATACGCGGTTCATCAAGTCCATAAAAGCTGCTGGAGCATTGGTCAAACCAAGTGGCATCACCAGAAACTCATAATGGCCATACCGTGTACGAAAAACGGTCTTGGATATATCCTCATCCTTAACTCTTAACTGATAGTAACCTGATCTTAAATCAATCTTTAAAAAACAAGTGGCTCCCTTCAATTGATCAAACAAGTCATCAATCCTAGGCAAATGATACCTGTTCTTGATTGTGACATGGTTCAGCTTGCGATAATCAATGCAAAGTCTTAAAGACCCATCATTCTTCTTCGCAAAAAGAACTGGTGCTCCCCAGGGTGAAGCACTAGGACGAATAAAGCCTTTAGCTTTTAAATCATCCAACTGACATTACAGCTCATCAAGTTCTGCCGGTGCCATACGATACGGTGCCATAGAAATGGACACTGTACCGGGAATGACATCAATGGCAAAAATAACTTCCCTTAAAGGAGGTAACACTGTTAGTTCCTCTGGAAAGACATCAATAAGCTACTCAACAACTGCTGGGTAAAGGCGGCCTGAACTGCTATCCTCGTTAGCTAACAGGCTAGCCAAGTAGGACCTGTGGTGACTCCAGTCATCGATACTGAAAATCATCATCGAGTGGGAATCACTCTGATCTCCCACGAAGTGAAAACAATCTCATTTGGGAGTGCAAAAAGTCACCCTCCTGCGGAAATAATCGATCGTAGCATGAAAGAAGGATAGCCAATCCATCCTGAGAATGACGTCAAAGCCCGTTATGTCGAAAACAACAAAATCGAACTCTAAAGTCCTCCCAGCTATCTCGATAGCACAACCCTGACAGACACGGTCCAAAAACACTGGACCCCAACTGGTGTGTCAACACAAAGGAAACCATCCTGCTGCGTGACCTCCAGACCCAATGAATGTGCAAATGAACCAGATATGAATGAATGCGATGCACTTGTGTCAACAAGAACTCTAGCTCAAGAACTAAAAACTGGAAAGATACCTCAAACTATAGAAGTCCCAGCAGAGGTATCGGCCTGTGGCAGTGCATAAGCTCGTCCTTGAGCCCAGACTGCTGTGAACTACCCTGGTGGCCTGACTGATGTCCGGAAGCAGAAGGCATAGAGCCTTTAACCGGATATGAACCAACTGACGACACTACTGACTACGGTGCCTGAGGCACCCTGAAACCTAACTGCACAACTGCTGACTGTGCCGGTGCGACCTGTGAACCTATGCCACTCTGTATCGCTTGTAATTTCGGACACTCTCTCCTAAAGTGACCTGGTTGCTTGCAATAATGACAAGCTCCGCAAACCCCTTCGTCGAAGCTGTAGGCTTACTAGCCTATGACTGACTGGCCTGTGGCTGAAGCTGTGGGCAGCGAGGCTTGATATGCCCCGGCTGCTGACAGTGATGACAAATCACTCCCCGGGCTGACCCCAAAGATACTGGAACTGCAGGTACAGACCGAGCCTGCTGTGATTGTCCCTGAGTAGGTGAACTGTCCCTGGCCTTAGCCTTCTTCCACTGGCCCCCAATGGATACTGATGAAGCCTCTCCATGAGACTGCTTATATGAACCCTTGATCCTGAGCTGATCTCGGTCCTCTGCCTCAACCAACATAGCTTTCTGTATTACCTCCCCGTAGGTCCTCAATTCCAACACGAAAATCCGTGGCCTAATATCAAGATATAACCCATCCTGAAAGTTCCTCGTCCTGAGCTTCTCGGTAGCTACCATCTCTGGTGTATAGCGGGAAAGAGAAGTGAAGCATGTCTCATACTTAATGACATTCATCCTGCCCAGATAGAGACCTGTGAACTGCACTCTCATGTCTTGCCTTATAGCCCTCGAAAAGAAACGGTCGAAGAGCAATGTCCTGAACTCCTCCCATATCATCACCTCCGCATCGTGGACATTGGTTATGGATTTCCACCATATATCAGCATCTCACATGAACATAGAGGCAGTCAAGGAGATCCTCAATTGGTTCGTAGGTACTGCCATGCTATCGAGATTGCGTACCATGAGATCAAGCCATGCCTCTGAAGCAAGCGGATCCATACCCCCTGTAAACTAGTCAATCTTAACCCACTGTAACTTCATGAAGTAGTCCAATACCTCATTAGTAACTGGTGCTGGTGCTGGTGTCGGTACCAGAATCTGCATCCCTGCCATATGTTGATGAAACATCTGCGGAATAGACTCTGACATCCCCAGAGCCACTCTCTGCACAATCTGCTCCTCATAAGTCGGCGCTCGTGGTGGATTAGGATCCACACCATGAGGTCGAACCCTAGGCCTATCTGGACACCGTATGAGCCCGGTGTCTGCAACCTGTTCCTCAACTTGCTCATCCACTCCAACGTGATAAGAAGACTCTCCGTGAGTCAAAACCATGGTGCTACACACATAAGGGACAAGGTCAACAATAATGCTAGTCATTAAGACCTTATGCGTCTCATGCCGTAAATGCATGAAATAAGTATCACATAATACAAGCAAGAAATGTATGCAACATATGATGAGTACTGAAAAGTGCATATTTAAAACCCTTAAGCTTAGGCATTCTAGTACCTTTATCTATCTTACTTTACCGTTTTAGATTGATTTCGTATTATTCCTATTTTCAGGCACTTATCCCGAAAATAAGCTAACTCAGCCAAATAAGAGCTTAATTGAAGCAATTCTAGGATTGAACAAAGAAAGGAGCAAAGTGGAAGAAGAAAGAAGCAAAGTGAAGCAAAGCAGTAAGTTCGATCGATACAAGTCCAAGGTTCGATCGATCGAACATTGATCGATCTCAGCACTTCAAGATAGATCCAAGTCTTAACCCAAAGTACTTAATTCCAAAAGTTCGATCGATCCAACATCATTCTTTGATCGATCGAGCACCTTCGTCCATATCCAAATGATTGATCCTATCCACGGCTGTACCACCCACCAACCACTTTTGTCCTTTTCCCATAAATATCTCTCATAAATATCTCAGATTTGTCTTTTTCCAAAAAGCTCAGCCAGTTGGATTGATCTAGCCTAAGTTCGATCGATCTCACTTACTTTCGATCGATCTCACTTCCTTTCGATCGATCGAACTTCCTCTAGTGCGAAAAAGTTAAAATTCCATCCCATTGAAAGTTGTCCTTTATCCAATCATTAGGGAATATTGTGTGCACGACCCCAGCTCATTTTGGGTGTCATTTTGACCTACCTATATAAGGATAAGGATTGCTTTTTCAAAAGGGAGCCAACATTATTTTTGATATCATCTCTTGGAGAGGAAGTTTAGAGGAGGAGGAGGCTAGAGACACCAATAGAGATCTTCATCAACAAGGAGCAAACCTCTTCCATGGAGTTAGCCCTTGAGGGTTGGACCATCCTCACCATGAGTGGCTAGACATCCTCTTGGGGCTAGAGTTAGCCCCAAGCATGCTTTCTATATCTTAATCTTGTGTATTATTGAGGGATTAGTGTTGTAATTGATGTTTTGATACTTTGATATATATAAATCTTGTTTATTCAATGATTTATGTGGTTTAATGCTTCCAATTGGTCATTTCATTCTATCCATATGTCTATGTATGCTAGAATAGATGTTCATGTGTTTATCTCTAGATTTTGTGTTATTGATGCATGTCTATGTGTCTTGATGCTATAGATTTAGAGATTGTCAAAACATTGTGCTTAAAAGAATGCTTTTGTGATTCTCTTGATGGTTCATGCTTACCTCTTGATGGATTGTGCCTCTCACCTAGTTTATTTTCATGCTAGTAGTGTAGATGTTGTGTAGTTGTAGTGTAGTGTTAAATGGGAGGACAATTTATGCTTGTTGTTTGATGATCCAAGCTTGTGAATGCAATTAGCATATGTCTCTATCCTTGTGTTGTATTTAGATTGTGAGCTTAATGAAAGGATTAATAACTTGTTTTGATTTATTGTGCCTTTTACATGTTGTTTAGATAATATATGCTTCATAGCTTAGATATATTGTGCCTTTCACATGATGTTTAGACAATACATGCTTAACTAGTCATCCTTGCTTATTGAATCAACCAAACGCATACACACCACTATTGCAACCCACTATTTGCCCTCATTAATCACTTGTCAATGATATAGAAATGCATTGCTTGGTGGTGATCTCTAAACCCCAAGATTCTTCTCTCTCTTACTTACTCTTAATTGCACTCTTTTGCTATTACTTAGTTTAATTTAGCTGCTATTTAATCAACCAACCAATCAATTGTTTGATCACTCAACGTACTAGCCCTAATAGCGATTCCACAATCAACTCCGACATTGCTCAATCCCCATAATCCCTTGGGACGATCCCTACTCGCCCTAGCTATATTTTTAGTAAAGGCAGTAGTGGCTTTATAAATGTAAAACTTGGCCCTCGTCTTAATGCACACTCTTAAACGTATGGTAAGACGACGGCCATCAGTTTTTAGCGCCGTTGCTGGTGTTTAGTTGATTAGATTAGGCAATGTCGTATTTGTGGAATTGATTAGGATTAGTACTTTTTTGATTGTGTTTTTACTTTATTTTTATTTTTCTTTTTGGTTACTTATTGTGTTGTTCTTACTTAACTAGGTGCATTGTTGGAGAGGAAGCAAGCAAATGAGCCATTGAGCATTCAATTCAAGCAAGCAAAGAAAGGAAAAATGCTAAAAACTTAAAAAAATTGCTAAGCTAAGCTTTAAAATTTGAAGTTGAAGTGCTAAAGGACCTTTGTGAGACTTTCTTTACTCAATTCCTTAGTTAAATCGTCGGCCTACGTGGAGGCTTGTAATTCAATTCTTAGATAAATCGTGAGCCCGCGTGGAGGCTATTTTATTGTTCTTTGCATCATCTTTGTTAAAGCATAGGAATATGGGTTAAGTGTTTGTGGAGGGAGTTTCATTACATTGTTGTGAAGGTATAGTGTTTGTCATTCTTTGTGTTTCTTGTGTTTTGTATTGTGCATGCATGGGCGTCGTTCATTAAGACCAACTCTTGCCCCTCTTGATTTGCATCTTGAATCTATCGTTAGAAATCCTAGAGGAAGAGGAAGTTCGAATAAAGCCAATCTTTCAATGGATGACCATAATGATGACCATATTAAGGACATTGGTTACATAGACCAACAAGGCATTCTTCATCCAAATGTGCACAATGAGAATATTCAAGTACCATTAGGCATGCCAAGGCCATTCATCCAACCATCATAACAATAAGGCCAAGTCCCATTCGGAATGCCAAGGCCAATATATGCTCCACAACCTCCCATTGTCAATCGAGGAATTCAAAATCAAGGTGTTCATGTTGCACCTCAAGTTGCTAACCCACCACTTGCTTTGAGAGACCATTATGTGCCAAATGAATATAATGCACCCACATGCATTCAATTGCCACCATTTCGAGCACATCATTATGAAATTAAAGCACAAACCATTCAAATGCTTCCTAACTTTCATGGACTTCCTAGTGAAGTACCCTATAAGCATTTGGATGAGTTTTTTGAAGTATGTTCCACCGTAAAATATAGAGACATGCCAGAAGGAGTCTTAAGGCTTAAACTTTTTCTATTCACCCTTAAGGACAAGGCAAAATATTGGTTTAACAATCTTAGGCCTTTTTCAATCA
This sequence comes from Cornus florida, assembly GCF_030987335.1. NCBI lineage: Eukaryota > Viridiplantae > Streptophyta > Magnoliopsida > Cornales > Cornaceae > Cornus > Cornus florida. The sequence goes on along the minus strand of NW_026775573.1, from coordinate 73,012,971 downwards.
CTTCTTGGGCAGAAATGCAACAGGAGTTTTTGAAGAAGTACTATTCGGTTTCTAAGACCAATGCCATGAGGACCTCAATTCAAGAATTTACACATAGGGATGGGGAGACATTCCATGAGGCATGGGAATGCTTCAATGAATTGCTAAGGAAGTGTCCACACCATGACATGCCAAAATGGCAATTAGTTCAATATTTTTTTGAGAGCTTATTGGATAATTATAAGGGCATGGTTGATGCTTCCATGGGTGGCTCTTACATTGATAGGCATGAGGATGACGTATGGCGTCTTTATGAAAGCATGAGTGAAAATTCATTGCATAGAACATTGTCATCAAAGAATGGTAGAAATACACAAGGTAGGAAGAGTGTTGGCTTACATTAAGTCAAACATTCAAATGAAATAGCTGCCGAAATGAAGTCTTTGTCTCAAAGGTTTGATCAATTTTTTATTAACCAAAACTCGGCGAACCAAGTATCTTCCTTTCCTAACCATTCTCATCATGCATCAAATGAAACATGTATGACTTGTTCTAGTGTTCTTCATTTTACTTCTCATTGTCCTCATGGACAAGTGCAAAGTAAACCTAATGAGCAAGTCAATACAACTTTTACGAACCAAGGGAACAATCCTTATGGTACTCATTACAATCCAAGTTGGAGAAATCATCCGAACTTCTCATGGAAAAACCAAGGGGAAGGCTCAAACCCTCCCCAAGGCGGTTTTCAAGGGAAGTATATTCCACCTCCAATGCAAAACCAAGGATCCTAAGGTTATATGCCATGCCAATCACAAGGGAATCAATTCTCTAATTCTTATTTTCCCAACCAATCATATTCCCAAGGTAATTCTCGAAGTCCTGCTTTTGAAGAGAAAGTTTTAAATGCTTTGGGCACTTTAGAGGCTAACACACAATTGCTTCATTCTTACTCTCAATCTATTGCAAAGCTAGAAACCCAAGTAGGGCAAATAGCTAACACTCTTAATGCTAGAGAGAAGGGAAAGATGCCTATTAATGCCCCGCCTAAGCAACAATGTGTTGTGGAAACCCAATCCTCATCGGAGGGGTGTACCATAGAACATGTTAATGCGGTGACTACCTTGTGGAGTGGTAGAGTTGTAGATAATCAAGTAGAAATGACCAATGAAGAGATTGAACTGGTGCAACCACAAGTTGTCACCCGTCCTGTTTCACATTCTATTCCTCTTTCATTGCATGTGCATGATCTTATAAATGAGAAAGCTGAAAAATGTGATTTGAAAAGCGATCTTGAAAATGATCCATTGAAGGAAGTTTTGAAAAATGATGTTGAGAAAATCTTGTTGAAAAGTGAATTAAAACCTAATTTGAAAACTTCTTGTGTTGAAGAGGCTTTAAAAGAAAATTCTCAAAATGTTTTCGAGCCAAGAGTTCCATTTCTGGATGCCTTGAAAGGGTCCATTTCAAAAGAAAAGCAAAAAGTCAAGACCAATGAGATTTTAGAAATGTTTAGGCAAGTAAAAGTTAATCTCCCACTTTTGGATGCAATCAAGCAAATTCCGGCTTATGCCAAGTTTTTAAAAGATCTTTGCACCCAAAGGCGAAAGAACAAAAGCCAAGCACCAAAAAAAGTGGTTTTGACCGAGCAAGTAAACTTAATTTTGCAACATAACACTCTTCCAAAGTTTAAGGACCCGGGTTCACCCACTACATCATGCATCATTGGTGAACATATCATTAATCGGACGCTTCTTGACTTAGGAGCAAGTGTTAACCTTCTTCCTTACTCGGTTTATGTCAAACTAGGCTTAGGTGAATTAAAACCGACATCGGTAGTTTTGCAACTTTCTGACCGATCCATTAAAAAGCCTAGAGGTGTCATTGAAGATGTTTTGATTAAGATTGATAAATTCTTTTTTCTCATTGATTTCGTTGTCATAGACACGGAATCGGTTTCAAATACTAAGAGCCAAATTCCCGTTATCCTTGGCCGTCATTTCTTGGCAACCGCAAATGCCAACATCAATTGTAGGATGGGGATAATGAAGATTTTATTTGGCCACATGAAGGTGAAGTTGAATATCTTTAATCCCACACCCAATTCATTTGACAAATATGAAGGAGAGGTCAATATTGTAGTAAAGTGTCATAATCTTTAATGTCAAGGAAATGAACTTTTGTGTAAAAACAAAACTTCGAAAGGATCATCTTTAACCTTGCATTCTCAAAGTGTTGTTTCAAATTCTTACTTTGAAAGGGCATGGAAGCCCAAAAGTCTTGATGGCATAGACAAAGGATTAAAAGCCTCTTTTGAGCTTGATCCAACAAGTTTTTCAAAGGACTATTTGTTGGGTAGAGTTCAAAGCATCCATCACCCCAACAAGGAGGGGATGCATTATAAGATCTTTGATCCGGGCTAAAAGAGCCCAATGTCTTGCTAGAGACGTTAAAGACTAGCAAAAGCATTCGTTCAAAACCCTATTCCTCCCCTATTTCTATCTTTCATTTCAATTCTTGCGAAGTCGAGATACTTGTTTTTGGTTCATATGCATTTCAAGGAACTTTGGTGAGGATTGCATAAGCTTTCATGTCATTTTTGAGCGTTCTGCATAAGTTCAATCGATCTCATACCTGAGTTCGATCGATTGAACTTCATCTGAATCCAACACTTAGAAAATTTTCAAGCCTGCATCCAAATAGGCTCTCTGTCCCATCGATCCAAGAAAAATCTGCGATCTTAGTTCCCAGTTGGATCGATCTTAGGACCTTCGATCGATCCAACTATCTTGTTCGATCGATCTTGAGTGTTGACACTTAGAATATTTTTAAGCCTGTAGAACCTGCATCCAAATCACGTCTCTGTCCCATCGTTCGAACTAATTCTCAGATCGATCAAGAGACATTCGATCGATCCAACTTCCAAGTTCGATCCATCTCATGCCTCAACACTTAGAAAAATTTTGAGCCTACATCCACCTGCATATTTTCAGCTCTTTGTCTGATCATTTGAAACATTACAAGATCGATCTGAAAGTTCTTTGATCGATCCAACTTCCCAGTTTGATCGATCTCATGTTCCAACACAGCCAAATTTTTGAACCAAAAACCTGCATATTTTTGCTCTCTGTATGATCGATCGAACTCTTATTTTGATCGATCATAAATCTTCATTTCATTGTTTTAACTTTAGTTTGACTTTTCAACTTTTCAAAAATCCAAAAATATATTTTCATTTTTATTTTATTCTATTTTCTCTCTCATTTTATTTTGTTTCAATTTTCAACAAGTTTTCAAAAATTCAAAAATATTTTAATTTATTTAATTTTTAATTAATTATTTAATTTAAATAAAAATTAAAAAAAAATATTTTCAAAGCAAATCAAAAATATTTCGTTTTACTTTATTTTCCAATTTTTAATTTTATTTTTGCAAATTTAAAAAAAAAAAAAAAAAATCAAATATCCAAAACTACTTTGAAAGGAGTTTATCAAAGTTCGATCGATTACAACTCATCTTCAATCGATCGAACTAGTTGGGAAATGTTTTTTTAAAAACGATCCAAGGGTGTTGAGATTGATCATCTAGATCGATCTCAACACATCAAACCCTAGCCTCTCATTCCCTTCTACTGCAAATCATCTCCCCTAGCTCATATTTTCCATCTCCGGCGAGAACCAAGCTTCTCTCTCTCTCTCTCATCTCAGTTTCATCCCTCCCTCTTTGCATCCACATCTCCCTTCGATTTGGGTAAGATCCGAGATCTCATTAGTCGATTTCAAGCTTCAATCTCATGCATACATGGTTTATATGTTTCATTCATGCTTTATATATGATTGAACCTCCATTATTGATGCTTGAAATATGTATATATATATATGTATATAGTTGTATATATTTTTGATATTTTTGTTTGATTTGGGAGTATGGGCCATGTTTGGGTGATGGGAGTTGTTGATTTGATGTGTTGTAGGGCCCACAAACACGTTCGTGTGGGCCCCGTTCTTCAAAAGTCACAGATCTGTGACTGTTAGGTTTCATCGGCGTACTATTCAATCGATCGAACAAATTTATGATCGATCGAATATTTGCGATCGATCCAACTTAACCTTCGATCGATCCAACTTTTGTGATCGATCTCATTTCTTTTTATGATCGATTGAATTTCACAGATCTCATATACACACTCCATTCATCTTATCTTATGTTCATGCTACCTTATATATGCCCAATGCCTGTGATATTCCACATTGGATGCATTTCATACTCACATTGTTTGGCATGTTTCATATTCTGCCACTTGCATAGAATCATGCGATATCTTGTTTTGTCTATCTTATCTGACATACATGTTTCTATATTGTGCCTTATATTCTATATATGCTGGCACTAACTCTTGAAATTCTATTTTTAGACTATAGCTCGCGTCAAGACTGTAGCACGTAGACACCATCACGGCACCATACGCAGACTTGACGACGGGGCCGGTCCATCTCATGTCCGGGTTCCTAGCCCCGAGCACACACAGAGGAGAGTCCGATAGCGGACAGAAGAGACTGCGCAGCCCTCCCATACAGAGGAGCCATTACACCCTACTCCACCCCAGTCGCCAGCTCGTCTAGCATTCACTCCATCACCATTTCCACCGCATAGAGGTGCTGAGCAGCCATCTCAGCTGGCTCCACCTGTTCAGCCAGCTCCTTTACAGCGTGACAGACTCGCGCCTCGATATGCACACATGACTATCGACCACGAGTCAGCATTCGACACCGTATTCTTCTCCAGATCGGTGCTGACTTGATCTGCCTACTAGGACATCATTCAGCGGGGCCTCTCAGCTATTCTTACCCCAGTCACAGAGCCGATCTACCCGCGACTGGTACGGTTGTTCTACTAGAACCTCAGACTGTCGCCGCGCACTACAGCTGAGCTCATCACCTTTATCGATGGCTATGAGATCACCATTACAGTGGATACACTAGCCCGTTCGACTCGCTATCCATATCGGTGCCCGCCCGAGCTACAAGAGACATATCCCAGGCTCCACAGGCCTTCTTACGCCGATATGGCGGTTTTTCTCACAGGTCACCTTGCCGGTGGCGAGACTTTCGCCACCCGCACATATCTTCCAGACGACATTTGGTTCATCGATTCCGTGCTTTTCTAGAACATATACATGGCCGGATATCTAAAAGCCCTGTACGCTATTATACCGGCCACTGGGTATCTATTCCTGCGCTTATCTAGAGCGTGATGAGGAAGCTCTACGATGAGTACGTCAGCAAGGAGGCGCCCGGAAGGGCCAAGTCTCTTTCATTCAGCCACCTCATCACCCAGATTCTCATAGACCAGCACTATCCCATCCACCAGCAGGAGGACCCCGAGAGAGGTTCCTGTCACTTCCTCAAGAAAGACTGGGACAAGAGCTACAGAGCTATTATCACTCACCTGTAGACCCATGCCGTACTGGTGGCTGCAGAGCTTGAGTTAGAGGAGGAGGCAGCAGCACAGGCAGCCCCGTCACCAGCAGCAGCAGCTCCCGCAGCGGACGATGCCCCAGTCGATCCAACTGCCGAGTATGATGACATTGATATAGACATTGACTTGTAGCACTCAGCGGATGACGCAGTTCAGCATTCTCTAGCTGGGTCACCTATCCACGAGCAGGAGCAGACCTAGGAGCTGTCTTCTGACTCCTCCATACCAGACTTGACCCCCAGCTTCGGAGTGCGTCTGCAGACGCTCGAGGACACTATTGTTGCCATTAGAGCTGACCTCATGGCCCACAGAGCGGAGTTCGCTACCTTCCGCACAGATGTCGCAACCATGTTCAGAGATTTATCTAGAGACATCCGCGGAGCCAGACCTGCCCGTCCTACCTCATCTTCCTGAGCCCCAACTCTTTTCTATCTCATGATCCCTCTCTCCTTTTGATACTTTATTATTGTCACTGTATTCTTTTTACAGCCGGTCTGTCGGCTTTGATATTTTTGTTGTACCTGCACTTACTCTATTTTATATATCTATTTTTGCTATGGATGTCATCTGATTGTATTATCATACCTGTATGTTTGACTCCATCAGGTGCATCACAGTGACTTCAGTGAGAGAGTGCTACCTAATTTTCAGGACCACCATTATACCTCTCTCATTTCATTTTCTATTTATCCCATTTACACTTGCATGTTCACTGTGCACTGATTATCCCATTTTGTTATCTGATAAGTTTATCCAAGTGCCAATTTTTAGGACCACAATTCATCCCAAGTTTGGGGGGGCCATGCCACCCACTTCGGATACTTCAGTCCCGATCATTCTTGCTTAGTTGCACTGGTATACTCTTTTCTTTGTTCTTTTTGCACATTGAGGACATTGTGCAATTAAAGTTTGGGGGGAATGGTGCTCTATAGTGATAGTTTTAAATTCAAATTTTTAGCATGACTCGTGTATTTGAGGGATATTTCTATGATTAGTCCATATCTAGCTATGATTTTGATCTTTTGAGGACTATATTGCTTAAAATTTAAAAATTGCTTGACTTGAGAGTCCAATACTCCTTGTATGCCTTATGAATGCCATTTAGGAGTAAATTTTTCGAAAGATTGATATCTTGCTTGCATTTGTGGTCCACATCATCCTGATTTTGTGATTGTTTTGAGATTCACTCTAGTCTTCTACACTAGCACAGGCGCACACTAGCATTCATTTGTGGGGTACATGCTTTGTTGATTATTGAATTGGTTATATCTCAATTGAGCTAGTAGTGCATTGAAAGCTTTCATTCTTGATAAAGGTGGATAACAACCCCTTTTCACTAAGTAGCCGTGATTCTAGCCTCATCCAGCACTGAACTTCTCGCGCCGAAAGGTGGAGGGCCCAAACTCTAGGTTAATAATTGAACTTGCTTACAAAAAAAAAAAAAGAAAAAAAAGAAAAAAGAAAAGAAGAGCAAAAGCAAAAGTAATAAAAAGTGAGGACTTCTCCCAAAAGGTGAGAAATGGGAAATGAATAGATGGTTGTTGTCTTGATTTGTAGTCTAGTTGATTTGAACTTGTAAGTCCGTAGGGGTATTTGATTGCCTAATGCCCTAAAGCCGTCTGGTTTGGGAGTCATTGACCTAACGCTCGACCTCATGAATCGCTAGAAAGCTTAATAGATCAACACATTGTACTATACTTCCATCTTTGATCCTATATATATAAAATAAAATAAAATAAAATAAAAAAAATCAAGTGAAAAAAATAAGCGTACCTAGAACAATAAAGCTTTAATAAAAGGTCCACTTTTTGTCTTGATGATCGGTACTAGATTTGTATACTAGTTTGAGGGTAAGGATGTGATTAATTCTTTAGTTGGCTTAGATAGCAACACATTGATGCCGGTCCACTCAAAAGAATTCTAGAGTTGTTTTGATTTGTATGATCATTTTCTTGATGTGTGGAGGACCATACTTGCTTGCTTGATATTGAAATTTTGAGAGATTGCTTGGAAAGGGTTAAAAAATTGCATACTTGAGGTAGTTTTCTCCCAATGCTTGTTTGTAATATTGGTGCCTCTTTTGAAAGAATGAGCTTAATGTTTGTGGGTACCATTTTTGGAAACCCTCACGAGACTTCACTCGTCCACTAGGGGTAACCTAGGGGTTTAAAAGGCTTGTTGCATGTGCTAAGTGCAATCGTGTTCCCTACGAAAGTGGCGTTATCCATTTATTGCTTTTTAGTTATAGTTGTATAGTTGTTCATTTCATTCCTTTACTTTCTAGTTCATTGCTAGGGACTAGCAATATTTAAGTTGGGGGGTGTGATACCTTTATCTATCTTACTTTACCGTTTTAGATTGATTTCGTATTATTTCCATTTTCAGGCACTTATCCCGAAAATAAGCTAACTCAGCCAAATAAGAGCTTAATTGAAGCAATTCTGGGATTAAACAAAGAAAGGAGCAAAGTGGAAGAAGAAAGAAGCAAAATGAAGCAAAGCAGCAAGTTCGATCGATTTAAGTCCAAGGTTCGATCGATCGAACATTGATCGATTCCAGCACTTCAAGATAAATCCAAGCCTTGACCCAAAGCACTCAAGTCCAAAAGTTCGATCGATCCAACATCATTCTTCGATCGATCGAACACCTTCGTCTTTATCTAAATGATTGATCCTATCCACGGCTGTACCACCCATCAAGCACTTTTGTCCTTTTCCCATAAATATCTCCCACAAATATCTCAGATTTGTCTTTTTCCAAAAAGCTCAGCCAGTTGGATCGATCCAGCCTAAGTTCGATCGATCTCACTTACTTTCGATCGATCTCACTTCCTTTCAATCGATCGAACTTCCTCTAGTGCGAAAAAGTTAAAATTCCATCATATTAAAAGTTGTCCTTTATCCAATCATTAGGGAATATTGTATGGATGACCCCAACTCATTTTGGGTGCCATTTTGACCTACCTATATAAGGATAAGGATTGCTTTTTCAAAAGGGAGCCAACATTATTTTTGATATCATTTCTTGGAGAGGAAGTTTAGAGGAGGAGGAGGCTAGAGACACCATTGGAGATCTTCATCAACAAGGAGCAAACCTCTTCCATGGAGTTAGCCCTTGAGGGTTAGAGCATCCTCACCATGAGTGGCTAGACATCCTCTTGGGGCTAGAGTTAGCCCCAAGCATGCTTTCTATATCTTAATCTTGTATATTATTGAGGGATTAGTGTTGTAATTGATGTTTTGATACTTTGATATATATAGATCTTGTTTATTCAATGATTTATGTGGTTTAATGCTTCCAATTGGTCAATTCATTCTATCCATATGTCTATGTATGCTAGAATAGATGTTCATGTGTTTATCTCTAGATTTTGTGTTATTGATGCATGTCTATGTGTATTGATGCTATAAATTTAGAGATTGTCAAAATATTGTGCTTAAAAGAATGCTTTTGTGATTCTCTTAATGGTTCATGCTTATCTCTTGATGGATTGTGCCTCTCCCCTAGTTTATTTTCATGCTAGTAGTGTAGAAGTAGTATAGTTATAGTGTAGTGTTAAATGGGAGGACAATTTATACTTGTTGTTTGATGATCCAAGCTTGTGAATGTAATTAGCATATGTCTCTATCCTTGTGTTGTATTTGGATTGTGAGCTTAATGAAATGATTAATAACTTGTTTTGATTTATTGTGCCTTTCACATGTTGTTTAGATAATATATGCTTCATAGCTTAGATATATTGTGTCTTTCAAATGATGTATAGACAATATATGCTTAACTAGTCATCCTTACTTATTGAATCAACCAATTACATACACACCACTATTGCAACCCACTATTTGCCCTCATTAATCACTTGTCAATGATATAGAAATGCATTGCTTGGTGGTGATCTCTAAACCCCAAGACTCTTCGCTCTCTTACTTACTCTTAATTGCACTCTTTTGCTATTACTTAGTTTAATTTAGTTGCTCTTTAATCAACTAACCAACCAATTGTTTGATCACTTGACCTACTAGCCCTAATAACGATTCCACAATCAACTCCGATATTGCTCAATCCCCATAATCCCTTGGGACGATCCCTACTCGCCTTAGCTATATTTTTAGTAAAGGCAGTAATGGCTTTATAAATGTAAAACTTGGCTCTCGCCTTAATGCACACTCTTAAACATATGGTAGGACGACGGCCATCAACATACAGTTAAGCTAAATATACAAGTATATACAAAATGCTAAAGCGTACAAGCATATATAACATACTAAAACTGTTAAGGGAAACTCCAAAACATACTACCATATAAGCACGTAAATATGTTATTAAATCAAAATATGTTATCAAGGAACACGTAAACATATCAAAGCATGTCAAAAAAAGTATGATATACACCCAAAACCTGTCATCCTAAGGTTTTCGAACCTAGGAGCTCTGATACCACTTGTCGTGACCTAAGTTTTTCAACTCGGTGCATCAGTGATAACCTGAAAGTTAACCCGATAATGGATTCAAAATGCAGAAGCAAAAGATGAAACTAAAGTCCTTTGAGATATAAATCATCTCTAAGACACCAACGTGACATTCCATGAAGCCACGGGACTCAAGGAAAGGTGAATGAACAAACGAGAGTCAAAACGAGCAAAATCCGTCAATTAAGGGCAAAATGGTCAATTTATAATTGAGAAGGGAAATTTGACTCTAAACAAGTCAAATAAGGTGAATACAACTTAATCTAATCATTTCACAACATTTCAAGAGGTTCCAAGAACTTTGGACAAAAATCCCACAAAACGCTCTTTCCCGGTTTAAGTGAAAATTGACACCCTCCCACTAAAACCTGAATAAATCCCACTATGATTTGAATCTGAGAATGGGATTGGTATCATTGGAAAGCTAACTCAAAATCCTTGAGTTTAGGCTCAAGAATTACTCCATTTGGGTTAGAAACAAAGGAGTTATAGCTAATTGAAGTAGGAACTTCAATGCTGGAACGAAATCTGGAAGACAGGTGCATGAGGGGAGTTTCGGTCGACCGAAATAAAGTTTCGAATGACCAAATTGGATAGAATACTTTCTGAAGACATGTTTTTAAAGGTTGGTTGGTTTGGTAGACTGATTTGAGGCCATCGGTCGACCGAAATAGAGTTTCGGTCGACCGAAACTCCTCGAAAAGCTGCTTTAAGGCCTTTTGTAAACCCAAGGTGTTAAGGTTCAACCTATACTTTGAATCCCATGATGATTTGGTTCAAAATTGAATGTGTAATACTGATTTCTAATGAGATATGGATGTATGGACATGCCAATAACCTTAATTTGAATTATTTATATATAAAACAACGGCTTATGGCCTCATACACATCATTTACAAAAATCTCACATGCTAAACCTCCAAAGTTTGTTTAAATACATTCTTAAAGTAAAAGATGGTACCAAATGACTACAAGTGCTAAATTAAACATGCCTGGCCCTTGGTCTCATTACATACATGTTATTTAAGCATCAAAAAGTGAGTAATCAAGTTACTCGTAGGATGGGGTGCATGCGCATTCCCTATAGTTTCAAGTATAATGTGAACCAAACATAGACCATCACAAGGGTGCATTCCGCCTAACGTCTATGTTTCCATGGTCCTCTAAGGGATCATCTCAATCTATACAAATGTTTGAAACGATAAACACATAGCATCCAAGTATATAAGAGAAGTACGCTAACCACATTAAAACTAAGATTACCAAATCACAAGTTACAAGAAATCCATGATTTACAACTTGGAAAGCAATACAAAATTAAATAATGGAAGGACTAGGATATGTGGCCACGAGACCATACAAGTTATTTTGGGTAATTACGACCCACAAAGTACTACCTAGTGCGCACTATGACATAGGAGAATTCTTTTCCTCCATACTAGAGCCAAGCCCTAGCCATCAACATTTCATATCCTCATAAGCTTCCAAAAACCAACAAGTTCATGACATTTATATAATCTCAATGCATGAAACTACCTACCAAGCACAAGTAGGGTAAAATCACACAACCCATGTCCTAAGGTTACATGTCTAAGTTGGCAAGTTAATGATACTACACATTATACCATATGAATTTAATATTAATATAGGCTACAACTACTAATCATGCAATATAGTAATTCACCTACAAGTAATTATAAGTGCTATATACAAGATTTTCGTACTAGACTCTCAATGAAATCTCCATTTACTTAACAACATAAGTGCAATTTCAAGATAATCATAATAAACCCTCAATGAAATCACAAGTATTAGACAAATCATTAAATAATAACCTACCTATACAATTTAATAGTCATATACATACTTTAATCCACAAATCCTAAGTCAAGTATATAAAATCTCTATTTATATGCAAATACAAGAATTTAAAAAGGCATGTAATCAATTTATATTAAGCTCCAATATATATAAAACCCAAAGAGAATAAACATACAACCACCCCTACCTCAATAGAGAATTGAATCTCTATAATCCAAAGCAACCAAGCTTAAAATGAAAAACCAAACTAGGGTTTTGTAAAGGAGAGTGAAAGGAAGATAAAGTATTCCAAGCTTAATGGTCTAAGGTGAGTGGAAGAAGGCCAAAATGAAGAAGAAAGCTATTAACCAAGCTTTTCTCCAATGGTGGCTAAGTTAGGGTTCTTGAGAGGAAAGAGATAAAATGAAACAAAGGTGTAAACCCCAAGCTAAAATGGTGGGATTCTCCACTCACTAGATGCTCTTGCACTACCTCTCATACACATACTAATGCAAGACCAATTATGAAGCCTACACTTGTCACCAACCTATGTAAACTTCCAAGACTTAACATTGAGCTTACACTTGTCAACCATCCATGCCAACAAGTGCTCCTATCCTAGGCCAACAAATGGGTCAATCTCCACCCTCCATGTGTCATCAAACAAGGCTTCCAAGTGGTTCCTCCACAATGTCAACAAGTGGCACCTTAAGAATGTGACACTTGTCACATTTTTTGAAAATTGCAAAAATGTCCTTTTTGAAAATATCTTCCAAATAAAATTACAAAATGGTCCCTAAGATGAAAAATAATTACTTTATTTAATTACACAAAACCCCTCAAGTTTAGAGTAATTACCAAAAGTCATACATTCATACCATTTACAAGAAAAGTAAACATTTAACATACTTTTCTACAAAAGTGAAAATGTAGATATCATGGAAATAAAATATCATGGATGTATACAAAGCCGGAATCAAATCCAAGTACAAAAAGTGAGGTTATGCAAGGAAAAATGAAAAATGACTAAAGAATGAAATAGGGAAAAGACAAAAAAAAGAAGAAGAAATTTACCGAAAAAAAAGAAAAAAAGGGAAATGACCGGGTCATTACAGTAAGTATGGATAAGATCGAATATTTTCGATCGATCGAAGAAAAGTTGGATCGATCGAACATGGTGGATTCTTTTGGATAAGAACAAAGGCGTGGCTCCATCTTGATGTGTCCAGATCGATGTTGCTTCGATCGATCGAACATGTTGATTTCCACACTTTGCTTCATTCTGCTTCCACTTTGCTCCATTCTTCCATCCAGCTTGAGTTAGCTTCTTTAATGCTCTTATTTGGCTGAATTAACTTATTTTTGGGATAAATGCCTAAAAAGGGCAATAACATGAAATTAGTCTAAAATAGGAAAGTAAGATAGATAATGGTCCTAAAATACCTAAGTTTAAGGGGGTTAATTGCGCACTTTTCAGCGCTCATCAAGTATAGCATGGGTTCAAGGAAAAGAAACTAAAAAAAAAGAGATAAACGGCCCATTTGGATTGGCTTTTAGCTTTTTAGGGTTGGAAGCTGTTTTGAGTAGTGTTTGGCTAATTTTTTAAAAGAGCTTTTGAGTCTTAGAAGAGCGTTTTGGAGAAGCTGGGTACCCTAGCTTTTCTTAAAAGCTCTTTTTTAAAAGACACGTGAAGCTGTTAAGGGGTTTAATGAAACTTTCAAAATACCAAGCGTGCCCTCCGTATTTGTGAACAAAAAATAAAGTACTCCACCTGTATCCCTATATATGTAAAGAAACCTAATCATGTAACACCCCCACATTTTCCACGCATAAGTTAATCAGGCTTATACACGAAAAACGAGGGATATCAAAAACAATTGGCAATATACAAGCATGGAATACAAAATGATGATAATAAAAGAATTTAGACAAGAAAGGAACACTAAATAATACAACATCCATCCATCCTTTATTTAATACCGTACTTCATTACAACTTGGAAATCCTATGTCAAGGATCCCTAAATATAACCCTGAGAGTTCAACGTCAAAAGTAAATAAAAACTGAAACTGAAGTAATACATAAAACTTCTACCCTGAACTGGATCGTAAGAGTAGATGAGTTCGGATGGTGGTCCCACACTGCTAACCTCAACCTTGGAACGGGTACTGACTGTATCTTGAAATAACAACAATGGTGGGTCAACCCCACGAGCAAGTCTCTACTATGACCCAAATCAGAGAATCAAATAAATTAATCATTTATATCCGGATGAGTACTATATCTGTATACATCCTAAGGGAACCATCCAATGTATAACATGACCTCAACCAGAATAGACGGTGATCACTTAGACTCACACTAGGTGGTTAAGTGTCGCCTTTCCCTACCCGGGAAATCAGCTATTATACATGGTGCACGGTACTGACAACACAGACTATAACGAACTACACAGTGATAACACCTCGCAAAGTACTGATGAATATATTGAGCATATAAATTAGGCAACACATGCCAACAATATTAATAAATATACCGAGTATGTCAATTAGGCAACACATGCCAATAATATTAAACCACATACCCCGACAGCCACACATCTGTCTATAGCAACGAATGCATAAGGTATAAATGAGTCTAAACTTATTAGCCAGCTCACATGGTTCTATATGGCAACACATCCATATAATATAAATGCGACATAATAAACAGTCCATTTATTCCCTGAAATGCACACAGCATAATAATCATGGTTGATATATGATTAACAGTATAAATATCCCATAACATCTAATGGATAACTTATATGACGATAACCGTGACATTATTAACAGTACTAATGAATACCATTTAATAAAATAATAACACCACCTATAGTAATGTTGTTCAAATGAATCACATTCATATCCGTACGGTAAACGGGCCAATTAAGGTTAGAAATATTAATCGGCCATAACAATACTTAACGGGTAGAAAAATAATAATTTCGTGGCCCGTTAAACCCGTAAATACCAACGCAGTACCTAAAAATCCAAGTTTAAGGTTCTGGAATTTACAAAACAGGCCCTAGGGGTATTCTGGACTTTTCCAGTAGCTGTAGAGACCCCACACGCACCTCCCAGAGCCTCCCCACGCGCAGCCCAACCTTCCCCACTCTCCCACGCGCCTCCACGCGCGTCTGGCATCAGCCACGCGGTCACACGCGCTCCCACGCGCGTCTGGAAAGTTGCACGCGCGCGCACGCACTCCCACGCGCGCGTTGATGGCTTCCTGCTGACGTGGTGTCCTCCGGTTGGTTGGCTGCATCACCTTTCCTACATGCGCGCCACACCGGATCAATCCACCTATGCTCCTTTCATCCTACGGTTGATGATTAGCGCGCACCATCATATGGTGTCCCGCGCTACACCGAATCAATCTAAGGATTCACAACCCATCTAACGGCTGCTGATCCATGCGCATGCTTGTTACAATACACCGCAACACACCAGATAACTCCGGTCACCTTCCTCACTGCCGGTGGCCGGAAAACTCGCCGGAGTCTCGCCGGAAATTACAGAAAATGCCCGGAAAATTCCTAAAAATTCTAAAAAAATCCCTAATGCCTTAAGGAAATATTTTTAGATATTTTGAACATCATAGGACAATAACTAATTATATACCATCCTAAATAATTAAAAATTTCACAAATTTAATAAACTAAAATTCCTAATTTATTAAACTCCTTACATGGTCTCTATGCTCTAAAATAATATCAATAAACTAAACAATTAATTTATTAATTCAAAGGGGAAAAATAGATAATAACTTGCCTTTTTGGATTTAAAATAAATCCGCCGGTTGCGCGTAATCGGGTAAATTCCCTACACCGGTCCAAGCTCCTTTCTTTCTTTCTCTTCCTTTCCACACTCTTACAATAGCTCACTAGAATTTATAATTTGTTTCTAACTCCCTTTCTTTTTTTCTAAGGTAGGCTAGCTAATTTATATACAAATTATATAATATAAATATTACAAATATCTCATTTTTACATTTACTAACCACCTTCCCAACCATATGGCTTCAATTCCACCCATAAACATTGATGAAATCCTATCCTAATCTCTAATTTCATCATGACATTGGTTTAATACTATTATTATTATTATAACCATTATTATTATTAATAAACTTTTATAATTATTATTATTATATTATTATTATTATTATATTATTAAACTATTATTATTATTATTATTATTACATAAGAATACATTATATCATTATAATACTTTAATTAACTAATAATGATTAATATAAGCATAACCAATAAATAAAATTATTAATAATAATACATGCATAATTAAATGAATAAATTTACTATTTTAACATACACAATTAATTTACATGCACATTTAAATGAACTTAATATAATAATGTAGCATGCACAATAATAAGTAAAGAAATCCTCACATAATTGAATTTTTAAATAAACTAAACTCTTTAATAAAATACGGGGTATTACAAATCACATCACAGATTGTCTCTTTCATCTAGTTCGCATAGCAAAAGGTTCCTCCTTTCCTTTTTCTCATCCTCAAGATTAGTCCATTGTGTTGGTTGAGACTTAAGAATTCAGGAAGCTTTTTCACATGGTTACATGAAATCCACTACCATCTAACCTTGTTATATCTCAGCCCAATCTTCTTCTTCTTCTTTTTTTTTTTTTTTTTTTTTTTTTTTAATAATAAAAAAAAATAATTTATAGTGAAGAGAAACTGGCATTGTCTGTTTCAATTTGTGTTTTCATTAGACAAATAAGTCCTAAATACAATATTATTTTAAGTTTTATCATGAATCAGATTGGTTAGATTTTATTAAACGATGAGTGAGAACAATATATATATATATATATATATATATATATATATATATATATATATATATTGCTATTGTAATTTATATTTCGATTCATTCTTGATATATATATATTGCTATTACAATTTATATTTTGATTCATTCTTGATTTTGGTTTCTTGTTTTCCCTTTTTTCTCATATACATTACCATCATATGTTTTTGCCTTTAATTTTGTTTTCTCTTAGTTTTGCGAAGTTGTGGGTATATATAGGTAATACATGTGTATATTTTATATTATTTACTTGATGATGGCTATGAAAATAAACTCCATAGGTTGGGCTAATGACTTTTTCAACTTACACAACCACGGTCAACCAAAAAATATGAAGAACAAAAAAAATCTTTTCATCTTTAGCTTTTTTTTTTTCACCTCGAAATTGAATTGGGAAATACTTTCCATCTTTAGCTTTTTTTTTTTTCACCTCAAAATGAACATGTATGTGAAGGCGTCCTCAAAATCTTTCAATGGAAACCACGATGTACTAACGAAAAAAAAATTTGAAGAAAAAAAAATTTTCTTTCCATCTTTAGCTTCTTTTTTTATTTTATTTTATTTTTTACCTCAAAATTGAATTGAAAAATAAGTGAACTTGTATGTAAAGCATTGTATTAAAAAAAGAAATTCCTTCCATATATCAATTTCTCAAAACACTCTAGAAGAAAGAATTTATAAAATTAGTTACATATATTATGTTGAAAAAAATGAAAGAAAGAAAAATAATTAAATAATTAACTACGTGAATAACTTCCTTATTGTGAAATTAATAAAAAAAAATGTAAAAGTGTTATAAAAGTGGGCTCCACTTCCATAAATGTAAATACAAATTGAAGAAGTACATGAGGCGGTGGAAGAAACCTGTTGGTCCATTGACATGTTTACATGCCATTGGTCCATTGATGTGTTTATATCCTATTGGTGTAGTGATGAATATGTTAACTGCTCCATTAGGCGGTGGATCTTGGCTGAATATATCTGATAGTTTATTCTGTAAATTGTAGCTATCATCTTTCAGTGAATTAATAAAGTTCTCTCTCTTCTCACTTTACATATTCTTTCTTATATTTACAATACGTTATCAGCACGAGCTTAGACACAAAAGAATGTGATGCACCAGTGTTAAACAGTATACGAGCAGTTCTACCATGTATAGAAAACATACCCTCAATAGCTTGAGGAGCCTGCGCATTATGTGGCATGAAGTTATAAACTCTGCTGTGATGCAACTGCTGTGGAGGTTGTCCCGGAGGAAATGGTGGTGCTGGAAGTGCCGGAAAATTCTGAACTTGCCCACCTGACATCGGTGGGGCCGGTAGAGGTAACGGCTGATTAGGTCTCGGCTGCCCATACTATCCCTGCTTAGCTTTGGGACACATCTTGGCCGGATGCTCAATCTCTCTACAGTGATAACAACGTCCCGTAAAAAGACCTGCCTGCCTCCTCTGTTGACTTCCCGACCACTGTTCCTGTCCGGTCTGAGGTATCCCACCTTGTCTACCCTGATTAGGGACTCCATCCCTCTGCACATCTAGGTTTCCTTTGTTTTTCTTCCAAGGTTGATGTCCTTGAAATCTGCCCCGATCATTGGACTTGGTACTACTGCTGCTTCCTTTCTCCACTGTCTGGTAGTCTCGGTTAGTCCGCTTATCTCCCTTGGACTTCCGGTAATCACTCCTCATCTGGCAATGCTGTAAGGCGGCATTAACCACCTGGATATAAGTAGTATATGCAGGACTACCTATGATCACCACTTTAATCGGCCATATCAACCCCTTCACAAAGTGGTCTCTCTTCTTTTCTTCCGTATTGACCTCCTCTGGTGCAAATAATGACAAATTAATGAACTTTTGTTCATACTCAGCCACAGTCATATCCTCCTGTTGCAGATCCAGAAATTCAGTCTTCATCGCTGATCTTACTGACATAGGAAAATACTTGTCGTCAAAGCGAGTCTGAAATTCAGTATAAGTCAATCTGGTCCTCTCTTCGACAGTAGTAATAGACTCCCACCACTGCAATGCATTGCCTATCAGCATAAACGTAGCTAGCATCTGTTTCTGCACTTCGGTACAGATTACCATCCGAAGATGACGCTCGCTCTCCTGTTTCCACTGATATGCTAACAGGACATCTGTGGACCCTGCAAATGTCGGTGGATTCCCTATGATAAACGAGTGACGAGTTTTGTCCCATGACATTGGCTGTGCCACTGGTTCAGGAACAGGTATTATCGGAGGAGGTTGCTGGTTTCGTAGAGCAGATGCTACTCCTGCTGCCACAGCTCGTGCAATGATATCAGCAACTTGAGGGGAAAATTCCTGATTCTCATTTTGAGTTGGGGAAATACTGCGATGCTGGTTCGCATTCCTTGTCCCACGCCGAGACATCCTTCTTTTAAATTCAGAAAAATCTAACGTCAGTATATTATAATGGACCGACTAAGAGAATACAAAGAACCCTAATACTTAGGCTCTAATTATCAGAATACACAACGCGGAAGTATAGTAATCATAGATCCCTAAGACACTCGAACCTGGAATGCTCTGATACCAACTGTAACACCCCCACATTTTCCACGCATAAGTTGATCAGGCTTATACACGAAAAATGAGGGATATCAAAAACAATTGGCAATATACAAGCATGGAATACAAAATGATGATAATAAAAGAATTTAGACAGGAAAGGAACACTAAATAATACAACATCCATCCATCCTTTATTTAATACCGTACTTCATTACAACTTGGGAATCCTATGTCAAGGATCCCTAAATATAACCCTGAGAGTTCAACGTCAAAAGTAAATAAAAACTGAAACTGAAGTAATACATAAAACTTCTACCCTGAACTGGATCGTAAGAGTAGATGAGTTCGGATGGTGGTCCCACATTGCTAACCTCAACCTTGGAACGGGTACTGACCGTATCCTGAAATAACAACAATGCTGGGTCAACCCCATGAGCAAGTCCTCTCTACTATGACCCAAATCAGAGAATCAAATAAATTAATCATTTATATCCGGATGAGTACTATATCTGTATACATCCTAAGGGAACCATCCAATGTATAACATGACCTCAACCAGAATAGACGGTGATCACTTAGACTCACACTAGGTGGTTAAGTGTCGCCTTTCCCTACCCGGGAAATCAGCTATTATACATGGTGCACGGTACTGACAACACAGACTATAACGAACTACACAGTGATAACACCTCGCAAAGTACTGATGAATATATTGAGCATATAAATTAGGCAACACATGCCAACAATATTAATAAATATACCGAGTATGTCAATTAGGCAACACATGCCAATAATATTAAACCACATACCCCGACAGCCACACATCTGTCTATAGCAACGAATGCATAAGGTATAAATGAGTCTAAACTTATTAGCCAGCTCACATGGTTCTATATGGCAACACATCCATATAATATAAATGCGACATAATAAACAGTCCATTTATTCCCTGAAATGCACACAGCATAATAATCATGGTTGATATATGATTAACAGTATAAATATCCCATAACATCTAATGGATAACTTATATAACGATAACCGTGACATTATTAACAGTACTAATGAATACCATTTAATAAAATAATAACACCACCTATAGTAATGTTGTTCAAATGAATCACATTCATATCCGTACGGTAAACGGGCCAATTAAGGTTTAGAAATATTAATCGGCCATAACAATACTTAACGGGTAGAAAAATAATAATTTCGTGGCCCGTTAAACCCGTAAATACCAACGCAGTACCTAAAAATCCAAGTTTAAGGTTCTGGAATTTACAAAACAGGTCCTAGGGGTATTCTGGACTTTTCCAGTAGCTGTAGAGACCCCACACGCGCCTCCCAGAGCCTCCCCACGCGCAGCCCAACCTTCCCCACTCTCCCACGTGCCTCCACGCGCATCTGGCATCAGCCACGCGCTCCCACGCGAGTCTGGAGAGTTCCACGCGCGCGCACGCGCTCCCACGCGCGCGTTGATGGCTTCCTACTGACGTGGCATCCTCCGGTTGGTTGGCTGCATCACCTTTCCTACATGCGCGCCACACCGGATCAATCCACCTATGCTCCTTTCATCCTACGGCTGATGATTAGCGCGCACTATCATATGGTGTCCCGCGCTACACCGAATCAATCTAAGGATTCACAACCCATCTAACGGCTGCTGATCCATGCGCATGCTTGTTACAATACACCGCAACACACCAGATAACTCCGGTCACCTTCCTCACTGCCGGTGGCCGGAAAACTCGCCGGAGTCTCGCCGGAAATTACAGAAAATGCCCGGAAAATTCCTAAAAATTCTAAAAAAATCCCTAATGCCTTAAGGAAATATTTTTAGATATTTTGAACATCATAGGACAATAACTAATTATATACCATCCTAAATAATTAAAAATTTCACAAATTTAATAAACTAAAATTCCTAATTTATTAAACTCCTTACATGGTCTCTATGCTCTAAAATAATATCAATAAACTAAACAATTAATTTATTAATTCAAAGGGGAAAAATAGATAATAACTTGCCTTTTTGGATTTAAAATAAATCCGCCGGTTGCGCGTAATCGGGTAAATTCCCTACACCGGTCCAAGCTCCTTTCTTTCTTTCTCTTCCTTTCCACACTCTTACAATAGCTCACTAGAATTTATAATTTGTTTCTAACTCCCTTTCTTTTTTTCTAAGGTAGGCTAGCTAATTTATATACAAATTATATAATATAAATATTACAAATATCTCATTTTTACATTTACTAACCACCTTCCCAACTATATGGCTTCAATTCCACCCATAAACATTGATGAAATCCTATCCTAATCTCTAATTTCATCATGACATTGGTTTAATACTATTATTATTATTATAACCATTATTATTATTAATAAACTTTTATAATTATTATTATTATATTATTATTATTATTATATTATTAAACTATTATTATTATTATTATTATTACATAAGAATACATTATATCATTATAATACTTTAATTAACTAATAATGATTAATATAAGCATAACCAATAAATAAAATTATTAATAATAATACATGCATAATTAAATGAATAAATTTACTATTTTAACATACACAATTAATTTACATGCACATTTAAATGAACTTAATATAATAATGTAGCATGCACAATAATAAGTAAAGAAATCCTCACATAATTGAATTTTTAAATAAACTAAACTCTTTAATAAAATACGGGGTATTACAAATCACATCACAGATTGTCTCTTTCATCTAGTTCGCATAGCAAAAGGTTCCTCCTTTCCTTTTTCTCATCCTCAAGATTAGTCCATTGTGTTGGTTGAGACTTAAGAATTCAGGAAGCTTTTTCACATGGTTACATGAAATCCACTACCATCTAACCTTGTTATATCTCAGCCCAATCTTCTTCTTCTTCTTTTTTTTTTTTTTTTTTTTTTTTTTTTTTTTTAATAATAAAAAAAAATAATTTATAGTGAAGAGAAACTGGCATTGTCTGTTTCAATTTGTGTTTTCATTAGACAAATAAGTCCTAAATACAATATTATTTTAAGTTTTATCATGAATCAGATTGGTTAGATTTTATTAAACGATGAGTGAGAACAATATATATATATATATATATTGCTATTGTAATTTATATTTCGATTCATTCTTGATATATATATATTGCTATTACAATTTATATTTTGATTCATTCTTGATTTTGGTTTCTTGTTTTCCCTTTTTTCTCATATACATTACCATCATATGTTTTTGCCTTTAATTTTGTTTTCTCTTAGTTTTGCGAAGTTGTGGGTATATACAGGTAATACATGTGTATATTTTATATTATTTACTTGATGATGGCTATGAAAATAAACTCCATAGGTTGGGCTAATGACTTTTTCAACTTACACAACCACGGTCAACCAAAAATTATGAAGAACAAAAAAAATCTTTTCATCTTTAGCTTTTTTTTTTCACCTCGAAATTGAATTGGGAAATACTTTCCATCTTTAGCTTTTTTTTTTTCACCTCAAAATGAACATGTATGTGAAGGCGTCCTCAAAATCTTTCAATGGAAACCACGATGTACTAACGAAAAAAAAATTTGAAGAAAAAAAAATTTTCTTTCCATCTTTAGCTTCTTTTTTTATTTTATTTTATTTTTTACCTCAAAATTGAATTGAAAAATAAGTGAACTTGTATGTAAAGCATTGTATTAAAAAAAGAAATTCCTTCCATATATCAATTTCTCAAAACACTCTAGAAGAAAGAATTTATAAAATTAGTTACATATATTATGTTGAAAAAAATGAAAGAAAGAAAAATAATTAAATAATTAACTACGTGAATAACTTCCTTATTGTGAAATTAATAAAAAAAAATGTAAAAGTGTTATAAAAGTGGGCTCCACTTCCATAAATGTAAATACAAATTGAAGAAGTACATGAGGCGGTGGAAGAAACCTGTTGGTCCATTGACATGTTTACATGCCATTGGTCCATTGATGTGTTTATATCCTATTGGTGTAGTGATGAATATGTTAACTGCTCCATTAGGCGGTGGATCTTGGCTGAATATATCTGATAGTTTATTCTGTAAATTGTAGCTATCATCTTTCAGTGAATTAATAAAGTTCTCTCTCTTCTCACTTTACATATTCTTTCTTATATTTACAATACGTTATCAGCACGAGCTTTAACCATCTGAGACTTGAAATAAGAAGCTCTGTTTCCCTTTTTCTATCTCAACTCTATATATCTATTTTGTAATATTAATTTTGATAGATAGTGGGGTTTGCTTACTTTACTAAAGAATATTGTATTTCTCACTCCAAAAGGTAAGAAAATTTTATTTATTTCCGCCTTTATTATTTAATGATTTATTAACTATGACCGGAGTTAACCACCTTTATTATTTATGGTCAGTGTAAACAAAACAGTTAAGCATATAAGTCAATTAAATAAAATAAATAATACAATGAATTCAATTACCACAATTAAAACAATTAAGCAAATAAGTAAATTAGCAAATAAAAAGGCCAAATAATCAAATAAAATGCAATAAAACAATAATTAAAATGCCGAGACTATCCTTTTAAAATTAGAGTTATTACAAAAATGCAGTTCCCAAATACTATCAAATAAGCCGAATAAAAGTGATAGCTTTTACTTCTTTTTTTCTTCCATGTAAAATCATAAGTAAAAGCTATGTCAAACAAACCCAAAGAATGGTACTTTCAACATCCCTACCTCAAAAAAATGAAACCAAACCTTTAGATCCCAAGTTCGAAATTCACCAAATGTGTGTAAGATCGGTGTCAAAATGTTTCCCTTGCCAAGATCTATACTTTCTCTAACTACGGCTCTTCATTAATCTCACTCCAACATAGAGGAAATCTAGAGAGAAGGTGGAGTAGAAAAGAAAAAGAAAAGATGGAGGAGAGAAGGAGAAAGTGCCAAGAATGAGAGAGAGGGGAGTGGGTGATAATGAGTGGCCCTAGGCCTATCCTTGACCATTCAAAATATATGGTCCAAAATGGGTCTTCTACTTTGACCTACTCACTTACTTAACTAGCTCTCCTCCTTAAAACAATTAGCCACATGCCACAAAATATCTCTTCCTCCACTAACTCCACATATATATACCCATATATATATATAAATATAAAACACCTCAATGACCCAAATAAATAAATGATGCAATAGAATATACCGGGTCCTACATGGCGCGTAAATCGAGACATGAAAAATAATAATAAAAAAATATTTAAAAAATCTGGGACATTACATTACCAACCCTAACTCACACCGAAAGCCGTTAACCGACTTTATCGAGGCGAGATTGAATTACTATCTTTGGTTCCAAATCAGGCAACCATTTGGGGCCTAGTAATAAACTTTTCACGTCCTAAACTGGCACGCGATCCCTCTAGGTCGAATTAGCACCGAAATCGCGAAATTCGGTTTATTTTATAAAAATCCATTTCATGCCCTTTCTCATTGAACTTTCTCGCCATGCCATGCATGCAATTCAATTTTATTTATTTGGTCTCAACCTTATTTATATGCAACAATGGCTTTTACATAGTATTTTCTAGAAGTAAAGCACAAATATGTCATTCTTCATAAACCAACTATAAGCATGGCACTTTCTACAAATCATTCACAAGCATGACGTTCTCATTTAACTCAATCACAAGCATGCTTTTCATAGAATTCATATCATCACAAATCATACTAGCATTCATTATTTAAGCAACTTTGCACCAATGCCATGTTATGTACATACTTAACATGAAATTAAACACATTTTTGTCCACATACTAGTATGTTTTCACCACTTTAACATATTACTATCATGTCAATTCATACTTTAGCATTCAAAAATGAAGTTAATAGAAAATTATAGCATGAATATTCAATAAAAGGCAAAGTTTGAGGCATTAAAAATCCCTACCTCAATGAAATGCAACCAAACAAACCCTTAGCTAGCCCCCAATTTTGAAATTCTCCAAATCCTTGCAACCATAGTCCCAAAATGAAGCTCTTACCAAGTTGAACAAAACTTCCTTCTTGGTCTTTTTCAAAATCCTACCCTAAGCCTTTCAAAATTGGCTTGAAAACAAATAAGGCAAATATTTGTATGGATATAGAGAGAGAAGGAAAAGAGTTTAGACAGAGAGGAGATGCCCGGAAATGAAGAAGAGGAAGAAGTTGGCTTGGTCTTGCAAACATATAAAACGCCCTCATTGAGCCACTTGTCACTTTGTGGGTGATCCCACCTTTTTGGCAAAGTTACCAACATGCCCTCATTCAACCATTATAAAGTCATCCTTGTCAAACAAAATATCTTCCCAATGTATAGATATAGACATATGCATATGTGTGTGAAATGTTCACAACACACCTCAATGAAAATGACAAATTGGGAGAGGTTCCGGAGCCCGGAAATTGTCCCGATTCCCAAAAAATTTCTAAAATCAATCCCGTCGCCTCTAATTGACTTAAAATAATTAAAATGCACTTCTAAAACCTTGGCTCAAGAAAGTGACCTAAACGGCCCACAGGGCCCGCGTGGCAAGCAAAACAAGGCACCCAAAATAAATAATATAAAAATTCAAAAAAATCCGGCCAAGTTATATGACGTATGTTACACATATACACATTTTTAGACAACAGTACTTTTAATATTTTCTTTCTAATTCCCTAACTTTTTTTCTTCCACTTTTTTTTACCCCCAATATTGTTCTTCCCTGTCCAAGTTATTCCAGTTCAGTTTTTTTATTTTTTTATTGATGACATCTCATTTCAACTGGGGAAAAAATGAAGTAAAAAAGTACAGGTAAAAGAATTTTCAGGATGATTTAAAAGATTTTTTTAATAGAAAAGCAAAAGATCTGTTTAACAAGGACAGGAATGCATAAAGAAGCTACTCTGGAGAATTGGCCTTCCTAAGTCAATGGATTATGTCGTGTTGATCGTGGCTCATTACCATGAAACAACACAAAAGATTAAAAAATAATAATAATTAAGATCTTTGGCTAGCTAGTATACATACGTATACTTGTAACATATATAGATTGAAAGTTGAAGCTCTCAAGTATATATACATGGCTAATTAGACCACTATCAAGTGTAATATCTCTCATAATCAGTCAATCACAACAAGCCATTACTCTATCTGATCATATAGTATTCTCTAATTTGTGTTCCTTATGATGCACACTTAAGTTGCACAGCCAGTGTCTTGTACTTCAAATCTGGGCAAGAATCTTTGCTCTTGTCATCCAGAATTCCTCTGTCAAGTGGAATTGTGCAGCATTTCTTTCCCAAGCAGTTCTGCTCAAAACCAAACACAACCCACAAATTAATGCTTAGTAATGACACACACACACACACAGATAGAACTTGTGTTATAGTACTACATCATAATGGTGTTTGTTACCTGTTCAACAACTTTCTGGATGTTTGGTGAATTGCATTTTCCCATAGTGTAGTTTCCACACTGACCAGTAGGATCACCAAAGCTTGCAAATTCAACAGACTTGATTAGTTTATCATCAGGACAAGTCAAGTTAGCTGCTGATTTGAGTTCTTTCACTACAGTTCGGAGCTGGTTATCGTTCCTTTCCCATGAATCCACATCAGCTGGAGCATTCTCGGGCATAAAGCTGCATATTGTGTCTCTATTGATAACTAGGACCTCAATTCCTTCTGGGTTCCCTCCAGTTTCCTCAAAGACAACCAAGAGATTGTTTGCTGGTTTCAAGAAGGGTCTAGGAATATGGTACCTATAAAAGAAATACATATATTCATTTAGTATATTAATTAAACCCTAATTTTTGTATATGACTAATTCACTGGTTTGCACATTACTTACTCAGATTGAGATGGTTGTCCTAGACTTGTGAGGTAAGATGTCCAGTAACGACCAATGCTTTTACCGTTGACCCAAACCATACCTTTGGCCATGGAGGTCATTCGAAGAGCGACAGGACAATCACCTTCTGGAGCATCAAACTTTGTCTGCAATAAATTAAGAAAATCCATTGGCTTTTGAAATGCTGGAAAATTTAGGCATATCCTTAAGTAATTATTTCTTTTTGAAATTCTTGATATTTTTCTCGAATTATTCTAAAATCTAGAATTTGTTACTAGGAAGTAAATAGAAATGGTTAGTGGTACTATTGGTATTACCTTGTACCATGTAAGAGGTGGTCCTGCTCCCTTTGCAGCTGGTGTCCATTGCACTTTACCTACTCCTTGCTCTGTGTACAACTGGAGCTTCTCTCCTCTTACTCCAACCTGAATAATGGGAATAATCTCAGTTAGATTATCAATTTGGCTGATGATTGATAGATATCTAATCATTTACATTTCTATAAATACATAGATAGTATTTGTTAGCATACATCGATGTATTGTGAATCAAATGGAATGTAGTTTATGCATATATACCTCATGACCCCAAGTGTTCTGCGTGATATCACGGGTTTGACTGCCACTCACGATCGTTACAGCTCTGACTCCAGCATATTTACGCTCCATATAGGCTCCGCTATCCTTCATTTGGAAAGAATGTCTCATTAGTGTCTCTACTTAAGATAATTAGAAATTCGAGTAGTACTTTACTTAATTTACAAGTTCTCTACCGGAAATCCAACTGTCATTCCCAACAGTGTTATGTGATTTTGTCCAGGCTTCAACGTTATGGGCTTCTTCATGGAAAAACTCTTGTCTACGTCGCTCCCATGTTCAAACCCTAAAAATCATTGACACCAATAAGTATATATGAAATGTCATTTTCTTAGAAACTAGTTTTTAAGTCCAGTATGTCTAAGCACTGCTGGGAACATATATGTGCTTGTGTGTGATCAGGTTACCTATATATTCTCCATTTACAAATGCAAGCATTGCATGGCCAAGATTTGCAACCTGTAGATCCCCCTGCTTTGTCCCATCAGAATTTATGCTGCACCAAAAATGTACAAAAATAAATAAGGATCAGTGAATTTTAAACATCACATATGCATATATAATTTGCAGTCTTTTAGTGCATAACTCTTAAAAGGTTTAGAAAAACAATTCATAAATTGAATTGAGTTTCTTTTACAAATGTTTAAGACATGATTGATTACCTGGTGCTGTACCATGCGTAGTCAGAGGTATCCTTGGTGAGGCCATAAAGCTCCTGGGGCATCTTGTTCTTATTTGACATGTCCTTCGTAGTTAAAATGGTTTCTCGGAACATTTCCCATTTAAGATTGCATGCCTTGGTTGAAGGTACAAAATTCCTCGAGCTCTGTTGTGCAACAATCTGTTTTCGAAAAACCAAAGAAGGATGAGTGAATTTTTCTATCGCATTCAGTTCAAGGAGATTCAAGCATCGTGGTGCAGATTTTAGCCCTTTATTTTGCCTCTCAACTCTCATGGAAAAAACAGACAAATAATGTTATAGTTGAGCTGAATGGCTTCTCATTTGTTACAGCTTGGCCTTAGCAATGAAATATAAGTGATGATCAGCATTTACTGTTTGAGTATTGTAAACCACAGTCTTGCAATCTGGGAGGATGCTAATAGATTTTGCGGGAAGGTAAATATCTTGACCCCTAAATTTAATGGTGGCACCATCTCTTGTTTTGTTGTTGATCAGGAAAGCAGCACACATTTCACCAGGCTTCTCAAAAGTTCTAATCTGCAAAGCAAAACAGCTTAGCTTGTCAGTTTCTTTACATTGTTATAGTTACTGTCTCTCAAAATTTTCTTTTATTGAAAGGCTTAACCTCTAGATCATCGCCCTGCCTTTCCACACCGGGAGTCCCCCATAGTAAAGGCTTCTTGGACAGTTTTAATGCCCTATGCAAGTCCTTAAGATGACCCCATTTCGGTCCCCTCAGCAAACCTGAAAGGCACACAGAAGCGAACCTTGTTATATGCTTGTATGATCTTCCTCTTCTTAATGATTAATGGTGAAATTTAACAATCCTAACCATATTCATCAATGGGAGCTTCATCATAGTAGCGAGTCGTCACAAAAGATGAACCTGACCTGCCATAATTAGTCCCACCATAGTACTGCAAACACAAACATAAATGAGATTCATATGGCTAGCTTATAGGAGGTTCTATTACTACTCTAACGAAAAAAATTCTAAAGAAAACAGTCAGTAATGTACCATATAGTAATTGGTATGAGTTCCATTCTTGGAGAAGAAACGAGCAACTGAATATGCAATATCTTCTGCTGTTCTTTGAGAAGGTGCATCTCCAAATACTCTGTACCTGTAATACAAAATGAAATGCAAATTCAAATTCACATCAGCAAGAGCTAGTTAATAAAGGCCCAAGAGAATGGCTAAATTGGATGGTTATGCTTTACACAGACTAACTGTCACTAATGGTTTAGTGAATGCCATTTAGGGAGTATACTCACTGAGCAGTCCAGTTCTCAGTCCATAGAGAAGGCTTATTGGGACCATTCGGACCAGTGAATGTGTCACCACATTGCCTACCGTTGCATGTATTGATCTGCACAAACAATGCATATTCAGTCATGAAACTCCGAATAGAGTATATGTATAGTCTCTTCAGATTAAGGAGAGTTTGGTTCGGTACGTTAGAGAAATGTGAACTTACCACTGCAGTAGGGGCATCTTCTTGCTTGCACATGACCCACGGGACTCCTGTTTGTAGTGCCACTGCCATGTTTGCTGCCCACTGAATGTATCTAGCACCATTTTCCTTGAACACACCCTGGACATTGTTGTACTCATTTTCAATCTGCAACACAAATTAGACAAGTTAAAACAAAATATAAAAAATAAATTCGTTTTCAAAAATAGTTTGTATTAATGTTATTAAAGGTGACAATACCTGTGCCATAATGATCGGTCCTCCCTGAGGAGCAAACAATTTCTCCTGTTTCATCAAATCTATGATCTTCGAGACAAATTTTTGCATGTGATACTGCAAATTGGAAATTTTTTAATTACATTAGCTGTTTGATTCCATTTCATTTAGTCTTATTTGTTGGTTTGGGGGGTTGAAGATGATCACCTTGAATGGTTCATTGTCAGAACGGAATGTGATGCCAGGAATCTCTCTTAGCCAATATGGAAATCCTCTGTTGAGATTAACATCAAACAGCTTGTGATCAGATAGATTCTAACAGAATTAAAGAAGACGGAAAAAAAAAAAAAAATGAAAATAATTGAATCATACCCAAAGTTCCATTCAGCTTCAATGAAGGGCCCAACTCTAAGCATCACATACATATTTAGCTCGCCAATCATTCTGATGAATTTCACCAAATCATTATTACCCTCAAAGTTCCACTGCAAGTTTAAACAACATTCACATTAATATCAACCCAAATGGTCACAATGCTGGACACCATCATTTCACCAAATTGTTCCAAACAACCCTTTTTTCCTATACATATATCGATCATCACTCTTTGGGTGAGACTGATTCCCGATCACATTCCCCAAAATGTGTACAACAATATAGTCACATTGGCTAACATAGCTACTATTTCAAGACACAATTCCAACAATTTTTTTCTTCCCTCTCGTATGAGTACGAGGATATCCGCAATTGTTCTAAAACCTAATTTGCTCGATTGATTGACCAAATCTACATGCATGTCCTCGATCAATCAACATGCTCTAATTTGACAATATTTAGGATTTTTCAAGATTTTCAATTTTAACACAATATCTAAATATTCTACATTTTTTACGCAGAGAAATGTCACGGGCTAACCCTAGGAAGTGAATTGTGAACCGAATATTGGAGAATTTAACAACAGTTTGAGATCAAGCAGACAATACATTACCTGGCCTTGAACAGGCTCATGAACATTCCAGAAAACATATGTCGAGATGATATCCAACCCTCCATCTTTGGCTTTTTTCAGGATGTCCTTCCACATCTAAAACCCAATTCATCAAATTATATCATTAGCTCTGAATATGCAATTATGTGTGTATATATATAAATAGTACTCTTTGTATATTACTGATGTGACATAACGATAGAATGACATGTGACTATTTTAAATTATGCAAAGAAAAAAACTCAAATAAAAATACTAACATTCCCTCTCTTACATTAAAATTCAAAATAAATACCATGTCATTTTATTTATGTACGTTTGTTAATGCAGATTGAGAAATCACCTCAGGAGGGCTACGGGGATAATGGATAGAACCCGAAAACAGAATTTCTCTGGAGCCATTGATGATCATTGACCGCCCATCATAGGCCACACTGATTCCCTTCCCTTCTCCAACCACAGAAGTGACCATCAAGGAAAGAACAGCCAACACAAGTAACCTAATCATCGAGATCTCCATTTTTACTTGTCCTCGGAAGAAATCGAAAAAAGGGGTTTGCATCAACGTTCCTTCCTTCGCCGAGGACAAGATCAGAGAGTTCTTTTCTAATTGTGATCGGCGAGACAGAGCAGAATGGAACCCCTTCCCTAATCAGAGGAGGCACCAAAGAGCTGGCCTTGAAGACTCCATTCATGACCAGTGTTATAAGAGAGGGATGTACGCTAAATTCAAGGCCACAGAGCAAGTCTCGGAGCTCTTATTGTGGTTCTTGTTTCTAATTAAACAGGACATATCTTTCTTTCTCTCTCTATATTGATATTCTGTATGTACATAATCTATTATTGGGTGAGAGAGAAGGAATTGATTGTCTGGAAAAGGGTAGGCATGTGATAGAGTTTTTGACCTGGCAACAGTTTTAACGGTTATGAGAAAATGGCGGGAATGGACAAACTACTTTTTTACATGTTAGCGGGAGTGGAGGGTTAGGGGTAGGAATGAGCCACTTCAACCGGGGATCCGACACTGTTCAGCCTCGGTTTGTGCTTGTTTTCTGAATGTTCTTTCGGCTGGGACTGATACTAGAGTGGTTAACAATATATATATTTTTTTCATTTTATTAACTTTTTCAATTATTTACATCTTTTTTTATCATAATATTTTACGTTATAACCAATAAATGATTAACTTTTAAGTATCACCAAAAAAATAATAATAATAAAATAAAAATAAAAACAAAAAAGGTTCAAGTCAACAAAAATTAATCCTTAGTCAGGCACAGACTTACTTCAATGGCGGTGGGGGCACTGAAAAGAAAAATGGTCCTCCGTACCTATTGTTTTGCTTCTTTGTTTCTTTTTACTAAATACCTATAAAAATTTAAAATTGCTCCACTTCAATTAAAAAAATATATGTAACTATTTGTGAGATATAAATTTGGAACGTTGGCAAATTTTGGAGTCAAAAATTGATGATACGGGTGTAATTTTTGTTTATCTTAAGTCTCGGTATTATGGAGCTAAAGCGTTAATGCCTCTTACCGTAGAATCTGTTGAGAAAATTATTTAGAACAGGTAAGAGTGAGGAACACTTATGAGTATTTTTAGGCTGGGTAGAAGAATAGAGGTTGGAAATAGCCTTCAGCAAAGTCCAACTGGTTGCATTTGAAAATAGAACCGGTTGCATTTTCTACACGAGAACTGCTCTTGGGGAAAATCCAATAGTTTGTACATCCAAATGGAATCGGTTGCATTTTCTGGATAGGAACATGTCTCGGGAAAAGTAGGACCGATTGCACTCTAAAATGGAACCGGATGCATTTGCCTGAATATGCTAAAAATCATATTTTGGTTACTTATTAGTTTCTTGTTTTTACCCAAACTTGTAGAATAGTCCTTGCGCGATTTTAAAAGCTATTTTTGTCTTACTTAAGGACTCTTTACTATATATATAACATCTTTCACAAACCGTAGGTATGTTTTTTGAGAGATCGATGGCTTCAATTGGAAAATCAATGTTTTCATCTATTACTCATTATTAAAGCTTTTAAAGATATTTTTCAAAGAAGTCTGGTTGTTTATTTTTTAGACCACACACACTTAAACACCAGAGTAATTAGGGTGATGTTCTTGTACTGATAAACAAGGAATCTTCAAATTCTACATCAGATTATAAATTGATCAAAGCAGAAGATTTTCTACAAGCCTTTACCAAGTTCTGATTTGAAGGAAGATAATGTTTTGATCACACTTCGAAAGGATCAAGACATTCATAGAGTATTAGTTGATCGACCAGTGACCTTTTTTACATGGATCAAGAGTAAGCCTAAAGTCGAGTAATATTGAACATGGGAGTTGCAAAGCCAAGGAAACTCAACAATTGGTTTTTGGTGAAGTGCTTGGGTGTGAACCTGAGTCAGAGTTGACTGTACTTTGCTTCAAACATAGTGGATCGTTTTGCTCAAGATTGCGAAAGTCCTCGAGATTTTTTCCGGACGATTGGTTTATTCAACCAATGTAACGACCCGAACAAGGGTCCGATTCTGTATCCATGTCCTTACCCGAACCCAAGGACAATTAAGGGTACTGTAATGACCCGGTCATTTTCCTCCTTTTCCTTTTATGAAATTTTTCGGATAAATTTTTTCCGTTTAATTTTCTTTTCTAAGTTTAGTTTCTCATCTCATAGTGTCATCTCGAGTGCTTGGAAATGGTTTCTGAGACTCTTTCGTTTGGATTAACAACTTTCTTTAAGGACCAAGTCCTTTTCACATTTTCACTTTTCGGACACTATTCATTTTTCGTCCTTTTCCCTATTTTGTCATATTTTCCCCATTTTGTCTTTTCCTCGTTTGTCACTTTGTTGGCATAATCTCACTTTTCATCCTCGGAGTTAGTTTTTGACTTCACGTATCTTCGTTCTAAGTGGTTTCCACGAAATACGTATCTTTACTTTTGCAAGAAAGTACTCTGGTTGCTCCCGGTGTCCATAGGGGTATGGATGCACAGTTCTTCTAAATCTTTTTATTTTCTTGGGGTGTTTTTTGTAAATATCTTTTGAAGATATTTTATTTCAGGGGTTTTTAAGAAAATATTTTTGGAAGATATTTTCATTCTGGGGTAGTTGTGCAGTTTTCACTTTTTGGAGGGGCCCTTGTGCAATTAACGAAAGTTAGTACAAAAATACCTCGTTTTGAGCCTGGATCCTTGTGCGGGATTCAATTTTACATTTTGTTGAGTTGTGTACTCTTAGAATTTCCTTCTGGTCGTTTTCCTCCAGTTTCAGGGTTTCTGAACCCGGTTTGCGCCGAACTTGTTCGGGGCATATCTCTCTGTTCGGGACTCGGTTTTCAATGCCATTTCTTCCGTTGTTCATATTTTATCATTTAAAATTTTTTTTGTTTATAGAGTTTTGCCATTTGAGCACGTTTGCTCAAAATTCACTTTTCTGGACCTGGCGGGGCCCTTTCGGGGCACTTTTTGAGATTTTCTATAAATAGGGGAGTCTTAAGTCAAAAAGTCATAATTCTTCATGTTCTTTCCCCTCTTGGCTGGCAGCCATGGGAGCCCAAGGGGCTGCCTTCATTCTTTCTTCTCCTCCACTTGATTTCCTTAGTGATAAGTCTTCGGCCTTAACGTTTATTGTTCGCTTTGTCGTGCTCTACCTTTCCCCCCTATTAGAACCCATTTTTGACCATTTTGTGAGTTGGGTTTGATATCAAGTTGTGACTTTCATGGGGCTTCCTTGGGATTCTTGTTAATCGTGTTGTCCACGACAAAACCGTTCGGTATCGTCGGATTCGGAGCACTTTTCTTTCGGTGGGCTTTTGAGATTTTCATCCTAAATTGAGGTAGGGAGTGTTATAATTTATATATTTGTTATATTGCATGTTATTGATGCATTTACAACTCATTTACATGCTTGGATATCAAATCTAGAATTTTTAATTATTTATTTTCTAATATGAGATTTGATTTTCCCGGTGGGTCAGAGCATGTTTTAAACTTGTGGCATGAGATTAAATTACTCCATGACATGTTCATTGACATATATTAAATTGAGAGTTTTTGGACAAATATTAAAGTTTTTATTTAATATTTTTCTTGAATGAAAGATTAATTCATGTGGCCTTAACTAGCTTGGAATTAACATGTGTTATCATATTATATTAGGCACTAGTGTGCTCTTCAACATAGGTGAATTTTAGAGTAATCGGAGATGTTTTGAAATCTAGAAATATTTAATTAATTTGATTAATTAAATTATTCCATGTGCACTATTCATTCCATTGGAATTTCGACTTGATTTTATTGATGTCCATGCCACGTACTTTCACATATATTAAATTTAGAATATTTGATTAGGTTTTGAAACCTTTCGTTTATTATTTTTCTTGTATTAAGGTTTAATACTCATGGTTGTATCTTACATATAATTCACTTGTATCATGTTTTTAAAACAAGTCTTGACATGTTGTATAACATATATTAAATTGAGGTCATTTGAATGAATTTCAAAATCTAGAGATTTTAATTAAAATAATTAATTAAAATCCATTCAATGGTTCTATGCACTTGATTAAGTTTATAATTTTGTGTTCATGATTTCCTTGACAAGTTCCTTCATGTGTATCAACTTGAGAATAATCGGATAAGTTTTGAAACTTATATTTAATTATTTTCTTTGTATGGAACTTAATTCACATGGTTGGGTCTTGTATGGAATGAACTTGTAACTTGATATAGGACTTGTCCTTGACATGCCTTGTTCGTAGAACATTTGGATTTGCCTTGTAATCTTGATAATTTAATCCCTCACGTAGATTAAATTTCCATCTATGCTTCTATCGAGTTAACTATGCCTTGATATTGAATTCTTGTTAAATTCATGAATTGGATTTGTATTTTATGTGGCTTTTAGCTTTTCATCATATATCTCATATTTGTGGTATATTTACTTCAATAGATTCCATGTGCTTTATATCTTGGTTTTAATCTATATAAATGCACTCTATGATTCCTTGACATTTTACATGCCATCATAGTTAGGGCATGACTTGTGTGTTCCAAGATCTTGGTTGTGCATGAAATGTGGTTAATGCATTTCTTGTATTTTGATACTATCTTGATTTGCACAACTTGTTAATTTTGGGCCTTGGGATATCAATCAAGAATTGACATGGCTAGGACTTGGTTTTAGTACAGAGGAATGTCCCTCTACACTATAGTGCGCACTAGGGGAAAGGTACACATGGGTTAGTAGCCCTAAAGTGATCTCAAGAGTACGGTATTAATCCGAGCGATATCCGAGTTTCCACATTGGTTGATTTCACTCTTTAAATTTCAAGTTGCTATTCCTTGAAGATTTAAAACTTGTCGTGTTATGTGAAATGCTCCAATCTTGTTTAAATGCATAGATATTATGCCTTGTTCTTGATTTCATGTATGACTCTTGTCGTGTTAATTTGTATGTTCCAATCATGTAAATTGCATTGATAATGTGATTCTTGTATTCTAATATCCTTTCGTCGTGTTATATGGATTATTCCAAACCTTGCTTAATTGTATTGATAATGCAATTCATGTTAATCTATGTTCAAATATCCTTCTTGTCGTGTTCTTTGGATTATCCCAACCTTGATTCGTTTCATTGATTACACTCTAAGGTAGCTTAGGATGATCCCTGAGTCTAACTTTGACGTAGACGCTAGGTGGCATGATCCCTTTTGAACTGTTTCATGTTAATCTAAAAATCTGAAAGAAATCGAGTTGATGCATGCTCATTCTCTACGAGTAAACTTGTTTACTCACCCCGAAGTTACTAGGGGATTTGTTCAGGTACATGATTCGAGACTTAGAGATTTACTCTTGCCTTGGGTGGTTTGGAGTTTTGAAGTTTCCTTTAAATCATTCTTGTACACATGCAAGTGTTAGCATGTTTGCGTTTTACCTTTAAAATTATAATACTTAGTTATGTTCAATATGCCATTTTTGCCTTATAACATGTAAAGTGTAATTAGATGATACACTATTTGTGACATATTTGATATGTATGACATGAGGCTAAGGGCTATAAACTCTAAAGTTCAAGTGTATGTATTTAAACTTCAAGTTTTGCCTTTGAAATGCATTTTTTTTTTCAACTTTGGAGGTTTGGCATGTCAAATCTTATAAAGGGAATGTAATGAGGCCGTAGGCCATTATAGCATGTTTAAAATGTCATATTACACTTGCGTGCATGTCCACGTCATTACACATTAACATACAATGCCAATTGAACATGCCATGGGGAATTCAAATAAGACTTAGGGACTTTTCTTCATTTTTGTGCATAACAGGTTCATATGCACCTTTTCGAGCCATTTCGGTCGACCGAAATGCCAGTTCGGTTGACCGATTCCCTTTTGGGTTTCATTTGAATAGTAAAATCACGAATTCTAGTAGCCATTTTTGATGTTTTGGCCCAGTTCGGTTGACCGGTGGCTTGGTTCGGTCGACCAATGCTCTTGTAGTTTTAGTTGCACAGTAAAAAGTCCAATTCTAGTAGCCTTTTTTCATTTCGAGCCACAAACTAGTCAACCGGTTTGTCATTTCTGTCGACCGAAATGAAGGCTCAATTTTTCTCTTTTTCTTGGTTCATTTCGGCAGACCGAAGCTCCATTTCGGTCAAATGGAGTTGCCTTGTGGATTTTGTTTGGTTTTTGCCTAGACAGGTTAACCTTGTTTCATTCGTTCCCACTTGACCTTGTTGATCTTTTTCAAGCCATTTAATGGCGTACGTGGTCTAGTTTGGGATAGATCTTGTTCCTTCGGTTGTCATTGGTGCCATAGGGTCCCATTTAACCTTTTTATCCTAGTTTCCACTTCCGGTTATTTCCTTAGGTTCCGTCGCTTCATGGAAGGTCACATTTGCGTCTAAGAGATGATCTATATCTCTTAAGACTTTGGTTTATCTTTTGCTTCCGTATTTACTTTTTTTGGGTTCCATGACCACATGGAAGGTCATCAAAGTGTCTTAGAGGTGTATTATGCCTTAGGAGACCGCTGTCTTATTTCTTGCTTCCGCATCTGCATCTATTAACGGGTTAACTTTCGGGTCATCACTGATGCACCGGGTTGAATAAAAACCCGGGTCGTTACAGGTACTATGGTCATTATGCACCTTATTTATGATGACCGTGTCATCTTTTCTTTTTTTGAGATATTTTATGATTATTATTATTTAATTTTTATTTCGTTTCTTGTCACCTTAGGGTTTTGGAGGACCCGAGGTAGGTTTGGTGTTCGGAATGGATTTCCGACACTTCATGCATTTAATTTAATTTATTCTACTGTTAATGCATAGTTTAATTGTGTAGCAAAGCATGCTTATTTTATTATGTTTCCGTAGGGGTATATGTGCTTTGTTTCTTCAGGGACATTTTCATTTTTGGGGGTTTTTGTGCAATTATCTTTTGGAGATATTTTGTTTAGGGACCTTTTTGTAATTATTTTTGGAAGATATTTTGAAGAAGGGCCTTTTTGCAATTTTTAGAAGTTGTGACAAGTGTCAGTTTTTCATTGGACCATGTGTTGACTAATGGTTGGTGACATGTGGAAGGCTTGGATGATGCCAAGTGTAGGGTGGATTTTATGTTTTGTGTGGAGACTTTTGGTGGTGACAAGTGGAGGGTTGTGATAGATGTGTGTGTGTGAGAGGTAGTGTTAGTCTTGGTTAAGTGATATGTATATCACATTGTGAGTAGGATTTGTTGTGATTTCATCTTCATCTCATCTTCTTTTTCCTTCCACCATTGTTACACACCTTAGAACTTAGATTAACCCACCTTCCATGTGACGGCCCTGGTTTTTCAAGCCAGTGCGTCCTGTGATGACCCAAAAGTTAACCCTATAACGGATCCCGAATGCGGAAGCGAAAACATAAATAAGGCTTCTAGGGATATACATCATCCCTAAGACGCCAAAGTGACCTCCCATGAAGTCACGGAACTCAACGGGAACAAAACAAAAGCTAAGGTAGAAAATAGACCAAGTATTGTCCCAAGGGCAAAATGGTCTTTTCATCCAGAAAACAAAGTCTCTAGAGATGCATGTCATCCCTAAGATGCCAAAGTAACTTCCCACGAAGTTACAGAACTCAAGAGATAACAAGATGCGGAAGCAACGTTTTAAAAACGGACAAATGCAACCCTAGGGGTTAAATGGTCATTTCAAAACAAAGTGGGTGCCACCAAGCACAACATTGGAAAAACAACGAAAAATCAATGAAGTTAGGCTCAAGAATCGCTTAATTCGGAATCCGGACGAAGAAGTTACGGTCAAATGAAAATAGGGCATCAGGGCTGTCAAGAAGGGCACCATGGGTGCCCGCGGGCGCACGTTGTGCACGCAGCCAGCTCCCTGACAAGCCACATGGTCTGCGCCAGATTTTTGAGGTTCAAATGAGATTTTGAGGGCTTAAATGACATTTTTTGAAAAAAATTTGTGAAGTGACTCTCCCAGAAAAAAAAAAATCATATTTTTCTAAGTGACCATATCAAGAGAAGTTCTTATTTTTCAAGTGAAATACCCAAAATACCCTTAAGACCAGATTTGCAAAAAAAAATGAAAATGAAAGCTACTCCAAGTATTCATTTCACCAAAAAGGGCGTTATGTGCAATTTTGAACATGCACGCAAACATATATGCATATTTAAATGTATTACAATGGCCTACGGTCTTAACACATGTCATTTGAAAAATATTACATATCAAACCTCAAAAATACAACATTTTCATAATTAAATCATGAAACCAAAGTGCATAAAAGTAAACTTAAAGTTACTTGGCTCTTGGACTCATTACATACATGTCAAATAAGTATCAAAAGGTGCATTTAAGTACACATTACATATTCCAAATAAAAGATACATGTTTTGGCATATAAAACCAAAATAAAGCAAAACATACTAACAAGTGCATGTATACAAATGCGCTGAAGTACTTCCAAGCTACTACACAAGCCTAGGGATGTTGTGCTTCCCAAAATAAGGTTTCTTTACCTAAAAATATCCCAAACAACTAAGGTGAGTAAACAAGTTACTCGTAGGAAATGAACATGCATATAACCTAAAGTTTTAATAGTTTTGCTAGTTGATATAAATCAATCCATGTGGTTTGTGCCACCTAACGTCTATGTCCAAAATGAGCCTATAGGATTATTGATGCAAAAATCTACACGGTCAAGAGTCGAGGGCCATTCCTACAGGACAAGAGAAGTGATGACAGGAGTGGTGCCGGTCGGGTGCACTCCGACGGCCAAGTTAGTAATTGACTATTGAATACCGATAAAAGATTAAATATAGAATTTATGGCATACCTTTTTCTATCGACTGGCTTCACTTTTATAGAAAGTTGAAGTTGTTGTTTCTGTATTTCCTTCCATGAGAGAAAGGATTAGTTAATTATATCTTCAGTGCAACTTTTGAACTGATCAAATCTTATCCCTTAATTACCTGATGAGATGGTTACCTTATCTTAATTACCTTATCAATATGGTTGGCTTACCCATCTCCCTAATCTCCTAATCAGTTGCACATTTTTTTTTTCTTTTTGATCGGGCTTTCTTTGCTGAGAGCTCTTAAGAATAGAGAATCCCATCAAATCAATGTTGTGCGACTTGAAACTATTCTCCCATTGGCTTTGTTGCCTTTCAAGGATGTTCAAGCGTAACACTTATTGTAATACCCCTAATTTTAAAAGGATATTTTTGGTATTTAATTTATGATTTAATTGCATTTTTATTTGATTAATTGATCAATTGTTTTATTGTAGTGATTAAATTGAATTAACTGAGTTATTTTTAATTATTTACTTGGAATTAATTGTTTAAGTATATTTAATTATTTAATTGGTTTTTCATTATGTTATTTTTACTTAATTGGATTTTCACTTATTTACTTGATTTAATTATTGAACATTTTTAAGTTACAGTTAACTTTGGATTACAATTCACGTATAGGTAAGCCGCCATAGGGAAACATAGATAGTTTCATGGGCCGTCTAGGATTGGAATTAGGGCTTAGTCTCTAAATACAAGTGAACTAGGGTTATTGTTTTCACCTATAAGTATAAGCAATACGGTGGTTTAGGGTTTTAGAAAAAAATAAACAAAATTATGTGGAACAGAGTATATAGAGAGGCAGAGAGAGTTTTGAGAGAACGGCAGAGGAGGGAACTAGGATTTTGTTTGGATCAAGGTTGGACCAAGGAAGAGGAAGGGGTGGTTGTTCGTGGGTGAAACCAAGAGCAACAGAGGTGGAACAGCAGTAGGGAGTTAGACGAAAAATTCAGAGAACGGTGGTTTAGAGTTTCAGACTAAAACTCAAAGGCAAGTTCTGTTCTATTCTATCCCTTTAATCTGCGTTTTGTGCATGCTTAGATAGACTCCAGGGATTAAACTAAGTCATAATTACATCTTTTATGCATGTTTAATCTGTGTTTAGAATCACTGAATTAATCTATTTTTCAGTTGGTAAAAAAATTCAGTTTTAAATCTTGTTGCCGATGCTTAATGACTTGCGTTTAAAATTCAAGTCTTGGTTGTATATCATTATCTTATGATTAATCTAGAATTGGGATAGACCTTAAAATATGTAAGAACAATTACTACAGAGGCCTGGTAATCACTAGAATCGGAGAAGACGAAGATGAAACGGACAACAGCTGCTAAGGGAAGGGAGAGCAGGCTCCCAAATCCCTTAGAGCCGGCTCCCAAAGAGATGGAGCCGGCTCTTGGTGTCTTGGAGCTGGCTCTAAGAGCCTAGAGCTGGCTTTAGGTGAAAAATAGAGTAGGCTCCCAATTTTGAGATCCTGCTCTCTCTTGAAACGCACTGAAACAAGTTTTTTAAAGGTCTATTTGGCTGAACTGGGTTTTCTAAGGCTGTCTGTATGTATGCCACAAAATAGTGTAAATCATTGCTAAAAACTTATAATAAGGTTGGGAAGTATGTTTTACATTTAAATATTGAGGATGGAATTAACATAAGGTTAAACAAAAATCTGTATATGGAAGATTGAATAATTGACTTGTATTGTAGACTGTTTTAGCAATTTGATGCCTTTGCATGATCTTAAATTATGAATAATGTTTTGCAGCTGTGTTATAAGCATTCTATTGTTTAAATATGTGTATGCTTAAATGGAATTAATTGGTGTTTAAATCTATTATACATTGCATCAGTATGGTACTAATTGGAGAGGTAGATTGTGTAATCTTATTTTATCAATTTAAAGGACTGGGATTTGGATTCTAAATCTGTTATTAGATGCATGATTTAGTTATCCACATGTTAAATTGTATTTGTGCTTATCTTGGAATGCGGTTGATAACTATTTATACTGTTTTTGTCAACTATGGTAAAAGGAGGGTAGTATGCACCAGTATGGGATGGTGGCATATTAGGTATGGATTAGTTCAGACACTAGGCCTACCTAATCTGCATTGAGGATCGGATTAACAATAAAAGTTAAGTTCGACTTCTATTAGTGTCAGGTCAATAAATAACTGAATGACATAATGAGATTTCTGGGATGGATTGTTATACAGATATCAAGCCACTATACCAGATGGATAATATTCTGTATTAGAAGGACACAGAATTTATATACTTATGATATGGTACCATGGTATGAGCTTGAGTCTTAGGACCATGGTTAGGGTGCGTATAACGCCTAGGATGGATAGCTGGACAGTAGTTGTTGTTCCTTGATAGGTCTAGGTACTCATGACCACGTAATGTGCGATTTGCATGGTATCTCTACTCAGGCTGAGATAGACCTATTGGACTAGTGAGCGTCCTATAGTATTTAATATATACATATATGGACTACTTTAGATATTGTTGAGTCTATCTAGGATGTATCTGCGTATCGGATTCCTGTTTTGATCGTAGTAGAATAGGACTTGCATGTGGGTCTGACCCACTCTTTTATTTTTCAGGTGCTCGTCAGTTCCAGGATTAGAGCTTGGTCGTGCAGAGCAGATACAGACTTCTATTCCACCGACTACGCAGGACTGCTTACTTATCAGCTTTGGATCTTATTTCAGTTATTTTATTTTTACAGTTGGCTTTTTATTAGGAGTCCACTAGATGGATTCCCGAGTTGTTAATTAGTTGGAGGTTTCGGATTAGTGGATGTTCACTTTTAATATTTAAGGATTTTATTTAGTTTTCCTTTAGCTATTAATTATTTCTTATTCAGTTTTGTAATCTGTGTTCGTTATAAATATTAGTTGTTTGATATTCCCTCAGGTTTGGGCTTGGGCCTGATCAACGCGTGTCTCGGATCCGAGGGGTATCACACTTATCCTTATCATTGGGTCGCCTTTAATACTAGCAAAGTATATTTGATCATTACCAGCTCAACTCAAAACACTTAAACACTAAGCTTATAAACATATAAACACCCGCTACCTCACTAGAGAATTGAATCTCTAGAATCCAAAGCAAACTAAGGAATTTCAAGAAATCGTTCAAGGGTTTTGTAGAGGAGGATGAGGGGAAGCTAAAGTCTTTCAAGACTTAAGCTCAAATATCAAGGGAAAGGGTTCAAAAGCAAGCTTAAAGCTCTAGGTCAAGGTTTGTTTCAATGGAGGCAAGAGAGAGGTGAGAGAAAAAGAGATGAGGAAGATATGTGTGAGTGGAGGAGTATGTATTCCTTCACTCACTATGTGCACTAGCACTATCTCTCCCTCACACACACTTTGCATAATTGCAAAATAAGTCCCTTCTTCAAAAATGAATTGTTTAAAAACCCTTCCTCCAAAAATAATCCCAAAATATTCCAAAACAATTGTAAAAAGACCCCTCTTCCAAAATATCTTTCAAATTAAATTACAAAATGGTCCCTAAGATGAAAAATAATTTCAAAATTTAATTACCCAAATACCCCAAAAAGCGTGTTTCCGAAGAAACGAT
This sequence comes from Cornus florida, assembly GCF_030987335.1. Lineage (NCBI taxonomy): Eukaryota > Viridiplantae > Streptophyta > Magnoliopsida > Cornales > Cornaceae > Cornus > Cornus florida. The sequence continues at coordinate 72,969,054 of NW_026775573.1, read as the reverse complement.
GCATCCATACCCTTTACGGAAAAGTAAACAAGTAGCATGCTTTTCTAAAACAGTAAAACTATGCATTTCATATGAATCAAATGTTATGGATGCATGTAAAGCCGGGATCAAATCCTAGCACAAAAAGTGAGGTTACGCGAAAGAAACGATAAATGGGAAAAAGACGAAAAAAAAATAAAAAAGAAAAATGCCAAAAAAGGAAATGAAGGAAAATGACCGAGTCATTACAATCTCCCCTCCTTAAAGGTTTGTCCCCGAAATCTAGCCTTGACAAAACAGAAGGCCAACCTTGGATAACTACAGAGTATATCTCCGAGCATCCCACACAACATAGTACATCGATAACCCCAAAACTAAAGGAAAATGCACAAACCAATGTCACTTGCATCCGCTTGCTCATGACACAATGCACACAATAGCCTCTATTAAGAGTGACCTCATCCCTATGTCAATTGTACCCACATGCTTATGACATAACACACCCTCAAAAGAATGATGGCCACTTGGCCACACAACACATCAAATCTCAAACGTCGAATATAACCCCAAAGGTGAACACAACCCAAGAAGGAAGTCCTATATCATCATCTAGCACATCGACTCCTGAGACGTCATAGTTTCTCAATCCAATCTCATGAAAATCAAGTCATACAACCGCATGACCAAACACCCAATCATCAAAAACAAACATAATTCATCTCCCAAATGTTTCGGCTCTAATAATACCAAAGGAAGGCTAAACCTTACCAACAGTCATAATCAAAATACCATAGGATCAAAGATCACCTAAAGAACTAAAGATACAGACAAATATACAGCTACAAGTCTCAAAAACAAGGTCCGAAAATCAATCAGATCAAACCTTACAAAATAATCCGAATTATAAATCATTTAGTCAGCACACGACTATTCGTTATCACAATATCCTTAATGGAAAACCTTAATCCTCGAAAATACAACTATTCCAAAAAAAACCATTCAAGTGAAACCATCACGATAAACAACTCTGACTCCTATAATCACTGCCAAGAGGAAATAATTAGACCCTTCACCCGACAATTTATTTGAACGGAATTGAACTAAGAGGAATGGTTAATTAGGCTAGTCCCTTCGGCCAATTCAGTTCAAACATCCATGTCATTCATGTCCTCAGTTCGAACTCCAAATATGACCCTCATACGAGAACCTCCACAAAACGAACACCTCAATTTCTATCATCAACTCCACAAATCTCAACAAATACTTCAATCATAAGCATCACGATAAACCCTCGGTAAAAATCCTTATCACAAATCTCTCAACAAGATTACAATACAACACCTCTATCTGACATCAATCACAAATCAAATCTCCCAAAACCATGCTTGGTAACACCAAGCTGGAACAAAATTCCTCCAAGTACTTTTCTATCCCTATCAATCCTCATCATCAACCAACTACCGAAATAACGGTTCCTCAAAACCTTGCCTAGTCATAACTAGAACGAGAAAACTCCACAAACAACCATATCAAATTGAAATCTTTCAAAACACCTCCAAAAAGTCTACTACATCCAAGTCTCCAAAAGACATCTATAAAGAAACATCAAGTTCACTTAACGAATAAAACAATCCTTAATTAAATGGACATAAGTCCCCGTAAAATTACCTCACCAAAAACCACTCATACTGAGCACAACAACCCATTAAAGATCACAGCAAAAACCTCCCAAGGGAAAACACGAAAAGGGAACTACCAGTCCTAACAAGGACAACACTATGACTCCATTTCTGAAATGAAAGACAACAAGGTCAGAGACTTCACCCCCTATATGGAAGTAAGTCGACCAAAATCAATCAAATCCTCACTAAGAACTCGAGACCACAATGGCGATTCTCGCGGATTAACCAACCCAAAATCAATAACAATGCAGAGAAAAGAAGAGACTCACTCCTTGTGAAGTCCCTAACACAAACCAAGAAAAGAGGAGAAACCTTATTCTCCCACAAGTGTTAATAAGACATGCACGAAAGAAAAATGTATTCTTCCCACCTTAAGGAAGTGGACAGCTCATGACAAAACAAAATATGGCAACTCCTGTACAAGAAAGTCCACAATACAACCTATGCAAAAGCCTATATCCTACATGCAACCAAGGGGTACACGACATTAGCTCATACTCTCCCAAAATGAACCAAAAGGAATCAACGTGAAACGAAGCACTCGCAAAACTATACATGGTAATCAATGCATATAATAAGGGAATGCAACCATTAGAAAGGTAAATATGCTCATACAAGTACAATCAATTATGTATACGTCACGTTTCCATGTAAGCACAAAATCATGTCACTAGAGCACAACAACAACATGACATCTCTAAGCACATAAATAAGGCATGATAATGCCATACAACAAGAAAACAAATATAGACACACCTCTATCTACTCATGCATCATGATATCACAAATAAGACTACTAACGTGGTAGTAAAGGAAACTACAGAAAAAAATACAAGGAATGAATCCTAAGGACATCGTATCCTAATGTGTTTAAGTAAAAGGGATGACCAATCCAAACTAATATCCAACTTTAAGGATTGACATATCAACGACCCATCTCAAAACAAACGAGAGTCCTCACCACAATGGTAAGACTGAAACAATCCATCTCCAAACCTCCAGATGACACTACAAGTGACATTAACAATGCAATGCTCTCACTAACTCGAAACATCAATCAATCGACTCGATCCCAAAAGCATCTTCACACAAGAAGAATTCAAATGAAATGGCTACTCTAGCCACACAATTGGACAATCAAATTAATCTCAAGAATCATCCCCAAAATGACCATCAATCACCGTTTTAACACCGGACGCTCAAAATGAAACTCAAGAGATCCTACGCCTCTAACAACCTCAAAACTCACATCATTGTCGATTAAAAGGTCTACACCTATCGAAACAAAATCAGCACCGATTCCATCCGAACTGCACTCATAGCTAGCTAGTATGGTAGCATGACAGTGCCATGCACCCGCCTACAAACGTACCCACCCATAAAAATTACAATCTTAGAGGAATTATCCAAAACAAACAAGGAGCCTAAGAGGTCCATAGCCTTATCATAGCCGAAAACCAACAAATCCACAAAGCCTTAAGGCTACGCCTAGCGACTTACCTCACAAGAGCCTAAACAAAAAGTGTCTCTCCACCTATCTCAAAACCAATACTAGGTCAACAACAACCTACACTGATGAGCGCTGAAAAGTACGCATTTAAACCCCTTAAGCTTAGGTATTCTAGAACCTTTATCCATCTTATTTTCCCGCTTTAGATTGATTTTTTATTATTTTCATTTTCAGGTACTTATCCCTAAAATAAGCTAACTTAACTAAATAAGAGTATAATTGAAGCAATCTTTAGATGAATCAAAGAAATGAGCAAAGTGGGAGCAAAAGGAAGCAAGTAGTGGAAATTCAGCAAGTTCGATCGATCTCAGGAAATATTCGAACGATCGAAAGTTCATCGATCAAGACATTTCAAGATGGATCCAAGCTATTTTGTCCTTATTCAAAGATCCCACAAAGTTCAATCGATCTAACTTTCTTCCGATCGATCGAAAAGATTCCATCTTTTTCAGTTGTACCATCACACCTACCATTTTTGTCTCTTTCCCAAAAATACCAAAATATCTCAGATTTGTCTTTAAAGGCGCCGCTATAAAGGATCGATCCAGCTAAAATTTGATAGATCTCAGCCATGTTCGATCGATCTCACCACAAGTTTGATCGATCGAACTTCCCCAAGTGCGAGAAAATTTAATTTCCAGCTCATTAAAAGTTATCTCATATCCAATCATTGGGAAGAATACTGGTGTACGAGCCCAGGTCATTGGGGGTGACATTTTAACTTACCTATATAAGGAATATGAGCCATTCTTGAGAGGGATAATATATATAGACATATACCTAGAGAGGCTTTTGACAAAAAAATTCCATACCATATTCTTAGTAAGGAAGAAAAGAAGAGAGGAGGCTAGAGACACAAGCTTGGAGTTCTTTCATCAACCAAGAAGAGGAGCAATTTCTACCATGGAGTTAGCCCTTGAGGGTTGGAGGACACCATCCATTAGTGGCTAGACATTCTCTTGGGGCTAGAGTTAGGCCCAAGCATGCTTTCTACATCTTAATTTATGTATTTTTTAGGGGATTTGTATTGTGATACATGTTTTGACATTTTTATATACATAGATCTTGTTTAGTCAATGATTTGTGTGGTTTAATGCTTCCAATTGATCATTTTATTCTATCCATATGTCTATGTATGCTAGAATAGATGTTCATGTGTTTGTCGCTAGATTTTGTGTTATTGATGCATGTCTATGTGTATTGATGCTATAGATTTAGAAATTGTCAAGACATAGTGCTTAATAGAATGCTTTTGTGGTTTATTTGATGGTTCATACTCATTTCTTGATGGATTGTGCCTCTCCTTTAGTTTAATTAGTTTAATTTCATATCATTAGCTTAATTCTAGTGTAGTTGTAGTTTAGATGTTAAATGGGATGACAATCCATGCTTGTTGTTTGATGTTCCATACTTATGAAAACAAGTAGCATATGTCTATAACCTTGTGATGTGTTTGGATTGTGAGCTTAAAGAAAGGATTAATAGCTTAGTTTGATTTATTGTGCTATCCACTATGTTGCTTAGACAATATATACTTAATTAGTCATCCATGCTTGTTGAAACAACCATACACACACACTATTGTTGCAATACATATTTTCCCCCTCATTAATCATTCATAAGGGTGTAGAAAAACTATGCTTAGTGGTGATCTCTAAGCCCCAAGTTCTCTCTCTCTTATTTTCCCTCTATTGCATTTAATTGTTTACTTTAGTTTAAATTGCATCTTAGTATAATTCAATTACCAACCAGTCTTTTGATCACTCGACCTACTAACCCTAATCTCGATTCCATAACCTAATACGACCCACCAATCCCTTGGGACGATCCCTACTCGCCCTAACTATATTTTTAGTGAAAGGTAGTAGTGGCAAATTATAAATGTAAAACTTGGCCACACTCATCTTAGTCCAACATCTCTTTTGCAAACTTTTGGTGCATAGGTACGGCACACACCAAGTTTTTGGTGCATAGGTACGTCATATTTGTGGAATCAATTAGGAATTAGTACTCTTTTGATCGTGTCTTTACTTTATTTTCATTTTCATTTTGGTTACTTATTGTGTTGGTTCTTGTTTGACTAGGTGCATTGAGTTAAAAGATGAGCAAAGGAGCATTTTAAGCAAGGAGCTAAGCAAAAGCAAGGAAGAAGCTAAAATCTAAAAATTTGCAAGGCTAAAAATTGAAAATTGAATTGAAGTGCTAAAAGACCCTTTGTGAGCTCTTTCTTAACTCAATCTCTAGTTAAATCGTCGGCCCGCGTGGAGGCTTGTATTTCAATTCTTATATAAATCGTGAGCCCACGTGGAGACAATTTTATTATTCTTTACATATTGTTGATAGCATGGGAGTATGGGATCATTGTATGTGAAGGAAGTTTGATAATTGATTTGTTGCGAAGGTGAAGTGATTATTCATTGCTTGTTGCTTGTTGTATTTTGTTGTGCATGCATGGTCGTAGATCATTGAAACCTACTCTTGTCCCTCTTAATTTTCATCTTGAATCCGTTGTTCGAAACCCTAGGGGAAGAGAAAGTTCTAGTCAATCCATTTCATCAATGGAAGTACATAATGAGGACCATGTGGAGGACCTTGGTCACATAGACCAACAAGGTATCCTCCACCCCAATGTGCATCATGATAACTTGCAAGTACCATTAGGCATATCGAGGCCATTCATTCACCCACCACAACAACAAGGCCAAGTTCCATTGGGAATGCCTAGGCCAATGTTTGCTCGACAACCTCCCACAGCTTAAGGCAATCAAGGTGCCTATGTTGCACCTCCAATTGTTAACCCTCCTCTTGTTTTAAGAGATCACTATGTGCCTAATGAATACAATGCACCCATATGCATTCAATTGCCACCATTTAAAACACACCACTATGAGATCAAACCACAAACCATTCAAATGCTTCCTAACTATCATGGACTTCCAAGTAAAGAACCTTACAAGCATTTAGATGAGTTTCTTGAAGTATGTTCCACCGTGAGATACACGGTTATGCCAGAAGAGGTCTTAAGGCTTAAACTTTTTCCATTCACCCTTAAAGACAAGGCAAAATACTGGTTTAACAATTTTAGGCCTTTTTCAATAACTTTTTAGGCAGAAATGCAACAAGAGTTCTTAAAGAAATACTATCCGGTTTCTAAGACCAATGCCATGAGAACCTCAATTCGAGAATGTTCACACGGGAATGGGGAAACGTTCTATGAGGCATGGGAAAGATTCAATGAATTGTTTAAGAAGTGTCCACATCATTGCATGCCCAAATGGCAATTAGTTCAATATTTCTTTGAGAGTTTATCCGATAATTACAAGGGCATGGTTGATGCTTCCATGGGTGGCTCTTACATTGATTGGCATGAGGATGATGTGTGGCGTCTTTATGAAAGCATGAGTGAAAATTCTTTGCATCGAACTTTATCTTCTAAGAATGGTAGGAATTCAAGTGGAAGGAAGAGTGTTGGCTTACATCAAGTTGACCATTCCAATGAAATAGCCGCCGAGATGAAATCCTTATCTCAAAAGTTTGATTAATTCTTGATCAACCAAAACTCGGAAAATCAAGTATCTTCCATCCTTAACCATTCCCATCATGCATCCAATGAATCATGTATGACTTGTTCAAGCATTTTACATTCTACTTCCAATTGTCCCCATAGACATGTGCAAAGTGAGCATTATGAACAAGTCAATACAGCTTTTGTTAATCAAGGGAACAATCCTTATGGCAATCACTATAATTCTAGTTGGAGGAATCACCCGAAATTCTTTTGGAGAACCAAGGGGAAGGCTCAAACCCTTCCCAAAGTAGTTTTCAAGGAAAATACATTCCACCTCCGATGAAAAGCCAAGGTTCCCAAGGGTATAGACCATATCAATCACAAGGAAATCAAATTTCTAATTCTTATTTTCCTAATCAACCATCATATTCTCAAGGAAATTCTAGGAGTCTCGCTTTTGAAGAGAAAGTTTTGACCACTCTAGGCACTCTAGAGGCGAACACTCAATTGCTTCATTCTCATTCTCAATCCATTGCTAAGCTAGAAACCCAAGTAGGGCAAATAGCTAGTACTTTAAATGCTAGAGAGAAAGGGAAAATGCCTTTGAATGCCCCACCAAAGCAACAATGTGTTATGGAGACTCATTCCTTATCGAAAAGTCCCATAATAAAGCATGTCAATGTGGTGACAACCTTGAGAAGTGGGAAGATAATAGACAACCAAGTGGGTATGTCCAATGAAGAGAGTGAACCGGCGCAACCCAAAGGTGACACCTATCCCGTTTCACATCCTATTCCTCCTTCATTGCATATGCATGATCTTTCAAATGAGAATGTGTTGAAAAATGATTTGAAAAGTGATATTGAAAAGAAAAATTTGCAAAAGGATTTCAAAACTTCTTGTGTTAAAGAGACTTCAAAGAAAATTTTTGAAAAGGTTTTTGAACCAAAGGCTCCATTTCCGGATGCCTTAAAAGGATCCATTTCAATTGACAAGCAAAAAGCCAAAACAAATGAAATTATGGATGTTTAGGCAAGTGAAGGTTAACCTTCCACTTTTGGATGCAATCAAACAAATTCCGGCTTATGCCAAGTTTTTAAAAGATCTTTGCAACCAAAAGAGGAAGAACAAAAGCCAAACGCCTAGGAAAATGGTCTTGACCGAGCAAGTGAGCTCCATTTTACAGCAGAACACTCTTCCAAAGTTCAAAGACGTGGTTCACCTACTACATCTTGCATCATTGGTGACCATGTCATTAATCGAGCTTTCTTAGACTTAGAAGCAAGTGTTAATCTTCTTCCATACTCGGTATATGTCAAATTAGGCTTAGGAGACTTGAAACCGACGTCGGTAGTTTTGCAACTTGCCGACCGATCCATTAAAAAGCCTAAGGGTATCATTGAGGATGTATTGATTATGATTGATAAATTTTTCTTCTCCGTTGATTTCGTTGTCATTGATACGGAACAGGTCCCGAATCCTAAGAGTCAAATTCCCGTTATCCTTGGCCGTCCTTTCTTGGCAACTGCGAATGCCAACATTAATTGCAGGACGGGGATAATGAAGATCTCATTTGGCCATATGAAGGTGAAGTTAAATATCTTCAATCCAACCCCGAATTCATTTAACAAGCATGAAGAAGTGAATGTTGTAGAGAAATGTCATGATCATGAATGTGAAGGAATATCATCTTTGCTTGAAACCAAAATTTCAAAAAGTTTATCTTCAAATATGAATTCCAAGAAAGTTGTTTCAAAATCTTATTTTGAAAGGGCATGGAAGCCCAAAGATCATGTTGACCAAGGACCAAAAATTTCTTTTGAGCCTAATCCAACAAGTTCTCTAGGTAACCATTTGTTAGGCGGAGTTCAAAACACTTATCACCCCATCAAGGAGGGGATGCACTACAAAATGTTTGATCCGGGCTAAAAGAGCCCAACGTCTTGCTAGAGACGTTAAAGACTAGTGCATTTCGTAGGGTGTCACAACCCTATTCCTCCCTCATTTCTATTTTAAATTTCATTTCTTGGGAAGTCTAGATATTTGCTTTGGGTTCATATGCATTGCTAGGAACTGTGATTAGGATTGCATGCACTTTAATGTTGAAAATGAACATTTTGCATCAGTTCAATCGATCTCCAAGGAAGTTCGATCGATCGAACTCCACACCTGCATCCAACCTGCATCCAATCACCTTTTTGTCCAATCGTTTGAAGAAAACCTGCATATTTCAGCTCTCTGTCCCATCGGTCGAACTTGTTCCTAGATCGATCTTTAGTTATTTGATCGATCCAACTTTATCTTAGATCGATCTGCAGTCTCAACACTCAGAAAAATTTTGAACCTGCATCCACCCTCTGCAAAAGGCCTCTTTGTCCCATCGATCGAACATGTCTGCAGGTTTTTGCATGTTCGATCGATCGAAGCCTATCGGAGATCGATCTTGGTTTAATCGGTCTATGCTCTTTTAACTTTGACTTTGACTTTGAATTTCAAATTCATAAAACTTATAAAAATATTTTAAATTTTATTTTAAAAAATTCCAAAAAGATTTTATTTTTACTTTATTTCAAAAATTTGCAAAATCTAAAAATATTTCGAATGCTAAAAGGGGGGGGGGGGGGGTTCAAAGTTTTCAAAAATACTTTTATTTTTTATTTTTTGTATATTTTTTATTTTTGTCTATTATTTTTCAAAAATCCCAAAAATATTTTATTTTATTTTATTTTATTTTATATTTCAAAAATTCCAAAATATATATATATATATATATAATAATTCTTTTGTTTTCTTTTATTTTACTTAGTTTATTTCTATTTTATTTAGTTTTATTTTTCAAAAATCCAAAAAATATTTTTGATTTTTAATTTTCAAAAATTCAAAAGCTTCAAAAACAATTTTGTCTTTTAGTGAGGAGAGATCGATACTAGTTCGATCAATCTAAGATTTCAGTTTGATCGATTGAACTGAAGAGGGAATATTTTTAAAAATAGAGGCCAAGGATTATTTCGATAGATTTCAAAAATCGATCTCAAACCCTAGCTTCCCCTCGCCACTGCAACCTTCCCTTCCATCTCCGGCAAGTGCTCCGGCGACTTCATCTCATCCCGAATCTCTCTCCCTTATCTCGGATCTCAGATTCCATCTCCCTTTCATCTCATCTCTCGGGTTAGGTAAGATCCGAGATCCCTCATTTGATTCTAAGCTTATTCTTCATGAATCCATGCTTTCCATGTTAGATCTATGATGTTATGATGATGATTATTGCCATATTTGAAGCTTTGAAGCTATGTATATATGGTATATATATGTATATATATCATTTTATATTTTTTTGATTTTAATTTTGATTTTGGGGGTCACGGGCCAAGGAAAGTGACCAAATTTGTTGATTTGTTGTGTTGAGGGGCCCACGAGCTTGCTCGGGAGGCCCCCGTGCCATCCACGTCACAGATCTGTGACTTTTTGAATTTCACCTCACAGTTTGATCGATCGATCGAACTTTTTCTTAGATCGATTTGTAATAGATCGATCTCACTTATTCAAGATCGATCGAACTTAAATCGATCTCATATTTTTGTGATCGATCGAACTTCACAGAATTGCATCACACACTTCACACACCATCTCTTGTGTTTGATACTATCTCATACATGCCCAATGCCTGTGTTTTCCACATTGGATGCATTCCATACTTATACTGTCTAGCATGCTTCACATCATGTCACTTATTCCTTATTACTTGCATAGATTCATGTTCCTTATTTGTTTTATCTATCTTATTTGACATACATGATTCTATAAACTGTGCTTTAATTCTTTATACCAGCACTGACTTCCTGTTTGAGTTTCTTTTTATTTTGTAGGCCATAGCTAGGGTCAAGACTGTTGCCCGAGGACATTATCATCGCAAAGTTAGGCAGAGATTAGATAACCAGGCAGGTCCATCTCACGTCCAGGACCCCATTCCTGAGCCAGAGCCTTTCATATTCAGGAGGAGCCAGCAGAGCCTACTCCACCTCAGTCTCCATCCGCTGATAGTAGACTATAGTCTTCGGCTGAGGCATCTTCTTCATAGGCTGATGTTGAGGCTGAGCACATACCATCTCCATCACCATCACCAGCTCAGCCAGCCCAGGACTTCAACCGGCCATTGCCAAGATACTCACACCTTCAGGTGGCGCATGAGTCGGTCTTCGATATAGACTTCTTCTCCCGGTCTGTTATTACCAGAGCAGCATATGATGACATAGACTGGAGGGGCATTTCAGCTATATTAGCCTCTGTTACTTATCCAGTGTACCCGAGGTTGGTCTGAATGTTCTTCCAAAACCTCCAACCTGCCCCGAGTAACCTGAGGGAGCTACGGACTGCCATTGACGGCCACCCCATCAGTATCATTGTGGACCCTCTATCCAGATCTTGCTGATGTCCACATATCTGCCCTCCTAATCTCGAGGCTACATATCCTACTCTATAGAGGCCTTCCTATGTCGACATGGCAGTGGCATTCACTGGTCACTATGCAGCTGGCGATACTTTTGCCACGCACACTTATCTGCCAGATGACCTTTGGTTCTTTGATTCGGTGCTACTCCGAAATGTTTTCATGGCCAGCCATAAGATATAGAGGCACGGCGACTATCTGATAGCTCTGTATACCTTCTATACAGGGCATTGGCTATCCATTCCTACGCTCATCTGGAGTGTTATGATGAAGTTATATGTTGATCACATCAGCAAGGCCAAGCCTAAACGAGCTAAGTATCTCCCATTTGGCCATCTAATTACACAGATATTGAGGGACCAGCGTTATCCCTTCCAGCCACAGAAGCGTACTGAGTCTGGGGCCTGTTCATTCCAGAAGAAGGACTGGGATCTGAGCTACAAGGCTCTTATCAAGAGTCTATAGAAAGATGCTGTAGAGGCAGTTGAGGAGCTTGAGAGAGAGGTTGGAGCAGGCAGTAGCGGCAGCAGCAGTAAAGCAGGCGGCGAATGATGTACCAGTCGGTTCGGCTGCCATGCATATGGACATTGATTTAGAGCAGCCTGCAGAGGACCCAGAGCATCACTCTCCGGTTGGGTCGCCCGTTCATGATGAGGAGCAGGCTCAGGATCATCATTCTCCCGATTCAGCAGCACCTGAGGCTCCAGTTCAGATACCCAGCTTCAGAGAGCATCTTCAGACTCTGGAGGATGGCATGGTTTCCATCCGGGCTGATATTGCTTCTTTCCGCTCAGATGTCATAGCCGTATTGCGAGATCTATTTAGAGACATCCGCGGAGCACGCCCTGCCCGTCCTTTCTCCTCCACTTGATATTTCCATATCTTTTTCTCCTATTATATATCTGTGATATCTGCCATATTTTTGCTACTGTTATATACTTGCGGCCAGTCTGTTGGCCTAGACACTGGATGTACGTACTATACTTTATTTCTCTTTTATGCATACTTTATTTTTGGATGTTATATATGCGTATTGATATATCTGTCGGTGATTGACTCTATCAGGTGCATCCCAATGATTTCAGTGAGAGAGTGTTACAAAATTTTCAGGACCATCCTTTTTACTCTCTTTTTACTTCAATTTCTTATCCCATTTACACTTACATGTCCACTGTACACTGTTATTATCCCTTTTGTTATCTGATGAGTTTTATCTTAGTGCCATCTTTTTAGGACCACAGTTAATCCCAAGTTTGGGGGGGCTATGCCACCTACTTTGGATACTTGTGTCCCAGCCATTCTTACTAGTTGCACTGGTATACTCTTTCTTTGTTCTCTTTGTACATTGAGGATATTGTGCCATTTAAGTTTGGGGGGGGTAATGGTGTTAATTGCACTATTTACTTTCAATTCAAAACAAGAAGTTGTTGTTGCAAAAGTAATAAAAAAGTGAGGACTTCTCCCAAAAGGTGAGAAGTGGGAAATGATTAGATGGAGGTTGTCTTGATTTGTAGCCTAGTTGATTTGAGCTTGTAAGTCTGTAGGGGTGTTTGAACCCCAAATGCCTTAAAGCCGTCTGGTTTGGGAGTCATTGACCTAACGCTCGACCTCATGGATCGCTAGGAAGCTTAATAGATCAACACATTACACTATGCTTCCATCTTTGATCCTTAGGGATAGAAGGAAAAAAAAAAAAAAATCGAGTGAAAAGAATAAGCGCACCTAGATGAATAAAGCTTTAATAAAAGGTTCACTTTTTGTCTTAATGATCGGTACTAGATTTGTGTGCTAGTTTGAGGGTAAGGATGTGATTATTTCTTTAGTTGGCTAAGATAGCAACATACTTGATGCCAGTCCACTCAAAAGGATTCTAGAGTTGTTTTGATTTGCATGATCATTTTCTTGATGTGTGGAGGACCATACTTGCTTGCTTAATGTTGAAATTTTGGGAGATTGCTTGGAAAGGGTTGAAAAATTGCATACTTGAGGTAGTTTTCTCCCAATGCTTGTTTACAATATTGGTGCCTCTTTTGAAAGAATGAGCTTAATGTTTGTGGGTATTATTTCTGAAACCCTCACGAGACTTGACTCGTCCACTAGGGATAACCTAAGGGTTTAAAAGGCTTGTTACATACGTTAAATGCAATCGTGTTCCCTACGAAAATAGCATTATCCATTTATTGCTTTCTAGTTCATAGTTGTATAGTTGTTCATTTCATTCCTTTACTTTCTAGTTCATTGCTAGGGACTAGCAATATTTAAGTTTGGGGTTGTGATGAGCACTGAAAAGTGCGCATTTAAACCTCTTAAGCTTAAGTATTCTAGAACCTTTATTTATCTTATTTTCCCGCTTTAGATTGATTTTGTATTATTTCCATTTTTAGGTATTTATCCCCAAAATAAGCTTACTTAGCTAAATAAGGGCATAATTGAAGCAATCTTGAGATGAATCAAAGAAAGGAGCACAATGGGTGCAAAAGGAAGCAAGTGGTGGAAATTCAACAAGTTCGATCGATCTCAGGAAATATTCGATCGATCAAAAGTTCATCGATCTAGACATTTCAAGATCTCCAAGCTATTTTGTCCTTATCCAAAGATCCCACAAAGTTTGATCGATCCAACTTTCTTCCAATCGATCGAAAAGATTTCATTTTATCCAGTTATACCACCACACCTACCACTTTTGTCTCTTTCCCAAAAATACCAAAATATCTCAGATTTGTCTTTAAAGGTACCGCTATAGAGGATCGATCCAGCCAAAATTTGATAGATCTCAGCCATGTTCGATCGATCTCACCACAAGTTCGATCGATCGAACTTCCCCAAGTGGCAGAAAATTCAATTTGCAGCTCATTAAAAGTTGTCTCATATCCAATCATTGGGAAGAATATTGGTGTTCGAGCCCAGGTCATTGGGGGTGACATTTTAACCTACCTATATAAGGAATATGAGCCATTCTTGAGAGGGATAATATATATAGACATATACCTAGAGAGACTTTTGATAAAAAATTTCCAAACTATATTCTTAGTAAGGAAGAAAAGAAGAGAGGAGGTTAGAGACACAAGCTTGGAGTTCTTCCATTAACCAAGAAGAAGAGCAATTTCTACCATGGAGTTAGCCCTTGAGGGTTAGAGGACACCATCCATTAGTGGCTAGATATCCTCTTGGGGCTAGAGTTAGCCCTAAACATGCTTTCTACATCTTGATTTATGTATTTTTGAGGGGATTTGTATTGTGATACATGTTTTGACATTTTTATATACATAGATCTTATTTATTCAATTATTTATGCGGTTTAATGCTTTCAATTGATCATTTCATTCTATCCATATGTTTATGTATGCTAGAATAAATGCTCATGTGTTTGTCTCTAGATTTTGTGTTATTGATGCATGTCTATGTGTATTGATACTATAGATCTAGAAATTGTCAAGACATAGTACTTAATAGAATGCTCTTATGGTTTATTTGATGGTTCATACTCATTTCTTGATGGGTTGTACCTCTCCCTTAGTTTAATTAGTTTAATTTCATGTCATTAGCTTAATTGTAGTGTAGTTGTAATTTAGATGTTAAATGGGAGGACAATCCATGCTTGTTATTTGATGTTCCATACTTATGAAAACAAGTAGCATATGTCTCTAACCTTGTGATGTATTTGGATTGTGAGCGTAAAGAAAGGATTAATGACTTAGTTTGATATATTGTGCTATCCACTATGTTGTTTAGATAATATATACTTAATTAGTCATCCATGCTTGTTGAAACAACCACACACACACACTATTGTTGCAATACATGTTTTCCTCCTCATTAATCATTCATTAAGGGTGTAGAAAAGTTATGCTTAATGGTGATCTCTAGACCCCAAGATCTCTCTCTCTCTTATTTTCCCTCTATTGCATTTAATTGTTTACTTTAGTTTAAATTGCATCTTAGTATAATTCAATCACCAACCAATCTTTTGATCACTCGACCTACTAACCCTAATCTCGATTCCACAACCTAATACGACCCACCAATCCCTTGGGACGATCCCTACTCGCCCTAACTATATTTTTAGTGAAAGGTAGTAGTGACAAATTATAAATGTAAAACTTGGCCACACTCATCTTAGTCTAACATCTCTTTTGTAAACTTTTGGTGCATAGGTACTGCACACACCATACACCACCATAAAACTCTGAGGACAATCACCATCAACCTTAACTTGTGCCTTAATGACTAATCACATGTTACGCCAAATATGCAACAACAGTTATGCATATATAAGTCCAATCTAGCATACATCATATGTCATGCTCTTTACATTAAAATCAAATCATGTTAGACAAATAGTAAGAGCATATAGCCCATACAAGGAATCAACTAGCATGCTATAGCCTCTCTCACACCCTACTAATCCATCTAAGTCAAAGACAAATGAGCACCAAGAAATTTGACTAAATCCTTAATCAAATTCAATTGCTCACGACCCAATGCAATCCACCAATGAATTCACCAACAAACCCCACATGGCAAACACATAAGAATTTAAATCATATCAAGTCATGTAGTAAAAAGCTTTAAACACTTGAGCACGTAAATATGTGAACACATCAAAGCATGTTAACGAGAAGTATGAAATGAACCCAAAACCCATCGTCCTAAGGTATTCAAACCTAGAAGCTCTGATACCACCTGTGACAGCCCTGGTTTTTCAAGTAAGTGCATCCTGAGACGACTCGAAAGTTGACCCGATAACGGATCCCGAATGCAGAAGCGAAAACAGAAACGAGGCCTCTAAGGATATACATCATCCCTAAGATGCCAAAGTGACCTTCTATGAAGTCACATAACTCAACAAGAATGAAAACGGAAGCTAGGGTTGAAAATAGACCAAGTATAGCCCCAACGGCAAAATGATCTTTTCACCTAGAAAACAAGTCTCTAAACATGCAAGTCATCCCTAAGATGCCAAAACTTCCCACGAAGCTACGGAACTCAAAAGATAACAAGATGTGAAAGCAACGTTTTAAAAATGGACAAATGTTACCCTAGGGGTAAAATAGTCATTTAAATACAAAAGTGGGTGCCACCATACACACCATTGGAAAGACAACAAAAAATCAATAAAGTTACACTCAAGAATCACTTGATTCGGAGTCTGGACGAAGAAGTTACGGTCAAATTAAAATAGGGCATCAAGGTTGTCAAGAAAGGCACCATGGGCGCGCGCTGTGCATGCGGCTAGCACCCTGACAAGCCACAGGGCCTGCACTAGATTTTTAAGGTTCAAATGGGATTTTGAGGGTTTAAATGACATTTTTAGTGATCCCCCCCCCCCCCCCCCCCCCCCCGGCCCAAAAAAAAAAATCATATTTTCTAAGTGACCATGTTAAGAGAAGTTCATATTTTTCAAGTGAAATATCCAAAATGCCCTTAAGACCAAATTTGAAAAAAAAAAAAAAAAAAAAAAAAAAAAAAGTGAAAATGAAAGCTACTCCAAGTGTTGATATCACCAAAAAGGAGTTGTGTGCAATTGTGAACATGCACGCAAATGTAATATGCATATTTAAGTGTGTTTCAATGGCTTATGGCCTTAACACATGTCATTTGCAAAATATTACATATCAAACCTCAAAAATACAACATTTTCATAATTAAATCATGAAACGAAAGTGCATAAAAGTAAACTTAAAGTTACTTAGCCCTTGGCCTCACTACACACATGTCAAATAAGTCTCAAAAGGTGCACTTAAGTACACATTACATATTCTAAATAAAAGATATATGTTTTGGCATATAAAACCAAAATAAAGCAAAACATGCTAACAAGTGCATGTATACAAATGCGCCAAAGTACTTCCAAGCTACTACACAAGCCTAGGGATGTTGTGCATCCCAAAATAAGGTTTCTTTACCTGAAAATATCCCAAACAACTAGGGTGAGTAAACAAGTTACTCGTAGAAAATGAACATGCGTATAATTTAAAGTTTTAATAGTTTTGCAAGTTGATATAAATCAATCCATGTAGTTCATGCCACCTAACGTCTATGTCCAAAATGAGCCTATAGGATCATTCCTAAGCTACATTAGAACCATTCAACATAAACCACAATATTTATACATTTAAACAACATTGGAACATCCAATACATCGCAACAACTTATAAATTCTCAAAGTTATCAACTCGAAATTTAAAATGCGAAATCAACCAAAAGTGGAAATACTTGGACATCAAATCGGATTAGACCGACACAAAAGTTATTTTGGGTTACTTGCCCACCAATTACTAACCAAGTGTGCACGTGTGGGGAGAACTCGTACCTCCAACCTTAGTGCCTTACTCTAACCTTAGTTAAGACAAATGATATCACAAGTTTCCAAAATCAACAAATTGTGCAACAAATGTATATATATATACCTAAAGCACTTAAGCACTTACCATGCACAATCAAATTTTGGAAACACACAATATATATGTGATAACCCGATTTTTTTAAGATTTTAATTTATAATTTATATATATATATATATATATATATATTTGTTTGGTGTAGTAGTTGTGATTATATATATATATATATATATATATATATATATATATATATATATATATGGTGTGTAAAAAGGTGGAGAAGGATGTAGAAGATGGCTCTGCCGAATTGATGGGTTGGTTTGATTTTGATGATGTAATGATTAAATTTTTTTTTTTTTTTTTTTTTTTTTTTTTTTGCTTTTTGCTTTTTGAACCAACTTTTGTGGCTGAGTTTTATAGATAGAAATTGTGGTTGGTGATGATGGTTTGGCTTGGGTCCCACTTAAAAATGATGAATGGGTTTTGATTTTTATATATGATTTATATATATATATATATATATATATATATATATATATATATAGTGCATTAGATGAATGATACACATGAAGGCAGTCGCAGGTGGAGTGAAATGTGGAATGAAAAGTTGATTTAGTGGGTTGCGGGTCCCACTTGAGAAAGAGATTTGTTTTTTTTTTTTTTTTTGTTGCAATTATATATATATATATATATATATATATATATTATATGTATAATTTGTATAATTGTAGTATCAGATGAAGGAAATGGGCAGGTGACTGCCAAAGTGATGAGGGAGAAGGAAAATTGAAATTTTGATGATTCGCTGGGCCCACTGGGTGACTTTTAGGGCAAAATTGCTTTGTGCTTTGGTTTTGTGCACGTGGGCTTGTCTGATGTTGGTATATGAAATGATGTTGATGGAGGCGCATGGTGTACACTAATTTGAGGTCGGTGGATTTGCCTATATATTTGAGTATTGTGGGTCACTAAGTTAGTATGCAAAAAGAGAAAAATTAGAGAGAGACATAGAAGGCAGAGAGAGTTCGAGGACAGAGAGAGACGAGAGTTGTAGAGAGGAGGCCAGAGGTTTGAGGCTTTGATAATCTAGTGAGGAAATTCTTTTTCAGTATAGGGTTCTCTACACCTTGAATGGCTTGGAATGGTTTTGTTTCAATGGTTTTTATTAATTTTTTTAATTAAATGCATATGTATTTTGTTTATATACTCACATGAATATGTATATTTTGTGATACTGTTTTGTTAAACCTCCATGAAATTTTTGTTATGGTTTTTCCTAATGGGACTTTCTGTCTCACCACCCTCCAAATCAGGTGTCGAAGATGAACGAGGATTGCTAGATTCGGGCTTAGGTGGAAGAGTCGGCATTGCATGATTTATTCATTTATTTGGAGATTTTTTGTGTATATTTGAGGAAATTGATTTTGTATAAAAGAGAGAAATTTTTTATGATCCTGGTGTATTTTGATGTATTTAGATATGTATAAATCGAGGATTTTATTAGAATTTTCGGGTCGTGACAATATGCCTTGAGTCCGCAATGATAAGTGTCAAATATTGCATATTTAAGCGCTCTTAATTGCATTAGTTAAGCCCATTATTTGATTTATGTATCGAGATTTGCTCCATTTTTATGTTTTTGTATTTTTGCAGGTCTAATTGCAAAAAAGGAATAAAAATAAGGTTTTAAAGGGTTTTGAAGCATAAGTTATTTCGAGCTTACATTTTAACTAATCATCAAAAGGAAATGACATGAAGAGGCGAAGGATGCAACCAGAGCTAAAGAAAGGATTTTGTGCCAGAGTAGCAAGCCTGGCGTCCGGACGCAAGAACTGGCGTCCGAATGCCATCTTCTATAAACTCGTGTCTGGACGCATGTTATGGCGTCCAGTTGCCACATCATTAGGGCCTCGCGTCCTGACGTTAGACCACGGGCCCCCATGTTATTTTAGTCCGATTTTGTCTATTTTAAATGGGGGATTTGACTTTTAAATGAGGAATTTGGTATTTTGAACTCATGGGAGGATAAAGAGGGGGAAAGGCTGAAGGAAAGAAAGTCTTGTTTTCGTTTTGGAAAAGATACAGAGAGAGATGAGGATTTTTAGGGTTCTTGGAGGCTAAGCTTACAACAATGGTGAGAGAGGGGATTCTATTCTCTTCTTCAATCCTAAAGGTTGTTGCCATATTCATGAGAGGCTAAATCCCTTTTCTAGGGAGTTGATGTAACCTAGACCAAGTAAACATGGTTTGATTTGTATTTCAATTTGGGAATTTTTATTGTATATATTTAGTTTCATAAATTAGAAGTATTTACATTGACTTGATGTTCTTTACATTGAATTGATGCATGTGTTTATCATATGAATATATATTTGTGTTGATTTGTTATCTTGTCTTAGAAATCATATTGATACAAGTATTACACTTGATTTCTTATAGTGACAATGGAAAAGAATTTATGGAATAGCTATATTGGCATGAAGTTGAGCATTTATATAGGTTATACCTAAGAAAGATGGACCATGCTACACCCTTAGATTAATGTAGTTAGGTAGATGGTCTATACCAACTGAAGATAATCTATGATATTTAATTGATTTCATGTGCTGCAACATACTATTAAAGGACCTTGATAGGCCATGCCTAGGGAAGATGGTTCATACCACAATCTAGTTTAGGTGGATGAACCATGTTAACTAAAGATGGGTTATGCTTAGTCCTGAATGTATGATCTTCTTGACGATGTTGTGGTAGTTTTATGCTCCTACACATCATTATATATATATAATTGTCAATCCCCAAGTTGAGTGTAAGTTTAACTTGTTTATGAGGTTGAGCTAAAGTCAATTCTCTAGTATTCTCTTTATAAGTTCAATCCATCCTATTCACATTATTTATTGTATTCTGAAAGCTAAATTCGTAGGTTAAGTGACAAACCAGTCGATTTATCATTTCTTTTATCAAATGGAAGAAGTAGTTGTATAATTTCGTTTGCCATAAACTAGCAATCCTTGTGGTTCGACAACCCCCTACTCTAGCATTAATCTGCAATGATGAATGTGCTATTGTTATAAGTAGTACACATTTGTGCGCATCAACTTTTTAGTGCCGTTGCCGGGGATTGCATACGGTTTTGTAATCAGAATTTAAAAATTGCTTTATTATTTGATTGTATATATTTTTTCATGTTTTTAATGTTTTTATGTTGTTAGGGACTAAAGACTTTCCAGGAGATTTAATTACGAAATCTGAAGTCTTAAAGACTTTGGGTGAGTTTTTGAAGTTCCTATTTTTTTCTTTGTTTGGCCCTTGTCGAGGCTATTGCAAATTTCTTGTTTTATTCAGAACATAGGTCCTTGTTGTGGCCAATTTAATTTATTTTCATTATTGTTGAATTGAGGAGAAAGGGATCAATGTATGTGGATGTATTGGTGAAAGGGTTGTTGTGATTGTTGTGTTTGATAGTTGATGGTAGGTCGTAGATCATCGTCTTCACCACATTTTGAGGAACCAATTGATATCGCTTTACTTGAAAGAACTCTTAGGTAGCAAAGAAAGAACCTTAGGGATCCTGAAATTCTAAGAGAACTTGAAATTGAAGTAGATAAAATGCCTAATGAACATGAGAATCTCAGAAATCCTAATGCTGAAAACGAAAATTTAGCACCAATAACTCTTAGAGACCATTTTGTACCCTCTACATACATATCTCCATCATGCATTGTCATGCCCAATGTTGAGGCCCATCATTATGAGATAAAATCTACCACAATTCAAATGCTTCCAACATATCATGGATTTGATAATAAGGATCCTTATAAACATCTTGATGAGTTTTTAGAAATTTGTTTCACCATCAAGATGAGGGATTTCCCCTAAAATGCACTTCATATGCTTCTCTTCCCATTCTCTTTGAAAGATAGAGCAAAATATTGGTTGAACTCTCTTGTTGCTAATTCCATCACTTCATGGGTCTAATTGCAACAAGAATTTCTTAAAAAGTACTATCTTGTGAGTAAGACCAATCAAATACGTCATTCCTTTCTTAGTTTTTCCCAAATTGATAGGGAAATATTCTATGAGATATGGGAGAGACTTCAAGATTTTCTGAGGAAGTGTCCGCACCACCAAATTCCAAAGTGGCAATTGGTGTAAACCTTCTATGATGGTTTAACAGAACCATATAGGCAATTAATTGATTATTCATGTGGGGGCATGTTTACGTCCAAAAATCCATATGATGCATGGACTCTACTTAAGAACATAAGCGAAAATTCTATGCAACATAGTTCTCGTAGAGCTCTACATCTAATGTGGTCAAACCCTCAAATCCGTGTCAACCACGGACTCTTAGGGAAGAATCTTCTCAAGTGGATGCCATAGCCCACAAAGTTTTTCAGCTTGTGGCACCAAATCTCTCATCTTCTTAGAATTATTCATCAAGTGCTATGTGTGCACATTGCACAAGTACTTTCCATAAGGCAGAAGATTGCCCCACACTGGAGCAATTTTCTGAAGGTATGCCAGAACAGGTAAATGCCATGTTTTCTCGCCCTGGAAATAATCCTTATTCCAATACATACAATCCGGCTTGGAAAGATCATCCAAATTTCTCGTGCAGGCAACAAGCCCCACAAAATTCATCATTCTAAGGTTATGGGCAATCAAATCAATCTAATTCTCGGTCTGTGAACTGGCCATTTCAAGCTTCTTTAAGCTATCGTTCTCCTTTATATAATGAGAATTTTTCCAATCAAAATCCTGTTTTTTCTCAACAGTCTTAATTGGATGAGCTAGTAATTTCCAATAAGCAGATAATGGTTACGCTTAATGGTTTGCAATCAACTATGCAATTGGTTAATACTCATTCCCAATCAATAGCCAGTATTAAAACCCAACTGGGACAAATGGCTTATTCAATAAATCAACTTCACAAGAAGGACACAGGAAAACTTCCAGCTCAACCTGTGGTGAACCCGAAAGGGCAGTATATGATTGATGAGATCACTCCTCCGAGTGAATCAAATCCGGAGCAAGTTCAAGCTATCACCACACTTCGGAGTGGAAGAGTTATGGACAATAAGGTTGATGAAAAATTTAAAATTCTTGCTCCCAAGGATTCGACTTCTTTATCCAAAAATCTAAAAGATAGTCCAGAAATTCCAAATCCACCAATCCAAAATGTTGAGACATCTTATAAGCCTAAGGCTCCTTTTCCTCAACGCCTCATAGAGTCCACACATTTTGGAAAAAAAAGTGCAATAAAATTCAGGATATGTTTGAAGTCTTTAAACAAGTAAAGATCAACATTCCTCTCCTTGACGCCATTAAACAAATTCCACCTTATACAAAATTTCTTAAAGATTTGTGTACTCAAAAACGCATTTCTAAGAACAATATTCCAAAGAAGGTAAGGTTAACTGAGCAAACAAGTGCTATCATTCAGCATAATACACCTCCAAAGTTTAAGGATCCGGCTGCCCGACAATCTCGTGTGTCATTGAAGATAATGAGATAGAAAATGCCTTCCTTGACTTAGGATCAAGTGTAAATCTGATTCCTTACTCAGTATACTTGCAACTTGGCTTAGAAGAACTTAAATCCACTTTGGTTGTCTTGCAACTTGTTGATAGATCTGTAAAGCAACCTAATGGTATCATTGAAGATGTACTCATCAAGGTGGACAATTTCTACTTCCCGAAAGACTTTGTTGTTCTAAATACTGAACCAGTCCATAATCCAATAAAACATATTCCTGTAATCCTTAGTTGGCCTTTCTTAGCTACAGCTAATGCTTCAATTAATTACTGAACCGAGGTGATGGATATTTCTTTTGGAAATATGAAGGTGAAGCTTAACATCTTTAGTGCTTCTCAACATTCTCAAGGGGAATATGTGTGTTTCTCTCTTGATACCATTGATGAAATGGTTGAAGAATCACTCATATTTATTTTAAGTCAAGTTCCTCTTGAAACTTGCTTGGGTCATTTTGACTTTGAAAATTATGATATTGATCAATCCATTTGTGAAGTCAACTCTTTACTTGAATCCAATATAATCTCAAACTTTCCTTCTTGGAAAATACCAAAGGAACCTCTTCTATTAATTTCCAGCACTCCTCTTGTCCCTTCATTGAAATCTCCACCGCAACTTGAGTTAAAGCCTCTCTTGGTTAATCTTAAGTATGTATTTCTTGGTGTAAACAAAACTCTTCCAGTCATTATTGTATCGGATCTTTCAAAAGATTAAGAAAACAGCCTTCTAGCAGTGCTACAAGAGCACAAAGAAGCTATTGGTTGGTCGGTGGCTGATTTAAAAGGAATTGACCCTTCCATTTGCAGGCACCGCATTCTTTTGGAGGAAGAAGCTAAACCTTCCCAAGAGGTGCAGTGTCGGTTAAATCCTAACATAAAGGAGGTTGTCATGAAAGAGGTAATCAAGCTATTAGATACGGGAATCATTTACCCCATCTTGGATAGCAAGTGGGTGAGTCCCACTCAAGTTGTTCCGAAGAAGTCTGGCCTTATCGTTGTTGAAAATTCAGCGGGACAACTTGTGCCACAACGTACTACTACTGGTTAGCGTGTGTGCATTGATTGCAGAAAAGTAAACTCTGCAACTTGGAAAGATCATTTTCCACTCCCATTCATTAATCAAATCCTAGAAAGGTTAGCTGGTTAGAGTTGCTATTATTTTCGTAATGGTTATTCTGGGTATAACCAAGTGGCTGTAGATCCTTAAAATCAAGAGAAGACTACCTTCACTTGTCCTTTTGGAACTTTTGCTTATCGTCGCATGCCCTTTGGGTTGTGTAATGCGCCGGCCACTTTTCAAAGATACATGATGTCCATATTTTCTGATATGGTCAAAAAATTTCTTAAAGTATTCATAGATGATTTTTCTGTCGTTGGATCTTTTTTTGACTATTGTCTTCATAATTTATCACTCGTCCTTCAAAGATGTAAGGATACAAATCTGATTTTAAGTTGGGAAAAGAGTCACTTCATGGTGCAAGAAGGGATTGTCTTGGGACACATTATCTTTAAAAGAGGGATTGAGGTCGATAAGGCAAAAGTTGAATTAATTTATAGCCTTCCTCCTCCCTCTTCGGTGAGACAAATTCGATCTTTTCTTGGTTATGCAGGCTTTTACAGCCGTTTCATCAAGGATTTTAGTAAGATATCTCGGCCTTTATGCCATCTTCTTGAAAAAGACACTAATTTCAACTTTGATGAAGCATGTTTGGAAGCTTTTAAGAAACTCCATTCACTACTCTCGTCTGCCCCAATCATGAAACCACCTAATTGGTCTCTACCCTTTAAGATTATGTGTGATGCATCTGACTATGCATTAGGTGTTGTTTTGGGCTAGCATGTGGATAGAACTCCTCATGCTATTTACTACGCTAACAAGACTCTCTCAAATGCTAAAATGAATTAGACTACAACTGAGAAAGAATTACTAGTAGTTGTCTATATCTTCTTAGATCAAAGGTCATTGTTTTCATGGATCATGCCACGTCAAGACATCTACTTACAAAGAAAGAGACCAAACCTCGTCTTATTCATTGGATTCTCTTACTCCAAGAGTTCAACATTGAGATTAAGGACAAGAAAAGAACTGATAATGTAGTTGCAGACCATCTTTCTAGGCTTTTAATTGAGAACACTTCTAATTTTTTTAGTTTATGACTCTTTCCCGGATGAGCAACTGTTCTAGATTTCTCATGATTCACCTCCTTGGTTCATTGACATTGTCAACTATCTTGCGGTTGGGAAAATTCTATCAAAATGGTCTAAGTAAAAGAAAGACCGGTTCTTCACTTAAATTAAAAATTTCTTTTAGGAAGACCTAGAATTGTTCAAGTACTGTCCGGATCAAATAATCTGGAGATGTATTCCTGAATCCGAAGTCCAAAACATCTTGAAATTCTGCCATACTCTTGAATATGGAGGACATTTCAGTGCCAAAAAAACTTCATCTAAAGTTCTTCAGAGTGGATTTTATTGGCCTTCATTATTTAGGGATGCCTACAACTTTTATAAGTCTTGTACGTGATGTCAAAAGCTTGGGGCCATGTCAAAAAGGGATATGATGCCATTGAACTCCATTTTAATCATCGAAATCTTTGTTGTTTGGGGAATAGATTTTATGGGACCATTTCCATCTTTTTATGGTTATTTTTACATTCTCCTAGCAGTAGATTTTGTATCTAAATGGATAGAAGCTGAGGCGACCATAACCAATGACCACACTATAGTGGTCCAGTTCATTCAAAAGAATATATTCAGTCGGTTTGGCACACCTCGAGAACTCTTGAGTGATGGCGGATCTCATTTTTGCAATCGTTATCTTCGATCTGTTCTCCTTAAATACTCTGTCAGTCATAAGGTTGCCACACCTTACCATCCTTAATCGAATGGTTAAGTGGAAGTTTCTAATCGGGAAACTAAGCATATTCTTGAAAAGACGGTTTGACTGGACCGTAAAGATTGGTCATTACGACTAAACGATGTGCTTTAGGCCTACCGAACTACGTTTAAAATGCCAATTGGCATGTCACCATACCGAATTGTTTACGGTAAGGCATGTCATCTTCTGGTTGAATTAGAGCATCGTGCATTTTGGGCCATAAAGCGGTTTCACTTTAATCTTGATCAGGCCAGCTCTAACAGAAAATTGCAGCTCATTGAGCTAGAAGAAATTCAAAATGAGGCTTATGAAAATGCAAAAAATTATAAAGCAAAGACTAAAGCATTCCATGATAAACATATCCTCAATAAGTCTTTTACTTCAGGTAAAAAGGTTTAGCTTTTCAATTCTAGATTGCAACTCTTCATCACGCTAGGAAGGTCCTTTTCTAATCACTTCGGTTTTCTCTTATGTTGTAGTTGAGCTGTATGACCCAAAGAATGGGAATCTTTTTAACCTAGTCCCGGTCGGATATGTGGATTCCATTATCTTGACGGATCCAATTTATAAGGACTAAAAGGATTTCTATAATGTCTAGCTATCGACGTTAAATTTAGCACTTCAAGGAAGCAAATTCTTTCTATTCCAAGCTTCCTTATTTACTTGTTACTGTAAACCAAAAATCTCTAAAAATGTCTATGTAGAAACTCCACTTTGCATTATTAAAGAATCATTTAGATTTCCATTCCAGAGGTCATCGTGGGTTTTTATAAATTATAAAAGGTCTTGGTAATATTTTTGGGAGTTTTTCAAGCAGAAATCAATCTAAGGTACTGGGAAAATGTCGCGTCCAGACACCACTTCTCGCATCCGGACGCCATCACTTACTTCATGCCGCATTCGGACGCCATTTCAGATGTCCGGACGCCGTTTCCGGTGTCCGGACGCCATCACCTACTCTCTCCTATGTCCGGATGCTGCTTCTGGTGTCTCGACGCCACATACATATGCCAAATCTCGAACCTCATTGCTACTAGAATCGCACCCCGCTATAGTGCGTGTCCGGACGCTATGGCTTGCATCCGGACTCGAAGGCCTATGAAGCCAACCTGAGCCCAGCTCGGGATTTTATAACACCCATTCTTTCATTCCTCATTCACAACCTACACCTCCCACTTTCTAACCCTACCTTTCCAATCCATATTGTAATCATATTTTATAATCATCCTTTTCCATCATAATCATAATCTTTCAATTAAAGAGGGCAAAGTTTTAAACTCCAAATTAAGGTAAGTTCTTTTCTCTTCTATATTTCAACTATTGATTATTTCATAGAGATTAGAACTTGATTTTGTGGGTGATTAGTTAATTCAGTGAGAAATTGGTGTACTTCAATTCTAGATTCATGCTTATTGGATTCAAATAATATTATCTTCATAAGTGTTCTTTACTTTTCAGTCTTGTACACAACGTGTTCGATAAAAGTTCTGAACCAACTTTCATCACTCAAATGGCTTCTTTTTCAACTTTTAAGCGCCCTCGCAAATCAAAAATTTCAACTAAGGAAACTACTAATCCGAATTGGTCTAAATGGCTTCTTCAATTTGAAACTACATTTGATGTTAGGAATGTTGGTGTGTGTCGTGCCAATGCACCAAATTGCAATGAAGTGTGGCCAAGTTTGAATTTATAAAATGCCACTACTACCTCTAACTACTAATATAGCTACGGATCGTCCCAAGGGATTAGTTGCGTATTTGAAATGGAAACAAGGTTGGATTAGTAGGTCAAGTGATCAAAAGATGGTTTGATTGGTTAATTAAACTACAATGTAAATAAATTCAATACAAAGCAACTAAGTAAATAAAGAGTAGAGAACAAGAGAGAGGGCTCTTGGGATTTAGAGGTCACCACTAAACATCACCATTCTAGATACTCAATGTGTAATGAATGAGGGGAAATATGTGTTGCAATACAAAAAGGTGTGATTCATTGAATTAATAAGCATGGATGACTAATTAAGTATACATTGTCTACACAACCTAGTGTATAGCACAATATATCAAACTAAGCCATTATTCCTTCCTTTAAGCTCACAATTAACACACTAACAAGTTAAAGAATTATACTACTTGCATTCATAAGCATGGAACATCAAACAATAAGCATGGATTGTCCTCACATCTAAGAAAGTAAATCAACTACACTACATATAAGCTAAGGATATGAAAATTAAACTAATTGAACTAAGGTAGAGGCACAATCCATCAAGAAATGAGTATGAACCATCAAACAAATACAAGAGTATTATTTTTAAGCACTATGCCTTGACAATCTCTAGATTCATAGCATCAACACACATAGACATGCATCAATATCACAAAACCAAGAGATAAACACATGAACATCTATTCTAGCATATATAGACATATGAATAGAATGAAATGATCAATTATAAGTATTAAACAATACAAATCATTGTGAAAACAAGATTCATATATAAATCAAATGTCAAGACAAGATTATAACACAAATCCCCTCAAAATACAAAACATCAAGATCTAGAAGGCATGTTTAGGGCTAACTCTAGCCCCAAGAAAATGTTTAGCCACTCATTGATGTAGTCATCTAACCCTCAAGGGCCATCTCCATGGTAGGAATGATCTTCTTCTTGATGGAAACTAGATGAATGGAAGAACTCCCAAATGGTGTGTATCTCTCTAATCTCTAGCCTCCTCTCTAAGATTGTAAAAATATCTATCTATTCATCCTATTTTATAAAATGGCTCAAAATCCTTATATAGGTAGCTCAAGTGTCACACCCAATGGTCAGGTCTCATGCACTAGGGCCTTTTCAATGATTGCACCATGAGCCATCTTTTAATGAGCTGGACTCTGTTTTATTTCGGACTTGATGAGGTTCAATCGATCGAATTCTGATGAGATCGATCGAACTCTGGCCAGATCAATCGAAGTATGACCAGATCAATCAATCCTTCACGGCGCCTTTTTGGAATGCTACAAATCTGAGATATTTTTGGGATATTTTGGGGAAAAAGACAAAAGTGCTAGGTGGGGATAAGATCAAAGAAGTTTGATCGATCTGAATGAAAGTTAGATCGATCGAAGATGGAAATATTTGAGGATAAGGACAAGGGGTTTGATCCATCTTGGTGAGGCTAGACTGATCACTGTGAGATCGATCTGGGATATGTCTGATCGATCGAAACTTGTTATTTTGCACCACTTTGCTTCCACTTTGCTCTTTTCCTCCATTTAGCTTAAGATTGCTTCTTTTATGCTCTAATTTGGCTGAATTGACTTATTTTAGGCATAAGCACCTCAAAAGGGCAATAACATGAAATTAGTCTAAAACGGGAAAATAAGATAGATAAAGGTTCTAGAATACTTGAGCTTAAGGGGTTTAAATACGCATTTTTCAGTGCTCATTAAGCCTCCAAACTTAAAAATTGCTAGTTCATAGCAATGAACTATAAAGTAAAGGAATGAAATGAATAACTATACAACTATGAGCTAGAAAGTAATAAATGCATAACCCCACTTTCGTAGGGAATACGATTGCATTTAGCACATGCAACAAGCCTTTTAAACCCTTAGGTTACCCCTAGTGGACGAGTTAAGACTCGTGAGGGTTTCCAGAAATGATACCCACAAACATTAAGCTCATTATCTCAATAGAGGCACCAATATTGCAAACAAGCATTGGGAGAAAACTACCTCAAATATGCAATTTTTTAACCATTTCCAAGCAATCTCCTAAAATTTCAACATCAAGCAAGCAATATGGTCCTCCACACATCAAGAAAATGATCATACAAATCAAAACAACACTAGAATCCTTTTTGAGTGGACCGGCATCAAATATGTTGATATCTAAGCCAACTAAAGAAATGATCACATCCTTACCCTCAAAATAGCACACAAATCTAGTACCAATCATCGAGACAAAGAGTAGACCTTTTATTAAAGCTTTATTCACTAGGTGCGCTTTTTTTTTTTTTTTTTTTTTTTTTTTTTTTTTTTTTTTTTTTTTTTTATCCCTAAGGATCAAAAGATGGAAGCAAAGTGCAATGTGTTGATCTATTAAGCTTTCTAGTGATCCATGAGGACGAGCGTTAGGTTAATGAATCCTAAACCGGACAGCTTTAGGGCATTAGGTGTTTAAACACCCCTAAGGACTTACAACCTTAAATCGACTAGGTTACAAATCAAAACTACCTCAATCTAATCATTTCCCACTTCTCACCTTTTGGGAGAAGTCCTCATTTTTTATTTGCTTTTTGCAACTTTTTCTTTTCTTTTTTTTTTTTTTTTTTTTTTTTAGCAAGTTCAATTATTAACCTAGAGTTTGGGCCCTCCATCTTTCGGCACGAGAAATTCAGTGCTTGATGAGGCTAGAATCCCGGCTACTCAATGAAAAGGGATTGTTATCCATTTTTGTCAAGATGAAAGCTTTCAATGCACTACTAGCTCCATTGGGATATAACCAAATCAATAATCAACAAAGCATGTACCCCACAAATGAATGCTAGTGTGCGCCTGTGCCATACAAAGAGTATTACTCCTAAATGCAAAGAGTTAATCTTAAAACAATCACAAGATTAGGATAATGTGGACCACAAATGCAAGCAAGATATCAATCTTTCAAAAAAATTACTCCTAAATGCTCACAAGGCATACAAAGAGTATTGGGCTCTCAAGTCTAGCAATTATTCCTCAAAAGATCAAAATCATAGCTAGTCATGGACCAATCATAGAAAATCCCTCAAATATACAAGTCATGCTCAAAATTTTGAATTGAAAACAAATACTGCAAATAACACCCATTACCCCCAAACTTAAATGGCACAGTGTCCTCAATGTGCAAAAAGAACAAAAGAAAGAGTATACTAGTGCAGCTAAGGCAAAGGGTGGCCGGGACACAAGTATGCAAAGTGGGTGATATAACCCCCCTCCCCCATAAACTTGGGATTGACTGTGGTTCTAAAAAGATGGCACTGGGAGAAAAGCTGATCAGATAACAAAGCTGATAATAACAGTGCACAATAGACATGTAAGTGTAAATGGGATAATAAATGAACTAAGGAGAGAGGAATAAGGATGGTCCTGAAAAATTTTGGGCAGCACTTTCTCACTGAAGGCACTGGGATGCACCTAATAATGGAGTCAATTACAGATAAATAGATCAATATAATAACCTGACATCTAAAAATATTATACGTACGATAAAGAAAATAAAAGCATTATAAGGTACAACACAGGATCTGGGCCAACAGACTGGCTGCAAAAATAACAGTATCAAAATAATAGTCAAGGAGCACAGATATATAAAATGATAAAAGAGAGATATGGAGATCAAGCAAATGAGGTCAGTCTGGCGGGGCGTGATCCTCGAATATCTCTAGAAGTGCCCTGCAGCGCAGTTAGTATGTCTAAGCAGAGAGTAGTCACATCTGCTCGGAGAGAGATAACCACATCATCCAATGTTTGGATACGCTCTCCTAGGCTGGGTGTCTGAACTGGAGCATCAAGGATGACTTGATCATGAAACTGAGGTACATCCTGACTCAGCTCCTGAGAATGTAATGGCGACCCTGCCGAAGAGTGATGTGGTGACTCTACTAGAGGCTCCCGCTCCAAGTCTATATCTATATATGCATCCGCAGCCACTGGTGGGTCTGTTGGATCATCTGCTGCTGCCGCCTGCTCATCCATCGCTGCTAACTTTACCTCCTCTGCCTCCTCTGCTACCAAGATGGCCTCATCCTCGAGACTCTTTATAAAAGCATTGTAGCTCTTGTTCCAATCCTTCTTGCCATAGTGGTAAGCTCCTGACTCAGTATGCTCTACTGCATGAAAAGGATAATGCTGGTCTCAGAGAATCTGGGTAATCAGATGTCCGAAGGGAAGGAAAGTGGTTCGCCCAAGCTTGGTCTTACTAATGAAGCTCACATACAATCTTATCATGACACTCCAGTAGAGTGCAGGAACATAAAACTAGTGGCCTGTATAGAAGCCGTAGAGGGCTGCAAGAAAATCTGAACGCCGTTGGATCTTATGGCTTGCCATAAATACATTTCGGTACAAGACTGAGTCGAAGAACCATAAATCATCGGGAAAATAAGTCCGGGTGGCGAATGTCTCACCATCACTGTAAGGGCCAGTTAGTGCAACGACCATGTCTGCGTTAGAAGGCCTCCTCAGAATAGGATATTGAAGGCCAGGAGGGCAGACGTGTGGGTACCTAAAAGATTTGGCCAATGTCTCGATTGTGATACAGATGATATGGCCATCAATAGTAGTCCGTAACTCTGATAGATTACTCGGGGCCGGAGGTTCTGGTTGAACAACCGGACGAGCCGCGGGTAAACAGGGTAGGCTACCGGGGCCAGAATAGCTGAAATGTCGCGCCAGTCAATCTCATCGAAAATGGCCTTTGTCAGAATCGACCGGGAAAAGAAAGCAGTGTCAAAGACAGACTCATGCACCACTGAAAGGCGTGGGTATCTCCTGATAGGTCTATCTCAGACCTGGCCGGGCTGTGCTGGTAGTGGTGAAGGAAATGGTATGTGCTCAGCCTCATCTGCCGATAAAGAAGATGAAGATGCAGAAGTAGCAAAGGCAGAACGCTCAGACTGAGCTGGAGCTGGCTCCTCATGATTCTCAGGCTCCTCTACACGCTGTCGCATTTGGTGCTGATATTGCCAGCGAGCAACAGTCTTAACTCGGGCCATGGTCTGCAAAAGAAAAAAAACACTTGCAACTGGAGTCAGTAATAAGAATAGTATATAAAATATATAATTAAAACACACAAATAGAAACATGCTTGTCAAGTTAAGATAGACAACTCAGAATGAATCACATGAATCTATGCAAGTGATAATGCAGCCAGGTATAGACATTGAATGTTCAGATAAGTGAAGCGTCCTAAACAATATAAGTATAAAATACATCCAATGTGGAAAACGTAGGCATTGGGCATAAATAAACTAGCATGAACACTATGGAGGGTGTAGAGATATGAAAATGCAAAGTGTGAAAGGTGATCAATCAAGAAAAAGATGAGATCGATCCAAGTTGGATCGATCTGGACATAGTGAGATCGAACTTTCTCTGATCGATCTGAGAACTATTGAGATCAATCGAACTCTATAAAAAAATATGAAAAATCACTGATCTGTGTCGTGGACAACACGGGGGGCACCCGAGCAAGCTCGTAGGCCCTTCTACACCTCAATAAGTAAAAAATAGTCACTTAACTAGGCACGTGACCCCCTAAATCGAAATCGAAAAAAAATATATAAATATATATACATATATATATACACATGCTTCAAAAGTCAAAAATGGCAACAATGGAACATGGAAAGCTCAGATCTAAACATGGAAATCATGGAAATTACTAGATTAAGTCTCGAAAATGAAACACAAGATCGAAACTTACCAAATCAAAGGAGAGAAGTGAAGACCGAGAAAGAAAGAAGATCAGGATCGAATTTAGAGAGCTTGGAAGGTCGCCGAAGATGGGAGAGATGATGAACAGTGGTGAGAGAGAGGTGGGGTCTAAGATCAATGTTAAAATCGATCCAAATGACCCTTGTGTCATATTTTTTAAAAACGATCTCCAACATGTTCGATCGATCGGTAGGAAATCAAATTGATCGAACTCAGATTGATCATGAAGGAACTCAGATCGATCGGTCTCACAAAACGACAAAGTATTTTTGAAAATTTTTGAATTTCTTTTAAGAAATAAATTTTTTTGGATTTTGGAAATTTTTTTTTTTGGTAAAAACAATGAAATTAAATTAAAAACAAAATTAAAAAAGAAGTCAAAGTCAATAAGAAGCATTCAGACCGATCGAACATAGATCAATCAAAGTTTGATCGATCCAACAGGTGAAAACCTGCAGACATGTTCGATCGATACACAGAGAGGTGATTTTTTGAAGGCTTCAAAATTTTTTCTAAGTATGGAATGAAGATCGATCCAAAGGAAAACTGGATGGATCTTGGAATTTCAGATCGATCGAGAATGAAGTTCGCACGATACACAGAGAGCTGAAATATGCAGGAAATTTACGCTTGATGGGACAGAGAGATGATTGGATGCAGAGATGATTGTTCGATCAATCTGACTTTTCTCAGATCAATCGAATAGACACTAAATGTCAAATTCAAAACTAAAAGTGCAAGTATTCTCAATCAAAGTCCTTAACAATGTGTATGAACTCATTGGAAACATCAATTCAATTGTCCACAATTTTCCCACTTCTCAAGGTTGTCACCGCATTAACATGTTCAATTATGTGACCTTCATTGGTTTCTACAACAAATTGTTACTTTGGTGAGGCATTTAGAGGCGTCTTCCCTTTCTCTCTAGCATTTAAAGTACTAGCTATTTGTCTGTCTTGGGTTTCTAGCTTAGCAATGGATTGAGAATGGGAATGAAGCAATTGAGTGTTTGCCTCTAGAGTACCCAAAGCAATCAACACTTTTTCCTCAAAAGTGGGACTCCTAGAATTTCCTTGGGAATAAGATGATTGATTAGGAAAATGAGAGTTTGAAAATTGGTTTCCATGGGATGATTGAAACGAAGATCTATAACCTTGGGAACATTGGCTTTGTATTGGAGATGGAACATACTTTCCTTGAAAACCACCTTGGGGAGGGTTTGAGCCTTCCCCTTGGCTTTTCTAAAAGAAGTTTGGATGGTTCCTCCACCCGGGATTGTAATGTGAGCCATAGGGATTATTCCCCTAGTTGACAAATGCAACATTAACTTGTTCATGATGCTCATTTTGCACATGTCCATGTGGACAATTGGAAGTAGAATGTATGACATTAGAATAAGTCATGCATGTTTCATTAGATGGATGATAAACATGATTAGGGGAGGAAGACACTTAGTTCACCGAATTGTAGTTGACCAAAAATTTATCAAACCTTTGAGTTAAGGATTTCACCTCGGCGACTATGTCATTGAAATTGTCAACTTGATATAAGCCGACATTCTTCTTTCCACCTAGAATTCTACCATTTTTAGAGGGCAAAGATCGATGCATGGAATTTTCACTCATACTTTCATACAATTGCCAAACATCATTTTTACGTTTATCAAGAGAAGAACCACCCATAGATGCATCTACCATTCCTTTCTAATTATTCGGTGAATTTTCAAAGAAGTATTGGACTAATTGCCACTTTGGAATGTCATGATATAGACACTTCCTAAGCAAATCATTAAATCTTTCCCATGCCTCATGAAACAATTCCCCATCCCCTTAAGAAAATTCACGAATAGAAGTTCTCATAGCATTGGTCTTTGATACTGGGTAGTACTTCTTTAAGAACTCTTGTTGCATTTCTGCCCAAGAAGTTATCAAAAAGGCCTAAGATTGTTGAACCAATATTTTGCTTTGTCTTTAAGGGTAAAATGAAAAAGTTTGAGTCTTAAAACCTCTTTTGGCATGTCTGTGTATTTCACGGTGGAGCATACTGCAAGAAACTCATCCAAATGCTTGTATGGTTCTTCACTTGGAAATCCATGATAGCTAGGAAGCATTTGAATAGTTTACAGTTTAATCTCATAGTGATGTGCTCTAAATGGGGAAAATTGAATGCATGTCAGTGCATTCTATTCATTTAGAACATAATGATCACGCAAAGCAATGGGAGGATTCCCAACCGGTGGTGCTAAACGAACACTGTGATTAACTTGAACCATGCGAGGTTGTGGAGCAAAAATTGGCCAAGGCATTCCTAATGGAATTTGGCCTTGTTGATGTGGTGGAATGAATGGTCTAGGCATGCCTAATGGTACTTAAATGTTGTCATGATGCACATTACGGTAGAGGATGCCTTATTGGTCTATGTGACCAAGGTCCTCCACATGGTCGTCATTTTGCTCGTCCATTGGTGAAATGGACTAATGAGAACTACCTCTTCCCCTAGGATTATAAATAACCGATTCAAGATGGAAATCAAGTGGGACAAGGGTAGGATTTAATGACCTACGACTATGCATGCACTAACAAAACAAATAATAAGTAATCAATCAAATAGCAATCACTTCGCCCCCACAACAAATCAATCAACGAACATCCTCCACATACATTGATCCCATACTCCCATGCTTTGAACAATATGCAAAGAAAAGTAAATTGCCTCCACGCGGAGCTTACGATCTATCTAAGAATTTAAGAACTTGCCACCACGCAAGCCGACGATTTAACTAGAGATTGAGTTAAGAAGAGCTCACAAAGGGTCCTTAAGTAACTTTAATTCATTTTTCAATTTTTGCTTAGCTTTGTAATTTTTTTTTTTAGCTTTTAGCCTTTTTATGCTTAGCTTATCTCTTTGCTTTTCAATTCTCCCTTGCTTCACTTCCTTGCTCAATTCACCTAGCCAATCAAAAACAAACACAATAAGTAACTAAAAATAAAATAAGGTAAAAACACGATCAAAGGAGTACTAAATCCTAATTGTTCCCAAAAATACGGCGTTACCAAATCCCCGGCAATGGCGCCAAAACTTGGTATGTGTCATGCCAATGCACCAAATTGCAATGAAGTATGGCCAAGTTTGAATTTATAAAACGCCACTACTACCTCTAACTACTCATATAGCTAGGGTGAGTAAGGATCGTCCCAAGGGATTAGTTACATATTTAAAATGGAAACAAGGTTGGATTAGTAGGTCAAGTGATCAAAAGATGGTTTGATTGGTTAATTAAACTACAATGTAAATAAATTCAATACAAAGCAACTAAGTAAATAAAGAGTAGAGAACAAGAGAGAGGGCTCTTGGGATTTAGAGGTCACCACTAAACATCACCATTCTAGATACTCAATGTGTAATGAATGAGGGGAAATATGTGTTGCAATACAAAAAGGTGTGATTCATTGAATCAATAAGCATGGATGACTAATTAAGTATACATTGTCTACACAACCTAGTGTATAGCACAATATATCAAATTAAGCCATTATTCCTTCCTTTAAGCTCACAATCAACACACTAACAAGTTAGAGAATTATACTACTTGCATTCATAAGCATGGAACATCAAACAATAAGCATGGATTGTCCTCACATCTAAGAAAGTAAAGCAACTACACTACATCTAAGCTAAGGATATGAAAATTAAACTAATTAAACTAAGGTAGAGGCACAATCCATCAAGAAATGAGTATGAACCATCAAACAAATCACAAGAGTATTATATTTAAGCACTATGCCTTGACAATCTCTAGATTCATAGCATCAACACATATAGACATGCATCAATATCACAAAACCAAGAGATAAACACATGAACATCTATTCTAGCATATATAGACATATGAATAGAATGAAATGATCAATTAGAAGTATTAAACAACACAAATCATTGTAAAAACAAGATTCATATATAAATCAAATGTCAAGACAAGATTGTAACACAAATCCCCTCAAAATACAAAACATCAAGATCTAGAAGGCATGCTTAGGGCTAACTCTAGCCCTAAGAAAATGTTTAGCCACTCATTGATGTAGTCATCTAACCCTCAAGGGCCATCTCCATGGTAGGAATAATCTTCTTCTTGATGGAAACTAGATGAATGGAAGAACTCCAAAAT
This sequence comes from Cornus florida, assembly GCF_030987335.1. Taxonomy (NCBI): domain Eukaryota; kingdom Viridiplantae; phylum Streptophyta; class Magnoliopsida; order Cornales; family Cornaceae; genus Cornus; species Cornus florida. Next base: position 72,931,531 of record NW_026775573.1, on the reverse strand, counting down.
GGTGTGTGTCTCTCTAATCTCCAGCCTCCTCTCCAAGATTGTAAAAATATCTATCTATTCATCCTCTTTTATAAAATGGCTCAAAATCCTTATATAGGTAGCTCAAGTGTCACACCCAATGGTCAGGTCTCGTGCACTAGGGCCTTTTCAATGATTGCACCACGAGCCATCTTTTAATGAGCTGGACTCTGTTTTATTTCGGACTTGATAAGGTTCAATCGATTGAATTCTAATGAGATCGATCGAACTCTGGCCAGATCAATCGAAGTATGACCAGATCGATTAATCCTTCGCGGCGCCTTTTTAGAATACTACAAATCTGAGATATTTTTGGGATATTTTGGGGAAAAAGACAAAAGTCCTAGGTGAGGATAAAATCAAAGAAGTTCGATCGATCTGAATGAAAGTTAGACTGATCGAAGATGGAAATTCTTGAGGATAAAGACAAGGGGTTTGATCCATCTTGGTAAGGTTGGATCGATCACTGTGAGATCAATCTGGGATATGTCTTATCGATCGAAACTTGCTGTTTTCCACCACTTTGCTTCCACTTTGATCATTTCTTCCATTTAGCTTGAGATTGCTTCTTTTATGCTCTAATTTAGCTGAATTGACTTATTTTGGGGATAAGTGCCTAAAAAGGGAAATAACATGAAATTAGTCTAAAACGAAAAAATAAGATAGATAAAGGTTCTAGAATACTCGAGCTTAAGGGTTTAAATACGCACTTTTCAGTGCTTATCAAATGTCTTTCGTAGACGTGCTGACATAGACTGGGCAGTCAAAAATCTCAAGAAACGGGGACTGGCATCCATTTTTTAGCCATGTCATAATGTGGTTCATCCTCGTTTGGTTCGTTAGTTTTACCAGAATCTTTTATACAAACCGCAGGAGCCAACCAAGCTTTTCGCTGAAATTGATGGCACCATGTTTTCGGTTACATTAAAGGATATTGCAGTTGCATGTGGATGTCCAATCAACTCCGCAGTCGATGTGGACTATCAGCCTCTCTTTGCTCCCTTACCAGATATTCTTGATTTATTGGATGACCTAACCGATGTTTTGAAAGAAGTAGCACATAGCAATCTCAAAAGTTTAGATAGCACTTCACCAAAAAGATCTTTTGTTCCACCCCGGATTTGGTTCATTGAGGTTTAACTGGCTACGAATGTTTTTCTGATTTGGAAACCTACAGCAAATATCAGTGTTCTTTTGGATTGTCTCTTTTCAGTAAAAAATGAATTTTGGTTTTTAGTTCCTACTTTGATTATGAATCAAATCTTGAAGGTTTATAACAAATTGATTGTCCGAAAAAAGGAAAGCTCTTTGACTTGGTCATTTCCATTTCCTTATCTCATAACGAAGCTGATTAAGAACCAAGGGTTGGTGATTCCATGTAATGAGAAGTGAGAAACTATAAAAAAGGTTTACAATTTCAAAGATTGGAAATAACACATTCTCGCTCGCACTAGTGCAATCAATGAATGATCAGACACTTCACCCTCTAATTTGTAGGGTGAATTGATTTTATCTTTAGTTTTATTTAGTTCATGCTATTTACTTCTGTTTTGTATGCTTTGAATAATTTTAGGATTTAGGCCATGTTTGGTATGACAATTGTGGGTGCACTTTTTGATGTGCACATATTTTGGTTTTCTTTCCCAGTTTTGAATAAAGCATGACATATTACTTCATATTTATATCTTTATATATGTCCATGCTTCTATGCCTGGTATATATTTTTTGTGAACAGATTATCAGGTCTAAGTTTGGGGGAAGAAATTTCACTTTTTCACTATGATTGGTTGCACTGAAGTTATTATCTCACACTTGGTAGTTTCTCTCCTTTTACATCTCTTAGCATGCTTAATTTCTGTACATATTTCCATACATTGAGGACAATGTATCATTTAAGTTTGGGGGTGTTGAGAGTTAGCTATTCACAGGCAGATTGTCATTATTGAATATGGTTGAATTGTTTATAGTTGAATTGATTTGTTTTAAAAAAAAAAAATTAATTAAAAAAAATTGTATATTTAGGCAAATGATTTTTGGCATTGTTGGAACTAAGTTTGCAGGGGAATTTATGTGTTTAATACAGCTTGTATGCTTATATAGGATATCAAGAAATGATTAAAAGTTGTTAGCATAATTGTTCAAATGAAAATGGTCTATTGCATGATTTAAATGTTTTATTTTGGAATCTTTCATCTCTAAGTGACTTCACAATGCACATTAAGCACACTAAAAATTGCATTCCCTTCCTTGTGGTTTTACTTAATTAACTTGTGACGGCCCAAGTTTTATAAACCTGGTGCGTCAGTGATGACCAAAAGATGACCCGATAACGGATCCGAAATGCGGAAGCGAAAGATGAACAAAGCAAAAGAAAAGAAAAGTTTTGAGCACCCATTCGACACTCAACACTGAGCACCCATTTGACACTCGAACATGGTCGGTCATTCTGATCTATATGGCAGGTGTTCGGACGTTCTGACCTACATGGTTAAACATTCGGACGTTATGACATTCTAACGTTCTGACCTATATGGTCAGGCGTTCTGACCTTCATGGTCAAGCATTCGGACGTTTTGACGTTTTGATGCTTCAAACTGACATGGTCAAGCCTTCGGACGTTCTGACCTACATGGTCAGGCGTTCGGACCTATATGTTTAGCATTCTGACCTACATGGTCAAGCATTCGGACGTTCTGACCTACATGGTCAAGCGTTCGGACCTCTATGTTCAGTATTCTGACCTACATGGTCAAGCGTTCGGACATTTTGACCTATATGGTCAGGCATTGAGACCTACATGTTCAGCATTCTGACCTACATAGTCAAGTGTTCTGACTTTCTGACCTCTGAATGACAAAATAGAAATAAATTTAAGGCTAACCTTTAAGCTAAACATGCATTCCAAATGACCCAAAACAAGTGTAAAAACATACTTGTGTGAACTTTAAAATTAATGGCCCTTGGCCTCATGTTATACATATAAAATAGGCTATGGTATGCAAAAGTATAACATCAAAAGTAAGCATGCTAAACATTGGCATGTCAAACACAAAAATATTCCAAAGTGCTCATAAGCCTCTAAGGATGATGAGTATCCGAGAACATTATCTCTTTACCTGTAAAATAACCCAAACAACTAGGGTGAGTAATCAAGTTACTTGTAAAAAGAAACATATGCGTATACCCTAAAGTTTTAATATCATTGCAAGATCAATACAGACGAATACAAGGGATCATTCCACTTAACGTCTATGTTAAAGGTGTTCTAAGGGATCATCTTAAGCTAGCTTAAATGATTCTTTAACAACACAACATCAATATGGATGTACTAAACAACATCAAATCGCCAATAACCAAAATTACAAGTCACAATTAAGCATTAGTTGTCAACTTGGAATTGAATGTGAAACCAAATAGTGGGAAAACTTGGACATCAAATCCCGGAGTAAACCAAGACCTAAACGGTTATTCCGGGCATTAACACACTGGGAATACCACCCTACTGCGCACTATACAAAATGGGGAGAACTCGTACCTCCCGCACTAGAGCCAAACTCTAGCCATATGAATTGCAACAATGTCCCAAGAGAATCCACAATCATGATTAAGTTCAAAGCTTATATACAACAATCAGACGTTATGACCTATCAGGCGTTCGGACGTTCTAACCTACATGGTCAAGCGTTCAGACGTTCTGACCTCCGAACGACAAAACAGAAAGCAAAAATCTGGGCACGTAAACCACCTTCCATGCATAAGTAATTTGAAACCACACAAACCATGTCTTAGGGTTCCAAGTCTAGAATGGCATAATAAATTATAAGTCTTCATCATGATAAAACGTATAAAATAATACCACCAACTTATCAATTAAATCATACTTCAACAATAAGCTTTATATACTAAAAAAAATCAATAAGAATGTAGAATTATCATCACAATAAATATAGCAATTCAAGTTAATAAGAATTGTATATAACATTAATAATTCTACACAAAGTAAATACATATCATACATGCTTAAATCAATAAATCCTAAGCCACATGTGAGGATTTCCTATAATATGCAAGACTACAATATTAAAAGGCATGTACACAATATATATATTAAACCCCAAAGGATTATAAAACACTAAAGTATAAACATACTACCACCCCTACCTCAATAGAGAATTGAATCTTTATAATCCAAGCAACCAACCTTTAAAATGGAAAACAATTCTAGGGTTTTATAGAGGAGAGTGAGAGGAAACTTTTACTTCCCAAGGTAAGGAGTAAGGTGAGTGGAAGGGGGCCAAAATGAAGTCAAAAGCTCTAAGCCAAGGTTTTCCTTCAATGGGGGCTAGGTTCGGATGAGAGCAAAAGGGAATGAAGATGAGATAAATGAAATGTGGTGGGTGGAGGATCTAGTATACCTCCACTCATTTGGTGTTCTTACACTACCTCTCACACACACACAATGCAAGACTCAATTTGGTGCCTACATTTGTCACCAATCCATGGCTCATTCCTAGGCTTAATCCTAAGCCTACATTTGTTAACCATCCAAGCCAATAAGTGCACCTATCCTAGGCCAACAAGTGGGTGAATCTCTACCCTCCAAATGTCCAGAGATTAAGCTTCCAAGTCACTTCATCCTAATGCCAACAAGTGACACCATGAGAGTGTGACACTTGTCACACTTTCTAAAAATTGTAAAAAGGTCCTTTTTTAAAATATCTTCCAAATTAAATTCCAAAATGGTCTCTCAAGCGAAAAATAATTATTTTACATAATTACACTAAAACCCCAAAAATCAAGAATGTTTCTAAGAAAGTATGCATCCATGCCCTTTATGAAAAAAGTAAGCAACTAGCATGCTTTTCCTACAAAAGTAAAAATACAATTACCTTGGAAATCAAATATTATGGATGCATGCAGGGCCGGAATCAAATCTGAACATGTAAAGTGAGGTTATGCAAAGAAAAACGATAAATGGGAAAAAGACGAAATAAGGAAAAGGACGAAAAAAAGAAATTACCGAAAAAAAGAAAGGAAGAAAAATGACCGGGTCATTACAACCTACCCTCCTTAAAAGGATTTCATCCCCGAAATCAAGTCGTACCTAAAAGAGAGAACAAATTGGGATACCGAGAACGAACCTCCTGTTCGAGCTCCTAGGTAGCCTCCTCAATGCCGTGATGTCTCCGTAAGACCTTAACCAATGGGATGGTCTTGGTCTGCAAGACCTGTTCCCGTGAATCAAGAATCTAGACCAGACCCTCCTCGTAGGTCACATCCTCATCAACAATAACATATGTCCACCATAAAACATGCGATGGATCCAGCTCGTACTTTCTCAACATAGAGACATTTAAGACGTCGTGAACCTTATCCAGGTCTGGCAGCAATGCCAAACGATAAGCAACTTCACCGACGCGCTCCAAAATCTAAAATGGTCTAATGAACCTAGGAGACAACTTGCCTGTCTGCTAAAATCTCAGAAGTCCCTTTCGTAGAGAAATCTTAAGAAAGACGTGGTCCCCTACCTCAAAAGACAAGGATCTCCTCCTCCTATCAGCATAACTCTTCTACCTACTCTGACTTGTAGCCAACCGTTGCCGAATCAACTTGATCTTCTATGTAGTCTCAAAGACAATATCGTGACCCAAGGTGACTGCATCACCTACCTCGGTCTAACAAACTGGAGATCTGCAAGGTCTGCCATACAATGCCTTAAAAGGTACAATGCCAATACTGGTCTGGTAACTGTTGTTGTAGACAAACTCAACTAAGGGTAAGTAGTCTTCCCAACTACCCCTAAAATCCAAAATACAAGCCCGTAGCATATCCTCCAATATCTAAATGGTACACTCCGACTGGCCAGTCTAAGGATGGAATGTTGTACTGAAATAAAGCCCCGTATCAAGAGCCTCCTGAAAACTCTGCCAAAAATGAGACGTGAATCTGGGATCCCAATCCAAAACAATAGATACTGGAACCCCGTGAAACCTAACAATCTGCCCCACATACAACCCACTAAGTCTTTCTGCATCATCTGTCACTGCCATAGGCAAAAAGTGAACCGTCTTAGTCAATCTATCAACAATGACCCAAACAGCATCATTCCCTGCCTTGGATCTCGGAAGTCCCGTCATGAAATCTATAGTGATGTGCTCCCACTTCCACTCTACCACTGGTAGTGGTTGCAATAAACTTGCCAGTCTCTGATGCTCTGCCTTTACTTGTTGACAAATAAGGCATTTAGCCATGAATTGAGAAACATCTCGTTTTATACCTTTCCACCAAAACTGTCTCCGTAAATTGTGATACATCTTTATACTACCAGGATGAACTACGAGTCAAGAATGGTGAAAATCCCGAAGAACAACGTCATGACAAGACAAAGGAACAAACATCTTCCCTCTGTACTTGAGACCACTGTCTAAATGCAAGGTCCAACCCTTTACATTCTCACCGCCTGAAATCCGATTGTGGATGGACTTCGTCTCCCCATCCCCCTGCTGTGCCTCAATAACGCTGCTAACGAGAGTCGGTTGAGCCACAAGGCTAAAAAAAATAGTCGGTGAAACATCCTCATACGACTGTAAACCAAGATCTGCAAGCTCTTCTACCATCTTCCATCTGTGGAAAGAAATGCTAGCAAGAGTACTCCGTGACTTCCTACTCAATGCATCGGCTACCACATTGGCTTTCCCTGAATGATACTCTAACTCAAAGTCGTAGTCCTCCATGAACTCTACCCATTTGTACTGTCTCAAATTTAAATCCTTCTGAGAGAAGAGATATCTGAGACTTTTGTGATTGGAGAAAACCTCGAACTTCCCCCCATACAAATAATGTCTCCACCCTTTTAGGGCAAAGATAATTGCTACCAACTCCAAATCATGTGTCAAATAGTTCAATTTGAGAGTCTTTAACTATTGAGACCCATAAGCTACCACCCGTTCAGTCTGCATCAGAACACACCCCAAACCTTCTCGCGAAGCATCACAATAGACCACGTAACCCAAACCACGTTCAGGTATGATCAAAACTGGAGCCGATGTCAATTTGATCTTTAACTCCTGAAAAGTAAAATTACAAGCCCTATTCCATATGAACTTGACTCCCATGTGAGTAAGTCGAGTCATAGGTGTCGCTAGACGAGAGAAATCCCGAACAAATCTCTTGTAGTAACCGGCTAGGCCAAGAAAACTCCGAACTTCAAACACTATCTTCGGATGCTCCCAATCCATCACAGACTCAATCTTTTCAATCTTTGTATGAAAAGTGGTCTTGGATATATCCTCATCCTTAACCCTCAACTGATAGTAACCCAATCTCAAATCAATTTTTGAAAAGCATGTCGCTCCCTTCAACTGATCAAACAAGTCATCAAACCTAGGCAAATGATACCTGTTCTTGATCATAGCGTGATTCAACTTGCGATAATCGATGCAAAGTCTCAAAGACCCATCCTTTTTCTTCCCAACAAGAACTGGTGCTCCCCATGGTGAAGCACTAGGACGAATGAAGCCCTTAGCTTTTAAATCATCTAACTGACCCTTCAGCTCATCAAGCTCAACCGGTGCCATACAGTACGGTGCCATAGAGATGGGTGCTGTACCGGGAATGACATCAATAGCAAAAACAACTTCCCTTAAAGGATGTAACTCTGTCAGTTCCTTTGGAAAGACATCAACAAGTCAATTCCCTAGCCTTCTCTTTATAAGTTCAATCCATCATATTCACATTATTTACTATTTTTTGAAAGTTAAATTCGTAGGTTAAGTGACAAACCAATCGATTTATCATTTCTTTTATCAATTTATCATTTCTTTTATCAACTGGAGGAAGTAGTTGTATAATTCTGTTTGCCATAAACTAGCAATCCTTGTGGTTCGATAACCCCCTACTCTAGCATTAATCTGCAATGATGAATGTGCTATTGTTATAAGTGGTATTTTTAAGTGGTACACATTTGTGCGCATTACGCAACTATAATGGCATATGAAATGTCGAATCTTCAATGTGCGATTCCTTACACATGCATAGCATAGATAAATCAAATCTTCAATGTGCGATTCGTTACACATAATAACAATATTATCCAATATTTAAAAACATATTCATATGAATATACAACAAGTCCAAATCCATTATTTAAGCATAAAAAAAACTTCAAAAACATGATGAAATCAATGAAACAAATAAATAGAATTTAATTAAAATAAAATAATTAAATTCTCTAGATTTCAAAACTCCTCTAGATGACTTCAAATTCATATATGTGAAAGATCAAGTCATTACTATTACTAATATCAAGTTTAAAGTGAATTTTCATGCAAGGTACAACTATATACAATTCTAAAGTTCATATATAGACATGCATACAACTTATATTCACTTCAAAACACTTAAAACACAAAGCTTATAAACATATAAACACACCCTACCTCACTAGAGAATTGAATCTCTAGAATCTAAAGCAAACTAAGGAATTTCAAGAAACTGTTCAAGGGTTTTGTAGAGGAGGATGAGGGGAAGCTAAAGTCTTATAAGACTTAAGCTCAAATATCAAGGGAAAAGGTTCAAAATCAAGCTTAAAGCTCTAGGTCAAGGTTTGTATCAAAAGAGAGGTGAGAGAAAAGGAGATGAGGAAGAGATGAGTGAGTGGAGGAGTATGTATTCCTCCACTCACTATGTGCACTAGCACTACCTCTCTCACATACACACTTTGCATAATTGCAAAATATGTCCCTCCTCAAAAAATGAATTGTTTAAAAACCCTTCCTCCAAAAATAATCCGAAAATATTCCAAAACAATTGTAAAAAGACCCCTCTTCCAAAATATCTTGCAAATTAAATTGAAAAATGGTCCCTAAGACAAAAAATAATTACAAAATTTAATTGCACAAATACCCAAAAAAGCGAAAATGTTTCCGAAGAAACGATGCATCCATTCCCTTTATAGAAAAGTAAACAAGTAGCATGATTTTCTAAAAAAGTAAAACTACGTATTTCATAGAAATCAAAAGTTATGGATGCATACAAAGCCAAGATCAAATCCTAACACAAAAAGTGAGGATACGCAAAAGAAACGATAAACGGTAAAAAGACTAAAAAAGAAAAAAAAAATAATGAAAAAAGGAAAGGAAGGAAAATGACCGAGTCATTACATTCCACTCATCTTTTGGCTTCATCCTTGAAGACTAAAAACTTCCTTGCACCTTGTCCTACAAAACCTTTCTCTTGGATTTCATCTTTGCTCACTTTCCTTTGGATTCTAGAGAGTCTTTCTCTAGTGAGGCAGGAGGTGTAGTATCTTTATAATCTTTATATTTCTTTATGTTTTGAAGCTTACCATATATTGTATGCATGTTGTGTGAGTTGTAGAAATGTATATATATGAGGGTTATATATCTTGTCTTAGGTTTTCCTATTACTCAAAGCATGTGTATAATTATTATCTTGTAAAGTTTGTTATTTCATATGGTATAAGATTATATTACTACTGATTTCATGGAAATGTAATTGTGGTATCTTTATATTTTCTTGCCATTTAAATCATTATAAGCTTGCGTAGTATTATGTGGTTGTTTAATTAAATGTTTAAGACTTACAATATTAGCATGATTTGATTCTTTATATTGATATCGTCATACTAGTGTAAGGCTTATTCACAATGAGGACTTGTTAATATCATGTCATATTTAGTCTTAAAGACCTAGGAAATGGATTGTGTAGTTCCAACCTTAATTGTGCATGGAAAGTGATTTATGTGCATTGTATACATATGAACATGTTGTGACATTAATGTTGATTTTGGAAATACTTAGGGTATTGTTACTTTGACGTGGCTAGAATTCGGCTCTAGTACGGGAGGTATAAGTTTTCCCTAATTTTAGTGGTCATTTGGGTAGTTCCCAGCGGGTCAGTATCCCGAAATAGCTAATTTTGTCTTGATATAAGTGCTCAAATGTGACACATTTTAGCACCTAAGCTAAGGTATTTTAGTCCATTCATCTATCTTACTTTCATGTCTTAGATACTTATTTGTATTTTTAGCTCAATTTTGGAGCTAAGGAACAAAGTTGGAAAGGCCAAGAAACATGCACCAAGGGAACTTCAATCAATCGAAGGGAAGTCCTGATCAATCGAAGAGGTCTACAATCGATCGAAATGAGGCGGTGCCAGCTCAACCAATTGGTTAAAACCTGGAAGATATTTTCGAGCCATGTCAGCATCGATTGATCGAAGCTAAGTGTCCGATCAATCGAGAATCTTCGACCGATCGAAATGCCTGCTGGTAGTGAGCTGTCAAATTCCCGAGTGCGCCGACTTCTACCTAACTCGTGTAGCTGCGAATTTCCTCCAATCATAGGCTGTAATTCTGACTTGGTCCTTACTCAAAGGAGTGTGTAATTGATTTATTAAACATCATTGTAATAGATAGATATTACCAAAAATAGAAATAATTTTTCTTCTCTCTAGAACTAGGGTTTTTGGGAAGAAAGCAAGGATGAAGATAATGATGCCAACCTCCAAGCTAGCCCTTGAGGGTTCCATGACCACTACAATGAGTGGCTAAATCCTTCTCTTGGGGCTATAGATAGCCCCTAGGCTTGCTTCTCAAACCTAGTTTTTTGTGTATTTTTGGAGATTTTAGTTGTAACAAAAGACCATGAATAAATATAGATCTTGTAATTTCTACTTTATTTGTATGGATTAATGCTTTCAATTGATCATTTGGCTCTAGTCATATATCTATGTATGCTAGAATTGAAGTTCATGTTTATGTCTCTAGATTTAACGAAATTAATGCATGTCTATGTGTGTTGATGATGTTGATCTAGTGATGGTCAAGGCATGGTGCTTAATGGAACACTCTTGTGATTTATTTGATGGTTCACACTTGTTTCTTGATGGATTGTATCACATCTCTAGTTTAATTAGTTTAATTTCATGTCTCTAGCCTAGTGTAATGTAATTGCTTTAATTTCTTAGGTAGGTGAACAATCTATTCTTATTTCTTAATGTTCCATACTTGTGAATGCAAAGAGTACATGTCTCTAGATATTTGTGTGTGCGTTAATTGTGGTTTGATTGAATGGATATTGGTCTCATTTGATAAGTTGTGCTTTTCATTTAAATTCGCTAGACAATCTATACTTATTTGCCATCCATGCTTAGTTTCAATTAAATGTCACACACACACAAGTTGCAATCTAAATTTCCCCATTGATGTACAATTGCTAGTGTTTGATGAAGTGAAGTTTAGTGGTGACTCTAAGCCCCAAGACCTCTCTTCTATATCTTTTCCCTATTTTCTAGATTGCTATTTACTTGCATTAGTTTTAATTGCATTAAAGTTTAATTAAACAATCACCAACCATCTTTGATCATTCGACTTACTAATCCGATATTAATTTACATCACAAATATACCTCCTTTCCTATGGGATGATCCCTACTCACTCTATCTATATTTTTAGTTGGAAGCGGTAGTGGCATTTTCTAAATTTAAACTTGGCCACACTACACACTTTCATATTGCATGCAATTTGGGTGTCTTGACACAAGACACACTATTTTGGTTGCGTTACATAACCGGATTTGATGTCTAAGATATTCCTATTATGTGATTTCGTAATTCAATTCCAAGTTGACAATCATGTGTAATTGTAGCTTGTGATTTTAGTATTGGATATTCCTAATTTGGTTTGGTATACTCTATGTTACGGATTTCTTTAAAATGCTTCAACGATGGTTCTAGGATGATTCCTTAGCTTCACCATTGAACTAGACGTTAGGAAGCATGATCCACATAATAATCTATGCTACGCTTGCAATGCCATTGAAAACTTAGGTTATCCGTATAATGCACTATCCCACGAAGTAATTCAATTTACTCACCCTAGTTGATTTAATGTTTTTCAGGCAAGAAGGTACTCTTCTTGGATGCACATTATCCTTAGCTTGGATTTGTTTTATGTTTTTGGACATCTTTTGTACAATATTCACATGTAAGTGTTAGCATGTTGTATGTATCTTTTGGGGTTGCAAATGTGTAACATACTTAAAAGCTTGCTTAGCTTCCTTTTGATGGGAGAGGATGGATTTGGAACCTACTTCTCAGTGAGTTCTATAATCATTTCCATCCAAGTACTCTCTTTTGCATTAATTTGACATGTATGTAACGAGGCCAAGGGCCATTTACTTTCAATGTATGTAAATTATAACACTTTGTATCAAAATGTTCATTTTTGACATTTCATGCACTTGGGGGCATATTCGTCTTTTCCCTTACCTTATTTTCATATGGGACTGACCTTAGAGGTCTTAGGGATTTTCTTTAGGCTGGGGAAACAATGTACAAAAATTGAGTTTTCTTCTTTTTGCAATTTTAGTAATGGTTACTATTAATCAATTTTTTTTTTACAACCATACCGGCCACTCTGGGACATCCGGGGGTCATTTGGGCGTATTTAACACCGCATATTCAATTTAGACCTTGGAAAACCTTTCCAGTAGCCTACTTTCAGTCCTTAGGCAGAATACAAAGTTACTGTTCATGCATTGGACAGATTTTTCACCCAATATTGCAACAGTCATATCTCCCTCATTCCAGATCCAAATTAGGTCATTCTTGAGTCTAAGTTCAAAGAATTTAAGTTAAATTTCCAATGGTACCAATCTAATTTTTAAATTCCAATCCTTGGGTGAAAATCACTTGACCAGGAGGGGGTATTTTTGGGAAATTATGACTAAAAGTCTTAAAACCTCTTGGGATGTTATGAATTGATTATATTGGATTAAGTACACTTCATTTGACTTATTTTGAGCAAATATCTCCACCATTGGGTGAAATGACCATTTTACCCCTAGTTCCGTATTTTCTCTATTTTTACCCTTTTACCCTTTTGACTTTACCTTTGGAATTCATCTTCTACTTGAGTCTCGTGACTTTTTAGAAGGTCACTTTGTTTTCTTAGAGGTAGTTTATATCTCTACATACCTTCTTTCTTTTCTTGCTTCCGCGATTCGGACTCATTATCGGGTTAGTTTTTGAGTTACTCGCTGACACTCTGGGTTATAGAAATTCAGGCCATCACAAGTGATATCAGAGCATCTGGGTTTGAATACCTTAGGATGACGGGTTTGGGTTTTCTTCATACCTCATATTTGCTTGGCATTTGTGTGCTTAGATGCTTAAGTGTTTAAAACTTTTATTGCATAACTAATATAATTTAAGTGCTTATGTGTTTTGCAATGTAGGGTTTATCGGTGCATTCATTTGATGATTTGCATTAGGTCATGAACACTTGAATTTGATTAATGACTTACATCTGTATTAATCAATTTTCTTGGTACTCATTTGTCTTTGATTTAGACGGATTGGTACTCATCTTTATTAATCAATTTTCTTGGTACTTGCATCTTTCAATTTTAATGTAATGAGCATGACATATGATGTATGCTAGATTAGACTTGTATATGCAAGATTATTGTTGCATGCTTAGCATGATATAGGATTGGTCATTGAAGGCATGAGTTAATGTTAAGTTGCATGGTAAGTTAGGCACATGGTGTCGTAATGGATGTGTATAGTTGCTGTTTCAGCACTTTTATTTGAGGTTTGGTTGTAATTATTGCCATGGTTTTGTGGTGGTATAGGTTGTTATTGACCTAGCATTGGTTTTAGGCTAGGTGGAGAGACACCTTTTGTTTAAGCTCTTGTGAGATGAGTCTCTCATCTTAGCCATAGTGCTTTATGGATTGTTTGTGAGATTGATGGTTTTGGAATCTGGGTATCGAGAGGGATTTGTTAGTTTCAAGCCATGGTGAGGTCATGTGCCTCTTAGTCTTCTTTGTTTGTTTGGATTAATTCCTCTGAAATTATGGTTTTTTTGTGGGTGGGTACGTTTATGGGTGGGTGTATGGCACTGGCATGCTACCGTACTGGCTAGCTACAGGTGTAGTTTGGATGGAATCAATGTTGGCTTTTATTTTGATAGGCGTAGTCCTTTTAATCAATTACGATGACAATATGAGTTTGAGGGTGTTAGAGGCGTAGGGTCTCTTGAGTTTTGTTTTGAGCATCCTGTGCTGGGACGGTGATTAATGGTTGTTTTGAGTTCAGTCGTAGTGATTGATTTGATTGTTTGATCGTATGGCTAGGTTTGCCATTTCTTTTGAGTTCTTTTTGCATGACGGCGCTTTTAGGATTAAGTCAATTGATTGATGTTTCGAGTAGTGCAAGCATTACATTGCTAGTATCACTTGTAGTGTCGCCTTGGGGTTTAGAGATGGATTGTCTGGGTCTTACCATTGTGGTAAGGACTTGCATTTTTTTTTTTTTTTTTTGACATGTTGTTGATATGTTAGTTCTTGGAGTTGGATCATGGTTAGGACTGATCTCCTTTTTACTCAGACACACTAGTACATGACGTCCATAGGGTTCATTTCTTGTATCTTTTTCTATAGTTTCATTTACTACCATGTTAGTAGTATTATTTATGATATCACGATGCATGATGTGTGTGGGTGTGGAGGTATCTCCACATTTATTTATTTTTCTTATTACCTCTATGAGTAGGTAGATTTATTTTCTTATGACGGTTGCATTCCCTTGTTATATGCATTGATTGCCATGTTTAGTGTTATGTATTTCATTTCGCATGATATGTGGTGTCTAGGTAGGGTTTCCTTTTGGTTCATTTTGGGAGAGCACGAGCTGGGTGTCGTGATCCTTTTTTTTTGCGCGTGGCGTGCAAATGGGTTTTTGTAGTTGGTTACATTGTGGAATTCCTTGTGAAGAAGTTCTCACACTTTGTTTTGTCATGGGCTGTCCACTTCCCTAGGTGAAGAGGATGTTTCATTTATCATGTAAGTTGTTGGCACTTGTGGGAGAGCAAGGCTTTTCCTTTTTTCTTGGCTCGTGTTAGGGACTTCACAGGGAGTGACTCTTATTTCTTCATTGCATTGTGCATGGGTGTAGGTTGGTAGATTTGTGGGGATCACCATTTTTGTCTTGAGTCCTTGGTGAGGATTTAATTAATTTTGGTTAACTTACATCCATACAGGGGTGACATTTTTAATCTTGGTGTCTTTTGTTTTAGAGATAGAATTATAGTGTTGTCCTTGTTGGGACTGGTGGTTTTCATTTTGTGTTTTCCCTTAGGGAGTTTTAGCCGTGGTCGTTAGCGAAGTTTGCTGTGCTCGGTGTGAGTGGTTTACTGTGAGGTTATTTTACGGGGCACGTGTGTTAAAATTATTGAGGATTCATTTGATTCACTGAGTGAGCTTGATGCTCTTTTAAGGATATCTTTGGAGACTTATTTCAAGTTAGAGTCTTGGATGTGGTTGATTCTTAGAAGATGTTTCGAAGGATCGCATTTGGATATGGTTGTTTGTAGAGTCTCTTATTCTAGATATGGCTAGATTTGGGTTGAGGGATCATGATTTTGGTAGTTGTTTTATGGATTGATGATAAGGATTGATAGAGGTAGAAATGTATGTACTTGGAGGAATTTTGTTCCAGCTTGGTATTGCCAAGCATGGTTTGGGAGATTCGATTTGTGATTGTTGTCGGATGGAGGTGTTGTATTCTAGTTTTGACAAGAGATTAGCATAAGGATTGTTATTAAGGTTTTTACATGATACTTATGGTTAAGGTATTTGTTGAGATTTATGCACTTGATGATAGAAATCGAGGTGTTTGTTTTGTGGAGATTCTCATATGAGAGTTATATTTCTTCCTGGATCAAATCCGCTTTTGTAGATTTTCGGGTTAATGGTCAATGATTGTTTCGTTTGGGAAGTGATTGTGGGAGTGTGAGGTAATGTATCGTGGTTTGACTTGAATGGTTTGTTTTGGAGATAGAGGTATTTTTAGGGATTAAGGATTTTTATTGAGGATGGTGTGTTAACGAATAGTCATGTGCAGATTAAGGGATTTGTGGTTTTGATGGTTTTGTAGGATTTGATCCGATTAATTTTCGTACCATGTTTTTGAGACTTGTAGTTGTGTACTTGTTTGTACCTTTGGTTATTTAAGTGATCTTTTGATCCTATGATATGTTGATTATGATCGTGGGCAAGGTTTAGCCTTCCTTTGATACTATTGGAGTTAATACGTTTTGGGGATAAATCGTTTTTGTTTTTGATGATTGGTTGTTTAGCCATGTGATAGTATGACTTGATTTTCATGGGTTTAGATTGAGAGACTGTTTCGTCTCAGGATTTGATGTACTGGGTGATGATGGAAAGCTTTTGTCTTGGGTTATATGCACCTTTGGGGTTTTATTCGATGTTTGAGTTTTTATGTGTAGTGTGGCCATGTGTTCATCATTCTTTTGAGGTTGTGTTATGTCATGAGCACATTGGTGCAAATAACATAGGGATGGGGCCACTTTTGGCAAAGGTTATTGTGTGCATTGTGTTATAAGTACGTGGGTGCAAATGACATTGATTTGTACATTTTCTTTCAGCTCTAGGATCAGTGATATAGAGTGTTATATAGGATACTCGGAGATGTACTCTGTAATTATCATAAGTTGACCTTTTGTTTGGTCAAGGCTGGATTGCAGGGACGAAATCCCTTTTAAGGTGGAGAGGTTGTGATGACCGTGTCATCTTTTCATTTTTTGAGATATTTTTTTATTTTATTACTATTCTTATTTATTTTATTATTTAATTTTTATTTCGTTTCTTGTCACCTTAGGGTTTTGGAGGACCCGAGGTAAGGTTTGGTGTCCGGAATGGATTTCTGACACTTCATGCATTTAATTTAATTTATTCTATTATTAATATATTATTTAATTATGTAGCAAAGCATGCTTATTTTATTATGTTTCCTGATAAGTGCTCAAATGTGACGCATTTTAGTACCTAAGCGAGGGTATTTTAGTCCATTCATCTATCTTTATTTTCCCGTTTTAGTACTTATTTGTGTTTTGTCTATTTTAGGTCAATAAGGTTCAAACAGGCTAAAAATGGTCTATT
Organism: Cornus florida; assembly: GCF_030987335.1. Taxonomy (NCBI): domain Eukaryota; kingdom Viridiplantae; phylum Streptophyta; class Magnoliopsida; order Cornales; family Cornaceae; genus Cornus; species Cornus florida. The sequence continues at coordinate 72,914,525 of NW_026775573.1, read as the reverse complement.
ACAGCCTTTTTGGAGTCAAGCAAAAGTTCCGGGAAGATTTCAGAAAAATCCGAAAAAAGGTTAAAAATGCTGAATTTTTGGATGGATCGAGATTTTTTGAATCGATCGAAGATATTTTGGATCGATCAAAAATACGCTGGCAGCAAGCTGTCTTATTCCCACGCGCCCGAACTCCACCTACCATATAGTTGCGGGATTAGATATTTTAAGAGCTTATTTTCTGACTTGTTCACTACTCCAAGGACCTTGTATTTAAAAGAAATTGAACCATTTTGTAATCTATCTAAAATCTTTAGTCTTCAATTTTATTTCATTGCAATATCATTTTCTCTCTCTAGAAATGTTAGAGATTAAGGTTTGAAGAAGAGAGAAGAGTGGAGGCTCCAAGAACACATCTCAAGATCTACACACACTCTCTCTCTTTAGAATTCATAAAAGAAGAAGAGGAAGAAGATGGAGCCATGTTTGGAGATTGCCTTTGAGGGTTCCAAGATCACACCCACCTCCTCTATGATTGGCTAGACTTCTCCTTGGGGCTTGGATGAGCCCCAAGTTTGTAATCTAAACCTCTATCTTTTTCATACTTTTTGGGGATTTTATCTTGTGATTAGTCTTTTAGCCTTGTGAATAAAATGAATCTTAGTTTATTTCTATGATTTAATTCTTCCTTTTAATTCTCTAGTTTATTTACATGTCTATGTGTGATTTGTGACGACCTTGGTTTTTAGGCCAACATGTCCTGTGACGAACCGTAAGGATGATCCGATAACGGATCCGAAATGCGGAAGCAAAAAATAGAAAACAAGACTCTAAGAAGTCAAAGTGACCTTCCATGAGGTTGCAGAACTCAATGAGAACTGATGCGGAGGCAAAAGATCAAAAATATGACAAATAAGCCCCCAGGGGCAAAATAGTCATTTTTGAAAATTTGAATTTAGGTGCCACCGATCACACCGCTGGAAACACAACAAAAAAATAATCAGGATGGACTCAATAATCGCATGATTCGGAGTTCGGACGAAGGAAAAACGGCCTGACGAAGAAAAACGAGCACTTAAGGCTAAAAGGGTAAACTGGTAATTATCCAGGAAGATTCGGGTACAACCGAGCACACCGTTGGAAAGACAGCGAAAAATTAATCAAGTTCAAAAAAAAGTTCACTCGATTTGGAGTCCGGACGAGGGAGAAACGAGGGTTTGAAGTTGAGACGTCGCGGCGGCCCGACGAAGGCCATGGCGCACATGGTGCCCATGCACGAACCCACCGGCGCCCATGCCGTCGCCCAATGGCATGCACAAGTTGACAGCAAGGAAAAAAAAAAAAAAGAAAAAAAGTGAGATTCTAGAACTGAGGCTTGAAACGGAGGCCAAGACGAGTTTTTATGGAAAAACACAAAGAAGAAACCCCCCTAAAATCGAGTTTTCTATCCGACTAAGCGGACGGAATCGAAAAAAACTCACTGTGAAATCCCCAAAATGCCCCTAGATCAGAACTGGACAGGAGGGCAAAAAGCTGCTACAGGATCAATCTACATCTGAGATCAAAAACGAGCAAGAAGATGAATTTCTCTGAAAAAATACAAAGAAGAAACCCCCCTAAAAATTGAGTTTTGTATGGGACTCATGAGAGAATTGAGTTTTGTATGGGACTCATGAGAGAATTAAAAAAAAAATACAATGTAGAATGCCCGAAATGCCCCTCCATGAAATCTAGTCATGGAGGACCAAAAAGCTGCTAAATAAAAAAAACAGAAAGCTAAACTTTACGATGAATTTCTGATACCAAGATGATGTTTTCTAGAAAAATATGAAGAAGAAACCTCCTCTAAAATCATGTTTTCTAAGCGACTATGTCGAAAGAAGAAAATAGAGCTGATGTGAAAAGTCTATAATGCCCCTAGAACAGATTATGCAACAAAATTAAAAAATGATTCCATAGGAGGCTCAAATCACAAAGGAAAGGGTTTTTCCCAGAAATAATCATGCATGCAAACGTAAATGGTGATTTTGAGTGCGCGGGAATGGTCCACGGCTCCCAGAAATGGCCGAGTCAAAATCCGACCCCCCAACGGCTAAAAAGGCGAAAATGAACTTGAAATGGAAAATATGGAAACCAAAAATAGGAAATGGTTTCAAATGACCATTTGGCCCTTGGCCACACTTCATACAAGATAAATGTGACCTAGTGGAGGTGTCGGAACACACTTTGCACCACCCGATTTGAAAATGAACCCTTAAAGGCTCGGATTTTACTATTTAGCCCAAAAATGTAATATGTGAACTAAAATGCAAAAATGAAAACTAAATGGTGTTTGGCCCTTGGCCATACCTCACATATGGCAAATGAATGCTAAAGGATAAATTACATACACAATACACGCACCGGTGCGAAAATGACATAATATCTCATGAATTTTCAATATTTCCATAATGAAGTTTGTTAGTAAAAGTGCATAACATACATAATATATGATATTGGCCTCCGGCCTCATTACATACACATCAAAAGAGTGTCAAAAGGTACACTTAAGTGTACATTACATGGCTTAAACAATAAGTACAAGTTTTGTCAAAATAAACAAAAGTAAACATGATATGCTACCATGTGCATATTCAATATCATTAAAAATACTTCAAAACTTCTAGCATGTCTAAGAGTGTTGTGTATCCCACAACAAAGCTTCTTTACCTGCAAAACACCCAGTAACTTTGGGGTGAATAAATAAGTCTAACAAGTTTATTCGTAGGGGACGAGCATGCATGACTCGATTTCTTTAAGATTTTTAGACAACATGAATCATTTCAAAAAGGGATCATGTCACATAACGTCTATGTCAAAGATTAGACTCAAGGATCATCCTAAGCTATCTTAGATCATTTCTAGCATAAATCACATCATCTATGCAATTCAAACAATATGGAAGCACATTATACAAAGCAATAAGATAAAGGTTCTTAAAGGTATCAACTTGCAATCTAGAATACAGAAACAACTAAAGTGATCATCCCACCTAACGTCTATGTTCTAAATAAGTCTAAGGAATCATCCTAGACCATGTAAAACACTCAAAACACAAATTACAATTTCAATGCAATCTAGCCACATAAAAATATGTTATACAAGGCAACAAAATACAAATTCTTAAAGCTATCAACTTGAAATCTAAAGCACGAAAACAACAGAAGTGGGTCATGCCACCTAACGTCTATATTCCAATTGAATCTATAGGGTCATTACTAAACTACATTAGAACATCAAAACATAAATCACAATATCGATGCCATCTAACCAACATTATAACTTAAACAATAACATGATACAAGTTTTGTCAAAATAAATAAAAGTAAACATGATATGCTAACATATGCATATTCAATATCATAAAAAATACTTCAAGACTTCTAGACTATCTAAGAGTGTTGTGTATCCCACAACAAAGCTTCTTCACTTGCAAAACACCCAGTAACTTCAGGGTGAATAAACAAGACTAACAAGTTTATTCGTAGGGGATGAGCATGCATCGACTCGATTTCTTTAAAGATTTTTAGGACTAACATGATATAGTTCAAAAGGGATCATGCCACCTAACATCTATGTCAAATATTAGACTCAGGAATCATCCTAAGCTATCTTAGATCATTTCTAGCATAAATCACATCATCTATGCAATTTAAACAATATGGAAGCACGTTATACAAGGCAACAAGATAAAGGTTCTTAAAGGTATCAACTTGCAATCTAAAGCACGAAGACAACAGAAGTGGGTCATGCTACCTAACGTCTATGTTCCAATTGAATCTATAGGATCATTCCTAAACTACATTAGAACATCAAAACACAAATCACAATATCGATGCCATCTAACCAACATTAGAACTTCTAATACAACGCGTAAAGCATGGTTTGTCAAAGTAAACATCCTGAAACTTAAAACGAGAAAACAAGTAAGAAACAACAAGTTATAACATCATCTAGTTATCAACTTAAAATGAAATGCGAAATCAAATAAAGTGGATACTTGGACGTCTCGCCGGATCAAACCGACAATGTGGTTACTTTAGGGTAACTAGCCCATAGGTAACCTCCCTATGTGCGCACTAGACTATATAGAGGGACTATCCCCCGTACTAGAACCACGTCCTAGCCGTAGCCAAACAACAACATCCCCAAGTTTCCAAAATCAATAAGTTGTGCAACAACGTATATATCAGCATGTATATACAAGATAATCAACTATCTACCATGCACAACCAAATTTGGAAACCTATACAATACATGCTCTAAGTCCACAACTAATATGATATGATGAATGTCGAATCTTCAGTGTGCGATTCGTTACACGCTATGCATGAAAATGTTAAATACGAAATGTGCAAATCATTACATAAGGCAACGATATATTCAATAAGGAAAACATATTCTCAAGAGTATAAACATAGCAACTATGTTATCCAATGCTCAAAACATAACCAAATGAATATACAACAACTCCATGTCTAGGATTTTGATATAGAAACGACTTTCAAACACAATTAAATTCATGGCTGAATTAGATAGAATTTAATTAAATAAAAATAATTAAATTCCCTAGATTCTAATTCAATTCCAAATAACTTCAAATTAATACATATTAAAAAACATGGCATGGTCATCACATATATCCATTCTAAAACTCAATTAGGTTATTAGAACAACAAAGTAGAACTCTAATTAAATCATACTAATTTAATTACCAAGGTTCTAAAGCAACTTCAAATGGTCCACAATTAATATATATTGGTAAACAAGTCATAGCCAATACAAATATCAAGTTAAAATCTTAATTAAGCTAATGGGACTACAAAATAGATTTTAATTAATTCTTTTAATTAAAATCTCTAGATTTTCAAACTTAACCAAATGCTCTCAATTTAACATATCTTAGAGAACATGCTAAGGACTAATGTAATATCACATTACAAGTTTATTTCATTCAATTTACGACCATGTGAATTAAACTTTCACTAAAGTTAAATATAAAATAAAAGTTGCAATTCTCATGCAATTAATCCCAATTTAATATATGTGAACAACCATACCAAAGCCTAATTTTCTAGCATGCCACAATTCAATTCCAAATTGTATATCACCATGAGGATTAAATCTTAAACAAGGAAATTAATTAAATGAAAGGTTTCAAAACCTCACCGAATATTCTAAATCAAATCTATGTGAAGCTATATGGTATGTAGATCAAGAATATCAAGTCGGAATTTAAATGGAGTGAATAGTGCACTCGGGGCAAATTAATTAATTAAGTTAATTAATAATTACTAATTTTCAAAACACCTCCAATTACTTTCAAATTCAACTATGTTGAAGAGCATGCTAAGGCCAAATATAATATGCTATCACACATTGATTTCAAGTTAGTTAAGGCCACATGAATTAATATTTTATTCAAGATAAATATTAAATAAAATCTTCATTTCTTATCCAAATGCTCCAATTTTAATATATGTTAATCAACATATCAAGGTGTAATATAATGTCAAGCCATAAGTTTAAAACATGCTATAACTCACTGAGAAAATTAAATTTCATACTAGAAAATAAATAATCAAAAATTCTAGATTTAATATCCAAGCATGCAATTGAGTTGAATAAGAATCACAAGCATATAATAGAGCAAGAAAGTAAATTATAACACCCCCTACCTCAATTTGAGATGAAAACCTCAAAGACCCACAAAAAAAAAAGTGTTCCGAATCCGCCGAAACCGAAGGGTTTTGTCGGGGACAACACGATCTACATGAATCCGAAGGAAGCCCAATGAAAATCACAACTTGACCTCAAACCCAAACTCAAGAAATGGTCAAAAATGAATTCTAATAAGGGGGAATGGTAGAACACGTCGAGGGAAACAAAAAACGTGAAAGCCGAAGACTTTTCACTTAAGAAAAGTAAATCAAAGGAGGAGAGAGAAGGTGGCAGCTCCATGGGCATCCATGGCTGCTCCAGGTCATACAAGGGGAGTGGGGAAGATAAAGAATGAAACATCTCAACCCCATTTTATAGAAATCTCAAAAAGTGCCCCGAACAGGCCCCGCCGAGTCCGGAAAAGTGAATTTTGAGCAAACGCACTCAAACGGAAAAACCCCGTGAACAAAAAAGATTCAAAATGAGAAAATATGAACAATGGAAGAAACGGCATTGAAAACTGAGTCCCGAGCAGAAAGTTATGCCCCGAACAAGTTTGGCGGCAATAAGGTCCAGAAATTCTAAAACTGGAGAAAAACAACCAGAAGGAAATTCTATGAATTTACTAGTCAACGAAAAGTGAAAATGAATCCCATACGAGAATCTAGGCTCCAGACGAGATATTTTACAATAACTTTCGTTAATTACACAATGGCCCCTACAAAATGGGTTAACTGCGAAAATGCCCCAGAATGAAAATATCTTCCAAAAGATATTTTCTTAGATACCCCTGATATAAAATATCTTCAAAAGATATTTATGAAAAATACCCCATGAAATGAAAAAGATTCTAAAGAATTGTGCATCCATGCCCCTATGGGCACCGGGAGCAACTAGAGTACTTTCTTGCAAAAGTAAAGATACGTATTTTGAGGAAACCACTTAAGATGAAGGCATGTGAAGTCAAAAACTAACTCCGAGCATGAGAAGTGAGGTTGTGCCAACAATGTGACAAATGGGGAAAAGACAGAATAGGGAAAAGGACGAAACAGGGAAAAGGATGAAAGGCGCATAGTGTCCGGAAAGTGAAAATGCGAAAATGACTCGGTCCTCAAAGGAAGTTGTCAATTCACATGAAAGAGTCTCAGAAACCAATTCCGAGCACTCGAGATGACACTAAGCGACACGAAACAGAGCTCAGAAAAGAAAATTAAACGAAAAAAATTCATTCGTAAAATTTCAGGAAAAATGAAAGGATGGCAAATGACCGGGTCGTTACATGATTAAATTGGGAATTATGTCTCACATGATTCATATGATTTAATCCATCCTATTGATTCTCTTTGTGATTACATATTGTCTTATGTGTGATTATTTGGAAATTGATCTCTACACTTTCTCTATGTTGGTTGCATGTCTATGTGTGATTAATTAAGAATCTAGCGATGGCTATACATGGTTTTCATTGAATGGATTTGTCAATTAATTTGATGGATTATTCTTATACTTGATGGGTTGTTCTACAATTTAATTCATGTTTGTAGGTAGGTAGACAATCTTTACTTGATTTGATATTTTATTACTTATTGTTGCAAATTCCATGATTCTCTAAATTGATGTGTGCTACAATTGTGACTAGTTTGATGGGTCATGCTTAGAATTGATGGGTTGTACTACACTTAGTTTATTTGTCAGTTAGGTAGACAATTCATACATGAATTTGATGGTCCATACTTTATATTGCAATTGGTAGTCGCATTTTGTTCACATGAGGGTTTTCCCCAAATTAGTTGAAAGTGTGTGGTTTGGTGAACAAGCTTGGTGGCAATTTCGTTGCACCCCAAGACCTCACTTCTCATCTCTTAAATCCCTATCTCAACTTAGTTTATTTTAATTGCATTTTAATTAATTATTTTCTTGAGTAATCAACCAACCCAACCTTCCTTTGCAATATTTTAATACATTAGAGTCGAAGTTAAATTCTAACATGTATAATCTCTGTGAACGATCCCTACTCGCTATACTTCATTAGTTGTAGTAGCGGTTTTTATAAATATAAATTTGACTAAAAAGGCTTCCTAAACCACATTCATATTTTGACCTTGCGAAGCGACCTCTCGCATTAAAAAGTCAGTTTTCTAAACACTTAGAAAGGGGCTCGTCATTTCTGTAAGGGTATATGTGCTTTGTTTCTTCAGGGACATTTTCATTTTTGGGGTCTTTGTGCGATTATCTTTTGGAGATATTTTGTTTAGGAACCTTTTTGCAATTATTTTTGGGGATATTTTGGAGAGGGACCTTTTTGAAATTTTTGGAAGTTGTATAAGTGTCACTTTTTCATTGGACCATGTGTTGACTGGTGGTTAGTGACATGTGGAAGGATTGGATGATGCCAAGTGTAGAGTGGATTTTATTTTTTGTGTGGAGGCTTTTGGTGGTGACAAGTGGAGGGTTGTGATGGATGTTTGTGTGTGAGAGGTAGTGCTAGTCTTGGTTAAGTGATATGTATATCACATTATGAGTGAGATTTGTTGTGATTTCATCTTCTTCATCTCATGTTCTCTCTCCTTCCCCTATTGTTACACACCTTAGAACTTAGATTAACCCACCTTGCCCTCATCTTTTGGCTTCACCCTTAAAGACTAAAAGCTTCCTTGCACCTTGGCCTCCAAAACCTTTCTCTTGGATTTCATCTTTGCTCACTTTCCTTTAGATTCTATAGAGTCTTTCTCTATTGAGGTAGGGAGTGTAGTATTGTAATACCCCTAATTTTAAAAGGATATTTTTGGTATTTTATTTTTGATTTCATGGTCTTTTTGATTGGATTAATTGTTTTTATTATTGTGTTAAATTAACTTGCATGTATTTTAATAAATTGTTAATTATTTGATTAACTGTTAGTTATTTGATTAATTGTTAATTATTTGGTTAATTGTTAATTATTTAATTGGTTTAATTATTTTAGAGGCAACTTAACTGTTTTAAATTATTAGGGTTTTGTTAATTTCATTGTGTTTTATTCTGAGCCGACCTGTAGGTGGTTTAGGATTAAGGTTAGGGTTTCAACTTAAGCCTATAAATACATATGTTTACGTCTGCTAAGGGTTTTTGTAAACCCTATTCACCATAGTCACGTATACAGTGATACAGAGGGTTGTGAGGACAGAGAAACAGACAGTGAGTAATTTACAGAGAGGGCTTAGGAAGGCAGAGCAAGGAAAACTAAAACTTAGAGACGTGGATTCAGTGTTTCAACTTTGAAACTTAAGGCAAGTCTTATTCTTCTCTATCTCTTTAATTTGTGTTCTGTGCATGCTTAGGAAGACTCCAGGGATTAAACTAAGTTGTAATTACATCTTTTAAACATGTTTAATCAGAATATTGAAGCATTGAATAAATTTGGTTTCAATTGTTTTAACAGTTCAGTATGGAATCTTGTTATCGTTGCTTTAAAAGTTGATGTTTAATTCAATTCTAAGTTGTATAATTCTGCCTTGTGATCAATCTGGGATGAGGATGGAACCTTAATACATGTATTAAAACTATATTCAGTGTCTGGAAACCACCGGGGTTGGAGAAGAAAAGCAGTACAAGGGAAACGGCTCTTAAGGGTATGAGAGACGGCTCCCAAAAGGAGGGAGCCGCCTCCCACAAAGATAGAGCCGGCTCTCTAGGGTTGAGAGCCGGCTCTCAATAGCCTAGAGCCGGCTCCCAAGGGTGGGGAGCCGGCTCCCAAGGGTGGGGAGCCGGCTCCCCTTTAATGGAGAAGGCTCTCCAAGTTTCAGAGCCTTCTCTCTTTTTTGTTTTTGCGCATACTGAGTTTGAATGGACTGTTTGGCTGAGACTAAGTTTCTGAAACTGTTTCAAGGCTACTAAATGATGTAATAGACTACTTAAGACTTATATATGAATTGAGAAGCAAGCTTATATCCAGGAATTTGGGATGGAATTAGCCTAGGTTTCAAAGTAAACCTGTATGGAGTAACATTAAACATAAATTGGTAATTGCTCATTGTTTTAGTAAGTTGGTTTCTCTGCATGTTTTGAATTATAAATCATGTTTTGTAGTTGTGTTATAAGCATACTGTTATTTAATAATATGCATGCTTAGTGGGAATTAACTGATGATTAAATCTGTTATCAATTGTATCTATTATGACACTGTTCGGAGGAGCTAAGTGTATAGTTTTACTTTACCATATTAACGGACTATAATTGGGATTCAAATTCTTATATTGGATGCATAAATTGGTTATATATATGTTAAATTGTATTTGTGCTTGCTCTAGGATTGGTTGATGACTATTTAATACTGTATTATCAACCATATTAACTGGAGGATGGTATGTACCGGTATGGGACGGTGACATACTAGATATGGACTAGATTAAATACTAAGTCCTATCCAACATGGATTAAGGTATGGATTAATCATATAGGTTAAGTCCATCACCTACTTGTGTCATATCTATTGAGAATTAAATGACCTACTATGGTTTCAAGATGGATTGGTTATACATATATCAGACCACTACACAGATGGATGGTATTTTGTATTAGGAGGAGTACGGACTTTATATATATTTTATATGGTGCCGTGGTATGAGCTTGAGTCTCATGACCATGGTTAGGGTGCGTATATCGCCTAGGATGGATAGCTGGACAGAGGTGTTGTTCCCTGGTAGGTCTAGATACATATGACCACAGTATGTGTGATTTGCATGGTATCTCTATTCAAGCTGAGACAATCCTTTTTGGACTAGTGAGCGTCCTATAGTGTGTACTATATACATATATAGACTATTCTAGATATTGTTGAGTCTTCCTAGGATGTATATGCGTATCGGATTACTGTTTGGATTGTAGTAGATCAGGACTTGCGTGTGGGCCTGACACACTTCTTTATTTTTCAGGTGCTCGTCAGTTCCAGGGTTAGAGTTTAGACGTACAAAGCAGATACAGCTATTCATTCCTCCGATTATGTAGGAATCTTCTCTATGTTAGTTTTGGATTTTCTTTTTATTATTATTTCAGTATCTTTTGGAGAATTTTAATAAAGGGTCCAATGGATGGATTCCCGAGTTGTAAACTTATGGAGTTTTGGATTATCAGGTTTCAAGTATTTAATTATAAAGGATTTTATTTCTAGATTCTTTCAGCTTATGATATTTATTTCTTATTTTATCTTGTATTCTATATTCGGTTACATATTAATTGTTTGATATCCTTCGGGTTTGGGCCTGGGCCTGATCAACCCGTGTCTCGGATCCGAGGGGTATCACAAGTATATTTATAATCTTTGTGTTTCTTTGTGTTTTGAAGCTTACCACATATTGTATACATGTTGTGTGAGTTGTATAAATGTATATATATGAGGGTTATATATATTGACATAGGTTTCCTATTACTCAAATCATGTGTATAATTATTATCTTGTAAAGCTTGTTATGGTAGAAGATTATATTACTAGTGATTTCATTGAAATGTAATTCTAGTATCTTTATAGTTTCTTGCCATTTAAATCATTATAAGCTTGTGTAGTATTATGTGATTGTTTAATTAAATGTTTAAGGCTTACAATATTAGCATGATTTGATTCTTTATGTTGATATCATCATATTAGTGCAAGGCTTATTCACATTGAGGACTTGTTAATCTCATGCCATATTTATTCTTAAAGACTTAGGACATGGATTGTGTTGCTCCAACCTTAATCGTGCATGGAAAGTGATTTATGTGCATTGTATACATATGTAAATTTTGTGACATTAATGTTGATTTTAGAAATGCCTGGGGCATTGTTACTTTGACATTGCTAGAGTTTGGCTCTAGTGTGGGAGGTATTAGTTGTCCCCAATTTTAGTGGCCACTTGGGTTGTTCCCGACGGGTTAATATCCCGAAATAGCTAATTTTGTTTTGATTGTGTTACATAACCAGATTTGATGTCCAAGATATTCCTATTATGTGATTTTTTAATACAATTCCAAGTTGACAATCATGTGTAATTGTAGCTTGTGGTTTTAGTATTGGATATTCCTAATTTGGTTTGGTATACTTGATGTTGTGGATTTCGTTAAAATGCTTCAATGATAGTTCTAGGATGATTCCTTAGCTTCACTATTGAACTAGACGTTAGGTGGCATGATCCACATGTTATAATCTATGCTACGCTTGCCATGCCATTGAAAACTTAGGTTATCCATATAATACACTTTCCTACGGAGTAAATTAATTTACTCACCCTAGTTGATTTAATGTTTTTCAGGCAATGAGGTACTCTTCTTGGATGCACAACATCCTTAGTTTGGATTTGTTCTATGTTTTTGGACATCTTTTGTATAATATTCACATGCAAGTGTTAGCATGTTGTATGTATCTTTTGGGGTTGCAAATGTGTAATATACTTAAAAGCTTGTTTAGCTTCCTTTTGATAGGAGAGAATGGATTTAGAACCTACTTCTAAGTGAGTTCCATAATCATTTCCACCCAAGTACTCTCTTTTGCATTAACTTGACATGTATGTAATGAGTCCAACGGCCATTTACTTTCAATCTATGTAAATTATAGCAATTTGTATCAAAATGTTCTTTTTTGACATTTTATGCACTTGGGGGCATTTTTGTCTTTTTCCTTACCTTATTTTCATATGGGACTGACCTTAGAGGTCTTAGGGATTTACTTTGGGCAAGGGGAAACAATGTACAAAAATTGAGGGTTTTTTTTTTTTATTTTTTTATTTTTTTTTATTACAATTTTGGTCATGGTTACTATTAATCGATTTTTTTCCGACAACCGTACCGACCACTTTGGGACATCCGAGGGTCATTTGGGTGTATTCGAACACCGCATATTCAATTTATACCTTGCGAAACCTTTTTGGCGACCTACTTTCAGTCCTTAGGCAGAATACAAAGTTACTGTTCATGCATTGGACAGATTTTTCACCCGATATTGCAACAATCATATCTCCCTCATTCCAGATCCAAATTAGGTCATTCTTAAGTCTAAGCTCAAGGATTTTAAGTTATTCCAATGGTACCAATCCCATTTTCATAGTCCATTCCTACTGAGAGATATACTCATTTTAGTGGGGCAGTGTCAGAAAATCACTTGACCATGAGGGGGTGAAATCATGACTAAAGGTCTTAGAACCTATTGGCATGTTATGAATTGATTATATTGGATTGAGCACACTTTATTTGACTTTTTTTATTCAGATATCTCTACCATTGGGTAAAATGACCATTTTACCCCTAGTTCCGTATTTTATCCGTTTTGACCCTTTTACCGTTTTGACCTTAGCTTCCGCATTCGTCTTCTACTTGAGTCTCATGACTTCTTAGAAGGTCACTTTGTTGTCTTATAGGTAGTTTCTATCTCTAGAGACCTTCTTTATTTTCTTGCTTCCGCATTTCGGACTCGTTATCGGGTTAATTTTTGGGTTACTCGCTGACGCTCACAAGAATATGAGTTCGGAGTCTGGTAGTCATACTAGTAATTTATAACCATATTGGATCATTTAAGAATGGCAACTCTGACTTCGCGTTCATACCGAAACCCTAGGCTTACGAAGGTTAAAATAGTCATTTCAAGTTATAATTATAAAATTAGATTTATGCCAATGGATAGGTGGCTCATAATCCATCAATCTAAACTTAAGAATGACTTAATTTGGGTTGGAAATAACCAAGTTATGATTTTTTGAAGTTTAGTCAATCCGAATGATTTTGACAACATTAAGATTTTCTAAGTTTTGGGAAAATCTGATTTATTGAACCGAGAACAAATTTTGCCATTGTTTGAAATTTTTCTAACTGTGGGAGAATCCGATTGATCGGATTGAACCCAGAAAGTGGATATGGGCTCCTAAAGGAGCTTTGGTTTGTACATACCTTGCCATTATGATCATGGGCACATTCATATAACTAAAAATCTGCCCCAAAACATTAACACACATAAATACATTGACAAAACAATGTACATATATCATAATTGATCTATATTACATCATCATAGCCAAATTGAGGCAGGTGTGATAATTATACATGACCAAACAAGAAATTTACAAAATTTAACTTAAAGTTACAATCAATCTCTACATTGCCATTGGGATAATCCCGAGTAACATCGTCTAGGTTCAAATTACATCACTGGTATATAAAATCACCATATGCATTAATATAAACACCCAATTACATAATCTAATCATTTTGTTCAACAAACTAAATCCTTCAATGCACCCCAAGGCAAACTCTTGAATCTTTGTTGTTAGATATCGCTTTGATATTTGATGAGTAGGTGGGCTGACAATTAAGTCAAGACACACTACATTATGCAGTTGTTAGAAATGACATTTATTTATTATATATATATATATATATATATATATATATATATATATATATATATATTAGACAAGATACGAGCTTGAGATCTCGGGATCTATGGTTAGGTACAAAGCGTATATTGCTGGATTTAGATGGATAGCTAGAATAAGAGATGTGTGTACCCTTGTAGATGACGGTATTCATGTTTCTTCATGCCCCCACTTATTACTCTATTTAATTTTCATCTGAAAAGAATAATACAAAAAACTAAACACACCAAATCAAAACTTTAACTACTTAGATTGAGAAATTCGAATGAGTATCAATTTTGGGTCTTATCCTAAGTCACATAGAACGGGAGCGAAAGCATCAAAGTCTAAATTTTTTGAAAATGGGAGCATCTTGAGAGCGTCTGTATATTAGGTTTAAATAAAATTATATAAGGTCATGACATATATATTTTGTATTTTTTATTTATTTAAATCCATATGCAAATATATTCATTATCTATTAAATGTAATAAATAACCTGATTTTTCTCACTAATAGATGCGTGGTTTATTTGTAATATTCTCCAATTGGAAAGTTTTTTAGTAGTATATTTTCAAACATTAATTAATTATATATATATGGTAGTATAACAATACCAATATAGCTGGGGCACACGTGTAGTTTAAGTAATTAAGTAATTAATCTATGCCAATAGTGTAAGTAATAAATACATATATGGTAATATAGGTGTTCCAAATCACTGGAACTGTAACAAATTCAGTTGTATAAAATTGAATTCGTATGAAAATCATGAATTAGGAAAACAAATTCGTGAATTGCAAAAATTGAATTCACGAATTTTGTGCGAATTCACTCCCAAATTGCAAATCTAAGTGCGAAGCTTGAGAGCGGGGCCACTTTGAACAAATTGTGTGACTAAGGTCATATCCGAACATTGAGAGTGGTCATGGAAGGGCCAAATAGAGTGCTTGACACTTTCTTTGATGGTGTACAAAGGAACAACGATGAAGAATGGACCGATACCATCTAAAGCCTCTCTGGACTTCTAATTCATTTTCACTAGTCTTCATTATAAAAACTTGAATAGCTAAATCAGACTATGTTATACCCACTTATATCACAATATCATAACGAACAAAATCATCAACTTCCATGGATGTAACAACCCAAGTTTTGTTCAACCCATTGCGTCAGCGGTGACCCGAACGTAAATCCAACAATGAATCAGAATGCGGATGCAAAAGGTAAAATAGTGGTCTCTAGAGATACTACATGTCTATGAGACACCAATGTGACCCTCAAAAAGGTCACGGAACCCAAAGAAAACAATTGTGGAAGCGACATTTCAAAAACGGACAAAAATGAGCCTAGGGGCAAAATGGTCTTTTCTAAATGGAAGCGGGTTCTACCAAGCACACCATTAGAAATAAAATAAAAAATTAATGAATTTAGACTCAAGAATCACCTGATTCGGAGTCCAGACGGAAAAGATATGAATTTAGAACAAAATGGCCTTCTCCGTTTAGGAGTTACCACGACCTTATCTCACTGAAACTACAATAACTCTCACTACAGTTAGAGTTTTAATGCCTGGCTAGTATCATTGGAAATCTAACTTCAAGCTCTTGAGTTTAGACTCAAGAACGACCTGATTTGGATTAGAGATGAAGGATTTATGGCTCTCTGAAGTTGATGCAATAAAGCTATCCAAGAAAATCAAAAGGGAAAGGTTCCAGGGAGGATCAGCCGGCTGAACTCCCATCATTAGCTGACCGAACCCCAATCATCACCTAGCTGAAATGCCAAAAATCTCAAAAAGGCTACTGGAATTGGTCTCGAATAGTCATCAGTCGACCGATGACTACTATCAACCGACCGATGGACTTGGTAACAACAGAAAAAGCTGCTGCAATCCATGGGGAAAGTGCTTGGCTCAATCCTAAAGCTATGCATGCTTCCCATTTGATTCAGACAAGTTTCAAAACATCTTAAATCTTAAATGAACATCCATAACATGCTAAATCGAAAGAAAACTTTAAATGATGCCAATGCATGAATTTTTCATGAAAATTCATAAAAATCACCCAAAAATAGTTCAAAAGTTGGGATCAATGTGTTTTGCAAGATTTGATCATGCATGTATGTGTAAAATGATGGATTAGACGCGCTATAATGGCCTACGGCCTCATGGCATGTCATATGCAAAATATAATCTTTCAATGCATGAAATCCCATATATTCCATAAACAAACTATGAAAATAAAGTAGCATACATGGCATATCAGTGTCTTAGGCCCTTGGCCTCATTACATACAGATCTAAAGAGTGTCAAAAGGTGCACTTAAGTGCACATTACATAGCTTAGACAATAAATACAAGTTTTTATACAATATACCAAAAAAGATCAAGATATGCTAACAAGTGCATATTCAATGTCACCAAAAATACTCCAAGAAATCTAGTAAGTCTAAGAGTGTTGTGCATCCCACAATAATGCTTCTTTACCTGAAAAACACCCAGTAATTTTAGGGTGAGTAAACAAGTTTACTCGTAGGGAATGAGCATGCATAAATTTAACTTATTACAAAGTTTGCAATTCAATAGAATTTAGTCCATGCAATTAAAATGACATTGGAACTTTTAACATTGCACAATGAGATGCAATATCACAAGGTTATCAAGTTTGGAAATTAAAGAGTGAAATCAAACTAAGGTGGATACTTGGATATTACCTAGACTAAAACCGTACTCTTGAGATCACTTCAGGGCTATTAACCCTTAGGTACCTTCCCCTAGTGTGCACTATAGTGTAGGGAGCTCTCTATCTTCCGTACTAGAACCAAGTCGTAGCTATATCAAGTTCTTGATGATATCCCAAGTTTCCAAAATCAACAAGTAGAGCAACAAGTCATGATATGTGATAAAACACAATAAGTTCCATGAATTACACGACTAAATCATTAAATCAATATGGTAGAAATTAAGTAGACCAACTAAGTAATTTCTCTAGATTGCAAGAGTTGTCCAAATGATTCCAATTTAATATATGACAAAGAGTAATTCATGACCATGCCATATATCAAGTCAAAAATGAAATACAAGCATGGTACAAATAATTAGAATTTAAATCAACTTAAATTAATTAATCCTCTAGATTTAAAAGCTCATTTAAATTATACCAAATTAATACACAACAAGGATCAAGTCATGGCCATGCTATATACCAAGTCAAAAATGAGTTATATACAAGCTACAATTAATCATTAATTTCTCATTTCAATACAAGACATGCATACAACTTAATATCACTACAAAAGTAATTAATTTAATTAGATAATAAACTAGAACACCCCCTACCTCATTAGAGAATTGAATCTTTATAATCCAAGGTAACCAAGCTTAAAGATGGAAAATCAAACTAGGGTTTTGTAGAGGAGAGTGAGAGGAATATAAAGTATTTCAAGCTTATAGGTCTAAGGTGAGTGGAAGGGCACCAAAATGAAGCTTAAAACCTTGAATCAAGCTTTGCTCCAATGGTGGCCAAGTTAAGATGAATGAAATAAAATGTGAAAACCCAAAGTTAAATGTGGTGGGATTCTCCACTCACTAGGTGCTCTTGCACTACCTCTCACACACACACTTGCAAGACTAAATGTGAGACCTACACTTGTCATGAATCTAAGTAAACTTCCAAGATTTAATATCAAGCATACACTTGTCAACTATCCATGCCAACAAGTGCTCCTATCCTAGGCCAACAAATGGGTGAATCTCCAGCCTCCATGTGTCATCAAACTAGGCTTCCAAGTGGTTCCACCACAAGATCAACAAGTGGCACTATGAGAGTGTGACACTTGTCACATTTTTTTAAAAATTGCAAAAAGGTCCTTTTTGAAAATATCTTCCAAATTAAATTGCAAAAAGGTCCCTAAAACCAAAAATAATTACTTTGCATAATTACACTAAAATCCCAAAAGTTAAGAAAATTACCAAAAAGTTATGCATCCATACCCTTTTACAAGAAAAGTAAACATCTAGCATGCTTTTCTACAAAAGTAAAAATGTAGATATCATAGAAATTAAATATCATGGATGTATGCAAAGCCGGAATCAATTCCAAGCACAAAAGTGAGGTTATGCAAGGAAAAATGATAAACGAGAAAAAGACGAAATAGGGAAAAAGACGAAAAAAGAAATTACCGAAAAAAGAAAAAAAAGGAAAATGACCAGGTCATTACAATGGAATTATTATAGTTTTCTTCAACAAGTACTTCAAATCAGCAATACACAACCATATATATATATATATATATATATATATATATATATATATATAATACGTAGGTGCCGAGGCCTCACGGGCTTTTCACCTTTGCCAACCTCTACTCCTTCACCACCGGCAGTATGTAAGTGTAGAAGAGATCGTCTTCTGGTCCGATCTCATCAAAGTTCCCTAACGAGCATCAATCCTTAATAATTTTCCAAACAATAACCACTACTTTGTTGGAAGGGCGGTTAGAGGAAAAGGAAAATGATCAAGGATGAAGGAGTATCTAATGGGCGGTGAAGGTGTTAGGCTTATGTGATCTCGACATGTGGATTATGAAAGTCTCTTGATGGTATAATGAATGAACTTCTTCAGGAAAAGGAAAGTATGTAGTGGATATTTTAGTATTTTAAATCATTTTATAAGGTTATAAGGGTGTTTGGCAAGTCAAAGGTTAACAATATCTTTTTACATGTAAAAAATGATCTGAGACAACTGAAAAATGGATCAAACCTTTGTAATGTAATCAAGATGCTCATCAACTTATTAAATACTACATCAAATACAAAAGGGAAAATGATTCTTGCACCGAATAGTTGCAGTGAATTGCTAGACCTACTCTTTTAATTGGTCAATTATGCAACAAATAAGAAAATGGAATCCTCCACTTAGTTGTATTTGGTATAAATAGCCAATTAAAAATTATTCGGTTAGATAATTTCTTACAAGTTTTCAGTGTGAGTATCACTACTCATATAAAAAATGGGTAATTAACCTTTGGTTTCTAACTTCCCGAAACCCAATTTGTAAATGAAAGAAAAAAATATATATATTTGTACTGTCAAAGAAGTAAAGGAAAAGGAGAAAAAAAAAAAAAAAATCAATTAATTTCCTTCAATCAATGTAAAACGTATTAACTTTGTTAGGACAAAATTTCTTCTTCCTTAAATTTTAAGCTTGTTTTGTGAAGATAATAGATTGGCTTAGTGAGGAATTGTGGATGAAATATTGAAAATGAGATGTGAAGGCTCTCTAATGCCTCTATGGAAAGAGATGGGGACATTTTTGTAATCTGCCTTTACTTTTTAAGGTTTAAAATGTCTTTCAATTCAAATAAGTGTAATATTGGTATTTTGAATATATTAAGTACATAACATCACCAAATTTCATCGTTGACTAATGAAAAGGGAGGTCAGTGAAACAAGGTTTTGTTTTTAGGGGAAGTTAAAGTAATTTTGAAAATTATAAGGGAGGTCCATGTAATTATGGCAAACTTCGGGAGAGGTCAGTGTGAGGTGTAGGGGAGATATGTTCCTAATGAGGTCTTAGTTGATTTTTTAAGCTTTTTTGCTCGGAGATTATCATATTTCAACTAAAATTTATTCCGTAAACTTTGTAAAGTCTAACAAAATATCCAATCAAGAAGTCTTGCAAATAATAAATTCACCCTTCATCACTTCTTAACATTTCAAGATGTATTCACTGTTTGATCATGGAATCGATTTCAAATCGAGCAAAGATTAAGATAATTGGCACACTTGATACCAATTCTGGTCAACATTGGGAGATCATAATCTATTATCTAAGATTATGATCAATTGAGCTGATGTTATTATCAATCCAAAACTTAAAGGTTAGGCATATAGTTGAAGAAAGATTCGAGCTGATGTTGTTATCTATCCAAAACTTAAAGGTTAGCATATAGTTGAAGAAAGATTCGATTATTGTTTGCAATGGAGAGATAAGATAATCTTTCGATTGAAGCAACAGACTAAAGAGTTTGGGATAATTTGGCATATTTAATAAACTATACTGCTGATTAAACATCAATTAGATCTTCATTATGTCTTTCCAATCCTTATCATCTGGAATTTATCTTCATAGCACTGTCCGACTCTCACCACGTGTCTACTTTCTTCTCCTACTAGTGAAGTCCTTTTAGAACTAAATGTTAAATTGCATAGTAGGTATGAAAAATGGCCAACACCCCCGTACCAGCATTGGAGTTTGATCCATGAGATTTCAATAAAACATTACACTGGCGACAACTAAATGAATTCTCTCTAACATGTCTTAAATTTCAATGCTATTAAAAAAATAGGCAATTAGCATAAACCATATAAAAGAAAATTCACTATATCTCTAATATAGTTCTTGTCCTTATAAAAATTTATTGCATGATGAACAAACAGACATGATACAAAATACTTATGTACGCAATTGACAACTGTTAGTTTACAATGTATATCAGAACGGGACCCATGAAACCACCACTAAGTATACATTGTACATAACACCTGAAAATGCAACCGTAACATAACACAAACATAAACAAATAATTTTAACAATAGAAAATAAGTTTAAAAAAATATTAAAAGATTAAGGGCCTGTTTGGTTTGAAAAATAGAAAACAGTTTTTAAGAAATTTTATTTTCAGAGAATTATGAATGATAGTTCTCTAAAAAACTTAATCAAATAGATTTTTGAATAATTTTTTATTTTTTATTTTTTAAAAATAAAAAAATATTTTCAAAATTACACCAATCAAATGTCTATGATGCATTCAAATGCATGTATAACTGTTTACACGCAAATATGGTAACCACCGTGGATAGTCATATAAGCAATGACATAGCTAATAATAACTTATCACGTGGATTGTGAGTGGGCTGGGGTGACACATGGGTGATGATGACATGACTAAGCAAAAATAGGTCATTAAAGTTGGCAGATTATGACATGTGGCAACTAAATTACACTTACCTCCCATATAATTAAAGTTTATTACACTTAGTTCCCTAATGTTTTGAAATATTAGGGTTACCTTCCTTCTAGTTACATGTGTGTAACAAAACCACCTCTGCCTTCATTTTCACTAATGGTTAAAAATGGTCAACGTTAATGTGACAAGTTGACTTTTGATGGTATGTAGCCCATAACATACGAAAATAATATAACAACGAAAGCAATTTTTATTTTATAAAAATAATTTTTTTGAACGTAACAAAGTCGTCTCTATCAGCTTTAACCCAGAAGGTTTAATGAACAAACTTTTTTGACAATTGAATAATTGTCTGCAATTGATAATTAATTAATTGCTAGATGGATATCCACAATCCCTAATCTCCAATGGCTCGTGGTACTTTCCAAATCTTCACTTCTATTTTTCGTTTGAAAATCCACAAGCGATGTGAAGTGTGGGCTTTAGATTTCCTTCTGAATTATGTGTAGAGAATATGATATATTATTATTATGATGGCCCTAGTTTTTTAAGCCAGTGCATCCTGTGATGACCCAAAATTTGACCCGCTAACGGACCTCGAATGCGGAAGCGAACATAGAAACCAAGTCTCAAGAGATGCAACACACCTCTAAGACGCCAAAGCGACTTTCCATGAGGTCACAAAACTCAACGAGAATGAAAACGGAAGTTAGGGTTGAAAATAGACCAAGTATGGCCCCAAGGGTAAAATGTTCTTTTTACACAAAAAAAAAGTCTCGAGAGATGTGTTGCCCAAGGATGGACTCTAGAGGGGGTGAATAGAGTCCCTGTCTAGTTATGGCTAATTTAAAACTATCTTGAAGAACTATGTAATATTTTTCAGTTATATAAACTTAAGCAAAACAGATTCAGCGAATAACAGAAAAATATAGACTAATATGTAAAGAGTAGAGTTTAGAGAAAATGCAAACTTAGACACCACGATTTTAGCGAGGTTCGGAAACGCTTACTCCTTGGCTTAAGACCTCTCTTGAGACTTCCCAATCCAATATGGCTTCTCCTTATGGGTGGAGAGCAAACCTTGTAATGAAACATCACCCTTACTTCTTCTTGCTAAGAGACACCCTCTTTTAGACTTTTTTTGGGCCAAACCAGCCCTTATAATGACTTTGCTAAGAGAACACCTTCTCTTAGGTTTATAACAGAATATTAAAAAGGTTACAAGTATCTCACTCTCTCAGCTATGATATTACAGATACACTCTTTAGAGAATTAAATGTTTACAAGTGAAGCTCAAACTCTAAATGAGAAGAATATGGAGAGATTGATTTACAAGAAATTTGCTTAGCATGTGAATGATAAATTTGCAGAGCTTTTTGCTTTGTGGACGAAGTGAGTGTCTTGCCATTATGAAATACTTCAGCTTTCTTTAAATAGACTTCAACCCCTTCATCTACAGATAACATATCTTGGCAAAATAGACTTTCCTTTGTCAATTTAGCTATTGTAAGATTTCCCTTCATAAAAGTCAGAATAAGCATAGGGGACAACTTATACATCATCAAGACTTTTGAACAGAAAATCGGTGCATATGGCGGATTTCAAAGTTTGAAAAATGTACACTGCCTTTTGTCTCTTTCAAGGATAATCTAGCTGTTGACTTAAAACATTTTAATACAGCTAATTGTCAATAAAACAATGTGTATAAAGGTGAGACACTATAGAAGTTTTGACTAAAAGAAAAACAAATCTTTTAGCAAATAACAGAATATGTATTGATAAATTTGCAAGAGTTGTCTCAAGAAGAATTGAATATGTAGCACCTTTAATTGACAAACACAAATTGAAAACATAATTGTTTTGTGGTCTAGTCATATAGAGAAAGTCATGAACCAAAATGTAGAAAATAATTTGGCAACAGAGTTTGTTGACTGACAACAGAAGTCGACTCAATTGTGAACTAAGTCAGCTTAATTCAGGACTGAGTCGACTCAGTTTAATCATGAGTCAGCTTAATTGCCTTTCTCCTTAGCTCTAAACAAAAACAAGTCTTCAGTTCAACTAAGTTGACTTCTACAGAGATTGAGTCAGCTCAGTTGAGAGAGAAGTCGGCTTAATGATTAATTGAGTTGACTTGATTGTCCTTAGTTCTCATGCCTGAAAATATTACCCTCTATCCAAACAAGTCAGCTTCTACAGAGACTAAGCCAGCTCAATTGGCAGACTAAATCAGTTTTGTAATGACTCGGTCATTTCCTTCCTTTCCTTTTTCCTCAGAATTTCACAGATAAATTTTTTTCGTTAAAATTTCTTTTCTTAGTTCAGTTTCTCGTCATTTAGTGTCATCTCGAGTGTTTGGAAATGGTTTCTAAAACTCTTTCCTTTGGATTGACAACTTCCTTTAAGGACTTCACATTTTTCGTTTTTCGACACTATTCACTTTTCATCCTTTTCCCTATTTTATCTTTTCCCCGTTTGTCACTTTGTTGGCATAACCTCACTTTCTATGTTCGGAGTTGGTTTTTGACTTCACGTATCTTCATTCTAAGTGGTTTCCATGAAATACGTATCTTTGCTTTTGGAGTAAAGTACTCTGGTTGCTCCCGGTGTCTATATGGGCATGAATACATAGTTTTTCAGAATCTTTTTCTTTTCTTGGGTGTTTTTTTCATAAATATCTTTTAAAGATATTTTATTTTAGGGGTATTTAAGAAAATATTTTTGGAAGATATTTTCATTCTGGGTCATTAGTGCAGTTTTCACTTTTTGGAGGGGTCATTGTGCAATTAATGAAAATTATTGCAAAAATGCCTCATTTTGAGCCTGGATCCTCATAGGAGATTCATTTTCATATTTCGTCAAATCGTGTACTCTTAGAATTTCCTTCTGGTCATTTTTCTCCAGTTTCAAGATTTCTGGCCCCGGTTGCCGCCGAACTTGTTCGGGGCATATCTCTCTGCTCGGGATCGGTTTTCGACGCTGTTTCTTTCATTGTTCATATTTTCTCATCTTGGTTCTTTTTTGTTCATGGAGTTTTTCCGTTTGAGTGCGTTTGCTCAAATTTCACTTTTCCGGACCCGGCGGGGCCCTTTCGAGGCACTTTTAGGGTTTTCCTAATATTAAAATGTCTTAAAGTGAAAAGTCACTTTTTCCATCATCTTCCTCCCTCTTTGGCCGGCAGCCATGGGAGCTCCTTGGGCAGGCACCTTTTTTTTTTTCTCCTCCACTTGATTTCCTTGGGAGAAAGTCTCCGGCCCTAACATTTATCGTAGGCCTCGTCGTGCTCTACCTTTCCCCCTTATTAGAACCTATTTTTGGCCAAATTTTGAGTTTGGGTTTGAAGTCAAGTTGTGATTTTAATGCGGCTTCCTTGGGATTCTTGTTCATCGTGTTGTCCCTAACAAAACCCAGAAGTATTGTCGAATTCAGAGCACTTTTCTTTCGGTGGGGATTTGAGATTTTCATCTCAAATTGAGGTAGTGGGTGTCTTAAGTTTATATTAATGTTATATTGATTGTTTTATAAGCATATACAACTTGTGAGCATGCCTTTGTTCAAGATCTAGAATTTAATTTAATTATTTTCTATGTTTAATATTTAATTCTCATGATGGTAGACACCTTAGAATTAAATTGTGGCATGGTAATAAATTAAGCCTTAGTATGTTTATCAACATATATTAAATTGGGAGCATTTGAATAAGAATTGCAAATTTTATTTAATATTTATCTTTTATGAAAATTTGATTCACATAGTTGTATTAAGCATGAAATCAACTTGTAATGTGATATTAAAGTAGGCCTTGGTGAGTTCTTTAACATATGTTAATTTGAGGATATTTAAAATTATTTAAAAATCTAGAGAAAATTAATTAATTAGCTTAATTAATTTTATTTTAAGTATTGTAGTCACTTAAATTGATTTTGGGTAGAATATATATGAAGACCAATTGGAATATCTTTTTACATATATTAATTTGAGCCTAATTGGAATTTATTTGAAATCTAGAGACTTTTCATGTTAGGGTGATGATCTAATGAAATGTAGTGCAATAAATTACTTTGTGAGCATATTACTAATTATATGTAGAATTAGTACTTGGGTTATCTTAAAATGGTAATTGGACTTAGCATGATATATGATATCATTGTCTTAAATAGCTTGTTTAAATATATCTTGTGTAGGTATATAGCTTGTTAGAATATCACAATTGTTTACCTTGAAAGCTTGTTGCTAAATTGAAGCTTATTTAGTACTTGTGGCTTAGGAGGGTAATGTGGTTCAATTGTTGTAAAATATTCTTACTTTGTGTATAAATTGCATATTGAGGACATGACATGTCATATGCTATATAGACTTAAATTGTAGGACATGGTTTGTATGGATTCAACCTTACTTGTGCATGGAATGTGGTAACTTACATTTGATTTTGTATAAGTTTTGAACTTATTGATTTTGGAAAACTTGTGAGGACATAATTTATGTGATGGCTAAGGTTTGGCTCTAGTACGTAGACAAGTGTCCTCAAAGTCATAAGTGCGCACTAGGTGATACCTTGTGGGTCGTGATTACCCGAAAATACTTGCTTGGTCTAGCGACCGCATGTCCTAGTCTTTCCACTATTTGATTTCACATTTAATTTCAAGTTGTTAATCATGGATTACTTGTAGCTTAAGAATTGATGCTTACTTTGGGTATTTGAATCCTATTTAGTATACTTGAACTTATATGCTTGCTTTGTGAGTTTAAATTTCATTTAGTATACTTGTGCCGTGTATACTTGTCTTATGTGTATTTAGTTTAGATTTGTATACTTGTGCTTGTATACTTGATCTATGAGTACTCTACATATATCGAATACTTGTGTATGTATGTTAGATATTGCTTATCTTGTTTAGCATGACTTACGGTACTTGAACATGTATGCTTGTATGTCGTGTATCATGTTTTAATACGGTTTAGTGTACTTGAGCATGTATACTTGTATGTCGTTGTTCATTTCGGTTGCATGAGTAGCTTAAGATGATTCCTGAGTCTCATTTATGACATAGACATTAGGTAGCATGATCTTTTTGAATTACTTCATGTTAATGTAATAACCTTGTAAAAAGTTAGGTCGATGCATGCTCATTTCCTACGAGTAGCTTTATGTTACTCACCCCGAAGTTACTGGGGATTTGTTTCAGCTACGAAGGCTTGGTTCGTGATGCTCATCATTCCTTGGATGACTTATAGCTTTTAAGTTTCCATTTCATGCAAGTGTTAGCACGAAATGTCATTTTGTAGTTTTATATATCAAAACTTGTATCCATGATTCCAAATATGTAATGTGTACCTAAGTACACTTTTTGGATGCTTATTTTGTATGTATGACATGAGGCCAAGGGCCATTAATTCTAAGGTTTACAAATATGTTTTTAAAACTTGAGATTTTAGTACTTGGTACTATTCATCGACTTTTTTTTGAAAAATGTGTCGACCGATATGAACTTCCGTGGGTCTTGTGGGTGTATTTTAAGATTGCATTTTCAATTTAGGCAATTTAAAAACCTCCCGAAGCCCTATTTCCTTTCCTTTGACAGCAGCTCGGAAAGATTTTAAACTTCTTGACCTAATTTTCTTGGGGGTATTCTGGGCATTTTACAGTGCATTTTCTTTGTTTCAGTCCATGTTGTCAGGTAGAAAACTTAATTTTGGTGGGGGTTTCTTCTTTATGTTTTTCCAGAAAAATTCGTTTGATAGCCTGTTTTTGCTCTCAGTTGTGGATAGATCCTGTAGCATCTTTTTGACCCTCTTAACCTCTTCTGATCTAAGGGCATTTTAGGTGTTTCACAGTGAATTTTTTTTATTTCCTTCTACACTATCCGATAGAAAACTCGATTTTAGGGGGGGTTTCTTCTTTGTGTTTTTCCAGAAAAAGTCGTTTCGGACCTCGTTTCAGCTCTCAGTTCTGGCTGGAACTTTTCTTCCCCTAGCATGTCATGGTGCTTATCGGGATGTTCGTGGGGTGCTCATCTCGACGTCGTGACGTCGACTTTTGTTTTCGCTCGTTCTCCTTCGTCCGGACTCCAAATCGAGTGAACTTTTTTTTGAAATTGACTAATTATTTGCTATCTTTCTAACGGTGTACTCGGTTACACCTGGATCTTCCTAGATAATTATTAGTTTACCCTTTTAGCCTTAAGTACTCGTTTTTCTTCGTCATGCCGTTTCTCCTTCGTTCGGACTCCGAATCATGCGATTTTTGAGTCCATCTTGATTAGTTTTTCATTTTCTTTCTAGAGGTGTGCTCGGTGGCACCCGAGTCCATAGTTTTTGAAAATTACCATTTTGCCCCTTAGGGCTTATTTGTCATATTTTTGATCTTTTGCTTCCGCGTCAGGTCTCATTAAGTTCCACGACCTCATGGAAGGTCACATTGACTTCTTAAAGTCTTGTTTTCAGTTTTGGCTTCCGCATTCGGATCCATTATAGGGTCAATATTCGGTTCATCACAGGATGCACTGGCTTGAAAAACCAGGGCCGTCACAGGCTTAGTAACGAATGAGTCGACTTAGTTGTGCTTTGTCTTGATTTCTTACTGCTTCAAGTTAATTTTGAAAATAAGTGCTTAAAGCCAATTAATATATGAATGCACAACATCTCAAAAAGCATAAAGGTGAAAGATCAAGGTGTGTGAGTGATGCATGATCCTATTTTGGGCTTCAATGGTTACACCGATTCTTTACACATCATTTCTTACGTCTCTCACCAACCTATCTACCCCATTGGTAGGTGTTACCCAAGAATTGACTCTAGAGGGGGGGTGAATAGAGTCCATGGCCAATTTTCGCAATTTATCAATTTCTAATTTCTAATCAATAATCTAACCAATTATGTAATAATCAAAATATGAAATGAAAGTAAACAATTTATAGCATAATTGTAAAAGAGATAAGGGAAGAGAAATTGCAAACAATGACTCAGCAATTTTAGCGACGTTGTGATGACCCTGAATTTTTTAACCCAGTGTGTCCTATGATGACCCGAAACAGATCCAAGAATGTGGAAGCAAGAAACAAGACAACAGTCTCCCAAGGCTCAACACACCTCTAAGAACCTAAGATGACCTTTTATAAGGTCACAGAACCCAAAGGAATAAAGTGCGGAAGCAACTTGAAAACAAGTCCATAGAGATGTACATTATCCCTAGGACACAAGAATGGACTTTGAAAGAGTTTCGAGGCTCAACGGAAACAAAACGAAGACAATGGCGTCAAAACCCCACCGAAAGAAAGATCAAGGGTAAAATGGTAATTTTACCCTAAGAGGAAGGAATTTGACTTCCAACAAGTCAAATAAGATTAAAAACATCCTTTGGTAACTTCACATGAAGTCTTTAGGCCAAAGGAAGTGAAATCCCAGGAGAACCCTATCCTGGTTCAACCCAAATCCGACACCCTCTCACTGAAACAAGAATATCTTAAGCTAGGAGGAGAATCTAAAACTGAAATTGGTACCATTGGAAATCTTACTTCGACGCGGTCAATTTATACTCAAGAACGGACCAATTTGGAGTTGAAACGAAGAAGTTACATCAGTTTGAAGTTGGAAGGCCAAAGCTAAAATCTCTGGAGGGCTTGAACCGGTTCAACATGGGCAATACGCCCATGCTGGACCAATTTTGACATCTTGAATCGGTTCAACTTAAATAGAATGGAGGAAATGCAACAGAAACAGTAAAATAGCAGAAAAACGAGTTTAAAGCGCGGTTTTTGAGGTCAATATGACATTTTTCAGAAAAATATTGTGAAGAAACTTCCCCTAAAATCACATTTTCTATGTGACGGAGTCAAGAACGGAATTTATTTCCCAAAAGAAATTCCCAAAATGCCCTTGAGCAAGATTATGCGAGAAAAATGTGAAATGAGTTCGTAGGAGGCTCATTTCACCAACGAATGAGTTTTTCATGCAAACGATCATGCAAGCAGACATAAATAGTGATTTGAGCATGCGAGAAAGGTCCGCGGCTCCCAAAAATGGCCGAGTCAAAATCCGACCCCTCTACGGCCAAAAAGGCAAAAATGAACTTGAAATGGAAATTTTGAAAACAAAAATTATAAAATGGAATCAAATAACCATTTGGCCCTTGGCCACACTTCATACATGATTAATGAGACCCTATAAAGGAATGAAAATGAAATTCCCATACCTGATGCACCCATGGTGAAACAATAACTTAACATTTTTCAATATTTTCATAATATTTCATGAAATCAAAAGTTACATAGAATACAAGATACATGTCATTGGCCTCCGGCCTCATCTCATATATGTCAAATATAATACAAAAGGTGTACTTATGTACACATTACATATATGGAATCAAATATACACATTTTGACAATAAAAGGCTACATATAGCATTTCAAGCCAACCTTTACAAGAATTAAAACCTTCAAGTTTACAATCATTCAAGCAATGATGAACATCACGAATCAAGTCTTTGTACCTGAACAAAACCCTCAGTAACTTCGGGGTGAGTAAACAGTTTACTCATAGAGAATGAGCTTGCATAGACTCAATTTCTTTAGAGATTTTGACATTAACTTGAAATAATTAAAAAGGGTCATGCCACCTAACATTTATGTCAATGTGAGACTCAGGGAGCATCCTAAGCTACCTTAGAGTATAAGTCAACAAGAATCATGATATATAGACATATATGAAACGAATCAAGGTTGGGATAATCCAAGAAGCATGATATGAAGGATACTTGAATATAGATCAACAAGAATTGCATTATTAATACAATTAAGCAAGGTTTGGAATAATCCATTCAACAGGATGAGAAGAATACTCAGATGTAAATTAATAAGAATTACATTACCAATGCAATTAACATGATTGGGATATTCCAATTAACACGACAAGAGTTATACATGAAATCAAGAATAAGGTATAATATCTATGCAATTAAAGAAGGATGGGATATTCCACAAAACACAAAAAGGCAAGTATACGAGACACGAGTATACTAAATGGAATCTAGATACAAGAAGTAAGTGCATAATTTCAAGTATGGCATAATATCTATACAATTAAACAAGGTAGGAAATACTCTATATAACACGACAAGGTTCTTAGATCTTCAAGAGATAACACTTGAAATCTAAGGGTTTAGAGATTTTGCATGTTGATATAAATCATTACATGTGGTTCATGCCACCTAAAATCTAAGTCAAGTTACATGTATAGGATCATTCCTAAGTCACGATACCATAAAGTAACATGAAACGAGATAACTAAGAAAATTAAAAAGATTGAAACAATTCAATTAACACGATAAGGACAAGGCGTGAAATCATGTATAATGCATAATATCTATGCAATTAAATAAGAATTGAACATTCCACACAACACGACAAGTTTAATACATAAAATCAAGAACAAAGCATAATATCTATGCAACTAAACAAGATTGGAACATTCCAATTAACACGAAAAGGTCTTAAATCTTCAAGAAATACAACGCTTGAAATTTAAAGAGTGAAATCACAGAAGAAGCATAAAATCTATGCAATTAACAAGATTGGAGCATTTCACGTAACACGACAAGGTTTAAATCTTCAAGGAATAACAACTTGAAATTTAAAGAGTGAAATCAACCATTGTGGAAACTCGGATATCGCCCGGATTAAAACCGTACTCTTGCGATCACTTTAGGGCTACTAACCTATGGGTACCTTCCCCTAGTGTGCACTATAGTATAGGGAGCTCTCTATCTCCCATACTAGAATCAAGTCATAACCATGTCAATTCTTGATTGATATCCCAAGTTCCAAAATCAACAAGTTGTGCAAGTCAAGATAGTATCAAGATACAAGAAATACATTAACCACGTTTCATGCACAACCAAGATTTTGGAACACACAAGTCATGCCCTAAGTTCCAACTATAATGGCATGCGAAATGTCAAGAAATCATAGTATGCATCCACATAGACTACGAACTAGGATATAAAGCACATAGAATCCATTGATGTAAATATACCATGAGTATAAGATTAATGATTTAATTACTTGTTTAACAACTCATGAACAATTAAATCATTACAATGCAAGGGTGCAAGTTCATTAACCACATTAATGAAGCCAAGATACAATAAGTCATGATACATGATAAAAAAAAGGCAAAAGCCCAATGAGATAGGTATCCAATTCATTAGAACACTAAGTAGAATTTAATTAACCTAATTAATTAATTTCTCTATAAATCAAAGTTGTCCAAAACTTCTAAAAATAACATATGTGAATGTCCATTCCATGGTGATTACAAATATTACATCAATTTCACAAAGTGAGCAAGATATAATCATATGGAATTTAATTAATTAAAATTAAATAAATCTTTAGATTTCAAAAGTTGTTCAAATGATCTCAAATAAATATATAACAAGGATTAAGTCATGGCCATGCCATAAATCAAGTCTAAA
The DNA here is from genome assembly GCF_030987335.1 of Cornus florida. Lineage (NCBI taxonomy): Eukaryota > Viridiplantae > Streptophyta > Magnoliopsida > Cornales > Cornaceae > Cornus > Cornus florida. The sequence goes on along the minus strand of NW_026775573.1, from coordinate 72,883,044 downwards.
ATGGAATACAAGCAAGGTACAATTAAGTAGAATTTAAATCAATTTAAATTCATTAAATCTCTAGATTTGAAAACTCATTCAAATGGCTCCAAATAATTATATAACAAAGATCAAGTCAAGGCCATGCCATATACCAAGTCTAAAATGAGTTTTATGCAAACTATGATACGTCATTAATTTCTTAAATTAACAAGAGACATGTATACAACTTATGTTTCATACAAAAGCAAGTAAAACCACTTGGAAAAATAAATTATAACACCCCCTACCTCACATGAGGATTGTTCCTCTTGAATCCAAGGCTAGCAAGCACAAAATGATAAACCCTTCTAGGGTTATGAAGAGGAGAATGAGGGGAACAAAAAGTATTTCAAGATTTATGGTCTAAGGTGAGTGGAAGGGCCTCAAAAATCAAAGTCAAGGCCTAAGCATCAAGCTCCTTTAATGGTGGCTAGGGTTTGTGGTGAGGAAGAGAATGAAACAATAAGATGAAGTGTGAGTGGAGGAAATAGAAATCCTCCACTCACTATGTGATCTTACACCATGGTCAACACACACAATTCTTGGTCAATTACACAAAACCCCTTCTTTAAAACCATAATCCCAAAGTGGCCCAAAAATAATTGCAAGACTAAATTGTGAGCCTACACTTTTCACAAACCCAAGGCTCCTTCCTAGGCTTAATCTCAGGCATACACTTGTCAACCATCTAAGCCAACAAGTGCACCTATCCTAGGCTAACAAGTGGGTGAATCTCCACCCTCCACATGTCATCATCCAAGGCATCAAAGTGTCTCCACACAAATGTCAACAAGTGGACCAATGAGAGTGTGACACTTGTCACACTTTTCAGAAATTGCAAAAAGGTTCTTTTTGAAAATATCTTCCAAATTAAATTACAAAATGGTCCCTAAGATGAAAAATAATTACTTTAAGTAATTACACAAGTAATCCCAAAAATAAAAAGGTTTCCAAAGAAAGTGTGCATCCACACCCCTAAGGAAGAAAGTGCACTAATGGCATGCATTTCTAGGAAAGTAAAAATACACATGGCATGGAATTTAAATAACATGGATGCATGCAAAACCGGAATGAAATCCGAACACGAAAAGTAAGGTTGTGCCAACAAAGTGACATACGGGAAAAAGATGAAAAGTGAATAGTGCCACAAAAGTGAAAATGTGGAAATGACTAGGTCCTCAAAGGAAGTTATCAATCCAAACAAAAGAATCTCGAAAACCATTTTCAAGTACTCGAGACGATACCCAGTGACGAGAAACAAAACTCGAAAAGGACAATTAAACGGAAAAAATTTATCCGTAAAATTTGAGAAAAAGGAAAGGGAGGAAAATAACCGGGTCCTTACAGAGGTTCGGAAACTCCTACTCCTCAACTCAAGACCCCTCTTGAGACTTCCCAATCCATTATGGCTTCTCCTTATGGGTGGAGAGCAAACATTTACATAAACCAACTCATTGCTAAAAGAACAACATTCCCTTAGTCTTCCTTTGGGTCACACCAACCCGGTAGGTCAAACCAACCTTTACAATATATAGTAACAAAAACAATGAAGTACAAGAAATCTCTCAAAGATAGATGTACAAATTTTAGCTCACAACTAAAGTATAAATGAATATAAGTGAAGCTCAAACTCTATGAATGATATGAATAAGAGAACATGATATAAGTGAAGAACAAAAGTTCTAAAGAACTCAATAAGATCTCTCAAGTATATAATAGAGCAAAAGCTCTATGAAGATTCGAGTTAGAGCAAAAGCCCTTTGAATCTCTAGTTAAATCTCTCAAGATTTGTATATGAGTGAATAAGAGAGATGAAGAGAAGATGTGAGAACAAAAGCTCTCTAATGCAATATGATGTCTCTCAAATGGTGTGATTTTATTTCTCAAATTTTAACCCATATTTATAGTGAGAGAAGGTCAATATAGTTGGTAGAGGTGAGGTATCCAATGACATCTGCAGAGAGGTGAGGTATGCAATGACGTCTGCAGAGAGGTGAGGTATGCAATGATATACGGTATTCTATTTGGGTACTATTCACATACAGTACTATTCGTGTATAGTACTATTTATATGGTATTGTTCATGTATACTACTATTCACTTACAGTACTGTTGTTGTCTAGAAAATGAAAACTGTTCAGTTGTATGGTATTGTTCATATAGTACTGTTCACGTATACTACTATTCACATACAGTACTGTTATTGTCCAGAAAATGAAAACTATTCAGTGGTCTACTACTGGCTTCTACACAAGACTATTTCACACAGTTTATTTCCATTGAAAACATTTAAGTAAATGTCTTTACTATTTTTATATGTCCATTTACTTTAAGTTTACAATATAAATAAGGAAGTACCCCCCCCCCCCAAAAAATTTGGATTCAATAAAAAATATAAGAAAATTGAAATCCAACTAAATCAAAATGTAAAAATTCAGTTTTAGTACAAATTAGGGTTCCCGACAGTTTTGGTAAAACTTGATCCTCCATGTAGGCTAATGTAAAATTGATGAAAAAAATCCCATAAAATCAGTTTAGGCTATTTGAAGTGTAAGGAGTTATTATCTGGAAAAAATATTTTGAAATAATCATTATTTCAAAAATTCATTTTTCACACTTAGCCATTTTTCATACTTAGCCAAAAACAGTTTTTCATCAAGTGCAAACTGGGGTCCTAATGTCCTTTACCAAAGTATGGTAATGAAGGCTTTATAGATGAGCAATAAAAGTTCTAAGCCTTAACCTATATTTTCTAGAGATTAAAGTGAATCATGTAATTTATGTGTATAGTCCAAGCATTTTAGCTCAAGTGTTAAGTTCTTTTAAAGCTTATGCAAGCTTGAACTAACTCATTCTTTAGCAAAGACTTCTGAATTATATATGAATGAAGTGCATAGTCTATTGTTAATGGATATAGGAATATAAGAATGATGAATGATATGCATGGTCCTATAGAGATGAGTTTCAAATGGATTCATAAATTTTTTGACAATGAATCCTAAACATTCACCAACCTATCTACCTCTTTCTTCTTATTTTGTCCATGATCATGTAGGCTTTGAGGTAGTCTAGCTTTCTTCCTTCGTATCATTTGCTTTCCATAGATGTGATCTTGAGTAGGACTACTTGGAATGATCTTTGTGATCGTCATTGAGGTTATTCTTTGAATGTAAATCATCTATAACACTCAATGTAGACATTATTCATTAAACACCATTAATGGTTTGTTATCATCAAAAGACATATGTAACAGCCCTGGTTTTTCAAGACAGTGCCTCCTGTGATGAACCAAACTTTAACCCGAAAATAGATCCGAATGCAGAAGCGAAAACAGAAAACAAGTCTCAAGAGATACAAAATGTCTCTAAGACACCAAGGCCTTCCATGAGGCCATGGAACCCCATCAGAATCGACGCGGGAAAAAAGATCAGAAAAGACCAAAGAAGCCCCCAAGGGCAAAATACTCTTTTTACATAAAAGAAACGTCTCTAGAAATGTATATCATTTCCAAGAAACATCCGTGACTTCTCATGAAGTCACGAAACTTAGAAGAAATCATAGCAGAAGCAACTTAAAAAGAAAACCGAATAAGTTTAGCCCCAAGAGCAAAATAGTAATTTCTAAAAAGATGCAAGTGCTACCGAGCACACTAATGGATAGACAACAAAAAATTAATCAAGTTGGACTTAACAATCGCTTGATTCGGAATTCGGATGAAGAAGATATGGCCTAACGATGAAAAACGAACAAACAAAGCCCTAGGGGCAAACTGGTAATTTTCTAAAAAGATCCAAGGGCAACCGATTATGCACGCAAACGTATTCAAATGACTGTTTGGCCCTTGACCATACTTCATGCATGATTGAAGAGACCTTATGGAAGTGTTGAAACCCACTTCCCACCACCCATGCAAATGTAATGGAGTTAAAACAATGCATTTTGATATTTTTCAATAAAATAGGCTTCAAAGTAAAAGTACTTAGAATGTAAAATAAATGTCCATGGCCTATGGCCTCATCTCATACATGTCAAATACATCATAAAAGTTGTACTTATGTACACATTACATATTTAGAACCAAATATACAAGTTTTGACATATAAAGCTACAAATAGCATTTCATGCTAGCATTTGCATGAATCATGAACTTCAAATCTACAAATCATCTAAGCATAATGTGAATCCCCAAATCTTGATTCCTGTACCTGAAAAATGTCTCCACTACGTGGGTAAGTAACATAAAGCTACTCGTAGGAGATGAGCATGCAAAGACCAAACGTTTTACAAACTTATTAAGTTGATATAATTTAATTCAAACGGTCATGCCACCTAGTGTCTATGTCAAGGGTGAGACTCATGGAGCATCCTAAGCTACCTTAGATCATTTCTAGCATAAATCACATCATTCATGCAATTCAAACAACATAGAAGCATGCGGTACAATGCAACAAGATATAGATTCTTAAAGTCATCAACTTGAAATATAAATTACGAAATCAACTAAAGTGGTTCGTGCCACTTAGCGTCTATGTTCCAAAGCAAACTAAGGGATCATCTCAACTACTTAAATGGTTGAAATAAAATACAATATACACAAGTCTCTAAAGCAATTTTAGGACTTTAAATACCAAAATCAAAAGTCACAATTAAGCATTGGTTGCCAACTTGTAATTAAACGAGAAATTAAATAGCGGAATATCTTGGACATCGAATCCCGGAATAAAACCAAGACGTGGCAGTTGATCAGGCTACTAACCCACGGGAAACCCCCAAGTGCGCACTAGACGTCAACAGTTACTTCGGGCTACTAACCCCCCAGAACCACCCAAGTGCACACTAAATTTGTAGAGGGAACTCTCATCCCCCGTACTAGGACCTTACCCTAGCCATATCAAATTGTGTAATGTCCCAAGTGTTTCCAAAATAAGTTCAAAACTTATACAAAATCACATAGTGCATAAAAACTGCCATTCACGCACAAGTAAAGATGAAACCACATAAGTCATGTCCTAGAGTTTCAAGTCTACAATGACATTTAAAATGTCGAATCTTCAATGTGCGATTCGTTACACGCTATAGCAATATTGTTCCAACATCGAAAACATAATCTCAAGAATATAATACAAGTCTAAAATCATGATTTAAACATTCAATCAACATCAAATACATGATTAAGTCACTAATGCAATAGAATCGAAAATTAATTACATAAACTAATTAATTTCTCTAGATTTCAAATTTCTTCAAATGCTCTCAAATTAAGCTATGTTAAGGAACATGTCAAGGCTTAATTTAACATCATATTATAAGTTACTTCCATGCAAGATACAACCATGAGAATTAAACTTTCATTTAAGAAAATAATTAAATAAAAGTTTCAAAACCTATTCAAATATTCTCAATTTAATATATATGAAATAGCATGCTTATCAACAATATCAAGTTAAAAATTCAATTAAGCGATTAGAACACCTAGAATAAAATTAATTAACCTAATTAATTAATTTTCTCTAGATTGTAAAACAACTCCAAATATTCTCAAATTCACATATGTTAAAGAATATACTAAGGCCTAATTTAATATCATATAACAAGTTGATTCCATACTAGTTACAACCATGTGAATTAAATTTTCATACAAGTGAAAGATTAAATAAACGTATCAATACTTATTCAAATACTCCCCATTTAATATATGTTAATAAATATATCAAAGCCTAATTTAATAGCATGCCACAATTTAATTCCAAGCTATATACAACCATGAGAATTAAATCTTATACAAAGAAAATAATTAACTTAAATCCTAGATAAAATATATAGGCATGCATACAAGTTGTATAAGCTTATAAAACAATCAATACAACAACTATATAAACCTAAGACATCCCCTACCTCATTTTGTGATGAAATCACAAATCCCCACCAAAACGAAACCGTTCCGAATCCGAAGATACTTCTAGGTTAGGTCGAGGACAACGAGGGAAGCAACAATCCTTCACGAGGCACCACCGAACTCGAAACCTGAACTCAAAAATGGTCAAAAACGAATTCTAACAAGGGGGAAATGACCGTCTCACCAAGGCCAACAACAAATACTAAGGCACTATGGCGTTTTACAAAAGGGAAGTGGCCGGAAAAGAATGAAGAAGAGTGGCAGCCTAAGGTTGCCACTCTTCTTCATGGCTGCCACTCTTCTTCATTCTTTTCCGGCCGGCCAAGAAGGGAAAGAAATGAGAAAAATCTGATTTTTCATTTAAGTCCCTATTTATAGAAAAACCCTAAAAGTGCCCCGAACGGGCCCCGCCGGGTCCGAAAAAGTGGAATATGCGCAAACGCACTCAAACAGTAAAACACCATGAACGAAAAAAAAAAAAAAAAACCAAAATGAAAAAAAAAATGAACAACAAAAGAAATGACGTCAAAAACTGAGTCCCGTGCTGAAAGATATGCGCCGAACAAGTTCAGCGGCAACTAAGGCCAAAAACCCTAAAACTGGGGAAAACGATTGGAAGGAAATTCTAAGACTACCACTCGACGAAATGTGAAAATGAATCCCGTACGAGGAACCAGGCTCAAAATGAGGCATTTTGTAATAACTTTCGTTAATTGCATAATGGCCCCTCTAAGAAAGGATAACTGCCCAGAATGAAAATATCTTTCAAAAGATATTTTCTTAAAAACATCTAAAATAAATATCTTCAAAAGATATTTACAAAAAATATCCCAAAAAACATCAATGTTTCTGAAGAATCCTTTCATCCACGCTCCTGCGGGAGAAATAAACAACCGACTAGCTTTCTTCTAAAAATAAAGCTATGCGTTTCGAGGAAATCAACTGAAATGAAAACTAGTGAAGTCAAAAATCAACTCCGAACACGAAAAGTGAGGTTGTGCCAACAAAGTGGCAAACGGGAGAAAGACGAAAAGCGAATAGTGTCAAAAAAAATGAAAAGGTGGAAATGATTCAGTCCTTAAAGGAAGTTGTCAATCCAAAGGAAAGAGTCTCAAAAACCATTTTCAAGCACTCGAGATGACACTAAGTGACCGAACTCAGAAAAGAAAATTCAACGGAAAAAATTTATCCGTAAAATTTGAGAAAAATGAAAGAAAGGAAAATGATAGGGTCATTACAACATAGATTATCCTTGGATGGAATCCTTATGGTCAACAGTAGGCAATGATGATCGTTATGACTTCCAAGACTTACTTGCAACATTTATGAGTTACTTTAATGAAAATGTATATAATGAGGTTCTGTGCAACTTCAATGCGAATTTAAACTTCTTCTCTAAATGTGTTCCCTCTGGTCTAGCATGAAACTTGGTGTGGTGTAGTCGTGTTGCACCAAAAGTTTGTAAAGAGAGGGACTAAGATGAGTGTGGCCAAGTTTTACATGTATAATTTGCCACTACTACCTTTCACCAAAAATATAGTTAGGGCGAGTAGGGATCGTCCCAAGGGATTGGTGGGTCGTATTAGGTTGTGGAATCGAGATTAGGGTTAATAAGTCGAGTGATCAAAAGATTGGTTGGTGATTCAATTATACTAAGATACAATTTGAACTAAAGTAAACAATTAAATGCAATAAAGAGAAAATAAGAGAGAGAGATCTTGGGGTTTAGAGATCACCACTAAGCATAGCTTTTCTACACCCTTAATGAATGATTAATGATGGGGAAAAACATTTATTGTAACAATAGTGTGTGTCTGTGGTCGTTTCAATAAGCATGGATGACTAATTAAGTATATATTGTCTAAGCAACATAGTGGATAGCACAATATATCAAACTAAGCCATTAATCCTTTCTTTAAGCTCACAATCCAAACACATCACAAGGTTAGAGACATATGCTACTTGTTTTCATAAGTATGGAATATCAAACAACAAGCATGGATTGTCCTTACATTTAACATCTAAACTACAACTACACTACAATTAAGCTAATGACATGAAATTAAACTAATTAAACTAAGGGAGAGGCACAATCCATCAAGAAATGAGTATGAACCATCAAATAAACCACAAAGACCATTCTATTAAGCACTATGTCTTGACAATCTCTAGATCTATAGCATCAATACACATAGACATGCATCAATAACACAAAATCTAAAGACAAACACATGAACATCTATTCTAGCAAACATAGACATATGGATAGAATGAAATGAACAATTGGAAGCATTAAACCACACACATAATTGAATAAACAAGATCTATGTATATAAAAATGTCAAAACATATATCACAATACAAATCCCCTCAAAAATACATAAATCATGATGTAGAAAGCATGCTTATGGCTAACTCTAGCCCCAAGAAGACGTCTAGCCACTCATGGATGGTGCCCTCCAACCCTCAAGGGCTAACTCCATGGTAAAAATTGCTACTCTTCTTGGTTGATAGAACAACTCCAAGCTTGTGTCTCTAGCCTTCTATCTTCTTTTCTTCCTTACTAAGAATATGATATGAAAATTGTGTCAAAAGTCTTTTTTCAAGTCTATTCTCAAGAATGGCTCATATTCCTTCTATAGGTAGGTCAAACGTCACCCCCAATGACTTGGGCTCGTACACCAATATATTCCTCCCAATGATTTGATATGAGATAACTTTTAATGAGCTAGAAATTAAATTTTCTTGCACTTGGGGAAGTTTAATTGATCGAACTTGTGGTGAGATCTATCGAACATGGCTGAGATCTATCGAACTTAAGCTGGATCGATCCTCTATGGCGGCGCCATTTTAGATAAGGACAGATCTGAGATATTTTGGGGAATGAGACAAAAGTGGGAGGTAGGGTGGTACAACAGGATAAGATGGAATCTTTTCAACCGATCTGAGAATTGTTGGATCGATCAAACTTTATAGAATCTTTAGATAAGGACAAAAGAGCTTGGATCCATCTTGAAATGTCTAGATCGATGAACTTTCGATCGATCGAAATATACTTGTGATCGATCGAACCTGCTGAATTCCATACTTTGCTTCAATCTGCTTCCACTTTGCTCCTTTCTTTCATCCAACTTGAGTTAGCTTCTTTTAAGCTCTTATTTAGCTGAGTTAGCTTATTTTGGGGATAAGCACCTAAAAAGGGCAATAACACAAAATTAGTCTAAAACGGGAAAGTATAATAGATAAAGGTCCCAGAATACCTAAGCTTAAGGGGTTTAAATGCGCACTTTTCAACGCTCATCACACCCCCAAACTTAAATATTGCTAGTCCTTAGCAATGAACTACAAAGTAAAGGAATGAAATGAATAACTATACAACTATGAACTATAAAGCAATAAATGGATAATGCCACTTTCGTAGGGAACACAATTACATTTAGCGTATGTAACAAGCCTTTTAAACCCCTAGGTTACCCCTAGTGGACGAGTGAAGTCTCGTGAGGGTTTCCAGAAATGATATCCACAAACATTAAGCTCATTCTTTCAAAGGAGGCACCAATATTACAAACAAGCATTGGGAGAAAACTACCTCAAGTATGCAATTTTTCAACCATTTCCAAGTAATCTTCCAAAATTTCAACATCAAGCAAGCAAGTATGGTCTCCACACATCAAGAAAATGATCATGAAAATCAAAACAACACTAGAATCCTTTTTGAGTGGACCGGCACCAAATATGCTGCTATTTAAGCCAACTAAAAAAATGATCACATCTTTACCCTCAAACTAGCACACAAATCTAGTACCGATCATCAAGACAAAGAGTGGACCTTTTATTAAAGCTTTATTCATCTAGGTGCGCTTATTCTTTTCACTCGATTTTTTTTATTTTTTTTTTTATTTTTTTTTTTCTATCCCTAAGGATCAAAGATGGAAGCATAGTGCAATGTGTTGATCTATTAAGCTTTCTAGTGATCCATGAGGTCGAGCATTAGGTCAATGACTCCCAAACCAGATGGCTTTAGGGCACTAGGTGTTCAAACACCCCTAAGGACTTACAAGCTCAAATCAACTAGGCTACAAATCAAGACAACCTCTATCTAATCATTTCCCACTTCTCAGCTTTTGGGAGAAGTCCTCACTTTTTTATTACTTTTGCAACTTCCTTTTATTTTATTTTTTTAAATGAAATGAGTTCAATTATTAACCTAGAGTTTAGGCCCTCCACCTTTCAGCGCGAGAAATTCAGTGCTTGATGAGGCTAGAATCTTGGCTACTCAATGAAAAGGGTTTGTTATCAACTTTTATCAAGAATGAAAGCTTTCAATGCACTACTAGCTCAATTAGGATATAATCAATTCAATAATCAACAAAGCATGTACCCCACAAATGAATGCTAGTGTACGCCTGTGCTAGTGTAAAATCCTAGAGTGAATCTCAAAACAATCACAAAATCAGGATGATGTGGACCATAAGTGCAAGCATGATATCAATCTTTCAAAAAATGTACTCTTAAATGGCATCCATAAGGCATACAAGGAGTATTGGACTCTCAAGTCGAGCAATTTTTAAATTTTAAGCAATAGAGTCCTCAAAAGATCAAAATCATAGCTAGTTACGGACCAATCATAGAAAATTCCTCAAATACACAAGTCATGCTCAAAATTTTGAATTGAAAGCAAATACTGCAATTAACACCATTACCCCCCAAACTTAAATAGTACAATGTCCTTAATGTGCAAAGAGAACAAAGGAAAGAGTATACCAGTGTAGCTAAGTAAAGAATGGCCGGGACACAAGTATCCAAAGTGGGTGGTATAACCCCCCCAAACTTGGGATTAACTGTGGTCCTAAAAAGATGGCACTGGATAAAAGTTCATTAGACAACAAAGGGGATAATAATAGTGCATAGTGGACATGCAAGTGTAAATGGGATAAGAAATTCAAGTAAGGAGAGAGGAAAAAGGGTGGTCCTGAAATATTCGAGCAGCACTCTCTCACTGAAGTCACTGGAATGCACCTGGTGGAGTCAGATAGATAGATATATCAATAGATAATATGACATCCAAAAACAAAGCATGTATAAAATAAGAACAGTATATGGTACATCGCAGTAAAGGGCCGACAGACCAGCCGTAAATATATAACAATATCAGAAATATAACAGTCAAATCACAGATATAAAATGAGAAGGAGATATAAAAATCATGAAGAGGAGGTAGGATGCGCAGGGCGTGCTCCGTGAATGTTTCTGGATAGATCTCACAATGCGGCTATGACGTCTGAGTGGAGAGAAGCAATATCTGCTCAGATGAAAACCATGCCATCCTCTAGAGTCTGAAGACGCTCTCCGAAGCTGGGTATCTAAACTGGAGCCTTAGGTGCTACTGGATCGGAAGAATGATGATCCTGAGCCTGCTCCTCATCATGAACAGACGACCCAACTAGAGAGTGATGCTTTGGGTCCTCTGTGGGCTGCTCTAAATCAATGTTCATATGCATGGCAGCCGTATCGACTGGTACATCGTCCGCCTGCTCTGCTGCTGCTGCAACTGCTGCCTGCTCCATCTCCTCTATCTCAAGCTCCTTAGCTGCCTCTGCAGCATCCTCCTGTAGACTCTTGATAAGAGCCTTGTAGCTCTTATCTTAGTCCTTCTTCTTGAATGAGCAGGCCCCAGCCTCAGTACGTTCCCGGTGCTGGAAGGGATAGTGCTGGTCCCGCAATATCTGTGTAATGAGATGGCCAAATGGGAGAAACTTAGCCCATTTGGGCTTGGCCCTGCTGATGTGATCAACATATAACTTCATCATAATGCTCCATATGAGTGCAGGAATAGACAGCCAATGCCCTATATAGAAGGCATACAGAGCTATCAGATAGTCGCCGCGCCTCTGTATCTTGTGGCCGGCTATGAATACATTTCGGAATAAAACCAAATCGAAGAACCACAGGTCATCTGGCAGATAAGTGCGTGTGGCAAAAGTCTCGCCAACTGCATAGTGACCTGTGAGTGCCACTGCCATGTCAACATAGGAAGGCCTCCATAGAGTAGGATATGTAGCCTCGAGATCAAGAGGGCAGACCTATAGACATCGGCAAGATCTGGATAGAGTGTCCACAGTGATACTGATAGGGTGGCCGTCAATGGTAGTCCGCAGCTCCCTCAGGTTACTCGGGGTAGGTAGGAGGTTCTGGAAGAACATCCGGACCAACCTCGGGTACACTGGATATGTAACAGGGGCTAATATGGCTGAAATGCCCCTCCGGTCTATGTCATCATACGCTATTCTGGTAAGAACAGACCGGGAGAAGAAGTCTATATCGAAGACTAACTCATACGCCACCTGAAGGCGTGAGTATCTCGGCAATGGTCGGTCTAAGCCATGGGCTGGCTGAGCTAGTGGTGGTGATGGAGATGGTACATGCTCAGCCTCAACATCAGCCTATGAAGAAGATGCCTTAGTTGAAGACTGTAGTCTAGATTCAGCGGATGGGGACTGAGCTGTATCTATCTCGGGCTGGTCCTGTATCTGCTCTGGCTTTGGCTCAGGAATGGGGTCCTAAAAGTGAGATGGACCTGCCTGGTCGTCTAATCTCCGCTTAACTCTGTGATGATAATGTCCACGAGCAACAGTCTTGACCCTAGCTATGGCCTGCAAAATAAAAGAAAACTCAAAAAGGAAGTCAGTGCCGGTATAAAGAATTAAAGCACAGTTTATAGAATCATGTATGTCAAATAAGATAGACAAAACAGATAAAGAACATGAATCTATGCAAGTGACAAGGAAGAAGTGACATGATGTGAAGCATGCTAGACATTATAAGTACGAAATGCATCCAATGTGGAAAACACAGGCATTGGGCATGTATGAGATTGCATGAAACACAAGAGATTGTGTGTGAAGTGTGTGATGCAAATCTGTGAAGTTCGATCGATCACAAAAATATAAGATCGATATAAGTTCGATCGATCTTGAATAAGTGAGATCGATCTATTACAAATCGATCTGAGAAAAAGTTCGATCTATCGAACTATGAGTTGAAATTCGAAAAGTCACAAATCTATGACGTGGATGGCACGGGGGCCTCACAAACAAGCTCATGGGCCCCTCTACACAACAAATCAACAATTTTGGTCACTTGATTAGGCCCGTGACCCCCAAAATCAAAATTAAAATATAAAATATAAAACCTATATATATACATTTATATACACATATATACAGTGGGTCAAAGCTTCAAAAATGGCAAGATTCATCATCATAACATCATAGATCTAACACGAAAGCAGGGATTCATCAACATAAAGCTTGAAATCAAAAGGGAAGAACTAGAATCTTACCCAAAACCGAGAAAGAAGGGGATCGAAGGAGAAAGAAATGAAATCTGAGATCCGAGATGAGGGAGAGAGATTCGGGCATAATGGAATCGCCAGAGCACTCGCTAGAGATGGAAGAGAAGGGTTGCAGCGGCGAGGGGAAGCTAGGGTCTTTTGGATCGATCTTTGAATCGATCTGAAATAACCTTTGGCCTCTATTTTTAAAAACATTCCCTCTTTAGTTTGATCGATCAAACTGAAATCTTAGATCGATCGAACTAGTATCGATCTCTCCTCACTAAAAGACAAAATTGTTTTTGAAGCTTTTGAATTTTTGAAAATTAAAAATCAAAAATTAAAAATGAAAATTATTTATTTATTTTTTTTTTTTGGATTTTTGAAAAATAAAACTAAATAAAATAAAAATAAATTAAGTAGAATAAAAGAAAACAAAAGAATTATATATATATATATATATATTGGAATTTTTGAAATATAAAATAAAATAAAAGAAAAGAAAATATTTTTGGGACTTTTGAAAAATAATAGACAAAAATAAAATAAAAAATAATAATAATAAAATACAAGAAATAAAAGTATTTTTGAAAACTTTGAAAACCCTTTTTTTTCAGAATAAATATTTTTGGAGTTTTTAAATTTAAAATTCAAAACAAAAGTCAAACTTAAAGTCAAAACAATAAATCAAAGAACAAAGATCGAGATCGATCTCAGAAAGAGTCAAATCGATCAAACGATCCAAAATCTGCAGACATGTTCGAACGATGGGACAGAGAGGTCTGTGGATGCAGGTTGGATGCAGGTTCAAAATTTTTCTAAGTGTTGAGATTACAGATCAATCCAAGATGAATCTAGATCGATCGAAGAATTTACGATCGATCAAACAAAGAGTTGAAATATGCAGGTTTTCTTCGCACGATTAGATAGAGAGGTGATTGGATATAGGTATGGAGTTCAATCGATTGAACCTCTTTGGAGATCGATCGAACTGATGCAAAATATCCATTTTCAACATGAAAGTGCAAGCAATCCTAATCACAGTGCCTAGCAATGCATATAAACCTAAAGCAAATATCTAGACTTCACAAAAAATGAAATTTAAGATAAAAATAAAGGAGGAATAGGGTTGTGACACCTTAAAAAATGTACTAGTCTTTAACGTCTCTAGCAAGACGTTGGGCTCTTTTAGCCCGGATCAAACATCTTGTGGTGCATCCCCTCCTTGATGGGGTGATAAGTGCTTTGAACTCCACCCAACAAATGGTTCCCTAGGGAACTTGTTGGTCCTTTTTCAATGTGATCTTTAGGCTTCCATGCCCTATCAAAACAAGACTTTGAAACAACTTTTTTCGAATTCAGGGTTGAAGATAAACTTTTTAAAATTTTGGTTTCACACAAAGAATCTATTCCTTCACCTTCATGGTCATGATATTTCTCTACAACATTCACTTCTTCATGCTTGTCAAATGAATTCAGGGTTGGATTGAAGATATTCAACTTCACCTTCATGTGGCCAAATGAAATCTTCATTATCCCCGTCCTGCAATTAATGTCGGCATTCGCGGTTGCCAAGAAAGGACGGCCAAGGATAACGGTTATTTGGCTCTTAGGATTCGGGACCGGTTCCGTGTCAATGACAATGAAATCAACAGGGAAGAAAAATTTATCAATCTTAATCAATACGTCCTCAATGATGCCCCTAGGCTTTTTGATAGATCGGTCGGCAAGTTACAAAACCACCGACGTCTGTTTCAAGTCTCCTAAGCCTAATTTGACATATACCGAGTATGGAAGAAGATTAACACTTGCTCCTAAGTCTAAGAGGGCCCGATTAATGATATGGTCACCAATGATGCATGAAGTGGTAGGTGAACCGGGGTCTTTGAACTTTGGAACAGTGTTATGTTGCAAAATAGAACTCACTTGCTCGGTCAATACCACTTTCTTAGGTGTTTGGCTTTTGTTCTTCCTCTTTTGGGTGCAAAGATCTTTTAAAAACTTGGCATAAGCCGGAATTTGCTTGATCGCATCCAAAAGTGGAAGGTTAACCTTCACTTGCCTAAACACATCAATGATTTCATTTGTCTTCGTCTTTTGCTTGTCAAGATAAATGGATCCTTTCAAGGCATCCGAAAATGGAGTTTTTGGTTCAAAAACCTTTTCAGAAATTTTCTTTGAAGTCTCATCAACACAAGAAGTTTTGAAATCATTTTGCAAATTTTTCTTTTCAAGATCACTTTTCAAATCACTTTTTGACACTTTCTCATTTGAATGATCATGCATATGCAATGAAGGAGGAATAGAATGTGAAACGGGACAAGTGTCAACTTGTGGTTGCACCGGTTCACTCTCTTCATTGGACATGCCCACTTGGTTATCCACAATCTTCCCACTTCTCAAGGTAGTCACCGCAATGACATGCTCTATTATAGGACTTTCCGATGAGGAATGAGTCTCCACAACACATTGTTGCTTTAGTGGGGCATTCAAAGGCATTTTCCCTTTCTCTCTAGCATTTAAAGTACTAGCTATTTGCCCTACTTGGGTTTCTAGCTTAGCAATGGATTGAGAATGAGAATGAAGCAATTGAGTGTTCGCCTCTAGAGTGCCTAGAGCGATCAAAACTTTCTCTTCAAAAGCGGGAATCCTAGAATTTCCTTGAGAATATGATAGTTGATTAGGAAAATGAGAATTAGAAAATTGATTTCCTTGTGATTGATATGGTCTATATCCTTGGGAACCTTGGCTTTGCATCGGAGGCGGAACATACTTCCCTTGGAAACCACCTTGGGGAGGGTTTGAGCCTTCCCCTTGGCTTCTTCAAGAGAAATTCGGATGATTCCTCCAACTAAGATTATAATGATTACCATAAGGATTGTTCCATTGATTAACAAAAGCTGCATTGACTTGTTCATGATGCTCACTTTGCACATGTCCATGGGGACAATTGGAAGTAGAATGTAAAACACTTGAACAAGTCATACAAGTCATACATGTCTTATTGGATGCATGATGAGAATGGTTAGGGAAGGAAGATACTTGATTTGCCAAGTTTTGGTTGATCAAGAATTGATCAAACCTTTGAGATAAGGATTTCATCTCGGCAGTTATTTCATTGGAATGGTCAACTTGATGTAAGCCAACACTCTTCCTTCTACTTGCATTCCTACCATTCTTAGAAGATAAAGTTCGATGCAAAGAATTTTCACTCATGCTCTCATAAAGATGCCACACGTCATCCTTATGCCTATCAATGTAAGAGCCACCCATGGAATCATCAACCATGCCCTTGTAATTATCGGATAAACTCTCAAAGAAGTATTGAACTAATTTCCATTTGGGCATGTTATGATGCCTTGTCTTTAAGGGTGAATGGAAAAAATTTAAGCCTTAAGACCTCTTCTGGCATGTTTGTGTATCTCACGGTGGAACATACTTCAAGAAACTAATCCAAATGCTTGTAAGGTTCTTCACTTGGAAGTCCATGATAGTTAGGAAGCATTTGAATGGTTTGTGATTTGATTTCATAGTGGTGTGCTCTAAATGGTGGCAATTGAATGCATGTGGGTGCATTATATTCATTAGGCACATAGTGATCTCTTATAGCAAGGGGAAGGTTTACAATTGGAGGTGCAACATGAGCACCTTGATTGCCTTACACTATGGGAGGTTGTGGAGCAAACGTTAGTCTAGGCATTCCCAATAGAACTTGGCCTTATTATTGTAGTGGGTGAATGAATGGCCTCGGTATGCCTAATGGTACTTACATGTTATCATGATGCACATTGGGGTGGAGGATACCTTGTTGGTCTATGTGACCAAGGTCTTCCACATGGTCCTCATTATGGCCTTCCATTGATGAAATGGATTGACTAGAACTTCCTCTTCCCCTAGGGTTTCAAACAGCGGATTCAAGATGAAAATCAAGAGGGACAAGAGTAGGTTTCAATGATCTACGACCATGCATGCACAACAAAACACAACAAGCAACAAGTAATGAACAATCATTTTACCTTCACAACAAATCAATTATTGAACTTCCTCCACATACAATGATCCCATACTCCCATGCTATCAACAATATGCAAAGAACAATAAAATTGCCTCCACGTGAGCTCACGATTTATCTAAGAATTGAAATAAAATTGCCTCCACGCGGGCCGACGATTTAACTAGAGATTGAGTTAAGAAAGAGCTCACAAATCAATTTTCAATTTTAGCCTTGCAAATTATTTTTAGATTTTAGCTTCTTCCTTGCTTTTGCTTAGCTCTTTGCTTAAAATGCTCCTTTGCTAACCTTCTAGCATAATGTACCTAATCAAACAAGAACCAACACAATAAGTAACCAAAATGAAAATGAAAATAAAGTAAAGACATGATCAAAAGAGTACTAATTCCTAATTGATTCCACAAATATGACGTTGCCTTCAATCAATCCCCAATAACGGCGCCAAAAACTTTGTGTGTAATGCTGTCGCATTGCACCAAAAGTTTGCAAAGAGAAGGACTAAGATGAGTGTGGCCAAGTTTTACATTTATAATTTGTCACTACTACCTTTCACTAAAAATATAATTAAGGCGAGTAGGGATCATCCCAAGGGATTGGTGGATCGTATTAGGTTGTGGAATCGAGATTAGGGTTAGTAGGTCGAGTGACCAAAAGATTGGTTGGTGATTGAATTATACTAAGATGCAATTTAAACTAAAGTAAACAATTAAATGCAATAGAGAGAAAATAAGAGAGAGAGATCTTGGGGTTTAGAGATCACCACTAAGCATAACTTTTCTACACCCTTAATGAATGATTAATGAGGGGGAAAAACATGTATTGCAATAATAGTGTGTGTGTGGTTGTTTCAACAAGCATGGATGACTAATTAAGTATATATTATCTAAGCAACATAGTGGATAGCACAATATATCAAACTAAGCTATTAATCCTTTCTTTAAGCTCACAATCCAAACACATCGCAAGGTTAGAGACATATGCTACTTGTTTTCATAAGTATGGAACATCAAACAACAAGCGTGGATTGTCCTCCCATTTAACATCTAAACTACAACTACACTACAATAAAGCTAATGACATGAAATTAAACTAATTAAACTAAGGGAGAGGCACAATCCATTAAGAAATGAGTATGAACCATCAAATAAACCACAAAGACCATTCTATTAAGCACTATGTCTTGACAATCTCTAGATCTATAGCATCAATACACATAGACATGCATCAATAACACAAAATCTAAAGACAAACACATGAACATCTATTCTAGCATACATAGACATATGGATAGAATGAAATGATCAATTGGAAGCATTAAACCACACAAATCATTGAATAAACAAGATCTATGTATATAAAAATGTCAAAACATATATCACAATACAAATCCTCTCAAAAATACATAAATCAAGATGTAGAAAGCATGCTTAGGGCTAACTCTAGCCCCAAGAGGTTGTCTAGCCACTCATGGATGGTGTCCTCCAACCCTCAAGGGCTAACTCCATGGTAGAAATTGCTCCACTTCTTGGTTGATGGAAGAACTCCAAGCTTATGTCTCTAGCCTCCTCTCTTCTTTTCTTCCTTAATAAGAATATGATATGGAAATTGTGTCAATAGTCTTTTTTCAAGTCTATTCTCAAGAATGGCTCATATTCCTTATATAGGTAGGTCAAATGTCACCCCCAATGACCTGGGCTCGTACACCAATATATTCCTCCCAATGATTGGATATGAGATTAACTTTTAATGGGCTAGAAATTGAATTTTCTCGCACTTAGGGAAGTTCGATCGATCGAACTTGTGGTGAGATCAATCGAACATGGCTGAGATCTATCGAACTTAAGCTGGATTGATCCTCTATGGCGGCGCCTTTTTGGATAAGGACAGATCAAAGATATTTTGGGGAATGAGACAAAAGTGGTAGGTAGGGTGGTACAATAAGATAAGGTGGAATCTTTTCGATCGATCTGAGAATTGTTGGATCTATCGAACTTTGTGGGATCTTTAGATAAGGACAAAAGAGCTTGGATCCATCTTGAAATGTCTAGATCGATGAACTTTCGATCGATCGAAATATACTTGTGATCGATCGAACCTGCTGAATTCCATACTTTGCTTCAATCTGCTTCCACTTTGCTCATTCCTTCCATCCAGCTTAAGTTAGCTTCTTTTAAGCTCTTATTTAGCTGAGTTAGCTTATTTTGGGGATAAGCACCTAAAAAAGGCAATAACACAAAATTAGTCTAAAACGAGAAAGTAAGATAGATAAAGGTCCTAGAATACCTAAGCTTAAGGGGTTTAAATGCGCACCTTTCAACGCTCATCAAAACTCAATGAAGATATTAGTACTTTGAACACTATAAATGATTGTTATCATCAAAAGTATAGAATTACCCTTAGGAGGAATCCGTAGGGTCAAAAATGTACGTCATCTCTAAGACACAAACATGACTTCCCATGAAGCAATGGAACCCAAAAGAAAACAAAGCGGAAGTGACGTTTTAAAAACGGACAAGTTTAGCCCTAGGGGCAAAATGGTCATTTCTAGAAAGATGTGGGTGCTACCAAGCACACCGTTGGATAGATAACGAAAAATTAACAAAGTTTAACTCAAGAATCGTCTAATTCGGAGTTCGGACAAAAGAGTTATGGCCAAAACAAAAATCAACGCCAGGGCTACCAAAACGGGGCACCAGGGGCATACCCACGGCGCACACCGTGCGCGTTGCTCTCCTCTGACATGCCATGTGGGCCTGCACCTATTTTTCGACTTGAAATGCTATTTTAAAGGCTCAAATGACCTTTTTGAAAAAAAAAAAAAAAAAGAAAAAAAAGTTATGAAGCGATCCCCCCCCCCCCCCCCAAAAAAAAAAGAAATCATTTTTTTATACGAACATGTTGAAAGAAGTTTTTAATTTTCAAGTGAAATGCCCAAAATGCCCCTTAGATCAGACTTTTTCCTGAAAATTTTTCGTGCACCAGAAAATTAGATTTGACACGAGGTTTTTGAGACCGTGACGACATTTTTTTAGAAAAATGTTGTGAAGAAACCCCCCATAAAATCACGTTTTCTAAGTAAACATGTCAAGGCCGGAATTTATTTTTCAAAGCAAAATTCCCAAAATGCCCCTAAACCAAATTTTGCATAAAACTAAAAATGAATTAGCTTCAAGTGTTCATTTGGTCAAAAATGAAGTTGTGTACTAAAACGATTGTGCACACAAACATAATAAGTGTTTTGAAGTGCGCGGGAATGGTCCACGGCTCCCAAATATGCTCAATGCGAAATACAACCTATCAAACCTAAAATTTACCTAAAATGACTTTTAAAGGGAAAACTTGAAACCAACATGCATTGATGAAAACGAAAAGGTGTTTAGCCCTTGGCCACACCCTAAACATATTAAAAGAGTCCTAATGAGTGTGCTTAGGCAGAGTTTACATGCTCCAAATTAAAAATGACATGTTAAAGCATTTGATTTCTTCATTTTTCAATAATTATACATGAAACCAAAAGTATTCAAAAGAAACAACTTATAAGTAAATGGCCCTTGGCCTCATTACATACATGTCAAATAAATTTCAAAGAATGTATCTCAGTACACTTTACATAACATAAGGCAAAAATGGTATATTGAACTTAACTATGTGTTACAACTTTATAAGTAAAACTTCAACATGCTAACACTTACATGTGACGAAAATTACATTAAAATTACTCCAAATTAGCAAGACAACTGTAATGACCAGGTCATTTTCCTTCCTTTCCTTTTCTCAGATTTTCACGGATATTTTTTTTTCCGTTGTTCTTTTCCTTTCTGAGTTTAGTTTTTCATCACTTAGTGTCGTCTCGAGTGCTCTGGAATGATTTCCGAGACTCTTTTCCTTGGATTGACAACTTCCTTTAAGAACCGAGTCATTTCCACATTTTTCGCTTTTTGACAATATTCACTTTTCGTCATTTTCCCTATTTTGTCTTTTTCCCCATTTTGTCTTTTCTCCGTTTGTGACTTTTTGGCATAACCTCACTTTTCGTGCTCGGAGTTGGTTTTTGACTTCATGTACCTTCATCCTAAGTGGTTTCCACGAAATACGTATCTTTACTTTTATAAGAAAGTACTCTAGTTGCTCTCGGTGTCCATAGGGGCATGGATGCATTGTTTTTCAAAATCTTTTTCATTTCTTGGGGTGTTTTTCATAAATATATTTTGAAGATATTTTATTTCAGGGGTTTTTAAGAAAATATTTTTGGAAGATATTTTCATTCTGGGCCATCAATGCAATTTTCACTTTTTGGAAGGGCCATTGTGCAATTAATGAAAGTTATTGCAAAAATGCCTCGTTTTGAGCCTGGATCCTCGTACAAGATTCATTTTTACATTTCATTGAGTTGTGTACTCTTAGAATTTCCTTCTGGTTGTTTTTCTACAGTTTCAGAGTTTCTAGCCCCGATTGCCGCTGAACTTGTTCGGGGCATATCTCTCTGCTCGGGACTCAGTTTTCAACGCCGTTTCTTCTGTTGTTCATATTTTCTCATTTTAAATCTTTTTCATTCATGGAGTTTCACCGTTTGGATGCGTCTACTCAAATTTTGCTTTTTCGGACCCGGCGGGGCCCCTTCAGGGCACTTTTTGAGATTTTCTATAAATCGGGGGACTTAAAGTCAAAAAGTCATCTTCTCCCCTCTCCATGCATGACCAGAACCTGCTATGGTAGCCCAGGGGGGCTGCCACCCTTCTCCTCTCATTTAAACCTCATTCCCTTTGTTATAAAGTCATAGTGCCTTCGCGTTTTGTGTTTGTCTTGACTACGCGCTTCTTTCCCCCTTATTAGAACCCGTTTTTGGCCAATTTTTGAGTTCGGGTTTGAGGTCAAGTTAGGATTTTGGTAGGTCCTCTTTGGAGTTTAATGTTCACGGCGTTGTCCCCGACAAAACCCCGAAGTATTATTGGATTCGGAGCCGTTTCATTTTGGAGGCTTTTGAGATTTTCATCTCAAATTGAGGTAAGGGATGTTTTAGGATTATATATATGTGTTGTATGGAGTGTTTCCCATGATTATACAACTTGTATGCATACTTTTGTTCATAATCTAGAATTTAATTTAATTATTTTCTATGTTTAAGATTTAATTCTCATGATGATATTCAACTTAAAATTAAATTGTGCCATGCTAGTAAATTAGGCTTTGGTATATTTGTTAACATATATTAAATTGGAAGTATTTGATAAAGAATTGCACTTTTTATTTAATAATTATCTTTTGTGAAAGTTTAATTATCATGGATGTACCTTGCATGGAATTAACTTGTGATAGGCTATTAAATTAAGTCTTGGCATGTTCTTTAACATACTTTAATTTGAGAGCATTTGGATGAGTATGAAAATCTAAAGGTTTTAATTAAAATGATTAATTAAAATCTATTTTAAAGGTCCATTGGTTTAATTAAGTTTTTAACTTGATATTTGTGATCACTAAGGCTTGTATACTAGCATATGTTAATTTGGGACCATTTGATATTGCTTTAGAATTTAGGGATTTGACTATCATGGTTTAATTAAATTATATCTTATTGTTTTAATGGCCTAATTAAGTTTTTGAATTGGTATATGCAATGATCATGCTATGTTGTTTAACATGTGTTAATTAGGGACCATTTGATTGAGATTTGAAACTTAGAGAAATTAATTAATTTACTTGATTAATTTCCATTTCTATTGCATTATTGATTTAATCATGAATTTGGCATTGGAAGTATATTTAAATCATGATTTTGGACTTGTATTAGATTCTTCAGTTTATGTTTTCAATATTGAATTATATTGTTATAGTGTGTAACGAATCGCACACCGAAGATTCGACATGTGATGCTATTATAGCGCATAACGAATCGCGCTCTGAAGATTCGACATTTGTCATCCTATAGTAGTTGTGGATTTAGAGCATGAGCTGTGTGGTTACAACCTACTTGTGCATGGAATGTAGTTTCATGCTTTATATATAATTCGTATATAAGTTGTAAACTTATTTATTTTGGAGTCACTTGGGACATTGTTACTACGATATGGCTAGAGTTTGGCTCTAGTGCGGGAGGTATGAGTTCTCCCTGTCAAGATAGTGCGCACTAAGGGTGGTATTACCAGCGGGTTAGTGCCCGTAATAGCCGTTGAGGTCTCGACAGAATTTCGAGCTTAGATGTCCAAGTATTCCACTATTTGATTTCGCACTTTTAGATTTCTAGTTGATAAGCTAGAGAATCTATGTCTTGATGTGTGGTATTAGAAATCCTAATTATACTAAATTGCTATATTTAGTTGATTTCACACTCTTAGATTTCGAGTTGATAACCTAGAGAATCTATGTCTTGATGTGTGGTATTAGAAATTCTAATTATACTAAATTGCTATATTTAGTTGATTTCGCACTTTTAGATTTCAAGTTGATAACTTCGAGAATCTATATCTTGTTGCTTTGTATAGCATGTTTCTATGTTAGTTAAATTGCATAGATATTGTGATTCGTGTTTTATTGTTCAAATATGACTTAGAAATGATTCTATAGATTCATTTGGAACATAGACGTTAGGCGGCATGACCCACCTTTGTCGTTTTTGTATATTAGATTTCAAGTTGATGACTTTGAGAATCGATATCATGTTGCTTTGTATAACATGCTCCTATGTTGTTTGAATTGCATGGATAATGTGATTTGTGCTAGAAATGATCTAGGGTAGCTTAGGATGCTCCCTGAGTCTCATCTTGACATAGACGTTAGGTGGCATGAGCCCCTTTGACATGTTTCACCTTAAGGTGATAAAATTGTAAAATGTTAGTTCGATGCATGCTCATTTCCTACGAGTAGCTTTATGTTACTCACCCCAAAGTTACTGGAGCATATTTCAGGTACAGGAATCAAGGTTGAGATTTTCATTATGCTTGGGCGATTAGTGGACTTGAAGGTTCCATTTTGTGAAGGTTGGCTTAAAATGCCATTTGTAGCCTTCTTTGTCAAATGTGTATATTTGATTCTAAACTTGTAATGTGTGCCTAAGCACACTTTTTGATTCTCATTTTATGTATATGATATAAGGCCAAGGGCCAAATTTCATTTGAAGTCCATGTTTATTCATAATGGTTGTATTTTGCCTTTAATGAGAATATATGAAATAGCATGCGTTTTAGTATGTTATTTTGCACCGGAGTGTGCTTTATGTATGAAATTCATTATCTAGTATTCATTTAATATGTATAAGGTATGGCCAAGGGCCAAACATCATTTTGTTTTCACTTTTGCATTTTAGTCTTATACATTGCATTTGGGCTAAAATAGTAGAATCCGAGCCTTTAAAGATTCATTTTCAAATCGGGTGGTGCAAACTGTGTTCCGGCACCTCCACTGGGTCTCATTAATCATGCATGAAGTGTGGCCAAGGGCCAAATAGTAATTTGAAATCATTTGTAAATTTTAAATTTTAAATTTTTCATTTCATGTGCATTTTCGCCCTTTTGGCCGTTGGGGGGTCAAATTTTGCATCGGTGGTATTTTTAAGCCATGGACCATTGTGGCACGTCCTAATAGGTAAGTTACGTTTGTGTGCATGGTCGTTTCCGGGCAAACCTTCTTCTTTGGTGAAGTGAGCCTTCTATGGACTCATTTTGAAACTTTGTTGCATAATCTGATCTAGGGGCATTCTAAACTTTTTACATCAGTTTTATTTTCTTCTTTTGACATGGTCGCTTAGAAAATGTGATTTTAGAAGGGGGTTTCTTCTTTGTGTTTTTCCAAAAAATGTCGTCTTAGCATCGGAAATCTATCGCAAAGTTCAGCATTAAATTTTGCATTTAGCAGCTTTATGACCCTCATGATCAGATTTCGTGGAGGGGCATTTTGGGCATTTTACAGCGAGTTTTTTTCATTTTCTCTCACGAGTCCGGGTAGAAAATTTGATTTCGAAGGGGTTTCTTCTTTGTGTTTTTCCAAAAAACATCATCTTGGCCCTCAAAAATCCACATCTTTCCGAAAAATCCTTGCTGCCAGGTTTTTGCTAAATTTTTAGTACAAGTGTGCTAGTACTATTCATCGACTTTTTTTTGAAAAATGTGTCGACCGATCCAACACTTCCGGGGGCCTTGTGGGTGTATTTTAAGGTTGTATTTTCAATTTAGGCAATTTAAAAACCTTCTGAAGCCCCATTTCCTTTCCTTGGGCAGTAGCTCGGAAAGTATTTGCACTTTTTGACCTAATTTTCTTGGGGGCATTCTGGGCATTTTACATTGCATTTTTTTGGTTTCTATCCAATCATTCTATGCCTTAGTTGCACTGGTATGCTCTTTCCTTTGTTTTCTTTGCACATTGAGGACATTGTGCCATTTAAGTTTGGGGGGAATGGTACTTTACAGTGTTAGTTTTAATTTCAAAATTTTGAGCATGACTTGTGTATTTGAGGGATATTTCTATGATTGGTCCATATCTAGCTATGATTTTGATCCTTTGAGGACTATATTGCTTAAAATTTAAAAATTGCTTGACTTGAGAATCCAATACTCCTTGTATGCCTTGTGGATGCCATTTAGGAGTAAATTTTTCGAAAGATTGATATCTTGCTTGCACTTGTGGTCCACATCATCTTGATTTTGTGATTGTTTTGAGATTCATTCTAGGATTCTACACTAGCACCGGCGCACACTAGCATTCATTTGTGAGGTACATGCTTTATTGATTATTGAATTGGTTATATCCCAATTGGACTAGTAGTGCATTGAAAGCTTTCATTCTTGATAAAGGTGGATAACAACCCCTTTTCACTAAGTAGCCAGAATTCTAGCCTCATCAAGCACTGAACTTCTCGTGCCGAAAGGTAGAGGGCCCAAACTCTAGGTTAATAATTAAACTTGATATAAAAAATAAAAAAATAATAAAAAAAGAAAAGAGAAGTTGCAAAAGCAATAAAAAATGAGGACTTCTCCCAAAAGGTGAGAAGTGGGAAATGATTAGATGGAGGTTGTCTTAATTTGTAGCCTAGTTGATTTGAGCTTGTAAGTCCGTAGGGGTATTTGAATGCCTAATGCTCGAAAGCCGTCCAGTTTGGGAGTCATTGACCTAACGTTCGACTTCATGAATCGCTAGAAAGCTTGAGAGATCAACACATTGCACCATACTTCCATCTTTGATCTTATAAAAAATAAAAATAAAAAAAAAATAAAAAGTGAAAAGAATAAGCGCACCTAGAACAATAAAGCTTTAATAAAAGGTCCACTTTTTGTCATGATGATTGGTACTAGATTTGTGTGCTAGTTTGAGGGTAAGGATGTGATCATTTCTTTAGTTGGCTAAGATAGCAACATATTTGATGCCGGTCCACTCAAAAAGGATTCTAGAGTTGTTTTGATTTGCATGATCATTTTCTTGATGTGTGGAGGACCATATTTGCTTGCTTGATGTTGAGATTTTGGGAGATTGCTTGGAAAGGGTTGAAAAATTGCATACTTGAGGTAGTTTTCTCCCAATGCTTGTTTGCAATATTGGTGCCTCTTTTGAAAGAATGAGCTTAATGTTTGTGGGTGTCATTTCTAGAAACCCTCACAAGACTTCACTCATCCACTAGGGGTAACCTAGGGGTTTAAAAGGCTTGTTGCATGTGTTAAGTGCAATCGTGTTCCCTACGAAAGTGGCGTTATCCATTTATTGTTTTCTAGATTCATACTTGTATAATTGTTCATTTCATTCCTTTACTTTCTAGTTCATTGCTAGGGACTAGCACTATTTAAGTTTGCGGGTGTGATGAGCACTGAAAAGTGCGTATTTAAACCCCTTAAGCTTAGGCATTCTAGTACCTTTATCTATCTTACTTTACCGTTTTAGATTGATTTCGTATTATTTCTATTTTCAGGCACTTATCCCGAAAATAAGCTAACTTAGCCAAATAAGAGCTTAATTGAAGTAATTCTGGGATTAAACAAAGAAAGGAGCAAAGTGGAGAAAGAAGGAAGCAAATGAAGCCAAAGGTGGGAAGCAGCAAAGTTCGATTGATCCAACTCCAAGGTTCGATCGATCGAATACTAATCGATCTCAGCACTTCAAGATAGATCCAAGCCTTAACCCAAAGCAAAAAGTCCATAGTTCGATCGATCCAACACCACCCTTCGATCAATCAAACACTTTTGTCCTTATTCAAATGATTGATCTTATCTACAGCTATACCACCTTCTAACCACTTTTGTCCTTTTCCCAAAAATATCTCCCAAAATATCTCGGATTTGTCTTTTCCCAAAAAGCTCAACCAGTTGGATCGATCCAGCCTAAGTTTGATGGATCTCAGCCAGTTTGATCGATCCAAGTCCAAGGTTCGATCAATCAAACTTCCTCCAGTGCGAAAAAGTTAAATTTCCAGCTTGTTCAATCCGTCCTCTATCCAATCATTAGAGAATAATCTTTGCACGACCCCGGCTCATTTTGTGTGTCACTTGACCTACCTATAAAAGGAATATGATGCACTTTTTGAGATATATACAATTCTAGGGTTTATTCTCTTAGAGGGCAAGTTTAGAGGAGGAGAAGGCTAGAGACACCATTGGAGACTCTTCATCAACCAAGGAGCAAATCTCTTCCATGGAGTTAGCCCTTGAGGGTTGGAGCAACATCACCATGAGTGGCTAGACATCCTCTTGGTGCTAGAGTTAGCCCCAAGCATGCTTTCTATATCTTAATCTTGTGTATTATTGAGGGATTAGTGTTGTAATTAATGTTTTGACACTTTGATATATATAGATCTTGTTTATTCAATGATTTATGTGGTTTAATGCTTCCGATTGATCATTTCATTCTATCCATATGTCTATGTATGCTAGAATAGATGTTCATGTGCTTGTCTCTAGATTTTGTGTTATTGATGCATGTCTATAATGTATTGATGCTATAGATTTGGAGATTGTCAAAACATAGTGCTTAAAGGAATGCTCTTGTAATTCTCTTGATGGTTCTTACTTATTCCTTAATGGATTGTGCCTCTCCCCTAGTTTATTTTCATGCTAGTAGTGTAGATGTAGTGTAAATGTAGTATAGTGTTAAATGGAAGGACAATCCATGCTTGTTGTTTGATGATCCAAGCTTTTGAATGCAAGTAGCATATGTCTCTAACCTTGTGTTGTATTTGGACTGTGAGCTTAATGAAAGAATTAATGACTTGTTTTGATCTATTGTGCCTGTCACATGTTGTTTAAATAATATATACTTCATTGCTTAGATATATTGTGCTTTTCACATGATGTTTAGACAACACATGCTTATCTAGTCATCCTTACTTGTTAAACAAACCAAACACACACACACACACCAATATTGCAACACACTATTTGCCCTCATTAGTCACTTGTTAACATTATAGAAAAGCATTGCTTGGTGGTGATCTCTAAACCCCAAGATCTCTCTCTCTCTTATTTACTCTTAGTTACATTCTTTTGTTATCACTTAGTTTAATTTAGTTGCTCTCTAATCAACCAACCAACCAATTGTTTGATCACTCGACCTACTAGCCCTAATAGTGATTCCACGACCTTGTCTGATTCTCATAATCCCTTGGGACGATCCCTACTTGCCCTAGCTATATTTATAGTGAAAGGTAATAGTGGCTTCTATAAATGTAAAACTCTTGGCCCTCGCCTTATAATGCACACTCCTCAAGCTTGATGTGGTGCGGCGACACACCGATCAGTTTTTGGTGCCGTTGTCGGGGAATGATTGATTTAATTAGGCAACGTCGGATTTGTGGAATCAATTAGGATTAGTACTCTTTTGATCGTGTCTTTACTTTATTTTTTTTATTTTTCTTTTTGGTTACTTATTGTATTGTTCTTACTTAACTGGGTGCATTGTTGGAGAGGAAGCAAGCAAAGGAGCATTCAAGCAAGCAAAGAAAGTAAAAAGCTAAAATTTAAAAAAAATTGCTAAGCTAAGCTTTAAATTTGTAGTTGAAGTGCTAAAGGACCTTTTTGAGACTTTCTTTACTCAATCCCTTAGTTAAATCGTCGGCCCGCGTGGAGGCTTATTTTAATTGTTCTTGCATCATTGTTGTTAAAGCATGGGAGTATGAATTAAGTGTTTGTGGAAGAAGTCTAATTGTATTGTTGTGAAGGCATAGTGTTTGTCATTCTTTGTGCTTGTTGTGTTTTGCATTATGCATGTATGGACGTCATTCATTGAGACCAACTCTTATCCTTCTTGATTTGCATCTTGAATCTATCGTAAGAAATCCTAGGGGAAGAGGAAGTTCAAATAGAACCAATCTATCAATGGATGATCATAATGATAATCATGTTGAGGACCTTAGTCACATAGACCAACAAGGTATTCTTCATCCAAATGTGCACAATGAGAACATACAAGTACCATTAGGCATGCCTAGGCTATTCATTCACCAACCACCATAACAACAAGGCCAAGTTCTATATGGAATGCCAAGGCCAATGTATGCGCCACAACCTCCCATCATCAATCAAGGAATTCAAAACCAAGGTGTTCATGTTGCACCTCAAGTAGCTAATCCACCTCTTGCTTTAAGAGACCATTATGTGCCTAACGAGTATAATGCACCTATATGCATCCAATTGCCTCCATTTAGAGCACATCATTATGAAATTAAACCACAAACCATTCAAATGCTTCCTAACTATCATGGACTTCCAAGTGAAGAACCTTACAAGCATTTGGATGAGTTTCTTGAAGTATGTTCCACCGTAAAATATACAGACGTGCTGGAAGAGGTTTTAAGACTCAAACTTTTTCCATTCACCTTAAAAGATAAGGCAAAGTATTGGTTTAACAATCTTAGGCCTTTTTCAATCACTTTTTGGGCAGAAATGCAACAAGAGTTCTTGAAGAAGTACTATCCAGTTTCAAAGACCAATGCCATGAGGACCTCAATTCGAGAATTTTCACATGGGGATGGAGAAACGTTTCATGAGACATGGGAACGCTTCAATGAATTGCTTAGGAAGTGTCCACATCATGACATGCCCAAATGGCAATTAGTTCAATATTTCTTTAAGAGCTTATCGGATAACTATAAGGGTATGGTTGATGCTTCCATGGGTGGCTCATACATTGATAGGCATGAGAATGACGTGTGGCGTCTTTATGAGAACATGAGTGAAAATTCTTTGCATAGAACATTATCATCCAAGAATGTTAGAAATTCACAAGGTAGGAAGAGTGTTGGCTTACATCAAGTCGACCATTCGAATGAAATAGTCGCCGAAATGAAGTTCTTATCTCAAAGGTTTGATCAATTTTTGATTAACCAAAACTCGGCGAACCAAGTATCTTCCTTCCCTAACCATTCTCATCGTGCATCAAATGAAACATGTATGACTTGTTCTAGTGTTCTTCATTCTACTTCTCATTGTCCTCACGGACAAATACAAAATAAACCTAATGAATAAGTCAATACAGCTTTTGTGAACTAAGGGAACAATCCTTATGGTACTCATTATAATCCAAGTTGGAGGAATCATCCGAATTTCTCTTGGAAAAACCAAGGAAAGGGCTCAAACCCTTCCCAAGGCGGTTTTCAAGGGAAGTACATTCCACCTCCACTTCAAAACCAAGGATCCCAAGGCTATAGACCTTATCAATCACAAGGGAATCAATTTGCTAATTCTCATTTTCCCAACCAATCTTATTCCCAAGGAAATACTAGAAGTCCCGCCTTTGAAGAAAAAGTTTTGAATACTTTGGGCACTTTAGAGGCTAATACTCAATTACTTCATTCTCACTCTCAATCTATTACGAAGCTAGAAACCCAAGTAGGGCAAATAGCAAGCACTCTCAATGCAAGAGAGAAGGGAAAAATTCCTATTAATGCCCCACCTAAGCAACAATGTGTTGTGGAAACCCATTCCTCATTGGAAGGCCACACCATTGAATATGTTAATGCGGTGACTACCTTACGAAGTGGTAGGATTGTGGACAATCAAGTTGGAATGTCCATTGAAGAGAGTGAACCGGTGCAACCTTAAGTTTTCACCCGTCCCGTTTCACATCCCATTCCTCCTTCATTGCATGTACATGATCTTGTGAATGAGAAAGTCTTGAAAAATGTGTTTGAAAAAGAAGTTTTGAAAAATAATGTTGAAAAAGTTTTGTCAAAAAATGATTTGAAACAAAATGATTTAAAAACTTCTTGTGTTGAAGAGAGTTCAAAAGAAAATTCTGAAAAAGTGTTTGAACCAAAAGTTCTATTTCCGGATGCTTTAAAAGGATCCATTTCAAAAAACAAGCAAAAGACAAAAACCAATGAAATCATGGAAATGTTTAGGCAAGTGAAAGTCAATCTTCCACTATTAGATGAAATCAAGCAAATTCCGGCTTATGCCAAATTCTTGAAAGACTTGTGCACCCAAAAGCGGAAGAACAAGAGCCAAGCACCAAGAAAAATGGTTTTGACCGAGCAAGTAAGCTCAATTTTGCAACATAACATTTTGCCAAAGTTTAAAAACCCTGGTTCACCCACTACATCATGCATTATTGGTGATCATATCATTAATCGGGCGCTTCTTGACTTAGGAGCAAGTGTTAACCTTCTCCCATACTCGGTTTATGTCAAATTGGGCCAAGGTGAATTGAAACCAACGTCGGTAGTTTTGCAACTTGCCGATCGATCCATTAAGAAGCCTAGGGGTATAATTGAGGATGTTTTGATTAAAATTGACAAATTCTTCTTTCCCGTTGATTTCGTTGTCATAGACACGGAACCGGTCCCCAACCCTAAGAGCCAAATTCCCGTTATCCTTGGCCATCCCTTCTTGGCAACCACTAATGCCAACATCAATTGTAGGATGAGGATAATGAAGATCTCATTTGGCCACATGAAAGTAAAGTTGAATATCTTTAATCCCACACCTAATTCATTTGACAAATATGAAGGAGAGGTTAATGTTGTAGATAAATGTCATGATCTTCAATGTCAAGAAAATGAGTTTTTGTGTAAGACTAAATCTTCAAAAGAATCATCTTCAACCTTGCATTGTCAAAGTCTTGTTTCAAATTCTTGCTTTGAAAAGGCATGGAAGCCCAAAGGTTGTGATTGCATAGATAAAGGATCAAAAGTTTCTTTTAAGCTTAATCCAACAAGTTCTTTAAAGAACCATTTGTTGGGTGGAGTTCAAAGCATCTATCTCCCCAACAAGGAGGGGATGCATTATAAGATCTTTAATCCGGGCTAAAAGAGCCCAATGTCTTGCTAGAGACGTTAAAGACTAGCAAAAGCATTCGTAGGGTGTCAAAACCCTATTCCTCCCCCATTTCTATCTTAAATTTCATTTCTTGCGAAGTCTAGATACTTGTTTTTGGTTCTCATATACATTAAAAGGAACTTTGGTGAGGATTGCATGAGCTTTCATGTCATTATTGAGCATTTTGCATAGTTCGATCAATCTCAAACTAAGTTCGATCGATCGAACTCCATTCTGCATCCAACATTTAGAAAAAATTTCGACCTGCAAAAACCTGCATCCAAATCACCTCTCTGTCCCATCGTTCAAACCAATTCTTAGATCGATCAAGAGACCTTCGATCGATCTCATGATTCAACACTTAGAAAAATTTTGAGCTTGCATCAACCTGCATATTTTTCCTCTCTGTCTCATCGATCGAAACATTCCAAGATCGATCTGAAGTTCTTCGATCGATCCAACTTCCAATTCAATCGATCTTCAAGTTCCAACACTTAGCCAATTTTCTGAGTTAAAAACCTGCATATTTTTGCTCTCTGTCTGATCGATCAAACTCTTGTTTCAATCGATCTCAGTTCTTCATTTCATTATTTTGACTTTGTTTTGAATTTTTGAATTTAAAATATATATATATATATATATATATATATATATATATATATTCATTTTTATTTTATTTTGTTTAATTTTCATTTCATTTTATTTTATTTTTCAAAAAGTTTTTCTAAAAATACAAAAATATTTTAGTTTATTTAGTTTTAATTATTATCAATTATTCAATAAAAATAAATAAATAAATAAATAAAAACCAAAAATATTTTATTCTATTTTATTTTACAATTTTTTTAATTTTAATTCTAATTTTAATTTTAGTTTTGCATTTTTCAAAAATTTCAAAAATCCAAAAATACTTTGAAGAGAGTTCATTTAAGTTCGATCAATCTCAGTTGAAGTTCGATCGATCGAACTCTGTCAGGAATGTTTTTAAAATAGACCTGGAGGGTCTTAAGATCGATCATTTAGATCGATCCAACCCTCCAAAACCCCAACCCCTCTTCGTCGCCACTGATCAATCTCATCGCCCTCATCTCCGGCGAGATCTAAGTGCCAATGTCTCTATCCTTTCTCGGATTCATCTTCACTCGTTCATATCTCCACTTCTCTCATCAATTTGGGTAAGATTAAAATCCATCCTCTATGATTCAAGCTTCAACCTCGTGTATACATGACTTAGATGTTGCATCCATGCTTTACTTATTGCATCCATGATGTTGAGATGATGAAACCACCATTGATGAAGCTTTGAAACACTGTGTGCACATGTGTGTATATATATATATATATATATATATATATGTTTTTATGTATTTGTGTATTCTGATTTAAATTGGGAGTTTGGGCTTTGAAAAATGATGGAATGGATTGATTTGTCATGTTGATGGGCCCACGAACATGTTCGTGTGGGCCCCATGCTTCCAAAGTCACAGGTCTATAACTATTTACATTCGTCGCACAGTTCGATCGATCGAACTTGTATCTCAGATCGATCGAACTCATGTCTCAGATCGATAGAAGTTGTGAGATTGATCTCACTTATTTTCGATCGATCCAACTTTTGTGATTGATCTTACTTCTTTTTCTGATCGATCAAACTTCACAGATCTCACACACATACTTCATTCACCATGCCTTATGTTCATGCTATCTTATATATGCCCAATGCCTATGATATTCCACATTGGATGCATTTCATACTTACATTGTTTAGCATGTTTCATATCCTGCCACTTGCATAGATTCATCTCATATTTGTTTTATCTATTTTTACTTGACATACACGTTTCTATATTGTGCTTAAACTTTCTTACTCTGGTACTAACTCCCATTGCAAGTTTTTTCTTTTTCTTTTTACAGGCCATGGTTAAGAGAAAGACCGTTGCCAACAGGCAACATGGGTCCCACTGACACATTAGACCACAGACAGAGGAGCCAGCAGAGCCCTTTCATGCACAGGAGGAGCCAGCACAAGCTACCCCACCCCAGTCACCATCTCATGAGGCTGAGGATGACCATATGCCATCCACCTCTGCAGCTCATCCTGCATTTACTCCATCACCATCTCCACCACATGCTGGAGCTAAGCATTCACCCGTACCAGCTCAGCCAGCCCAGAAGCGTGATAGGCCCATGCCTAGATATGAGCATATGACGGTCGACCATGAGTCAGTGTTCGACACGGCCTTTTTCTCCAGATCGGTGCTGACCCGATCCGCTTACCATAACATCATTCAAAGGGGCCTGGTAGCTATTCTTGCCCCAGGCACAGAGCCAATCTACCCGCGGCTGGTACGGTTGTTCTACCAGAACCTCCTACCATCCCCGCGTACCACAGCAGAGCTGGTCACTTCTGTAGATGGCCATCAAATCACCATCATAGTGGACTCACTAGCCCGCTCTTGCCACTGCCCACACCGCTGTCCTCCAGAGCTTCAGGACACATATCCAAGGCTATACAGGCTTTTTTACGCCGCCATGGCGGTCTTTCTTACAGGTCACCATGCCGCTGGTGAGACCTTCACCACTCAGACATTCCTTCCAGATGACCTATGGTTTATTGATTCCGTGCTCTTCCGGAACATTTACATGGCAGGGCACAAGATTCAGAGGAGGGGGGATTATTTGACAGCCCTCTACGCCTTCTACACCGGGCACTGGGTGTCCATTCCCGCGCTCATCTTAAGCATGATGAAGAAGCTATATGACGAGTACATCAGCAAGGAGACGCCCGGACGAGCTAAGTCTCTTCCATTCAGCCACCTCATTACCCAGATTTTGATCGATCATCGCTACCCTATTCATCCTCGGGGAGCACTCCGAGAGAGGTTCATGTCACTTTCTGAAGAAGGACTGGACCAAGAGCTACAACGCCATTATCACTAGACTATAGGACCACACAGTAGTGGCTGCAGAAGAGGAGGCACAAGCAGCAGCAGAGGCGGCAGCAGCAGAGGCGGCAGCAGCAGATCCCACAGCGAATGACGCATCAGTCGATCCAGCTGCTGAGCATATAGATATTGACTTAGAGCGCCCTGCAGATGACACAGAGCAGTACTATCTAGCTAAGTCGCCCATTCACGAGTAGGAGCAGACTCAGGAGTTTTCTTTTGACTCTTCTATGCCTGAGGCTTCAGATCTGACCACCTCTGACCACCGGTTTTGGAGTACGCCTGCAGACTCTTGAGGATGCGGTTGTTGCCATACGAGCTGATCTTACAGCCCACAGAGCTGATTTTGTTGCCTTCCGCACGGATGTCGCGACTATGTTCCGAGATCTATCCAGAGATATCCGTGGAGCCCGACCTGCCCGTCCTACCTCATCCTCCTGAGTTCCCAGTTCCTTTTATCTCATGATCCCTCTCTACTATTGATACTTTATTTTTGTCACTGTACAGTACTTTTATTTTTGTAGCCGATCTGTCAGCTTAGATCTTTTGATGTACCAGTACTTTATTTTTTTTATATATCTATTTTTGCTATAGATGTCATATGATTATATTCTCATATCTGTATGTTTGACTCCATCAGGTGCATCACAGTGACTTCAGTGAGAGAGTGCTATCCGATTTTCAGGACCACCCTTATACCTCTCTCATTTCTTTATCTGTTTATCCCATTTACACTTGCATGTCTACTGTGCACTAATTATCCCATTTTGTTATCTGATGAGTTTATCCAAGTGCCAATTTTCAGGACCACAGTTCATCCCAAGTTTGGGGGGGCCATGCCACCCACTTCGG
The DNA here is from genome assembly GCF_030987335.1 of Cornus florida. Taxonomy (NCBI): domain Eukaryota; kingdom Viridiplantae; phylum Streptophyta; class Magnoliopsida; order Cornales; family Cornaceae; genus Cornus; species Cornus florida. The sequence continues at coordinate 72,846,758 of NW_026775573.1, read as the reverse complement.
ATACTTCAGTCCCGATCATTCTATGCCTTAGTTGCACTGGTATACTCTTTCTTTTGTTCTTTTTGCACATTGAGGACATTGTGCCATTTAAGTTTGGGGGGAATGATGCTTTACAGTGTTAGTTTTAATTTCAAAATTTTGAGCATGACTTGTGTATTTGAGGGATATTTCTATGATTGGTCCATATCTAGCTATGATTTTGATCTTTTGAGGACTATATTACTTAAAATTTAAAAATTGCTTGACTTGAGAGTCCAATACTCCTTGTATGCCTTGTGGATGCCATTTAGGAGTAAATTTTTCGAAAGATTGATATCTTGCTTGCACTTGTGGTCCACATCATCTTGATTTTGTGATTGTTTTGAGATTCATTCTAGGATTCTACACTAGCACCGGCGCACACTAGCATTCATTTGTGGGGTACATGCTTTGTTGATTATTGAATTGGTTATATCCCAATTGGACTAGAAGTGCATTGAAAGCTTTCATTCTTGATAAAGGTGGATAACAACCCCTTTTTCACTAAGTAGCCAGGATTCTAGCCTCATCAAGCACTGAACTTCTCGCGCTGAAAGGTGGAGGGCCCAAACTCTAGGTAAATAATTGAACTTGATATAAAAAATAAAAAATAAAAAAAAAAAAAAAGAAGTTGCAAAAGTAATAAAAAATGAGGACTTCTCCCAAAAGATGAGAAGTGGGAAATGATTAGATGGAGGTTGTCTTGATTTGTAGCCTAGTTGATTTGAGCTTGTAAGTCTGTAGGGGTATTTGAATGCCTAATGCCCTAAAGCCATCTGGTTTGGGAGTCATTGACCTAACGCTCGACCTCATGAATCACTACAAAGCTGAAGAGATCAACACGTTGCACCATGCTTCCATCTTTGATCCTATAAAAATAAAAAAAATAAAAAATAAAAATAAAAGTGAAAAGTGAAAAGAATAAGCGCACCTAGAACAATAAAGCTTTAATAAAAGGTCCACTTTTTGTCTTGATGATCGGTACTAGATTTGTGTACTAGTTTGAGGGTAAAGATGTGATTATTTCTTCAGTTGGCTAAGATAGCAACATATTTGATGCCGGTCCACTCAAAAAGGAATCTAGAGTTGTTTTGATTTGCATGATCATTTTCTTGATGTGTGGAGGACCATATTTGCTTGCTTGATGTTGAGATTTTAGGAGATTGCTTGGAAAGGGTTGAAAAATTGCATACTTTAGGTAGTTTTCTCCCAATGCTTGTTTGCAATATTAATGCCTCTTTTAAAAGAATGAGCTTAATGTTTGTGGGTATCATTTATGGAAACTCTCATGAGACTTCACTCGTCCACTAGGGGTAACCTAGGGGTCTAAAAGGCTTGTTGCATATGCTAAATGCAATCGTGTTCCCTACGAAAGTGGCGTTATTCATTTATTGTTTTCTAGATTCATACCTGTATAATTGTTCATTTCATTCCTTACTTTCTAGTTCATTGTTAGGGACTAGCAATATTTAAGTTTGGGGTGTGATGAGCACTGAAAAGTGCATATTTAAACCTCTTAAGCGTAGGCATTCTAGTACCTTTATCTATCTTACTTTACCGTTTTAGATTGATTTCGTATTATTTCCATTTTCACGCACTTATCCCGAAAATAAGCTAACTCAGCCAAATAAGAGCTTAATTGAAGCAATTTTGGGATTAAACAAAGAAATGAGCAAAGTAGAGAAAGAAGGAAGCAAATGAAGCCAAAGGTGGGAAGTAGTAAAGTTCGATCGATCCAACTCCAAGGTTCGATCGATCGAACACTGATCGATCTCACCACTTCAAGATAGATCCAAGCCTTGACCCAAAGCAAAAAAACCAAAGTTCAATCGATCCAACACCACCCTTCGATCGATCGAACACTTTTGTCCTTATTCAAATGATTGATCTTATCCACAGCTGCACCACCCACTAACCACTTTTGTCCTTTTCCCAAAAATATCTCCCAAAATATCTCGGATTTGTCTTTTCCCAAAAAGCTCAACCAGTTGGATCAATCCAGCCTAAGTTCGATGGATCTCAGCCAGTTTGATCGATCCAAGTCCAAGGTTCGATCGATCGAACTTCCTTCAGTACGAAAAAGTTAAATTTCCAGCTTGTTCAATCCGTCCTCTATCCAATCATTAGAGAATATTCTTTGCATGACCCCAGCTCATTTTGTGTGTCACTTGACCTACCTATAAAAGGAATATGATGCTCTTTTTGAGATATATACAATTCTAGGGTTTATTCTCTTAGAGGGCAAGTTTAGAGGAGGAGGAGGCTAGAGACACCATTGGAGACTCTTCATCAACCAAGGGGCAAATCTCTTCCATGGAATTAGCCCTTGAGGGTTGAAGCAACATCACCATGAGTGGCTAGACATCCTCTTGGTCTATATCTTAATCTTGTGTATTATTAAGGGATTAGTGTTGTAATTAATGTTTTGACACTTTGATATATATAGATCTTGTTTATTTAATGATGTTTGTAGTTTAATGCTTCCAATTGATCATTTCATTCTATCCATGTGTGTATGTATGCTAGAATAGATGTTCATGTGCTTATCTCTAGATTTTGTGTTATTGATGCATGTCTATGTGTATTGATGCTATAGATTTAGAGATTGTCAAAACATAGTGCTTAAAGGAATGCTTGTGATTCTCTTGATGGTTCATACTTATTCCTTGATGGATTGTGCCTCTCCCCTAGTTTATTTTCATGCTAGTAGTGTAGATGTAGTGTAGTGTTAAATGGGAGGACAATCCATGCTTGTTGTTTGATGATCCAAGCTTTTGAATGCAAGTAGCATATGTCTCTAACCTTGTATTGTATTTGGATTGTGAGTTTAATGAAAGGATTAATGACTTGTTTTGATCTATTATGCCTTTCACATGTTGTTTAGACAATATATGCTTCATTGCTTAGATATATTGTGCCTTTCACATGATGTTTAGACAATACATGCTTAACTAGTTATCCTTGCTTGTTAAACCAACTAAACACACACACACACCAATATTGCAACACACCATTTGCCCTCATTAGTCACTTGTCAACGGTATAGAAAAGTATTGCTTGGTGGTGATCTCTAAACCCCAAGATCTCTCTCTTTCTTACTTACTCTTAGTTGCATTCTTTTGTTATCACTTAGTTTAATTTAGTTGCTCTTTAATCAACCAACCAACCAATTGTTTGATCACTCGACCTACTAGCCCTAATAGCGATTCTATGACCTTGTCCGATCCTCACAATCCCTTGGGACGATCCCTACTCGCTCTAGCTATATTTATAGTGAAGGGTAGTAGTGGCTTCTATAAATGTAAAACTCTTGGCCCTCGCCTTATAATGCACACTCCTCAAGCTTGATGCGGTGCGACGACACACCGATCACCCAACGGTGTGCTCGATGGCACCTGAATTCATATTTTTTTTAGAAATGACCATTTTGCCCTTGGGGCTATTTTTGTCCAGTTTTCTTGTAATTCGCTTCCGCTACTTTCTTTTGAATTCCGTAACTTCACGGGAAGTTATGGATGTCTCTCGAGAATAATTTACATTCTAGGGACGTCATTTCTATGTAAAATGACTATTTTGCCCCTGGAGGCTTATTTGTCATATTTTCGATCTTTTGCTTCCGCATTAGTTCTCATTGAGTTCCACAACCTCATGGAAGGTCACTTTGACTTCTTAGAGTCTTGTTTTCTGTTTTTGCTTTCGCATTTCGAATCCGTTATCGGATCATCCTTTCGGTTCATCACTGACGCACTGGCGTTAAAACCAGGGCCGTCACAATAACCTAGGGATATTGTACGTCCCGAAACCACGTCTTCTTGCTTGAAACAAATTGCATTCGGCGGAGTGAGTAACTTACATTACTCGTAGGGAATGAACATGCATAGATCTAAAATTTTACAAGTTTATCAAGTTAATATAATTTGATCTATGTGGTTCATGCCACCTAGCGTCTATATCCAAAGTGAGACTAAGGGAGCATCCTAAGCTGCCTTAAAGCATTTCTATCATAAACCACAGTATTTATGCAATTAAACAATATAGGAGCATATGACACAACATAACAAGATATAGATTCTCAAAGTTATCAACTTGAAATCTAAAATGCGAAAACAACTAAAGTGGTTCATGCCACCTAACGTCTATGTTCCAAAGTGAACTAAGGGATCATCTCAACTACAAAAGTCATTGAAATGATAAATCCAAGGCATACAAGTATACAAGCACTAGTATACAAAATCGTAAAGAGACTTTAAGCATCAAATCACAAGTTACAAATAATCTATAATTAACAACTTGGAATTTAATGTGAAATCAAATAGTGGAAAACTTGGACATCATGTCGGATTGGACCGACAACGTAGTTACTTTAGGGTTATTAGCTCATGGGTAACCTCCCTAGTGCGTATGTGTGGGGAGAGCTAATCTCCCGCCCTAAAGCCATACTCTAGTCATATTCGAAACAAACGACATCCCAAGTTCCCAAAATCAACAAATTGTGCAACAACGTGTATATTAACATGTAAATACAAAGTAATAAACTATCTACCATGCACAATCAAATTTTGGAAACACACAACACATGTTCTAAGTCCACAACTACTCTGACATACAAAATGTCGAATCTTCAGTGTGCGATTCGTTACACGTACAAGGCATACAAATGTTGAATCTTCAGTGTGCGATTTGTTACACACAACAACAATATTATTCAATATTAAGAACATAATCACATGAATATACAAGTCCAAATCCATTATTTAAATATAGAACAACTTCTAAAACATGTTTAAACCAATGGAACAATTAGATAGAATTTAATTAAATAATATAATTAAATTCTCTATATTACGAAACAACTCTAAATGACTTCAATTTCATAATGTGTATTTAATACAAACTAGAACTAAAAAATCATTACATAAAACCTATTTATGTAAATTTACTACAAGTCTGAAATTCGTGATTTAAACATGCTAACAACAATATTATTCAATATTGAAAACATATCCTCATGAATATAATACAAGTCCAAATTTATGATTTAGGCATGCAAACAATTTTAATATACGGTTAAACCATTGATACAATAAAAATGGAAATTAATTAAATAAAATAATTAATTTCTCTACATTTCAAATCTCATCCAAATAATTCCTAATTAATATATGTCAAAGATTATAGTATGGTCATTACATATATCAAGTCAAAAACTTAATTAGATCATTGGAACAATTAAATAGAATTTAATTAAAAATAAAATAATTAAATCTCTAGATTTTACAACAACTCCAAATAATTTCAATTTAATATATGCTAAAAAACAAGTCAAGATCATTACCTATATCAAGTTAAAAACTTAATTAAATTAATGGGACCGTTAAATAGATTTTAATTAATTAATTTAATTAAAATCTCAAGATTTCAAAACTCATCCAAATATTCTCAAATTAATATTTGTCAAAGAACATGTCAAAGCCTAATTTAATATCATGTCACAAGTTAATTCCATACTAGATACAACTATGTGAATTTAATTTCATACAAAGAAAATAATTAATTAAAGATTTCAAAACTCATCCAAATATTCTAAAATTAATATATGTCAAAGAACATATCAAGGCCTAATTTAATATCATGTCACAAGTTAATTCCATATTAGATACAACTATGTGAATTAAATTTCATACAAAAATAATAATTAAATAAAGATTTCAAAACTCATCCAAATATTCTCAAATTAATATATGTCAAAGAACATGTTAAGGCCTACTTTACTATCATGTCACAAGTTAATTCCACACTAGATACAATTATGTGAATTAAATTTCCTACAAAGAAAATAATTAAATAAAGATTTCAAAACTCATCCAAATATTCTCAAATTAATATATGTCAAAGAACATGTTAAGGCCTAATTTAATATCATGTTAAAAATATAATCAAATAAGTGGAACTATTAAATAAAATTTAATTAAAATAAAATAATTAAATCTCTAGATTTTAAAACAACTCCAAATGCCTCTAATTTAATATATGCTAAAGAACATATCATGGTCATTACATATATCAATTCAAAACTTGATTTAAATCAAAGGAACATGTAATTAAAAAATAATTAAATTAATTAATTAATTTCTCTAGATTTCAAAACAACTCTAATTGACTTCAAATTAATATAAGTTATAAATCAAGTTATGGCTTTAACAATATCATACTTTAGCTTAATTTCATACAAGGTACTACTACCAACCAACTTTTTAATTATGTTAAAGATGTGTATACAAATTATTCTAAGCTACTAAAACATTTAAAATATATAGATTACAAACATAAATCATCCCCTACCTCACAAGAGGATTATTCCTCTTGAATCTAAGGAAGCAATGGAATTTCAAGAACTCCTTCAAGGGTTATGTAGAGGAAGGTGGGATAAAGCTTTTGTATTCCAAGTTTTTAGGTCAAAAGTGAGTGGAAGGGAACCAAAATGAAGCTTAAAGCTCTAAGCCAAGCTTTGCTTCAATGATGGCTAGGTTAGGGTTTGAGAGGAAAGAGATGAATTAAATTAAAAATGAAATACCTAAACTAGTTTTAGTATATTTCTCCACTCATCATGTGCTCTTGCACTACCTCTCACACACACACTAATTGTAAGACAAATTTTGGAGCCTACACTTGTCACTAATCCAAGCATCCATTCTAGGCTTAATCTTAAGCCTACACTTGTCAACTATCTAAGCTAACAAGTGCACCTATCCTAGGTCAACAAGTAGGTGAATACTCACCCTTCACATGTCATCATCCAAGGCTCCCAAATGTGAACCAATGAGATGCCAACAAGTAGACCAAGAGTGTGACACTTGTCACACTTTTTGAAAATTGCAAAAAAATGTCCTTTTCTAAAATATCTTCCAAATTAAATTGTAAAATGGTCCCAGACAAAAAATAATTACTTTATTTAATTACACTAAAACCCTAAAAATAAAGAATATTTTCGAAGAAACTATGCATTCATGCCCTTTACGAAAAAGTAAGCAACTAACATGCTTTTCTACGAAAGTAAAAATACAAATATCTTGGAAATTAAATATCATCGATGCATGCAAAACTGGAACCAAATCCGAGCACAAAAAGTGAGGTTACGCGAAGGGAAAACAAAACCGGGAAAAAGGCGAAAAACGAAAATTTTAAAAAAATAAAAAATGTGATAATTACGCGGTTCGCACAAAGATGTTGTCAAACCAAAAGAAAGAGTCTCAGAAACTATTCCCGAGTACCCGAAACAACACAAAGTGACAAAAACCCGAACTCAGAAAGGAAAAATCAACAGAAAAAAACATATCCGTAAAATTTGAGAAAAATGAAAGGAAGGAAAATAACCGGGTCATTATAATTATATATCTCTCTTTCAATTGACTAATCCACTCATTTGAATAAAGTATGTGATGTATCTCTCACATTCACGTGTATTAGTTTAATACCACTACTTCCCTTCATATAAAGGTAGAGTCCCAAATAATTGCATCTCTTTTTCCATCACAAATTCACCTTTGGATCTACCCCTTGCATTCTATGTTGAACTAGGAGAGGCTTATCCTAATCCAAGATTTCAATAGAGTATTCTAATAGTCTGCTAACTCCTTAACCTTTTAGATAACTTCTATTAATTATTTCTTATTCCACTTAAAAGAAATTATTGTACTCAATTATACAAATAAATATTGTTCTTAATTACAATCTAGTCCCAATAGTTACTTGATACCATAAATTATCCCCTCCACGATAATTAGTTATTTGGTAAATAATACCATCAATCCAATGTACTAATTAATCCATATTTGGTCACCTAGGTTTATCCGTTTGGTTACATATATTTAATCAATTATTATTAAATATATCTCGCCAAATTTCTGTAATCAAATCAACTTAGCCAAAATACTTTGCCACGTGGATTCCATTTTGATAAAATACGTTATGCAGCGAATATATTAATTATTTACCCAAAGTATTTAAGTTGTCTAACCCGCAGGTCACTCCAAGTATATCAAAGTAAATAATTAATATAACTCTAGTCGATATACTTCTCAGGATTAATAGTCAACTTACATTAGTAACAAATAAGGAAACCTACTCATGATCGAGCAAGTTATTTTCTACTGTATTTCTACCGAGTTAGAAATCAACGGTTATATTGACGGAATAGAATGCCCAAATCTATTCCTTAGAATTCGAACATTAATAATTATGAATATCTATGAATTCATATCTCCCGTGCACATACCTTTACCTCATGTGCACATAAATTCATCCTATCATAATTAAGGATACGATCCTCTCCTTGGGACATCTCTCTCCAGCTCTCTCCAAAACTAATTTGATGGCTAATATTAAGACACGTCATTTGCCACATCTCTCTCTCTCTCTAAATCTTATATACAAGACCAAAATTTTCTCTTCCCTTTTCATTAACTTTCAGACCCAAATTTTGCTTACCGGAATCCGCCGGCTTCTTCAACTTGTGCTAAACGTAATATATACACACACATATAAATAAAAGAAAAAAAAATGATTAATTCTGGAAACAAAAAATAAAAAAATAAATAATGAATGGTGCTAAATCTAAAACCTTAATTAATTTTTAGAGACACCTAATGGATTCCTTGATTGATTTCTTGGTTTATTAATTAGTTCAGATTTTTTTTTTTTTTTTGTTTAAGTCAATATATATTTATGATTATTCCCTGGTAAACTGAGCAAAACCTAAAACCTCAATTGTTGGTTTTGAAGATGATACAAAATCAAGAGCAATATCCAAAAAAGATTCACGATTTGAGAAAAAGAGTAGGTTGTGGGTGGGTTAATTACCGAAAAGGGAAGAGAAAATTTTGGTCTTAGTATCTAAGATTTAGAGAGGGAGAGGTTGAGAGGAGAGAGAAAGAGGGAAAGTGATATGTGGCAAATAACATGTCTTAATGAATGACGTGTTTTAATATTAGTCTTCAAATTAATTTTGGAGAGAGCAAGAAAGAGATGTCCCAAGGAGAGGATCTGTATCCTATAATTAATGGACAACTAAGATCAAATACTCATTGATTTAACTATTCGTAATACAATATCATCAATATTATGTGAGGATAAATAAATCAGAATTTATAATTAATAAATGTCAATAATGGATTTGAAAGGCATACAATTGTAACAATCCCTAAAAACTTTTGGACAATGTTTGTGCAAAAAGTCAATTATACCCCCCTAATTTGAACAACATATTTGTCATATTAAGCTAAAAAAATTGTTACATTAGTGTTAACTGTGACGGCCCTAGTTTTTCAAGCCAGTGTGTCCTGTGATAAACCGAAGTTTGACCCGATAACGGATCCGAATGCAGAAGCGAAAACAGAAACCAAGTCTCTAAAGATGCAATGCATCTCTAAGATGCCAAAGTGACCTTCAATGAGGCTATAGAGCTCAACGAGAACCAACGCAGAAGAAAAAGATCGGAAAAAGACCAAATAAGCCCTTAAGGGCATGTGATACCCCCAGATTTCCGGATGCGGGTTGGCCAGGCCCACGCCTGATTACCCGAGGATATCAAACCAATTAGCAATAAACGAACACAGAATACAATTAAGAAAACAGGAATAAATAAATTGCTGAAAAGAAACTAGAATGATAAACCAAAACTGAAAACCTCATAATAAAATTTTTATAAATAAAGTATTAATCTGATACATCCAACTTCTTCAATTCTAAGACAACTCGGGAATCCATTTGGGAAACCCCTAATAAAACCAACACTGAGAAATGAACCATCGGAAAGGAATCCAATGCTAAACCATATAGGAACCGCCTACGTCGTCGGTAGAGTGAGTAGTCGTCTCTGCTCAGCACGAACAAGCTCTAAGACCTGATACCATCCGTTACCTGAAAAATAATAGTGGGTCAAGCCCACGAACAAGTTCTATCCTAATTATAACCCAAACAGAGACCCGATACGCAGATACACCCTAGATGTCTCAACCATACCTATATAGTCCGTAGATATATATATATATATACAAACACTACAAAACTCTCACTGGATTATGATGAGGGTCTCAACCTGAATAGAAGGCATCACGCAAAACGCACCTGAGTGGGCATGACTACCTAAGCCTAACAGGGTACACCTTAACCACCATAGCCAGCTACGCATCCAACTGCATATACGCTCCCTAACCGTCGACTTTGAGACTCAAGCTCATATCGCGGTACCATAAATATATATATATAATCATGTTCTATCCATCCATAAGAAAATCCAGTTAGTCATTCAGCTTGTGCAGATTCTTTGACACAACGTAGATATCAAGTAGTCCAATTAGTCATTCAGCTTGTGCAGCTTCTTTGACTAACCTACATTATTATGTGTATAAACTCCATTCAAATAAAATGTTGTATGGTCAACTGTCCGTCGTTCAGCCACAACATATAACTAGGGTTTAAGTGTTTTAGTTAAATCCCTATTCATCCTAGTACAGAAATATAACAACCATCCAATTATGTCGTTCAACTATTTTAGTTGACAGGATATGAAACCATGTAGGATTTAACTGTTTTAGTTAATCCATTCCGTATGTATGAATGGGTAGGGATTAACGTTTTGATCTAATCCGTCCCTCCGTATGTCACCGTCCCATACCGGTACATACATGCAAATGATCCATAAATGATGCAACCTTTCATATAGTACATCAAATAAAATCCACATAATCCATATAGTTGATAAAACAGAATTTAAACATATCATCAACTAAAAATCCACAACATTATCCACGTAACTAACAAGACAGAGTTTAATAGGTCGTCAGTTTAAAACCCAAAATCCACCCATGCAATTGACAAAACAAAACTGAATAGTTCATCAATTAAAAATCCAGAATACTTTCATGAAATTGATAGAATATATAATTTACCAATTCTTCAATTAAAATCTAGACTCACATCCACGTAATTTGATAAAATATAACTTATTAATTCATCAAATAAAGTCCAGGATAGTCATAACAAATTCTAACATGTATATGACTCTATTCTGCATCCAGAACATGATTCATAAATCATTCTACAGTCCATTAAAATTTTAAAGCAAAACTAACCAATTTAATACTACTTAATCGTTAACAGCATGCATAATCGGTTAAACTTTCCTACGGTTAAATCCATGAACACAAAGACATTAATTTATTCAATGTAGGCTCTAATATAGCATAATATAATGTTTGGAATCCCTGTTACAATCCATTTAAAATTTTAAAACAAGATTAAACAGTTTAGTCCTTCCTATCCATTAGCAGCGTGCAAAGCTGCTTACCTTTCTACTGCTCCATCCTTTAGCCTATGGACTTAAACTATGCACTAAGAGGTTTTAATAACACTTGAAATTGGAATTAAGAACCCCAGTATACTCACAACACGGTTCAGAAAGAATTAAAATCATCCAAACGTCGCCTAGAAACTTCAGAAAACATTCCCCGTGAGAGAGCCTGCTCTTAAACTTGTAGAGCAGGCTCCAAAAACAAAAAAGCAGGCTCCAAAAAAATAATAGAGCATGCTCAAAGATAATAGAGCAGGCTCAAAAAAAATAATAGAGCATGCTCAAAGATAATAGAGCAGGCTCAAAAAAATAATAGACCATGCTCAAAGATAATAGAGCAGGCTCAAAAAAAATAATAGAGCATGCTCAAAGATAATAGAGCAGGCTCCAAAAAAATAATAGAGCATGCTCAAAGATAATAGAGCAGGCTCAAAAAAATAATAGAGCAGGTTCCAACCTCCTCCGACCTTCTGCTTCATCTCTGGCTGCTTCCATCCCTTCTGTTCTTGGTAAAAACTAAACCTAAGGGTCTAAATTTTATTTTATATTCTCCCAGTTATTTATTTAAAACAGTTTGCCTTTAAAAAAATAAAAAAAATAAAAATAAAATAAAATAAAAAACGTACAAACTATTACCGATTTAACATGCTTATGATAAAATACTGAGATACAATTTTGCAACAACAGTTCCAATCAAAACTAAACACATACTGGCTAATAATCCATCATATATTAAACATGTAAGATTTATTTAATTTCCAATTAAAGTCCTAGAGATCATCTAGGTGTGCACAGAACACAGGCCAACGGGAGAGAGAAAGAAAAGAACTTGCCTCTGTGGTATTTGAATAAAAACCCCGTCGCCGTCTTCCTAAGTATTTCCAGCGATTGTGACTGTCGTCAAGGACTCCTCTGTTTCAGTTCTAACCCTCGAACAGCCCTCAATCTTCGTCCTTGGTCCAGCCTAATTCGTTGGCCAAAACCTTAGTCCCCTTCCTCTCAATTTCTCTCTTAAAACTCTCTATTCGAGAAAAGGTTTTGTTGCTTCTAAACCCTAAGCAGACGTAGTATTATACTTATATAGGCTTAGTGCAAAACCTAATTCTAATTCTAAGAGGAATCACAAAACAAAAGAAAATAAAATAAAATAAAATATATAATATATAATATATAAGTCGGCTACGGATTTCATAGTTATATAAAACCCTAAAATCATAATAATTAGATTTACCTTATATACACATATACCCAAGAATCTATGTATATTCATCCATGGGTATTATCTGTACCCATTACTCTCCTATCCGAGTAGTCCATGAGACCCAAACAGTTGGCCCATCACTACTGTCCAAGCCCATCCTTTTAAACAAATAAAATGAAATAAAATAAACTAAACAAACATTTAATCTATCTAAAAATTATAAATAAACAATTAAATAAAAATAAACATATAATTACGTTAAAACCAACAAATCAAGTCACACAACACTTAATTCATTTAAACATAAAACATGAAACCAATTAAACACATAGGCACGTAGCACCTAAAAACAATAAAATAATAAAATAAAATTTCAATTATATCCTTTGTAAAACTAGGGGTATTATAGGGCAAAATGGTCTTTTTACATGGAAACAACGTCTCTAGAAATGTACATCATCTCTAAGATACAATCATGACTTCTCATGAAGTCATGGAAACAAAAGGAAAACAAGCGGAAACGATGTTTTAAAAACGGACAAGTTTAGCCCCACGGACAAAATAGTAATTTCTAGCAAGATTTGGTTACTACCGAGCACACCATTGGAAAGACGACGAAAAAAAAAAAAAAAAAAAAAAGTTAGAATCAAAAATCACTTGATTCGGAGTCCGGAAGGAAGAGAAAAGTCAAAACAAAATTTTGACGTCGCTGCGGCTGTGAATAGTGTTTTGATAGTAATGAATAGTAACCTGGGCAAAATGCTGAAATTTGTGTGCCGTTTTGAGGCACTAAACAAATTTTTTTGGAAAAACGCGAAGAAAAATTATTTTTGACGTGAAATCCCCAAAATGCCCTTATTACAGACTTTTTCAAAAAGTGCATATGCGCACAGAATATTAGATTTAACTCGGGGTTTTCGAGACTGAGACGGCTTTTCTGGAAAAATGTTATGAAGAAACCCCCCCTTAAATCACATTTTCTATATGACCATGTCAAGATCGGAATTTATTTTTTAAAAGAAATTTCCAAAATGCCCCTAGATCAGATAGGTAAAAAACGATGAAAAAAAATGAATAACTTTGCACCAAGTGTTCATTTGACCCTAAATGGTGTTGTGTGCTAAAATGTTCATGCACGCAAACGTATTTAGTGATTTTAAGCGTGCAAGAATGGTCTGCAGCTCCCAAAAATGCCCGATACAAAATACGACATATTCGAACCTCAAAATGCAAAGAAAATGCCTTAAATGAAAGACTTGAGACCAATAGGCATCCATTTCATACAAATGTGATATTTTGTGCAAGGTGAGAATTCACACAAATGTAATATACATATTTACACGCGCTCCAATGGCCTACGGCCTCAATGGTCGCTAAGTACAAAATATCACCTATTAAATCTCAAATTTTGCCAAAAATGGCTTTTAAAAGATAAACTTGAAACTAAAATTATAAAATGGTTTCAAAAGACCGTTTGGCCCTTGGCTACACTTCACGCATAAATAAATAAACCCTATGGAAGTGCTAAAGCTCACTTCCTGTACCCCTATGCAAAAGAAATGAAGGTAAAGGATTGCATTTTTCTATTTTTCAACAAAATAGCTTAGAAATAAAAGTACTTAGAATACAAATAAAATGTCCTTAGCCCATGGCCTCATTACATACATGTCAAATACATCTCAAATGACGCACTTAGGTGTTCATTACATATTTAGAACCAAATATACAAGTTTTGACATTTTGAATCAAAAATAGCATTTCATGTTAACATTTTCATGAAATAGATACTTCAAGTCTACAAGACATCCCAAAGCAAATGCAAAGCCCCAAATCTTGAATCATATACCTAAAAAATGTTCACACTATGTGGGTGAGTAACATAAAGCTACTCGTAGGAGATGAGCATGTATAGACCTAGCATTTTACAAACTTATTGAGTTGCTATAAATCAATTCATACGATCATACCACCTAGCGTCTATGTCAAAGGTGAGACTCAGGGAGCATCCTAAGCTACCTTAGAGCATTTATAGTATAAACCACATAATTCATACAATTTAACAATATAGAAGCATATAGGGTAACGCAATAAGACATAGGTATTCAAAGTTATCAACTTGTAACCTAAAATGCTATAACAACCGAAACGGTCCATGCAACCTAACGTCGATGTTCCAAATGAGTCTAAGGAATCATCTTAGGATACATTAAACAATTAATACCCAAATTACAATATAATTGCAATTTTAACTAACATTAGAACTTCTAATACAATGCATCAAGGCATAGATTATCAAACTTAACAACTTGAAATCTAAACTACGGAAACAACAAGTTATGACAATTTAGTGCCATTAACTTGTATTGAAAAACACGGCATGTAAGTATACTAAGCACATGTATACTACACTTAATTGAAATGTCAAACACCACATCACAAGTTATAAACAATCCATATTAAACAACTTGAAATTGAATGCGAAATCAAGTAGTTGCGGAAAGACAAGGACATACGGTCTCAATGACCAAGTAAGTGATCTCAGGTTACTAGCCCTCAAGGTGTTACCTAGTGCACACTAAATGTAGTGACCCGAGTTTTATTCAACCGGGAGCAACAATGATGAACCGTGGATTGACCTGATAATGGATCCAGATGCAGAAACAAGAACTAAGACAACGGTCTCTAGAGATACCAATATGACCCTCAGTGAGGTCATGGAACCCAAAGAAAGTAAATGCGAAAGCAAAAGATAAACTAAAGTCTTAAGAGATATAGATCATCTCTTAGACACAAATGTGACCTTCTATGAAGCCACGGAACCCAAGGAAATAACTGGAAGCGGAAACTAGAATGTAAAAGTCAAATGGTACCCTATGGCGCCAATGACACCTAAGGAACAAGATCTAGTCCAAACTAGACCAAGTACGCCATTAAATGGCTTAAACAAGATCAACAAGATCAAGTGGGAACGAATGAAACAAGGTTAGCCTGTCTAGGCAACAAACCAAACAAGACCTACAAGGCAGCTCCATTTCGGTCGACCGAAATGACAAATCGGTCGACCGGTTTGTGGCTCGAGATAAAAAAAGGCTACTGAAATTGGCAAAACACTGTTCAACTAAAACCACAAGAGAATAAGTCGACCGAACCAAGCCATCGGTCGACCGAACTGGGCCAAACATCAAAAATGGCTACTGGAATGGGAGATTTTGATGTTCAAACAATTTGAACCAAGAATCAGTCAACCAAAACAAGCCATCGGTCAACCGAAACAGGTTGAAAATGAGGAAATGAACTTGCTATGCACCAAAAATGAAGAAAAGTCCCTAAATCTTATTTGAATCCCCCATGGCATGATCAATTTACATTATATGCTAATGTGTGATGATGTGAACATACACGCAAGTGAAATATGACATTTTAAACATGCTACAATAGCCTACTGCCTCGTTACATTCCATTTACAAGATTTGACATGTCAAACCTCCAAAGTTGAAAAAAAATGCATTTCAAAGGCAAAACTTGAAGTTTAAATACATACACTTGAACTTTAGAGTTTGTGGCCCTTGGCCTCATGTCATACATATCAAATATTGCACAAATAGTGTATCTAAGTACACTTTACATGTTATAAGGGAAAAATGGCATATTGAACCTAACTAAGTATTACAACTTTATAAGCAAAAATTAAACATGCTAACACTGGCATGTGAACAAGAAAACTTTAAAAGGGACTTCAAATCTCCAAATCACCCAAGACAAGTGCAAATCTCCAGATCTTGAATCATGTACCTGAATAAATCCCCCAGTAACTTCGGGGTGAGTAAACAAGTTTACTCGTAAAGAATAAGCATACATCGACTTGATTTCTTTTAGATTTTTAGTTTAACTTGAAACAATTCAAAAGGGTCATGCCATCTAACGTCTATGTCAAAGGTGAGACTCAGGGAGCATCCTAAGCTACCATAGAACAATAAATCAACAAGAATCATGATATGAATACATATATGAAACGAATCAAGATTGGGATAATCCAAGGAACACGTTAAGAAGGATACTTGAATATTGATTAACATGAATTGCATTATTAATACAATTAAGCAAGGTTTGGAATAATCCAAGAAACATGACAAAAGGATACTAGAATACAAGGATCACATTATCAATGCAATTTACATGATTAGGACATACCGATTAACATGACAAGAATTATACATGGAATCAAGAACAAGGCGTAATATCTATGTAATTAAACAAAGATGGAATCTTCCATACAACATGAAAAGAATCTTAAATCATCAAGGAATATAACACTTGAAATATAAGGAATAAAATCATGAATGAAGCATAAAATCTATGCAATGAAACATGATTGGAGCATTTCACATACACGACAAGGTTTAAATCTTCAAGGAATAGCAACTTGAAATTTAAAGAGTGAAATCAACCAATGTGAAAACTCGGATATCGCCCGAATTAAAACCGTACTCTTGAGATCACTTTAGGGCTACTAACCCATGGGTACCTTTCCCCTAGTGCGCACTATAGTTGTAGAAAGACATTCCCCCATACTAGAACCAAGTCCTAGACATGTCAATTCTTGATTGATATCCCAAGTCCCAAAATCAACAAGTTGTGCAAGTCAAGATTGTATCAAAATACAAGAAATGGATTAACCACATTTCATGCACAACCAAGATTTTGGAACACACAAGTCATGCCCTAGATTCACAACTATGATGGCATGTGAAACGTCAAGAAAACAAGGTGTACATCTATATAGGCTAGAACCAAGATATATAGCACAATAAATCCATTGAAGTAAATATATCACAAGTATAAGATACATGATTCAATTACTTACTAAACAACACATGTATAATTATACTATTCCAAGACAATTATGTATGTTTATTAAGTACGTTAATGAAACCAAGATACAAGAGGTCATGATGCTTGATAAAAAGATATGAGTCCATGAAATACAAGTTCAACTCAGACAAGATACAACCATGTGAACTAAGTTCCATACAAAGATAATAATTAAACATAAGTTTTAAAACTAATCCGATTATTCTCAATTTGATACACATAAAGGAGTTCATCAAGGAAATCATGAATACAAGGTTAAAACTTAATCGAGCTCATGGAACCATTGAATGGATTTTAATTAATTCATTTAATAAAAATCTCTAGATTTTGATATTCATCTAAATGATCTCAATTTAAAGTATATTATACAACATGTCAAGACTTGATTTAAGAACATGATACAAGTACATTTCATACAAGGTACGGCCATGAGCATTAAACCTTAATACTTGAAAAATAATAATTGAAAGGTTTCAAAACCTAATCAAATATTCTAGATTTAATATATGTGAAAGTACATGACATGCATATCAATAAAATCAAGTCGGAATTCGGATGGAGTGAATAGTACACCCGGAATAAATTAATTAATCAAATTAATTAAATATTATTAGAATTCAAAACATCTCCGATTACTCTCAAATTCACCTATGTTGAAGAGCATACTGGGGCCTAATATAATATGCTAACACATATTGATTTCAAGTTAGTTAAGGCCACATGAATTTAATATTTACTTAAGATAAATATTAAATAAAATCTTCGTTACTTGTCCAAATACTCTAAATTTAATATATGTCGATCAACATATCATGGTGTAATATAATGTCATGCCACAAGTATAAAACATGCTATAACCCACCGGGAAAATCAAATCTCATACTAGAAAATAAATAATTAAAAATTCTAGATTTGATATCCAAGCATCTAAATGAGTTGTTTATGCATCACGAGCATGCAATATAACAAGAAAATAAATTATAACACCCCCTACCTCAATTTGAGATGAAAATCTCAAAAGCCCACCGAAAGAAAAATGCTCTGAATCTGACGATACCGAGGGGTTTTGTCCCAGACAACACGGTGAACAAGAATCTGAAGGAAACCCCATGAAAATCACAATTTGACTTCAAACCCGAACTCAAGAAATGGTCAGAAATGGATTCTAATAAGGGGGAAAGGTAGAGCACGTCAAGGCAAACAATAAACGTTAAGGCCGAAGACTTTTCGCCAAGGAAAAGTGGATCAAAGAGGAGAAAGAAGGTGGCAGCCATGGCTGCCATGGAATCCGGCCAAGAAAGGGGAGGAAGATAATGAAATCTGACTTTTTGACTTAAGACTCCCCTATTTATAAAAAATCTCAAAAAGTGCCCCGAACGGGTCCCGCCAGGTCCGAAAAAGTGAATTTTGAGCAGACGCGTTCAAACGATGAAACTCCGTGAACGAAAAAGATTCAAAATGAGAAAATATGAATAACGAAAGAAATGACGTCAAAAATCGAGTCCCGAACAGAGAGATATGCCCCGAACAAGTTCGGCGACAACCGGGGCCAGAAACTTATGAGTACACGACTCGACGAAATGTGAAAATGAATCCCGTACAAGGATCCAGGCTCAAAATGAGACATTTTGTAATAACTTTCGTTAATTGCATAATGGCCCCTCCAAAAAGGGTTAACTACAAAACTGCCCTAGAATGAAAATATCTTCCAAAATATATTTTCTTAGATACCCCTGAAACAAAATATCTTCAAAAGATATTTATGAAAAATACCCCAAGAAAAGAAAAATATTCTGAAGAACTGTGCATCCATACCCCTATGGATATCGGGAACAACCAGAGTACTTTCTTACAAAAGTAAAGATACGTATTTCATGGAAACCACTCAAGATGAAGGCACGTGAAGTCAAAAACTAACTCCTAGCATGAAATGTGAGGTTATGCCAACAAAGTGACAAACGGGGAAAAGACAGAATGAGGAAAAGGACGAAAAGTGAATAGTATCTGAAAAGTGAAAATGCCGAAATGACTCGGTCCTTAAAGGAAGTTGTCAATCCGAATGAAAGAGTCTCATAAACCATCTCTGAGCACTCGAGGTGACACCAACTGACAAGAAACAGAGCTCAGAAAAGAAAATTAGACGGAAAAAAAATTTCTATAAAAATTTGAGAAAAAGAAAATGGAGGAAAATGACCGTGTCATTACACTAAACCCAAAATAAAACCGTATATTGGTGTTTTTGGGTTACTAGCCTACAGGGAACCACCCAGTGCGCACTATATGTTGTAGGGGGAGCTCTCATCCCCCGTACTAGAGCCATGCCCTAGCCGTAACATATTCAATGTCCATATAAGCTTTCCTAAAATCAAGAAGTTGTGCATCAAGGTATAATACATATACACAATATATTAGTCAACTACCATGCACAAACAAGTCAAGTAAAACACACAATATTCGTCCTATGTCTTCAAGCTACAATGGCATACGACATGTCAAATATATAATGTGTATACAAGCAAGTTAAACTATAACTTCTACTCATGGAATACTACAATGTAATCATACAACAAGTTCCAAATTCACAAGTTAAGCATGAAAACAACTTCAATACCTAACTACCTCAATAGAAGCATATAATGGAATTTAATTAAATTAAATAATTAAATTCTCAAGATTACAAAGTAACTCCAAATATTCTAAAATTAATATAAGTCAATGGTCATGGCAAGACTTAGTTTAATATCACATTACAAGTTATTTCTATCTAAATTACAACTAGGTAAATTAAATTTCATACAAGAAAATAATTAACTAAAGTTTTCCACACTTATTCAAATATTCTCATTTTCATATATCTTAATGAACATATTAAGGCCTAATTTAATATCACATTGCAAGTTCATTCCATGCTAGGTACAACCATGTGAATTAAATTCCAGACAAAAAAAATAATTAAATAAAAGTCTCAAAATCTATTCAAATATTCTCAATTTAATGTATATGATAGTACATGCCAAGCTTATCAACAATATTAAGTTAATAATCCAATTAAGTGAGTAAAACACCTAAAATAAAATTAATTAACCTAATTAATTAATTTTCTCTAGATTTTAAAATAACTCCAAATATTCTCAAGTTCACATATGTTAAAGAACATACCAAGGCCTAATTTAATATCACACTACAAGTTAATTCCATGCTAGTTATAACCATGTGAATTAAATTTTCATACAAGTAAAAGATTAAATAAAAGTTGCAATACTTATTCAATGTAATGATCTGGTTATTTTCCTTCCTTTCATTTTTCCTCAAATTTTACGGATAATTTTTTTCCGTTGATCTTTTCCTTTCTGAGTTTGGTTTCTCGTCTCTTTGTGTCATCTCGAGTACTCAGAAATGGTTTCCGAGACCCTTTCCTTTGGATTGACGACTTCCCTTAAAGACCGAGTCATTTCTATATTTTTACTTTTTTTTACACTATTCACTTTTCGTCTTTTCCCATTTGTCACTTTGTTGGCACAACCTCACTTTTCGTGTTTGGATTTGTGTCCACTTTTGCATGTACTCATGGTATATGATTTCTTAAAAAATTGTATTTTTACTTTCTTAGAAATGCATGCTAGTAGTGTATTTTCTTCCTTAGAGGTGTGGATGCACACTTTTTTGGAATATTTGTTTCTTTTGAGGTTATTTGTGTAATTACTATAAGTAATTATTTTTGTCTTGAGGACCACTTTGTAATTAATTTTGCAAGATATTTAGAGGAGGGACCTACTTGCAATTATTTTTGGGTTACTTTGGGATTATATTGTTAAAGAAGGGTTTTTGTGCAATTGACCAAGAGTAGTGTGTGTTGACTATGGTGTAAGATCACATAGTGAGTGGAGGATTTCTAACTCCTCCACTCACACCTTATCATATCATTTCCTCTTCATCTTCCTCTCCACAAAACGTAGCCACCATTAGTGAAACTTGATGCTTAGGCTTTGACATTGATTTTTGAGACCCTTCCACTCACCTTAGACCATAAAGCTTGGATTACAAAAGTTTTATCTCACCTTCCTCTATATAACTCTTGAAGGGTTTGCCATTTTGTGTTGATTTACCTTGGATTCTAGAGAGACACTTCTCTAGTGAGGTAGGGAGTGTTCTAGTTTATTATCTAAGTGAATTAATTGCTTTTGTAGTGATGTATAAGTTGTATGCATGTTTTGTGTTAATTTGAAAAATTAATAATTAATTGTAGCTTGCATATAACTCACTTTAGACTTGGTATATGGCATAGCCATGACTTGATCTTTCTTATATATTAATTTGGAATGATTTAAATGAGTTTTCAAATATAGAGATTTAATGAATTTAATTTGATTTAAATTCCACTTAATTGTCCCTTTTAGACTTGATATATGGCATGGCCATGATTTAGTCCTTGTTATATATTAATTTGGGATCATTTAAATAACTTTTGAAATATAGAGATTTAATTAATTTAAATTAATTAAGTTCTACATGATGATATCTTGCTCATTTTGCACTTTTGATTTCATAGATGTAATGACCATGCTATGTTGTTTAACATATATTAATTTGAGGTTATTTGGAATTGTTGAAATATAGAGAATTTAATTATTTTTATTTAATTAAATTATATCTAATTGCTCCATGGATTTAATTGTGTTTTAGAAGTTGTTTCTATATTTAAATCATGGACTTGGACTTATTGTATATTCACTTAGTTACGTTTTGAGTATTGGATAACATTATTGTTATATATATATTAATAAGAACGTGTTTTCTTTATAGAATATATTGTTGTCTTGTGTAATGAGTTGCACACTTTGTATTTGACATCTTTCATGCTATAGTAGTTGTGAACTTAGAGTATGTATTGTATGCGTTTCCAAATTTGGTTGTGCGTGGTAGATAGTTAATTGTCTTGTATATACATGTGATATATACGTTGTTGCACAATTTGTTGATTTTGGAACCTTGGGGCGTTGTTGTTGATTTCGGCTAGGGCATGGTTCTAGTACAGGGGATTGTCCCCCTATAGTTTAGTGCGCACATAGGGAGGTTACCCGTGAGCTAGTAACCCTAAAGTAACCATGTTACCGGTCTGATCCGGTGTGATGTCCAAGTATCCACCTTGTTTGATTTCGCATTTCATTTCAAGTTGATAACTAGATGATGTTGTAACTTGTTGTTCCTTATTTGATTTCCTATTTTAAGTTTCAAGATGTTAACTTTGGGAATTCATGCTTTATGCATTCTATTGGAAGTTCCAATGTTGGTTAAATTGCATCGATATTGTGATTTGTGTTTTATTGTTCTAATGTAGCCTATGACGATTCCTTGAGTCATTTGGAACATAGACGCTAGGTGGCATGAACCATTTAGTTGATTTCGCATTTCAGATTTCAAGTTAATGATTTTGATGATCTGTATCTTGTTGCGTTGTATAATATGCTTCTATATTGTTTAATTGCATAAATATTGTAGTTTATGCTTGGAATGCTTTAAAGTAGCTTAAGATGATTCCTAAGTCTCACTTATAACATAGAAGTTAGGTGGTATGATTCTTTTGAATTGTTTCATGTTAATGTAATAACCTTGTAAAAAGTTAAGTCTATGCATGCTCATTCCCTACGAGTAACTTGTTTACTCACCTCAAAGTTATCGGGTGATTTTTTAGGTACAAATGCCTTGGTTTGGGATGCACAATATCCCTAGATCATTTCGTTTGGTTGAAGTTCATTTAAATGCATTCTTGTTCACATGCAAGTGTTAGCATGTTTAAGTTTTACTTTTGAGGTTGTAATGCATAGTTAGAACAAAAATGTCATTTTTGCCTTGGACTTGTATTATGTGCTTAAGCACACTTTTTGACACTCATTATATGTATATGGTATGTGGCCAAGGGTCAAACTTCATATGAAATCCTTGTATATCCCAAAATGCTGAATTTTGTCTTTAATGAGAAAAGTATGAAAAATTAGGGTTTAATATATCATTTTTGCACCAGAGTGTGCATTGTGTATGAAATTCATCATTTAGCATTTATTTACCATATATGAGGTGTGGCCACGAGCCAAACACCATTTCGTTTTCACTTTTGCATTTTAATTTCATATATTGCATTTTTGGGCTAAAATAATAAAATCCGAGCCTTTAAAGGTTCATTTTCAAATCGGGTGGCATATAGTGTGTTCCGGCACATCCACTAGGACTCATTTAATATGCAAGAAGTGTGGTCAAGGGCCAAACAGTCATTTGATTCCATTTAAGTCCAGTTGTTGCATTTTTTGCCTTGGAAGGGCAAATTTCCCGCATTGGGGTTTAGGTAGGTCATATTTTGCAACGGCGGTATTTTTAAACCGTGGATTATTGTAGCATGTTCCAATAGGTAAGTTACATCTACGTGCATGATCCTGTTCAGGAAAAACTCTTTCATTGGTGAAATGAGCCTCCTATAGACTCATTTCACATTTTTCTTGCATAATCCGATTTAAGGGTATTTTGGGGTTTTCCTTTGGGAAATAAATTCCGGTCTTGACTTCGTCACATAGAAAATGTGATTTTAGGGGGAGTTTCCTCACGGCATTTGTCTAGAAAATGTTATCTTGGTCTCAAAAACCCGCGTCAAACTATTTTTTTTGATTTTTCTGCTGTTTGGTTCAATTCTGGTTGGGTTGAACCGGTTCAAGGTGTATTTTGGGTCTAACGTGGACATTCTGTCCATGTTGAACCGGTTCAGGAAATGCTGAACCGGTTCAAGTCTTCCAGAACCTTTTTGCAGGTTCAGCTTTGGTCTTCTAACTTCAAACTGTCATAATTTCTTCATTTCAACTCTGAATTAGTCCGTTCTTAAGTTTAAACGGACCGCGTCGAAGTAAGCCCAATGATATAAATTTCAGTTTTAGATTCTTCTCCTACCTCGAGATATCCTTGTTTTAGTGAGAGGGTGTCAGATTTGGTTCGAACCGGGATATGGTTATTTTGGGATTTCTTTTCTTTTGGCCTTGTGACTTCATGTGAAGTTACCAAAGGATGTTTTGGGTATTTTTGATCTCATTTGACTTGTTGTAAGTTAAATTCACTCCACGGGTAAAATGACCATTTTACCCCTAATCATTCTCTTGCAGGGTTTTAATACTCTTGTCTTCATTTTGCTTCCGTTGAGTCTTGAAACCCCTCAAAAGGCCATTCTTGTGTCTTAGGGATGTCTTACATCTCTAAGGACTTGTTTTTGTTTTGCTTCAGCATTTTTTTTAGATCCATTTCAGGTCATCATAGGACACACTGTGTTGTAAAATCCAGGGTTGTCACATTCAAATCCTCCCAATTTAATATATGTTAATAAACATATCAAGGCTTAATTTAATAGCATGCCGCAATTTAATTCCAAGCTATATACAACCATGAGAATTAAATCTTATACAAAGAAAATAATTAAATTAAATTTTAGATAAAATACCTTGGCATGCATACAAGTTGTATAAGCTTATAAAACAATCAATACAATAATTATGTAAACCTAAGACATCCCCTACCTCACTTTGAGATGAAATCTCAAATCTCCATCGGAAGGAAATCGCTCTGAATCCGATAATACTTCTAGGTTATGTCGGGGACTACGAGGGAAGCAACTTTAACCCTTGAGGCACCATGAAAATCCAAATCCGAACTCAAAACCCAAATTCAAAAATGGTCAGAATTTGCTTCTAATAAGGGGAAAAGGAGTGTCTCGCCAAGGCCTACAATAAACACTAAGGTACTACGACATTTTACAAAGAGGAAGAAGGTTAATTTGAGAAAAAAAGGGAGGCAGCTCCTTTGGGCTACCATGGTTGATCTGCAGCAGTGTGAGAAGAAGAGGATGAAATGTTTTTAATTTTATAACTCCCTATTTATAGTAAAACCCTAAAAGTGCCCCAAAAGGGCCCCGCCGGGTCCAGAAAATGGAATTTGTGCAGACGCGGTTAAACGGTAAAACACCGTGAACGAACCGAAATGAAAAAAAAATGAATAACGAAAGAAACGGCGTCGAAAACCGAGTTCCGTGCAGAAAGATATACCTCGAACAAGTTCGGCGGCAACTGGTGCCGAAAACCCTAAAGCTGGTGAAAACGACCGTGAGGAAATTCTAAGAGTACACGACTCGACGAAAAGTGGAAATGAATCCCGTAGGAAAATCCAGGCCCAAAATGAGTTATTTTGTAATAACTTTCGTTAATTGTATAATGACCCCTACAAAAAGGGGATAACTGCAAATTTGCCGAGAATGAAAATATTTTCCAAAAGATATTTTTTTAAAAACCCTAATTAAAATATCTCCAAAAGATATTTATGAAAAACATCCCAAGAAACATCAATGTGCCTGAAGAATCCTTTCATCCACACCCCTGTGGGAGAAAAGAACAACCGGCGAGCTTTTCTCCAAAAGTAAAGCTACGCGTTTCAAGGAAATCAACTGAAATGAAAACTCGTGGAGTCAAAACTCAACTCTAAACATGAAAAGTGAGGTTGTGCCAACAAAGTGACAAATGGGAAAAAGATGAAAAGTAAATAGTAGCCAAAAAATGAAAATGTGAAAATAACTCTATCCTTAAAGGAAATTGTCAATCCAAATGAAAGAGTCTCGGAAACCATTTTCGAGCATTCGAGACGACACTAAGTGATGAGTAACCGAACTCAGAAAAGAAAATTCAACGAAAACAATTTATCCGTAAAATTTTAGAAAAATGAAAGAAAGAAAGAAAAATGATAGGGTCATTACATTAACTATACCTAACTATTAGTGAAATTGACGGCAATAATTGTAATTTCAAAACACGATAGAAATAAGTGTAATAAATCCTAACTAGAGGGGATCTAAGTTAATTTACCCCAAAATATGTAGTAGTGGGTTACTACTTGGGTGATGGGCTGAAAAGAAGCCCTGAGCTTCTTCCCGGCATATGCTAAAACATCATCATCTGTCCCTCCAAAAATTCAAATCTCCCTCCAAAAAGAAACCATTTCTATACCAGTAATATACAATACTAGGATTATAACAAGGACAGTGAACCCTCCTCCCTGGTTTATCACATAAACATTTGCATGCCCACCATGACGAATCACGAAGACGATCTGGATCTCCTTCTCTCTCTTCAAGATAGGGTTTTGGAAACCCCTCCTGCTTCTCCTTCAACTTTCCACTCCCAATCACCAGGTAACTCTCTCTCTCTATATTTATACACACACATATACACATTAACAGGTATTTTGGCTCTGGGCTTCTTTGAATTCTTCATGGGTTTTCGTTTATTGTTCAGTTCTTAATTCCCTTTGATTATAGGGTATCATTCTGACGATGGATTGCCTAAGCGATCGGGACATACAGATATGTCTGTATTTCGAAATGCTGTTGAAGATTGCCTCGATTACGAGCCTCAAAATGTCAAGAAAGATACCAAATCCAACATCCTGAAGAACTCACATGATGCCGGGGTTGAGAAGTTTTCGGGTTTACGAATTCGGTAGGTTTAGGTCAATCCCAATTGGAAGAGCACCCATGTGTTTCTCTTAATGTTTGTGCAGTCAAATCCATACGAACATAGCACTCATTTACATTGCTAATGAAATAAGTTATACATTTTTACAATATACTCAGTTCATTATGATTCCATTAATCACAATTAGCCTCTAGAACTTTTGGGGAAAATGGGTAATGTAGACTAAGAATAAGTTTTCGCAATTGTATTGCGTGAGAACAATCTAGCACTTTGCTTTTCCAACTGGGGCAAATTATGGAGCTTAGAATTTCATTTTTGCTTAAAATGTGTGGGAACAATCTAACAGTACATATATTCACATGTGTGAATGTATTCACACACACAGTGATATGTATGTTCTTATCTAAATGAATTTCTGCATTAGCGAGCCAAGACTAAGCTGTTTATGAACAACTAGAATTTTTGCATCCATAACATTGTTTTCTTATATTGTTGCAGCTACAGAGGTTTCCTGATATTGTTTTTTGTTTATTCTATTTGTTTTTCTTGTTCAGTAATCAAGTGGTCTCCTCGACAGAATTGAGCAATCGTTTTTCAGATATTCGTTTTGTCCGGGTGCCTGCAATAAAGTAGGAGAATTAACACTGCTAATGTTATCAATTTAGTTGAGAAAATAGTCTTGTGTAATTCAACCAAAAAAAAAATAGTCTTGTGTTATTGATGTCATAATTTTGGGTGTTCAGGAATCTGCTAGTGGGTGATACTCTTTCTGGTTGTTGGGCTACTGTTGGAGTTTTAACAGAGAAGGGGAATCCGAAAAATAGTTCTACTGGGAAGAAATTTTGCATATGGAAAATCGGGTGTTTAGATGAAAAGACTATTTCTGTTTTTCTGTTTGGAGATGCTTATCAGAAGAACTGTAAAGAAGAGGCTGGAACAGTCTTTGCACTGTTTAACTGTGGTGTTCGCAAGGACACTTCGGTATTAAGTTTTCATAAACCGATAAAATTTGATTTATCATGATTTTGAGATTGTTAACTTTCATCATCTCATTTGCAGGGATCGGGATTTACTTTAAGTGCTTATTCTGCTGGTCAAATTTTAAAGATCGGCACTTCTTTGGATTATGGAGTTTGCAAGGGAAAAAAGAAGGATGGGATGGCTTGTACCTTAGCCATTAATAAGTATGTTATACAACTCGTTATATAAACTGATTTAGCGATTCCTTAACTTGACATGGGGACTTTTCATCCTAAAATTCATGTTAAAATGTTGATTTAAAAAATTCATTTGGTTCAAGTTTGGTGTTTAGAGAATAGAGAAGCATTATGTTGCTTCTTGCAATTTGTCAGTTATATCAAATAACAGTTTCAAGGGTGTAAGAGTTCACCATGTATTATCTTTGTGATCTTCTATCACTGATTGAAATGTTGATTGTCCTTGAATAGTATGAAATTGGTTTTGCACAATGATCTCATTCAACAGTTACTTTTAGGAACATGGTTTAAAATCCTTCGAAGAGACTATAGTAATGGATGGTTTGTGCACTTGGTCATAATTATGTCACAAAAACTTCTTGCGCACATGTTTTATAAACCTGAAATGGTTATAAAATGATTTCATATTTGGGAAAATTTATTATTGATGCTCCTTAGAGTGTTGTCTCCTGTACTAATTTGGTGTAGCAATGGAATATGGTGACACATTCATGTTCTCTTTATAGTATGTCAGTCTTTCCCAATAGGATTTCATGTTAAAAAAGTAAGTGCTTGTTACATCTACTCTATGCTTTGTTTCCTTTCATGATTTGTTGGCCTTCCTTGGCAGAGTGGTATTCTGTTTGTCCTTGTGAAAATTATGATCATGGATTGTTCACTTGATGTTATTCAATAGTTGTAGGGAAAATGGAAAAGGCTCTAAATTATTGTTTTCTTTTCAAGGTTTCATGACAGCGTCATTTGAACTCAGTCCCTTTCCTCATGGTAAATAGGAAAAGTAAGACAAAAATGGTTTGTAATTTTGAAAACTATATGCCAGATACAAACTCCTGCTAAAGAACTAGATCATTTTTAATTTTTCTTCACTAATGGAGTAGCCATGGCATGCTATTTGCTTCAAAACTCGATTCTATGACTATTTGCTGCTTTTCAATTGTGAATAGTAATGATTTTTTTCATCACACAATTAAAATAGACATGGATATTTTTTTGTTTTGTTAACGAAGAATCAGCCCACCTGCTAGCCACTTTGGACTCTCAGTTGGTTTGCAAACTCTAGATGTGCGCAGTAGCAGTTGCTTGAATCATTTAAACTCAGGCCTCACCTTCGGTGAAACTTGAAACAACGACCTAAGAGGAGTGCTGAGAAAATAAAAAACTAAAAGAGTACCCATATGGATATTTTATCGTCAAATAGTTAGCAACTGAACGAATAAGATAGTGCTGCTCTGAGATTCACAATCGAAGGCTGTACAAAGCTTGTTTAGCCCATTAAGATACTACATTGGAGGTTTTGCTTGGTATGGGGTGGTCTAATGAGATCTCATTGTCAGAACCTTTTGATTCTTTCATGTTTCATATTTTAGTTTCTTGCAAAGTGTTCCATCAAAAATTTGGTGTCTAGATAATATGCTTTTAGGGAAGGATGGGGCACCAAATTACATTCAGTCTATGCTGCTTAATTTGTTGTCATCTATGAAGCTGGATAGGGATACGGGTATGAAAGGATATTGCTGATGGCCTGATAATACAAATCTTAAAAAAAAAAGAATAATAATAATACAGATATGACGAGGACATGGCATATGTATTAGCATCATTTTAATTTTTTTTTTCTTTTTTTCATAATATATAAAAATATTATTAGAAAAAGTCATCTTTTACGAGTTGAGTTGATTTTCAAAGTTTTGAACTTCTAATGTCAAAAAATAAGAGAACTAGCAATTACATTGAATAGCGATGGATATGCGACTAAATTCCACAAAGATTTCTCTTCTATTGCTCAATTACTCTTCTTTTTAAGATTCTCCATGTGTTTTGAAACCCTAATCACGCTTTACCTAATGAAATTATGCTCTATTATTATATTGGAAATGTCACATTTCATTGTTCAATAAATGTAGAAAGTACATACACACACACACACACACACACACATATATATATTATCCTGGCAAGAAAGTCACACACAAACATTGGCCCTATGGGGACTTGAACCCTCGAGCTTTTACTTTTGAAGGTGAGAAAGTATCACTAGGTTACAACCCTTGGTAATGTAGAAAGTATTGAGGAGTTGTTGAAAATTATCTGAAATTCATTTAAAATTTTAAAAGTTATTTTTGAAGCGTGGATACATTAAGAAAGTATTAGACATGTCTGAAATTATTTGAACTGCACCGATATTCAATATGGATACAACTTCTTTAAAGAAGAATTTGTACTGCTTAGGTTATCATTGCTGTTCTCCCCCATGGTATGTGTTTAGAACTTCTAAAACCAGGAAGGCAGGAAATAGGTTATATAACATGGAATTGTGATGTAACTTCTCACCTTTTACAATATGAAATTTTACAGGTACTTCCTTACTAGCAAGAATAAAATTGAATCCCTATCTTAAGTTTCTTATGCTAAAAATACGTATATCTTTGGGCTGTATGAATGTTTAAACTAGTTTATACTTTATGCCATTACAAATATTGCATATGTTGCTTGTGAAAAAAAAAAAAATTTGCATATGTTCTCTTAATCCGATAGAATTATTAGATTGTCCTGGTAAATAATCTTGTAGCATTCTAAACTTTTCCTGGTAAATAATTTATGCCATTCTGTGTTTCCAGACACCGTGGAACATATTGCACCTACCATAAATCAGTAAGGTTGAATTTTCAATACTTCAAATCTTGTTTGGACCATTAGTTTTGAAGTAATGTTGATTCAATAATGCTTTTTATTATTGTTCTTTTTTTCAGAAAGCATCCCAGAAATATTCAGTTTCCCGAACTGAACTCAAAGGAGGGTAGGTGAATATTGTTTGAATTGATTTGGTACAAGTGAGCAGGAGAGGGAACTCTTTTCTTGAGTAATTTAATGTCTCTAATAAATACCTACTGAACTTTTCATTGCAGAAATTTAAGAACAGCCTTTAGGGATCCTCTCAAGTCAGAAGGGATTTACTGTGTTGATCCTCTGGCTGACAGAACAAACTTAAAAAAATCCATGCAGCCAGTCAAGTTGTTGTCTGTAGAGGGATTAAAAAAGGCTTTAAGGTATGTCCAAGATATCCTAGCTTATGCTCACTTCCTTTAAATCTCAAATTAGTTTGTTAAACATGGCTGTTGAACTAGACCTTCTGTTGGATTGGTAGGGAGTCTTCAAATCAATACTTGTAAATTTCTAAGACGAGAAAACTATCTCCTACAATATCTGCTCTAGGATTCTCTTATATATGCAATTGAACAAGTTCAGAACTCATAAAAGAACAGAAAATTTTAAAAGATATTTTAGAGAACATGAGCTTGCACTAATCCACCTCATAATTTGAAGTACATTAGCTTTCATTCAAATAATAAAAGTTATCATTGTAAAAAATGTACAATTTATGTAGCAAGTGTGATGGTAATCATGGTACATTACGATATTACGTGTTTTACAATAACAATTCAAATCATTACTCACCATTCATCAATGATTAAAGTAACATGGTTTTATATAATTATGTAAGACAATATTCAAGCCATGAAAGGTTTAATTACAAAGCCTAAGGCATAGGGGAAAAGATAAAGGAGTTTTACAGAGAGAAAGAAGGGTCAATTAGCTTGAAGCAGTGTATATGAGGAAAACTTTTTTCCCTTTTTTCGTTGCTTATCATAGCAGAATAGCCAACTAGAAGAAACAAAAGAAAAACAAGGAAAACAAACAACATAGAATCCTTATTAGTTAAAAAGAGAAGTCAAATTTTGTTGCATATTAATCAGAAGAAACTTTTGGCTAATTTAGAACTTTTAAGTGATAGTATTTGGATCACGGGCCTTAACTAAAGGGTCTGGAAGAATGACATGAGGCCAACATTAGGGTTGGTAAAATTGAGAGTGAACTTTGAACCGATGGATCCATGGATCCCACAGGGATTCCATAATAATTCTCCTCATGGAATTTTTGATGTGATTCAAATTGATTTGATATTTTTGGATCCTAGGATCTGGATCGAAATTCTAACGAACATTCCTATTAATAATTTGATTGCCCAGAAAATAATGATTGTTGTAAGATTCTAAATATTTCATTCTTATCAACTGAATGGAGTACAAACTACAAAGTTCTTTTGTTTCACATTATGGCTTCCGAGTGAGCCTAAAATACATGAAAAAATGTGTCTGGATGTTTGGTAGAATGAAAGCCACCAACAGCTAAAGATTGACTCTCTATGCCTTAAACAATCTTGTTCATCAAAGTTTTTTCATTTTAAGAAAAAAAATAGAAACTTTTGAGCAGCAATATAGAATACAAGCCCCCCTCTTCTCTCTCTGTTTCTCACATGCAGACACACATGTGCGAGCTATGGTTTATAATTATTGCTAATGGTGTTTGTACTGTACTTGAATGGACAGTAATGCTGACAAAGTGACAACAAATATACACTCCCAAGGAATAAGATTTCTTGCTGAAGTCACAGGTTCAAGATCGTATCCCATCTCTGATGCTGTTAAAATGTGATCCACATAATTCTGTTCTCAAACATGTTTTCACGATGAAATAATTACAGGTATAATGGGTTCAAAAACTAAAAGTAAGATTCATGCCATGCCAAAGCCACAAAGCGTGGAGAAGAGGTAAATGAAAATGGTCTCATTTTCTTTTTCAATTTTTTTATTGCCTTTTATGAGTGCATATGCTGGAGATTTGTCTATCATTCTTCAGGTCGTTATCAACTGCAAAACTAGATTCATCTGCAGCAAGAAGTCAACAACCAAATGCAAAAAGAACAAAAACTGAGCAGCAGGCGAAACCTTCAGCAGAGAAAACCAAGCAGGTTAGAGAAAAGATGATTGAATTAGAATTTGTTAGTTCAGACGAAGAAATTTGAGTCTGCCGTATTAATTCTCTTTTAAGACTTAATCCCTTGTTATGATAGAGGCTCCATTTGGTGGATAGTCACAATGCAATTAAGAAGTATTTATAGTTGAGAATTATAGCTTCTACAAGTTGTAAGAAGTAGAAATCAATGTTAATGACATTTCTTCTATTTGAAATATTGGCCTTATAGGGTTCGCATAAACTATTGAACACTTACTAATGATTTCTGATTAGAAAAATCTCTCCTGTCATAAAGGAGTTGAGTGAACAAGTTGAGAAACTTGGAAGTGTGTAGCAATTTGGCTTGAAAACGATTCGTGCGAAATATGTGATCTTCTTACCCTTGATCTCCTTGCTAAGAGTACATTTGTTTTAGTTAAGTCAATGTCTGCCAACTAATGGAATGTGGTACTCTTAATGTTGATATAATACATAGAGGTGCTATATATGTGTGTGTATTGTTGAGACCAATTGCCTCGAAACCTTTTTAAGGTTTTGGAGTAATTGGTAACTTGTAGTCTTGTATCAGAGTTTTGTTTCAGGAAGGTCTTGGGTTTAAGTTTCTATATATGCATTTTTAAATCTTATATGCCATTACCTTTTCTTATTCTTCATTCTCATTTATATTTGAGAAATGTTTTATTTTCTAAGTTTTTCCAAATAAGATAAAATATGAAGAAGATATGTTTTTTCTCTTTGTCCTTGTTCTTCGATAAATCTGTAAATAAAATTGAGCCTAAAAGGTGAAAAGGAAAAGAAATGGTTGCTTACACATAAACATGAGCAATTAAGCATAGTGGAATAACATGGTAATTTAAGAGATCAATAAATAGAATGTAAAATTAAGATTTGTCTTAAAAAATTTGTAACATTTTGAGAACTGTGTAGCCAATGCAGCCTCTCTCTTTGGCCTGGAGTTGGTAATGAATATAAAATGAAATCACACTTATGCATGAAAATTTAAATAACTAATTAAATAAATAAAAGTATAGAGTTTTCTCCAAGTGGTTGAGCTGCTTTTGAAGGTTGAATATTTAACATATATATTTTTAATACTGGGCAATGGTGATGAAATAGATTTATGATAAGACAGAGAACCACAAAAATATGCTTATATAATATGGGTAGGTATAGTTTGAGTGGGATTTTACCATAAATAAATAAATAGATGCAAAGTTAAATTTTGATATTGTTTTGCACAAAGAAACAATCCTTCATTTTTTAACTCGCATATTCATACGTTGTTGTATGGTTCGTCGTATCGGTGTATTCATAATCCTTTTTTAAGGGTTCAATATCGTTATATACTTTTATGAACCAGTTTGTTCGGCCGATTCACACCGATATTTATAAGTTCATTACACTACAATCGCAATCGATATTACAGTTGTCTGTTTAGGTTTTGACTATTCAAAAAAAGTAGAGTCCCATTATAAATCATGCTCTAAACTCAAAAGCAATTCACTAAACTGGCCTGTGATGTTCATTACAGAAACATGAAATCCCAAACACAACAATGACAAGGATCTAAATTTCATGGGTG
Organism: Cornus florida; assembly: GCF_030987335.1. Taxonomy (NCBI): domain Eukaryota; kingdom Viridiplantae; phylum Streptophyta; class Magnoliopsida; order Cornales; family Cornaceae; genus Cornus; species Cornus florida. The sequence continues at coordinate 72,812,209 of NW_026775573.1, read as the reverse complement.
AATTGCAAAAAAGCACCCCTTGAGTTGTTGCCATTTGCAATAAACTCCCCTTTTGAATTTTTTTGGCACAAAACCCCTCCTCAACTAATGGATGGGGATGCTCAACTAATTTTGAGACAAAAATGCCCCTTATTTATTGATCCACTGTGCTCTTGTTTTATAGCCTTCATCTTCCGCAGGTTCTCTCTCTCTATCAGCATATATATCATAGTACATCATATAATATCTCATATATATGATATATATCTATATTAATAGTCGTACCTTTTTAATAATAATAGCTAATTGGCGCTACTAGTCACAATGAATTAGCATATTAGTTTATAAAAAATAATTCTTATACTTTTTAAATTTCAACACAAATATACTTTTATGTCACTATATCAATTAATTAATTTATGTCTATATTGTGGGTCATTATAGCACAACCAATCTCTTATTAAAGAGGCAAAGAAAAATGAATTCATTATTAAATGATCAATAAGTATCAAACACATATATGTAATTCACTGCTTGGTACATAAAATAAGCTTTTATGTTATGGGTTAACTAAAAAATATATAACTTCTAGCTCCTTATGTGTACATAAATCTAGGGCCTGATGTAGCGTCATGTTCAGGTAAACATTTTTACAAAATCATAAAAATGATGTGTATGACAGGTTTCACATTGTTAATCAAAAACAAATATTAATATAAATATTCAAGAAAAAAAAAAAAAAAAATATTAATATATATTTATTTATTTATCGAGAAAAAAATGTTAATATGGTTATAGTTGAACAAATTATATGATCTCTCGTTCTCTCTCTAGCAGCAGTTTAATCTACAATCTGTGTCAGTCGAGGCTTGAGGGGGGTTTTGTGCCAAAAAAACAAAAATAAAAAAGGGGGGTTTAATTCAAATGGCTACAAGTCAAGGGGCTTTTTTGCAATTGCCCAAATTTAATAGATAGAGGTCACCAGTGTTCACTAACACGTACAAGTTTTACAATCAACAAGCAACATCAACAACAATATAATTTGTAAATTATTTTTCATAGAATTATATAATCAATTATAATATATATTTTTTGTAAATTGTTTGCGCGCGCGCGCACACATATATATATATATAAAGAGAGAGATAGAGAGAGAGAGCTTTTCCAGTATGATTTAGTGAACACTTATTCACTGTAAGTTCTTGGGAGAGACATTCTTGGTACACAATCTACCTTTATGCTCGGTTTAGTTGGAAGGAAGAAATAAACTTCATTCGTTTGGTAAAAAAGAGATAAAAAGAGAGAGAAAAGAGAATAGATGAGTTATCCTTCCTTCTTCATAAATTTTTATCCTTCTAAATATGGAGGGAAGACAAGAAAGAAGAAAAACATAGCTATTATAAATGTTTTTAAATTACAAAACTTTTCTTATAATTAACGCTTTATCTTTTCTTCTCTTCTATTAAAATAAGGGATTGTGTTATTCTCTAACAAAAAGAAGGGAGGACCCCATGTTTCATTAATCTCTTCTTCTCTCCTAACAAAATAAGGAATTGTCTTATTCTCTTAAAAAAAAGAGGGGAAGACACAATATCTTTCCTAAACATGTTCCATTAATCTCTTATTCTCTCCCTTCCATTTAATTTTCTTTCCGCATTAATACCATTTTCAAGACGGGCCTTTTCTATGCTTGATACTATATATATATATATATATATATAATATTTAGAAATGATCTTTTGCACGCTAGTATGCAAGAAAATTATTCACATGAATCATAATGACAGTTGAATATGATTATAAAATTATTTCTGTATATAGTGTGTGTGTGTGTCATGGATCGCCGTATTATTTAATACGCGACGTATCGGCCGAAACGCGATCCATTTTTAAATTCGATATGCAATTCGTATCGGCCAGTTCACACTGATTTTGTCTGAATCTGTTACACCGTCATTGATATCGATACCGCGATCATGACCGTTTGTGTGTATATAATATATATATAGAGTTAAATATAAAATAAATCCATATTGGAGAGTAGGGGTCGTGGAATCTCAAGAAAGGCCACATACTAGAAAATTGATTGAAAAGGCGGTAGGAACTAGGAAGGGGTTGGTCATCCATGCACATGGAGTTGGTGGCAATCTTCCCATGTGCAACCCTAAATTTTATTGTTGTCTACACTATGGTTTTTCAATTGACACATTAGATTCTAGGTTAACAAAGTCTAAAACATTAGTATATATATATAATAAAAATGATTAAATTAAACAAAACTTATAGGGACTAATGGCCTCCAAAAACTCTTTTTTTAGCACGGTAGGTTGTACCTGCATTTGTCTTTTTAGGTACAAATATAGTTGCCATAAGCCACGTGTACATTTGAAAATGCATTTTCAATTAATAGGTGAAAGATTAGGCCCAATTAAGTAGCAAATTGGAAGAAAATTATTTCTTTTTTTGGCCTCATTGATTGGTATGTACCAATTTGAAAGAGATTTATTTTAATGGTGCACACATGTTAACTCATAGTGCTGTTGGTAGGTTTGAGATAGCCAATTGATTGGGGTTTAGATGGCTCAATATGAATGGACCCTAAAATCGTTGTCAAGTTAATTAATTATTCATGCTATTCTTTTGTGTTGTGTTTGATTTGTAGTTTTAAATAGAATTGATTTTTAAAAATTAACTGGTAACAGAATAGATTGAGAGAACCCGACTACAATTTTTTTTAAACACATATATATATATATTCTTAGCAATAAACTCATGCGTCCACGTGTTCTTGCAGGATTTTGAACCCTACTCGTAGCTGTCTATAATTTTTGGTAGTATAGTCGACTCCATTCTTTTGGAACAAATATAAAGATGACAATGAAGAATGGTAAAATTCTATCCAAGATGGTTGGATAAGACTAATCTCTCGATAGAAGTGTCAATGGGCACTCGCTCTAACCAATCACAATATGTAACAAATAGGATTGCCATAATCCACAGGCACGTTCAAAATGTATTTTCAATAAATAGATGACAGATAAAGCCCACTAAGTAGCAAATTAAATCAGAAATTACTAGTTGGTTTTGCACGGTTGACATTTGGTTGATCAGTTAAATTTAGATTCTCGATTTGAAAAAATAGTCTCATAAAAATATATTAATATATTACAAAAAAATCTCAATATTAACCCTCATTATATTAATCCACCAAATATAAAATAGATCAAAAACCAACTAATAATTTCTTCAAATTAAAAGAGATTTATTCTTTTTTTCCCTCTTTAGTTGGTATGTATAGTTTGAAAGAGAAGTATTTTAATAATGCACATGTAAACTCATAGTACTGTTGATAGGCTTGAGCTAGCCAGTTGACTTGAGTTGGATGACTCAATGTCAATGGACCTAAAATCATTGTCAAGCTATTTCATGCTATTCTTTTATGTTGTGTAAACTCATAATAATGTTGGTAGGTTTGGGCTAGCCAATGGACTTGGGTTGGATGACTCACAATGTGAATGGACCTAAAATCATTGTAAAGCTGATTCATGCTATTATTTTATATTGTGTTTCATTTGTTGATTTGGTGATGAAGAAGTAATTATAATTGATTTTAAAAATTTTAAATAGCATAAAAGAGTAATAGAGTAGAATGAGAGAATCTGACTGCATGTTTTTTTATTAAAAAGAAAAATCAAAAAATTCTAACAGGGAGTTCACACACCCATGTGCTCTTGTGCGAATTTGTCACATGTAACTTTTGACAGTGTTAGTCACTTTATTCACTTGGGATGCATGGATGGATAAGTTTAATCTCTCAAAGTTCGTAACTCCAATTTATGTCAAGGAGGTGGTCAAATTAGTGACATCCAATTCGTGAGACACATGATTTATTTATTTATTTATGTATTTTGATTAACATGAAAAACACTGAAAAAAAAAAAAGGGAAAAAAAGAAAGAAAATATATTGAAAAGTAAGAGATTTTTATTTTGCAAGCCATTTTTTTTTTTAATTTTTTTTTTTTTATGAAACTTTAAAGGAATTACTAATTTTTATTTCATTTAAATAGAGTACTCAACTTTATGCAAATAATACAAGTAAAACAGAGAATTTTTTTTTTTAAGAAATATCATTTTATTTTTCATTTTAAGTTTAGCCTCCGTTTGTTTTCTCGTAAAATATTTTCTTTGTAATTTTTTATTTTTTAGGTAAAACATTTTATTTTATTTTTATTTTTTAATATTTGACAAAAGTTTAGGTTAAGTCCATCGGGTGGAGCGTGTAAAATAACTTGTCGAAAAGTAATGAAGAAATTATTTTTGTTAGGTTTTAATAATTTTTTTCTTCGTAACTATTTTACTACAACCCAACATTATAAAATAAAAAAAATATTTTTTAAAAAGTATTTTACGATCAAACAAACAGTCTCAAAAAATCTGTAAATTAAGAAAATGCTAATCTATCATACTCAGTGATTATCTTAAGTGGCAGTATTAACGTCAACCAAATACCGTAAAACACAGAAAATACGACAAGTCTAAAGGAATGTGTAAATTAAGAAAATGCTTAAGCTTTCATACTCAATGATGTACATATTTCCATGGATTGGTGGTTGCATGGATTAAGCCCTCCTAACCGCCACATAGAGGTGGTTCATGAGTCACATATATTGGGTGTAATGAGACAAAATAAGTTTTAAAAAAGGGGGCCATGCTAACCAACCCGGCCAAAAAAAGATGTCTGTCTCATCATATTATGCTTTTACTTTGCATCACTGATTCTCCTTAGAAGCCAAGCATGCCCCATCAATCCCCTCCTATTATTGGTTCTATCTTTTGCCTTCTGAAGAAGGTATCCAACAACCCTTTATGACCTAGACATGTAGTAAATATGTCAACGGTTTTGAAGCCTGTTACGATTCATGTTGGCTCACAAAACGACTGCAATGTGCTATTAGCCTATTACAACTATGATTTGTAGTTGCGGTATCAATTTTGATATAATGGATTCGAGTGAATTTATAGGTCAGATATGAATCGTGTCCATATGATTAAATGCTGCGGATTCATGACTCTAAAATACGGTTCGGGTTCTTGAAGGAGTTCAATCCGAGTTCAAAGATTTGAGAGGTTGGAATTAGGCTCGGGAGTTTGGATTGAACTTCAGATTGGGCGAGATTTGAATTGAAACAATAATAGTAGTACATCAATTTGGTTAGTTAACTACTAAACATCATTTAAAAAATAAACAAACTAACTAACCAAACGTCATTTGCCCACCTTATTTTCCATTAAAAAAGGATGGTGGATGTGATTTGTAAAATTTAACTTTTGCAATTAGGCTTCGGTTGATTACATAGAATCAATGAGAAAAGAAAAAAAATAGAAAATTTTGATATTTTTTAGGAGTTTGAAAAATTAAGGATATGCTTGGTTTGTAACTATGGAAACAATTTTGTGTTATCTGAAAACTGAAAATTGTACAAAATTTTTGCTTGATTTAGTTTTCTGAAAACTGTTTTATGAAACTTAAATATAAAAATGCCTATTTTCTAAGAACTATAAAATAATTTTTTGTTTTCAAAATTCTTGAGAACTATTTTCAGAATTATAAACCAAGCAGGTCCTAAGATTATAGCAACCCTTTATTTTCTTCAAACGTTTCCTGCATAAAACACGGGAAAATTTTTTATTTTCAAGTTAAAGCAACATCTTTGTATTTTGTGTTCCTATTTTACCCAAAAACTTCATTGTATTATTTTACACAACAACTTTATCATTTTACTGGGTTTTAAAGAATTACACAACTTTATCACTAATAGGGTTTTAATTAACTTGACTTTCACTTTTAGTTACTTTCCATTATATATATGAATGAAATAAATAGTAGTTTACAAGGTCTAAATTAATTGAAAACTCTCTCTATATATATATATATATATATATATATTTATATACATACCATTAATTATTTTTTTTTTATTTTACCATATTTATAAAATAAGGATAATTTAGGTATCTAAACTATAACATGATATTTTTCTACAATTTTCTTGGATAAATTTTCCATCTTAACCAAATGCATGCTAGAACTTCACTTTTCTTTTCATTTACTTCACTTTTCCTTTCATTTTTCATTTTCTTTATTTTCTTACTATTTCCATCTAACCAAATGGAACCTTAATACTTGAATTTGCGTTTTCACGCCATATTTTAACTTTGCCCAAATTAAAAAATTTATGAGTTTCTTCTTCACTTTTTCTCTCCCAAATATATATATATATATATTTAACAAGAAGGTAATGGTTAGTGTGTGTATATATGTATGTATATATATATATATGTATATATATGTATAGTAATGATCTATTGTTAACTGGTGAGAGATAAATTTTCTACACTCCAAATAGAGTGACTATTGGATATGACTTGAGAGTCAATATTTACCTTACACACTTGTTTGGATTTCACTCACATAATTGGCAAGTACAACATATAAAAAGCACACATGCAAGCAAAAGTGAGATTAATGTGGTTTGGCAAATTGCCTATTTCCACAGGCGAAGAACGACTATCTTTGCTTCAAATTTTGATTACACATTTTTTTTCTTCTCACAAATTCAAGTCACTTTTTCTCTCTCTACAATTATCTCTTTTGTTTCTCTACCTCTCTACCCAAACCCATCTCTATTTATAGAGTATTCAAAACCCAATTCCTTGTTAGACAAGAATTATACCACTTGTCTACAAGGAGTTACCAAATTAATTTTAACTCAAAGATGGAAATATAATGAGACGCAATTTCTTTCACAAATTTCAATCTTCCAAAACGAAAAAAGAAACTAATTTATGCAATTTTGAGCCACAAACCCAACAATCTCCACCTAGGCTCAAAATTCACCTTCATATGCTCCTCTATAGCCTCCACCTTGACTAAAGATCTTTCCACCTTGAACCTAGCATATACTTTCTTCTTGTCGTTCTTCACCATTCCACCATACTCATATATTCCTAACAAATTCCAAGTTCAAATAATTGAACCTGGAATCTACTTTTGCATCACCAAATTGAACTCTTCTTGCTTGTAGAATAAAGGTCAGTGCTTTTGCAATTGTCAATACTTCTTCTTTCTCTTGATCCTCCAATCTAGAAGATCTAGAAACATACTTCCATTTTGGATTTGCAATTACTCCACCTAACATAGTATTTCCCAACAAAATATAGAGATTATTAACCTTCCTTCCCAAAAGCATAACACGTGGTCCCCTTCTAATCTTCATTAATCCATTCTTCACTTCACACCAACAACCCTTGGAATCCAATGCTCCCATGGACATCACATTCCTTCTAACACTTGGAATATGGCGTACATTTGTTAGAGTTCTTACCAAACCATGTAATGGCCCAAATCCGAGAATTCGGATCGCTAATGGGGTTCTTACTTGAACCTGAGGTCACGTAAGGGTACTATGGTCATTTCAAGTCATTTTAATAGTTCTAGAGTCCATAAGGGTATATTAGTCATTTACCGTGGTCAAATAATGGTTTAGGGCCTATAAGGGTAAAGTAGTCATTTGGTACACTTATTATGGCTTCACAACTCATCAGGGGTGTAGACCCTAAAATTTTAGTGGGCTTTGGTTTTGACAAATTGACCCATCAAATATGGTTTTAATATTTAATAAGTTATTTAACTGGCCCAAGCTTGGTCCACTTAAATTATTTAATTAGCCCAGCTTAGAGGATTAAATAAAAAGATAATTATTCCTAATAAAATATATTTGGAATAATTATTCTTTAAAGATAATTATCAAAATATAACCGGCCCGGCCCAATTATTATTTTATCTTTATGAGGATATGACACGTGTCATCATTCTATGGATCTAAGAAGCCTATAAATAGAGGCCTGAAGGAAGAAGGAAGGAACACAAATTCAAAATTTAGAGATCCAGAATTCTAGAAAGAACTCTCATCCCCAACATCCAAACCCAAAAGCGGAGAACACCAAGCACATCAAATCGTGCCGTTCTTCATCAAATTCCACGGTGATCAACAAGAAGCACAACTAAAGACGTGTCGTTCTTCATCAAATTCCACGGTGATTCAAGATCAAGCTCATGCAGCCTTTGGATCCAACCAACCAAAAAGGAGATCGAATCAGAGGACCTTATTTTTTGGAATATTATTACAAAGGATTGTACTCCATCATTATAAATTAATAAAATTATATTTGCTCCAATTTTGTTTCTTATTTGCATACAGACAAAATTTGTATGTACAAATTTCTAGCACGCCCGGTGGGACCTCCTTTGCCTCTCATCTCTTTCTCCTACCATCAAGTTTCTTCTCTATCAAATTCTATGGCTCCCCCTAAGACTCAGACAGATAAGAAATCCCAAAAGAACATCGCTACTGCAAAGGTTGACGCCAAAGCCACAATGAAAAGTGGCACGAAGGCCAAATCAAGTGATAGAAGTACCTTGGCGGGCCCTGTGACACGTACCAAATCCCAGGCAATCGCATCATCTAAACATCAGCAAGACTTGTTGAAAACCACTCCTACAAAACCGGCGAATGTGAAAACCCAACATGTCAAGAACCCTAACGTTGTTCCAGAGGAGATTTCGCCACCAGATTTATCTCATTCCATCTATGATGCTCACTCTAGTATTAGTTCACCCCCAAAGTCACCACGTCAGACTTCAGAGCAATCAATCACTTTAAGGAACGTTGACTCTCAAGGCCTAACATACTCAGATGTGGTCACTGCTATGATGATTGGAGCTGCCATGGTGGAGGAACAACTAGCAACTATGTCTCGTGCCATTGAGAACCTCACAAAGACTGTTGAAGAGAAGGACTTGCAAATCGCTACACTGATGAACAAATTGGAAGTTCAGACCTTCGGTGAATCATCATTACAGTCTAGGAATCCTACAGCTTCCATAGCAGTGCCGTCTGGGAATCTTACATCTTCCACAGCAGTACCATCTGGGAATCTTGCAACTTCCACACCACCACTGTCTGGGAATCCTAATTTTACAGCACAAGGTACTTGCACGGAGGACCCCAAATAGACGCAAGTGACAGAACAGGCGACTAGTTAAACCAATCATGCTTCATCAGTCTTTTTATTATCTGTCAAACAATTGTAAGATATGATAACGAATACAATCCGAGCCTAATACGGAGGCGTCTCATAGAGCACTCTCATGTACTCAAAGCCCTATACAAGGAGAATCGACAGTATGAAGATGCATGTAGGATACCAACCTTCGAAAATTCAGTAATTTGATGGAAAAGGCAACCCCAAGCAACACATTGCCTATTTTGTCGAGACCTGCAATAATGCCAGAACTGATGGGGACTTATTAGTTAAACAGTTTGTCCGCTCCCTTAAAGGAAACGCGTTCGAGTGGTACACTGACCTAAAGTCAGAATCAATTGATAGTTGGGACCAAATGGAATAAGAATTCTTGAACAGGTTTTATAGCACTCGTCGTACTGTTAGTATGATAGAATTGACTAACACAAAGCAATGGAAGGATGAGCCTGTAATCGACTATATTAATCTGTGGCGAGTACTCAGTCTTGACTGCAAGGACCGATTGTCAGAAATCTCTGCTGTGGAGATGTGTATGCAGGGAATGCATTGAGGCCTTTTTTACATTCTTCAAGGCATAAAACCTCGCACATTTGAAGAATTGGCTGCACGTGTCCATGATATGGAGATCAGTATAAAATCCCATGACGACAAAAGTCCGGTGACCATAGAATCATGCAAAGACAAGAAGGACTAGAAGAAGGGTGACAAGTCATCAAAGATCACTGCTAAAGATTCCATGGTTATCTCAACCACCCCAATCAAGATATCTGTTAAAGATGACAAGAAGGATGATAAAAAGCCTCGTTAGTTTCAAGAGAGGGAAAGACAACGTCCTACGCTAAATGAGTTAGAGAAGAAGGAATACCTATATCCTGATTTTGATGTTCCTGGCATACTGGAATGCTTACTCAAAAGTAAAATTATAGAACTCCTATAATGCAAACGCCTTCAAGAGATGGGACGTGTTAATGACCCAAAATACTGCAAATATCATCGTATTGTCCGTGACCCAATTGAGAAGTGTTTTATCTTCAAGGAGGTGGTGATGAATCTGGCAAAACAAGAAAAAATCTTGTTAGACACAGACGAAGTTGTAACTTCAAATCATACTACAGCTACTTTGATAACCTCTGTCGTGGGGAGTGCTCGTTCTCAACCTTCAAATTCTGAGGTATATTGCATAACCATCTAGTTTAGCTTATTCGAACCAATTCCCATCTATCTTGGCTAAGGAAGTGTACTTGACGTTTCAACATTTAGAAGAATCCTTCCTCAGGATGATGAAGGAGGATGGACTCTGGTGACAAGAAAGAAACCACGGAAGTAACGATCAGAAATTTTTTAGACTAGTTATTCTGACAGGGGGCAAAAGAAGAATAAACCTCAATACAGCCATAGACAGTATGGCTATAATATAAAATGGGTCGAGAAGACACAGTCATCCAAATACGCCTCTATGAGCAGAGGGATCTAGAAGCCCATTACTTTGCAAGAGTTCTTTCCAGAAGGATATTTAGATGACGAAGTTGTGAGAGCTTACATGGTTTCAACTGAGAAAACGAGCCCTGATGATGAGAATAGCAAGGATCAAGATGAAGCCCAGACTATAGAGAACCATACAAAGGATGCATCCATCATTAAAAAGTCCGATGATGATGAAGTAGCCAGAGGTCTGCTTAATTCATGTTGTGCACCAATTTTTTTCACTGACAAGGATCTTTAGTTGGGTTCAAAGCCGCATAATTGTCCTCTCTTCGTTTCTGGTTACATAAAAGAACAAAAAGTTACTCGGATTCTTGTTGATAGTGGATCAGTGGTGAATCTCATGCCAAAATTTATGATGAAAAATCTCGGCATCACAGTCGATGAGTTATCTCGTAGCCGTTTTGTTATTAAAGGTTCTAACCAAGGAGGACAAAGAGCTATTGGCATGATTCAGGCGAAGCTAACTATTGGCGAGCTCTAAGCTGAAACCTTATTCCATGTTATTGATGCAAAGACGTCCTACAATTTGTTGTTGAGAAGGCCTTGGATACATAGTAATGGCATCATTCCATCGACTCTTCATCAGTGCTTCAAATTCTACAAGAATGGTGTACAAACGATTGTAACAGACCATAAGCCATTTACAGAAGCAGAGTTTCATTTTGCCGATGCTAAGTTCTATATCGATCCTGATACACCTTCAGAAGTGGCCATCCCAAGCCATCTATCTACATAAGAGGTTCAATCTACAAAGACAAAAGAAGCATTAAGTGATCCATTAGATGTTTCAGTGACAGACATTGTAAAGGTAGCTAAAACGCGAGGGGTCTCGATAAAAGCACATCGGACGAAACCTATTTTAAAGTATGTTCCAAAATCTCAACGACAAGAAAGGCAGTCACCTATCATCGAGATACTTGAAACCAAGGAATTTAATTTGAAGATGTCACAAACCAAAGAAAAAAAAGATATGCAAAAGCTACAAGGAGAGTTAACTCCTCCTCTCACCAAGATTCAAAAGTCTTTGCCTTCCAAGCCTCTGTTAAAAGGGTTTGTGCGGCCTTCTCAATCTCTGGTCGATCATGGATCACTTCCAAAACAAAGGACTGATGAAGGATTCGATCCTAAAGCATACCAACTCATGGCTAAGTCGGGGTATGATTTTACAAATCCTGCAAGTCTTGGAAAACTGAATTCTGAGGTCACCGGTGAGAAAGTGCATGGCCTCAATGAAACACAGAAGAAGTTAAAAGAACAAGGGTATAAAATCATTCCACCCAAGTCTGGTCTAGGTTTCGTAGCTTCTGAGCTACTTCGAATTCAAATCACAAAAAGGATAAGAAGTCAAACACTTTATAGTTTGGGTTTGAAGAAGTTGAGGATGAACAAGATCAGTAAACTATGCATAAAAAATCGGTCTTCGACCGTATAGGAGCTCCATGTGATCGAATATCTGTATTCAATAGGTTGATGAGCCAAAAATCAAATGTCTCAAGTTCTCATGTAAGCAGTTTGCCTCGTACCTTTGTTTTTAACAAAATGAGCTTTCATGACCAAAGGAGAAAATCTCCACAATCTTAATCTCAAAAGTCAGTATTTAATCGAATTGGTACTATTAATGATGCACTGCTAAGAAGCAGCAAGAGTGGAAAGTCAGAGGAAGCTAACATCGACGTAGTGAACAATAGTGACGTTCGGAGCCTAGTGCCCTCGCGAATGAAACGTAAGACAGAGGTAGATGTCACTAATGATGTTACGCTAAAAGCTCGAAGGTGAACTGTTGTATTCACTAATCAAGCAAAAGAAGTGGATAGAACAGAAGACATTGGTGAATCATCTTGTGTTACTTCATACCACATCACTATTGAAGAGGAACCTGACTCTGAACAACCAGATAACATTGAGAAATTTCCACCAACACTAGAAGACGGGGGGCAGGCTACCATTGATCAACTCAAGGAAATCAACTTAGGGACTGATGATCAACCCAGACCAGTTTTCGTTAGTGCATTCCTAAGCCCCTCAGAAGAAAATGATTACTTTCAATTGTTGTCTGAGTACATGGATGTCTTTGCTTGGATATGCAAAGAGATGCCCGGTCTTGACCCTAAAATTGTAGTGCACAATCTTGCTGTCAAACATTGGACACGTCCGATTAAGCAGTCTCAACATTTCTTCTATCTAGAGCTAGTTCCGAGGATAGAAGAAGAACTTAACAAATTGATTAAAGTGGGGTTTATTCGTGAGGTCAAATATCCAACATAGATTTCGAGCATTATTTTAGTGAAGAAGAAAAATGGACACATTCGAATCTGTGTGGACTTTCATGATTTGAATGAGGCCTGCCCAAAAGATGATTTTCCTCTTCCCATCCCCGAGCTCACTGTAGATGCAACCACGGGGCATGAAGCTCCTCATTCATGGATTGTTACTCCGGGTACAATCAGATCAGAATGACTCCGAAAGATGAGGAACTAACTGCCTTTGCACTCTTAAAGGTATATATTGCTACAAAGTTATGCCCTTCGGACTCAAAAATGCGGGAGCAACATACCAGCGCGCCATGCAAAGGATTTTCGACGATATACTCCACAAGATTGTTGAATGTTATGTTGATGACTTGGTGGTTAAGACAAAAGAATGAATAAATCATTTACAGGATCTATGAATAGTTTTTAATCGCCTCCGAAAATGTCAGCTCAAGATGAATCCCCTTAAATGTGCATTTGGTGTGACTCCAGGGAAATTCTTGGGATACGTCGTACGTTATCGTGGTATTGAGATTGATCCTAATAACGTTGAGGCCATTCAAAAGATGTCGCCACCAAAGAATTTACACGAGCTTCGAAGTTTACAAGGTTAACTTGCGTTTATTCATCGGTTCATCTTAAATTTGGCTGGTCGTTGTCAGCCTTTTAACCGACTAATGAAGAAAGACGCCCCATTCAACTGGGACCAATCTTGGCAAAATGCTTTTGATAGCATCAAAAAGTACCTTCTCAATTCTCCAGTATTAGGAGCACCTGTTCCTGAAAAACCACTTATACTTTACATTGTTGCGCAAGAAGAATCACTGGGTACCCTACTTGCTCAGAATAATAAAGAACATAAAGAGAAAACCTTGTATTATTTAAGTCGCAAACTCACTTCGACAGAGCAAAATTATCCTCCAATTGAAAAAACATGCCTCACACTTGTCTTCGCCTCTAAAAAATTGAGGCATTATTTCTTGGCTCATACGATACATCTTATTGCAAGAGCTGATCCTCTCAAATATGTCTTGTCTAAACCAGTCTTTTTCGGACGCTTGGCGAGGTGGTCAATTTTATTCAATGAGTTTGAAACTGTTTATGTGCCATGAAAAGTAGTGAAAGGACAAGTCTTGGCAGATTTCTTAGCTGACCATCCTATTCCAGCCGATTGAGAAATTTCTGAAGATTTTCCTAATGAAGAAGTCTTCTTTATGGACATCCTCCCTCCTTGGATGATGTTTTTCGATGGGGCATCATGATCAGATGGGGCCGGAGCAGGTGTAGGTTTTGTTTCTCCAAAAAGACATGTTATGCCATACTCTTTTGCGCTCACTAAAAACTGCTCAAATAATGTAGCTGAATATCAAGCCTTGATCATCGGCCTTCAAATGGCGAATGAGATGAAGATCATGGATCTCGAAATATATGGAGACTCTAAGTTGGTGATCAACCAACTTCTTAAAGAATATGAGGTTAAGAAAGATGATCTAGTACTGTACCATCGTTATGCCTCTTATTTGTTGGACCAGTTTGATAGCTTCATGGTAGAACACATTTCGAGGAAAAAAAATTGGATAACTGATGTTTTGGCAAATTTTGCTACAACATTGGCGTTAACTAAAGAGGATCTGGTTGATGTTCCTGTAGGTCAACGATGGGTCTTGCCACAAGTCCTGGAAGATAAATTTGAAGAAAGTAATTTGGTTTCTTGTTGGACACAAGAGGAAGAAGACTAGAGGCTCCCTATCATTAATTATCTGGAACACGGAAAGCTTCCCGAAGACTTACGCCATAAGACTGAAATACAAAGACAAGCACCTCGTTTCATCTATTACAACAATACGTTGTTTAGGCATTCATATGAGGGCCTTTTCTTTCGCTGCCTTGGAAATGACGAAGTAACCCATGCAATGAAGGAGGCATTTTCTGGGATTTGTGGAGCCCATCAATCTGATCCAAAGCTTCACTTTCGCGTCAAAAGAATGGGTTATTATTGGCCCACCATGGTCAAGGACTGCTTGGAGTATGAGAAGAGGTGTCAAGCTTGTCAATTCTATGCTAACTTCATACACCAAACATCGGAGCCGTTGCACCCTACTGTGACGTCATGGCCATTCGATGCATCGGGATTAGATGTAGTTGGTCCTCTAGAAAAGTTTTCAAAGGGCCACTTGTATATCTTGGCTGCCACTGATTATTTTTCTAAATGGGCAGAAGCTGCACCCTATGAATATGTGAAAAAGGAAACAGTGGTTGATTTCAGCAAATCTAACCTTATTTATCGATATGGTGTCCCTCGATACATCATTACTGATAATGGGATGAATTTCAAAAATAGTTGGGTGACCGACCTTTGCGAGAATTTTGGCTTTAAACAACGTAAATCCTCTATATACAATACCCCTGCAAATGGTCTCGTAGAAGCATTCAATAAAACTCTTTGTGAGTTATTGAAGAAAGTAGTCAACTAGACAAAGAGAGATTGGCATGAGCGAATGGAAGAAGCATTATGGGCATACCGCATTACGCATCGTACACCTACTCAAGCAACTCCGTATTCTCTTGTCTATGGCGTGGAAATTGTTCTTCCATTGGAACAACAAATCCCTTCATTAAGGATTGACATACAAGAAGGCCTTATAAGTGAATAAAATGCCATTTTACGTCTTCAAGAACTGGAAGCATTAGATGGGAAGAGATTAGAAGCTCAACAACAGCTAGAGTGTTATCAAGCTCAACTTTCTAAAGCGTTCAATAAGAAAGTTCGACCTCGGTCATTTCAAGTTCGAGACTTAGTATGAGCTGTTTGTAGACTAATTATCATGAATCGCAAGGGAAATAAATTTGTATTCAAATAGGATGGACCATATGTTGTTCGTAAAGTTTATATTAACGGCGTATATCTCATTATTAATGAAGACGGAGTAAGAGTGGGGCCTATTAATGGCAAATTCTTGAAACGCTGCTACCCATGAAGGCTATGCTCCTAATCGTATGAGCTTAAACTGCACTACCATGAGTTAAAACTGTGATCGCTAAAAAAAAAAAAAAAAAAAATCTCTCCTCTCTATTGAACTACGTGATGACTTGATCCCTCTTTGGAGGGTACGTAGGCCGCTTAGGATTTTATTCTAAGTTTAGTACGACCAAAAAAAAAAAAAAAAATCATCACTCTTGGCCTGCAAGAGTATAAACTGTGAATGGCAAAATAAATAAATCAACTTCAGTGCTTGGTCGTAATAAAATGATATTTTTATTACAAAATATGTGAAAAAATATATATTAAGGCAACAAAGGAAGATCCTCAATCTCATTTTGAGGAGTTTGTAACAATTTCTCCAGTAAATTCAGGGCTTCTATATAAGTGATGATGGGGGTTTCTTCAATTGAATTTCATTCCTCCTTCAATTTTGCAATGTTAGTTTTCCTTTGGAGTATCCGGCAACTGGCCTCTTCAATGTCGGCTTTATGTTGTTCAATACGAGCATGCAAAAGTTCAATTTTTTTCATGTCTATATCATCCAAAATGAGAACTTTATTGAGGCGAGAATTAGCATCGGTTAAACGTTAAGCACGTACTTCTTCAGGTAAGGCATGATTATGTTTGATTCAAACTTTGTTGTATTCTTCACCATTCTGAAGGTATGCATTAATTCTGTGCCGGAACTCTAGAAAATCTACACATTGTTTAGAGATTTCGAAATAGATCTCATCAAATTTTGGTCTAAGAGATGGAATCTTCAAAAGTGGGGTACACTTTACTTTACTCTTGATGATATTCCCAAATGCTTTGGCTGCCGTTTGCTTAATCTCGGAAATAATACTCCTCGGGTCAAAGGTAGTTGCAGAAGGTGTAATTTTTTAAGATGACTGGACATGCCCAAGGTGATGTCTCTTAGTCGATAAAGCAATTTCTTCAACATCCGTACTCTTTTGTTGACTTTGGACTTTATTTTCGACCAGCAAGGCTTGAGCTTGTGACTGCTTTTCGAGAGATTCCACTTCTTGTATGAAAGGGTTGTTCTCATCTTGAGTAATTGTACGGTTTCTTCTAGCTGCTAAATCAAACGCATATGGTCCATAAGTAGATTCTCCACTATATGTAGGATTTGTAACCATAATGACATCTTCTCCAAGAAATCCTTCATTGCCTTTTGTCTAAAAAAAAAAAAAGAAAAGAAGAAAAAGAAAAAATCTTTACTTGGATGGGTTCTGAATTACTATTAACTCCCTCAAACAAGCGATCTAGATTATGAGGAATAACAACCCGATTATATGGGAAGTTATTTTCTCCTATATGTTTCCGGTTACGGTTTTCATCATCGGTTTCTTTATCTGAATGGACTAACAATTGAGAGCAGTACTGAGATTTTGCTGGTGATAGAAATTGTTCCGTTGGCGTGCCTGCAATGATTTTGTGATTTGCAATAGCTTCTTGTCTACAAAGAGGATTTAATTTGGGTCCATTAATGATGACTTTTCTGACTTTAGTTGGCGATTCCTTTGGAGAAATTGTATGCTTCATCGACAGTGAGGTCGGTCTTTTATTTTTGAATGGATAAATGTATACACTGGACCACCATTTGGCATATGCTTTGGTAACTGAGGACTTCTGGTGGCTGGATGTTGAGGGAAGCAACGCATCACAACTAGAAGAATAATGGACGGATGAGTTCCAATGCTTTAAAAACTCTTCTAAGGTGCAACTACGAAAGTCATTCTTTAATTTTTTGGGAATATCTTGGTGGTACCCAAATTGTCGGCTAAATCTGTGTGGACTGTACGGCTCAATGATGAGACGATCATTCTGGCGTAATGTCAAATAACATGATTGAAGACTGATTAGGGTGTCAGAGTCAGCCTTTAGCATCTTGCCATTATCCACAATGAGTTGCTGTTTTGAAGATCTTTTAGCCATACGAGTTAAATTTATTCCTTTACATGATTTGAATAAATTTTGTGCTTCAAAATCGTCAAAGTATCTTACTCTTCCTTCGCCTGCATATAATGTCATTCGAGGCCAATAGTTGATATGAGTAATAGTGAAATTAGTTCTGAAATATTCATTCAACCATCCGAATACATAGTGTATAGGAAATATCACAGAGCAGCTTCCAGGATCTGGTGAGGAAACAATCTCGTTCAAGCCTCTGTAAATACTGGCCAAAACCGAGATGGAAAGACAAATGTTGCAGCCATCTACTAATATACTTACAACCTTGAAGGTCCCAGGATGAATCATGTTGCCAGGATGTGTAGGCAAGGCAAATTTGTAGAGCCAACAAGCTAAAAAAATAGCAAGATAAGTGGTGTCTTTTGATGCTTCATCTACACCAAGGTTGATAAATATTTCCTTCGCTTTAGTGGACATCAAACGGATAAGAAGGATCACACCAGACGGCTTTTAAGTCCCCCTTGGACGTTGAACTTTATTTTTTGTTGTTCTCTTTGAAGGTTTGACATGTCTTGATGCACCTTTGAACCAGAAATTAATCTAGTCAGATATCTTCACATTATGGTCTCCTTCATACTTCTTAGAGAGTCTGTGGAAGGCCAAAAATAGGTGTTGACAACTCAAGGGGAGAGAATTTTTGTTGTTGCCAGATCTCGAGAGTTCGTCTGCTCAAGGAATAACTTCATCATAAATTGTTCCTTGATGAGGGAGACCGCCTAGCATTTATAAATCTCGAAGGGAAATTGACAACTCGCCAATAAAACAATGAAGAGTATTAGTGGCTGGGCACCAACATTCAAGGAATACTTTGAATACATCTTCATGGCAATCATATGAAAATAGGGAGACGAATAGAGCACCATATAGTTGTTGTTTTGATAAAAAGTCGTAGAAACGCGCCAAAACATCTTCTAACCACTCCCAATAGAGTTCGGTATATGGCAATTCAGCAGAAAGTATACAGGGAATACTCCATGATACTTCCTTCGCCTGAACTTTGAGACCCAATAGTGAAAACTGGTTTTCCTCAACAACTCTCTCATGAAGTGAAGAATTTAGTATCAAGGCTTCAGAGACAATAGATTCTTTATTAATCTGAGCGAGACCAAAGTTGGTGACTTCGCATATGGCCTTGCATGTCCAATATGATGAACAATGTTCATTGTCAGGAGTAGGCACTTGAATGGCATTACGACAGAAAAGTGAGTCATATACAGTTAATGTCGTTCCGTGGACTCGTTGACTATTTTCGCTCTCTAAGATAGTTATTTTTTGCTTTGTGAAACACTTGAATACCACCATGATGGAACAACAAACAGATTTTGAAACTCGACCGGTGTTGTCTAATAGGAGGATTTCAATTTTTGCTATGGCTGACAAAATCAAGTTGCTATACCCAATCAAGCCCTTCAAAAAAAAAATAATAAAAAATAAAAAAAAATAAAAAAAGAGGAAAAAAATGGAAAGTTTGTTAATCCTTTATTTTTCTTTGTATGCACAGTGATTATACATGGTGTATATATTGTATATGAATTTGATAGCTTATCATGTAACTAAAGTGCATGAGGAAAGAGACGAAATAAGGGAAAAAGACAAAACAAAATAAGAGCTTTAAGTTTGTGTGGTTCTATGCGCATAAGTGAGGATGTAAAATTGAAAGAGGAAAAGGACAAAACAAGGAAAAGACGAAGCAGAGACATATAAGGTTAATCTTGTGTTTTGCGTGCATAGTGGTTACAACTTACAAGTGACAGGTATCCTGTATACATGAATCTGATGGCTACCCATGTGATTAAAGTGAATAAAAAAAAAAATCCAGAAACAAGAGTGGGAGAAGAATGTACAGCAGTAAAGAAATAAAAGGAAGGAACTTACTGACAAATATTGTTGAAGACCAGTCCGTGTACGATTGAAGTCTAAAAATTTGGAATTGATGTCAAACCCTATGACATGAGTGGTATATATAGGCAACAAAATACTTCCTATTTGTTCTGAGATTTGGATAATTCAGTTCAAATAGGAAAGTAAAATTCCAATCTAAAGTTGGATAGAAAAGAAAAAGAGGAAATCTTACAATCCAAAGTTGAAAAAAGAAAAAAAGAAAAAAAAAAAAGGAAAGTTAGATACTTCAAGTCCCACTTGAAAAAGGAGACAAGTCCTGTCAAACTTGGGACTCGAAGTGGGGGCAATTTGTAGACAATAAAATTTTAGTGGGCTTTGGTTTTGACAAATTGACCCATCAAATATGGGTTTAATGTTTAATTAAGTTATTTAACTGGCCTAAGCTTGGTCTACTTAAATTATTTAATTAGCATAGCCCAGATGATTAAATGAAAAGATAATTTTTCCTAATAAAATATATTTGGAATAATTATTTTTTAAGGATAATTATCAAAATATAACCGGCCCGGCCCAATTATTATTTTATCATTATCAGGAGATGACACATTTCATCATCCTATGGATCTAAGAAGCCTATAAATAGAGGCCTGAAGGAAGAAGGAAGGGACACAAATTCAGAATTCAGAGATCCAGAATTCTAGAGAGAACTCTCATCCTCGACATCCAAACCCAAAAGCGGAGAACACCAAGCACATCAAATCGTGTCGTTCTTCATCAAATTCCACAGTGATCAACAACAAGCACAACCAAAGACGTGCCGTTCTTCATCAAATTCCACAGTGATTCAAGATCAAGTTCGTGCAGCCCATGGATCCAACCAACCAAAAAGGAGATCGAATCAAATGACCTTATTCTTTGGAATATTATTACAAATGATTGTACTCCATTATTATAAATTAATAAAATTATATTTTCTCCAATTTTGTTTCTTATTTGCAGATAGACAAAATTTGTGTGTACAAGGGGTAAAATTGTCATTTTCACATTACTTGGGTACACTAAGGCCCCAATAAGGGCAAACTGGTCATTCAGTGCAATTATAGAGGTTCTAGGATCCATTAGGGCATTTCAGTCATTTAGCATGGCCAATCTTAGTTGGAGACCCAAAAAGGGTATAATAGTCAATTACCAAGGTCATTCAATGGTTAAGGTGAAGTCCAGGGGTAATTAGGTGATTATACTAAAATATGGAGTCAAGGTGTGAATACCAGTTCATCTAACTGAGTAGAAGGTTTCTTCTAACCAGGTAGATGAATGGTCCAGTGAGCATTAACACTGCAGATCTCGTCTAACCGAGTAGATGAAGGTATCTAACCAGTTAGAAGGCCATCTAACCTGGTAGATAACTCTATCTAACCGGTTAGATGAAGAAAATCATCTAATATAATGACTCGGCCATTTCCTTCCTTTCCTTTTTCCTTAGGATTTTACGGATGAATTTTTTCGTTGAAATTCCTTTTCTAAGTTCGGTTTCTCGTCATTTAGTGTTGTCTTGAAGTGCTCGAAAGTGGTTTCTGAGACTCTATCCTTTGAATTGACAACTTTCTTTAAGGACTGAGTCATTTCCACATTTTTCATTTTTCGATACTATTCCTTATTCGTCTTTTTCCCTGTTTTGTCCTTTTCCCTATTCTGTCTTTTCCCTGTTTGTCACTTTGTTGACATAACCTCACTTTTTGTGCTCGGAGTTAGTTTTTGACTTCACGTATCTTCGTTCTAAGTGGTTTCCACGAAATACGTATGTTTACTTTTACAAGAAGGTACTCTGGTTGCTCCTGGCGTCTATAGGGGCATGGATGCACAGTTCTTCAGAATCTTTTTCTTTTTTTGGGGTATTTTTCATAAATATCTTTTGAAGATATCTTATTTTAGGGGTTTTTAAGAAAATATTTTTGGAAGATATTTTCATTCTGGGTCATTAGTGCAGTTTTCACTTTTTGGAGGGGCCATTGTGCAATTAATAAAAATTATTTCTAAATGCCTTGTTTTGAGCCTGAATCCTTGTACAGGATTCATTCTCACATTTTGTCGAGTCGTGTACTCATAGAATTTCCTTTTGGTCTTTTTTCTCCAATTTCAGGGTTTCTAGACCTGGTTGTCGCTGAACTTGTTTGGGGCATATCTCTCTGCTCGGGACTCGATTTTCGACGCTGTTTCTTTCGTTATTCATATTTTCTCATTTGGAATCTTTTTTGTTCACAGAGTTTTGTCATTTGAGTGCGTTTGCTCAAAATCCACTTTTCCGGACCCGGCAGGACCCTTTCGGGGCACTTTTTGAGATTTTCTATAAATAGGGGGTTTTAAGTCAAAAAGTCAGATTTCCATCATCTTCTTCACTCTCTTGGCCAGCAGCCATGGGAGCCCAAGGGGCTGCCTTCATTCTTTCTTCTCCTCTATTTGATTTCCTTAGTGAAAACTTTTCGGCCTTAACGTTTATCGTTTCCCTCGACGTGCTCTACCTTTTCCCCTTATTAGAATTCATTTCTGACCATTTCTTGAGTTCGGGTTTGAAGTCAAGTTGTGATTTTCATGGGGCTTCCTTGGGATTCATGTTCATCGTGTTGTCCCCGACAAAACCTAGGAGTTTCGTCGGATTCGGAGCAGTTTCAATTCGGTGGGGATTTGAGATTTTTATCTCAAATTGAGATAGGGGATGTCTTAGGTTTATATTAATGTGGTATTGATTGTTATATAAGCATATACAACTTGTAAGCATGCCTTTGTTCAAGTTTTGGAATTTAATTTAATTATTTTCTATGATTAAGATTTAATTCACATGGATGTATGTTGCTTAGAATTAAATTGTGACATGCTAGTAATTTAGGCCTAGGTATACTTGTTAACATATATTAAATTTAGGGCACTTGAATAAGAATTGCAAAACTTATTTAATATTTATCTTTTATGAAAGATTAATTCACATAGTTGTAACAAGCATGAAATCAACTTGTAATGTGATATTAAAGTAGGCCTTAGTGAGTTCCTTAACATATGTTAAATTGAGGGCATTTGGATATGTTTGAAAATCTAGAGAAAATTTAATTAATTAGCTTAATTAATTTTGTTTTAAGTGTTGTAGTCGCTTAAATTGCTTTTGGGTATAATGTATGTGAAGAACATGTTATGACTTTTAACATATATTAATTTGAGCCTAGTTGGAATTGACTTGAAATCTAGAGACTTTTCATGATTTGGTTGATAATCCCTTGAAATGGAATATGTTTAATTACCTTGTGAGCATGCGACTAACTTGTTGTAGAATTAGTGCTTATAATCTCTAAAGATGGTAATTTGACTTAGCATGATAGGTGATATCATTGTCTTGAATAACTTGTTTAAATATATCTTGTGTAGGTATATAGCTTGTTAGAATATTACAATTGTTTACCTTGAAAGCTTGATACTAAATTGTAGCCTATTTAATACTTGTGGCTTAGGAGGGTAATGTGGCTCAATTGTTATAAAATATTCTTGTTTTGTGTATAAATTGCATATTGAGGACATGATATGTCATATGCTATTTAGACTTGAATTCTAGGACATGAATTTTGTGGATTCAACCTTATTTGTGCATGGAATGTGGTAACTTGCATTTGATTTTGTATTAGTTTTGAACTTATTGATTTTGGAAAGCTTGTGAGGACATAATTTATGTGATGGCTAGGGTTTGGCTCTAGTACGTGGACAAAAGTCTCGAAGTCATAAGTGCGCACTAGGTGGTACCTTGTGGGTCATAATTACCCGAAAATACCTGCTTGGTCTAGCGACCACGTGTCCTAGTTTTTCACTATTTGATTTTGCATTTAATTTCAAGTTGTTAATCATGGATTACTTGTAGCTTGAGAATTAATGCTTGCTTTGGATATTTGAATCCTATTTAGTATTCTTGAACTTGTATACTTGCTCCGTGAGTTTAAATTTCATTTAGTATACTTGTGCCATGTATACTTATCGTATGTGCATTTTGTTTAGCTTAGTATACTCGTGTGTGTATACTTGATTTATGAGTACTCTATATATGTCAAATACTTGTGTATGTATGTTAGATATTGCTTATCTTGTTTAACATGATTTAAGGTACTTGAACATGTATGTTTGTATGTCGTGTATCATGTTTTTATACGGTTTAGTATATTTGAGCATGTGTACTTGTATGCCATAGTTCATTTTAATTGCATGAGTAGCTTAGGATGCTCCCTGAGTCCCATTTTGACATAGATGTTAGGTGGCATGAGCCTCTTTAGCATGTTTCACCTTACGGTGATATAATTGTAAAATGCTAGGTCGAAGCATACTCATCTCCTACGAGTAGCTTTATGTTACTCAGCCACGTAGTGGGGACATTTTTCAGGTACAGGGACCTTGATTTGGGATGCACACTATGCCATGGAAGTTTCGTGGACTTGAAGTATCATTTTCATGAAAATGTTAGCATGAAATCCTAATTGTAGCTTTGTATATCAAAACTTGTATTCTTTGATTCCATCTATGTAATGTGTACATAAGTACACCTTTTATAATATATTTGACATGTATAAGATGAGGCCGGAGGCCATTGGCATGTATTTTGTATTCTATACACTTTCATTTTCAAGGTTTATTATGAAAATATTGGAAAATGCTAAATCATTGCTTTATAACTTTTGCATCGGGTGTGGGAATTCTATTCTTTCTCCTTCATAGGTTTTCTATGATCATGTATGAGGTGTGGCCAAGGGCCAAACACCATTTTGTCCTAGGTTTCATATTTTGGTTTTATTTATAGCATTTTTAGGCATTTTTGACCGTTGAGAGATCACATTTTGCATTAGGGCTCTTTTGAGGCTGCGGACCATTGAGACACATCTTAAATGTCTTTTTACGTTTGTGTGCACGTCCACACTTCACAAAACTTTTGAGTTTCAACTTTTGACCTATTATTGGGCGATTTTATGAATTTTCATGAAAAATTCATCCACGGGGTGTCATTTTGAGTTCCCCTTTGTTTTGGCATGATTTGAATGCTTCAATGATGCTAGAGGATGTTTTCAAACTTGTTCAATTCATGTAGAATGCCTGTAAAACCCTATGATTGGCCCAAGTACCATTTTCACACATTGCAACAGCTTTTCATAGCTGCAGCAGATGTGTCGGTCGGCTAATGAGGGTCCATCAGCCGGTTGACAAGCCTCGAGGGTCTATTCCAGTAGCCTTTTTGTGAAAAATGGCATTTCGGTCAGCTGACTATGGGCGTTCGGCCGGCTGATGGTGCTCTTTCGGTCAGCTGATCCTTACCGTCGGTCGACCAATCCTCCCTGGGACCTTCTCCTTCCAGTTTCCTTGGTCAGCTTTGTTGCTTTGACTTCAGAAGGTCATAACTCCTTCATTTTGATCCAAATTAGGTCATTCTTATGCCTAAACTCAAGAGCTCGAAGTTAGCTTTCCAACGGTACCAACCACTCATCAAAACTTCACCTATAGTGAGAGTTATTTCAGTTTTAGTGGGATAGGTTTGTGG
The DNA here is from genome assembly GCF_030987335.1 of Cornus florida. NCBI lineage: Eukaryota > Viridiplantae > Streptophyta > Magnoliopsida > Cornales > Cornaceae > Cornus > Cornus florida. The sequence goes on along the minus strand of NW_026775573.1, from coordinate 72,787,034 downwards.
TAACTCCTAAACGGAGAAGGCCACTTGGTTTTAATTTCATATCTTTTTCGTCCGGACTCGGAATCAGGCGATTCTTGAGTCTATTTTCATTCATTTTTTTTAATCTTTTTAATGGTGCCAATGGTGTGCACTGTGGCACCCATTTTAGTGTGAAATGACCATTTTGCCTTTGGTTCATTTCTTTTTGCGTTAGGTATTCCTGCTTCATTTGCTTGGCTCATTGAGTTCCATGGCTTCATAGGGAGTCATTTTGGTGCTTCAGGGATGACGTACATCTCTTGAGGCCATTTTGCTTCCGTGTCTTGGATCCGTTTTGGGTCATCACAGAACACACTGGGTTGAAAAATCCAGGGTCGTCACACCTAACCCCTTTCTACTCTATTTATCTAACTGGGTAGCTGAGAGCATCTAACTGGGTAAATGAACACCCAGATCATATCTAACCGGTTAGAAGGCTTCATCTAACCGATTAGATGGGAGAAACCTATCAAAACCAAGCACTACTTATTCATCAAACCAGGTAGATACCCTTATCTAACTGGTTAGATGACGCCTAAAAGTGAAGTGATCGAGTAGATCACTTCTCTAACCCGTACAGATGTAATCTGAAGTACATAAACATGAAATTTAAAGCTCCATGGACATCATCAACCTTTAAACATGTCATTGAATCGTCAAAATAACATCTTTCATACATTTTTCGTGAATAAAAATCGTCTTATGTGCAAAAGAATAGGTTTACAAAATGATGAGGCCTCTATGGCTATAATTACAAAGGCTTCACTTAAAGTTCACAAAAGAATATACTCGGTTACATATGATCATTATCTATGCTAGTCTAATACAAAAGATGTCAAAAGTCCATCACTCTACTTCTAAGCTTGTGGGGTTGCATCGTCTATAATTTTTTTGCCATGTCCTGAATATGATAAATAAGGGGTGAACACAACGGCTCAGTAGGAAATGTCGAAAACATTTGCTTTGGGCTCCCTTGAGTCGATATATAAGAATAGATAAAAGAGATCAAGATCATACAAGGGAATTTCAATAAGTCATAATCAATATAAGTACACCACCATGTAATGAAATATCATGCTTCCTTGACCACAATCCTGACCCAACTCAACATACACCGAAAACCGCTAACCGACTTTGCCGAGGTTAGATTGACTTCTATCCTTGGCCTTAAATTTGATGACCATTTGGGGCCTAGTAATCAACTTTACACGTCCTAAACCAGCACGCGCTCCCTCTAGGTCAAGATTAGCACCGGACTCGCGAAATCCGGTTTCATTTACAAATCATTTTTCTCACTCTCCCCAAACATAACTCATATGATCATTTCAACTCCAATTCCCTAACCATGCCCATGCCATAAATTAAATCATGTATTGTTTACGATTATCATCAATATGCTTTGCAATATCAACAATACTAACAATTAATTAACATACTTACTTTCAAATAAAACATATCATCCAATATAACTATGGATCTCAAGATAGAAACTTAACACATAACATGCTTCCACAACAAACTAACATTTCAAATATACACCAAACAACAGTTATGTGATACCCCTCAGATCCGAGACACGGGTTGATCAGGCCCAGGCCCAAACCCGATGGAATATCTAACAATTAATATTTTATAATGAACACGGAATACAAAATGAATTAAGAAATGAAATTAAAGCTGAAATGAACTAAAAATAGAATCCGCAAAATATTATAATTATTAAAATCCATCAAATCCAAACTCCAAAACTCTATCAGTTTACAACTCGGGAATCCATCTTTAGTGGACCCCTATTAAACATCCAAACGAAAATAAAACAACTATAATAAACATCCAGAAATAAACTATAGAGAGAATCCTACATCGTCGGAAGAGTGAATAGAGACCTATGCTCAGCACAAACACGTCTAAGCCTGGAACTGTCGTGTACCTGAAAAATAGAAGTGGGTCAGGCCCACGCGCAAGTTCTATACTACCACAATCCAAACAGAGGCCCGATACACATGTACATCCTAAATAATTCAACAATAACTAATAGTCCGTAAATATATATATAGTCACACTAAAGGACTCTCACTGGACTACAGGCCGGTCTCAACCTGAATAGAGGTAACATGCTAAAACGCACACAAAGTGGGCATATGTACCTATACCTAAACAGGGTACACCTCTAACCATCGTATCTAGCTATGCATCCCAATGCATATACGCTCCCTAACCGTCAATCCTGAGACTCAAGCTCATATCGAGGTACCATAGCAATATATTTAAAGTCCATCCCAAATCCTAGTAGTGCCGCTCAACTAGTCGTTGCCATGACACTACAATTAATAGGACTTAACTTTTAGTTAATCCAATTCTTAATCCAGAGTAGGTAGGTTTTGCTATTTTGAAACCAAACCATCCCTAGCATACCACCGTCCTATACCGGTGTATACTATCCAATCATCCAGCAGTTGATAATATCAACAATTAAAGTAAACATCAGCTAAATCCATATTTCCATTACTGATACTAACCGGCATAGTGTAAGCATCAATAAAAAGAATCAGATATATACATAAATAGATTCAGTTTTATATCCAACACTGATACTAACAGACATAATGTTAGCATCAAGAATCATAGTCACTGTATATACACAAACTTACTCAGTTTAGGTTGTTTCATTCAATCAGATATAATGATAAGATTATTTTAAATTATCATTCAATACTTAGCAGTTGATATTACAGACATTTAAGATAACCGTTAACAAAGTCCATTCCTCCAATAGTTGATACTAATAGTATTAATGCAGGCATCAAGACAGAACCACAGTAGGTACATATACCTACTTAGTTTAGGTTGTTTTACAAAATCCCATTAGTGTTAATTTAAGAATTATTATTCTTCAACACTACCATATTCTAAACAAGTGTAATTCAGATACATACTCATGATATAGAATTATACATGTTCCAATTATATCATTCGTCTCAAAAGATTTCAGAATTAAACACAGTGTACTCACAGAATTTAACACTATGGAACTACCTGTTTAAAACCCTACTATCCAAACTTTTCTACGCAAGTAGACTTAGTTAACACCACCTCTGAAGCTTTAATTTATCTCTATACATTACTTAGACCTTCCATATTCAATTCTGCACTCAAATGAAAACTCTAAAATCAACCATTGCATGCAAAACTGACTGAAAACGAAGAAAATTACAAAAACTGAGCAAGGAGACGTCTCCAAAAATTGAAGCCACCTCCTTTAAACCTTGGAGATGCCTCCACACTAAGGGGAACCGGCTCCCTCCCTCTCTGCTTCACCGTTCCCTTCTCCGATGAACTCTGCAACCTCTACACCTCACTGTTATGACTTCCAAATCCTGTAACCTAACCCTAATGTGTTCCCAGTTCGTGTTTAAGTCCTTATACCATTATTAATCATGAATTTAAATCAAGAATTCTGCACACAACTATCAAGTTTTAACAGTTTAACAACCATGCAACACATACTGGTGTGTATCAAACTTTAGCACAAACAGAGAAACTTTTTAAGTTACAATTAATCCTGGAACAATTTAGGAATGCAAAGAACACGAAGCCTAAGGGAAAGAGTAAGGATAGAACTTGCCTTTGAGATCTTTGTTCAAAATCTCTACGCCGTCTTCTAAGACCTCCGGCGAACACAATTGTTGTAAACCTCTTCTGTTTCTCTCTCTGCTACTTCCACAGACGTGTGTTGGTTTTCTTTTCTTTGTGTTTTTTATTTGTTTGTATGTAAAACCCTAGGTAGCCTTATTACGTCTATTTATAAGGTTACACAAAACCTAAAGCTCACTGAAGCCCTAATGTGAAACCTATTTGGCCCATAACACCATCTAAGTGAATAAGCATGTCTGCTACTTACCACCAATCCTACAGTAACGTGAATTTAGAAAAACAAGTAACTTTAATTTATTTTAATTACCAATTAACCAAAAACTAAATAAAACAATTAACAAAGAATTAAAGAACACAAGTAAGCAAATAAAAGTAGACTAAGTAAAATAATTAAATAATTAAAGTTAATAAACAGGTCAACCAAACAACTAATTACAATTAAACCAATTAAAACATTAAATAAAACAATTAATGAAAAGAAAACAATTAATCAAAATACCGAGACTATCCTTTTAAAAATTAAGGGTATTACAATTTATAACATGATTTCATCACTAAATGCAAAGACATCATTTCAACTTCTAAATCGTCAATTTGCACATATTTAGCATAAAATCACAACAAGAAACTCAAAATGAAGGCAAAGCAAGATGATTTAGACACCCCTACCTTAAAAAATGCAACCCAAGTTCCTAGATTCCAAGCTTGAAATTCACCAAATGTGTGTAGGACTGGTACTAAAATGTAGCTCTTGGAGATTAGAACCAACCTCCTTTCTTGCTTCTTGCCTAGATCTCACTCTAAGTGGATCAAATCTTAGAGAGAAAGAATGAATGTAAAGAAAGAAAAATGATGGAGAGAGAGGAAGAAAGGGCCGAAAATGAGGTAGGATAGAATGAGGTTTGTGGTCTATGGTTGACCCCATCTCATTCTAAAATGTGTGGCTCACAATGGTTAAAAGTCCACCCAATACTCAAATGCCAAAAATGCCCTCTAAAGTCCACTTAATCACTTCCCATGTCATAAAATATCTTCCTCCACTCACTAACCACACATATATACATGTATATACATATATGACACATCATCACATAAAATAATAAATACATGTAATGAAAAATCATATCGGAACCTACATGGCATGCAAAACGATGTATTGAAAAATAAATAAAATAAATACCAAAAATTCTGAAAAAAATCTGGGACACTACAAACCATTCATTGTCTTGATTTTGATTGTTCTAATTCCCATAATATCACAAGAAACATTATTCCCCATTATTATTTTACCGTCTACAGGTTTGTAGGTAGCAAACTATTCTTTATGAGGACACACATGAAAGGAACAAGCAGAATCAAGTATTTACTCTTTAGCTTCTCCCTTATTGTCAATGATTGATAATACTTCATCATTATCACTCCATTCTTTCGTATTCTCAGACACAACAATAGCAGCGGATACATTCTCATTTCTTTTCGGACAATACAATTAAATATGCCCCGTTTCTTCCACAATCGTAGCATATTTTCTCGGACAATGGCACTAGATTTCTTAAAGCTCCAAATCTCATATTCTCTTGAGCAATAAGAGCTTGAGCCTGAGTATCGTTACTCTCTTCTTTATTCGACTTTTAATTAGAGAATGAAGCACTCTCAACTTATTTCACTGAGATGGTATATCTCACATAAAACAAAGTATTGAATAAATGCTTATAGGTAGAGCGTACTAATTGTGGCAACGCTGTGGGAGGGTGTGTGTGAGCGTGTGCAGGTAGCACCAGTAGGCTACCACACTAGGCAAGCAACAGGTGCACAATCCCACATTGCCTCGGTATGGATGGGGCAAGTGCTATATGTAGATTCAACACCATTCTATGATACAACGCGTTTTAAAGTCGCGATGGCCGTGAACCCACAAGAATTCTAGAGTTAAGCGTGCTTAACCTAGAGTAGTACTAGGATGGGTAACCCCCTGGGAAGTCTCTGGTCCGGCTAAGACAAAAGCGGACAATATTGTGTCTGGTTAGGGTGCACAACTCCACATCGCCTGGGTGTGGAAGGGGTAAATGTTATATATAAATTCAACACCCTTTTATGACACAATGCGTTTTAAAGTCGTGATACCTGTGAACCTACTAAAACTCCAAAGTTAAGCGTGCTTAACCTGAAGTAGTACAGGATGGGTGACCCCCTGGGAAGTCGTTGGCCCAGGGGAGCCAAAAGCGGACAATATTGTATCTGACTAGGATGAATGTTGTTACACTGATGTTAACAAAATAATTAATTTATCCTCATTACTTAACTTGTCATCAATATTAGATAAGTCACAAATAACTTTGTTGAACTCACCAAGATATTATTGTAGGCTTGCACATTCTTTTCTTCTAAAGGAATACAACTATTACTTCAAGACTAACCGATTGGTGAGTTTCTTTCCCATCTATAGATTTTCCAACTTTTTCCACATGTCCGCTGTTGAATCTTTTTCTATCATATCATATACAATATCATCCGCCAACGTCAATTGAATGGCACTCATTACCTTCAAGTTGATCTTCTCCTAATCAACATCTTCCGTCTTTTTCGGTTTTACCAAAAACTTCTCCTAGTCTTTGTTGAATCAGTAAATCTAGCATCCGAACTTGTCAAAGACTGAAGTTCCTTCTTCCATCAAATTTCTCGAACATGTACTTTCCTTTTGTAATAGTTGACGCCATGGCTCTCATACTAGTTGTTAGGATTTCATACACACAATTAGCAATTAGAACAGATAAAAACACACACACAAGTAAAATGATATTTATGTAGTTCGGCAAATTGCTTACATCCACGAGCGAAGAACAACTATCTTTACTTCAAATTTTGATTACACACTTTTTCTCTTCTCACAAATTCAACTCATTTTTTCGTTCACTACAATTATCGATTTTTTTTTTCTCTCTCTCTCTCTACCCAAACCCATCTCTATTTGTAAAATCTTCAAAACCCAATTCCTTGTTGGACAAGAATTATACCACTTACTTACATGGAGTTACCATATCAATCTCAACTATAAAATAGAAACATAACGAGACACAATTTCTTTCACAAATTTTAATCATCCAAAACGGAAAAAGAAACTAATTTTTGCAATTTTAAGCCACAAACCAAACAACACTAAGTATAATAACCTTTATATTATGTTTAACAGTCATTATACTTGGTGTGTATAAAATTTCTTGCTCATTGGTAAACAAGAGATCAATAATGTTTGTGTGTGTGTGTGTATATATATATATATATAGGTTTGGCTCAAGTGGATAGCTAAGGTCCATCTGCACGCAGGCAATGTGGTGGATGGACCTTAGCTCTCCACTTGAGCCTTGCCGTTGGTGATTACTATATTTTAGTTTCTTGGGTTAATTTCACTAACATCCCCTTAAGTTTGGTTAAATATGTAATACCCCTCATTTTTGGAGATTTATTTAATTATTTTAATTGCATTTTTTATTAATTATGTGGCTATTTGATTATTTGCTTGTGTGTTTATTTGATTATTTGTTTTATTTAATTGATAATTGGTTTGATTTAAATTAATTTATTTGGCAAATTGTGTATGTGTATTTTTATTTATTTCATGTGTGATGTGTGTATATAATTAATTTTTTAAAATGATTAATTAGTTGATTTGTTTATTTTTGGTTTTATTTTATTTTAAAAGATTATGTTTTTGGGTTGTAACTCATGGATCAACTAGATGGGTCTTGGACTATTCGAGTGGGATTCTAAATGGGTTGGATAGTGACCCATTTGAATTAGTAGTTATACATATAATGAGGTGTATATGTATATTTGTATTATGCTCACTAAAAATAATTATTTATTATATTAGTTACCTAGTTTGAGATTGTCAGACGTATATTAGGTCTAGGATATATATAGTGTGTATGTATATATACATATAGAGTAGATCTAGAACGATAAAAGAGAAGAAAAAGAAAAAGAGAGAAAAAGGAAGAAAGAGAAGGAAGAAGGAAGAAGAAGAAGAAGAAGAAGGATCATTAGAGAAGAAGAATAAGGAAAAAGGGTCATTAGAAAAAAAAGAATAAGGAAGAAGGAGTTTAACTTTCGATTCGAAAGTTTAAGGTAAGTTCTCTGTTCTACATTTCTCCCTTAGATCTGTGATCTATATGTCTCTAGTATAACTTTAGGGATGATTAAAGGACTATTAAAATCTAAATATATGTTTAAATTGATCTATAGCATAGGTTTTTATTTATTATTTATTTTTTTATTTATGGGTTTATATTCATAGTTGTTCTTGATGTATGATTTGGTAAATTCATGGCTTAGATATGATTTTTAATGGATTTCTACATGTTATAATGATGTAATTTCATGCTTGGGTGTTTATGGGACTTAGTAACATGCTTTAGACAATGGAGATCATGATTGAAAATTGGACTTCTCGAGCTGTTTCATGAAACAGTGGTCAAGCACACTTTTTTGCGAAACTGTGCTCGAGCACTATTCACTAAGGATAGTGCTCAAGCACTATCTGGGGATTTTGGGTAAAAATACTTTGTTTGACTCCGAATTGATTATTTAAGGTCTCGAACACTAAATAGGGACTTAAGGAAGATGGTTTGTGAATTTAAATAGGCATGAGTACAGTGATGCATGCAATTTGAATTTATTTAATGATGACTTGATGAATTTAATCTTTTAATTTGTCTTAATAATTGAGATTAAATGCTCAGCATGAGATATGTTTCAAGAACGTTTAATTAGCTGTAAATTTGAGATGTCAGTATGCTTAAGGTTCAGTTTAAGTGAGATAAATGTTTCAGGAAGGTTTTAAATAACTTATAAGTTATTCCTGTGATTTAATAACATGAAATTATATGTTATTTGCTATTATGCTATGATATGATTTTAATCAAGTGCATATGTGTTTGGTATGATTTTAAACATGAGATATATATGTTTAGATCATTTGAGAACCATTGTCAGGATATGGTTCTATGTCATGCCATTGTTAGGATATGGATGACATGTCATTGTCAAGATATGGCTTTGTAATGTATTATGTGGATGAGTTGGCCAATAAGTTTAAACTCATTCTATGTTAGGCCATTGTCAGGATATGGATGACATGACATTGTAAGGATATGGCTATTATATATTTATATATATAATTTTTTAGCCCATTGTTAGGATATGGGCGTGGTCGTTATTTGTATACCATTGTTAGGATATGGGCATGGTCATTATTTATGTGTACCATGATACAAACTTGAGGTCTTGTGATTCATGGTTAAGGAGGACTCGTGATCACCTTTATGTGCGATTTGCAAGAGATACCCACTACACGGTCGAGTCTGCCTTAATCCAGTGAGAGCCTTTAGTGTGTATATATATACTTATCGATTATGTAGTTATTACATGAGTCAGCTATAGATGTGTAGTTTTTTAGGTCTCTGTTTGGGTTGTTGTAGAAAGGACTTGTTGTGGGTTTTGACTTACTATTGTTATATTTTTCAGGTCTTTGTCGGTTCCAGATATATAGTTTATTCATGTGGATCAAAGATCAATTATCATCATTCCTCCAGTGTTATTGACGTAAAAGCTCATCTTCGCTTAGAGGATTTAGTCATGTTCAGTAATTTAGATATTGATTTTAGTTTGAGATTTATTAGGGGTCCATGACATTCGGATTCCCGAGTTGTATATTAGAGATTCATTATTTATTATACATAGATTTTGTATCTGAAATTATTATATTTATTAATTTAGTTTTCTTTCAGTGTTATTATTTATTCTATTTTTATTCCTTTTTGTATTCTGTATTCGATTATTGCCATATTGTTTTTTATATCCCCGTGTTTTTTGGGTGTCGGCCTGGCCAACCTACATGTGGAAATTCGGGGGTATTACAAAATATCATGTTGAAACACTTCTTGAAAATTACTATCACTCACAGTGCATGTTTGCAATTTATTTGGTAACAGTGAACCACCACCAATAACTCATCAACAAAGCCTCTTATTATAGTATCGAGTCACAACTCAAATCGGCAATGTTGCCGTGTCTGCTCATGGGCATCTGTGACGGCCCTAGTTTTTAGGCCCGTGCGTCCTATGATAAAATGAACATAAATCTAATGATGAATCCCGAATATGGAAGTAAAAGGTGAAACTATAGTCTCTAGAGATACTACACATTTAAAAGACACCAATGTGACCCTCAATGAAGTCACGAAACCAAAAGAATGCAAATGCAGAAACGATGTCTCAAAAACAAATAAGAATGAACCTAGGGGAAAAGTGGTTATTTCATAGAGAAATGGATGCTACAAAGCATACCATTGGAAAGACAACGAAAAATTAATAAAAATGGACTAAAAAATGACTTGATTTGGAGTCTGGACGAAAAAGATATCGAGCCTTGAAGTTAAGGAAAGAAAACCCCTTTCCGGTTCAAACCAAATCCCCAACACTACCTCACTAAAACTTGAATAACTTGAGTTACAATTGGAATCTGAAGCTCTAATTAGTACCATTGGAAATCTTATTTTGACGCGGTCAGTTTCGACTCACGAACAGACCAATTCGGAGTTGAAATGAGTGAGATATGGCCTTCTGAAGGAAGGTGTCTGGATCAGGAAGAGGTCCCCGCGGGGGCCCACCCAAATGCTGCAGGGGCCCGCCAAATGTAGCAGTGGCGTGAACTGGAACCCCAAAATGCGGAAACTAATTAAGGGGAAACATGGATGAACCTAATTAATCATTTTTAAGGGTGTGCAACCTACTTAAGAGTGATTTTAATCAACAAAAAGGATTAAGCAAAGAATAGCTTTCAAGCCTCATTACATATGATTAAAGTTATACAAAAGATGAAACTAAGGTGAAAATGACATTGGGACTCAACCAAGAAGATCATAAGTCCCAATTCCATTTTCCTCTTTCAAAAGGATTCAAATATAATATATTACACATTTCCAAGGAAATTAAACAAGCTTCAATATACCATACATCCATGGTTTACAAAGAGAATTAAAAGGGGCATGCTAAACAAGTGCATGCATACAAAGTTACACGAAGATAATCCAATGCAACCAAGCCATGTCTAGGGATCTTATGCATCCCAAAGTAATGCTTCTTTACCTGAAAAACACCCAGTAACTTCGGGGTGAGTAAACAAGTTTACTCGTAGGGAATGAGCATGCATACATTTAACTTATTACAAAATTTGCAATTCAATATGATTTAGTCCATGCTATTATAATGACATTGGAACTTTTAACATAGCACAATGAGATGCAATATCACAAGGTTATCAAGTTTGGAAGTTAGATGCGAAATCAAACCAAAGTAGATACTTGGACATCACGCCGGATCAGGCCGACACCATGGTTACTTTAGGGTTACTAGCCCATGGGTAACCTCCCTATGTGCGCAATAGACTTATACAGGGACATTCCCCTGTACTAGAACCATGCCCTAGCCGTAGTCATAACAACGACATCCCCAAGTTTCCAAAATCAACATTTTGTGCAACAACATATATGTATAAACATGACATATATATATATACAATGTAAAACCATCTACCATGCACAAACCAATTTTGGAAACACAATACATGCTCTAGTTCACAACTACAATGGCATGCAAATTATTGAATAATCATTATGCAACTTATCATACTTCATAACAATATTATTCAATAATAGGTATTAGGGACTTATCGTCACAAGTATTACACAAGTTTAAAATCAAGACTTAGACATGTAATCAACATGAAATTCATACTCAACTCATTAACACAACAAGGATAGAAATAAATTTAACAAGACAACCAATTTCTCTAGATTTTATTTCTCATCTAAGCATGCTCAATTTAATATATGTTGAAGAATTTATCATGATCATTACATATATTTCTTCAAAACCTAATTTAATTCATGGAAACATATGGATAAAAATTAATTAAATTAATTTATAAATCCCTTTAGAATTCAAAACAACCCAAAATGATTTCAAATTAACATAGGTTATAAATCAAGTCATGGCCTTTCCTAAAATCATGTTTTAGCTTAATTTCATGCAAGGTACTATTAATTATTATCTTCAAATCTGAAATCAAAGACATGTAACACATATGAATCATGTTATAAAATACATAAAACATTAAAGAACATAACTTAGAACACCCCCTACCTCACAAGATGATTGTTCCTCTTGAATCCAAGGGAAGTAAAGGAATTTCAAGTTTTCCTTCTAGGGTTATGAAGAGGAAGATGAGGCAAGGCTTTTCTATTACAAGCTCAAGGATCTAAGGTGAGTGGAAGGAGATAAAAAATGAAGTCAAAGCCTTAAACCAAGCTTGTCTTCAATGGTGGCTAGTTTAAGGTTCTTGAGAGGAAAGAGATGAATGATCTAAAGTGTGAAATGAAATGTGAAAACCCTAAGTTAAAAGTGGTGGGATTCTCCATTCACTAGGTGCTCTTACACTACCTCTCACACACACACTTGCAAGACTAAAGGTGAGTCCTACACTTGTCATTCATCTAAGGCTCCTTCCTAAGCTAAATCCCTAGCCTACACTTGTCAACCATCCAAGCTAACATGTGGTCCAATCCTAGGCCAACAAATGGGTGAATCTCCACCCTCCATGTGTCATAAGATTATGCTTCCAAGTCTTTCCACCCCAATGCCAACAAGTGGCACCATGAGAATGTGACACTTGTCACATTTTTTGAAAATTACAAAAAGGTCCTTTTTAAAAATATCTTCCAAATTAAGTTGCAAAATGGTCCCTGTGACGAACCTGGATTTTTCAACCCAGTGTGTCCTGTGATGAACCGAACTGGATCCAGAATGCGGAAGCAAAAGATGAAACAATGGTCTCTAGAGATACAACGTGTCTCTAAGACACCAATGTGACACTCATTGAGGTCACAGAACCCAAAGGAAACAAATGCGGAAGAAGGGTTTCAAAAACGAACAAGAATGGACCTGGAGGCAAAAACGTCATTTTCAGCTTAAAAGTAGGTGCCACCAAGCACACCATTGGAAAGACAACGAAAAATCAATGAACTTAGACTTAAAAATCGCTTGATTCGGAGTTCGGATGAAGAAGATATGGCTAACGGAAGAAGAAGGGGCAAAACGGTCCAAAAGAGGACAACCTAGAACATCTAACCGGTTAGGAGACCTTCCTAACCGGTTAGGAAGCCAAAAATCTTGACCAAAGCACTGCCCATGCATATGTAACTAGTTACGAAGCCCCTTCTAACCGTTTACATGTGAAGGAGGCAGAATGGGCAGCCCAAAAACCTGGCAGCAGGGGTTTTTCCGGGAAAAATGGAAATTTGATGGCTTAGATGACATTTTCTGGAAAAAATCAAAGAAGAAACCCCCCTCAAAATTGAGTTTTCTACACTAATTTCATGAAAAATCGAAAAATACTCACTGTGAAATGCCCAAAATGCCCTCCCAAGAAAACTGGTCTAGAGGGTCCAAAAAGCTGCTAAATTGAAAAATTGAGAGTTGAACTTCGTAAGCGATTTCCGATGCCAAGACGACATTTTCTGGAAAAATACAAAGAAGAAACCCCCCCTAAAATCATGTTTTCTATTCAACCATGATGGAATAAGGAAATAAAACTGAATTTAAAAGTCTAGAATATCCCTGGATCAGAATATGCAACAAAAACACAAAATGAGTCCGTTAGAGGCTCAAAACACAAACGATGAGGTTTTGCCCGGAAACGACTATGCACACAAACGTAACTTACCTATTTAGACGTGCTAAAATGGTCCATGGCTTAAAAACATAGCCGATGCAAAATCCGACCCCCCAATGGGCAAAAAGGCAAAAATGGACTTGGAATGGAAAACATGGAATCCAAAAATACAAAATGGAGTCAATTGACCGTTTGGCCCTTGGCCACACTTCATACAAGATTAATGAGACCCTATGAAAGAATAAGAATGGAATTTCCACACTCGATGCAACCATGGTGAAGCAATGACTTGCGATTTTTCAAGATTTTCACAATATTTCATGAAGTTAAAAAAGTACATAGAATACAATATAATGGTCATTGGCCTCCGACCTCATTTCATACATATCAAAAATATTGAAAGGAGTGTACTAAAGTACACATTACATACATGGAATCAAATATACATATTTTGACATATAAGTCTACAAAATGACATTTCATGCTAACATTCGCATGAAATGGAAACTTAAAAGCTACACGACATCTAAGGAATGCTAGGCGTCATGAACCAAGTCTTCGTACCTGAAATATGCCCCAGTATAGTAGGGGTGAGTAACATAAAGCTACTCGTAGGAGATGAGCATGCATCGACCTAGCATTTTACAAATTTATCACCTTAAGGTGAAACATGTTAAAGGGGTTCATGCCACCTAATGTCTATATCGAAATGAGACTCAGGGAGCATCCTAAGATACTTAGAGTGTTTCTAGCATAAATCACATCATCTATGCCATTTAAACAATATGGAAGCACATTATACAAGGCAACAAGATATAGGTTCTTAAAGGTATTAACTTGCAATCTCGAATACAGAAACAACTAAAGTGATCATGTCACCTAACGTCTATGTTTTAAATAAGTCTAAGGAATCATCCTAGGCCATGCTGAACAATCAAAACGCAAATTACAACTTTAATGCAATCTAACCACATAAAAACATATTATACAAGGCAACAAAATATAATTTCTTAAAGCTATCAGCTTGAAATCTAAAGCCCGAAAACAACATATTGAAAATTGTGTTTTGCCGTTCTAACAAAGCTTAGGATTGATCCTATTGATTCATTTATAACTTAGACGTTAGGTGGCATGACCCAAAAATGACCTTTTTGTAATTTTCGAAAAATGTGACAAGTGTCGCATTCTTATGGTGCCACTTGTTGGCATTGGGGTGGAAAGACTTGGAAGCATAATCTTGTGACACATGGAGGGTGGAGATTCACCCATTTGTTGGCCTAGGATTGGACCACATGTTGGCTTGGATGGTTGATAAGTGTAGGCTAGCTTAGGAAGGAGCCTTAGATGAATGACAAGTGTAGGACTCACCTTTAGTCTTGCAAGTGTGTGTGTGAGAAGTAGTGTAAGAGCACCTAGTGAGTGAAGAATCCCACCACTTTTAACTTAAGGTTTTCATATTTCATTTCACACTTTAGATCATTCATCTCTTTCCTCTCAAGAACCTTAAACTAGCCACCATTGAAGACAAGCTTGGTTTAAGGCTTGACTTCATTTTTTATCTCCTTCCACTCACCTTAGATCCTTGAGCTTGGAATAGAAAAGCCTTGCCACATCTTCCTCTTCATAACCCTAGAAGGAAAACTTGAAATTCCTTTACTTCCCTTGGATTCAAGAGGAACAATCATCTTGTGAGGTAGGGGGTGTTCTAAGTTATGTTCTTTAATGTTTTATGTATTTTATAACATGATTCATATGTATTACATGTCTTTGATTTAAGATTTGAAGATAATAATTAATAGTACCTTGCATGAAATTAAGCTAAAACATGATTTTAGCATATTAAATTAAGCTAAAACATGATTTTACAATTTTCATTCAAGTAATATTTAACTTGAATAAAATATTAAATCATGTGGCCTTAACTAGCTCAAAATCAATATGTATTAGCATATTAAATTAGGCCTTAGCATGCTCTCCAACATAGTTGAATTTGAAAGTAATTGGAGATGTTTTGAAAATTAGTAATTATTAATTAATTTGCCCCAAGTGCACTATTCACTCTATTTGAATTCTGACTTGATATTCTTGATTTACATGCTATATAGCTTCACATATATTTGATTTAGAATATTCGGTTAGGTTTTGAAACCTTTTACTTAATTAAATTCCATGTTTAAGATTTAATCCTCATGGTGATATACAACTTGGAATTGTATTGTGGCATGCTAGAAAAATTAAACTTAGGTATAGTTGTTCACATATATGAAATTGAGATTAATTGTATGAGAATTGCAACTTTTAATTTATATTTAACTTTAGTGAAAGTTTAATTCACATGGTCTTAAATTGAATGATATAAACTTGTAATGTGATATTACATTAGTTCTTGGCATGTTTTCCAACATAGGTTAATTTGAGAGCATTTGGTTAAGTTTGAAAATCAAGAGATTTTAATTAAAAGAATTAATTAAAATCTATTTTGTGATCCCATTAGCTTAATTAAGGTTTTAACTTGATATTTGTATTGGCCATGACTTGTTTACTAGTATATATTAATTTGGGACTATTTAAAGTTATTTTAGAACCTTGGGATTTAAATTAGCATGATTTAATTAAAGTTCTACCTTGTTGTTGTATTTAAACTCATGAGCTTATGTTTTCAATATTAAATATATTGTTATCTTGCGTAATGATTTGCACACTTCATATTTAACATCTTTCATGCATAGCGTGTAACGAATCGCACACCGAAAATTCGACATTCATCATATCATATTAGTTGTGAATTTAGAGTACGTATTGTATAGGTTTCCAAATTTGGTTGTGCTTGGTAGATGGTTGATTATCTTGCATATTCCTGTTGATATATGTGTTGTTGCACATATATTGAAAAATATTAAATCATGTGGCCTTAACTAGCTCAAAATTATGATTTATTACTTGTTTAAATTCCCTCAATTTAATATATGTCAATGACCATATAATAGAGTATTATATTACCATGCTACATGTTTAAAACAAATCATAAGCAACTGGGAAAATCAAATCCAATACAAGAAAATTAAATAATAAAATCTCTTGATTTCATATTTAAGCATGCAATCAAGTTGTATAAGCATCAATAGCATGTTATATAACAAGAATTAAACCTATAACACCTCCTACCTCAATTTGAGATGAAAATCCCAAATCCCCACCGAATTGAAACGGCTCCGAATCCGACGAAACTCCTAGGTTTTGTCGGGGACAACACGATTTATTTGAATCCCCAAGAAGCCCCATGAAAATCCAAACTTGACCTCAATCCCGAACTCAAAATTTGGTCAGAAATGATTTCTAATAAGGGGTAATGGTAGAGCACGACGAGGCAAACAACAAATGTTAAGGCCGAAGACTTTTCATCAAAGAAAAGTGGATCAAAGGAGAAGAGAGAAAGCGGCAGCCATGGGAGGGAGCTTGGCCAGCCATGGGAGAGGAAGAAGAAGAAGAAATCTGATTTTTTTGTTCTTAAGTCCCATATTTATAGTAAGTCTCAAAAAGTGCCCCGCCGGGTCCGAAAAAGTGGATTTTGAGCAAACGCGCTCAAACGACAAAACTCTGTGAATAGAAAAGATTTAAAATGAGAAAATATGAACAATGGAAGAAACAGCATTGAAAATTGAGTCCCGAGAAAAAAGTTATGCCCTGAACAAGTTCGGCGGCAACCGGGTCCAGAAATTCTGAAACTGGAGAAAAATGACCAGAAGGAAATTCTACGAATTTACGAGTCAACGAAAAGTGAAAATGAATCCCGTACGACGATCCAGGCTCCAGACGAGACATTTTTGCAATAACTTTCGTTAATTGCATAATGGCCCTTACAAAAAGGGTTAACTGCGAAATTGCCCCAGAATGAAAATATCTTCCAAAAGATATTTTCTTAGATGCCCCTGAAATAAATATCTTCAAAAGATATTTACGAAAAACACCTCAAGAAATGAAAAAGATTTTGAGGAATTGTGCATCTATGCCCCTGTGGACACCGGGAGCAACCAGAGTACTTTCTTGTAAAAGTAAAGATACGTATTTCGAGGAAACCACTCAAGATAAAGGCACGTGAAGTCAAAAACCAACTCCGAGCATAAGAAGTGAGGTTATGCCAAAAAC
This sequence comes from Cornus florida, assembly GCF_030987335.1. NCBI lineage: Eukaryota > Viridiplantae > Streptophyta > Magnoliopsida > Cornales > Cornaceae > Cornus > Cornus florida. The sequence goes on along the minus strand of NW_026775573.1, from coordinate 72,769,487 downwards.
TGACAAACGGAGATAAGACGAATTAGGGAAAATGACAGAATAGGGAAAAGATGAAATAGCGCATAGTGTCCGAAAAACGAAAAATGCGAAAATGACTCGGTCCTCAAATGAAGTTGTCAATTCACATGAAAGAGTCTCAGAAACCAATTCTGAGCACTTGAGATGACACTAAGGGACACGAAACAGAGCTCAGAAAAGAAAATTAAACGAAAAAAAATTCATTCGTAAAATTTCAGGAAAAAGGAAAGGAAGGCAAATGACCGGGTCGTTACAGTCCCTATGATGAAAAGTAATTACTTTATTTAATTACACAAAACCCCTCAAGTTATGAAAATTACCAAAAAGTTATGCATCCATGCCCCTTACAAAAAAAGTAAACATTTAATATGGTCTTCTACAAAAGTGAAAATGTAGATATCATGGAAATGAAATATCATAGACGCATGCAAAGCCGGAATCAAATCCAAGCACAAAAAGTGAGGTCATGCAAGTAAAATTGAAAAACGAGAAAAGGACGAAATAGGGAAAAGACGAAAAAAGAAATTTATCGAAAAAAGGAAAGGAAGAAAAATGACCGGTCATTATAACCTACCCACCTTAAAAGGATTTCGTCCCCGAAATCAAGTTGTATCTGAAAGAGAGAACAAATGGGGATACCAAAAGCGAAACTCCTGTTCGAGTTCTCAAGTAGCTTCCTCAATACCGTGGTGTCTCCATAAAACCTTAACCAATGGAATGGTCTTGGTCCGCAAGACCTACTCCCATGAATCAAGAATCTGGAACAAACCTTCCTCGTAGGTTACGTCCTCATCAACAACCATATCAGTCCACCGCAAAATATGCGATGGATCCGGTTCATACTTCCTTAGCATAGAAACATGAAAGATGTCGTGAACCCTATCCAAGTTTGGTGGCAATGCCAAACGATAAGCAACTTCACCGATACGCTCCAGATTTTTAAATGGTCTGATGAACCTGGGAGACAACTTGCCCGTCTGTCGAAATCTCAAAAGCCTCTTGCGTAGAGAAATCTTAAGAAAGACATGGTGCCCTACCTCAAAAGACAAGGATTGCCTCCTCTTATAAGCGTAACTCTTCTGTCTGCTCTGTAGGGTAGCCAACTGCTGCCGAATCAACTTGATTTTCTCTATAGTCTCAATGACAATGTCAGGACCCAAGGCAACGGTATCACCGACCTCAGTCCCACAAACTAGAGATCTGCAAGGTCTACCATATAATGCCTCAAAAGTTGCTATGCGAATACTGGTCTGGCAACTATTATTGTAGGTCAACTCAACCAAAGGCAAGTAGTCCTCCCAACTTGTGACGGCCCAAGTTTTTCAACCCGGTGCGTCAGTGATGAACCGAAAGATGACCCGATAACGGGTCCAAAATGTAGAGGCAAAAGACAAACAACGGTCTCTAGAGATACAACATGACTTTAAGACACCATTGTGACCCTCAACGAGGTCACGGAACCCAAAGGAATCAAATGCGGAAGCAACGTTTCAAAAACGAACAAGAATGAACCTAGGGGCAAAATCATCATTTCCAACTTAAAAGTGGGTGCCACCGAGCACACCATTAATTAATGAATTTAGACTTAAGAATCACTTGATTTGGAGTCCGGATGAAGAAGATATGGCTAACGGAAGAAGAAGGGGCAAAACAGTCAAAAAGTGCCAACCAAAGATCATCTAACCGGTTATGAGACCTTCCTAACCGGTTAGGAGGCCAAAAACAGTGACAAAAATGCTGCCCACACTTATCTAACCGGTTACGAGATCCCATCTAGCCATTTAGATGTGAAGAGGCAGTAAGGGTGCAACCCAAAAACCTGGCAGCAGGGGTTTTTCCGGAAAAAATGGAAATTTGAAGGCCTATATGACATTTTCTGGAAAAACACAAAGAAGAAACCCCCCTCAAAATCGAGTTTTCTACATGAATTAAGAGGAAAATAAAAAAATAATCACTGTGAAATGTCCAAAATGTCCTCCCAAGAAAACTGGTCCAGAGGGTCCAAAAAGCCGCTAAATTTAAAAACTGAGAGCTGAACTTCGGAAGCGATTTCCAATGTCAAGACGACATTTTCTGGAAAATCACAAAAAGGAAACCACCCCTAAAATCATGTTTTCTATTCAATCATGTGAAGAACGGAGTTTATTTCTCAAAGGAAATTCCCAAAATACCCTTAGGTCAGAATATGCAACAAAAGTGAAAAATGAGTCCATAAGAGGCTCATTTCACCAAAGAAGAAGCTTTGCCAGGAAATGACCATGCACGCAAACATAACTTACCTAATAAGATGTGCTACAATAGTCCATGGCCCAAAAATATGGCCGATGCAAAATATGACCCCCCAACGGCCAAAATGCCAAAAATGTAATTTGGAATGAAAACTTAGAATTCAAAACTATGAAATGGTTTCAAAATGCCATTTGGCCTTTGGCCACACCTCATACATGATGAATGAATGCTAATGGATGAGTTTCATACACAATGCACACTCCGGTGCAAAATAGTATACGAAAACACATGAATCTTCATATAATCTCATTAAAGGCAAAAATCAACATCCATGACATAAATGTGATTCTAAAAGGAGTTTGGCCCTTGGCATCATGTCATATACATAAAATGAGAATCAAAAGTGTGCTTAGGCACACATTACAAGTTTCGAATCAAATATACACATTTGACAATTAAGACTATAATTGGCATTCCGAGCCAACCTTCACAAAAATGGAAGTCTTCAAGTCCACAAGTCATCCAAGCATAATGGAAGTCTCAACTTTAATTCTTGTACCTAAAATATGCCCCAGTATTGTAGGGGTGAGTAACATAAAGCTACTCGTAGGAAATGAGCATGCATTGACCTACGTTTTACAAGTTTGCATGAATTAATTATTGTGGTTCATTCCACCTAACGTCTATGTCAAAGGTGAGACTCAAGGAGCATCCTAGCTACCTAAGATCATTTCTAGCATCAATCACCTCATTCATGCAATTTTAGTAACATAGGGTCATGCTTACACAAAGCAACAACATAAGAGCATGCTTATACAAAGCAACAATATATAGATTCTCAAGGTTATCAACTTAAAGTCTAAAATGCAACATCAACTAAATATAACAATTTAGCATAATTAGAATATCTAATACCACACATCAAGACATAGATTCTCTAGGTTATCAACTAGAAATCTAAAAGTGTGAAATCATCTAAATATGTCAATTTAGTATGGATGTACTTAACAACATCAAAATCGCCAATAGTCAAAACCACAAGTCAACAAGGTAAACATGATTGTCAACTTGGAATTAAATGCGAAAACAAATAGTGGAACTCTTGGACATCACGCTCGGAATTCTGCCGAGACCTCAATGGTTATTCCGGGCACTAACCCGCAGGGAAAACCACCTTAAATGCGCACTATCTCAATGACTTAGAAGACTCACGTCCCCGTACTAGAGCCAAACCCTAGCCATCTCAACTCAACAATGTTCCAAGATTCCAAAATAAGCCAAATAAGTTCATAATTTATACATATTACTACTATATAGTAACAAGTTAGCAATATAACTCTCAATTGTGCATAATAAACATTTTATATCCATAATGCTACGAAATCACAAGCCAACAATATATTCATATAGAAACATACTCTCATGAATATAAATTTAACAACAATGTCCTTCAATGCATATAACACAATCAAGTGAATACTTCACAAGTCTAAATCCATGATCTTAAAATAAAAGCACCTTCTAAAACATGATTAAATCCATGGATAAACAAGATAGAATCTAATTACATCAAAATAATTAAACTCTCTAGATTTCAAATCATTTCCAATTGGCCCCAATTTAATATATGCTAATGGACATATCATGGTCATTACATATATTCCCACAAAAGCTTAATTAGGCCCATGAAACCACAAAATTAGATTTTAATTAATTCTCTTAATTAAAGTCTCTAAATTTTCAAACTTAACCAAATGCTCTCAAATTAAAGTATGTTAACAAACATGCCAAAACTTAATTTAGAAGCATAATACAACTCAATTTCAAGCAAGGTATGGCCATGAACTTTAATCTTTCACAAAAGATAAATATTAATTAAAAAGAGCAATTCTTATTTAATTAATCCAAATTTAATATATGTTAACCAACATGTTAAAACAAGATTTTCTACCATGCCACAATTCAAATCAAAGTTATATATCATCATAAATTTTAAATCTTATACAAAGAATTAAAAATTACTGACTTTCTAGATTTGATACAAGGCACATATATAAGTTGTAGAATCATGCTAAACACTCAATACAACACACACAAAAGCCTAAAACATTCCCTACCTCCAATTGAGATGAAATGTCAAATCCCCACCAAAATAAATCGGCTCCGAATCCGACGAAACACCTAGGTTTTGTCGGGGACAACACCACGAACATGAATCCCAAGGAAGCCTCATCAAAAACACAACTTGACTTCAATCCCAAACTCAATAAATGGCCAAAACAAGATTCTAATCGGTTGGAATCGAAGGCCTTACCGAGGGGAACAATAAACATAAAGGCATCACCACTTTTTAGTGAGGGGAGGAAGCTCAAGAGAAGAGAGATAAGATGGAAGCCATGGCTGCCTCTAGATCTGGCCAAGGGAGAGAGAGAGCAAAAATCTGATTTTTCACTTAAAGGCCCCCTATTTATAGAAAAACTCAAAAAGTGTCCCGAACGGGCCCCGCCGGGTCCGGAAAAGTAAAATCTGAATAGACGCGCTCAAACGGCAAAACTCTGTGAACAAAAAAGATTCCAAATGAGAAAATATGAATAACAGAAAAAACAGTGTTGAAAACTGAGTCCCGAGCAGAGAGTTATGCCCAAAAAAAATTTGGCGCAAACCGGGGCCAAAAACCCTGAAACTGGAAAATATCATTCAAGAGGAAATTCTAAGAGTCCACGACTTGACGAAATGTGAAAATGAATCCCATACGAGGATCCAGGCTCAAAACAAGGCATTGAGCAATAACTTTCATTAATTGCACAATGACCCCTCTAAAAAGTGAAAACTACGAAACTGCCCCAGAATGAAAATATCTTCAAGAAAAGAAATAAAATATCTTCAAAAATATTTTCTTAGATACCCCTGAAATAAAATATCTTCAAAAGATATTTATGAAAAACACCCCAAGAAAAGAAAAAGTTTCCAAAGAACTTTGCATTTATGCCCCTATGGACACCGGGAGCAACCAGAGTACTTTCTCACGAAAGTAAAGATACTTATCTCATAGAAATCATTGGGAATGAAGATATGTGAAGTCAAAAACCAACTCTGAACACAAGAAGTGTGGTTACACAAACATAGTGACAAATGAGGAAAAGACGGAATAGGGAAAAAGACAAAAAGTGAATAGTGTCGAAAAACGAAAAATGTGGGAATGACTCGGTCCTTAAAGGAAGTTGTCAATCCATAGAAAAGAGTCTCAGAAATCACTCAAGAGCACTCGAGATGACACTAATCAACAAGAAACCAAACTCAGAAGGGAAAAGACAACGGAAAAAATTTATCCTAAAAATCCGGGTCATTACACAACTACCACCGAAATCCAAGATACAAGCCCGTAACATATTCTCCAATATCTAGATGGTGCGCTCCAACTGACCATCAGTCTGAGGATGAAATGCTGTGCTGAAATGAAGCCCCATGTCAAGAGCCTCCTGAAAACTCTGCCAAAAGTGGGACGTGAACCGCGGATCCCTATCTGAAACAATGGATACTGGAACCCCGTGAAGCTTGACAATCTGTCTCATATACAGTCCACTCAGTCTCTCTACACTGTCTGTCACTGCCATGGGCAAGAAGTGAGCCGTCTTAGTTAACCTGTCAACTATGACCCAAACGACATCATTTCTTGCTTGAGACCTCGGAAGTCCCGTTACGAAATCCATAGTGATATGCTCCCATTTCTACTTAGCTACTGGTAATGGTTGCAATAATCCTGCCGATCGCTTCACTTGCTGATAAGTAAGGCATCGAGCCTCAAACTGTGAAACATCCCGTTTCATACCTTGCCACCAAAACTGTCGTCGCAGATTGTGATACATATTTGTACCACCAGGATGAATTACAAGCCAAGAGTGGTGAAAATCCCATAGAACGTCTTCACGACAAGACAAAGGAACAAACATCATCCCCTAGTACCTGAGACCACTGTCTGGATGTAAGGTCCAACCCTCTACATTCTCGCCGCCTGAAATCTGAACATGGATGGCCTTTATCTCCCTATCCTCCAACTGTGCCTCAATAACTCTATTAACAAGAGCTGGTTGAGCCACAAGGCTAAACAAAATAGTCGGTGAGACATCCTCGTAAGACTGTAAGCCAAGATCTGCGAGCTCTTCTAGCATCTTCTATCTGTGAACGGAAATGCTAGCAAGAGTCCCTCGTGACTTCCTACTTAATGCATCGGCCACTATATTGGCCTTACCCGGATGGTACTGTAACTTAAAGTTGTAATCCTCCATGAACTCAACCCATCTGCGCTGTCTCAAGTTCAAATCCTTCTGAGAGAAGAGATACTTGAGACTCTTGTGATTAGAGAAAACTTCAAACTTCTCCCCGTACAAATAGTATCTCCACCCCTTCAGGGCAAAGATAACTGTTGCTAACTCCAAATCATGTGTAGGGTAGTTCAACTCATGGGTCTTCAACTGTCGAGACCCATAAGCAACCACCCGCTCCATCTGCATCAAGACACAACCCAAGCCTTCTCGCGAAGCGTCATAAAAGATCACATAACCCAAACCATGTTCATGAATGATCAAAACTAGAGCTGATGCCAACCTGACCTTTAACTCCTGAAAAGCAAACTCACATGCCTCATTCTATACGAACTTGACCCCCTTACGGGTAAGTCGAGTCATAGGTGCCGCTAAACGAGAGAAATCCTAAACAAATCTTCGGTAGTAGCCAGCTAGGCTAAGAAAACTCCGAATCTCAAACACTGTCTTCGGACGCTCCCAATCCATCACCGATTCAATCTTCGTCGGATCCACTGCAACCCCACCATTTGACATGACATGTCCAAGGAATTTCACTTCCGGTTGCCAAAATTCGCATTTCTCGAACTTGGCGTACAACCGATTATCCCTAAGGATCTGCAACATTTTCCTCAAATGATACTCATGCTCCACCACCAAAGCTGAGTATACGAGAATGTCATCAACGAAAACCACAACGAACTGATCAAGATGGTCACTTAATACACGGTTCATCAAGTCCATAAAAGCTGCTGGAGCATTAATCAAACCAAACGGCATCACTAGAAACTTGTAATGGCCATACCATGTGCGGAAAGCGGTCTTGGATATATCCTCATCCTTAACCCTCAACTGATAGTAACCCGACCTCAGATCAATCTTCAAAAAATAAGTGGCTCCTTTCAACTGATCAAACAAGTCATCAATCCCAGGTAAAGGATACCTGTTCTTAATCGTAGCATGGTTTATTTTGCGATAATCGATGTAAAGTCTCAAAGACCCATCCTTCTTCTTCGCAAAAAGAACCGATGTTCCCCAGGGTGAAGCACTAGGATGAATAAAGCCCTTATCTTTCAAGTCATCCAATTGAGCTTTCAGCTCATCAAGCTCTGCCGATGCCATACGGTACAGTGCCATAGAGATTGGCGCAGTACCGGGAATGATGTCGATGGCAAAGACAACTTCCCGAAGAGGAAGAAGCACCGTCAACTCCTCTGGAAAGACATCTGGAAACTCGTCTACAACTGCTGGTAAAACACGACCCGAACTGCTATCCTTTTCAGCTAACAGGGTAGCCAAGTAGAACCTGTGGCGACTCCAGTCACTGATACTGAAAATCATCATCGAGTGGGAATCACTCCGATCTCCCACGAAGTGAAAACAATCTCCCTCAGGAGTGCAAACAGTCATTCTCCCGTGAAAGCAATCGATCGTAGCATGAAAGAAGGACAACCAATCCATCCCGAGAATGATGTCAAAGCCCGTCATATCAAAATGATAAAATTGAACTCTAAAGTTCACCCAGCTATCTCTATAGCACAACCCCAACAAACATGGTCCAAGGATACTGGACCCCCAACTGGTGTGTCAACACAAAGGAAACTATCCCGCTGCGTGACCTCCAGACCCAAACAATATGCAAATGAAGCAGATATGAATGAATGTAATGCACCTGTATCAACAAGAACTCTAGCCCAAGAACTGAAAACTGGAAAGATACTTTGAACTGTAGAAGTCCCTGCGGAGGTATCGGCCTGTGGCAATGCGTAAGCTCGTCTCTGAGCACTTGATTGCTGAGAATTGCCCTGGTGGCTCGACTGATGTCTGGAAGTAGTAAGCGTAGAACCCCTACCCGGATAAGAACTAACTGACGGCGCCACTGGCTGTGGTGCCTGAGGCACCCTGAAACTCGACTGAATAACTGCAGACTGTGCTGGCGTGGCCTGTGAACCAGTGCCACCTTGTGCTCTGTTCTGTAGGAGTGGACACTCCCTCATAAAATGTTTGGGCTGCTTACAGTAATTATAAGCTCCCTGGAGCCCCTGTGTCAAAGCTGAAGACTTACCCGTCTGAGAACGACTGCCCTAAGGCTGTAACTATGGGCAACGAGGCTTGATGTGCCTCGACTGCTAACAGTGGTGACAGATCAACTTCCCCGAAGGAATTAGAACTGTGGGTACAGACCGAGCTTACTGTGACTGTCCTTGAACATGAGAACTGTCCCCAGCCTTAGCCTTCTTCCATTGACCCCCAACAGATACCAATGAAGCCTTTCCACGAGACAGCTTATATGAGCCTTTAATCCTGAGCTGATCTCGGTCCTCTGCCTCAACCAACATAGCTTTCTGGACCACCTCTCTGTAGGTCCCCAAATCCAATACTGAAATCCATGGTCTAATATCAAGATGTAATTGTAATACCCCTAATTTTAAAAAAAGATATCCCGGGGATTTTAATTTAGTAGTTAATTGCATTTTATTTGATTATGTGTGATTAGTTGAATTAATTTGATTATTTAATTGTTTAAGTGTTTTAATTAGTAAATTGATTTAATTGTTTTAATTTAATTTAACTGCATTTTATTTGATTATGAGTGATTAGTTGAATTAATTTGATTGTTTAAGTGTTTAAGTGTTTTAATTAGTAAATTGATTTAATTGTTTTAATTTAATTGAGTTAATTGTTTTGATTTAATTTATTTAATTATAGTTAATTATTTAAGTGGTAAATTTATTTGTTTTGTTTAATTTGGTTTTCACGGGACTGTATGGGACACATATAGTTATATTAGGGTTTCAGTTTATAGCCGGCAATGTATATATCATAGGTCGGTTTATGGGCCAAGGAGGGCTCTGTCTCTATTAAACAAGGATTAGGGTTTGGGATTTGTACGCCTATATATATACATGCTTCTTGGTATTAAGGATTGGAAAAAAACAGACTCTACTCGCGTAACATAAAAACAGAGAGATACAGAGTGAGGTTTTGAGAGAACAGATTTTGTTTGGTGTGGGATTCGAAGGGGATTTCAGGGTTGGACCTAGGAGAAGGGAAGGGCAGAGGTATTAGGAGGCTAGACAGTGTTGCAGTGGTTACCGGAAGTTGGGAAGACGGCGACAAGTTGTGAGTCCAAAACTTCAGGCAAGTTCTTTTCTTCCTTCTTCCCGTTGGCCTGTGTTCTGTGCACCTAGATATACTCTAGGGTTCTAATGGATCAATAATTGAATTAAGCATGTTTTTATATGTCAATTTAACCTTATCTTTGCCTTGAATAAATTCGGTGATGGGTTTTTGAAAGTTCATTACAGTAGTTGTCTTTCTTAAGCATGATTTGTCTATGGAACTTGTAGTTTTGTTTTTGATTTCAACTGTTGTAAACACTCCATGGGGATTATACTGGACATAGTTAGGAACCTTGGGAACAGTCTAAAACTAAATAGAATGGGTGGGAAGCGGCCGGCGTTGAAGAAGAAGGTCGCAGAAATCACAGACGGACAGACGGCTCTCAGAGAGGGAGAGAATCGGCTCCATGGAGGAGGGAGCCGGCTCCCCCCTAGTGTAGAGCCGGCTCTAGGAGGTGTAGAGCCGGCTTTACCCAAGTAGAACAGGCTCCAATAAAAATTGGAGCCGGCTCCACCTTTGTTCATAACCTGTTCTCGCTCAGTTTGCTTCCTGAAGGTGTTTAATGCACTGTTTGAAGCTGTTGTGTGTTTGAACTGTTTTAAAAAAAAAATATTGGGACTTGCCATAGTGATTAAGAAGTTAACTTTGGGTATTAATAGGACTTTTAATTGATTAAAGTTTACCTTTAAATTAACGGAACAAATTGTATAAAATTTATGCACATTGTACACGATTAAGGGATGGAAGAAGACTTAATTGCTCAAGCTTATTTTTGAGCATTCCAGTGGGATCTAATATGTTTATAAATTGTTCTAAATACATTATAGGGTCATTGATGTATTGAAGTTGACCTATGCATGCTTTGGAGGCTAATTGTTGAAATAGTAAATACTTTCTGCAATGATATGAATTATCGTTTGGATTTTTAATTGCTAGAACATCAAATATCTTCCTGTAATTATTTGGATAATGTTTTGGAATGTAAATTACTAAATTATGATTTCTATATTGTAATTGGCATTGATATGGAGGATTATATGCACTGGTATGGGACGGTGGCATACTAGGGATGGTTTAGCTTCAAAACGCTAAGACCTACCCTAATGGATTAATGGAATGGATTGTAAGATATCGAATCCTAATTATGACTAAGTCAGGTTAGCTGTAACCAAGCTGGATGACTTCCTGGATTAACGGATGGTAGTTAAGCCATATCAACTGAATAAGTTGAGTGACTAACTAGTTGGTTTATTGTAGGTCAGTTTAATAAATAGTTGAACTGCTTACCCTGGATTTGGACGGACTTTATATATGTGTTTATGGTACCACGAGTTGAGCTTGAGTCTCAGACTCGTTGGTTAGGGTGCGTATATGCAGTGGATGCGTAGCTGGTTATAATAGGTTGAGGTGTACCCTGTTAGGTCTAGGTACTCATGCCCATCTTTGGGTGCGTATTCGCATGTTGCCTTCTATTCAGGTTGAGACCCCTATTATAGACTAGTGAATGTCCCTTAGTGTGGATATATTTATACGTATGGACTAGATAGATATTGTGAGGTGTCTACGGTGTATCTGCGTATTGGGTCACTGTATGGATTGCAGTTAGATTAGAACTTGCTCGTGGGTCTAACCCACTCCTTTATTATTCTTTTCAGGTACAAGACGGTTCCAGCCTTAGAGCTTGATCGTGCTTGTCGAGGACAGTCTCACTTTCATCGGATTACGTAGGACTTCCCCCGATGTTTCTAGTATTATCTATTTTCAGTTTCAGTCTCAGTTGAATTTTTAGTTAGGGGTCCATCAGTGGATTCCCAAGTTGTAACTTTGAAGTTTTGAAGGATTGGAGTTTCAATTTTCAGTTACACATGGAGGATTTTATTATTATTATTTCTTGCAGTTTTATTCTATTTTTATTGTTCTTTTTGTCATCTGTGTTCGTTTTAAAATACTTTTTTTGTTTGATATTCCCTCGGGTTTGGGCCTGGGCCTGATCAACCCATGTCTCGGATCCGAGGGGTATCACAGTAATCCATCCCGAAACTTTCTTGCGCTGAGCTCATTGGTAGCTACTATCTCCGGTGCATAGCAGGAAAGAGAAGTGAAGCGTGTCTCATACTCAATGACACTCATCCTGCCCTTATAGAGACCTATGAACTATACTCTCATGTCTTTCCTCATAGCCCTCAGAAAGAAGCGGTCGAAGAACAATGTCTTGAACTCCTCCCATGTCATCACCTCTACATCGTGGATATTGGTCATGAACCTCCACCAGATATCGGCATCTCCCATGAACATAGAGGCTATTAAGGAGATCCTCAATCGATCTGTAGGTACTACCATGCTATCGAGCTTATGTACAATGAGATCAAACCAAGCCTTTGATGCAAGCAGATCCATACTCCCTGCAAACTGCTCAATCTTAACTCGCTGTAACTTCATAAAGTAGTCCAATGCCTCATTAGCAACTGGTGCAGGTGCTGGTGCCGGTACCAGAATTTACATCCCTATAATATGCTGACAAAACATCTGCTGGATAGACTCTGACATCCCTAGAGCCACTCCCTATACAATCTGCTCCTCATAAGTCAGAGCTCATGGTGGATTAGGACCCATGCCACGAACTGGAATCCTAGGCCTTCCTGAACCTCTCGTAAACTCAGTGTCATCCACCTGCTCCTCAACGCCCTGACGTGAAGACTTTCCACGCGTGACAACCATGATGCTAAACGTACGCAAGGAAAGAGGTCAACAATAACGCAAGCTATTATGACCGATTGCAATTCTCGCTATGAATGCACGAAACAAGAAGCATGTCAATGTATGTGATGTACAGTCATGCTAAAGTAGGTAAGCATATACAACATGCTAAACAGATTTTGAAAACTTCTAAGTACTTAAACACGTAAGCACATTGACATGTTATCCAATTAAGCACGTAAACATGTTAAAAAACTAAAACAGGTTAACGAGTAGCATATAAACATATCAAAGCAAATCAACGAAAGCATGATATGCACCCAAAACCTATCGTCCAAGGTTTTCGAACCTACGACCTTTGATACCACCTGTGACGGCCCTGGTTTTTAGGCTAGTGCGTTCTATGATAAACTGAACATAAATCCAATGATGAATCTCGAATGCGAAATTAAAAGGTGAAGCTATGGTCTCTAGAGATACTACACATTTAAAAGACACCAATGTAACCCTCAATGAAGTCACGAAACCTAAAGAATGCAAATGCAGAACGATGTCTCAAAAACAGATAAGAATGAACCTAGAGGAAAAATGGTCATTTCATAGAGAAATGGATGCTATAAAGCATGCCATTGGAAAGACAATGAAAAATTAATAAAAATGGACTCAAAAATGACTTGATTTGGAGTCCAGACGAAGAAGATATCTAGTCTTGAAGTTAAGGAAAGAAAACCCATTTTCGGTTCAAATGAAATCCCAACACTACCTCACTAAAACATAGATAACTTGAGTTACAATTGGAATCTAAAGCTTTAATTGGTATCATTAGAAAGCTTATTTCAACGCGGTCAGTTTAGACTTAAGAACGGATCAATTCGGAGTTAAAATGAGTGAGATATGGCCCTCTGAAGGAAAGGTGTCTGGAGCAGGAAGAGGTCCCCGCGGGGGCCCGCCAAATGTGGCAGATCCCCACGGGCGCCCACCAAAATGCTGCGGGGGCCCTCCAAATGTAGCAGTGGCGTGAACTAGAACCCCAAAATGCGGAACTAATTAAGGGGAAACATGAATTAACCTAATTAATCATTTTTAAGGGTGTGCAACCTACTTAAGAGTGATTTTAATCAACAAAAAGGATTAAGCAAATGATGGCTTTAAGGCCTCATTACATATGATCCAAAGTTATACAAAAGATGAAACTAAGGTGAAAATGACATTGGGACTCAACCAAGAAGATCACAAGTCCCAATTCCATTTTCCCCCTTCAAAAGGATTCAAGTATAACATATTACACATTTCCAAGGAAATTAAACAAGCTTCTATATACCATACGTCCATGGTTTACAAAGAGAATTAAAAGGGACATGCTAAACAAGTGCATGCATACAAAGTTACACGAAGATAATCCAATGCAACCAAGCCATGTCTAGGGATGTTGTGCATCCCAAAGTAATGCTTCTTTACCTAAAAAACACCCAGTAACTTCGGGGTGAGTAAACAAGTTTACTCGTAGGGAATGAGCATGCATACATTTAACTTATTACAAAATTTGCAATTCAGTAGGATTTAGTTCATGTTATTATAATGACATTGGAACTTTTAACATAACACAATGAGATGCAATATCACAAGGTTATCAAGTTTGGAAGTTAAATGTGAAATCAAACCAAAGTGGATACTTGGACATCACGCCGGATCAGGCCGACACCATGGTTACTTTAGGGTTACTACCCAATGGATAACCTCCTTATGTGCGCACTAGACTTGTAGAGGGACATTCCCCTGTACTAGAACCAAGCCCTAGCCGTAGTCATAACAATGATATCCCCAAGTTTCCAAAATCAACATTTTGTGCAACAACATATATGTATAAACATGACATATATATATACAATGTAAAACCATCTACCATGCACAAACCAATTTTGGAAACACAATACATGCTCTAGTTCACAACTATAATGGCATGCAAATTGTTGAATAATCATTATGCAACTTATCATACTTCATAACAATATTATTCAACAATAGGTATTAGGGACATATCCTCACAAGCATTACACAAGTTTAAAATCAAGACTTAGACATGTAATCAACATGAAATTCATACTCAACTCATTAACACAACAAGGATAGAAATAAATTTAACAAAACAACCAATTTCTCTAGATTTTATTTCTCATCTAAGCATACTCAATTTAATATATGTTGAAGAACTTATCATGATCATTACATATATTTCTTCAAAACCTAATTTACTTTATGGAAACATATGGATAAAAATTAATTAAATTAATTTATAAATCCCTTTAGATTTCAAAACAACCCAAAATGATTTCAAATTAACATAGGTTATAAATCAAGTCATGGCCTTTCCTAAAATCATGTTTTAGCTTAATTTCATGCAAGGTACTATTAATTATTATCTTCAAATCTTAAATCAAAGACATGTAATACATATGAATCATGTTATAAAATACATAAAATATTAAAGAACATAACTTAGAACACCCCCTACTTCACAAGATGATTGTTCCTCTTGAATGCAAGTGAAGCAAAGGAATTTCAAGTTTTCCTTCTGAAAAAATGAAGAGGAAGATGAGGCAAGACTTTTGTATTCCAAACTCAATGATCTAAGGTGAGTGGAAGGAGATCAAAAATGAAGTCAAAGCCTTAAACCAAGCTTGTCTTCAATGGTGGCTAGTTTAGGGTTCTTGAGAGGAAAAAGATGAATGATCTAAAGTGTGAAATAAAATGTGAAAACCCTAAGTTAAAAATGGTGGGATTCTCCACTCACTAGGTGCTCTTACACTACCTCTCACACACACACTTGCAAGACTAAAGGTGAGTCCTACACTTGTCATTCATCTAAGGCTCCTTTCTAGGCTAAATTGCTAGCCTACACTTGTCAATCATCTAAGCCAACATGTGGTCCAATCCTAGGCCAACAAATGGGTGAATCTCCACCCTCCATGTGTCACAATATTATGCTTCCAAGTCTTTCCACCCCAATGCCAACAAGTGGCACCATGACAATGTGACACTTGTCACATTTTTTGAAAATTGCAAAAAGCTCATTTTTGAAAATGTCTTCCAAATTAAGTTGCAAAATGGTCCCTAAGACGAAAAGTAAATTACTTTATTTAATTACACAAAAATTCCTTAAGTTATGAAAATTACCCAAAAATTATGCATCCATGCTCCTTACAAGAAAAGTAAACATTTAACATGGTCTTCTAAAAAAGTGAAAATGTAGATATCATGGAAATGAAATATCATGGACGCATGCAAAGCCGGAATCAAATCCGAGCACAAAAAGTGAGGTTATACAAGTAAAAATGAAAAATGAGAAAAGAACGAAATAGGGAAAAGACAAAAAAAAAAAGATTTACTGAAAAAAAGAAAGGAAGGAAAATGACCGGGTCATTATAGCATTGATGCCTCGTTAGTCGCAACCATCAAGCCCGCCTTCGATGGAATCGTTTCCACATTCACTGCCGATGACGAAGATGAATCGATTTGGGTAGTGCACGGAGGTCAGTTCATCATCTACGATTGGAATTTGACTAACACCGGTACAATCCACACACATGTCAAGGATATAACCTCCATCCATTGCGTTTAGCCGGACATCGCTACTGTCGGATCTGACATATCCGCCTGCATCCAGTTTTACGCATTTTCTAACTGTAGTTATAAAGCTGTTCTAAGAACATCCACGTCACCAAGGGTGACCTTTTCAACACCACGTCAAGCTGTTCCAAGACCATGTGAATATATGGAAATTATCAGAAGTTGTGCTTTATAGGGAGTGATTTGGAGTTGTGAGTTTGTAATTAGAGCTGTCAGTGGGGATCATCGTCTATGGTAGAAATGTGTCCTTTCAGCAGAACTGTTAAGAGAGAGAGAAAGAGAGGATTGTGATAGGTGGTGGTAGGTGTGAGTAATAAATGGGGGTAAAATGGCCATTTAAGTTACTGATATTTGAAATAAATGAGATTAAAAAATTAGGGGCAAACATATTTTTTTTGCACATTTTTAATGGTGTCAGTGTCGAAAAAGTAAAATTAGACCTAAGTGATAGTAATTTTCGAAAAATATTTTGATGTAATATTTGACCAAACCTGAGAGTGTGTCAATTAATTGACCTTAGTTTCTTTTACATAACATTAAATGTTTATTCAAACACTTTGTTATGAATCCTATATTTAAAAGAGATTCACATTATACATTCAAATGAAAAAGACAAGTTGTCACGGAAGTACGAGATGGAGAAGACGAAAATTAGAATGAGTTTATTAAAAATGACTTAAAAAAAAGTTAAATATTATAGGCGAAATGATTTGTAATAATATAAAAGAAAATGATTTGTAATAATATAAAAGAAAATGATTCTGTATCGAATAGTTGCAGTGAATTGCTAGATATTTTATTTTAATTAGTCAATTATGCAACAAATAAAGAAGTGGAGCCTTCTATTTAGTTGTATTTGGTATAAATAGCCTATTAAAAATTATTCAGTTAGTTAATTCACTGTAAGTGTTCGGTGTGAGTATTACCATTCTAATATAAAATTTGAAAAAGAGAATTATGTGATTAAGGAAAGAATGATATAATGATGATGATGTTATTCTTGATGCTATTAGGTGGATACACTCTGTCCTCAAAGCCTATATTTAGCAGTACAAATTCAGGAAAACGAAATCTTTGTGAGATCTAGCTATGAATATATAATAATAATAATAATAATAATACTAATAATAAATATTAAACATCAATTCGTAGTTGATTCCAAAATAAGGAAATGAGAGAGAGTAATTGAATTTTATTCCAAGCAAAGTTATTATCTTTATTTATTACTTTTTTAATTTTGTAATTATAATTTATTTGTGTATTTATAATTGAACAACGTCATTAAATAGTAGGATGACTTATTTTGTGATAAAAAGACAAGTCTGATCTCAAAAAAAGAAAAGAAAAAAGCTACACAAAGATTTAGATATATGATTCTGTTTGTTGTACAGAGGTATTGTGACAAAGACATAGCAAAAAGAACCACTACAATCATTTGGTTTATGATAGGACTCCATAACTATATAAAACAAAACTTTATAGAAGCAAAGTAATTGATGGTTGGTTGTTGATAATTGCTAAGAAAGGAATGGGATGATTATAATTAACAGGGTAAAAAGCAAATAAAAAAAAAACTTTTAACTATTGTTTTTTTTATAAATAATTTTCCTGAATTATAAATTGTCCCTTTAAACCATTGATATAATGTAATTAAGGACAACTATATCACAAAAGACCATTTTATCGTTTCTTATTAAAATTTTTATTTCTTATTAAATTATTTTTATTATATTTTTTCTTATCTAAATATTAATTATACTATTTACCTTAATTTTATCATTAGTGTCAATTTATCATAAAAATAGAAAGAAAAAAAAAATTTGTAATTATCATTTACTAAAATGATTAACTTATTATTAAACCTTTACTATTTATAATAAAACTTATTATACTTAGTTTAAAATGTTTTACCATAAAATATACCTTCTTTTTCATATAATATATTCATAAAAAATTTAATAATCTTCTTAAATAAAAAATACCTTTTTTTTCATGCAATATATTCATGAAAAATTAAGAAATTACTTAAATTGTTTTAAAATTTTGTACTTAAGATATTTATTTGAACAATTAATTTAAAGGTAAATTTATGCAAATTTAATGGTAAATATGTTATCAAATTAGTACGATTTTTTTTTTCCATAATTTATTTCAATAAGAAAAATAGATTAAGTTTATGAAAAAATAAGAAAGGGTAGTTTTGTCAATTAATGAAAAATAATATAGGTATGGGACATTTTGCAACAAAATGTCATAGTTCATGAGGTATTATGTAAAAAAGAAA
This sequence comes from Cornus florida, assembly GCF_030987335.1. NCBI lineage: Eukaryota > Viridiplantae > Streptophyta > Magnoliopsida > Cornales > Cornaceae > Cornus > Cornus florida. The sequence goes on along the minus strand of NW_026775573.1, from coordinate 72,751,208 downwards.
AAGCATTTAAAGGAGGTTATTTGCAATTTCAAACATAATTCAAAGGAATTTTTGTAATTTCCCCTAATTAAAAGGTAAATTTTCTTCAGTAGGTTTGTTTATATTTTACATAGACCTTTCTAAATTTAATTACATCACTTATTTATGTTGAGATCTAATTTATTTATTTATTTTGTCATTAGCAAGAAATTCACAAACATTATTCACACAGTTACTTTGCTCATTTGTAAACTTAAATCCTCACTGTTCATTTTAGAAGGTAGATAAGATATTACTATACCACAAAACTCTGATATGTTGAGATCTAATTTATGTAACAGATTTTTCTTCGTTAGGTATTTGACGAAGACAAGCAGAATCTGTTACCAAAATTTTGATAGAAGTTGGTCAATACAAAATGAGAACAAACATTTGGACCTCAGTCATTGACAGAAGAGGTAACTGAAATTATGAAACTGTTCATCTGAGATATTGAGGCATAAATATAATTTACCTTAAATAAAAATGAAAATTGTCTACCAATATTATATGGAATATAATATTTTTTTAGTAATTCTTTTGTAGTTAATGTTTTGATAATCTGACTATTGCATTAAATATCTTTTCCATATTTATTATGCATGTAAAATATTAACTGAAATATACACGTAGAATTAATTACAATATCATACTGTTCTTAAAAACACACAATGATTAATAAAAAATAAAAATCCTGAATATATATACATATATACATACACACTTATATAATTAGAGAGAGAGAGAGAGAGAGAGAGAGAGAGAGAGGGTGGTTGGTTCTGTGACTGGTGGCATACGATAAGTGGTTGGGGTCTCTGAGATTCGGCTAAGCAATATAGCTGGCTCAGAGCTGGCTCCACCATCCTACTCCTAGACGCCTCTCTTCTAGTCTCTCTGTCTCAACACATCTCTCTCACACACACAAAACAGACACACACAAGAAGGTATGTCTCTCTCAGTCTCTATAAAGCAATCAAATGTGCCTGTGTTGTAAGGTCTTCTGTAGTTATATACAGATTATATATGCAAATTAGTGTTTATAATTCTGCTAGGGTTTTGGTTGGTAATGTGATATTTTTATCTTTGAAAGCAGACGTGTAGTAGTTAGAGCAAGAACAAGCAAGAGTAGACGAAGAAGAAGAACTACTGAAGAAAATGAGCGCGTCTAGGTTCATCAAGTGTGTTACTGTGGGCGATGGAGCTGTTGGCAAAACTTGTTTGCTCATCTCCTACACCAGCAACACCTTTCCCACTGTGAGTACCAAATTTTGTAGAATTTCAGTTGTTATTTCACTGTTTTTAGTAAGAATGGTAGGGGTTGTGTGGTTTCATGATAAATCTCTCATTATAGAACAAACATGTTCACTATTTATGCCTCCTTTTATCTCTTTACCGAATTGGGGAAAGCAAAAGAGAACATATTTATTTGAATTGACCAAATTGGGGGCTTTTCTGGTCTGCCAAAAGAGAACACTTGCTTTCATACATAGTTTGTTTCTCAAGAAGAATCAAGGAAAAGCATAGAACAATTTCCTTTTTTGGCTCTTTTTTGGGGCACATTCTTGAAGAAAATTGGTTTTCTTTTCCCAGTGCTGAATTTTTGGAGAAATGAAACAGATGTGTAGTTAGAGCAGAGATGTTCAGCTCCTTTCCAACAAATTATTATTATTTTTAAAAAATTATCCAAAAAAAATAACTGAACATTTTCAATACCCAGAGAGAGGATTAGGGGGGTTTTCATGGATTTTGTTCATTTAAATTTATTGATGAAAGTGTTTTCTTGGGCACAGCTTTATGTGTTTTGGGGTCTGACTATTGAAAATCTATTGAACAAACCCTCTGTTTTAAGGTTTTGCAGCTTTAATTATGTTCGTAATATGTTCAGTAAATAGAAAGTGTTAAAGTCAATGACTTTCTTACAGTTTTCAATGTAATGATTGAATTAATTAGAAAGCTAGAAATGTAACTGCCTGAATCTGCTTATTAGTTTGGATCCAATTCAAATTATGAATTTGATAGAATTAAGGTGATATCTATTGCATACTAATGTACTGCATGGTGAAAATATTTTCTTTATTGTTTAAGGTTGCTTTTGGGGCACAATAAGTGTACCTATGTGGATTTCTTTGTTGTTAACATTTTGTATCTAATGGGAACAGGATTATGTGCCGACTGTTTTTGACAATTTTAGCGCAAATGTGGTTGTGGATGGGAGCACTGTGAATCTTGGGTTGTGGGATACTGCAGGTAAGTTTGTTATGGGTGGTGACTTCTTTGTTTTCTTCTTCAAATTCTTTTATAGTGCTGGGTTTGACTATTGTCTTTTATGAAACAGGCCAGGAGGATTACAATAGGTTAAGACCTTTGAGCTATCGTGGGGCTGATGTCTTTATACTTGCATTTTCTTTGATTAGCAAAGCCAGCTATGAGAATGTTTCCAAAAAGGTGAGGCTGGGCTTCATCATGTAGAGAACGAACTTCTCCTTTCTTCAAATTTCTTTCTTTCAACCCCTCTGTGTTCCTTTAGATTTCTAAGAGAATTTAGAAATGAAACAAAATAAATTTGAGGTTCAACTTTTTTCATTCTTTGGGACCCGATAAAACAAGATGGGCACTCGTTTGAACTTAATTCTATGACAAAACAAGATGCCCATTTACCTGAGATTTATTCAAGATGGGCTCTCATTTGAACTTACCCTGATAAAACAACATACTTCTTTTTTTTTTTTCCTTCAAATATTTAGGGTCTGAAGCAACCAGAACTATAGGACTCCAACTTCATATTCCCTACTCTTAGCAACTAGATGGTGAGTTGAGAATGCCATCTGATCATACAATGCACTGATGAACTCTTTATGTGTTTTGATGTTTCAATGTTCAGTGGATTCCAGAACTGAGGCATTATGCACCTGGGGTTCCAATAATTCTTGTCGGGACAAAGCTTGGTGAGATTCTCCGATTCCATCATTATCCTCATGCTAATGCTATTATTTCCCATCTCAGTCATTTGTATACGAAATCTCCATGTGGATGTAATGGCAATTTTTTTTTACCATAAATGTAGCTTTTCATGCCAAATATGATGAAGTATGTTATATTCTCACTAGAATAATCATTCACTAACTTCATTATCAAGTTTCCTTGAAGCAAATGTGCATACTTTTGGTCTGAGTTTTCTGTATAAAAGTGCTGTTGCTATTATCTCTTCTTTTCAGCATCTTCAATTTTGCATCTTTTATTCCCACGTACAGGCACCTTTTTATGTAAGATTCTTTAGAAAGAGTAGAGCTAGGAGAGATACTTCAATGAGGCTCACTTACAAACCTTCGCTGTTGTAGTTAACTAGTGATGGATTGCCACATCAGCCTAAGACAAAAAGTTCCAATATTTTCTGGAACTATATGCTTCTTACTAAGTTACAAAATACAAGCACCCTGGAACCTTGCAAGATAAAGTTAGAATTTGCAGTTTCTGTAACCTGATGTAAAAGTACTTCTATTCTTATGTAAGTTCCAATATTCTTCTGGAACTATATATATATATATATATATATATATATTTGCGTGTTTATATGGAAAATCATGCTTGGTGTTAAAAAAGAAGGTATCTTCCTTTTCCTAATAGGCTATCAACTGTAGACATTGTACATGCTTTTAGCTAGAATATGATCCATCTATTTCCTAGTCTTTTCTGACAGTTCACACTTCAAATGCATTTGTTTCATTCTTTTTATGGGAGAGGTTAATCCTATTGCTACTATTGGAATGACGGTGTCTTCTAGCACACACCATGTAGAATCTTGGCTCTCTCTTGCTTCTGTTTTGTTTTTCCCTTTTTATAAGTGTCTCCTTAGCTTCTATATATTGTCTAATACACTTAATGACTTCACATTCAATTTAATTTTCCATTTTACTCCTTGTTGCAAATTGCCTTTTCATGAAAGGAAAGAAGGGGGAAACCTGAACCCACTATGACTTGATTCTGCTGTTAATAAGTAGGGAATTAAAAAAAATACAAGATAGTTTTGGCAGCCAAGTTTAATCAAATATGCTTATCGAAGTAGAACGAAGCCCATTTCCAAAGGAACAGTGCAATGGTTCCACTTTACTCATGATAGATTTATAGTAGCTGTCCTGCAAAGTTGGTTCTAGTTTTGAGTAAATAGATTCATCTTTAACAAAAACTGGAAGCTAGTGTGCTTTGATACTTGAATCTGATGTAAAGCCTTAGCAAATGAGTTAAAAAAATTCCATCTTGATATGTAGAGGATTCTAATGAGTTTCCATTTCTAAGATGCTCTCAACTTAGTTTCCTTGTTCACTCGATCTTTTCCCTTTTATAGATGTGACTAGGTTTTCTCCATGATTAGAAGCTCTTTTGAATGTTGACTCACTTGCAAAGAAAGAAAAGGGGATAAACGAGTCCTTTTCGTCAGAGATACTTTGGATACTCGTCTATGTGCTCTGCTAAATGAGGCTCTGGCAATTGCTTGGTTCAGCTGAGGCAATTGAGTTAGGTGACTGCGTTTGGCTCCTAAAGTTAGTGCATTGGTCAATGATAGTTCTCGATGATGTTATATTATTTCATAATTTCATATCTTTATAAGATTTATTTTTCCTTTTTAAGAGAGTATAAGTGGGTAGTTGCTCGTGCATCAAATCACAATGATGGTGATAGGAGTGGCAGTATTTCGCAACTGGGTAGTTGGATGCTAGGAAACACGGACACTTCTCTTGGGGTGCCGTGTTGGTATTAGACACTTAGACGCATGTTAGACACGGTGAGGTGGTTTTGTAATTAAGTTTTTTTCAGAAGAATAGAGTTCAATGTGATTCAAAGTATATTACGTGTTAATTAGAAAAAAAATTATAAAATTTAAGAACACAAAAATAACAAATATCTAGCTCTTAGTTTTAAATTAGTGATTTCAATCATGATTATATGGATAAAATGAACAAATATTATTATTTATGTCTAATATATATTATATTATTATTTTTTGACATATCCATGCCGTATTTGTGTCCTATTTTTTTGAGATTTGTTGTATCACCGTATCCATATTGTGTCGTACCCGTGTCTCGTGTCCGTAGTTGGATGTGTGGTGGATAGAATAGTATGCTTAAAACCCTTCTTGAAGTTTTAGTAAAGGAGTGTAGATAAAGTCTTATTATAATTACAATTTCTTCTATCAACTGCTCATAATCAATGCTTGTACGGTTTGACTTTACAATTCGGAAGCCATGTGTATAGACATGTCAGCATGGAAACCAATGTGAAACTGGGGTTTTCAAATGTTTGCCTGTGGTCATTGCCAATTAGGAATGGCAACAGGGGGGGGGGGGGGGGGGGGGGGTGGGGGGTGGTGTTTGGGCTGAGGCACCATTCTCCATCCCCATCACCGTTTAGCATAGGACTTCCCCTCCCCTGACCTTGTTCCTGCTCCGCATTACTATTTTGCCTGCAAGAGTAATGAATTAATTTCATTACTGGACACATTCATGGTAAAATCTCGAGAAACACTCAGATCTTTCCATCAAACAAAAACAGAGAACCAATTAAGAAATTCTTCATGCAGTCAATTGAGAACAATAGGGAATTTTTATTTTTAATTTTATTTATTATTATTATTTTCTTAAATAAACTATCTGTTTTCACACTGTAATCCAGATTAACAGCTCTTAAACAGAGTAAGTTAGCTTTGCATTTGATGATGTTCAATGAAGAAAGTTAACCTTAATAACAATAGAATGTCTTTATCGCAGTATCTGAATATAGATATATGATATAAATGGAAAAAAAATAATAATAATAATATACATATGTGATAGTTGTCATATCTGTGCAAATAAAGGATTGAGTACACAAAAACAACATAAAGTTGCATGGTTCAGTGCTTCAGATTACGGTATCTGAGAAGGCCAGTGTCGATGAATGCTCAAAAATGGCGTTTGAGGTGTGCGTGCGTGCGTGTGATAGAACCTGCCCCCGGGGGGGTGGTGGGGGTGGGGGTGCGGCCGTGGGTTCCGCTCACAAGCTATTATGAGATTGTAGACCTTGTGATCTGGATTGATAAGCGTCAAATAGGATGCTGATGGTTGATGAGCCAAGCTCTTCAATGGGGTTCGATGGAGGTCTTCTATTGTGTGTGAGTGAGTGAGAGAGAGAGAGCTGCTGATGGTGAATTGGTGATGGGGAAAATGGGATGAAAAGATAAGGTAAAAAAGGACTTAGGGTTTATGGATAAATGGTATTTTAATATTTCTAATAAAGTACAAGGGTATTGTGGTAATTTCATAGCATAAATTTTGGGGGGGGGGGGGGGATTGTCATCCCTATTGTCAATATAGAATGAAGAAAATGATGGAAACAAAAGACTTGCATGGCCATTTTCAATAGAAAGAAAGAGAGGGAGGAGAGGGTATGGGCAACTTGACTCTTCTCTGCCATCTTCAGCGCTTTCTTTTACTTCTCCTTTTTCCCAATTTCTCTGCTTCCCTCCTTGTTATTGTACTTATATCACCTTGGCTAAAACAAGAAGGATGCTTTTAATCTTTGTTACTGACTTCCAAAATTACTCTCCTATTTGGCATATTTGCAATTAAACTCCTTTATTTTTTGCTTTTTTTTTTTTTTTTTTTTAATACATTCTTATAACTTAAACTACTCCTAATACTTTCTTTAGTTGCGTAATAGCAAAGTAATAAATTGGCATGTGAAGCGGTCCTAGTTTTCTCCTTAAATAGGAAGGAGAAATTCGTTTAATATTTTTTCCAAAAAAAAAAAAAAACATTTTATTGTTCCATAAAAAAATTCTTAAATAAAAGGTGATATTCAACAAACGGTATTGCGCACTACTAATAAAATAAAGAAGCACATACAGTTCCAAGTGATAATTTATTATCTATCATGCTCTTACTTATAAATTGTTGTGGTTCTTCTCAAAAATGGCAATTTTCTAACTGTGAGGTGAACAAGTGAAAAAGAGAGGAGGAATTCAACTTCTTCAACCCGAAATTAGCAAGTTTGGTTCACCTTAATTGTGTTTGTCTCATAATCGTGTTAATCCGATTAACCTGCTGAAATAAATGGGTCAAGTTCGAGCTTATACGCTAAAACTGTTTAATTAATGTGTCAGGGTTACCTGTTTCAACAGGATTTGATCCGTCTAACTAAACATGTAAGGTCAACCTTTTTCAACCCATTTAATAAGTGCCAACATTTTTTTGTTTATTCATAGTATCATTATGAAACTGAAGTAAGTTAATTGTGTAATTTATTAAGATGAAATGAAAAGTTTAGTAACTCTTTAATTTTCATTCAATTTTTAAATCTTATATATATATATTTGATACGTAAACTTTGTTTATATATTTCAAATCTTATATTTATATATATATATGCATTTTATAAGAATTTTTTTTTTAAATAGGTTATTAAATGAGTCATTTGGTGTCACGGATTACACGACCTATTTAATACCAAACAGGTTACATGGGTTATGTCATGTAATATGTCTAATAAATGGGTAGTGCTCATATCAAAGGTTCCTGACATGAATAATAATTAGGTTGTGTTCGGGTTGACATATATAGCAGATCACCCTTGTCTTGGCATGACACGAAATGGCCTGTTAGCATGATTTGCCGCCCCTAACTGGGCAAGTGTTTGAAGAAAAAAGTTTTTCCCTCCCTCCATTTGATAAAACTCAATTGCTCATAATCATCAACTTCTCTCCCCTCAATATGACATTCATTCATTCATTTTGGTATTCTTCCTTAGTACAGGTTTTCTTATGTTATAACTTAGGTCAACCAGTCAATTGTATCTTTCCCTTATTTTTGAACAATATCCAAATGATCTCTTATGCTAATAAAGTTTCTGTTAGTTACAAGTGTTTCCGAATTTCGTTTTTTAAGAAATTTTCAATTAATAAAGGATTTTGCATGCTAATGCTAATTTCTGATTCGAAAGTGTTGTTGATGTACTTTATTGGATTAGTGTGCAGTTCCTTAGGTAATATTGTCAATTGTCGTTCAATGGCTCATTAGGTTGTGTTCAGGTTGACATATATAGCAGATCACCCTTGTCTTGGCATGACACGAAATGGCCTGTTAGCATGATTTGCCGCCCCTAACTGGTCAAGTGTTTGAACAAAAAAGTTTTTCTCTAAATAGGCCTCTTATCTCTTCTTCTGAATCCCACACATTTGATAAAACTCAATTGCTCATAATCATCAATTTCTCTCCCCTGAACGTGACATTCGTTCATTTATTTTGGTATTCTTCCTTAGTACAGGTTTTCTTATGTTATAACTTAGGTCAACCAGTCAATTGTATCTTTCCCTTATTTTTGAACAATATCCAAATGATCTCTTATGCTAATAAAGTTTCTGTTAGTTACAAGTGTTTCCGAATTTCGTTTTTTAAGAAATTTTCAATTAATAAAGGATTTTGCATGCTAATGCTAATTTCTGATTTGAAAGTGTTGTTGATGCACTTTATTGGATTAGTGTGCAGTTCCTTAGGTAATATTGTCAATTGTTTGCACCCAAGAGGATTTGAACCTTAGACCTGAGGCACCAAGGACAAGTTCTTACCCACTTGAGCCAACCCCTTGGGGTTAAAATTATTCTCTTTATTTTCAATGATTTACTAACTCATCATATGAGTACTTATCACATTCAATTTTGTTTTTTCTAAAAGATATCATGAATATATTCTTAAAAAAAAAAAAAAAAAAAAAAAAAAAAAAAAAAAAAAATTGCTCATGACCTCATCTTTGGCAGAAGCAAGTTTTGTATGGATGTGCAGATCATGGTACCGTTTCATCTGAGTTGCGAAACTGTTCAGTTTCCAAAGTTCAAAATTCTCATTTGTGTTCAAAATGTTTCTCCTAGAACATATGAAAGCTATTATGTTTCATGGACTCAAGTACATGTGCACGTGTATGTATCTAATCGGCGGATTTATCATATCCCCAATATACGGGGACATGGTTGTATATTAATATTTCAGCTTTCTTCTTATATTTATTATGTTAAACACTAAACTGTGTATTTACGTTGCATAGTGTGTTCGTACTTGGGTCGTTTGGTATTACTGACATCTGCTTAATTGTTCTCCTTGGTTTATCATCATGATTATTATGCATTACTCAATGTTGTATTGTTTGTTTTATTTTCTTTTGCTACCTAATATTTTCCTGTTCTTTTTATTTCGTTTTATTCTCTTCTGCATATGTATATTTTCTTCTTGTATTTGTTTTTGGTTGCGTGAGAAGTCCCTCGTCATTGACTTCTGATTTTGCGATCAATAGATCTTCGGGAAGACAAGCAGTTCTTTGTAGACCACCCTGGTGCCGTGCCTATTACCACAGCTCAGGTAGATGCTATTGCAACTAATTCTCATAGTCATTTTCTGATTTCGCAATGTATCATGTTCCCATGTAATTTGCATACTACAAGAGAAGACCTGACTCCCTACTTTCTTCTGCAGGGAGAGGAGCTGAGAAAGCTGATTGGTGCTCCTGCTTACATAGAATGTAGTTCAAAAACTCAGCAGGTGGCTTTTTACTTACATCACTGTGCATCATGCCGATAATTTTTGTTACAGCTTTATTATTGATGGTATTTCTGGAACTTTTTTCAATTTACAGAATGTGAAGGCGGTTTTTGATGCGGCCATTAAGGTGGTTCTTCAGCCACCAAAGCAGAAGAAGAAAAAGAAGAGAAAGGGACAAAAAGCATGCCACATATTGTGACTGGGGAAAGAATTGGTGCCGAGAGAAAAGATGACTAACTAGCTGATTAGACCCTATTAGTGTCTTGATCTCTCTCCCAGTCTTTCCAATTTGAGGAAGCAGTATGCTGCGGTCTGTAGTCTCGACTGATTCTACTAGGGAGCTCTGTTACTGATTTTTATATCAATGATTCAAAATGTGCTTGATAACATGTGGAACTCTATGTGTCTTTCGTTCTAGATTTTATTTGATGTATTAACCATATTGTTGAAAGATCTACGTTTATAGAAAGACCAAGCTGTTTCCTCTTGTAAACAGTTCTGTATACTACTATCTAAGGCTTGTTTAGAATATTTCAAGAGGCATGAATATATTTGTGATTGTATTCAGTTGTATTATATCTCTCACCCAAACAGAGCCAATTTTTCTTTGAATGGTCCAAAATGGTTTCGAAGCCAACTTTTGTTGTGCGCTTGGACTCCTTGCGCGTAGTTAAAGTTTACCGTGATTTCTGAAATGGAAAAGCTAGGAAAAACAGAGAATTCTGTGGGGCTATTGATCAAATTTCTGAATGATTCTGTAAATATCTGTGATGTATTTGAAGTCTATTACCTATAAAGTTGTTCCAGATTCTTTATTAGCGGATGGTATGAGCTAAGTACGAATGTCTTTTCCCTTGAGAAAGATAGTGGTAGTGATTGCCAATATTCTTGATTGGATGTTTGTCCTGCCGTGTTCCTTTCACTGAATTTTAGCCATCCCTTAAAAAGTGATTCCCACATTTGAATTTGAATTTGAATATGTGGTTTGTTTTATCAATTTTATTATGATATTACATTGCTGTCAATGGCTCATTTCAGTGGTGTCATTAGTGATCAAAATAGCAATTATCTTCAACTTTATTGTTTTAATTTCAGCAAAAAGGTGGTGTTGCTTTTCATATCTCACAGCCTCTTATTCTTTACTTGCCACTTTTTGCTTGCTGGAATATATACCACTAGTGGACCTTCTCCCTTCCATCAAATTCTAGCCCCACCACCACCGCCACCAACACCATCACCACCACCACCACCAATTCCTCCATTAAATACGCGGCTTCAGCTTTGCAGGTTGTTCATAGATTGTTTTCCCTTCCTCTGCTTTCCCATCTCTCTCTGAATTCCTACTTGTTGAACTCAGTTTTGCTTTAATGGCGTCGAAGAGAATCTTGAAAGAACTGAAGGACATACAGAGAGACCCCCCAACTTCATGCAGTGCAGGTAAAAAAAAAAAAAAACTAGTTCATTTCAGGTCCTGTGGAGGAGAATCTTGAAAGAACTGAAGGACATACACTAGTTCTTTCTCTTTATCATAGGCAATGAATATGAATAAGATTGTTGTTCATTTCAGGTCCTGTGGCTGAAGATATGTTCCATTGGCAAGCAACCATCATCGGTCCAAACGATAGCCCGTACGCGGGAGGTGTCTTCCTTGTGACTATCCATTTCCCACCTGATTATCCTTTCAAACCTCCAAAGGTACGAGTCATGAAACACAGATTGATTTTGATTATTAATTATTCAGTGATCATTTTTTATTTTATTTTTATCATCTGTTTTCTAAACAATCTCTGATGTTTTTGGTGGCTTAAAACTGCTTTCAGGTAGCTTTCAGGACCAGAGTTTTCCATCCAAACATCAACAGTAATGGGAATATTTGCTTGGACATACTCAAGGAACAATGGAGTCCTGCTCTCACCATATCCAAGGTGATGATTTTAGGAATTAAGAAGTTTCTCACCACATGGAAGTTAAAACTAGCTTTTATTTCTTCTTCTTCTTCTTCTCTCTCTATAAATAAAATTCTAAATAAAAATTTGAAGCATTTAAAAAGAAAAAGAAAATTTTAAAAATGCGCCAATAGTTTTTTTTTTTTTGACTGGTTGAGTATTGATCTAACCTTTTGATAGTATGAGTGATCCCTTAATATCGATAGGTTGTTAAAGGATTGAATTTTGATCTGAATGCATTCAATTTATCATTAAATTCATTAATACTAATAATAATAATAAATAGAATTAATAAGTCTGAAAAAAAATAATATATATATATATATATATATATATATATAGTCTCTTAGATGTGTTTGTAAACTTTGTACCAATACAAGACTTGTGTTGGAGAGTACTTAGGGTGTGTTGGCTGTGATAAGGATGTGTTGGTTAAATGTTAGTAAAATTTATTTTTGTATTATTGACACGACTATGAAATGTCTGCAATGTGTCCATAATTGTCGGTCGAGTGATAGCGTCGACCCGTGTTACATTTTCATAAAATTGTCAATGTAAGCTCTTATTTCATGATTTTTGGTAAGTTGTTATTCCAAAATGTAATTAATTGGGCGATTGATGCAGGTTTTACTGTCTGTATGTTCACTGCTTACGGATCCGAACCCTGATGACCCACTGGTTCCTGAGATTGCTCATATGTTCAAGACTGATAAAGTTAAGTATGAGTCCACGGCTAGAAGCTGGACCCAGAAATATGCCATGGGCTGAACCGCCACCACCACCACCACCACCACCACCACCACCATGTTTGGCCAATTAGTCTATATCATTTATACACTCCATGTGTTCCAAGGATGTAATTTGTAATTTGAGCATCTCTTTGTTCAGAATAAAATATTGTAAACTATTTTAATACACTACATGTTTGATGTGTTCCAAGGATGTAACGTGTAATTTGAGCATCTCTCTGTTCGGAATAAATTGAAAAGGTTGGTGAGTTTATATGGCAATCTAATCATGTCTTATTGGTCTTCCACCAGAATAGTAAGTTTCTCAATACAATACGGGCCTGTTTGAAGGCTCATATCTGTTATTTTTTTCATGTTTTGGTTTTATTTTTGGGCTAATATCATGTTTGGAGTGAGCTGATGTGATATTGTACAGTGTAAAAACATTATGAGATTTGGGCCAAAACCCATATCAAAGAATTGTTGATATTGGGTGATATGGTATACTGTAGCGGCCATATCAACCCAAACCAAAACCATATCAACCCTCGTTTAACTGTAGCGGTGATATCAAGTATAAAAAATCACATATCAGAAAACCTACCATTTTTCATCGTCATTTTCTCTCTCATCACGCAGCTCCTTTGGAGGCAATTTCATGGGCGACAAGTATTCGACATCCTTTTCCTTACACCTTCGTAGCTAGTTAGATCTATCTCAACCTTCCTTACATCGTTGTTGCTAGGATACAGATCGATCAACCCTCCCGTACTTGGTTTTCAGCTCAATCCTCTCTCTGTTATGTATTTCTGTGACCCGAATCTGAAACCCTAGAGTTGTTCGCAACCACAGATCGATGCTCTTTCAGGTGCTCTTTCCCTCTGTCTCTCTCTCTATATATATACAGTAGCAAAATCCAGATTCTCGATTCTCAGATCTATGTCTGTTGTATGATTTGTCTCTGTTTTCGCGCATCTCTTTGTCTCTGTTCTCTCTCTTTATATATATAAGTTCATCAAGGCCGTTCATTGTGACAAGCATATTAGTGGCGGTTACGTCCGGGCCGAGGGGGTAATGATTTTCTCTGTTATACTCTTATATCGATGTACACATTTCTGTTCAACTGAACAAATAAATTTCAATGTCAAAGACTCATTTGTAGGTGTGAATTTAATCTTTCAGTATAGGTTTCAAATACTTATCAAAAACCAAGCTCAAATTATGACCCCAGTCATTTCTTAGTGATTACAAGTTGTTTCTGATTACATCATGACGATTTTAAAGTTTTTGTGCCTGAAACTTATTTGATCCAAAGACCTGAATTGAAAGATTAATTTTGGAAAGCACAAATCTTGTAGTGAATTATTAATTAATTGTTCATCCACTCTCCAAATTTTGTGGTACCTTTGAAACTCACACATTTAAATTTAGGCCAAAGTATAACTTACTTTTCAAATTTCATCTGAATTTTCGTGTGTGATAAAAGTTACTTAACCAAATACATACTTCAATATGTTAAAGGTGGAGTCTAAATAATGAAATAATACTATCTTTCTGCTTATTCCCTTGAACCTGGTGGTTTAGTGTGTGAATGATCACTTACAATCTCAATGAGATATGGTTGGCACTGGAGCTGAATTATCGTCAAGTATAACTATCTTTTGATTGAACAATTTTGGTAAACTTTTGGCACCTTTTCTTTCTAAAGTCATCTTGATTGATCAAGTTATCTTTTGTCAATTATCAAGATCGATAGTAAAATTTGTTCTCTTTTAAAAATCCTTTTTCTTTTTTCTTTTTTTTTTTTCAATTTTGTGTCTGCCTTCATCAGAGTGTTTCATATTGATCTGTGTTGTCTTCTTTTTGTTGGATGACATTTTGACATACTTATGCCATTTTTCTTTCTATATTTTGTGGTTTTCAGATAGTGGTATGTAGTAATCACATGAACATTCAATATGAGGTCAATCAAGCTGTTATTCATGAGCTCATTCATGCATATGATGACTGTCGTGCTGCAAACTTGGACTGGTATAATTGTGCTCATCATGCCTGTAGCAAGGTTTGCGTCCCTATGCCAGCAGACTATTTTCTTGCAGTCAGTTTGTTGGAGTTTCTGTAATTCATTTTTCTATGTTCCATGTGAAACAGATTCGTGCTGGTCATCTAAGTGGTGATTGCCACTACAAGCGGGAATTGTTGCGGGGTTTTGTGAAGATAAGAGGTCATGAGCAGGTGATTTCATTTTCTTTAAAAAAATTATAAAGTTATATTACGAATCTGCTTTCTGAACATCCACCATTTTGGAAGGCAAACTTGTCAATCTAATCTCTCGCTAAGCTTATGATGTACTTTAGTTTATTAGCAGATACACATATATTTCTGGTGGGTACCCCATCAACATATATTCATTACACAAGTTATATATACAGTTATTTAAAGTTAATGAGAAAAAGAAGCAACTTTAGAGAGGTGGGAGTTTAATGTTTTAAGATTCAGGACTTCTAGTTTTTCTTCCCCCCTCCCCTTCTTTAATTCAATGTTTAATATGTTGATTCTTTTTTTAAGATTTATGCTAATTTTATGTTATTCGACAATTTTTAAACCTAATCTTTATTTTCAATTAAAATTGCAATTAGTAAGATATGCAGTAGTACTCTTTTTCAGCCATGGTTTATTCTCTTTTTCCAGAAAAGCAGAAAACACATATTGTTGAAAGTGACTAAAATATTCTTGGCATCCCTATTGGGTGGATTTTTGTACATATCTTTTCATCTATTTTTCTCTCTTGTCAAAGGCAAAGCTATGCAGTAGTGCAGTACATGCACATGCTACGTATTTCTGAATAAAATGTCACCTGTGAATTTTAAAGGACATAGCTGTATGATTCTAGAGTGGGCAAAGTTTGGAAAGAAGTGGATCACAACACAACTGATTGTTTCGTGCATTGGGTTTTAGATGCAAAGCATTTATTCATCTCACCATTAGCCTTTGCACTTGTGTTTCTTTGAATTGTGTGTGCTTGTCTGCATGTTAGATTTGCATATGATAGTTGCACTATTTTAAATAACTTTTCCTTTTCAGTTAAGGAAGTGAGAGTAAAATAATCATTTGAGAAGGTAATTTTGGGTTATTTTTTCCTTGCAAAGTCCTGAGAGCCAATGATCACCTGCCCTTTGAAGGAATCACATCAAAGGCAATTCAATACTGTACGACCATGGTTTCAAGATCAAAAATCAAATTTGTTATTTGTTATTTGTTATTTTTATTTTCTTTCTCTAGGTAATCGCACACACCCATTTGTCCAATTGCATGAGGTCATTTACACTTTAAATTTATAACTTAGCCTGAAAAAAGGTTAGATATATCTTGCTTACTACTTCTAATTATTTCATTCCTACCGTATATTATTTTGTTTTTCTCTAATATTGTTCATGTGTTTTGTTTTGCATGAGGTCATTTACACTCTAAATTTGCAGCTTAACCTGAAAAAAGGTTAGATATATCTTGCTTGAATTAAATTTGTGGACGGTGTCCCTTGTTAAATGAATTTTGTGGGCGGTGTCCCTTGTTCAAATGAATTTTGTGAGCGGTGTCCCTTGTTGAATTAATTTTGTGGGCGGTGTCCCTTGTATATATTGTGTTTTGGAATTTTGGAAATGTCCATTTTTAAGGGGAAATTATACCGAATTTTTTTTAAAAAAAAAATCAAAAAAATTGAATTTAACTCTGCTTTATATTTTATGGAATGTCCAGTGGGATTGATAGGAAGCATTCTCCAGTTGCTGTAACTCCAGGAAGCTAGTGATCTCTAAGTTAATCAAATGGAGGCCTATGCAAGTATAAAGAAGTGGGTGTACATTTTATGGAATGAATATTAGTGATCTCCAGTTTTGTGTACATTTTAAGTAAGTGTAATGAAGTGTGTGTGTACACACATACTATTTTTAAGGAATGTCTAGCTCCTTATATGTGGAAGTATATATGTGAATGGTGCAATACTCAAGTTTTTAAGATTGTGATGTACAAAGCAAAACTATAAGTGGAAGTATATATGTGAATGTTGTTCAGTCTTGTAAGAGAGGGATCTTCCTTGATTGCTTGTTTTTAATCTTTATTCATATTTATCAATTCTGCTTATGGTTGGAGATTGTATGAAATATTCAGAAACCGGTTATCAAAATAAATACTCAAGAAAAGGGGAAATGGTCTCGTGACTAAATAAAAAAATATTACCAATTTGAAGGACCTCCAGTACAAAATTTCAAACTAATCTTAGTGAAGTAAAACTATTCACAAGCTTCACTGTCCATCAAATCTCAACTCTGACCAATTCAAGAAGATCAATGTTTTGGCTTTTCTTGTTAGTTTCAATTACAAGGATCTCTTGCTTACATTCATCATGAATTTATATAATATATATATGAAACAAAACAAAACAAAGTTAAATGGAATGCAAGCCAAAAGAAAAAGATAAATGGAATGTAAAGATCTGCTAAATGGCTTTGTTTCTTTTAGTTTGGTTGCCACTATACATCTAAATTTATTCATAATTTTTTTTCCCCAACTCTAATGCAGAACATATATATATTTTTTTAATTTTAACAAATTATCTCAAATCATAAAGAAAAATGGACTATTTATATATAAACTTATAATTGTATTCATATATATAATTTTTCAAAACAAAAACAAAACAGTCTTTACCAAACAGGTTTTCTGTTATTGATTCAGAATTTTTGATAACAAAACTAACTTCCCAAATATGTTTTGTTTTCGGATTCTTTAAAATGCATGACAATACCAAACGTGTTATTATGTTTCTGATATACAATTATCAAAAACAAAACAATCGTTACCAAACATGGATCCGATTTCTACTAAAAACATACCAATGCCAAAACGGTTGTTTTCATATCATACCAAACTATAACATATAACGTTATCGCCATCCAAACGGACCCTACACTCTTTTTTCTTCGCTTTCTTCCTTTTCCTATTTATACACACACCTTTCTGCCCTAAAGTTCCTATACTTGGGGCCCACGTTCAAAAGATGATGGGCTTCTTATGCTGTTGCTCGGTCGGTCTCTTATGATGCATGTATTGGGCTTGACTCATCCCCTTTGGGCCAATCTATTTCTTCCGACACGTATCATTTGTGGATTGGGGCACGCGCCCTCACCTTGTTGGTGGGCATTTTTGCCCTTTCACCTTGCTCCCTAATTACCCTCCGTCAATGGTGGGTAATTATACATTTTGTAGACTATGCAAGTTATGATAGCAGATCTTAAATCGTGGGGCATCCGAAGCGGTTTGTACCTCTTGGGTCTCGCGCCACTATTTGATTGGCCTTTTCGAATTCTCGATCGTGGTGAGAGGCTTCTTATAAGTGTTGTCACCATCAATCTTCTTTCCTTTCACTTTTCTGCACTTGTACTTTCAAGCTGCTCCCTTTCTACTCTCAAATCTGACTGAAGGTTGACTCTGGCGAGTTTTATATTGTTCTTTCTCCATTTGCCTCTAGCTGTTTCATTCCCAGTACTCTTTCTGCTGTTTTCTTTGTGCGGCTTCTCTTTTTCCCTTGGAGGCTATATCTCCTTTGGTGGGTTTCTGGGTTCCTCTTTCATTATGGTAGTCAACCTAAATGCCCTTAGAACCCGTTGTCAAATTCCCGATGATGCCTATCTCAGGCATTATCCCGTCGATGCCGACTTTCAGATGGGGGAGGGTCTCGCTGTTGGCGAGATGCTTTTCTGTGCCGCTCACCTTGAAGTGATTAGGTTTCTTTTGCCCCCATTGTATCTCTTGGTTTTAAACAAACTCAATCTCGCCCCTATGTAGGTCAACCCTAATTTATTTAGGATCATATCTGTCTTGATCTTAAACTACCTATGTAGGTCAACCCTAATTTATTTAGGATCATATCCATCCGGATCTTAAACTAGAGGAGGGATCTTGACCTTTCTCAGCTAGATCTTTTTTTGTTTGTTTGTTTGTTTGTTATAGAGTGAATATGATCCGCCTTTCTAATAAGCTTTAGGGTTAAATGTAAAAAAACCCCTTGAACTATAGGGGTTTTGCAACTAACCCCCTGAACTACAAGAAACCCCCCTAAACTTTAAATTTGTTGCAATTTGCCCACTCAGGCCATCGGAAAAGAAGAGGACGAAACTGCCCTTCCAATAAAACGACACAATTTGTTAAAATTGACCTTCATCCATTATCAACCTGAGCCCAAAGAAGGCGGTGCATAGCTGCGGAGCGACGGGAATATGTTTGTTGTGTGTATATAGATATAGATATATAGATGTGTATATATGTATATGATTTTGTGTATAAATTAGGGTTTGGAGAGCATGGGAAAATGACTGACTTGCATTTTGTGTATATATGAGTGAGACTGTATGTATTGATTGTGTATTTCAGTGTTATGATGGTGGTGCGCCGCCGTGAGGGACTCGACAGACACCACCTTCGTCAACCATGATGGCGGCCAAGTAACCGTCTTAAAAGGTCTCGACGTCCATATCAGCCTTGTCGGACTCGATGACGACTACACTCTCGCTCTTGAAGAGCTTATCACCCTCCCACTTGACCCACGACACAATCTTGCCCTTGGTCATGGTGGAGCTCAGCGCTGGCATGAAAATCTTTTTGATCCGAATTGGTGATTGGGTGATTGAATTGGTTGGGTTGAGTGTGGGGGTTGTGATTGGGTGATTGATTTTGGGTTTGTGGTCGCAGGCAAACATGGATTTGCAACGGCAGTCGTATCGAACCTTATTGGAGAAAGACGCCAACTGACTGTCGAGATAAATTGAACCACTAAACCGTAAAATATGACCTTTCATCACCCACCTTCACGTCGCTTGGGTTTGAATCAACACTTGGTATGGGTGGTGCCAGAGATTGCAACATCACTACAACCACCGGTCTTGATTTGCAGGTGGTGGCCATGGGTTTACCAAATCGTCATTAATAAATCGATCTGCAGCAGTAGCGGCGACGACATAATTTTATACCTTCAATACGCGCCAATAACTGCAAATCGCGTGCTTTGCACGCCCCACGCTGTGGTAGTCGTCTTCTTCCTTATATGGCCAATTTTTTCCTCCACATCTCTCCATCAAGACCCTTAATATTTCAACCCAAGAAGGCTAAGGATGATTCTTGACTTCCATTCCCACCAAGATCAGAGTATGATCCAATCTTTTTCCATTAATGGCCGAGCTCACCGCCTTATTTCTTCCTCACGGCCGAACCCATCTTCATCCTTGCTGAGCCGAGCGAAACCTTACACCTTTGCGGGCTCGTCACTGACTTGCCTGCCGATGCAGTGTCGCAAGCCCACCAAGTCTCCCTTTTGCTCACCGGTCGTCGGGCAATTTAGCCGAAGCTGTATGAGTTGGCGTGATAAGTGATTGCGGACCAGCGGCGACAAAGTTCGGATTGATGAAACTCTGGCGAACAAGGTACTGTAATAATCCATCAAAAATTATAGATTGTTCCGGCAAGGATGAACTGCGAAGATGGACCATCGAGCTCGGCCGGTGGAGCTCTCGGTTGTAATGAAGAACTGCAGTGGCGATGAGCTTGGAGGACTGACGGTTGCTTTACTGATTTTTCTAAATTCTGTGGGAAAAAATCGAGTGTTATTCCATATTGTATTGTTTATTGTCTCTGTTTTGCCAATTTGATAACAATTTGTTAGTTTTCTGTTCTTTTTTGAAATCGGAGGGTGAAACCATTGATTGAATTTTACCAAAATCCCAGTCTGCGATGCGGGTGAAATCATTGATAAACAATCTGAAGAGGATTGGTCTGCAGGGACAGGAGAGAGAAGGTGCTGATGTGTGTGTTTGGATTGCTAGGGACCATAGATGAGGACGTGGTTGCGCTTAATGGTGGTTACAGTGGATTATTTCGGCCATGATGGTGGTGGCGATGGATTGTTTCAGCGATGATGGTAATGGTCACAAGAAGGGCAATGGAGTATTTTCATGCTTATAAAGGACAATATGGTCATAAAGTTAGATATTTTGTATCACGTGATGGCACATGATCATTTTGCCGATGAGATTCAACCGGAAAGTCGTCGGATGGAGTAATCTGCAACAAAAATGTATAGTCCAGGGGGTTTCTTGCAATTTTTGTAGTTCAGGGGGGTTTGTTGCTAATTAGTCAATAGTTTCGGGGTTTTTTTTTTGTATTTAACCCTAAACTTTACCATTTCTTTCCTATTGGTAATCATGCGGTCTGCACTGATAATCATTTTCTTATCAAAATGGTCATTTTAACTGTTTTGCAAAACAAAGTGACCATTTTGGTTACATTTAAGTCATTAAAAACCACTTCAAATGAAGTGTGCAATCTTCAAGTAAAGGAAACTAGCTCTAAAATAAAATGACCATTTTCGAGTGCAAAATCATCTTTACTTCTCAAAAAAAAAAAAAAAAAAAAAAAAAAAAAAATCATTCACTTCCAAAAATAATCAAACAATAAAAAATAAACATTGTCCATTAAAACAAACCAATACATTTTCCAAAAGCAAACACAAGCACAAATACAAACACTTTCACACACATGTAAATTCTAACAGCACATAAGTTCTCAAAACTATCTTTTATTTGAAGTTACTCGATAAGAATAGATAATCGTTGTCAATCAATGTGGCTCATGACAATACAATGTCTAGCAGAGCTCTGTCAACCGGCTTACGAGCTATTTATTGTTTTTAAGTGGGATCGATGTGACCCCTCCATCTACCTGGGAGCTCAACTAGTTGTATGTCATCAGAACTTTGATTGACAATTTGGAAATGTCTTTTCAAAATATCCAAATAATAAACCCAAATCATGCAAACTCATTTCATCTCAAACATGAAAGGTTCATCTAGTAGAGGATCATCGTTACCACTGATGTATGCCTTCATCGCACAATGTCTAGAATAGTTTTTAAAAAATAGGCGATTACATCGTCTAGGGAGTTTGGGTCTTTAAGCAAGATTGTAATGATCTCGTCCATCCTTCCCGGAAACCTGCCTAGTTGTCCGTCACATTCGGTAATTTGGAAATATCTTTTGAATAAATAAACTTTTATGTTAGGATCAAATGACCCTTATTTCAATCATTCATTCTCCAATCATAGCACAAACCGTAGGACACATAGTGGATTGCATTCGGTCCACCTAATCACAAAACAGGGATAAAGACCCTATAATACTCAACCGTGAATAAAATAATGCTCACTTCCTTTCACAACTTTTCACATTCCTTTCAAACCACCCTTTGTGGGTGGAGACCTTATAATACTCATTTATGGGTGCCATAATGCCCATGTTTATTCTCATTTCACCCTCTGTGGGTAGAGACCCTAGAATACTCATTCATGGGCACCATAACACCTATGTCTATCCTCAAACCACCCTTTGTGGGTGGAGACGCTATAATATTCAACCGTAGATGCCAAAATGTCCATGTCCCATTTCAGTTTCTATTTTGGTGGGCAGAGGCCCTTAAATTCAACTCGAATGACAAAAGGTTCCCCTCTTTAATCTTTGTGGGCGGAGGCCCTTAAACTTAATTTGAACCACATAAGGTTCACCTATTCATTCCTCATGGACGGAGGTCCTTAAACTCACTTGGAGTTAATAAAGACTTGTCACCCTTCATTTCACCACCCATCTTTTAGAATACCTAACTCTCGCTATGCTAGCTTTCCATCTTTCAAAAAAATCGCCTCTTGCCACGGCGGCATCTCACTTTTGAACTACTTTCTAATTTGATTCCCACAAAATGGGATATGTAGGCATCTTAAGTTGACCCTGAGCTTAGTCAGGTCCTAATCACTCTCACCATTCTTCTACTGGGGCCATCATCCATCATCGTCATCTCTTTCCATATTAATTCCATCCTCCCCATACATAAATGTAAATTTTGCAAAGCATTTACATCATCTTCAATCATATATATATATATATATATATATATATTTTTTTTTCCTGAATGGGATATTTTTTAAAAATAAAAAGAATCATATGAATGAAAATGGAACTTAACATAGAGAATAGGTAATTGTACTTGGTATAGGCGTCTTAGGGTGCCTAACACCTTCCCCAAGTATAAATAAACTCTTGAATCCCACATTTGGTGAAACAAACAATGAGTCATCTAGGGCCCCTAAATTCAATCTAAATTCTTCAATCCTTGGTGACCTAACACACCAGAACTCAATGTTAGGTAGCGACTCCATAAATATATGAATTTGGTCATATCAACCAATCACCATATCCAAATCACACTCTCGTCGCATATAAATGTCCGTTTCTTCTTTGGGCGAGATGACTGACCTCCTAACCCGGGGGATAAGCTCGGAGTGGATTAACACGAGGAAAATCTGCAGTACGACACCCCTCTTGCAATTTGTAATGACCCGGTCATTTTCTTCATTTCTTTTTTTTTTTTTTCAGTAATTTCTTTTTTTCGTCTTTTTTCTTATTTTGTCCTTTTCTCGGTTTCCATTTTTCCTTGCATAACCCACTTTTTGTGCTCGGATTTGATTCCGGCTTTGCATACATCCATGATATCTACATTTTTACTTTTGTGGAAAAGCATGCTAAGTGTTTACTTTCCTTGTAAAGGGTATGGATGCATAACTTTTTTTTATAATATTCTTGACTTTTTGGAGTTTTAGTGTAATTATGCAAAGTAATTATTTTTCATCTTAGGGACCATTTTGAAATTTAATTTGGAAGATATTTTCAAAAAGGACCTTTTTGCAATTTCTGGAAAATATGACAAGTGTTACACTCTCATGGTGCCACTTGTTGATCTTGTAGTGGAACCACTTGGAGGCTTAATCTCTTGACACATGGAGGGTGGGGGGGGATTCACCCATTTGTTGGCCTAAGATTGGAGCACTTGTTTCCTTAGATGAATGACAAGTATAGGATTATGATTAAGTATAGGAAGGAGCCTTAGATGAATGACAAGTGTAGGCACCATACTGGGTCTTGCAATTGTGTGTGTGTGAGAGGTAGTGCAAGAGCACATAGTGAGTGGAGAATCCCACCACATTTAGTTTAGGGTTTGTGTTTTTATTTTATTTCATCTCCTTCCTCTCAAACCTAACTTGGCCACCATTGGAGTAAAGCTCGATTTAAAGCTTTTGACTTCATTTTTGGCCACCTTCCACTCACCTTAGACCCATAAGCTTGTGATACTTTTACTTCCTCTCACTTTCCTCTATAAAACCCTAGTTTGGTTTACCATTTAAAGCTTGGCTTCTTGGTTTATAGAGATTCAATTCTCTATTGAGGTAGGGGGTGTTCTAAGATATGTTTTTTGATGTTTTATATGGCTTATAACTTGGTACAAATGAACTACATGTCTTTAATCTAAATCTTTAAGTTGATAGTTAATGACACCTTGCATAAAATTAAGCTAAGACATGATTTTTGGAAAGGCCATGACTTGATTCATAACTTATGTTAATTTGAAGTCAATTAGGGTTGCTTTGAAATCTAGAGGAATTAATTAATTAATTTCATTAATTTTCCTTTATATGTTCTTATGACTTAAATCAAGTTTTGAAGTGATATATGTAATGATCATGATAGGTTCTTAAACATATATTAAAATAAGCATGTTTGAATGAGAAATGAAATCTAGAGAAATTATTTGTTTTGTTTAATTAATTTATATCCTTGTTGTATTAGTGATTTGAGTATGTATTTTATGCTAATTGCATGTTTAAATCATGATTCTAAACTTGTACTATAATTGTGAGATTATGTTCTTAATATTGAAGGATATTGTTATAACATGTGACAAGTTGCATAATGATTATTCAACATTTTTCATGCCATTGTAGTTGTGAACTTAGGGCATGTATTGTGTTTCCAAAATTGGTTGTGCATGGTAGATGGTTTCACATTGTATATATATGTTATGTTAATATATATGCGTTGTTGCATAAATTATTGATTTTGGAAACTTGGGATGTCGTTGTTATGACTAAGGCTAAAACATGGTTCTAGTATGGGGGATTGTCCCTCTACAAGTCTAGTGCGCACATAGAGAGGTTACCCATGGGCTAGTAACCCTAAAGTAACTATGGTGTCGATCTGATCTGGCATGATGTCCAAGTATCCACTCTGGTTTGATTTCGCATTTAAATTACAAGTTGATAACCTTGTGAGTTTGCATCTTATTGCGTTGTGATGGAAGTTCCATTGTCGGTTAAACATTTTAGATTAAATTATAATGAATTGTAAAGTTGTACAAAGATCAGTTTATGTATGCTCATTCTCTACGAGTAAATTTGTTTACTCACCCCAAAGTTACAGGGTGTTTTTTAGGTAAAGAAGTTTTATTGTGAGATGCACAACACTCTTAGACTTGCTAGAATTCTTGGAGTATTTTTGGTGACATTGAATATGCACTTGTTAGCATATCATGATCCTTTTTGGTTTAATGTATCAAAACTTGTAATTTTTGCTCTAGCTATGTAATGTGCACTTAAGTGAACCTCTTGTTACTCTTAGAATGTGTTTGTAATGAGGCCAAGGGCCAAAGACATTTATGTTATATGTATGCTAATTTTAATTTCATTGTTGCCTATGGAAGATATGTGATTTAATGCATTGAAGGGTCATATTTTGCATATGACATGCCATGAGGCCTTAGGCTATTGTAGCACATCTATTTTATCATATTACATATACTTGGATGTTCACTTTGGTAAACAATACCATTCTTGATGAAATAAAAACTTAAGGTTGCATTTTTTTGAGTTTTTACCCTCTTTTGTTCCAGGGGCATTTTGGATATTTCACAATGTGTTTTTTTCATTTCTGTCCGTGTTGTCAGGTAGAAAACTCAATTTTGGGGGTTGTTTTTTTTTTTTTTTTTTTTTCCAAAAAATGTCATCTTGGCCCTCAAAAACCCAATTTTTGCCAAAAAACCCCTGCTACAGGTTTTTGTTGAGCTGTAGTACAAGTGTACGAGTAGTGAGGGTCTCGTAACCGGTTACATAAGCATGGGCAGAATACAAAACTTCATGTTTTTGCTTCTTAACCGGTTAGAAAGGTCTCCTAACCAGTTAGATGACCTAGGGTTGATTATTTTGACCTTTGCCCTTTTTTCTTCCGTTAGCCATATCTTCTTCATCCAGACTCCGAATCAAGTGATTCTTGAGTCTAAGTTCATTGATTTTTTATTTTCTTTCCAATGGTGTGCTCGGTAGCACCCATTTTCACATTGGAAATGACCATTTTCCCCCTAGGTTCCCTTTTGTCCCTTTTTGAAACGTCACTTCCGCATTTGTTTTCTTTGGGTTTCGTGACCTCATTGAGGGTCACATTGGTGTCTTAAAGACGTGTTGTATCTCTAGAGACCATTGTTTCACCTTTCACTTCCGCATTTTGGATCCGTTATCGGATCAACTTTCGAGTCATCACTAACGCACCGGGTTGAATAAAAACTCGGGTCATTACACAATTATTGTCTTAACTTGTCTTCTTAGGTTTCTGCACTTGTTGGTTTGGTGGCAAAAGTCACTATGGAAGGCTCAATGCTTGGACCAGTCTTTTTGTTTGATTGGTTGTTTGGTCGGCTATGGGGGTACGAATTTCTCTTTATTTTCCTGGTAGAGCCTAGCCAAAGTGGTTTTTAGAGGGGTCCTCATCTTCTCTTCCTTCTGCCATTTGGGAGACCTCCTGGAAGTTGGTTGTGCTTGGCTTATGGGCCTCTGGCCTTTTATTTTGTACCGCGATCAACTTTCCATATTAACCATCGTGGTATTCTACATCCTAACCGTCTCTTCTTCCTCCAGCTGTATGTGTCCTTAGGTTTTAGAGCTCAATACCCCTATGTTTGGAGGGGTTTTCTTCATCAGTGAATAGTGGAATTTTGTTCGTCCTTCTGCTATCTAATGCTGAACAAAATTGATACAGTTTTCTGGATCCACTGATTGATTGGGCCATGAATAACTTGTATAATTGATGAAAGCTTCCTACTGAGGCCTTTGGTAGGTGTTTGAACCAATTGAGAGCTGGTTTGGCGAGGCATATTATGAATACTCGGTACATCAGAGCATCATCATCAGTATGCAGGGCCATCTTCAGCTGCACATGGTAGATATATTCCATTGGGTCTATATCCTATCGAATGGTGTGAACATCGGGATGATGAACTTCTTTGGATTTGGGCTCTTAAGTGTGAGGACTTGTCTTTTTTTATTTTTTCATTATTTTATTTTTTCGTCATTTTTAGGTTTGGGTCAAGTGTTTGGGAAATATTTTTTTAACACTTTGCATTTATTATTTTGGGGATATATTGGACCTATATATTTTATTTGGGATGTTTTGGACATTATATTTTATTTTAGGCTATTCGCGTTATTATTTTCTATATATTTTCTTATTTTTGGGCCTTTTCGAAAATTAGGATTTTGCAGGACCCACAGGAGATTTTTTTAGGCTTTTGTTACTTTACATATATTTGTTTATGTTTGGAGAGAGAGAGAGAGGAAACAACTGAAGACAACCGGCTCCCCCTCCCTTTTTTTGCTTTTTCATTTTTATTTCTTTTTATTCTTGGCTTCATAGGCCGATTCCATGTATTTCCATTGTGATATGCGACTCGCCATATAATAGTTTTACGTCAGGGACACCAAGAGGAACATAACCGTTGTCTCTATTTTTGATTCCGAGAATTTTGGATTTTTGGGGCCGAGTTTGGGTTTGGATTCAGAGGTGACCGTAGGAGACTTTGTCGTTCCCTTCGCTTTTTTTGTCGAACCCTCGAAGTTGTAACTCATTTGGAACACCTTCACTTTTGGAGTTTTGGGATTTTCATCTCAAATGAGGTAAGGATGTGTTGCGTATGTAAAACTACACTTTCTTTGAGTTTTATGAGATTATATGGGTTATACATGCATATGCGTATGCGTGTATATTTAGAATTTCATGTTTAGGGTTAGAAATGTATATTTATGGATATATAATGATGTTGTTTTCGTTAGTGTGCCCAATACATTTATTGGGATCAATATTGTTGTATTTGTTGATTGACAAGGTGTTTAGTTGATTTCGCGAGTTATAAATGTTGGTAGACATGTTATATTTGTCGTGGGACTTTGTGGATAATATGATATATTTATGAGATTTCAGACTTGTGATATTAGGATGTTTAGTGCACTTGTTTTTGATAGAATGCTCGTAAGATAATGTGATTCGTTATGATTATATCATGTTTTAATTGTTATCATTGCATTGTTGAGCATGCCATGATAGCATTGGACTTTAGGACATGTTCCATGTGGAAAGCATGAGCTTACGTTCACTTGTGAAATGCAACTTGATTATTTAAATACAAATTGGTGTATGGTACTTGGTGGAATTGGATAACAAAATTTTGGGACTACTTTGGACCTTTTTCGTTACTTTGAGAATGGGAGGGCTTAGCACTCGCAGGTAAGACACGAGTTTCCCTAAATGTATAGTTGCCACTTAGGTAGTTCCCTGTGGGTTAGTAGCCTAAAAAGAGCTAATTTTATTGGGTAGTTACTTGTTGTTCAATTCCGAAAATAACCAATTTGTTTTAATGCATGCAGTACGTATGGTTGGGTGTCTATTATCTAAGTTATCCCTATTATGTGATTTTGGATCTATTGTATAAGTTGGTATCCATATGTAGCTGCAACTTGGTTTATTGCATTTGTTTCTAATTCCAGTTTTTGTTGCAAGTTATTATCCATGTGTTGTTGCGACTTGATTGCGTGTTATATTTCATTTGCTATGTAATGGACTACTAGAAATGAAATGGATTATGCATGAGTATATCGAGGTTTATGTTTTGGGTTTATTATACAATACTTGTAAGGCCAAAAAAATGTAGTATGTGTATGTACCTAACACACTTCATACTGAGCATTGTAAGCTCACCCTCTCATTGATTCCCCTTTCAGGTTGAAGCAAGCTTTTGAGGACGACATTTCCTTTCATTTGATTCGCTAATGTAATTAAGGTTCATGTATTTTGTTGCTATGCTAGATGACCATTATATTTGATTGTGTAAGTTAAATCAATGCATATGCTTGAGTTGTGTAATCTCATTCACCTTCTTTATCTCATTTTGAATAAATGAAGTACTTGAGGCCTTAAGGCCATTTTATATCTCAATGTATGGATTTCATTTCAATGTACACTCCATGTATGATTTCACAATATTTTGGGTTCATAATTATCCATGCCATATGTACACATCTTAGTTTGGATATTTTTTTTTTAATCATGTTTGAGCATTGGGCATTCTTGGGAGTAGTTTGGATGAGGGTTGTTGCATTATAATTCATTTATAGAGGCTAATTTTCAGGTTCCCAGGTAGGGAGCCAACTCCCAGAGTCTTGTTTTGCATTCAACTGTAGCACAGTAGGTTTTTATGCCATTTTTCAGAAAGGAGCCGACTCCCTTAGCGAAGGGAGCTTGCTCCTTCATAAAGGAGTCTGCTTCTTACTGCTACTAAGCAGTTCTTGATTATTTGTCTGTAGGACTTCTTCCAATCCATTTTTGAGCTATTCTAGGCCTTGTATACCATCCATTATGACGCCATTGATGTTTCAGACTTAGTTGTAATGTTGTATGACATTAGTTCATGTTAAATGACTATTTTACCCTTAGCTTCTGCATTTTTGACCATTCCTTTTTATTCTTTTATCCCTAGCTTCCATAGTTACACTCATGTTTAAGTCTTATTGACTTCGTTGTAATTCTTTTGTTGTCCTAAAGATGGTGCTTGTCTCTATTGACGATTTCATTCATTTTCGCTTCCGCATTTGAGTTTGATTTTTGGATCATGTTCAGACTTGCTTGGTTAATGCACCAGATCTTTAGATTTGGGTCGTTACAGCATAGTACCAAAGCATCCAGCTTCAAAAACCGTGGATAACGGGTTAGTTTATTCCATGTTTCATATTGACTTGGCATTTATATGCTTATGTGCTTCATTGTTTAACGCTTTTGTTATATGATTTAACATGGCGTATATGTTTATGTGCTTTGCCATGTGGGGTTATCTATGCATTCATTTGGTAAGTTGCATGGGGTCATGGGCTCTTTAGAAATAATTAACGACTTACATATGTATTAATTAATTTTTTTGGTGCTTATTATGTCATTGACCTAGACGAATTAGTAGGGTGTGAGAGAGGCATGCGAGCTTCTCATTTTCAGATTTCATGCATTATTTGATGCATTTTAAAGGAAACATGTTAGTTGTTATGTGTGTATGCTATTTGGCTAGCATAATGTTATCTAGTATGATTTGATTTAATGTAACGAGCATGACACATGATTGTGTGCTTGCATTGGACATGTAAATGCATGATTGTTGTTGCATGCTTGGCATGACAAGGGATTCGTTATGTGTTGCATGAGTTGCGTTTGAGAGGCATGATGGTGAGTTAGGCATATAGTGTGATGACGGATAGGGATGGCAACGGGGCAGGGCGGGGCGGGGATCTTATTCCCCATCACCATCCCCGATGAATTTTTTAACCCCCATCCCCGCTTAAAATTTAGCCATCACCTCTATACTCGCCCCCGACTCCTTATCCCCAGCCCTATAACCGATTAACATATAATTTTTCTTATTTTCAAAATTTTAGTACAACCAAGTTATAACAAAGCTAAATACTCCCTCCGTCCCAATTTAAGTGTCGCTTTTGGGGAGTAGTAATTTTTAAGGAGACATGTTGAACATGCATTATCTCCCTGGAAAGTTACTAAAATGGCCTTTTAAGTTTTAAATATTCAAGTTTGAAATTTTAAACTTAAAAGGACATATATGGATAGATGTAAAATATATTGTTTGAAAAAGAAAAGTGGACAATTATTTTGGCACAGACAAAAAAGGAAAGCATGACACTTATTTTAGGATAGAGGAAGTAACATTTTATTCGCGCATCAAAACAACATAAATTGACAACACAACCAAGTTAAATTGAAACAAACAAAAATACAACTTTAAGCCATTGTCTGCAGTCACTTGAAACAAATTTCCAAGAAACAAAAATACATCTTTCCAAACAAACATCAACGTTGACTAAATGGAACAAAAGTAGCTAAAAAAAAAGTTCCAAATATATTAAGCCATCCATTATTCTGGCGTCACTTCAAAAGAGCAAGCTTTCATGGCCTGACTTGTTAAGAGCTGGAAAAAAACTTGCATGGCCTGAGCTGAAAACAATACAAATTGGATGGGTCTATGTCTGTTGTCTGGAGAGTTAGTTACATACCTGAGATATAAAAAATAAATATTTTTTTTGTTAAAAACAATGATTGTTCCAGCAGCTAAAATAAAATATATTGTTAACAAAAAAAATTAAAAAATAAAGTAATACCTTAGTTCAAAACATCATATTGTGGAGAATCATCATCACAATCGTAAAATATATTGGCATTGGATGGGTTTAGGTTTGCACGAGCTCCTAAAAAACAAAACAAATTATTTTAGCTAGCTATTAAATAAAAAAAATTAATAAAATAATATTTAGAATTAATTACCATCCTCTTCACTCAACAACCAACTTTGGGGACACATCAAAGCCTCCAAAGTAGTTGGATGCAGTCTGCTATGATGTGGACTAACCAATCTACCACCAGTGGTAAAAGTAGCCTCGGATGATACTGTAGACACGGGGATAGCTAAAATGTCCCTAGTAATCTTTTACAAAGTAGGAAACTTAATTCCATTTGTCTTCCACTAGCATAAGACATCAAAAGTAGTTGTTCTAGGCAACACATTTTCATCTAAGTAAAAATTCAGCTCACTCTTTGTTTTCACATTACTCGAACTCATGTTCACAAACAAATTAAACTTTGAGAGATCATCCTCCTCCTCAAAATTCATATCTCCAGCTGAAGAAGTGATATTAGAATATGAACTCCCTGCACTACTTACATTTGAGCTTGCTTTGTTTTGGTAATCACAAACTTAATCATAACAACTTTGTCGGACCTTTTTAATCTTATCTAATGCTTCACCTCCATAAATTTTAGGAAAATAATATTCAACCAGTTTCATCTTGTGTCGTGGATCTAAAACCACCGCCATTGCCATCACCTCATGAAAAACATTCCAATATTTCTGGCATTTCACCATCATTTTTGCTGCCATCATTATAATGATCTCAAGTGGGCTTTCAAGCCAAGTAGACAATGCAACTCTAATTTCACAAATTTTTTGAAAACAACAATTTGAAGTAGGACAGTTAGATCCAGAAAACAACTTTGTAGCTTCGCACATATTTCTTTCCCTCTATCCCAATCTTCATTAGTTAGCACTTTAGGATAAAGCCTCTCACGTATTTCCAACCTTGGGAACATATCTTTATATATTAAAGTGACTTGAAGCATAAGATATGTAGAGTTCCAACGAGTTTTACAATCCAAGTATAACTTTTTTTTTTTACATGGAATCTTTAATTGGCGAGCCAATTCTAATTTTTTTTTTCAATCTGATCGGTTATCAATTATACATCAACTTTTGCAATAGCATAAATCATTGTAAAATAGGGCTATTGGTCGGGTAAGTCGAACCATTGGGACTGCTAGTTTATGGCAACCAAGGTGTCTAAAATCACTTTTAGAATGATGAAGGGGTATAGAGTTTGTTTAGGTTGTCACTAAAATTAGGGAATGAAAAATGCATAAAACGGTAATTTGCGAAGAATTAAAGAGATAAAGATAATTTAAAGGGGACTAGGGAAGTGAATCCACTACCTACCCTATAAACATGCAAGTTGAGGTAAATTTAGGGGAAACAACATAAATATGTGACCATGAAATGCTACAACGCAACATTGCTACATTCCTTCAAGAAATTCATGAAATCAATGGCAAGAATAACCAATCAAAGTTACACATGCTTGAACTACCTAAACTAGTGTGTAGACTTAGACATGCTTGCTAAGCTAGAGATTATCAAGCCATCAATCATATAATAAGAGCACATGAAGTTAAAAATCAAGATTAATCCATCAAAGGGAAATCCTCAGCCATGGACTAACAAGGTTCTCATACAGCATGCCATTAAAACTATTCCACAATCTCATTTTCATTGTCAGTATGAAAAATTAAGTAATACAGCCATGAGAACATATATTTTAAGACAAGTGTAGACTCTAGATTATGGAACACCCACATATATATATCATTTTCCCCAAAATAAACCAAAAGCTAGAACATACTTACTAGAGAGGGCTTCATCACCTCCCTAGATAGGGAGTTAGCTGCTCATAGATGCACTAGAGGAAGGAGAAAGGATGAAGAGTTCCTCTATTTTCGCACCTCGAGCAAGCTAGAACTCAAAAGCCTCAAGAACACTCATTTTTCTCTCTAAAACTTAGCAAAAATATGAGATATCTCATAATACAAGCTTCAAACCTCTTATCTAGGCAACATCTTCCCTCTAACCACTCAATTTCGAGCTCCAACCACCCTAGAAGCAATCTGGACCACAAAAATTGCATAAGGAACAAGATTCAGCACAAAAACAGGAACAGGTGATCTGCTACCTGTAGATCGGCGGGCGCCTGCAGTGGCGCAGTGGGCGCCCGCGGAGGCTTGCGGTAGGGGCCCTCGAGACACTGCGGGGCCCCGCGGAGGAAGGCTTATTACTGGGGTGATTGGCGGGCGCCCGCGGTGGAGAGGCAGGCACCCGCGGAGGCTTGACTTTAACACATATTACCATTTTATTTGAATCACATGGATTGGCCCGACGACACGATCGTCATTCTGAATACAATATTGCAAAACTCAAATGCATGATGACTAAAGAAACTTAGCCCAAAAGATGGTTCCCAGCAACGGCGTCCTTTGACATTTTAAGAGATTGTCAAAACTGTTCCTTTAACCATATTCGGAGGAACCAACTTGAAAGTAAAAGAAAACAAACAAATAAAGCTAAACTATACATTATGATCTACTAATGGACTTAACTAATGCAAATAAGGGCATTTGAATATGCAATTTTTAGCGCTTATCACACCCCTAAACTTACATTTTGCTAGTCCCATAGCAAAACCAAAATATAGAAGCTAACAAAAATGACAACATTTGAAATGCTGACAGCATGCATCAATCATGAAGTGTGAAAATACCTACAAAGCTCAAATATAACTTGGAACAATAGAAAATTGGAGACAGACTCATTAAGCAGACTACCTTGCATATATGAAGCCTTGATAAAACAAAATGGCTAAACATGTTTCAACTCTCATGCATCAACATTATAGTCTATATAAATACTTCAATTGCCATTTCTTGAATAAAAATGAACTCTAACTTCAGTAAAAGTGAACCGGATTCCCAATATGCAACTTTTACCCTCTTTTTTCCAATCACAGGAACACAAGCCTTCAAATCATTGAATTTCCTTTTAAATGGGGTCTCTAAGGCATGACGTTATTCATAATACAACTTTTGTTGCTTGCTGAAAATTTATTATATAACTCAGAATGATATATACTATGGTCGTGCAATGCCGAAGTCCTTTAAGCTTTCTAACCAACCCATGTAGCAAGTGTTAGGCCAACAACTCCCAAACCGGATGGCTTTAGGGTGTTAAGTGTAGAAACACTCTTGGGGCTTAATAACTCTAATTGGCAAGGCTACGAACTCCAACGAACCATATTTATTTATTTATCTTTTTGTGAATGACCGTGTAATGTCTAAGTCCCTTAAGCTTTCTAACCAACCCATGTAGCAAGTGTTAGGTCAACAACTCCCAAACCAGATGGCTTTAGGGTGTTAAGTGTAGAGACACTCCTAGGACTTAATAACTTAAGTTGGAAATGCTACAAACTCAAACTGGTCATTGTCATTAATTATCCCTCTTTTTTTTTTTTTTTTTTTTTTTTTTTTTTTTTTTTTTTTTAAGACAAGAATCATGCCAAAGGTATCCATTCATTAGGGTCATCACCTCAAATCAACTGAGTCATGGTCAAGGTCAATTGGGTTGCATGCCTCACAATTAAGTTTCTGGTGTGCATTTGTGAAAAGTGAAGTGTAGAAGAGTATCTAATTGAAGCATTTATACAAACCAATATGAATTAACATGATCATTTCAAAAATTATTATTATTATATATATTTTTTTAATTATCATTTGCCTCTATACATAAAGTCTTAAACACATGCTTCAATGTCCAACAAGTTCCATGATTACACTATCATTGCTCCCAACAAAATGGTTTTGTTAACTTTCATGCATCAAAAAATGAGACAAAAATCATCAAAAATGAGCAAAAATGTAATAATGCACCCCCAAACTTGAATGTCACATTGTCCTCAATGTGAGAAGACAAAGGGGAAATAATGAAAAATGAAGAGTGCGACAAGAACAATAGTACCAAGTTGAAGAGGAATTGAGTGGTGGTGTAAAAGTAGGCCACTACGTGAATTCCATGAGCATGCCCCCAAACTTGGATTCTAAAACCTGTCAAAAGCATCTATACACAACAAGTATCATATGGATCTAAAAATGAATAAGAATAACTGCAATTTATTTATCTAAAAACTATTATCCACGCAAAGAAGCAAAAGTGATGCAATTATAAGTTCAAAATAAGACGGAAAAGCAAATGCCAAACGCGGCCCCAAAAGAAGTCTAAAAAGTACTACTGAGAAGGGAAATAAAAACTAGAATCATAAAGTCACTCCATCATCAGAGTGGAGGAGGAAACACTGGCATCGCCGGGGGCGTGGTCAATCAATGTCTGGAGCATGCCTTTCAAAACTTGCTGACTCTCCTGAGTCGCCTTAACGGTGCTCTCTATGCTTTCGAGGCGCATATGAAATGCATCAAGGTGAGCACTGAGATTATAATAATGAGCTTGAGTCATGACAGGCGGCGGCGGCGGCGCAACAGGGGTAGCCGGAGCAACGGGGGCATCATGAACAGGGGAAACAGGAGTTATAGGGGGAACCGGCGCACCCCAATCCAATTCTTCCCCAATTCGGACCTGACGGGATATCTTGAGCTGAACCGTGCTTGACTCCTAGACCCTAAGGTTGAAATTAAACACATCCTTCTTTTTCTCCTTATGACGCGGGGGCCGGAACCCTGCATTTTTTAGCAACCGGGTGGCAAGATATGGAAAGGGAAATGTCCAAGCGATGGAGCTGCTCGACCTGACCAAAATTAATTCATTGTAAATCTTGAGGATTTGGTCCCAGATAAGCTGCGGGACAGAAAACCAATGCTCCTTTTCAGCGGCGTAGAAGGATTTCAAAAAATCCCCCTTACGCTCAGAATGGCCTGGTATGGGAAGGACGTTCTTGGCTAGGACTGAATCTAGAAACCACAGCCGGCATGGTAAGAATAACTTATTGGTGCTTGTGGTTCGATTACCGGTATATTGATTAAGGCAAATCTCCCCCACAATGTCCGATAATGATGACTGGGTCGGAGCTTCAATATAAAGGGGCAGGCCCGCATCATCCACCGGCGATGCCAGTGGGCAAGCTAAAGCTGCAACAAGATCATCGAGGTTAAATTCGAAAGCCTCGCCATCAATGGTGGTCTTGATGATGTCTGACTCTGCACAGGAATGAAACAAGTTGGTGTAGAACAGACGGACCATGCGCGAGTAGTAAGCATGAACGCGTGGCTTGAAAAGAGAGGCGAGGCCACGTGCTCTCACTTTGCGGACGGACCATGCGGTCTTTTGATTTTGCTTAAAATCATTTTCAATGTTGAATTTTGCTTCGGGTACGATTGGCCATTCAGCCAAATTTGGAGTTGGGGGCGCATTGGAAGGCCCTTCGGATGAGCGAGCACATTTTGAAGCAACCTTGGGTGCCATTGGAGTGTAGAAAATTGGTTCAGGACTTTTTACCAACACCTGGTGTACACAAGAATTGGGAAGAGGGGCAAAATGATGTTAGAGATGTAAAAATCCCAAAAATTGAACCTATAATCAACAATACACAACCCCAACAAAGTCTACATTCTCCACAATAACAATCCCATCCTCCACAATAACAATCCCATCCTCCTTTAGTATGAAATCAAAGAAAAAAGGAAAAGAGAGAACTTACCCAATGTGGAGGAACAAAGTCCTCTTGTGCTTGATGAGAAAAGAATTGGAGGGTAAGAATGAGATGGAAGAGGGAAGGATGATGGATTGAGATGGATGAAATGGATAAAGATGAGGGAGATTGGTTAGTGGAAGAAGGTTGGTATAGGTTTGGGGTGAGGGTTTAGAGAGAGAGAGAAAGAGAAGGAGGGGTTATTACATGACAAAATGGGCTTGAAAGCCTATTTTGTAAACAACAGCGCACTCGGCGGGCGCCGACGGGGCGATGGCGGGTGCCCGTGGAGCTTGGAAGCTTTACTAGCACGAATGGCGGGCGCCCGCGGTGGCGCGGCGGGCGCCTGCGGATGCTACGGGGCTCACTGCCTATTCTCGCGGGGGCCCGCGGGGACACGGCGGGCGTCCGCGAGGCTTCTTCAGATGCTGCCTTGTGCAGCCTAGTTCAGCTTGGAAAGCTCGGGATGTGATCACCAGCAACTTAAACATGAAATTTGAATTATGGAGGGTCCTAGTCATTGTGTAGAATCGCCGGGACAGGATTGGGCGCTCAATGGCCCAAGAGGGAGTCACAAAATTCGAAAGTCATTTAAACTTTGGATTAGACAGGAAAAATGCCTAAATAACCTTGAATACTTCCAGAAATGGTACAGAGACCTGAAAATGATGAAGAAAACCGAATGTGACCGCCGGAATGCTAGATGAGACGATTCCGAAAGAATGCACATTTTCGGTTAAACTTAACGAATTCCCGGAAAATTCTTGGCACATTGGCACACGGAAGAGGGAAGCTCGGAAGATGAAAGAATTGCTTTCCAAGAGTGCTAACTTTTATGTCGATAGCTAGACGAACCGAGATTAAGATTTCGCATTAGTCCTTGTAAATCAGGTCTGTTAATAGGACTTTGTCTACTTTGCGAATTGGGACTATGCCATCAACATAAGGCTTAAGCCGTTGGCCATTAACCTTAGAGAGAGATCCATCAGTAGGGTCTTGGAGCTTGATTACACCATGAGGAAAGACAGAAGTGATGATATATGGACCATCCCACCATGAACTGAGTTTACTGGGAAAGAGTTTTAAGCGAAAATTGAAAAGCCAAAATTTTTGTCCAGGGGCAAAAGACTTGTTGACAATGTGTTTGTCATGAAAAAGCTTTAGTCTTTGCCTTATAGATTTTGGCGGTTTCATACGCATCATTTCGAATTTCGTCAAGCTCATTGAGCTGCAATTTGCGAGTAGAGCCGGCTTGTTTGAGATCAAAGTTGAGCCTTTTTGTGGCCCAATAGGCGCAGTACTCTAATTCGACTGGGAGATGACAAACTTTTCCAAAGATAAGCCAATATGGCGACATGCTGATGGGCGTCTTATACGCTGTCCGGTAGGCCCAAAGCGCATCGTTTAGTCTTAATGACCAATCTTTGCGGTCCAGTTGAATCATTTTTTTCTAGGATATGCTTAATCTCATGATTATATACTTCCACTTGACCACTCGTTTGGGGATGGTAAGGTGTAGCAACCTTATGAATGATCAAGTATTTAGAAAGGACGGATTTGAGGTAGCGATTTCGGAAATGAGATCCTCCGTCACTAATAATGGCCTTAGGCATACCAAACTGACTGAAGATGTTTGATTAAACAAACTTGACCACAACTTTATAATCGTTGGTTTTGGTAGCTTTAGCCTCAACCCATTTAGACATGTAATCCATCGCTACGAAGATATACTCATAGCCATAAGAACATGGAAACGGTCCCATGAAATCAATGCCCCACACATCAAAAATTTCTATGATTAAGATGGGGGTAAGGGGCATCATGTCTCTTCTAGACATAGAGCCAAGCTTTTGGCAACGCTCACAAGATTTACAGAAGTTGTAAGCATCCTAAAACAAAAAAGGCCAATAGAATCTGCTTTGAAGGACTTTGTCAGCGGTCTTCTTGGCACTGAAGTGACCCCCACAAGCAAGAGTGTGGCAGAAATTTAGGACACTTGTGAATTCATTTTCAGGAATGCATCTCCGGATGATTTTGGTTTGGGTAATATTTGAACAACTCCAGATCCTCCCAAAAGAAATTTTTAACTTGGGAGAAGAACCGGTCTTTTTCTTGTTTGGACCATTGGGATGGAATTTTTCCTACCGCCAGATAGTTGACAATATCTTCGAACCAAGGAAGACTTGAATGAGAAATCTGAAATAGTTGCTCATCCGGGAAGGAATCGCGAACCGTAGCAAATTCAGAGGATTTCTCAATAAGTAAGCGAGAGAGATGGTCGGCAACAACATTGTCTAATCCCTTTTCGTCCCGAATCTTAATGTCAAACTCTTGGAGTAAGAGTATCCATCGGATGAGGCAGGGTTTGGTCTCTTTTTTGGTGAGCAAATGCCTTAGAGCGGCATGGTCTGAAAAGACAATGACCTTGGATCCAAGAAGATAAGAGCGGAATTTATCCAAGGCGTACACTACAGCTAGCAATTCTTTTTCAGTGGTGGTGTAATTTAACTGAGCATCTGAGAGAGTCTTGCTAGTATAATAGATAACATGCGGAAGCTTATCCACACGCTGGCCCAAAACTGCACCTAATGCATAATCGGATGCATCACACATGATCTCAAATGGAAGAGACCAATTAGGCGGTTTCATGATTAGGGCGGATGAGAGAAGAGTACGAAGTTTCATAAACGCTTCCAAACAAGCCTCATCAAAATTGAACGGAACATCCTTGGCAAGAACATTACACAAGGGCCGAGAGATTTTGCTAAAATCTTTGATGAAGCGACGATAGAAACCAGTATGGCCAAAGAAGGAGCGAATTTGTCGGACAGAATTTGTAGGAGGAAGATTAGAGATCAATTCGACTTTGGCTTTGTCAACCTCAATTCCTCTTTTTGAAATGACATGTCCCAAGACAATGCCTTCTTGTACCATAAAGTGACTCTTCTCCCAACGTAGAATAAGATTTGTCTCCTTGCATCTTTGAAGCACAAGAGATAGATTTTGGAGACATGAGTCAAAGGAAGATCCAAAGACAAAAAAATCATCCATGAACACTTCCAAAAACTTTTTGACCATATCGAAAATATGGGCATCATGCACCTTTGGAAAGTTGTCGGTGCGTTGCATAGCCCAAAGGGCATGCGTCTATAGGCAAATGTTCCAAAGGGGCATGTGAATGTGGTCTTTTCTTGATCTTGAGGATCAATTGCCACTTGGTTATAGCCGGAATAACCATCAAGGAAATAATAGTAGCTTTGGCCGGCTAACCGCTCGAGGATTTGATCAATGAATAGAAGTGGGAAATGATCCTTCCTAGTGGTACAATTGAGTTTCCGGTAGTCAATGCATACACGCCACCCGGTGGTGGTGCGTTGCGGCACGAGTTCTCCTGTTGAATTCTCAACAACGGTAAGGCCGAATTTCTTGGGAACAACTTGAGTGGGGCTTACCCACTTGTTATCAGAGATGGGGTAGATGATTCCTGCATCTAGAAGTTTGATCACCTATTTCATGACCACTTCCTTCATGTTGGGATTCAACCGGCACTGCACCTCTCTAGAAGGTTTAGCGTCGTCCTCCAAATAAATGCAGTGCTCAAATCAGCCACTGCCCAGCCAATACCTTCTTTGTCCTCTTGTAGCACTGCTAAAAGGTTATTTTCTTAGTCCTTTAAAAGGTCCGATGCAATGATGACTGGAAGAGTTTGACTCGCACCAAGAAACATATACTTGAGGTGGGCCGGAAGCGGGTTTAACTCAAGTTGCGGTGGCGATTTTAAAGAAGGAACCGGAGGAGTAGTATAGAGTTGAGGAAATGGTTCTTTTGGCATCTTCCAAGGGGGAAAGTCCATGATAGCACCTATGTTGAGCAACAAATTCACTTCTTGGATGGCTTGGTCAATATCAAAGTTCGAGAGATCAAAATGAGACATGCAAGTTTCCAAAGGATCTTTGCTTAGAATGAAGGGGAGAGATTCTTCAACCACTTCATCGACCAGATCAATAAGGAAACAATCATCCTCTTCGGAAGGATGTTGAGTGGCATGGAAAATGTGGAGTTTAACTTGCATATTTCCAAAGGCGATGTCCATTACCCCGGTTTGGCAATTAATTGATTTTTTAGCCATAGCTAAGAACGGCCTACCAAGGATCACGGGAATATGCTTCTTTGGATCATGAACCGGTTCCGTGTCAAAAACCACAAAGTCTACCGGGAAGTAGAATTTATCCACTTTGATTATGACATCTTCAAGAATGCCCCGTGGATGCTTGACCGATCTATCGGCAAGCTGTAAGACCACGGAGGTTGGCTTAAGATCTCCCAACCCAAGTTGTAAGTAAACTGAATATGGAATCAAGTTTACACTAGCTCCTAAGTCAAGGAGGGCTTTTTCTATCTTGTTGTCACCAATGACACACGAGATTGTTGGGGTTCCCGGATCCTTATACTTTGGAGGAGCACTGTGTTGAATGATTGCACTTACATTTTCGGTCAATCTTACTTTCTTTGGCAAATGATTTTTGGAGGTGCGCTTTTGAGTGCACAAATCCTTGAGGAATTTAGCATAGGGGGGATT
Organism: Cornus florida; assembly: GCF_030987335.1. NCBI lineage: Eukaryota > Viridiplantae > Streptophyta > Magnoliopsida > Cornales > Cornaceae > Cornus > Cornus florida. The sequence continues at coordinate 72,710,278 of NW_026775573.1, read as the reverse complement.
TGCTTTATAGTATCCAAGAGAGGAAAGTTGATCTTTACTTGCTTGAAGACTACCCACATGTCTTATATTTTACAATTTTTGTTCCCAAACTGTGTCGACTCTTGGAGACGTTGAGGAAACGGAGCCTTAGGCTCATAAGAAGTCTCCACATTTGGGGCAACAAGCTTGGAATTTTCAGCATTAGACTTTGGAAATTCAGGAGTGAGATTTGGATTTTTAGGAGGAAGAACTTCTTCATTGTTTCTTCCATCAACCTTGTTATCCACAACTCGACCACTCCTAATGGTGGTGATTGCTTGGACTTGTTCATGAATTGGCCCACTCGGAGGAGGGGTTTCGTCAATCACATGAATCCCTCTAGGATTCTCACTAGGTTGAGTGGGAAGCTTCCCCTTATCTCTTTGAAGAAGTTGGTTCATTGAAGTGGCTATTTGCCCCACTTGATTCTCAAGTTTTGTAATACCCCTAGTTTTAAAAAGGGATATAAAAGGAATTTTTACTATTTATTTTATTGTTTTTATTATTTCTTTTATTTTTAGTGGTTTACGTGGCTTCATATTATTTGTTAATTTGTATATTTGCTTGTTTTTCATTAATTGATTAATAGTTTTATTTAGGTGGATGGTTATTTAATTGACTTGTTTGATTAATTGATTATTTCTTTGTATTTTTGTTTTCTTTAATTAAATTATGTAGTTTTTAATTGTGTAAATTTTTTATTGGTTTTTGAATGTAATTAATTGGATTAATGGAATATTCCTAGTTGTAATGAAAAATAGGGTTTAGTCTCTTACTATCTCACGCCGACTAAACTGGGCCTCAATTAGGTTTTCTATGGTGGATTAAAATTGGGCTTAGGGTTTTGATTAGTGCCTATATATATACTATAGTATGTCTTCAAAAAGGGTTAGGAACCCTATATACGTACAGTGTTGATAGAGAGAAAACAGAGAGAATAACAGAGAGTTACAAGGAGAATTATAGAGAGAGATAAAGGGAGGAAGTCTAGGGTTTTGCCTTAGGCTAGGGTTGAACCAGGGAGGATGAGGAGTAGTGGTTGGCTTGTGGATAAAACCAAGAGCAACAGAGGTGGAACGGTCGTCAAAGATTTCATCGAAAAATTCAGAAACGGTTAAGGCAAGTTCTATTCTGTCTCTCTCCCTTTGGCTTGCGATCTGTGCATACTTAGATGTTCTCTAGGATCTTAAATGGATATGAATTGAACCTTGCATGCTTAATACGTGTAGAATTGCTCATCTGTATGTGTTTTAATTTGCTCTTGAGTTTGGTCTTGCAAGTTTAGGTTTCACTGTTTGATCTTACTGACTAAGGAATCGGTAATTATTTTCATTATCATATTTAATGTAAACTATCTTAAATAAATGATGGAAGGGATGTTGGATGAAGTATAGACTGTTAGGATCACTTTGATGAAAAACAAAATGGGTGAAAGCGGCCGGAGACGAAGCAGAAGGCCGGAGGAGGTTCAGGTTTTTTTTTTTTAAAGATTGAGCCTGCTCTTTTTTTTTTTTTTTTTTTTTATTGAGCCTGCTCAATATGTTTGGAGCCAGCTCTTTTTTTTTATTTGAGCCTGCTCAATGTTATTTGGAGCCTGCTCTTTTTTTTTTTTTATTTTTTATTTTTTTTAATTGAGCCTGCTCAATGTTTATTTTAGATAGGTTCCCTTTTATGCGTGAAATTTGGACTGTTGGCACACTGTTTGGTTAAAATTGGTTATTCTGAACTGTGTTGGGTTATTAAGATGATTTTAAATATTAATTCATGGAGTATTAAAGCCCTAGGATGTAATAATTTATTTATATGCTAACGTTTTAAATTGTAGGAAATCTAAAATAAGTAGTATGCTGTTCACGGATGTAACGGACATGAAGGATTTAATTGCTCAAACTGTGTCTAGCATTTAAATGGATTGTAACATGGTTTCCAAACATTATATTATGCTATATTAGAGCCCACATTGAATAAATTAATGTCTTTGTGCTCATGGATTTAACCGTAGGAAAGTTTAACCGATTTTGCATGCTGTTAACGAATAAGCAGTATTAAATTGGTTAGTTTTATTTTAGAAATTTAATGGACTGTAGAATGGTTTATAAATCATGTTCTAGAGGCATAGTAAAGTCATATACATGTTGGATTTTGTTATGGTTATCCTGGATTTTATTTGATAAATTAATAAATTATATTCTATCAAATTACATGAATATGAGTCTGGATTTTAATTGAAGAATTGTTAAATTATATTCTATCAAGTACATCAATGTTGGTCTAGATTCTAATCGTAGAATTGGTAAATTATATTCTATCAATTTCATGTATGTATACTGGATTTATTTTAAACTGACGAACTATTAAACTTTGTCTCATCAGTTATATGGATATTGTTATGGATTTTTAGTTGATGAACTATTTAAATTTTGCCTTATCAACTATATAGATTATGTGGATGATATTTGATGTACTAGTTAAAGTGTTGCATCATTTATGGATCATATGTATGGTATGCACCGGTATGGGACGGTGGTATACGGAGGGACGGATTAGATCAAAACGCTAATTCCAACCCGTTCATACATACGGAATGGATTAACTAAAACAGTTAAATCCTACATGGTTTCATGTCCTGTCAACTAAAACAGTTGAACGACATATTGAATGGTTGTTTATATTTTCTGTTAGTAGAATGGATAGGGATTTTATTAAAACATTTAAATCCCAATTTTATGTCGTGTCATGGCGACGAACTGTTGAGCGGCACTACATTGGTTTGGATGAGAATTTATATATATATAACTTATGATACCGCGATCTGAGCTTGAGTCTCATAGTCGACGGTTAGGGAGCGTATATGCAGTAGGATGCGTAGCTAGCTATGTTGGTTGAGGTATACCCTGTTAGGCTTAAGTAGTCATGCCCACTCAGGTGCATTTTTGCATGTTGCCTTCTATTCAAGTTGAGACCCTCAGCATAGCCTAGTGAGAGTCCTGTAGTGTGGTTATATATATATATCTATTTACGGACTATATATATATGGTTGAGACATCTAGGATGTATCTGCGTATCGGGCCTTTGTTTGGATTGTAGTTAGGATAGAACTTATTCGTGGGCCTGACCCACTATTATTTTTCAGGTAACAGACGGTATAAGGTTTTAGAGCTTGTTCGTGCTGAGTAGAGACGACTACTCACTCTACCGATGACCTAGGCGGTTCGTGTATGATTTGGCATTAGATTCCTTTCCGGTGGTTCATTTCTCAGTGTTGATTTTATTAGGGGTCCACCAGATGGATTCCCGAGTTATATTAGAATTGGAGAAGTTGGATGTATCAGATTAATACTTTATTTATAAAAATTTATTCTGAGGTTTTCAGTTTTGGTTTATCATTCTAGTTTCTTTTCAGAAATTTATTTATTCCTGTTTTATTAATTGTATTCTGTGTTCGTTTATTGCCAATTGGTTTGATATCCTTGGGTAATCGGGCGTGGGCCTGGCTAACCCGCATTCGGAAATCCGGGGGTATCACAAGTTTAGCAATAGACTGAGTATGAGAGTAAACCATTTGGAGAGTGGTCTGCAATAATGTCAAGAGTTGCTTGTTGGATTCCATCATTTGCTTGTTTTGAGATTCCATCATTTGCTTGTTTGCAGCTAAAATCTCATCAGTTGGAAACGCAGGAGGTTGATTAGAGACATTCGGATTATAAGGGGGATGGTAGCTTGACGAGGCCTGAAATGGCCTATTTTGAAATTGAGAAGGGGGCTGATTTTGATGCCCTTGATTCTGAAAGTTCGAATTTTGTGGGGCGGGTTGCCTCCACGAAAAATTCGGATGATCTCTCCAGCCTGGATTATAGGTATTAGAATAAGGATTGTTTCCGGGTCTGGAAAACATCACATTTGCTTACTCATGATTAGGATTAGGAAATTGCTCCGGTGTGGGGCAATCTTCCAAGAGATGGAAGGGACTCGTGCATGATGCACACACCGCACTTGCAGAATTTTGAGACAAAGAAAGAGAGAGATGTGTTGCCATTAATTGATAGAATTTATGAGCTATGGCATCCACTTGAGAAGATTCTTTCCTCATTGTTTTTGGTTGACAAGGATTGGTGTTCTGAGATTTGGTTGAGATCAGAGCCCTACAAGAATTGTGTTGCAAAGAATTTTCACTCAAATTCTCGAGTAAGGTCCAAGCCTCGTCCGCATTCTTAGACATGAACATCCCTCCACATGAGGAGTCAACCATGAGTCTATGTGGTTCGGTTAAACCATCATAAAAGGCTTGCACTAATTGCCATTTTGGAATTAGATGGTGCAGACACTTTCTAAAGAGATCTTGTAATCTTTCCCAAGTCTCATGGAGTTGTTCTCTATCAATTTGAGAAAAACTAAGAATGGAACGCCTCATTTGATTGGTTTTACTCACCGGATAGTATTTCTTTAGAAATTCTTGTTGCAATTGGGCCCATGATGTTATGGAGTTTGCAATAAGGGAGGCCAATACTTTGCCCTATCTTTCAAGGAGGATGGAAATAGATGCAAGTGGAATGCATTCTCAGGGAAACCCCTCATTTTGATGGTAGACCAGATTCCAAGGAATTCATCAAGATTCTTATAGGGATCCTCATTGTCAAAGCCGTGGAAGGATGGAAGCATTTGAATTATACTAGATTTGATTTCATATTGAGTGGCTTCGATATTTGGCATCACTATGCAAGAGGGAGAAGCATAAGTGGTAGGGATGAAATGGTCCCGAAGAGTCATGGGAACCACGTTTGGAATTTCAGCCCCATTATTGTTGATTCCCTCATTCCCCAATTTTTTTTCATTACCGGCCATTGTATTAAATTCAAGTTCAATTTCTCTTGTGCTAGCAGATTCCCTAAGGTTTCTTCTAAGAGTCCTTTCAAGTGAATTTATGTCAACTAGCGAGTCAAGAGTCGGTAAGGAAAGTGATCTACGACCAAACATCAACAAATCATAACACAATCAAGACAATAATGCATCACCATAACCTCCACATACGATGTTTCCGTTCTCCTCAATTATTAAAAATAGAAATTAAATGGCCACGACAAGGACCGACGCTTTGCAATATAGAGAAACAATAAATAGCCTCGACAAGGGCTTCACAATTTAACTATCTTTAATTTAACCACATGCAAGATATTCACGACCTTGAGACTAGAACTTCGAAAACTTACCTGAAGTCGTCTAGATTTACAAATTTGCTAGCCTCCGCTCAGTAAGCCTTGAGTACCTAGAATCTCACTAGAATACTTGAAACGCAAATTAGTCGAAACCAACAAGAAAATATCCACAAGACACAAATTCACAATCAAACCAAAGTTAATCCTAAAACCTCAGTTACAAAACCGATTACAATCCCCGGCAACAGCGCCAAAAATTGATCGGTTGTCAATTATAACACAAATCATTGTAAAATAGGGCTATTGGTTAGGTAAGTCAAACCACTGGGACTGCTAGTTTATGGCAACCAAGGTGTCTAAAATCACTTTTAGAATGATGAAGGGGCATAGAGTTTGTTTGGGTTGTCACTAAAATTAGGGATTGAAAAATGCATAAAACAGTAATTTGCGAAGAATTAAAGAGATAAAGATAATTTAAAGGGGACTAGGGAAGTGAATCCACTGCCTACCCTATAAACATGCTAGTTGAGGTAAATTTAGGGGAAATAACATAAATATGTGACCATGAAATGCTATAATGCAACATTGCTACATTCCTTCAAGAAATTCATGAAATCAATGGCAAGAATTACCTATCAAAGTTACACGTGCTTGAACTACCTAAACTAGTGTGTAGACTTAGACATGCTTGCTAAGCTAGAGATCATCAAGCCATCAATCACATAATAAGAGCACATGAAGTTAAAAATCAAGATTAATCCATCAAAGGGAAATCCTAATGTAATGACCCGGATTTTCACGGATATTTTTTTTCCGTTGTCTTTCCTTTCTGAGTTCAGTTCCTCTTTGCTTAGTGTCGTCTTGAGTGTTCTGGAGTGATTTATGAGACTCTTTTATGTGGATTGACAACTTCCTTTAAGGACCGAGTCGTTTCCACATTTTTCGACACTATTCACTTTTCGTCCTTTTCCCTATTTCGTCCTTTTCCCTATATTGTCTTTTCCCCGTTTGACACTTTGTTGGTGTAACCATACTTCTTGTGTTCAGAGTTGGTTTTTGACTTCATGTATCTCCATCTTGAGTGGTTTCCACGAAATACGTATCTTTACTTTTGCAAGAAAGTACTCTGGTTGCTCTTGGTGTTGATAGGGGCATGGATGCAAAGTTCTTTGAAATTATTTTCTTTTCTTGGGGTGTTTTTCATAAATATCTTTTGAAGATATTTTATTTTACGGGTTTTTAAGAAAATATTTTTGGAAGATATTTTCATTCTGGGCCATTAGTGCAGTTTTCACTTTTTGGAGGGGCCATTGTGCAATTAATGAAAGTTATTACTAAATGCCTTGTTTTGAGCCTGGATCCTCATACGGGATTCATTTTCACTTTTCGTTGAGTCGTGTACTCTTAGAAATTCCTTCTGGTCATTGTTTTCCAGTTTCAGGGTTTTTGGCCCCGATTAGTGCCAAACTTGTTTGGGGCATAAATTTCTGCTCGGGACTCAGTTTTTGACGCTATTTCTTCCGTTGTTCATATTGTCTCATTTTAAATCTTTTTTGTTCATAGAGTTTTGTCATTTGAGCGCGTCTGCTCAAATTTCACTTTTTCAGACCCGGCGGGGCCCGTTCGGGGCACTTTTTGAGATTTCTACAAAAGGGGGGTGAGATATATTTTTTTTTCATCTTCCCCACTCTCTTGCACGACCTGAAGCTTCCATGGCAGCCCAAGGGAGGCTGCCACCTTCTCTCTCCTCTTTTGAGCTTCATTCCTTCGTCAGTACATAGAAGGGCCTTTGCGTTTAGTGTTCGTGTTGACTACATGCTTCTTTCACCCTTATTAGAACCCATTTCTGACCATTCTTTGAGTTTGGGTTTGAAGTCAAGTTATGATTTTGATGGGGCTTTCTTGGGGGTTATATGCACGGTGTAGTCTCCGACAAAACCTAGAAGTTTCGTCGGATTCGGAGCGGTTTCCATTTGGTGGCTTTTGAGATTTTCATCTCAAATTGAGGTAGGGGATGTTCTAGGCTTTTGTGTGTATTGTATTGAATGTTTAGCATGATTATACAACTTAATTGCATGCCTTGTATCAATTCTAGAAAATTAGTATTAATTATTTCTTTGTATGAAATTTAATTCACAAGGATGTGTATAACTTAGAATGGAATTGTGGCATGCTAGAAAATCATGTTTTAATATGTTTGTTAAAATATATTAAATTGGGATTAATTGAATAAGAATTGCACTTTTTATTTAATATTTATCTTTGGTGAATGATTAAATCCCATGGCCATATTTTTCATGAAATGAACTTGTAGTATGCTTTTAAATTAAGTCTTAGCATGTTTGTTAACATACTTTAATTTGAGAGTATTTGGACAAGCATGAAAATCTAGAGATTTTAAATTAAATGATTAATTAAAATCTATTTAATGGTTCCCTTGGCCCAATTAAGTTTTTTACTTGATAATCATGATGACTAGGACTTGTGTACTAGTATATATTAAATTGAGACCATTTGAAGTTGCTTTGAAATTTAGAAGTTTAATTATCATGATATAATTAAATTCTACCTTGTTGTGCCATTGGCCTAATTTAGATTTTAGTGAATGTATGTATATACTATGCTATATTGTATAATATGCATTGATTAGGGGCCATTTGATTGAGATTTGAAAGTTAGGGAATTTAATTAGTTTATTTGATTAAATTCCGTTTCTATTGCTTTAATGATTAAATCTTGAAATTGGCATTGATAGTATGTTTGAAGCATGATTTTAGACTTGTAATAGATTTATAAATTATGTTTTCAATATTGGATTATATTGTTATAGCGTGTAGTGAATCGCACACTGAAGATTCGATATGTGATGTTATTATAGCGCGTAACGAATCGCGCTCTGAAGATTCGACATTGTCATCCTATAGTTGTTGTGGATTTAGAGCATGTGTTGTGTGGTTACAACCTACTTGTGCATAAAGGTAGTTTCGTATACCATTTAATACATATATAAGTTGTTAACTTATTTATTTTGGAGTTGCTTGGGACATTGTTAAGCTATGATGGCTAGGGTTTGGCTCTAGTACGGGGACAAGAGTCCTCTAAGTCAAAAGTTCGCGCGTTGGGTAGGCTGCCTGGGGGTTAGTAGCTCCAAATTTGCCTTGTCTCGGCAGAAATCCGAGCTGTGATGTCCAAGTCTTCCACTATTTGATGTCGCTTTCAATTCCAAGTTGACAACCAATGTTTAATTGTGACTTATGGTGTTGGTAATTGGCAATTTGATGTTGTTAAGTACATCCATACTAAATTGATATATTTAGTTGATTTCAGACTTTTAGATTGCTAGTTGATAACCTAGAGAATCTATGTCTTTATGTGTGGTATTAGATATTCTAATTATGCTAAATTGTTATATTTAGTTGATGTTGCATTTTAGACTTCAAGTTGATAACCTTGAGAACCACTATGTTGTTGCTTTGTGTAAGCATGCTCCTATGTTGCTTTGTGTAAGCATGACCCTATGTTGTTAAAATTGCATGAATGAGGTGATTGATGCTAGAAATGATCTTAGGTGGCTAGGATGCTCCCTGAGTCTCACCTTGACATAGACATTAGGTGGAATGAACCACAATAATTAAATCATGCAACTTGTAAAACTTTAGGTTGATGCATGCTCATTTCCTACGAGTAGCTTTATGTTACTCACCCCTACGATACTGGGGCATATTTCAGGTACAGGGTACAAGATTGGAGATCGCAATTGCTTGGGTGATTTGCTGAGTTGAGCTTCTTTAGAAGCATTCTTGTTCACATGCAAGTGTTAGCATGTTCATGATTTGTCTATGAAATGTAATTTTTCTAACTTGGAGGTTTGACATGTCAAATGTTGTAAATGTATTGTAATGAGGCCATGGGCCATTGTAGCACATCTATTTTATCATATTACATACACTTGCATGCTCACTTTGGCAAACAATACATTCCTTGATGAAACAAGAACTCGAAGTAGCATTTTTAGGGAGTTTTACCCTATTCTGTTCTAGGGGCATTTCAGGTATTTTATAATGCATTTTTTTCATTTTTCCTCACGAGTCACGTAGAAAACTTGATTTTGAGGGGGGTTTCTTTTGTGTTTTTCTAGAAAACATCATCTTGGCCCTCAAAAATCCATATTTTTCCAGAAAATCCTTGCTACCAGGTTTTGCAAATTTTTAGTACAAATGTAGTTGGTACTATTCATCGACTTTTTTTTGAAAATCGTCATGACCGATCTGAAACTTCTGGAGGTCTTGTGGGTGTATTTTAAGAGTGCTTTTTCAATTTAGGCCATTTTAAAACCTCTCGAAACCCTATTTCCAAAACTTGGGCAGTAGCTCGGATTATTTTTTTTCCTCTTGACCTGATTTTCTTGGGGGCAGTCTGGGAATTTTACAATGCATTTTTTTTGTTTCCATTCATGATTGGGGTAGGAAACTTGATTTTAGGGGGGGTTTCTTCTTTGAGTTTTTCCAAAAAAGTCCGTTTAGATGCCCGTTTTTACTCTCAGTTGCAGCAGTGGTGGGTTGTCCTCGTCGGGCCGCCACGACATCATTTTTGTTTTTGACCTTTCTCCCCCGTCCGGACTCCAAATTGAGTAAACATTTTTTTGAACTGGACTAATTTGTCATTTTCTTTCTAGCGGTGTGCTCGATAGCACCTGAATCCACTTTTTGCAAAATGATCATTTTGCCCCTAGGTTCTTTTTGTCCGTTTTTGAAACGACACTTCTGCATTTGTTTCCTTCGGGTTCCGTGACCTCATTGAGGGTCACATTAGTGTCTTAGAGACGTATTGTATCTATAGAGACCGTTGTTTCACCTTTCGCTTCCGCATTTTGGATCCATTATCGGGTCATCTTTTGGTCATCACTGAAGCACCGGGTTTACAAAACTTGGGCCGTCACACCTAAGCCATGGACTAACAAGGTTCTCATACAAAATACCATTAAAACCATTCCACAATCTCATTTTCATTGTCACTATGAAAAATCAATTAATATAACCATGAAAACATACATTCTAAGACAAGAAAATAAATTCAACATGATCGTTTATATCAAATTTAGTTCATTACATCAAGTGTAGACTCTAGATTATGGAACACCCACATATATACAACATTTTCCCCAAAATAAACCAAAAGCTAGAACATGCTTACTAGAGAGGGCTTTATCACCTCCCTAGATAGAGAGTTAGTTGCTCATGGATGCACTAGAGGAAGGAAAAAGGATGAAGAGTTCCTCCATTTTCACACCTTGAGCAAGCTAAAACTCAAAACCCTTAAGAACACTCATTTTTCTCTCTAAAACTTAGCAAAAATATGAGATATTACATAATACAAGCTTCCAACCTCTTATCTAGGCAACATCCTCCCTCCAACCACTCAATTTCGAGCTCCAACCACTCTATAAGCAATTTGGACCACAAAAATTGCATAGGGAACAAGATTCAGCACAAAAACAGGAGCAGGTGATCTGCTACCTGCAGATCGGCGGGGGCCCGCGAGGCGCTGGCGGGTGCCTGCGGGCTCTCAACATCCGAGTAAGCTCACTGGACAAAACGGCGGGCGCCCGCGGAGGCTTGCGGCAGGTGCCTGTGAGACACTGCGGGGCCCCGCGGAGGAAGACTTGTTACTGGGGTGATTAGCAGGTGCCCACGGTGGCGCGGCGGGCGCCCGCGGAGGCTTGACTTCAACACATATCACCCTTTTATTTGAATCACATGGATTGGCCTGACGACATGATCGTCATTCTGAATACAATGTTGCAAAACTCACATGCATGATGACTAAAGAAACTTGGCCCAAAAGACGGTTCCCAGCAACGGCGTCCTTTGATGCTTCAAGAGATTGTCAAAACCGTTCCTTTAACCATATTCAGAGGAACCAACCTGAAAGTAGAAGAAAACAAACAAATAAAGCTAAACTATACATTATGATCAACTAATGGACTTAACTAATGCAAACAAGGGCGCTTGAATATGCAATATTCGGCGCTTATCACAATCCTACCCGGAGTTACTGTTCAAAAATACAAACTATCACGGATTCTTTCAATCTCGTCCCCTATTAGTTCTAACCCATCTTTCACAATTAAATTCAAGATGTGTGTACAACATCTCATGTGAAGAACCTTCCTCTCAAATAAGAGTGTACTTGGAATCTATCTTGTCTAAGAGACAACCAATCATGGCATCATTTGTGCTGCAATTATCTAAGGTAATGGTACTCAACTTTCTCTCAATATTCCAGTCTAACATGGTATTAATAAGTACTTCAGTAAGAATTTCCTTATTATGTGGAGCAGGCACATATGTAAACCTAAAGCATAATAAAACAAAAAATATGCATAATTAATAAACAAATAATACCTACTCACATTTATTAACATAAACTAAGAATCATTTTTTAGTATAAAATATATTTCTAATAGATAGAAATAAATTTCTAATAGATACAATATATAATAAATTTACCTCAAAATTCTTTGTTGCAATTTCCATGAATCGTTAATAAAGTGAGATGTTACCGCCATAAAACCTTTCTTTAAGTGATTACAAGTCCACATATCTAAAGTAATGGAAACTCTACCATGAAGCTCCTCCATAAATTTGCTTATTTTAGCCTTCTCAAAATCATATATCTTTAAAATGTCACTCTTGATTGTGTTTCTTTAACCATATTAAACAATGGTTGAAGATTATTAAGAAACTTTCAAAAATGAGAATGGTTAACCATGGAGAGTGGATACTCATGTAATATGATCATGCAAGCAAGCTGATGTCGTGAGACATTTTGATCAAATACAAAATTACGGTATTCCACTTGTGCTTTACTAGTGCCTTGATTCTTTGTAATATTGGATAGCAAAACAAATTGTCTCAAGTCACCATTTTTCTTCCGTTTCTTGCAAATTTTCATATGGCCATGCAAGCTCTTGGTTCCTGATAAGTGCTGAAAAATGCGTATTTAAACCCCTTAAGCTTAGGCATTCTAGCACCTTTATCTATCTTACTTTACCGTTTTAGATTGATTTCATATTATTTCCATTTTCAGGCACTTATCCCGAAAATAAGCTAACTCAGCCAAATAAGAGCTTAATTGAAGCAATTCTGGGATTAAGCAAAGAAAGGAGCAAAGTGGAGAAAGAAGAAAGCAAATGAAGCCAAAGGTGGGAAGCAGCAAAGTTCGATCGATCCAACTTCAAGGTTCGATCGATCGAACAATGATCAATCTCAGCACTTCAAGATAGATCAAAGCCTTGGCCCAAAAGCATAAAGTCCAAAAAGTTTGATCGATCTAACACCACCCTTCGATCGATTGAACACTTTTGTCCTTATTCAAATGATTGATCCTATCCACAGCTGTACCACCCACTAACCACTTTTGTCCTTTTCCCATAAATATCTCCCAAAATATCTCGGATTTATCTTTTCCCAAAAAGCTCAACCAGTTGGATCGATCCTGCCTAAGTTCGATGGATCTCAGCTAGTTCGATTGATCCAAGTCCAAGGTTCGATCGATCGACCTTCCTCCAGTGCGAAAAAGTTAAATTTCCATCTCATTGAAAGTTGTCCTTTATCCAATCATTAGGGAATATTGTGTGCACGACCCCAACTCATTTTGGGTGTTATTTTGACCTACCTATATAAGGATAAGGATTGCTTTTTACAAAGGAGGCTAATATCATTTTCACATTATCTCTTGGAGAGGAAGCTTAGAGGAAGAGCTGGCTAGAGACACCATTGGAGTTCTTCATCAACAAGGAGCAGATTTCAATCATGGAGTTAGCCCTTGAGGGTTGGAACAACATCACCATGAGTGGCTAGACATCCTCTTGGGGATAGAGTTAGCCCCAAACATGCTTTCTATATCTTAATCTTGTGTATTATTGAGGGATTAGTGTTGTAATTGATGTTTTGACACTTTGATATATATAGATCTTGTTTATTCAATGATTTATGTTGTTTAATGCTTCCAATTGATCATTTCATTCTATTCATATGTCTGTGTATGCTAGAGTAGATGTTTATGTGCTTGTCTCTAGATTTTGTGTTATTGATGCATGTCTATGTGTATTGATGCTATAGATTTGGAAATTTTCAAAACATAGTGCTTAAAGGAATGCTCTTGTGATTCTCTTGATGGTTCATACTTATTCCTTGATGGATTGTGCCTCTCCCCTAGTTTATTTTCATGCTAGTAGTGTAGATGTAGTGTAATTGTAGTGCAGTGTTAAATGGGAGAACAATCTATGCTTGTTGTTTGATGATCCAAGCTTTTGAATGCAAGTAGCATATATCTCTATCCTTGTGTTGTATTTGGATTGTGAGCTTAATTAAAGGATTAATGACTTATTTTGATTTATTGTGCCTTTCACATGATGTTTAGACAATACATGCTTAATTGATCATCCTTGCTTGTTGAACCAACTAAACACACACACACACCAATATTACAACACACCATTTGCCCTCATTAATCACTTGTCAACGGTATAGAAATGCATTGCTTGGTGGTGATCTCTAAACCCCACGATTTCTCTCTCTATTACTTACTCTTAATTGTATTCTTTGTTATCATTTAGTTTAATTTAGTTGCTCTATAATCAACTAACCAACCAATTGTTTGATCAGTCGACCTACTAGCCCTAATAACGATTCCACGACCTTGTTCGATCCTCACAATCCCTTGGGACGATCCCTACTCGCCCTAGCGATATTTATAGTGAAAGGTAGTAGTGGCTTCTATAAACGTAAAACTCTTGGCCCTCGCCTTAAAACACACACTCTTAAGCTTGACGGTGGTGCGGCATACACCGGCTAGTTCCAGAAGTATTTGGTGCTTTCAACCGTGCCTTACAATTGTTGTAAATACCATACTACATGCCATTAATTGTTTTCTTTGGGAAATCATTCCAAATTACTAATGTCACTTTTCTTTTTCTCTCTGAAAAAATAATTGTCTCATCGGTGGTTCTTAGTGAAGTAGGAACCGTATCTGAGATGAAATAATATTGGTAAATGATCTACAACATTATTTTGTGGTTGGGATTCTCCATCTGACATCTTAAAGTTACTATGCTGGAGATAAAAATAAAAAACAACAATCAATCAACTTTTTTATTCCAAAGATGAAGCTAACAAACACAGCTCATGTGAATCAACAAGTAAAAGCAGCATAAAGATATCAACACATAAAAATGTTGCAGAAAAAATAACCGATAAAATTGCAGAAAAAATACAATATCAGAACACAAAATCGATAAAATTGTAGAAAAGATACAATATCAACATATAAAATCATAGCAACATAGAGATCTCAACACCCTATTGAAAACCCAGTAAATCCGGGAAACACAACATTAACCGAGCAACCGGCCAAGAAGAAAGAGAAGAGTAGCAGAATAAGAGTCATAAGACAGAGAACATAAATAACTTATTGGACACCGGTGACTTGAGTGATGATTTGATATTATGATGACACCGGTGTTTGAGGGAGGATAACAAATTGACAAGGTGGGTGTGGAGGCTTGTGGTCACTTGCTTAGTTTGTCTCTCAAGAGTCTAAGAGGACTAAGATCAGAGATAATGAAATGAAGCAACTAGGGTTAGACAAAATGTTCTTATATATACTAACTCTAATTTAGTAATAAATTATTATATGTAAGGGTATATTAGTAACTTCACACTTAATCGGGGCGGGGCGGGTTTACCCTATCCCTGCCCCCACCCCCGGCAGGTTTTCAAAATTTACCCCCATCCCCATCCCCGTTTACATAAAAAGGTCCCCATCCCTGCTATAAATGGGGCTGGGCAGGGTGGGGACCTGGCAGGGATAGGAAATTTTCCATCCCTAATGACGGATAAGTTTGGTTGGTACTTAGGTACCTTCCGTTGAGCGTTGATTTTTATTGATGGCACAGTTTGTTGGTAGAGTAGGTTGATGTTAATCTAGCATTAGTTTTAGGATAGGTGGGGAGACACCTTTTGTTTAGACTCTGGCGAGATGAGTCTTTTGTCATAGCCGTGATACTTTATGAGTTGTATACGGGGTTGATGGTGTTGGACTCTCTGTATCGAGAGGGGTTTTTGTTGATTTTGGGCCATTGCGAGGTATGAACTTGATAAGCGCCGATTATTACATATTCAAGCGCCCTTAATTGTATTAGTTTAGTCTATTATTTGGTCATTATATATAGATTATTTTCATTTTTGTGTTCTTGTCTATTTTCAGGTGTACTCTCCAAAAAGAAATAAAAAGAAGACTTTAAGAGTTTTTGAAGATCAAATGCATTTCGGGCTTTAACATCTAGGGCTAGTCAAGAAAAGAGGTTCCAATGGACCTATGAAAACTATCAGGAACACATTTGGATGAAGAAGGACTTAATGGTCCAAAGCCGAATAAATGCAATACAGTTGCATTTGGGCCAAGGCACTTTGGCACCTCGCGTCCGAACGCCAATTCTCGCGTCCAGACACCGTGTGCTGCAGCTGCAAAGATGACACTCCTCTCATGCATGACAATGCAGGCACTTTGGCAGCTCGCATCCAGACGCCAAATCCCGCATCCGGACGCCAACCTACGGGCATCAGCGCTGTCCTACTTTTCTTTGGTCAAAGTTTGTTGCCTTTTACTAGGGAATTTGAATTTTGATGGGCTGGGTTGTTTGGCAACCCATTTTGATATTAAGAGGGGGTAAAAGGCTTGGGATATTCATCATTAATTTTATTAGAAAGATATATTGCAGAGAGAGGGGATTTTCTTAGGGTTCATGTAGAGTACTACATTCATGGGGCTGGAGTAGAATTCATCTTCTACTCCTTCAATCATTGAAGCTGCTGCCATGTCCAAGAGGAACTAACTTCTTTCAAGGGGAGTTGATGAAGCCCTTCCAAGTAAACATGTTTTAATTGTATATAAATTTGGGGAATAATTTATGTATATGACATATTTCATAGTTTAGAGATTTATACATGTTGTAAATTGGATTTCATTCAAATAAATAAATATGTGGAATTGTTTATCTTGTCTTAAATTTTAGTTGTGCATATTTATGTTCCTTGCATCTTTATAGTGAGAATAAAGATGAGACTATGAAATGGTTTTTAATGACATGTTGTGTGAAGAATTTGATAATCCATAGCTTAGGGACGCCTATGATGGATTATGGCTTACTTTTTGCTTTCATATGCATATACCATATATGTTGAAAATTTGATAATCCATAGCTTAGGAAACATGTTTTAATTTACACACTAGTTTAGGTAGAGGAATCATGCCAACCTTTGATGGGTTATACTTAATTCTTAATTATACGAAATTCTTGAAGATAATGTGGTAATCATACATTGTTACATATCATGGTTGTATGCATAGCTAATTCCCTAAGTAAATTGCAATTGAGCATGTTTATGAGGTTTGTGGTGGATTCAAGTCCTTAGCTTTCTCTTTATAAGTTTAATCCCATTTAAATTCATTTATTTTCTATTTTTGTTAAATTTCAATTCGTAGTTTAAAGTGACAACTCAATTAAACTATCATCTCTTCTATATCAAACTAAAAGTAATTTTATAACTTTGGTTGTCATAAACTAGCAATCCTTGTGGTTTGATAAACCCTTATAATGTAATGACCTAGTCATTTTCCTTCTTTTCATTTTTCAGAAATTTATTTTTTCATCTTTTTCCCTATTTCGTCCTTTAGTCGTTTTTCATTTTTCCTTGTATAACCTCACTTTTTGTGCTCAGATTTGATTCCGGCTTTGCATACATCCATGATTTTTCATTTCCATGATATCTACATTTTCACTTTTGTAGAAAAACATGTTAATTGTTTACTTTCCTTGTAAATGGTACGAATGTATAACTTTTGGTAATTTCTCTAAACTTGAGGGGTTTTGTGTAATTAAATAAAGAAATTATTTTTCGTCGTAGGGACTATTTTGTAATTTAATTTGAAAGATATTTTCAAAAAGGACTTTTTTGCAATTTCTGAAAAATGTGACAAGTGTCACATTCCTAAGGTGCCACTTGTTGGTTTTGTGGTGGAACCACTTGGGGGCTTAATCTCATGACACATGAAGGGTAGAGATTCACCCATTTGTTAGCCTATGATTGGAGCACTTGTTGGCATGGATGGTTGACAAGTGTAGGTTCAATGTTAAGTCTTGGAAGTTTACATAGGACGGTGACAAGTGTAGGCTTCACAATTAGTCTTGCAATTATGTGTGTGTGAGAGGTAGTGCAAGAACACCTAGTGAGTGGAGAATCCCATCATTTAGCTTAGGGTTTACACCTTTGTTTCATTTCATCTCTTTCCTCTCAAGAACCCTAACTTAAGCCACCATTGGAGAAAAGCTTGGTTAATAGCTTTCTTCTTCATTTTGGCCTCCTTCCACTCACCTTAGACCATTAAGCTTGGAATACATTATCTTCCTCTCACTCTCCTTCACAAAACCCTAGTTTGGTTTTTCATTTTAAGCTTGGTTGCTTTGGATTATAGAGATTCAATTCTCTATTGAGGTAGGGGTGGTTGTATGTTTATCCTCTTTGGGTTTTATATATATTGGAGTTTAATATATATTGATTACATGCCTTTTTAAATTCTTATACTAGCATGTAAATAAAGATTTTATATGCTTGATTTAGGATTTGTGGATTAAAGCATGTATGTGACTATTAAATTGTATAGGTAGGTTATTGTCTAATAAATTGCCTAATACTTATGATTCCATTGAGGTTTTATTATGGATACCTTGAGATTACATTTATGATGTTAAGTAATATAGATTTCATTAAAAGCTTAGTATGAAAATCTTGTGTGTGGCACTTAATTACTTGTAGGTAAATTACTATATTTCATGATTTGCAATTATGGCCTATATTGATAGTCAATTGATATAACATGATGTGTAATATCATTAACTTGCCACTTTAGACATGTAACCTTAAGAGATGGGTTGTGTGGTTTTACCCTACTTGTGCTTGGTAGGTAGTTTCATGCATTGAGATTACATAAATGTCATGAACTTGTTGATTTTTAGAAGCTTGTAAGGATATGAGATGTTGATGGCTAGGGTTTGGCTCTACTACGGAGGATAGGAATTCTCCTAAGTCATAGTACGTACTAGGTAGTACCTTGTGGGTCGTAATTACCTAAAATAACTTGTATGGTCTCGTGGCCATATATCCTAGTCTCTCTATTATTTGATTTCGTATTACTTTCCAAGTTGTAAATCATGTATTTCTTGTAGCTTGTGATTTGGTAATCTTAGTTTTAATATGGTTAGTGTACTTGTCTTGTATACTTGGATGCTACGTGTTTATCATTTCAAACATTTGTATAGCTTGAGATGATCCCTTAGAGTACCATGGAAACATAGACGTTAGATGGAATGCACCCTTGTGATGGTCTATGTTTGGTTCACATTATACTTGAAACTATAGGGTATGCGCATGCACCACATCCTACGAGTAACTTGATTACTCACCCTAGTTGTTTGGGTTATTTTGCAGGTAAGGAAACTTTGTTTTGGGATGCATCACACCCTTAAGTTGCTTTGAAGTTTTAATATAGTTGTTGTATTTTTGAAAACATGCAAGCGTTAGCATGTAGTATCATTTTGGTGTAAAATTCTATTTTTGTTTTGAAATTTGTAATGTGTACTTAAGTACACTTTTTGATGCTTAAATAACATGTATGTATTGAGGCCAAGGGCCAAGCATGTTTAATTTAGCACTTGTAGTCATTTGGTACCATCTTTGTTTTAAGAATGTATTTAAACAAACTTTGGAGGTTTATCATGTGAGTTTTTTTTGTAAATGATGTGTATGAGACCATGAGCCATTGTTTTATGTATAAACAATTCATATTAAGGTTATTGGCATGTCTACACATCCATATCTCATTAGAAATTAGTTTTAAACATTCAATTTTGAACCAAAATATCATGGGAATCAAAGTATAGGTTGAACCTTAACACCTTGGGCTTGCAACAGACCTTACAGCAGCTTTTCGAGGAGTTTCGGTCGACCGATGGCCTCAAGTCAGTCTACCTAACCAAATGAATAGTAAAAACATGTCTTCAGAAAGTATTCTGTCCAGTTCGGTCGTCCGAACCTTTATTTCGGTCGACCGAAAGTCCCCCCACTCGTCTGTCTTCCAAATTTTGCTTTAGCACTAATGGTCCAACTTCGAAAGGGCATAACTTCTTCTTTTCTAACCCAAATGGGGTGATTCTTGAGCCTAAACTTAAGGATTTTGAGTCAGCTTTCCAATGATATCAATCCCATCATCAGATTCAAATCACAATGGGAGTTATTCAGGTTTTAGTGGGAGGGTGTCAGTTTTTGCTTAAACCGGGAAATGGCGTTTTGTGGGATTTTTGTCCCAAGTTTTTGGAACCTCTTAGAATGTTGTGAAATGATTATATTAGGTTTTATTCACCTTATTTGACTTGTTTAGGGTCAAAATTCCCTTCTTAATTGTAAATTGACCATTTTGCCCTTGATTGACGAATTTTGTCCGTTTTGACTCCTAATTCTTTTCTTTGCTCTCTTTAACTTCCATGACCTCATGGAAGGTCGCACTAGTGTCTTAGGGATGAATTCTAACTCTAGAGACCTTGGTTTATCTTTTGCTTCCGCATACGGATCCGTTATTGGATTAACTTATGGGTCATTACTGACGCACCGGGTTAAAAAACCTGGGTCGTTACATATAATAACCCTATTCTACATTGATATATGTGCTATTGCAAGTGGTAGTTTTAATTGGTAAACATTTATTGCCATCAAGACCTCTTAGGCTCATTTATTTGTTAGACCGATTCCTCTATTGTTGGGGTTTTGTGGGCAGGTATGTGTAGGCGGGTGTATGGCACTAGCAGACTACCAACTGGCTAGTTATAGGCATTAATCGAACGAAATCGGTGTTGGCATTCATTTGGGTAGTCGTAGTCCTTTTCATCGGTGAGGATGATGTGAGTGTTTAGAGTCGTCAGAGGCGTGGAGTCTCTTGAGATTTGTTTTAAGCGTTCTATGATGTGACGACAATTAATTGTGGCTTTTGAGTCGGTTATGGAGATTGATATGATTTTCTGGTGGTATGGCTAGGGTTTGCCATTTCTTTTGAGTCTTGTTAGCGTGGCGTCGCTGCGTAGGATTGAGATCTTTTATGACAGAGTTAGTTGATGAATGTGTCGGGTAGTGAGAGCATTGCATTTGCTAGTATCACTTTATAGTGTCACCTCGAGGTTTGAAGGTGGGTTGTTTGGCTCTTACCATGGAGGTGAGGACTCACATTTTACTAGAGGTATGTTGTTGATTTGGTGGTTTTTTGGAGTCCGGATCGTTGTTAGGATGACTCCTTTCATTTTAGCTCACTAGGACATGACACCCTTATGGTTCATTTTTTGCATTCTTTGTTACAGTTTCACTTACTACCATATTAGTGGTTATATTTGTGATATCATGATGCATGATACTTTTGGGTGTGGATTGTATGTCCACATTTATTTTTTTTCTTGTCACCTATATGAGTAGGTAGGTTTATGTGGCACTTGTATTCCTTTATCTACATGCATTGAGTTGATATATTAGTGGTTTCACTTTGTTAACATGATTTTGTGCTTATGTGGAGACATGTTTCCCTTATCATTGATATTGCCTAAGTGAGTAGGTAGATATGTATTTTTTTTTTGTCTTTTGCATTCCCTTGTTTTATGCATTGAGTTTCCATGCTTAGTTTTGTGAAAGTTTCATTTTGATATATGACATATATGCGGGGTTTCACTTGGGGTCATTATGTGAGAATATGGGTTAGGTGCCATATTTTTTTTTTTTTTTTTTTTTTTTTTTTTATGTATGATGTGCATACAAGGTTTCATCATGGGTTGCATTGTGGGATTATATGTGAGGGAGTGTCACATTTTGTGTCGTCATGGTTTGTTCATCTCCCAACGGTGGGGAGAGTTTTATTTCATTTTTGTTATGAGTGGACGTCCACGATTGGACGGGGATGGTTAGTGTGTGTGTGTGTCATTGTGACTCTTAAGAGAGTAAGGGTTCTCTCTTTTCATTTGACCTACTTTTGTTTGAGATTTCAAGGTAGGTGAGCCTCATTTTTTCTATTGGGTTGTGCATGTTAATGGGCAGGTTTTGTACCGACCCGAACATGGGGGTCCGAATCGCTAACTGAGCCCTCACTCGGACCCGAGGTCACATAAGGGCATAGAAGTCATATCCAATGTCAATACACTATATACACAACATCCTAAGGCTCATAATACGTCAAATTGCTAACTTTACAGAAACAGCGTAGGCCGACTGACAGCCTTATGTCGACCACCTGACAAGCAAGGGTCGGTCGGCTAACTAAGTTAGTTGGCCGGCTGAAACAACACTTCTGAGGACCTAACTCTCTGGACAGGCTCAAAATGCACTGTCGGTCGGCTGGCAAAGCTTGCCAGCCGACCGACAAGCCCTGAAAGCTGCATTTCTACAAAAACTAGTGCTGAGAATCCTAAACCCAACTGGGCTCATTTGTGAGCCAAAACCTGCCACAAAACCTGTCCCAACTCACGTCAAGTAGTATACAATGTCCTATAGTTGTAAACGTCAATGAAATTAATCAAAGTAACCCATCATCATCCAAATAAACAATTCAAAATAGTTCACGTTCATCCAATCCATTCTAAAGTATGTATATAAGTCTGTTACATACCTCGGTAGTCATTTTCAGTATACTTGAAATTACATCAAAAATGATATACAAGGGTACAGTTATGACCACAAGTTACGAGTTACAAAATTATACAGTCAAACTAAGGCTTTACAACAAAAAGAGAGTTAATTACAAAAATAACAAAATAGTCCACTAATCTTCTAAGCCTATGGAGGAACGTCGTCCTCTACTTCCTTCCTGTTACCTGAAAATGATAATATAAGGGGTGAGCATAACAGCTCAATAGAAGTAGCTTAAGGTGTCAAATTTGGACTCCTTTGAGCCACATAACATATAATGGGGATAGAAAAGAAGTAGGTGTGACGACCCAAATTTCAAAGAACTCAGTGCGTTAGTGAGTAACCCGAAACTGACCCAAAAATAGATCCTTTACACAGAAGCAATAAAAAGAGAAGGGGGTCTCTAGAGATGAGTATCATCTCTAAGATGTAAAGAGACTTCCCGAGAAGCCACGAGACTCAAAAGAAATAATTGCAGAAGCTAGGGTTTTAAAACGGATAGGGTATTGAACTAGGGGTAAAATGATCATTTCGAACAGAAATGGATGCTACCGTGCATACCATTGGATAGACAACAAAAAATCAATAAACTTAGACTCAAAAATTACTTGATTTGGAGTTAGAACGAAGAAGATATGAACTTTTGAAGTTTTACAAAAAATTGCCGTAATGTGCTCAGAATGATCAATTTCGCGGCGAGCAGTCATATTTTCGAACACACGTAATTTCAAGGCTAAAACGGGGCTTTCTAGGTAATGTTTGTGAATAAAACCTCCCTAAAAATGAGTCCTCTAATCAACCATGGTCTAAACCAAGATTAAAAAATAACATAAAATGACCAAAATGCCCCTGAGTGCAAGGTATGTCAAGAAGATAAAACATTTGGTTACGAGCAGTCATTTTTCGAAACGCTTGATTTTTAGGGCTAAAGCGGGACTTTTTGGAAATAGTTTGTGAAGTAACCCCCCCTAAAAATGAGTTCTCTGATCAACCATAGTCCAAACCAAAAATAAAATGCAACATAAAATGACTAAAATGTCCCCAAAATTAAACTACGTCAAAGTAATAAAAACATGTTATAAAATGTCATACATTTCATACATAAAAAGTGTTTGTCCCTTGGCCTCATTACATATAAGTTAAAGTAGCATAAAAAATGGAGTACTTAAGTTCATATTACACATCCAAAAGAAGCAAGGCATGCTTCTAAACAAGTTATACATTAACAACTTCAAAAGAGCAATATCATGCCAACACTTGTATGCCAAAAATATACAAAAGGTATCCAAATGAAACTCAAGGCAAGCTAGGGATGTTGTGCATCTAAAAAGAGAGTCTCCTTGCCTGAGAAATAAGTATCAACTAGGTGAGTAAACGAGTTACTTAGTAGGATGAAGAATATGAGTATACCCTAAAGTTTCAATGGTTTTTGTAAGTGTAATATAAACCAAACACATGTGGATCATGCCTCCTAACGTCTAATTTCAAGGGGAAAGCTAAGGAGTCATCCTAAACTATGTTTGAAACAATTTGAAAGTAATTCACAATAGGTAATATGCTTAACTAAATTGGAACATCATATGAAATGCAACAAGTTATAACCTCAAAGTAATATCAACTTGTAAAATGAAATGCGAAATCACACAATGTGGAAAACTTGAAAGCGATGTCTGGTTATGAACTTCACAATGCAAGACAAGTAGTTATTTCTGGCTTTTAACCCATAAGGAACCACCTAAGTGCGCACTCTATTGGGGAGAACTCGTACCTCCCGCACTAGAGCCTTACCCTAGCCATGCCAATGTTTCATTGCCCTAAGTATTTCCAAAATCAACAATTGTGTCACAACAATTACATAGTTATACAATGTACTTCACCACCTTCCATACACATCCAAATTTGAAATCCACACAAGCCATGCCCTAAGTCCTCAAGCTACAATGGCATTTGCAATATCAAGTTTACAATGTGGATACAACTACATTACTACAAGGTTATCAACCTAGGCCATTTATCCATGCTATCAAAGTAAGTTTAAATCCCTAATTTTAGACAACAATATAGTTTAATTTCACACATAATTAATGACAAGAATAATTCTAGAATATTATAGTTACAACAACAAAATAATACTAGAATTTAATTCTCTACTAAATGAAATAACAACTACACAAGAGATTAATCATATACAAATCTTGCACAAAATGAAACCCTAGGTTAGATATAACAACATTCATCTAAATAAAACCCTAGAACTTCATATAATATGCATACAATGTATACCAACCTCAAAGACACAAGATACACAAAGAATATAAACATAAGGTAACCCTTACCTCACTAGAGAATTGCATCTCTAGAAACCTTAAGGAAATGGATGCAAAATGGGAAACCAAGAAAAGGTGTGGTAGAGATAGATGTGAGGATGCTTTTGTCTTCAAGCTAGAAGACCAAAAGCCAAAGGGAAGAGGCTTGAAAATGAGCTACAAGGTCTAGGTTCTATGTCATCAATGGAGTTTTGGTGAAGAAGACAACAACTTTTCTCTAACTTTTCCACTAACTAAACACATTGTTAGTCACATATACTACACTAACACTACCTTTCTCACACACACGCACATCCACCCTCCACTTGTACCCATCCTAGGCCTCCTCACGAGGCTTTAATCACAACCTTACACTTGTCAAAATCTTAGGCTAACAAGTGTTCCAATGGAAAGTCAACAATTGGGCCAATGCAAGTGACTTGTCACACTTTCTCAAAATTGCAAGTTAGTCCCTCTTATATTTGCAGAATGGTCCTTAAGACAAAATATCTCAAAAACTTAATTACGCAAACAACCCCGGAAACGAAAATATTTCCGGAGAAACTATGCATTCATACCCCTAGAATTTAAAATTAAAGAGCATGCTTTTCTATGAAATTAAATCATGCATTGACAGTAAAAAGTAAAATAATGCAATGCGTGTGGTGCCGGAAATCGGTTCCAGACACTGAAACCTACCTCGGGTCAACAAAACTCTAAGACAACGCGAAAAAGAATAAAACAAACAAATAAATAAATAAATAAAATAATAAATAAATAAATGAATGTCAAAAAAAGAGAAAGGGAAAAAGAAGATGCGGTCTTCACAGTAGGGATCATACATTAGGAATCCATATAATATTCATAGCGTAAATAAGCATTTCCATCAACCATATACTACATTTCAATGAATAACATGCATGATATGAAATGTAATGCACATTGTCCTATGTTTGGTCTTTATCGACCCAACTCTCACTTTTCAAAAAACGCTAACTGACTTTACCGAGGTGAGATTGATAGCTAACCCTGGTTCCAAATCCAGCAACCATTTAGGGCCTAGTATCAACTTTTTCACGCCCTACACCGGGCCGTGCTCCCTCTAGGTCAAGCTAGCACCAGACTCGTGAAATCTGGTTCATTTTATAAATTTTTCCCATTTTATGAAAAACTTTTTCTTTTATGAAAACTTCCCTTTCCAAAACCTTTTAAAACCCCTTTCTTGTCATGTCATGCAATGCACCATTTTTTATACTCTCAATATCAAGCTCATCAATATAGCAATAATAACATCAACATGACATTTCCAATTCAATGAACATAAACAAGGCACTCTATGATAATCAATTATAATCATGGCATGTTTTAAGAATTTAATACAATAATAACATCTTCTACAACATTAATTCACATAAAGCATTTTCTTACGAGAACCAACTATAGGGATGGTCATCATAGAATTATATTAACACTAATATCAAATTATCAATTTATACATCAACATAACTTCCTTATAGCAAAATCATACATGCCTTTTACACAAAATAGAAAGCAAATCATTTTTTAACACTTAAACACATTATTAGCACTCACAAGACAACAATTCCATTTCATAATTTTCAAATCTCAAAAGTTAAGGAAGAAAAACATGGAATTGCTCAATAAAAGGAAAAGTTTAAGACATTAGGAGAATCCTTAACTTCATTTAGAGAAAAAACCCCAATTTTACTCAAATCCCAAAATTCAAATGTGGCCAAAAATCGAACTTTGCTTTGATCAAATCGAAGCTCTCGTCGTGCTTGTTAACTTTGCCTTCAATGGCAAAGTCAAATTCCCAAAGGAAAGGCTTGGATCTAAGCTTAAATGGAGGAGAAAAAAAGAAAAAGAAAAATGATACAAAGGGAGAGAGAAACTAACGAGGAGAGAAGAAAGAAATGAGGTTAGTTAATGACACTAACAAAATATCATCTTTGTCGCCTTTATATATATATATATACACACACTAAACATAATACAACCCCACATCCAAACATGTATCCACATAAATATGCATCAATTAAAAATGTATGAAATGCAACTACCTCAAAAAATAATCCCCGTGCACGACAAAACCGGTTGCGGGTCCTGCCCGAGACTTCCTAGCCAGAAAAACTGAAAAATGCTGAAATGGCTAACAATGCATTTCCAAGAGCCCCAAACTCAAAGAAATGCCCTAATCAACTCTCGAAACTCACCCGGCACACCCCACAATGCCCAACACTCAAAATGAGATGGAGACTAAAATAATCCAGAAAAATCAAAAATCCCAGAAATTGGAAAATAAGAAAAATCAGGATTATTACAATCTACCCTCCTTAAAGAGATTTCGCCCTCAAAATCTACCCTTCTTAAAATAAAGAGGCCCACAACACAGACCTTCCCAAGAACATCTCACAAAATCGCAAGACTATGAGGTCACCGACCTTATTACCTTGACACTGGACGTCAACAGGCAATCACACACCACTGCCACTAAAACACAATACTCACCACCCATGAGGGTACTCATCACTCACCACATCATAGCATAAACAAACTGTATTCTATGCTTGACTCAAAACGGACATCGGTTCACTCTACATTACTATGCAGGGCTCCGAAGCCCGAAAGAAGAATGATCATGAGACCACCGAACAAGACATCATCCAATCAAGGTTCGTCATTTAAAGGATACAATATACCCTATACAAGGAATCCCATCTATCTCACAATCAAGCTCAAACCCAAATCTACACATCCTTGTCAAACTAAGTACTCGTTATCCAACGCATAGCTACACCGTCACATATCCGCACCAGCGACTATTAACTGCACTATACGACAATCATCATACTTAACAACTTCAAGATGACTAAACAACAGATCTCCCAATGACTACATAATTATGAGTCACTAAATCAGTAAATCGTACTATCCTATACCTAGGACACAATTCTTCAGAACAAAATCTTTAATAATCAAATGGTCGCACCACAAACGTTTATCTAACACTTGGTCCTACCTAACACACCTCGTCCCCCGAGACAAATCATCTAAATCTATAAAACACTATTATCTCAAATGAAGGTCTTTCCCAAACCAGATCCACATTGTCACACTGACACAATACCATGCTCTCACTGTCCTTGACAAATCGAAACAATCACTGACCTTTAACCCGATATCGTGCTAAAGAGGGATTGATTCAGGAGAAATGGTTGGCCAAGCCACTCTCATCATCTATCTGGTTTCAACATAGACGTCATTCTTATCTTCAGGTACAAACATCAAACATAAACTCACATAGTTCATAAGACAACCATGAGATCCAATCACTATCAATCCATCGCTCTACATAACCTCAAAAACTACATAGTCATATACCTGTTCTAAAAATCCCAATCATACCTCAATCATACAACTCGTAACAAGCTAAAAGCAATATGGCACCAAATAGCACAATCATCGACCAGTCTAAAAGCTTTCCAGTCTGTTCCTAATAACTTGTATAAAAAAAAATCCATGACATTATTCGGTCTAACACTCACCTCATTAAAACACCTCATAAGACCATCTCCCGCTTGCAACTTGAAAATCAGAATTAATTACTATGATTACTCCTTAAAGGAATCATACATTCATATCTTAAATCACATAATCCTGAAACGATACCGACTCTTGCCCTCAAAACACTACTCAAATCAGATATCCATAAAAAAATCGACTCACTTCACATCATCAAATCATCCTCAAACTTGCAGTTCATGACACATCCCCTAGCCATCCCTGCCAGTACCAGACATCAAAAGCACATAATCTTTATTCAGTAACTTATGCCTCACACACCACCGGTTAAAACCACTCTTAGAACAAGCACTACTAAAACCCAAAGACTCTACCTCCCTCCGTGGGAGTGAGTTGACCAATACAACCAAACCTTTATTGGTGAACTCATACAGCATAACAACTCACACATGGGTTCGTCTATCTGTGGATGTGCACAACTTGTAATTAGAGAACAACACTCATGACAAACTACATCCTTGTAAGGACCAGAATAAATGGAAGGGTATTTAACCCCACTCTCACTAGAGATTGACAACTCGCACTTAGATGCTCCTAACACCCTGTCAGACGCTGCTTGCCAATCATCCAACTGTGGACACCCAATCTTACCTGAGATGAACTGAATTCCTAACGCACAAGGAGAAGAACCAATTGGATATCCGTACAGAACTACGAACTCAATTCTAGGCGATCTCGCCACTAACTAACCATCACACACTATTAATGCCCATTAGAAAGTACTTAGGGATCCCAACACCAAAACCTCACATGCCTTATACCGTGATACCCATGCTAACCAAAACAAATCAGATCCATACCACACATTCTTCAAGTACTAGGGTACAACCCATAACACAACCACCAGATAAGAGTATCAGTGCTCATGACATACTAGCATTAGGTACGATCACTGTATGTTGGACGTCACGTCCCGTTCTACCTAGAACCAGCCACTCCCAATCGATAGCCTCTATGTCGTGAAACGACACCTCGACACCTATTCCATCTCCACCTTCCCAGGTGACCCTACCTCAACACTGTGCACACAAGACCTATGACCTTAGTCACTGTGATGACCTTGGTTTTTCAAGCCAGTGCATCCTGTAATGAACCGAAGATTGACCTGATAACGGATCCAGATGCGGAAGGAAGAAACAAGACAACGGTCTCCCAAGGCACAACACACCTCTAAGACACTTTAATGACCTTTCATGAGGTCGTGGAACTCAATTAGAACTGAAGCGGAAGCAAAAGATCGAAAAAATAACAATTAAGCCCCCAAGGGTAAAATAGTCATTTAACATGGAAATGATGTCCCTAAAATGTATATCATTCCTGAGACACATCCGTGACTTCCCATAAAGTCATAGAACTCAAAAGAAAGTAGCGGAAGTGGAAAGTAAGAAAAATCGGACAAAAATAGCCCCAAGGGCAAAATAGTCATTTCTAAAAATATGGATTCGGGTGCCACTAAGCACACCGCTAGAAATACAATGACAAACTAATCAAGATGGAGTCAAGAATTGAATGATTCGGAGTCCGAACGAAGGAGAAATGGCATGACGAAGAAAAACGAGCACTTAAGGCTAAAAAGGTAAACTGGTAATTATCTAGGAAGATCCTGGTACAACCGAGAACACCATTGGAAAGACAACGAGAAATTAATCAAGTTTAACAAAAAGTTCACTTGATATGGAGTCCAGACGAAGGAGAACGAGCGAAAACAAAAATTGACGTCAGGACGTCGAGACGGGGCAACACGAGCACCTCACGAGCATCCCACGAGCATCCTGACATGCACCATGACTTGCTAGGGGAAAAAAAAGATTCAGCCAGAACTAAGAGCGGAAACGAGGTCCGAAACGAATTTTTCTAGAAAAACACGAAGCAGGAACCCCCCCTAAAATCGAGTTTTCTACTTGACAGCGTAAAAGAAAATGAAAAAAACTCACTGTGAAATACCTGAAATGCCCTTAGATCAGAAGAGGGTCAATAGGGCAAAAAGCTACTACAGGATCTGTCCACATCTGAGAGCAAAAATGGAATTTTAACTAACATTAGAACTTCTAATACAGCGCATCAAGGCATAGATTATCAAAGTTAACAACTTGTAATCTAAACTACGAAAATAACAAGTTATAACAATTTAGTGCTATTAACTTGTATTAAGAAACAAGGCATGTAAGTATACTAAGCACATGTATACTACACCTAATTAAAATGTCAAACATCACATCACAAGCTATGAATAATCCATACTAAACAACTTGGAATTGAATGCGAAATTAAGTAGTGGCGGAAAGACAAGGATATACGGTCTCAATGACCAAGCAAGCTGATCTCGAGTTACTAGCCCGCAAGGTACTACCTAGTGCGCACTAAACCAATGAATCAAACCGTATATTGGTGTTTTAGGGTTACCAGCCCTTAGGGAACCACCCAGTGCGCACTAAATGTTATAGGGGAAGTTCTCATCCCCCGTACTAGAGCCATGCCCTAGCCGTAACATATTACAATGCCTTGTAAGCTTTCCTAAAATCAACAAGTTGTGCATCAAGGTATAATACATATACACAATATATTAGTCAACTACTATGCACAAACAAGTCAAGTAAAACACGCAATATTCATCCTATGTCTTCAAGCTACAATGGCAAACGACATGTCAAATGTATAATGTGTATATAAGTAAGTTAAACTATAACTTCTACTCATGGAATACTATAATGTAATCATGCAACAAGTTCCAAATTTATAAGTTAAGCATGGAAACAACTTCAATACCTAACTACCTCAATGGAAGCATATAATGGAATTAAATTAAATTAAATAATTAAATTCTTAAGATTACAAAGTAACTCCAAATATCCTAAAATTAATATAAGTTAAAGGTCATGGCAAAGTCTAGTTTAATATCTCATTACAAGTTATTTCTACCTAACATACAACTAGGTAGATTAAACTTCATACAAGAAAATAATTAAATTAAAGTTCTCCGCACTCATTTAAATATTCTCATTTTCGTATATGTTAATAAACATATTAAGGCCTAATTTAATGTCACATTGTAAGTTCATTCCAAGCTAGGTATAAACGTGTGAATTAAATTCCATACAAAGAAAATAATTAAATAAAAGTCTCAGGACCTATTCAATTATTCTCAATTTAATGTATATGATGGAACATGCCAACCTCATCAACAATATCAAGTTAAAAATTCAATTAAGTGAGTACAAAACTTAAAATAAAATTAATTAACTTAATTAATAAATTTTTCTCTAGATTTTAGAACAATTCCGAATACTCTCAAATTCACATATGTCAAAGAATATACTAAGGCCTAATTTAATATCACATTACAAGTTGATTCCATGCTAGTTATAACCATGTGAATTAAATTTTCATACAAGTGAAAGATTTAATAAAAGTTGCAATACTTATTCAAATCCTTACAATTTAATATATGTGAAGGTATATGGCATACACATCAATAATATCAAGTCGGAAATCCAATAGAGTGAATAATACACTTGGAAAAAATTAATTAATCAAATTAATTAATTATCTTTAGATTTTAAAATATCTTCGAATACTCTCAAATTCATATATGTTGAAGAGTATGTGAGGGACTAATATAATATGACATCACATATTGATTTCAAGCTAGATAAGGTCACATGAATTAAATTTTTATTCAAGAAAATATTAAATAAAATCTTCAATACTTGTCCAAATTCTCTCAATTTAATATATGTCAATGAACATATCAAGGTGTAATATAATAGCATGCCACAAGTTTAAACTAAGCTATAACCAACCGGGAGAATTAAATCTCATACAAGAAAAATAAATAATAAAGTTTCTAGATTTAATACAAAGGCATGTGTTTAAGTTGTATAAGCATGAAATACACTCAATATAGCCAAGATATAAACCTAAGACATCCCCTACCTCAATTTGAGATGAAAATCTCAATTCCCCACCAAAAGAAAAGTGTTTCAAATCTAACGATACCGTATGTCGGGGACAACGAGAGGAAAAATTTTAACCTTTGAGGTACCATGAAAATCTGAACCTAAACTCGAAACCCGAACTCAAAAATGGTCAGAAATGGATTCTAATAAGGCAGAAAGGTAGAGCACGACGAGGCCTACGATAAATGTTATGGCGGAAGACAAAATACAAAGGAAATCAAGTTGAGAAGAAGAAAGAGTGGTGGCAGTCCCTTGGTCCCCCATGGCTACCGGCCAAAGAGAGGAAAAAGATGATGAAAAAGTGATTTTTCAATTTAAGACATTCTATTTATAGTAAAACCCTAAAAGTGCTCCGGAAGGGCCTCGCCGGGTCTGGAAAAGTGGAATTTGAGCAGACGCACTCAAATGGAAAAACTCCGTGAACCAAAAAGAACTGAGATGAGAAAATATAAACAACAGACGAAATGGTACTGAAAACTGAGTCCTGAGCAGAAAGATTTGTCCCGAAGAAGTTCGGCGGCAACCGGGGTCAGAAATCCCTAAAACTGGGGAAAACGACCGGGAGGAAATTCCAAGAGTCCACGAGTTAACGAAAAATGAAACTGAATCCTGTACGAGGGTCAAAGGTCAAAACGAGGTATTTTGCAATAACTTTCGTTAATTGCACAATGGCCCCAACAAAAAGGTTTAACTGTAAAACTGGCCCAGAATGAAAATATCTTCCAAAAGATATTTTCTTAAAAACCCCTGAGTTAAATATCTTCAAAAGATATTTATGAAAAACACCCCAAGAAAAAAAATGTTTTCAAAGAACTATGTATCCATGCCCCTATGGACACCAGGAGTAACCAGAGTACTTTTCTACAAAAATAAAGATACGTATTTCGTGGAAACCACTTAGGATGAAGGTACGTGAAGTCAAAAATCAACTTCGAGCACGAAAAGTGAGGTTGTGCCAAAAAGTGACAAACGGGTAAAAAGACGAAAAGTGAATAGTGTCCAAAAAGTGAAAATGTGGAAATGACTCGGTTATTAAAGGAAGTTGTCAATCCAAACGAAAGAGTCTCAGAAACTATTTCCAAGCACTCGAGACGACACCCAGTGACGAGAAACCGAACTCGGAAAAGAAAATTAAACGAAAAAAAAAAATTATCCGTAAAATTTGAGAAAAAGAAAAGGAGGGAAAATTACTGGGTCATTACAACCTACCCTCCTTAAAGGAATTTTGTCTCCAAAATTAGGAACACACTTGAAAAAGAACAGAGCAAGGACCGTACAAAGATCAAACCAAAGGATAACTAATAAAGCACTGAAGGACAACTCCAGATGTCTCAAGATCAACTGAAGGAATGCGAAACCACGAATCGAGACAACACCTCATACGAATCGGCACGTTAACTCAATGTCAACCACTGAGAGAATCCCAAGACAACGAAACATTGAAACATGATAAAAGAAGAGAGTGACAAGGCAGTAAGAACAATAACCAGAACCCACCCACAACGTACTCAATTGTGTGGTAGCAATGACTGTGCGTAGCGCCCGCCTACATTTACTCATTAGTAAGGTAGCATCGATGGCGACTAGCACTTGCCCACAACACACAATTTGGTATGGTATCATGACAGTATAAGGCACTAGTTCATAACCTGCCCCAACCAGGTCAACTCGGAAAACCTATCGATACAAAGACATCAATGTTGAAAATGATCATTACTAAAAGCACTACGGGAACCAAGCATTTGCGAGAGTTGGGGTAGCTAATCCCAAAACTCTTGACAATAATGTCACAGGCACCGCTATGCTTAAGGCCTTAAATCCTCAGTGTAAGTAGGGCCAGCAGCTCCTACATTGCAAAACACCCATGACACTCCCCGACCACGTCGTGAAGCCACGAAGGAAAAGGAAATGAAATGGTGCCTTCCTGGCCCACGTCTCACTCCACCAAACAAGGAATATGATTTTACGCTCACAGGAGCCTTACTCGCATCAATTGTCAGACTAAGGTCTCAAAACATCCAACCAACAAAACAGACAAGCAGGTTCCCGACATGGGTCCTTACAGAATGAATTTTTCCTATCCAAGGAAGAACTTCGTAAAACAAGAATCCACCCAAGGGATACGACTGACCCTAAGTGACAATGTCAAAACCAGACATAAAAGTAAACAACTAGCATGCAACATAGCAACGGACTATCTACTCACACAAGTAGTAAGATCACAAAAAGCATGTCAGTGTATACTGGAGAAGAACGTAAGGCATGACATTATGCGGCATATAATCATATCAAGATGAACAAGCGTATACAATGTACTCAGACAGACAAGCATATACTATATGCTAAAATAACAAGTAGGTACCATGTGCTACGGTAAACAAGCATACATCATATGCTAAGACAGTCAAGGTAAGCTTCTAAACAAGTTGTCACATAAGCAAATAGACATATTATCAAATCAAAATATGTTATCAAGAAGTATTTAAACACGTAGAGCATGGCAACACAAACATAATATGCACCCAAAACCCGTCGTCTAAGGTATTCGAACCCGAACTCTCTGATATGTAACAACCCTGGTTTTTTAAGCTAGTGCGTCCTGTGATGAATTGAAGATTGACTCGATAGCGGATTGGTGTGTCGCTTGCCGAAGCAACCAAATTGCAATGAAGTGTGGCTAAGTTTAAATTTGTAAAGTGCCACTACTACCTCTAACTACTAATATAGCTAGGGTGAGTAGGGATCGTCCCAAGGGATTGGGGGCAATGTTTAAAATGGAAATAAGGTCAGATTAGTAGGTTGAGTTATCAAAAGATGGTTTGATTAGTTAATTAAACTACAACGTAAATAGATTCAATACAAAGTAACTAAAATAAATAAAGGGTAGAGAACAAGAGTGAGAGGTCTTGGGATTTAGAGGTCACCACTAAACATCACCTTTCTAGACACTCAATGTGTAATGAATGAGGGGAAATATGTGTTGCAATACAAAGAGGTGTGATTGATTGAATCAACAAGCATGGATGACTAATTAAGCATATAATGTCTAGACAACCTAATGAATAACACAATATATCAAACTAAGCCATTATTCCTTCCTTTAAGCTTATAATCAAACACATTAACAAGCTAGAGAATTATACTACTTGTATTTATAAGTATAGAACTTCAAATAACAAGCATGGATTGTCCTCCTATCTAGGAAAATAAGGCAACTACACTACAACTAAGTTAGAGGCATAAATATTAAACTAACTAAACTAAGGTATAGGCATAATCCATTAAGAAATGAGTATGAACCATCAAACAAACCACAAGAATTGACAATCTCTAGATTCATAGCATCAACATACATAGACATGCATCAATTATATAAAACCTAGAAATAAACACATGAACATCTATTCTAGCATACGTAGACATATGAATAGAATGAAATGATCAATTGGAAGTATTAATCAACATAAATCATTATAGAAACAAGATTCATATATAAATCAAATGTCAAGACAAGATTACAACACAAATCCCCTCAAAATACAAAACATCAAGGTCTAGAAGGCATGCTTAGGGCTAACTCTAGCCCTAAGAAGATGTTTAGCCACTCATTGATGTAGTCATCCAACCCTCAAGGGCCATCTTTGATGGATGTGTCGCCGTACCACAAGCTTAGAGAGTGTGTACATCAAGGCGAGGGCTAAGTTTTACATTTATAAAAGCCATTACTACCTTCACTAAAAATATAGCTAGGGTGAATTGGGATCGTCCCAAGAGATTGGAGTTGTACTAGTTTGTGGAATCACAATTAGGGTTAGTAGGTCGAGTGATCAAACAAATGGTTAGTTGGTTGATTAAACTAGAGAGCAAATTAAACTAAATAATTGAATGCAATAAAGAGTAAGTAAGAGAGAGAGATCTTGGGGTTTAGAGGTTACCACCAAGCAATGCTTTTCTACACCCTTAACTAGTGACTAATGAGGGAAATGTGTGTTGCAATATTGATATGTGTGTGTGTTTGGTTGATTCAATTAGCAAGGGTGACCAATTAAGCATACATTGTCCAATCAACATGTGAAAAGCATAATATATCTAGCAATTAAGTATATATTGTCTAAATAGCACGTGAAAAGTACAATATATTTAGCAAGTCATTAATCCTTTCATGAAGCTCACAAGCCAAATAAACCACAAGGTTAGAGACATATGCTACTTGCATTCAAAAGTATGGAACATCAAACAACAAGCATGGATTGTCCTCACATCTAACAACTATGCTACCACTACACTATAATTAAGCTAATGACATGAAATTAAACTAATTAAGCTAAGGAAGAGGCACAATCCATTAAGAAATGAGCATGAACCATCTAGAAAATTACAAGAGCATTCCTTTAAGCACTATATTTTGACAATCTCTAGATCTATAGCATTAATACACATAGACATGCATAAAAAACACAAGAAATAGAGACAAACACATGAACATTTATTCTAGCATACATAGACATATGGATAGAATAAAATGATCAATTGGAAGCATTAGATCACATAAATCATTGAATAAACAAGATCTATATGTATAAAAGTGCCAAAACATGTATTACAACACTAATCCCTCACTAATACACAAAATCAAGATGTAGAAAACATGGTTGGGGCTAACTCTAGCCCCAAGAGGATGTCTAGCCACTCATGATAGTGCTTCTCCAACCCTCAAGAGCTAACTCCATGGTAGAGATTTGTTCCTTGGTTGATGAAGAGTCTCCAATGGTGTCTCTAGCCTCCTCCTCCTCTAAGCTTGCTCTCCAAGAGTTCTGCAAGGTATGAGATGATATGATGTGGTATGAGGTCCTCCCATGTAAAAAACAATCCTTATCCTTATATAGGTAAGTCAAATGACACCCAAAATGAACTGGGGTAGTGCACAAAATATTCCCCAATGATTAAATAAATGACAACTTTCAATGAGCTGGAAATTTAACTTTTTCGCACTGGAGGAAGTTTGATCGATAGAACCTTAGACTTGGATCAATCGAACATGGCTGAGATCTATCGAACTTAGGCTGGATCGATCCTCACTGGTGGCACTTTTTGGATAAAGACAAATTTGAGATATTTTGAAGATATTTTCGGGAAAGGACAAAAGTGGTTGGTAGGGTGGTACAATTAGATAAGATCAATGATTTGAATAAGGACAAAGCAGTTCGATCGATCGAAGAATGATGTTGGATCGATCAAACTTTTAGGATCTCTGAAAATATCATCATGGCTCTGATCCATCTTGAAGTGTTGAGATCGATCATGTTGGATCGATCGAACTTTAATCTGAGATTGATCGAAGATGTTGATTTCCACCTTTTTCTTCATTTTGCTTCCACTTGGCTCCTTTCTTTTATTCATCCCAGAATTACTTCATTTATGCTATTGTTTGGCTGAGTTAGCTTATTTTCGGGGTAAGTGCCTGAAAATGGAAATAATACGAAATCAATCTAAAACGGTAAAGTGAGATAGATAAAAGTACTAGAATGCTTAAGCTTAAGGAGTTTAAAAGGGGTTTAAATACGCACTTTTCAGCGCTCATCAATCTTCATGGTAGGAATGATCTTCTTCTTGATGGAAACCCTAGATGAATGGAAGGACTCTCAAATGGTATATGTCTCTCTAATCTCTAGCCTCCTCTTCAAGATTGTATATGATGATATATGATATGATATGATTGTCAATGTGTAAAATGGCTCAAAATCCTTATATAGGTAGCTCAAGTGTTACACCCAATGGTCAGGTCTCGTGTACTAGGGTCTTTTCAATGATTGCACCACGAGCCATCTTTTAATGAGCTGGACTTTGTTTTATTTTGGACTTGAGGAGGTTTGATCGATCGAATTCAGATGAGATCGATCGAACTATGGCCAGATCAATCGAAGTAAGGCCAGATCGATCAATCCTTGCCGGCGCCTTTTTGGAAAGAGACAAATCTAAGATATTTTTGGGATATTTTGCGAAAAAGACAAAAGTGGTAGGTAAGGATAAGATCAAGGAAGTTTGATCGATCTGAAGAAAGTTTGATCAATCAAAGATGGAAATT
This sequence comes from Cornus florida, assembly GCF_030987335.1. NCBI lineage: Eukaryota > Viridiplantae > Streptophyta > Magnoliopsida > Cornales > Cornaceae > Cornus > Cornus florida. The sequence goes on along the minus strand of NW_026775573.1, from coordinate 72,672,379 downwards.
CTTGAGAATAAGGACAAGGGGTTTGATCCATCTTAGCAGGGCTGGATCGATCACTGTGAGATCGATCAAAAATATGTCAGATCGATCGAATTTTACTATTTTCCACCACTTTGCTTCTACTATGCTCATTTCTTCCATTCAGCTTGAGATTGCTTCTTTTATGCTCTAATTTGGCTGAATTAACTTATTTTGGGGATAAACACTTGAAAAGGACAATAACATAAAATTAATCTAAAACAGGAAAATAAGATAGATAAAGGTCCTAGAATACCCGAGCTTAAGGGGTTTAAATGCGTACTTTTCAGCACTCATCACACCCCCAAACTTAAATATTGCAATGTGTTGATCTATTAAGCTTTCTAGCGATCCATGAGGTCGAACGTTAGGTTAATAACTCCCAAACCAGACGGCTTTAGGGCATTAGACATTAAAACACCCCTAAGGACTTACAAGCTCAAATCAACTAGGCTACAAATTAAAACAACCTCCATCCAATAATTTCCCACTTCTCACCTTTTGGGAGAAGTCCTCACTTTTTTATTTGCTTTTGCAACAACCTTTTCTTTTTTTTTTTTTTTTTTTTTTTTTTTTTTTTTTTTTTGTGTCAAACAAGTTATTAACCTAGAGTTTGGGCCCTCCACCTTTCGGCGAGAGAAATTCAGTGCCTGATGAGGCTAGAATCCCTGCTACTTAATGAAAAGGGATTGTTATCCACTTTTATTAAGAATGATGCTTTCAATGCACTACTAGCTCAATTGGGATATAACCAATTCAATAACCAACAAGGCATGTACCCCACAAATGAATGCTAGTGTGCACCTGTGCTAGTGTAGAATCCTAGAGTGAATCTCAAAACAATCACAAAATCAGGATGATGTGGACCACAAATGCAAGCAAGACATTAAGCTTTCAAAAAATTTACTCCTAAATGGCATCCACAAGGCATACAAGGAGTATTGGACTCTCAAGTCCAGTAATTTTTAAATTTTAAGTAATATAGTCCTCAAAAGATCAAAATCATAGCTATAATGGATTTCACATCTCAATCATGCATTTAAAACTCAACTTTAAGTATAATGCAACAAAGTCACCTTACTCCCAAACTTAAACCACACATTATCCTCAATGTGCAATGAGAATAATAGAAAAGATGGAAAGAGTATACCATGGTGGATAGACATAAGGCCCGATAGTGATCTAATTCGAAAGACGTCTCCCCCCAAACTTGGAATCAACAACCTACTTAAATGACCATACTAGCAAACTCACATCAAATATCGAATGTGATAAGAATAACTAAGGCATGCAATTGAAAGCAATATAGCACAAGATGAAAGAGATATGAGATTAAGCCCAAAAGAAAATAAGAAAGTAGCATGACTACACATAAGGGCATAATGGGAATTTTTTTTATATTTTTCTTTTTATAAAAGTATGTACAATGAAACAAAATGGAAGAAAAATAAAGAAATAAAAATGAAAATGAACATGTAGGATACAAGCGATAAAAGATACAATATGTCGTATGGGTGCTAAGTTTAACGTCTCTAGCAAGACGGAATGCTGCTTCGAAATTTTTTTTTTTTTGGGTAATGAATACTCTGATCAATCTGAGAATGATCGATCAAACTTCAATCAATCGAAACTCTGAAATTCTGCAGACAGTTTCAAATGATACACAGAGAGAGAAAATATGCAGGAATCCAAAAATTTTCTAAGTATAGAACTTCGATCGATCCAAAGGAAACTGGATCGATCTGAGAATTTTCAGATCAATTAGGAAGACAATTTGCACGATACACAGAGAGCTGAAATATGCAAGAATATTCTGCACGATGGAATAGAGAGATGATTGGATGCAGAAAAGATGCTCGATCGATCGAACCTCTTCTGAGATCGATCGAAAAGTTAAAAAATATGCAAGAAATTGAACTTTTCATGAGAACATTAAGTGCATCACTATATCTCTTCATAGATCGGATCTACCAAAAGGGTAGCTTCCATATGTCTTTGAAAAACTTGTCCCTCAATGTAGGGTTTCAACCTGCCCATTCACCTTGAATGTGTTGCCATTCTTTAAACTTTGAATTTCAACCGCCCTATGAGGCACAACAGAAATGATTTCATACGGACCTTCCCATTTGGTTCGTAACTTTCCAGGAAAGAGTTTTAATCTAGAGTTGAAAAGCCAAGCTTTTTGACCAGGTTCAAAAGATTCTTCATAATGTGTTTGTCATAAAAACTTTAGTTCTCTCTTTGTAGAGTTTAGTATTATCACAGGCTGTAACGACCTAGTCATTTGCCTTCCTTTCCTTTTTCTTGAAATTTTACGAATGAATTTTTTTCGTTTAATTTTCTCTTTTGAGCTCTGTTTCATGTCGCTTAGTGTCATCTTGAGTGCTCAGAATTGGTTCCTGAGACTCTTTTCCGTGGATTGACAACTTCCTTTGAGGACCGAGTCATTTTCACATTTTTGGTTTTTCGACACTATGCGTTATTTCGTCCTTTTCCCTATTCTGTCTTATCTCTGTTTGTCAGTTTTTGGCACAACCTCACTTCTCATGCTCAGAGTTGGTTTTTGACTTCATGTGCCTTCATCTTGAGTGGTTTCCTCGAAATACGTATCTTTACTTTTGCAAGAAAGTACTCTGGTTGCTCCCGGTGTCCATAGGGGCATGGATGCACAATTCTTTAGAATCTTTTTCATTTCTTGGGGTGTTTTTCGTAAATAACTTTTGAAGATATTTTATTTCAGGGGTATTTAAGAAAATATCTTTTGGAAGATATTTTCATTCTGGGGCAGTTTCGTAGTTAACCCTTTGTGTAGGGGTCATTGTGCAATTAACCAAAGTTATTGCAAAATGTCTCATCTGGAGCCTGGATCCTCGTACGGGATTCATTTTGACATTTCATCGAGTCGTGGACTCTTAGAATTCCGTTCTGGTCATTTTTCTCCAGTTTCAGAGTTTTTGGACCTCGTTGCCGCCGAACTTGTTCAGGGCATAACTTTCTGCTCGGGACTCAATTTTTGATGCCGTTTCTTCCGTTGTTCATATTTTCTTATTTTGAATCTTTTTTGTTCATGGAGTTTTGCCATTTGAGTGCGTCTGCTCAAAATCCACTTTTCCAGACCCGGTTGGGCCCTTTCGGGGCACTTTTTGTGATTTTCTATAAATAAGGGGTTTGAAAAATTAAAACAGAATTTTCCTCTTCTTCGTCACACGTTCTGGACCAGATCCCATGGCCTTCCATGGCTGCCATCTTCTTTCTCCTCTTTTGGTTCACTTTTCTTTGATGAAAAGTCTTCGGCCTTAACGTTTAATGTTTGTCTTGACGCCGCGCATCTTATGCCCTTATTAGAATCCATTTCTGACGATTTTTTGAGTTTGGGTTTGGAGTCAAGTTGAGATTTTCATGGGGCTTGTTGTGGATTCTTGTTCACAGTGTTGTCCCCGACAAAACCTCTCGGTATCATTGGATTCGGAGCACTTTCGTTTCGATGGGGATTTGAGATTTTCATCTCAAATTGAGGTAGGGGATATTCTAAGTTTAAATTCTTGTTATATAGCATGCTTGTGATGCTTATACTACTTGTTTGCATGATTAAATATAAATTCTATTGATTTTATTATTTATTTTTCTTGTACGGGATCTAATTTTTTCGGTTGCTTGTGACTTGGTTTAAACATGTAGCATGATATTATATTGCCCCATGATATGCTCATTATCACGTATTAAAATTAGAGCATTTAAATAAGTACTAAAGCTTTTATTTAATATTTATCTTAGGTGAAAGATTAATTCACATGGCCTTAACTTGCTTGAAATCAATATGTGTTAGCATATTAAATTAGGCCTTAGCATGCTCTCCAACATAGTTGAATTTGAAAGTAATTGGAGGTGTTTTGAAAATTAGTAATTATTAATTAATTAATTTGTCCGAGTGCACTATTCACTCTATTTAAATTCCGACTTGATATTCTTGATTTACATGCCATATAGCTTCACATATATTTGATTTAGGATATTCGGTTAGGTTTTGAAACCTTTTATTTAATTAAATTCCATGTTTAAGATTTAATCCTCATGGTGATATACAACTTGGAATTGTATTGTGGCATGCTAGAAAATTAAGCTTAGGTATAGTTGTTCACATATATTAAAATGGGATTAATTGCATGAGAATTGCAACTTTTAATTTATATTTAACTTTAGTGAAAGTTTAATTCACATGGTCTTAAATTGAATGAAATAAACTTGTAATGTGATATTACATTAGTCCTTAGCATGTTTTCCAACATAGGTTAATTTGAGAGCATTTGGTTAAGTTTGAAAATCTAGAGATTTTAATTAAAAGAATTAATTAAAATCTATTTTGTGGTCCCATTAGCTTAATTAAGGTTTTAACTTGATGTTTGTATTGGCCATAACTTGTTTACTAGTATATATTAATTTGGGACTATTTGAAGTTGTTTTAGAACCTTGGGATTTAAATTAGCATGATTTAATTAAAGTTCTACTTTGTTGTTCAAACAACCTAATTGAGTTTTAGAATGGATATAGGTGATGACCTTGCCATGCCCTTTAACATGTATTAAATTGAGGTTAATTGAAATTGAATCGGAAATCTAGAGAATTTAATTGTGTTTATCTATTTAAATTCTATCAATTTGCTCCATGATCTAGTTGTGTTTTAGAAGTGGTTTCTACATTCAAATCATGGACTTAGACTTGTTGTATATTCATTTGGTTATGTTTTGAACATTGGATAACATAGTTGCTATGTTTGTATTAATGAGAATATGTTTTCCTTATTGAATATATTGTTACCTTGTGTAATGATTTGCACACTTCGTGTTTAACATCTTTCATGCATAGCATGTAACGAATCGCACACTGAAGATTCGACATTCATCATATCATATTAGTTGTGGATTTAGAGCATGTATTGTATAGGTTTCCAAATTTGGTTGTGCTTAGTAAATAGTTGATTATCTTGCATATTCCTGTTGATATATGTGTTGTTGCACAACTTGTTAATTTTGGAAACTTGGGGATGTCGTTGTTTGACTATGGCTAGGACATGGTTCTAGTATGGGGGATAGTCCCTCTATATGGTCTAGTGCGCACATAGGGAGGTTACCTATGGGCTAGTTACCCTAAAGTAACTATGTTGTCGGTCTGATCCGGCATGACGTCCGAGTATCCACTTTGTTTGATTTCGCATTTCATTTTCAAGTTGATAACTCGATGATGTTGTAACTTGTTGTTTCTTAATTGTCGTTCCATTTTAAGTTAGAGGATGTTAACTTTGCGAAATTGTGATTTATGCGTTGTATTGGAAGTTCCAATGTTGGTTAAATTGCATCGATAGTGAAAATTGTGTTTTGACGTTCTAACAAAGCTTAGGGTTGATCCTATTGATTCATTTAGAACTTAGACGTCAGGTGGCATGAACCACTATTGTTATTTTATGCTTTAGATTCTAAGTTGATGGCTTTGAGAACTTATACCTTGTTGTATTGTATAACATGCTCTTTTGTTGTTGAATTGCATGGATAATGTGATTCTTGTTAACTTGTATTCAAATATGCTTTTGTCATGTTATATGGATTACTCTAGACCTAGTTCAATTGTATTGAAAATGAAATTCATGTTAATCTATGCTCAAGCATTCTTCTTGTCGTGTTCTTTAGATTATCCCAACCATGATTCGTTTCATACACATATGTATATCATGATTCTTGTTGCTTTGACTCTAAGGTAGCTTAGGATGCTCCCCGAGTCTCACTTGGATATAGACGTTAGGTGGTATGAACCCCTTTAACATGCTTCACCTTAAGGTGATAAAGTTGTAAAATGCTTGGTCGATGCATGCTCATCTCCTACAAGTAGCTTTATGTTACTTACCCCTACGATACTGGGGCATATATCAGGTACGAAGACTTGGTTCGTGACGCCTAGCATTCCATGGATGTCGTGTAGCTCTCAAGTTTCCATTTCATGCAAATGTTAGCATGAAATGTCATTTTGTAGACTTATATGTCAAAATATGTATATTTGATTCCATGTATGTAATGTGTACTTAAGTACACTCCTTTCAATGTATTTGATATGTATGAGATGAGGCCGGAGGCCAATGACCATTATATTGTATTCTATGTACTTTTTAACTTCATGAAATATTGTGAAAATCTTAAAAAATCGCAAGTCATTGCTTCACCATGGTTGCATCGGGTGTGGGAATTCCATTCTCATTCTTTTATAGGGTCTCATAAATCATGTTTGAAGTGTGGCCAAGGGCCAAACGGTTATTTGATCCCGTTTTGTATTCTTGGATTCCGAGTTTTCATTCCAAGTTCCATTTTTGCCTTTTTACCCGTTGGGGGGTCGGATTTTGTATCGGTGGTATTTTTAAGTTATGGACCATTGTAACACGTCCAAATAGGTAAGTTACGTTTGCGTGCATGGTCATTTCCTGGCAAAGCCTCATCGTTTGTGTTTTGAGCCTCTAGTGAATTCATTTCGCATTTTTTTGTATATTCTGATCTAGGGGCATTATAGACTTTTCACGGTGGTTTCATTTTCTTCTTTCAACATGGTTGAATAGAAAACATGAATTTAGGGGGGGTTTCTTTTCCGTGTTTTTCCAGAAAATGTCGTCTTGATATCGGAAATCGCTTACGAAGTTCAGCTCTCAGTTTTTCAATTTAGCAACTTTTTGGACCTCCATGACTAGATTTCATGGAGGGGCATTTCGGGTATTCTACATTGCGTGTTTTTTTTTTTAATTCTCTCTCGCATCACGTAGAAAACTTAATTTTGAGGGAGGTTTCTTCTTTGTGTTTTTGCAAAAAAATTCATCTAGGCCTTTAAAATTAGCCTCTATTTTGGATTTTTCTGGAAAATAAGCCCACAGTAGCTTTATGGGCTGCTGCTGCCAGCCATGGTGCACTCAACGCACGCGTGGCGTGCTTGGGCGTATGCATGGGCGTGCACATGGGGCTGTCATGGCCCCTCGTCGGGTCGCCGCGACGTCAATTCTTCTTTTGGGCTTTTCTCCTTCGTCCGGACTCCGATTCAAGTGAATTTTTTTGTTGAACTTGACTAATTTTTCACTGTCTTTCCAACGGTGTGCTCGGTTGCACCCGATTCTTCCTAGATAATTACCAGTTTACCCTTTTTGCCTTAAGTGCTCGTTTTTCTTTGTCATGCCGTTTCTCCTTCGTCCGGACTCCGAATCATGCGATTCTTGAGTCCATCTTGATTAGTTTTTTGTTGTCCTTCCAGCGGTGTGCTCGGTGGCACCCGAATCTACAATTTTCAAAAATGACTATTTTGCCCCTGGGGGCTTATTTGTCATATTTTTGATCTTTTGCTTTCGCATCAGTTCTCATTGACCGGAAGATGGCAAGGCTTTCCATAAACAAGTCTATACGGAGACATGCCGATGGGAGTCTTATATGCCGTTTGGTAAGCCCATAAAGCATCATTCAACTTGCATAACCAATCCTTCCGAGTTGTGTTAACCATTTTCTCAAGAATATGTTTAATTTCCCGGTTTGAAACTTCTAGTTGCCCACTTGTTTGAGGATGGTAACGAGTGGCGACTTTATGAGTAATGGAGTACTTAAGAAATAATTGCCTTAAGAATTGATTGCATAAATGCTTTCCTCCATCACCAACCATGGCTCTTGGCATACCAAAATGAGTGAATATGTTGGATTTAATGAATTGAACAACCACGGAGTGGTCATTGGTTTTGGTAGCATAAGCCTCCACCCACTTAGAAACATAATCAACGGCAAGCAAAATGTATTGAAATCCATAAGACATTAGAAGGGACCCATAAAATCAATGCCCCAAATATCAAAGATTTCAACAAGAAGAATATTCGTCAAGGGCATCATGTCTCTTCTTGACATTAATCCCCTTTTTTGACATCCATAGGCATCTCTATGGATGGTGGGCCAAAATAGCCCACTTTGAAGCACTTTCAAAGCGGTCTTCTTTGCACTAAAATGCCCACCGCATGCAAGGGCATGGCAAAACACAAGCACACACTCTCCGGAATACACCTTCTCATAATTTGATCTAGACAACATCGAAACAAGACAGGATCTTCCCAATAGTAATTCCAGATGTTAGCAAAGAAACATTTTTTTTGCTTGCTTTGACCAATTAGTTGGAAGCTTGCCAATTGCAAGAAAATTCACAATGTCGGCAAACCAAGGCATTTGTCCATTAGAATCTTGGAAGAGTTGTTCATCCGGAAATGAATCATGGATTGGTAGGCTTGGGGAGATTCTACTACCAACCTTGAGAGATGATCGGCAACCACATTTTCAGTGCCTTTCTTATCTTTGATTTCAAAATCAAATTCTTGAAGAAACAAAATCCATCTTATCAGACGAGACTTTGTTTCTTTCTTAGTCAAAAGTTGCCTCAAAGCAGCATGATCAGAATAGACAATGACTTTTGACCCTAAGAGATAGGACCAAAAATTATCAAGAGCATACACTACGGCAAGTAATTCATTCTCGGTAGTGGAGTAATTCAATTGAGCTCCCGAGAGGGTCTTGCTTGCATAGTATACAGCGTATAAAAGTTTTCACACCCTTTGCCCCAAAACTACTCCCATGGCATAATCAGAGGCATCATACATGATTTCAAACGGTAATGACCAATTGAGAAGTTGTATAATAGGAGCAGATGACAATAAGTCACGCAATTTATGAAAAGCATCAAGACATGCTTGATCAAAGACAAATGGAGTTTCCTTGGCAAGAAGATTGCACAAAGGTCTAGCAATTTTGCTAAAGTCCTTGATGAAACGGCGATAAAAGCCAACATGACCTAAAAAGGAGCGAACCTCTCGCAGCGTAGAAGGTGGAGGTAATTCAGAAATGAGCTCAACTTTCGCTTTATCAACCTCAATTCCCCTTTTTGAGATGACATGATCTAAAACAATACCTTCTTAAACCATAAAATGGCTCTTTTCCTAACTAAGAACAAGGTTTATCTCACGACATCTTTTAAGCACCAAATTTAGATTTTTTAGGCATGCATCAAATGAAAACCCAAAGACCAAAAAATCATCCATAAAGACCTCTAGATGCTCTTCCACCATGTCCAAAAAAATTGATATCATACACCTTTGGAATGTGGCAAGGGCATTGCACAAACCAAATGGCATCCGTTTATAAGCAAATGTGCCAAAAAGACAAGTAAATGTGGTTTTCTCTTAGTCTAAAGGGTCTAGGGCTACTTGATTGTAACCCGAATAGCCATCAAGAAAGCAATAATATTGTTGCTCAGCCAATCTCTCTAGAATTTGATCAATGAATGGCAAAACGAAGTGATCTTTTCTAGTGGTGGCATTTAATTTGCGGTAATCAATGCATACACGCCATGAATTGGCGGTACGCTTAGAAATTGCCTCACCTTTCGAATTTTCAACCACTGTAATCCCTAATTTCTTGGGAACTACTTGAGTTGGACTCACCCATTTGCTATCAGAGATTGGATAAATGATATCGGCATCTAAGAGCTTAACAACTTCTTTCTTAACCACTTTTTTCATGTTTGGATTTAATCTTCTTTGGGCATCTCTAAAAGGTTTTGCATCCTCTTCCATAAGAATGCGATGCATGCAAATGGAAGGGTCAATTCCCTTTAGATCCACCACACTCCATCCAATAGCTTCCTTATTTTCTTTAAGCACACTTAAAAGAGCATTTTCTTGATCTTTTTCAAGATTTGAAGAGATGATGACCGGAAGAGTCTCTTTTGGGCCTAGAAAGGCATACTTAAGATCGGGAGGAAGAGTTTTAAGCTCAAGGGTGGATGGAGAAACTAAAGATGGGACCAGTGGAGTGCTAGAGAGTGGAGGAAGAGGTTCTTTTGGAGCTTTCCAAGGTGGAAAATCCAAACTTGCAACGGATTCTATTAAGTCATTAACCTCACTCATTGATCTTTCATTATCAAACCCATAACTTTCACACATTTCAAGGAGACAAGATACAAGAGGATCCTTGGATAAAAGAGATGAAAGATTATCCTCGGTTGGTTTTTTTATAACCATGGAAGGAATGACTCCTCCACAATCTCATTTAAGACATCTATGAGACAACACTCGTCTTCATCTATGGGATGTCAACTTGCATTAAATACATTAAGTTTAACCATTATGTTACTAAAAGAAAATCCAAAACCCCGGATTTACAATTGATAGTTGCAATTGCAGTGGCAAAAAATGGCCTTCCTAAGATGATTGGGATGTAATTGGTAGGATTAGCAACCGGTTCGGTATCAAGAACCACAAAATCAACCAGGAAATAGAATTTGTTAACCTTAATGAGAATGTCCTTAACCATACCCCTAGGAGTTTTGATGGATTTATCGGCTAATTGAAGCACCACCGAGGTTGGCTTCAATTCATTCAAACCTAGTTGGACATACACAGAGTAAGGAATCAAATTAGCACTCGCTTTTAAGTCAAGAAGAGCTCTATGAACTTTATGGTTTCCAATTACACATGAGATGATCGGAGCACTGGGATCTTTGAACTTAGGTGGAGTGTTATGTTGAATGATGGAGCTCACTTGCTCCGCTAGGAACACTTTTTTAGGGCCTTGTCCCATACTCTTCCTGTTTTGCGTGCAAAGATCTTTTAAAATTTTTGCATAAGGCAGAATTTGCCTCATTGCATCTAAGAGAGAGAGATTTATGTTAACTTGTTTGAAGACTTGCATCATGTCATAGATTTTTCCTTCTTACATCCCAAAAGGCGAAGTCTCTTTTAAAGCATAAGGAAATGGAACTTTTGGTTCATAAGACCTTGCAACTTGAGGGAATGATGGAGAGGGTTGAAAATTCCTATTTAGAACATTTTCCTCCAAGGAAGTAGGAGTAGGATTGGAAACGGGACAGGTGTCAACTTTTGATTGCACCAGTTCATTATCTTCACTTGGTTGTTCAACCCTATTGTCAACTTGCCTACCACTTCTCAAAGTGGTAATTGCTTGCACTTGCTCCTGGGAAAGGCACCCTGATGTAGAGTTTGCTTCTACAAGGTATTGGGCTTTTGGGTTCCTTTCGGGTTGGCTAGGCAATTTACCAATTTCTTTCGCATTCAATGCATTAGCTATCATCCCGATTTGAGACTCAAGCTTTGATATTGGTTAAAAATGAGAATACAACAAATTGGTGTTCATTTCCAAATTACCCAAAGCCACTAAGACCTTATCTTCAAATGTGGAATTGCTAGAAAGTGCATGAGGATGATTAGAGCTACTTTGAGAATTATAAGCTTGAGGATGAGAGAAATGATTCATTCTTTGATGATAAGAAGAGGATGAAACAAATCCTTTTGAACCTTTATTTCTTTGATAAGGAGGAATATATCGGTTTTGAAAATTTTTAGCTTGAAAAGGATTTAAATGTTCACTCTACACCGGAACATAAGCATTTGGAAGAGGGTGAGCAAATCCGGCATTGACTTATTCATAGTGTTCAGCAAGCACATGTCCATGGGGACAATTGGAAGTAGTGTGCAATACACTTGAACAAGTCATGCATGGCTCACAAGAATGATGAAGATGATGATTAAGAAGAGGAGATGATTGAGTTACTAGTTTTTGACTCAATAAAAATTGATCAAGTTTTTGAGTGAGAGTTTTGACCTCGGCAACAATCTCCATTGGACTCTCAATTTGACATACTTTCAAAGTTCTTTTTTTGTTAATCGAATCATCACTCAACCGAGAAGTGTGAGAGTTATGCAATGAATTTTCACTCATTTTTTCAAAAAGGTGCCAAATATCACTCTCATGTTTTCCAAAATATGAACCTCCATATGATGTATCAACAATATCCTTATGAGTGTTGGATAGACTTTCATAGAAATATTGAACCACTTGCCATTTAGGAATGCCATTGTGTGGACACATCCTAAGTAAATCATTCAATCTTTCCAAGCCTCATGTAAAAGTTCTCCCTCCCCATGAGAAAATTCTCTAATGATGGTTCTCATTGAATTGGTCAAACTCACAGGGCAATTTTTTTTTTTTTTTTAAATTCATTTTGCATTTGTATCTAAGAAGTTATTGAATTTGCCCCCAAATTGTTGAACCAATGTTTTGCCTTATTTTTAAGAGTGAAAGGGAAGAGAAGTAGTTTAAAAACTTCTTCTATGACATTCATGTACTTCACTATGGAGGATATTTTAAAAAATTCATCAAGATGTTTATTTGGTTCCTCATCATCTAAGCCATAGAAAAGTGGACACATTTGAATAGTTTCGGGCTTAATTTCATATTGGTTGGCCCCAAAATTAGGAAGCATGATGCAAGTTGGTGCATGGTATTCATGAAGATTGTAATGATCACGAAGGATCATTGGAGGAATTGGAGCTTAAACTCCGGGAGGACATTGGTGGAAAAGAGGACAAGATTATTCTATTGAAGCACTATGCTTTAACAATCTCTAGATTCATAGCATCAACACATATAAACATGCATCAATAATACAAAACCTAGAAATAAACACATGAACATCTATTCTAGCATACATAGATAAATCAATAGAATGAAATGATCAATTGGAAGTATTAATCAACACAAATCATTATAGAAATAAGATTCATATATAAATCAAATGTCAAGATAAGATTACAACACAAATCCCCTCAAATTACAAAACATCAAGGTCTAGAAGGCATGCTTAGGGCTAACTCTAGCCCCAAGAAGATGTTTAGCCACTTATTGATGTAGTCATCCAACCCTCAAAGGCCATCTTCATGGTAGGAATAATCTTCTTCTTGATGGAAACCCTAGATGAATGGAAGGACTCCTAAATGGTGTATGTCTCTCTAATCTCTAGCCTCCTCTCCAAGATTTTATATGATGATATATGATATGATATGATTGTCTATGTGTAAAATGGCTTAAAATCCTTATATAGGTAGCTTATGTGTCACACCCAATGGTCAGGTCTCGTGCACTAGGGTCCTTTCAATGATTGCACCACGAGCCATCTTTCAATGAGCTGGACTCTATTTTATTTCGGACTTGGGGAGGTTCGATCGATCGAATTCAGATGAGATCGATCGAACTATGGCCAGATCAATTGAAGTAAGGCCAGATCGATCAATCCTTGGTGGTGCCTTTTTGGAAAGAGACAAATCTTAGATATTTTTGGGATATTTTGGGAAAAAAACCAAAGTGGTAGGTGGGGATAAGATCAAGGAAGTTCAGTTGATCTGAAGAAAGTTGGATCAATCGAAGATGGAAATTCTTGAGAATAAGGACAAGGGGTTTGATCCATCTTGGCAGGGCTGGATCGATCACTATGAGATCGATCGAAAATATGTCTGATCGATCAAAGCTTGCTGTTTTCCACTACTTTGCTCCTACTTTACTCATTTCTTCCATTCAGCTTGAGATTGCTTCTTTTATGCTCTAATTTGGCCGAATTGACTTATTTTGGGGATAAGCGTCTGAAAAGGGCAATAACATAAAATTAATCTAAAACAGGAAAATAAGATAAATAAAGGTCCTAGAAACTCGAGCTTAAGGGGTTTAAATGCGTACTTTTCAGTGCTCATCACGGATCTAGATGCGGAAGCAAGAGACAAGACAACAGTCTCTCAAGGTATATCACACCTCTAAGACACTTTGATGACCATCCATGAGGTTGTGCAACTCAATGAGAACTAACGCGGAAGCAAAAGATTAGAAAAATAACAATTAAGCCCCCAAGGGCAAAATAGTCATTTTACATGGAAATGATGTTCCTAGAATGTATATCATACCCGAGACACATTCGTGACTTCCCATAAAGTCTCGAAACTCAAAAGAAAGTAGCGGAAGCAGAAAGCAAGAAAAACTAGACAAAAATAGCTCCAAGGGCAAAATAGTCATTTCTAAAAATATAGATTCGGGTGCCACTGAGCATACCGCTAGAAAGACAATGACAAACTAATCATGATGGATTCAAGAATCGTATGATTCGGAATCCGGACGAAGGAGAAATAACATGACGAAGAAAAACGAGCACTTGAGGCTAAAAGGGTAAACTGGTAATTTTCTAGGAAGATCTGGGTGTAAACAAGCTCACCGTTGGAAAGAAAGCGAAAAATTAATCAAGTTTAAAAAAAAGTTCACTCGATTTGGAGTCCGGACGAAGGAGAACGAGTGAAAACAAAAATTAACGTCAAGACGTCGAGACGGGGCACCACGGGCACCCCAAGAGCATCCCACGGGCATCCTGACAAGCACCACGACATGGTAGGGGAAAAAAAAAGATTAAACCAGAACGGAGAGCCGAGACGAGGTCCGAAACAAATTTTTATGGAAAAACACAAAGAAGAACCCCCCCTAAAATCAAGTTTTCCATACGACAGCGTGAAAGAAAATGAAAAAAAACTCACTGTGAAATACCCAAAATGCCCCTAGATCAGAAGAGGGTCAAGAGGGCAAAACGCTGCTACAGGATCTGTTCACATCTTAAAGCAAAAACAGGCTATCAAACAAATTTTTTTGAAAAAACATAAAGAAGAAACCCCTCTCGAAATCAAATTTTTTTACCCGGTTGAGTGAGAGAAAATGAAAAACACACAATTTGAACTGACCAAAATGCCCCTAGATCATAAAAGGCTTAAAAACTCAAAAAATGCAACTTTGCACCAAGTATGCTTTTGACCCTAAATGCATTTCTAGGTTGAAACGAATGTGTACGCAAGTGTAATAAGTGATTCTAAGCACGCGGGAATGGTCCGCGGTTCCTGAGAAGCCCCGACTCAAAATCTGACCCCCCGACGGCCAAAAATGATAAAAATGAACTTAGAATCGGAATTATGAAAACTAAAAAAATGTAAAATAGAGGCAAATTACCGTTTGGCCCTTGGTCACACTTCATACAAGATTAATGAGACTCTATAAAAGAATAAAAATGGAATTCCCACACCCGATGCAAAAGTAATGAAGCAATGATTTATGAATTTTCAAGGTTTTCATAACATTTCTTGAAATCAAGAATTACATAAGATGCAATATAAATGTCATTGGCCTCTGGCCTCATCTCACACAAGTCAAATACATCATAAAATGTGTACTTATGTATACATTACATGTATGGAATCAAAGATACAAGTTTAGACATATAGGGCTACAAAATGACATTTCATACTAACAGTTGCATGAAATAAAAACTTAAAAGCTACAAGCCATCCAAGGAATGGTGAGCATCACGTACTAAGTCTTCGTACCTAAAAAATGTCCCCGGTAACTTTGGGGTGAGTAACATAAAGCTACTCGTAGGAGATGAGCATACATAGACCTAGGATTTTACAATAATATCACCTTAAGGTGAAACATGTTAAAGGTGCTCATGCCACCTAACGTCTATATCAAAGTGAGACTAAGGGAGCATCCTAAGCTACCTTAGAGCATTTCTAGCATAAACCACATCATTCATGCAATTTAATAACACAGGAGCATATAGTGTAATACAACAAGACATAGGTATTCAAAGTTATGAACTTGTGACCTAAAATGCGAAAACAACTGAAACGGTTCATGCCACCTAACGTCTATGTTCCAAATGAGTCTAAGGAATCATCCTAGGTTACATTAAACAATTAATACCCAAATTACAATATCAATGCAATTTTAACTAACATTAGAACTTCTAATACATCGCATCAAGGCATAGATCTTCAAAGTTAACAACTTGTAATCTAAACTATGGAAATAACAAGTTATAACAATTTAGTGCTATTAACCTGTATTAAGAAACAAGGCATGCAAGTATACTGATAAGTGCTTAAATGTTGCACATTTCAGCACCTAAGGTAGGGTATTTCAGTCTTTGCATCTATCTTAATTTCATGTTTTAGTCCTAATTTATGTTTATATGTATTTCAGGGCAAGAAAGTTAAAATGAGCTAAGAACGGTCCATTAAAGCCTTTTTGGAGTCAAGAAAAGATATTTAGAAAAAGTTCAGAAAATGACAAAAAGAGGTCGTAGCCCATTGCTCATATAGTGTGTTTATTCTTCGAAAGCGGTCAATCTCGGGCCTTTGATGATGTTCCCAAAGATGAAGAAGCAAACCAATTAGCCCGAGGCCAAAATGGAGCTAAATAAGGCTTAAAGGAAATTTCCAACTCTAGGGGGATCGATCCCCCAGGGTGGGGGATCGATCTCCCAGGACTTGGCAACATTACAGATTTTTTTTATTGTTTGGACTTATTTTGTGAACTATTGGGCTTTAATAGAGTTGTTACTTAAGGCCCAGTGAGCTATTAGATTATGGTTAATATTTATTTTATTTAGGTGAATATTATTAGAATTATTAATTTTTTATTCTGTACCGTGATATCACGTTCTCTCTGGGGGAAAAAGGAAAAGCTAGGGTTTGAAGAACATTTTTACAGAGGCTTTGTCTACAATTGAAGGAAGAAGAAGAAAGAGCCAAAAGATGGAGATGGAGCTTGTTGACACCATGATCATCTTCTCCATGAGCTAGTTCTTCACTTAGGGCTTGGATGAGCCCTAAGTTCATGTAACCTAAACCTTTATTTTTCTTTTCTTGGGGAATTATTAAGTTGTAATTAAATATTTGGCTTTGTGATTTATTTATATATGCATGCTTGATTTGACAAATTAGGGCTTGTATTGATTAATTCTTCCATTGAAATCTCCAAGTTGATTGTATGTCTATATATGATTAATTGGGGATTTTATTCTTCATTAGATGTTTGAAAATTAATTCTTCCATTGATTCTATATGAAAATTGCATGTCTATGTGCGATTGATTTAGAATTATACTCTACACTAGATACTTCTTTTAGTTGTGTTTAGTGATGGCCATAGCATGAGACTTAGTTGATACAATTGTAAATTAATTTGATGGATAAAGGCTTAATCTTGATGGGTTGTTCTACAAATTAGCTTATTGTCATAAGGTAATTGTAGTAAAGTAGGCAATTTGTGCTTGATTATGTTAATCCATACTTCTAATTACAATCAGTATTATCCTCTTGATTGATGTGTGCTTTTATCGAATACATTTGTGAATGTGTATGGTGGGTTATGACGTAGTTTTGAATGGGTTCTACACTTTAGTTTAATTGTCATTAGGTAAACAATTCATTCTTGATGTTGATAATCTATGCTTACAATTGTGATTTGTGATGATAATGTGACCACATCTATAATTACACTAATGAATTCCCCATTAATTGAAAGTAAATGGTTAATTACATGAGCTTAGTGGTGAATCCTAACCCTAAGACTCTCTTCATATATCTTTAATTCTTAGTTTAATTTAATTTAATTTACTTGCATTGTCATTTCTATTTCCATGTTTTCGATTTAACTCTAGTTTAATCACTTCACCAAAAATCTTTTTTTTCTTTCTCTCTCTCTCTCTCTCTCTTGTGCAATCTCATTTGCACTAAAATCACGTTTAATCCCAACACGTGTTCAATCCCTTGGGTTCGATCCCTACTCGCTTCATACTACATAGTATAAGTGTTTAGTGGTTTTATAAATTTTAAAATATGATGCCCCCTTGACATTATTTCTAAACCTAAAGTGTTGTGCATTATTTTGTGCACACGCTTGGGTCGCATCATAATTTTGGCGCCGTTGCAGGGGATTGACGGTTTAGTTGGAATTGAATTAGGCATTAGGGTTAATTTGATTGTTTTCTTTAAATTACTATTTTCTTACAAATCCCTCTTATTCAATTAGGTACTTGAAAAGAAAAGGAGCAAGCATTGGATCTTGTCATGATTGTGACGTTGTTGTTACGGACTTTCTTGAGCTTCCTTGAATTTCTTTAACTATAATTGTTCAATTCTCTACATGCTTGCGAGATAGCCCTTGTCGAGGCTATCACATTGTTTAAATTCTTGTCCAAGCATAAGCCCAAAATGAGGCTATAACTTTCTTGATAGAAAGCATCGGCCCGTGTGGAGGCAATTTAATTTTGAGCATTGATATAACATGGGAGTATGGGAACATCGTATGTAGAGGTGGTGAATTGTTGTTGATTGTTGTTGTGGTTTGTTGTTTCTAGGAGAATTCTTCCCATTCTTGACTATCCCACACTTAATGGAAAATCAATTCTAAGATCTAGGGCATATGGATAATCTAGGTGAGTATCACCCTCTTAATGGGCATCCACCTCAAGGTGTGCATCCACCCTTGAGAATTCCACATCTTAATATGTTTCCACAGCCCAATCAAATGCAACAACCTCCAATAATACAAATTCATCCTCAAGATCATGTAGTGTATCCCCCAAATCCTCAATTATCTCTTCGGGATCACTACACTCCAAATGAATACAATGCACCAACATGCATCCGGTTGCCAAACTTTCGGGCAACCCATTATGAAATCAAGCCCGCAACCATCCAAATGTGCCCCATTTTCTATGGGGTGAGCAATGAAGAACCACATAAACATTTGGATGAGTTTTTGGAAGTTTGTTCAACCGTGAAAATCACGGACCTTCCGGAAGAAGTCTTAAAAATGAAGTTTTTCCCTTTCACTCTTCGGGAAAAGGCTAAATATTGGTTCAATAATTTGAGGGCAAATTCAATCACATCTTGGGCTCAACTACAATATGAATTCCTAAAAAAATTTTACCCCGCAAGTAGAACCAATGCTATGAGAGCTTCTATCCGTGAATTCTCCCAAAATGAGAGAGAACCTTTACATGAAGCATGGGAGCGTTTGAACGATTTGCTACGGAAGTGTCCACATCACGACATTCCAAAGTGGCAGTTAGTTTGCTACTTCTATGAAAGCTTATCCGATACCCAAAAAGGTATGGTTGATGCTTTATGTGGAGGAGCTTATTTGGACAAAAATGAAGACGACGTGTGGCATCTTTTTGATCGCATGAGCGAAAATTCAATGCATCATTCTTCATCGTCCCGATTTGGCCAAAATTTGAATGAAGGAGGGCAGAAAACCTCCAATCTTTCTCAAATAAATACTTCCATGGAAATTGCCGCTGAGGTCAAAATTCTTACTCAAAGGTTTGATAAATTCCTTTCGAGCCAAAACCAGGCAATTCAAACATCCAACTCTTTCCATTCTCAAAGTATGACGTGCATGACTTGCTCTAGTTGTACTCATAATACTTCCAATTGTCTTATTGGACAAAGTTTTCCAAGTGAGTATCAAGAACAAGTTAATGCTATTTCCATTCATTCGGGAAGTAATCCAAATTCTAACTCCTACAATTCCGGATGGAGTGATCCTCACTTCTCTTGGAGAAATCAAGGAGGAGGTATCATTCCTCCTCTTCATAAAAATTCTCAAGAAAAGTATTTACCTCCCCACCTCCGAAATGCAAACTCTCAAGCGTACCACTCTCCATCTTATCTTCCTCCAAATGTGAATCAACTCTCAAATTCTCAATCTTCAAATCATCAAGCTTATTTTCATCCACCTTAAGAGCCTCCTAGAAATCCCACTTTTGAAGGCAAGGTTTTAGAAGCTTTGGGTGATCTTCGAAAGGAAAATCAAGTGTTTCATTCACATTCTCAATCAATTGCAAAACTTGAAGCCCAAATTGGGCAAATGGTTCGAACAATGAAAGGGAAAGGGCCTATTCAACCCAAACTTAACCAAAAGCCATACTCCATTTCCACTTTGAGAAGTGGGAGAAAAATTGATAACAAAGTTGAGAGACCTAGTGAAGTTAGTGTTCCGGTGCAACCAAGTGTTAGCTCATTTACCATTCCCAATTCCATCCCTACTTCACTAGAGGCAAGTGGTCACATTGAGGAGCCAATTCCATCATCATCATCTTCCTCCCATATAGAGAAGCCTTATGAGCCAAAAGCTCTATTTCCTCAAGCTTTAAACTCTACTCCATTTTCGAGGCAAGAAGGAAAAATCCATGACATGGTGGAAGTTTTTAAACAAGTTAAAATCAACCTTTCTCTTCTTGATGCTATTTGCCAAATTCCACCATATGCCAAGTTCTTGAAGGACTTGTGTACTCAAAAGAGGAAGAACAAGGGACCAAGCCTAAAGAAAGTGCTTCTCACGGAGCAAGTGAGCTCTATCATTAAGCTTAACACCCCACCTAAGTTCAAAGACCCCGGCGCGCCAACCATCTCTTGTACCATAGGGAACCATGAGGTCAAAAGGGCTCTTCTTGACTTAGGGGCTAGTGTTAACGTTATTCCTTACTCCGTGTATCTTCAATTAGGTTTGGGAAACCTTAAGCCAACTTCGGTAGTTATTCAACTTGCCGATAGGTCTACAAAAGAACCAAGGGGAATTGTTGAGGACATCCTAATCAAAGTTGACAAATTCTATTTCCTGGTTGATTTTGTTATGCTTGACACTGAGCAGGTTCCTAATCCTACCACTTACATTCCCATCATCTTAGGAAGACCATTCCTTACCACCGCTAATGTGACAATCAATTGTAGGTCCGGCATTATGGACATCTCTTTTGGCAATATAATGGTTAAGCTTAATGTGTTCAACATGAGCCAACATCCTATCGATGAAGGCGAGTGTTTCATGGTGAATGTCTTGGATGAAATTGTTGAAGAAGCCATTCCTTCAAATCTTTCCATTCCTTCTGAAGATCCTCTTGAGGCATGCCTCTCTCACTTCAATATGGATGCATTTGACATTGAAAGCTCTATATATGAAGTGAATTCTCTAATGGACTCAGTGGCCATCTTAGACTTCCCGCCATGGAAAAACTCAAAAGAACCTCTTCCTCCAGTCGCAAGTACTTTTTCTTATCAAGAAGAGGAAGAAGTGGCAAGTTCGCCAATGGCCAATCCAATTTATGAGGGCATTCCTTGTAATATTGAGCATGAAGTCATTGAGGTGACCTTAGTGAATGAGGAGAAAATGATCAATGTGGAAGTCGACAAAAAGGATGAAGAGATTAAGTTTCCTAATAATCCAACTGAGTCTTTGAAAGACATTACCTTGCCAAGTGCAAGGCCGATCATGATGGACTTTATTTTCAAGACCGTGGATGAAAGGGAACAAATTGCATCTTCCATCATTTCTTTCCAAATCATTCTTTTGGGAGATGTATTCATTATTATGAGAGAAAATCCATTGGGGAAAATAGATAAATAAATCAATGAGGATGTCTCATATCCGGTTTTTGATTCTTTCGACTAGTGAGTCGCCCCAACGTCTTTCTAGCGACGTTAAACACTAGTTGTATTAAGTTTTTCCTTCGTTATGTTAATTTACATTTTATTTTATTATACTTCATTTTATTTTATTTTATTTTATTTTTCTTTCCCCTTTTGTACATTTATAAAAAAAAATGTAAAAAATGGTATTAGTTCGTATAGGTTGCTTTGTGATTTTATTTCAATTTTATTATTATTATTGTTATTATTATTTTTATTTTTATTTATAATATTATTTATTATTTATTTTATCTATATTTTATTCAGTGTATATATTCTTCTTAGTTTTGTTTTTTTTTTTTTTAAAAAAAAAATACATAAAAAATAAAAATATATATATTTGTAATGGGTCATGTATGTTGGTATTTTATTTTATTTTATTTTACTTTTATATATATTTTATTTTAGTATATATATTTTTCTTTTTAGTTTTGTTTAAATTAAATATATATATATATATATATATAATACTAGTTAGTATAGATTGGTAAGTGATTTTATTTTAATTTTATTTATTATTATTTTTATTATTATCTATTTTTCATTTCAATGTAAAATTAAAAAAATTAAAAAAAAGAAGAAGCAAAGGATCGATCTCCACAAGGGGATTAATCAATCCCATACTCGGTAGAAAGCAACAAAAAATTGCTCCATGTGGATCAATCCCCCACCCATGAGGATCAATCCCCTTCCACTTTCTCACATTACATAGTGAAGGGAAAATTTTTTTACCTAAAATTGTCGATCCCCCAACAAAGTGGATCGAGCACCCTTTTTAACCCTCACTTATCTCCATCGCCTATCTGGTTCATCACCATCACCAGCTTCGGCCGAATCAAACTCCACTTCCAATTTTCTTCGCTTCATGATTTCCAGCGCCATGGTTATGGGTCGCTTTTCTTCCGGCGAGTTTGAGGGTCGCTGAGTTTGGGTTGCCAAGTTTGAGGGTCGCCGATTTAGTAGGCTGGTTCGTCTTTCCGGCGTCGCGGC
The DNA here is from genome assembly GCF_030987335.1 of Cornus florida. NCBI lineage: Eukaryota > Viridiplantae > Streptophyta > Magnoliopsida > Cornales > Cornaceae > Cornus > Cornus florida. The sequence goes on along the minus strand of NW_026775573.1, from coordinate 72,650,188 downwards.
TGTTCGCCGCTTCTTCCAACAGCGATCACGGCTACTTCTTCCAACGGTGATCAAGGCTAGTTCTTCTCCGAACATGATTTTTGACTATTTGGGTTCTTCGCTTCTTGATTTCTGGTGCCGGCTGGTTCATTTCCAACGCCGGCGATTTTGTGGGTCGCCGTCCAGCGATTCAGGCTGGCTTCTTTCTGTCGCGCTTAGCGATTCGCAGCTGGTTTTCTTTTCCGGCGAGAATGCGAATCGCCGTTTTCTTTGATAGCATCTGGTTTGTTTTCCGGCATCGCGGCTTGGCTGCTGGGTCTCGCCGGCGATTCTTGGACTGGGTTTACCCAGCGCTGCCGGTTGTCTTCTCCGGCGAGTTTGTGATGTTTAAAAAAAAAAAAAAAAAAAAGAAAAAGAAAAAGAAAAGGAAAAAATTAACTAAATAATAAAAAAATAATAATAATAACAAAATTAAATAACAAAATAATAATAATAATAATAAATATAAATAAATATATATATATAAAAAAAAAAAATTCAGAGTTGCATTCCATCTAGCAAGACGTTAAACTTAGCCCATTTTATTTTATTTTATTTATTTTGTTTTGTAGGTTATATATACATGTTCTTTTTCTTTGTTTCTTAAAAATAGAAAACAATTCTTGATTTTATTTCCATTTATTATTATTTATTTTATTATTATTATTATTATTATTATTATTATTATTATTATTATTATTATTATATATATTATATATATTATTTTAGTATATATATTTTTTCTTTTTAGTTTACTATATATTTTTTCTTTTTAGTTTAGAATATTTTTCTTTGTGTTAAAAAAAAAAACACTGGGAGATCAATCCCATTTTTGAAATTAAAAAAAAAACCATATCACAAAAATTCAAAAATATGTGTTACTGGTATGCCCTTATGCTTGGATATAACTATTTTTATCTTTTATAAAGGGCTTGATCTCATATCTCTTTACATCTTATTCTATATTGTTTTTGAATGCATGCTTTACTTATCCCATTTGATATTTGATGTGAGTTGCTAGTGTGGCTTTTCTGGTAGGTTTTTGCATCCAAGTTTGGGGGAGACCTCTTTCATCATGGATCATTGCCGGGCATCATAAACTTTTGCCATCACGGTATACTCTTTTCCTTTCTTCCATTGTTCTCATTGCACATTGAGGGCAATGTGCAGTTTAAGTTTGGGGGTAAGGTAGCCTTGTTACATTCTACTTTAAGTTGAACTTTAAATACATAATTGAGATTTGAGATGTTTTGGCAATGATTTCGAACTTTTGAAACATAGTGCCATTGAAAAGCAAGTTGTTAGAGTCTAATACTTCTTGTATGCTCTAAGATGCCATTTAGGGGTAAATTTTAATTTTTGACATCATGTTTGCTTTTGTGGTACACATCATCTTGTTGGTTGAAAATACTTTAAAAGTTGATTCTAGAATTCTACACTTGCACTTGTGCACACTAGCATTCAATTTGTGGGGTACATGCTTAGTTGATTATTGTCTTGGTTTATCCCAATTGAGCTAGTATGCTTTGAAGGTTTTCATTATTGATAAAAATGACCTTGTAAAGAAAAGAAATAAAAGCACTCACCAAAGGTGAGGAATAAAAAAAAAAAAAAAATTGCAGTCTTTCAACATGTCAACTGATTAAAAAGGAAGACAAGGAAAGAATGTAAGATATATGATTAGTTTGAGTTCGTAGCCTAGCCATTCCGAGTCATTACGCCCTTAGGAATGTCTTTACACTTAACGCCCTAAGATCATCTGGTTTGGGAGTCGTTGGCTCAACGCTTGTTACATGGGGTGATTAGAGGGCTTAAGGAACTTGGACATTGCACATGGTCATACTTAAAAAATAAAAAAAATAAAATCAATAAATAATATAAAAAAAATAATGTTTGATTGAATAACAAGGTTCATTCAATGTCTTGATGTCTGGTACTATATCTGTATGCTAGTTTGAGGGTAAGGCTATGCCATTACTTTGATTTGCTAGGATAGCAACACATTTTGATGCCGGTTCACTCAAAAAGGATGATAGAATTGATTCAATTTGTATGATTAACTTGCTTGATGTGTGGAGGACCATTTTTGCTTACATGATGTTGAAATGTTCATAATAGCTTAGAAATGGCAGAAATTTGCATACTTGAGGTAGTCTACTTTCAACACTTGTTTAATATGTGTCGTTGCTTCTCAAGTAAGAAAGAGCTTTTGATGTTTGTGAGTACTATTTCTGGAAACCCTCACGAGACTTCACTCGTCCACTAGGGGTAACCTAGGGGTTTAAAAGGCTTGTTACATATGCTAAATGCAACCGTGATCCCTACGAAAGTGGTGTTATCTTTATTTGTTTTATTAGTTCATAGTTGTATATATGTTTGTTTCATTTCCATACTTTAGTTCATTGCTAGGGACTAGCAATATCTAAGTTTGGGGGCGTGATAAGTGCTTAAATGTTGCACATTTTAGCACCTAAGGTAGGGTATTTCAGTCTTTGCATCTATCTTAATTTCATGTTTTAGTCCTAATTTATGTTTATATGTATTTCAGGGCAATAAAGTTAAAATGAGCTAAGAACGGTCCATTAAAGCCTTTTTGGAGTCAAGCAAAGATATTCAGAAAAAGTTCAGAAAATGATAAAAAGAAGTCGTAGCCCATTGCTCGTATAGTGTGTTTATTCTTCGAAAGCGGTCAATCTCGGGCCTTTGATGATGTTCCCAAAGATGAAGAAGCAAACCAATTAGCCGAGGCCAAAATGGAGCTAAATAAGGCTTAAAGGAAATTTCCAACTCTGGGGGGATCGATCCCCCAGGGTGGGGGATCGATCCCCCAGGACTTGGCAACATTACAGATTTTTTTTATTGTTTGGACTTATTTTGTGAACTATTGGGCTTTAATAGAGTTGTTACTTAAGGCCCAGTGAGCCATTAGATTAGGGTTAATATTTATTTTATTTAGGTGAATATTATTAGAATTATTAATTTTTTTATTCTGTACCGTGATATCACGTTCTCTCTGGGGGAAAAAGGAAAAGCTAGGGTTTGAAGAACATTTTTACAGAGGCTTTGTCTACAATTGAAGGAAGAAGAAGAAGGAGCCAAAAGATGGAGATGGAGCTTGTTGACACCATGATCATCTTCTCCATGAGCTAGTTCTTCACTTAGGGCTTGGATGAGCCCTAAGTTCATGTAACCTAAACCTTTGTTTTTCTTTTCTTGGGGAATTATTAAGTTGTAATTAAATATTTGGCCTTGTGATTTGTTTATATATACATCTTGATTTGACAAATTAGGGCTTGTATTGATTAATTCTTCCATTGAAATCTCCAAGTTGATTGTATGTCTATATATGATTAATTAGGGATTTTATTCTTTATTAGATGTTTGAAAATTAATTCTTCCATTGATTCTATATGAAAATTGCATGTCTATGTGTGATTGATTTAGAATGATACTCTACACCAGATACTTCTTTTAGTTGTGTTTAGTGATGGCCATAGCATGAGACTTAGTTGATACAATTGTAAATTAATTTGATGGATAAAGGCTTAATCTTGATGGGTTGTTCTACAAATTAGCTTATTGTCATAAGGTAATTGTAGTAAAGTAGGCAATTTGTGCTTGATTATGTTAATCCATACTTCTAATTACAATCAGTATTATCCTCTTGATTGATGTGTGCTTTTATCGAATACATTTGTGAATGTGTATGGTGGGTTATGACGTAGTCTTGAATGGGTTCTACACTTTAGTTTAATTGTCATTAGGTAAACAATTCATTCTTGATGTTGATAATCTATGCTTACAATTGTGATTTGTGATGATAATGTGACCACATCTATAATTACACTAATGAATTCCCTAGTAATTGAAAATAAATGGTTAATTACATGAGCTTAGTGGTGAATCCTAACCCTAAGACTCTCTTCATATCTCTTTAATTCTTAGTTTAATTTAATTTACTTGCATTATCATTTCTATTTCCATGTTTTCGATTTAACTCTAGTTTAATCACTTCACCAAAAATCTTTTTTTTTTTTGCTCTCTCTCTCTCTCTCTTGTGCAATCTCATTAGCACTAAAATCACGTTTAATCCCAACACGTGTTCAATCCCTTGGGTTCGATCCCTACTCGCTTCATACTATATAGTATAAGTGTTTAGTGGTTTTATAAATTTTAAAATATGATGCCCCCTTGACATTATTTCTAAACCTAAAGTGTTGTGCATTATTTTGTGCACACGCTCGGGTTGTATCATATACTATGCACATGTATACTATACTTAATTAAAATGTCAAACACCACATCACAAGCTATGAATAATCCATATTAAACAACTTGGAATTGAATGCGAAATCAAGTAGTGGCAGAAAGACAGGGACATACGGTCTCAATGACCAAGCAAACTGATCTCGGGTTACTAGCCTGCAAGGTCCTACCTATTACGCACTAAACCCGGAATCAAATAGTACATTGGTGTTTTAGGGTTACTAGCCCTCAGGAAACCACCCAGTGCGCACTAAATGTTATTGGGAAACCACCTAGCCATAACATAGTACAATGCCTTGTAAGCTTTCCTAAAATCAACAAGTTGTGTATCAAGGTATAATACATATACACACTATATTAGTTAACTACCATGCACAAATAAGTTAAATAAACACACACAATATTAATCCTATATCTTCAAGCTACAATGGCATACAACATGTCAAATGTATAATGTGTATATAAGTAAGTTAAACTATAACTTCTATTAATGGAATACTATAATGTAATCATACAATAAGTTCTAAATTTACAAGTTAAACATGGAAACAACTTCAATACCTAACTACCTCAATGGAAGCATATAATGGATTTAAATTAAATTAAATAATTCAATTCTCAAGATTACAAAGTAACTCCAAATATTCTAAAATTAATATAAGTTAAAGGTCATGGCAAAGTCTAGTTCAATATCACATTACAAGTTATTTCTACCTAACTTATAACTAGGTAGATTAAACTCCATACAAGAAAATAATTAAATTAAAGTTCTCCACACTCATTTAAATATTCTCATTTTCATATATGTTAATAAACATATTAAGGCCTAATTTAATATTACATTGTAAATTCATTCCAAGCTAGGTACAACCATGTGAATTAAATTTCATACAAAGAAAATAATTAAATAAAAGTCTCAAAACCTATTCAATTTTTCTCAATTTAATGTACATGATGGAACATGCGAAGCTCATCAACAATATCAAGTTAAAAATCCAATTAAGTGAGTAGAACACTTAAAATAAAATTAATTAACCTAATTAATAAATTTTTCTCTAGATTTTAGAATAACTCTGAATATTCTCAAATTCACATATGTCAAAGAACATACTAAGGCCTAATTTAATATTACATTACAAGTTGATTCCATGCTAGTTCCAACCATGTGAATTAAATTTTTATACAAGTAAAAGATTAAATAAAAGTTGCAATACTTATTCAAATCCTCCCAATTTAATATATGTGAAGGTATATGGCATGCACATCAATAATATCAAGTCGGAAATCCAATGGTGTGAATAGTACACTTGGAAAAAAATTACTTAATCAAATTAATTAATTATCTCTAGATTTGAAAACAACTTCGAATACTCTTAAATTCACAAATGTTGAAGAGTATGTTAGGGCCTAATATAATATGACATCACATATTGATTTTAAGCTAAATAAGGCCACATGAATTAAATTTTCATTCAAGAAAAATATTAAATAAAAGCTTCAATACTTGTCCAAATGCTCTCAATTTAATATATGTCAATGAACATATCAAGGTGTAATATAATAGCATGCCATAAGTTTAAACTAAGCTATAACCAACCGGGAGAATTAAATCTCGTACAAGAAAAATGAATAATAAAGTTTCTAGATTTAATACAAAGGCATGTGATTAAGTCGTATAAGCATGAAATACACTCAATATAACCAAGATATAAACCTAAGACATCCCCTACCTCAATTTGAGATGAAAATCTCAATTCCCCACCGAAATAAAAGTGTTCCGAATCCGACGATACCGAGGAGCTTTGTCGGGGACAACGAGAGGAACAACTTTAACCTTTGAGGTACTATGAAAATTTAAACCCAAACTCAAAACTTGAACTCAAAAATGGTCAGAAATGGATTCTAATAAGGGTGAAAGGTAGAGCATGACGAGGCCTACAATAAACGTTAAGATGTAAGACAGAATACAAAAGAAATCAAGTGGAGAAGAAGAAAGAGTAGTGGCAGCCCCTTGGGCTCCAATGGCTGCCGGCTAAAGAGAGGAAGAAGATGATGAAAAAGTGATTTTTAACTTTAAGACATTCTATTTATAGTAAAACCCTAAAAGTGCTCCGAAAGGGCCCCGCCAGGTTCGGAAAAGTGAAATTTGAGCAAACATGCTCAAATGGCGAAACTTCTTGAACCAAAAAGAACCGAGATGAGAAAATATGAACAACAGAAGAAATGGTGTTAAAGAACAAGTTCGACGGCGACCGGGGTCAGAAATTCCTAAAACTGGAAAAAACGACCGGGAGGAAATTCTAAGAGTCCACGAGTCGACGAAAAGTGAAAATGAATCCTGTACAAGGATCTAGGCTTAAAACGAGGTATTTTGCAATAAATTTCGTTAATTACATAATGGCCCCTAAAAAAAGGGTTAACTACAAAACTGGTCAGAATGAAAATATCTTCCAAAAGATATTTTCTTAAAAACCCCTGAGATAAATATCTTCAATGAAAAACACCCCAAGAAAAGAAACACTACAACATATTAGGCTTTTACCAGCGTTTTTTTAAAAAGCGCTGGTGTTGTGTACTAATTACTAGCACTTTTATAGAAGCGCTAGTATAGGTATGTTTATACCAGCGCTTGGGGAAAACGAGCTAGTATAGGTATGTTTATACCAGCGCTCGAATAAAAAGCGCTGGGATAGGTATGTTTATACCAGCGCTCTCTTTAAAAGTGCTGGTAAGTGCGAAATTTAGTGCAAGAAAAATTGCCGCTCTAATATTATTTCACTTTTTTATTTCCTTAATTTACCATTTATTTCTATCTTTACCAATCCCACTCATCCGAGCCCTAGGTTTCTTTCAGCCTCTTCAATCGCCTCCATCTATATTCTCGGTCTCTAACTCTGAACTTGCCCCCCCTCTCTCTCTCTCTACAACTCCCCAATCGCCTCCATCTCTATGTTCGTTCTCAACATCTCTATTCTCATTCTTAATTCTGAACTTTCCCCCCCTCTCTCTGTAACTCCCTAATCGCCTCCATCTCTATTCTCGGTCTCAACTCTGTAGCCGATTCGAAGTTGGTCTGTGTTACAAGTGAAGCTCTTCCACTTCTCCGGCGAGTCACTGGCGAAATCGCCAGTCAGGTACACCTCTTGATCTTGTCCTTTGCCCTTATTATCATCATCATCAAATATATAGATGCATATATGTGTTCATATACATCTAAAATGTGAGTTTTAGGTAGAAAATGGTAAATTTTTATTGGCTAATATTTTATAATTTCAGTTGGGTCTTTCGTATTGTGTCTTCTAGGTTTTGGGTTTTAAAGGGAAAATTTTTTTTTGAAGAAAATCAGAACCCAATCTTTCTGTTTCCATCGCCCACTGTTCCAGATCAGGTTCGCCGTTCGCAAGCTTTAGCCACTGTCTCTCAACTCTCAAGCTTTCCCCCCCCTCTCTCTCTGCAACTGCTAACTTATATGTATGGGTTTTGTTTTAATTTTTTTTTCTAAATCAACTAATCAAGCTCTGTAATTTTTTCTCTTAAATGGTATGCATCACAGTCCCTTTTTGATGCAAGATTTTTAATGGTTTTCTATATTTATCTAATCAAAACCCATATCTGATATGCTAGATTTTTCAAAAAAATCAAAACCTATATCTTTCTGTTTCCATCGCCTGCTATTCCTAATTGGTTTTTTTTTTTTTTTTTTTTTTTTTTTTTTTCAAAATACATGACTCATCTATGCGATTTTGATGTTAGAGTTAGGCGGAGGAGTTCAATTTTTGAAGAGGATGCCTACTAACAAGTTAGGGATTTTAATTTTTGAAAAGGATGCCTACTAGGAAAGGGTTTCGAAGAAGTGGATTTTGGAGGAAAGTCGGAGACCAACATTGATTGCAGTCGTCATGGACTTGGATCCAGAGGACGTATTCAAAGACGACGATGACGACCTAGAAAATGAATTCCATCAGGCCTCTTTTTCTTAGTACATATCCTTTTTTCTGCACATTTATTTATTTATTTGGTTAATTTATGTTTATTCCCTTTCTCCGAGTTCTTGTGCAAATATTCCATTTGGTTTTTATTTTTATTTTTATCCTATTCTAAATTAATAAATGAGTGTTGAATATATATATATATATATATATATATATATATATATATATATATATATGTGAGAGAGTGTAGCAAAGAGCTGGTGGTGTTCCTGGTGGATGTTTCGCCCAAAATGTTCAGCACTACTTGTCTCGGGGTTTGTACTTTAATTTTTTTTTTTTTTTTTTTTTTTTTTTTTTTTTTTTTTTTTTTAGCTCTCTCTATGTTATATATATGTGTGGAATTGTTTGAGTTTTAATGGCTGAGTGGCTATTTATTAAAAAAAAATTACAAGATTGAGATTGTTGTTTGAGCAGTGCAATGCATATTAGTGCTTCAGTTATAAATTCTTCATTATTGTAGAGTAAGAACTTGATTACATTTTTTAACAATCTTTTCTTACTCTGAGTTTTTCTTTTAAGTGTGTATTGTTTCTAAGTGAGTGTAATCTATTGAAAAACCAATGCTGCCCTTGAATTACTTGTAACTTCTCATTACATTTTTTTGAGAATGTAATTATTAGCTTTTTGGAAATAAATTGATAAAAAGAATCAGTTACAAAAAATATCTGTTGCATACATGCTGTAGATTACCTTTCTTTTTATTGCATTAATTTAATATTTATTATTATTATTGACTCTGGAGATTTACCATCACAACCCACCATTAGTTCATGCCAACATTGGGACAACTTGGATCATATGTTATTCCAACTCTAGTCCTGATAGTTTGGATTTTGTTAATATTTCAAATGATGTAATTGCAAAAGTCTGGTGGTAATTGAACTGCTTGGTTTTTTCGTCCTAAAAGTCCCTACTTCAGTTCGTCTACAGAACCTTAAAATCCTATGTCTTACCTTTATAAATTTTTTGGATGAGGACTCCATTAATAGGCTCTTTCCTAGCTGCCCTATGCTTGAAATGTTGTCTATGTTTTCCTGTTCGTGGTCTAATATTGGTGCTTTTAACATTTTTGCTCCTGCTCTCAAGAGTTTGATTATAAATGATATAATATGTAGTATCAATACCTTTTCTTGGAAGCACAAGATTGTGCTTAATACCCCAAATCTTCAACACCATGAGCACGTTAACTATGTAGTAGAAGGCTATTCAATGAACAACTTAATGCTCTTGTCACGGCGAAAGTTGGATTATACGGCAGCTCTATTCAAGATAATTATGTGATAACTTGTTGAAGGAACATCTAAAGTTAAGCAGCTTCATTTTTCTCATTTTCCCATACAAGTTTGCTTGCTTAACTCTTTCTTATTATTGGTGATTCTCTTTTATTGCCAAATGTACTGACCTTGTGCATCTGTTTTACTAATTTGATATATTATTTCTGTTACTTTTTGGAGTTCAATTGACTGTTTTACTTTTTTGACCGTGGTGCCAAGGTTTAGTTGTTTGACTTTTTTGAAGCTTGGTCATTTTGATCGACGGGAATTGCTACTGAGGTTGCTTGAAAGCTCACCACAATTGGAAAGTCTTATTTTTGAGGTAATCTGCGAGGTGTACTAAATAATTTGATTTAACCACTTTGATTTGTGGGGAAAATTATTTGAGTGAGCAAATGCTTGTTAAGTCGATTTATATTTTCTTTCTTGCTAGGGATCTTTACCTTATAAACACGACAATGATAATTAGGATCCACCTCAGGATGTACCTTCTTGTTTGTTGTTTCATCTTAAGGCAATCGAAATCAAAATATTTGATGGATTCGAAGAAGAGCTGAAAATAGCAGAGCATTTTTTAAAGAATGGTAAAGTTTTGAAGAAATTGATGATTCATATTTCTATGAATCCAGTGGAGTCATTCGAAGTTCTCTCTCTATATATGTTGCGAGGAAACTGTTGATGGAACCGTCCCTCGCCAAATACAATTGAAGCTCATATGGTTGTGTAATTGACCTAGTTTTGATTGCTTGTGTTTTCCTATTAAGATCATGTTTATGACAGAGCTTTTCACTTGTTAATGATACTTCTTCCTCATCTCTTAACATTAAAGGGATAGTTTTGCTTCTCCTGTACAACTTATATAATGTATAAAAATTCTTTTTATGTCATGTTCATTTTAATCCAATTTAATCGTGACAAAGCCTACTTTATAAGCATAAAGATAGAAGGCTAGGCAGCCTAATAGGGGGACAAAAAAAAAAAGGGGGGGTCTATACTAGCACTCTTTTAAAGAGCGCTGGTAAAAGGGTTTATACCAAAAAAAAAAAAAAAAAAAAAAAAAAAAATTTAAAATTAAGGTTTATACCAACGCTCATTCAAAGAGAGCTAGTAAAAACCCTATACCAGCGCTTATTCAAGAGCGTTGGTAAAGACCCTATACCAGCGCTCTTGAAACAATGCTGGTAAAGGGTCTTTCCCAGCACTTTTGAAAAAGCGCTGGTAAAGGCTTATCGATGTGGGAATTACCAGCGTTTTTTTGGACTTTCACCAGCGTTTTTGAGTGCTGGTGAAAGCCATAATTGTTGTAGTGAAAATATTTCTGAAGAACTATGCATCCATGGCCCTATGGACACCAGGAGCAACCAGAGTACTTTTCTACAAAAGTAAAGATACGTATTTCATGGAAACCACTCAAGATGAAGGTACATGAAGTCGGAAATCAACTCCGAGCATGAAAAGTGAGGTTGTGCCAAAAAGTGACAAACAGGGAAAAAGACGAAAAGTGAATAATGTCCAAAAAGTGAAAATATGGAAATGACTTGGTCCTTAAAGGAAGTTGTCAATCCTAATGAAAGAGTTTTAGAAACCATTTCTAAGCACTTGAGACGACACCCAATGACGAGAAACAGAACTCGGAAAAGAAAATTAAACGGGAAAAAAAAAATATTATCTGTAAAATTTGAGAAAAAGGAAAGTAGGGAAAATGATTGGATCATTACAGTCACAACAACCCACTAACTTGTCAAAAGAAAAATGCGCCTATATGGCAACACCGCCCTCACTAGCTCTAAAAGACTAAATCATCTACAATCGACTCGACTGATGCACAACCCTATCACCTACTTGATAACCCACGATAAACAACTAATAGTCACTAATCCATCCTTGGATCATACCTTAAACCGTTTCGCTCATTTGCTCTAAACATCATGCTATTACGTCATTATTATTATTCATCCCAAACAACAATTCGAACCTCTCATCTCACCGGAAGATCAAGGCATTAACAGGCGATCTCCCCTTAAGCATCCCTAGGATGACACTATTACAATAAGAGAGTATGGCTCACCCTCAATACTCCCCACAGTGACTACTACTTACCACAAAAAGAAGATCTTTATATGGTAATGCCATGCTGACAAATCCCAAAAAGAAAAATGAGTACAAAAACCAGAATGCTCAACACTCAACTGTCTCCTCAAAACTATCTATAGCACAATCAATCACTAGCACTTAACCGATTACTTGAACCATTCCTCCTAAGGTAATCTACATGCCTAGTCAAAACAATTTCATGCTCTAGGGTCAACATTATTATCATTCCTCAGAACACACTTGGCCCGGACAAAGTTAAATAAGGTTACCAGCTAAGCCTATGGGATCACCCTCGTCTGAATCATTCCAATCGACAGTCCATCTCTTTGGATCCTCTAACAACCAACATTATCTCCTGATACTCTAGACATAACCGGAACACAACTCCAGTCCATAGCTTTCAAATTCTAAAACACAACCCATTTGATAACAGAATACCAATCATCTATCACTTCATCCACAAATGACTAAGCATATCAATGACCACATATTATCTATCTTATTGTACATTCCTGCCCTACTTAGCCAAAATTGACCACAACACACCACCTCGAGACTCTCTCGATAATCGTGCTAACCTATGGCCCCGCTTATCAACTGAGCCATGCAATCAACTCACCAAGAGTTAATTACCCGAACTGGGAATCACCCTCGACTAACTAGTCTCTTAAACATACTCTTACAAGATCACGGAATGATCCACATTTAACAGCACGGTCACTCTGTACTAGCATGACTCCAGTCAATACATACGTCACCTTAGACTCACAGGGTCCAACAAGTCCCCTTAACAACCATGACCAACACGCTTCCTTGGACCATTCTAGAATACCTAAAATATATGTGTACAGCCCATAGACTACACCTGTAACTCTAGCAACCTCTATTACACCCACCGTAAACCGGCTCGAAGAGAACCTTCATACTAAACTGTGACCTAAATCACAACCACTAACTTCCTAAGGTTATACCTTCCTCCCACAAAACCCTGACCTCTTACACCTAACCTTTTTGGTTATAAAACCCATACACTAACACTTGAAACACATACGTCTCACCCTGGACACCATACTGTGCCATATGCAATCGTTAGAAAATCATGGCCCGAGCACTACACTATAAAAACAATGGAAAGACTAAGATAACTGTGTACCGAATAGCTCAATCCACGAGCTAGAAATCTACGCCCTACATTCGATAAGAATCGGCACCCAACAACCCTAAAGTAACCGAGCTCCTCGCCTACTTAGGTCAAAACTTACATAACCATTTGTGCCACGACAAGTACTGTACCCTACTAGTAATCATCCCATACTCAACTGCATACTCCTATACATGTATACATATATATATACATATAATAACTAGAACATAAACCTTGGGACAACTGCGTCTTATCACATCAATTTAAACAACGTAACCATTAAATCATTATGCAAAATTACACATCATGTTCATCATCATTCCATATAATACACCCTTGCACAACCCATGCTCGTCTGTCTGTCACACTACCACGCACAACATACTTGTCATAACCTATACTCATTACTTGCCATCTTATCATAATTAACATGCTTTTAATTACTTTCATACTTCATTTACATGATTATATTACATAATTATTCCTCATACATGGCCATGTAACATAAATTTCAGCATTTAAACATGTAAACATGCAAATTCTTAGCAAGAAAGCATGTCTTTCAAAACGTGAACACATAAGCACCTAGTCGCATATGCAAGTAAGCAGATAAGCATTCTTTTTAAGCAACTAAGCACTTTAACATATAAACATATAGATAATGCATATCACCCATCCACACAACCCTAAGTAGGCCTCCACTCATCGTTCTAATGGTTTTCGAACCATCACTCTGGTACCAAATTTGTAACAACCCGAACCCGAGGGTTCGAATCGCTAACCGAGCCCTTACCCAAACGCGAGGTCACATAAGGGCATAAAAGTCATTTCTAATGTCAATACACTATATACACAACATCCCAAGGCTCATAATACGTCAAACTGCTAACTTCATAGAAGGGTCACAATTGCAGGTGGAAAAGACAGCGTCGGCCGGTTGACAGGCAAGGGTCGGCTGACTGAGTTAGTTGGCCGGCCGAAACTACACTTCTGAGGACCCAGCTCTCTGGACAGGCTCGAAATGCATTGTCGGTTGGCTGGCGGGTCTTGCCAGCCGGCCGACAGGCCCTAAAAGCTGTATTTCTGTAGAAACTAGTGCTGAGAATCCTGAACCCAACTGGGCTCATTTGTGAGCCAAAACCTACCACAAAACCTATCCCAACTCACGACAAGTAATATACAACGTCCCATAGTCGTAAACGTCAATGAAATTAATTAAAGTAACCCATCATCATCAAAATAAACAATTCAAAATAGTTCACGTTCATCCTATCCATTCTAAAGTATGTATATAAGTCTATTACATGCCTTGGTAGTCTATTTTAATATACTTGAAATTACATCAAAATGATATACAAGGGTATGGTTATGACCATAAGTCATGAGTTATAAAATTATACATGTCAAACTAAGGCTTTGCAATAAAATGAGAGTTAATTACAAAAATAACAAAATAGTTCACTAATCCTCTAAGCCTGTCGAGGAACGTCGTCCACCACCTCCTTCCCATGACTTGAAAATGGTAATATAGGGGGTGAGCAAAACGGCTTAGTAAAAGCCGCCTAAGGCGTCAACTTTGGACTCCCTTGAGCCACACAACACATAATGGGGATATAAAAGAAGCAGGGATCATACATTAAGAATCCATATAATATTCATAGCACAAATAAGCATTTACATCAACCACATACTACATTTCAATGAATAACATGTATAATATGAAATGTAATGCACCCTGTCCTACGCTTGGTCTCTACCGACCCAACTCTCACATTTCAAAAAAAGTTAACTAACTTTACCGAGGTGAGATTGATAGTTATCCCTAGTTCCAAATCCGACAACCATTTGGGGCCTAGTATCAACTCTTTCATGTCCTACACCGGGCCGCGCTCCTTCTAGTTCAAGCCAACCCCGGACTCGCAAAATCTGGTTCATTTTATAAAACCTTCCCATTTTAAGAACATCTTTTTCTTTTGTGAAAACTTCTCTTTCCAAAACCTTTTCAAATTGGTTTTTTGCCATGTCATGCAATGCACCATTTGTCATACTCTTAATATCAAGCTCATCAATATAGCAATAATAACATCAATATGGCATTTCCAATTCAACGAACATAAACAAGGCACTCTATGATAATCAATTATAATCATGGCATGTTTTAAGAATTTAATATAACAATAACATCTTCTACAACATTAATTCAAATAAAGCATTTTCTTACGAGAACCAATTATAGGCATGGACATCATAGAATCATATTAACACCAATATCATATTATCAATTTATACATCAACATAACTTCTCTATAACAAAATTATACATGCCTTTTACATAAATAGAAAGCAAGTCATGCTTAAACACTTAAACACATTATTAGCACTCACAAGACAATAATTCCATTTCATAATTTTCAAATCTCAAAAGTTAAGGAAGAAAAACATAGAATTGCCTAATAAAAGGAAAAGTTTGAGGCATCAGGAGAACCCCTACCTCCATTTAGAGAACAAAAAAAAAAAAAAAAAAAAAAAAAAAAAACCCCAATTTTGCTCAAATCCCAAAATTCAAAAGTGGCCCAAATCGAATTTTACTTCGATCAAATCGAAGCTCTCATCGTGCTTGTTAACTTTGCCTTCAATGGCAAAGTCAAATTCCCAAAGGAAAGGCTTGGATGTAAGCTTAAATGGAGGAGAAAAAAAGAAAAAGAAAAATGATGCAAAGGGAGAGAGAAACTGACGAGGAGAGAAGAAAGAAATTGTAACGACCCAAGTCTACTGGGTCCGGATTGTTAAACGGATCTTTATCCGACCCAAAATCATCCAAAGGTAATATGGTCCTTTGACGTTAAATTTGTATATTAAAACCATACAAGGACAAAATGGTCATTTGCCACAAGTCTAATAGTATGAGATTCAAAGGGCATAATGGTCATTTACTTATGTCACTTGATAAATAAGATAGAGTTCGGGGCAATATAGTCTTTTCTGTGATAAAAAAATAATTATTGAATTTTATTGGGTCCTAAAATAAATACTCGTAACTTTGAATAAAAGGATAATTAGGGAAACTAAAAAAAAAGAATGTATGGAATAAGAACCGGTCGACGTGTACGTATTACACGTCAACTGGTTTGGGTCACGCATAGTGACATTGCCCACTGCCAAGATACCGGTCGACGTGTGGGAGGCTACACGTCGACTGGTTCAGGTCATGTACAGTGAAATAGCTGCTGCCAAGATACCGGTCGACGTGTGGGAGGCTACACGTCGACTGGTTCAGGTCATCCGGTCGACGTGTGGGAATTTTACATCGACCGGTTCTGGGTTATCCAAACTCGAAATTTCTCACTGTCCGAGATACACCAACATTGATAACCAATCACCCACGCCACTACGCTCACGTACACATTTAAATACATTTTTAACATCTAATACATTAACAACAACAACAATATTCACATAATTTACAACACGTTACATTAAATACACTAAATGATTTAATGTAAATAAGCATAATTACATTTCCCCAATGGCCATATACAAAATGAACCTGAATATTTCACATGCTAAAAAATGGTACATTTGGGTCAACGCCTTACAAAATTTGGCCTAATACAAAAGGTAGCAAATTATACATTCTCCTAATCCAAGCTAAAGCTATGGTGGATGGTCGTCCACCACTTCTTTTCCCGAACCTGAAAATATTAAAATAATGGGGTGAGCTAAACGCTCAGTAGGAAGTGTCTAATACACACTTCTTATGACCCTATGAATCCACGTAAGGAATAGATAAAAGAAGACTGGATCATAGCATAGGGGTACATGACAACAACTACAGTGACAAGTATATAACAATGGTCACCCGAACACATACACACCATATATTCTAATGAAGTGCAATGTCATGCAAATGTCACTCCCCATATCCGAAACATTTCCGTTTCAACTTTCAAACCATTAGTGTAATCCGACCCAAGGCACCTCCAAGGCATCACAAAAGGAGGATTGGCTAACCATCCATGACCACAAGGTACCTCTAAGGCGTCGCATCCGGCCTGGTTAGCTCAACCATACTCCCCTCTAGACTATACTAACACCATGGACCACTAGGCGCCTCCTAGGCGTCCGGATTTTTGCAAACACTTTTAGAAAACTTTTTCCAAAATAATTTCACTTGTTTTAAAGACATTTTTCCCCTTTTCCTATCCCAATGAATACATGGAATGTTTCATACTTCAATTCATCAATTCCACCATAAAACTCTCACACATGCTATATAAAGCAATTTTCTAATCTACATAATTAAAGTTCTCATTTATTGCATAACAAGCATATAAAACATGAATTCAACTTCATGTAAGCATGTTTAAATACTATAAAACAACTAACAATTAGTCACATATAGTCCATACCTATCATTTAAGCAAATTTTACTAGAATGTATACTAATTGAACATGCTAGACATCAATTCAAGTTATAAAACTCATAAAAGTAAAAGAAATCATGCATTAGAACACCCCTACCTTAATGGAGATGAAAACCCCCAAAACTCCAAATCAAAGCCCTAATTTTTGAAATTCCTAGGATGCACCAAAGTTACAATTGCTTACATCAACTTGAAAATCTCACCGAGTTCTTTGATTTGCCGCAAACGGCGCCCAAAATTTCAAAGAATTGAGGAAGTAATCAAACTTTGAAGTTCAAAATCAAAAGAAAGATAAAAGGAGAAGAAAAGTGAGAGAAAGAGAGGGGTTACGGGGAGAGAGAAAGTGAGAGACCAAAATGGTCTCTAAGCTATACATAAGTGTTAGTGGTGGGTCCCACCACTAATGAAAAACCTTTTTTTCATTTAATGTTCTACCACAACTTATATATATATGCACACGGTGTGTCGTCAATCCAAACCCAAAGTTTGTGCACCAAAAGATAATGGTGTGGAGCTTATGATGAATGTGGCCAAGTTTTACATTTATAATTGCCACTACTACCTTTTACTAAAAATATATCTAGGGAAAGTAGGGATTATTCTAAGGGATTGGGGGTCATACTAGGTTGAAGAATCAAGATTAGGGTTAGTAGGTCGAGTGATCAAAATAGTGGTTGGTGGTTGAATTGCACTAAGATGTAATTTAAACTAAAGTAAACAATAATGCAATAAGAAGAATAAAAGAGAGAGAAATATCTTGGGGTTTAGAGATCACCACTAAACATACTTTTCTACACCCTTAATGAATGATTAATGAGGGGAAAAACATGTATTGCAACAAAGAGTGTGTGTGTGGTTGTTTCAATAAGCATAGATAACAAATTAAACATATATTGTCTAAGCAACATGGTGGATAGTACAACATATCAAATTAAGCCATTAATCCCTTCTTTAAGCTCACAACCAAACACATCACAAGGTTAGAGATATATGTTACTTGCTTTCATAAGTATGGAACATCAACAACAAGCACGGATTGTCCTCCCATTTAACATCTAAACTACAACTACACTACAATTAAACTAATGACATGAAATTAAACTAATTAAACTAAGGGAGAGGTACAATCCATCAAGAAATGAGTATGAACCATCAAATAAACTACAAGAACATTCCATTAAGCACTATGTCTTGACAATCTCTAGATCTATAGCATTAATACACATAGACATGCATCAATAACATAAGAATTAGAGACAAACACATGAACATCTATTCTAGCATACATAGACATATGGATATAATGAAATGATCAATTGGAAGCATTAAACCATATAAATCATTAAATAAACAAGATATATATATATATAAGTGTCAAAACATGTATTACAATACAAATTCCCTCAAAAATACATTAATCAAGAAGTAGAAAGCATGTTTAGGGCTAACTCTAGCCCCAAGAGGATGTTTAGCCACTCATGGATGTTGTCCTCCAACCCTCAAGGGCAAGCTCTATGGAAGAAATCTGCTCCTTGTTTGATGAAGAGCCTCCAATGGTGTCTCTAGCCTCTTCCTCTCCTTTACTTCTTCACTAAGTATAAAAGTATCAAGTCTCTCCTCCCCCTCAAAAAGTGGCTCATATTCCTTATTTAGGTAAGTAAAAAATCACCCCAAATGAGCTGGGCTTATACACCAATAATCCTCTAATGATTGGATATGAGATAACTTTTAATGAGCTGGAATTTGGAATTTTCTCGGGATTTGGGAAGTTCGATCGATCGAACTTATGGTGAGATCGATCGAACGTGGCTGAGATCTATCGAATTGAAGCTGGATCGATCCTCAATGGCGGCGCCTTTTTGGATAAAAACAAATCTGAGATATTTTGAAGATATTTTTGGGAAAAGGACAAAAGTGGTTGGTAGGGTGGTACAGCTGGATAAGATCTGGCATATGGATAAGGACAAGAAAGTTTAATCGATCAGATAATGATGCTGGATCGATCGAACTTTTGGGATCTCTGAAAATGATATCATGGCCGGGATTTATCTTGAAGTGCTGAGATTGATGAAAGTTGGATCGATCAAACTTTTCTTGAGATTGATCGAAGTTGCTGAAATTCCACCTTTTGCTTTATTTTGCTCTACTTTGCTCATTTCTTTGATTCATCCCAGAATTGCTTCAATTATGCTCTTGTTTGGTTGAGTTAGCTTATTTTGGGGATAAGTACCTGAAAATGGAAATAACACGAAATCAATACAAAATGGGAAAATAAGATAGATAAAGGTTCAAGAATACCTAAGCTTAAGGGATTTAAATATGCACTTTTCAGCGCTCATCATAACCCCAAACTTAAGTATTCCTAGTCCTTAGTAATGAACTAGAAAGTAATAAATGGATAACGCCACTTTCGTAGGGAACATGATTACATTTAGCATATGCAACAAGCCTTTTAAACCCCTAAGTTACCCCTAGTGGACTAGTGAAGTCTCGTGAGGGTTTCCAGAAATGATACCCACAAACATTAAGCTCATTCTTTCAAAAAAGGTACTAATATTGCAAACAAGCATTGGGAGAAAACTACCTTAAGTATGTAATTTTTCAAATATTTCTAAGCAATCTCCCAAAATTTCAACATCAAGCAAGCAAGTATGGTCCTTCACACATCAAGAAAATGATCATGAAAATCAAAACAACTCTAGAATCCTTTTTGAGTGGACCAGCATCAAATATGTTACTATCTTAGCCAACTAGAGAAATGATCACATCCTTACCCTCAAACTAGTACACAAATTTAGTACCGATCATCAAGACAAAAAGTGAACTTTTTATTAAAGCTTTATTGTTCTAAGTGGGCTTATTCTTTCACTCATTTTTATTTTTATTTTTATTTTTATTTTTTCTTTTTCAAGATCAAAGATGGAAGCATGGTGCAATGTATTGATCTATTAAGCTTTCTAGCGATTCATGAGGTCGAGCGTTAAGTCAATGACTCCCAAACCAGACGGCTTTAGGCATTAGGTGTTCAAACACCCCTAAGGAGTTACAAGCTCAAATCAACTAGGCTACAAATCAAAACAACCTCCATCTAATCATTTCACACTTCTCACCTTTTGGGAGAAGTCCTCACTTTTTTTTTTTTACAAACCAGTTCAATTATTAACCTAGAGTTTGGGCCCTCCACCTTTCGGCGAGAGAAGTTCAGTGCTTGGTGAGGCTAGAATCCCGGCTACTTAGTGAAAAGGGGTTGTTATCCACCTTTATCAAGAATGAAAGTTTTCAATGCACTACTAGCCCAATTGGGATATAACCAATTCAATAATCAACACAGCATGTACCCCACAAATGAATGCTAGTGTGCGCCTGTGCTAGTGTAGAATACTAGAGTGAATCTCAAAACAATCACAAAATCAGGATGATATGGACCACAAGTGCAAACAAGATATCAATCTTTCGAAAAATTTACTCCTAAATGGCATCCACAAGGTAGACAAGGAGTATTGGACTCTCAAGTCAAGCAATTTTTAAATTTTAAGCAATATGGTCCTCAAAAGATTAAAATCATCGCTAACATCAATCTCAAATCTCAATCATGCATTTAAGTCTCAAACTTAAGTAGAATGCAACAAAGACACCTTACCCCCAAACTTAAAATGCACATTGTCCTCAATGTGCAATGAGAACAATAGAAAAGATGAAAAGAGTATACCGCGATGATGTAGACCTGAAGCCCGGCAGTGACCCAATTTGAAAGACGTCTCCCCCAAACTTGGAATCAACAACCTACTCAAATAACCACACTAGCAAATTCACATTAAATGTCAAGTGGGATAAGAATGATCAAATTATGCATTCTAAAGCAATAAAATCACAAGATGAAAGAGAGATATGAGATCAAGCCCGATAGGAAAATAGCATGACTACACACATAAGGGCACAAAAGAGTAATTTTTTGTTTTTTTTTTTAATAAAGAAAATGAAATTAAAGAAAGTATGAACAAAGATTGCTAAGTTTAACGTCTCTAGCTAGACGTAATGCTGCTTTGAATAAGTAAGCATGAAATCCAAAAAGGAAAGAAAAAGGTCAAACCATAGATGCTTAGATCGATCAAGTTCAGATCAATCTCAAAAAGTTTTTGATCTATCGAACATGCATGAACCTGCAAATAAGT
The DNA here is from genome assembly GCF_030987335.1 of Cornus florida. Taxonomy (NCBI): domain Eukaryota; kingdom Viridiplantae; phylum Streptophyta; class Magnoliopsida; order Cornales; family Cornaceae; genus Cornus; species Cornus florida. Next base: position 72,628,804 of record NW_026775573.1, on the reverse strand, counting down.
TCGAACGATGAGACAGAGAGGTCTTTGGATGCAGGTGGATGCAAGTTCAAAATTTTTCTAAGTGTTAAGACTGCAGATTGATCTAAGATAAAGTTGGATCGATCGAAGAACTAGAGATCGATCTGGGAACAAATTCAAACGATTGGACAGAGAGCTGAAATATGTAGGTTTTCTTCGAACAATTAGATAGAGAGGCACTTGGATGCAGGTTTGATGCATTCATGATTTTCGATCGATCGAGCTTCCATTGAGATCGATCGAACATGCAAAAACTCTTCCATTTGCATTACATCCCTAAATATCTTTATACACAGGGTCTATTAGATGTGCAGCTTCCAAATGTCTTTGGAAGACCTGTCCCTCAATGTAGGGTTTTAGTCTTTGTCCATTAACCTTGAAAATGTTCCCCTTTTTTAAATTTTGGATTTCAACCGCCCCATGCGGTGCAACAGAGATGACTTCATAAAGACCCTCCCATTTGGTTCTCAACTTCCCCAGAAAGAGTTTCAGTCTAGAGTTGAAGAGCCAAACTTTTTGACCGGGTTCGAAGGACTTTTTCACAATATGTTTATCATGAAAAGCTTTAGTTCTTTCTTTGTAAAGTTTGGCATTATCATAAGCATTATGTCTCAACTCTTCCAACTCACTCAATTGAAACAACCGATTAACTCCGGCTTTATCAAGGTCAAGATTGAGCTTTTTAACCGCCCACAAGGCTTTATGTTCCAACTTAACCGGAAGATGGCAAGGCTTTCCATATACAAGTCTATGGGAGATATGCCAATAGGAGTCTTTTATGCCGTCCAATAAGCCCACAAAGCATCATTTAACTTCCGTGACCAATCTTTCCTGGTGGTGCTAACCGTTTTCTCAAGAATATGCTTAATTTCCCAGTTAGACACTTCTACTTGCCCACTTATTTGAGGATGGTAAGGAATGGCCACTTTGTGAGTAACGGAGTACTTAAGAAACAAATGCCTTAGGAATTGATTACAAAAATGCTTTCCTCCTTCACTTATCATGGCCCTAGGCATACCAAAATGAGTAAAGATATTGGATTTGATGAATTCAATATCCACGGAATGGTCATTTGTTTTGGTAGCACATGCTTCCACCCACTTGGAAACATAATCAACGGCAAGAAGAATGTATTGAAAACCATAGGACATAGGAAATGGACCCATAAAATCAATGCCCCATATGTCAAAGAGTTCTACAACAAGAATGTTGGTCAAAGGCATCATATCTCTTTTTGACATTGAACCCATCTTTTGACATCTCTCACATGACTTACAAAAATTATAAGCATCTCTATGGATAGTGGGCCAAAAAAACCCACTTTAAAGAACCTTCAAGGTAGTCTTCTTTGCACTAAAGTGCCCACCACATGCAAGAGTGTGACAAAACACTAGAACACTTGGAATCTCGCTCTCCGAAATACATCTCCTCACAATTTGATCCGGACAATAATGGTACAAGACAGGATCTTCCCAATAGTAATTCTAGATGTTGGCAAAGAAACGATTCTTTTCGTTCTTTGACCAAGAAGTTGGAAGTTTACCAATTGCCAAATAATTTACAATGTCAGCAAACTAAGGCATTTGTCCATTAGAAACTTGAAAAAGTTATTCATCCAGAAAAGAATCACAAATTGATGGACTAGGTAAATGTTCTATTGATAACCTAGAGAGATGATCGGCAACCACATTCTCGGTGCCTTTCTTGTCCTTGATTTCAAAATTGAATTCTTGAAGAAGCAAAATCCATCTAATCAATCTAGGTTTTGTTTCTCTCTTTATCAAAAGATGTCTCAAGGCAGCATGATCGGAGTAAATAACAACCTTAGAACCTAAAAGATAGGATCAAAATTTATCAAGAGCATATACTACGGCAAGTAATTCTTTCTCGGTAGTGGAATAATTCAATTGAGCTCCTGAGAAAGTTTTACTTGCATAGTACATGGCACAAGGAAGCTTTCCTACTTTTTGGCCCAAAATAGCTCCCATGGCATAATCAGAAGTATCACATATAATTTCAAATGGCAATGACCAATTGGGAGGTTGCATGATAAGAGCAGATGACAATAATTCATGCAATTTATGAAAAGGGTCTAGGCATGCTTGATCAAAGACAAAAGGAGTTTCCTTAGCAAGGAGATTGCACAAGGGTCGAGCAATTTTGCTAAAGTCTTTTATGAATCGGCGATAGAAGCCGGCATGACCTAGAAAGGAGCGAACCTCTCTCACCGTTGAAGGTGGTGGCAATTCAGCAATAAGCTCCACTTTCACTTTATCTACCTCAATCCCCCTCCTTGAGATGACGTGACCCAAAATGATACCCTCTTAAACCATAAAATGGCTCTTTTTCTAACTAAGAATAAGGTTTGTTTCACGACATCTCTTAAGCACTATATTCAAAATTTTGAGGCATGCATCAAATAAAGACTCAAAGACAGAAAAATCATCTATGAACATTTCTAGATACTCTTCCACCATGTCTGAGAAAATTGACATCATATACCTTTGGAATATGGCGGAGGCATTGCACAAACCAAAAGGCATCCGTCCATAAGCAAATATGCCGAATGGACAAGTAAAGGTGGTTTTCTCTTGGTCCAATGGGTCTAGGGCTACTTTATTGTAACCTGAATAGCCATCAAGGAAGCAATAGTACTGTTGTCCGGCCAATCTTTCTAGAATTTGATTAATGAATGGCAAAGGGAAGTGATGTTTTCTAGTGGCAGCATTTAATTTGCGGTAATCAATGTATACATGCCATGAATTGGCAGTATGCTTAGAGATTTCCTCGCCCTTTGCATTCTCAACCACAGTAATCCCTGATTTCTTAGGAACTACTTGAGCTGGACTCACCCATTTGCTATCGGAGATTGGGTAAATGATCCCGGCATCTAAGGGCTTGACTGCTTCCTTTTTGACTACCTCCTTCATGTTGAGATTAAGTCTCTTTTGGGCATCCCTAAAGGGTTTTGCATCCTCTTCCATAAGTATACGATGCATACAAATAGAAGGGTCAATTGCCTTAAGATCCGCCACACTCCATCCTATGGCTTCCTTATTCTCTTTAAGCTTATTTAAGAGAGCATCTTCTTGGTCTTTTTTAAGATTTGAAGAAATGATAACCGAAAGTGTCTCTTTTGGTCTTAGGAATGCATACTTGAGATTAGAAGGTAGAGTTTTAAGCTCAAGAGTTGGTGGAGAAACTAAAGATGAGACTGGTGGAGTACTAGAGAGTGGAGGAAGAGGTTCTATTGGAGTTTTCCAAGATGGAAAATCCAAGCTTGCAATAGATTCCATGAGATTGTTTACTTCATTTATTGATTTTTCATCATCAAACCCACAATTTCCATACAATTCAAGAAGACAAGAAGCAAAAGGATCATTTGATAAAAGAGATGAAAGATTATCCTCAATCGGTTGTTTCATTACGATGGTAGGAATTGATTCCTCAACAACCTCATCCAACATATCTATAAGTGTAATGACCTGGTCATTTCCTTCCTTTCCTTTTTCCTTAGAATTTTACGGATGAATTTTTTTCGTTGAAATTTCTTTTCTGAGTTCAATTTCTCGTTGCTTAGTGTCGTCTCGAGTGCTCGAAAATGGTTTCTGAGACTCTTTCCTTTGGATTGACAACTTCCTTTGAGGACCGAGTCATTTCCACATTTTTCGTTTTTCGACATTATTCACTTTTCGTCCTTTTCCCTGTTTTGTCCTTTTCCCTATTTTGTCTTTTCCCAATTTGTCACTTTGTTGGTAAAACCTCACTCCTTGTGTTCGGAGTTGGTTTTTGACTTCACGTATTTTCATTCTAAGTGGTTTCCATGAAATACGTATCTTTACTTTTATAGAAAAGTACTTTGGTTGCTCCCGGTATCCATAGGGGCATGGATGCATAGTTTTTTAGAATTTTTTTCTTTTCTTGGGGTGTTTTTCATAAATATCTTTTGAAGATATTTTATTTTTTGGGTTTTTAAGAAAATATTTTTGGAAAATATTTTCATTCTGGGGTATTAGTGCAATTAACCCTTCTTGGAGGGGCCATTTTGCAATTAATGAAAGTTATTGTAAAATACCTCATCTGGAGCCTGGATCCTCGTACATGATTCATTTTCACATTTGGTTGAGTCGTGTACTCTTAGAAATTCCTTCTGGTCATTTTTCTCCAGTTTTAGGGTTTTTGGCCCCTGTTGCTGCTGAATTTGTTCGGGGCATATCTTTCTGCTCGGGACTCAATTTTTGATGCTGTTTCTTCCATTGTTCATATTTTCTCATTTTGAACCTTTTTTGTTCACGGAGTTTTGCCGTTTGAGCGCGTTTGCTCAAAATCCACTTTTCGGGACCCGGCGGGACCAGTTCGGGGCACTTTTTGAGATTTTCTATAAATAGGGGGACTTAAAATTTAAAAGTCATCTTCTCCCCTCTCCATGCACGACCAGAACCTACTATGGCAGCCCAAGGGGGCTGCCACCCTTCTTCTTTCATTTGAACCTTCTTCCCTTTGTTAAAAAGTCGAAGTGCATTCGCGTTTTGTGTTTGTCTTGACCATGCGCATCTTTCCCCCTTATTAAAACCCATTTTTGGCCAAATTTTGAGTTCAGGTTTGAAGACAAGTTGTGATTTTGATGGGGCTTCTTGTGGGTTCATGTAGATCATGCTGTCCCCGACAAAACCCTTCGGTATCGTCGGATTCGGAGCACTTTTTTTTCGGTGGGCTTTTGAGATTTTCATCTCAAATTGAGGTAGGGGACGTTTTAGGGTTATATTAATGTTGTATTGATTGTTATATGAGCAGATACAACTTGTGAGCATGCCTTGTTCAAGTTATAGAATTTAATTATTTTCTTTGTTTAAGATTTAATTCTCATGATGCTAGGCAACTTAGAATTGAATTGTGGCATGCTAGAAATTTAGGCCTTAGTATGGTGGTTGATATATATTAAATTGGACTTATTTGAATAAGAATTACAAATTTTATTTAATATTTATCTTTTGTGAAAGTTTAATTCACCTAGTTGTATCAAGCATATTAAAGTAGGCCTTGGTGAGTTCTTTAACATATATTAAATTGAGGACATTTAGATATGTTTGAAAATCTAGAGAAAATTAATTAATTAGCTTAATTAATTTTATTTTTAAGTGTTGTTGTCACTTAAATTGATTTTGGGTATAATATATGTGAAGACTATGCTATGTCCTTTAACATATATTAATTTGAGTTTGTTTGGGATTAATATGAAATCTAGAGACTTTTCATGTTAGGTTGAAAATCCCTTTTAATGTAGTGAAATTAATTACCTTGTGAGCATATTACTAATTGGATGTAGAATTAGTACTTGGGGCCTCTTAAAATGGTAATTGAACTTAGCATGATATAGAATATCATTGACTTGTAAAGCTTGTTTAAATATATCTTGTGTAGGTATATAGTTTGTTAGAATATTACAATTGTTTACCTTTAAAGCTTGTTACTAAATTAAAGCTTATTTAGTACTTGTGGCTTAGGATGGTAATGTGATTCAATTGTTGTAAAATATTCTTACTTTGTGTATAATTGCATAGTGGAGACTTGACATATCATATGATATTTAGACCCGAATCCTAGGACATGGTTTGTGTTGATTCAACCTTATTTGTGCATGGAAGATGGTTTTATGCATTATTGATTTTGATATAAGTTTGGTCTAACTTATTGATTTTGGTATATGTTTTGAACTTATTGATTTTGGAAGCTTGTAAGGACATATTTCATGTGATGGCTAGGGTTTGGCTCTAGTACGGAGACAAGAGTCTTCTAAGTCATAAATGCGTACTAGGTAGTACCTTGTGGGTCGTAATTACCTGGAATAACTTATGCATGTGCGCACTAGGTGGTACCTCATGGGTCGTAATTACCCGAAAATACTTGCTTGGTCTAGCGACCGCATGTCCTAGTTTTTCCACTATTTGATTTCGCATTTAATTTCAAGTTGTTAATCATGGATTACTTATAGCTTGAGAATTGATGCTTGCTTTGGATATTTGAATCCTACTTAGTATACTTGAACTTGTATACTTGCTCCGTGAGTTTAAATTTTATTTAGTATGCTTGTGCCGTGTATACTTGTTTTAAGCGTATCTCTTTTAGCTTAGTATACTTGTGTTCGTATACTTGATTTATGAGATTTCCATATAAAATGTATACTTGTGTACATATGCTTAGACATTGCATGACTTGTCTTAATATGGTTTAGTATACTTGGAAATGTATGCTTGTATGTCATGTATCATGTTTTAATACGATTTAGTGTACTTGAGCTTGTATACTTATATGTCGTTGTTCATTTCAATTGCATAAGTAGCTTTGGATGATCCCTGAGTCTCATTTTGACATAGACATTAGGTGGCATGAGCCATTTTAACATGTTTCACCTTAAGGTGATAGAATTGTAAAATGCTAGGTCGATGGATGCTCATCTCCTACGAGTTGCTTTATGTTACTCACCCACGTAGTGGGGCCATTTTTCAGGTACAGGAATTAAGGTTTGAGATTCTCATATTGCTTGGATGATTTGTAGCCTTGAAGGTTTCAATTCTTGTAAAAGTTGGCTTGAAATGCCACTTGGAGCCTTATTTGTCAAAATGTGTATATTTGATTCAAATCATGTAACGTGTACATAAGTACACTCTTTACAATGTATTTGACATGTATGAGATGAGGCCATAGGCCAATGACATCTAATTTGTATCCTATGTAATTTTTGATTTTATGAAATATTATGAAAATATTGAAAAATGCTACGTCATTGCTTCATAACTTTTGCTTCGGGTGTGGTAATTTCATTTTTATTCTTTCATAGGGTCTTATAAATCATGTTTGAAGTGTGGCTAAGGGCCAAACGGTAATTTGAAATCATTTGATAATTTTGGTTTTCAAATTTCCCTTTTCTTGTTCATTTTTGTCTTTTTGCCCGTTAGGGGGTCGGTTTGCATCGGCGGTATTTTTACGCCATGGATCATTTTAGTACATCCTAATAAGTAAGTTACGTTTGTGTGCATGGTCGTTTCCGGGCAAACCTTATTCTTTGGTGAAATGAGTCTCCTATCGACTCATTTTGAAATTTTGTTGCATAATCTGATCTAGGGGCATTCTAGACCGTTCACATCAGTTTTAATTTCTTCTTTCAACAGGGTCGAATAGAAAATGTGATTTTAGGGGGCATTTTTTCTTCATGTTTTTCCAGAAAATGTTGTCTTGGTACCGGAAATCCCTCATGAAGTTTTAGCTTCCAGTTTGCATTTTAGCAGCTTTTTGCCTTTCTTGACCAGTTCTGATCTAGGGGCATTTTGGGCATTTTATAGTGAGTTTTTTTTTTTTTTTTTATTTCTCTCATGAGTCACGTAGAAAATTCGATTTTAGGGGGGGTTTATTTTTCGTGTTTTTCCAGAAAAGCTCGTCTTTAGCTCCGTTTCAAGCCTCAATTCTGGACACTCATTTTTTTTTTTCTTTCTGTCAACATGTGCATGCCATTGGATGCCGACATGGGTGCCGGCATGGGCACCGGGCACGCATTTGGCATGTCATGGCCTTCGTTGGGCCGCCGCGATGTCAAAACTTCAAACACTCGTTTCTCCCTCGTCCGGACTCCAAATCGAGTGAACTTTTTTTTGAACTTGATTAATTTTTTGCTGTCTTTCCAACGGTGTGCTCGGTTATACTCGGATCTTCCTAGATAATTTCTAGTTTACCCTTTTAGCCTTAAGTGCTTGTTTTTCTTCGTCATGCCATTTCTCCGTTGTTCGGACTCTGAATCATGCGATTCTTGAGTCCATCTTGATTAGTTTTTCGCTGTCCTTCTAGCGGTGTGCTCAGTGACACCCGAGTCCACAGTTTTTAGAAATGACTATTTTACCCCTGAGGGGTTATTTGTCATATTTTTGATCTTTTGCTTCCGCATCAGTTCTCATTAAGTACCATGACCTCATGGAAGGTCACTTTGACTTCTTAGAGTCTTGTTTTCCGTTTTCACTTTCACTTTTCGGATCTGTTATCGGGGTCAAACTACGGTTCATTACAGGACGTACTGGCTTGAAAAACCAGGGCCGTCACAATAAGACAACACTCATCTTCATCTATGGGATATCGAATTACATTGAAAACATTAAGCTTGACCATCATGTTACCAAAAGAAAGGTCCATAACCCTGGATCTACAATTAATGGTTGCATTTGCGGTGGCAAGGAATGTCCTTCCCAAGATGATTGGGATATGATTGGTGGGATTGGCAACCGGTTCGGTATCAAGAACTACAAAATCAACCGGGAAGTAAAACTTATCAACTTTGATGAGGATGTCCTAAACCATGCCCCTAGGTGTTTTGACAGATCTATCAGCCAATTGAAGAACCACCGAGGTTGGCTTCAACTCATTTAAACCTAGCTGGACATACACGGAGTAAGGAATCAAATTAACATTCATTCCTAAGTCAAAAAGAGCTCTACGAACTTCATGGTTCCCAATCACACATGAAATGGTCGGAGCACCGGGATCTTTGAACTTAGGTGGAGTGTTTTGTTGAATAATGGAGCTCACTTGCTCTATGAGGAACACTTTTTTAGGGCTTGGTCCCTTGCTCTTCCTCTTTTGTGTGCAAACATCTTTCAAGAATTTTGCATAAGGTGGAATTTGCTTAATGGCATCCAAAAGAGGAAGATTTATGTTGACTTGCTTAAAAACTTCCATCATGTCATGTATTTTCCCTTCTTGCCTCCCATAAGGCGAAGTTTCTTTTAAAGCATAAGGGAATGGAGCTTTTGGCTCATAAGACTTTGCAATTTAAGGAGATGATGGAGATGATTGAGAATTCCGGTTAGGAACATGTTCATTCAAGGAAGTAGGAATGGAATTTGGAATTGGATAGGTGACAACTTTTGGTTGCACCGATTCACTATCTTCCTTTGATAGTTCAACCCCATTATCCACTTGTTTACCACTTCTCAAAGTGGTAATGGCTTGCACTTGAGCTTGGGAAGAACACCCCGATGTAGGGTTTGCTTCCACATAAAATTGGGCTTTTGGATTCCTTTCGGGTTGACTAGGTAATTTACCGATTTCTCTTGCATTCAATGCATTAGCTATGGTCCCAATTTCGGATTCAAGCTTTGATATGGATTGAGAGTGGGAATGCAGCAAGTTAGTATTCCTTTTTAAACTACCCAAGGCCACCAAAACCTTATCTTCAAATGTAGAATTGCTAGAAAGTGCATGAGGATAATGAGAGCAAATTTGCGAATTATACATTTGAGGATGTGAAAAGTGACTAGTTCTTTGATGAGATGAAGAAGAAGCAAATCCTTGGGAACCTCCTTCCCTTTTATGAGGTGGAATATATTTGCCTTGAAACTTTTTTAGCTTGATAGAAATTCAAATTTTCATTCCACATTAGAACATATGCATTTGAGTAAGGGTGAGCGAACGTAGCATTGACTTGTTCAAAGTGCTCATTGAATGCATGTCCATGGGGACAATTAAAAGTGGTATGTAAAACACTTAAACATGTCATGCATAACTCACTAAGATGAGAATTATGATATAAAGAAGGTGATTTTATAACCGATTTTTGACTCAACAAGAATTGATCAAGTTTTTGAGAGAGAGTCTTAACCTCGGCTACAATCTCTAATGGATTCTCTATTTAACATACTTGTAAATCTCTCTTCTTTTCTTTTGAACTATGGTCAAACCGAGAAGTGTAATATTTTTGCAAAGAGTTTTCGCTCATTTTCTCAAAGAGGTGTCATATGTGATCCTCATGTTTTCCAAAATATGATCCTCCACATGATGTATCGACTATGTCCTTATGAATATCGGATAGGCTCTCATAAAAATATTGAACCACTTGCCATTTCGGAATGCCATGATGTGGACATTTGCTTAGCAAGTTATTCAATCTTTCCCAAGCCTCATGTAACCACTCCCCTTCCCTTTGAGAAAATTCTCTAATTGAAGCACGCATTACATTAGTTAAACTTACGGGGTAAAATTTTTTCAAAATTTCATTTTGCATTTGTGCCCAAGATGTTATTGAATTTGCCCCCAAAGTATTGAATCAATGCTTTGCTTTATTTTTGAGTGTGAAAGAGAAGAGAAGTAGCCTAAGAACTTCTTCCGGGACATCCATATATCTTACGGTGGAACATATTTCAAAGAATTCATTAAGATGTTTGTAGCGTTCCTCATCATCTAAGCCATAAAAGAGTGGACACATTTGAATAGTCTCGGGCTTAATTTCGTATTGATTTGCCTCAAAATTAGGTAACACAATACAAGTAGGTCCATGATATGCATGAAGATTGTAATGATCATGAAGGACCATTGGAGGAATTAGAGCTTGAACTCTGTGGCCATGTTGATTAAGAAGGGGGTTTTGCATAAAACGTGGGTCTAAGTAGCCAAGATTACCCTCTAGATTTTCCATGTGAATGCCTAGGACGAATGATATGATAAGGACTACCCAAGACTTCTAGTAACATACGAATCATAACAAAACAAGCAAGCACTTCTCCTTCACAACAAGTTAATAATTAATAAGCTTCCTCCACATACAATGGTCACATACTCCCATGCTTTAACAACAATATGCAAGAAAATTAAATTGCCTCCATGAGAGCTCACGATTTAACTAATGGTTTGAGTAAGAAAAAGCTCACAAAGGTCCTTTAGCACTTCAACTCCAATTTTTAGCTTTTAGCTTAACAATTTTTTTATAACTTTAGCCATTTTCCTTGCTTGATTATCTCCTTTGCTTGGATGCTCCTTTGTTTGCTTCCTAGCTCAATACTCCTAGTCAAACAAGAACAAACACAATGAGTAACAAAAATTGAAATGAAAATAAAGTAAAGACACGATCAAAGGAGTACTAATTCCTAATTGATTGCACAAATACAACGTTGCCAATCAATCAATCCCCGGCAATGGCGCCAAAAACTTAGTGTGTCGTCAATTCAAACCCAAAGTTTGTGCACCAAAAGATAATGGTGTGGAGCTTATGGTGAATGTGGCCAAGTTTTACATTAAGAATTGCCACTACTACCTTTTACTAAAAATATAGCTAGGGCAAGTAGGGATCGTCCCAAGGGATTGAGGGTCGTACTAGGTTGAGGAATCAAGATTAGGGTTAATAGGTCGAATGACCAAAATAGTGGTTGGTGGTTGAATTACACTAAGATGCAATTTAAACTAAAGTAAACAATAATTCAATAAGGAGAATAAAAGAGAGAGAAAGATCTTGGGGTTTAGAGATCACCACTAAGCATACTTTTCTACACCCTTAATGAATGATTAATGAGGGGAAAAACATGTATTGCAACAAAGAGTGTTTGTGTGGTTGTTTCAATAAGCATGGATGACAAATTAAGCATATATTATCTATGCAACATGGTGGATAGCACAACATATCAAATTAAGCCATTAATCCCTTCTTTAAGCTCACAACCAAGCACATCACAAGGTTAGAGATATATGTTACTTGCTTTCATAAGTATGGAACATCAACAACAAGCTTGGATTGTTCTCCCATTTAACATCTAAACTACAACTACACTACAATTAAGCTAATGACATGAAATTAAACTAATTAAACTAAGGGAGAGGTACAATCCATCAAGAAATGAGTATAAACCATCAAATAAACCATAAGAACATACCATTAAGCACTATGTCTTAACAATCTCTAGATCTATAGCATTAATACACATAGACATGCATCAATAACACAAGAAATAGAGACAAACACATGAACATCTATTCTAGTATACATAGACATATGGATAGAATGAAATGATCAATTGAAAGCATTAAACCATATAAATCATTGAATAAACAAGATCTATATATATAAAAGTGTCAAAACATGTATCACAACACAAATCCCCTAAAAAATACATAAATCAAGAAGTGGAAAGCATATTTAGGGCTAACTTTAGCCCCAAGAAGATGTCTAGCCACTCATGGATGATGTCCTCCAACCCTCAAGGGTAAGCTGTATGGAAGAAATCTACTCCTTGTTTGATGAAGAGCCTCTAATGGTGTCTCTAGCCTCCTCCTCTCCTTTGCTTCCTTACTAAGTATAGAAGTATCAAGTCTCTCCTCCCCCTCCAAAAATGGCTCATATTCCTTCTATAGGTAGGTCAAAAATCACCCCAAATGAGCTGGGCTCATAGACCAATAATCCTCTAATGATTAGTTATGAGACAACTTTTAAGGAGCTGGAATTTAGAATTTTCTCGAGATTTGGGAAGTGCAGTCGATCAAACTTGTGGTGAAATCAATTGAACATGGCTGAGATCTATCGAATTGAAGCTGGATCGATTCTCAATGGTGGCGCCTTTTTGGATAAAAACAAATCTGAGATATTTTGAAGATATTTTTGGGAAAAGGACAAAAGTGGTTGGTAGGGTGGTACAGCTGGATAAGATCTGGCATGTGGATAAGGACAAGAAAGTTTGATCGATCAGAGAATAATGTTGGATCGATCGAACTTTTGGGATCTCTGAAAATGACGGTCTGGATCTATCTTGAAGTGCTGAGATTGATGAAAGTTGGATCGATCGAACTTTTCTTGAGATCGATCGAAGTTGCTGAAATTCCATATTTTGCTTCCTTTTGCTCTACTTTGCTCCTTTCTTTGAATCCCATGCATGACAAAACCGGTTGCGGGTCATGCCTGGGACCTTCTGGCCTGAAAAGTTAAAAATTGTCGAAATGGCCAACAACGCTTTTCTAAAAGCCCCAAACTCAAAGAAACACCCTGATCAAGCCTCGAAAATCATCTGGCACACCCCACGGTGCTCGGTACGCAAAACGAGGTGGAGACTAAAATAATCCCAAAAATTGGAAAATAAGGAAAATCAGGATCATTACATGTTAATCGGTGGAAGGTCGCCATTTTTGTTGCAATGGGTCCTTAGTGAGGATTTGGTAGTGATTTTGGTCGACTTACTTCCATGTAGGAAGTGAAGTTTTTGACCTTGGTGCCATTTGTTTCATAGACTGAGCTTGGGATATGAGCCTTGTTGAGAACATTATGGCCTTTCTAGTGTTTTCCTTTGGAGAGTTCTAGCCATGGTTGCTAGGGAGTTTGATTTGATTTGTGTGGTGGCTTGACATATGTCGGTTTGACGTAAGGTCATTTTTCGAGGACTGATATCCATGTCATTTAGGATCGGTGATCTATTGGGTGAGTGTAATGTTCTTTGGAGGTTGTCTTTTGTAGACTTGTTTCTAGTTTTGGAGTCTTGGGTGTGAGCGACCCTTAATGGATTGTTCTGAGATGATCATATTTGGATATGATTGCTTGTGGAGTTTTTTTCTCCTGGCTCGTGGCTAGGTGTGCTTTTAAGGGATTATGATCTCAATTGTTGTTTCATGGGAATTTGATACGAGTAAAATGGTATTTTGAGGAATTTTGTTCCAGTTTGGTGTCACCAAGTATGATTTTGAGAAATCTAGTTTATAATTGTTATCGGATAGATGAGTAGTTTTCAAATTTTATCGAGGGATATGATAGAGATTCTTATTGATGTTTTGGGAAGATAGTCATGATTGAGGTATTTATCGAGGTTTAGGACTTGATGATAATGATTGAGGTAAATGTATTGTTAAGGTACTCGTGTGAGAGTCACATTTGGAGTTTAGACCTGAGGACTGGAATGACATAGTTGTTAAGTTTGGATTGATAGGGAAAGAAATGTCTACATGCCATTTCTTCTTAAATCAGTCCACTTTAATATATTTTTGGGTCAAGGGTCAATGATTGTTTTGTTTGGGCAATGATAGTGAGGGTATGAGATTAGGTATCGTGATGATTCCACTTGAATGATTTTCTTTTAAAGATGGTTGTGTTTTTAAGGATTAAGGTTTTCCATTGAGGATATTTTGTTGACGGATAGTCGTGCAGATCTTTTGATCGTGATTTTGGTCAAGGTTTAACCTTCATTTGACATTATTGGAGTCGGTACGTTCGTGAGACAGATTATTTTTGTCATTGATGATGGGTTGTTTAGTCATGTGGTAGTATGAATTAATTTTCACAGGAGTTGCTTTAGAGACTGTGCCATCTCAGGATTTGATGTGTTAGGTGACAGTGGAGAGCATTGTCTTGGGTTGTGTGCACCTTGGGATTGTGTTTTGGTGTTTGAGTTTTGGTGTGTCATGTGGCCACCATTCTTGTGAGAGTATGTCATATTATAAGCATATGCGTGCTAATGGCATTGAGATGGGCTCATTCTTGCAATTTTTGGCAAGAGCTGTGGTGTGCATTGTGTCAAGGGAACTTGAGTAAGAATGAAAATGATGTGCGGGATTTATTTCAATTTTGGGGATTGTTGATGTAGCATGTTATGTGGGATACTAGGAGATGTATTCTGTAACTATCCTGGGGATTGTTGATGTAGCATGTTATGTGGGATACTTAGAGATGTACTCCGTAACTATCCTAGGTTGGCCTTCGTTTTTGTTGAGGCTGGATTTTAGGGACGAAATCCTTTTAAGGTGGGAAGTTTATGAGGGATTGTCCTATTGGTTCTAGAGATTGTTTGCCTTTATAATGTCACAAGGATGACTTATGTGTTTCCATGTCAAAAACTGAGCTCATAGTCTAATCCTGCAGAATAATTGAAGTCTATCACTCACATATCCCAGGTGCATTTCAGTAATTACCAGCATCTGAATAGTCATTTTACACTTGTATTAGGGCAACTCCAATACTCTTTCATTTGGGTTGTCAAACTCAAAAATTGAGAGAGGTGTAAAAAGTGAGCTCTCTAATAAGCTTTCATTTGGGCTCTCAAATTTTGGGAATGTCAAATTTGCTCTCAGATATAAGAGTTGCCAATTTTTTTTGGCAACTCTTTTATAGCTTTGTACGACGCCATTTGAAACGGCTTTCTATCTTTATCCATTGCTTTCTATATCTGTAGTTGTATTGCCCTGTTGTCTCTCTCTCTCTCTCTCCCTCTCATCTGCAACGATAACGATTATTGACAGCGACCAGGTAAATTCTAAGATCTGTATTTTCTCTTCTCCTCTCATCTTTATATATATATATATATATATATATATATATATATATACACACACTCAGATTTGTAAATTTTGTTAAAAAAAACTTAAATCTATAATTATACATGTCATGTCTTCTAGTAGGCACAAACCCCTCATCTCCTCCTTTACCACGCTTCTTCTGTGCTTCCCCCCTTTCATTTTTTCTCTCTCTCTAAATTCATATTTTGAAAAACTCAATTCTGTCTAGGATGCGTAATCAACCTCTCCAGATGCATTAGTATGTTCTAATAAGAACATAAAAATTGATCTTTTTGCCAATTTATGTTTTTTTTCAAAGCCTTACAAGGTATGCAAATTTATTTATTTATTTATTATTTTTTTTCCTGAATTAAGAACAAGATTTTGGCATGAGCCAATCATATTTTTAAAGCCATATTTTTTTGAATAGAACATAAACTCCAAGCATTTAAACCTTTCTTGTTTTGTTGGAATTGACTTTCTCGATCTGCCCTTAACCAAGTTGTATTCTTACACTTACAACTGTTGCCACAAAAGCTCATAACTGTCATATAGGAAACTCAAATGCTTTGAAGAAAAGGGAAACCTAGTATTGATTTTTTATGGTTGAATAAGGTTTACTATTTATGAATAGTTGATTTCAAATCTGAACCCATTTAGTCATTGGTTTTTTTTTTTTTTTTTTTTTTGAATCATTTTTAATTGTTTCAAAACTTTATTTCTATAAATCAACTATTTTATTCGCCAATTCAACTCATTTTTCAAGAATTAAACACAAATAATTCCATTTCATAAATTAAACCCATATGGTTTAGTAATGAATTTTTATGGTTGAATAAGGTTTATTATCTTCAAAACTTTGTTTTTCTTCTATTAACCAACTATTTCATTAGTTATATCCATGTATGTGGAATAAAGTGAATGTGCATTTGCAATATCAGTTGGATTCTTCTTGGAATTAAGGTTTTTGAGACATTAATATTGTTAATGATAAATTATAATTGCAAGAATGTCCAGAGAAAGCGCACCTTATTTTTCCATCATATATTGAGTTCTAAACTTTGATTTGGCTATGTGCATGACTCCAAAAATTTACATGCAACTTTTTTACATTTATTTTAAAGGAGGCAGAAAAATGGTGAAGGATATGCTTGCAAAAAAGAAGATAAGTGAGAGCGCTAAAAAGTGCGTATTTAAACCCATTAAATTTAGACATTCTAGTACCTTTATCTATCTTACCCAACCGTTTTAGATTGATTTCATATTATTTCTATTTTCAGGCACTTATCCCGAAAATAAGCTAACTCAGCCAAATAAGAGCTTAATTGAAGCAATTCTGGGATTAAACAAAGAAAGGAGCAAAGTGGAGAAAGAAAGAAGCAAATGAAGCCAAAGGTGGGAAGCAGCAAATTTGATCGATCCAACTTCAAGGTTCGATAGATCGAACACTGATTGATCTCAGTACTTCAAGATAGATCCAAACCTTGACCTAAAGTAGAAAGTCCAAAGTTCGATCGATCCAACACCACCCTTCGATCGATCGAACACTTTTGTCCTTATTCAAATGATTGATCTTATCCACAGCTGTACCACCCACTAACCACTTTTGTCCTTTTCCCAAAAATATCTCCCAAAATATCTCGGATTCGTTTTTTCCTAAAAAGCTCAACCAATTAGATCGATCCAGCCTAAGTTCGATAGATCTCAGCCATGTTCGATCGATCCAAGTCCAAGGTTCGATTGATCGAACTTCCACAGTGTGAAAAAAGTTAAATTTCCAGCTCATTGAAAGTGTCCTTGATCCAATCATTAGGGAATATTGTGTGCACGACCCCAGCTCATTTTGGGTGCCATTTGACCTACCTATATAAGGAGAAGGATTGTTTTTTACAAGGGGGACATCAAGTGGAGCCAAATAATATCATATCATCTCTTAGAGAGCAAGCTTAGAGGGGGAGGAGGCTAGAGACACCATTGGAGATTCTTCATCAACAAGGAGCAGATTTCAACCATGGAGTTAGCCCTTGAGGGTTGGAGGAGCATCACCATGAGTGGCTAGACATCCTCTTGGGGCTAGAGTTAGCCCCAAGCATGCTTTCTTTTTCTTGATCTTGTGTATTATTGAGGGATTAGTGTTATAATTAATGTTTTGACACTTTGATATATATAAATCTTGATTGTTCAATGATTTATGTGGTTAAATGCTTTCAATTAATCATTTTATTCTATCCATATGTCTATGTATGTTAGAATAGATGTTTATGTACTTGTCTCTAAATTTGTGTTATTGATGCATGTCTATGTGTATTGATGCTATAGATTTAGAGATTATCAAATATTGTGCTTAAAAAGAATGCTCTTGTGATTTTCTAGATGGTCCATGCTCATTTCTTGATAGATTGTGCCTCTCCCTTAGCTTAATTAGTTTAATTTCATGTCATTAGCTTAATTGTAGTGTAGTGGTAGCATAGTTATTAGATGGGAGGACAATCCAGGCTTATTGTTTGATGTTCCATACTTTTGAGTGCAAGTAGCATATGTCTCTAACTTTGTGGTGTATTTGACTTGTAAGCTTAATGAAAGGACTAATGACTTGCTAGATATGTTGTGCTTTTCACATGCTATTTAGACAATATATACTTAATTGCTAAATATATTGTGCTTTTCACATGTTGATTAGACAATGTATACTTAATTGGTCACCCTTGCTAATTGAATCTCACATACACACATACACATCAATATTGCAACACGCATTACCCTCATTAGTCACTAGTTAGAGGTGTAGAAAAGCATTGCTTGGTGGTGACCTCTAAACCCCAAGATCCCTCTCTCTCTTACTTACTCTTTATTGCATTCAATTATTTAGTAATTTGCTCTCTAGTTTAATCAACCAATCAACCATTTGTTTGATCATTCGACCTACTAACCCTAATTGTGATTCTACAACCAAGTACGACTCCAATCCCTTGGGACGATCCCTACTCACCCTAACTATATTTTTAGTAAAGGTAGTAGTGGCTTTTATAAATGTAAAACTTGGCCCTCGCCTTAATGCACACTCTCTAAACTTGATGGTGAAGGACGATGAGAACACCGGTCAAGTTTTTGGCGCCGTTGCCAGGGATTGATTGATTTGATTTGGCAACGTCGGATTTGTAGAATCAATTAGGATTAGTACTCTTTTGATCGTGTCTTTACTTTAATTTTATTTTTCTTTTTGGTTACTTATTGTGTTGTTCTTACTTGACTAGGAGCATTGTTGGAGAGGAAGCAAGCAAAAGAAACATTCAAGCAAAGCAAAGAAAGTAAAAAGTTGAAAATTTTAAATTTTTTTGCTAAGCTAAGCTTTAAATTTGGAGTTGAAGTGCTGAAGGACCTTTGTGAGACTTTCTTTACTCAATCCCTTAGTTAAATTGTTGGCCCGTGTGGAGGCTTGTTTTTAATTGTTATTAGCATCATTGTTGTTAAAGTATGGGAGTATGAATTAAGAATTTGTGGAAGAAGTCTAATTGTATTATTGTGAAGGCGTAGTGTTTGTCATTCTTTGTGCTTGTTGTGTTTTGCATTATGCATGCATGTACGTCGTTCATTGAGACTAACTCTTGTCCCTTTTAATTTGCATCTTGAATCCATCGTTAGAAATCCTAGGGGAAGAGGAAGTTTAAATAGAACCAATCTATCAATGGACAACCATAATAATGATCATGTTGAGGACCTTGGTCACATAGACCAATAAGGTATCCTTCATCCAAATGTGAACAATGAGAACATATAAGTACCATTAGGCATGCTTAGGCCATACATTCACTAACCACCACAACAACAAGGCGAAGCTCCATATGGAATGTCAAGGCCAATGTATGCTCCACAACCTCCCATCATCAATCAAGGAATTCAAAACCAAGGTGTTCATGTTGCACCTCAAGTAGCTAATCCACCTCTCACTTTAAGAGACCATTATGTGCCTAATGAGTATAATGCACCTACATGCATCCAATTGCCTCCATTTAGAGCACATCATTATGAAATTAAGCCACAAACCATTCAAATGCTTCCTAACTATCATGGACTTCCAAGTGAAGAACCTTACAAGCATTTAGATGAGTTTTTTGAAGTATGTTTCACCGTAAAATATACGGACATGCCGGAAGAGGTTTTAAGACTCAAAATTTTTCTATTCACCTTAAAAGACAAGGCAAAGTATTGGTTTAACAATCTTAGGCTTTTTTCAATCACTTCTTGGGCAAAAATGCAACAAGAGTTCTTGAAGAAGTATTATCCGGTTTCAAAAACCAATGCCATGAGAACCTCGATTCGAGAATTTTCACATGGGGATGGAGAAACGTTTCATGAGGCATGGGAATGCTTTAATAAGTTGCTTAGGAAGTGTCCACATCATGACATGCCCAAATAGCAATTAGTTCAATATTTCTTTGAGAGCTTATCGGACAATTATAAGGGTATGGTTAATGCTTCCATGGGTGGCTCATACATTGATAGGCATGAGGATGACGTGTGGCATCTTTATGAGAGTATGAGTGAAAATTCCTTGCATAGAACATTATCATCCAAGAATAGTAGAAATTCACAAGGTAGGACGAGTGTTGGCTTACATCAAGTCAACCATTCAAATGAAATAACCGCCGAAATGAAGTCTTTATCTCAAAGGTTTGATCAATTTTTGATTAACTAAAACTCGACGAACTACGTATCTTCCTTCCCTAACCATTCTCATCGTGCATCAAATGAAAAATGTATGACTTGTTCTAGTGTTCTTTATTCTACTTCTTATCGTCCTCATGGACAAGTGCAAAATGAACCTAATGAACAAGTTAATGCAGCTTTTATAAACGAAGGGAACAATCCTTATGGTACTCATTATAATCCAAGTTGGAGGAATCATTCGAATTTCTCTTGGAAAAACCAAGGAGAGGGCTCAAACCCTTCCCAAGGCAGTTTACAAGGGAAGTACATTCCACCTCCACTTCAAAACCAAGGATTCAAAGGTTATAGACCTTATCAATCACAAGGAAATCATTTTGCCAATTCTCATTTTCCTAACCAATCTTATTCCCAAGGAAATACTAGAAGTCCCGCCTTTGAAGAAAAAGTTTTAAATGCTGTGGGCACTTTAGAGGCTAACACACAATTGCTCCATTCTCACTCTCAATCTATTGCGAAGCTAGAAACCTAAGTAGGGTGACGAGGCCACTTGATATACGCCAAATTGATGTAGTGAATGTGCGGTTCAAGAAAAGCCTTTTGGGTCAAGTTTAAATTTATAAAAACCACTACAAACACTACTACTAACGTAACAAGAGTGAGTAGGGATCGTCCCAAGGGATTATACGTGTTGGAATTTAACTTTGACTCTAATGTATCACAAGATTGCAAAGAGAGAGATTGATTTGATTAAACTAAGGTGCAATGAAATTAAAATGCAAGTAAAGTAAACTAGTTAGAGATAAGGATTTAAGAGATATGAAGAGAGGTCTTAGGGTGTTGGAATCACCACTAAGCTCATGTAATTAACCATTTACTTTCCATTAATGGGGAATACATTTTTGTGAACAAAATACGACTACCAATTGCAATATTAAGCATGTACCATCTAATTTATGTATGAATTGTCTACCTAAACTAAGTGTAGCACAACCCATCAATTTTAAGCATGACCCATCTAAGTAGCAACAATTGTAGCACACATTAATCTAGAGAATCATGGAATTTGCAATATTAAGCATGGACCATCTAATTTATGTATGAATTGTCTACCTAAACTAAGTGTAGCACAACCCATCAATTTTAAGCATGACCCATCTAAGTAGCAACAATTATGGCATACATCAATCTAGAGAATCATGGAATTTGCAATAATAAGCCATGGAATATCTAAGCAAGCATAGATTGTCTACCTACCTATAAGCATGAATTAAATTGTAGAACAACCCATCAAGCATAAGTATAAACCATCAAATTAATTGACAAACCCATTCAATGAAACCCCATGCTTAGCCATCACTAGATTTTCAATCAACCACACATAGACATGCAATTAATATAGAAAAACTAGTGTGGAGATTAATTCCCAAATAATCACACATATGACAACATGTAATCAACTAGAAAATCAATAGAAAGAATTAATCCATATGAATCATGTAAGAAACAATTCCTAATTTAATCACACATAGACATATAAATAAACTAAAGAATTAATAGAAAGAATTAAACCATAGAAATCATAGAAATATACCAAGATTCATGAAATTCACAAGGCTAGAACACTAATCACAATAATATATATAAATCCCCAAAAATAAAAATACAAGGGTTTAGATTATATAAGACTTAGGGCTCATCCAAGCCCTAAGTATAGATCTAGCCAATCATGGAGGAGGTGGATGTGGTCATGAAATCAAGCTCCAAATATGACTCCATCTTCTTCTTCTTCTTCTTCTTTGAAGCTCTAGAGATGGAGAGAGTGTGTGGTCTAGAGATGGATCTTGAGATGTGCCTCCACTTCCCTCTTTTCTTTTAACCCTAATCTCTAACTTTGCTAGAGAGAGAAATATAAATTACAATGTAAAAATAAAAATGATAAAAAGCTTATTTACAAATGGGTCTCTTCCCTTTATATAGAAGGTCCTTTTCTTAGTCACTAAGTCAGGAATATAGCCCCAAAAATATCTAATCCCGTACTATGTGATAGGTGGACTTTTGGGCGCGCACGGAATAAGATAGCTCGCTGCCAGCAATGTTCGATCGATCAGAGGAAAAGTTGGATCGATCAGAGAAGTAGTTGGATCGATCAGAGAAAAAGTTGGATCGATCCAACTTGGCAGTTTTTCAGCATTGGCCTCCTTTTGCTCCAAATCAGTCTCTTTTTGCTCCGGATCATCACTAAGACTTAGTTTGAATCCAAAAAGGCCTTAAGAATCCACTTTTAGCCCATTTTAACATTATTGACCTAAAATAGACAAAAACACAAATAAGTACTAAAACGGGTAAATAAGATAGATAAAGGTCCTAGAACACTCACGCTTAAGGGGTTTAAAAGTGTACTTTTCAACGCTCATCATAGGGCAAATAACAAGCACTCTCAATGCAAGAGAGAAAGGAAAGATGCCTATAAATGCCCCACCTAAGCAACAATGTGTTGTGGAAACCCATTCCTCATCGGAAGGCCACACCATTGAACATGTTAATGCGGTGACTACCTTGCGGAGTGGTAGGATTGTGGACAATCAAGTTGAAATGTCCAATAAAGAGAGTGAACCGGTGCAACCTCAAGTTATCACCCGTCCCGTTTCACATCCTATTCCTCCTTCATTGCATATACATGATCTTGTGAATGAGAAAGCCTTGAAAAATGTGTTTGAAAAAGAAGTTTTGAAAAATGATGTTGAAAAAGTTTTGCTGAAAAATGATTTGAAACAAAATCATTTAAAAACTTCTTATGTTGAAGAAAGTTCAAAAGAAAATTCTGAAAAAGTGTTTGAACCAAAAGTTCCATTTCCGGGTGCCTTAAAAGGATCCATTTCAAAAGACAAGCAAAAGGCAAAAACCAATGAAATTATGGAAATGTTTAGGCAAGTAAAAGTTAGTCTTCCACTTCTGGATGCAATCAAGTAAATTCCGGCTTATGCCAAATTCTTGAAAGACTTGTGCACCCAAAAGCGGAAGAACAAGAGCCAAGCACCAAGAAAAGTGGTTTTGACTGAGCAAGTAAGCTCAATTTTGCAACATAACGCTTTGCCAAAGTTTAAGGACCCCGGTTCACCTACTACTTCATGCATCATTGGTGATCATATCATTAATCGGGTGCTTCTTGACTTAGGAGCAAGTGTTAACCTTCTTCCATACTCGATTTATGTCAAATTTGGCCTAAGTGAATTAAAACCGACGTCGGTAGTTTTGCAACTTGCCGACCAATCCATCAAGAAGCCTAGAGGTATAATTGAGGATGTATTAATAAAGATTGACAAATTCTTCTTTCCCGTTGATTTCGTTGTCATTGACACGGAACCGGTCCCCAATCCTAAGAGCCAAATTCCCATTATCCTTGGCTGTCCTTTCTTGGCAACCGCTAATGCTAACATCAATTGTAGGACGGGGATAACGAAGATCTCATTTGGCCATATGAAAGTGAAGTTAAATATCTTTAATCCCACACCCAATTCATTTGACAAATATGAAGGAGAGGTTAATATTGTAGATAAATGTCATGATCTTTAATGTCAAGGAAGTGAGCTTTTGTGTAAGACCAAAACTTCCAAAGAATCATCTTCAACCTTGCATTCTAAAAGTCTTGTTTTGAGCTTAATCCAATAAGTTCTTCAAAGAACCATTTGTTGGGTGGAGTTCAAAGCATCTATCACCCTAACAAGGAGGGGATGCATTATAAGATCTTTGATCTAAGCTAAAAGAGCCCAATGTCTTGCTAGAGACGTTAAAGACTAGCAAAAACATTTCACAGGGTGTCAAAACCCTATTCCTCCCCCATTTCTATCTTAAATTTCATTTCTTGTAAAATCTAGATACTTGTTTTTGGTTCATATGCATTGCTAGGAACTTTGATTAGGATTGTATGAATTTTTGTGTTGTGATTGAGCATTTTGCATAAGTTCGATCGATCTCAAATGAGAGTTCGATCGATCGAACTTCCACCTGCATCCAACACTTAGAAAATTTTTCTACCTGCATCCAAATCACCTCTCTGTCCCATCGTTCGAACTTATTCTAAGATCGATCAGGAGATCTTCGATCGATCCAACTTTAAGTTTGATCGATCTCATGCATCAACACTTACAAAATTTTTGAGCCTGCATCAACCTGCATATTCAGCTCTCTGTCTGATTAATCGAAAACATTTCAAGATCGATCTGAACTTCTTCGATCGATCCAACTTCAAAGTTCGATCGATCTTCAAGTTCTAACACTTAGCCAATTTTCTGAGCCAAAAACCTGCATATTTTTTACCCTCTATCTGATCGATCGAACTCTTGTTCCAATCGATCTTAGTTCTTCATTTCATTATTTTGACTTTATTTTGATTTTTCAAATTTCAAAAATCTAAAAATATTTTCATTTTTTATTTCATTTCATTTTATTTTATTTTTCAAAAAGTTTTCAAAAGTTTAAAAATATTTTAATTTATTTATTTTTTAATTACTATTGTTTATTCAAAATAAATAAATAAAAATCCAAAAATATTTTATTCTATTTTATTTTATTTTACAATTTTTAATTTTAATTCTAAATTTTTAATTTTAGTTTTTCATTTTTCAAAAATTTCAAAATTTCAAAAAAATACTTTGAAGAGAGTTCATCAAAGTTCGATCGATCTGAAGTCTCAGTTCGATCGATCCAACTCTGTCGGGAATATTTTTAAAATAGACCTGGAGGGTCTCAAGATCGATCATTTAGATCGATCCAACCCTCCAAACCCTAACCCCCTTCTCTCTCGTCGCCGTCACTGTGCATACTCATCTCTTCCATCTCCGCTGAGATCTCTGGCGAGATCCAAGCTACACTCTCTCCCTCATCTCAGATTTCACTTCCTTCGTACCTTCTCCACTTCTCTCATCATTTTGAGGTAAAATCTGAGGTCTCATCTATGATTTAAGCTTCGATATGATGCTTACATGCTTTATATGTTACATTCATGCTTTATACATGATTGAATCTCCATTTTTGAAGCTTCGAAGTACTGAGTTATAGATATGTATATATGTGTATATATGTTTGAATATATGTTTTATATATTTTTTATTCATTTTGGGAGAATGGGCCTTCTACAGTGATGGGATTTGATGATGTGCTGTGTTGATGGTCCCACGAACACGTTCGTGTGGGCCCCGTGCTTCCAAAGTCATAGATCTGTGACTGTTTACATACATCGCATAGTTCGATCGATCAAACTTATATCTCAGATCGATCTTGAGAGATCGATCGAACTCATATCTCAGATCGATCGAAGTTGTGAGATCGATCTCACTTATTTTCAATATAACTTTTGTGATCAATCTCACTTCTTTTTTTGATCGATCGAATTTCACAGATCTCACACATACACTTCATTCATCATGCCTTATGTTCATGCTATCTGATATATGCCCAATGCCTGTGATATTCCACATTGGATGCATTTCATACTTACATTGTTTAGCATGTTTCATATCTTGTCACTTGCATAGATTCATGTCATCTATATGATTTGTCTATCTTATTTGACATGCATGTTTCTATTTCGTGCCTTCAATTCTTAATTCTAGTACTAACTCCCCTTGAAAGTTTTTAAAATTATTTTACAGGCTATGACTAAGCGCAAGACCATTGCCAAGAGGAAACATGGGCCTCAGAGACATATTAGACCATGGATAGAGGAGCTAGCAGAGCCCTCTTATGCACAGGAGGAGTTAGCACAGCTTACACCACCTCAGTCACCTGCTCATGAGGCTGAGGATGATCATATTCCATCCACCTCTGCGGCTCATCCTACATTTACACCATCACCATCTCCACTACATGCTGGAGCTGAGCATTCACCAGTATCATCTCCACCACGCCAGCCAGCTCAGCCAGCTCAGGAGTATGATAAGCCCGCGCCTAGATATGCATATATGGTAGTCGACCATGAGTCAGTGTTCAACACAGCCTTTTTCTCCAGATCAGTGTTGACCCGTTCAGCTTACCACGATATCATTCAGAGGGCCCTTACAGCTATTCTTGCCCCAGTTACAGAGCCAGTCTACCCGCGGCTAGTACGATTGTTCTTCCAGAACCTCTGACCATCCCCGCGTACCAGAGCTGAGCTGGTCACTACTATAAATGGCCATCAGATCACTATCATAGTGGACTCGCTAGCCTGGTCTTGCCACTGCCCACACCGCTGTCCTCCTGAGCTTCGGGAGACATATCCGAGGCAATACAGGCCTTTTTATGCCTACATGGCGGTATTTCTTACAGGTCACCATGCCGGTGGTGAGACCTTCACCACCCGGACATATATTCCAGATGACCTGTGGTTCATTGATTTCGTGCTCTTCCGAAACATCTACATGGCAAGGCATAAGATTCAGAGGAGGGGAGACTATCTGACAGCCCTTTACGCTTTCTACACGGGCCACTGGGTATCTATTCCCGCGCTCATCTGAAGCGTGATAAGGAAGCTATTTGATGAGTATATTAGCAAGGAGACGCCCAGACAGGCTACGTCTCTCCCATTCAGCCACCTCATCACCTAGATTCTTATCGATCAGCGCTACCCTATTCATCCTTGGGAGCACCTTGAGAGAGGTTCCTGTCACTTCTTGAAGAAGGACTAGAACAAGAGCTACAATGCCATTATTACTGGACTGCAGGACCACGCAGTAGTGGCTATAGAAGAGCTAGAGGCTGAGGAGGAGGAGGCAAAGGCAGCAGCTCAAGCAGCAACTGAGGCAGCAGCAATAGATCTTGCAGCGGACAACACACCAGTTGATCCAGCTGCCGAGCATATAGACATCGATTTAGAGCGCCCTATAGATGACACAGAGCAGTACTCTCCAGCTAGGTCGCCCATTCACGACCAGGACCAGACTCAGGAGTTTTCTTTTGATTCATCTATACGTGAGGCTCTAGATCTGACCCCTGGCTTTAGAGTACACCTACAGACTCTTGAGGATGCTATTGTTGCCATACAAACTGATTTTACGGCCCACAGAGCTGATTTTACTACCTTTCGTATGGATGTCGCGACTATGTTCCAAGATCTATCTAGAGATATCTGCAGAGCCCGACCTGCCCATCCTACCTCATCATCCTGAGTTCCCAGTTCCTTCTATCTTTTGATCCCTCTCTGCTCTCTGATCTATATTTTTGTTACTGTATAGTACTATTATTTTTGCCGCCGGTCTGTCGGCTTTGATATTTCTGTTGTACCTGTACTTTATATGTTTTGTATATCTGTTTTTGCTATGGATGTCATATGATTATATTCTTATATCTGTATGTTTGATTCCATCAGGTGCATCACAGTGATTTCAGTGAGAGAGTGCTACCCGATTTTCAGGACCACCCTTATACCTCTCTTATCTCTTTATCTGTTTATCCCATTTACACTTGCATGTCCACTGTGCACTAATTATCCCATTTTGTTATCTGATGAGTTTATCCAAGTGCCAATTTTTATGACCGTAATTAATCCCAAGTTTGGGGGGGCCATGCTACCCACTTCGGAAACTTCAGTCCCGATCATTCTTGTTTAGTTGCACTGGTATACTATTTCCCTTGTTCTCTTGCACATTGAGGACATTGTGCCATTTAAGTTTGGGGGGAATGGTGTTTTGCAGTGTTAGCTTTTAAATTTCAAGATTTTAAGCATGACTTGTGTATTTGGGGGATATTTCTATTATTGGTACATATCTAGCAATGATTTTGATCTTTTGAGGACTATATTGCTTAAAATTTAAAAATTACTTGACTTGAGAGTCCAATACTCCTTGTATGCTTTATGGAAGCCATTTAGGAGTAAATTTTTTGAAAGATTAATATCTTGCTTGCACTTGTGGTCCACATCATCTTGATTTTGTGATTATTTTGAGATTCATTCTAGGATTCTACACTAGCACAGGCGCACACTAACATTCATTTGTGGGGTACATGCTTTGTTGATTATTGAATTAGTTATATCCCAATTGAGCTAGTAGTGCATTGAAAGCTTTCATTCTTGATAAAGGTGGATAACAACCCCTTTTTACTCAGTAGCAGGGATTCTAGCCTCATCAAGCACTAAACTTCTCGCGCTGAAAGGTGGAAGGCCCAAACTCTAGGTTAATAATTGAACTTATTCAAAAAACAAAAAGCTAAAGCAATAAAAAGTAAGGACTTCTCCCAAAAGGTGAGAAGTGGGAAATGATTAGATGGTTATTGTCTTGATTTGTAGCCTAGTTGATTTGAGCTTGTAAGTCCGTAGGGTGTTTGAACACCTAATGCCCTAAAGACGTCTGGTTTGGGAGTCATTAACCTAACACTCGATCTTATGAATCACTAGAAAGCTTAAGAGATCAACACATTGCACCATGCTTCCATCTTTGATCCTATAAAAAATAAAAAAAATAAAAATATCGATTGAAAAGAATAAATGCACCTAGATGAATGAAGATTTAATAAAAGGTTCACTTTTTGTCTTGGTGATCGGTACTAGATTTGTGTGCTAGTTTGAGGGTAAGGATGTGATTAATTCTTTAGTTGGCTTAGATAGCAACACATTTGATGCCAGTCCACTCAAAAAAGGATTTTAGAGTTGTTTTAATTTGCATGATCATTTTCTTGATGTGTGGAAGACCATACTTGCTTGCTTGATGTTGAGATTTTGGGAGATTACTTAGAAATGTTTGAAAATTTGCATACTTGAGGTAGTTTTCTCCCAATGCTTTTTTGCAATATTGGTGTCTCTTTTGTGAGAATGAGCTTAATGTTTGTGGGTATCATTTCTGGAAACCCTCACGAGACTTCACTCATCCACTGGGGGTAACCTAGGGGTTTAAAAGGCTTGTTGCATATGCTAAGTGCAATTATGTTCCCTACGAAAGTGGCGTTATCAATTTAGTGTTTCCTAGATTCATACTTGTATAGTTGTTCATTTCATTCCTTTACTTTCTAATTCATTGCTAGGGACTAGCAATATTTAAGTTTGAGGGTGTGGTGAGCACTGAAAAGTGCGTATTTAAACCCCTTAAACTTAGACATTCTAGTACCTTTATCTATCTTATTCTACCGTTTTAGCTTGATTTCGTATTATTTCCATTTTCAGGCACTTATCCCGAAAATAAGCTAACTCAGTCAAAGAAGAGCTTAATTGAAGCAATTCTGGGATTAAACAAAGAAAGGAGCAAAGTGGAGAAAAAAAGAAGCAAATGAAGCCAAATGTGGGAAGGAGCAAAGTTCAATCGATCCAACTTCAAGGTTCGATCGATCGAACACTGATCGATCTTAGTACTTCAAGATAGATCCAAACCTTGAACCAAAGCAGAAAGTCCAAAGTTCGATCGATCGAACACTTTTGTCCTTATTCAAATGATTGATCTTATCTATAGCTGTACCACCCACTAACCACTTTTGTCCTTTTCCTAAAAATATCTCCCAAAATATCTCAGATTTGTCTTTTCCCAAAAAGCTCAACTAGTTAGATCGATCTAGCCTAAGTTCGATAGATCTCAGCCATGTTCGATCGATCCAAGTCCAAGGTTTGATCGATCGAACTTCCTTCAGTGCGAAAAAAGTTAAATTTCCAGCTCATTGAAAGTGTCCTTGATCCAATCATTAGGGAATATTGTGTACACGACCCCAGCTCATTTTGGGTGCCATCTGACCTACCTATATAAGGATAAGGATTGTTTTTTACAAGGGGGACATCAAGTGGAGCCAAATAATATCATATCATCTCTTGGAGAGCAAACTTAGAGGAGGAGGAGGCTAGAGACACCATTGGAGACTCTTCATCAACAAGGAGCAGATTTCAACCATGGAGTTAGCCCTTGAGGGTTGGAGGAGCATCACCATGAGTGGCTAGACATCCTCTTGGGGCTAGAGTTAGCCCCAAGCATGCTTTCTTTACCTTGATCTTATGTATTAGTGAGGGATTAGTGTTATAATTAATGTTTTGACACTTTGATATATATAGATCTTGATTATTCAATGATTTATGTGGTTAAATGCTTTCAATTGATCATTTCATTCTATCCATATGTCTATGTATGTTAAAATAGATGTTCATGTGCTTGTATCTAGATTTTGTGTTATTGATGCATGTCTATGTGTATTGATGCTATAGATTTAGAGATTGTCAAAACATTGTGCTTAAAAGAATGCTCTTGTGATTTTCTAGATGGTCCATGCTCATTTCTTGATGGATTGTGCCTCTCCCTTAGCTTAATTAGTTTAATTTCATGTCATTAGCTTAATTATAGTGTAGTGGTAGCATAGTTGTTAGATGGGAGGACAATCCATGCTTGTTGTTTGATGTTCCATACTTTTGAATGCAAGTAGCATATGTCTCTAACTTTGTGGTGTATTTAGCTTGTGAGCTTAATGAAAGGATTAATGACTTGTTAGATATGTTGTGCTTTTCACATGCTATTTAGACAATATATACTTAATTGCTAGATATATTGTGCTTTTCACATATTGATTAGACAATGTATTGTCTAAATGCTAATTGAATCTCACATACACACACACACATCAATATTGCAACACACATTACCCTCATTAGTCACTAGTTAGAGGTGTAGAAAAGCATTGCTTGGTGGTGACCTCTAAACCCCAAGACCTCTCTCTCTCTCTTACTTACTCTTTATTGCATTCAATTATTTAGTAATTTGCTCCCTAGTTTAATCAACTAACCAACCATTTGTTTGATCACTCGACCTACTAACCTTAATTGTGATTCCACAACCAAGTACGACTTCAATCCCTTGGGACGATCCCTACTCACCCTAACTATATTTTTAGTGAAGGTAGTAGTGGCTTTTATAAATGTAAAACTTGGCCCTCGCCTTAATGCACACTCTCTAAGCTTAATGGTGTAGGACGACGAGAACACCGTTCAATAAGTCTTGATAATTGCAGGTGAGCACTCTTTACATTGAAGTATGAGGTGACACACCAATCTGCTTAGCTAATTTACATTTATTTTATTTCAAACCAAGTTTGGAGCCGTCTTTGCTTTCCTAATATTTTGTGTTCAACTTATTGAATGGCACTATGTCTAGTGTTTGTTGTTCCCTTCTACCTATTTTCATGGGGTCTCAAGTAATGAAAAAATTGTTTATTCATACTAGAATCATTAATCATAGGCTATTAGCTTTTAAGATCTAGTTATACGTTTGTTTTTAAGTTAGTTTCTTAATCAAAAGGGAAAGAAAATACCAACAATTTCTTTATTGAAAAGGAAAAAAATATAGAACTGGTCGAATGAGGCTAAAGAAGTTTCTATTTGTTGCACCAAAGATGGAAATTCTAAACTAGTGGTGGGGAGGTGGAAGGGGGGTTGGTAATCTACTTACCACTTATTCTTTTATTGGGTTTGACTTTTTGAAAATTTTACTCGAATCTTCTTCAAAATAAGTTGTTGTTTTTGAAAATTTAACTTGAAATTTTTTCTTATTAACATAGCTCATTTCTGACTTGTTGGTACTCGACTTCTATTGCTAGCATATCTTTTAAGTATGCTAACTGCTCAACCTAGTGTTCTAGTACTGTAAAAGGAGAGAGCATTTATTTTATTGATTAATTAATTAATTAATTAATTATTATTAGAGATTGAAATAAATTTCTAACGAGAATCTGCAGTAGAGTTGCTAATGTTAGTTGTCAATCCTCTGATACCATTTTGGAGTTTACTTATTTACAATGTCAATCAGTGAAGCATGAGCCATCTTCTAGCAATGTTCTTGGACCCAATGTTATTTACAACTCCAAGAATCAAGGTGATTCAAGTTCCGGTGGACAATTGCATATGTTGTCTACATCAATTCTTCATCTACCTTAGCGACTTGATTAACTTGAATGCCGATATTTCATTAGCACTGGGAGCTGCAATATTTATCTGATTGTAAGTACAATCATCTCATGAAGGGAGGCTCAGCTTTTCATCTTTCAGCGGCAGTCAGCACCACTGCCACAACCACCTGAATGACCAATATGATTATCTTCTCTTTAGTCAATTGAATATTAAAGACATTTGAGCATTCTTGCTGAATATTTAGTTAATACTGTGTAATCTTCTTAGTTAATGGATTATTTGAGTTGGTATATTTTGTTGAATATTTGGCTAATTGCACTGTGTTGCAAACTTTTTATTGTGATTATGGTTTATTTCAGTCTCTCTTATGTTGACTATTTGGATTTCTATTTTGTTATAAAAAAAGCTAGAAAAAAAAAAAACCAAAAAATCTAGCATAGCCAATAATAATAAATAAATAAAGCATTAGGGACAGTTTCTAATTGTCACAAATATAATAAAAAATTTTAAAAAATGAAGCATTAGGGACGGTATATACCGTTCTTAATGCTTTATTTTAGTGACAGTATTATTTAAAAATAATTAATTAGTTAAATTAATTAGTTAATGATAATTTAATGTACTCTAAGGATGTAGTAGGTAATAATTATTTAAATATATAAATTAAAATTTTATTTCTTTGGTTAGGGTTAAAAGATAAATAAATAATAAATAATATTACTTATAAAAATAAAAATAGATAATTTTTAGTTTGGTAGTTAGAAATAATAGTTGAAAAAGAATGGTAGTTGAAAATAGTAGTTGGGAATGGTAGTTGAAAAAAAAATGGTGATTGTGTCAAAAAAATAGCATTTTGGATGAAATGCACCATTAGAGCAAAATTCCTAAAATATAGCATTTTGACACTGTAGCACCTCTCAAAATATAGATTTGGCATGCAAAAATAGTATTTTTGCATTGGAGATGGTCTTAGATGCTACATTGTGGTCATGTGCATATAATATCAAGCTTATAGATTGTATACAACCTCATTACAGATTTCTGTGAATTCAGTGACGTATGTCTTAACAAGGGTATTTATATAACTATGCTTACAGTCTCAAGGATATTATTGTCCATTGTGTTTGCTGAGACAATTTTAAATCCTTTTGAAAAAGGTGCAATGCGTTGATGATCATATTACAGGCCAATTAAGGTTTTAGTTCTAGTTCACCAGGTGATATTTGGCTTCAGAGGTCCTTTGGGGAAAATGGATCTTTTCACATATGTATCTTATTATTTTACTCTTACCTGTGATGTTGCATTATTGTGTACAGCTCAAAAATCCAATGTTTGTATATATACACAAGTTCTGTAGCAGAATTTAGGACATATTGACCAGCGTCCACTTCAGGGGCATTTTTGGTCTTTGCAAATGCTAAGCATCCATATGACATGTGTCCTGTGGTCTTAGTGTGTGAAAATGAAGACTATTATACATTTCTTAGTGACCAAGTATAAATTATACAGCTGATATATGTATATACATTTGCTATCATTTGGTGGTGCACTAAAGGACAAAAGTGTAAAGGTGGCAGGGGCATTGTGGTCCTTTCACACAGAGAATGTTAGAATATTCTCTAGCCAATACTTGGTTGATAGTGCCAGGTGTATTTCATCATTAAAGGAGGACCTCAACTATGTGTACTACTATATATATCATTTTATAGCAGTTGCAGCCAACTAATGTGTGAATTGTGAGCCTGCTGAGTGTATGCATTATGTGTGTCTTGAGAGCAAAAGATGAATAAGGATTTAGATTGATGATTTGAGCTTCATTTCACCTTAGATTTCTATATTGAGAGCACACATATGTATTGATGGTCAAAAAGGGCTACAAACTGTTATTAGCAAGTACAGAAAGTTGGTTCAAAGGGTCTCTTCAAGCTTGAGGTCATTTCTAGGAACTATAGAGGTTAAGGTAAGTATATTTCGTCTGTTTACAACTGCAAGAACTATGTCTATGTTCATTTTATAGCTATAGTATATTTTCATGTCTCAAACCTAATAAACTGTGGATTTTTTTGTGCAATTGCTTTTGATCTGAATCTATCTTGTTGACATCTTGCTATATATTAATTGTATATCATCTGAGCATGATTGTATTGATGATTTGAGGCTGTTCAAGTTAAGACTTGGCCAGAAAAGTGATAATAACAGGTTATCGTCTTGTGAACCTCTAGAGTTAGGGTTTTTAACTGAAATAATGCCTATTAAGTGCTGTCAATGCTATACCATGCTTCTTTCATTATGATCTTCATCTGAGCATGTTTATATAAATCTGAGAGAACCAAGTTCTGGTTTGGATTGACACAAAATTCTAGTTTTACCCTCGAGTCCATTAAAATTGCAGAAACAAACTTTAGCGTGTATTGACAGTGATAAAACTTGCTACACGCATTGTGATTATCATTAAAGTAAGTTGTATTTATTGAATCAGGGCTGTAAAAACTATGGTTGAGTTCTAATCTGGGCTGCATTGAAGAATGACACCTCAAACCTTGTAAACTAGGGTTTTTTGAGATTTTAAGCCTGTTATGTACTGACTTTGTTACATCTTGCTATATTATATGTTTAACAATTGAGCAAGTGTATGTTGACACTTGGGGACTGTGTGTATCATTGGTTGGACAGTGCTATGGTCTGTACTTGTTTTCATCCTTGAGATTAAGCCTATTCAAGTTTTCTGCAGAAACCAGTTTTTGTAAGCACTGAGTTTGTTATACATTGCTGTTCATTAAGTGATCATCTTTCAAATAAGCATATCCTATCTATTGAAGACAATGGAGGTGAATGTTGGATATGTTTTGAAACTACATTCTGATTTGATTATACAGATCTCAAACCTACAAAAACTATGATAGTATTTATTGTAGTAATCCATCTTTGTAGCTGTCTATTAACTCTTATCTTATTGTACAACTAGTATAAGATGTGTTGGGCTAATTGACACCTTTGTGTTATATTGTGGAAGCTATTGAGAGCTTTATTGGTACAAGTAAGGGTTATGTGGATAGGGTAAGTGTAGTGTGCACTTAATGGAGCTAGTATGTGTGAAGAGGTTGTGAAAACTAGTGTTTCCACTTGTACAAAGGTGTATGCAGAGTATGAGATAGATGATTATGTAACCACTTGCATACAACCAGTGGATTTGCATTGGCTGAGGCTAAGAACCAAGGTTTTTGATCCTTGATTGAGAGGTGTTGTGACGGCTAAAGTTTTTCAACCTGGTGCGTCAGTGATGAACCAAAAGATGACCCAATAAAGGATCCAAAATGCGGAAGCGAAAACAAAAACAAGATTAATAGGGACATTAATCATCCCTAAGACACCCAAATGGCTTTCCATGAAGTCATGAAACTCAAAGAAATAACTAGAAGAGTAAACTAGAAGTGAAAGGGTCAAATAGCACCCTATGGAACCAATGACAACCAAGGGAAACAAAACCTAGTTCAACTAGACCACATACGCCGTTACATGGCCCAAACATGATTAACGAAGTTGAGTGTAAGTAAACTAATTGGTGCAAGCCTGAAGAGACAGCAACCAAACAAAATCAATAAGGCAGGTCTATTTTGGTCGACTGAAATGAAGCATCGGTCTGCTGAAATAAGCCTAGAAAAAAGAAGAGAAAAGAGCTCTCAGTTCGGTCGACCGACGTGACAAACCGGTCGACCGGTTTAAGGCTTGAGATGAAAAAATGAGTTTCGGTCAACCGATGTAGAGAACCGGTCGACCGAAATAAGCCTTGATGGTGAAAATGGCTACTGGAGTTGGAGTTTTTGCTGAACAATTAAATCCAAAAGGGGTTCGGTCGACCTATGGCTTGTATCGGTCGACCGAAACTGGTCAAAAACGTGTAAAATGAACCTGCTATACACCAAGGCTGAAATGAGTTCCTAAGGCTCAATTGGATCCCCCATTGCATGATCAAATTGAATTATATGCAAGTGTGTGATGATGTGAACATACACGCAAGTGTAAAATAACATTTTAAACATACTGAAACGGCCTATAGCCTTATTACAATTCATTTACAACATTTGACATGTCAAACCTCCAAGTTAGAAAAATTACATTTCATAGGCAAAACTTAAACATGCTAACACTTGCATGTGAATAAGAATGCTTCTAAAGAAACTTCCATTCTGCAATTCACCCAAAGCAAGTACAAATCTCCAATCTTGAATCTTGTACCTAAACAAATCCCCCAGTAACTTCGGGGTGAGTAAACAAGTGTTCTCGTTGAGAATGAGTATGCATCGACTCGATTTCTTGTAGATTTTTATAACACATGAAACAATTCAAAAGGGTCATGCCACCTAACGTCTATGTCAAAGGTTAGACTCAGGGAGCATCCTAAGCTACCTTAACTCATTTCTAGCATAAAACGCACCCTTTATGCAATTTAAACCACATAGGAGCATGCTATACGAAGCAATACCATATAGATTCTCAAAGTCATCAACTTGAAATCTAAAATGCAAAAATGACAAAAGTGGGTCATGCCATCTAACGTCTATGTTCCAAATGAATCTATAGGATCATTCCTAAACTACATTTGAACAACAAAACACAAATCACCATATCTATGCAATTTAACCATCATAGAAGCATGCTATACAAGCAATAAGATATAGATTCTCAAGTTTATCAACTAGAAATCTAAAAGTGTGAAAACAACTAAATATAACAATTTAGTGTAGATGTACTTAACAACATCAAATCGCCATAACCAAAACCACAAGTCACAATTAAGCATGATTGTCAATTTGGAATTGAATACGAAATCAAATAGTGAAAGACTTGGACATCACGTCTCGGACTAAACCAAGACCAAAATGGTTATTCCGGGCATTAACCCGCTGGGAAGACCACCCAAGTGCGCACTATCTCAATTGGGGAGAACTCATACCTCCCGCACTAGAGCCAAACTTTAGCCATCTCACTTGTAACAGCAATGTCCCAAGACTCCAATATAATCCCAATAAGTTCACAACTTATACATAATTTATATAATGCATGAAAACACCTTCCATGCTCAAGTAAGTTGAAACCACACAATCCATGCCTTAGAGTTTCAATTCTAGAATGACATATATAATGTCAATTACAAAGTGTGTAAATCATTACACAAGGTAATAATATATTCCATAAAGAAAACTTGTTCTCATGAATATAATCAAATGACTACACAACAAGTCCATATCCAAGATTTAATTATAAAAACCACTTCTACAACATAATTAAAATCCATCGAACAAAAAGGTAGAATTTAATTAAACCATAATAATTAAATCTCAAATTTTCAAATCAACTCTAAATGGTCCCAAATTAATATATACTAGTGCACAAGTCCTAGTCATCACAATTATCAAGTTAAAACTTAATTAAACCAATGGAACCTTTAAATAGATTTCAATTAATCATTTTTAATTAAAATCTCTAGATTGTCATACTCATCCAAATGCTCTCAAATTAAAGTATGTTGAAGAACATGCCAAGACTTAATTTAAAAGTATATCACAACTTAATTTCATGTAAGGTACGACCATGATAATTAATCTTTCACAAAAGAAAAATATTAAATAAAAGTTGCAATTCTTTTCCAAATAATCCAAATTTAATATATTTTAACAAACCCATCAAACTTAATTTCCTAGCATACCACAATTTAATTCTAAGTTGAATACCCTCATGAGATTTAAATCTTAACCATAGAAAATAATTAAATTAAATCCTAGATTCTTAACAAAAGTATGCATACAAGTTGTATAAGCATCAAAAACATGCAATACAAAAAAATATGAAATTATAACACCCCCTACCTCCATTTGAGATGAAATCTCAAATCCCTACAAAAACGAAATTGCTCCGAATCCGACGAGACTTCTAGGTTTTGTCGGGGACAACACGATGAACATAACCCCCAAGGAACTCCCATCAAAATCACAACTTGACTTCAAACCCAAACTCAAGAAATGGTTCAAAATGGATTCCAGTAAGGGGGAAAGGTAGAGCACGGCAAGGCGAACAAAAAACGCTAAGGCACTAAACCTTTTTACTAAAGGGAAGTGGCCGGAAAATGAAAAACAAGGGTGGCAACCCCTTAACTACCATGGCTGCCGGCCAAGGGAGAGGAGAGAGAGAGAAAAATCTGATTTTCCATCTTAAGACCTCCTATTTATAGAAAAACCCTAAAAGTGTCCCGAACAAGCCCCGCCGGGTCGGGAAAAGTGGAATTTGAGGAGACGCGCTCAAACGGCAAAACACCGTGAACGAAAAAGAACCGAAATGAGAAAAGATGAACAACGGAAGAAACGACATTGAAACCGAGTCCCGAGCAGAGAGACATGCCCCAAACAAGTTTGGCGGTAACTCGGGCCAGAAACCCTGAAACTGGAGAAAAACCACCAGAAGGAAATTCTATGAGTACACGACTCGAAGAAAAGTGAAAATGAATCCCGTATGAGGATCCAGGCTCAAAACAAGACATTTAGCAATAACTTTCATTAATTTCATAATGACCCCTCCAAAAAAGTAAAAACTGCACAACTGGCCCATAATGAAAATATCTTTCAAAAAAATATTTTCTTAAAAACCCTTGAAATAAAATATATTCAAAAGATATTTACAAAACACACCCCAGGAAAAGAAAAAGATTCTGAAAAACTATGCATCCATGCCCCTATGGACACCAGGGGCAACCAGAGTATTTTCTTACAAAAGTAAAGATACGTATTTCATGGAAACCACTTAGAACGAAGATATGTGAAGTCAAAAACCAACTCTGAACACAAGAAGTGAGGTTATGCCAATAAAGTGACAAGCAGGGAAAAGACAAAATTGGGAAAATGACGAAATAGGGAAAAGGACGAAAAGTGAATAGTGTCGAAAAACGAAAAATGTGGAAATAACTTGGTCCTCAAAGGAAGTTGTCAATCCAAATAAAAGAGTCTCAGAAATCATTCCAAAGCACTCGAGACGACACTAAGCGACGAGAAACTGAACTCAGAAAGGAAAAGACCAACAGAAAAAAAATATCCATAAAAATCTGAGAAAATGAAAGGAAGGAAAAAGACCAGATCATTATAACCTTCCCACCATAAAGGGATTTCGTCCCTGAAATCCTGCCCCAAGAAAACAAAAAGTACAACCAGGATAACTACAATGTACATCACCGAGTATCCCACACAACATGCTACAAAAGCAAATTCCAAACTGAAGGACAACGTACAAACCAATGTCATTCGCACCCACATGCTCACAACAAGACAACACCTCAAAAGAATAGTGACCCCATGGCCACACGACAAGTCGAAACTTACACATAAAATCCAAGGTTAGACAAAGGAACGGAAGACAACAACCATAAACGTCTCTCCTAACGAACCATCAAACGGATCCGAAAACAACCACTAAAAGAACTCCAAGATATCCACATATCGAATCAAGGTACTGAACAAGGACAACGTGGCAGCACGAATAGTGACCAGAACCCTCCCACGACGTACTCAAATGTGTGGTAGTAATGACAATACCTAGCACCCGCCCACACTTACTCGTCAGTAAGGTAGCATCGACGGCAACTAGTACTCGCCCACAATACACAACATTGTACGGTAACATGACGGTATAAGGTGCTAATTCATAACTTGCCCCCCACTAAGTCTACCCATGAAACTCTCGATACAAATGACATTAATGTCAAAAATAATCATTACCAAAAGCACCATGGAGGTTAGACATTTAGTGAGAGTTGAGATATGGTCCAAAGACGTCCGGCCGAAGCATCCCGGCCAATCCAAAACTCTGACAACAAAGTCATAGGTACCGCTACGCTTAAGGCCTTAAATCCTTAATATAACAAAACTAACAACTCCAATGTTTCAAAATACTTCCATAACAATATCAATCAGGAGTCCCAAGCCTGAAAAATAAGTCAAAACCTCCAAAAATCCAAATGAACCGCATTACAAGACATTTCATCGAAAGTCCTACATATCTCCCTAAAACAGATCAACTATAAGCCCAATCACCATGATCAAACATCGGATCCACATCCCTATCATGGATAACTAAATCCTCAAAATATAAGTCCACTAAGTGGCACACATATCAAAATCTCGACAATTAAGGTCACAAAACAAATCTCTCAAAACCGTACTTGGCAACACCAAGAAAAATAAAAATTCCTCAATTTCCATTGACCCATCAACAACCATCAGAACTATAATTCCTCAAAACTATGCCTAGTCATAACTAGGACAAGAAAACTCAACAAACAAGTCATATCCTTCAACAATCCTCCAAAACTCCTCGTAAGAGTCGACCACATCTAGGTCTCTAATACGGAAACAAGTCTCCAAAAGACATCCTTAAAAGAGTATTGAGCTCACCTCATGAATCAAACAGATCCTTAATGATATGGACACAAGTCCCCGTAAAATGATCTCACACCAATCCACTCACTCTGAGCACCACAACCCATCAACAACCACAGCAAAACTCCCCAAGGGAAGACACGAAGGAAAAGAAACCACCAGTCCTAAAAAGGACAACACCAAGACTTCAACTCTGAAATGAAAGACAACAATATCAAAGACTTCACCCCCTACATGGAAGTAAGTTGACCAAAATCAACCAAACCCTCACTAAGGACTCAAGACAACAATGGTGATCCTCACGGACTAGCCAACCCAAAACCGTGCACAAGACGACGAAGAGAAGAGACCCACTCCTTGTGAAGTCCTTAACATGAATCAAGAAGAAGAGGAGAAACCCTATTCCCCCTCAAGTGTCAACACGACAAACAAGAAAATGGAGCATTTTTCCCACCTTAAGGAAGTGGATAGCTCAAGATAAAATAAATATGATAACTCCTCTACAAGGAATCTCACAACGAAACCCTTACGAAAACCCACATACACACTACGTGCGACCGAGGGGAAACAAAAGGGAAAACTAAACATGGAAGTCATGCAAATAATAGGGAAATGCAACTACCAAGAAAGTAAATCTACTCATATAGATAAAATCAAGGGTACATGCAGCACGTCTCCACATAAGCACAAAATCATGTTACTAAAATACAGTAACAACATGGCATCTCTAAGTATATAAGGAAAGCATGCTAATGCCACACAATAAGAAGGCAAATGTGGATAGACCTCCACCTACTCACGCATCAGAATAACTTAAATCTTACTACTAACATGGTAGTAAACGAAACTATATAAGATAAAAATGATACAACAATGAACCCTATGGACATCGTGTCCTAGAATGTGTAGGTAAAAGGAAGGACCAATCCTAGCCATAAACTGACTCCAAAAACCAATGCGACAATAACTTGTCTCAAAACATATATGAGCCCTTACCATAACAGTAAGACTCTAACAATCCATCTCTGAATCTAAAAGTGACACTACAAGCGACACTAACAGTGCGACGTTCTCTCTATCCAAACATTAATCAATCGACTTGATCCCAAAAGCGTCATCACGCAAGGAGAACTCAAAGAAAATGACAACTATAGCCATACCAACAACAACCAAATCAAACACTATGACTAACTCCCAAAACAACCATCATCATCATCGATCATAAAGACAACGCCTATCAAAACAAAACCAACACTGATTCCATCCGAACTACACTTATAGCTAGCCAGTACTGTAGCATGACATTGCCATGCACCCGCCCACAAAAATTGCAATCCTAGAGGAATCATCCAGATCAACCAAGGATCCTAAGAGGTCCATAACCTCATCATGGCTCAAAACCAACAAATCCAGCACTACGGCAACGCCAAATGACTCACCTCACGAGAGCCCAAACAAAAGGTCACCATCCACCTACCCCAAAACCAATGTTGGGTCGACAATAACCTATACCAGCACGAGACTATGACTATAATCACCATTAACCTTAAGGAAGAGTGCCTAACCCAAACAAAACACACCAACCATTACACTAAGTAAAAACTCACCAAACGACTCAACCTCAACTCAAACATCCAATGACTAATCCCAAGTCCTGCTAATTATGCAAAACAATCATGCATATACAAATCAAATCAAGCATACATCATATGTCATGCTCTTTACACTAGAATAAAGTCATACTAAACAAACGACATACCACATGTAGCATATGAGCACATAAACATGTTATCAGACCAAAACATGTTATTGGGAAGCATATAAAGACATAAAGCATGGCAACACAAGCATGATATACACCCAAAACCTGTCGTCCTAAGGTTTTCAAACCTAGGAGCTCTAATTCCACTTATGATGGCTCAAGTTTTTCAATCTGATGCGTCAGTAATGAACCAAAAGATGACCCGATAAAGGATCCGAAATGCGGAAGCGAAACCAAAAACAAGATCAATAAAGACATCAATCATCCCTAAGACACCCAAATGGCTTTCCATGAAGTCATGAAACTCAAAGAAATAACTAGAAGAGGAAACTAGAAGAGAAAGGGTCAAATGGCACCCTATGGCACCAATGAAAACCAAGGGAAACAAAACCTAGTTCAACTAGACCACATATGCCGTTACATGGCCCAAACATAACTAACAAAGTTGAGTGTAAGTAAACCAATTAGTGCAAGCCTGAAGAGACAGCAACCAAACAAAATCAACAAGGCAGCTCCATTTCGGTCGACCGAAATGGAGCATCGGTCAGCCAAAATAAGCCTAGAAAAAAGAAGAGAAAAGAGCTCTCAGTTCGGTTGACCGAAGTGACAGACCGGTCGACCGGTTTAAGGCTCGAGATGAAAAAATGAGTTTCGATTGACCGATGTAGAGAACCGGTCGACCAAAATAATCCTGGAAAAAAGAAGAGAAAAGAGCTCTCAGTTCGGTTGACAGAAGTGATGAACCGGTCGACTGGTTTAAGGCTCGAGATGAAAAAATAAGTTTCGATCGACTAATGTACAGAACCGGTCGACCGAAATAAGCCTCGATGGTGAAAATGGCTACTGGAGTTGGAGTTTTTGCTGAACAATGAAATCCAAATCGACCGAAACAAGCCATTGGTCAACCGAAACTGGTAAAAAATGTGTAAAATGAACCTGCTATACACCAAGGCTAAAATGAGTTCCTATGGCTCAATTGGATCCCTCATTGCATGATCAAATTGAATTGTATGCAAGTGTGTGATGATGTGAACATACACGCAAGTGTAAAATAACATTTTAAACATACTGAAATGGCCTATGGCCTTATTACAATTCATTTACAACATTTGACATGTTAAACCTCCAAGTTAGAAAAATTACATTTCATAGGCAAAACTTAAACATGCTAACACTTGCATATGAATAAGAATGCTTCTAAAGAAACTTCCATTCTGCAATTCACCCAAAGCAAGTGCAAATCTGCAATCTTGAATCTTGTACTTGAACAAATCCCCCAGTAA
This sequence comes from Cornus florida, assembly GCF_030987335.1. Lineage (NCBI taxonomy): Eukaryota > Viridiplantae > Streptophyta > Magnoliopsida > Cornales > Cornaceae > Cornus > Cornus florida. Next base: position 72,585,745 of record NW_026775573.1, on the reverse strand, counting down.
CTTCGGAGTGAATAAACAAGTTTACTCGTAGAGAATGAGCATGCATCGACTCGATTTCTTGTAGATTTTTATAACACATGAAACAATTCAAAAGGGTCATGCCACCTAACGTCTATGTCAAAGGTTAGACTCAAGGAGCATCCTAAGCTACCTTAACCCATTTCTAGCATAAAACACACCCTTTATGAAATTTAAACCACATAGGAGCATGCTATACGACGCAACACAATATAGATTCTCAAAGTCATCAACTTGAAATCTAAAATGCAAAAATGATAAAAGTGGGTCATGCCACCTAACGTCTATGTTCCAAATAAATCTATAGGATCATTCCTAAACTACATTTGAACAACAAAATACAAATCACCATATCTATGCAATTTAACTATCATAGAAGTATGCTATACAAACAACAAGATATAGATTCTCAAGGTTATCAACTTGTAATATAAAAGTGCAAAATCAACTAAATATAGCCATTTAGTATAATTAGAATTTCTAATACCACACATCAAAACATAGATTCTCTAGGTTATCAACTAGAAATCTAAAAGTGTGAAAATAACTAATTATAACAATTTAGTATAAATGTACTTAACAACATCAAATCGCCAATAACCAAACAAAAAGTCACAATTAAACATGATTGTCAACTTGGAATTGAATACGAAATCAAATAGTGGAAGACTTGGACATCACGTCTCGGACTAAACCAAGAACAAAATGGTTATTCCGGGCATTAACCCGCTAGGAAGACCACCCTAATGCGCACTATCTCAATTGGGGAGAACTCATACCTCCCGCACTAGAGCCAAACTCTAGTCATGTCACTTGTAACAAAAATGTCCCAAGACTCCAAAATAATCCAAATAAGTTCACAACTTATACATAATTTATATAATGCATGAAAACACCTTCCATGTGCAAGTAGGTTGAAACCACACAATCAATGCCTAGAGTTTCAATTCTAAAATGACATACATAATGCCAATTACAAAGTGTGCAAATCATTACACAAGGTAATAATATATTCCATAAAGAAAACATATTCTCATGAATATAATCAAGTGACTACACAACAAGTCCAAATCCATGATTTAATTATAGAAACCACTTCTACAACATAATTAAAATCCTTGGAAGAGTGAGGTAGAATTTAATTAAACCATAATAATTAAATCTAAAATTTTCAAATCAACTCTAAATGGCCCAAATTAATATATGCTAGTGCACAAGTCCTAGTCATCACAATTATCAAGTTAAAACTTAATTAAACCAATGGAACCTTTAAATAGATTTCAATTAATCCTTTTTAATTAAAATCCCTAGATTGTCATACTCATCCAAATGCTCTCAATTATAAGTATGTTGAAGAACATGCCAAGACTTAATTTAAAAGCATATCAGAACTTAATTTCATGCAAGGTACGACCATGATAATTAATCTTTCACAAAAGAAAAATATTAAGTAAAAGTTGCAATTCTTTTCCAAATAATCCAAATTTAATATTTGTTAACAAACACATCAAACTTAATTTCCTAGCATGCCACAATTTAATTCTAAGTTGAATACCCTCATGGGAATTGAATCTTCAACATACAAAATAATTAAATTAAATTCTAGATTCTTAACAAAAGCATGCATACAAGTTGTATAAGCATCAAAAACATGCAAGACATCAAAATATGAAATTATAACAGCCCCTACCTCCATTTGAGATGAAATCTCAAATTCCCACCAAAACGAAACCGCTCCGAATCCGACGAGACTTCTAGGTTTTGTCGAGGACAATACGATGAACATAAACCCCAAGGAACCCCCATCAAAATCATAACTTGACTTCAAACCCAAACTAAAGAAATGATCAAAAATGGGTTCCAATAAGGGGGAAAGGTAGAGCACGACAAGGCGAACATAAAGCGCAAAGGCACTATAACTTTTTACTTAAAGGAAGTGGCCGGAAAATGAAGAAGAAGGGTGGCAGCCCCTTGGCTGCCATGGCTGCCAGCTAAGAGAGAGGAGAGAGAGAGAAAAATCTGATTTTTCATCTTAAGACCTCCTATTTATAGAAAAACCCTTAAAGTGTCCCGAACAGGCCCCGCCGGGTCCGAAAAAGTGGAATTTGAGCAGACGTACTCAAACAGCAAAACACCGTGAACAAAAAAGAACCGAAATGAGAAAAGAGGAACAACGGAAGAAACGACATCAAATACCGAGTCCCGAGCAGAAAGATATGCCCCAAACAAGTTTGGCGGTAACCGGGGCCAGAAACCCTGAAACTGGAAAAAAAAACCACCAAAAGGAAATTCTATGAGTACACGACTTGATGAAAAGTGAAAATGAATCCCGTATGAGGATCCAGGCTCAAAACAAGGCATTTAGCAATAACTTTCATTAGTTTCACAATGGCCCTTCCAAAAAGTGAAAACTGCACAACTGGCCCGGAATGAAAATATCTTTCAAAAAAATATTTTCTTAAAAACCCCTGAAATAAAATATCTTCAAAAGGTATTTACGAAAAACACCCTAAAAAAAGAAAAAGATTCTGAAAAACTATGCATCCATGCCCCCATGGACACCGGGGGCAATTAGAGTACTTTCTTACAAAAGTAAAGATATATATTTCATGGAAACCACTTAGAACGAAGATATGTGAAGTCAAAAACCAACTTTGAGCACAAGAAGTGAGGTTATGCCAACAAAGTGACAAACGGGGAAAAGACAAAATAGGGAAAATGACGAAATAGGGAAAAGAACGAAAAGTAAATAGTGTTGAAAAACGAAAAATGTGGAAATAACTCAATCCTCAAAAGAAGTTGTCAATCCAAAGAAAAGAGTCTGAAAAATCATTCTAGAGCACTCGAGACGACACTAAGCGATGAGAAATTGAACTCAAAAAGGAAAAGACCAACGGAAAAAAAATATCCGTAAAAATCTGAGAAAAGGAAAGAAAAGAAAAAGACCGGGTCATTACAGGTGTTTTCCTTGTAATATCAAGTATCTCTATGATTGATCTTGTGGTTCAAAGCATTTCTTACTTACTGAGTTAACAGCTTTTGAAGTATGTAGAAAATTGATGAAGTGTTAAAATAAGTTATATGAACCAATTCACCCCCTCTCCCTCTTGGTTCATCATTTTCCTTTTTTATTTTTTTCACTATTTTCTTTTTTCATCATTTTTAAGTTTAGGTCAAGTATGACTAAATCGGGTCAAGTGTTCAGGGAATTTTTGTGACGGCCCTAGATTTCCAAACCCAGTACGTCAGTGATAACCTAAAGATGACCCGATAACGGATCTGAAATGCGGAAGCGAAAGAAGTTCAAAGCAAGAGAAAAGAAAAGTTCTAAGGCATAAATGAGCGCTTGCTCAAAGCCAAAACACCGAGCGCTCGTTCGGTATTCATTAGCACCAAGCACTCGATTGGCATTCTTCAGCATCGAGCACTCGTTCGGCATTCATCAGCACTGAGCGCACATTCGGCATTTATCAGCACCGAGCACTCTTTCGGCATTCAACAACAACAAATACTCATTTAACATTCATCAACACCGAGTGCTCATTCGGCATTCATCAGCACCAAACACTCGTTCGGCATTCATCAGCACTGAGCGCTCATTCGGCATTCATCAGCCATCCGAAATGACCTTTTTCACTAGAAAGCCTGCTGGAATTGGTCTCAAGCATGTGTCAACCGGCTGATGGCTCTTGTTAGCCGACCGATGCAACAAACAACAGCAAAAGCTGTTACTGCAATGGTAATACCTGAGTAATAAAAACATACTACAAACTTTAGAGTTAATGGCCCTTGGCCTCATGTCATACATACAAAATAAGCATCAAAAAGTATACTTAGGTTCACATTACATATTTCTAGGCAAAAATAGCATTTTACACCAAAATATTACTACAATATAACACTTACATTTTTTCCAAGATACAACAAAATACTTCAAGGTATCAAAGCAACTTAGGGATGTGATACATCCCAAAACAAAGTTTCTTTACCTGTAAAATAACCCAAACAACTAGGGTGAGTAATCAAGTTACTCGTAGGATGTGGTACATGCTCATACCCTATAGTTTCAAGTATAATGCGAACCAAACATAGATCATCACAAGGGTGCATTCCACCTAACGTCTATGTTTTCAAGGTACTCTAAGGGATCATTTTAAGCTATACGAATATTTGAAGTGATAAACACATAGCATCCAAGTATACATAAACAAGTGCACTAACCACCTTGAAACTAACATTACCAAATCACAAGTTATAAGAAATCCATGATTTACAACTTGGAATATAATGTGAAATCAAATAACGGAAAGACTAGGATATGTGTCCACGAGACCATACAAGTTATTTTAGGTAATTACGACCCACAAGGTACTACATAGTGCGCACTATGACTTAGGAGAATTCTTATCCTCCGTACTTAAGCCAAACCCTAGCTATCAACATTTCATATCCTTACAAGCTTTCAAAAATCAACAAGTCCATGACATTTATCTCATCTCAATGCAAGAAACAACCTACCAAGCACAAGTAGGGTGAAACCACAGAAACCATGTAGGCCAGTTAATAATACTACACATTATGTTATATTAATTTACTATCAATGTAGGCCATAATTACTAATCATGCAATATAGTAACCCACCTACAAGTAATTTCAAGTGCCACATACAAGATTTTCATACTAAACCTTCAGTGAAATCTATTTTACTTAATAACATATGTGCAAATTTAAGATATTTATTTTAAACCCTCAATGAAATCATAAGTATTAGGCAAATCATTAAATGATAATCTACCTATACAACTTAATAGTCATATACATGCTTTAAATCTACAAATCCTAAGTCAAGCATATCCAATCTCTATTTATATGCAAATACAAGAATTGAAGAAGCATGTAATCAAATATATATATAGCTCCAATATATATAAAACCCAAAGAGGATAAACATACAACCACCCCTACCTCAGTAGAGAATTGAATCTCTATAATCCAAAGCAACCAAGCTTAAAATGGAAAACCAAACTAGGGTTTTGTAGAGGAGGGTGAGGGGAAGCTAAAGTATTCCAAGCTCTAGATTCTAAAGTGAGTGGAAGGGCACCAAAATGAAGCCTAAAGCTTTCAACCAAGCTTTTCCTTCAATGGTGGCTAGGTTAGGGTTTGAGAACAAAGGGATAAGAAAAATTAAAGTGTAAATGAGGTGAGTGCAGGATTTAGTATTCCTCCACTCACTATGTGCTCTTGCACTACCTCTCACACACACACTAATGCAAGACAAAATATGGTGCCTACACTTGTCACCATCATAAGTAATCATCCAAGGCTTAATATTAAGCCTATACTTGTCAACCATCCATGCTAACAAGTACTCCTATCCTAAGCTAACAAATAGGTGAATCTCCACCCTCCATGTGTCATCAAACTAAGCCTCCAAGTGGTTCCACCACAATGCCAGCAAGTGGCTCCATGGGAGTGTGACACTTGTCACACTTTCCAAAAATTACAAAAAGGTCTTTTTCAAAAAATATCTTTCAAATTAAATTACAAAATGGTCCCTAAGACAAAAAATAATTACTTTATTTAATTACACTAAAACCCCAAAAGTTAAGAATATTTTTGAAGAACTATGCATTCATACCCTTTACAAGAAAAGTAAACACTTAACATGCTTTTCTACAAAAGTAAAAATATACATATCATGAAAATTAAATATCATGGATGCATGCGAAGCCAGAATCAAATCCAAGCACAAAAAGTGAGGTTATGCAAATGAAAATGAAACTGGGTAAAAGATGAAAATGGCAAAAAGAAAAATGCCGAAAAAAGAAAGTAGGAAAATGACCGAGTCATTATAACCTCCCTACCTTAAAGGGATTTCGTCCCCAAAATCAAGCCGTACCTAAAAGAGAGAACAAATGGGGATACCGAGAGCGAACCTCCGACTCGAGCTCCCAGATAACCTCCTCAATGCCGTGGTGTCTTCACAAGACCTTTACCAATGGAATGGTCTTGGTCAACAAGACCTGCTCCTATGAATCAAGAATCTGGATTGGACCCTCCTCATAGGTCACATCCTTATCAACAACAACATCTGTCTACCGTAAAACATGCAATGGGTCCAGCTCATACTTTCTCAATATAGAGACATGAAAGATGTCATGAACCCTATCTAAGTCTGGCGGTAACTCCAAACAATAAACAACCTCATTGACGCAATCCAAAATCTGGAATGGTCCAATGAACCTAAGAGACAACTTGCTTACTGCAGAAATCTCAGAAGTCCCTTCCGTGGAGAAATCTTGAGAAAGACGTGGTCCCCTGCCCTAAAAGACAAGGATCGTCTCTTCCTACCAGTGTAACTCTTCTATCTACTCTGTGCGATAGCCAACCGTTGCCGAATCAACTTGATTTTCTCTATAGTCTCAATGACAATGTCGGGACCCAAGGCAACGGTATCAATGACCTCGGTCCAACAATCTGGAGATCTGCAAGGTCTGCCATGCAACACCTCAAAAGGTGCCATGCCAATACTGGTCTAGTAAATGTTGTTGTATGCAAACTCAACCAAAGGTAAGTAGTCTTCCTAACTACCCCCGTAATCCAAGATACAAGCTTGTAACATATCCTCCAATATCTGAATGGTGCGCTCCAACTGACCATCAGTTTGAGGATGGAATGTCGTGCTGAAATGAAGCTCTGTATCAAGATCCTCCTGAAAACTCTGCTAAAAGTGAGACGTGAACCGCGGATCCCTATCCGAAATAATGGATACAAGAACCCCATGAAGCCTAACAATCTGCCTCACATATAGTTCATTCACTCTCTCTATACTGTCTATTACTGCTATGGGCAAGAAGTGAGCCGTCTTAGTCAACCTGTCAATTATAACCCAAATGGCATCATTCCCTACCTAAGACCTCGAAAGTCCCGTTACAAAATCCATAATGATATGATCCCATTTCCACTCAGCTATTGGTAATGGTTGCAATAATCCTATCGGTCGCTGATGTTTTGCCTTCACTTGCTGACAAGTAAGGCATCGAAGCCACAAACTGTGAAACATCCCTTTTCATGCCCTGCCACCAAAACTATCGCCGTAGATTGTGATACATCTTCGAACCACCAGGATGAACTACAAGCCGAGAGTGGTAAAAATCCCGAAGAACATCTTCACAACAAGACAAAGGAAAGAACATCATTCCCTTATACCTAAAACCACAGTCTAAATGCAAGGTCCAACCCTCTACATCTGATAAGTGCTTAAATGTTGCATATTTCAGCACCTAAACTAGTGTATTTTAGTCCTTGCATCTATCTTATTTTCATGTTTTAGTTCTAACTTATGTTTTTGTTAATTTCAGGTCAATAAGGTTCAAGTGGACTAATTTTGGTTCATTAAAGCCTTTTTGGAGACAAGCAAAGACATTCGGAAAAAGTTCAGAAAATGGCAAAAAGAGGTCGCAATCCATTGTTCGTATAGTGTGTTCATCCTTCAAAAACGGTCAATTCTACCTTTTTCGGGGCCTTTGATGATGTTCCCAAAGATTAAGAAGCAAACCAATGAGCCTGAGGCTAAAATGGAGCTAAATAAGGCTTAAAGGAAATTTCCAACTCTGGGGGATCGATCCCCTAGAGTAGGGGATCGATCCCTCACTATTCACAGAACTAAAATTGCCCTTGGGGGATCGATCCCCCAGCACCTGGCAGCATTACGGGATTTATGTTTTGATGGCTACGGGATTTTGTCTTTTGGACTTATTTTTGTAACTCATAGGCTTTAATAAAGTTTGTTACTTAAGGAAAAACAAGCCCATTCTTTTTAGGGTTAGTTTTTCATTATTTTAATGAGGTATGATTTTTATTTGAGATTATTAAGTTTTATTTTTTTTTGTATCATGAGATATTACATTCTCTTTGGAAAACACGAAGAGGAGAAAAGCTAAGGTTCTTGAGAAAAAGTTCAGAAAAGAAGAAGAGGAGCCAGGTGAATCAAAGGATGGGGCTTGTTGACATCTTATATCCATCAACCATGAGTGGCTAATTCTTCAACTTAGGGTTGGATAAACCTTAAGCATGTAACCGAATTTCTCTCTCTTTTTACTTTTTGGGGATTTAATTGTATTTGATGTATAGTCTTGGATAATATAATTTAATTCTTTCATTTGATTATCTATGTCAATATCATGTTGTCTTATGTGTGTTTGATTGGTAATCAAGTTCTACACTTGAAGTCTTTGTTAATTGATTCTTGTGATGGCTATATATGGTGTTAATTAGTTGTATTTGTGTTTTGATTTGATGGAATTTGCTTTTACTAGATGGATTGCACTACACAGTTAGTTAAATTAGGTAAAGTTCTTGTTGAATTTAGTTAATTTCAGGCTTAATTAGTTTAATTGCACTTTCGTTCTTAGGTAAGTAGACAATCCATGTTTGTGTTTGATTTCCATGCTTGTTGCCATAATTTACATTATCCTCTAGATTAATGTGAGTTGAAATTGCTAATTGAATTGATGGACCATGCTTTAAATTGGTGAATTGATTTACACTTAGGTAATTGTCATTAGGTAAACGATTCAAGCTTTAAATTGATGCTTCATACTTTTTATTACAATTGTTAGCCACATTTAGATTATACATTTTATTTCCCTAATTAGTTGAAAGTTAGTGAGTTAGGGAATGTGCTTAGTGGTGAATCCTACACCCTAAGTTTCTTTCCAATCTTTTAAACTCCATTATTTTATTGCAATCATTTAGCTTAAAATTAGTCTAATCACAAAATCAAACCTTTTTAGCAATCACATAAGCACTAAATTAGATCTCTTGGGACTATCCTTGCTCACTTCATACTCTATTGTATAAGTGTTTAGTGGTTTTATAAATTTTAAAATATAGTGCCCACTTGACATTATTTCTAAACCTAAAGTGTTGTGTATTATTTTGTGCACACGCTCGGTCGCACCAACATCCTTACCGCCTAAAATCCAAACATGGATGGCCTTCATCTCCCCATCCTCCAACTGTGCCTCAATAACTCTGCTAACAAGAGCCGGTTGAGCCACAAGGCTAAACAAAATAGTCGGTGAAACTTCCTCATAAGACTGTAAACCAAGATCTACAAGCTCTTCTAGCATCTTCCATCTGTGAACGGAAATGCTAGCAAGAGTCCCCGTGACTTCCTACTCAATGCATCGACCACCACATTGGCCTTACCCGGATGGTACTGTAACTCAAAGTTGTAATCCTCCATGAACTCGACCCATCTGCGCTGTCTCAAGTTCAAATCCTTCTGAGAGAAGAAATACTTGAGACTCTTGTGATCGGAGAAAACCTCAAACTTTTCACCATACAAATAGTGTCTCCACCCTTTCAGAGCAAAGATAACTACTGCCAACTCCAAATCATGTGTCGGGTAATTCAACTCATGAGTCTTTAACTATCGAGACCCATAAGCAACCACTTACTCTGTTTGCATCAAGACGCAACCCAAACCTTCCCGCGAAGCGTCACAAAATATCACATAACCCAAACCACGTTCAGGAATGATCAAAACTAGAGCCGATGTCAACTTGACCTTCAACTCTTGAAAAGAAAACTCATAGGCCTCGTTGGTTTACATATAGAGAGAAAATAGATGAAGACAGCTAACTCCCCCTCCTTTTCTTTTCTTTTCTTTTCATTTCTTTTTTTTTCTATTTTATTTCTATTTCTTTTTGATCATGGCTTCATGGGTCGATTCCATATAATTCCGTCGTGATTTGCGACTCGCCGTAGAAGAGTTTTACGTTCTGACACCAAGGGGAACATAACCCTTATCTCTATTTTTTATTTTGGGCATTTCGTGTTTTTGGGGTTGAGTTTGGGTTTGGATTCGAAGGCAACCATAGGAGACTTTGTCATTTCCCTTGCCTTCCTTGTTGAACCCTCGAAGTTATAGCTCGTTTAGAACACCTTCACTTTGGAGTTTTATGATTTTCATCCCAAATGAGGTAAGGATGTGTTGCGTATGTAAGACTATGTTTTCTTTTAGTTTTGTAAGATTATATGGGTTATACATGCATATGTGTGTGTGTATTTAGAATTTAATGTTTAGGTTAGAAATGTGTATTTATGTATATATAATGATGTTGTTATCTTTAGCCTACCTAGTATGTTTATTGGGATCGATATTGTGGTATTTCTTGATTGACAAGGTGTTTAGTTGACTGGGTGAGTTATAAATGTTGGTAGACATGTTATACTCATTGTGGGACTTTGTGGATAATGTAATATATTTGTGAGGTTTTGAACTTGTGATATTAGGATGTTTAATGCACTTGTTGTTGATAGAATGCTCGTAAGAGATAATGTGATTTGTTATGACTATATCATATTTTAATTGTTGTCTTACATTATTGAGTATGACATAATAACATTGGACTTTACGACATGTTCCGTGTGGAAAGCATAGGCTTATGTGCTATTGTGAAGTGTAACTTGTTATTTAAGTACATATGGTATATGGTACTTGGTGGAATTGGATAACTAATTTTTGGGATATATTTGGGACCTTTTTCATTACTTTGAGGATGAGAGGACTTGGCACTCACGGGTTAGACAAGAGTTTCCCCAAATGTATAATGGCCACTTGGGTAGTTCCCTGTGGGTTAGTAGTCTGAAAAGAGCTAATTTTATTGGGTGGTTACCTGCGGTTCGATTCTGAAAATAACCAACTTTTTTGATGCATGCAGTAGGTATAGTCGGATGTCTATTGTCCAAGTTATCCCTATTATGTGATTATGGATCTATTGTATAAGTTGTCATCCATATGTATTTAGAACTTGGTTTATTGTATTTGTTTTCAGTTCCAGTTTTTGTTGCAAGTTGGCATCTATGTATTGTTACGACTTGATTTCATGTTATATTTCATTTACTATGCAATTGACTACTAGAAATGAAATGGATTATGCATGAGTATATTAAGGTTTATGTTTTGAGTTTATTATGTCTAACTGTAAATAATAGCTTGGGATTATACCTTTAGGAAATTCCTGAAAATTAGACGTTAGGGAACAAGTCCTTTTGTATTGTTGACACGGGTGATACTTGTAAGGCCAAAGAAATGTAGTATATGTACATACCTAGCATACTTCCTACTGATTAATGTAAGCTCACCCCTCGTTGATTCCCCTTTCAGGTTAAAGCAAGCTTTTGAGGTTGACATTTCCTTTTATTTCATTCGCTAATGTATTTGTGGTTCATGTATTTTGTTAGCCATTATATTGGATTATGTAAGTTGAATCAATGTATATACTTAAGTTGTGTAATCTAATTCACTTTCTTTATTTCATTTTGTATAAATGATGTACTTGAGGCCTTAAGTGTATTTTATATCTCAATGTATGGATTTCATTTCATTATACATTCTATGTTTGATTTCACACACTCTTGGGTTCACAATTGTCAATACCATGTGTAGACATCTTAGATTGGACATTTTTATCATGTTTGAGCATTGGGTCATGCTTGAGAGTAGTTTGGATGAGGGTTGTTACATTATAATTCATTTATAAAGGCTAGTTTTCAGGTTCCTAAATAGGGATCCTACTCCCCTTTTAAGGGAGCCGGCTCCCAAAGTCCTTGTTTTGCATTAGATTATAGCACAATAGGCTTTTATGCCATTTTTCAGAAAGGAGTCGGCTCCCTCATAAAGGAGCCGACTCCCTCAGCGAAGGGAGCCTATTCCTTCAGAAAAAGCTTGCTACCTTACTGCTACTAAGTAGTTCTAGATTATTTGTCTTTAAGACTTCCTCTAATCCACTTTTGAGCTATTCTAGGCCTTGCATACCATCCATTCTGACATCATTGATGTCTTAGACTTAGTTGTAACTATGGCAACCTTGTGGGCAGGTGTGTGTGAACGTATGCAGGTGGTACCAGTAGACTACCACACTGGATAAGTTAGAAGTGCACAATCCCACATCACCTGGGTGTGGATGGGGTAAGTGTTATATGTAGATTTAATATCTGTCTATGACACAACGCGTTTTAAAGCCGTGATAGTCGTGAACCCACCAGAACTCCAGAGTTAAGCGTGCTTAACATGGATTAGTACCATGATGGGTGACCCCCCTGGGAAGTCTCTAGTCCGGGGGAGCCAAAAATGGATAATATTGTGTCTGGTTAGGGTGAGAGTTGTTACAAATGGTATTAGAGCCTAACCCAGCTGGAAGTGTGACTAACGAGGACATTGGGACCCAAGGGGGGTGATTATGGCGACCTTGTGGGCGAGTGTGTGTGAGTGTGTGTTGATGGCACCAGTATGCTACCACATTGGGCGAGCTACAGGTGCACAATCCCACATCGCCTGGGGGTGGATGGGGAAAGTGCCATATGTAGATTCAACACACTTCTATGACACAACTCGTTTTAAAACCGTGATGGCCATGAACCCACCAAAACTACACAGTTAAGCGTGTTTAACTTGTAATGACCAGGTCATTTTCCTTCTTCCTTTTTTGGTAATTTCTTTTTTTCACCTTTTTTTCCCTATTTCATCTTTTTCCTGTTTGTCATTTTTCTTTGCATAATCTCACTTTTTGTACTCAGATTTGACTCTGGCTTTACATGCATCCATAATATTTGATTTCCAATGTATTTGTATTTTTACTTTCGTAGAGAAGCATGCTAGTTGCTTACTTTTTTCGTAAAGGGCATGGATACATACTTTCTTGGAAACATTCCTGATTTTTTGTGTTTTAGTGTAATTATGCAAAGTAATTATTTTTTGTCTTAGGGATCTTTTTATAATTTAATTTGGAAGATATTTTAGAAAAAAAGACCTTTTTGTAATTTTTGGAAAATCTGACAAGTGTCATATTCTCATGGAGCCACTTGTTGCCATTGGGGTGGCGAGCCTTGGATGCATCATCTTTTGACATTTGGAGGGTGGAGATTCACCCACTTGTAGGCCTAGGATAGGTGCACTTGTTGGCTTGGATGGTTGACAAGTGTAGGCTTAGGATTAAGCTTAGGAAGGAGCCATGGATTGATGACAAGTGTAGGCACCAAATTAAGTCTTGCATTGTATGTGTGTGAGAGGTAGTGTAAGAACACAAAGTGAGTGGAGGAATACTAGATCCTCTAATTACCACATTTCACATTATCTCTTTCATTTCCTTTATTCTCAAAACCCTAACATAGCCACCATTGAAGAAAAGCTTGGTTTAGAGCTTATTGTTTCATTTTGGCCTCCTTCCACTCATCTTAGACTTAAAACCTTGGGAAGTAAAAGTTTCCTCTCACTTTTCTCTACAAAACCCTAGATTAGTTTTCCATTTTCAGCTTGGTTGCTTTGGATTATAGAGATTCAATTCTCTATTGAGGTAGGGGTGATAGTATGTTTATACTTTAAGTGTTTTATATCCCTTTGGGATTTAATATATATTGTGTACATGCTTTTAGTGTTGTAGTCTTGCATACTATAGAAAATCCTCACATGTAACTTAGGATTTATTGATTTAAGCATGTGTGATATGTATTTATCTTGTGTAGAATTATTAATGTTATATACAATTCTTATTGACTTGAATTTCTATATTTATTGTGGTGATAATTCTATATTCTTGATTAATTACTATTGGTAATTATTTTAGAAGCCTATTACTACAATGTTATAATCTAGTATATAAAGCTTATTGTTAAGACATAATTTAAATAGATACGTTGATGGTACTATATTGTGTATTATATCATGATAAAGACTTGTCATTTGGTATGCCATTTTAGACTTGGAACCCTAAGACATAGTTTGCGTGGTTTCAAATTACTTATGCATGGAAGGTGGTTTATATGCCTTAATTATTGTATATAATTTTTGAACTTAACTATGATTTTGGATTCTCTTGGGACATGGTTACAAATGACATGGCTAGAGTTTGGCTCTAGTGTGGGAGGTACGAGTTTTCCCCATTTTATAGTACGCATTAGGGTGGTATTCCCAGCAGGTTAGTACCCGGAATAACTGTTTAGGTCTTGGTTTACTCCAGGATTTGATGTCCAACTTTTCCATTATTTGATTTCGCATTCAAGTCCAAGTTGACAACAAATGCTTAATTATGACTTGTAATTTTAGTTATTAGTGATTTAATGTTGTTAAGTACATTAATATAGATATTGTGATGTGATCGAATCATTTAAGTTAGCTGAAGATGATCCTTTAGAACACCTTGAACATAGATATCAAGTGGAATGATCCCTTGTATTCGTCTATATTGATCTTGCAATGATATTGAAACTTTAGGGTATACGTATATGCTTCTTCCTACGAGTAACTTGATTATTCACCCTAGTTGTGTGGGTTATTTTATAGGTAAGGAGACTATGTTCTTGGATTGACATGCAAGTGTTTAGCATGCCTTACTTTTGATGATATATTTTATATACCATGGATGTATGGTATTTTAGAAGCTAATGTGGCTTCCTTGAAGTGTAATGATACTTAAGTACTCACTTTTGACACTATAAGCATGTATGTAATGAGGCCAAGGGCCAAACATGTTTACTTTAGCACTTGTACTCATTTGGTATCACATCTTGCTTTAAAAAATATATATTTGAACCAACTTTGGAGGTTTGACATATGAAATTCTTGTAATTGACATGTATAAGGCCGTGAGCCATTGTAATACATTCAAATACTCATATTACGTTTGTTGACATGTTCACATGCTCATATCTCCTTGAAATTCAGTTTTTAACCTTTGTTTTTGAACCAATTCATGATGGGAATTGAGGCTTGGGTTAAGCCTCAAAAATTTTGGTGTTTAGCAGGTCTTTCAACACTTTCTTGAGTCACTTCGGCTGACCAAAATGTGATTTCAGTCGACCGATGGCTTTTGGAAATTCATTGCATAGTAAAACACATATTCCAGTAGCCAAAAACACTATTTGGGTTCATTTCGGTCGACCAATACCTTATTTCGGCCTATCGAAGTGAACTTCCCTCAAAAATTAGTTTTTGGGAAAATCTCTATTCATTTCGGTCAACCTAAATAGCGCACACACACACCAGCCTTTCAGCTTTTGTAACAACACTGTTGTTCCGACTTTAAATGATCATAACTTTTCATTTCTAATCCAAATGGGGTGATTCTTGAGCCTAAACTCAAGAAGTTTGAGTCAAATTTCTAATGGTACCAATTTCATTCTTAGATTCAAATCATAATCAGAGTTATTCATTTTTTTGTGAGATATGGTCAGTTTTTGCTTAAACCGGGAATGGGCGTTTTGTGGGATTCTTGGCCAAAGTTCTTAGAACCTCTTAGAATGTTGTGAAATGATTAGATTAGGTTGTATGGACCTCATTTGACTTTTTTAGAGTCAATTTTCTCTTTTTATTTATAAATTGACCATTTTACCCTTGGTTAACGGATTTTACCCGTTTTAACTCTCATTTTCTCTTTCGTTCTCCTTATGTTCTGCGACTTCATGGAAGGTCACTTTGGAGTCTTAGGGATGATTTATATCTCTATAAAACTTTATTTCATCTTTCGCTTCCGCATTTCAGATCTGTTACCAAGTCAACTTAAAGTCATCACTAACGCACCAGGTTGTAAAAACTTGGGCCGTCACAAGTGGTATCAGAGCTCCTAGGTTTGAATACCTTAAGAAGACTGGTTTTGGGTTCATATCATACTTTTGTTAATCTAATTTGATATCTTCACATGCCTTTGATAACATATTTTGGCATTGTAACATGTTTAGGTGTTTCTTGATAACACTCTTAGTATTATGACATGTCTTTATGCTTATATGCTTAAATATTTAAAAGCATCTTTGTTTGACAAGTATGCATATTTGCTTAAGCACTTAGTCTTTTAAATAACTTTCTTTGATTGCTTTAGCATGACCGTATGTTGCATACCTTATCTTGCTTCGTGTTTCGTGCATTCATAGTATGAGTTGCACTCGGTTATAATAGCTTGTGTTATTGTTGACCTTTTTCCTTTCGTACGATTAGCATCATGGTTGTCACGCGTGGAGAGTCTTCACGTTAGGGAATTGAGGAGCAGGTGGATGACACTAAGTTTATGAGGGGTCCGGGGAGACTCAGGATTCCAGTTCGTAGCGTGGATGCTAATCCGCCGCAAGCACTGACTTACGAGGAGCGAGTGGCCCAGGGAATCAATCAGGGGATCAATGAGTCCCTACAGGAATTGATACAAAAGCAGGTGGCAGGGATACAGATTTTGGCACCGGCACCGGCACCGGCACCAGCATCGATAGTTAATGAGGTAATGGAGTACTTCATGCTACTACAGAGGGTTAAGATTGACCCATTTGCGGGGAGTTCAGATCTGCTAGTCTCAAAGGCTTGGTTGGACCTTATGGTTCGCAAGTTGGACAGTATAGCAGTACCCATGGACAGGTTGAGGATTTCTTTGACTGCCTCTATGTTTATGGGAGATGCAAATATCTGGTGGAGGACTATGACCAATGTCCACAATGTTAAGTTGATGACTTGGAATGAGTTCAGAGATTTGTTCTTCGAGCGCTTCTTTCCTAGGGCTATGAGGCGGGAGATTAGGATATAGTTCACATGTCTTTATCAGGGCACCATGAGTGTCATTGAGTATGAGATATGATTTACTTCTCTCTCTCGTTATGTCGAGGATATGGTGGCAACAGATGAGGCCAGGGCAATGAAGTTTCAAGATGGGTTACATCTTAACATCAGCCCACGGGTCTCAATTCTTGATTTGAGGACTTATAGAGAGGTGGTCCAGAGGGCTATCCTAGCTGAGGCAGAGGAACGGGATCAATTACAGTTTAGGGGTTCACATAAATAGCCTCACGGTGACACTCCGTCATCTTCTGAAAGTTAGTGGAAAAGGGATAAGGTATGGAACAGAACACACTTACAGGGGGCACCATAGCAGATTCATTCTACACCCATAGTTCCCGTATCTTCGGGATCAACTCGGGGTGTGATTTGTCACCATTGTCAATAGCCAGGGCACATCAAGCATCGCTGCCCGCAGCTTCGACCACAGGCCAGTCAAACATCCATTTTACGAGAACAGGGCAGGGAGCTTGCTTCTATTATAAGTAACCAGGTTATCTCAAGAAGGATTGTCCAAAGTTGTTGAATAAGTCATGTAGTGGCACAGATTCACAGACAGCACAGTCTGGTTTCAGAGTTCCTCAAGCACCCTAGCCAGTGGCACCAGTTGGCACTTATCCAACCAAGAGCTCTACACCTACTGTTTCTATATGTCAGTCAGACTATCATGGTAATTCACAGCAGGGCTCAGGGGCTCAGGGACGAGCCTACGCTCTTCCACAGGCGGATGCTTCCGCATGGACCTCTTCAGTTCGAGGTATCTTTCCAATTTTCAGTTCTTGGGCACAGGTTCTTATTGACACAGGTGCATCACATTCTTTCATTTCTGCATTATTTGCACATTCGTTAGGTTTGGAGGTCACACTTCGGGATAGTCTTCTCTGTGTTGACACACCAGTTAGGGGTCCAGTATCTTTAGATCGTGTTTGTCAGGGTTGTGCTATTGAGATAGCTGGGCGGACCTTAGAGTTTGATTTCGTTGTTCTAGACATGACGAGCTTTAATGTCATTCTCGGGATGGATTAGTTGTTATTCTTTCAGGCTACAATTGATTACTTCCGCGGAAGGGTGTCCGTTTGCATTCCCAAGGGAGATTGTTTCCATTTTGTGGGAGATTGGAGTGATTCCTACCCGGTGATGGTTTTCAGTATTGGTGACTGGAGTCGTCATAGATCCTACTTGGCTAGTTTGCTAGTTAACGAGAATAACAGTTTAGGCCGTGTTCTTCCGGCTGTTGTTGAGGATTTTATTGATGTCTTTCTAGAGGAACTGACAGAGTTACCTCCTTTAAGGGAAGTTATTTATACCATTGATGTCATTCCTGGTACAACACCCATCTCTATGGCACCGTACCGTATGGCATCGGCAGAGCTTGATGAGCTGAAGGGTCGGTTGGATGATTTGAAAGCTAAGGGCTTTATTCGTCCTAGTGCTTCACCATGAGGAGTACCGGTTCTTTTTACGAAGAAGAAGGATGGGTCTTTGAGACTTTGCATCGATTATCGCAAGTTGAATCATGCTACGATCAAGAACATGTATCGTTTTCCTAGGATTGATGACTTGTTTAATCAGTTGAAAGGAGCGACATGTTTTTTGAAGATTAATTTGAGATCGGGTTACTATCAGTTGAGGGTTAAGGATGAGGATATATCCAAGACCGCTTTTCATATTCGGTATGGCCAAGTTTCAGGTGATGCCATTTGGTTTTACCAATGCTCCAACGACTTTCATAGATTTGATGAACCGTGTATTCAGTGATTATTTTGATAGATTTATGGTGGTGTTCGTTGACGACATTCTTGTATACTCAGCTTCATTAGAGGAGCATGAGTATTATTTAAGGATAGTGTTGTAGATCTTTAGGGATAATAGATTGTATGCCAAGTTCGAGAAATGCAAATTTTGGCTACCGGAAGTATAGTTCCTTGGACATGTCGTATCAGGGGGTGGTGTTACAGTGGATCCATCGAAGACTGAGTCTGTGATACATTGGGAGCGTTCAAAGACAATGTTTGAGATTCGGAGCTTTCTTAACCGAGCCGGCTACTACAGGAAATTTGTTTGGGATTTCTCTCGTTTAGCGGCACCTATGACTCAACTTACTCGTAAGGGGTCAAGTTCATATGGAATGAGGCTTGTAATTTTGTTTTTCAGGAGTTAAAGATCAGATTAACATCAGCTCCAGTTTTGATCATACTTGAACATGGTTTGGGTTATGTAGTCTATTGTGATGCTTCGCAAGAAAGCCTAGGGTGTGTTCTAATGCAGACTGAATTGGTGGTAGCTTATGCGTCTCAATAGTTGAAGACTCACGAGTTGAACTATCCAACACATGATTTGGAGTTGGCAGCGGTTATCTTTACCGTGAAAAGGTTGAGACATTATTTGTACGGGGAGAAGTTCGAGATTTTCTAAGGTCACAAGAGTCTCAAATATCTTTTCTCTCATAAGGATTTGAATTTGAGACAGCGCAGATGGGTCAAGTTCATGGAGGACTACGACTTTGAGTTATAGTATCATTCGAGAAAGGCCAATGTGGTGGCTGATGCATTGAATAGGAAGTCACGGGGTACTCTTGTTAACATTTTCATCCACAGATGAAAGATACTAGAAGAGCTTATAGATCTTGGTTTACAGTCTTATGAGGATGTTTCACCGACTATCTTGTTTAGCCTTGTGGCTCAACCGGCTCTTATTAGCATAGTTATTGAGGCACAATAGGATGATGGGGAGATGAAGTCCATCCACGATCGGATTTCAGGCGGCGAGAATGCAGAGGGTTGGACCTTGAATTCAGAGAGTGGTCTCAGGTACAGAAGGAAGATGTTTGTTCCTTTGTCTTGTCGTGACGTTGTTTTTGGGATTTTCACCATTCTCGACTCGCAGTTCATCCTAGTGGTACAAAGATATATCACAATTTGCAAAGACAGTTTTGGTAGATAGGCATGAAACAGGATGTTTCTCAATTGATGGCTAAATGCCTTACTTGTCAGCAAGTGAAGGCAGAGCATCAGAGACCGGCAGGTTTGTTGCAACCACTACTAGTGGCAGAGTGGAAGTGGGAGCACATCACTATGGATTTCATGACGGGACTTCCGAGATCCAAGACAGGGAATGATGCCATTTGGGTTATTCTTGACAGATTGACTAAAATGGCTCACTTTTTGCCTATGGCAGTCACAGATGACGCAGAGAGACTTTGTGGATTATATGTGGCATAGATTATCAGGCTTTACGGGGTTCTAGTATCCATTGTTTTGGATAGGGATCCCAGATTCACGTCTCACTTTTGGCAGAGTTTTCAGGAAGCTTTTGACACGGGGCTTCATTTCAGTACAGCATTCCATCCTCAGACTGATGGTCAGTCGGAACGTACCATTCAAATATTGGAGGATATGCTACGGGCTTGCATCTTAGATTTTGGGGGTAGTTGGGAGGACTACTTACCCTTGGTTGAGTTTACCTACAACAACAGTTACCAGACCAGTATTGGCATGGCACCTTTTGAGGCGTTGTATAGCAGACCTTGCAGATCTCCAGTTTGTTGGACCGAGGTAGGTGATGCAGTCACCTTAGGTCCCGATATTATCTTTGAGACTATAGAGAAGATTAATTTGATTCGGCAGTGGTTGGCTACAACTCAGAGTAGGCATAAGAGTTATGCTGACAAGAGGAGGAGGTCCTTGTCTTTTAAGGTAGAGGACCATGTCTTTCTTAAGATTTCTCTATGGAAGGGACTTCTGAGATTTCGACAGATAGGTAAGTTGTCTCCTAGGTTCATTTGACCATTTTAGATTTTGGAACGCGTTGGTGAAGTTGTTTATCGTTTGGCATTGCTGCCATACTGGATAGGGCTCATGACGTCTTTCATGTCTCTATATTGAGGAAGTACGAGCTAAATCCATCACATGTTTTACGGTGGATAGATGTTGTTATTGATGAGGACATGACCTATGAGGAGGGTCTAGTCCAAATTCTTGATTCACGGGAGCAGGTCTTGTGGACTAAGACCATTCCATTGGTTAAGGTCTTATAGAGACATCACGGCATTGAGGAGGCTACCTAGGAGCTCGAACAGGAGGTTCGCTCTCGGTATCCAAATTTGTTTTCTCTTTCAGGTACGAGAAAACAATTTCTTTAAGATGAAAAATAATTACTTTTTTCGTAAAGGGCATGGATGCATACCTTCTTGGAAACATTCTTGATTTTTGGGGTTATAGTGTAATTATGCAAAGTAATTATTTTTCATCCTAGGAACCATTTTTTAATTTAATTTGAAAGATATTTTAGAAAATGACCTTTTTGCAATTTTTGGAAAATATGACAAGTGTCACATTTTCATGTAGCCACTTGTTGGCATTGGGGTGGAGAGACTTGGATGCATCATCTTGTGACATTTGGAGGGTGGAGATTTACCCACTTGTAGGCCTAGGATAGGTGCACTTATTGGCTTGGATGGTTTACAAGTGTAGGCTTAGGATTAAGCTCAGGAAGGAGCCATGGATTGGTGACAAGTGTAGGCACCAAATTAAGTCTTGCATTGTGTGTGTGTGAGAGGTAGTGTAAGAACACATAGTGAGTGGAGGAATACTAGATCCTCCACTCACCACATTTCACATTATCTCTTTCATTTCCTTTGTTCTCAAAACCCTAACATAGCCACCATTGAAGAAAAGCTTGGTTTAAAGCTTATTGTTTCATTTTGGCCTCCTTCCACTCACCTTAGACTTAAAACCTTGGGAAGTAAAAGTTTCCTCTCACTCTCCTCTACAAAACCCTAGATTAGTTTTCTATTTTCAGTTTGATTGCTTTGGATTATAGAGATTCAATTCTCTATTGAGGTAGGGGTTATAGTATGTTTATACTTTAAGTGTTTTATATCCCTTTGGGGTTTAAATATATATTGTGTACATGTTTTTAGTATTGTAGTCTTGCATACTATAGGAAATCCTCACATGTGACTTAGGATTTATTGATTTAAGTATGTATGATATGTATTTATCTTGTGTAGAATTATTAATGTTATATATAATTCTTATTGACTTGAATTGCTATATTTATTGTGTGATAATTCTATATTTTTAATTGATTACTATTGCTAATTATTTTAGAAGCCTATTACTACAATGTTATAATCTAGTATATAAAGCTTATTGTTGAGGCATGATTTAAATAGATAAATTGATGGTATTTTATTGTGCATTATATCATGATAAAGACTTGTCATTTGGTATGCCATTTTAGACTTGGAACCCTAAGACATGGTTTGTGTGGTTTCAAATTACTTGTGCATGGAAGGTGGTTTATATACCTTAATTATTGTATATAAGTTTTAAACTTAACTATGATTTTGGATTCTCTTGGAACATGGTTACAAATAACATGGCTAGAATTTGGCTCTAGTGCGGGAGGTACGAGTTCTCCCCATTTTATAGTGCACACTAGGGTGGTATTCCCAGTGGGTTAGTACTTGAAATAACCGTTTAGGTCTTGGTTTACTTCAGGATTTGATATCCAAGTTTTCTACTATTTGATTTCGCATTCAATTCCAAGTTGACAACAATGCTTAATTGTGACTTGTAATTTTAGTTATTAGCGATTTGATGTTGTAAAGTACATTAATATAGATATTGTTATATGATAGAATCATTTATGTTAGCTTCAGATGATCCTTTCGAACACCTTGAACATAGACATTAAGTGGAATGATCCCTTGTATTCGTCTATATTGATCTTGCCATGATATTGAAACTTTATGGTATACGCATATGATTCTTCCCATCAGTAACTTGATTGTTTACCCTAGTTGTGTGGGTTATTTTACAGGTAAGGAGACTATGTTCTTGAATGCTCATCATCCTTAGGGGCTTATGAGTAATTTGAAGAATTTTTGTATATTGACATGCAAGTATTTAGCTTGCCTTAATTTTGATGATATATTTTGTATACCATGGATGTATGGTATACTATAGAAGCTAATGTGGCTTCCTTG
Organism: Cornus florida; assembly: GCF_030987335.1. NCBI lineage: Eukaryota > Viridiplantae > Streptophyta > Magnoliopsida > Cornales > Cornaceae > Cornus > Cornus florida. Next base: position 72,563,132 of record NW_026775573.1, on the reverse strand, counting down.
ATGTGTAATGATACTTAAGTACTCACTTTTAACACTATAAGCGTGTATTTAATGAGGCCAAGGGCCAATCATATTTACTTTAGCACTTGTACTAATTTGGTACCATATCTTACTTTTAAAAAATACATTTTAAACAACTTTGGAGGTTTGACAAATGAAATTCTTGTAATTGACATGTATAAGGCCGTAAGCCATTATAATACATTCAAATATTCATATTACGTTTGTTGATATGTTTATATGCTCATGTCTCCTTGAAATTCAGCTTTTAACCTTTGTTTTTGAACCAATTCATGATGGGAATTGAGGTTTGGGTTAAGCCTCAACATTTTTGGTGTTTAGCAGGTCTTTAACACTTTCTCGAGTCATTTTGCTTGACCGATGGCTTTTGGAAATTCATTGCACAGTAAAACACACATTCTAGTAGCCAAAAACACTGTTTAGGTTTATTTCGGTCGACCGATGCCTTATTTTGGCCAACTGAATGACCAACCCTCAAAAATCAGTTTTTGAGAAAATCTCTATTCATTTTGGTCAACCGAAATGGCATTTCAGCCGACCTAAATAGCACACACACACTAGCCATTCAGGTTTTGTAACAGCATTGTTGTTACGACTTCAAACGATCATAACTTCTTTATTTTTAATCCAAATGGGGTGATGCTTGAGCCTAAACTCAATAATTTTGAGTCATCTTTCCAATGGTACCAATTTCAATTTTAGATTAAAATTAGAATAAGAGTTATTCATGTTTTAGTGAGACAGGGTCAGTTTTTGCTTAAACCGGGAATGGGCGTTTTGTAGGATTCTTGGCCAATGTTCTTAGAACCTCTTGGAATATTGTGAAATGATTAGATTAGGTTTTATAGACCTCATTTGACTTGTTTAGAATCAAGTTTCTCTTTTTACTTATAAATTGACCATTTTACCATTGGTTAACGGATTTTGCCCGTTTAAACTCTCATTTTCTCTTTCATTCTCCTTATATTCTGTGACTTCATGGAAGGTCACTTTGAAGTCTTAGGGATGATTTATATCTTTAGAGATCTTTGTTTTATCTTTCACTTTCGTATTTCGGATCCATTACCGGGTCAACGTAATGTCATCACTGACTCACCGGGTTGTAAAAACTTGGGCCGTCACATAACCTGGGGTAGTACCAGGATGGGTGACCCCTAGGAAGTCTCTGGCATGGAGGAGTCAAAAGCAGACAATATTGTATCTAGATAGGGTTAGGGTTGGTACAATAATGTTGTATGACGATTAATTCATGTTAAATAACTATTTTACCCTTAGCTTCTGCATTTGCGACCGTTTCTTTTTATTCTTTTATCCTTAGCTTCCGTAGTTGCACTCATGTTTAAGTCTTGTTGACTTCGTTGTGATTCTTTTATTGTCCTAGAGATGATGTTCGTCTCTATTGATGGTTTCATTTGTTTTTGCTTCCACAATCGAGTTTGGTTTTTGGGTCGGGTGCATACTTTCTTGGTTAATGCACCGGATCTTCCGATATGGGGCATTACATTAAGGAACTCATTGGTGAAAGGAGACTCCACCATGTGGGTAGGTGCTTAGCGGCCATATAAGTTGGGGTGGGTGCCTTTAGCTCTTTTGTAATGACCCGGTCATTTTCCATCCTCTCATTTTTCTCAGATTTTTACAGATATTTTATTTCCGTTGATCTTTTCCTTTCTGAGTTTAGTTTCTCGTCACTTAGTGTCATCTCAGGTGCTCTAAAATGATTTCCAAGACTCTTTTCTTTGGATTGACAACTTCCTTCGAGGACCGTGTCATTTCCACATTTTCATTTTTTCGACATCATTCACTTTTCGTCCTTTTCCTTATTTTGTCTTTTCCCCGCTTGTCACTTTGTGGGCATAACCTCACTTTTTGTGTTCAGAGTTGGTTTTTGACTTCACATATCTTCATTTTAAGTGGTTTCCATGAAATATGTATCTTTACTTTTGCAGTAAAGTATTCTGGTTGCTCCCGGTGTCCATAGGGGCATGGATGCATAGTTTTTTAGAAATTTTTTTTTTCTTGGGGTGTTTTTCGTAAATATCTTTTGCAGATATTTTATTTCAGGGGTTTTTAAGAAAATATTTTTGGAAGATATTTTCATTCTGGGTCATTTGTGCAGTTTTCACTTTTTGGAGGGGTCATTGTGCAAATAAGGAAAGTTATTGCAAAAATGCATCGTTTTAAGCCTGGATCCTTGTACAGGATTCATTTTCACTTTTTATCAAGTCGTGTACTCTTAGAATTTTCTTCTGGTCGTTTTCCCCCAATTGCAGGGTTTTTGGCCCCGGTTGCCGCCGAACTTGTTCGGGACATATCTCTCTGCTCGGGACTCAGTTTTCGACGTCGTTTCTTTCGTTGTTCATATTTTATTATTTTGGTTCATTTTAATTCACAAAGTTTTTTTGTTTGAGCGTGTCTGCCAGAATTCCAGTTTTTCGGGACTTGGCGGGGCCCTTTCGGGGCACTTTTAGGGTTTTACTATAAACAGAATGCCTGAAAGTGAAAAATCACTTTTTCACCTTCTTCCTCTCTCTCTTGGCCGGATTCCATGCAGCCAAGGGGCTGCCACCTTCTCTCTCTTCTTTTGAGCTTCTTCCCTTTGTTAAAAAGTCGTAGTGCCTTTGTGTTTTATGTTTTCCTTGACTATGCGCATTTTTTCCCCTCATTAGAATATGTTTTTGGCCATTTTTTGAGTTTCGGGTTTGAGGTCAAGTTAGGATTTTGGCATGTCCTCTTTAGAGTTTATCCTTCACGGTGTAGTCCTCGACAAAACTCCGAAGTTTCGTCAGATTCGGAGCGGTTTCATTTTGGTGGCATTTGAGATTTTCATCTCAAATTGAGGTAGGGGGTGTTATAGGTTATTATTTTTGTTGTCTTGCATGCTATTGATGCTTATACAACTTGTATGCATACTTTTGTTCAAAATCTAGAATTTAATTTAATTATTTTCTATGTTTAAGATTTAATTCTCATGATGATATTCAACTTAGAATTAATTGTGGCATGCTAGTAAATTAGGTTTTGGTATGTTTGTTAACATATATTAAATTGAGATTATTTCAATAAAGATTGCATCTTTTATTTAATAATTTTCTTTTGTGAAAGTTTAATTATTATGGTCGTACCTTGCATGGAATTAACTTGTGATAGGCTATTAAATTAAGTTTTGGCATGCCCTTTAACATACTTTAATTTTGGAGCATTTGGATGAGTATGAAAATCTAGAGATTTTAATTAAAAGAATGATTTAAAATCAATTTAAGGATTCCATTGGCTTAATTGAGTTTTAAACTTGATATTGGAAATGACTATGACTTGTTTACTAGCATATATATTAATTTGGGACCATTTGAAGTTACTTTAGAAGTTAAAGATTTAATTATCATAATTTAATTAAATTCTACTTTGTTGTTCCATTGACCTAATTAAGATTTTGAATGGATGTATGTAATAACCATGCAATGTTGTTTAACATGTGTTAATTAGGGGTCATATGATTGAGATTTGAAACTTAAAGAAATTAATTAGTTTAGTTAATTAATTTCTGTTTCTATAGCGTTAATGATTTAATTATGTGTTTGACATTGGTTATATGTTTAAATCATGATTTTGGATTTGTATTAGATTCATGAGTTTATGTTTTCAATGTTGAAATATATTGTCATAGCGTGTAACGAATCATACATTGAAGATTCAACATTTGTCATGCCATAGTAGTTGTGGACTTAGTGCATGTATTGTATGTGTTTCCAAATTCGATTGTGTATAGTAGATAGTTGATTATCTTGTATATACATGTTGATCTATACGTTGTTGCATACCTTGTTGATTTTGGAAACTTGGGGATGTCGTTGTTTGACTATGGCTAGGACATAGTTCTAGTATGGGAGATTATCCCTCTATAGTCTAGTACGCACATAGGGAGGTTACCCATGGACTAGTAACCCTAAAGTAACTATGGTGTTGGTCTGATCCGACGTGATGTCCAAGTATCCACCTTGTTTGATTTCACTTTTCATTTCAAGTTGATAACTAGATGATATCGTAACTTGTTGTTCCTTAATTAATTTCCCATTTTGAGTTTCAAGATGTTAACTTTGAGAAATCATGCTTTATGCGTTGTATTGGAAGTTCTAATGTTGGTTAAATTGCATCGATATTGTGATTTATGTTTTGATGTTCAAATGTAGCTTAGGAATGATCCTATAGATTTATTTAGAACATAGACATTAGGTGGCATGATCCACTTTAGTTGTTTTCATGTTTTAGATTTCAAGTTGAGGACTTTAAGAATCTATATCTTGTTGCTTTGTATAACATGCTTCCATGTTGTTAAATTGCAAGAATGATGTGATTTATGCTAGAAATGATCTAAGGTAACTTAGGATGCTCCCCGAGTCTCATCTTGACATAGACGTTAGGTAGCATGAGCCCATTTGACTTGTTTCACCTTAAGGTGATAATTTTGTAAAATGTTAGGTCAATGCATGCTCATTTCCTACGAGTAGCTTTATGTTACTCACCCCGAAGTTACTGGGCATTTGTTTCAGGTATGAAGACTTGGTTCGTGATGCTCATCATACTTTGGATGACTTGTAACTTTTAAGTTTCTATTTCATGCAAATGTTAGTATGAAATGTCATTTTGTAACCTTCTATGTCTAAACTTGTATCTTTGATTCCATATATGTAATGTGTACATAAATACACCTTTTACGATGCATTTGACTTGTGTGAGATGAGGATGGAAGCCAATGACATTTATATTGCATCTTATGTAATTCTTGATTTCATGAAATGTTATGAAAATATTGAAAAATGACAAGTCATTGCTTCACCATGTTTGCATCGGGTGTAGAAATTCTATTTTTATTCTTTCATAGGGTCTCATTAATCATGTTTGAAGTGTGGCCAAGGGTCAAATGGTAATTTGAAATCATTTGTTAATTTTGGTTTTCAAATTTCCCATTTCTTGTTCATTTTTATCATTTTTGGCCGTCGGGAGGTCGGATTTTGAGTTGGGGCTTCTCGGGAGCCGCGGACCATTCCCGTATGCTTAAAATCATTTATTACACTTGTGTGCACATTTGTTTCAATCTAGAAATGCATTTAGGGTCAAATGCATACTTGGTGCAAAGTTGCATGTTTTTAGTTTCTAAGCCCTTATTGATCTAGGGGCATTTTGGGCATTTCACAGTGTTTTTTTTTTTTTCATTTTCTTTCACGTGGCTGGGTAGAAAATTTGATTTCGGGATGGGTTTCTTCTTTGTATTTTTTCATAAAAATTCATTTGATAGCCTGTTTTTTATCTCAGATGTGGATAGTCACTGTAGCATCTTTTAGGGCCCTCTTGACCTCTTCTGATCTAGGGGCATTTCGGGTATTTCATATTATATTTTTTTTGTTTTCTTTTATGTGGCCAAGTAGAAAATTTGATTTTGTGAGGGGTTTCTTCTTTGTGTTTTTCCAGAAAAATTCGTTTGATAGCCTAATTCTGCTATCAGATGTGGATAGTTACTGTAGCAGTTCTTTTTAGTCATCTTGACCTCTTCTGATCTAGGGACATTTTAGGTATTTCACAGTGAGTTTTTTTTCATTTTCTTCCAAGTGGTTGGGTAGAAAACTCGATTTTAGGGGGGGTTTTTTCTTTGTGTTTTTTCAGAAAAAGTCGTTTCAGACCTCGTTTTTGGCTCTTAGTTCTGGCTGAGCCTTTTTTTTCCGCTAACATGTCAGGATGCTCGTGGGGTGCTCGTCTCGATGCCATGACGTCGATTCTTGTTTTCGCTCGTTCTCCTTCGTCCGAACTCCAAATCGAGTGAACTTTTTTTAAAACTTGACTAACTTTTCGCTATCTTTCTAACAGTGTGCTCGGTTACACCCAGATCTTCCTAAAAAATTACCAATTTACCCTTTTAGCCTTAAGTGTTCGTTTTTCTTCATCATGCAATTTCTCCTTCGTCCGAACTCCGAATCATGTGATTCTTGAGTCCATCTTGATTATTTTTTCATTGTCTTTCCAGTAGTGTACTCGATGTCACCTAAATTCAAAATTTTATAAAATTACCGTTTTGCCCCTAGGGGCTTATTTGTCATATTTTCGATCTTTTGCTTCCGCATCAATTCTCATTGAGTTCCACGACCTCATAGAAGGTCACTTTGACTTCTTAGAGTCTTGTTTTCTGTTTTTACTTCCGTATTCAGATCCATTGGGTCAATCTTTGATTCATTACAAGACGCACTGACTTGAAAAATTAGGGCCGTCACATCTTTCAAATGCTCCCATATCTCCTTCTGAACTTGGACTTTCAAATCAAATTTTGAAATTTCATCAAACAGTTGGTCTACAGTAGAGTTTCGCATTATGGGGTGGCTAGTACCCACTCTACCAGTCCTTTTCTCTCTAGGTCGACCTCGCGTCAGCGGGGATCAAGGTGGATGGATCAAGGTAGACAGATGCTTCTTTCTTTCTCCACTTTGCTCCTTTCTTTGATTCATCCCAGAATTGCTTCAATTAAGCTCTTATTTGGCTGAGTTAGCTTATTTTTGGGATAAGTGCCTGAAAATGGAAATAATACGAAATCAATCTAAAACGGTAAAGTAAGATAGATAAAGGTACTAGAATACCTAAGCTTAAGGGGTTTAAATACGCACTTTTCAGTGCTCATCAACGGATCCGGCCCGGTCATTCTGTTGTTGACCTACATCATTTGCTACCACAAAATCCATCGAAGGGGGTGGAGGATGTGGTGTTCCAAGCATAATATGAGCTCTGCATTCTCCCGATACAGGGTTTTAACCACCTCTATGTTCTCTCGGTGTAGGGTCTCGATTAGGTGCCTGAGGTCCTCTTGCCAATCCTTTTAATTCCCTCCTTATTGATGTGATCTTGCTTCTCCAATCATAGTCCCTGATCATAACTGTGTCTTGAATTAGATAAAAAAATAAAAAATAAAATCATTAGATCTAGCTAGTTGTTTCCCATAGACGGCCCCAAAAAGGTGTAGGTACAGAAATTCTCTCTTACAACAGAATAGAAAGTTTCTCTACACAATACACTCTTTCTTCTTCTCTCTTCTTTTTCATATTTATACAAACACCTTTCTGCCCTAAAGTTTCAATACCTGGGGCCCATGTTAAAAAATGATGACTTCTTATGCTGTTGTTTGGCCCAGACCATATCTTGTGATGCATGTATTGGGTTTGACTTTTCTTCTTGGGGCCAATCTGTCTCTTATTTGGGCCATCCTTCCGATACATGTCGTCCAAGGATTGGGGCACGTGCCCTCATCTTACTGGTGGGAATTTTTGCCATTTTAGGATTATTGCTTCAAAAACAAATAAAATAAAAAGTAACCAAATTACTTTTTTGAGTACAAAAAAATCAACGTGTTGTCTCGACATGCTTAAGTTCAATAAAAGACAATATGACATCACATGAGATCTACATATCTCTATTAGTTACTTTGGGATCCTTTATATATAATTTGCACTCCAAAAGGGGAAGGGGAGCTAGGATTTAAAGGCTTGGAAGCTTTTATTCTCGCACTTCTAGCTAATTAGCATGGTGACTAGAAGTAAAAGATGACTTATTGTTCTTTAAGTTTTTAAGCATAAAAACTTTCATGTTCATACTTTTCTTCATTCCCATTCTATTTCAATTTAATACCCCTAATTTTTAGAGGTTTATTTTATTTAATTTAAGTGTTTTAATTGTGTAATTAATTAAATTTCTTGCGTAATTGATTCAGTGTAATTTAATGCAAATTGGTTATTTAGTTGTTTATCATGTTTGTATGTTTATTTGTAAATTTATTTGTGATGTGCTTGCTTCTATGTGGATAATAAGTGTTTAGTTCCTGGTGTTTGTATGTTTAATTGATTAATTGGTTACTTCAGTGTTTAGTTGTTAATTTAATTATTTTACTTATTGTTTTATTTAATTTTAATTAGCAATGGATTGGGTTTAAAAGTTGGGCCAAGGTTTGGACTTGGATTGAAGGAGTTGAAGGCCTTGAGACATTAGGCCTAGTTATGACAACTATTAGATGCCCATTGTTATATATATATATATATATATATATATACATGTATGATATAGATAAATGTATATTACATGTTTAATTAATTATTATTTTTAGTTATTATTTTTATTATTTATGTTCTCTGACGTGAAGTAGGATTAGGGTAAGGATTGTATATGGGTGTATAGTTATACATATATATATATATATATTGTAGTTCAATAAAAGGGTTTTTTTTAGTATTAGATGTGAGAAGAGTGAGAGGCAGAGGCGTTGTGAGAGAGAGATAGACAATAATGAGGGCTTGAGAGAGAAAGAGGCAGCCGAGACCAAGAGAGAGAGAAGGGGAGGCTGAACCCAAGGAAAAGAAGGGAACCAGACTAGAACGAAGGAACGACGGGGACCCAAAGGCAGCCGGAGTTGGAGAAGAAGACTAGAGAAGTTTACGGTTTGATTTTTAATCCAAAAATCCTAAGGCGGGTTCTTTTATACTCTTTCCCTTAGAATCCAAAAACTTTGCACCACATGCTAGAGATTTAGGGAATTAATTCACAAAATTAAAACGGAGTTCTATGATGTTTTACATGAAAGAATTGAGACTGATATGCATGTTTATGTATATATGTGTATACATATAAATCTATGTAGTTCCTTGAATTGATGCGTTAATTATATGTTTAATTGTAAAAGCATGTAAATATATGTAATATAAATTACTGGTGATTTAATGGAACGTAGTACACAAGCTTAGGACCCAAAACAATGAGTTGCAAGAGACCGGAATCACGAAGGAGGAAGAAGCATGTTTCGGTCAATGTGTAAAGGATAGACATCGACCAATTTCTCTATTTCGGTCGACGTGTAAAGGATAGACATTGACCGATTTCCCTATTTCGGTCTATGTGTAGTCCCTAGGCATCGACCGAAACTCCTTGTTATTGCAGGGCTGTTTTGTTTAATTGTGTCCTAATTGTTTAACCACGTTAAGTAAGTATTGGCTTTTTGTGAAATGGGTATTATATAATGCCACCATAACATGTTAGATATATATTAAATTCCAGAATTATTATAATAATTTGGACAAGGTTTTATTGGTAACGTATTAATTATATATTTTATCCCAAAATTGTTATAACCAATAATTTGGACAATGTTGTATTGGTTACGTGTTAATTATATATATTATCCGCTATAACAAATTATTTGGACAATGTTGTATGGGTAATGTTGGTTAAACCATATCGTACATTTTATACGTGTTATTTGTTTATGGAATTCTGAATTGGATATTACCACTTTGGATAATATGGTAGTGGTTGGTCGATTTTACCACTTTAGTGGAGTTTGGAAATAATGTTATATTTTCTAACTATGAAACGTATGTGTTATATACCACTACGCATAATTGATTTTATTGCAGGATTAAATGAACTAATAAATTGCAAATTATTTTATGACAATGCTTCAACTGTGCAATTAAATAATATAATCTATTTTATGATTTTAATTATATGTATTGATGCTACTATAATCTAAAAACATGATCCTTGTCTATATTTATTTATTTATGCCATTGTGGGGATATGCTTATGATGTGATTAATGAATATATGAGATGGAGTATGTGAGTTAGCTAATAAACTTTAGTTTCATATATAATTTGCCATTGTTAGATATGGCTATGGATGTGTATAGGTGTGTTGGCTAATAAGTTTATTCTCACTTATTTGTATTATTGTTAGATATGGCTCTGAGATGTTGGAATGAGCTAGCTAATATGTTTAGACTCACTAAATTACGTCATTGTTAGATATGGTTTTGTTTATTGATGATATTACTATATATGTATATGTTATGACGTGATACGAGTTGATTCGCGCCTCAGGATCAGTGGTTAGGACTGAGGCGTATATTATCGGAGATTGGTAGCTAGATATAGGATATGTGCGTGCCTTGGTAGAGGGGAACTCTTGATGACCTTGTGTGCAATTTTTTATGAGATACCTACTATTCGGTTCAAACTCCCCTATATTTCAATGAGAGTGTATATTATTTATATGTATGTATTGACTATATAGTTATTGCATGAGTTTTAGTTAACGATGTTTTGTTTATCAATTTTCAGGGACTTTGTCGATAAAACTTACACGTGGGTCTAACCTACACTTATTTTCCAGGTTCTTATCAGTACCAGTCTTATAATTGAGGTCGTACTAATCAGAGATAGTGCTCATCATTCTTCCGGATTCATTGATGTAGGATGTTATCTTATTTATTATTGTTTTAGACATAGAATTTATATATTTCACGTTATAGTTTTTAGGGGTCCTTGATTAACAGATTCCCTAGTTGTATAGATTGGAGGTGATATATATTGAGGAGATGTAACTATTGGAGGTTTTATTATTAATTAATGATTAGTCATTATTTAGTTTTCCGTTCAGCCTATTATAATTCTTTTTTATTTATCTATTTGTATTCTATGCTTGTTTAAATACTTAATTATTTTGATATCCCCGTGTTTTCAGGTATGGACCTAGCCAACTTACACGTGGAAATTTGGGGGTATCACAGTTGGTATCAGAGCCAGGTTTAAGTGTCTTTAGGTGTGACAATCCTGGTTTTTAGGTCGGTGTGTCATGTGATGAATCGAACGTAGATCCAATAACGAATCCAGAATGCGGAAGCAAAAGATAAAACAATTGTCTCTAGAGATACAATACGTTTCTAAGACACTAATGTGACCCTCAATGAGGTCACGGAACCCAAAGAAAATAAATGTGAAAGCGACGTTTCAAAAATGGATGGGAATGAAACTAGGGAAAAATGGTCATTTCCTAAAGAAAGTGGGTGCTACAAAGCACACCATTGGAAAGACAACAAAAAATTAATAAACCTAGACTCAAGAATCACTTGATCCGGAGTTCGGACGAAGAAAATATGGCTAACGGAAGAAAAAGGGGTAAAAAGGTCAAAAGGAGTCAACCCAAGACCATCTAACTGGTTAGGAGACTTTCCTAACCGGTTACGAGGTAAAATTAGAGGTGATGACATTCTTCCCAAGCACATGTAACCGGTTACGAGTCCAACCACCCGTACACTTGTACTACAGATTAGCAAAAAGCTGACAACAAGGGTTTTTCGGGAAAAAAAAAATGGGTTTTTGAGGGCTAATATGAGGTTTTTTGGAAAAACACAAAGAAGAACCCCCCCTCCCCCCAAAATCATGTTTTCTAATCAACCATGGTCCAAACCAAAATTGAAAAATAAGGAAAAATGACAAAATTGCCCCCAAGAAAAATCAGGTCAAGAGGGTTAAAAAGCTGCTAAAATGAATAACAGAAAATTGAATTTCACGAGGGATTTCCGGTATCAAGACGATATTTTCTGAAAAAACATGAATGAGAAGCCCTTGTAAAATCACGTTTTCTAAGTGACCATTTCAAGTGCGGGGTTTATTTCCTGAAGGAAAATCCCGAAATGCCCTTAAACCTTATTATACAATAAAAGTGCAAAACGAGCCCATAGGAGGCTCATTTCACCAAGGAAGAAGTTTTTCCCGGAAACGACCATGCACGCAAATGTAACTTACCTATTGGGACATGCTACAATGATCCACAGCTTAAATATACCGCCGATGCAAAATCCGACCCCCCTAATGGCCAAAAAGACGAAAATGCACATGAAATGAAAATTTTGAAATTCAAATAATGAAATGGCTTCAAATTACCATTTGGCCCTTAGCCACACTTCATACATGATTAATAAGACCCAATGGAACAATAAAAATGGAATTCCCACACCTGATGCAACCATGGTAAAGTAATGACTTGTCATTTTTTAATATTTTCATATTATTTAATGAAGTCAAAAGTCACATAGGATACAAAATAATAGTCATTGGCCTCCAACCTCATCTCATACATGTCAAATACATTGTAAAAGGTGTACTTACGTACACGTTACATATATGGAATCAAAGATACAACTTTTGACATATAAAGCTACAAAATGATATTTCATTCTAACATTTGCATGAAATATAAACTTAAAAGCTATAAGTCATCCAAGGGATAATGTGCAACTCGAACCAAGGTATCCATACCTGAAAATAACCTGGTAACTTCGGGATTAGTAAACAAGTTACTCGTAGGGAGTGAGCATGCATAGACCTAACTTTTTACAAGGTTTTCACATTAACATGAGTCAATTCAAAATGATCATGCTACCTAGCGTCTATGTCATAAGTGAGACTCAGGGATCATCCTAAGCCACTTTAAAGCATTTCTAGCATAAACTACAATATTTATGCAATTAAACAATATAGAAGCATATTATACAACGCAACAAGATATAGATTCTCAAAATTGTTAAGTTAAAATCTAAGATACGAAATCAACTAAAGTAGTTCATGCCACCTAGCGTCTATATTCCAAATAAGTCTAAGGAATCATCCTAGGCTATATTAGAACAATAAAACACAAATCACAATATCAATGCAATTCAACCAACATTGGAACTCCCAATACAACGCATAAAGGATGATTTCTCAAAGTTAACATCTTGAAACTTAAAATGGGAAATCAAATAAGGAACAACAAGTTACAACTTCATCTAGTTATCAACTTGAAATAAAATGCGAAATCAAACATGGTAGATACTCGAACATCACGCCGGATCAGACCGATAACGTGGTTACTTTAGGGTTACTAGCCCACGGGTACCTCCCTATGTGCGCACTAGACTATAGGGGGATAATCCCCCATACTAGAACCATGCCTTAGCCGTAGTCATACAATGACGCCCCAAGTTTCCAAAATCAATAAGTTGTGCAACAACGTATATATTAACATGTATATACAAGATAATCAACTATCTACCATGCACAACCGAATTTGGAAACACGTACATACAATACATGCTCTAAGTCCACAACTACGATAGCATGACAAATGTCGAATCTTCAGAGTACGATTCGTTACACGCTATAATAACATCACATATCGAATCTTCAGTATGCGATTCGTTACACGCTATAACAATATCACTCAAAATCGAAAATATAAACTCATGAATCTAATACAAGTCCAAAATCGTGATTTAAACATACAACCAACATCAAATACATGATGAAATCATTAATGCAATAGAAACAGAAATTAATTAAATAAACTAATTAATTTCTCTAAGTTTCAAATCTCAACCAAATAATCCCTAATTAATATATGTTAAACAACATAGCATGGTCGTTACATATATCTATTCAAAAACTTAATTAAGCCAATGGAACCATTAAATAAATTTGAATTAATTCTTTTAATCAAAATCTCTAGATTTTTAAACTCATCTAAATGCTCTCAAATTAACATAGGTTAAAGAACATACCAAGGCCTATTTTAATATCACATTATAAGTTGACTTCATGCAAGTTACAACCATTGGAATAAAACTTTCATAAAAGAAAATTATTAAATAAAAGTTACAATTCTTATTCAAATAACCCCAATTTAATATATGTTAACAAACATACCAAGGCCTAATTTACTAGCATGCCACAATTTAATTCTAAGTTGTATACCATCAAGAGAATTAAATTTTAAACATAGAAAATAATTAAATTAAATTCTAGAACTTGAACTAAAGCATGCATACAAGTTGTATAAGCTTCTAAAATCATCAATACAACATTTAAATGAACCTAAGACATCCCCTCCCTCACTTTGAAATAAAATCTCAAATTTCCCACCGAAATGAAACCGCTCCAAATCCTTTGAAAGTTCGGGGTTTTGTCGGGGAAAACATGGTGATTATTAAACCCCAAGGGAGTCACACCAAAATCCAAACTTGGCTCCAAACCCGAACTCGAAAAATGGCCAAAACGGGATTCCAATCGGTTGGAATCGAAGGCCTCGCCAAGGCGGACATTAAACACTAAGGCACTACGACTTTCTATTAAAGGGAGGAGGTTCAAAAGAGGAGAGAGAAGGTGGCAGCCCCTTGAGCTGCATTGGGATCCGGCCAAGAGAAGGGAGAGAGATGAAGAATTTTGACTTTTTCATTTAAGACCCCTTATTTATAGAAAAACTCAAAAAGTGCCCCGAACAGGCCCCGCCGGGTCTGGGAAAGTGGAATTTAAGCAGACGTGCTCAAATAGTAAAACTCCATGCATGAAAAAGAACCACAATGAAAACAAATGAACAACGGAAGAAACGGCATCAAAAATCGAGTCCCGACCAGAGATATATGCCCCAAACAAGTTTGGCGCTAACTTGGTCCGAAAACCCTAAAACTAGGGAAAAACGTCCGGAAGGAAATTTCAAGAGCACACAACTCAACGAAATATGGAAATGAATCTTGTATGAGGATCCAGGCTCAAAACAAGGCATTTTGCAAAAACTTTCATTAATTGCATAATGGCCACTACAAAAAGGGTTAACTGCATAACTGGCCCGAAAAGAAAATATCTTCTAAAAATATTTTCTTAAAAACCCCCGAAATAAAATATCTTCAAAAGATATTTATGAAAAACACCCCAAGAAACAAAAATATTTCTAAAAAACTTTGCATCCATGTCCCTATGGACACCGAGAGCAACCAGAGTACTTTTCTACAAAAGTAAAGAAACATATTTCGTGGAAAGCACATAGAATGAAGGTACGTGAAGTCAGAAACCAACTCTAAGCACAAAAAGTGAGGTTACGCCAACAAAGTGACAAATGGGAAAAAGGCGAAAAGTGAATAGTGTCCAAAAAATGAAAATTTGAAAATGACTCGGTCCTTAAAGGAAATTGTCAATCCAAAGGAAAAAGTTTTGAAAACCATTTCCGAGCATTCAAGATGACACCAAAAGATGAGAAACCGAACACAGAAAAGAAAAGACAATGAAAAAAATTTATCCTTAAAATTTGAGGAAAAAGGAAAGAAAGGAAAATGATCGGGTCATTACATTAGGGGTGTTTTAATTATATGGCTTCTGCGTTATATCTCTTGATGTTTAGAGCCTAAGTATTAGGATTCATTGTTTTCTATATTCGGTTTGTTAGTATGTTCTAACGTTAAATCATTTTGGTCTTATCAGACAAAGATATAACACTGTTTAAGGAAGTATTAAAAGAGGAAGGAGCGTATGTATCACGATCATTTACAGAATCAAGGAGTTGTCCAGGAGCAACTGAAGCATCAGAAGTATCTGGACCAGGGTAACAACTACGATAAGGATCTAAAGAATCTTCCTTACCATGTTGGTATCGTTGCTCAGGCAGTAGCTGTAGGAGTAATAACAGCACTTAAGAATCAACAACCTCCTCAGTAAGCACCTGCTCCAATATCAGTGGGTCATCCTAACTCTCAAGGGACGGTCAAAAGTTCTTCCACGAAAGGGAACCCACTAGAGTTGCCAAGGTTCATTGGTGATCAGAGGGAGAAAGTTCCGATGCACAAAGAGCAGTATGGAACACAATGAACTAGACAAAGTCAATCACAAATTAGACAGTAGAGGGGCAATTAGGTCCTTGTACACACAAATTTTGTAAGTCTGCAATAGAAACAAAATATGGAGCAAATAGAATTGTATTAATTTATGAATGTGGAGTACAGTCCTTTGTAATATCTTTTACAAAAAAAAGAATGGTCCTCTGATTCGATCTCCTTGTTTTTGGTTGGTTGGATCCAAGGGCTGCACGAGCTTGTTCTTGAATCAATGTGGAATTTGATGAAGAACGGCACGTTGTTGGATGTGCTTGATGTTCTTCGCTTTTGGGTTTCGATTATGAATTTGTGTCTGAATTCTGAGTCTTTGGATTTCTGAGTCTCTGAACTTCTGAATTCTGAATTTGTGTCTAAATTTGTAGACTTCTGAATTCTGAATCCTCCCCCTTTTTCTTCCTCCAAGCCTCTATTTATAGGCTTCTTGGATTAATAGGATGATGACACGTGTCATCTCCTGATAAGGAAAAAAAAACTATAATTGGGCCGGGCCGGATATATTATGATAATTATCCTTAAAAATAATTATTCCAAATATATTTTATTAGGAATAATTATTCTTTTTATTTGACCATCTAGACTCTAGACTGGGCTTAATTAAATAATTTAACTGGACCATACATGGGCCAATTAAATAACTTAATTAAACATTGGGCCCATATTTAATGGGTCCATTTGTCCAAATTAAAGTTCACTAAAATTTTAGTGTCTACAAATTGCCCCCACTTCAAGTTCTACGCTTAACAGGACTTGTCTCCTTTTTCAAGTGGGACTTGAAGTATCCAACTTTTTTTTTTTTTTTTTTTTGGATTTTTACTTTCCAATTTATACAAATCCCTTGCCTATATATACCACCCAAGTCATAGGGTTTGACATCAATTTCAATCAGTTCTGAAGAACTTGTAAGATTGCGGCCTCTGAAGACTGTGTTGGATTGCGGCATCTGCTTGAACACATAGGTATGAATGTTTTTTTTTTTTTTTTTTTTTTTTTTTTTTTTTTTTTTTTTTTTCTCCTCCACATTTCCTGGAGGATTGAGATTTGCAATTTTTTTTTTTTTTTTTTTTCCTCCTCCACGTTTCCTGGAAGATTGAGATTTGCAATTTTTTTTTTTTAACTTTCCTTTTCTTTTCTTTCCTTTTTTTTTTTTTTCTTCTTTCCTCCTTTTTTTTTTCTTTTTTTTTTTTTTTAACTTCCTTTTCGTTTCTTTCCTTAACTTCTTTTTTTTTTTTTTTTTTTTTTTTTTTTTTTGAAGGACTTGAGAAGGTATAGCAAATTGGTTTTGTCAGCCATAACAGAAATTGAAATCCTTTTTCTAAACAACATCGATCGAGCTTTGGTATCCATCATGGTGGTGTTCAAGTGTTTCGCAAAGCAAAAGCTGACTATCTTAGAGAGCGAAAACAATCAACGAGTCCAAGGAACGACATTAAGTGTATATGACTCATTTTTTGGTCGCAATGCTATTCAAGTGTCTGATTCTAACAATAAACATTGTTCATCTCATTGGACATGCACGGCCACATGCGAACTCACCGACTTTGGTCCTGATCAGATTAATGAAGAATCTATTGTCTCTAAAGCCTTGATACTAAATTCTTCACTTCATGAGAGAGTTGTTGAAGAAAACCAGTTTTCATTATTGGGTCTTAATGTTCAGGCGAAGGAAATATCATAGAGTATTCCCTATAAACTTCCTGTTGAATTGCTATACACCGAACTATATTGGGAGTGGTTAGAAAATGTCTTGGCGCGTTTTCATGACTTTCTATCAAAACAACAACTATATGGTGCTTTATTCGCCTCCCTATTTTCCTATGATCATCATGAAGATGTATTCAAAGCATTCCTTGAATGTTGGTGCCCAGCCACTAATACACTTCATTGTTCTATTGGCGAGCTATCAATTTCTCTTCGAGATCTATATATGCTAGGTGGTCTCCCTCAGCAAGGAACTATTTATGATGAAGTTATTCCTTGTGCAGATGAACTATCAAGAGCTGGCAACAACAAAAATTCTATCCCTTTGAGTTGTCAACACCTATTTTTGGCCTTTCACAGACTTTCCAAGAAGTATAAAGGAGATCAGAATGTGAAGATATCTGACTGGATTAATTTCTGGTTTAAAGGTGCATCAAGACATGCCAAACCTTCAAAGAAATCAACAAAAAATAAAGTTCACCACCCTATGAGGACTCAAAATCCGTCTGGTGTGATCCCTCCTGTCCGGTCGATGTCCACCAAAGAGAAAGAAGTATTTATCAACCTTGGTGTAGATGAAACATCGAGAGACACCACTTATCTAGCTGCTTTTTTAGCCTGTTGGCTCTGCAAATTTGCCTTACCTGCACACCCTGGCAACATAATTCGTCCTGGGACTTTCAAGGTCGCAAGCATGTTAGCAGATGGCTGCAACATTTGTCTTTCCATCCCGGTTCTGGCCAGTATTTACAGAGGCTTGAACGAGATTGTTTCCTCACCAGATCCTGGAAGCTGCTCTGCGATATTTCCTATTCACTATGTATTCGGATGGTTGAGTGAATATTTCAGAACTAATTTCACCATTCCTAATACCAACTATTGGCCTAGAATGACATTATATGCAGGCGAAGGAGGAGCAAGATACTTTGACCATTTTGAAGCCCAAAATTTATTCAGATCATGTAAAGGAATAAACTTAACTTGAATGGCTAAAAGATCTTCAACAGAGTGACTTATTGTAGATAATGGCGAGATGAAAAAGGCTGACTTTGACACCCTAATCAATCTTCGATCATGTTATTTGACATTGCGCCAAAATGACCGTCTTATCATTGAGCCGTATAGTCCACACAGATTTAGCCGACAATTTGGGTACCATCAAGATATTCTGGAAAATTAAAAAAATGACTTTCGTACTTGCACCTTAGAGGAATTTTTAAAGCATTGGGACTCATCCGTTCATTATTCTTCTGGTTGTGATGCGTTGCTTCCTTCAACCTTCAGCCACCAAAAATCCTCAGTTACCAGAGCATATGCCAAATGGTGGTCCAGCGTATATATTGATCCATTTACACTGAAAGAAACTACCTCAAAGCAATCTAAATGCACGATTTCCCCACCAGAGAAACCAACTAAAATCAGAAAAGTTTTAATTAAGGGGCTGAAGTCAAATCTCCCATCTAAGCCAGTGCCAAAGTTAACCATCAAATCTCATAATGATTGTGACGTTGTTGGAGGATCTAGTAGCCATCACCAAACAGCAGAAGATGTCCGACCACTAATCAATAACCGTCGCCGTCGTCAGTTGTTAATGGAGTTAGAGGAGGATGTGAAAGCTTATGATGAGGATCGTAACTGGAAGCATGTCACCGACAAAGTGAGACTTGATTCAGTACAGGAATGTGTTGCCACTTCTCTTGATCAATTTTTTACTGGGGTACCTAGCAGTTCACAACCTATACAGGTAACTGGTATTTAAATTGAACTTTCCTATATATATAACTTTTTTTTTTTTTTTTTTTTTTTTTTTGGTACTGCAAATTACCATTATTTATTATTATTTTTTTTAATAGATAAAAGATAGCAAGGGATTTCTTGGGGAAGATGTCATCATTGTTGCTAATCCAACATGCAGTGAAGAATCTATTTATGGACCGTCTGCCTTAGAGTTGGCCACTGCGATAGGAAAAGGTACAGAGATTTCACTACAAAGAAGCAGAGTTAATCAACACTCGGATGTTTTGGGGGTTACTGAAGTGACTAGTCAAGCTATGGAGGCGGTTGAAAATATTGGTAAAGATCATGTAGTTATCCCTTCTTTGATTTTAAGAGAACAGGGTCCACCCTTGCATCGTGTTGCCCCTTCTGAAATGTCAATTTTCAATGCGGAAGAGATCGTTCTTGATGTTCATCGTCGTGCTGCTTTATTCTTTATTGATTTCATAAAGAATATCATACGCGATACTCCTACCGATAAAATACCGTCTCGAGCACCTAAACTTCAAACACTTTATGAAGGACTCGCAAAACTCCCTGGAGACCATTCAGCTTTGAAGAAGCGAATTGACTCATATACCAATAATGCGGCCAATTATATTGCTACATCTTCTTCATATGCCTTTATGATGACTTCAGACTCTCAATCCCAACGATTGGCCAGTATTGATGCGCAGCTCACCAATGCTAGGTCTATAAAAGATGATGGTGCTAAGCGTATAGAATCACTTCAATCTAGTTTGAGTGAAGCTGAATTTAAAGAAGCTAGATTAGTGAAAGAATTGCAAGAAGCCAAGGAAGAGACTCAAGGGCTTAAAGTCCTCATATCGACAACGGATGCACAGTTATCTCAGAAGAAGGAAGCCATCACCAAACTTTGGGAAGATCGAAAATCAATAGAAGAAGCTAACGTCATCTCGAATCGCGATCTTGAAGTAGTGAAACAATTGGAAGAGATATTATGGCAAGAACGTGACGAAATTATCGCTATGGAATTTTAGTATTGATCATCGTTTTTTTTCAAAAACAAAGTTGTAACTTTGAATTTTAGCAATAAAACAAATGATTTATTATCTCCATTTTATTTACAAAGATGTTATCATTATTTATTTGTTTCACCATTCACAGTTTATACTCTTGCGGGCCAGGAGTTTATAAAGAAATTTTTTTTTTTTTTTTTTTTTTTTGGGCCGTACACAGTTTTAGCTCATGCGGGCCAGGAGCATAGTGCAGTTTAAGCTCGTACGATCAGGAGCATTGCCTTCATGGGTAGTAGCGCTTCAGGAATTTTCCATTAATGGGCCCCACTCTTACCCCGTCTTCATCAATAATGAGATATACGCCGTTAGTATAAACTTCGCGAACAACATACGGTCCATCCCATTTGGATACAAATTTATTTCCCTTACGATTTATGACAATCGGTCTACGAACAGCTAATACTAAGTCTCGAACTTGAAATGACCGAGGTCGAACTCTCTTATTGAACACTTTAGAAAGTCGAGCTTGATAACACTCTAGCTGTTGTTGAGCTTTTAATCTCTTTCCATCCAATGCTTCCAGTTCTTGAAGACGTAAGATGGCATTTTCTTCACTTGTAAGACCTTCTTGTATGGCTATCCTTAATGATGGGATTTGTTGTTCCAATGGAAGAACTGCTTCTACGCTATAAACTAGAGAATATGGAGTTGTTTGAGTAGGTGTCTGATGCGTAGTGCGGTATGCCCATAATGCTTCTTCCATTCGCTCATGCCAATCTCGCTTTGTTTGGTTGACTACTTTCTTCAATAGCTCACATAGAGTCTTATTGAATGCTTCTGCGAGACCATTTGCAGGGGCATTGTACATGGAGGATTTACGTTGTTTGAATCCAAATTTCTCACAAAGGTCAGTTACCCAACTGTTTTTAAAATTCGTCCCGTTATCAGTGATGATGTATCGAGGGACACCATATCGATAAATAATGTTGGACTTGATGAAGTCAACCACTGTTTCCTTTTTCACATGTTTATAGGGTGCAGCTTCTGCCCATTTTGAAAAATAATCAGTTGCAGCCAAGATATACAAGTGGCCTTTTGAAGACTTTTCTAAAGGACCAACTACATCTAATCCCCATGCATCGAACGGCCATGACGTCACAGTAGGGTGTAATGGTTCCGGTGATTGGTGTATGAAGTTGGCATAGAATTGACAGGCTTGACACCTTTTTGCATACTCCAAGCAATCTTTGACCATGGTGGGCCAATAATAACCCATTCTTTTGACGCGAAAGTGCAGCTTTGGACCAGATTGATGAGCTCCACAAATCCCGGAATGTGCCTCCTTCATTGCATGCGTTGCTTCATCTTTTCCAAGGCAGCAAAGGAAAAGGCCCTCATAGGAATGCCTATACAATGTATCGTTGTAATAGATGAAACGAGGTGCTCGCCTTCGTATTTCAGTCTTATGGCGTAGGTTCTCGGGAAGCTTTCCATGTTCCAGATAATCAATGATAGGGATTCTCCAGTCTTCTTCCTCTTGTGTCCAACAAGAAACTACATTACTTTCTTCAAATTTATCCTCCAAGACTTGTGGTAAGACCCATCTTTGACATACAGGAACATCAACCAGGTCTTCATCAGTTAACGCCAATGTTGTAGCCAAATTTGCCAAAGCATCAGCTATCCGATTTTCTTTTCTTGGAATGTGCTCTAGTATGACGCTATCAAACCGTTCCAACAAATGAGAGGCGTAACGATGGTACGGTACTAGATCATCTTTCTTAACCTCATATTCTTTAAGAAGTTGGTTGATCACCAACTTAGAGTCTCCATATATTTCGAGGTCCATGATGTTCATCTCATTCGCCATTTGAAGGCCGATAATCAAGGCTTGATACTCAGCTACATTATTTGAGCAGTTTTCAGCAAGTGCAAAAGAGTATGGAATGACATGTCTCTTTGGAGAAACAAAAACTACACCTGCTCCAGCCCCATCTGATCGTGCTGCCCCATCGAAAAACATCATCCATAGAGGGAGGATGTCCACAAGGAAGACTTCTTCATCAGGAAAATCTTCAAAAATTTCCCAATCGGCTGGAATAAGATGGTCAGCTAAGAAATCAGCTAAGACTTGTCCTTTTACTGCTTTTCGTGGCACATAAATAATTTCAAATTCGTTGAACAAAATTGACCACCTCGCCAATCATCCGGAAAGGACCGGCTTAGACATGACATATTTGAAAGGATCTGCCCTTGCAACAAGATGTATCGTATGAGCCAAGAAATAATGCCTCAATTTCTTAGAAGCGAAGACAAGTGCGAGGCATGTTTTTTCAATTGGAGGATAATTTCGCTCTGTCGGGGTGAGTCTGCGACTTAAATAATACTGAGCAAGTAGGGCACCCAGCGATTCTTCTTGCGCAGCAATGTAAAGTATGAGTGGCTTTCCAGGTACCGGTGCTCCCAATACCGGAGAATTGAGAAGGTACTTTTTGATGCTATCAAAAGCATTTTGGCATGATTGGTCCCAATTAAATGGAACATCTTTTTTTAGGAGTCGGTTAAAAGGCTGACAACGACCCACTAAATTTGAGATGAACCGACGAATGAATGCAAGTTGACCTTGTAAACTTCTAAGTTCATGTAAATTTTTTGGTGGCGGCATCTTTTGAATGGCCTCAATTTTATTAGGATCAATCTCAATACCATGATGACGTACGACGTATCCCAGGAATTTCCCTGAAGTCACACCAAATGTACATTTAAGGGGATTCATCTTGAGTTGATATTTTCGAAGGCGATTAAAGACAGTACGTAAATCCTGTCAATGATTTCTTCGTTCTTTTGTCTTAACCACCAAGTCATCAACATAACATTCAACGATCTTATGGAGTATGTCGTCGAAGATCCTTTGCATAGCGCGCTGGTATGTTGCTCCCGCATTTTTTAGTCCAAAGGGCATAACTTTGTAACAATATATGCCTTTAGGAGTGCGAAAGGCAGTTAACTCCTCGTCCCTCAGAGTCATTCTTATCTGATTGTACCCAGAGTAACAATCCATAAAAGAGAGAGCTTCATGTCCAGTGGTTGCATCTACAGTGAGCTCAGGGATGGGAAGAGGAAAATCATCTTTTGGGCATGCTTCATTTAAATCACGAAAGTCCACACAGATTTGAATCTGTCCATTTTTCTTCTTCACTGGAACAATGCTCGAAATCCATGTTGGATATTTGACCTCACGGACAAACCCTACTTCAATCAATTTGTTAAGTTCTTCCTCTATCCTTGGAACTAGCTCTGGACGGAAGAAACGTTGAGACTGCTTAATCAGACGTGTCCCACGTTTAACAGCGAGATTGTGCACTGCAATTTTAGGATCAGGACCGGGCATCTCTTTGTACGTCCAAGCAAAGACATCCTTGTACTCAGACAATAATTGAAAGTAATCATTTTCTTCTGAGGGGTTTAGGAATGCACTAACAAAAACTGGCTTGTGTTGATCGTCAGTTCCTAAGTTGATTTCTTTGAGTTGATCAACAGTAGCCTGCCCCCGTCTTCTAGTGTTGGTGGAGCTTTCTCGATATCATCTGGTTGTTCATAGTCAGGTTCCTCTTCAACAGTGATATGGTATGAAGTAACACAAGACGATTCGCCAGTGCCTTCTATTCTATCCACTTCTGCTGATTGATTAGTAAATACAATGGTTCGCCTTCGAGCTTTCAATGTAACATCATTGGTGACATCTATCTCTGTCTTACGTTTCATTCGCGAAGGCACTAGGCTCTGAACCTCACTATTATTCACCATGTCGATGTTAGCTTCTTTTGACTTCACAATCTTGCTGTTTTTTAGTGGTGCATCATGGATATTACCAATTCGAGAAAATACTGACTTTCGAGATTGAGGTTGTGCAGATTTTCTTCCTTGGTCATGAAAGCTCATTCTGTTAAAAATAGAGGTACGAGGCAAATTGCTGATATGAGAACTTGAAACATTTGATTCTCGGCTTGACAACCTGTTGAATACAGATGTTCGATCGCATGGAGCTCTTATACGGTCAAAGACTAATTTTTGATGCCCAGTCTGCTGATCTTGTTCATCCTCAACTTCTTCAAACCCAATGTATGAGGTGCTTGACTTCTTATCCCTCTTTGTGATTTGAATTCGAAGTGGCTCAGAAGCTACGAAACCGAGACCAGACTTAGGTGAAATGATTATATGCCCTTGATCTTTCAACCTCTTCTGTGTCTCATTGAGGCCATGTACCTTCTCACCGGTGACCTCAGCATTCAGTTTTCCAAGGCTTGCAGGATTTGTAAAATCATACCCCGACTTAGCCAAGAGTTGGTATGCTTTAGGATCGAATCCTTCGTCGGTCCTTTGTTTTGGAAGTGGTAAATGATCAACCATAGATTGAGAAGGCCGCACGAACCCTTTTAACGGAGACTTGGAAGGCGAAGACTTCTGAATCTTTGGGAGAGGAAGAGTTAACTCTCCTTTAAGCTTTTGCATATCTTCTTTTTCCTTGGTTTGTGACATCTTTAATTTAAATTCCTTAGTTTCAATTATCTCGATAACAGGTGCTTGCCCTTCTTGTCGCTGAGATTTTGGAACATACTTTAAAATAGGTTTCGTCCGATGTGCTTTTATCGAGACCCCTCGCGTTTTAGCTACCTTTACAATGTCTGTCACCGAAACGTCTAGTGGATCACTTAATGCTTCTTTTGCTTTTGTAGATTGAATCTCTTGTGTAGACGGAAGGCTTGGGATGGGCACTTCTGAAGGTGTATCATGATCGATATAGAACTTGGCATCGGCAAAATGAGATTCTGCCTCTGTAAATGGCTTATGATCAGCCACAACCGTTTGTACGCCATTTTTGTAGAATTTGAAGCACTGATGAAGAGTCGATGGAATGACGCCATTACTATGTATCCAAGGCCTTCCCAACAACAAATTGTAGGACGTCTTTGCATTAATCACATGGAATAAGGTTTCAGCTTGGAGCTCGCCAATAGTTAGCTTTGCCCGAATCATGCCGATAGCTCTCTGTCCTCCTTGGTTAAAACCTTGAATAATAAGACGGCTACGCGATAACTCGTCAATTGTGATGCCAAGATTTTTCATCGTAAATTTTGGCATTAGATTCACCGCCGAGCCACCATCAACAAGAATACGAGTAACTCTTCGTTCTTTTATGTAACCGGAGATGAAGAGAGGACAATTGTGCGGCTTCGAACCCAACTGAAGATCCTCGTCCGTGAAAACAATTGGTGCACAACATGACTCAAACGTACCTCTGACCACTTCATCATCATCAGATTTTTCAATGATGGCTGTATTATGGTTCTCTACAGTATGGACTTCATCTTGATCCTCGTTCTTCTCATCATTAAGGCTTGTTTTCTTAGTTGAAACCATGTAAGTTGTTTCAACTTCGTCATTTAGGTATCCTTTTGGAAAGAACTCTTGCAAAGTAATAGGCTTCTGACTCTTTTTGCTTATAGAGGTGTGTTTAGTTGACTGTGTCTTCTTGACCCATTTTTTGTTATGGCCAGACTGTTTATGGTGATATTGGGGTTTCTTCTTCCTTTGCCCTCTGTCAGAATAATTAGTCTGAAAAATATCAGCTTGTTGCTTCCGTGGTCTCTTTCTTGTCACCAGAGTCCATCCTTCTTCATCATCCTGAGGAAAAACCCTTCCAAATGTTGAAATGTCCCGTACACTCCCTTAGCCAATATAGATTGGGATTGGTTCCAATGAACCAAACTGGATAGTTGTGCAAGATACCTCCGAAGTTAAAGGTTGAGAATGACCACTCCCCACGACAGAGGTTGTCAAAGTAGCAGTTGTATGATTTGAAGTTACAACTTCGTCTGTATCCAACAAGATTTTTCCTTGTTTTGCCAGATTCATCACCACCTCCTTGAAGATAAAACACTTCTCAATTGGATGACTGATAATGCGATGATATTTGCAGTATTTTGGATCGTTGATACGTCCCATCTCTGGAGGACGTTTGCATTCAGGGAGTTCTATAACTTTACTTTCAAGTAAACATTCCAAGATGCTAGGAACATCAGAATCGGGGAAGGGGTATTCTTTCTTCTCTAACTCCTTTAGCGTAGGACGCTGTCTCTCCCTCTCTTGAAACTGGCGAGGCTTTTTATCATCCTTCTTGTCATCTTTAACAGATATCTTAATTGGGGTGGTTGAGATAGCCATTGAATCTTTAGCCGCATTTTTTGATGACTTGTCGCCCTTCTTCCAGTCCTTCTTATCTTTGCGTGGTTCTATAGTCATGGGACTTTTGCCGTCATGGGATTTCATACTGATCTCCATGTCATGGGCACACGTAGCCAATTCCTCAAATGTGCGAGGTTTTATGCCTTGCAGAATGTAGAGCAGGCCCCAATGCATTTCCTGCATACACATCTCCACAGCAGATACTTCTGACAAACGGTCCTTGCAGTCAAGACTGAGGGCTCTCCACCGATTAATGTAGTCGATTACAGGCTCATCCTTCCATTGCTTCGTGTTAGTCAACTCTATCATACTAACAGTACGACGAGTGCTATAGAACCTGTTCAAGAATTCTCGTTCCATCTGGTCCCAACTATCAATTGATTCTAACTTTAGGTCAGTGTACCACTCGAACGCATTTCCTTTAAGGGACCGGACAAACTGTTTGACTCATAAGTCCCCCTCTGTTCCGGCATTGTTACAAGTCTCGACAAAATGGGCAATGTGTTGCTTGGGGTTACCTTTTCCGTTAAATTACTGAATCTTCAGAGGTTGGTATCCTACATGCATTCTCATACTGTCGATTCTCCTTGTATAGGGCTTTGAGTACATGAGAGTGCTCTGTGAGACACCACCATATTGAGCTCAGATTGTATTCGTTATCATATCTTGCAATTGTTCGACAGATAATGGAGAGACTGAAGACGAGGTATGATTGGTTTGACCAGTCGCCTGTTCTATCCCCGACGTCTGGTTTTGACTGGTCGCTTGTTCTGTCATCGGCGTCTATTTGGGATTCTCCCTGTGAGTACCTTGTGCTGTAGAATTAGGATTCTCCGTTAGTATTGCTGTGGAAGATGTAGGTTTCCCAGACGGTGGTGGTGTGAAAGTTGCACGATTCCTGGATGGCATTGGTGTTTCACCGAAGGTCTGAACTTCCAATTTATTCATTAGTGTAGCGATTTGCAAGTCCTTTTCTTCAATAGTCTTTGTGAGGTTCTCAATGGAATGAGCCATAGTTGCTAGTTGTTCCTCCACTGTAGTAGCTCCAGTCATCATTGCAGCAACCACATCTGAGTATGATAGGCCTTGAGAATCCACGTTCCTTGAAGTGATTGATTGCTCCGAAGTCTGACGTGGTGACTCTGGGGGTGAACTGACACTAGAGTGAGCATCATAGATAGAACGAAGTGAATTTGGTGGTGGAGCCTCCTCTGGAATAATGTCAAGGTTTTTGACATGTTCAGTTTTCACGTTCGCCGGTGTTGCAGGATTAGTGTCACCACATCTTGCTGAAGTTTGAATGACGCCATCGCCTGGGACTTGCTACGTGTCACAGGGCCCGTCAAGGTACTTCCATCGCTTAATTTGGTCTTCGTGCCATTTTTCATGGTGGCTTTAGCATCGACTTTTGCAATAGCGATGTTCTTTTGGGCTTTCTTGTCTGTCTGAATCTTAGGGGGAGCCATAGAATCTGATAGAGAAGAAACTTGATGGTAGGAGAAAGAGATGAGAGGCAAAGGTGGTCCCACCGGGCGTGCCACAAATTTGTACACACAAATTTTGTAAGTCTGCAATAGAAACAAAATATGGAGCAAATAGAATTGTATTAATTTATGAATGTGGAGTACAGTCCTTTGTAATATCTTTTACAAAAAAAAGAATGGTCCTCTGATTCGATCTCCTTGTTTTTGGTTGGTTGGATCCAAGGGCTGCACGAGCTTGTTCTTGAATCAATGTGGAATTTAATGAAGAACGGCACGTTGTTGGATGTGTTTGATGTTCTTCGCTTTTGGGTTTCGATTCTGAATTTGTGTCTGAATTCTGAGTCTTTGGATTTCTGAGTCTCTGAACTTCTGAATTCTGAATTTGTGTTTGAATTTGTAGACTTCTGAATTCTGAATCCTCCCCCTTTTTCTTCCTCCAAGCCTCTATTTATAGGCTTCTTGGATTAATAGGATGATGACACGTGTCATCTCCTGATAAGGAAAAAAAACTATAATTGGGCCGGGCCGGATATATTATGATAATTATCCTTAAAAATAATTATTCCAAATATATTTTATTAGGAATAATTATTCTTTTTATTTGACCATCTAGACTCTAGACTGGGCTTAATTAAATAATTTAAGTGGACCATACTTGGGCCAATTAAATAACTTAATTAAACATTGGGCCCATATTTAATGGGTCCATTTGTCCAAATTAAAGTTCACTAAAATTTTAGTGTCTACAGTCCTTTTAGGGGACATTGTTATAGGTGTGGAGAATATGGGAACTCTGCCAAATGGTATTCCAAGATGATTCCAAGAAGGTTGGGCAACAGGGATAGAGACAACATTTACCTAAACCTGTTCCACGGGTCCCACGTGGTGGGGTCAGAATTATCCAGTTTTATCATCAATTTCGCTATCACTAGGCAACCCTCGCAATGATTGTATTACAGTTAGGTGTATGATGTTATGACTTATGATGCACAAAATTTTAGGCCATTAAGGGTATGATTCCTATACATGATAGACTTTGTAGTGTTTTGTGTGATATGTGTACTTTACTTTTATGTGTATTATGAACTTTTGTTATTTTATTCGGTTGGTTACATAACTATGTTATCGATCACCTAGTATTTCCATACTATTGTGGGTTAGCACTGTCTTACATGAGTGTTATGAACATATGGCCATAGAGATTGGTAGAGATAGATTTCTAGCCAATCTATTGGTTTTGGGCATGAGTGTGTACGAGGTATTACCTGGGATGGATTAGTTACTTCATTTCCAAGCTCGGGTAAATTGCCACAATGGGATTGTTGTCATTATTATCGGGTTAGGATATGTACCTTGTTACTATGCCACAACCTAATGGTGGTTTAACATGTTTCATTTTCATGAGGGAGTGGTCTAAATAAAGACCACCATAACGCACGATAGCCTATCAGTAGTACAAGAGTTGTAACACGTCTTTTAGGAGATTCCACAGTTGCCATCAAGTCAGAAGATAAACTTCATTATTAGTTAGTTTTGCATATTTCAATCATTGCAAAAGTACCTATTAGAATGGCACCGTATGGAGATGATAAAGCTGAAAGATCAGAATCAACACTTTTTTATTCAAGAATATATTCACGAAGTACTTCATTATGAGAAATGCCGGTGTTGCACGTGGAAAGGGAAATTAGGTTTCTTCGCTTTTGAATCATTAGAAAGAGTTATTTTTAAGGTCACAATTCGCAACAATTATATGTTTCTAGGTAATTAATGACTTATTTGATTAATGGAGTGGTTCCATATTCTTTTTGGAGATAGACTTGAAGTCTGATTGGCATTTGCTTATGTTAAAGAACAGGGTGTGTCAAAGACAAGATTTTGAAATCGATCACTTATATAACAAAAAAGGGTGCACGTTTGTATGGAATGATCGTAGTTAGTTGATTTTCGATGCATTTAAGCATGAGTTGGCTCTTATTATTGTTTTAGCTGCTTTCTAAAGCCGAAATTGGTCTAAGATTTCAATTAATACTTCTTTGCAAGGTTATGAGGAGTTTAGTTTATGGGCTTATGAATTGCGAGCTTAATGACTTGACCCATGATTTGGAGTTCGCAATAGTGGTATCGCCTTACGTGTTGAGAAACGTTACTTGCGAGGGAGCTTATAGGTAGTTTAATGCTCACCATAGTTCATAGTTTCGATTCATATAAAGGAAGTTGATTACGAGACATCATAGATAGATGGAAGTTGTGAAAGATTTTCACTTTTCACCAAGTATCATCTGGTGGAATCAAATGTGGAAGTAGATACTCATCTCAATAGCCAATACAATGATAATATTTTAGTCATTTGATGAGTTATCAGTTGAGTTTATGGTATGTGTAGTAATGACACCTGCTAATGTTAGGTTCAAGGCATCTCAACTTAATACGATTTGGAGTTGACCTTAGGATAATGGTGGAGTGGAAATGGGAATATATTTGCATGGACGATATGGAGAGATTATCTATGTAATGACCCAAACTTGGGGGTCCGGATCGCTAACTGGGTCCTAACCGGACCTGGGAACACACAAGGGTACTATGGTCATTTTGTGTGAGGAAGATGGATAATTTGACTTTAAGTAAGTCTAAATGGGTAAGGCACTAACTTTGGACTCCCTTGAGCCACACATCACACGAACGGGATAAAGGAAAATCGGGATCATACTTGGGGTTATCATAGCATTTAGTTCACAAAATCAATCTCCATAATAATATTTAAGCATTTCAACATAAGTGCATTGAATGCAATGCAATGCCCCATATTTTCCCACCTTGGTCTCAATCGACCCCAACTTGGCCTTTACCGGCCCTAAACTCACATTTTGAAAACCACTAATCGACTTTACCGAGGCGAGAATGATAACTATCCCTGGTTCTAAATCCGGCAACCATTTGGGGCCTAGTATGAACTTTTTTCATGTCTTAAACCGGCACGCACTCCCTCTAGATTGAATTAGCACCAAACACGTGAAATCCAGTTCCTTTTTATAAAAATCCTTTCAAAACCCTTTTTTTATTCCCTTTTCCCCCCATGCCATGCATATGCCTCAATCATATCATTTGACTTCATTTTCATCAAAATAGAAACAATGGGATAACCATAATATTCTCTACAACATAATCATGACATGGCATTTTCAAGAATCAAATACAAGCATGGCATGCTTCCACAAAAGGAGTACAGCCTTAGTATTTTACTATCATTTAGTTGTAAGTATGCTCTTCAATTAAACCATGGAAACACAAACATACTAGCATATTGAACTCAACATAAAATGATACATTTACATCACATAAGCATGCTTTAGATGCAAATCATCTCAATTAAACCAACACTTAGCAATTAGCATGAAATGACAATCTTTCAACACATATAAACTTACTTTCTCATACATCAACATGTCAACATCCTCTTTTTCATAACTTTACATTAAAAAGTATTAATAGAAGCATTTAAAGCATTTTTAACTTAATGCTTAGAAAGGCAAAGTTTGAAGGCTTAGAAAACCCCTACCTCATGTGTGCTAGCTAAACATGCCCTTAGCCAAGCCGCACAAGCCCTAAGACCATCCCTAAATCTCGAATCCCTCCAAACCCATGCATGAATAGTGTCAAATGAAGCTCTTGACAAGTGAAACCAAACTCTTTCCTTGCCCATCATCAAAATCTCACCTTAAACCTCTCAAATTTGGCTTTAAAGCATGGAGGTATATACGTGCATATATATATATATATATATATATATATATATATATATGAGAGAAGGAGAAAGTTAGATAGAGAGAGAGTGTGTGTGTTTGGCCAAATGAGAGGAAGAAGGGGGAGTGTGGCTCTCCTTGAGCCACTTGTCAACTAAAGGTTGGTTCCCTATTTTGGTAAAGTTACCAACACACCCTTAGTCTTTCCATGCATTCCCTTCCATGTCCCACAAAATATCTCCTCTAATATATAGATATAGGTGTATGTATATATGTGCAGAAAGACCACAATGCCCTTCACTTAAAATGGCAAAATCGGGGAGAAGTTCCCAAGCCTGGAAATCATCCCAACTTCCAAAAAAATTCTAAAATCAATCCCGCTACCTCTAATTGACTTAAAATAATTAAAATATACTTCTAAAACTCTCGACTCAAAAAAATGACCAAAACGACCCTCGGGATCCACTTGACACGCAAAACGAGGCACGAAAAATAAATCAAAAAAATTAAAAAAATCCGGGACATAACAATCTACATTGAATCAGAATTATAATTTCATTTGAGTCATGAGTGGTGGATTGACCAAGTTCGCTGTTTTTATGTTACTTCAAGTAGTGTTCACCTTAGACCTTTATACTAGCTTTACATTGCAAAAATGATGAAATTCTATAGTATGATAAGAATTCCTATTTTGGAAAGGTCCCTAGTAGACTCGTGAGTATAGAGTATATTTTAGCACTGCTTCATATCCCTAATAGATGGACGGATCGAGAGAGTTAATCGAATTTTGGAGAATATGCTTAAGGCGTATATCCTAGACTTTGCAGACCAATGGAAGTATTCACTTATCTTTTCAAATTTTGCCTATGGCGATGATTGGTAAAAGACTATTGGGTAGTAACGTTTGAGTTATTATATAATAAATTGCGCATATATCTTATTTGTCGGTTTATATTGGAGATAGAGTTGTATTATCGGATCTTGACTTCATTACGGATAGGTCAGAAAAGATTACTCTTATTTAAGAGTATACTGTCCCGAGAAGGCAAAAAAACTTTTTTCTTTTTTAATAGTTGAACTCGTATATTAGAGTTTGCATATTGAGAATCGGTTTACTTGTAGTGTCTCTCATGAAAGGAGCAATGCGGTTTGGAAATGAATGGCAATAGTTACCTTGTTATGTAAATTTTACATGATTTTGTTTATTGATTGGGGAAATAACCTATAGGTTGGCGTTACCAAATCATTTGCATTGTGTGCTTAGTGATTTTTCGTGCATATATTTTGCGAAAATTTGTAGAGATGTGAAATGTTACCAACATATAAATGTTGGATGACGAGTAGAAACTGCGTACTATGATAAATAGTTATTTGTTATGTTTGTGTTTAGTGGAGCCAATATTATGAGGCCGAGTCCACTTGGGAACAGAAAATGAATTTAGAAAAATAATTCAAAGTTTTTGTGAATTTCGAGAATGTAATTCCTTTGTTAAAGGGAATAATGTAATACTTCTAATTTTTAGAGGTTTATTTTATTTAATTTAAGTGCTTTAATTGGGTAATTAATTAAATTTTTTGTGTAATTGATTCGGTGTAATTTAATGCAAATTGGTTATTTAGTTGTTTATCATGTTTGTATGTTTATTTGTAAATTTATTTGTGATGTGCTTGTTTCTATGTGGATGATAAGTGTTTTGTTCCTTGTGTTTGTGTGTTTAATTGATTAATTGGTTACTTCAGTGTTTAGTTGTTAACTTAATTATTTTCCTTATTATTTTATTTAATTTTAATTAGCAATGTATTGGGTTTAAAAGTTGGGCCAAGGTTTGGACTTGGATTGAGGGAGTTGAAGGCCTTGAGACATTAGGCCTAGTTATGACTATTATTAGAGGCCCATTGTTAGATATATATATATATATATATATATATATATATATATATATATATATATATATATGTACACGTATGATATAGATAAATGTATATTACATGTTTATTTAATTATTGTTTTTATTATTTATGTTTTCTGACTTGAAGTAGGATTAGGACAAGGATTGTATATGGGTATTTATATATATTGTAGTTCAATAGGAGGTTTTTTTTTGTAGCTTTAGAAGTGAGAATAGTGAGAGGCAGAGAGAGGCTGTGAGAGAGAAAGACGACAATGAGGGCTTTAGAGAGAAAAAAGAAGGCAGACGAGACCAAGAGAGCAAGAAGGGGAGGACGAACCCAAGGAAAAGAAGGGAACTTGACTAGAATGAAGGAACGACGGCAACCCGAATGCTACCGGATTTGGAGAAAAAGACCAGAGAAGTTTACAGTTTGATTTTCAATTTGAAAATCCTAAGGGAGTTATTTTTTACTTTTTCCCTTAAAATCCATAAACTATGCACTACCTCTTAGAGGTTTAGGGAATTAATTCACAAAATTAAAATAGGGTTCTATGATATTTTACATGAATGAATTGAAACTGATATGCATATTTTATGTATGTGTGTGTGTGTGTGTGTGTGTGTATATGTCTATATATATATATAAATATGTGTAATTCCTTGAATTGATGCGTTAATTATATGTTTTAATTGTAAAAGCATGTAAAAATATATATAATATAAATTATTGGGGATTGATTGGAACGTAGTGCACAGGCTTAGGACCTAAAACAATGGAGTTGCAGAGTTGGAGACTGAAATTGCAAAGGAGGAAGAAGAAGTTTTTGGTTGACGTGTGTAGACACTAAAATTTAAGTGGACTTTGATTTGGACAAAAGGACTCATTAAATATAGGCCTAATGTTTAATTAAGTTATTTAATTGGTCCAAGTTTGGTCCACTTAAATTATTTAATTAAGCCCCGTCCAGATGGTTAAATGAAAAGAATAATTATTCGTAATAAAATATATTTGGAATAATTATTTTTAAGGATAATTATCCTAATATATCCGGCCCAGCCCAGTTATGATATTTTCCTTATCAGAGAGGACACGTGTCATCATCCTATGGATCCAAGAAGTTTATAAATAGAGGCCTGGAGGAAAGGAGAAGGGACACAAAGTCAGAATTCAAAAATCTGGAATTCCAGAGAGAAATACAGAAACTCTCATCTCCAACATCCAAACCCAAAAGCGAAGAACACCAAGCACATCAAATCGTGCCGTTCTTCATCAAATTCCACGGTGATCAACAATAAGTGTAGCCAAAGACGTGCCGTCCTTCATCAAATTCCACGGTGATCAATAACAAGCACAGCCAAAGACGTGCCGTTCTTCATCAAATTCCACGGTAATTCAAGATCAAGCCTATGCAGCCCTTGGATCCAACCAACCAACAGAAAAAAGGAGATTTAATCAGAGGATCAGTTCTTTCTTTTTGTAAAGAATATTACAGAGGATTATACCTTAATTTCTCAAATTAATAAAATTATATTATTTGCTCCATCTTTTGTTTCTCTTGCAGACTTACAAAATTTGTGTGTACAAATTTGTGGCACGCCCGGTGGGATATCCTTTGCCTCTCATATCTTTCTCCTATTAACAAGTTTCTTCTCTATCCGACTCTATGGCTCCCCCTAAGACTCAGACAGATAAGAAAGCCCAACAGAACATCGCTACCACAAAGGTCGACGCCAAAGCCACCATGAAAAATGGCACAAAGGCCAAATCAAGTGATGGAAGTACCTTGGCGGGCCTTGTGACACATACCAAGTCCCAGGCGATGGCTTCATCCAAACATCAGCAAGACTTGGTGAAAACCAATCCTGCAAAGCCGGCAAACGTGAAAACCCAACATGTCAAGAACCCTTACGTTGTTCTAGAGGAGATTCCGCCACCAGATTCACCTCATTCCATCCATGATGCTCGCTCTAGTGTCGGTTGACCCCCAGAGTCACCACGTCAGACTTCAAAGTATTCAATCACTTCAAGAAATGTAGACTCTCAAGGCCTATCATACTCAGATGTGGTCGCTGCTATGATGACTGGAGCTGCCACGGTGGAGGAATAACTAACAACTATATCTCGTGCCATTGAGAACCTCACAAAGATTGTTGAAGAGAAGGATTTACAAATCGCTACACTGATGAACCAATTGGAAGTTCAGACCTTCGGTGAATAACCAATACAATCTGGGTATCCTACATCTTCCACAGCACCGCTAACTGGGAATCGTGCAACTTTTACACCACCACCGTCTGGGAATCCTCCATTTTCCACAGCAATGCCGACGGAGAATCTTAATTCTACCACACAAGGTACTCGCATGGAGGACCCCAAACAGACGTCGATGACAGAACAGGTGGCTAGTCAAAACCAGATGCTGGTGACAGAATAGGCAGCTAGTCAAACCAATCATGCTTCTTCAGTCTCTTCATTATCTGTCACACAATTGCAATATATGATAACGAATACAATTCGAGCCCAATATGGAGGCATCTCACAGAGCACTCTCATGTACTCAAAGCCCTATACAAGGAGAATCGACAATATGAGGATACATATAGGATACCAACCTCCAAAGATTCAGCAATTTGACGGAAAAGGTAACCCCAAGCAACACATTTCCCATTTTGTTGAGACTTGTAACAATGCCAGAATAGAGGGGGACTTACTAGTTAAACAGTTTATCCGCTCCCTTAAAGGAAACGCGTTCAAGTGGTACATCAACCTAAAGTCAGAGTCAATTGATAGTTGGGACCAAATGGAACGAGAATTCTTGAACAGGTTCTATAGCACTCGTCATACTATTAGTATGATAGAGTTGACTAACACGAAGCAATGGAAGGATGAACCTGTAATCAACTACATTAATCGTTGGAGAGCACTCAGTCTTGACTACAAGGACCGATTGTCAGAAATCTCTACTGTAGAGATGTGTATGCAGGGAATGCATTGGGGCCTTCTTTATATTCTGTAAGGTATAAAACCTCACACATTTAAAGAATTAGCAACATATGCCCATGATATAGAGATCAGTATGAAATCCCATGAAGGCAAAAGTCCCGTGGCCATAGAACCACACAAGGATAAGAAAGAATGGAAGAAGGGCGATAAGTCGTCAAAGACCACTGCTAAAGATTCCATGGCTATCTCAACCACCCCAATCAAGATATCTGTTAAAGATGATAAGAAGGATGATAAAAAGCCTTGCCAGTTTCAAGAAAGGGAAAGACAGCGTCCTACGCTAAAGGAGTTAGAGAAGAAGGAATACCCCTTCCCCGATTCTGATGTCCCTGGCATCTTGGAATGTTTACTCGAAAGTAAAGTTATAGAACTCCCTGAATGCAAACGCCCTCAAGAGATGGGATGTGTCAACAATCCAAAATACTGCAAATAGCATTGTATTGTCAGTCATCCAATTGAGAAGTGTTTTATCTTCAAGGAGGTGATGATGAATTTGGCAAAACAAGGAAAAATCTTGTTGGACACGGACGAAGTTGTAACTTCAAATCATATTACTACTACTGTGACAACCTCTATCATGGGGAGTGCTCGTTCTTAACCTTCAACTTCTGAGATATATTGCACAACCATCCAGTTTGGCTCATTGGAACTAATCCCCATCTCTCTTGGCAAAGGGAGTGCACTTGACGTTTCAACCTTTGGAAGGGTTTTTCCTCAGGATGATGAAGAAAGATGGACTCTAGTGACAAGAAAGAAACCACGGAAGCTGTAATGACCCAATCATTTGCCTTCCTTTCCTTTTTCCTGAAATTTTACGAATAAAATTTTTTCGTTTAATTTTCTTTTCTGAGCTCTGTTTCATGTTGCTTAGTGTCATCTCGAGTGCTCGAAATTGGTTCCTGAGACTCTTTTCCATGGATTGACAACTTCCTTTAAGGACCGAGTCATTTTCACATTTTTCGTTTTTCGACAGTATTCACTTTTTGTCATTTTCCCTATTTCGTCCTTTTTCTTATTTTGTCTTTTCCACGTTTGACACTTTGTTGGCGTAACCACACTTCTTGTGTTCGGAGTTGGTTTTTGACTTCATGTATCTCCATCTTGAGTGGTTTCCACGAAATACGTATCTTTACTTTTGCAAGAAAGTACTCTGGTTGCTCCCGGTGTCCATAGGGGCATGGATGCAAAGTTCTTTGAAATTATTTTCTTTTCTTGGGATATTTTTCGTAAATATCTTTTGAAGATATTTTATTTTAGGGGTTTTTAAGAAAATATTTTTGGAATATATTTTTATTCTGGGCCATAAGTGCAGTTTTCACTTTTTGGAGGGGCCATTGTGCAATTAATGAGAGTTATTGCAAAATGTCTTGTTTGAGCCTGGATCCTCGTACGGGATTCATTTTCACATTTCGTCGAGTTATGTACTCTTGGAATTTCCTCCTGGTCGATGTTTTCCAGTTTCAGGGTTTCCGGCCCCAGTTTGCGCCAAACTTGTTTTGGGCATACCTTCCTGCTCGAGACTCAGTTTTCAACACCATTTCTTCTGTTGTTCATATTTTATCATTTTGAATCTTTTTCGTTCACAAAGTTCTACCATTTGAGCACGTTTGCTCAAATTTTATTTTTCGGACCCGAGAGGGCCCGTACGGGGCACTTTTTGAGATTTCTATAAAGGGGGGGTGAGATATTTCATTTTTCATCTTCTCCCCTCTTCATGCACGACCTGGAGCTCCCATGGCAGCCCAAGGGGTGCTGCCATCTTCTCTCTCCTCTTTTGGTTCACTTTTCCTTGATGGAAAGTCTTCGGCCTTAACGTTTGTTGTTCCCCTCACCGTGTTCTACCTTTCCCCCTTATTAGAATTCAGTTTTGACCATTTCTTGAGTTTGGTTTTGAGGTCAAGTTATGATTTTGATGGGGCTTTGATGGGGGTTATGTTCATGGCGTTGTCCCCGACAAAACCTAGTAGTTTCGTCGGATTCGGAGCCGTTCCATTTTGATGGCTTTTGAGATTTTCATCTCAAAATGAGGTAGGGGATGTTTTAGGTTTAAATTCTTGTTATATAGCATGCTTGTGATGCTTATACTACTTGTTTGCATGATTAAATATAAAATCTAGAGATTTTATTATTTATTTTTCTTGTACGGGATCTAATTTTCTCGGTTGCTCATGACTTGGTTTAAACATGTAGCATGATTTTATATTGCCCCTTGATATGCTCATTGTCGTGTATTAAAATTGGAACATTTGAATAAGTATTAAAGATTTTATTTAATATTTATCTTAGGTGAAAGATTAATTCACATGGCCTTAACTAGCTTAAAATCAATATGTGTTAGCATATTAAATTAGGCCTTAGCATACTTTCCAACATAGTTGAATTTGAAAGTGATTGGAGGTGTTTTGAAAATTAGTAATTATTAATTAATTTGATTAATTAATTTACCCCAAGTGCACTATTCACTCTATTTAAATTCCGACTTGATATTCTTGATTTACATGCCATATAGTTTTACATATATTTGATTTAGAATATTTGATTAGGTTTTGAAACCTTTTATTTAATTAAATTCCATGTTTAAGATTTAATCCTCATGGTGATATACAACTTGGAATTATATTATGGCATGCTAGAAAATTAAGTTTTGGTATGGTTGTTCTTATGTATTAAATTGAAATTTATTGCATGAGAATTGCAACTTTTGTTTTATATTTAACTTTAGTGAAGGTTTAATTCGCATGGTCGTAAATTGAATGAAATAAACTTGTAATGTGATATTACATTAGTCCTTGGCATGTTTTTCAAAATAGGTTAATTTGAGAGCATTTGGTTAAGTTTGAAAATCAAGAGATTTTAATTAAAAGAATTAATTAAAATCTATTTTGTGGTCCCATTAGCTTAATTAAGGTTTTAACTTGATATTTGTATTGGCCATGACTTGTTTACTAGTATATATTAATTTGGGACTATTAGAAGTTGTTTTGGAACCTTGGTAATTAAATTAGCATGATTTAATTAAAGTTCTACTTTGTTGTTCCAACAACCTAATTGAGTTTTAGAATGGATATAGGTGATGACCATTCCATGTCCTTTAACATGTATTAAATTGAGGTTATTTGGAATTGAATCGGAATCTAGAGAATTTAATTGTGTTTATCTATTTAAATTCTAACAATTTGCTCCATGATCTAGTTGTGTTTTAGAAGTGGTTTCTATATTCAAATCATGGACTTAGACTTGTTGTATATTCATTTGGTTATGTTTTGAACATTGGATAACAGAGTTGTTATGTTTGTATTTGTGATAATATGTTTTCCTTATTGAATATATTGTTGCCTTGTGTAATGATTTACACACTTCGTGTTTAACATCTTTCATGCATAGCGTGTAACGAATCGCACACTGAAGATTCGACATTCATCATATCATATTAGTTGTGGATTTAGAGCATGTATTGTATAGGTTTCCAAATTTGGTTGTGCTTAGTAGATAGATGATTATCTTGCATATTCCTGTTGATATATGCGTTGTTGCACAACTTGTTGATTTTGGAAACTTGGGGATGTCGTTGTTTGATTATGGCTCGGACGTGGTTCTAGTACGGGGGATAGTCCCTCTATATGGTCTAGTGCGCACATAGGGAGGTTACCCATGGGCTAGTAACCCTAAAGTAACTATGTTGTCGGTCTGATCCGGCGTGACGTCCGAGTATCCACTTTGTTTGATTTCGCATTTCATTTTCAAGTTGATAACTAGATGATGTTGTAACTTGTTGTTTCTTATTTGTCGTTCCATTTTAAGTTACATGATGTTAACTTTGCGAAATTGTGCTTTATACGTTGTATTGGAAGTTCCAATGTTGGTTAAATTGCATCGATATTGAAAATTGTGTTTTGATGTTCTAACAAAGCTTAGGATTGATCCTATTGATTCATTTATAACTTAGACGTTAGGTGGCATGACCCACTTCTATTGTTTTCGTGCTTTAGATTTCAAGCTGATAGCTTTAAGAAATTGTATTTTGTTGTCTTGTATAATATGTTTTTATGTGGTTAGATTGCATTGAAGTTGTAAATTGCGGTTTGATTATTCAGCATGGCCTAGGATAATTCCTTAGACTTATTTAGAACATAGACGTCAGGTGACATGATCACTTTAGTTGTTTCTATATTCGAGATTGCAAGTTAATACCTTTAAGAACCTATATCTTGTTGCTTTGTATAACGGGCTTCCATATTGTTTAAATGGCATAGATGATGTGATTTATGCTAGAAACACTCTAAGGTAGCTTAGGATGCTCCCTGAGTCTCATTTCGATATAGACGTTAGGTGGCATGAACCCCTTTAACATGTTTCACCTTAAGGTGATAAATTTGTAAAATGCTAGGTCGATGCATGCTCATCTCCTACGAGTAGCTTTATGTTACTCACCCCTACGATACTGGGGCATATTTCAGGTACGAAGACTTGGTTCGTGACGCCTATCATTCCTTGGATGTCGTGTAGCTTTCAAGTTTCCATTTCATGCGAATATTAGCATGAAATGTCATTTTGTAGACTTATATGTCAAAATATGTATATTTGATTCCATGTATGTAATGTGTACTTAAGTACACTTCTTTCAATGTATTTGATATGTATGAGATGAGGCCAGAGGCCAATGAACATTATATTGTATTCTATGTACTTTTTAACTTCATGAAATAATGTAAAAATCTTGAAAAATCGCAAGTCGTTGCTTCATCATGGTTGCATCGGGTGTGAAAATTCCATTCTCATTCTTTCATAGGGTCTCATAAATCATGTTTGAAGTGTGGCCAAGGGCCAAATGGTCATTTGATCCCGTTTTGTATTTTTGGATTCCGAGTTTTCATTCCAAGTTCCATTTTTGCCTTTTTGCCCGTTGGGGGGTCGGATTTTGTATCGGTGGTATTTTTAAGTCATGGATCATTGTAGCACGTCCAAATAGGTAAGTTACGTTTGCGTGTATGGTCGTTTCCGGGCAAAACCTTATCGTTTGTGTTTTGAGCCTCTTGTGAATTCATTTCGCATGTTTTTTACACATTCTGATCTAGGGGCATTATGGACCTTTTACATCAGTTTTATTTTCTTCTTTTGACATGGTTGAATAGAAAACATGATTTTAGGGGGGGTTCTTCTTCGTGTTTTTCCAGAAAATGTCGTCTTGGTACCGGAAATCCCTCGTGAAATTTCAGCTTCCAATTTTCATTTAGCAGCTTTATAACACTCTTGTTCAGTTCTGATCTAGGGGCATTTTGGGAATTTCACAGTGAGTTTTTTTTTTATTCCGTCTGCCAAGTCGGGTAGAAAACTCAATTTTAGGGGGGGTTTCTTCTTCGTGTTTTTCCAGAAAACTTGACCTCCGTTTCAAGCCTTAGTTATGGGCAGATCAAAAAAAATGTAGCAGCAGCCAAGGGCTGCCACCAGCCATGTCTTTGGGTGCCAACATGCGCGCCGGTGGGCTCGCGCATGGGCGCCGTGTGCGCCATGGCCCTCGTGGGGCCGCCGCAACGTCAATTCTTCTTTTGGGCTTTTCTCCTTCGTCCGGACTCCGATTCAAGTGAATTTTTTTTTGAACTTGACCAATTTTTCACTGTCTTTCCAACAGTATGCTCGGTTGCACCTGGTTCTTCTTGGATAATTACTAGTTTGCCCTTAAAGCTTTAAGTGTCCGTTTTTCATCGTCATGCCGTTTCTTCTTCGTCCAGACTCCGAATCATGCGATTCTTAAGTCCATCTTGATTAGTTTTTCGTTGTCCTTCCAGCGGTGTGCTCGGTGGCACCTGAATCCATATTTTTAAAAAATAACTATTTTGCCCCTGGGCGCTTATTTGTCATATTTTGACCTTTTGCTTCCGCATCAGTTCTC
The DNA here is from genome assembly GCF_030987335.1 of Cornus florida. Classification (NCBI taxonomy): domain Eukaryota; kingdom Viridiplantae; phylum Streptophyta; class Magnoliopsida; order Cornales; family Cornaceae; genus Cornus; species Cornus florida. The sequence goes on along the minus strand of NW_026775573.1, from coordinate 72,520,891 downwards.
ATTGAGTTCCATAACCTCATGGAAGGTCACTTTGACTTCTTAGAGTCCTGTTTTCTGTTTTCGCTTCCGCATATCGGATCCGTTATCGGGTCAAATCTTCAGTTCATCACAGGACACGCTGGCCTAAAAACCAGGGTCGTCACAAAAGCAACGAGCTGACATTTTTCAGACTAGTTATTCTGACAGGGGGCAAAGGAAGAAGAAACCTTAATATCACTATAAGCAGTCTGGCCATAACAGAAAATGGGTCAAGAAGACACAGTCAACCGAACACGCCTCTATAAGCAAAAGGATCCAAAAGCCCAGTACTTTGCAAGAGTTCTTTCCAGAAGGATATCTAGATGACGAAGTTGTGACAGCTTACATGGTTTCAACTAAAACGAGGCCCGATGGTGAGAATAGCAAGGATCAAGATGAAGCCCAGACTGTGGAGAATCATGCAAAGGTAGCTGCCATCATTGAAAAGTTTGATGATGATGAAGTAGTTGGAGGTATGCTGGATTCGTGTTATGCACCAATTATTTTCACTGATGAAGATCTTCAGTTGGGTTCAAAGCTGCACAATTGTCCTCTTTTTGTTTCCGGTTACATAAAGGAACAAAGAGTTACTCGAATTCTTGTTGATGGTGGATCAGCGATAAATCTCATGCCAAAATTTATAATGAAAAATTTCTGGCATCATAGTCGACGAGTTATCTCGTAGCCGTCTTATTATTTAAGGTTTTAACTAAGGAGGACAGAGTGCTATTGGCATGATTCGAGCAAAACTAATTATTGGCGAGCTCCACGCTGAAACCTTATTCCATGTTATTGATGCAAAGACGTCTTATAATTTGTTGTTAGGAAGGCCTTGGATACATAGTAATGGTGTCATTCCATCGACTCTTCATCAGTGCTTCAAATTCTACAAGAATGGCGTACAAACAGTTGTGGCGGACCATAAACCATTTACAGAAGTAGAATCTAATTTTGCTGATGCCAAGTTCTATATCGATCATGATACACCTTCGGAAGTGCCCATCCCAAGCCATCCATCTACACAAGAGGTTTAATCTACAAAAACAAAAGAAGCGTTAAGTGATCCATTAGATGTTTCAGTGACAGACATTGTAAAGGTAGCTAAAGCAAGAGGGGTCTCGATAAAAGCACATCGGATGAAACTAATTTTAAAGTATGTTCCAAAATCTCAACGACAAGAAGGGTAGTCACCTGTCATTGAGATACTTGAAACCAAAGAATTTAAATTAAAAATGTCACAAACCAAAGAGAAAGAAGATATGCAAAAGCTGAAAGGAGAGTTAACTCTTCCTCTCACCAAGATTCAAAAGTCTTCACCTTCCAAGCCTCCGTTAAAAGGGTTCATGCGGCCTTCTCAATCTCGGGTCAATCATGGATCACTTCCAAAACAAAGGACTGATGAAGGATTCAATCCTAAAGCATACCAACTCATGGCTACGTCGGGTATGATTTTACAAATCCTGTAAACCTTGGAAAACTGAATTCAGAGGTCACCGGTGAGAAAATGCATGGCCTCAATGAGACACAGAAGAAGTAGAAAGATCAAGGGTATAAAATCATTCCACCCAAGTCTGGTATCGATTTCGTACCTTCTGAGCCACTTCGGATTCACATCACAAAAAAGGATAAGAAGTCAAACACTTTTTACATTGGGTTTGAAGAAGTTGCGGATGAACAAGATCAACAGACTATAAATCAAAAATCGGTTTTCAATCATATTGGAGCTCCATGTGATCGAATATCTGTATTCAATAGGTTATCAAGCCAAGAATCAAATGTTTCAAGTTCTCATGTCAGCAGTTTGCCTCGTGCCTCTATTTTTAACAGAATGAGCTTTCATGACCAAGGAAGAAAATCTCCACAACCTCAACCTCGAAAGTCAGTATTTTCTCGAATTGGTACTATCAATGATGCACCGCTAAAAAGTAGCAAGAGTGGGAAGTCAAAGGAAACAAGCATTGACGTGGTGAACAATAGTGAAGTTCAGAACCTAGTGCCCTCGTGAATGAAACGTAAGATAGAGATAGATGTCACCAATGATGTTACATTAAAAGCTAGAAGGCGAACCATTGTATTCACTAATCAAGCAAAAGAAGTGGAAGACATTGGCGAATCATCTTGTGTTACTTCATACCACATTACTATTGAAGAGGAATGATGAGTGTTGAAAAATGCATATTTAAACCCCTTAAGCTTAGGCATTCTAGTACCTTTATCCATCTTACCTTATCGTTTTAGATTGATTTCGTATTATTTCCATTTTCAGGCACTTATCCCAAAAATAAGCTAACTCAGCCAAATAAGAGCTTAATTGAAGCAATTCTGGGATCAAACAAAGAAAGGAGCAAAGTGGAGAAAGAAGAAAGCAAATGAAGCCAAAGGTGGGAAGTAGCAAAGTTCGATTGATCCAACTTCAAGGTTCGATCGATCGAACAATGATCAATCTCAGCACTTCAAGATAGATCCAAGCCTTGGCCCTAAAGCATAAGTCTAAAAAGTTCGATTGATCCAACACCACTCTTCGATCAATCGAATACTTTTGTCCTTATTCAAATAATTGATCCTATCCACAGCTGTACCACCCATTAACCACTTTTATCCTTTTCCCTAAAATATCTCCCAAAATATCTCAAATTTGTCTTTTTCCAAAAAGCTTAACCAGTTGGATCGATCCAGCCTAAGTTCGATGGATCTCAGCCAGTTCGATCGATCGAACTTCCTCTAGTGCGAAAAAGTTAAATTTTCATCTCATTAAAAGTTGTCCTTTATCCAATCATTAGAGAATATTGTGTGCACGACCCCAACTCATTTTGGGTGTCATTTTGACCTACCTATATAAGGATAAGGATTGCTTTTTACAAAGGGGGAGCCAATATCATTTTCATATCATCTCTTGGAGAGCAAGCTTAGAGGAGGAGGAGGCTAGAGACACCATTGGAGTTCTTCATCAACAAGGAGCAAATTTTAACCATGGAGTTAGCCCTTCAGGGTTGGAGAAACATCACCATGAGTGACTAGACATCCTCTTGGGGCTAGAGTTAGCCCCAAGCATGCTTTCTATATCTTAATCTTATGTATTATTGAAGGATTAGTGTTGTAATTGATGTTTTGACACTTTGATATATATAGATCTTGTTTACTCAATGATTTATGTGGTTAAATACTTCTAATTGATCATTTCATTCTATCCATATGTCTATGTATGCTAGAGTAGATGTTCATGTGCTTGTCTCTAGATTTTGTGTTATTGATGCATGTCTATGTGTATTGATGCTATAGATTTGGAGATTATCAAAACATAGTGCTTAAAGGAATGCTCTTGTGATTCTCTTGATGGTTCATACTTATTCCTTGATGGATTGTGCCTCTCCCCTAGTTTATTTTCATGCTAGTAGTGTAGATGTAGTGTAGTTGTAGTGTAGTGTTAAATGGGACGACAATTTATGCTTGTTGTTTGATGATCCAAGCTTTTGAATACAAGTAGCATATGTCTCTATCCTTGTGTTGTATTTGAATTGTGAGCTTAATGAAAGGATTAATGACTTATTTTGATCTATTGTGCCTTTCACATATTGTTTAGACAATATATGCTTCATTGCTTAGATATATTGTGCCTTTCACATGATGTTTAGACAATACATGCTTAACTAGTCATCCTTGCTTGTTGAATCAACCACACACACACACACCAATATTGCAACACACCATTTGCCCTCATTAGTCACTTGTCAATGGTATAGAAGTGTATTGCTTGGTGGTGATCTCTAAACCCCAAGATCTCACTCTCTTACTTACTCTTGATTACATTATTTTGTTATCACTTAGTTTAATTTAGTTGTTATCTAATCAACCAACTAACCAATTGTTTGATCACTTGACCTACTAGCCCTAATAGCGATTCCACGACATTGTTCGATCCTCATAATCACTTGGGACGATCCCTACTTGCCCTAGCTATATTTATAGTGAAGGTAGTAGTGGATTCTATAAATGTAAAACTCTTGGCCCTCGCCTTAATGCATACTCTCAAACTTGACGGTGGTGTAACAACCCTCACTAAAGGACCACGCCAGTTTTTGGCGCCGTTGCCGGGGATTTGATTGATTAGATTTGGCAACGTCGGATTTATGGAATCAATTAGGATTAGTACTCTTTTAATCGTGTCTTTACTTTATTTTTTTTATTTTTCTTTTTGGTTACTTATTATGTTGTTCTTGCTTAACTAGGTGCATTGTTGGAGAGGAAGCAAGCAAAGGAGCATTCAAGCTAAGCAAGCAGAGAGTAAAAAGCTAAAAATTCTAAAAATTTGACAAGCTAAGCTTTAAATTTAGAGTTGAAGTGCTAAAGGACCTTGGTGAGACTTTCTTTACTCAATCCCTTAGTTAAATCGTCGGCCTGCGTGGAGGCTTGCTTTTAATTGTTCTTGCATCATTGTGTTAAAGCATGGGAGTATAAATTAAGTGTTTGTGGAAGAAGTCTAATAGCATTGTTGTGAAGGCATAGTGTTTGTCATTCTTTGTGCTTGTTGTGTTTTGCATTGTGCATGCATGGACGTCGTTCATTGAGACCAACTCTTGTCCCTCTTGATTTGCATCTTGAATCTATCGTTAGAAATCCTAGGGGAAGAGAAAGTTCAAATAAAACAAATCTATCAATGGATGACCATAATAATGATCATGTTGAGGACCTTGGTTATATAGACCAACAAGGTATCATTCATCCCAATGCGCACAATGAGAACATACAAGTACCATTAGGCATGCCTAGGCCATTCATTCACCAACCACCACAACAACAAGGCCAAGTTCCATATAGAATGCCAAGGCCAATGTATGCTCCACAACCTCCCATCATCAATCAAGGAATTCAAAACCAAGGTGTTCATGTTACACCTCAAGTAGCTAATCCACCTCTTGCTTTAAGAGACCATTATGTGTCTAACGAGTATAATGCACCTACATGCATCCAATTGCCTCCATTTAGAGCACATCATTATGAAATTAAGTCACAAACCATTCAAATGCTTCCTAACTATCATGGACTTCCAAGTGAAGAACCTTACAAACATTTGGATGAGTTTCTTGAAGTATGTTCCACCGTAAAATATACGGACATGTCGGAAGAGGTTTTAAGACTTAAACTTTTTCCATTCACCTTAAAAGATAGGGCAAAGTATTGGTTTAACAATCTTAGGTCTTTTTCAATCACTTCTTGAGCAGAAATGCAACAAGAATTCTTAAAGAAATACTATCCGGTTTCTAAGACCAATGCCATGAGAACCTCAATTCGAGAATTTTCACATGGGGATGGAGAGACATTTCATGAGGCATGGGAACGCTTCAATGAATTGCTTAGGAAGTGTCCACATCATGACATGCCCAAATGACAATTAGTTCAATATTTCTTTAAGAGCTTACCGGACAACTATAAGGGTATGGTTGATGCTTCTATGGGTGGCTCATACATCGATAGGCATGAGGATAACGTGTGGCGTTTTTATGAGAGCATGAGTGAAAATTCTTTGCATAGAACACTATCATCCAAGAATGGTAGAAATTCACAAGGTAGGAAGAGTGTTGGCTTACATCAAGTCGACCATTCAAATGAAATAGCCGCCAAAATGAAGTCTTTATCTCAAAGGTTTGATCAATTTTTGATTAACCAAAACTCGGCGAACCAAGTATCTTCCTTTCCTAACCATTCTCATCGTGCATCAAATGAAACATATATGACTTGTTCTAGTGTTCTTCATTCTACTTCTCATTGTTCTTACGAACAAGTGCAAAATGAACCTAATGAACAAGTCAATGCAGCTTTTGTGAACCAAGGGAACAACCCTTATGGTACTCACTATAATCCAAGTTGGAGGAATCATCTGAATTTCTCTTGGAAAAACCAAGGAGAGGGCTCAAACCCTTCCCAAGGCGGTTTTCAAGGGAAGTACATTCCACCTCCACTTCAAAACCAAGGATCCCAAGGTTATAGACCTTATCAATCACAAGGGAATCAATTTGCTAATTCTCATTTTCCCAACTAATCTTATTCCCAAGGTAATACTAGAAGTCCCACCTTTGAAGAAAAAGTTTTGAATGCTTTGGGCACTTTAGAGGCTAACACTTAATTGCTTCATTCTCACTCTCAATCTATTGCGAAGCTAGAAACCCAAGTAAGGCAAATAGCAAGCACTCTCAATGCAAGAGAGAAGGGAAAGATGCCTATTAATGCCCCACCTAAGCAACAATGTATTGTGGAAACCCATTCCTCATCGGATGGCCACACCATTGAACATGTTAATGCGGCGACTACCTTGCAGAGTGGTAGGATTATGGACAATCAAGTTGGAATGTCCAATGAAGAGAGTGAACCGGTGCAACCTCAAGTTGTCACCCGTCCCGTTTCACATCCGATTCCTCCTTCATTGCATATACATGATCTTGTGAATGAGAAAGTTTTAAAAAATGTGTTTGAAAAAGAAATTTTGAAAAATGATGTTAAAAAGGTTTTGCTGAAAAATGATTTAAAACAAAATGATTTAAAAACTTCTTGTGTTGAAGAGAGTTCAAAAGAAAATTCTGAAAAAGTGTTTGAACCAAAAGTTCCATTTCCGAATGCCTAAAAAGGATCCATTTCAAAAGACAAGAAAAAGGCAAAAACCAATGAAATTATGGAAGTGTTTAGGCAAGTGAAAGTTAATCTTCCATTATTGGATGCAATTAAGCAAATTCTGGCTTATGCCAAATTCTTAAAAGACTTGTGCACCCAAAAGCGGAAGAACAAGAGCCAAGCACCAAGAAAAGTGGTTTTGACCGAGCAAGTAAGCTCAATTTTGCAACATAACACTTTTCCAAAGTTTAAGGACCCTGGTTCACCCACTACATCATGCATTATTGGTGATCATATCATTAATCGGGCGCTTCTTAACTTAGGAGCAAGTGTTATCCTTCTTCCATACTCGGTTAATGTCAAATTGGGCCTAGGTGAATTGAAACCGACGTCAGTAGTTTTGTAACTTGCCGACCGATCCATTAAGAAGCCTAGGGGTATAATTGAGGATGTTTTGATTAAGATTGATAAATTCTTCTTTCCCGTTGATTTCGTTGTCATAGACATGGAACCGGTCCCCAACCCTAAGAGCCAAATTCCCGTTATCCTTGGCCGTCCTTTCTTGACAACCGCTAATGCCAACATCAATTGTAGGACAGGGATAATGAAGATCTCATTTGGCCACATGAAGGTGAAGTTGAATATCTTTAATCCCACACCCAATTCATTTGACAAATATGAAGGAGAGGTTAATGTTGTAGATAAATGTCATAATCTTCAATGTCAAGGAAATGAGCTTTTGTGTAAGACCAAAACTTCCAAATGATCATCTTCAACCTTGCATTCTCAAAATCTTGTTCCAAATTCTTGCTTTGAAAGGGCATGGAAGCCCAAAGGTTGTGATAGCATAGATAAGGGATCAAAAGTTCCTTTTGAGCTTAATCCAACAAGTTCTTTAAAGAACCATTTATCGGGTGGAGTTCAAAGCATCTATCACCCCAACAAGGAAGGGATGCATTATAAGATCTTTGATCTAGGCTAAAAGATCCCAATGTCTTGCTAGAGACGTTAAAGACTAGCAAAGACATTTCGTAGGGTGTCAAAACCCTATTCCTCCCCCATTTCTATCTTAAATTTCATTTCTTGCGAAGTCTAGATACTTATTTTTGGTTCATATGCATTGAAAGGAACTTTGGTGAGGATTGCATGAGCTTTCATGTCATTATTGATCATTCTGCATAGTTCGATCGATCTCAAACCTGAGTTCGATCGATCGAACTCCATTCTGCATCCAACACTTAAAAAAAATTTCGACCGGTAGAAACCTGCATCCAAATCACCTCCTGTCCCATCTTTCGAACTAACTCTTAGATCAATCAAGAGACCTTTGATCCATCCAACTTCCAAGTTCGATCAATCTCATGATTCAACACTTAGAAAAGTTTTAAGCCTGTATCAACCTGCATATTTTACCTCTCTGTCTCATCGATCGAAACATTCCAAGACCGATCAAAAAGTTCTTCGATCGATCCAACTTTCAAGTTCAATCGATCTTCAAGTTCCAACACTTAGCCAATTTTCTGAGCCAAAAACCTGCATATTTTTGCTCTCTGTCTGATCGATCAAACTCTTGTTTCGATCGATCTCAGTTCTTCATTTCATTATTTTGACTTTGTTTTAACTTTTCAAATTTTAAAAATCTAAAAATATTTTCATTTTATTTTATTTTTCAAAAATTCAAAAATATTTTAATTTAATTAGTTTTTAATTATTATCGTTTATTCAATTATTATCATTTAATTATTATCATTTATATATATATTATTCTATTTTATTTTATTTTACAATAATTTTTAATTTAAATTCTGTATTTTTCAAAAATTTCAAAAAATCCAAAAATACTTTGAAGAGAGTTCATCAAAGTTCGATCGATCTTAGTTGAAGTTCGATTGATCGAACTCTGTCAGGAATGTTTTTAAAAATAGAACCGAGGGTTTTCTAAATCGATACCTTAGATCGATCTCACCCTCTCTGCAAACCCTAACCCCCTTCTCTCGTCACCGTCACTGTGCATCATCACCATCACCTTTCCCACCTCCAGTGAACTTTTCAGCGAGTATCTAAGCATTGATCTCTCTCTCCCTTCTCGGATTCATCTTCACTCTTCCACATCTCCACTTCTCTCATCGTTTAAGGTAAGATCCGAGAATGTCCCTCATGATTTAAGCTTCAATCTTGTGCATACATGCTTTATATGTTAAATACATGCTATATACATGACAAAATCCTCCATTGTTGAAGCTTGAAGCATTTGTCTATATATATATATATGTGTATATATATTTTATGATTTGATTCAATTTGGGAGTATGGGCCATGATTGGGTGATGGGATTGGATGATTTGATTTGTTGATGGGCCCATGAACACTTTTGTGTGGGCCCCGTGCTTCCAAAGTCATAGATCTATGACCTTTGAGTTTTCATCATCACACAGTTCGATTGATCGAACTTGTATCTCAGATCGATCTTGAGAGATCGATCGAACTCATGTCCCCAATCGATCGAAGTTGGGAAATTGATCTCACTTATTTTTGATTGATCCAACTTTTGTGATCGATCTCACTCCTTTTTATGATCGATCGAACTTCATAGATATCACATACACACTTCATTCATCATATCTTATGTTCATGGTATCTCATATTTACCCAATGCCTGTGATATTACACATTGGATGCATTTCATACTTACATTGTTTAGCATGTTTCATATCCTGCCACTTGCATAGATTCATGTCATATTTGTTTTGTCTATTGTACTTGACATACATGTTTCTATATCACGCTTAAAATTTCTTACTCTGGTACTAACTCCCATTGCAAGTTTTTCTTTTTCTTTTTGTAGGCCATGGTTAAGAGGAAGACCGTTGCCAACAGGCAACACGGGCCCCACCGACACATTAGACCACGGACAGAGGAGCCAGCAGATCCCTCTTATGCACGGGAGGAGCTAGCACAGGCTACCCCACCTCAGTTACCATCTCATGAGGCTAAGGATGACCATATACCATCCACCTCTGCGGCTCATCCTATATTCACTCCATTACCATCTCCACCGCATGCTGGAGCTGAGCATTCACCTATACCAACTCAGCCAGCTCAGCCTGCTCAGCCAGCTCATCTGGAGCGTGATAGGCCCGCTCCTCGATATGCACATATGACGGTCGACCATGAGTTAGTGTTTGACACAGCCTTCTTCTCTAGATCGGTGCTGACCCGATCCGCTTACCATGATATTATTCAGAGGGGCCTGGCCGCTATTCTTGCCCCCGTCACAGAGCCGGTCTACCCGCGGCTGGTACGGTTGTTCTACCTGAACCTTCTACCATCCCCGCGTACCACAGCTGAGCTGGTCACTTCTGTAGATGGCCATCCGATCACCATCACAGTGGACTCACTAGCCCGCTCTTGCCGCTGCCCACACAGATGTCCTCCGGAGCTTCAGGACACATATCCGAGGCTATTCAGGCCTTCTTACGCCGACATGGCGGTTTTTCTCATAGGTCATCATGCCAGTGGCGAGACCTTCGCCACTCAGAGATTCCTTCCAAATGACCTTTGGTTCACCGATTCCGTTCTCTATCGGAACATTTACATGGCGGGGCACAAGATTCAGAGAAGGGGCGATTATCTGACAGCCCTCAACGCCTTCTACACCTGGCACTGGGTGTCCATTCCCGCGCTCATCTGGAGCGTGATGAGGAAGCTATATGACGAGTACATCAGCAAAAAGATGCCCGGACGAGCTAAGTCTTTTCCTTTCAACCACCTCATCACCCAGATTCTCATAGATCAGCGCTACCCTATTCACCCTCAGGAGCACCCCGAGAGAGGTTCATGTCACTTCCTGAAGAAGGACTGGGACAAGAGCTACCGATCCATTATTACCAGACTGCAGGACCACGCAGTAGTGGCTGCAGCAGAGTTAGAGGAGGAGGAGGCCTAGGCAGAGGCACAGGCAGCAGCAGCAGATCTCGCAGCTGACGACGCACCAGGCCATCCAGCTGCAGATCATATAGATATTGACTTAGAGCACCCTACAGATGATATAGAGCAGTACTCTCCAGCTGGGTCGCCCATTCATAAGCAGGAGCAGACTCAGGAGCTTTCTTCTGATTCATCTATGCCTGAGGCTCCAGATATGACCCCCGGCTTTGGAGTACATCTACAGACACTTGAGGATGCTGTTTTTGCCATCCGAGCTGATCTCACAGCCCACAGAGCTGATTTTGCTACCTTCTGCACGGATGTCGCGACCATATTCCGAGATCTATCCAGAGACATCCGCGGAGCCCGACCTGCCCGTCCTACCTCATCCTCCTAAGTTCCCAGTTCCTTCTATCTCATGATCCCTCTCTCCTATTGATACTTTACTTTTGTCACTATACATTATTATTTTTACAGCCGGTCTGTCGACTTTGATATTTTTGTTGTACCTGCACTTTATCTATTTTATATATCTGTTTTTGCTATGGATGTCATATGATTATATTCTCATATCTGTATGTTTAACTCCATCAGGTGCATCACAGTGATTTCAGTGAGAGAGTGCTACCCAATTTTTAAGACCACCCTTATACCTCTCATTTCTTTATCTATTTATCCCATTTACACTTGCATGTCCACTGTGCACTAATTATCCCATTTTGTTATCTGACGAGTTTATCCAAGTGTCAATTTTCAGGACCATAGTTAATCTCAAGTTTGGGGGGGCCATGCCACCCACTTCGGATACTTCAGTCCCGATCATTCTTGCTTAGTTGCACTGGTATACTCTTTCCCTTGATCTCTTGCACATTAAGGACATTGTGCCATTTAAGTTTGGGGGGAATGGTGCTTTACAGTGTTAGTTTTAAATTCAAAATTTTGAGCATAACTTGTGTATTTGAGGGATATTTCTATGATTGGTCCATATCTAGCTATGATTTTGATCTTTTGAGGACTATATTGCTTAAAATTTAAAAATTGCTTGACTTGAGAGTCCAATACTCCTTGTATGCCTTATGGAAGCCATTTAGGAGTAAATTTTTCGAAAGATTGATATCTTGCTTACACTTGTGGTCCACATCATCTTGATTTTGTGATTGCTTTAAGATTCATTCTAGGATTCTACACTAGCACCGGCGCACACTAGCATTCATTTGTGGGGTACATCCTTTATTGATTATTGAATTGGTTATATCACAATTGAGCTAGTAGTGTATCGAAAACTTTCATTCTTGATAATGATGCATAACAACCCCTTTTCACTAAGTAGCCGGGATTCTAGTTTCATCAAGCACTGAACTTCTCGCGCCGAAAGGTGGAGGGCCCAAACTCTAGGTTAAAATTGAACTCGCTTTAAAAAAAAAAAAAAAAAAAAAAAAAAAAAAAAAAAAAAAAGAGCAAAAGCAAAAGCAATAAAAAGTGAGGACTTATCCCAAAAGGTGAGAAGTGGGAAATGATTAGATAGTTGTTATCTTAATTTGTAGCCTAGTTGATTTGAGTTTGTAAGTCCGTAGGAGTATTTAAATGCCTAATACCCTAAAGCCGTCTGGTTTGGGAGTCATTGACCTAACGCTCGACCTCATGAATCACTAGAAAGCTTAAAAGATCAATACATCACACCATGCTTCCATCTTTGATCCTATAAAAATAAAAATAAAAATAAAATAAAAAATCGAGTGAAAAGAATAAGCGCACTTAGAACAATAAAGCTTTAATAAAAGGTCCACTTTTTGTCTTGATGATCGGTACTAGATTTGTGTGCTAGTTTGAGGGTAAGGATGTGATTAATTCTTTAGTTGGCTAAGATAGCAACACATTTGATGCCGGTCCACTCAAAAGAATTCTAGAGTTGTTTTGATTTGCATAATCATTTTCTTGATGTGTGGAGGACCATATGTGCTTGCTTGATGTTGAAATTTTAGGAGATTGCTCAGAAATGTTTGAAACATTGCATACTTGACGTAGTTTTCTCCCAATGCTTGTTTGCAATATTGGTGCCTCTTTTGAAAGAATGAGCTTAATGTTTGTGGGTACCATTTCTGGAAACCCTCACGAGACTTCACTTGTCCACTAGGGGTAACCTAGGGGTTTAAAAGGCTTGTTGCATATGCTAAGTGTAATCGTATTCCCTACAAAAGTGGCGTTATCCATTTATTGTTTTCTAGCTCATAGTTGTATAGTTGTTCATTTCATTCATTTACTTTCTAGTTCATTGCTAGGGACTAGCAATATTTAAGTTTGGGGGTGTGATGAGCGCTGAAAAGTGCGTATTTAAACCCCTTAAGCTTAGGCATTCTAGTACCTTTATCCATCTTACCTTACCGTTTTAAATTGTTTTCGTGTTATTTCTATTTTCATGCACTTATCCCGAAAATAAGCTAACTCAGCCAAATAAAAGCTTAATTGAAGCAATTTTGGGATCAAACAAAGAAAGGAGCAAAGTGGAGAAAAAAGAAAGCAAATGAAGCCAAAGGTGGGAAGCAGCAAAGTTCGATCGATCCAACTTCAAGGTTCGATCGATCGAACAATGATCGATCTCAGCACTTCAAGATAGATCCAAGCCTTGGCCCAAAAGCATAAGTCTAAAAAGTTCGATCGATCCAACACCACTCTTCGATCGATCGAACACTTTTGTCCTTATTCAAATGATTGATCCTATCCACAGCTATACCACCCACTAACCACTTTTGTTAAGAAAGATGATCTAGTGCCGTACCATCGTTATGCCTCTTATTTGTTGGAAAGATTTGATAGCGTCATGCTAGAACACATTCTGAGGAAAGAAAATCGGATAACTGATGCTTTGGCAAATTTAGCTACAACATTGGCGTTAACTGCTGAGGACTTACCACAATGATGGGTCTTACCACAAGTCTTGGAAGATAAATTTGAAGAAAGTAATTTGGTTTCTTGTTGGACACAAGAGAAAGAACACTGGAGACTCTCTATCATTGATTATCTGGAACATGGAAAGCTTCTCGAAGATCAACGCCACAAGACTAAAATACGAAAACGAGTACCTCGATTCATCTATTACAATGATATGTTGTATAGGCGTTCATATGAGGGCCTTTTCCTTCGCTGCCTCGCAAATGATGAAGCCACCCATGCAATGAAGGAAGCACATTCTGGGATTTGTAGAGCCCATCAGTCTGGACCAAAACTTCACTTTCGTGTCAAAAGAATGGGTTATTATTTGCCCACCATGGTCAAGGACTACATGGAGTATGCGAAAAGGTGTCAAGCCTGTCAATTCTATGTTAACTTCATACACCAACCACCAGAACCATTGCACCCTACTGTGACGTCATGGCCATTTAATGCATGGGGATTAGATGTAGTTGGTCCTTTAGACAAGTCTTCAAAGGGCCACTTGTATATCTTGGCTGCCACTGATTATTTTTCCAATGGGCGGAAGCTGCACCCTATAAACATGTGAAAAAGGAAACAGTGGTTGATTTCATCAAATCGAACATTATCTATCGATATGGTGTCCCTCAATACATTATCACTGATAATGGGACGAATTTCAAAAATAGTTGGGTAACTAACCTTTGTGAGAAGTTTGGTTTCAAACAACGTAAGTCCTCCATGTACAATGCCCCTGCCAATGGTCTCGCGGAAGCATTCAATAAAATGCTTTGTGAGTTATTGAAGAAAGTAGTCAACCAGACAAAGAAAGATTGGCATGAACGAATGGAAGAAGCATTATGGGCATACCGCACTACGCACCGTACACCTACTCAAGCAACTCCGTATTCTATGGTCTATGGCGTAGAAGCGGTTCTTCTATTGTAACAATAGATCCCTTCATTAAGGATTGCCATACGGAAAGGTCTTACAAGTGAAAAAAATGCTATCTTACGTCTTCATGAACTGGAAGTATTGGATGAGAAGAGATTAGAAGCCCAACAATAGCTAGAGTGTTATAAAGCTCGACTTTCTAAAGCCTTCAATAAGAAAGTTTGACCTCGGTCATTTCAAGTTCGAGACTTAGTATTAGCTGTTCGTAGACCAATTGTCATGAATCGCAAGGGAAATAAATTTGTATCCAAATGGGATGGACCATATGTTATTCATGAAGTTTATACTAACGGTGCATATCTCATTATTGATGAAGACAGAGTAAGAGTGGGGCCCATTAATGGCAAGTTCCTGAAGTGCTATTACCATGAAGGCAATGCTCTTAATCGTATGAGCTTAAACTGCACTATGCTTCTGGCCCGCATGAGTTAAAACTGTGTATGGTCCAAAAAAAAAAAAAAATTCTGCATACTCCTGGCCCGCAAGAGTATAAACTGTGAACGGCGAAACCAATAAACAATGACAACATCTTTGTTAAACAAATAGAGATAATAAATCAAGTTGTTTTATTGCTGAGATTCAAGGTTACAACTTTTGGTTATTTTGTAAAAAATAAATAAATAAATACATAAAAAAGGATGATGATCAATATTAAAATTCCATAGCTATGATTTCGTCACGTTCTTGCCGTAATATCTTTTCTAGTTGCTTCACTACTTCAAGATCATTATTAGATATGACGTTAGCTTCTTCCACTGATTTTCGATCTTCCCAAAGTTTGGTGACAACTTCCTTCTTCTGAGATAACTGTGCATTCGTCGTTGATATGAGGACTTTAAGCCCCTGAGTCTCTTCCCTGGCTTGTTGCAACTCTTTCACTAACCTGGCTTCTTTAACTTTGGCTTCACTCAAACTAGACCGAAGTGATTGTACACGCTTAGCACCATCATCCTCTAAAGACCTAGCGTTGGTGAGCTGTGTATCAATATTAGCCAATCGTTGGGATTGAGAGTCTGAAGTCATCATACAAGCATTAGAAGAAGATGTAGTAACATAATTAGCCACATTAGTCATATACGAATCAATTCACCTCTTCAAAGTTGAATGGTCTCCAGGGAGTTTTGCGAGTCCTTCATAAAGTGTTTGAAGTTTAGGTGCTCAAGACGATATTTTATCGGTAGGAGTATCCCATATAATACTCTTTATGAAATCAATAAAGCATAAAGCGGCACGACGATGAACATCAAGAACGATTTCTTCCGCATTGAAAATTGACATTTCAGAAGGGGCAATACGATGCAAGGGTGGACCCTGTTCTCTTATAGGCAAAGAAGGAATAGCTACATGATCTGTACCAACATTTTCAACCACCTCCATAGTTTGACTAGTCACTTCAGCAATCCCCAAGACATCCGAGTGTTGAATAACTCTGCTTCTTTGTAGTGAAACGTCTGCATCTTTTCCTATCGTAGTGGCCAACGCTAAGGCAGATGGTCCACAAATAGATTCTTCACTACATGTTAGATTAGCAACAAAGACGACATCTTCCCCGAGAAATCCCTGTTGCCTTGTGACTATTAAAAAAAAAACAAAAAACAAAAAAAAAAAACATAATGGTAATTCACAATTAAAAAAAAAAAAAAAAAAAGAAGAAGAAGTACCTGTATAGGTTGTGAACTGCTAGGTACCCTAGTAAAAAATCGATCAAGAGAAGTGGCAGTACATTCCTGTACGGGATCAAGTCTTATCTTATCAGTGACATGCTTCCAGTTACGATCCTCATCTCAAGCTTTCACATCCTCATCTGAATCCATTGCTAACTGACGACGGCGACGGTCATTGATTAATGGTGGAACATCTTCTGTTGTTTGGTGATGACTATTAGACCCCCCAACAACACCACAAGTATTATGAGATTTGGGGAGTGACCCTGGCACTGGCTTTGATGAGAGGTTTGACTTCAGCCCCTTAATTAAAACCTTCCTGATTTTAGTTGGTTTTTCTAGTGGGGAAATCGTGCGTTTAGGTTGCTTTGAGGTAGTTTTTTCCTGTGTAAATGGATCAATATATACACTGGACCACCATTTGGCATATGCTTTGGTAACTGAGGACTTCTAGTGGCTGGAGGTTGAGGGAAGCAACGCATCACAACCAGAAGAATAATGAACGGATGATTTCCAATGCTTTAAAAAAACTCCTCTAAGGTGCAACTACGAAAGTCATTCTTTAATTTTCCAGGAATATCTTGGTGGTACCCAAATTGTCGGCTAAATCTATATGGACTATACGGCTCAATGATGAGACAGTCATTTTGGCGTAATGTCAAATAACATGATCGAAGACTGATTAGGGTGTCAGAGTCAGCCTTTATCATCTCACCATTATCCACAATGAGTCGTTGTTTTGAAGATCTTTTAGCCATACACGTTAAGTTTATTCCTTTAGATAATTTGAATAAATTTTGCGCTTCAAAATCGTCAAAGTATCTTGCTCCTCTTTCGCCTACATATAATGTCATTCTAGGCCAATAGTTGATATTAGGAACGGTGAAATTAGTTCTGAAATATTCACTTAACCAGCCGAATACATAGTGTATAGGAAATATTGCAGAGCAGCTTCCAGGATCTGGTGAGGAAACAATCTCATTTAAGCCTCTGTAAATACTGGCCAAAACCGGGATGGAAAGACAAATATTGCAGCCATCTGCTAACATGCTCGCAACCTTGAAAGTCCCAGGACGAATCATGTTGCCAGGGTATGCAAGCAAGGTAAATCTACAGAGCCAACATGCTAAAAAAGCAGCTAGATAAGTGGTGTCTCTCGATGCTTCATCTACACCAAGGTTGATAAATACTTCCTTCTCTTTAGTGGACATCGACCGGACAGGAGGGATCACACCGGATGGGTTTTGAGTCCTCGTAGAGCGATGAACTTTATTTTTTGTTGTTCTCTTTGAAGGTTTGACATGTCTTGATGCACCTTTAAACCAAAAATTAATCCAGTCAGATATCTTTACGTTCTGATCTCCTTTATACTTCTTGGAAAGTCTGTGGAAGGCCAAAAATAGGTGTTGACAATTCAAGGGGAGAGAATTTTTGTTGTTGCCGGCTCTTGAGAGTTCATATGCACAAGGAATAACTTCATCATAAATTGTTCCTTGATGAGGGAGACCGCCTAACATATACAAATCTCGAAGAGAAATTGACAGCTTGCCAATAAAACAAATAAAGAGTATTAGTGGTTGGGCACCAACATTCAAGGAATGCTTTAAATACATCTTCAAGACGATCATAGGAAAATAGAGAGGCGAATAGAGCACCATATAGTTGTTGTTTTGATATAAAGTCATGGAAACGCGCCAAGACATCTTCTAACCACTCCCAATATAGTTCAGTGTATGGCAATTCAGCGAAAAGTTTATAGGGAATACTCCATGATATTTCCTTCACCTGAACATTGAGACCCAAGAGTGAAAATTGGTTTTCCTCAACAACTCTCTCATGAAGTGAAGAATTTAGTATCAAGGCTTTAGAGACAACAGATTCTTCATTAATCTGATCAAGACCAACGTTGGTGAGTTCGCATGTGGCCATGCATGTCCAATGAGATGAACAAAGTTTATTGTCAGGATCAGGCACTTGAATAGCATTGCAACCAAAAAGTGAGTCATATACACTTAATGTCGTTCTTTGGACTCTTTGGCTATTTTTGTTCTCTAAGATAGTCATCGTTTGTTTTGCGAAACATTTGAACACCACCATGATGGAATAATAAAGCTCGATTGGTGTTGTCTAGAAGGAGGATTTCAAGTTCTGCTATGAAAAAATAATAATAATAATAATAATAATAATAATAATAATAATAATTCTCTTCCAGGAAGCATGGAGGAGGAGGGAAAAAAAAAAAATTCATTCCTCCAGGAAGCGTGGAGGAGGGAAAATAATAATAATAATAATAATAATAATTCATTCCTCCAGGAAACGTGGAGGAGGAAAAAAAAATAATAATAAAAGAAAGAACAGTCATACCTATGTGTTCAAACAGATGCCGCAATCCAACACAATCTTCAGAGGCTGCAATCTTACAAGTCCTTCAGAGCTGATTGAAATTGATGTCAAACCCTATGACTTGGGTGATATATGTAGGCAAGGGATTTGTATAAATTGGAAAGTAAAATTCCAATCCAAAGTGGGATTGGGAAGGCAATAAAATAAAATAAAATAAAATAAAATAAAATAAAAAATAGAAGAAGGAAAGTTGGATACTTCAAGTCCCACTTAAAAGAGAAGACAAGTCTTGTTAAGCTTGGGACTCGAAGTGGGGGCAATTTGTAGACACTAAAATTTTAGTGGACTTTGATTTGGACAAATGGACCCATTAAATATGGGCCTAATGTTTAATTAAGTTATTTAATTGGTCCAAGTTTGCTCCACTTAAATTATTTAATTAAGCCCAGTCCAGATGGTTAAATAAAAAGAATAATTATTCCTAATAAAATATATTTGGAATAATTATTTTTAAGGATAATTATCATAATATATCCGGCTCGGCCCAGTTATGATATTTTCTTTATTAGAGAGGACACGTGTTATCATCCTATGGATCCAAGAAGCTTATAAATAGAGGCCTGGAGGAAAGGAGAAGGACACAAAGTCAGAATTCAGAAATCTAGAATTCCAGAGAGAAATACAGAAACTCTCATCTCCAACATCCAAACCCAAAAGCGAAGAACACCAAGCACATCAAATCGTGCCGTTCTTCATCAAATTCCACGGTGATCAACAACAAGCACAGTCAAAGACGTGCCGTTCTTCATCAAATTCCACGGTGATTCAAGATCAAGCCTGTGCAGCCCTTGGAGCCAACCAACCTACAGAAAAAGGAGATTTAATCAGAGGATTAGTTCTTTCTTTTTGTAAAGAATATTACAGAGGATTGTACCTCAATTTCTCAAATTAATAAAATTATATTATTTGCTCCATATTTTTGTTTCTATTGTAGACTTACAAAATTTGTGTGTACAATGTGAATGGGTAGACATCGACCGATTTACCTGTTTCAATCGACGTGTAGTCCCTAGGCATCGACTGAAACTCCCTTTTATTGCAGGGCTGTTTTGTTGTCTGTTTTGTTTAATTGTGTCATAATTGTTTGACCACTTTAAGTTAGTATTGGCTTGTTGTGTAACGGGTATTATATAATGCCACCATAACATGTTAGATATATATTATATTCCAAAATTATTATAATAATTTGGACAAGGTTGTATTGGTTGCGTGTTAATTATATATTTTATCCCAAAATTGTTATAACCAATAATTTGGACAATGCTATATTGGTTACGTGTAAATTATATATATTATCCATTATAACCAATTATTTGGACAATATTGTATTGGGTAATGTTGCTTAAACCATATCGTACATTATATAAGTGTTATTTGTTTATGGAATTCTGAATTGGATATTACCACTTTGGACAACATGGTAGTGGTTGGTCGGTTTTACCACTTTAGTGGAGATTAGAAATAATGTTATATTTGCTAATTGTGTAACGTAAGTGTTATATACTACTATACATAATTGATATTATTAAAGGATTAAATCAACTAATAAGTCGGAAATTATTTTATGATAATGCTTCAACTGCGCAATTAAATAATATAATATGTTTTATGATTTTAATTATATGTATTGATGCTACTGTGATCTAAAAACATGATCATTGTCAATATTTATTTATTTATGCTATTGTGGGGATATGGTTATGATGTGATTGATGATTGTATAAGACGGAATATGTGAGCTGGCTAATAAGCTTTGGTCTCACATATAATGAGACATTTTTAGATATGGCTATGGATGTGTATAGATGGATTGACTAATAAGTTTAGTCTCACTTATTTGTGTCATTGTTAGATATAGTTTTGTGATGTTAGAGTGAGCTGACTAATAAGTTTAGATTCACTAAATTGTGTCATTGTTAGATATGGCTTTATTTATTGATGATAGTACTATATATGTATATGTTATGCCCTGATATGAGTTGATTCGTGCCTCGGGATCAATAATTAGGACTGAGGCGTATATTGCAGGAGACGGGTAACTTGATATAGGAGATATGTGTTCCCTAGAGGGGGACTCTTGACCACCTTTTATTGGATTTTTCAATAGATGCCCACTATCCAATTGAGACTACTCAATATTTCGGTGAGAGTCTATAATGCGTATATGTATGTATTGACTATTTGACTATTGCATGAGTTTTAGCTAGTGACATTTTTGTTTATCAGTTTTCAATTAGGGATTTTGTAGATAGAACTTTCTCATGGGTCTAACCCATACTTATTTTTCATGTTCATATCAGTTATAGTCTTATAGTTGAGGTCGTGCTGATCAGAGATCGTATTCATTATTCTTCCAAATTCGTTGACGTAGGATGCTACCTTATTTATTATTGTTTTAGATATAGAGTTTACATATTTCAAATTATAGTTTTTAGGGATCTTTAATTTATGGATTCCCGAATTGTATAAATTGGTAATCATATATGTTGAGGAAATGTAACTATTGGAGGTTTTATTATTAATTTATGATTAGTCATTATTTAGTTTTTCTATTCAACTTATTATTATTCCTTTTTATTTATTTATTTGTATTTTGTATTTGTTTAAATACTGAATTGGTTTGATATCCCGAATCTTTTGATGTGGGCTTGATCAATCTTCACGTGAAAATTTTGGTTTGGAAGAGTATTTCTGCTACCAAAGAGATTATTTGTGGAGGTACTCGTTGGAAAATTGGGCATAGAGAATCCATTGATTGTCGGGCTTCTAAGTGACTTCCGAATTCAGAGCAACTGACAATGACCTCTATTTCAGATGATGGGTCCAGAAAGGGAATCAGTGATCTTATTAATCATTCAACTCACTCTTGGCATGAAGATTTAATTAGAGGCACTTTCAATGTCCGACTCCGATTCTAAAAATCCTAATTTCTTATGCAATTGTGATGGACTCAAAAAATGAAATAAAATAAATATGTAAAATGCCAATAACAAATCCCAAACCAAACAATGTCAAATTGAATGTAATTTAATTGATTTTGGGGCCTTTATTACTATTATATATAAATATATACACACTATAAACTTTATAAATTAATAATCTCTTTTAAATAATAAATTACGTTGGTCCCGACTTGGTCCAAGATACTAAATAAATAATTTTGTTAAATTTATAAGAGCATCTCCAACTGTTGTTTATATTTTTTTTTTGTAAAAATATGATGTGTCATAATTGATTTATGCAAAAAAATTGGATTATTTATTTTTAACTTCAGTGGTTGTTTTATACCTTTTGTGTAAAAATGTATCCCCCAATAATAGCTAATTAGTGTCATTCCTGAACCTCACATAATTTTTACAAATCTACTTAATATAGGATTGATTCGTTAGTAGAACGAGAAAGAGGAAAGAGAAATGAAATATGTTGATGTGATTATGTAAAAAAGTTATTTAAAATACATAACAATTTCACACATTGATGACGTGACAGTATATTTTAATAGACTGCTTGAGATAAAAAAAAAAAAAAAAATGTACACATTATACATGACAGTGTATATTTTACACAAAAGAGTATTTTAACAAACTGTTGAATATGCTCTAAGATAATACATTTCAGAAATTCCCATAATTATAGATTTCTATAGGCCCCACTTATTATATAAATTAATAATTTGGTAAGAAGTACATACCGAACTACTATGATGTGTTTTTGAAATATGAATTTAGTGTTGCTTGTTTTTTTTGAAATTTAAGTAAGTTAATTCTCGTCTCTAATTTTTCATAACCCACTCAAAACATTGCATTGAATCTTTAAAACTATTGAGAAGCTAAATGTTTAAAAAATAATAATAATAAATAGCTTGTTAAATTAATATCTCATTTAAATAATAGAATTTATGTGATCCCAATGTTATTAATTTACAGAAGTTATACTATATATATATATTACTTAATTTTTCAAGTTCATTACTAGGAGCGCTTAACAATTTTTACACTGAGATTTGACAACCATCTGACAAGAGAGGGGGCATCTTACATGATTTTTCGAAGATAAAGGGAAGTTTTTTTGTTTTTATTTTATTTTTATTTTTTTTGCAATTCAACAAATAATTTTGGACAGAGTGGCCCATCAAATAATGGGCCCCATAAAGCCCACCTTTGATGCGTGACCATGGTGAGATTGAGTTGTCTCTCAGAATGAAGCCCAGAGAGAAGAATATATTTCCTAGAAGTCCAAATCCGAATCCCATCTACTTAACAAACTTCTCATCAAACATCCCTCCCATTTATGAGAGTCTGAATTGATAATAATTAAAAATTAATTTTTGGTTTAACAAAAATATTACTACTCTAATCAGGTCCATTCAAACACGTCCCTGTGACTACTCATTCCACCTGAAAGCTTCAACTCTTGATTTTGACATCAAATTTATCCCTCTAAAAGCAAGGGTATGACCGCACTTATTTTGCCACGCGAAATCAACTCTTGATTTTGACATCAAATTGATCTTTCTAATTGCAATTAAGGGCATTGTTTCCAAGTTGACAGAATTTGAATTTACTATATTGTAATTAATCAAAGTTTTTGAACGTTGAACTGTCTTCACTCATCATGTCATTTTTGCCATAACCTCATTGGTACACTAGGAAAATGATTTACAAAGTCAACCAACCACCTAATTACCATACCTAACAACTTGTGAAGTGTTTTGGCATGTATAGTCAAGTGGATAGTTTTGATTAGATTGGATCAAGTTATACAATTTTTTTAAATGCCTCACACTCTTACGTTTTGTGATATCTTGTTGATGCAGAGCAGATGGTTAAAAATTTTGCAACTCATTTAAACCTTCAAAAGGTCAAACCGATGAGTTGATCCAGTTTTTTTTTAAATATTTTCGACGAATCTGTTTTAAATTAAAAAAAAAAAAAGCCTAATTTGACCAGAAACGGCCCAACTCTCAAAAATCAGTAGGATTGCTACTGAGATAGAGAGCCTTTGGCCGAATTCAATCGTTTAGAGTTCGAGAATTGCGTTTTTCCAATTTTAAATATTTCAAGATTTTCGTTAGTAGGCTAAACGATTTTTTTCCTTAATTTTATAAAATTTTGAAAGCGAGTCTATTTTTGAGCAGTGCAAGTTTCTGTATGTTTTTTTTTTTATTTTAATTTTATTTTAATTTTTTATTTTTTTTTTAATACTTTTAGCATTTCATATTTATAAATACATGCATTGCAGAGCAGATCATTCATTCAATTATCAATATATTATAAGATTTCTTTGCGAATTCTCTTTATTCCTTGTGGATTCAAAGTAACCTTTATTCCTTGTGAATGTTTAATCTCTTTTTTCCTTGTGGATTGAAGGTAACCTTCATTCCTTGTAAGAGTTTAATCTCTTCGGCTTACGTCACTCACTCTCACATTCTTCATGTACTCTTACTTTCATTTTTACTCTATCATTTTTGTGCCCCCATTTCGAGAAACATCTAATAATTTTTCTCGTGTGAGATAAAAATCCCTTCACAAGCAGTTGGCCTGGTTGTCTGGTTTACTACGTAGCACAGTATGGTGGGATAGAAAGATCGGAGATTAATTGAGTTAACATTTGCAATTATTTTATACATAGAGAACATTCTGTGTCCGAATTAACCTTTATTATGAGTTCATAATTACGATAATGACATGACACGAGCCGGTTTCAAGCAATAGGTTAGTCTGAGAGCGATAGCACGTGCAACATGCATGACACAATACCTACCAAAAAGAAAAAGAAGTAACAATAAGGACCACATTTTTGTAAATAAATCAAGTGTCACATGGATGGTTGGGTTACTGAACTTTTACACACACAGACACACACAATAACACACAGTTGCATTTACCATTATTAATTCCACGAGTATGGTGGGTAGGCCTCACCTGATCTCATTGATATTCCCCTAACAAAATGTTCCTCTACTTGGCTCCAAAATAAACAGATAATGTCTTTGTAATAAGTTTAAAGGGTTTGTTTATTAGCAGCTTAGGAATTTGCTAACATGCGCTTACTTGTAGGTGGGGACACCCCACATGCATCACATGCATAGCTTTACATCAATTCTAAATTAGTGCGCCACACTCGCACTAATCTATAACACATGATTCGCATAGTTAATGCACGATGAATTCTTTTGAACAAAAGAAAATGACCATATTTACACACACTCTCTCTTTTTGTGTGTTGTTACTGTTGTTAAATATCTCCACCTTTCGAAGTGGACTAATCCTCTTAAGTATGCACGATGAATTCTTTTGAACAAAAGAAAATGACCATATTTACACACACTCTCTCTTTTTGTGTGTTGTTACTGTTGTTAAATATCTCCACCTTTCGAAGTGGACTAATCCTCTTAAGTATGGACACTCCTCCAACGGGTGCCTGAGAGTTCTTGGAGTTTGAATATTTTATTTTTATTTTTAATTGAACATAACGAGGATACGATTGGACACAGCGAGGGTGCTGTTGGAATGCATCAAGGACACATTGATTTTGTAATTATTATTATTATTTAAAAAAAGCGAATTACAATGCAATTTTAAAACAGTCGGAGAGATATTTTAATAATAACAACAATAGCTTCCTTTTTTTTTTTTTTTTGGGTGCTCACACATACTTGTTTTTTTTTTAATTTGAGAAGGAAGAGGCTGATACCGCTAGGCGACTAACCCGTCAATTATATATAATAATATATTATAGTATTATTTTATTTTTATATCCCATCCTATATCTCTTTTTTTTAAGATTTGGCGTCAGTGTGTCTCATGTTTGTGTCTGTGATTTCTAACAAGACTCTTGCCTATCTATATCTCTAAAATTGTGTGTACAGAAGATTGTGGCAATGATTCTAAAGGAGTTTCATAGTGAATCCTTCACAAAGGGGGTCGCAGTGACCAGGCACGGATGACTGTTTATAAAAAATACATATTTCTACAAATCCGTAAGGTTATGTATGAGAAATGGCGCCTACCCCGCATCGAAAGGTTAAAAAAGTCAATGACCTGACAAGTCAGCCGGTGACCAAAACCGGCCATCTATTTTATCCCCTTATTGGCTTATTTATCCAAATTTCTTAGTAACCACTTTTATCCAATCGAATATGATTGAATTGGACTATGTTTTTAGCCAAGAAAGAAAGAATTTTGTGATACGGTAAAGATAAGGTATATTCCCACTCACACGTTTGCTATTATTGAACGGAAAACTTCAAAGTTTTAAACCTATCATGTAAAAAGAGAATTTAAGAGTAAGCACTTCAGTTGTGATCCTTGTACCTATCAAAATACGGTTGGTTGGCTAGTTTGCTTGATTCCAAGCGAATTATTATCCCCAAGAAGTCGTTTTTGCTATCATATACTTTTAGGAAGTTTCATATGCATAGACATTGGGTACTTGATGTCTTTTAAACGTGGGACTATCCCAACTTTTGTCGGTGGATTTGCTGCCGTTGATGCATATCTGATAAGAAAAAGACAGATGAACAAACAAAGAAAGTGGCCAACAAGTAGTTTTTTAACTTTGCTACATTTTGTACTTCGCCCCCACTTTCACTCTAGTTGTGCACACTTTGTTACTATTAAACAATTCAAGTGAAACTCTCACGTGTGGTCCAATAGTTAGGTCGTTAGGTACTAACACTAAGACTCCGACGTTATGACAAAACCGACGTTATGACAAAATGCAAAAATAATTAGCATATTTATGTTTTACCTTATAAGTCATATCTTTTACGATTTGTGGTGTACAATATCTGCAAGTTCATAAATCTCACACGTGCTAATCCTACCTACGTGCATTATCTCTCACCTCTCTACCATCTGTCTCCCTCCTTCCATGTCTCCTTATGAACAAAACTTGCCTAACCTTTCATATGAAAGTGTCTGCTTCTTGAAGGTAGCCATTATTGCTTTATTGAATTTGCTTCATTAATAGACTCATGATGTCGTACCAGTATCGAATCCTAGATATATAAAAAGAAAAAGACAAAAGAAAAAAAAGAAAAAATTTCCTTTCAATATCTGCCAATTATTAACTAGTCCTTTTCATTCTTTTTTTTGAAACCCTTGTCACGCTAGTCTAACTGACCTTATTAGTGGCACCTAAAATTTTTATTTTGTTTCATAGTGACCTTACGTAGTGATGATTATTTGTAGTGGAATAGTTTATAATTTTGTTTAGCTTTAGCTTCTTGGTTTCAAGTTGGTTTATTTTATATTGACATGAATTGTTGTTATTCACGATTGTTGATATTTATTATTAACATGTTAGAGAAAATAATCTTGATCTCAACTTGTAGGTGTGATAAGGTAGAATACACTGTATCCACTATTTACCTCCGCATAACACAAGTGTCACAGTCAAACTCCATCTTGTCATCTTCATAAAAAAAACAAAAATTCACCAAATTCTCATAAATATCTTTTCTTAATCCTCACTATATTTGTTTTCTTACAAAACCACCACGCTTGTATGTTTAAATCCTCACTGGTCCCTTAAAAAAAACATAAAAAGTTTTGAACCATATCTGTATCCTCATTTTTAAACAAACCATATTTTCTCTCTCTCTCTCTGGTTCAAAGTGCACCTTTTTTTTAAGGAATATTCCAAAAAAAAATTTCTAGTATTTTCTGAAAATGAAAGAATAATGCTACCCTTTCAGGAGAAGAGCTTTGAGTAATCTTTTTTTAACTCTTGCATTGAAATATATATTCAATAATTTATTTGACTTTTCATCGATTCCAAAAAACTGTTTCAATCTAATGGTTAAATAGGAAGGGTTCATGGTTCTTCTCATGAAAGGGTGAAACATGATTCAAAATGAAATACCAAAAGAAAGAGGATTAATTTCTCGATATTTAACCCAAATCCAAATAGGTAAAAATTAATTTAAATTTATGATAAGTGCTTAAATGTTGCACATTTTAACACCTAAGTTATGATATTTTAGTCCATTCATATATCTTACTTTCTCGTTTTAGTTCTAATTCTTGTTATTGTCTATTTCAGATCAATAAGGTTCAAATGGGTTAAAAATAGCCTATTAAGCCCTATTTGGAGTCAAGAAGAAAATATGAAAAAAGTCCAAAAATTTGCCCTGGAGCAGTCTCGATCGATCGAAGATTCGCGATCCTTCGAAGCCACGTCAGCAAAGGGATAAGATTGCCACCTCATTGTTTGACCAAATTCACGATTGATCGAAACTTTTGGCGATGGATCGCAGTGCCACGTCAGTGCCGGCTAAGCATATAAGGTTGCTAGTTGCCAAGATAAGCATGCCATGTCATTCACGATCGATCGAAGTACTTCACGATCCTCGAAGACCCTTTCGATTGATTGAAATCCTGTTGTCAGTGAGCTGTTTAATTCTCGAGTGCGCCCGAATTCCACCTAACTTTTGACTGCGGGATTAGACTAATGAAATGGCTATTTCTGACTTGTTGCCTGCACAAAGGGGCTTGTATTTAAATCAAATTGAACCAATTGTATAGGGTTCCACTTTTTGTTCCAATTTTAGCTACACTTTTACATATTTTTAGACAAAGTTTTCTCTCTCTAGATTAGGGTTTTTGGAGCAAGAGAAGAGGCAAGAAAGGAGCAAAAAGATGAACTCAACCATGAAGAGCCCTTGAGGGTTGCAAGACAACATCTATTTGTGGCTAGATCTTCCTCTTAGGGCTTGGAAAAGCCCCTAGGCTTGCCTTCTAAACTCTAGTTCATTGACCTATTTGCGGATTTTTGTTGTAAATAATGTATTGATCTTGTGATTTAATAAATGTTGTGATTTTCATAATTCAATGCTTCTAATTAATCTTCCAATTTAATTACATGTCTATTTGTGATGAAATGGATAGTTATATCTCTACATTAGATTCTATAAATTTAATGCATGTCTGTGTATTAGAATTGTGAATCCAGTGATGGTCATACACAGTGCTTATTGGTTACACTTGTGATTGATTTGATGGGTTATACTTATGCTTGATACAACCTTAGTTAATTAGCTTATTTTTCTTGTCATTAGTGTAATTGCATTTAAATTCCTAGATAGGTAAACAATTCATGCTTGTATTTGATGGTCCATGCTTTTTAATTGTCACGTGATGTACATTTCTCTATATTGTTGTGTGCTACAATTGTGGGTTTATTGAATGGTTAATGTCTTCACTTGATGGGTTGTGCTATACACTAGCCTAAGTAGACAATTCACACTTGTTTAGTCTTCCATGCTCATTGTTTCAATTATTAGCACACACTTGGTTTACAACATTTAATTTCTCCCCAAATTTGTCAAAGACTAGTGGTTTAGAAGAAGAGCTTAGCGGTAATTCTGATGCCATAAGACCTCTTTCATATTCTCCCACCTTAATCAATTTTAGCTTGTTTACATTGCATATTTTCAATCCAATTGTAGTTTAATTAAACCAACCAACTCTCTCTTTGATCTTTCGATCTACTAATCCGAATTTTATTCCAAAATACGCTTAATGTCTCTTGGGACGATCCCTACTCTCCATGCTACATTATTTGTAGTAGTAGTAGTAGTGGTGGTTCTATAAATTTAAATTTGACTAGCTAAAGGCTTTTTGAACCACCTTTTCTCCCAATTTAACAATAGTGAAGCGACCATGCACTTGTCAAGTTTTGGCGCCGTTCCCAGGGATTGTCAACGTCGTATTTGGAATTTAAATAGGAATTAGTACTCTTTTGATCCTTTATTATTATTATTATTATTATTATTATTATTATTATTATTGTTTTCTTACTGCTAGTCAATTAGGTGCTTATAGCTAAGGGAAACAAGCATTGGATCTTGAAGCAATCATTGGAGCTTAAAGCTAACATTAGAAATTGAAGTTGCTTAAGGACCTTTTTGTGTGTATCTTAAACCCTTTTACTTAATTGAACATCAGCCCGTGTGGAGACCATACTTATATTGTTAAATCATCGGCCCATGTGGAGGCCAATTTTATTTCTTATATTGTTCAAAGCATGGGAGTATGGGAACAATGTATGTGGAGGCTTGTTGATGATTGATTGTTGTTGTGGAGAAGAAGTGTTGATAGTTGTTGATATTTGTTTTTGTTGTTGCTTATTTGTTCAGGCTTGGTAAACGATCACTTTATCCATCTCTTGTTCCGTTAAATCTTAATATTGAGTCCGTTGTTCGTAATCCAAGGAGCAAAGGTACTTCTAGCGCTATTCTTTCCACTTTTGATCACCCCATTACATCAATGGATGATCATGTTGAAGATCTCGATCATGTTGACTAACAAGGGATCTACCACCCTAATATTATGCAACAACCTAATGTGCAACAACATGATAACATGCACATTCCTTTAAGAATGCCTAAACCACGTGTTCCTTAACCACCAATTGGCCAAGTTCCACTTGGAATGCCAAGGCTACTCTTTGTGCCACCACTTCCAATAAGTCAAGTTAATCATGGAGCTTATGTAGAGCAACAAGTCCAAAATCCTCCCATGGTTTTGAAAGATCACTATGTGCTAAATGAATATAATGCACCTATATGCTTCCGACTTCCTAATTTTAGCACACCATTATGAAATAAAACCTCAAACCATCTAAATGTGTCCAAATTTCTATGAGTTAAGCAATGAGAAACCCTATAAACACTTGGACGAGTTTCTTGAAGTGTGTTCCACCATGAAATACACGGACATACCGAAAGAGGTTCTAAGGGTCACTCTTAAAGATAAAGCCAAGTATTGGTTTTCCAACTTGAGGCTTCTTACCATAACCACTTGGGCGGAAATGCAACAAGAATTCTTGAAGAAGTACTACCCGCCTCTTTTTTCAATGCCATGAGAACCTTAATTCGTGAATTCTCACAAAGGGATGGAGAGCTTCTTGATGAAGCTTGGGAAAGATTAAATGATTTGTTTAAGAAGTGTCCACACCATAACATTCCTAAGTGGCAAATAGTGCAATACTTTATGAAATCCTATCAGAAACCTACAAGGGAATGGTAGATGCTTCAATGGGAGGTTCATATTTAGATAAGCATGAGGATGACATATGGCGATTATTTGAGAGTATAAGTGAAAATTCGATGCATAAATCATTGTCATCTCGCAATGGTATGAATTTTAATGTAGGAGGGAAGAAAAACTCCAACTTATGTCAAGTTGAGAGTTCGAATGACATTGTCGCCGAAGTGAAAACTTCAACTCAAAGATTTGACCAATTCTTAGCCAATCAAAATTCGGCTCATCAAGCATCTTCCTCTCCCCATCATTATCATTCTAATGAGACTTGCATGACATGTTCTAGTGTGCTCCACAATACTTCCAATTGTCCCCACAGATATGGGTAAGGTGAGCAACATGAACAAGTCAATGCCGCTTTTGCAAAATAAGGGAACAATTCATTTTCAAATCAATACAATCCGGGTTGGAGGAATCACCCGAACTTCTCTTGGAAGAATCAAGGAGATGGTGCAAGCCCTCCTCAAAATCAAAGTGATTTCCAAGCGAAGTATGTTGCCCCTCCTTTGAACACAATGGTGATTTTTGTTCATCTTTTAACGATCGAATTGTCCTAAAATGTAAATTGATAATTTTGCCCTTCACTTGGTGTTTGATGATCAAATGCCAAGAGTTGCTTTATGAGCTAGACTCTAAGTGTATCCTAAAGTTTTAGGATGTTCCAAACATTCAAATTTTTTATCTAACAGTTAAACTTTTTTGGATGTGAATTAGAGATTAGGATCTCCTACCATTCGATTCAAAAAATGAGAAGGGGCAAAATGGGGTGTCTAAATATACATATTATCATTTTTCCCAAATATTATTAGATTAGATCAATTATATTAATCTTAAAATTAAAAGCATAAATTAGATTATGTGTGTATATATAGTTTATAAGTAAAAGTTGATGCAAGATTCCGCGGCGACCAGGAATGACGTCGTATCTGGAAAAGAAAGAAGAAAGGTGATTAAGAAGGCACTGGTGTCATCCTGGCCTAAGAACCTCCAACGATCAAGTTAGTGCTAGATCGAAAAGGTGGTAGGGGAGAGGGAAGTATTGCCTAGGGATTTTTGTCTTACCTTTTCTACTGACCCGAACCACCCCTTTATAGAGGTGCCAAGTTGTATTAAAATAGGAAACTTATACCCTTTCCTTCTCCAACACGGATGGGGAACCTCTCTTCATCTTTATCCAAGGCACTGGAACTTATCCATCTTTATAAACCGTATGACGGTCAAACTTCCTGGGTGAAGACTCATTATCAGTTGTCCCCTATTCTCATGTTTGTATGTCAAACTTAGAGAATGTAAATATTTATGTCTTGAATTATTCTTCACCCTAAATTAACAAGTACTATAAAGAAATATTAAATAATGACATATTTTATAAACTAGGTCAATCAGTAGGAATAATGTATATATATTTTATCTAAATGAAAAAATGCATAGGGCTCATGTAGCCCACATGGTTAGAGCCTCTTACAAACATGTTAAAGGTCCAAGGTTCAAGCCCTCCTTTCAGTACCAAAATCCCTTTTCCTTATTAAAGGAGGAAGCTGCCACGTGGTGAGGGGGCACATTGCCGCATGGTAAGCTAAAGGAATGTCATTTCTTCAACTATAAATACCATTGATCAATATAGTAAAGTAAAGCTCAGATGTCCAATAAAGATAGAGAATCTTATCCAAAATCAAATGGCAGAGGTCAAAAGTCATCAAACAAGTACAAATAAAATAATATAGAATAGAAGCAAAACCATTAGTAAGGCTATTGACGTAAATGTAGCATTGGAAAAGTAAAAATAAAGTTGATATCTAAAACTGTATAGTTGTACAAGTAGGGTAGT
Organism: Cornus florida; assembly: GCF_030987335.1. NCBI lineage: Eukaryota > Viridiplantae > Streptophyta > Magnoliopsida > Cornales > Cornaceae > Cornus > Cornus florida. Next base: position 72,488,534 of record NW_026775573.1, on the reverse strand, counting down.
TGAATAAAATCACTTAACACACCTTCAAATTGCAAGAGTTTTTAATGCCAACTCTTCTGCCTATTTAAGGACCATGTGAAAGGGAAAAGCTTCATTACCTGGTCTCTTCAAAATTTTAGAGGTAAGCTTCTTTTCCTTAGTATTTCCTTTTTCTCATACTTCTACTCTATTTGTCAACAAAAATATAGAAGACAACGTCCAGTCTTCCATTTCAAAATCTGATCTGAGAAATTTTTTATTCTTGTACTCCATTCTCAGTTATATTGCTATATGTGCTCCCCTTCCCCATGAAAGAGCTTCGGAGGCTCCAAAAGGCAAACTCTATCTTTTTTAGTGTAGCTTTCTTTCTGGGTTACGCTTACCCTTCCCCCCTTTTGTTAGGGAATTTTTATCCTTTCTTCATATTACTTCCAGGCAACTCACCCCAAATGCCTAAAAAACTTTAATGGGATGTCTTGTATTATGGAAGGTATGTGGCAACCCCCCTATAACCATGAACGAGATCCTATATTGTTAACTTTTGAAGAAGGTAGATCAATGGTGGAACCTGACTACTCGGTATAAGTGTACCTCAATCGAGGGAATAACTAAGTCCAGTTCGGAGTGGAGATGTCGTTTATTCTTTGTCTCAGGCAAGAGTTGGGAATTTTCTTACCAAGATACCCATGTTGAACTGGGTTTCACCGTTTCCCAGACTTGGGGTCAATTAGACCTCAATGGTGAGTTATATATGCATACGCATTGTATTTAATGGTAGATGACATCTACTTATTTTCGTAGGTTTCTAACCGTCATCCATCTCGCCCGAGGAAAGGGAAAATATAAATAAAGCTTCAGGGAATTCGCCAAGGTCTTTTTCCTCTCTAGTAACCCCACTTTCCCTCTTCTCTTCTGGACTTTGTCGTGGCATAGGGACTTCTCCTTGTCAGGCCTCTACAGAAAGTATGAATCCTATCTCTTGCCTTTTTGGTATGTTCCCTTAGTAGTGATTAATTTCATTTTTATTGGTTTAGATTCACTCACCATGTCTGCAAGGATGATGGGTGTGTATTTTCAAATATTGTCGTTGTGGATACACTCCGCACAAAAATAATTTATTTTCTTACAAACATTTTATTAAAAGCGTATAGTAATAAGCAGGGTCGAACCCAAGGGAATACGTTGGTCAACTAATCTGAATCCAAGTTAATTTAAATCTACCACAGTTAAGAAAATAAGTTGGATGAAGAATTGATTTTGAAATAACCAATTAAAATAAAACAGAATTAGATAAAAAAAAAATATGAAACTAACTTCATCACAAATCTAATAACAATGACTAATTGTATCTAACATGGAAAAATTCAATCTATGTATGATTATGATTCATGTGGCTACAAGCACACAATGATATCACAAAGAAGATAAATGCATATATAACCAAAAATTAAGTATAACCCATCTTCAGTTGGCACGGATCGTCTACCTAACTACATTACTCTAAGGTTATAGTATGGTCTGTCTTCCCTATGCATGGCCTATCAAACCCCTCGTATTACATGTCATGAAAACCATTGCGTAATCATCATTCTCATTGTCACTATAAGAATGATTTTGAGCTTACTCAAGATATATTTTCTGTCTAGATTATGTAACTATCACACATATGAATAAATTTCTCCAATTATAAACACAATCAGAAAATCATTACTTGAAAATAATTACATCAATTCCATATAAGAAAAATAAAACAAAATAAACAAATAAAAAGAAAATAGAAAAACAAACATAGAAGCCCCTTCTTGGCTCCAATTTGTGTTCTATTATGTGCTCCCCCCTCCAGTCCAAGTCTTATAAGGGAATTTATAGCTAAAATCCCCAAGCAATATTTTTCTTAATTCTTCCCATAGAAGAAATATTTTTATTGATTCTTTCCATTCCCATGATTCTTTCCATTCTTTATATTTCCTCATTCTTTATTTCCATCATTCTCCACTTTCCTTTTATATTTATTTATTTCTACAGAATGATGACGAGACAGTGGGACCCGTATGATGAAGTAACTGGCTTGATGACATGGAACGGCTGATTTGGTAGGCTGACTGTTGAAAATATACTACTCCAAGAATCTTGTATCAAAAGTTGACTGAAAACTTATCTATACTCTTACATCCTGTAGCCAACTTTCACTTGTCCACCAATTTCATTCTAATTAATCTTTTTTTTAGTTCTTTTTGGTGGACATTACAAATAAACCAAACAAATATAAAAATCAACTAAATAACTAAAATAAATAAAAATAAGATACTAACAAATATAAATTTGGGGACAAAAAATGTATAAAACATGAACTCATCAAAGGACATTTGGGAAGGACATTCTTTCCCACATTCAGGAAGAGCAACCTAAAGACAAGACCCAGCCACAAGGTTCAAATTTTATCAGCATGTTACCAAGGCGATTTGGGAATTACATTCTTTCTCAGGTTCAGGAGGAGCGATCTAAGGAAAAGACTCCCACAGTATCCCAAGAGAACTCGACCGCTTCAAAACCAAGGGAACCCTTCTTCAGCTGGCGGCTCACCTTCCAGTCTCTCACGACCAGCTCTTTGATGGAGGAATGCACCTCCGTCTAAAGGTATTTTACGCATCCACCTGGTGCATCCATTGTGAATGATTTGACTTATGCCCATGATATAGTAAATAATATGTTAGTGCCTCCATATGACTCTGAGAGGCTCAAGGGACTAACTTCCCACCAATAATTTTCGTACTTTCAGGCCCAGAATGTCGGCCTGGTAAGCTCATCTTGTTTCCTTTTACCGCCTTAGTCGATCGATTTTTAACAACCTTATCACTTATATAAATAATTCTGATTCCTTATGTAGATGGGGGCATATTCCAATGAGGTATCCCAACGCGCCTTGCTATTAAAAGAGAGCATGCTCTTGCTGAACACGGAATTGAAAGCCAAAAGGGATATTCGCAAAGAGGTCGAAGCCGACTGGGCTTTAGAGAAAGAAAGGTTTGGGAGGAACTTCGCTGGTAGGTTAGCCAATGCAAAATCTGCGGTCATGGAAGAGTAAAAGGTCTTCGGTGACTTTGACGTGAACAACACAATTGGTATTCCGATGGCTTTAACGAGTTCAAAGGCCAAGTTGAGGCTAGTTATGCCAATCTAGATTTCGATCGATTTCGGCCATCCATTTCGAGGAAACCACACCAGGGAAACCCAAGCCAGTAGGCACTATCCACTATGTTGTGAATTCTTATATTTCCTTTTGAATTAACTATCATGAAGTGTGAAACTCTAAGTTTTTTGAAATAATGATCTTTTTATTTTGAAACTTTACTAGTCCGCCTCATACAGTTAGGATATTAATCCCTTATAATATAAGGACATTTATCTAGCCCTTTTAATATGGAGCATTTTAACATAAATCCCTTATAATATGTGGATAAAGATTACGAGATTCATTCAGCCCGGACCCTTACAGTGCGAAGCACTTTCATGTCAATACCTTATAATATGGGGATAAAGATTATTAGATTCATTCAGCCTAGGCCCTTATGGTATGGGGCACTTTAATGTCAATCCCTTATAATATAGAGATGAGAATCTCGGGATTCATTCAGTCCGGGCCCTTATAGTACAAGACAATTTAATGTCAATCCTTTATAATACGGGGACAAAGATTACGATCATTCAGCCCGGGTCCTTATAGTACGGGGCCCTTTAATGTCAATCCTTTATAATATGGGGATAAGAATTTTGGGATTCAATTAGCCCCGGTCCTTATAGTACGAGACACTTTAACATGAATGAGATAAATTCAAACTAAAGATAGGGAGCAATAGAGTTAGTGTGATAAAAAAGGATTTTATTAAGAGTTAAATTGAAGCTCACCAAAAACGAAAGGTAATGTAGCGAATCGAAATAAAACTATGCAACACGAAAACTAAAAGTAGCACCAAGCAATAAGATACTGACAAATAGCACTAAGCAATACGAAACTAACAGCTAGCACTAATCAATGTGAAACTATCAACTAGCACTAATTTTGAACTCTACTAGTAGTACTTCCCCAGGTGCTCAGCATTCCAAAAGTGGTCAAGTTTCCTTCCTTCCAACGTCTCTAGCCGATAGGTGTCTTGCTTCCTCGTTTGAACAACCCTATAAGGGCCTTCCCAGTTGGGAGCAAGTTTTCCTTCATTAGGCTCCTTGGTGGCCTGGGTAACTCTGCACAGGATAAGTTCTTCGAGTTAGAACCTTTTTTCTCTCACACATAAGTTATAATACCGAGACATTGCTTGTGGTATACGGCTACCCTGACCTGGGCTTGTTCTCTTCTTTTTTCAATCAAGTCTAGGTTTACTGCCAGTTCTCTTTCATTCTGGAGTGGATCATAATAAGTGGTTCTGAAACTCGCTAGACCAGTTTCTACTGGAATCATAGCCTTACTCCTAAAGGCTAGGAGAAAGGGAGTCTCGCCTATTGGGGATTTCGATTGGTCCTATAAGCCCACAATACACTCGGCAATTCTTCTGGCTGCTGCACCTTTACCTTTTCAGGCATTTCTTGATTAAATTATGTATTGTCCTATTGGAAACTTTGGACTGCGCTTTGGCTTGTGTATGCCCGGGTGAAGAATAATGATTCCTTATTTCTAGTTGGGAACAAAAAATCCTTAAAGACAGTGCTATCAAATTGCTTCCCATTGTCTGAAATAATAACATGAGGAACACCAAACCTGCATATTATCGATTTCCATGTAAAATCTTTGACATTATTTATCGTAATTGTGGCTAGTGGTTAGGTTTCCACCTACTTGGTGTAGTAATCGACTGCCACGACAGCATACTTGGTTTGTCATTTCCCTATGGCTAGGGGACTAATCAAGTCCATTCCTCATTAGGCGAAAGGCCATGGGCTCGACATCGGCATTAGATCATCTGGGGGTTGTCTGGGGATATTGGCAAACTGTTAACACTTATCACACTTTCGTACATAGTCCACCGCATCCCTCTGCATAATTCCCTCTATATATATACTCACGTTAAAATTCACGTCGTCAACTGCATCCCTCTATATATATACGTACGTCGTCCACCGCATCCCTTTATATATATAATTTCATACGTCATTCACCGCATCCCTCTATATACAAATTTTCGTACATCATCCACCACATCCCTGTATAAATATACTTACGTTAAAATTCCCAAATAATTTCCTTTTCTTACACACCCAAATAAAATAACGTTAACGTGATTACAATCATAGGTTGTATACCCAAAATATAATTATTACATATACCATTACCAACCTTTTTTAAATGCAAAAGTGTGCCAAAGAATGTTATTATAATGTTAATACAATATTTTTGCAAAGATTATGATGAGCGCTCAAATGTGACTCATTTTAGCACCTAAGCGAGGGTATTTTAGACCATTCATCTATCTTTATTTTCCTATTTTAGTACTTATTTGTATTTTTGTCTATTTCAAGTCAATAAGGTTCAAACCAGCTAAAAATGGTCTCTTACAGCCATTTTGGAGTCAAACAAAAGTTCCTAGAAGATTTCAAAAAAATTCAGAAAAGGTCAAAAATGCTGAAAATTTGAATGAATCGAAGATTTCTTCGATCGATCGAAGATATTTTGGATCGATCGAAGATTTCTTCGATCAATCAAAAATGTGCTGGCGGCGAGCTGTTTTATTTCTGCGCGCCCAAACTCTACCTACCACATAGTTGCGGGATTAGATATTTTTGGGGTTGTATTTTTGACTTAGTGGCTAAGAAAATGACCTTGTATTTAAAGGGAATTGAACCATTTTTGTATTCTATCAATCTAATATCTTTAGTCTTCAATTTTATTTTAATGTAATTTTATTTTGTCTCTCTAGAAAAGTTAGATATTAGGGTTAGAAGAAAAGAGAAGAGTGGAGGCACCAAAAACACGTCTCAAGATCTACACACTCTCTCTCTAAAATTCAACAAAGAAGAGGAGGAAGAAGATGGAGCCATGTTTGGGGATTGCCCTTGAGGGTTCCAAGATCACACCTACCTCCTCCATGATTGGCTAGACTTCTTCTTGGAGCTTGGATGAGCCCCAAGTTTGTAATCTAAATCTCTATTTCTTTCATACTTTTTGGGGAATAATATCTTGTGATTGGTGTTCTAGCCTTGTGAATTTAATGAATCTTGGTAAATTTCTACGATTTCTATGGTCTAATTCTTCCTATTAATTCTCTAGTCTATTTACATGTCTATGTGTGATTAAATTAGGAATTATGTCCCCCATGATTCATATGGTTTAATTCTTCACATTGATTCTCTTTGTGATTACATGTTGTCTTATGTGTGATTATTTGGAAATTGATATCTACACTAGTTTTTCTATATTAATTGCATGTTTATGTGTGTTTGATTGAGAAACTAGTGATGGCTAGACATGGTTTTTATTAGATGGGTTTGTCAATTAATTTGATGGATTATACTTATACTTGATGGGTTGTTCTACAATTTAATTCATGCTTGTAGGTAGGTAAACAATCTTTACTTGATTTGATATTCCATAACTTATTATTGCAAATTCCATGATTCTCTAGATTGATGTGTGCTACAATTGTGACTAGTTTGATGGGTCATGCTTAGAATAGATAAGTTGTTCTACACTTAGTTTATTTGTTGGTTAGGTAAGCAATACATTATTGAATTTGATGGTCCATACTTAATATTGCAATTGGTAGTCGCATTTTGTTCATAAGAATGTTTTCCCCAAGTTAGTTGAAAGTGTGTGGTTTGGTGAACGAGCTTGGTGGCGATTCCAATGCACCCCAACTTAAATCCCTAACTCAACTTAGTTTATTTTAATTTCATTTTAATTTGTTTGCATCTTAGTTTAATCAACCAATCTCTCTCTTTTGCAATCTTGTGATCCACTAGAGTCGAAGTTAAATTCCAACACATATAATCCCTTAGGTCGATCCCTACTCACTCTTGCTACGTTAGTAGTAGTGGTGGTAGTGGTTTTTATAAATTTAAACTTAACTTAAAAAGTTTTTCTTGAACCGCACATTTACTACATTATTTTGGCGTATACAAGCGAACCCCGTTAAATTTTGGCGCCATTGCCGGGGATTAACGGTTTTGTTGGAATTAAACTAGATAATAGTGTTCATTTGATTGCTTCTATTTTTATTTTATTTTTCATCATTTTATATTCTTTTATATTCTTTTCTTACTCTTGATACTATTTATTTAATTAGGTACTTCACTACAAGGAAGGCAATCATTGGATCTTAAAGCAATCATTGGAGCTTAAAGCTAACATTAAAATTTGAAGTTGCTTAAGGACCTTTGTGAGCAATTCTTGGAACTCTTGTATTTTAATTGTGCACTTCTTTGCATGCTTGTGATAGCCCTTGTTGAGGCTCATTATATTGCTTAAATTTTTTTCCAAGCATCGGCCCGTGTGGAGGCCAATATTTTCTTACATTTGGATTTTAATTATGAATGGAAGATTTTTTTTATCCAAGTTTAGGGGGGGAAGGGGGGGGGGGGGAATTTCTTCCCTTCACCTTATGCTCATCCATCATATTTTAATCCTTATGAGATTTAGTCCAATTCATTTTATGCATCATTTTATTATGGACTTGGTCACTCTTTTAATCATCCTTGTGACTATTACCCTTCCCCACCATTTTATGAAGAAACACCTCCATCACCTTATTCACCCGAGTTTCAAGAAAAAATGTTAGCTCTACTTGATGGGCTTAATTCACAAACTCGACTTAGTCTTTCACATTTTCAAATTTTAGCCAAGCTTGAAGCTCAAGTTGATCAAATTGCAAGTACTCTTTCTTATCAAGAAGAGGAGGAAAAGGCAAATGAAAAAATGGCAAGAACTTTAATTTATATAGATGAGGATGATGAGAATGAAGAGGAAAGAAGTAGCAAGTGAGCTAATGCCTAGCACTCTATATTGTATAGAGGAGGAAATGTCAAATGAGTTAGTGGCTAGCCCAATAGAGCACAACATGATTAATGAGAACTTTTCTTGTTTTGATCATGATTTTATCTCGGTCTTTGATACTTTAAAGAGTGAGGAGATGTTGACCACTATAAAAGTAGGAGAGGAAGAGGAGGAACTTGTTGAAGAGAAACTTCCTTCTATTATCTCCAAAGACCCTCTTAAGACACACCCTTTTGAAATGTATAAAAATTGTGGTTTTGACCTTGAAAGCTCCAAAAATGAAGTGAACTCTCTAATGGACTCCTTAGCTAACTTGGAAGATGAGGAAATGGTGATTTTTGAGGAAGAGAAAAAGGATGAAGAGAAGATGTTTCTTGATATTCCAATTGAGTCTTTGAAAGACATCGCCTTGCCAATTCCTAAATGAAGTGATTCTTTGAATACACTTCAAGAGCACAAAAATGAGGCAAGGCCAACCATGATTGATTTTGTTTTCAAGACCATGGATGAAAAGAATGAAATCATCTCTTTTATTTATTTTCAAGTCATTCTTTTGGAGGATGATTTCATTATTGTAAGTGAGGCATTAAATGCGAAAATGGAAAAGAGGTTAATAAGGATGTTTTATATCCAGTCTTTGATACTTTCGACTAATAAGTTAATCCAACATCTTGCTAGAGACGTTAAACACTAGTATTTGTAGAATTTTTAACTCAATTCCTCTCCCATTTCTTTTTTATTTTTTACTTCTTGCGGCGTTTAGATATGTTCCATTGCACTTCATTGTCAAAAATTAGGTATTTAGACCATATTCAAGCATTATGGGGCCTTAGAAAATTCCTGCCTTAAATTTTTTTCAAAATTCAGCAATTTGTGCCGAAGATTATCTCGATCAATCAACGCTTATTCCGATTAATCGAACATGGTCTCAATCGATAGAAAATAATTTTGATCGATCGGAATTGCGTCGAAAATTTTTGATCCCAGGGCACTAATGTTCATGTTTTCGATTGATCATGGCCCAACTCGATCGATTGAAGTAAATTTCGATAGATGGAGTGATGAGTGCTGAAAAGTGCGCATTTAAACCCCTTAAGCTTGAAAATTCTAGAACCATTATCTATCTTACTTTCCCGTTTTAGACTAATTTCGTGTTATTGTCCTTTTTAGGTGCTTATCCCCAAAATAAGCAAATTCAGCCAAATAAGAGCTTAATAAGCTAACTCAAGCTGGATGGAAGAAAGGAGCAAAGTGGAAGCAGAATGAAGCGAAATGTGAAAATCAGCATGTTCGATCGATCTCAAGAATACTTCGATCGAACGAAAGTTCATCGATCTAGACTCTCCAAGATGGATCCAAGCTCTTTTGTCCTTATCCAAAGATTCCACAAAGTTCGATCGATCCAACAATTCTAAGATCGATCGAAAAGATTCCATCTTATCATATTGTACCACCCTATCTACCACTTTTGTCTCTTTCCCCAAAATATCTCAAATCTGTCCTTATCCAAAAAGGCGCCACCATGGGAGGATCAATCCAGCCAAAGTTTGATAGATCTCAGCCAAGTTCGATCGATCTCAGCATAGGTTCAATCGATCGAACCCTCTCAAGTGCGAAGTAAATTATTTTCCAGCACATTAAAAGTTGTCTCATGGTGCAATCATTGTAGGAGCCCTTGTGTACGAGCCTAGACCATTGGGTGTGACATTTGAGCTACATATATAAGGATTATGAGCCACTTTTACACATATGCTTTTAGGAGTTGATGGATACAATATTTGATTATTCTTAGAGAGGAAAAAAAGAGGAGAGGAGGCTAGAGACACATTCTTGGAAGGTCTTCCATCTAACTCAAGAAGAAGAGCATTTCTACCATGGAGATAGCCCTTAAGGGTTGGAGGACACCATCCATGAGTGGATAGACATCCTTTTGGGCTAGAGTTAGCCCTAAGCATGCTTTCTTTATCTTGATATATGTATTTTTGAGAGGATTTGTGTTGTAATACATGTTTTGACATCTTTATATACATAAATCTTATTTATTCAAAGATTTGTGTGGTTTAATTCTTCCAATTGATCATTTCATTCTATCCATATGTCTATGTATGCTAGAATAGATGTTCATGTATTTATCTCTATCTCTTGTGTTGTTGATGCATGTCTATGTGTGTTGATGCTATAGATTTAGAGATTGTCAAGACATAGTGCTTAATAGAATGCTCTTGTGGTTTATTTGATGGTTCATACTCATTTCTTGATGAATTGTGCCTCTCCTTTAGTTTAATTAGTTTAATTTTCATGTCAATAGCTTAGATGTATGTAGTTACCTTAGTTGTTAAACGGGAGGACAATCTATGCTTGTTGTTTGATGTTCCATACTTATGAATGCAAATAGTATATTTCTCTAATTATGTGATGTGTTTGGATTGTGAGCTTAAAGAATAATTAATGGCTTAGTTTGATATATTGTGTTATTCGTTGTGTTGTTTAGACAATATATACTTAATTGGTCATCCATGCTTATTGAAATAACCACACACACTCACTATTGTTGCAATATATGTTTTCCCCCTCATTAATTATGAATTGAGTGTATAGAAAGGTGATGCTTAATGGTGATCTCTAAGTCCCAAGACCTCTCTCTCTTGTTTTCTCTATCCTTTAAGTACTTGTTTTATATTATGCTTGTTTGATCTTAATTGTAGTTTAATCAACCAAACAATCTACCTTTGATCACTCGACCTACTAACCCTAAGCATTGTTTCCATTACTAGTAGCCCTCTAATCCCTTGGGACGATCCCTATTCACCCTTGCTACGTTAATAGTAGTGGTAATAGTGGTTTTTATAAATTTAAACTTGACCCAAAAGGCTTTTCTTGAACAGTAACATTCACTACATTATTTTGGCGCCATTGCCGGGGATTGAATTGGCAACGCCGTGTTTTGGAAACATTTAGGAATTAGTACTCTTTTTATCATGTCTTTACTTTATTTTTATTTTTGGTTACTTATTGTGTTTGTTCTTATTTGGCTAGGTGAATTGAGTAAAGGAAGTTGAGCAAAGGAAAATTCAAAGCAAGGAGATAAGCTAAGCACAAAAAGGACTAAAAATCTAAAAAAAATGCAAAGCATAGCAAAGCTTGGAAGTTGAAAATGAATTGAAGTTGCTTAAAGACCCTTTGTGTGATCTTTCTAACTCAAGCTCTAGTTAAATCGTCGGCCCGCGTGGAGGCTTGTTTTTCATTTTTTAGATAAATCGTGAGCTCGTGTGGAGGCAATTTACTTTTCTTTGTATGTGGTTCAAGCATGGAAGTATGGGATCATTGTATGTGGAGATCTATTGATTGATTTGTTGCGGGGGCGAAGTGTTTGCTTAAATGATTTCATTGTTGTTTTTCTTGAATTTTGTGCGGTCTTAACCAACCCATCATCATAATCAATGGAAAATCTAGAAGGTCATCTCAGTTATTTAGACCCGAACTTCATGGCGCATCCTCCTTTCAACTAATTTCCTCCCGCAGTTCAAGCCCCAATTCCTCCAATGATCATTCGTGATCATTATAATCTTTATGAATATCATGCACCAATTTGCATCATGCTTCCTAATTTTGAGGCTAATCAATATGAGATTAAGCCTGAGACCATTCAAATGTGTCCACTCTTTTATGGCTTAGATGGTGAGGAGCCATAAAAACATTTTGATGAATATCTTGAAATATACTCCACCGTGAGGTATATGAATGTCCCGGAGGAAGTTCTTAGGTTACTTCTCTTCCCTTTTACTCTTAAAAATAAGGCTAAGCATTGGTTCAATAACTTAAGGGCAAATTCAATAACTTCTTGGTTACAAAAGCAAAATGAATTTTTAAAGAAATTTTGCCCCATGAGTTTGACCAATGTTATGTGAACTTCTATTCGTGAATTTTCTCAAAGGGAATGAGAACTTTTACATGAGGCGTGGGAAAGATTTAATGACTTGCTAAGAAAGTGTCCACGTCATGGTATTCCTAAATGACAAGTTGTCTAATATTTTTATGAAAGCCTATCCGACACTCACAAGGACATAGTTGATACCTCATGTGGAGGATCATATTTTGGGAAGCATGAAGATAATGTTTGGCACCTTTTTGAGAAAATGAGTGAAAATTCATTGCATAAATGTCACACTTCTCGGTTAAGTCATGATTCTAATAACAAAAAGAAAATTTTGAAAGTGTGTCAAATTGGAAGTCCAATGGAGATTGTTGCCAAGGTCAAAACTCTAACTCAAAAACTTGATCAATTTTTATAGAGTCAAAAACCGGCAAAACAATCATTTCCTCTTCTTAATCATCATCTTCATCATTCTTGTGAGCCATGCATGACTTGTTCAAGTGTATTACATACTACTTCCAATTGTCCCCATGGACATGTGCTCGATGAACATTATAAACAAGTCAATGCCATATTTGCTTACCCTCTTTCGAGTGCTTATGTCCCAGTGTGGAGTGAGCATTCAAATCCTTTTCAAGCTAAAAATTTTCAAAACTGATATGTTCCTCCTTACCAAAGAAATAAAGGCTCAAAATGATTCATCTCATCTTCTTCTTTTCATCCAAGAATGAACCATTTCTCTCATCCTCAAGCTTATAATTCTCAAAGTAGCTCTAATCATCCTCATGCACTTTCTAGTAACCCAACTTTTGAAGATAAAGTCTTAGTAGCTTTGGGTAGTTTGGAAATGAACACCAATATATTGCATTCTCATTCTCAATCGATATCAAAGCTTGAGTCTCAAATCGGGATGAAAGCTAATGCATTGAATGCGAGAGAAATTGGTTAATTGCCTAGCCAACCTGAAAGGAACCCAAAAGCTCAACATTTTGTGGAAGCAAACTCCACATCGGGGTGTCTTTCCCAAAAGCAATTGTAAGCAATTACTACTTTGAGAAGTGGTAGACAAGTTGACAATAGGGTTGAACAACCAAGTGAAGATAGTAAATCGGTGCAACCAAAAGTTGACACCCGTCCCGTTTCCAATCCTATTCCTACTTCCTTGGATGAGCATGGCCATAGAGGGAATTCTTAACCTTCTTCATCATCCCCTCAAGTTGCAAGGTCTTATGAGCCAAAAGCTCCATTTCCTTGTGCTTTGAAAGAAACTTCACCTTTTAGGAGGCAAGAGGGAAAAATCCAAGACATGATAGAAATCTTCAAACAAGTTAATATAAATCTTTCTCTCTTGGATGCAATTAGGCAAATTCCGCCTTATGCAAAAATTTTGAAAGATCTTTGCACACAAAAGAGGAAAAGCAAGGGATAAGGCCTTAAAAAAGTGTTTCTAATGGAGTAAGTGAGCTTCATCATCCAACATAACACTCCACCTAAGTTCAAAGATCCTGGTGCTCTAACCATCTCATGCGTAATTAGAACCCATGAAGTTCGTAGAGATCTTCTTAACTTAGGGGCAAGTGTCAATTTGATTCCTTACTTCGTATATGTCCAACTAGGTTTGAATGAATTGAAGCCAACCTCGGTGGTGCTTCAATTGGCTAATAGATCCATTAAAACACCTATGGGCATGATTGAGGACATACTCATAAAGGTTGACAAGTTTTACTTCCCGGTTGATTTCATAGTTCTTGATACCGAACCAGTTGCAAATCCCACCACTCACATCCCCATCATCTTAGGAAAGCCATTTCTAGCTACCGCAAATGCTACCATTAATTGTAGATCCGGTGTCATGACCTTTCTTTTGGTAATATGATGGTTAAGCTTAATGTTTTCAATATAAGTTGACATCCCATAGATAAAGATGAGTGTTATCTCATAGATGTCTTGGATGAGGTTGTTGAGGAATCTATTCCCACTATGGTCATGAAACAACCAATTGAGGAAAATCTTTCATCTCTTCTTTCGGAGAACCCCCTTGCATCTTGTTTTCTTGAAATGTATGGTAATTGTGGATTTGATAATGAAGGGTTAATGAATGAAGTTAATAATCTAATGGAATCTGTTGCAAGTTTGGATTTTTCACCTTGGAAAGATCTAAAAAAACCTCTTCTTCCACTCTCTAGCACTCCACTGATTCCATCTCTAGTCTCTCCACCCACTCTCAAGCTTAAAACTCTCCCTCCCGATCTTAAGTATGCCTTCCTAGGCCCGAAAGAGACTCTTCTGGTCATCATCTCTTCAAATCTTGAAAAAGATCAAGAGAATTCTCTTTTGAATGTGCTTAAGGAAAATAAGGAAGCTATTAGGTTGAGTGTGGCAGATCTAAAAGGAATTAACCCTTCCATTTGTATGCACTACATTCTTATGGAAGAAGATGCAAAACCTTTTAGAGATGCTAAGATTAAATCCAAACATGAAAGAAATGGTTAAGAAAGAAGTAGTTAAGCTTTTGGATGCCGGTATCATTTATCTAATCTCTGATAGCAAATGGGTGAGTCCAACTCAAGTAGTTCCCACGAAATCGGAGATTATGGTGGTTGAAAATGCAAAAGGTGAGACAATTTCTAAGCGTACCGCCAATTCATGGCGAGTATGCGTTGACTACCGAAAATTAAATGCCACCACTAGGAAAGATCACTTCCTTTTGCCATTTATTGATCAAATCCTAGAAAGATTGGTCGGGCAACAATACTATTACTTTCTTGATAGCTATTCGGGTTACAATCAAGTAGCCCTTGACCCCTTAGACCAAGAGAAAACCACATTTACTTATCCTTTCGGTACATTTGCTTATAGACAGATGCCTTTCAGTTTGTGCAATGCTCCTGCAATATTCCAAAGGTGTATGATGTCAATTTTCTCGGACATGGTGGAAAAGTATCTTGAGGTCTTTATGGATGATTTTCTGTTTTTGGGTCTTCATTTGATGCATGCCTCAAAAATTTGAATTTAGTGCTTAAAAGATGTCGTGAAACAAACCTTGTTCTTAGTTGGGAAGAGAGCCATTTCATGGTTTAAGAATGTATTATTTTGGGTCACATCATCTCAAAAAGTTGAATTGAGGTGGATAAAGCGAAAGTTGAGCTCATTTATGAATTGCCTCCACCTTCTACGGTGAGAGAAGTTCGCTCCTTTTTAGGTCTTGCCGACTTCTATCGCCGTTTCATCAAAGACTTTAGCAAAATTGCTAGACCTTTATGCAATCTTCTCGCTAAGGAAACACCTTTTGTCTTTGATCAAGCATGTCTTGATGCTTTCCATAAATTGCGTGACGTGTTATCATCTGCTCCTATTATGCAACCTCCCAATTGGTCATTACCGTTTGAAATCATGTGTGATGCTTCTGATTATGCCATAGGAGCAGTTTAGGGGCAAAGGGTAGGAAAACTTCCATGCGCTGTATACTATGCAAGCAGGACCCTCTCGGGAGCTCAATTGAATTACTTCACTACCGAGAAAGAATTACTTGCCGTAGTATATGCTCTTGACAAATTTCGTGTAACGACCCGGTCATTTGCCTTCTTTCCTTTTTCCTGAAATTTTACGAATGAATTTTTTTTCGTTTAATTTTCTTTTTTGAGCTCTGTTTCATGTCGCTTAGTGTCATCTCGAGTGCTCGGAATTGGTTCCTGAGAGTCTTTTCCGTGGATTGACAACTTCCTTTAAAGACCGAGTCATTTTCACATTTTTCGTTTTTCGACACTATGCGCTATTTCGTCATTTTCCCTATTTCGTCTTATCTCTGTTTGTCAGTTTTTGGCACAACCTCACTTTTCAAGCTCGGAGTAGGTTTTTGACTTCACGTATCGTTATCGTGAGTGGTTTCCACGAAATACGTATCTTTACTTTTGCAAGAAAGTACTCTGGTTGCTCTCGGTGCCCATAGGGGCATGGATACATAAATCTTTGGAATTAATTTCATTTCTTGGGGTGTTTTTCATAAATATCTTTTGAAGATATTTTATTTCAGGGGCATCTAAGAAAATATCTTTTGGAAGATATTTTCATTCTGGGGCAGTTTCGCAGTTAACCCTTTTTGTAGGGGCCATTGTGCAATTAACGAAAGTTATTACAAAATGTCTTATTTGGAGCCTGGATCCTTGTACGGGATTCATTTTTACTTTTTGTTGACTTGTAAATTCATAGAATTTCCTCCTAGTCGATGTTTTCCAGTTTCGGGGTTTCTAGCCCTAGTTTTCGCCAAACTTGTTTTGGGCATAACTTTCTGTTCGGGACTCAGTTTTTGACGCCATTTCTTCCGTTGTTCATATTTTATCATTTTAAATCTTTTTTGTTCACAAAGTTTTGCCATTTGAGCGCGACTGCTCAAATTTTACTTTTTCAGACCCGGCGGGGCTCGTTCGGGGCATTTTTTGAGATTTCTATAAAATGGGGGTGAGATATTTCATTTTTCATCTTCTCCCCTCTTCATGCATGACCTGGAGCTCCCATGGCAGCCCAAGGGGTGCTGCCATCTTCTCTCTCCTCTTTTGGTTCACTTTTCCTTGATGGAAAGTCTTCGGCCTTAACGTTTGTTGTTCCCCTCGCCGTGCTCTACCTTTCCCCCTTATTAGAATTCAGTTTTGACCATTTCTTGAGTTTGGTTTTGAGGTCAACTTATGATTTTGATGGGGCTTTCATGGGGGTTATGTTCACGGCGTTGTCCTCGACAAAACCTAGTAGTTTCGTTGGATTCGGAGCCATTCCATTTTTATGGCATTTGAGATTTTCATCTCAAATTGAGGTAGGAGATGTTCTAGGTTTAAATTCTTGTTATAAAGCATGCTTGTGATGCTTATACTACTTGTTTGCATGATTAAATATAAAAATCTAGAGATTTTATTATTTATTTTTCTTGTATGGGATTTAATTTTCCCGGTTGCTCATGATTTGGTTTAAACATGTAGCATTATTTTATATTGTCCCTTGATATGCTCATTGTCGTGTATTAAAATTGGAACATTTGAATAAGTATTAAAGATTTTATTTAATATTTATCTTAGGTGAAAGATTAATTCACATGGCTTTAACTAGCTTGAAATTAATATGTGTTAGCATATTATATTAGGCCTTAGCATGCTCTTCAACATAGTAGAATTTGAAAGTAATTGGAGGTGTTTTGAAAATTAGTAATTATTCATTAATTTGATTAATTAATTTGCCCCGAGTGCACTATTCACTCCATTCGAATTCCAACTTGATATTCTTGATCTACATGCCATATAGCTTCACATATATTTGATTTAGAATATTCGGTGAGGTTTTGAAACCTTTCATTTAATTAATTTCCTTATTTAAAATTTAATCCTTATGGTGATATACAACTTGGAATTGAATTGTGGCATGCTAGAAAATTAAGTTTTGGTGTGGTTGTTCACATGTATTAAATTGGGATTAATTGCATGAGAATTGCAACTTTTAATTTATATTTAACTTTAGTGAAAGGTTAAGTCATATGGTCTTAAATTGAATGAAATAAACTTGTAATGTGATATTACATTAGTCCTTGGCATATTCTCTAAGATATGTTAAATTGAGAGCATTTGATTAAGTTTGAAAATCTAGAGATTTTAATTAAAAGAATTAATTAAAATCTATTTTGTGGTCCCATTAGCTTAATTAAGATTTTAACTTGATATTTGTATTGGCCATGACTTGTTTACTAGTATATATTAATTGTGGACCATTTGAAGTTGCTTTAGAACCTTGGTAATTAAATTAGCATGATTTAATTAGACTTCTACTTTGTTGTTCCAATAACCTAATTGAGTTTTAGAATGGATATAGGTGATGACCATGCCATGTTCTTTAATATGTTTAAATTTGAGGTTATTTGGAATTGAATTAGAATCTAGGGGATTTAATTATTTTTATTTAATTAAATTCTATCGAATTGAGCCATGGATTTATTTGTGTTTGAAAGTTGTTTCTATATCAAAATCATGGACTTGGACTTGTTGTATATTCATTTGGTTATGTTTTGAACATTGGATAACATAGTTGTTCTGTTTGTATTCATGAGAATATGTTTTACTTATTGAATATATTGTTGCCTTGTGTAATGATTTGCACACTTCGCGTTTAACATCTTTCATGCATAGCGTGTAACGAATCGCACACTGAAGATTCGACATTCATCATATCATATTAGTTGTGGATTTAGAGCATGTATTGTAGAGGTTTCCAAATTTGGTTGTGCTTAGTAGATAGTTGATTATTTTGCATATTCTTGTTGATATATGCGTTGTTGCACAACTTGTTGATTTTGGAAACTTGGGGATGTCGTTGTTTGACTATGGCTAGGACGTGGTTCTAGTACGGGGGATAGTCCCTCTATATATAGTCTAGTGCGCACATAGGGAGGTTACCCATGGGCTAGTAACCTTAAAGTCACTATGTTGTCAGTCTGATCCGGCGTGACATCCGAGTATCCACTTTGTTTGATTTCACATTTCATTTTCAAGTTGATAACTAGATGATGTTGTAACTTGTTGTTTCTTATTTGTCGTTCCATTTTAAGTTACAGGATGTTAACTTTGCGAAATTATGCTTTATGCGTTGTATTGGAAGTTCCAATGTTGGCTCAATTGCATCGATATTGAAAATCGTGTTTTAACATTCTAATAAAGCTTAGGATTGATCCTATTGATTCATTTATAACATAAACGTTAGGTAGCATGAACCACTATTGTTATTTTGTGCTTTAGATTCTAAGTTGATGGCTTTGAGAACTTAAACCTTGTTGCATTGTATAACATGCTCTTTTGTTGTTGAATTGCATGGATAATGTGATTCTTGTTAACTTGTATTCAAATATGCTTTTGTCATGTTGTATGGATTACTCTAGACCTAGTTCAATTGTATTGAAAATGCAATTCATGTTAATCTATGCTCAAGCATTCTTCTTGTCGTGTTCTTTGGATTATCCCAACCATGATTCGTTTCATACACGTATGTATATTATAATCCTTGTTGCTTAGACTCTAAGGTAGCTTAGGATGCTCCCCGAGTCGCACTTGGACATAGACGTTAGGTGGCATGAGCCCTTTTAACATGTTTCACCTTAAGGTGATAAATTTGTAAAATGCTAGGTCGATGTATGCTCATCTCCTACGAGTAGCTTTATGTTACTTACCCCTACGATACTGGGGCATATTTCAGGTACGAAGACTTGGTTCGTGAAGCCTAGCATTCCTTAGATGTCGTGTAGCTTTCAAGTTTCCATTTCATGCAAATGTTAGCATGAAATGTCATTTTGTAGACTTATATGTCAAAATATGTATATTTGATTCCATGTGTGTAATGTGTACTTAAGTACACTCCTTTCAATGTATTTGATATGTATGAGATGAGGCCGGAGGCCAATGACATGTGTATTGTATTTTATACAACTTTTTAACTTCATGAAATATTATGAAAACCTTGAAAAATCGCAAGTCATTGCTTCACCATGGTTTTATCGGGTGTGGGAATTCCATTTTCATTCTTTCATAGGGTCTTATTAATCTTGTATGAAGTGTGGCCAAGGGCCAAACGGTCATTTGATCCCGTTTTGCATTTTTGGATTCCATGTTTTCCATTCCAAGTCCATTTTTGCCTTTTTGCCCGTTGGGGGGTTGGATTTTGCATCGGCTATATTTTTAAGCCATGGACCATTGTAGCTCGTCTAAATAGGTAAGTTACGTTTGTGTGCATAGTCGTTTCCGGGCAAAACCTCATCGTTTGTGTTTTGAGCCTCTTGTGAATTCATTTCGCATTTTTTTTGCATATTCTGATCTAGGGGCATTATAGACCTTTTACCTCAGTTTTATTTTCTTCTTTCAATATAGTCACTTAGAAAACGTGATTTTAGGGGGGGTTTCTTTTTCGTGTTTTTTCAGAAAATGTCGTCTTGGTACCGGAAATCCCTCGTGAAGTTTCAGCTTCCAGTTTTCATTTGGCAGCTTTATGACCCTCTTGTTCAGTTCTGATCTAGGGGCATTTTGGGGATTTCACAGTGAGTTTTTTTAGGGGGGGGGTTTTCTTCGTGTTTTTCCAGAAAAACTCGTTTTGACCTCCGTTTCAAGCCTCAGTTCTGGGCAGAAAAAAAAAATGTAGCAGCAGCCAAGGGCTGCCACCAGCCATGTCTTTGGGCGCCGGCATGCACGCCGGTGGGTTCGCGCATGGCGCCGTGTGCGCCATGGCCCCTCGTCGGGCTGCCGCGACGTCAATTCTTCTTTTTGGCTTTTCTTCTTCGTCCGGACTCCGATTCAAGTGAATTTTTTTTTTAACTTGACTAATTTTTTGCTGTCTTTCCAACGGTGTACTCGGTTGCACCCGGTTCTTCCTGGATAATTACCATTTTACACCCTTTTTGCTTTAAGTGCTCATTTTTCTTCGTCATGTCGTTTCTCCTTCGTTCAAACTCCGAATCATGCGATTCTTGAGTCCATCTTAATTAGTTTTTCATTGTCCTTCCAGCAGTGTGCTAGGTGGCACACGAATCTATAGTTTTTAGAAATGACTATTTTGCCCCTGGGGGCTTATTTGTCGTATTTTCGATCTTTTGCTTCCGCATCAGTTCTTGTTGAGTTCCACGACCTCATGGAAGATCACTGTGACTTCTTAGAGTCTTGTTTTCTGTTTTCGGTTCCACATTCGGATCCGTTATCAGATCATCCTTATGGTTCATCATAGGACATGTTGGCCTAAAAACCAGGGTCGTCACATTTCGGTTCTACCTCTTAGGGTTAAAAGTCATTGTCTATTTTGTTCATGCTACTTTGAGGCACCTCTTGACTAAGAAGGAAACGAAACCTCGTTTAATAAGGTGGATTTTACTTCTTTAAGAATTCAATTTTGAAATCAAAGATAAAAAAGGCAGCGAAAATGTAGTTGTTGATCATCTTTCAAGATTAGTGGTAGAAACTTCCTCGAGTCCACCCATTCATGATTCATTTCTGGATGAACAAATATTCCAAGTTTCTAATAGACAAATGCCTTGGTTTGATGACATTGTGAATTTTTTTGGCAATTGGCAGACTTCCGACCAATTGGTCAAAGCAAGTGAAGAAACATTTCTTTGCTAACATCTGGAATTACTATTGGGAAGATCCTGTTTTGTTTTGATATTATCCAAATCAAATTGTGAGGAGGTGCATTCCCGAGAGTGAAATTCCAAGTGTGCTTGTGTTTTGCCATACTCTTGCATGCGGTGGGAATTTTAGTGCAAAGAAGACCGCCTTGAAGGTGCTTCAAAGTGGGTTATTTTGGCCCACTATTCATAGAGATGCCTACAATTTTTTCAAAGAGTGTGAAAGATGTCAAAAAATGGGGTCAATGTCGAGAAGAGATATGATGCCCCTGACAAATATTCTTGTTGTTGAAATCTTTGACATTTGGGGCATTGATTTTATGGGTCATTTCCCTATGTCTTATGGATATCAATACATTTTGTTTGTCGTTGACTATGTTTCCAAGTGGGTGGAGGCTTGTGCTACCAAAACCAATGACCACTCCATGGTTGTGCGATTCATTAAATCCAACATATTCACTCGTTTTGGAATGCCAAGAGCCATGATTAGTGATGGAGGAAAGTATTTTTGCAATCAATTCTTAAAGCAATTATTCCTTAAGTACTCCGTTACTCATAAAGTCGCCACTCCCTACCATCCTCAAACAAGTGGGCAAGTAGAAGTTTCAAACCAGGAAATCAAACATATCCTTGAGAAAACGATTAATACAACCCGAAAGGATTGGTCACGTAAGTTAAATGATGCTTTGTGGGCTTACCGAACGGCATATAAGACTCCCATCGGCATGTCTCCTTATAGACTTGTTTATGGAAAGCCTTGCCATCTTCCGGTTGAGCTAGAACACAAGGCTATGTGGGCTATTAAAAAGCTCAATCTTGACCTTGACAAAGCTAGAGAGAACCGATTACTTAAATTAAATTAGTTAGAAGAGTTGAGGCACAATGCTTATGACAATGCCAAACTTTATAAAGAGGGGACCAAAGCTTTTCATGACAAACACATTAGGAAGAAATCTTTTGAGCTGGGTCAAAAAGCTTGGCTTTTCAACTCTAGGTTAAAACTCTTTCCCAGGAAGTTGCGAACCAAATGGGAAGGTCTATATGAGATCATCTCCGTTGCACCGCATGGGGCGGTTGAAATTCAAAGTTTAAAAAATGGCAACACATTGAAAGTGAATGGGCAAAGATTGAAACCCTATATTGAGGGACAAGTTTTTCAAAGACATATGGAAGCTGCCCTTTTGGTAGATCCAGTCTATGAAGAGATATAGTGATGCATTCATTGGTCTCAAGAGAAAGCTCAATTTTCTGCATATTCTTCCATGTTCGATCGATCTCAAATGAGGTTCGATCGATCGAACACCCATCCCTGCATCCAATCACCTTTTTGTTTCATTGTGCGAATATTTCCTACATAAATCAGCTCTCTACGTATCGTTCGTAAATTTCTTTTGATTGATCTGAGTACCCCAAGATCGATTGAAATTATCCTTGGATCGATCTTCACTCCACATTTAGAAAATTTTTAAGATCCATGAAAAAGGCCTCTCTGTGCATCGTTCGAACTAGTCTGCAGAATCTCACATGTTCGATCGATCGAATCGATCTTAGTTCGATCAATCTGAAGCTTCCAAAATATATATATATATATATATAATAATAATAAAATGTCGATCTTTAAAAGTAGCATTCCGTCTAGCTAGAGACGTTAAACTTAGTAATCATTGTTCATATTTTCTTGCATTTAGTTTCATCTTGCATTCAATTCTAAAAAATAAAAATAAAAAATAAAAAAGGTTGTTATTTTCATTTTTCTTTATTTTGTTCTTGCATCTTTTCTTACTTTTTAAATTGCACATATTCTTTTATTACATTTTACCTTCTTTATTTTTCTTTTTCATTTTTTAATACATCTTTGCATTTTATTTCTTGCATTTTGTATATACTTGCTGTCATTAAATGATGAATATAAAAATATGTTTCACCATTGTGCCTTTATGTGTACTCATGCACACTTTCATGCTTAAGCTAGGGCTTGATCTCATATCTCTCTTTTATCTTATATTACATTGTCATAGAATGCATGACTTGATTATTCTTATCCCATTTGATATTTAACGTGAGTTTGCTAGTGTGGTTATTCAAGAAAGTGGTTGATTCTAAGTTTGGGGGAGACGCCCTTCGAATTAGATCACTACCAGGCTTCATGTCTTTGCTACCATGGTATACTCTTTCCATCTTTTCCATTGTTCTCATTGCACATTAAGAACAATATGTGGTTTAAGTTTGGGGGTAAGGTGACTTTGTTGCATTCTACTTAAAGTTGAACTTTAAATGCATAATTGAGATTTGAGATTGATGTTGGCTATGATTTTGATCTTTTAAGGACTATATTACTTAAAATTTAAAAATTGCTTGACTTGAGAGTCCAATACTCCTTGTATGCTTTGTGGAAGCAATTTAGGAGTAAATTTTTCGAAAGATTGATATCTTGCTTACATTTGTGGTCTACATCATCTTAATTTTGTGATTGTCTTGAGATTCACTCTACGATTCTACACTAGCACAGGCACACACTAGCATTCATTTGTGGGGTACATGCTTTGTTGATTATTCATTTGGTTATATCCCAATTGGGCTAGTAGTGCATTGAAATCTTTCATCTTGACAAAAGTGGATAACAAACCCTTTTCATTGAGTAGCCGGGATTCTAGCCTCATCAAGCACTGAATTTCTCTTGCCGAAAGGTGGAGGGCCCAAACTCTAGGTTAATAATTGAACTAAAAAAAAAAAGTTACAAAATAATAAAAAAGTGAGGACTTCTCCCAAAAGGTGGGAAGTGGGAAATGATTAGATGGATGTTGTTTTGATTTGTATCCTAGTTGATTTGAGCTTATAAGTCCTTAGGGGTGTTTAAATGCCTAATACCATAAAGCCGTCCGGTTTGGTAGTCATTAACCTAACGCTCGACCTCATGGATCGCTAGAAAGCTTAATAGATCAACACATTGCACTATGCTTCCATCTTTGATCCTTACGGATAATAATAAAAAATAAAAAAATAAAAAAATCGTGTGAAAAAAATAAGCGCACCTAAAACAATAAAACTTTAATAAAAGGTCCACTCTTTGTCTTGATAATTGGTACTAGATTTGTATGCTAGTTTGAGGGTAAGGATATGATCATTGATTTAGTTAGCTTAGATAGCAACATATTTGATGCCGATCCACTCAAAAGGATTCTAGAGTTGTTTTGATTTGCATGATCATTTTCTTGATGTATGGAGGACCATACTTGCTTGCTTGATGTTGAGATTTTGGGAGATTGCTTGGAAAGGGTTGAAAATTGCATACTTGAGGTAGTTTTCTCCCAATGCTTGTTTGCAATATTAGTGCATCTTTAGTGAGAAAAAGCTTAATGTTTGTGGGTATCATTTCTGGAAACCCTCACGAGACTTCACTCGTCCACTAGGGGTAACCTAGGGGTTTAAAAGGCTTGTTGCACATGCTAAACGCAATCGTGTTCCCTACGAAAGTGGCGTTATCCATTTATTACTTTCTAGATTCATAGTTATATAGTTGTTTATTTCATTCATTTACTTTATAATTCATTGCTAGGGACTAGCAATATTTCGGTTTGGGGGTGTGATGAGCGCTTAAAAATGCGCATTTAAACCCCTTAAGTTTGAACATTCTAGGACCTTTATCTATCTTACTTTCCCGTTTTAGACTAATTTCATGTTATTGTCCTTTTTAAGTGCTTATCACCAAAATAAGCTAATTCAGCCAAATAAGAGCTTAAAATAAGCTAACTCAAGCTGGATTGAAGAAATAAGCAAAGTGGAAGCAGAATGAAGCAAAGTGTGGAAATCAGCATGTTCGATCGATCTCAAGAATACTTCAATCGATCGAAAATTCATCGATCTAGACTCTCCAAGATGGATCCAAGCTCTTTTATCCTTATCCAAAGATTTCACAAAGTTTGATCAATCCAATAATTCTCAGATCGATCGAAAAGATTCCATTTTATCCTGTTGTACCACCCTACCTACCACTTTTGTCTCTTTCCCAAAATATCTCAGATCTATCCTTATCCAAAAAGGCGCCGCCATGGGAGAATCGATCCAGCCCAAGTTTGATAGATCTCAGCCAAGTTCGATCGATCTTAGCATAGGTTCGATCGATCGAACCCTCTCAAGTGCGAAGTAAATCATTTTCCAACACATTAAAAGTTGTCTCATGGTGCAATCATTGGAGGAGCCCTTGTGTGCGAGCCTAGACCATTGGGTGTGACATTTAAGCTACGTATATAAGGATTATGAACCACTTTTACACATATGATTTTAGGAGTTGATAGATACAATATTTGATTATTCTTAGAGAGGAAGAAAAGAGAAGAGGGGGCTAGAGACACATTCTTGGAAGGTCTTCCATCTAACTAAAGAAGAAGAGCATTTCTACCATGGAGATAGCCCTTGAAGGTTGGAGGACACCAACCATGAGTGGCTAGACATCCTCTTGGGGCTAGAGTTAGCCCTAAGCATGCTTTCTTTACCTTGATTTATGTATTTTTGAGGGGATTTGTATTGTAATACATGTTTTGACATCTTTATATACATAGATCTTGTTTATTCAATGATTTGTGTGATTTAATTCTTCCAATTGATCATTTCATTCTATCCATATGTCTATGTATACTAGAATAGATGTTCATGAGTTTATCTCTATCTCTTGTGTTATTGATGCATGTTTATGTGTGTTGATGATATAGATCTAGAGATTGTCAAGACATAGTGCTTAATAGAATGCTCTTGTGGTTTATTTGATGGTTCATACTCATTTCTTGATGAATTGTATCTCTCCCTTAGTTTAATTAGTTTAATTTTCATGTCATTAGCTTAGATGTAGTGTAGTTACCTTAGTTGTTAAATGGGAGGACAATCCATGCTTGTTGTTTGATGTTCCATACTTATGAATGCAAGTAGTATATTTATCTAATTATGTGATATGTTTGGATTGTGAGCTTAAAGAAGAATTAATGGCTTAGTTTGATATATTGTGTTATTCATTGTGTTGTTTAGACAATATATACTTAATTGGTCATCCATGCTTAATGAAACAACCACACACACTCACTATTGTTGCAACATATGTTTTCCCGCTCATTAATTGTGAATTGAGTGTATAGAACGGTGATGCTTAGTGGTGATTTCTAAATCCCAAGACCTTTCTCTCTTGTTTTCTCTATCCTTTAATTACTTATTTTATATTGAGCTTGTTTAATCTTAATTGTAGTTTAATCAACCAAACAATCTACCTTTGATCACTCAACCTACTAGCTCTAAACATTGTTTCCATTACTAGTAGCCCTCTTATCCCTTGGGACGATCCCTATTCACCCTTGCTACGTTAGTAGTAGTGGTTTTTATAAATTTAAACTTAATCCAAAAAGCTTTTCTTAAACCGTACATTCACTACATTATTTTGGCGGAACGGCCACCGTCATGGAGCACTGTTCAAAAAAAAAAAAAATTGCATCCCTTATTTCCTTGCATTTTCATTCCTTGCATATTTATTTGTTTTATTTTTGTGTGTGTGTACAAACTTGTTGTCTAAAAAAAAAATAATAATAATAATAAAAAGTTTTTATTTTTCATTATTTTGTTCTTGCATCTTTTCTTATTTTTTATTTTTCATTTCTTGCATTGTACATATTCTTTTATTACATTTTACCTTTATTTTTCTTTTTCATTTTGTTTATACATCTTTGCATTTTATTTCTTACATTTTGTATATACTTACTTTCATAAAATGAAAACTAAAAAAAAAAATTCACCCTTGTGTCCTTATGTGTAGTCATGCTACTTTCATATTTTCTATTGGGCTTGATCTCATATCTTGTAATACTCCTAATTTTAAAAGGATATTTCTGGTATTTTATTTTTGATTTAATTGTCTTTTTATTTGATTAATTGGTTCCTTGTTTGTTGTGTTGCTTAAATTGCATGTATTTTGTTTAATTTTTAATTATTTGCTTAATTGTAAATTAAATAGGCTTATTTTGTTTTAAATTGATTTAATTGATATTTGATTAAATGTGTAATTGTTATTTGTTTATTTGGTATTTAATTTTATACTTGTTTTATTTAATTATGGTTATTTTAATTGAGTTATTTGTAATTGATTTAATTAGTTAAATGTGTGAGTTAGGATTAGGGTTTTAGGTTTCATGGTAGCCGACTTGGTATATGTAGATTTCCTTCTTGTATTGCAACTAGAATTAGGGTTGTGTATTACAAATACCTATAAATACATGTACGAGTTCTACCTAGGGTTTTAAAAAAACAAAACCCATACACATAGAGAAAATACAGAGTGCAACAGTTGTGGTTTTGAGAGAAGTAGAGAGGAGAACTTGAGAGAGTTATAGAGAGGGAGGAAGCTAGGGTTGTGGGTTTTAACTAAGACTAAACCAAGAGTGACGGCGGTGGAACAACAATCGGAAACCTCGTCGGACAATTCAGGAAACGGCAATTGAGAGGTTCTAATCTGAAACTCAAAGGCAAGTCACTATTCTTTTCCTTCCCTTTAATTCGTGTTCTGTGCATTCTTAGTAGACTCCAGGGATTTACCAAGCATTAAAACAGATTAGATTGTAACATTAAGCTTGAAAGCATGTTTGTATCAGTGGTTTAAACGTTGCATAAATCTGTTTTGGTAGGAAGTTGCTCTGTAAATTGTTCCTGTTATTGTTTACATATAGGCTATGTTTAATAGGGATTAATAGTGGATTGGATGTCTGGTAACTAATCTAAAACTGAGTTTGGCCCTAGAACAAGTTCTTAGATCAGTTTCTGTTTTCACTAAATTAATTAGTATAAATCTATTAGAAGTTGCTTAAGAATTTTCTAACGGAGGTTCTGTGATCGTGGCTTAAGAACTTGTGTTCTTCACATGTTGGGATTGGATTTCAGTGATGTAAATTTGTCTAGAACTAAGTTTGAACCTAGAATGAAGATTAAAAACATTACAGAGGCTTTGCGCTTCGCCGGAGAAAGAGAAGTTGATCAGTTTTCGCGCAAATGGAGCACAGGGGAGTAGAGCTGGCTCACCATAAGGGTGGAGCTGCCTCTACAAGGGGTAGAGCCTGCTCCACTTGTGGTGGAGGTGGCTCCACCAAGGGGGAGGTGGCTCCACTTTTAGTGGAGGCGGCTCCTCTTTTGTATTTTTGATTTTTTCCACATTCTGACTTCTGTGTGGCCTGTAGGAAGGTTTCTGAGTGGTTCCAAGGGCTGTGGATGGTTTATAAAATTTATTCTAGAGATGTAAAAGGATTGGGAAGTATGTTAGTATTAATTTTGAAGCATGAAATAACCTACAGTTAATTAATACACTGCATGTGGAAGGTTGAATTATACCTTGACATTGCTTACTGTTTCTATAAAGCACTTTGGTTTCTAGCAAAATTTTAAACTGTTGTTCATGTTTCAACTGTTGTATAAGCATATATTATATGTTCTGGAAAAAAAAAATAGGTATGCTTAAATAGAAATTAATTGATGTTTAACTATACTATTTATTGCATCAAGTTATGGTACTGTTTTAGAGGAGTTAGATGCTGTATTTTACTCTAACATTTTAAAGGACTAGAATGTGACTTCTAGATCATATACTGGATATATAATTTGATCATACACTTATTAGATTTGTATGTGTGCTTATTCTAGAGTATAGTTGATTTGCATTTATCACTATTTGGTCAACCGTGTAAACTGGAGGATTGTATGTACCGGTATGGGACGGTGACATACTAGGTATGGACTAGATTAAACCCTAAGTCCTACCTAATTTGGATTAAGGTACGGATTAAGCATATAGGTTAAGTCCATTACCTACTTGTGTTAGGTCAACAAATAATTGATTAACTTACAATGGGTTCAGGACGGATGTTTATACCTATACCAGACCACTACACAGATGGATGGTATTTCGTATTAGAAGAAGTACGGACTTTATATATTTATTATATGGTACCATGGTATGAGCTTGAGTCTCAGGACCATGGTTAGGGCGCGTATATCGCCTAGGATGGATAACTGGACATAGGTGTTGTTCCCTGGTAGGTCTAGGTACACATGACCACATTATGTGCGATTTGCATGGTATCTCTACTTAGGCTGAGACAGACCTACTAGACTAGCGAGCGTCCTATAGTGTGTACTATATATATACATATGGATTACTCTAGATATTGTTGGGTCTTCCTAGGATGTATCTGCGTATCGGATTACTGTTTGGATCGTAGTAGAATATGACTTGCATGTGGGCCTGACCCACTCTCTTATTTTTCAAGTATTCATCAGTTCCAGGGTTAGAGCTTGGACGTGCAGAGCAGATACAGACATTCATTCCTCCGACTACGTAGGAAACTTTGCTATGTTTACTTTTAGCTTTTATTTCAGATGTCTTAGTTTCTTTTGGGATTTTAATAAGGGATCAACTAAATGGATTCCCGAGTTGTAACTTATAGAGTTTTGGAGTTTGGATTTAACAGATTTCAATAATTATATTTTAAGGATTTTCAATTAGCAATCTTTCAGCTTATTATTTTTATTTCTTATTTCGTCTTGTATTCTGTGTTCGGTTGCATATTAATTATTTGATATCCCTCAGGTTCAGGCCTGGCCCTGATCAACCCGTGTCTCAGATCCGAGGGGTATCACATATCTTTCTTTCTTTTTGTGCTATATTGCCTTAGAATGTTTGATTTGGTTACCTTTATCCCATTTGATATTTGATGTGAGTTTGCTAGTATGGTTATTCAAGTAGGTTGTTGATTCCATGTTTGGGGGTGCACTCTTTCCCAATAGATCATTACCGGGCTTCATGTCTTCACCACCACGGTATATTTTTTCCATCTTTTCCATTATTCTCATTGCACATTGAGGACAATATGTGGTTTAAGTTTGGGGGTAAGGTGGCTTTGTTACATTCTATTTAAGTTGAGCTTTAAATACATGATTGAGATTTGAGATTGATGTTTGCGATGATGTTGATCTTTTGAGGACCATGATACTTAGAATTTAAAAATTACTTGACTTGAAAGTTTAATACTCCTTGTATGCCTTATGGATGCCATTTAGAAGTAAATTTTTTGAAAAATTGATATCTTGCTTGAATTTGTGGTCCACATCATCCTTATTTTGTGATTGTTTGAGATTCACTATAGGATTCTACACTAGCAAAGGCGCACACTAGCACTCATTTATGGGGTACATGCTTTGTTGATTATTGAATTAGTTATATCCCAATTGAGCTAGTAGTGCATTGAAAGCTTTCATTCCTGATAAAGGTGGATAACAACCCCTTTTCACTAAGTAGCCTGGATTCTAGCCTCATCAAGCACTGAATTTCTCACGCCGAAAGGTGGAGGGCCCAAACTCTAGGTTAATAATTGAATGTTGAAAAAAAAAAATTTTAAAAAAATAAAAAAAGTTGCAAAAACATTAAAAAAGTGAGGACTTCTCCCAAAGGTAAGACGTGGGAAATGATTAGATACAGGTTGTCTTGATTTGTAACCTAATTGATTTGAGCTTGTAAGTCCTTAGGGGTGTTTAAACACCTAGTACCCTAAAGCTGTCTGGTTTGGGAGTCATTGACCTAACGCTTGACCTCATGGATCGCTAGAAAGCTTACTAGATCAACACATTGCACCATGCTTCCATCTTTAATCCTCTAGGATAGTAAAAAAATAATAATAATAACAAATAAATAAAATCGAGTGGAAAGAATAAGTACACCTAAATGAATAAAGCTTTAATAAAAAGTCCACTATTTGTCTTGATGATCGATACTAGATTTGTATGCTAGTTTGAGGGTAAGAATGTGATTAATTCTTTAGTTAGCTTAGATAGTAACATATTTGATGCCGGTTCACTCAAAAGGATTCTAGAGTTGTTTTAATTTGCATGATCATTGTCTTGATGTGCGGAGGACCATATTTGCTTGATGTTAAGATTTTGAGAGATTGCTTGGAAAGGGTTGAAAAATTGCATACTTAAGGTAGTTTTCTATCAATATTTGTTTTGTATATTGGTGCCTCTCTTGTGAGAAAGAGCTCAATGTTTGTGGGTATCATTTTTGGAAACCCTCACGAGACTTCACTCGTCCACTAAGGGTAACCTAGGGGTTTAAAAGGCTTGTTGCATGTACTAAATGCAATCATGTTCCCTACAAAAGTGGCGTTGTTCTTTTATTGTTTTACAGTTCATAGTTACTTAGATGTTTATTTCTTTCTTTTCCTTGTAGTTCATTGCTAGGGACTAGTAATATCTAAGTTTGGGGGTGTAATGAGCGCTTAAATGTGACGCATTTTAGCATCTAAGTAAGGGTATTTTAATCCATTCATCTATCTTTATTTTTTTATTTTAGTACTTATTTGTGTTTTTGTCTATTTTAGGTTAATAAGGTTCAAACAAGCTAAAAATGGTCTATTACAGCCTTTTTGGAGTCAAACTAAAGTTCCTAAAAGATTTCAAAAAAATTCAGAAAAATGTCAAAAATGCTGAAAATTTGGATGGATCGAAGATTTCTTCGATCGATCGAAGATATTTTGGATCGATCAAAAATGTGCTGGTAGCGAGCTGTTTTATTCCCACGCGCCCAAACTCTACCTACCACATAGTTGTGGGATTAGATATTTTTGGGGCTGTATTTCTGACTTAGTGACTAATAAAAGGACCTTGTATTTAAAGGGAATTAAACCATTTTTGTAATCTATCAATCTAATTTCTTTAGTCTTTAATTTTATGTTATTGTAATTTTATTTTCTCTCTCAAGAAAAGTTAGAGATTAGGGTTAGAAGAAAAGAGAAGAGTGGAGACACCAAAAATACATCTCAAGATCTACACACACTCTCTCTAAAATTCAACAAAGAAGAAGAGGAAGAAGATGAAGCTATGTTTGGGGATTGCCCTTGAGGGTTCCAAGATCATACCCACCTCTTTCATGATTGGCTAAACTTCTCCTTGGGGCTTAAATGAGCCCCAAGTTTGTAATCTAAACCTCTATTTCTTTCATACTTTTTCGGGAATAATATCTTGTGATTAGTGTTCTACCCTTGTGAATTTAATGAATCTTGGTATATTTCTATGATTTCTATGGTTTAATTCTTCCTATTAATTCTCTAGTTTATTTACATATCTATGTGTGATTAAATTAGGAATTATGTCTCACATGATTCATATGGTTTAATTCTTCTTATTGATTCTCTTTGTGATTACATGTCATCTTATGTGTGATTATTTATGAATTGATCTCTACACTAGTTTTTCTATATTAATTGCATATTTATGTGTGGTTGATTGAGAATCTAGTGATGGCTAGATAAGGTTTTTATTAGATGGGTTTGTCAATTAATTTGATGGATTATACTTATGCTTGATGGGTTGTTTTACAATTTAATTCATGCTTGTAGGTAGGTAGACAATCTTTACTTGATTTGATATTCTATGGCTTATTATTGCAAATTCCATGATTCTCTAGATTGATGTGTGCTACAATTGTGACTAGTTTGATAGGTCATGCTTAAAATTGATGGGTTGTTCTACATTTAGTTTATTTGTTTGTTAGGTAGACAATATATTATTGAATTTGATGGTACATGCTTAATATTGCAATTGGTAGTCACATTTTATTCACAAGAATGTTTTCCCCAAATTAGTTGAAAATGTGTGGTTTGGTGAACGATCTTGGTGGCGATTCCAATGCACCCCAAGACCTCACTTCTCATCTCTTAAATCCCTAACACAACTTAGTTTATTTTAATTGCATTTTAATTTTTTTGCATTTTAGTTTAATTAACCAATCTCTCTCTTTTGCAATCTTATGATCTACTAGAGTCAAAGTTAAATTCCAAAACGTATAATCCCTTGGGACAATCCCTACTCACTCTTGCTACGTTAGTAGTAGTGGTTTTTATAAATTTAAACTTAACTTAAAAGGTTTTTCTTGAACCGCACATTCACTACATTATTTTGGCGTATACAAGCGGCCCTCGTCAGATTACAATTCCATAATCACGTCTTTACAAAAACAAACATCATTACAATACGAGTAAAAAAAAAAAAAAAAAAAAAGGACCCAGTACGTCCATTTATAGGCTCGTGGAATCATGACGTCAACCACTAACTACACTTTTGAGGGTTCATCATCAACCACGTCTTCATCATAACCTGAAAAATATTAAAGGAAGGGGTGAATACAGAGGCTCAGTAGATAACTAATCATTTGCCAAAAATGTCTAACCTTTAGCCAAAAAGGGCTAATTCTGTTATATAGGTGACTCCAATGACACCCTAAATGGTCAGACTTCGTGCACTAGGACCTCCAAATGATTGCACCACGAGCACCCCTGAAATCAAGCTTGAATTCTATTCTGTACAGTTTTCGAGGAAGTTTTCGAGGAAGTTCGATCGATCACACTGGTTGTTCAATCGATCGTAGCATGGTGGTGCATAAATTGGATAAGAACAAAACTGAGATATTTATGAGGATAAGGATAAAGCTAAGATATTTATGAGGATAAGATCAAAACTTACGATCGATCACAGGAAGGTTTGATCAATCTAAGGGTGAGGAGAGCTCAAATGTGATACATTTTAGCACCTAACCTAGGGTATTTTAGTCCATTCATATATCTTAGTTTCATGTCTTAGATACTTATTTGTGTTTTTGCCTATTTCAGGTTAATAAAGTTCAAACAGGCTAACAAGAGCCATTTAGTGCAATTTTGGAGCAAAGGAGCAAAGTTGGAAAAAAGCCAAGGAAATGCACCTGAGGAACTTCGATCGATTGAAGGTTATCCTGATCGATCAAAGATGTTTACAATCGATCGAAATGAGGTGGTACCAGCTCAGCAAAGTAGATAAGGCCAGAAGATATTTTTTATGCCACGTCAGCTTCGTTCGATTGAAGCTAAGTGTTTGATCGATCGAGATTCTTCGATCGATCGAAGTGTCTGCTGGCAGTGAGCTATCTAATTCCCGAGCACCCCTATTTCTACCTAACTCGAGTAGCTATGAATTTCCTCCAATCATAGGCTGTATTTCTGACTTGGTGCCTACTCAAAGGGCAATGTAATGAATTAATTGAACATCTTTCAATTTTATCTTGTAATATTCATAGAGTAAATATTTTTCCTCTCTAAAACTAGGGTTTTGAGAAGAAAGCAAGTATGAAGATGATGATACCAACCTCCAAGCTAGCCCTTGAGGATTCCATGTCCACTACAATGAGTGGCTAAATCCTTCCCTTGGGGCTAGAGATAGCCCCTAAGCTTGCTTCCTAAACCTAGCTTTTATATATTTTTGGGGATTTTAGTTGTAATGGATGTTCTGATCATGAATAAATATATATCTTGTGATTTTTACTTGATTTGTATGGATTAATGCTTTCAATTGATCATTTATTTCTATTCATATGTCTATGTATGCTAGAATGGATGTTAATGTGCTTTTCTCTAGATTTGATGAAATTAATGTATGTCTATGTGTATTGATATTGTTAATCTAGTGATGGTCAAAACATAGTGCTTAATTAAATACTCTTGTAATTTATTTGATAGTTCACACTTGTTTCTTGATGGATTGTACCACACCTTTAGTTTAATTAGTTTAATTTGCATGTCTCTAGCCTAGATGTAGTGTTGAAGATGCGAAAAATTTCTCTCTTAATTTTAACAGAGTTTCATTACACCTCAATAATTTTCCATCCCCTTTTCCATCTATCTTTAGCCTATTTATAAATTGTTACCTGCCCTCTAGAAGCTTCCTAACTAACTCACTGTGCTGGGTGCCCTCGTGGGGTTCTCTAGTTATGGGCTTAATTACACAGTGGATCCTCGGCTGGGCTTTTAGTTTTGGGCCTGTCTTATGAGAGTCTGGTTCGGACCATGTCCAATTATCCAGCCTGTTTCTCGTTGTGTGGACCGTCCCCGACCCGCGCCATTTTTGGCATCCTCATCTGCCCCTAATAATCCCCCTATAATTTATTAGGGTGGGATTATTATTTGAGTTAATGATGACTTAGCAGCTTAAGGCAATTACGTCGGGCATCGAGTGGTCAGTCTTGGAATTAATGTTTTTGAAATTCGAATCTCTTTGGCTTCCTGACACCTCGGTTTACGGGTCCACTTTCCCTTTAGAACTCTTATTTCATACTGACAACCTCCCTTATCGTATCTATCATATCTCGCTGTCAATCAACTCACTGTCCATTTCTTCCAAGCAAATCAAATCTTCTTCGGCGAACTCCAGTGCAAGATCCTCCTTTTCTTTCAGCTATCCTACAGCTTCTTTTGCCATCTCCAATCTTCTTAAGGTTAGTTTTTCTTCTTTTTTACCTTTTAAAGACTTTACACACTTCCTTAGGGATCTTGCTCACCTTCACCATGCCTATTGATTTAGATATTCTTCGTATGAAGCTTCATCTTCCCAGTGATGTTCTTATTAGGGAGCAAGGTTGTTAAAATCAGGATTCTACGCAGAATCGTTTTGGTCTTCATAGAATCGGAATCATAGAATCGGATCGTGAATCATAAGATTCTACCAAATTGTGAAAAAGCAATTGATATTAACTTCTTAAACAATAAGATGTATAAAATATAACAAAAATAAGGCCAAAGCACACAACCAAATATATTTAACCTCAGCATAGCCTATCAAGGAATAAAATTTGACATTGAAGAAATATTTTTTTGCCCCATGAATAAGTAAAACAACTTCCCCCAAATTTTTTTACCCTCCCCCAAATTGTGCACAATTAAAATTACACTTAAAAAATTATATAGATAAATAAAAAACAAAAAACCTCATTCACATTTCTATTATGAAGCATTTTATTATTAGGGGAGCAAAAAATATATAGATAAATAAAAAATAAAAAACCTCAAAAAAGGTTGAATTAGGACTGCATTGGCTACTTTTCAATGGCAATTAAATGATTGATAGCACGTATGCAATAATTTCATTCCATAAATCATTCTTTAACTCCAAGCTTTAATTAAATTAAATTTTAATTATGAGTCATAATATTCATTAGATAGATCTATTTGTCACAGTGAATCTATTATTCTTTTCCTCAAACTTTGAGTGGATGTGTTGCAAATGAAATCCAATTTGAAGTTGAATAAAATGAATTAGTAACTTCAGTTAATTGTTTGCATATTAGTGTATTATCTATATATTTTTTTTATATATATAAGCAATAGGTGATCTATAACACTTTAGAGTTGAGACCTAAGTAATAAAAGAAAAGGAAAAAGGAAAAAAAAAAAAAATGTAGAACAAAATAAAATAAGGTAGCGATAAGAAGCAATTTTATATATTGAAAAAAAAAAACAATTTTTACTTGCTATTTTTTTAGTGAAGAAAGATGCTTAGCTAAAAAAGGAAAAGTAATAAAATAATATATTGTATTAAAATAACTATGGACCAGATCTGCTTTCTCTGAGCCTCTGCATTGCCGCCTCCTCCTCCTTTATGACTTCTCTTTTTCTAAATTTCTATAATAGAGTCAATAGAGTAATAGACTAATAACAATTAGGGTTTTGTATTTTATAATTTATAACTTTCTATACAATATTTGGGCCAAGCCTGGCCTAAACAAGTTGAATAACTAATAGAATAAAGGCCCAAAGACCAAATACTATAAAGACCCGACCAAAATACCCATTTTGGTAGAATCGGTAGAATCGTGTAAAATCGTACGATTCTACGATTCTACAAATGATTCTACCGATTCTACCCCCGATTCTACCAATTGAGCGATTTTGTTTCGATTTGACTTGATTTTAAGTTCTGAGTCGTAGAATCATGCGATTCTATGACTCAGAATCGTGATTTTGATAACCATGTTAGGGAGTGCCCCAAGAATGTGAACATTAGGACCAGCGCTGACCTTCTTCCCGGCGAAATCTTGTTTTCCCTCTTACATCTAAACATTATTAGATTCCATCTACATCCTTTTTTCAGTTATGTATTTAATAGGTTAGGACTCACCCACTTTAAGTAAACCCCAATTTTCTTAGGGTTTTATCCGTTCTGCTACTCCTGAACCGTGACAGGGGTTTAGATCTTGATATTATAGATCTTCTCCTCTGTTACAAGGTCAACAAGATCAGGTTGAATGACATGTATTACCATTTTTACCCTATTAAGAAAAGGTCCATCTGTACGGACAAACTCGATTCTGAAAAAGGGTGGAAGAATAGCATAATTGGGGTTCGGGGGGCTTGGTTTGCTCTGGCTGCAAGGGATTACCTTATCCCAAGCGCCTTTGGTGAATGCTCAATTTCTTCATACATGAAGTACAAAAATCATAAGAGTGATTGCCCTTGTGAAGTGTGCGTACCTCGCTTCTGTACTTTTCCTTGCGATTCTTTAGGTATTCCTCACAATGAACTCGATTACAGCATTTGCAGGGATCAAATCAATCACCTGAAGGAATTCGTTCTGAACAACGTACCTTCTTGTTCGGAACTTCTGGTGTTCCAGAATCTCAGCGACATTTCACTCCTCGGCAGCACTATGACCCAACTCCTGATCCCTTCTTTCAGCAGAATGAAGGACCCTCCTAGGAACATTACTGCTCCTGCCCCGGCTTCTTCTCCAGCTTCGGCATCCTGATCTGCCACTACATCCAGCACTACTCTTAATGTTGTGCATGCCAACAATCCGATCATCAATGGCCTGTTTGTCCTTCTGAATGCTGGTCCTTGAGCCAACAATCCTCCAAGTGTCACTATGTCTATGCTGGACAAGGAGCGAGGGAAAAGACCCCAGCTTGACAGTGAACCCAATCTTGATGACGTTCCCTTATCTAGGAGGGTTCGAACTTCCGGGCTAAGCGGGCCTTCAGCTTCTCAAAATATGACAGTCGCACCCTCTGGGACCGATGGAACTACCGCTTCCCCCTCTGGGGCAATTCCATGGACCCCTCGATTCGTCCAATCGGACGGATCAGTTGTTAATTCAAATGAAACAATGTTCAAGGAGGGTCAAACTGCTATGGCCTACTATAAGCATTTATGGTCCCCTAAGGACATTGAAATGGCCAAGGCCCTGACTCAGAAGGAGGTGTTCAGCCGCTTTCCTCTGGCCATAATGGAGGTAATTTTCTACCTCACTTGGTTAATTTAAAAGCGCCTTCATACTTTAACTTCTCTAAGTATACGTTCGGCTTAATTAGTATTCGTGCATCTATCTGCAGACTCTGTTTGACATGATGGCAATGCAAAAACACATTGAATTGGCTAACGCTCGGGCACGCAAGCTTGCCAGTGGGCTTGAGGCAGCCAACAAAGAAAGCAAGATCATCAGCACCCAGAATGCCGAATTTATAGTGCAACTGAATAATGTTGAGAAAGAGAGAGACGTTCTGAAAAAAGATGCGGACTCTATTCAAGACGAGAAGAATGCTCTCCAGCTCGAGAAGAGCATCCTGCAGACCGAACGGGAACCTTTGAGAGCTGAAAAAGAAAATCTCCAGCACTTGCTGGCTGACGAACAGACCGAACGGCTGGCTTTTGAAAATAGGGCTCTAGATGAATGCAATGCCCTGCTTGGCGTCATTGGCAAGGTTGATGGTGGGATGAGGGCTCTTCATACTCACTTCTCTTGGACCGGAGCCCTCAGGTATGTGAGTCATACGCAGTGGAATGTATATAGGAAATTTTTTATTTGTTTTATAAAACAGATCTGTGTCGTTACCAACTCTTATTTTAGCAATTTAAACAGTTAATCACATGTAGATAAAATAAAGCAAAGTATAAAGGTAGAGATGACACCAGGATTTTAGCGAGGAAACCCCAGTTGATAAAATACGTCAACTGTTATGAGAAAAACTTTGTAGACTTATGCAGTCCAAAGTAAACCAATCCACTATGCTTGAAACAAAGTATACGGAACTTTGACTCTGGCTCACACCCTATCGTTCTACACTACACTAACCGCTGACGATCCTCTGGCTTTGCGACTCCCCGTCCTACAGCAACTTGATCTCAGGCTTACACTTGATATTTATAAAAGAGTAGCAGGTAGATCAGACAACACTCCAGGAATGCTCCAACCTTTTCAAAGTGTGACTGTGTTTACTTCTGCTCTTTAATCGTCTGAATGATATAGAAGAAGATCTGCTTCGTCTGATCGATGTAAATACAACTATATGATTACGATCAGGATTCAGAAAGATATCAGAAAAAATCAACTCTGATTTTCTGCAAAAATAATCTTCCTAAGGCTTTGAATAATATCTGAATAATAATGTAAAAGTCGTTCTTCAACCAATGTATATGACATGGTTTATATAGAGTTTAGAATGACCTAATCCCTCTGAAAATAAGATAAAATTCGTGCATAGGATTTGGTACAATTCTAAACCAACTAGGAGAGAAATCTGAAATAGGAAACTAAACTTTCCATAGGCTATCAGGACTCTTGAACCTGTTCAAAGAATTGGGAACCGGTTCAAAAATGGCAGAATGTATTTCGAGGCCAATGTTGAAAACTTGAACTTGTTCAAAGAATTGGGAACAGGTTTAAGAATGGCAGAATGATTTCTAGACGAAATTCTAATGGCTTGAACCTGTTCCAAGAATCATGAACAGGTTCAAATCTACCAGACTTGAAATTACCAAATATGGAATGTGTCCTAACCTTTTTGGATTTCTTCCTAACATGGTGTTCTTCCTTTTCTGTGATGATCACAATTATAACATCTTTGAACAACCTTCCAAATCCATAGTCTCCGTCAATCTTGATAACTTGCATTACAAGTAACTTAAATTACAACTCGACATAGACTTGTTATGTCTACGACAATTGCCAAAAATAATTAATATCTCACAAGGTATGCACAAGGGTACAGAGATGGCTATACCGACCGTTCTCCCCCTGAAGGTCAAACCAGCTCTTATGTAGGTCCTGATGATGTTGACAAGGAGTTGAACATTAGCCCTCCTGGAATCTACTCTGACCTAGAACCTAATCCTATCGAGTACATCTTTGATGAGTGCCAAGAGATTGTTGCTTCTGGGGTCATTTCTATCCCCCCGGCTATCTAACCTCTGGTCATTCCTCCTTTGACCACCAAGATTCCCCTTATACCTGCCGCTGAGGGCGGAACCCAACTAGATGGAACGA
The DNA here is from genome assembly GCF_030987335.1 of Cornus florida. Classification (NCBI taxonomy): domain Eukaryota; kingdom Viridiplantae; phylum Streptophyta; class Magnoliopsida; order Cornales; family Cornaceae; genus Cornus; species Cornus florida. The sequence continues at coordinate 72,448,430 of NW_026775573.1, read as the reverse complement.
TCATACAACTTGACTCTCCCCCCCCCCCCCCCCCCGGTGGGGAGAGTACAGTCAATGAAGTTAAGGGGAACTTTGAGCGCAGCCAAGAGACCGATGGAACAGGCAGGACTGACTAACATCCCGTAAATATATATCATTTTTCTTTTGCATTGTATTCATTTCATCAAAATAGTCCTTGTAAATGTAAACTGGTTATGAATTCAATGAAATGAATGTTTTTTGACCAATTTTTGTCTTAAAGTGCTTTTAACATCTCATTGTTGCCTCTTAATATCTTTTTTAGCAAGTATTTGGTGTTCGGCTCGTAGTGCCAGTTGGCACTTACTTTGTTAAGTGTCTGGCGCTCGGCTAAAATGCCACTTGCCATTTTTACTTTTCATTCTTGTGCAAGTGTTTGGCATTCGGCTCATAGTGCCACTTACCACTTTCACTTCTCATTCTTGTGTAAGTGTTTGACGTTCGGCTCATAGTGCCACTTGCCACTTTTACTTTTCATTCTTGTGCAAGCGTTTGGTGTTTGGCTCATAGTGCCACTTGCCACTTTCACTTCTCATTCTTGTGCAAGTGTTTGACATTCAGCTCATAGTGCCACTTGCCACTTATTTTACTAAGTGCTTGGCTCTCGGCTAAAATGCCACTTGCCACTTTTACTTTTCATTTATGTGCAAGTGTTTGGCGTTCGGCTCATGGTACCACTTGCCACTTACTTTACTAAGTGTTTGGCGCTCGGCTAGAATGCCACTTGCCACTTTCACTTTTCATTTTTGTGCAAGTGTTTGGCGTTCGGCTCATGGTGCCACTTGCCACTTACTTTGCTAAGTGTTTAGTGCTCGGCTAGAATGCCACTTGCCACTTTCACTTTTCATTTTTGTGCAAGTGTTTGGCGTTCGGCTCATGGTGCCACTTGCCACTTACTTTGCTAAGTGCTTGGTGCTCATCTAGAATGTCACTTGCTACTTTCACTTTTCATTTTTGTTTTACTCATTATCATCTTTTTACAAATTTTTTAAAAAAAGATAACATTCTTTTATAGATCTTTAAAGTTCTATACGCTTTTTATCACTTAACTGAAAATGAACATTGCCTGAACTGAAGCTCAATTTCCTATTGGTAATACTTTTTCAAGGATGTGGCGTTCCATGGCTTGTTGACCAACCTTCCAGCCATAGTCTCTAAAGCATATGCCCCCTTTCCTATGGCTTCTACAACTCTATACGATCCTTTCCATGGTGATTCCATTTTCTTGACAATTCCAACCTTTCTTTTTAGTACCAAATCACCAGGTGCAAAATCCCTATGCCTCACCTTTCTGTTGTGACTGTTCATAAGTGTCTGCTGATATGATGCGAGCCTTACAACCGCTGCATCCCTTTTCTCTTCTAGCAGGTCAAGGTTGAATCTTAACATGTCATCGTTCTGTTCTTGATTCCACGCTAAACTTCGAACGGTTGGAACCAGGTGTTCGACCAGTATTACAACCTCAGTACCATACGCCATAGTGAATGGGCTTTCTCCGGTCAGTCACCTCGGCGTTGTTCTATAAGCCCACAGGACATTCGGAAGCTCGTCCAACCATTTCCCTTTTTCTTCTTCAAGCTTCTTCTTTATACAAGCGAAGATTGTTCTGTTTGTGATCTCGGCTTGACCATTTGCCTGCGGGTGGCTGACTGCTGCCAATTTTTGATTGATTCCATACTCCTCCAATAGCTCATTCACTTGTTTACTATCAAGATTCGTCCCATTTTCCATAACAATCGATCTGGGCATGCCGAAGTGACAAATAATATTATTCCAAATGAAACGCCTTACTTGGGTCTGAGTCACGCTAGGTTACAGCACTGCCTCCACCCACTTGGTAAAATAATCTGTTGCAAGCAGAACGTACTTATTTTGTGATCTGGCGATCGGCAAAGAGCCAACCACATCCATCCCTCATTGCGTGAAGGGCCATGGTTTGGCTATTACGTGCAAGTCTTCAGGTGGTTAGTGGATCAATGGTCCGAACCTTTGGCATTTATCGCATCTTCTAAAGAACTATTCCGCATCTCTCAACATATTTAGCCAAAAATACCCTTATGTCATCGCTTTGTACGCCAGAGATCTCCCCCCTGAATGATTACCACACACACCTTCATGAATAGTTAACAATATATGCTGAGCTTCTGTGGGGGTAACACACTTCAGGTATGGTCCGGAGAAAGATCTTCTATACAACTGGTTGTGCACTATGGCATACTTTACCGCATTCAATCTGGTCTTCCTTGTTTCATCCCCCTGCTCGGGCAGAACACCGTCTTGTATATAAGTTATAATTGGATCTATCCAGCTCAGCTCATATGGTATGACTTTCACTTGCCAAGGATCCGAGCTCGATGGTTCTTCAAAGATAGACGGCTGGTATAACACACCAACCGAAATCACCCTTGCCAATGTTTCTCCAGAACTTGACGCACTGCATGCTAACCGATCGGCATCCTCATTACTCTCCCTCGGCAGTTGGATGAACTTGATTTGATCAAAACTCTTAGCCTCACACATAATGGTAGAACGGTATGCCTCTATTGTTTCATCCTTGGCTTCGTATTCCCCGGTCACCTACCGAACGATCAGCTACGAATCACTGAAAATAACTTAACTTTTGACCTTTAGCTCATTAGCCAGCCTCAATCCATCCAGCAATGTTTCATACTCTGCTTCATTATTGGTCGCTCTGAATTCAAGTTTGATCGCTTGACTCAACGTGGTGCCTTCTGGCATCTGCAACTTAATCCCAATCCACCATTAACAAAAAGCTTCCATGAAGATTCTCCAGGATTTTCTTCTAGGTCTGCTACATCATACTCCATTAGGAAATCAGCCACTGCTTGTCCTTTGATGGTCGTTCAGGTTTCATACGTTATGTCAAAAGAGCTCAACTCTATTGCCCATTTCGTCATTCTTCCAGACAAATCTAGCTTATGAAGAATCATTCTTATAGGAAAAGTGGTCAGAACGACTATAGGATGGGACTCGAAGTAGTGTCTAAACTTCCTCTTTGCATTCACCAAAGACAAGATCACACGTTCGGCCTTTGAGTACCTTTTCTCCGACTCGGACATTATCTTGCTTACATAAAACAACGAGAACTGCTTAACCTCTTCACATCGTATCAGAATGGCGTTTGTTGCAATACTTGAGACTCTAAGATACTAGAAAAGCTTTTCACCTAGTTTTGGGGTAGTTAAGACTGGTGGATTTGTCACATACTCTTTCAATCTGGTCAATGCTTGCCTTTGCTCATCACCCCAAGATTGTTTTTCGTTACTCCTTATTGTATCAAAAAATGATTTACATCGATCTGACAACTTTGAAATAAAATGACTTAGTGTTGTTATACGTCCGATGAGAACTTGCACTTCCCTGACTGTGCTTGGTTCTACATTTTTCAGTAGAGCCTCCGCTTGGGCTGGGCTAACTTCAATCACTCTGTTGTTAACCACGTGGCCAAGGAATTTCCCTAAACCTACACCGAACGAGCACTTGATCAGGTTCAACTTCATTCCGTACCTCCTCAGTACTCCAAACACCTCTTGCAAGTGTTGCAAATGGTGACCCTTCTTTCTGCTCTTTACCACCATGTCATCGATATAAGCCTCTACGGTCTTACCCATTTGATTCTTAAAAATCTTGCTAACTAGCCTTTGGTAGGTGGCTCCAGCATTCTTTAATCCAAATGACATGACCTTGTAATAGTTGATCCCTCGTTCAGTAACAAAAGATGTATTTTCCTCATCGTTCGGATACATAGGGATTTGATTGTAGCCCGAATAGGCATCCAGAAAGGTTAGCCGTTCATACCCAGTCGTAGCATCCACCATCTAATCGATCTTTAGAAGTGGAAAACTATCCTTCGGGCAAGCTTTGTTTAGATTGGTGAAGTCAATGCAAACTCTCCACTTCCCATTCTTCTTCTGCACAACAACTACGTTTGATAGCCAGGACGGATATTGAACCTCTCTAATGAACCCAGCTTCTAACAATCTATCAATCTCATCGACAATGATCTGGTTGCACTCCGGGGCGAACCTCCTTTGCTTCTGCCATACAGGCTTGACATTCGGATCCACGTTAAGGGAGTGACAAGAGATAGAGGGGTCGATTCCTGGCATGTCCGAATGGCTCCAAGTGAACACATCCGTGTTCTGAGAAAGGAAATCAGTTAATTGGTTCTTTTCTTCCTCTACAAGCCCTAAGCCTACTCGTGTGGTTCAGTCTACCCTCAAATGATCAATTTGCACTTCAACCAGAGGCTCCTCGGTCAACTCCAGAGGCTCCTCCTCCCTGTTCTTGTTGGGGGGAGGTTCCTATAATTGTTATCTTGGGCTAGCAGTGCGAACGGGAGCTTTTCCCTTCCAAGCGGCTTTCAGGGTTACCGAGTAAGACTTTTTGGCTGTAACCTGGTCCCCATGGATATCAATCACCTTATTCCCATTTGGGCTCGGACACCTCATTTCCTGGTACAAGGTCAATGGGACCCCTGGACTTTGTGTATCCAGCCTCTTCCTATCAATAAATTGTAGGACGGATGAATCTCAACTACCACAAAGCTTTTGACCAGTTCCCTCTCGGCAGCTCGGACACGCAATTCTACCATGCCAATCGGTTCTACTCGATTTCCATCGAATCCCAACAACGGATTTCTAGTAGGTTTAAGTTCATCAGGCTTGATCTCGAGCCAATCGAACGTGACCCGGGGCATGACGTTTGCGCTACTTCCTGGATCAATCAGCACCCTCCGCACTAGGCAATCTGCCACTGTCAAACTAACGACCAAAGGATCTTCATGAGGAATCAGCACTAGTAATAAGTTTGTTCTGTCAAACTTTATATGTACTGAGGCATTCTGTTGGTATAGGGTGTTTACACTGCCTACTCTCCTCTTCATCTGGGCTTGACGGAGATGCGTTCGAAGCAACTCTTCTGACTCTTCGGATTGTTCAAGTCGGCCATGAATTACATTTATAATCCGAACAGGTTAGGCATTATGGTGGCTCGACTTATGATTTCTTTTAACCTGTTCAGCCGGTCGATTTTGCTCCATTAGTGGCCCTTAGACATATCCAGCGAACTCCCCCCTGGATATTAGCATCTCCACTTGCCTCCTCAGGTTCCTGCATTCATTAGTTAGGTGACCGAAATCACTATGAAAAGCACGGTGTTTGGACTGATCCCTCTATTCAAGAGGTTGTCTAATTGGTAAGGAAGAGCAAAACTTATCTTTGTTTTCGTGGAACAACCTAGCCAAGGTGACCTTGAGTGGTATGACCAGTTCTTCTTCCCTCGGCCTCTTTTCTGTCTTCTAAGAAGTTTGACGTTGTGCCAAAGCTTGCTTCTACCAGATATTGGCCTTTGACTTCTCATCTGTTGATATAATCGACGTCTTTCATGCATTAGCTGCCTCCTCTTCTTCCAGGCGCATGAATCCGTCAGCTCTTTCGTTCAGTTCATCTATGGTCTTCGGCGTATTCACCACCAGGATTGTGTGAAACGGTGTCCCTCAGTTCATAGCAAACTTGAATGCTTGAACCGCCATGGACGGGTGACACTCCATTACCATACTCTTGACAAGGTTGAACCTGGTGAGGAAAGCTTGTAGCTTCTCATCTTCATGCTGCTTCATTGTAAAGAGGCTCGAAACATCTTTGGCAAGGAGCTTATTCCCGTAATACTGGCTTATGAACTTGTCGCACAAATCTTGAAAGCTAGCGATTCAGCCTTGGGCTAAATTATTGAACCAATTGAGCGCTGGCCCTGACAAACTTGTAGGGAAGCACTTGCACATTAGAGGATCATTCTCTGTGTTCAGTGCCATTTTAAGCTGAATGTGGTAAATGTGATCAATTGGATCGTTCTGTCAAACAGAATGAATACCGGCATGGAAAATTTCCTTGAATTCGGACTGTTCAAGATCTCGTCAGTGAATGGAGAGGCAACCGTTCATGCTGACGAACAGAGGGCTTCATTTTCCTTTAAAAATCATGAAGGAATCTTTTGATCTCCTCTCTGAACTCATGTAATCATATGTAGCCATTGAAGGTGAGTAGGGTGGATCAAGCGATCTTTCCTCCGTGAACTCCCTTTGCCACGGTGATGTAGCTCTATGATAACCAAACTCCATGGCTTCCTCACGCCTTAATCTTTCTTAATTAGGATCAAACACTGCGGCTTCTTCTTGCATGATCCGCTCGCGATGTGGATCCAAATGGATAGATCCCTTTCGATCTTCCATCTGACGAACATTTAGCAGCAAATCACCTGGCACGATCTTCTCACGATGAAGATCCATGTGATTGTCTCCTTCCTGATCATTTTAATGAACGATATTGGATTGCAAAACTTTCTTCCCTGCTGAAAGTGGCCGTAGAATCACCGGAGCTTCTCAACGCCCCATTCTAGTTCGCAATTCTACATTCTCTCTTCTCAGGACCTTGATCATGTTCATCAGTTCATCAAGCTTTGACTGCTAGTCATTCTCCATCGGATTTGAGCTCTCTCCTCCTATCATCATTCCTGATCGGAGCAAAGTCATTAACTGTAAGTTCCGGATCAGATCTGAGCTCTGCTGATGTGAACGTACTCGACCTAGAACCAAACCAGCTAAATTCTGATCTTCTTTGGCCGAATCTGGATCTCTCCTGTCGTGAATTCATCAGATCTAGCTTCAGTAGACAAATCACAACTGCGTAGATCCAACACGGATCTCTCGCCAGCAGTCAGAATCGAGACTCTGCAAGTTAAACACTGATTACACCGATCTGGATTTAACTTTCAGAGATCAAGTTTTTCTTCATGAACCAGTCTAGATTGAGTCAATCTTAATCAACTCAGTCATCATCGTTCCCACAGACGGTGCCAATTGAAGATGTAAGAAATTTCTCTCTTAATTTTAACAGAGTTTCATTACACCTCAATATTTTTCCATCCCCTTTTCCATCTATCTTTAGCCTATTTATAAATTGTTACCTGCCTTCTAGAAGCTTCCTACCTAACTCACTATGCTGGCCCCCTCGTGGGCTTCTCTAGTTATGGGCTTAATTACACAGTGGATCCTCGGCTGGTCCTTTAGTTTTGGGCCTGTCTTGTGAGAGTTTGGTTCGGACTATGGCCAATTATCCAGCCCGTTTCTCGTTGTGTGGACCGTATCCGACCTGCGCCATTTTTGGCATCCTTAAGTGTAATTACTTTAATTTCTTAGATAGGTGGACAATACATTCTTGTTTCTTGATGTTCCATACTTATGAATGCAAAGAGTACTATTCTCTAGACTATTGTGTGTGTTCTAATTATGGTTTAATTGAATGGGTTATAGTCTCATTTGATAGGTTGTGCTATTTACTAGATTGACTAGACAATCTATGCTTATTTGCCTTTCATACTTAGTTCTCAATTAGTGACACAGACACACACATATGTTGCGACTAAAATGTCCCCATTAATTTACAATTGCTAGTGTTTGGTGAAGTGAAGCTTAGTGGTGAACTCTAAGCCCCAAGTCCTCTCTCTCATTTATTTTCTCTCTAATCTCTAGATTGATTATTACATTATTTTTAATTGGACTTAGTTTAATTAAATCAAACCCCTCTTTGATCATTCGACCTACTAATCCAACAATTGATTACAAAGCACGACTCCTTTCCCTTGGGATGATCCCTACTCACTCTAGTTATTTTATTAGTTAATAGTGGTAGTGGCATTCTATAAATTCAAACTTGGCCATAATACACACTTTCATTACAATTTGGTATGAAATGACGACGAACACACCACCAAGTTTTGGCACCGTTTCCGAGGATAGGCAACGCCGTATTTTAGAAATAATTAGGAATTAGTACTCTTTTGATCATATCTTTATTTTATTTTATTTTGGTTACTTATTGTGTTTGCTTTTTATTGGCTAGGTGCATTGAGCCAAGAGAAGCAAAACAAAAGGATTCTAGAGCAAAGAAGCAAGCAAGCCAAGCAAAGCTAAGCAAGAGTATAAAAAGCTCAAAAATAAAAATAAAAAAAATTGCAAAGCAAAGCAAGGCAAACAAAGCAAAAATTGATAAATCATTTGAAATTGCTTAAGGGCCCTTTGTGAGCTTTTCTAACTCTATCTCTAGTTAAATCGTCGGCCCGCGTGGAGGTAAGTTTTTAATTTCCTAGATAGATCGTGAGCCCGCGTGGAGGTAATTTACTTTTCTTGCATATTGTTCAAAGCATGGGAGTATGGGAACAATGTATGTGGAGGTTTGTTGATTGACTTGTTGCAAAGGAGAAGTGCTTGACTTTATTATTTTTGTTGGTGTGTTACATGAAGTGTTGTACGGTCCTTTCCCTACCCTTTATCTTAGGCATTTTAATGGAAAATCTAGAGAGTAATCTCGGTTACTTAGACCCACATTTCATGGAACATCCTCCTCTCAACCAATTTCCTCCTGGAGTTTAAGCTCCAATTCCTCCAATGATCCTTCGTGATCATTACAATTTCCATGAATATCATGCACCGACTTGCATCATGCTTCCTAATTTTGGGGCCAATCAATATGAAATTAAGCCTGAGACTATTAAAATGTGTCCACTTTTCTATGGCTTAGGTGATGAGGAACCATATAAACATCTTGATGAATTTCTTGAAATATGCTCTACCGTGAAGTACATGAATGTCTCGAAAGAATTTCTTAAGTTACTTCTCTTCCGTTTCACTCATAAAAATAAGGCAAAACATTGGTTCAACAATTTGGGGGTAAATTCAATAACTTATTGGATACAAATGCAAAATGAATTTTTGAAAAAATTTTACCCCGTGAGCTTGACTAATTCAATGAGAACCGCCATTTGAGAATTTTCTCATAGGGAGGGAGAAATTTTACATGGGGCTTGGGAAAGATTGAATGACTTGCTAAGGAAATGCCCAAACCATGGCATTCCAAAACGGCAAGTGGTTCAATATTTCTATGAAAGCTTATCTGACATTCACAAGGACATAGTTGATACTTCATGTGGAGGTTCATATTTTGGGAAACATGAAGATGATGTTTGGCACCTTTTTGAAAAAATGAGTGAAAATTCATTGCATAAATATCACACTTCTCGAGTGAGTCATGATTCTAATGAAAAGAAGAAAAAAATTGAAAGTGTATCAAATTGAAAGTCCAATGGAGATTGTAGCCAAGGTCAAAAATCTTTCTTAAAAACTTGATCAATTTTTATTGAGTCAAAAACCGGTTATCAAATCATCTCCTTTTCATCACTCCTATCATTTTTGTGAGCCTTGCATGACATGTTCTAGTGTTTTACATTCTACTTCCAATTGTCCCCACGGACATGTGTTTGATAAACACTATGAACAAGTCAATGCCACATTTGCTCATCCTCATTTAAATGTTTATGTTCCGGTGTAGAGTGAAAACTCAAGTTCTTTTCAAACTAAAAATTTTCAAAATTGATACATTCCTCCTCATCAAAGAAATAAAGGTCCTTAAGGATTTGTTTCATCTTCTTCTAATCATCAAAGAATGAATCCTTACTCTCATCCTCAAGCTTATAATTCTTAAATTTGTTCTCATCAAACTCATGTACTTTCTAGTAATTCTACATTTGAAGATAAGGTTTTGGTGGCTTTGGGTAGTTTGGAAATGAACATTAATTTGTTGCATTCTCATTCTCAATCGATATCAAAGCTTGAATCCCAAATTGGGATGATAGCTAATGCATTGAATGCGAAAGAGATTGATAAACTACCTAGCCAACCCGAAAGGAACCCAAAAGCCCAATACTTTATGGAAACAAACTCTACCTCGGGATGCCCTTCCCAAGAACAAGTGCAAGCAATTACCACTTTGAGAAGTGGTAGGAAAATTAATAATAGGGTTGAAAAACCAAGTGAAGATAGTGAACCGGTGTAACCCCAAGTTGGCACCCGTCCCATTTCCAATTCTATTCCTGCTTCCTTGGATGAAAATGGTCCTAATAAGAATTCTCAATCTTCTTTTTCATCTCCTCAAATTACAAAATCTTATGAGCCAAAAGCTCCATTTCCATATGCTTTGAGAGAGACTTCGCCTTTTAGGAGGCAAGAAGGAAAAATCCATGACATGATGGAAGTGTTTAAACAAGTTTAACATAAATCTTCCTCTCTTTGATGCAATTAGACAAATTTCGCCTTATGCAAAGTTTTTGAAAGATCTTTGCACACAAAAGAGAAAGAACAAGGGACAAGGCCCCAAAAAAATGTTCCTCATGGAGCAAATGAGTTCTATCATTCAACATAACACTCCATTCAAAGATCCCAATGCTCTGACCATCTCATGTGTGATTGGAGACCGTGAAGTTTGTAAAGCTCTTCTTGACTTAGGAGCAAGTGTTAATTTGATTCCCTACTCCGTGTATGTCTAACTAGGTTTGAATGATTTGAAACCAACCTCGGTGGTGCTTCAATTAGCCGATAGATCCATCAAAACACCTAGGGCCTTGGTTGAGGACATACTCATCAAGGTTGACAAATTGTACTTCCCGGTTGATTTTGTGGTTCTTGATACCGAACCGGTTGCCAATCTTACCAACCAGATCCCAATCATCTTAGGAAGGTCATTTCTTGCCACCGCAAATGCAACTATCAATTGTAGATCTGGGTTATGGACCTTTCTTTTGGTAACATGGTGGTTAAGCTTAATGTTTTTAATGCAAGTCGACGTCCCATAAATGAAGATGAGTGTTGTCTCATAAATGTCTTGGATGAAGTTGTTGAGGAATCCATTCCATCCATGATAATGAAAAACCAACCAAGGATAATCTTTCATCTCTCCTTTTCGAGGACCCTCTTGCATCTTGTCTCCTTAAAATGTATGGTAATTGTGGGTTTGATAATGAGGGATCAATAAGTGAAGTAAGCAATCTAATGGAATCCGTTGCAAGCTTGGATTTTCCACCTTGGAAAACTCTAAAAGAACATCTTCCTTCACTTTCTAGCACTCCACTAGTTCCATCCTTAATCTCACCACCTACTCTTGAGCTTAAAGCTCTTCCTTCCAATCTTAAGTATGCAGTCTTAAGCCCGAAAGAGACTCTTCAGGTCATCATCTCTTTAACACTTGAAGAAGACCGAGAGAATGATCTTTTAAATGTGCTTAAAAAAAATAAGGAAGCTATTGGGTGGAGTGTGGCAAATTTAAAGGGAATCGACCCTTCTATTTGCATGCATCGTATTCTTATGGAAGAGGATGAAAAACCTTTTAGAGATGCCCAAAGAAAATTGAACCCAAACATGAAAAAAGTGATTAAGAAAGAAGTTGTAAAACTTTTAGATGCTGGTATAATTTATGCAATTTCTGATAGCAAATAGGTGAGTCCAACTCAAGTAATTCCCAAGAAATCGAGAGTTACAATAGTTGAAAATTCAAAAGGTGAGGCAATTTCTAAGCATACTGTATGCATTGATTACCGAAAGTTAAACGCCGCCACTAGAAAAGATCACTTTCCTTTGCCATTTATTGATCAAATTCTAGAGAGATTGGCCAGGCAACAATACTATTATTTTCTTAATGGATACTTGGGTTACAATCAAGTAGCCCTTGACCCCTTAGACCAAGAGAAAACCACATTTACTTGTCCTTTTGGCACATTTGCCTATAGATGGATGCCATTTGGTTTGTGCAATGCTCCTGCCACATTCCAAAGGTGTATAATGTCAATTTTCTCGAATATGGTGGAAGAATATCTTGAAGTTTTCATGGATGATTTTTTGATCTTTGGGTCTTTTGATGCATGCCTTAAAAATCTGTCTTTAATGCTTAAAAGATGTCGTAAAACAAACCTAGTTCTTAGTTGGAAAAAGAGCCATTTCATGGTTCAAGAAGGTATTGTTTTGGGTCATGTCATCTCAAAAAGGGGAATTGAGGTAGATAAAGCAAAAGTTGAGCTCATTTCTGAATTACCTCCACCTTCTACGGTGAGAGAGGTTCGCTCCTTTTTAGGTCATGCCGGCTTTTATCGCCGTTTCATCAAAGACTTTAGCAAAATTACTAGACCCTTAAGCAATCTTCTCACCAAGGAAACCCCTTTTGTCTTTGATTAAGCATGTCTAGATGTTTTTCATACACTTCGTAGTTTATTGTCATCTGCTCCTATCATGCAACCTCCCAATTGGTCATTACCATTTAAAATTATATGTGATGCTTCTTATTATGCCATCGGAACAATTTTAGGACAAAGAGTAGGAAAACTGCCATGCGCCATATACTATACAAGTAAGACTTTTTCAGGAGCTCAATTGAATTACTCCACTACCAAAAAAGAATTACTTGCCATAGTGTATGCTCTTGATAAATTCTGGTCCTATCTCTTAGGGTCAAAAGTCATTGTTTATTCTGATCATGCTGCTTTGAAGCACCTTTTGACTAAGAAATAAGCCAAACCTCATTTGATAAGATGGATTTTGCTTCTTCAAGAATTTGATTTCAAAATCAAAGATAAGAAAGGCACCGAAAATATGGTTGTCGATCATCTCTCAAGGTTAATGGTAGAATCTTCCCCAAGCCCGCCAATTTATGATTTTTTTTCGGGTGAACAACACTTCCAAATTTCTAATGGAAAAATGTCTTGGTTTGCTAACATTGTGAATTTTCTTGCAATAGGCAAGCTTCCAACTAATTGGTCTAGGCAAGACAAGAATCGATTCTTGGCCAACATCAGGAAATATTATTGGGAAGATCCCATTTTGGTTCAATATTGTCCGAATCAAATTGTGAGAAGATGTATTCCGGAGAGTGAGGTGCCAAGTGTCCTTGTGTTTTGTCATTCTCTTGCATGTGGTGGTCATTTTAGTGTAAAGAATACTGCCTTAAAGGTTCTTCAAAGTGGGCTATTGTAATACCCTTAATTTTAAAAATGATAGTCTTGGTATTTATGTATTTGTTTTATCTTCATTTTTAATTATTTAATTGATTATTTGACTAATTGCTTATGTGTGTAATTGAATTAAGTGTTACTTGATTATTTGGATTATGTGTTGTTGTGTTATTTGTATTTGTCTATGTGTTATTTGTTTAATTAGATTGTGTACTTAAATGATGTATTTGATTAATTGTAAATTAAATGATTAAATATTTTATTTTATTTTATTTTATAGTTTTGGTTAGTAGTAATGGGCCAACCAATTGGGTCACATGGACTACTTGGATAGGAGGTTGAATGGGTATGGATAATTACCCATGGATAGTTGTGTATGTATATATAGATATATATTATATACATATATAAAAGGGAAAGTAATTTATTAATTACTTTTATGGTAACTTGGGTATTAATATTTAATCTGATATATATATTTTATATATTTATATAATAAGAATACATAGATTTATACGTATTATATTTTAAGTTACCTTTTAATATTATGGTAACTTAAGTATTATTAGATAATCTGTTAATAAATAATGGGATGTATATAATTTATTTATTTAATAAGGATGTACATAAATTATATACGTAACATATTTTACATTACTTTTTTTTAATATTTTATTTTTTATGTTTTTTTAAGTTGACTTGGATTGGGAGAAGGATTAGGGTTATTTTATTTGGCTTATAAATATATAGCTATAGGTTGTAAAAGGGAGGCTAGAAATATATCACGTAATATTCTAGAGACAAAGACAAAGAGAGTTAGAGAGAGAAGGAGGAAGAGGAAACCCTTTAGAGAAGAAGATCAAAGAAGAAGAAGTTTAACTTTCGATCTAAAAGTTTAAGGCAAGTTTTTCATGCCTAGAAAATTCCAGGATTTATTAAACACATAAAATTAAATAATTATGCATGTTTAATTGGAGTAGAACATAGGTTTTATGAAATTGTTTCATAGTTGTTCTTGTAGTATGAATGGTTAAATTAATGGATATGATTGGATTTCTTTTATGAATTTTTTTTACATGTTTAAATTATGTAATTTTCATATCTGTGGATTAATGGAACGTAGAAACATGTCTAGGATTCTTGAAACAAATAAGGAATGAATTCACAGTAAAATTCTGGGTTGAATCGCGTAAACAGGGTTTGAGTCGTCGATACAGTGCTCAAGCCTTGGGAACCAAGCTCAAGCCATGTAAGGAAAAGCTCAAGCTTGTAAGAAAAAGCTCGAGCCTGAGAAGGAAAGCTCGAGCAACTGGGATAAAAAGCTCGAGCCTGAAGTAGGATGCTCGAGCCTTGGACAGGGTGCTCGAGCATTTAGGACAAAAGCTCGAGCATTACCTGGAGAAGTTTCATAAACAACGTAGTGTTACTTCTTTTTTATTTTGAAGGGTCCTGAACATCAAATATGGACTTAGGTTTGGGTTTAAATAAATTTAAATAGACTCGATCGTAATGATGTTTGCTATTTGAATGTTTTAAACAAACGAATGGATTTAACCTTTAAATTGCTCTATGAGATTAAATGTGTAGGATGAATTGGATATGGAGAATACTTATTCGACGGTATATTAAAATATCATTATGTATAAGATTCGATTTGTATAGGATATATGATATACGAAGCTTAAATAAATAATAAGTCATTCCTATTTTGTGATAACTTGATATCATATTATCATAGTTATTTCTGGATTGTTTGATGTATTTCCGTAATTGTTACATCAATTGTTAGATTTTGTGGTTTAATGCACCGGTATGGGACGGTGGCATTTTAGGGACAAATTAACCAAAGAAGTTAAGTCCTACCTATTTTTGTATAAGAGAATGGATTAACTAAAATGTTAAGTCCTACTTATATTCAAGTCAAGTCAGTTAAACAAGTTGAATGACTTATAGAGGATTATTTGTAGAGGATTAATTATATTGGATTATATATATATATAATTATGGTGCCATGATATGAGCTTAAGTCTCAGGATCAGTAGTTAGGGCGCATATATCACCAGGGATGTGTAGCTAGATATAGTGTAGTTGTGTGCCCTAGTAGGTCTAGGTACTCATGCCCACTATAAATGCGTTTTGCATGATGCCTACTATTCAGGTTGTGGCAACCCTATAGTCTAGTGAGGTTCCTTTAGTGTGTATTTATATATATATACAGACTACTAGTTATTGTTGGATTGACTAGGATGTATACGTGTATCAAATCTCTGTTTGGACTGTAGTAGAGTAGAACTTGTTTGTAGGCCTAACCCACCATTATTTCTCAGGTGCTCGTCAGGAATAAAGGTTGTTCGTGCTGAGTAGGGATCAGTCTACTTCAGTCTTCCGATTCTACTTAGGAGATTTGTTTGTGTTTCAGCTTTCAGTTTGGTTTTTTCTAGGGGTCCACATAGTATGGATTCCCGAGTTATATATTTTAGAAGATCAGTTGTATCAGAAGAGTTTATTAATTAATGGAAGTTTATTCTAAGGTTTTATTATTTGATTATCATTTTAGTTTCTTTTCAGCATTTTATTTATTCTTATTTATTCTTTTGTAATCTGTATTCGTTTATTGCCGATTTGTTTTTGATATCCTCGAGTATTCAGGCATGGGCCTGGCCAACCCACATTCGTAAATGAGGGGGTATCACAGCTATTTTGGCCCACCATCCATAGAGATGCCTACAATTTTTGCAAGAAATGTGAGCGATGTCAAAAAATGGGATCGATGTCAAGAAGAGACATGATGCCCTTAGCAAATAGTCTTGTAGTTTAAATTTTTGATATTTGGGGCATTGATTTTATGGGTCATTTTCCTATGTCCTATGGTTTTCAATACATTCTACATGCCATTGATTATGTTTCCAAATGGGTGGAGGCTTATGCTACCAAAACAAAAGACACTCGGTGGTTGTTCAATTCATTAAATCGAACATTTTTACTCATTTTGGTATGTCAAGAGCAATGATAAGTAATGGAGGAAAGCATTTTTGTAATCAATTTTTGAGATAATTATTTCTTAAGTACTCCGTTACTCATAAAGTCGCCACCCCTTACCATCCTCAAACAAGTGGGCAAGTAGAAGTGTTAAACAGGGAAATAAAGCAAATTCTTAAGAAAACAGTAAACACAACTCGGAAAGATTGGTCGCGCAAATTGAATGATGTTTTGTGGGCTTACCGGACGGCATATAAGACACCCATTTGCATGTCTCCTTATAGACTTGTGTATGGAAAGCCTTGCGATCTTCTGGTTGAGCTCTAACATAAAGCTATGTGGGCGGTTAAGAAGCTTAATTTCGACCTTGACAAAGCCGAAGAGAATCGTTTACTACAATTGACTGAGTTAGAAGAGTTGAGACATAATGCTTATGATAATGCAAGACTTTACAAAGAAAGAACCAAAGCTTTTCATGACAAACATATTGTGAAAAAATCTTTAGAACCCAGATAAAAATCATGGCTCTTCAACTCTAGGCTAAAACTTTTTCCCAGGAAATTGCTTACTAAATGGGAAGGCCCATATGAGATCATCTATGTTGCGCCTCATAGGGCGTTGAAATTCAAAGCTTAAAAGATGGAACTACATTCAAAGTGAATGGGTAAAGGTTGAAGCCCCACATTGAAGGGCAAGTGTTCAAAAGACATATGGAATCCACCCTCTTGGTGGATCCAGTTTATGTTGATATCTGAGATTGTTTGAACGTCGACTAGAGAAGTTAAACCTAGTTCTGATAGAGTTTTCAAACTCTATTTCCTCCTTTTCTTTCTTGCCTTTCATTTTTAAAGCATCATAATAATGATATATCATTGTCTCATTGAAGTTTTCCACGTATGTTGTGAGTTTTTCAAAATCTACATTCTTAAAATTTCAGAGCCTGGAGACTTCGATCGATCGAAAATCATTTTCGATTAGTCGAATTTGTGTCAGAAATTTTCAATCAATCGAATATCAATTTCAATTGATCGAACACGATTTCAATCCATCGAAAATGTGTCGGAAATTTTTGCTCCTAGGTCTCAGTTTTTCAATGACTTCGATCGATCACAGGAATTTTCGATCGATCCAAAAAAAAAAAAAAATTTGTTTTTTGCCCAGTTCTCAGTTTCACCTCTCATTTATGTCATTGATGCATATGCTTTGACAATTGTTAGTGTGACCACTTTCCGACAAGTTTTCAGAATATAAGTTTAGAGGTGCGTCTTCCAAAGCTAAGCTTCCATTGCAGGGTCCCTTTTGCTTCGCCCATTTGGTATACTCTTTCCATTATCTGTTACTTCTTTGCACATTAAGGATAATGCACAGATTAAGTTTGGGGGTGTGTTAGCATATTTTACATGTCGCACTTACTTTCTATGCATGTGATATGATTTGAGAGTCTTGGGCTATGATTTTGATCTTTTGAGGACCATGATACTTAGAATTTAAAAATTGTTTGACTTGAGAGTTCAATACTCCTTGTATATCTTGTGGATGCTATTCAGGAGTAAATTTTTCGAATGATCGATATCTTGCTTGCATTTGTGGTCCACACCATCTTGATTTTGTGATTGTTTTGAGATTCACTCTAGGATTCTACACTAGCATAGGCGCACACTAGCATTCATTTGTGGGGTGCATGCTTTGTTGACTATTGATTTGGTTATATCCTAATTGAGCTAGTAGTGCATTGAAAGCTTTCATCTTGACAAAAGTGGATAACAAACCCTTTTCATTGAGTAGCCGGGATTCTAGCCTCATCAAGCACTAAATTTCTCGCGCCGAAAGGTGGAAGGCCCAAACTCTAGGTTAATAATTGGAATTGAAAAGAAATATAATAAAATAAAATAAAATAAAAAAGAAGGAGAAGAAGAAGAAGAAAAGAAAGTTGTAAAAGCAAATAAAAAAAGTCAGGACTTCTCCCAAAAGATGAGAAGTGGGAAATGATTAGATGGAGGTTGTTTTGATTTGTAGCCTAGTTGATTTGAGCTTGTAAGTTCTTAAAGCTGTTTAAACACCTAATGCCCTAAAGCCATCTGGTTTGGGAGTCATTGACCTAACGCTCGATCTCATTGATTGCTAGAAAGCTTAATAGATCACTACATTGCACCATGCTTCCATCTTTGATCCTCTAGGTTAGTTAAAAAAAAACGAGTGAAAAGAATAAGGGCACCTAAATGAATAAAGCTTTAATAAAAGGTTCATTCTTTGTCTTGATGATCAGTATTAGATTTGTGTGCTAGTTTGAAGGTTAGGATGTGATTATTTCTTTAGTTAGCTTAGATATCAACATATTTGATGTCGGTTCACTTAAAAGGATTCTAGAGTTGTTTTAATTTGCATGATCATTGTCTTGATGTGTGGAGGACCATATTTGTTTACTTGATATTGAGATTTTGGGAGATTGCTTAGAAAGGGTTGAAAAATTGCTTGTGAGGTAGTTTTCTCCCAATGCTTGTTTTGTATATTGGTGCCTCTTGAGTGAGAAAGAGCTCAATGTTTGTGGGTATCATTTCTGGAAACCTTCACGAGACTTCACTCGTCCACTAAGGTAACCTAGGGGTTTAAAAGGCTTGTTGCATACGCTAAATGCAATCGTGTTCCCTGCGAAAGTGGCGTTATCCTCTTATTGTTTTCTACTTCATAGTTGTATAGTTGTTTATTTCTTTCCTTTCCTTATAGTTCATTGCTAGAGACTAGCAATATCTAAGTTTGGGGGTGTGATGAGTGCTCAAATGTGACGCATTTTAGCACCTAAGTTAGGGTATTTTAGTCCATTCATCTATCTTATTTTCATGTCTTAGATACTTATTTGTGTTTTTACCTATTTCATTGTAATGACCCGGTCATTTTCCTTCCTTTCTTTTTCTCATATTTTCACGAATATTTTTTTTCCGTTGTTCTTTTCCTTTCTGAGCTCAGTTTTTCGTCGCATAGTGTCATCTTGAGTGCTCAAAAATAGTTTCTGAGACTCTTTTCTTTGGATTGACAACTTTCTTTGAGGATCGTGTCATTTCCACATTTTCATTTTTCGGATACTATTCACTTTTCGTCCTTTTCCCTATTTCGTCTTTTCCCCAATTGTCACTTTGTTGGCATAACCACACTTCTTGTATTTGGAGTTGGTTTTTGACTTCACGTATCTTCATTCTAAGTGGTTTCCACGAAATACGTTTCTTTACTTTTGCAGAAAAGTACTCTGGTTGCTCCCGGTATCCGTAGGGGCACGGATGTAAAGTTCTTTGAAAACTTATTCTTTTCTTGGGGTGTTTTTCATAAATATCTTTTGAAGATATTTATTTCAGGGGTTTCTAAAAAAATATTTTTGGAAGATATTTTCATTTTGGATTAGTTGTGCAGTTTTCACTTTTTGGAGGGGCCATTATGTAATTAATGAAAGTTATTGATAAATGCCTTGTTTTGAGTTTGGATCCTCATACGAGATTCATTTTCACATTTCGTTGAGTCGCGTACTCTTAGAATTTCGTTCTGGTCATTTTTCTCCAATTTCAGGATTTCTGGCCCCGGTTGCCGCCGAACTTGTTCGGGGTATATCTCTCTGCTCGGGACTCGGTTTTTGACGCCGTTTCTTCCATTATTCATATTTTCTCATTTTGATTCTTTTTTGTTCACAGATTTTTTCCATTTGAGCACCTATACTCAAATTCCACTTTTACGGATCCGGCGGGGCCCATTCGGGGCACTTTTTGAGTTTTCTATAAATAGGGGCCTTAGAAAGAAAAATGTAATACCCCTAGTTTTCTAAAGGATAAAATTGGAATTTAAATTTTATTTTGTGTGAAATTTTAATTTGTTTTTGTAACTAGGTACTTATGTGTTAAATTGGTTATTTGTTTGATTTTATTTTAATTAATTGTTGGTTTTATTTTATTGGTTGATTTAAATAGATTTTTTTTTTTTTTCATAATTGTGATTGTATAAAAGAAGAAAAAAATATGTACAAGAGTCACAGAGGGCATACCCTCAGAATATAAAGGCACCAATAAAGTTGGATACAAACATCCAAACTCACCAAACAGAAAGAAACCAAAAAAGAAAAAATGGAAAAATCCATCTCGAAAACAAAACAAGAGAAAAACCACCCTAAACAAAAACTGGCTGAAAAACATAAATGACAAAGGAATAAAAAATAACACAAGAAAACCAGCTCCTTGTCACAGCCATTCAACTTAGTAAACTGATAAAAGACAATTCACCAAATCAAACAGGTAGGTCAGAGAGAAGGATACTATGAATATCCAACACCTCTAACAACAAATTCTTTGCCACAATCGCTGGATCAGTAGCAGTACCATACAATCTAGCATTTCTCTCATTCCAAATTCCCCAAAGCATAGCAGGAAACAATGTTTTATGAAATACCACAATTGCAACAACCTGAAACCAGTTGAAAAGATCAGCTAAAGACACGACTTCAGCAAACTGATGCATATTCCACTTCAGAATCTCTCCCAGCCAACTCCAAAAATCTTTAGAAAATGTACAAGAAATAAATATATGGTCTATTGTATCAATAGCACTCTGACACAATGAGCATCTAGACACCAAACATAACTTCCTTCTTTGGAGATTCACCATAGAAGGAATTTTGTTTAACATCACAAAAACTGCAGTTACAGACCATCTAGGTCTCGCTTTGCCCCAACAGAACTTGTACCAACTGACTTCCTCTGCCTGAAATCTACAAATTTTCCAAGCTTCCTTATATAAGAACTTACCATTATTCCACAGAAGCTTGTCAGCCAAAGTGTGAATAGGTCGCAACACAAGATATTCCCTCAGCTGCTGTAATTCTTGTCCCTGTAGGAGATTTAAATCCTAGCTACCATTCACCATTAGAATATCCAAATTAGCATTTCTAGGAACATTTAAAGATCTAAAAATCCTATGTCCAAATTTATTTGCCATTGTCAAACCATCACACCAAGGATCTTGAAGAGAAACTGATCTTACATCCCCTATATGAAAATCAACATGTTGTAACATACTATCTCTTGTCTCCACAACAGATTTCCATATGACAGAGTGAGTTACCTTAGTAATAGCAGTCCAAAAAGTGGAGTGAGTGGTGTACTTGTTTTTAAACCATGAAACCCATAGCCTATCCTTACTTGTCAAAAAATCGCAAGCTAGAACAACTTTGGATGCAGATTGGATATCCACCAGCTTCCTCAAACCAAGACCACCTTCAGCTTTAGATCTAGTGATCATATCCCAACTCAGGAGATGAATTTTCTTAGAATTATCAGTGCTACCCCACAGGAAATCTCTACATATCTTTTGCAACTGATTAATCACATAAATAGGGACATTATAAATGTTACACCAGTATAGAAAAATAGGGATGACAGTGGATCTAATGAGTTCAACTCTACCAGTAACTAATAACAATTTAGTGGTCCAACACTTAATTCTATTAGAAACCCTATCAATCAATCCCTGGCAATTTGCTTTCTTCAAACCATAAGGACATAAAGGAAGTCCCAAGTACTTAATTGGAAAATGTTCTTCAGAGCATTTCAGAATTCTTAACATTGATAACTTCCGCCCCACAGCCTTTGAAAAAATGACACTACTCTTATGTTCACTGACTTGTAAACCTGTTAAATTCTCGAATTTCTTAAACAAACCTACTAGAACTCTAGCATTTGAAATAGAAGCTTTGCAAGTAATCAACAAATCATCAGCAAAAAATACATGACTTAACACAGGATGAACCTTAGCTGCAGCATGAGTAACAGAGAGCTCCTTTTTGTGGACGGCAGAATTGATAATGGAGGTAAGGTGTTCTGTAATTAAGGTAAAAAGCAGAGGAGACAATGGACAGCCTTGTCTAAGACCCCTCCCTGGTTGGAATAACCCTTGGGGAGAACCATTAATCAGAACAGAATATTTAGTAGATACAAGGATGGAAGAAATCCATTTAATCCACACATTACTGAATCCATAACCTTTGAGGATCCTAAGCAAAAAATCCCAAGAAACAGAATCATAACCTTTCTTAATATCCACCTTTACAGTCATAGATGCATGCCTTCGACCCTTAAAATCCCTAACCATTTCATAAGCCAATATCAAAGCATCTTGAATTTTCCTTCCTTGAACAAAAGCACTTTGTTCAGGGCCAATCAATGAATTTAACATCCTTGCCAATCTATTGGCCATAATTTTAGTAATTACTTTATTTAACAGGTTACAAAGTGCAATAGGTTTAAAATCCCCCAATTTTTTTGCATTTCCCACCTTAGGAATAAGAGTAAGAAAGCAGCTACTAACCCCCATAGGCATACCACTGGATGAGAAAAAATGTTGAACTGCAGCAACCACTTCCTTGCCTACCACAGACCAAAAAGTTTGATAAAAGCGAGCTGGGAATCCATCTGGACCAGGTGATTTATCAGGGTTAAAACCCATAACAACCCCTTTGATTTCTTCTTCACTCACCAGACCATCCAACCCTTCCACCTCTTCCACACTCAGCTGCTTAACAGGTAAATCAAACTCTTGCAAGCTGGCATCTCTCTTTTCAAACAATTTTTTATAAAAATCCACAAACCAGGTTCTGATCTGCCCCATATCCTCTGTGGTCTGTCCACTGTCATTCTCAACTGAGGTAATAGCATTGAAATTTCTATGTTGCTTCATTTTATTATAAAAATAGGAAGTGCACCTGTCAGTATCCTTAAGCCAGAGAATTCTGGATTTCTGTGAAACCAACACCTCTTGATCCACCACAGCAGCTTGATAATCCAATCTAGCTTCTTGTTCAACTTGGAAATTATTTTCAGAAGGATCCCTCAAAAGCTCCAACTGCACTTGATCCAAATGATGCTTAGACTTAATTAGTTTTTCACCAATATTACCAAAGCAATTTTTGTTCCAATCCTTGAGTGCTTTCTTAACTAATCTCAATTTCTGCAAAAGAACATGTATAGGATTACCAGAGATTTCATTGTCCCATGCTTTCTTCACAAGAGGTTGGACACATCCTTGTAGACACCACACCTTCAACATTTTAAAAGGCTTAGGTCCAGCAGCAAACTCCTTTGAAATGTGAATAGACATACCATAGTGATCTGAGCAAGCAGCTGATGTATATAGAACTTTAGTACTAGGCAAACTATCTATCCATCTCTCATTCAAGAAAACCCTATCTAATTTCACAAAAATTCTCCTAGGAAAAACCTGTCTATTACACCATGACCATTCTCCATTTGTAGGATGAACCTCACTTAACCCAACTTTATGAAGACAATCATTAAAATCATTAAGAATTCTTTGAGGCACTTTTTTCCCCCTCTTCTTGTCACTGTAAAATCTAATAGTATTCCAATCTCCCAAAGCCATCCAAGGGCCAGTAGCAATAATAAAGTAATGTTCCAGAAAGTTCCATAGAGCAATCCTATCTTTAGCCAAATTTAGAGCATACACTGGAGAACAGAAGAAAATCTCCCCAGTCTCCAAAACTCTCACCTTAAGTAGCATACATTGAATCTGCACATCCAGCACCTGAACATCAAACAAGATTGGATTCCACCCCACCCAAATCCTACTATAATCATGAGCATCATAATTATGAACCCAATCCCAACTATTCTTGATTCTTCGAGAAATAGAAACAAAAGCACATTTCTGAACTTTAGTTTCCACAAAACAGACAAATTGAGAAGCTTCTTTAGAAATCCAATGAGTAACCTCTCTCTGTCTTCTAGGCTTGTTTAAGCCTCTAACATTCCAGAACCCAAACATTTGGAGGTTAAATTCGGGGCAGGAACCCCCCCATGACTTCTAGTAATTCGATCAGAGGCTAATACAGCTCTATACCTAGATTTTTTACTTATTCCCCCTTCACTTTGAGGTAACAAGTGTCTTTGTAGCTTCCATCTTTCTGTCAGTAGCCTTTGCAGTAATATGAGATGTGTTACTATCAGCATCTGTACCTACAGGAGCTAAATTACTTAAGTCCCTACCAAGTTCAGTGATTGAATCCACCTGTAGTGTACTATTTTCAACTGGCAAACTAGCACCAACTTCCATAATATGAGTATCTCCCTCACTAATTACCCTTGTATCAATACTCTCCATAGTATTGGTGACCTGCTCAACAACAACAGGAATAGTATCTTGTTTGTTCATGTTATCTATCTCTCCTTGAAGCAAATCTACTTGATTGACATGATCCTCTCCTTCACCAATCTCTTCAACAACCACCTAATCTAATTATGCAAAGGAGTTATGGGTAACCACCTGAGAACTTTGGATCGGTCTCACAGGTAATTTAACAGATACTTGTTGCGCATCTTCAAACTCTACCATTTTCCCTTTTTGTTTAACAATCCATTTATCTACCATTTGTTTCTTAGGCTTTACCTGTTCTAAAACTCTTTGAGGACATCTCTCAGCAACATTATCAACACGTTTACATAAGGAACAAATAGCAGGCTTCCATTCATACTCAATAAAGACTGCACAATCTTCTCCATGAATATCAACTACCAAATTCTCTGGCAGCTCCTTACACACATCAGCCTCCACTATAACCCTCACAAACTGACTTTTATCTCGGTGTAAAGACGGATCATCCATATAAATTGGTGTTGAGAAAATTGAACATACCTTCGAGATTAAAGTAGAGTTACGATAATGTATAGGAAGATCATACACTTGAATCCATAGTGGCAACGTATCAAAATCTTCTCTCTGAAGAACAACATTCTTACTCCATTTTTTTATGATGATGGCTCGGCCTTCAAAGGTATGAATGCGTGACAATACTTTTTGTACATCCATTGCGTGCTAAAATCGTACCATAAAGAAACCATTTTTCAAGTACACCAATGTAACATCCTTGGACCAGTGCTTCTCAATGAAAGCTTTGAAATGAGGGTAGTATGGACACTTGCCCATCACATATCCTACAACTGAGGATTTCCAATATTCTATTTCTTTTTAAACATCCTCTTCAGTGATCGTAACCTTCGAACCAATACCGGGTGCAATATAACGTAAATTAATAAAGGAGTTGGATTCACTCTCTTCAAAACAACTTCTCCATGAGTGACGAGGAGGAGTTACTGGTAGAGGAGAAGGCCGGTCCTTCAACACTGCTGGCGGAGGGGAGGAGGAAGAAGCCTCCTCCATCGTGAGCCACCCCTACCAACCACAACCCGCATGCAAAGCCCTAAACCTAAATCGTCAAGCTAGAGAGAAAAAGGGTAGTTTTGGTATGAGTTCAACCGTAGGCAATTCACCCTATCCTAGAATATAGAGATTTTGGTTGATTTAAATAGATTATTTTCTTTACTTGTATTTTTTTTAATTAAATTAATTGGCTTGTGTGTTTAAATGGATTAATTTAGTAATTATTAATTTTGATATAAATAAGTTAAATGAGTTTTTGGTTATTACGTTAGTTAACTAGGGTCTCTAGGAAGACAGTGTGTTTAACCGACATGGATACATCTTGGTTGCTTTATGGGCCGACTTGGGGTAACATTAGGGCTCTATCTTTATTATTACAAGGATTAGGATTTTAGAATTTAAGTCTGTAAATACAACCATTATGCTGTAGTCTAGGGTTTACGCTCATAACTCATAGCACAAAAACGGGGAGATAATTTTGTAAAAACAGAGGGTAGAAGGAACATAACACTGTATAGGTGGCAAAGAGAATAATAGAGGGGGCCAAGGTGGGATTTTGGTGGACTATTGCAAAGCACTAGGAGGCTTTACAGAGGTTTGTGTTGCCGGAACAGTGGACACGACGCCGAGATTTCATAATTGAAATCACAGGCAAGTTTTATTCTCTCTTTATCCCTTTGTCCTGTGTTCTGTGCATACCTAGATGTCTCTAGGATTTAAATTGAATTTTAATCTAATCTGGCATGCGAAATATATGTCAAGTTGATTATCAGTATGTATATGGTCGTTTAAAATAATTCTTGAATGACTTGTGTTTGGTTTATTGTGACACCCCTCGGATCCGAGACACGGGTTGATCAGGCCCAGGCCCAAACCCGAGGGAATATCAAACAATTAAAGTATTTTAAAACGAACACAGATGACAAAAAGAACAATAAAGATAAAATAAAATTGAAAGAAACATTAATTATAAAATCCTCCATGGACAACGGAAAAATGAAACTCCAATCCTCCAAAACTTCAAGGTTACAACTTGGGAATCCACTGATGGACCCCTAACCAAAAGTTCAACTGAAACTGAAAACTGAAAATAGATAATGCTAGAAACATCGAGAGAAGTCCTACGTATTCAGATGGAAGTGAGACTGTCCTCGACAAGCACGATCAAGCTCTAAGGCTGGAACCGTCCTGTACCTGAAAAGAATAATAAAGGAGTGGGTCAGACCCACGAGCAAGTTCTAATCTAACTGCAATCCATACAGTGACCCGATACGCAGATACACTGTAGACACCTCACAATATCTATCTAGTCCATACATATAAATATATCCACACTAAGGGACATTCACTAGTCTATAATAGGGGTCTCAACCTGAATAGAAGGCAACATGCGAATACGCACCCAAAGGTGGGCATGAGTACCTAGACCTAACAGGGTACACCTCAACCTATTATAACCAGCTACGCATCCACTGCATATATGCACCCTAACCAACGAGTCTGAGACTCAAGCTCAACTCGTGGTACCATAACCATATATATAAAGTCCGTCCAAATCCAAGGTAAGCAGTTCAACTATTTATTAAACTGACCTACAATAAACCAACTAGTTAGTCACTCCACTTATTCAGTTGATATGACTTAACTACCATCCGTTAATCCAGGAAGTCATCCAACTTGGTTACAGCTGATCTAACTTAGCCACAATTAGGATTCGATATCTTTCAATCCATTCCATTAATCCATTAGGTTAGGTTTATGCGTTTTGAGCTAAACCGTCCCTAGTATGTCACCGTCCCATACCGGTACATACCATCCTCCATATCCATGTAAATTACAACATATATAACAGTTCAATAATTTACAGACCAAAAACTACCATCCAAACAATTGCAGAAAACTATTTAAAGCTTCAGCAATTTAAATCCAAGCATTTAACCATATAGTTGCAGGAGACGATTTAACAAATCAACAACTAACATCCAGAGCATGCATAGACCACATTTAATATGTCAGGGACTCCATCATGCATGTGAATAGGTTAAATAATCCTATTATTAACCAATAAATTGCTAAAACAATTTAGAAGATTGTTTAAATATTTCAGCAGTTTAAATCCAAGCATTAACCATATAGTTGCAGTAAATAATTTAATAATTCAGCAACTAGCCTCCTAAGCATGCATAGATCAAAATTAATAATTAAATGACCTTATCATGCACTTGAATGCATTCTAAAACAAGTTTTATAAACACATTATGTTCCATCAAATTGCTGAATTTTAATTCAACAATTAATTCAACTTCCATTTGTTAAGTGCCTTAATTTTTACACTGTTTGTCCCGACAACTTAGAATTAAACTTTACTCAATTTAAGGTCTTAATAACACTCAAAATTCATTCCTTGATCCCTCTATAAAGTTCCAGATTCATTCAAACAGTCTCCATGCTCCAACAGTGAACATAGTATGTAGAAAATTAAAAAAATCGTAAAATAAACCAAAAATACCAAGGGAGCCTGCTCCAGAATTTGGAGCAGGCTCTTTTCCAGCCTAGAGCCGGCTCTAGGACTCCCTAGAGCCGGCTCCACTTTGTTGTGGGAGCCGGCTCTCACCTCCTGTGTGAGCCTACGTCCCCGGTGCGTGTTTCAGCTCTTGTGCTCCTTCTCCGGCTTATTCCTAACCCTCTGTTAGTTTTTAAAACCATACTTAGGTGTCCTATTAATACCCAGTAGTATCCCAATGGCTTGATAACAACAATTAAAAACAATTACAGAGACTAAATTTGCTACCAAACTAACCTGCGTTAGGAACCAAACCGAAATTATAATTCTATTCCAGCCTCTCTGTTTCTCTTCACAAACTGATCTTAGGAGTCTTATAACATCCCATTAACATCCCTAGGGTTTGTTTACAGAAGATAGAGGCAAGAATCATAACCAAAACTCAACAGATTTTTAATATGTTTTAATGAACAGAACAGGAAGCAACAATACACGAACTATAAACAGATTTGGATTCCATGCAAACAAATCATCAACAAGCATGCATTGAACACATAAGTTTCATTTACTAATTAGTTAATCCCTAGAGACTATCTAGGTGCACAGAACACGAGCCAAAGGGAAGGAGAAAGAGAAGAACTTGCCTGTGATTTCAATTATGAAATCCCTGTGTCGTCTCTAAGTTTTCCTGCAATTCTGAACGCCGCCAAGCTTCCTATAACTCTGTCTCTAATCCTTACTCAACCTCCTTGGTCCTTTCTGTACAAATCCTCTTAAGCCTCACTCTGTTTTCCCACAACTGCTCTTTGTTTCTCTCTCTCTGCATCTCACGGTCTCTGTTGTTTTTACAGAAATTCCGGTTAATTATTCTCAAACCCTAAACCACCGTGACACACATACTTATAGGCTTAGTGATTAAACCCTAATCCATGTAACCTTAAGCCAGAGCCCATCTCGGCCCATAAACCGACCTAAGATAAATACCTACGTCGGCCACCTATGTAATGCAACCCTAAATTTAACTGTAACTTAAAACAGAATTAAATGAAAAAAATAATAAATTGAATTAAATCCACTTAACTAATTAACTAATTAAATGACCCAATTAAATAATTAAAACACTTAAACAATAAAATGCCAATTAAAGAATAAAAGATAACTTAATTCAATTTAAAACACATAACACATAGGTAAACAATTACATCAAAACAATAAATAAAAATAATTAATCCAAATAATCATGCAAAAATACAATAAAAATAATAAATAAATGCCGAGACTATCCTTTTAAAATTAGGGGTATTACATTCTTCCCCCCTAACAAAAGGAATTCCGTCCTCGGAATTCGCCCTTACCTTCTTCCAATATTTCAGGAAACTGCGAGCGAATGACATCCTCCCGTTCCCAAGTGGACTCGGCCTCATTGTGATGGCTCCACTGCACACGAACCAAAGGGATAACCTTATTGCGAAGGATTTGATCCCGACGGTCAACAATACGACATGGTGGCTCCAAATAAGTTGCATCCGGCTGCAACTCAATCTCCCCAACACGATATGTTGATACCGATCCTCATCACGCAGAAATTTCCGCAACATGGACACATGGAACACATTATGGACGCGATCCAAATTATCTGGAAGTGCCAACCGATAAGCGACAGCTCCCACTCGATCCGTAATCATGAATGGACCGACAAACCGCGGAGACAACTTCCCTTTCTTCCCAAAGCGCATAACACCCTTCATATGAGATACTTTGAGAAGAACCTGATCCCCAACCCGAAACTCCAAAGCACGAGTGCGACGATCAGCATAGCTCTTCTGCCTACTTTGGGCAGTACGCATGTGATCTCGAATAAGAGCAATCTTTTCAGAAGTATCCTTGATGAACTCAGGACCTAAGAATCGATTCTCTCCAACCTCCATCCAACAAACAGGTGATCGACACGGTCGACCGTATAACGCCTCAAAGGTGCCATCCCAATAGTCTTCTGGAAACTATTGTTATAAGCAAACTCCACAAGTGGCAAATATTCCTCCCAGTGGCCCTTGAAATCCAGAACACACGACCGAAGCATATCTTCCATAATCTGATTCACCCTCTCAGTCTGTCTGTCAGTCTGAGGATGATAAGCAGTACTAAGGTGTAACTCCGTACCTAAAGCCTGCTGAAAACTCTTCCAAAATCCAGATACAAAGCTCGAATCCCTGTCCGATATAATAGACAATGGAATGCCATGTAGCTTCACAATCTTTGAAATGTAAAGCCTCGCCAACTGCTCCGAAGTGTAGTCAGTGCAAATAGGCAAGAAATGAGCTGACTTGGTCAACCTATCCACAATGACCCATATGGAATTATGCCCCTTGAAAGAATTTGGCAACCCTTCCACAAAATCCATAGATATGCTCTCCCATTTCCACTCCGGAATTGGTAGTGACTATAGAGCTCCTGGCGGCCTCTGATGATCAATCTTAACCATCTGACAAGTACTGCACTGAGAAACAAAAAGAGCAATGTCCCTCTTCATACCTGCCCACCAAAACTGCCGTTTCATATCCTGATACATCTTATCGCCTCCTGGATGAACAGAGAACTCAGAGTGGTGAGTTTCAGTCATCACATCCTTCCTCAAATTATCAGCACAAGGTACCACTAACCGTCCCTTGTACCTTAAACCTCCATCAGCCCCAACATAGTAGAATGGAACCTCTCCGGAAGCTATCTCTGTGACCTTGTCGACACACTGCTGATCAGTGAGTTGTGCTTGTAAAACCTTGCGAATGATGGAAGGTGTAACCACCATGCAAGCCATAAAAGCATCTGACAACTCATCTACATTCTTCAAAGCATTCCACTCAATAGTGAATAGAGCAGAAAGACTACCAACAGGTCGGCGACTGAGTGCATCTGCCACCACATTCGCTTTCCCTGGATGGTACTGTATAGAAAAATGATAGTCTTTTACAAACTCCAACCATCTGCGCTATCTCATATTCAGCTCCCGCTGAGTGAACAAGTACTGCAGACTCTTGTGATCACTGAATAATCTGAAGGACTCACCCAACAGATAATGCCTCCAAATACGCAAGGCAAAAACCACTGCTGCCAACTCCAAATCATATGTTGGATAATTAAGCTCATGAGGCTTAAGTTTCCGAGATCCATAAGAAATCGGTCGCTCCTCCTGCATCAATACACATGCAAGACCCTACAATGAAGCATCCGTGTAAACAAGATACTCTATCCCGCTTTGCGGAGTAGCCAGAACCGGTGCAGAAGTCAGCTTCCTTTTCAGCTCATCAAAAGCTCGCTGATAGTGTTCATCCCACACGAACTGTACACCCTTCTTGGTCAGATGAGTGAGTGGTCCTGCTATCTTGGAGAACCCCTGGATGAATCTCCTGTAATATCCGGCCAGACCGAGAAAACTCCGAATCTCAGTAGGTGATGTAGGCTGTCCCCACTCAACCACCGCTGAAACCTTGGCCGGATCCATTGCTATCCCCTTTTTCTGACACCACGTGACCCAGAAATTTCACCTCCCGCTGCCAAAACTCACACTTCTCGAACTTGGCATATAACTGGTGTTCACGAAGTGTCAGCAAGACTATGCAAAGATGTCTAGCATGATCGTCCTCCGACCGAGAATAGATCAAGATGTCATCAATAAAGATAATAACAAACTGATCCAAATAAGCCCGGAAGACTCTATTCATTAAGTCCATGAACACTGCAGGTGCATTAGTCGTCCCAAACGGCATAACACGAAACTCATAAGAACCATATCTCGTGAGAAACGCTGTCTTAGGAACATCCTACTCCCTAACCCTCAGCTGATGATACCCAGAACGCAGATCAATCTTGGAGAAGTATGTGGCTCCCCTTAACTGATCAAACAAGTCATCAATCCTGGGCAAAGGATACTTGTTACGAATCGTAACCTTGTTCAACTCCCTGTAATCTATACACAGACGAAGCGAACCATCCTTCTTCTTCACAAACAGAACCGGTGCTCCCCAAGGTGATGTACTCCTACGAATAAAACCCTGGCTGAGTAATTGCTGAATCTGATCCCTCAGCTCTCTCATCTCTACCGATGCCATCCTATAGGGTGCCCTAGCAATAGGCGCAGTGCCTGGAGCTAAGTCTATCACAAAATCAATCTCGCGACTAGGTGGCAACCCTGGAATATCCTAAAATACATCCGGGAAATCCTGTACAATTGGTATGTTATCCAATGATACAGTAATCCCCTCATCCTTTTCCTCCTCCACATGGAACAAATAGGTGCTACCGCCTCCTTTAGAACGTGGCATAGCTACTACATACATATCCTGACCAGGTATGGTAAAAATAATAGATCTATCAAAATAATCAACTTGGGCATGGTAGTGAGACAACCAATCCATCCCAAGTATCACATCATAAGTGTGCATGTCCAGGACCAGTAGATTGGCTAGAAACCTGAGTCTGCCAATATCTAGTGTCACAGGCCCATCACTCTCATGTATAATAGCTGTATCACCCAATGGTGTAGAAATACCCTGAGGTCTAGTGCATACCCTCGTCCTCATCCCAGATAAAGCAACAAAAGTCCTAGCTACAAATGAGTGTGTAGCACCCGTATCAAATAAAACACGTCCAGGTAAACCATGAATAGGAAACTTACCCTCAATAGTCTGAGGTGCCTGAACATCCTGTGGCTTGGGGTTATACACCCTGCCATAATGCAACTGCTGTGGTGCCTGTCCTTGAGTCTGCGGCGGTGCCGGTAAAGCCAGATGTGTCTGTCCCTGAATCCATGGAACCTGTGGAGCTGGTAAAGGCACTGACGCCCTCTGTCCCTGCTGCACATACTGTCCCTGTCCCTGTCCTGCTTTAGGACACTGCCTGGTGGTATGACCATACTCTCCACAAGTGTAACAACTACCCTGGAAAGTACCAAATGGCCTCCTCTGTCGGTTAGCCTGTGGCTGACCCTGTCCTGCCTGTGGTCCTCCATTCTGTTGCCTCTGAATAGGTGCCCCATTCCGATGAGCATCTGAACCACCCTTGTGCTTCTTCCAAGGCTGTTGCCCTTGGAACTTGCCTTTGTCATTCTGCCGGTGACCATTGCCATTCCTCTTTTCAGCTGACTGATTAGCAGAGTCTTTATCACCCCGCTTCTCACCACGAGCCTGTCTTATGTCCACAGTCAACTGATACTGTTGTAGCGCGGCGTCTACCACCTGAGCATAGGTAGTATAGGCTGGACTACCTGTAATAGCTCTCTTGATAGACCACATCAGTCCCTTGACGAAACTGTTACGCTTCTTCTCCTCTGTATCCACCTCCTCCGGTGTAAAGAGAGACAAGCGTGTAAACTGCTGCTCATACTCTGCCACTGTCATGTTTCCCTGCTGCAGACTTAGAAACTCGGTCTTCATAGCTGCCCTGACTGCATAGGGAAAATATTTCTCGTCAAAGTGAACACTGAACTCATCATAAGACAATGTCATCCTCTCCTCTGGGGTGGTAACTGACTCCCACCACTGTAGTGCATCCCCAACTAGCTTGAAAGTAGCAAGCATTTGCTTTTGAACCTCCGTGCACTGAACCAAACGAAGATGACGCTCAATGTCTTGTTTCCACTGGTGAGCTGCTCTCGCATCGGTGGAGCCTGAGAACACAGGTGGACTCCCCTTTGTGAAAGAGCTCCTTGCCTTTCCCCAAGAATCCGTCTGAACCACTGGTGCTGGTACAGGTGCCTGCTGAACCTGTGGTTGGTTCCGGAGTGCAGCTGTTACCCCAGCCTCTATAGCCCGAGCAACAAGGTCATTGAGGTGTGGAGGAATCTCTGAATCTCTGTCCCAACCCTGCGTCTGTTGAACTTCCTCCTGCTCCTCCTGAAACCCCGGCATTTGCTGCTCTTCTTCCATTTGCCGACGTTGCAGACGTTCCTGCTGTCTACGTGCCGCTCTCCTCTGTCGACTGTTCATGTTCTGTCCTCTTCCAGTGTTAACCATGTTGTTAACATAGAAAGACAGACATCAGTACGAGTTTAAACGAACCGTAAAAGAATTCAACAAATCCTAAACATGAGCTCTATAAAAAAAAACGCTATGCGGAAGTCTTAATACGAAACGTCCTAGAGACACTTGAACCTCGAGTGCTCTGATACCAACTGTGACACCCCTCGGATCCAAGACACGGGTTGATCAGGCCCAGGCCCAAACCCGAGGGAATATCAAACAATTAAAGTATTTTAAAACGAACACAGATGACAAAAAGAACAATAAAGATAAAATAAAATTGAAAGAAACATTAATTATAAAATCCTCCATGGACAACGGAAAAATGAAACTCCAATCCTCCAAAACTTCAAGGTTACAACTTGGGAATCCACTGATGCACCT
The DNA here is from genome assembly GCF_030987335.1 of Cornus florida. Taxonomy (NCBI): domain Eukaryota; kingdom Viridiplantae; phylum Streptophyta; class Magnoliopsida; order Cornales; family Cornaceae; genus Cornus; species Cornus florida. Next base: position 72,414,479 of record NW_026775573.1, on the reverse strand, counting down.
CTAACCAAAAGTTCAACTGAAACTGAAAACTGAAAATAGATAATGCTAGAAACATCGAGAGAAGTCCTACGTATTCAGATGGAAGTGAGACTGTCCTCGACAAGCACGATCAAGCTCTAAGGCTGGAACCGTCCTGTACCTGAAAAGAATAATAAAGGAGTGGGTCAGACCCACGAGCAAGTTCTAATCTAACTGCAATCCATACAGTGACCCGATACGCAGATACACCGTAGACACCTCACAATATCTATCTAGTCCATACATATAAATATATCCACACTAAGGAACATTCACTAGTCTATAATAGGGGTCTCAACCTGAATAGAAGGTAACATGCGAATACGCACCCAAAGGTGGGCATGAGTACCTAGACCTAACAGGGTACACCTCAACCTATTATAACCAGCTACGCATCCACTGCATATACGCACCCTAACCAACGAGTCTGAGACTCAAGCTCAACTCGTGGTACCATAACCATATATATAAAGTCCGTCCAAATCCAAGGTAAGCAGTTCAACTATTTATTAAACTGACCTACAATAAACCAACTAGTTAGTCACTCCACTTATTCAGTTGATATGACTTAACTACCATCCGTTAATCCAGGAAGTCATCCAACTTGGTTACAGCTGATCTGACTTAGCCACAATTAGGATTCGATATCTTTCAATCCATTCCATTAATCCATTAGGTTAGGTTTATGCATTTTGAGCTAAACCGTCCCTAGTATGTCACCGTCCCATACCGGTACATACCATCCTCCATATCCATGTAAATTACAACATATATAACAGTTCAATAATTTACAGACCAAAAACTACCATCCAAACAATTGCAGAAAACTATTTAAAGCTTCAGCAATTTAAATCCAAGCATTTAACCATATAGTTGCAGGAGACGATTTAACAAATCAACAACTAACATCCAGAGCATGCATAGACCACATTTAATATGTCAGGGACTCCATCATGCATGTGAATAGGTTAAATAATCCTATTATTAACCAATAAATTGCTAAAACAATTTAGAAGATTGTTTAAATATCTCAGCAGTTTAAATCCAAGCATTAACCATATAGTTGCAGTAAATAATTTAATAATTCAGCAACTAGCCTCCTAAGCATGCATAGATCAAAATTAATAATTAAATGACCTTATCATGCACTTGAATGCATTCTAAAACAAGTTTTATAAACACATTATGTTCCATCAAATTGCTGAATTTTAATTCAACAATTAATTCAACTTCCATTTGTTAAGTGCCTTAATTTTTACACTATTTGTCCCGACAACTTAGAATTAAACTTTACTCAATTTAGGTCTTAATAACACTCAAAATTCATTCCTTGATCCCTCTGTAAAGTTCCAGATTCATTCAAACAGTCTCCATGCTCCAACAGTGAACATAGTATGTAGAAAATTAAAAAAAATCGTATAAACCAAAAATACCAAGGGAGCTTGCTCCAGAATTTGGAGCAGGCTCTTTTCCAGCCTAGAGCCGGCTCTAGGACTCCCTAGAGCCGGCTCCACTTTGTTGTGGGAGCCGGCTCCCACTTCTATGGAGCCGGCTCTCACCTCCTGTGTGAGCCTTCGTCCCCGGTGCGTGTTTCAGCTCTTGTGCTCCTTCTCCGGCTTATTCCTAACCCTCTGTTAGTTTTTAAAACCAAACTTAGGTGTCCTATTAATACCCAGTAGCATCCCAATGGCTTGATAACAACAATTAAAAACAATTACAGAGACTAAATTTGCTACCAAACTAACCTGCGTTAGGAACCAAACCGAAATTATAATTATATTCCAACCTCTCTGTTTCTCTTCACAAACTGATCTTAGGAGTCTTATAACATCCCATTAACATCCCTAGGGTTTGTTTATAGAAGATAGAGGCAAGAATCATAACCAAAACTCAACAGATTTTCTAATATGTTTTAATGAACAGAACAGGAAGCAACAATACACGAACTATAAACAGATTTGGATTCCATGCAAACAAATCATCAACAAGCATGCATTGAACACATAAGTTTCATTTACTAATTAGTTAATCCCTAGAGACTATCTAGGTGCACAGAACACGAGCCAAAGGGAAGGAGAAAGAGAAGAACTTGCCTGTGATTTCAATTATGAAATCCCTGTGTCGTCTCTAAGTTTTCCTGCAATTCTGAACACCGCCAAGCTTCCTATAACTCTGTTTCTAATCCTTACTCAACCTCCCTGGTCCTTTCTGTACAAATCCTCTTAAGCCTCACTCTGTTTTTCCACAACTGCTCTCTGTTTCTCTCTCTCTGTATCTCACGGTCTCTGTTGTTTTTACAGAAATTCCGGTTAATTATTCTCAAACCCTAAACCACCATGACACACATACTTATAGGCTTAGTGATTAAACCCTAATCCATGTAACCTTAAGCCAGAGCCCATCTCGACCCATAAACAGACCTAAGATAAATACCTACGTCGGCCACCTATGTAATGCAACCCTAAATTTAACTGTAACTTAAAACAGAATTAAATGAAAAAAATAATAAATTGAATTAAATCCACTTAACTAATTAACTAATTAAATGACCCAATTAAATAATTAAAACACTTAAACAATAAAATGCCAATTAAAGAATAAAAGATAACTTAATTCAATTTAAAACACATGACACATAGGTAAACAATTACATCAAAACAATAAATAAAAATAATTAATCCAAATAATCATGCAAAAATACAATAAAAATAATAAATAAATGCCGAGACTATCCTTTTAAAATTAGGGGTATTACATTTATTTTAAGCTTATAGATTAGTTCCGTTTTAATGAATGATTTAATTCATATTGTTATAAACAAGGGATTAGGATGTCATGGAATATATATAGGATGGTTAAGATCAGTTTTGATTATTTGTATATGTTCTAGTATTACCTGTAGTTATGTCTGTAAATCGAAGATCAAGTTGTATGTTAACGCATAAGGAATCGATAGAGGTTTTAAATCACTGTAATAAATTTCAATTGTCGAACCAAACTATTGAGATGCTATTTGGTATTAATAAGACCCTTAGGATCAGTTTTAAAAACTAACTGAAGGGTAGAAAGTGGCCGGGGTCGAAGCAGATCATTGGAAACGAAGAAGGAAGCGGAACAGTGGGCTTCCCCTTTTTGGAGGCGGCTCCAAAATGTTTTGGAGGCAGCTCCAAACACTTTGAGCCTACTCCAAAAGTTTTTGGAGCCAACTCAATGTTGGTTTGAGCCTGTTCTATTTTTTTTTAGAGCAGGCTCTTTCCATTTTGATGCGTACTGTAAGTTTTCAGAAATTGTTTAAGCTCTTAGGGTTTCTGAACAGTTTTAAAACTTTAATGGGGGTTTTAATAATTAATTTAGGATGTAATTAAGGTCTTGTATTGCATAAAATACCCTCTTTGTATTAATGGAATTAACAGTGCGCTAGTTAACAACTTGTGCGCGGTTAACTGCTGGAAGGAAGTTAAATTGTCTAATTTTAATTTGACAATTTAGGGTGCTATAATATGATTCTTAAATGTATGAGGGAGTCTTTTAATTAACAAATTGGACTTGTAGCATAGTTTATGGCTCGGTGCTAAAACAATAAAACAGTATGCAAAGATGCAACCTAGCATGCTATTGATGGATAAAAGGAACTGAATTGCTATAATTAATTTTAGCAATTTCTTGGATAATATTATGATTTTAAAACTTATTCATATGCATGATAGAGTTATTGATTTATTAAAACTGATCTATCCATGCTCTGGATGTTAGTCGTTGAACCGTTAAACAATACATGGTTTAACTCTTGGATTTAAATTGATGAACCTTTAAACATCTTTCTGCAATTATTTGGGTTATAGACTTAGATTGCTAAACTAATACTTAGGTTCTGTTAATCTAATTGGATGTTGGCCTAGAATTAATTGAAGAATTAATTATATATATTTTCTGTCAATTACTTGGATGGATGCTGGATAATTAACTTGATGAACTATTAAACCTTATCTTGTTAGTTACGTGGATGGATTCTGGATTATAGATGATGAACAATTTAAATTCTATTTATTATCTATTTGAATTATATGGATGTGTTTGATGTACTGCATAAAATGTTGCATCATTTACGGATCATTTGCATGTATGTACCAGTTTGGGCCGGTGACATACGGAGGGACGGATTAGATCAAAATGCTAATTCCAACCCAATCATACATACGGAATTGATTAACTAAAATAGTTAAATCCTACATGGATGCATGTCTTGTCAACTAAAAAAGTTGAACGACATAACGGATGGTTGTTTATATTTTCTGTTAGTAGAATGGATATAGATTTAATTAAAACATTTAAATTCTAATTTTATGTCGTGTCATGGCAACGAACTGTTGAGCGGCACTACATTGGTTTAGATGGAATTTATATCTATAAACTATGGTAGCGCGGTCTGAGCTTGAGTCTCATAGTCGACGGTTAGGGAGCGTATATGCAGTAGGATGCGTAGCTAGCTATGTTGGTTGAGGTATACCCTATTAGGCTTAAGTAGTCATGCCCACTCAGGTGCATTTTTGCATGTTGCCTTCTATTTAGGTTGAGACCCTCAGCATAGCCTAGTGAGAGTCCTATAGTGTTTATATATATATATATATATTTACGGACTATATAGATATGGTTGAGACATTTAGGATGTATTTGCGTATCGGGTCTCTATTTGGATTGTAGTTAGGATAGAACTTGTTCGTGGGCCTGACCCACTATTATTTTTCAGGTAAATGACGGTATCAGGTCTTAGAGCTTGTTCGTACTGAGCAGAGACGACTACTCACTCTACCGATGACGTAGGTGGTTCCTGTATGGTTTAGCGTTGGATTCCTTTCCGGTGGTTCATTTCTCAGTGTTGGTTTTGTTAGGGGTCCACCAGATGGATTCCCAAGTTGTATTAGAATTGAAGAAATTGGATGTATTAGATTAATACTTTCTTTATAAACATTTTATTCTGAGGTTTTCAGTTTTGGGTTTACTATTCTAGTTTCTTTTCAGTAATTTATTTATTCCTGTTTTCTTAATTATATTCTGTGTTCGTTTATTACTAATTGGTTTGATATCCTCGGGTAATCGGGCGTGGGCTTGGCCAACCTGCATCCGGAAATCCGGGGGTATCATAAAAAATCAGATTTTTCTCTCTCTCTCTCTCTCCCATGGCCGGCCCTAGCTCCTCCCATGGTTGCCATCTTCTCTCTCCTCTTTTGAGCTTCTTCCCTTCAACGAAAAGTCATGGTGCCTTAGTGTTTTATGTTCGTCTTGGCGAGGCCTTTGATTCCACCGATTGGAATCTCGTTTTGGCCATTTCTTGAGTTCAGGTTTAAAGTCAAGTTGTGATTTTCATGGGGCTTCCTTGGGGTTCTTGTTCACCGTGTTGTCCCTGACAAAACCTAGAAGTTTCGTCAGATTCGGAGCCATTTCATTTCGGTGGGGATTTGAGATTTCATCTCAAATGGAGGTAGGGGATGTTTTAGGATTTTGTATGCATTGTAATGGATGTTTTCCATGATTATACAACTTGTTTGCATGACTTGTATCAAATCTAGGAAATTAGTAATATTTAATTCTTTGTATAAGATTAAATTTACAATGATACATATAGCTTAGAATTGAAAAGTGGCATGATGATAAATTATGTTTTGATATGTGTGTTAACATATATTAAATTGGAATTATTTGAATAAGAATTGTATTTTTTATTTAATAATTATCTTTTGTGGAAGTTTAACTTTCATGGGTGTACCTTGTATGAAATTAAGTTGTGATATACTTTTAAATTAAGTCTTGGCATGTTTGTTAACATACTTTAATTTGAGAGCATTTGGACTAGTATGAAAATCTAGAGATTTTAAATTAAATGACTAATTAAAATCTATTTACTAGTTCCCTTGACCTAATTAAGTTTTTAACTTGATAATCATGATGACTAGGACTTATATACTAGTATATATTAAATAAGGACCATTTGAAGTTGCTTTGAAATTTATAAGTTTAATTATCATGATATAATTAAATTCTACCTTGTTGTACCATTGGCCTACTTGAGATTTTTGTGAATGTGTGTAGATACCATGCTATGTTGTTTAACATGTATGAATTGCAGGCCATTTAGTTGAGACTTGAAACCTAGGGAAATTAATTAGTTATTTGATTAATTTCCGTTTCTATTGCATTATTGATTAAATCATGTGTTTAACATTGATATTATGTTTGAAGCATGATTTTAGACTTGTAATGGACTTATGCGATTATGTTTCAATATTGAATTATATTGTTATTGCATGTAACGAATCGCACACTGAATAGTCGACATGTGATGTTATAATAGCGCGTAACGAATCGCGCTCTGAAGATTCGACATTGTCATCCTATAGTAGTTGTGGATTTAGGGCATGTATTGTGTGATTTCAACCTACTTGTGCATGGAATGTAGTTTCGTGCTGATATATATATTTCGTATATAAGTTATTAACTTATTTATTTTGGAGTCTTGGGACATTGTTACTGTGATATGGCTAGAGTTTGGCTCTAGTGCGGGAGATATGAATTCTCCCCATTGAGATAGTGCGCACTAGGGTGGTCTTCCCAGCGGGTTAATGCTCGGACTAACCAATTTGTTCTTGGTTTAGTCCGAGACGTGATGTCCAAGTCTTCCACTATTTGTTTTCGCATTCAATTCCAAGTTGACAACCAATGTTTAATTGTGACTTGTGGTTTTGGTTATTGGCAATTTAATGTTGTTAAGTACATTTATGTTTTTATGATTTTTGATAAATCAATGTAAACATTGATGTTATTAAGCACATTATGCTATATTGTTCAAATGTAGCTTAGGAATGATTCTATAAATTCATTTGGAACGTAGACGTTAGGTGGCATGTTTGTCATCTTTGTATTTTAGATTTCAAGTTGATAACTTTGAGAATCTATATCTAGTTGCTATGTATAACATGCATCTATGTTGGTTAAATTGCATAGATATTGTGATTTGTGTTTTGTTATTCAAATGTAGCTTAGGAAGGATCCTATAGATTCATTTGGAACATAGACATTAGGTGGCATGACCCACTTTGGTTGTTTTCGCACTTTAGATTTCAAGTTGGTAACTTTGAGAATCTATATCATGTTGCTTTGTATAGCATGCTCCAGTAGTTTGAATTGCATGGATGACGTGATTGATGCTAGAAATGATCTAGGGTAGCTTAGGATGCTCCCTAAGTCTCACCCTTGACATAAACGTTAGGTGGCATGAGCCCTTTAGCATGTTTCACCTTAAGGTGATAAAATTGTAAAATGCTAGGTCAATCCATGTTCATTTCCTATGATTAGCTTTATGTTGCTCACCCCAAAGTTACTGGGGTATATTTCAGGTACAGGAATCAAGGTTGAGGTTCTCATTATGCTTGGATGATTTGAGGACTTGAAGGGTTCAATTCTTGTGAAGGTTGGCTTGAAAAGCCATTTGTAATCTTATATGTCAAATGTGTATATTTAGTTCTAAATTTGTAATGTGTGCCTAATAACACTTTTTGATTCTCATTTTATGTATATGACATGAGGCCAATGGCCAAACTTCTTTCAGAATTACATTTATGTCATGGATGTCAAATCTTGTCTTTAATAAGAATATATGAAAAATCATGCGTTTTAGGATGCTATTTTGCACCGGAGCGTGCATTGTGTATGAAATTCATCCATTAGCATTCATTTATCATGTATGAAGTGTGGCCAATGGCCAAACAGCATTTCAAAACCATTTCATAATTTTGAGTTCCAAGTTTTCATTCCAAGCTTCATTTTTGTCATTTTGGCCGTGGGGAGGTCGTATTTTGCATCGGTGGTATTTTTAAACCATGGATCATTGTAGCGCATCCTAATAGGTAAGTTACGTCCGCGTACATGGTCATTTTTAGGAAAAACTCTTTCGTTGGCGAAATGAGCCTCTTATGGATTCATTTCATACTTTTGTTGAAAAATTTTGCTTAAGGGCATTTTGGGGATTTTCTTTGGGAAATAAATTGTGTTCTCAACTCTGTCACATAGAAAATGTGATTTTAGGGGGAGTTTCTTCACGATATCTTTCCGAAAAATGTCATCTTGATCTTGAAAACCGCGCTCCAAACTCATTTTTCTGCTAAAACACTATTTCTGCTGTTTAAGTTCAACTCTGGTTAAGTTGATCTAGTTCAAGAATAGTTGAACCTATTCAAGGTGTCATTTTGGTTCAGCTTGGGCATACTGTCAATGTTGAACCGGTTCAAGAATGTTGAACCGGTTCAAATCTTCTAGAGTTTGCAGTTTTGGACTTCCAACTTTGAATTATTGTAACTTCTTTGTTTTAACTCCGAATTGGTCTGTTCTTGAGTCTAAACTGACCGTGTCGAAACAAGCTTTCCAATGGTATGAATTTTAGTTTCAGATTCTTTTCCTAGCTCATGATATCCTTGTTTTAGTGAAAGGGTGTCGGATTTGGTTCAAACCGGGATAGGGTTCTTTTGGGATTTCATTTCCTTTGGCCTTGAGACTTCATGTGAAGTTACCAAAGGATGTTTTTGAATTTTTTTTTATCTCATTTGACTTGTTAGGATTCAAATTCCTTCCTCTTAGGGTAAAATGACCATTTTACCCTTGGTCCTTCTTTTAGTAGGGTTTTGATACCCTTGTCTTCATTTTGCTTTCGCTGAGTCTCGAAATTCCTTGAAGGGCCATTCTTGTGTCTTATGGATGATGTACATCTCTAAGAACTTGGTTTCATTTTGCTTTCGCATTTTGGATCCACTTCGGGTCATCATAGGACACACTAGGTTGAAAAATCCAGGGTCGTCACATTCATATTAATAAAGTTCAAACAGGCTAACAAGAGCCATTTAGCCCAATTTTAGAGCTAAGGAGCAAAGTTGGAAAGAAGCCAAGGAAATGCACAAGAGGAACTTCGATCGATTGAAGGGAATCCTAATCGATTGAAGATGTTTACAATCGATCGAAATGAGGCAGTGCCAACTCAGCAAAGTGGATAATGCCAGAAGATATTTTTGATGCCACGTCAGCTTCGATAGATCGAAGCTAAGTGTTTGATCGATTGAGATTCTTCGATCGATCGAAGTGCCTGCTGGCAGTGAGCTGTCTAATTCCCGAGCGCGCCGATTTCTACCTAACTCAAGTAGCTGCGAATTTCCTCCAATCATAGGCTGTATTTCTCACTTGGTGCCTACTCAAAGGACAATGTAATGAATTAATTGAACATCTTTCAATTTTATCTTGTAATATTCATAGAGTATATATTTTTCCTCTCTAGAACTAGGGTTTTGAGAAGAAAGCAAAGATGAAGATGATGATGCCAACCTCTAAGGTAGCCCTTGAGGGTTCCATGTCCACTACAATGAGTGGCTAAATCCTTTACTTGGGGCTAGAAATAGCCCCTAGGCTTGCTTCCTAAACATAGCTTTTGTATATTTTTGAGGATTTTAGTTGTAATTGATGTTTTGATTATGAATAAATATAGATCTTGTGATTTTTACTTGATTCGTATAGATTAATGCTTTCAATTGATCATTTATTTCTATTCATATGTCTATGTATTCTAGAATGGATGTTCATGTACTTTTCTCTAGATTTGATGAAATTAATGCATGTCCATATGTATTGATATTGTTAATCTAGTAATGGTCAAAACATAGTGCTTAATTGAATACTCTTGTGATTTATTTGATGATTCACACTTGTTTCTTGATGGATTGTACAACACCTTTAGTTTAATTAGTTTAATTTGCATGTCTCTAGCCTGGATGTAGTGTAATTGCTTTAATTTCTTAAATAGGTGGACAATACATTCTTGTTTCTTGATGTTCCATACTTATAAATGCAAAGAGTGCATTTCTCTAGACTATTGTGTGTGTTCTAATTGTGGTTTAATTGAATGGATTATGGTCTCATTTGATAGGTTGTGCTATTCACTAGATTGACTAGACAATTTATGTTTATTTACCTTCCATGCTTAGTTTTCAATTAGTGACACACACACACATATGTTGCGACTAAAATATCCCTATTAATTTACAATTGTTAGTGTTTAGTGAAGTGAAGCTTAGTGGTGAACTCTAAGCCCCAAGTCCTCTCTCTCGTTTATTTTCTCTCTAATCTCTAGATTGATAATTGCATTGTTTTTAATTGGACTTAGTTTAATTAAATCAAACCCCTCTTTGATCATTCGACCTACTAATCTAACAATTGATTCCAAAGCATGACTCCTTTCCCTTGGAACGATCCCTACTCACTCGAGCTATTTTATTAGTTAGTAGTGGTAGTGGCATTTTATAAATTCAAACTTGTCCACACTACACACTTGCATTGCAATTTGGTATGAAGTGACGACGAACACACCACCAAAGGGGATGAAAATTTTCTGAGGATAAGGATAAGAGCTTCGATCCATCGTAGCAGTTGGCTGGAACGATCAAAGGTATGATCAATCACACTGGAAGTTCAATCGATCGAAGAGGAAATTTTTGCATCTTTTGCTCCCATTTTGCTCCATCTTCCCACCAAGACTTTGGCTGACCTTCCAAGCTCTAATTCAGCAGAGTTAGCTTATTTTAACCTTAAACACTTAAAAAAGGGAAAAACGTAAAATAAGACTAAAGCAGGAAAATAAGATAGAATAAAGTCCTAATATACTCAAGATCAAGGGTTTAAATGTGCACATTTCAGTGCTTATCAGTTTGTCTTGCAACTTGCTTCCATGGTCCATATCATGCCAAGTGTCATCAATTTGTGGTTACTAACTTTTAGGCTAAGTTACTCTCTTGCCCTCATTCATCCATTGCACTGCCAAGCATGTCCCCAAAATATCTCCTCAATGTATACTTACATATATATGTCTATGCATGTGAAATGCCAACAACACCCCTCACTTAAAATGAGAAAATGGGGAGAAGTTCCCGAGCTCGAAAGTCATCCCGACTTTCGAAAAATTCTAAACATAACCATGCCACTTTCAATTGGCTTAAAGTAATTAAAAATGCACTTATAAAACTCTCGGCTCAAGAAAATGACCTAAAGGCCTTCGGGGCCCGCATGGCACGCAAAACAAGGCATGAAAAAATAAATTTAAAAAATCCAAAAAAATCTGGGACATTATAGAACCTCCGACGATCAAGTCAGTGCTAGATCGGAAAAGTGGTAGAAGAGAGGGAAGTATTGCCTAGGGATTTGTGTCGTACCTTTTTTTTTTACCCAAACCACCCCATTATAGGGGTGCCAAGTTGTATTAAAATAGGAAAGTTATACACTTTACTTCTCTAACACAAATGGCGAACCTCTCTTCATCTTTATCCAAGGTACTAGAACTTATCCATCTTTATAAACCGTATGACGGTCAAACTTCTTGGGTGAAGACTCCTTATCAGTAAAGATGAGTTTCTCTAATTAAAATTGGGTCAAATGATCATTTGATATAGTTAATAGAAACATTTAGGCCTAGTTTGGAGCTCATGAATAGACTAAAATGGAATTCCCATTCCACTATTCTTTAGATTGCTATGAAATTTAAAGTAAGAATAACCATTCTCTTTGAATGAAAATCCATTTCACATATAAACATATGGAAATGGTCTTTCCATTCCAAAGTAGAACTTAAAAAAATAAATAAATCAAATAATAAATCAAATTTCTAAAAAAAAAACCACCACTGTCACCCTTTCCGCCGCCACCACCGCTATTGCAGCTTTCTGCCGCCTTATGACTGCCTTCCACCACCACACCACAATAGCCTTTCACCGTCACCACCGCCTTTTGCAACCACCACCACCACCTTCCACCACCTCCACCAACGTCGTCTTCCAACGCCACCACTTAGAATGATAATTATTATTTCATTCCTATATTATTTCATATTTTTAACTAAACAATAGAATAAATTAGCATTTAATCCATTTCTATTTTCATTTCATTCACAACTTCATTCTATTGTCATTTTATTTCATTCTTGTTATCTTATGAAGCACGAACACTTCTACGAAGGAGTCGTACACGTACGTGTCTTACTCATGTCGGACACCGACACTCATCGGACACGTATCTGACACTTTATATATGTGTTTGTAAATAAAAATAATATTTTATTATTTTAGACACTTTCCTAACACATCCGGACGTTTCGCCGATATTTCTTCGACACTTAGGCCGATATTTCAAATATTTCTAATATAAGCCTATCTGGTAATCTTGAAAATAATATGAATATATTCTAAAGTATTCAACTTTTTTTTTTAAGAAAAATTGGCATAATACACATATGATTAGAAGCGAAACATTAAATAATATTTGTTCATTTAAAAGAAAAACCCTATTATGACAAAGTAGTTGAATAATTGTATATATGTTATAAACTCATTATAAATCTTAGTATAAAAATTAAAAATAAATTAAAATTTTATAATATTATTACTCAATATAAATTATATTTATATATAGCAGTGTCTAAGTGATATTCGTGTCCTACTTTTAAAAAGTTGGTGTGTGCATGCTTGTTTCAATATTTGAACATTATTTCTCTGAGAACTTAATTCCTTATTGTCGGTATGCGAGGTCAAGTGATTGTGCATAACTTTCAAGGGAGGTTGATTATACTTTTTAAAACAGTTTTGCCAATGAGTAATTTGGCCAAACAACAGGAAGAGTCGGGGTAATTTATCAAACAAAAAATAGTTTAGAGAAAAAAAAATATTCTAGTTTAATATTATAATTTTTAAATATTTTAATATCTTATTGTATGATTTCGAGTTTGAAATTGATGAAGATGCGTACGTGGCTTTGACGAGACCAGCGAAGAAGTCTTTTAATGGGCAACATCCACTACTTTCTGTCGTGTACGGATTAAATATATATAGATGTCCAACCTTTTGACTTAGACTAATAATGTTACTATTTCTAGTACAAGATAAGAAGAAATATTCGTATCCACTTACACAAATAAAAAAATAAAATAAATTGATGTAAAAATTTAGGGTTAACCTTTGTCCTAACACTCCCTTCTGTTAATTGATTGTTACAAAAGAGTCAAAAGTCAACTAGTTAAAAAAATATAATGCCAAAATCCCTCTTCACCAATTTAAGTTATTTTACTTTGAACACAAATATTAACCTAAATTAACTTAGATATAGCATTTTAATTTAGGTATAAGATATGAATCTAAGAAGTGCTTGTACTTATGTATAAGAATCTGAAATACACCCATGATTGAGCATCTCACCAAAAATCCAAAAAACAACATCTAGTATTCCTAAAATGATTTGATTCTTGATTTTTTCTTTAAATCAATCAATGAAATTACTATGAAATTGATTAATATTATGAATAGATATATATATATATATATATTTTAAAATCAATCCAATTAAATTATTATGAAATTGATTTTGAATCATGATACACAATTTACCTGATTAAGCCAACAATATAAATTGAAAATTACTTAATATATTTTATATAATGTTCATAATATGTTGTCATCTTTTTTCTCTATTTATTTCTTCTTATTTTTTCCCTTTGTCTTCTTCATTTTATATATTGAATTGATGGGAAACACTAAATCATTAGTCAGCATGAAGCATGTAATTAGTTTTACCAATCATATACCTCAATTAAACATCTAATAATATGTTAATATATAATTTCACAATATGTTTTTATATAATGTTTATAATATGATGTCATCTTTTTTCTCTATTTATTTCTTCTTATTTTTTCCCTTTGTCTTCCTTCATTTTATAAATTGCATTGATCAGAAAATTAAATCATTAGTCAGCATGAAGCATATAATTAGTTTTACTAATCATATACCTCAATTAAACATCTAATAATATGTCAATATATAATTTCATAATATGTTTAATATATGCCTCAATAAAACATGTAATTTAATAGAAAAGAAACGAAAAAAGTCAAGGTCCCATCTTCTATAGCCTAGTTGGTCTCAAACTCATTTATGGCCTGAGACATCTCATCTCATCTTCTCTAGTCAAGTGTAGTTTTGACATTATATTTTTTTAATTATTAAACTTTTTACTTTTTAACAGTCAATTAAAGGAATGAGGTGTCAAAGAAAAGTTAGCCAAACATGAAGGATGTTTAGATTTTTTTTCACTAGTTTAATCGGTGAGCAATAAAAGAAAATGTGTTAGAACATTTAACCCAAAAAATTTAATAAATCAATCTAAACATTAATTACAAATCTGTTCATTAACCACGTTTGATAAATATTTTTAAATGAAAATTTTATAAATCAATATAAACTTTAATTACGAATATATTCACTAACCCAGTTTAATAAATATTTTAGCCAGTCTAACGAGATAGAGAGAGTTATGGACTATTCGTATTCGACTTGTCGTGATTTACAAAAACAAGTTTAAATTTAAATCTTTTACCGAGTAAATGGGATTAAGTTAGATTAATTAAATCAATGAAGAATATTAAAATCATTCAAAAGGAGTAATAATATTCTCCCTCCATTTATGATAAAGACGTAGATGACCCTACTTCATACTAAAAACAAGGAGAAAAAGGTAACAAGCTAGTTACGACGACCTCTTTTTTATTGGTTGATGGGGTCGTCTATTTACTAGACTATTTGTTTCTCAGTCAATGGATCAACTAAAGTAACCTTGTGGTTCAAAATGGAATAATATTTTTAAACTAAAGACCATGTTTACTTTGTGTGATGGCTATAGAAAGCACACAGAGACACCTAAAGTTGACTAGAAAGCTATTGTGCAAATAGACTAAATTACAATAATGTCCCTAAAGTTCTTGGAGTTCAAATAACTTCCTCAATACTTTTTAAAATTACATTTGTCTACCTTATCGATAGGAGTAACAATTCGTGTTTATTAGTTACAATCGTATCGTGTTGAAAATATTAATCAGAACCCAACCTATTTGATTATTCTGTTAGAAACCTTTAATACTAACATGACTTTTTTATTAAATGAATTAGACGTGTTAAGTTGTTTAATGACTTATTTATCAAAATCAATCATTATATTATTTAAATTATTTATAATACTCAATCAAACAATAAATACTATAAAATATATATATTAGCTAAAGAGTTAATGTATATTTTTGTTAGGGTTTATGTTGAAATGACCTTGTTCATGATAATTGTGTCTAAACAGGTAATGAATTACACGAGAACTTTTCGAAATTTTTTTTTTTTTTACAACAAATTAATTCAAATAGCATGGGTTGATTCTATAATATGGGCATTTATTATCATAGACTTGCATTTATATCTTATTTTCTAAATCTTAATTCTCATTCATATATACATGTGTAACATACCAATATATTATATTGCTTTATCACATGCAAATCTTAAAAAGAAAAAAAAGTTACATTAAAATTTTTTTTACGTCATAAATATTAGGTTGAATAAGACTTGATTTAATCCAAGTGTGGTAACCCCAATGCCTTAAAAATAAAAATCTATTCAAATTATTTTCAGTTCAGTTCGTCTTATAAAAAAAATGCTAGAATTGATTTGGTTATATTAAAAAGTATATATATGTTAGAATTGATTTGGTTATGTTTTGTATTTATAAGTCCAATTGTTTGAATTTGCGAGAAAAATATTTTTAAAAAAAAATTCCAATTGTGTGGTTTCTAATACAATTATTAAAAAGATGATGGAGGTGAGTGTAATTTGATTTTTTTTTTATTTTAAAAAAAAGGGTTTTTATTAGTGGGGGCATAGTGATTGTGATGTAACCTCCTGTTGATCAACCCGCAATAGCCGGTGGAGATTTCTCAGCCACAAGCGTCGGTCGTTACAAGTGACCGGATATCATGGGTTTCCCGCGAACCACAGTCGGTTTTTATTAGTATTACGGAGTATTTTTTTAACGGAAGCAAAAGACACAGACCCCCAAACCACTGAACCACTTCTTTTTCCATTTTTCGCGGGAACTCTCTCTCTCTCTCTCTCTCTCTCTCTCTCTCTCTCCGGCCATCGATAATCCTAACTTCTTCTTCTTTACCTCTGCACCTCTCTCTCTCACTGATTCTTCAAATCTCGTTCATATATTTTTTAAAACCCACCCATAATACAATTTGCTTCACCAACCTTTATCGTCACCTATAGCCCACCGTTTTCATTTTTTAATTGCTTGTTAGCTGAAGAGCAGGTACACAGATGATGATCTTTGGCGGCATTTTCACTTTTATAAGATGATGGGCTTGAACAACAAATCAATTCAATTTTTAGGTAGATTTCTGTTGTCGGGTCTCATCTATTTTTTCCCAATTCAGCATATATATATATATATATATATATATATATATATATTACTTATCTCCTTTATAATGTATGGTCATGTGTGTCTTATGGGTTTTACTTTGAATTTTTAATTCATTGTGGAAACTAGAATTTTCTTTTGGATTTGTTTAGAACACCCAATTTGGATTTTATTATGGTAATATGTCAATGGGTATCATTTAAATTCATTAATAAGAGCTTTGATTGTATTTATATGGAGCACTAGATTTGGCTCTTTAATTAGCTAGGGTTGCGGACATTTGTGAAGGGGAGTGTTTATATGTTCTTATAAAGTAGTGTGATGGTATTTGCATAGGTTTGATCGATTTTATTATGGTAATATGTCAATGGGTATCATTTAATTTTAGTAATGAGAGCTTTGATTGTATTTATATGGAGCACTAGATTTGTTTAATTAGCTAGGGTTTTGAACATTTGTAGAGAGGAGTATTTGCATGATCTTATAAAGTACTGTGATGTTGTTTGCAGAGGTTTTGCAAATCTAGGAGCAAATTGAGTCCACAGATGTAATCTAAAATTAGGAGAAAACACAATGATTTTCGAGGAGGCTAAGGCTGTAGAGACGAGGAATGTGTTGGTTGGGATCCGAATCGATGGCCAGAGCAGAGAGCTTCTCAACTGGGCTCTTGTGAAAGTAGCAAATCCTGGTGACTGCGTTTTCGCGGTTCATGTCTCCAGAGACTCTGGTACTACACACAAGCCTCCCTCCAAGTTTTTTACTTTAATAGAATTACTATCTTGAAATGCATTTGATTTGTTAAATTCAAGTCCTAATATTGTTACATGGATTTATCTTTACAGATTCTGCTTCAAGAGAGAGTCCCTTGTTGGATAATTATTTAGAAGTTTATGAAGATTTATGTAATTCAAAACAGGTTTGTTTTTCTTAAATTATAGTCATCTCAATGAGAAAAAAGAAGAAAAAAAAGGGTACTCTTTCTGATTTTTATTGTTTTTTTTCTCATATTTGTATGTCAGGTAGATCTCATTGGTGAGACCTTGACAGGAAGTTCAATCAGAAAGGTTTTAGCGAGAGAGGCGAAGAATCGGGCTGCCAGGACTGTAATTGTGGGGATCAGCAAGCTAAGCCCTCTCGGGTAAGTGTAGCAATAGCATTGTTTTACTTTAATGTTCTGTTTGGTTGCATAGAATTGGCGCCTTGGAATTTGGAAGTGTTGAAAAATTAGTTTAAAGTTTGAACTAATTTTTGGAGTTTCAACTAACTTTTCACCAATTCCAATTCTAAGACACCAATTCCAAGCAACTGAACATAGCATAAGTTCAGTTCATGTAAATCCTTTCTAATTAGTCTGAACAAAGAGGCATTTTACAGGGGGTGGGCTTCGATTGCTAAATATTGCGCAAAGCGACTTCCTCCAACAACTGAAGTTCTAGCTATCCACAATGGGAAGGTTGCCTTCAGAAGGAGTGCAGCGAACCAACTAGCAGGTTCGGTATCCCTTTCTGTGAAAGAACCAATTATAGTTATTTCTTTAGGGGAGGGAGTATTGAATTTGATTCTGACGATAATAGGTCTGACAGGAGATCCGAAACCCGGTTTATATGTCGCTGGAAGTCCAACTTTCAAAGATGACCATTCTGAATTTGGTGATTCTGAGATATCAGAGATTGCAAGACACAGCCATGGAGTGGTTGGGAGCTTTGAAGATGGATCAAGAGAGGGCAGTGGAGAGTCAAAAGACGATGATTTAAGCCCTACCGAGAAAGACAGGAAGCTTCCTTTGCGTTCACTTTCTTTTTCAACAGAGGACTTTGCAGAGCAGAAGCCTGGTTGGCCCCTACTCCGGACAGCTAGTGCAATGATTCCACCAGCCCCGGAAGCAAGAAATATGTCTGTGGTAAAATGGGTGATGAGCTTACCAAGCCGGTCTTTGCAAGAAACACCTCAATCCGAGGCTAGTTTTAGCTCAAGTAGAACCGGGATTCCTTTGGGAACAGAGAGTATCGACTTTGCAGGCAGGATTGAGCTACGAGAAAATTTGGAGCTTCTCCTCAAAACAAATTCATCTGCCTGCAAGTGGTTTCGTCATGGAATTTTGAAAATTTCAACGTCTCAATTCTCCTCAGGTTACTGCCTCTAATTTGGTTGTGAAATAACAACTTAATTCCTCTTTTAATTGTATTGTCTTCCTAAACATCTGGTTTCTTTGCAGAAAACTTGATCGGGAAAGGAGGGTGTAACTGTGTATACAAGGGGCTTCTTCCCGAGGGCAAGCCAGTGGCGGTGAAGATTTTGAAGTCGTCGAAAGAAGCATGGAAGGATTTCGCCCTGGAAGTCAATATTATGACCTCTTTGAAGCACAAAAATATCACCCCTCTGCTTGGAATTTCTGTTGAAGATAAAGATCTAATGTCTGTATATGATTTACTGCCTAAAGGAAACCTGGAGGAAAATCTACATGGTAAAAAGCTTCTGCTGATATTCATGATTTTTTTTTTCTTCAAAACTATGCTAATATGTAATTGTTCTACAAGGCAGGTTATAACAAAGCAAAACCCCTTTTGTCATTGGAAGTGAGATTCAATATAGCTGTTGGGATCGCTGACGCTCTAAATTATTTGCACAATGAATGTTTTCCGCCTATTATTCACAGAGATGTCAAATCTTCGAACATTCTTCTCTCGGATGAGTTTGAACCACAGGTGCTTCGCTGGACTAATACAGATCGAAGTTATTATAATTTACAGTATGGCTGATTGTCATTTCTGTTGCAGTTATCTGATTTTGGGCTCGCGATATGGGGACCAACGACTTCACCTTTTCTAACACACAGCGACGTAGTAGGAACTTTTGGATATCTGGCTCCTGAATATTTCATGTATGGGAAAGTCAGCGACAAAATTGATGTCTACTCTTTCGGTGTAGTGCTCCTTGAATTGTTATCAGGGAGAAAACCGATCAATTCAGAGACTCCCAAGGGACAAGAAAGCTTGATCATGTGGGTAAGGGCCTTCTCTATAACACAAACTTTTCACTTCCAAAAGTGTTCCAGTTATGTAAATAATCAAGTACTTACTTCATTTTTAGGCAAAACCCAAACTAGAGAGAGGGGATTTGGCAAGCATATTGGATCCGAATTTGGATAATGAAATTAGTGAGGTTCAAATCCAGAGAATGGCTCTAGCAGCAACCCTCTGTCTCACACGATCAGCTAGGCTTCGTCCTAAAATGAACGAGGTAATAGCAGTTCCATAATGGTTGCTCACTATGTTTACCTATTCTTAAACACCCCTTTAGCATCGCACTTACAATTCCTTGTTTACTCTTTCTTATATATTAGATACTGAAGATCTTAAGAGGGGAGAAAGGCGTGGATGAGTGGGTGAATTCCGAGTTTGGGGACAGGAATAATTCTGAAAACCAGGAAAGTAATGATGATGAAGTTTATCCAGACTCAAGTGCCGAGTCCCATTTGGGTGTCGCGCTCCTTGATTTGGATGACAACTCCACATCTTTCAGCAGCATGGAGCAAAGCAGTAGACTTTCCCTCGAGGATTACTTTAAAGGAAGATGTAGTCGATCGCCAAGCTTAGATTAGCTTCTCTTGTATTCTATTTAAATTCAATTTATTTGAATTCAAAAAATTTCTGTTACCAGCTAAGCTAGTTGAGTGTGTAGTTTGTCCCTGTATAGTTTAAGGAAAAAAAAATAAAAATAAAAAATCTGCACCCAATGATGAGGTGGTTTTTGTATGTAGACACTGAATCATGTAAATTTATGAATGGAAAAGGCCCAAAAAAAAATATATATGAGGGGTTCAAGTTTGCAACACAAAATGTATGTTCTGATTATATTGTCTAAATTATGTACCAGGAGTTTGATAAATTATTTTAAAGGTAACCGGAGGTGGCAGCAAAATATTCTTGAAATTTATAGGAAGAATATTATAATTAAAACTCTATTCAATATCATTCATGATGGTGTTACATTAAATTTATAGAGTAATATCTAGCTAAAATAGGTAACTAAATATACAATAATCGGAAAATTAATTACCTACCAATTAATCTTAAATCAAGGAGAAAATAATTCAATCATACAGCTGTACAATCTGTATAATCCCGGATTACAATAGGTAAAATCTTAACACTCCCTCTCAAGTTGGTGCATAGATGTCACACATGCACAACTTGTCTAAAAATTCTGAAAACACTTGATTTGAAACTGCTCTGGTGAGAATGTCGACTAGTTGAACCTCAAATCGAATCTTAGGCAACTCTACAATTTTTCCATCCAACTTCTCCTTAATGAAGAATCTGTCTATTTCAACATGCTTCGTACGATCATGTTGAATTGGATTATGGGCAATATCACATGCTGCTTTATTGTCATAATATAGTTGAATCGGTTGCCCAGGTAGATAACTCAAATCCCACAAGAGAAGTCTTAACCACAAAGTTTTACAAAGTCCAAACGCCATACTTCTGAATTCAGCGTCTGCACTCAAGCGAGCAATAACATTTTGTTTCTTGCTTCTCTATGTAACAAGATTACCTCCTACAAAAGTGAAGTAACCAGAAATAGATCGCCTATCATCTATAGCTCCAGGACAGTCAGCATCAGTATATGCAATTATGTTCTGATAACCAGCATTTTTAGTGAATAAAATTCCTTTTCCAATAGTAGGTTTCAGATACCTCAAAATGCGCATAACTGCATTCATATGTTGCTCTCTAGGATCATGCATAAACTGGCTAACAATGCTCAATGCATAAGCCAGATCCGGTCTCGTGTGTGCTAAGCACATCAATCTCCCTACAAGTCTTTGGTATCTTCCTTTATTAGCAGGTACTTGGTTGGACTCAACACATAACTTTAGTCCTTCTTCCACTGGTGTCTCAGCTGGTTGACATGCTGTCGTGCCAGTCTCTTGTAATAGATCTATGACATATTTGCTTGAGATAGAAAGATTCCTTTATTAGATCGAGATACTTCGATCCCAAGAAAATATCTCAAAGGACCTAGATCTTTCATTTCGAATTCTCTGGACAAGTACTTCTTGAGAGCCTTCATTTCTTCAGGATCATTCCCTATAACCACCATGTCATCTACATATACAATAAGTGCAGTGATCTTACCCTGTTGTTTCTTCAGGAATAATGTGTGGTCTGAATTGCTCTAACAGTAGCCAAAGGCTATCATCGACTTTGTGAATCTTCCAAACCATGCTCTCGGAGATTGTTTCAACCCATATAATGATTTCTTTAACCTGTAGATTTTCCGACTATACTTTTCGGGTATCATGCATCCTGGTGGGAAATCCATGTAGACTTCTTCAGATAATTCACCATGCAGAAAGGCATTCTTCACATTAAATTGTTGAAATGGCCAATCCAAGTTCACAGCTAAAGACAACAAGACACGAACTGTGTTGATTTTGGCTACAGGTGTGAATGTCTATGTGTAATTGATTCCATAGGTTTGGGTGTAACCTTTTGCCACTAATCTTGCTTTAAAGTGTTCAACTATGCCATCGACTTTATATACTTCACAGTGTAAATCCATCGACATCCTACTGGTTTCTTTCCTGGTGGAGGATCAATGAGTTTCCAAGTTTTATTTTTCTGTAAGGATTTTATCTCCTCTTTCATAGCTGCTTTCCACCTAGGGTCAGCTAAAGCTTCCTGCACACTGTTAGGAATAGATGCAGTAGATAATTGACTTACAAATGACAAATTTGATTCTGACAAATGATGGTTCGACACATAATGTGATAATCATAATCTAGAGTCTGAATTTCTTTCTAGTACTCCCCCTGAAGTTCAGACGCAGAGAAAAAATACAAGTCTTCATGGAAGACAACATCCATGGTGATAAACATTTGTTAATTGGAGGGTCACAACAGCGATACCCCTTTTGATGAGTAGCATATCCGAGAAAAACAAATCGCAGCGCTCGAGGAGTTAGCTTGTTGCGTTGATGCTTATGGAGGTGTACAAATGCTACACAACCAAAGACACGAAGAGGTAGATTTGGGACGGTTGGGGCAACAATTGCATCAATGAGAGCCTACAATGGTGTCTAGAAGTCAATAGAGCTGGAAGGTACTCGATTGATTAGATATACTGCAGAGGCAAGTGCTTCTCCCCAATACGATAACGGCATATGAGCTTCTATCAAGGAAGCACGAACAACTTCTGACAAGTGGTGATTTTTTCGCTCTGCAACCCTGTTCTGCTGGGGTGTATTGGAACAAGTGGTTTGATGAATAGTTCCATGTGCTTCCAAATATTGTTGAAGGTCAAAACTCTCATATTCTCCACCACTGTCACTACGGAGAACCTGAACATATGCATTGTAGTGAGTTACAACCATTTTATGAAATTTTTGAAACAATAAGTTCACTTCACTTTTGGATTTCATCAAGCACAACTAGGTCATCCTGGTACAGTCATTAATAAAAGTAACAAGCCAACATGATCCACCTCAAGTAGTGACTTTGGACGAACCCCAAACATCAGAATGTATAATCATAAGAGGAAGTGGACTTTTAGTCAAACATAATGGAAACGAAGCATAGTGGCTCTTTGCTAGTTCACAAACATCACAGCGTAAAATAGAACCATCAAAATTTTCAAATAAACTAGAAAATAATTTTTTCAGATAACCAAAAGAAGCATGCCCCAAACGTCGATACCACAGCCAGATTTTAAATTTCTTTTTCTCCCCCTCATAACCATCCACTGTCAACGCTTGTCGGAACTTTTTGACAACAAGTCCAAGTAATACAGCTTCCCTCGCCTAATACCACAACCAATCGTTTGCTTTGTTTGGATGTCCTTAAACACACAAAAATCAAGCCAAAAAATTACAACACAAGATAAAGTTGTGGTTATCTGGGAAACTGACAAAAGATTATAAAATAAAGATGGAATAACTAAAATAGAATCTAAATGCAGATTATCAGTGAGTGTCAAAGATCCTTCTCCAATAACTAAGGTCGAAGTACCATTAGCAATAGAAATAAATTATTGTGAGGAGGAATTCAGAGGTGTGATATCCCTCGGATCCGAGACACGAGTTGATCAGGCCCAAACCAGAGGGATATTAAACAATTAATATGTTAAAACGAACACAGAATGCAAGATGAATTTAAGAAATAATAGTTTAAGCTGAAAGAAATCTAAAATATAAAATCCTTTAAAATTAAATACTTACAATCCCAGATAATAATAATCCAACTCCAAAACCTCCAAGGGTACAACTCGGGAATCCATCATGTGGACCCCTAATAAGAAAACCAAATTGAACTGAAAAACTAAAAGAAAACCATATGAATAGAGCTCCTACGTCGTCGGAAGAATGAGTGATCGCCTCTGCTCAGTACGAACAAGCTCAAGCCTGGAACCGACGTACACCTGAAAAATAAGAGTGGGTCAGGCCCACGAACAAGTTCTATCCTACTACAATCCAAGCAAAGACTCGATACGCATATACACTCTAACCAACTCAACAATAACTATATAATCCGTGTCTATATATATATATATATATATCCACACTATGGACTCTCATTGGACTATGATACGGGTCTCAACCTGAGTAGAAGGTAACATGCAAAACACACCTGAGTGGGCATGACTACCTAAACCTAACAGGGTACACCTCAACCAGCATAGCCAGCTACGCGTCCTACTGCATATACGCTCCCTAACCGTCGACTCTGAGACTCAAGCTCATATCACGGTACCATAATAATATATTTAAAATCCGTTCACATTCATCCATAAGAAATCCAGTAAGTCGTTCAGCATATTCAATCGCACAGACTTAAATCATTCAGTTTATTCAACCACACAGACTTATACATAAGGAGGATTTTATTTTTATAATCCATATCCTTATTCCAAAGTAGGTAGGACTTAGCAATTTGAGCTAATCCAAACCTAGTATGTCACCGTCCCATACCGGTACATACAATCCAATCCATCCAACAGTTGATAGAATACAAAATCAATGCACATAACAACTGAACCATAATAAGCATAAATAGAAGTATAGACTAACATGTTTACTCCAGCAACTGATAAATAAAAATAATAAGATATATCAATTAAATCCATGACGAACATAAAGTAAATAGATAAACTATCATATTCATCCCATATCTCCATTACAAATTATCTTACTCTGAGCATGCAGATAATTTATTTCCTCGTTTATAAATCCATGCCAAGTATAATAATAACCATATTAATTATCATGCTTGTCACTATTAATAATATCATATTAATCAATTTTCCATTCACAGAAAATAAATAAATCAAGGTTCAATAATTTAACATTCCTCTGCACTGAAATAAAACAATTTCCGTCGAGACTTACCAGTGTTCAAGCTATAAACACCTACTGGTTTATAAGCATTAATCCACTCTCTCAAGTGTTAACTAGACTTGGAACATCTCAACACACCCAAGTATAGCTTCCTCCAAAATCAGAAAATCCCAAAATCCGAGTTCCGTAGCCAAACAGGTCGTAGAAAAACAAAAATCTGGAAACCGGTTGAAAGAGCCTGCTCTTCCAAAGAAAGAGCCTGCTCTTTCTTGCTTGGAGTCAGCTCTCCCAGTCTTGGAGCCGGCTCCAAGTCCCCTAGAGCCGGCTCTTTGGTTTCTAAGAGCCTGCTCTTTAAACTTTGAGCCATCTCTCTTCCTGTGTCTTCATCGTTTTCAATTCCGGTGAGTTTCTGATGAATTGACCTTCATCCCTAGGGTTCCTAAGTGTTTAAATTAGATTCCAGTATGATCAAAAGCCATTTAAATTCCTTATTCAACCAATGATACCAATTAATCATGAATTATACCACAGAATTTAAACTGGAATGTTTTTCCCATCCATGAACATACTGTTCAGGTGAACACCCACACGAACCATATTTAGTTTAATGTTGTCCCAAGGTGTTCCAAAATTGATTAAACCCCTTTATTCATTAATTAACATAAATGCAATTATATGGTATACAGGAAAACATCTAAACAATAGTATATAATTTACAAACATCTACAGTTTTAACACAACAGAGGCATGGAAAATTTCAGTTTAAATTTTAATCCTTATATTCCTTGGAGTTGTATTAGACGTGCAAAGAACACTAGGCAAAGGGAAGGATTTATGATTAGAACTTGCCTTTGAGACTTTTGTTCAAAATCTCTACGTCGTCTTCTAAGGTCTCCGGCGATTTCTACTGCAAAACTCCTCCTCTGTTCTCTCTCTCTGCCTTTACATACGTGAATAGGGTTTTCTAAAAATCCTAGGCAGAACTTAATACCTAAATTTATAGGATTAAGGTTACCCTAATTCTAGTCTTAATACTAGACGTGAAAAACTAAGTCGGCTAGAAAAATAAATAAAACCAAAACCCTAAGTTCAATTAACATAGTACAGAAAAATAAAATACAATTAAATAATTAATTCTACCAACCTAAATCCAATTAAATAACAACCAAAATAAAAACCTAAACTTAATTAACAAGTCAATACTAATTCACACAATTAAACAAGTAACAAGCAATTCAAATAAACAATTAAAAATTTTAAAATTCAATTAAAGCAAATCAAACAATTTACAATTAATTCACAATTAAATCAAAACAAATTCACCATTAAATAAATAAAAACGCAACTTAAACAATTACATAAATTTCAGGTCTATCCTTTTAAATTAGGGGTATTACAAGAGAGGAGACCTGTCTAGACTCAAATGTCATATGATCTGTATCACCAGAATCAACTATCCATGCACTATTAACAACATGTGTAGAAATATTTAAAACCTTACCACCATTATCTCCAGTTTCTACCAACCCCAAGGCCTTGTCAGCACCATCATCATCTGTCTTAACAATTGCTACAGTGGAGGTCTTCGTCGAATTCTTCTTCCAACGACTATGATCCCACCATTCCGGCTATCCCATAAGTTCGAAACAACGACTTTTGGTATGACCAGTTTGATTGCAATAGGTGCATTTGTAGGTAGACTTGTCTGCACCGTTGGTGGCTTTAGATTGATTGGGTTTAGTACGGTGCTGCCAGTTTTGCTTAGACATGTTTCGAGCCATCATGAGTGAAGCTTCAGAGTTTTCGGATTCCCCTTTTAGAGTTGCACGACGTACCGTTTCTCATCGAACTAAAGAGTAGCAGCCTTCCAAGTCTGAAACTGGATCGTTACGTAGAATTTCTCCATGAACTTGTTCAAAATCACCATCCGATTTGGCAAGAAAGATGTGAACGCTTAGTCGCTCGATAAACTTCCGATATGCTTCAATGTCATCTGGATCTTTCATGACCACTTTATCTCGATGGTCCATTTCTCGGAAAACCTCAGTTAGCTTTCCATAATATTCAGATAGAGATTTTCCCTTTTGTTTGGCGGTGAAGGCCTTTTGGTTCAAGGTGAAAACTTGTAACTCATCATTCCCATTATAAAAAACCTTTGATAGAGCATTCCAGATTTCGTAGGCAATGGGTAGGGCTGTAACTCGGGTTGGGCCAGCCATAATTTACCCAAGCCCAACCCGAAATTTTCAGGGCTTGGGCAGTGTTTTTCTGTTCTAGGTCTGGGCTTGGGCTATATATTCTAAGCTCGAATTTAATTCAAGCTGGGCTTAGGTTGATATTATATAAAACCCGAAGCCCAGCCCGAGCCCGGAAAGGGCATATTTATTTTAAAACTATGTTATTTCACAAGTGTATAATAGCTTAGTTGGTAATGTGTTTGGGAATTTTCTTGGAGGAAAGCTGTTCGAGTCCTTGTAGCTGCACAAATTTCTTATTTTTTACATTCTGAATACAGAGGCATGGGCTCATGGGCGGGCTTGGGTAAGAGAAGTTAATTATGGGCTGGGCTTGGGTGGCTGGGATTGGGCTTTAGGCGGGCTCAGGCTGGGCTTGGGCAAAAGATTTTGTATATAGGCTGAGCCCGAATTAAGTCTCCAGCCCGCCCGAGTTGCAACCCTAGCAATTGGTAAGCGTAAATAACGCTTCATAATTTCTTGAGTCATGGATGTTAATAGCCACCGCTTCACTTTCTGATTTTCGGTATACCACTTGTCATAACCATCTTCTGATTCAGTAGGTGGCTTAGTCTTGCCATGAATATAGGAGAGTTTCTCCTTTTCAGCAATATGCATCTCCATCAGTTGGGACCAAACATCATAATTGGATTCAGTAAGATTAATCCCTGCATTAAAAACACCTTCAGATTGAACAAAAGTAGGAATTGATTTCGTCCCAGAGGATTCAATATTTTTTTCACTCATTTTTTTTTTTTTTAAGGAATATATATATATATATATATATATATATTAATAAAATAACATAACACAAAATATATTAAGCTGCGTCTCTGTTAAGAGAGACAAATATAAAATAAAAAATTGAATGCGAGGCAGCAGCAGAGAACGATTATGGCTTGCGTCGCCGGAGAAGACGACGACAGTGGCGGATCTGATCTGAGAAGAGCCCACCGTCGACAATAGATCCGGCAGGGACAAACTGGTGCAGTGGCTGGTTTGGCCTCGATGGGGACACGGCCGACTGATTAACGGCCAGTGGATAGCGCGATGGGGACGGCTCGTGGTAGTGAGTTTGGAAAGTAGCCGGCGATGGAGACGACCGACAGTTCTGGTATGGCCGCAAGAGCAGATCCGGCAGGCGAGGTTGAGCGGTTCGTTGTGGCAGCGTCGTCGTCGTTTGGAAAGTCGCTGGCAGGTAGCGGTGCAGCGGTTCACGACAGATTCAGATCCGACGATGGCAGATCGTCAGCAGTGGCAGGCAATAGTTCGGCTGCGGCTTGTGATGGGTCTGGTGTATGTGTATGGGTATGTGTATGTGTATAGGTATGGTTCAATGAATTTAAAATAAAAATAAAAATAAATTCAAAAAGATTCAAAGACACGGTTCAAAGATGGCTCTGATACCATCTTGAAATTCAGAGAAAGAATATGAGAATTAAAACTCTATTCAATATCATTCACGATGATGTTACATTCAATTTATAGAAAGAATATGAGAATTAAAACTCTATTCAATATCATTCATGATGGTGTTACATTCAATTTATAGAGTAATATCTAGCTAAAATATGTAACTAAATATACAATAATCGGGAAACTAATTACCTACCAGTTAGTCCTAAATTAAGGAGAAAATAATTCAATCCTATAGCTGTACAATTTGTATAATCCTGGATTATAATAGGTAAAATCTCAACATTGTTATAACCGGTAACTGAATTCGTATGCATGAACATATGACAAGAACAAATTAAGTTGAAATGCTCTTTACTGGTCTTGTGAGACATTTCAAGCTATCTTTTGGATCAAAACAAATTTTTTTAGAGCATGTGATTAAAATTTTAAAGTTCAATCTCTTTATTAATGAATTGTAAAGGTACTAAAATTGCAAGTTATTATACTTTTTATAGAGAGTAAATTATTCTTTTTTCAATGCAAGAAAAAAAAAAAAAATAGTAATACCCACCCATAAGCATGATTTTTAGTTTTAACCCATTAATTAGTCGTCCGACTCGTCTGGATGCCAAGTGCCACGGCGCACGGGGAGTGCTGCTTTGGCCTTGCCACGACATGGTGAAGGGTCCAGACACAAATTAGGCAGGGGACTGTTTTTTTATTCCAACCATTTGTGAGCCCCACCCTTGGCCACCTTCTTCAACCACAAATTCAAATCCTAAGGCTGTGTTTGGTACGGTGAAAATGAAAAGAAAAATTAACATTAGTTACGAAAGAAAGGTACTATTAAATGAAACTATAACTTACCTATTTGAACTTTAAAGTTCAATCTCTCATTAATGAATTGTAAAGGTACTAAATTAAACTATTAATTTCTACCATAGTTTAATTTCATTTTAATGGGCCCTCAAAATTTATAGGCCCATGTATGGTGAACCGCTAGGAAAAAAAAAAAAAAAATTTAGGGCAAATAATTTCAGCCTCCCCAATCGCCTCCATCTCTATTCACGTTCTCAACTTTGAACTTGCCCTAGTCTCTCTCTCTCTCTGCAACTGCAAACTACAAAATCTACAAAAATCAGAAGTTCAAAACCCATATATTTCAGTTTATCTATCTGTCTACATGAATCAAAAGTTGAAAACCTATTACCTATATCAACACCCATATCGGCATATCATTTCAGATTGTTCAAAAAATCAAAACCCATATCTTTCAGTTTCCATCGCCCGCTGCTCCAGTTCGGATTCGCCGTTCGGATTCGCCGTTCGTCAGTTTCCGTTCGTCAGAAATAATATCTCGTTCGGCAGAAATTTCAAATTTCAAATTTCAAGTTCTGCTTCTAACGGCAGAAAATTCAAATTTCAAGTTCTGCTGCTAACGGTCAACTAATCAAGGTCTGTAATTCTTGTTTTGCAAACTAAATCCTTTTTGGGTAAATTTGGCATCAACCCTAGCCTTCCCTTTCCATTTTATATCTTTCACTTTCCATCGCCCGCTGCTCCAGTCCGGGTTCGCCGTTCGTCAGAAATAGTATCTCGTTGGGCAGAATTCTGCTCCTAACGGCAGAAATTTCAAATTTCAAGTTCTGCTTCTAACGGCAGAAATTTTAAATTTCAAGTTCTGCTTCTAACGGTCAACTAATCAAGGTCTGTAATTCTTGTTTTGCAAACTCAATCCTCTTTGGGTAAATTTGGCATCAATCCTAGCCTTCCCTTTCCATTTTATATCTTTCAGTTTCCATCGCCCGCTGCTCCAGTTCGGGTTCGCCGTTCGTCAGAAATAATACATCAACCCTAGCCTTCCCTTTCCTTCCATTTCCTCCCATTTTTGGGTGATATCTTTGTCAATTATAATGGCCGATTCTTGGGATGACGACGACGATCAGGTGTTTTATCTTGAAACGATGGAATGGAAGCTGAAAAAACGTGTTGCTGAAATTAACCCTAAATTGATGCCACCGTCGACTGATTCGTTTGGCCTGGAAGTACGAGTTCACAGCCGTAAATTCAATCTTCTTCTTCTGGAAGAAAGTTTCACCGTGAGAAGCACAAAATACCCAATTTCCACGGCTGTTTTGTGGTCTGATGACGTAGCACACTCTTGCTTCTCTCAATTCCTCTCTAGTGTGGGAATCTCCCTTAGTCGTGACAAATTTTTTGATATTCTCTCCTGTTGTCGTGCCATGACAGTAGACACAAGTTTTAGTACTACCAGCGCTCCATTTCTTGTGTTGGACATAAATGTTCTGGTAAGGCCAGTATCAGTGGAGGAAGAGGAAGAGGAAGAGGAAGACCATGGGTTAGAAACTGTACCCGCTACTAAATCTTCGGTTGAGGCATTAGAAAAAGTGAGGATGATAGAGGGTTCCAAGGATCAATGTATTATATGCTTGGAAAAGTTTGAAGTTGGGTCGGAAGTCACCTGCATGCCATGCTCTCACATCTATCACGAAGACTGCCTTGTTCATTGGCTAGAGTTGAATAATTCTTGTCCGGTTTGTCGATTCAAGATGCCAACTGATTGATTTTTATTTGTTTTTCAGCATTGTAAAGATATTATTTTTATTTTTTGAATGAATGTAATGACATTGTTGATTATATATATAAAATGTTTTGTTTTGTCAATTCATATGATATGTTGTCAATTTTCTGTTCTTGATTTATTATTGAGTAATACAGCTTCAGTTCTTAATGTATTTAGCTCAGCCTTTGTATGGAATTGCTTTTCATTTTTCAGTTAGTTATGTTATCTCTTTTGTGATGATAGGGTGCTCTCTAGGTTTCTGAGTGTCCTTTTTAGATGGGTTATCCTAAGCATAAATGGACACCAGAAGAAGCAGCAGCTCTTAGAGCTGGAGTTGTTAAGCATGGGGCAGGCAAGTGGCGTAAGATACAGAAAGATCCAGAATTTAGTGGTGTCTTGTAATGTAGATATCAAGGTACTAATCTTAAAATGTTATTTCATTTGTTCTCTGGGAGTATTTTTGGTGAAATAATAATGTAGTCTGGTGAAACTTAGATGATAGTTATTTAAATGATTATTTTGCAGCATATGTTAGCTGTCTAGACTATTGTACATGGTGTGTCATTTTATTTGGTCTCTATGTGGCTTAGGACAAGTGGAGAAATATGAGTGTGATGGCAAATGGATGGGGTTCTCGAGAGAAGGTGAAGCCAGCACTTAAAATGATGCATCAGGCCCCTAAACAGGAAGGGAACCTTATGGCCAGTAGACATTCTTTCAGTATCTAGTGGGTCTGCACAGATTGGTATTATCACAGATCGATTGTAAGTAAGACATTCTTCTCGTTATTAACGGCTGGCTAAAGTTTTAACGCCCTAACTATCTATATTCTGTTTTTATAAAAACTTGTGTTCCTAACACTGACTTATATTCAAGAGTTCTTTTGCTCATCTATGAGCCATCTACCATTTCATCTTAAACTTCCATAAAACAAGCAACTCCAGAGCATGTTTCTTCGTTATGTTATTATAGATTTATAAGAGTCGTAACTCTTCCTTTTTATGAATTTACTGGCCTTAAAATATTTTTCTTTCTTTCTTTCTTTATTCATTGTCATTGGTGTATCACGTGGTAATGGTTGACCGACACCTCATATTCATGTTGATGCACAATGTGTATATATTGATGAACGTATTTATTTTGTACTAGTGTATGTATGTTTGCTAACAACCAGTTACGTAAAAATCTAGATGTTCTTGAGGGTGTAACTAAATTATACATCAATATACCTTTCACTGAGTACATGGCAGAATATTCATGTACGACACTCAGGTCTTACAAAAAAAGACTAGGTAATTATACTGAGAGTGAGAGAGAGAGAAACTGGGTGAAGTTTCCTGTTCATTTCAATGCACTTGCCTTTATGTTTCCAAATAGAGAGAGAGAGAGAGAGAGGGAAATGGGAATTTTGAATGAAGTTTCCTATCCACTTCAATGAACCTTTTTTTTTTTTTTTTTTGGTTCTATGTGGGCCCCACTAAAGTACATATGAAAATATTGTCCTTTCTAGGAACCCTGAAAATGTTTTGCACAATGACATATACTAATTTTTAAATGATTTGATAGAGCAGAAGGCACATTTAAATAATTTGTATAGAACAAATAATTTTATTCCTCTGTGTTGTGTAAACATGTCAATTTCTTTATTTGCAGTCTCCTCCCTTCTAATAGATGTTTATCAAATGCAACACCTCCATTCCCTCTCTAGACTCAATTTAGAGCAAAAGGAAGTGAAATAATTTTATTCAAATTGTGAGAACCCTTGAGGTATATTATTTGGAGTTATGTCAAAGGTTCTCCCTTTCAATAAACCAAATGGGGAGTGAGATATGCTTTTGTTTATTAGGAAAATTAAGTTTCTCTTTCTTTCTATTTATACATATAATATTTAATTAGGAAAAAACACAATGATTTTCGAGGAGACTAAGGCTGTAGAGACGAGGAATGTGTTGGTTGGGATCTGAATCGATGGCCAGAGCAGAGAGCTTCTCAATTGGGCTCTTGTGAAAGTAGCAAAACCCGGTGTCTGCATTTTCGCTGTTCATGTCTCCAGAGACTTTGGTACTACACACAAGCCACCCTCTAAGTTCTTTACTTTGATAGAATTACTATCTTGAAATGCATTAGATTTGGTAAAATCAAATCCTCATATTGTTACATGGATTTATCTTTTCAGATTCTACTTCAAGAGAGAGTCCCTTGTTGGATAATTATTTAGAAGTTTATGAAGGTTTATGTAATTCAAAACAGGCGCAAGTACTATCCTTAAAAGTGATCTAATCGCTTTACAGTTACCCAAAAGAAGCTCATTTCTGTAATCCTTGTTTCTAATCGCTTGTGTGATAAATGAATTAAACTTGGCCATCCTATAATATGTAATTCTTTAGTATGTAACCGTGATCAGATGGATCAGAGGGCGTCCTGTGGAGATTCTTCATTATATAACCTTGCGGACCCACATCCACTTGGGCTTTACTTCTTTAAGGTAGTGCCCCCACATATAGCCATCTACCTTTCATGGGAAAGCCAAATAATTCGAAGGAGATGGGATGTAGAACCACAAGTACGAAAGAAGTATTCAACGAAGCAATTGACCGATGCTTCTCAGCAGCTTTTGGGGTTGTGAGGCTTCCCAAACTAAAGAACATACAAGAGAAATTGGAGTGAAACTAAAGTCTGTTTCCTCCGTCCAATCGATTCCATTCTTTCTTTAGATCTTTTGTCATTAACCTATCTCTACTCATTTGTGTGGAATTGAATCTATTGTTCATGACCGTTCCTGTTCTGTTTTAACAGGAGTTACCTGATGAAATGCATGGGAGAAAAGGATAAGTAGTGAGTCTATCTCTTTGCCCACAGACACGCTTCTTGCTCTTGTCCGTCCCTGGAGAACTTTCTTCTCCTCTTTGATTTCACCATCCCCGGATCTGCTTCTTATTTTCCTGAGCCTTGGATTCCCCTCCTTATAAGGGCCAAATCGTTTGTTTATAAAGGCGATGAAATTGCCACCAAGTAGAAGTAGGTTCCGCAGGTGGTCTATTTCCCAAAGTCCAAACAAAAGATAGGTCTCTAGAGCATCTGTTCCATGGATCAATTCACACCACTCCTTCCGCTCATCTATCTTGGATCCTAAACAAATTGCTTTCAATTCCATCTTGCGTCACGAAAGGTGAAACTGAGCAAACAGAGGCCTGGGGGCCGAAGAAGACACTTGATAGGTTGAGTCGAGAACTGAACTGGCCTTTCGTAGTGTAAAACAATTGGATGTTTCTTTTTGCGGCCTTGGCCTGACCATTGCGCGGCTATGAGCATACTATTATTTTCTTTGTCAGAAAATGTTATTGAAGTTGTTCCAAATTCGATTTAGGTTGTTCCAAAAAGAGCATATGTTGTTGCTGTTTAGGCCGTGGCTCAAGACTTTGAATAGCGTCATTTTGGTTATTCCTATTTGTTTGAAAAAGTAGTCCAATCTCCCATAAGCTCAATTGAACGACAAGAGAAGTTCGGTATCCCTTTCTGTGAAAGAACCAGTTATTGTTATATCTTTAGGGGAGGGAGTATTGAATTTGATTCTGATGATAATAGGTCTGACAGGAGATTCGAAACCCGGTTTATATCTTGCTGGAAGTTCAACTTTCAAAGATGACCATTCTGAATTTGGTGATCTGAGATATCAGAGATTGCAAGACACAGTCATGGAGTGGTTGGTAGCTTTGAAGATGGATCAAGAGAGGCAGTGGAGAGTCAAAAGATGACAATTTAAGCCCAACCGAGAAGGACAGGAAACTTCCTTTGCATTCACTTTCTTTTTCAACAGAGGACTTTGCAGAGCAGAAGCCTGGTTGGCCCCTACTCCGGACAGCTAGTGCAATGATACCACCAGCTCCGGAAGCAAGAAATATGTCTGTGGTGCAATGGGTGATGAGCTTACCAAGCCGGTCTTTGCAAGAAACACCTCAATCCGAGGCTACTTTTAGCTCCAGTGAACCTCAATAAGTTGTTTTGGTTGTTACTTTTCTTATCCAGTTACTTGTTAAGTGTTAACCATCTCCATTCAGTATTTTTACTAAAAGTAAATATGAGTACAAATTGATCTTAAATGTAGCCCCAAAATTTGAAGATTGGTGGGGATAGGTGTGGCAGGCCTCAAAATTGCTTGATTAAGGTCTGAATTTTTATGACAATGACGGCTATATACAAAAGCAGTATTGAGAATAAGTTGTTGTTGCCCTTTCTGTTTTAGGAGCTACTTATTTTTTTTTAATATTTTTGCTATTATTTCTAAATGCATTTAGCGGTCTAAGTCCAGAAAGTAGGCGCGATGTAGGCGCGATTATTGTTAATATGTACACATTTCTAACTTTTATCTCCACTCCTCTCTTAACTTAACACAAGGACTATTTATTGTTTGAAAGTATCCATGTTCCTTCCTTTATTTACTAAGATGAGATGTTTTATTGAAGAGCGGTGCTACACGACCCGACCACTATTTACCCCAAAAAAACCGACTGCGTAGGTGGCTGTCCAACGTGGCAATTTTCCTACTTGTTTTTTTGTTGAACCGGATGTCCCTTCTCTCTCCCTCCTCTCTCTCTCTAACAATCGGCGACGAACCCATCTTTCGGGCTAAAATTCCGCGACCACCGGTAAACCCATCCTCTGCCTCTCTGCAAACTACAAAATCTGTAAGAATCAAACTCACATCTTTCATTCTCCCTCGTCTGTTGTTCACTAGCTCCAGCCGCCATCCACAGCCGATTAAGCTTGCCCATCTCCAACTGCTCCTCGCCGGTGCAGCGAACCGTCTGAACCATCCAGCTGGGCACCGCTGCCGCAAGCATACCGCACTGCAAGTCCAAGACCCGGATCTGTTTCGCCGGCTCTCCATGACCGGATTGGACCCAGCCATCTCCCTCTTCGCCGGCGCCGCCATCAACATCCTCACAGTAAGCTTCTACCGTTGTCCAAAGCCCACACTCACTGCCATCATGCCGCCGCGAGTCGCAATCAGTGCAGCACCACAGCCCATCTCTTGCTCACCGCCGCCGCCTCCATCACGACAAGATCGACATCTCCGGATCTTCATCGCCGTCCCAACTATTCTGTGAAACCAGAGGGATCATCTCACTTCATCGCCGACGGGATAATCTCACTTCATCGCGGCATCGCCATCATCTCACTTCGTCGCCGGAATTGTGTTGGTCTACTCTGGTTTGGGTAGCAAAGGCGGAACTGGGTCTACCGTGGTGGAGGTGAGTTTGGTCCTCGGCCATTACGGTTTGATGGTTTCGATACAATCAAGGTTGGCGAGTCTAAGTATTGAGAAGAAAGCAGATCAGCGACGGAGACGCCGACGATGGAGAAGACAAGCACCGGCCGGAGGCTTATGGTTGCCGACAGTGAAATCCCGGTGATGATGACTTGGAAGAAATGGGTCTTCACAAGAAAGCAAAAAAAAACTTGTGATTAACCGAGAGAGAAGGGAGGGAGAAGGGAACGTCCGAGAGAGATGAAGGATTCTCGACCGGAGAGAGAAGGGAGAAAGAGGATCGAAAGAGAGATGAGAGAAAGTAAAGTTGCATCAAGAAAGGGAAAAATTGTCTGCCCAGTTGTACCAATCTGCATTTGACAAGTGTGTGTCGGCTAATGTCGGGTGAACAGTAGTCGGGTCTTTTAGCATTTCCCTTTACTGAAACAATTCGTTGGTGCCCATATCAAACCAACAATGATGATAATAACAGCACTTATGAGAGGCGGTACACTTCAGAAGTACTTGTGGAGCATCCGTCCTAGTTGTCCAGATCTGAAGCGCTCTATAAATTTTGCATTTGGAATTTCTAGAGCAATGGAATATTTGCATGCAAATGGAATCATTCACCGTGATTTGAAACCCGGTGTAGTCTAATTGGTCTTTGAAATTGGTTTCATTACTGGGTTTTCTGGTTAGGATTGATATGATTTAAGCATGAAAAACGATTTGGTTCTTATTTTCCCCTGTTCATGATCTTATAATCCGTTTGGCTCATATCTGAAGCAGCACAAAACTGTAGAGAGAGGCATCCTCATCATTTCACAACACAAACTTGCACGCGCGCACACGCCCTAAAGTGCCCAAAATGACCTTTGCTTTTGGTTGACATGCAGTTACACATCCTCTGAGTGTGCACATTATGATGTTTGGATTTTATGTTCTTTTGACAGGTGGCACTCTTACAGTTTGTTTACTTTTATTTTAAATGAATAACTCATTTTTCATAAATTTTTAAATAATTGATGACACGGTTGAACTTAGAATCATTCATATTTATTGTAGGCAATATACTTCTCACAGAAGACATCAAGAAAATCAAGCTAGCTGACTTCGGGTTAGCAAGGGATGAATCAGAAGGAGATATGACAACAGAGGCTGGTACTTACCGGTGGATGGCTCCTGAGGTACTCTTTCTGGGACAAAAATTTAGATTGCCTTAAATTTTAGTCTGAGCCTTACATTTTATTTGAATCAGTTGTTTAGCATAGACCCACTAAAATTGGGGTTGAAGAAGCACTATGATCATGTAAGAAGCACGGACACGGCAATAGGGCAAATCCAAAAAAATTAGGACACGGACACGGCGGGACACGGCGAATAGTGTATATATATATATATATATATATATATATATGATGTAGTACTTGTAAAATTATTGCGTGTTACTATTTTTCATCAGCCTCACAATGAAGAAATAAACAAATCATAACTCATAACTAATAAACTATAAAAGAACAATGTTGCAGTGTTATAAAACCAAATAAAAAACAAGACATTAGAATAATAACTAGTATCATTTAATTACAAGTTTAAAATTATTATGTACTGACCACATAAGTGAGTAAAAGTTGTTAAATAAATTCACATATTTATACTTTATTCCAATTTTCTTTCAAAAATTTTCTTTTAGACCCCCGAAAATAAGACACGCGTTTCAGACACACACCCCTGGCGTGTCGGATGCATGTCTGCGGAGTGTCCGTGCCGTGTCTAAAAATTTAAAAAAAATAAAAAATTTCAGACACGTTTTTTGGTGTGTCCGACATGTGTCGGGCGTGTCCAACAAGTGTCGGTGTCCGATACGTGTCGGACAAGGAGTCTTCGCCCATTTTGGCATGTCCATGCTTCCTAGATGATCATAAGGTGATTGTCTACAGCTTTTCAATGGTTCTATGGGAGTTGCTAACAAACGTCACTCCATACAAGGGGAGGAACAGCATAATGGTGGCATATGCTGCAGCTACTGTACGTCCTTTAGTTTTTATTCTTTTTACTGTCTAACCATTGTATATAAGCTCTTTGTATTGCTATGACATTGCATTTCCTAATATCCTGCAAATAAATGGAAACATATCATTGTATAAATAAATCTTAACCCTATATTAACCACCCCCCTTCTAAGTTCCTTACTTTTGTAGATTTACTATCTTGAAATGCATTTGATTTGTTAAATTCATATCCTCAAATTGTTACATGGATTTATCTTTACAGATTCTACTTCAAGAGAGAGTGCCTTGTTGGATAATTATTTAGAAGTTTATGTAATTCAAAACAGGTTTGTTTTTCTTAACTTATAGCCATCTCAATGAGAAAAAAGGAAAAAGAAAAAAAAGGGTACTCTTTCTGATTTTTATTGTTTTTTTCTCATATTTGTTGTATGTCAGGTAGATCTCATTCGAGAGGCCTTGAAGGAAGTTCAATCAGAAAGGTTTTAGCGGGAGAGGCGAAGAATCGGGCTGCCAGGACTGTAATTGTGGGGATCAGCAAGCTAAGCCCTCTTGGGTAATTGTAGCAATAGCATTGTTTTACATTAATGTTGTGTTTGGTTGCATAGAATTGGCGCTTTGGAACTTGGAATTGTTGAAAAATTAGTTTAAAGTTTGAACTAATTTTTGGAGTTTCAACTAATTTTTCACCAATTCCAATTCCAAGAAATCTTTTTTTTTTTTTTTTTTTGTTCCTGAATTCAATTCCAAGACATCAATTCCACGTGACTGAACATAGCATAAGTTCAGTTCATGTAATTTCTTTCTCATTAGTCTGAAGACTCTGAACAAAGAGGCATTTTATAGGGGGTGGGCTTCAATTGCTAAATATTGCGCAAAGCGACTTCCTCCAACCACTGAAGTTCTAGCTATCCACAATGGGAAGGTTGGCTTCAGAATGAGTGCAACGACCCAACTAGCAGGTTCGGTATCCCTTTCTGTGAAAGAACCAGTTATAGTTATATCTTTAGGGGAGGGTGTATTGAATTGATTCTGATGATAATAGGTCTGACAGGAGATCCGAAACGCGGTTTATATCTTGCTGGAAATTCAACTTTCAAAGGTGACCATTCTGAATTTGGTGATCTGAGATATCAGAGATTACAAGACAGTCATGGAGTGGTTGAAAGCTTTGAAGATGGATCAAGAGAGAGAGCAGTGGAGAGTCGAAAGATGACAATTTAAGCCCTACCGAGAAAGACAGGAAACTTCCTTTGCGTTCACTTTCTTTTTCAACAGAGGACTTTGCAGAGCAGAAGCGTGGTTGGCCCCTACTCCGGACAGCTAGTGCAATAATGCCAACAGCCCCGGAAGCAAGAAATATGTCTGTGGTGCAATGGGTGATGATGAGCTTACGAATCCGGTCTTTGCAAGAAACACCTCAATCCGAGGCTAGTTTTAGCTCAAGTAGAACCGAGTTTCCTTTGGGAAGAGAGAGTAGCAACTTTGCAGGCAAGATTGAGCTAAGCGAAAATTTGGAGCTTCTCCTCAAAACAAATTCATCTGCCTGCAAGTGGTTTCGGCATGGAATTTTGAAAATTTCAACGCCTCAATTCTCCTCAGGTTACTGCCTCTAATTTGGTTGTGACATAACAAGTTAATTCCTCTTTTAATTGTATTCTCTTCCTAAACATCTGGTTTCTTTGCAGAAAATTTGATCGGGAAAGGAGGGTGTAACTGTGTATACAAGGGGCTTCTTCCTGAGGGCAAGCCAGTGGCAGTGAAGATTTTGAAGTCGTCGAACAATATTATGACCTCTTTGAAGCACAAAAATATCGCTGCTCTGCTTGGAATTTCTGTTGAAGATAAAGATCTAATGTCTGTTTATGATTTACTGCCTAAAGGAAACTTGGAGGAAAATCTACATGGTAAAAAGCTTCTGCTGATATTCATGTTTTTTTTTTTTTTTTTTACGAGTAATTGGTTAAATTTCTTCGAAACTATGCTAATATGCAATTGTTCTACAAGGCAGGTTATAACAAAGCAAAACCCCTTCTGTCATTGGAAGTGAGATTCAATATAGCTGTTGGGATCGCTTACACTCTAAATTATTTGCACAATGAATGTTTTCCGCCTATTATTCAGAGAGATGTCAAATCTTCGAACATTCTTCTCTCGGATGAGTTTGAACCGTAGGTGCTTCACTGGACTAATACAGATTGAAGTTATTATAATTTACAGTATGGCTGATTGTCATTTCTGTCGCAGTTATCTGATTTTGGGCTTGCGATATGGGGGCCAACGTCTTCACCTTTTCTAACACACAGCGACGTAGTAGGAACTTTTGGATATCTTGCACCTGAATATTTCATGTATGGGAAATTCAGCGACAAAATTGATGTCTACTCTTTCGGTGTAGTGCTCCTTGAATTGTTATCAGGGAGAAAACTGATCAATTCAGAAACTCCCAATGGACAAGAAAGCTTGATCATCTGGGTAAGGGCCTTCTCTATAACACAAACTTTTCACTTCCAAAAGTGTTCCAGTTATGTAAATAATCAAGTACTTCATTTTTAGGAAAAACCCAAACTAGAGAGAGGGGATTTGGCCAGCATATTGGATGCGAATTTGGATAATGAAATTAGTGAGGTTCAAATCCAGAGAATGGCTCTAGCAGCAACCCTCTGTCTCACACGATCTGCTAGGCTTCGTCCTAAAATGAACGAGGTAATATCAGTTCCATAATGGTTGCTCACTATGTTTACCTATTCTTAAACACCCCTTTAACATCGAACTTACAATTCCTTGTTTACTCTTTCTTATATATTAGACACTGAAGATCTTAAGAGGGGAGAAAGGCGTGGATGAGTGGGTGAATTCCGAGTTTGGGGACAGGAATAATTCTGAAAACCCGGAAAGTAACGAGATGAAGTTTATCCAGACTCAAGTGCCGAGTCCCATTTGGGTGTCGCGCTCCTTGATTTGGATGACAACTCCACATCTATCAGCAGCATGGAGCAAAGCAGTAGACTTTCCCTCAAGGATTACTTTAAAGGAAGATGTAGTCGATCGCCAAGCTTACATTAGCTTCTCTTGTATTCTATTTAAATCAAATTTATTTGTTTTCAAGAAATTTCTGCTACCAGCTAAGCTAGTAGAGTGTAGTTTGTCTCTGTATAGTTGACCCAAAAAAAAGAAAAAATCTGCACCCAATGATGAGGTG
Organism: Cornus florida; assembly: GCF_030987335.1. NCBI lineage: Eukaryota > Viridiplantae > Streptophyta > Magnoliopsida > Cornales > Cornaceae > Cornus > Cornus florida. Next base: position 72,373,132 of record NW_026775573.1, on the reverse strand, counting down.
GTTTTTGTATGTAGACACTGAATCATGTAAATTTATGAATGTTAAAAGCCCAAAAAAATTATGAGGGGTTGAAGTTTGCAACACAAAATATATGTTCTAATTATATTGTCTAAATTCGGAGTTTGATAAATTATTCTAAACGTAACCGGAGGTAGCAGCAAAATATTGAAATGTCTCACATCTTTACTGGTCTTGTGAGACATTTCAAGCCGTCTTTTGGATCAGAACAAATCGCCTTTTGTATAGTTCTGTTTCCTTGCTATGCTAAGTGAGAAATAATCCATTTTTCAGTCTAGGATTGTGTGTGTGTTCCCAGAAGCATAAAGACTTCATTTAAGTACAAACTATTACGTTGTATATAAATGAAGTCTGTTTTAGGAGGAAAAAGGCTCTTTAACCTACTAGGACAGTCACCAACTATTTTGCTGTACAAACTTGCAATGGTCTAAATTATTGGGTGAATAATATTTAGTTTCAAAGTTGAAGTTAACAACTCTTTTATGCTGTTCTTAAATTTCAATGAATTTCATGAACTAATTACAATGTCAAATCCCAATAGTTTTTAATTTTTGTCAGCGAAAAGCATTAAAAGTTGTGATCCTAAATGGAGAGATTATTGAAACTGAATAATAAAATAACAAAAACAGAAATGGATAGAGTTAATAAAAAACCGTCAAATTATCCGATTACATTAAATAGATTCATCTTTCTCTCTCTCTTTTCTCTCGCCTCACTTTAACACTTCAGTCGCCGCCCTTCATTTTCTTCCTTCTCTTTCTTATGCTTCCTCTCCACTCCCTTTCATGGGAGTGGGAAGGGGTCGATCCTTGCCACCCACTGCATAATAAACTCGGCGTATTGTAAATAGTTGATCGGTAGGTGGTTTTACACTATTTTGCTATTGTTTTGTCAGATCTACTCCTGCTTGGTTGGTTTTCTGGCTCGACGGGGTGGATTATTGTTTTGTCTCCAGTTAGATCTCTGATCTATGTTGGGTTTTGTTGTTCCTGCCTTCTTGTGCGTGGTTGGGTGGTTTTTTTCTCAATCGGCGGCACCTTGTGGATACAGCCTTGGAGTTGTTGCTGGAGTTGTTGCTTTGATGACTGTCTAACTTTGGGTCACTCTACTTGCTGCTTTCCTAACTTTGGTGGTTTCCGCTGTTGTATGTTGGTTTGTTTCTCAACAAATTTGGAGCCTGTGCTACAGTTTTTTTTTTTAAAAATCATATCTGATTCATTGTCAAGTTTAATTCAGATTCATTGTCGGGTTTAATTCGGGTCGAAAGAGAAAAAACCGGTGAGAAATAATCAAAATTATGGGCCTAAAAATTTATGGGCCCATAAATGATGGGCCGCCAGACAGAAAAATATTTTTTGGGCAAATAATTTCAGCCTCCCCAATCGACTCCATCTCTATTCTCGTTCTCAACTCTGAACTTGCCCTCTCTCTCTCTCTCTGCAACTGCAATCTTGATTTTGTGTAGGGTTTCAAAACTCATTAGTCTCTCTATCTCTGCAACTGCAAACTACAAAATCTACAAGAATCAGAAGTTCAGAACCCATATTTTTCAGTTTATCTATCTGTCTACAAGAATCAAAAGTGGAAAACCTATTACCTATATCAAAACCCATATCGGCATATCATTTCAGATTGTTCAAAAAATCAAAACCCATATCTTTCGGTTTCCATCGCCCGCTGCTCCAGTTCGGATTCGCCGTTCGTCAGTTTCCGTTCGTCAGAAATAATATCTCGTTCGGCAGAAATTTCAAATTTCAAGTTCTGCTTCTAACGGCAGAAAATTCAAATTTCAAGTTCTGCTGCTAACGGTCAACTAATCAAGGTCTGTAATTCTTGTTTTTCAAACTAAATCCTTTTTGGGTAAATTTGGCATCAACCCTAGCCTTCCCTTTCCATTTTATATCTTTCACTTTCCATCGCCCGCTGCTCCAGTCCGGGTTCGCCGTTCGTCAGAAATAGTATCTCGTTGGGCAGAATTCTGCTCCTAACGGCAGAAATTTCAAATTTCAAGTTCTGCTTCTAACGGTCAACTAATCAAGGTCTGTAATTCTTGTTTTGCAAACTCAATCCTCTTTGGGTAAATTTGGCATCAATCCTAGCCTTCACTTTCCATTTTATATCTTTCAGTTTCCATCGCCCGCTGCTCCAGTTCGGGTTCGCCGTTCGTCAGAAATAATACATCAACCCTAGCCTTCCCTTTCCTTCCATTTCCTCCCATTTTTGGGTGATATCTTTGTCAATTATAATGGCCGATTCTTGGGATGACGACGACGATCAGGTGTTTTATCTTGAAACGATGGAATGGAAGCTGAAAAAACGTGTTGCTGAAATTAACCCTAAATTGATGCCACCGTCGACTGATTCGTTTGGCCTGGAAGTACGAGTTCACAGCCGTAAATTCAATCTTCTTCTTCTGGAAGAAAGTTTCACCGTGAGAAACACAAAATACCCAATTTCCACGGCTGTTTTGTGGTCTGATGACATAGCACACTCTTGCTTCTCTCAATTCCTCTCTAGTGTGGGAATCTCCCTTAGTCGTGACAAATTTTTTGATATTCTCTCCTGTTGTCGTGCCATGACAGTTGACACAAGTTTTAGTACTACCAGCGCTCCATTTCTTGTGTTGGACATAAATGTTCTGGTAAGGCCAGTATCAGTGGAGGAAGAGGAAGAGGAAGAGGAAGACCATGGGTTAGAAACTGTACCCGCTACTAAATCTTCGGTTGAGGCATTAGAAAAAGTGAGGATGATAGAGGGTTCCAAGGATCAATGTATTATATGCTTGGAAAAGTTTGAAGTTGGGTCGGAAGTCACCTGCATGCCATGCTCTCACATCTATCACGAAGACTGCCTTGTTCATTGGCTAGAGTCGAATAATTCTTGTCCGGTTTGTCGATTCAAGATGCCAACTGATTGATTTTTATTTGTTTTTCAGCATTGTAAAGATATTATTTTTATTTTTTGAATGAATGTAATGACATTGTTGATTATATATATAAAATGTTTTGTTTTGTCAATTCATATGATATGTTGTCAATTTTCTGTTCTTGATTTATTATTGAGTAATACAGCTTCAGTTCTTAATGTATTTAGCTCAGCCTTTGTATGGAATTATTTTTCATTTTTCAGTTAGTTATGTTATCTCTTTTGTGATGATAGGGTGCTCTCTAGGTTTCTGAGTGTCCTTTTTAGATGGGTTATCCTAAGCATAAATGGACACCAGAAGAAGAAGCAGCTCTTAGAGCTGGAGTTGTTAAGCATGGGGCAGGCAAGTGGCGTAAGATACAGAAAGATCCAGAATTTAGTGGTGTCTTGTAACTACATTCAAATGTAGATATCAAGGTACTAATCTTATAATGTTATTTCATTTGTTCTCTGGGAGTATTTTTGGTGAAATAATAATGTAGTTTGGTGAAACTTAGATGATAGTTATTTAAATGATTATTTTGCAGCATACGTTAGCTGTCTAGACTATTGTACATGGTGTGTCATTTTATTTGGTCTCTATGTGGCTTAGGACAAGTGGAGAAATATGAGTGTGATGGCAAATGGATGGGGTTCTCGAGAGAAGGTGAAGCCAGCACTTAAAATGATGCATCAGGCCCCTAAACAGGAAGGGAACCTTATGGCCAGTAGACATTCTTTCAGTATCTAGTGGGTCTGCACAGATTGGTATTATCACAGATCGATTGTAAGTAAGACATTCTTCTCGTTATTAACGGCTGGCTAAAGTTTTAACGCACTAACTATCTATATTCTGTTTTTATAAAAACTTGTGTTCCTAACACTGACTTATATTCAAGAGTTCTTTTGCTCATCTATGAGCCATCTACCATTTCGTCTTAAACTTTCATAAAACAAGCAACTCCAGAGCATGTTTCTTCGTTATGTTATTATAGATTTATAAGAGTCGTAACTCTTCCTTTTTATGAATTTACTGGCCTTAAAATATTTTTCTTTCTTTATTTATTGTTATTGGTGTATCACGTGGTAATGGTTGACCGACACCTCATATTCATGTTGATGCACAATGTGTATATATTGATGAGCGTATTTATTTTGTACTAGTGTATGTATGTTTGCTAACAACCAGTTACTTAAAAATCTAGATGTTCTTGAGGGTGTAACTAAATTATACATCAACATACCTTTCACTGAGTACATGGCAGAATATTCATGCACGACACTCAGGTCTTACAAAAAAAGACTAGGTAATTATACTGAGAGTGAGAGAGAGAGAATACTGGGTGAAGTTTCCTGTTCATTTCAGTGCACTTGCCTTTATGTTTCTACATAGAGAGAGAGAGAGAGAGGGTGAGGGAGAGAGAGTGAGGGAAATGGGAATTTTGAATGATGTTTCCTATCCACTTCAATGAACCTTTTATTTATTTATTTTTTATGGTTATGTGTGGGCACCAGTAAAGTACATATGAAAATATTGTCCTTTCTGGAAACCCTAAAAATGTTTTGCACAATGAGATATACTAATTGTTAAATGATTTGATGGAGAAGAAGGCACATTTAAATAATTTGCATAGAACAAATAATTTTATTCTTGTGTGTTGTGTAAACATGTCAATTTCTTTATTTGCAGTCTCCTCCCTTCTAATATCTGTTTATCAAATGCAACACCTCCATTCCCTCTCTAGACTCAATTTGGAGCAAAAGGAAGTGAAAGAATTTTATTCAAATTGTGAGAACCCTTGAGGTATATTATTTAGAATTATGTCATAGGTTCTCCCTTTCAATAAACCAAATGGGGAGTGAGATATGCATTCGTTTATTGGGAAAATAAAGTTTCTCTTTCTTTCTATTTATACATATAATATTTAATTAGGAGAAAACACTATGATTTTCTAGGAGGCCAAGGCTGTAGAGACGAGGAATGTGTTGGTTGGGATCCGAATTGATGGCCAGAGCAGAGAGCTTCTCAATTGGGCTCTTGTGAAAGTAGAAAATCCCGGTGACTGAATTTTCATGGTTCATGTCTCCGAAGACTTTGGTACTACACACAAGCCTCCCTCTAAGTTCTTTACTTTGATAGAATTACTATCTTGAAATGCATTTGATTTGGTAAAATCAAATCCTCATATTGTTACATGGATTTATGTTTTCAGATTCTACTTCAAGGGAGAGTCCCTTGTTGGATAATTATTTATAAGTTTATGAAGGTTTATGTAATTCAAAACAGGCGCAAGTACCATCCTTAAAAGTGATCTAATCGCTTGGCAGTTACCTAAAAGAAGCTCAAACCCTTGTTTCTGTAATCCTTTGATGTTTTCAAATAATATGAAGAATCTTACTACTTACTATGTATTGATAAGCTTGTGGGACAAAATGAATTAGACTTGGCCATCCTATAATATGTAATTCTTTAGTATGTAACCATGATCAGATGGATCAGAGGGCGTCCTGTGGAGATTCTTCATTATATAACCTTGCAGACCCACATCCACTTGGGCTTTACTTCTTTAAGGTAGTGCCCCCACATATAGCCATCTACCTTTCATGGGAAAGCCAAATAATTCGAAGGAGATGGGATGTAGAGCCACAAGTACGAAAGAAGTATTCAACGAAGCAATTGACCGATGCTTCTCAGCAGCTTTTGGGGTTGTGAGGCTTCTCAAACTAAAGAACATACAAGAGAAATTGGAGTGAAACTAAAGTCTGTTTCCTCCATCCAATCGATTCGATTCTTTCTTTAGATCTTTTGCCATTAACCTATCTCTACTCATTTGTGTGGAATTGAATCTATTGTTCATGACCGTTCCTGTTCTGTTTTAACAGGAGTTACCTGATGAAATGCATGGGAGAAAAGGACAAGTAGTGAGTCTATCTCTTTGCCCCCAGATACGCTTCTTGCCCTTGTCCGTCCCTGGAGAACTTTCTTCTCCTCTTTGACTTCACCACCCCGGATCTGCTTCTTATTTTCCTGAGCCTTGGATTCCCCTCCTTATAAGGGCCAAATCGTTTGTTTATAAAGGCGATGAAATTGCCACCCAGTAGAAGTAGGTTCCACAGGTGGTCAATTTCCCAAAGTCCAAACAAAAGATAGGTCTCTAGAGCTTCTGTTCCATGGATCAATTCACACCACTCCTTCCACTCATCTATCTCGGATCCTATACAAATTGCTTTCAATTCCATCTTGCATCATGAAAAGGTGAAACTGAGCAAACAGAGGCCTGGGGGCCGAAGAAGACACTTGATAGGTTGAGTTGAGAACTGAACTGACCTTTCGTAGTGTAAAACAATTGGATGTTTCTTTTTGCGGCCTTGGCCTGACCATTGTGCGGCTATGAGCGTACTATTATTTTCTTTGTCAGAAAATGCTATTGAAGTTGTTCCAAATTCGATTTAGGTTGTTCCAAAAAGAGAAGATGTTGTTGCTGTTTAGGCCGTGGCTCAAGACTTTGAATAGCGTCATTTTGGTTATTCCTATTTGTTTGAAAAAGTAGTCCAATCTCCCATAAGCTCAATTGAACGACATGAGAAGTTATTGGGCCCGAGCTGACGACAGTCCGTAAGCCAATCCATCTAAAAGAAACTCAATTTCAAGGTAAAATGACTCTTCCCTCTATTATTGCGTCTATCCGTGCGAACCTAGGAACGAAGTGCTTAATCCCGTTAGCCCCCTTATGAGTTTGATTTAGCCCCTCTTGTGTGCTCACTGCCACCATTCTGCTTGCTTAAATCACTTAAATGACATGAAAATATGGCTTTCTTAAACTTCTTTGAAGACCTCCACAGTAGCTTCTTCCGCTGCCACAGCCAAGCTGGAACCAAGATCAGGTTTGTCTTATGATTGAAAATCTGAGTTTAGCTAACCATTCTTTGACACAAATGCCGGGAAAATCAGTGATGTAAATCACATTAGACAGCTGTTGTATCAAGCAATCCACATCGCTCGTATAGTTCCTCTATTCCCGTTAGGCTTGAATGCCTGCCCTGTCGCTACTGCGGCAGAAGATGTTCTTTTGGCTCTTTCCTGTTCTTTACAGCAAAGAAAAGACACAAGGCAGCTAGTTTCTTAGAGTTTGCCGGAGACTTTTTTCGTTATTTAGTCAACGAGCTATCCGGCGTTTCCATAAGTAGGATGCCTTTGACTATCCCTATTGAAAGAGCGGCGATAGGAGGGGGGGAACGTCTTCCGCTAAGGTCTGCATTGTTCTATCCCTCAATGAGGAAAAAAGAAGAAGAAAAGAGGGTACTCTTTCTGATTTTTATTGTTTTTTTCTCATGTTTGTATGTCAGGTAGATCTCATTGGTGAGGACTTGACAGGAAGTTCAATCAGAAAGGTTTTAGCGAGAGAGGCGAAGAATCGGGCTGCCCAGGACTGTAATTGTGGGGATCAGAAGGCTAAGCCCTCTTGGGTAAGTGTAGCAATTGCATTGTTTTACATTAATGTTATGTTCGGTTGCATAGAATTGGCGCTTTAAAATTTGGAATTGTTGAAAAATTAGTTTAAAGTTTGAACTAATATTTCACCAATTCCATGCAACATAGCATAAATTCAGTTCGTGTAATTACTTTCTGATTAGTCTGAACAAGGAGGCATTTTATAGGGGTTTGGGCTTCGATTGCTAAATATTGCGCACAGCGACTTCAACCACTGAAGTTCTAGCCATCCACAATGGGAAGGTTGCCTTCAGTAGGAGTGCAACGAACCAACTAGCTGGTTCGGTATTCCTTTCTGTGAAAGAACCAGTTATAGTTATATCTTTAGGGGAGGGAGTATTGAATTTGATTCTGATGATAATTGGTCTGACAGGAGATCTGAAACCAGGTTTATATCTTGCTGGAAGTTCAACTTTCAAAGATGACCATTCTGAATTTGGTGATCTGAGATATCAGAGATTGCAAGACACAGTCATGGAGTGGTTAGAAGCTTTGAAGATGGATCACGAGAGGGCAGTGGAGGGTCAAAAGAAGACAATTTAAGCCCTACCGAGGAAGACAGGAAACTTCTTTTGCGTTCACTTTCTTTTTCAACAGAGGACTTTGAAGAGCAGAAGCCTGGTTGGCCTTACTCCGGGCAGCTAGTGCAATGATACCACCAGCCCTGGAAGCAAGAAATACGTCTGTGGTGCAATGGGTGATGAGCTTACCAAGCCGGTCTTTGCAAGAAACACCTCAATCCGAGGCTACTTTTAGCTCCAGTGAACCTCAATAAGTTGTTTTGGTTGTTACTTTTCTTATCCAGTTACTTGTTAAGTGTTAACCATCTCCATTCAGTATTTTTACTAAAAGTAAATATGAGTACAAATTGATCTTAAATGTAGCCCCAAAATTTGAAGATTGGTGGGGATAGGTGTGGCAGACCTCAAAATAGCTTGATTAAGGTCTGAATTTTTATGACAATGACGGCTATATACAAAAGCAGTATTGAGAGCTGTTGCCCTTGCTGTTTTAGGAGCTACATATTTTTTTTAATATTTTTGCTATTATTCATTTCTAAATGCATTTAGTGGTCTAAGTCCAGAAAGTAGGCCGATTATTGTTAATATGTACACATTTCCAACTTTTATCTCCACTCTTCTCTTAACTTAACACAAGGACTATTTATTGTTTGAAAGTATCCATGTTCCTTCCTTTATTTACTAAGATGAGATGTTTTACTGAAACAGTTCATTGGTGCCCATATCAAACCAACAATGATGATAATAACAGCACTTATGAGAGGCGGTACAGTTCAGAAGTACTTGTGGAGCATCCATCCTAGTTGTCCAGATCTGAAGCGCTCTATAAATTTTGCATTTGGAATTTCTAGAGCAATGGAATATTTGCATGCAAATGGAATCTTTCACCGTGATTTGAAGCCTGGTATAGTCTAATTGGTCTTTGAAATTGGTTTCATTACTGGGTTTTCTGGTTAGGATTGATATGATTTAAGCATGAAAAACAATTTTTTCTTATTTTCCCCTGTTCATGATCTCATAATCCATTTGGCTCATATATGGAGCAGCACAAAACTGTAGAGAGAGGCATCCTCATCATTTCACAACACAAACTTGCACACGCGCACACACACAAAAGTGCCCAAAATGACCTTTGTTTTTGGTTGACATGCAGCTACACATCCTCTGAGTGTGAGTTAAACTAGTTGTCACGTTATGATGTTTGGATTTTATGTTCTTTTGACGGGGGCACTCTTCCAGTTTGTTTTCTTTTATTTCAAATGAATAACTCATTTTTCATAAATTTTTAAATAATTGATGACACGGTTGAACTTAGAATCATTCATATTTGTTGTAGGCAATATACTTCTCACAGAAGACATCAAGAAAATCAAGCTAGCCGACTTCGGGTTAGCAAGGGATGAAATAGGAGATATGACAACAGAGGCTGGTACTTACCGGTGAATGGCTCCTGAGGTACTCTTTCTGGGACAAAAATTTAGATTGCCTTAAATTTTAGTCTGAGCCTTACATTTTATTTAAATCAGTTGTTCAGCATAGACCCACTGAAACTGGGGGTGAAGAAGCACTATGATCATAAGGTGGATGTCTACAGCTTTTCAATGGTTCTGTGGGAGTTGCTGATAAAATCACTCCATACATGGGGAGGAACAGCATAATGGTGGCATATGCTGCAGCTACTGTGCGTCCTTTAGTTTTTATTCTTTTTACTATCAAACCATTGTATATAAGCTCTTTGTGTTGCTATGACATTGCATTTCCTAATATCCTGCAAATTGATGGAAACATATCATTGTATAAATAAATCTTAACCCTATATTAACCATCCCTCTTCTAAGTTCCTTACTTTTATAGAATTACTATCTTGTAATGCATTTGATTTGTTAAATTCATATCCTCAAATTGTTACATGGATTTATCTTTACAGATTATACTTCAAGAGAGAGTCCCTTGTTGGATAATTATTTAGAAGTTTATGAAGGTTTATGTAATTCAAAACAGGTTTGTTTTTTTTTAACTTATAGCCATCTCAATGAGGAAAAAAGAAAAAGAAAAAAAAAAAAGGTACTCTTTCTGATTTTTATTGTTTTTTTCTGATATTTGTCTGTCAGGTAGATCTCATTGGTGAGGCCTGTTGGGCAATTGTAGCAATAGCATTGTTTTACATTAATGTTATGTTCGGTTGCATAGAATTGGCGCTTTGGAATTGTTGAAAAAATAGTTTAAAGTTTGAACTAATTTTTGGAGTTTCAACTAATTTTTCACCAATTCCAATTCCAAGACATCAATTCCATGCGACTGAACATAGCGTAAGTTCAGTTCATGTAAATCCTTTCTAATTAGTCTGAACAAAGAGGCATTTTACAGGGGGTGGGCTTCAATTGCTAAATATTGCGCAAAGCGACTTCCTCCAACCACTGAAGTTCTAGCTATCCACAATGGGAAGGTTGCCTTCAGAAGGAGTGCAGCGAACCAACTAGCAGGTTTCGGTATCCCTTTCTGTGAAAGAACCAATTATAGTTATTTCTTTAGGGGAGGGAGTATTGAATTTGATTCTGATGATAATAGGTCTGACAGGAGATCCGAAACCCAGTTTATTTCTTGCTGGAAGTACAACTTTCAAAGATGACCATTCAGAATTTGGTGATTGCGAGATAAATTAGGCCAATTTCTGATCAGCATCCAGATAAATATGTGGTATGTCTTTGCCTGCTTTGTCTGTGGTTGTAAATATTGTAAGGACTTTCTGGCCGGTAAAATTCATTTAAGTTGTTGTACCATCAAATGCCGGTGTCAATTAGTCGACTCCATGAACAGCTCTTTCATTGGCAGCTTCGTATTTGGAAGCTTTTGCATACTTTTCTGGAGAACTTCTGCTTCACAGATGATATCCCTTGCATTTGTTAGTAACTTTAACAACTTCCCGAACACAGAAACTAGGATGATCCTCATACGGTGCTCGATGGCCATGTATTTTTGGAACTTCCGAGACAGAAATGTATATCGAAGTGCTATTTATCTAGATTGTGGTTGATCAAAGTGGTTCTTTTTATCCTGTTGTTCAAATGTGCCCTAGTTAGTTTGGTTGCAGAGATGGAAATGAGAATCAAAATGTTTGAATCTTTTTCTTTTATTGTGTGCGCTACTGAATGAGAAACATTCTTAAGGCTACTTACAAGTTTACAGTATTATTCTCTCCACACAGACTCATTAATTTCTTGCTGAACCCTGTGAAAATTAAAATGGTTTGAAAAATTTATTTTGATGAAGTTGATTTTTTAGACTAAAAACTATTGCAGATTAAAAACGCAACAGTAAAAAAGGCGAGGAAGAGATTGTATTGTTCAGACACTCTCAAGGCTCTTTTGTGCTCATGTATTCATTGGTAAGGAAGAGATTGTACTATCCTTTCTTTATTTTATTTTATTTTCTTTCATATAGTAATTAATGTTATCTTTTTCTTTTTTAATTTATACAAAAGTTTCGTAAAATTATTTTAAAAATAATTTGCTTCAATTGACCTCCAACTCATATTCACATGAAATAGAAAAGATTAGACAAAAGATTCAACTGGCTCACAGCTAGTTCATATGGGATTAAGACGGAGATGAGACGAAGAACTAACATTCCTAATTATATTTATAAATAAATAATATGCAATGACCTTTAATATATTAGAATGAATTTTCATAACATGAATAACAAAAAAAATAAAATAAAATAAAATACAAAGCCATATCAATATATATAGATATTAAAGTTTGCGTCAATTATAATCTATATGTAAACTTAGTGTGCACTTTGCAACCTGGCTCGGATGTCTCTTTCACCAACAGGAATTTGAATATTAAATTTTACAATACAATTGCAAACATGGATCCATTGATTTAAAATAAAAAAAGGTTAGATTATAAAATTAGATTTTATTCACCAAACATAATAAAAATTGTTTTTAGATGGTTCTGAAACCATTGCTTTTGCCTACTCATAAACAAAGAGTCAAACAAAACTTTATACATCCTTGACGAAATAGTGAAATTAGAATTGGGCGAAATTTTTGAGATCCTATTTACTTATTTTCAACACAACTTATGTGTTCAACGTTAATTTACTTCGAACCAACAATAGCGAGATCACTGATACTATCTCCTTAAGTTCAGAAATATTAAATATGAATAGTGACTAAATTTCAATCTTAAATACTCCTACTAACAAGTAACTATTTTATGACTTATTAGGAACAAATAGAGTGATGCTCCATTTGAGGTCTCTCGTGAGAAGAGACTATTAGGGTTTAAAAAATTTATGTATATAAAACACATGAAAATTCACTTTCTCACAAAAGTTGTATACTTTATATATATTGCTTTCCTATTATACCCATTTTAATTGCCTTTCTTCATCTTCATTTAATTACACCGATTTCATTGAAAAATAGAGTTCATTTCTTCTGTAAATTGCTTCTTTATATAATCATGTATTACTAATTTAATTATTTGTATTTTTATGTGTGCATCCAAAATTAATTTATTTTTTTCCTTTCATTATTGAATTTTTTTTTTCAATTTTTTTTTTTTTTCTTTTCAAAAGGTCTGAAATAAGTAAGATATATATTTTTCTATAATTAATAATGATTAAGAGTTATTATAAATATACATAATTATTTGTTGACAACAAAAGTATTTGGTGAAACTAGTCTACATTATTTTAACATAATTTGGTTCATATCCAACATCAAACATTATCTTGAGAGAGTTAACAGTCAGTCCATGACTTTTTATTTTCTAACCATGCGAAAAATTGTAATGAGGCATAATTAAATCTATAGTATCCAATTACATCATTTACAAATAAATAATAAATAATAAAAATAAAACGAACATAAGAAGAAAATAAATACTTGAACCCTGATTTTCTACTTTACCAAAAACTTATTTTCTTATCTTAAAAAATAAAAAATTGAAAATTCAAGACTACATAGGAATAAGTGAATATATATATATATATATATATATAGAGAGAGAGAGAGAGAGAGAGAGGATATCACATACTATTCGAATCCATGTTTCACCATTTCCTTGTTAAAATATATAATATTCATCTAACATAAATTTATTTATTTTTTTACTACTTAAAATTATAAGGGCGTTTTCGGTAACTAGAATCATTTTCTTTTCCTTTTCATTCTATCCAAACCAACAAAATAATATTCTCTCACAATTTTCTTTAAAAAATTAAACTTGATTTTCTTTTCTTTCACTTTTACTTTTCATAAAATTTTGTCTAACCAAACAAACCCTTTAACAGTTTTTTGAAATGTGTGAAAAATTAAATCAATTATTCAATATATCTAGATTAAAAAACTCTTTTCATTCAACACCTCATTAGAGCATAAACTTCAGTTCAAATCAGTCCAGGAATAGGCCCAAAATGAAGCCCAAAGTTCAACCCAATTTCAGTATAAGTAGATGGCTTGAAGAAGACCCAAAATAAGCCCTTTATTTGAACAGAATAGAAGCCCAAAATTAATCAGCATTTTGCCCAAAAGCAGGTCTCATCAAGCTCAAAATTGGTACCTCAACCCGTAATCCGGCCCACAAAAAGAGTGATTTTATTTTTATTTTTTATTTTGTTTTACTTTCGCAAGAAATACACTTACAAATCTATATTTACTTTGTCTCAGAAGAACTTCAACCCTCGACTTTCTACTTTGCTGGAGCTCACAAGCTTTGGAAGATTGATCTACAATATTTTTGAAAGAGAGTTGCAATGCCTTGTAATCCTTGTGGTTTATTAACTTTGCCAAGTTAATCATACCCTCCTTCTTTTATTGCAATACCAACAAGATTCCCAAAATATCATCTCTAATATATAGATACCTATATATGTATATATGTGTGAATTAACCACAACGCCCCTCAATGCAAATGGCAAAATCGTGAGAGTTATCGAGCCCGAAAATCATCCCGACTTCCAAAAAATTATAAAAGCAATTTCGTTGCCTTTAATTGACTTAAAATAATTAAAATACACTTCCAAAACCCTTGGCTCAAGAAAATGACTTAAACGGCCCTCGGGGTCCACGTGACACACAAAACGAGGTAAGAAATGTAATGACCCGATCATTTTCCTTCCTTTCCTTTTTCCTGAAATTTTACGGATAAATTTTTTCCGTTTAATTTTCCTCTCTGAGTTCTGTTTCTCGTCGTTTAGTGTCGTCTCGAGTACTTAGAAATGGTTTCTAAGACTCTTTTCTTTGTATTGACAACTTCCTTTAAGGATCGAGTTGTTTCCACATTTTCACTTTTCGGACACTATTCACTTTTCGTCCTTTTTCCCTATTCTGTCTTTTCCCCGTTCGTCACTTTTTGACACAACCTCACTATTCATGCTCGGAATTGGTTTTTGACTTCACATATCTTCATTCTAAGTGGTTCCCATGAAATTCGTATCTTTACTTTGGTAGAAAAGTACTCCGGTTGCTCCCTGTACACACAAATTTTGTAAGTCTGCAATAGAAACAAAATATGGAGCAAAATAGAATTTTATTAATTTATGATGAATGTGGAGTACAGTCCTTTGTACTATCTTTTACAAAAAAAGAATGGTCATCTGATTCGATCTCCTTGTTTTTGGTTGGTTGGATCCAAGGGCTGCACGAGCTTGTTCTTGAATCACTGTGGAATTTGATGAAGAATGGCACGTTGTTGGATGTGCTTGATGTTCTTCGCTTTTGGGTTTCGATTCTGAATTTGTGTCTGAATTCTGAGTCTCTGAACTTCTGAATTCTGAATTTGTGTCTGAATTTGTAGACTTCTGAATTCTGAATCCTCTCCCCCTTTTTTCTTCCTCCAAGCCTCTATTTATAGGCTTCTTGGATTAATAAGATGATGACACGTGTTATTTCCTGATAAAGATAAAACTATAACTGGGCCGGGTCGGTTATATTGTGATAATTATCCTTAAAAATAATTATTTCAAATATATTTTATTAGGAATAATTATTCTTTTTATTTGACCATCTAAACTCTAGACTGGGCTTAATTAAATAATTTAAGTGGACCATACTTGGGCCAATTAAATAACTTAATTAAACATTAGGCCCATATTTAATGGGTCCATTTGTCCAAATTAAAGTCCACTGAAATTTTAGTGTTTACAAATTGCCCCCACTTCGAGTTCTACGCTTAACAGGACTTGTCTCCTTTTTCAAGTGGGACTTGAAGTATCCAACTTTTTTTTTTTTTTTTTTTATTGGATTTTTATTTTCCAATTTATACAAATCCCTTGCCTATATATACCACCTAAGTCATAGGGTTTGACATCAATTTCAATCAGTTCTGAAGAACTTGTTGGATTGCGGCCTCTGAAGATTGTGTTGGATTGCGGCATCTGCTTGAACACATATGTATGAATGTTCTTTTTTTTTTTTCTTTTTCTTTTTTTTTTTTTTCCTCCATGCCTGTTGTTGTTGGAGGGAACACATTTTTTTTTTTTTCCTCCACGTTTCCGGAGGATTGAGATTTAAAATTTATTTATTTATTATTATTATTTTTTTTTCACACTTGTTGGAGAAACACAAATTTTTTTTTTTTTTTTTTTTTTTTTTTTTTTTTTTTCACGCCTTGGAGGAATCAAAATTTTTTTTTTCCTCGCACTATTTTTTCCTTTTTTTTTTTCCCTTCCTTTTTTTCACGGTTTTTTTTTTTTTTTTTTTCTTTCCTCCTCTTCTTTTTCACGCTATATTTTTTTTCTTTCCTTTTTTTTTTTTTTTTCTCTTCTTTTTTTTCACGCTGTTTTTTTTGTTTTTTTTTTTCCTTTTTTATTTTTATTTTTATTTTCCTTTTCTTTTCTTTCCTTTTTTTTTTTTTTTTTTCTTTCCTCCTTTTTTTTTTCACGGTGTTTTTTTTTTTTTTTTTTTTTTTTTTTCTATTTTCCTTTTCTTTCCTCCTTTTCTTTTTCACACTATATTTTTTTCTTTCCTTTTTTTTTTTTACGACTTTTTTTTCCTTTCCTTTTTTTTTTCACGCTAGATTTCTTCTTTTTTTTTTTTTTTTTTTTTTTTTCACACTTCACTATAGGATTTTTTTTTTCACGCTTTCTAACTTTTTTTTTTTTTTTTTTTTCCTCCTTTTCTTTTTCACGCTATATTTTTTTTTCTTTCCTTTTTATTTTTTTTCTCTTCTTTTTATTTATTTATTTTTTTTTACGACTTTTTTTCCTTTCCCTTTTTTTTTAACGCTAGATTTCCCCCTTTTTTTTTTTTCACACTTCACTATAGGATTTTTTTTCACGCTTTCTAACTTCTTCTTTTTTTTTTTTTTTTTTTTTTCACTATAGATTTTTTTTTTTTTTACGCTTTCTAACTTCTGTTTTTTTTTCACGCTTTTTAACTTCTTCTTCTTCTTCTTCTTCTTTTCTTTTTTTTTTTTTTTTTTTTTTGAAGGACTTGAGAAGGTATAGCAAATTGGTTTTGTCAGCTATAACAGAAATTGAAATCCTCTTTCTAAACAACATCGATCGAGCTTTGGTATCCATCATGGTGGTGTTCAAGTGTTTCGCAAAGCAAAAACTGACTATCTTAGAGAGCAAAAATAGTTAACGAGTCCAAGGAACGACATTAAGTGTATATGAAACATCGAGAGACACCACTTATCTAGCTACTTTTTTAGCATGTTGGCTCTGCAAATTTGCCTTACCTGCACACCCTGGCAACATAATTCGTCATGGGACTTTCAAGGTCGCCAGCATGTTAGCAGATGACTGCAACATTTGTCTTTCCATCCCGGTTCTGGCCAGTATTTACAGAGGCTTGAACGAGATTGTTTCCTCACCAGATCCTGGAAGCTGCTCTGCGATATTTCCTATTCACTATGTATTCGGATGGTTGAGTGAATATTTCAGAACTAATTTCACCATTCCTAATACCAACTATTGGCCTAGAATGACATTATATGCAGGCGAAGGAGGAGCAAGATACTTTGACCATTTTGAAGCCCAAAATTTATTCAGATCATGTAAAGGAATAAACTTAACTCGAATGGCTAAAAGATCTTCAAAAGAGCGACTTATTGTAGATAATGGCGAGATGACAAAGGCTGACTTTGACACCCTAATCAATCTTCGATCATGTTATTTGACATTGCGCCAAAATGACCGTCTTATCATTGAGCCGTATAGTCCACACAGATTTAGCCGACAATTTGGGTATCATCAAGATATTCCTGGAAAATTAAAAAAATGACTTTCGTACTTGCACCTTAGAGGAATTTTTAAAGCATTGGAACTCATCCGTTCATTATTCTTCTGGTTGTGATGCGTTGCTTCCTTCAACCTTAAGCCACCAAAAATCCTCAGTTACCAGAGCATATGCCAAATGGTGATCCAGCGTATATATTGATCCATTTACACAGAAAGAAACTACCTCAAAGCAATCTAAACGCATGATTTCCCCACCAGAGAAACCAACTAAAATCAGGAAGGTTTTAATTAAGGGGCTGAAGTCAAATCTCCCATCTAAGCCAGTGCCAAAGTTAACCATCAAATCTCATAATGATTGTGACGTTGTTGGAGGATCTAGTAGCCATCACCAAACAGCAGAAGATGTCCCACCACTAATCAATAACCGTTGCCGTCGTCAGTTGTCAATGGAGTTAGATGAGGATGTGAAAACTTATGATGAGGATCGTAACTGGAAGCATGCCACCGACAAAGTGAGACTTGATTCAGTACAGGAATGTGTTGCCACTTCTCTTGATCAATTTTTTACTAGGGTACCTAGCAGTTCACAACTTATACAGGTAACTGTTATTTTATATATATATATATATATATATTTTTTTTTTTGTACTGCAAATTACCATTATTTATTATTATTTTTTTAATAGATAAAAGACAGCAAGGGATTTTTTGGGGAAGATGTCGTCATTGTTGCTAACCCAACATGTAGTGAAGAATCTATTTATGGACCGTCTGCCTTAGAGTTGGCCACTGCGATAGTAAAAGGTACAGAGATTTCACTACAAAGAAGCAGAGTTAGTCAACACTTGGATGTTTGGGGGTTGCTGAAGTGACTAGTCAAGCTATGGAGGTGGTTGAAAATATTGGTAAAGATCATGTAGTTATCCCTTCTTTGATTTTAAGAGAACAGGGTCCACCCTTGCATCGTGTTGCCCCTTCTGAAATGTCAATTTTCAATGCAGAAGAGATCGTTCTTGATGTTCATCGTCGTGCTGCTTTATTCTTTATTGATTTCATAAAGAATATCATACGCGATACTCCTACCGATAAAATACCGTCTCAAGCACCTAAACTTCAAACACTTTATGAAGGACTCGCAAAACTCCCTGGAGACCATTCAACTTTGAAGAGGCGAATTGACTCATATACCAATAATGCGGCCAATTATATTGCTACATCTTCTTCATATGCCTGTATGATGACTTCAGACTCTCAATCCCAATGATTGGCCAGTATTGATGCACAGCTCACCAACGCTAGGTCTATAGAAGATGATGGTGCTAAGCGTATAGAATCACTTCAATCTAGTTTGAGCGAAGCTGAATTTAAAGAAGCTAGATTAGTGAATAATTGCAGGAAGGCAGGGAAGAGACTCAAGGGCTTAAAGTCCTCATATCGACAACGGATGCACAATTATCTCAGAAGAAGGAAGCCATCACCAAACTTTGGGAAGATCGAAAATCAATAGAAGAAGCTAACGTCATCTCGAATCGCGATCTTGAAGTAGTGAAGCAACTGGAAGAGATATTATGGCAAGAACGTGACGAAATTATCACTATGGAATTTTAGTATTGATCATCATTTTTTTTTCCAAAAAAACAAGTTGTAACTTTGAATTTTAGCAATAAAACAAATGATTTATTATCTCCATTTTATTTACAAAGATGTTATCATTATTTATTTGTTTCACCGTTCACAGTTTATACTCTTGCAGGCCAGGAGTTTATAAAGAATTTTTTTTTCTTTTTGTTTTGCAATCACAGTTTTAACTCATGTAGGCCAGGAGCATAGTGCAGTTTAAGCTCGTACGATCAGGAGCGTTGCCTTCATGGGTAGTAGCGCTTCAAGAATTTGCCATTAATGGGCCCCACTCTTACTCCGTCTTCATCAATAATGAGATATGCGCCGTTAGTATAAACTTCGCGAACAACATACGGTCCATCCCATTTGGATACAAATTTATTTCCCTTGCGATTTATGACAATCGGTCTACGAACAGCTAATACTAAGTCTCGAACTTGAAATGACCGAGGTCGAACTCTCTTATTGAACGCTTTAGAAAGTCGAGCTTGATAACACTCTAGCTGTTGTTGAGCTTCTAATCTCTTTCCATCCAATGCTTCCAGTTCTTGAAGACGTAAGATGGCATTTTCTTCACTTATAAGACCTTCTTGTATGGCTATCCTTAATGAAGGGATTTGTTGTTCCAATGGAAGAACTGCTTCTACGCCATAGACCAGAGAATATGGAGTTGCTTGAGTAGGTGTCCGATGCGTAGTGCGGTATGCCCATAATGCTTCTTCCATTCACTCATGCTAATCTCGCTTTGTTTGGTTGACTACTTTCTTCAATAGCTCACATAGAGTCTTATTGAATGCTTCTGCGAGACCATTTGCAGGGGCATTGTACATGGAGGATTTACGTTGTTTGAATCCAAATTTCTTACAAAGGTTAGTTACCCAACTGTTTTTAAAATTCGTCCCGTTATCAGTGATGATGTATCGAGGGACACCATATCGATAAATAATGTTGGACTTGATGAAGTCAACCACTGTTTCCTTTTTCACATGTTTATAGGGTGCAGCTTCCGCCCATTTTGAAAAATAATCAGTTGCAGCCAAGATATACAAGTGGCCTTTTGAAGACTTTTCTAAAGGACCAACTACATCTAATCCCCATGCATCGAACAGCCATGACGTCACAGTAGGGTGTAATGGTTCCGGTGGTTGGTGTATGAAGTTGGCATAGAATTGACAGGCTTGACACCTTTTTGCATACTCTAAGCAATCTTTGACCATGGTGGGCCAATAATAACCCATTCTTTTGACGCGAAAGTGCAGCTTTGGACCAGATTGATGAGCTCCACAAATCCCAGAATGTGCCTCCTTCATTGCATGCGTTGCTTCATCATTTCCAAGGCAGCGAAGGAAAAGGCCCTCATAGGAACGCCTATACAATGTATCGTTGTAATAGATGAAACGAGGTGCTCGCCTTTGTATTTCAGTCTTATGGCGTAGGTCTTCGGGAAGCTTTCCATGTTCCAGATAATCAATGATAGGGATTCTCCAGTCTTCTTCCTCTTGTGTCCAACAAGAAACCACATTACTTTCTTCAAATTTATCCTCCAAGACTTGTGGCAAGACCCATCTTTGACATACAGGAACATCAACCAGGTCTTCATCAGTTAACGCCAATGTTGTAGCCAAATTTGCCAAAGCATCAGCTATCCAATTTTCTTTTCTTAGAATGTGCTCTAGTATGACGCTATCAAACCGTTCCAACAAATGAGAGGTGTAACGATGGTACGGTACTAGATCATCTTTTTTAACCTCATATTCTTTAAGAAGTTAGTTGATCACCAACTTAGAGTCTCCATATATTTCGAGGTCCGTGATGTTCATTTCATTCGCCATTTGAAGGCCGATAATCAAGGCTTGATACTCAGCTACATTATTTGAGCAATTTTCAGCAAGTGCAAAAGAGTATGGAATGACATGTCTCTTTGGAAAAACAAAAACTGCACCTGCTCCAGTCCCATCTGATCGTGTTGCCCCATCGAAAAACATCATCCATGGAGGGAGGATGTCCACAAGGAAGACTTCTTCATCAGGAAAATCTTCAGAAATTTCCTAATCGGCTGGAATAGGATGGTCAGCTAAGAAATCAGCTAAGACTTGTCCTTTTACTGCTTTTCGTGGCACATAAATAATTTCAAATTCGTTGAACAAAATTGACCACCTCGCCAATCGTCCGGAAAGGACCGGCTTAGACATGACATATTTGAGAGGATCTGCCCTTGCAACAAGATGTATCGTATGAGCCAATAAATAATGCCTCAATTTCTTAGAAGCGAAGACAAGTGCGAGGCATGTTTTTTCAATTAGAGGATAATTTCGCTCCGTCGGGGTGAGTTTGCGACTTAAATAATACAATGCCTTCTCTTTATGTTCTTCATTATTCTGAGCAAGTAAGGCACCCAGCGATTCGTCTTGCGCAGCAATGTAAAGTATGAGTGGCTTTCCAGGTACCGGTGCTTCCAATACCGGAGAATTGAGAAGGTACTTTTTGATGCTATCAAAAGCATTTTGGCATGATTTGTCCCAATTAAATGGAACATCTTTTTTTAGGAGTCGGTTAAAAGGCTGACAACGACCCGCTAAATTTGAGATGAACCGACGAATGAACGCAAGTTGACCTTGTAAACTTCTAAGTTCACGTAAATTCTTTGGTGGCGGCATCTTTTGAATGGCCTCAATTTTATTAGGATCAATCTCAATACCACGATGACGTACGACGTATCCCAGGAATTTCCCTGAAGTCACACCAAATGCACATTTAAGGGGATTCATCTTAAGTTGATATTTTCGAAGGCGATTAAAGACAGTACGTAAATCCTGTAAATGATTTCTTCGTTCTTTTGTCTTAACCACCAAGTCATCAACATAACATTCAACAATCTTGTGGAGTATGTCATCGAAGATCCTTTGCATAGCGCCCTGGTATGTTGCTCCCGCATTTTTTAGTCCAAAGGGCATAACTTTGTAACAATATATGCCTTTACGAGTGCTAAAGGCAGTTAACTCCTCGTCCCTCGGAGTCATTCTTATCTGATTGTACCCAGAGTAACAATCCATAAAAGAGAGAGCTTCATGTCCAGTGGTTGCATCTACAGTGAGCTCAAGGATGGGAAGAGGAAAATCATCTTTTGGGCATGCCTTATTCAAATCACGAAAGTCCACACAGATTCGAATCTGTCCATTTTTCTTCTTCACTAGAACAATGCTCGAAATCCATGTTGGATATTTGACCTCACGAACAAACCCTACTTCAATCAATTTGTTGAGTTCTTCCTCTATCCTTGGAACTAGCTCTGGATGGAAGAAACGTTGAGACTGCTTAATCGGATGTGTCCCACGTTTGACAGCGAGATTGTGTACTGCAATTTTAGGATCAAGACCGGGCATCTCTTTGTATGTCCAAGCAAAGACATCCTTGTACTCAGACAATAATTAAAAGTAATCATTTTCTTTTGAGGGGTTTAGGAATGCACTAACAAAAACTGGTTTGGGTTGATCGTCAGTTCCTAAGTTGATTTCTTTGAGTTGATCAACAGTAGCCTGCCCCCCGTCTTCTAGTGTTAGTGGAGCTTTCTCGATATCATCTGGTTGTTCATAGTCAGGTTCCTCTTCAACAGTGATGTGGTATGAAGTAACACAAGACGATTCGCCAGTGCCTTCTATTCTATCCACTTCTGCTGATTGATTAGTAAATACAATGGTTCGCCTTCGAGCTTTCAATGTAACATCATTGGTGACATCTATCTCTGTCTTACGTTTCATTCGCGAAGGCACTAGGCTTTGAACCTCACTATTATTCACCACGTCGATGTTAGCTTCTTCTGACTTCACAATCTTGCTGTTTTTTAGTGGTGCATCATGGATAGTACCAATTCGAGAAAATACTGACTTTTGAGATTGAGGTTGTGCAGATTTTCTTCCTTGGTCATGAAAGCTCGTTCTGTTAAAAACAGAGTTACGAGGCAAATTGCTGATATGAGAACTTGAAACATTTGATTCTCGGCTTGACAACCTGTTGAATACAGATGTTCGATCGCATGGAGCTCTTTTACGGTCAAAGACTGATTTTTGACGCCCAGTCTGCTGATCTTGTTCATCCTTAACTTCTTCAAACCCAATATATGAGGTGCTTGACTTCTTATCCCTTTTTGTGATTTGAATTCGAAGTGGCTCAGAAGCTACGAAACCGAGACCAGACTTAGGTGAAATGATTTTATGCCCTTGATCTTTCAACTTCTTCTGTGTCTCATTGAGGCCGTGCACCTTCTCACTGGTGACCTCAGCATTCAGTTTTCCAAGGCTTGCAGGATTTGTAAAATCATACCCCGACTTAGCCAAGAGTTGGTATGCTTTAGGATCGAATCCTTCGTCGGTCCTTTGTTTTGGAAGTGATAAATGATCAACCATAGATTGAGAAGGCCGCACGAACCCTTTTAACGGAGACTTGGAAGGCGAAGACTTCTGAATCTTAGGGAGAGGAAGAGTTAACTCTCCTTTAAGCTTTTGCATATCTTCTTTTTCCTTGGTTTGTGACATCTTTAATTTAAATTCTTTAGTTTCAATTATCTCGATAACAGGTGCCTGCCCTTCTTGTCGCTGAGATTTTGGAAAATACTTTAAAATAGGTTTCGTCCGATGTGCTTTTATCAAGACCCCTCGCGTTTTAGCTACCTTTACAATGTCTGTAACTGAAACGTCTAGTGGATCACTTAATGCTTCTTTTGCTTTTGTAGATTGAATCTCTTGTGTAGACGGAAGGCTTGGGATGGGCACTTCCGAAGGTGTATCATGATCGATATAGAACTTGGCATCGGCAAAATGAGATTCTGCCTCTGTAAATGGCTTATGATCCGCCACAACCGTTTGTACGCCATTTTTATAGAATTTGAAGCACTGATGAAGAGTCAATGGAATGACGCCATTACTATGTATCCAAGGCCTTCCCAACAACAAATTGTAGGACGTCTTTGCATCAATCACATGGAATAAGGTTTCTGCTTGGAGCTCGCCAATAGTTAGCTTTGCCCGAATCATGCCGATAGCTCTCTGTCCTCCTTGATTAAAACCTTGAATAATAAGATGGCTACGCGATAACTCGTCAATTGTGATGCCAAGATTTTTCATCGTAAATTTTGGCATTAGATTCACCGCCGAGCCACCATCAACAAGAATACGAGTAACTCTTCGTTCTTTTATGTAACCGGAGACGAAGAGAGGACAATTGTGCGGCTTCGAACCCAACTGAAGATCCTCGTCCGTGAAAACAATTGGTGCACAACATGACTCAAACGTACCTCTGACCACTTCATCATCATCAGATTTTTCAATGATGGCTGTATTATGGTTCTCTACAGTCTGGACTTTATCTTGATCCTCGTTCTTCTCATCATTAAGGCTTGTTTTCTTAGTTGAAACCATGTAAGTTGTTACAACTTCGTCATTTAGGTATCCTTTTGGAAAGAACTCTTGCAAAGTAATAGGCTTCTGACTCTTTTTGCTTATAGAGGTGTGTTTAGTTGACTGTGTCTTCTTGACCCATTTTCTGTTATGGTCAGACTGTTTATGGTGATATTGGGGTTTCTTCTTCCTTTGCCCTCTGTCAGAATAATTAGTCTGAAAAATATCAGCTTGTTGCTTCCGTGGTTTCTTTCTTATCACCAGAGTCCATCATTCTTCATCATCCTGAGGAAAAACCCTTCCAAATGTTGAAATGTCACGTACACTCCCTTGGCCAATATAGATTGGGATTGGTTCCAATGAACTAAACTGGATAGTTGTGCAAGATACCTCCGAAGTTAAAGGTTGAGAACGAGCACTCCCCACGACAGAGGTTGTCAAAGTAGCAGTAGTATGATTTGAAGTTACAACTTTGTCTGTATCCAACAAGATTTTTCCTTGTTTTGTCAGATTCATCACCACCTCCTTGAAGATAAAACACTTCTCAATTGGATGACTGATAATGCGATGATATTTGCAGTATTTTGGATCGTTGATACGTCCCATCTCTGGAGGACGTTTGCATTCAGGGAGTTCTATAACTTTACTTTCAAGTAAACATTCCAAGATGCCAGGAACATCGGAATCGGGGAAGGGGTATTCTTTCTTCTCTAACTCCTTTAGCGTAGGACGCTGTCTTTCCCTCTCTTGAAACTGGCGAGGCTTTTTATCAGCCTTCTTGTCATCTTTAACAGATATCTTGATCGGGGTGGTTGAGATAGCCATTGAATCTTTAGCCGCATTTTTTGATGACTTGTCGCCCTTTTTCCAGTCCTTCTTATCTTTGCTTGGTTCTATAGTCACGGGACTTTTGCCGTCATGGGATTTCATACTGATCTCCATGTCATGGGCACACGTAGCCAATTCCTCAAATGTGCGAGGTTTTATGCCTTGCAGAATGTAGAGCAGGCCCTAATGTATTCCTTGCATACACATCTCCACAGCAGATACTTTTGACAATCGGTCCTTGCAGTTAAGACTGAGGGCTCTCCACCGATTAATGTAGTCGATTACAGGCTCATCCTTCCATTGTTTCGTGTTAGTCAACTCTATCATACTAACAGTACGACGAGTGCTATAGAACCTGTTCAAGAATTCTCGTTCCATTTGGTCCCAACTATCAATTGATTCTGACTTTAGGTCAGTGTACCACTCGAACGCGTTTCCTTTAAGGGACCGGACAAACTGTTTGACTAGTAAGTCCCCCTCTGTTCCGGCATTGTTACAAGTCTCGACAAAATGGGCAATGTGTTGCTTGGGGTTACCTTTTCTGTCAAATTGCTGAATCTTCGAAGGTTGGTATCCTACATGCATTCTCATATTGTCGATTCTCCTTGTATAGGGCTTTGAGTACATGAGAGTGCTCTGTGAGACACCACCATATTGAGCTCGGATTGTATTCATTATCATATCTTGCAATTGTTCAACAGATAATGAAGAGACTGAAGAAGAGGTATGATTGGTTTGACCAGTCGCCTGTTCTATCCCCGGCGTCTGGTTTTGACTGGTCGCTTGTTCTGTCACCGGCGTCTGTTTGGGATTCTCCCTGTGAGTACCTTGTGCTGTAGAATTAGGATTCTCCGTTAGTATTGCTGTGGAAGATGTAGATTTCCCAGACGGTGGTGGTGTGAAAGTTGCACGATTCCCGGATGGCATTGGTGTTTCACCGAAGGTCTGAACTTCCAATTTATTCATTAGTGTAGAGATTTGCAAGTCCTTTTCTTCAATAGTCTTTGTGAGGTTCTCAATGGAATGAGCCATAGTTGCTAGTTGTTCTTCCACTGTAGCAGCTCCAGTCATCATAGCAGCAACCACATCTGAGTATGACAGGCCTTGAGAATCCACGTTCCTTGAAGTGATTGATTGCTCCAAAGTCTGACGTGGTGACTCTGAGGGTGAACCGACACTAGAGTGAGCATCATAGATAGAACGAAGTGAATCTGGTGGTGGAGCCTCCTTTGGAACAATGTAAAGGTTTTTGACATGTTGAGTTTTCAAGTTCGCCTGTGTTGCAGGATTAGTTTTCACCACATCTTGTTGAAGTTTGAATGACGCCATCGCCTGAGACTTGCTACGTGTCACAGGGCCCGTCAAGGTACTTCCATCGCTTAATTTGGTCTTCGTGCCACTTTTCATGGTGGCTTTAGCGTCGACCTTTGCAATAGCGATGTTCTTTTGGGCTTTCTTGTCTGTTTGAATCTTAGGGGAAGCCATAGAATCTGATAGAGAAGAAACTTGATGGTAGGAGAAAGAAATGAGAGGCAAAGGTTATCCCACTGGGCGTGCCACAAATTTGTACACACAAATTTTGTAAGTCTGCAATAGAAACAAAATATGGAGCAAAATAGAATTTTATTAATTTATGATGAATGTGGAGTACAGTCCTTTGTACTATCTTTTACAAAAAAAGAATGGTCCTCTGATTCGATCTCCTTGTTTTTGGTTGGTTGGATCCAAGGGCTGCACGAGCTTATTCTTGAATCACTGTGGAATTTGATGAAGAACGGCACATTGTTGGATGTGCTTGATGTTCTTCGCTTTTGGGTTTCGATTCTGAATTTGTGTCTGAATTCTGAGTCTCTGGATTTCTGAGTCTCTGAACTTCTGAATTCTGAATTTGTGTCTGAATTTGTAGACTTCTGAATTCTGAATCCTCTCCCCCTTTTTTCTTCCTCCAAGCCTCTATTTATAGGCTTCTTGGATTAATAGGATGATGACACGTGTCATCTCCTGATAAGGATAAAACTATAACTGAGCCGGGCCGGTTATATTGTGATAATTATCCTTAAAAATAATTATTCCAAATATATTTTATTAGGAATAATTATTCTTTTTATTTGACCATCTAGACTCTAGACTGGGCTTAATTAAATAATTTAAGTGGACCATACTTGGGCCAATTAAATAACTTAATTAAACATTAGGCCCTGGGTCCATTTGTCCAAATTAAAGTCCACTAAAATTTTAGTGTCTACACTCTCGATGTCCATAGGGGCATGAATGCACAGCTCTTCAGAAACTTTTCTTTTCTTCGGGTATTTTTCATAAATATCTTTTGAAGATATTTTATTTCAGGGGTTTTTAAGAAAATATTTTTGGTAGATATTTTCATTCTGGGTCATTAGTGCAGTTAACCATTTTTGGAGGGGCCATTGTGCAATTAACAAAAGTTTTTGCAAAATACCTCGTTTTGAGCCTGGATCCTCGTACGGGATTCATTTTCACATTTCGTCGAGTCGTGAACTCTTGGAATTCTCTTCCGGTCGTTTTCCCCAGTTTCAAGGATTTCTGACCCCCGTTGCCGCCGAACATGTTCGAGGCATATCTCTCTACTCGGGACTCGGTTTTCAACGCCGTTTCTTTCGTTATTCATAATTTCTCATTTTGGTTCTTTTTCATTCACAGAGTTTCGTCGTTTGAGTACGTTGCTCAAATTCTACTTTTCCGGACCTGGCGAGGCACTTTTAGGGTTTCCTATAAATAGAATGTCTTAAAGTCAAAAAATCAGATTTCATCATCTTCCTCCCCTCTCTTGGCCGGATTCCATGGCTGCCACCCTCTCTCTCCTCCTTTGAACCACTTTTCCTTGGTGAAAAGTCTTCGGCCTTAACGTTTGTTGTAGGCCTCGACGTGCCCTACTTTTCCCCCTTATTAGAACCTATTTCTGACCATTTTTCGAGTTTGGGTTTGATGTTAAGTTGTCATTTTCATGGGGCTTCCTTGGGATTCTTGTTCACCGTGTTGTCCCTAACAAAGCCCCGAAGTTTCGTCGGATTCGGAACACTTGTCTTTCGGTGGGGATTTGAGATTTTCATCTTAAATTGAGGTAGGGGGTGTTATAGTTTACATTCTTGTTGTGTTGCATGTTATTGATGCTTATACAACTTGTATGCATACTTTTGTTCAAGTTTTAGAAATTAATTTAAATTTGATTTAAATTCTACTTAATTATACCTTGCTTATTTTCCATTTTTGACTTGATATATGGCATGGCCATGACTCAATCCTTGATATATATTAATTTGGGTTCATTTGGTTAACTTTTGAAATCTAGAGATTTAATTAATCTTAAATTAATTAAATTCCACATGTATGTATCTTGCTCACTTTGTGAAATTGATGTGATATTTGCAATCACCATGAAATGGACATTCACATATGTTATTTTGAGAATTTTTGGACAACTTTGATTTTTAGAGAAATTAATTAATTAGGTTAATTAATTTCTACTTAGTGTTTTAATGAATTGGACTTGTATTTCATGGGGCTTTTGCCTTTTTATCATGTATCATGACTTGTTACAACTTAGCTCCATTAATATAGTTAATGAACTTGCACCCTTACATTGAAATGATTTAATTGTTCAAGAGTTGTTAAACAAATAATCGAATCATTAGTCTTATACTTATGGTATATTCACATTGATGGATTCCTTGTGTTTTAAATCCTAGTTTGTGGTTTATATGGATGTATTTTATGATTTCTTGACATTTCACATGCCATTATGTTGAAACTTAGGGCATGACTTATGTGTTCCAAAATCTTGATTGTGCATGAAACGTGGTTAATGCATTTTTTGTATCTTGATACTATTTTGACTTGCACAACTTGTTGATTTTGGAACTTGGGATATCAATCAAGAATTGACATGGCTAGGACTTGGTTCTAGTACGGGAGATAGAGAGCTCCCTATACTATAGTGCGTACTAGGGGAAGATACCCATAGGTTAGTAGCCCTAAAGTGATCCCAAGAGTATGGTTTTAATCCGGGCGATATCCGAGTTTCCACATTGGTTAATTTCACTGTTTAAATTTTAAGTTGTTATTCCTTGAAGATTTAAAACTTGTCGTGTTATGTGAAATGCTCCAATCTTGTTGACTTGCATAGATACTATGCCTTGTTCTTGATTTTATGTATAAACCTTATCGTGTTAACTGGAATGTTCTAATCTTGTTTACTTGTATAAATATTATGTCTTGTTCTTGATTTCATGTATTAAACTTGTCGTGTTGTGTAGAATGTTCCATTCTTGTTTAATTGCATTGATATTATGCATTATCCTTAATTTCATGCCTTATCCTTGTCATGTGAATTGAATTGTTTTAATATTGTTAATTTTCTTAGTTATCTCGTTTCATGTTACTTTACGCTATCGTGACTTAGGAATGATCCTATACATGTTACTTGACTTAGATTTTAGATGGCGTGGACCACATATAATGATTTATATCAACCCTTAGATTTCAAGTGTTATCTCTTGAAGATCTAAAAACCTTGTCGTGATATATGGAGTATTTCCTACCTTGTTTAATTGCATGGACATTATACTTACTTCGTGTATTTAGACCTCATTCAGCATATATACTTGAAACTATGCACTTGCTTCTTGTATCTAGATTCCATTTAGTATACTCGTGTCTTGTATACTTGTCTTGTGTGTTTCCAATCTCGTTTAGTGTAACAACCCACTCCACCACATGGTATGATATTATCCGCTTTGGGCCTGAGCCCGCACAGTTTTGCTCTTGAGCTTTACCCCAAAAGGCCTCATACCAATTAGAGTGACACACCTACATATAAGCACTTCACTTTTCCCTTTCCCAGACGATGTGGGACTGTGTACCCGTAACTCGCCAGTGTGGTAACCTGTCAGTGTCTCGCACCTTCCCACGGCACACCCGCCCACAAGGTCATCACAATCCACCCCCCTTGGAGGCCCGACATCCTCGTCGGCACACTTCTGGCTGGGTCAAGCTCTGATACCATTTGTAACGACCTACTCCACTACATGGTATGATATTGTCCGCTTTGGGTCTGAGCCTGCACGGTTTTGCTCTTGGGCTTTACCCAAAAGGCCTCATACTAATTGGAGATGACACACTTACATATAAGTACTTCACCTTTCCTCTACCCAGGCGATGTGGGATTGTGCACCCGTAGCTTGCCAGTGTGGTAGCTTGTCAGTGTCTCTCGCACTCGCCCACAGCACACCCGCCCACAGGGTCATCACAATCCACCCCCCTTGGAGGCCCAACATCCCCGTCGGCACACTTCTGACTGGGTCAAGCTCTAATACCATTTGTAACGACCTACTCCACTACATGGTATGATATTGTCCGCATTGGTCCTAAATTTTCTAAGGTTTTATTTATTTATTTTTGTTCATTTTAGTTATTTACGTGGCTATTTGAATTATTAATTATTTGCTTTAAGGTTTTATTTGTTTGTCATTTAAATGTAAAGTATTTAGTGTTGACGAGATGGCCGTTCCTACACGCCAAATTGATGTAGTGAATGTGCGGTTCAAGAAAAGCCTTTTGGGTCAATTTTAAATTTATAAAAATCACTACCAACACTACTACTAAAGTAGCAAGAGTGAGTAGGGATCGTCCCAAGGGATTGGAGTCGTACTTGGTTGTGGAATCGCAATTAGGGTTAGTAGGTCAAGTGATCAAACAAATGGTTGGTTGATTAATTAGATTAGAGAGCAACTAAATTAAACTAAGTAATTGAATGCAAATAAAAGTAAGTAAGAGAGAGAGAAATCTTGGGGTTTAGAGGCCACTACCAAGCAATGCTTTTCTACACCCTGAACAAGTGACTAATAAGGGTAATGTGTATTGCAATATTGATGTGTGTGTGTTTGGTTGATTTAATTAACAAGGGTGACCAATTAAGCATACATTGTCTAATCAACATGTGGAAAGCACAATATATCTAGCAATTAAGTATATATTATCTAAATAGAATGTGAAAAGCACAACATATCTAGCAAGTCATAAATTCTTTCATTAAGCTCATAAGCCAAACACACCACAAGGTTAGAGACATATGTTACTTGCATTCAAAAGTATGAAACATCAAACAACAAGCATGGATTGTCCTCCCATCTAACAACTATGCTACCATTACACTACAATTAAGTTAATGACATGAAATTAAACTGACTAAGTTAAGGGAGAGGCATAATCCATCAAGAAATGAGCATGAACCATCTAGAAAATCACAAGAGCATTCTTTTAATTACAATGTTTTGACAATCTCTAGATCTATAGCATTA
This sequence comes from Cornus florida, assembly GCF_030987335.1. Classification (NCBI taxonomy): domain Eukaryota; kingdom Viridiplantae; phylum Streptophyta; class Magnoliopsida; order Cornales; family Cornaceae; genus Cornus; species Cornus florida. The sequence goes on along the minus strand of NW_026775573.1, from coordinate 72,341,823 downwards.
ATACACATAGACATACATCAATAACATAAGAAATAGAGACAAATACATGAACATCTATTCTAACATACATAGACATATGGATAGAATGAAATGATCAATTGGAAGCATTAAACCACATAAATCATTGAATAAACAAGATCTATATATATATAAGTACCAAAACATGTATTACAACACTAATCCTTCAATAATACACAAGGCTAAGATATAGAAAGCATGTTTGGGGCTAATTTTAGCCCCAAGAGGATGTTTAGCCACTCATGGTGATGTTGCTTCAACCCTCAAGGGCTAACTCCATGGAAGAAATCTGCTCCTTGTTGTTGAAGAACTCCCCCCTTTGTGTCTCTAGCCTCCTCCTCCTCTTCTTCCTCCTTAAAGCTTGCCTCTTTTGAGAATAATCCTTAAAATTGTATATATCTCAAAAAGTGTATCATATTCCTTTTATAGGTTGGTCAAGTGACACACAAAATGAGCTGGGGTCGTGCAAAGAATATTCTCTAATGATTGGATAGAGGACGGATTGAACAAGCTGGCTTTTTAACTTTTTCGCACTGGAGGAAGTTCGATCGATCGTACCTTGGACTTGGATCGATCGAACTTGGCTGAGATCTATTGAACTGAGGCTGGATCGATCCAACTGGTTGAGCTTTTTGGGAAAAGACAAATCCGAGATATTTTGGGAGATATTTTTAGGAAAAGGACAAAAGTGATTAGTGGGTGGTACAGCTGTGGATAAAATCAATCATTTGATTAGTGGGTGGATCTATCTTGAAGTACTGAGATTGATCAGTGTTCGATCGATCGAACCTTGAAGTTGGATCAATTGAATGTTGCTGCTTCCCACCTTTGGCTTCATTTGCTTCTTTCTTTCTTCTTTCTTTGTTTAATCCCAGAATTGCTTCAATTAAGCTCTTACTTGGCTGAGTTAGCTTATTTTTTGGATAAGTGCCTGAAAATGGAAAAATTACGAAATCAATCTAAAACGGTGAAGTAAGATAGATAAAGGTACTAGAATGCCTAAGCTTAAGGGGTTTAAATATGCACTTTTCAGCGCTCATCACACCCCCAAACTTAAATATTGCTAGTCCCTAGTAATGAACTAGAAAGTAAAGGAATGAAATGAACAACTATACAAGTATGAACTAGAAAATAATAAATGGATAGCGCCACTTTCGTAGGGAACACGATTGCACTTAGCACATGCAACAAGCCTTTTAAACCCCTAGGTTACCCCTAGTGGACGAGTGAAGTCTCGTGTGGGTTTCCAGAAATGGTACCCACAAACATTAAGCTCATTCTTTCAAAAGAGGTACCAATATTGCAAACAAACATTTGGAGAAAATTACCTCAAGTATGCAATTTTTCAAACATTTCCAAGCAATCTCCCAAAATCTCAACATCAAACAAGCAAGTATGGTCCTCCACACATCAAGAAAATGATCATGCAAATCAAAACAACTCTAGAATCCTTTTTGAGTGGACCGGCATCAAATATGTTGCTATCTTAACCAACAAAAGAAATGATCACATCATTACCCTCAAACTAGCACACAAATCTACTACTGATCATCAAGACAAAAAGTGGACCTTTTATTAAAGCTTTATTGTTCTCGGTGCGCTTATTCTTTTCACTCGATTTTTTATTATTATTTTATTTTATTTTTATTTTTATTTTTAGGATCAAAGATGGAAGCATGGTGCAATGTGTTGATCTATTAAGCTTTCTAAAGATCCATGAGGTCGAGCGTTAGGTCAATGACTCCCAAATCAGACGGCTTTAGGGCATTAGGCATTCAAATACCCCTATGGACTTACAAGCTCAAATCAATTAGGTTACAAATCAAGACAACCTCCATCTAATCATTTCCCACTTCTCACCTTTTGGGAGAAGTCCTCACTTTTTATTACTTTTGCAACTTTTTCTTTTTCTTTTTTCTTTCTTTCTTTCTTCTTCTTTTTTTTTTTTATTTTTTTTATTTTTTTAATCAAGTTCAATTATTAACCTAGAGTTTAGGCCCTCCACTTTTCGGCGCGAGAAATTCAGTGCTTGATGAGGCTAGAATCCCGGTTACTTAGTGAAAATGGGTTGTTATCCACCTTTATCAAGAATGAAAGCTTTCAATGCACTACTAGCTCAATTGGGATATAACCAATTCAATAATCAACAAAGCATGTACCCCACAAATGAATGCTAGTGTGCGCCTGTGCTAGTGTAGAATCCCAGAATGAATCTCAAAACAATCACAAAATCAAGATGATATGGACCACAAGTGCAAGCAAGATATCAATCTTTTGAAAAATTTACTCATAAATGGCTTCCACAAGGCATACAAGGAGTATTGGACTCTCAAGTCAAGCAATTTTTAAATTTTAAGCAATATAGTCCTCAAAAGATCAAAATCATAGTTAGATATGGACCAATCATAGAAATATTCCTTAATTACGCAAGTCATACTCAAAATTTTGAATTTAAAACTAACACTGCAAAGCACCATTTCCCCCAAACTTAAATGGCACAATGTCCTCAATGTGCAAGAGAACAAAGGAAAGAGTATACTAGTGCAACTAAGCTAGAATGATCGGGACTGAAGTATCCGAAGTGGGTGGCATAGCCTCCCCAAACTTGGGATGAACTGTGGTCCTAAAAATTGGCACTTGGATAAACTCATCAGATAACAAAATGGGATAAGTAGTGCACAGTGGACATGTAAGTGTAAATGGGATAAATAGATAAAGATATGAGAGAGGTATAAGGGTGGTCTTGAAAATCGGGTAGCACTCTCTCATTGAAGTCACTGTGACGCACCTAATGGAGTTAAAAGGACAGATGTATCAATAAAAGCATACGACATCCATCATAGATAAAAACAATAATAAAGTGCAATACATCAGTGTCAAAGCCGACAGACCCAGCTGCAAAAATAATAGTATCACATGTGTAGTAGACACACAACATAGATAGAGAGCATAAAAAGATAAAGAGACTGGGAGTCTCAGGCAGAGAGAACTCCGCGGATCTCCCTGGCTAAGTCATCAATGGCAGTCAAGATCTCCGTACGGAGGCGAGCAATGTCATCTTTAATGGCAGCCATCATATTCAGATGAAGGGTAGCAATATCAGCTCTAAGGGTAACCAGCATATCCTCCAAACTCTGAAGTTGCTCCTCTAAGCGACATATCTGATCATGAGCCTTAGGTGTGGCTAAAGTAGAAGAATTGTCATTCTTAGTCATGGTCTGCAAAAAGGAAATCTTGCAATGGGAGTTAGCACTAGAATAAATAATCGAAAGTACAATAGAAACATGTATATCAAATAAGATAGACAAACCATATATGACATGAATCTATGCAAGTGATAGGATGTGAAGCATGGTAAGCAATGTAAGTATGAAATGCATCCAATGTGGAATATCACAGGCATTGGGCATTAATATGATAGCATGAAGTGAATATAAGATGAATGAAGTGTGTATATGAGATCGATCACAAAGGTTGGATCGATCGAAAGTAAGTGAGATCGATCCCACAACTTCGATTGATCTGAGACACAAGTTTGATCGATCAAACTGTGAAAAACGAGAAGTCCCAGATCTGTAACTGTGGGAGTACGGGACCCACATGAATCATGTTCGTGGGCCTATCAACACAACAAACATCAATCCCAATCACCTAGAATGGCTCACACTCCCAAAAATCAAAGTAACTCATTATAATGGACATGGCATAAAGACGAATATAGACATATATACATGAAAAGCTTAAAACTTCATCTATGGCCAACAATCATCATGAATATTGGAACGTTTCAACACTTAAAGCATACTCTTAACAAATCGAGGTGTGAAATCAATAATAGGGTCTCGGATCTTACCTTGAATCAAAGATAGGAAAGATGAAATTTGAAGAGGAAGAAGATCCGAGAAGAAGGAAATCGACACCTGGTTCACTCCGGAGATCTCGCCGGAGATAGAGGAAATGGGTGAGGTTACAGCGGCATAGGAACTAGGGTTTGGAAATGAGGGAGAATGAGATCTTATCCTCGGTTCAATTTAAAAACTGTCACTCTTTAGTTCGATTGATCGAACTATAATCACAGATCGATCGAACTTTGAATGATCTCTTCACAAAGTTATTTTTTTTTTATTTTTTATTTTTTATTTTTTTTTGGAATAATATGATAAAATAAAATATGAATAAAAATATTTTTGGATTTTAAAAATTGAAAAAGTCAAAACAAAGTCAAACAATGAAATGGAGAAATGAGATCGATCTGAACAAAATGTTCGATCGATCAGACAGAGGGCAAAAATATTCAGGTTTTTGGCTCAGGAAATTGGCTAAGTGTTGGAACTTGGAGATTAATCGAACTTTGAAGTTGGATCGATCGAAGAAGTTTAGATCGATCTTGGAATGTTTTCGATCGATGAGATAGAGAGCTGAAATATGCAGGTTGATGCAGGCTCAAAATTTTTCTAAGTGTTGGATCATAAGATCGATCGAATTTTGAAGTTGGATCGATCGAAGGTTTCTTGATCGATCTGAGAATAAGTTCGAACGATGGGACAGAGAGCTGAAATATGCAGGTGGATGCAGGTAGAAAATTTTTCTAAGTGTTGGATGCAGGTGGAAGTTCGATTGATCGAACTCTCATTTGAGATCGATCGAACTTATGCAAAATGCTCAATTATAACACAAAATTTCATGCAATCCTAATCAAAGTTCCTATCAATGCATATGAACCATAAATAAGTATCTAGACTTCGCAAGAAATGAAATTTAAGATAGAAATGGTGGAGGAGTAGGGTTTTGACACCCTACGAAATGGTTTTGCTAGTCTTTAACGTCTCTAGCAAGACATTGAGCTCTTTTAGCCCGGATCAAAGATCTTGTAATGTATCCCCTCCTTGTTGGGGTGATAGATGCTTTGAACTCCACCCAACAAATGGTTCTTTGAAGAATTTGTTGGATTAAGTTCAAACGGAACTTTTGGTCCCTTATCAATGCAATTTTCTATGTGCTCATACACTGGGTCAACTAGATGTGCAGCTTCCAAATGTCTTTGAAAGACTTGACCCTTGATGTAAGGTTTCAACCTCTGTCCATTAACCTTAAAGATGTTTCCCTTCTTCAAATTTTTTATTTCAACCGCCTCATGAGGTGCAACAAAGATGATTTCATAAGGACCCTCCCATTTGGTTCTCAATTTCCCAGGAAAGAGTTTCAGTCTAGAGTTGAAAAGCCAAGATTTTTGTCCGGGTTCCAAAGACTTTTTCACAATATGCTTATCATGAAAGGCTTTGGTTCTTTCTTTGTAGAGTTTGGCATTATCATAAGCATTATGTCTCAATTCTTCTAACTCACTCAATTGAAGTAGCCTATTCTCTCCGGCTTTATCAAGGTCAAAATTGAGCTTTTTAATTGCCCATAAGGCTTTATGCTCTAGCTCAACCGGAAGATGGCAAGGCTTTCCATAAACAAGCCTATAATGAGACATGTCAATGGGAGTCTTGTATGGCGTCCAATAAGCCCACAAAGCATCATTTAGCTTCCTTAACCAATCCTTAATTTCCCGGTTAGACACTTCAACTTGCCCACTTATTTGAGGATGGTAGGGAGTGGCAACCTTACGAGTGACGGAGTACTTAAGAAACAAGTGCCTCAAGAATTGATTACAAAAATGTTTTCCTCCATCACTTATTATAGCCCTTGGTATACCAAAATGAGCAAAGATATTAGATTTAATGAATTGAATGACCACAGAGTGGTCATTTGTTTTGGTAGCACATGCTTCCACCCACTTGGAGACATAATCAACGGCAAGACGAATGTATTGAAAACCATAGGACATAGGAAATGGACCCATAAAATCAATGCCCCATATATTAAAGATCTCAACAAGTATATTGGTCAAGGGCATCATATCTCTTCTAGACATTGTCCCCATCTTTTGACATCTCTCACATGATTTGCAAAAATTATAGGTATCTCTATGAATAGTGGGCCAAAAGAGCCCACTTTGAAGAACCTTCAAGGTGGTCTTCTTTGCACTAAAATGCCCACCATATGCAAGAGTGTGACAAAACACTAGAACACTTGGAATTTCACTCTCCGGAATGCATCTCCTCACAATTTGATCCGGACAATATCGGTATAAGACAGGGTCTTCCTAATAGTAATTTCGGATGTTGGCAAAGAAACGATTCTTTTCGTTCTTCGACCAAGAAGTTGGTAGCTTGCCTACTGCCAAATAATTCACAATGTCGGCAAACCAAGGCATTTTTCCATTAGAAATTTGAAAGTGTTGTTCATTCAGAAAAGAGTCACAGATTGGTAGACTAGGGAAAGGCTTTATTGATAACCTAGAAAGATGATCGGCAACCACATTTTCAGTGCCTTTCTTGTCCTTGATTTTAAAATCGAATTCATGAAGAAGCAAAATCCATCTAATTAGCTTAGGTTTTGTTTCCCTTTTTGTCAATAGATGTCTCAAGGCAGCATGATCAAAATAAACAACAACCTTGGACCCTAAGAGATATGAACGAAATTTATCAAGAGCATACACTACGGCAAGTAATTATTTCTCGGTAGTGGAGTAATTCAATTGAGCTCCCCTGAAAGTTTTACTTGCATAGTATATGGCACAAGGAAGCTTACCCACTCTTTGTCCCAAAACTGCCCCCATGGCATAATCAGAAGCATCACACATGATTTCAAATGGCAATGACCAATTGGGAGGTTGCATGATAGGAACAGATGATAATAATTCACGCAATTTATGAAAAGCGTCTAGGCATGCTTGGTCAAAGACAAAAAGAGTTTCCTTGGCAAGAAGGTTGCACAAGGGTTGAGCAATTTTGCTAAAGTCTTTGATAAAACGGCGGTAAAAGCCAGCATGACCTAGAAAGGAGCGAACCTCTCTCACCGTTGAAGGTGGAAGCAATTCAGAAATAAGCTCAACCTTCGCTTTATCTACCTCTATTCCTCTCTTTGAGATAACGTGACCCAAAACAATACCCTCTTGAACCATGAAATGGCTCTTTTCCCAGCTAAGTACAAGGTTAGTTTCACGACATCTCTTAAGCACTAGGTCTAAATTTTTGAGGCATGCATTAAATGAAGACCTAAAAATAGAAAAATCATCCATGAAAACCTCTACATACTCTTCCACCATATCCGAGAAAATTGACATTATACACATTTGGAAAGTGGCGGGTGCATTGCACAAACCAAAAGGCATTCGTCTATAAGCAAATGTGCCGATTGGACATGTAAAGGTGGTTTTCTCTTGGTCTAGTGGGTCGAGGGCTACTTGATTGTACCCCGAATAGCCATCAAGGAAGCAATAATATTGTTGCCCGGCCAATCTCTCTAGAATTTGATCAATGAATGGCAAGGGGAAGTGATCCTTCCTAGTGGCGACATTTAATTTACGGTAATTAATGTATACACGCCATGAATTGGTGGAACGCTTAGAGATTTCCTCACCCTTTGCATTTTCTACCACCATAATCCCTGATTTTTTGGGAACTACTTGAGTTGAACTCACCCATTTGCTGTCGGAGATTGGGTAAATGATTCCGACATCTAAGAGTTTGACAACTTCCTTCTTAACTACCTCCTTCATGTTTGGATTAAGTCTCCTTTGGGCATCCCTAAAGGTTTTACAGCATCTTCCATAAGTATGCGATGCATACAAATAGAAGGGTCAATTCCCTTAAGATCCGCCACACTCCATCCTATGGCTTCCTTATTTTCTTTAAGCACACTTAAGAGCACATCTTCTTGGTCTTTTTCAAGACTTGAAGAAATGATAACCGGAAGAGTCTCTTTTGGTCCTAAGAATGCATACTTGAGATTGGAAGGTAGAGTTTTAAGCTCAAGAATTGGTGGAAAGACTAAAGATGAGACCGGTGGAGTGTTAGAGAGCAGAGGAAGAGGTTCTATTAGAGTTTTCCAAGATAGAAAATCTAGGCTTACAACAGATTCCATGAGATTGCTTACTTCAGTCATTGATTTTTCATCATCAAATCCACAACTTCCATACATTTCAAAAAGACAAGAAGCAAGAAGATCATCGGATAAAAGAGATGAAAGACTATCCTCAATTGGTTGTTTCATTACCATCGTTGGAATTGATTCCTCAACAACCTCATCTAACACATCTACAAGGCAACACTCATCTTCATCTATGGGATGTCGACTTACATGGAAAACATTAAGTTTGATCATCATATTGCCAAAAGAGAGGTCCATAATCCTGGATCTACAATTAATTGTTGCATTTGCGGTGGCAAGGAATGGTCTTCCCAAGATGATTGGGATGTGGTTGGAGGGGTTAGCAACCGGTTCGGTATTAAGAACTACGAAATCAACCAAAAAGTAGAATTTATCCACCTTGACAAGAATGTCCTCAACCATGCCCCTACGTGTTTTGATGGATCTATTGGCCATTTGAAGCACCACCGAGGTTGGCTTCAATTCATTCAACCCTAATTGGACATATACAGAGTAAGGAATCAAATTGACACTTGCACCTAAAACAAGAAGAGCTCTACGAATTTCATGGGTTCCAATTACACAAGAAATAGTCGGAGCACCGGGATCTTTGAACTTAAGCGGAGTGTTTTGTTGAAGAATGGAACTCACTTACTCCGTGAGGAACACTTTTTTAGGGCTTGGTCCCTTGCTCTTCCTCTTTTGTGTGCAAAGATCTTTTAAGAATTTTGCATAAGGCGGAATTTGCTTAATGGCAACCAAAAGAGGAAGATTAATGTTGACTTGCTTAAAAACTTCCATCATGCCATGTGTTTTCCCTTCTTACCTCCCATAAGGCGAAGTTTCTTTTAAAGCACGCTTTTGGCTCACAAAACTTTGTAATTTGAGAGGATGACGGAGAAGATTGAGAATTCTGGTTAGGAACATTTTTATTCAAAGGAGTAGGAGTGGAATTGAGAATTGGATGGGTGACAACTTTAGGTTGTACCGATTCGCTATCTTCCTTTGGTAGTTCAACCCTATTGTCCACTTGCTTACCACTTCTCAAGGTGGTGATGGCTTGCGCTTGAGCTTGGGAAGAACACCCCGATGTAGGGTTTGCTTCCACACTAAATTGGGCTTTTGGATTCCTCTCGAGTTGACTAGGCAATTTCTTAATTTCTCTTGCATTCAATGCATTAGCTATAATCCCAATTTGGGATTCAAGCTTTGATATGGAGCAAGAGTGGGAATGCAACAAGTTGGTATCCTTCTCTAAGATACTCGAGGCCATCAAAACCTTGTCTTCAAATGTAGAATTACTAGAAAGTGCTTGAGGATAATGAAAGCCAACTTGGGAATTACACATTTGATAAGGTGACAGGTCATTCATCCTTTGATGATGGAAAGAAGAAGAGACGACCCCTTGAGAACCTCCATTTCTTTTATGAGGTGGAATGTATTTTCTTTGAAGATTTTTAGCTTGATAAGGGCTTTCATTCCACAATAGAACATATGTATTTAAATAAGGGTGAGCAAATGTAGCATTAACTTGTTCAAAGTGTTCATTAACAACATATCCATGGGGACAATTGAAAGTAGTATGCAAAACACTTGAACATGTCATGCAAGGCTCACAAAGATGAGTTGTATGATGAAAAGGAGACACATTGATAGCCGGTTTTTGATTCAACAAGAATTGATCAAGTTTTTGAGAAAGAGTTTTAACCTCGGCTACAATTTCCCTTGAACTTTCAATTTGACACATTGTTACACTTTTCTTCTTTTTATTAAAACCACGATTAAGCCGAGAAGTGTAATATTTGTGCAAATAATTTTCACTCATTTTTTCAAAGAGGTGCCAAATGTCACCTTTATGTTTTCCAAAATATGAACCTCCACATGAGGTATCAACTATGTCCTTTTGCATGTCGGATAGGCTTTCATAGAAGTATTGGACAACTTGCCATTTTAGAATACCATGGTGTGGACACTTTCTTAACAAGTCATTCAATCTCTCCCAAGCCTCATGCAACAGCTCTCCTTCCCTTTGAGAAAATTCTCTAATTGAAGCGTACATTACATTGGTCAAACTTACGGGGTAAATTTTTTTTAAAAACTCATTTTGCATTTGTGCCCAAGATGTTATTGAATTTACCCCTAAAGTATTGAACCAATGCTTTGCTTTATTTTTAAGTGTGAAAGGGAAGAGGAGTAATTTAAGAACTTCCTCCAGGACATCCATGTACCTCACGGTGGAACATAGTTCAAGAAATTCATTAAGATGCCTATATGGTTCCTCTTCATCCAAGCCATAAAAGAGTGGACACATTTGAATGGTCTCGGGCTTGATTTCATATTGATTAGCCTCAAAATTAGGCAACACAATGCAAGTAGGTGCATGGTATGCATGAAGATTATAATGATCACGAAGGACCATTGGAGGAATTGGAGCTTGAACTCAGGGGCCATGTTGATTAAGAGGTAGGTTTTGCAAGCACTCCTCCTTCACGACAAATCAACAATCAACAAACTCCTCCTTCACGACAAATCAACAATCAACAAACTTCATCCACATACAATGTTCCCATACTCCCATGCTTTGATAACAATGCAAAGAAAAGTAAATTGCCTCCACTCAGGCTCACGATTTATCTAAGAAATTAAAACAAGCCTCCACGCGGGCCGATGATTTAACTAAGGGATTGAGTAAGAAAAAGCTCACAAAGGTCCTTTAGCACTTCAACTCCAAATTTATAGCTTAGCTTAGCAATTTTTTAAATTTTTAGCATTTTTCCTTGCTTGCTTAGCTCCTTTGCTTGGATGCTCCTTTGTTTGCCTACTAGCTCAATGCTCCTTGTCAAAGATGAACAAACACAATAAGTAATCTAAAGAAAAATAAAAACAAAGTAAAAATACGATCAAAAGAGTACTAATTCCTAATTGATTCCACAAATACAACGTTGCCTAATCCCCGGCAATGGCACCAAAATTTGACTAGATGGTTGTTCTTATACGCCAAATTGATGTAGTGAATGTGCGGTTCAAGAAAAGCCTTTTGGGTCAGTTTTAAATTTATAAAAACCACTACCAACATTACTACTAAAGTAGCAAGAGTGAGTAGGGATCGTCCTAAGGGATTGGAGTCGTACTTAGTTGTGGAATAGTAATTAGGGTTAGTAGGTCGAGTGATCAAACAAATGGTTGGTTGATTGATTAGACTAGAGAGCAACTAAATTAAACTAAGTAATTGAATGCAAATAAGAGTAAGTAAGAGAGAGAGAAATCTTGGGGTTTAGAGGTCACCACCAAGCAATACTTTTCTACACCCTTAACAAGTGACTAATAAGGGTAATGTGTGTTGCAATATTGATGTGTGTGTGTGTTTGGTTGATTCAATTAGCAAGGGTGACCAATTAAGCATACATTGTCTAATCAACATGTGAAAAGCACAATATATCTAGCAATTAAGTATATATTGTCTAAATAGCATGTGAAAAACACAATATATCTAGTAAGTCATAAATCCTTTTATTAAGCTTATAAGCCAAACACACCATAAGGTTAGAGACATATGCTACTTGCATTCAAAAGTATGGAACATCAAACAACAAACATGGATTGTCCTCCCATCTAACAACTATGCTACCATTACACTACAATTAAGCTAATGACATGAAATTAAACTATGCTAAGGGAGAGGCATAATCCATCAAGAAATGAGCATGGACCATCTAGAGAATCACAAGAGCATTCGTTTAAGCACAATGTTTGGACAATCTCTAGATCTATAGCATTAATACACATAGACATGCATCAATAACATAAGAAATAGAGACAAACACATGAACATCTATTCTAGCATACATAGACATATGAATAGAATGAAATGATCAATTAGAAGCATTAAACCACATAAATCATTGAATAAACAAGATCTATCTATATAAAAGTGCAAAAACATGTATTACAACACTAATCTCTCAATAATACACAAGGTTAAGATATAGAAAGCATGCTTGGGGCTAACTCAAGCCCCAAGAGGATGTCTAGCCACTCATGGTGATTGTGATACCCCTCGGATCCGAGACGCGGGTTGATCAGGTCCGAGCCCAAACCCGAGGGATATCAAACGATTAAAGTGTTTTATAACGAACGCGGAGTACAAAATGAATTAAGAAATAAAATTAAATAACTGGAAGAAACTAAATTAATAAACCTTGAATTATAAATATTTTAAATCCAATAATCCAAACCGCCAATCCATACAACTAGGGAATCCTTCTAGAGGACCCCTAATAAAAATCTCGAACTGGAAATAAAACATAAAGCTAAACGTAGAGAGTGGTCCTACATAGTCGGTGGAATGGAAGTCTGTATCTGCTCTGCACGATCAACCTCTAATTCTGGAACTGCCGAGCACCTGAAAAATAAAGGAGTGGGTCAGGCCCACATGCAAGTCCTGATCTACTACAATCTACACAGTAATCCGATACACAGATACATCCTGGGAAGACTCAACGACATCTAGAGTAGTCCATATATGTATATAGTACACATTATAGGATGCTCGCTAGTCTAGTAGGTCTGTCTCAGCCTGAATAGAAGGCAATATGCAAATACGCACCCTAAGGTAGGCATGAGTACCTAGACCTACCAGGGAACAACACATATGTCCAGTTATCCATCTTGGGCAATATACGCGCCCTAACCATGGTCATGAGACTTAAGCTCATAACACGGCACCATATAATATATATATATATAAAGTCCGAACTCCTAATACAAGCTATCAACCATCTGTATAGTGGTTTGATATATGTATAACACTCCATCCTGAAACCATAGTAGGTCATTCAATTATTTTATTGACATGACACAAGTAGGAGATGGACTTAACCTTTATGGTTAATCCATATCTTAATCCAAATTAGGTAGGACTTAGCATTTTGAACTAATTCATTCCCAATATAGGTAGGTCTTAGTGTTTTGAACTAAGCCATTCCTAATACGACACCGTCCCATACCGGTTCATATATATCCATATAAGTATGACTTAACCTTTTTATGGTTAATCCAACTCATTCCAAATTAAGTAGGATTTAGTGCTTGAACTAATCCATACCTAGTATGTCACCGTCCCATACCGATACATACAATCCTCTAGTTAACATAGTTGACAAAACAGTATTTGATACAAACCAACCATACTCCAGTATAAGCATACATAATAATCTAACAGGTGTAGGATCGAATTATGCACTCAATATAAGGTTTAGAAGTCCTAAACCAACCCTTTAAACTGATAAAGAATAACTGATCATTTAACTCCTCCGAAATGCGTAGTTAATAAAACCACACTATATAATCAACATCCATTCTCTAAAGTATGCATCAATATATATATATACATACATAACAATGTAAGGTAATCACAACAGAACCTAAATATCATGCTCCAATAAATTTAAATAGCTAGAATTAGTCATAGCATTTAAATTCTCATGAAATCCATAAATTGATAAAATTAACAGAATGTATATATCAATTTATTTTAAATCAAGCACAAATGATTTCAAGAACCTACCATATTTATAAATCTGTTTAAATATAGTTAAACAGAAATAAATTATATCCCACAGAAATCCAAGTTCCAGAAATAAATTTAAGTATTCAAAACCGTGCGCAACCTTCGAATTTTCCATAAGTTCATCCTGATTCTTTTCTTAGTCCAGTTGAGAATTAATGTTTTCCAAAGTATTATAGGTATTTTACAGTCTCAAACCACATTTAAAACAGTTTAAAAACCATGCCAATACACTGTATAGTCTAAACCCACGCCCAAACAACATACTGTATGTAAAACTAGGCAAAGCAAGCTCCAAAATTTGAGAGCCTGCTCTATTTAAAGTGAGAGCCGGCTCTAGGCTCCAAAAGCTGGCTCTAAGGCTGCAAGAGCCGGCTCCCCACCCTTTGGGAGCCGGCTCTAACAGTAGGAAGAGCCTGCTCTTCCTCCCTTAGATGCCGTCGTCCGTTTCTGCGTCTTCTTCTCCAACTCCGATGATTAACAGAGCCTCTGTTGTGTTTTAAAATCCTTATTCTAGGTTCAAACTCAGTCCTAGGTACATCTTAAACCACTGACATCCCACCATAACATGTATTGAACACAACCTTCTGTAGCAATGACTACAGATTCTCAGTTAAAAACTTAAGCGATTCAAAACAGATTTATTCAGTGAAGTTGAAGACTATTTTTAATACTTGATTCAGGGTTCAATCTTAGGCCCAGATTAATTACAAGTCATCAATACATAACCATGATCTCAATTTTAATCAAAGCTTAAACGCAACCACTGAGAAGAACAAAATAACAAAAACATCAAGGATTATGCAATTCACTTATTTCAACGAGATTTATATAATTCATATATGCATACAAGACTTGATATAATATCTATTTAATCCGTTTTTAGCCTTTAATTAATCCCTGGAATCTAACTAGGCATGCACAGAACACGAATTAAAGGGAAAGAGAATAACAGAGACTTGCCTCTAATTTCCGGTTAGAAAACTGAAACTGTCGTCTCTAAGTTTTCCGTCAACATTGTCAACTATTGTTCTACACCTCCGGCACTCTTGGTTCAACCCAGAAGCACTCCGTTACAACCTCCTTGAACCTCTCTACAAGCTCTCAAGTTTCCACTCTCTGCTTCTCTGTGTCTCTTTATCTCACTGTATACGTGAATAGGGTTTTGTTTGTAACCCTAAACATACGTATAATGCAATATATATAGGGCGTCATTAAAACCCTAAGTCTAATACACCAACCCTAAGTCGGCTACAACGTGAACATATAGGAAAATACAAACCTAATTAAACCAATTAACCTATTTAATTATTTTTAAACAATTACAATAATTACAATAAAACAATTTAATCAGTTAATCAAATAAAATACAATTTAACCAATTAACTAAATAAAAATACAATTAATTAAATAAAAATGCACACAAATAATTAAATTAACAGCAATTAATCAATTAATCAAATAAAAACACAATTTAAACAATTAATTAAATTTCAGGACTGTCCTTTAAATATTAGGGGTATTACATTCTTCCCCCCTAACAAAAGGAATTATGTCCTCGGAATTCGCTCTTACCTTCTTCCCATAATTTAGGAAACTGTGAGTGAATGACATCCTCCCGTTCCCATGTGGACTCAGCCTCATTGTGATGACTCCACCGAACACGCACCAAAGGGATAACCTTATTACGAAGGATTTGATCCCGACGGTCAACGATACGACATAGTGGCTCTAAATATGTTGCATTCGGCTGCAACTCAATCTCCCCAACCTCCGTCCAACAAACAGGCGATAGACACGGTCGACCGTATAATGCCTCAAATGGTGCCATACCAATAGTCTTCTGGAAACTATTGTTATACGCAAACTCCACAAGTGGCAAGTAATCCTCCCAGTGCCCTTTGAAATCGAGAACACACGATCGAAGTATATCTTCCATGATCTGATTCACTCTCTCAATCTCCGTCAGTCCCAACGTAGTAAAATGGTACTTCCCCAGCAGCTAGCTCTGCAAATTTGTCGATACACTGTTGATCGGTGAGTTGTGCTTGCAAAACCTTGCGAATGATGGAAGGTGTAACCACCCTGCAAGCTCTAAAAGTATCCGACAACACATCCACCTTCTCCAAAGCATTCCACTCGGTGGTGAATACAACAGAAAGACTACCAACAGGTCAGCGACTGAGTGCATCTGCCACCACACTCGCTTTCCCTGGATGATACTGTAAAGAAAAATGATAGTCCTTTACAAACTCCAATCATCTGCGCTGTCTCATATTTAGCTCTCGCTGAGTGAACAAGTACTGCAAACTCTTGTGATCGCTAAATAACCTGAAGGACTCCCCCAACAGATAATGCCCCCAGCTGCTAACTCCAAATGATGTGTTGGATAATTAAGCTCGTGAGGCTTAAGCTTCTGAGATCCATACGAAATCGGTCGCTCCTCCCGCATCAAAACACATCCAAGACCCTGTAATGAAGCATCCGTGTAGACCAGATACTCTATCCCGCTCTGTGGGATAGACAAAATCGGTGCAGTAGTCAACTTAGTCTTCAGCTCATCAAAAGCTTTCTGACAATATTCATCCCACACGAACCGTACACCCTACTTAATTAGATGAGTGAGTGGTCCTGCTATCTTTGAGAACCCCTGGATAAACCTCTTGTAATATCCTGCTAAACCGAGGAAACTTTAAATCTCGATAGGTGAAGTAGGCTGTCCCCCACTCAACCACTGCTGAAACCTTGGCTGGTTTCACCGCTATTTCCCTTTCTGACACCACGTGACCTAGAAACTTCACCTCCCACTGCCAAAATTCACACTTCTAGAACTTGGCATACAACTGGTGTTTACGAAGCGTCTGCAAAACTATCCGTAGATGTCTAGCATGATCGTCCTCAGACCTAGAATAGATCAAGATATCATCAACGAAAATAATGACAAACTGATCCAAATAGGCTTTGAAGACCTGGTTCATCAAATCCATGAAGACCGCCGGTGCATTAGTCAACCCGAACGGTATCACTCGAAGCTCATAAGATCTATATCTAGTGAGAAACGCTGTCCTCGAAACATCCTACTCCCTAACCTGAAGTTGATGACATTCAAACCACAGATCAATCTTAGAGAAATAGGTGACTCCCTTCAAGTGATCAAACAGGTCATCAATCCTGGGTAACGGATACTGGGTAGGAATAGTAACCTTGTTCAACTCCCTGTAATTTATACATAAACGGAGCAAACCATCCTTCTTCTTCACAAATAGCACTAGTGCTCCCCAAGGTGAAGTACTCCTGCGAATGAAACCCTGGCTGAATAGCTGCTGAATCTGATCCCTCAGCTCTCGCATCTCCACCGGTGCCATCCCATACGGTGCTCTAGCAATAGGCGTAGTGCCAGGAGCAAAGTCTATCACAAAGTCAATCTTGCGACTAGTCGATAACCCTAGAATCTCCTGAAATACATCCGAGAAATCCTATACAATTGGTATGTTGTCCAATGATACAGTAGTTCCCCCTTCCGTTTCCTCCTCCACATAGATCAAATAAGTGTTATTGACCCCGCTAGAATGTGGCATAGCGACGACATACAATATCCTGACTAGGTATGGTGAACACAATAGACCTTTCCAAAACAAATAGCTTGAGCATGGCAGTGATAACCAATCCATCTCAAGTATCACGTCATACGTGTGCATGTCCAGAACCAAAAGATTTGCTAGAAATCTGAGTCTACCAATATCTAGTATCACAGGCCCATCTCTCTCGTGAGAAATGGTAGTATTGCCCAACGGGGTAAAAATATCTTGAGGTCTATTGCATATGTATGTCCCTAACCAATCCATGAAAATTCCCCTATTTCCAAATACTCCGTAGAGCAAAATACAAAAGGTAAAACGAAATGCTCCGCAATCGTCCTATTTTTAGATTATTGTTTTATCCTGGGAATTCCTCATTTTAAACCAAACCTAACATAATGATTTACACAAGTTCTCTTATAAACTTCTTGGTAGTCATCCTGTCTCCACACCATGTATTTACAAGTAAAAAGTTATTGGCCTGTCCAACCAATCACTCTACTGCGATAACCATTTATTAGCGCATCATACACATACCAATATAGTTTAAGAAAACCATATGTGTATAGAACACAAAAAAAAAAAAAAAAAAAAAAAAAAAAAAAAAAAAAACACCATCACACAACACAATAAGGATAGTCAAAACCGCTAGTTCACTTTATTAAAACATCTTTGGATCATAAACCTCCAAAAGAAAATTGAAAAATATCCTTTAATAAAATACCAATGTATGTGATCAAATCCATACCACTTTATTAAAATCTCCATTACTACTAGCAATAATTATTACTCTACACAGAGCCTTTCTCCTTGTCATCCGGTACACTCCTGCTTGGACGGCCCGATATCATCCCCGTCTAGGGCACTGCCTAGTAGTGTGGCTGTACTCTCCACAAGCATAGCAAGTACCCCTAAAAGTACCGAATGGCTTCCTCTGCTGGTTAGCCTGTGGCTGATTTCTTCCTACAGGTGGTCCCCCATCTTGTTGTCTCTAAGTTAACCCAGGACATTAGTTGGATGTATGCCCATCCTCTCCGCAGCCAAAACAATGAACTTGAACCGCAGTCTGCACCACTGGTTCTGCTTCGAGTGTCCGCTGTACGGGTGACTGATTCTGAAATGTAGTTGCTACACCTGCAGCTACAGCCTGAGCAATGATATACACTAACTGAGGAGAAAACTTTGGATTATTGCCGTGACTGTAGCCCCGGTCCTGAGACCCCTGAGTCTGTTATACATCTTCCTGCTTAGTATGCAACTGACCTCTTTCCCCCAGCTCTTTTTCTTGAAACTTAGGCAGTTGCTACTCTTTCTCACTTCGCTGACATCGTAGGAGATATTGTTGCCTACGTGTCGCTCTCCTTTCCTTCCTAGTTCCTCGCATGATCTGTCCGTTTCTAGCGTTAACCATCTATTAACACGGAAAGACAGACATCAGTACCATTTCTAAATGACCCGTAAGGAATACAATGAATCCTAAACTTAAGCTCTAATCAAGAGAAAACGTTATGCGGAAGTCTTAATACGAAACACCCTAGAGACACTTGAACCTGGAGTGCTCTGATACTAACTGTGATACCCCTCGGATCCGAGACGCGGGTTGATCAGGCCCGAGTCCAAACCTGTAATACCCATAATTTCAAAAGGATAGTCCTGGTTTTTCATTTATTGATTTAATTGCATTTTATTTGTTTAATTGATTTAATTGTATTTTTATTTAATTAATTATTTAATTGTGTGTGTTATTTGTTTTGTTTTCATTAGCTGATTTATTTGAACTTTATTTCAAAGGTTGTTTGAATGAATTGGCATTTTGATTATTTTGGTTTGTTAATTAATTGTATTGTAAATTATTTGTTTTATTGAATTTAATTAAATTACTGTTTATCGTAGGGTTTTATTTTTTTTTAGGGTTTCACGTTTTTGACAGAGGTAGAGTATAACAGTATTTGTGTTTCCTTCTTATATAGAAATTTTGGATTAGGGTTTTAGTTTAAAACCTATAAATATATTATTAAGACAACTTAGGGTTTTAAAAAGTCTTTATACCACTCCTAGTCACGTATCAAAGACAAGAAAGAAACACAGAGAGAAAACAAAGACGTGAGAGAAACAGAGCAAGGCTTGAGGGGAATTTTACAGAAAGGATCAAGGAGGTTGAGTAAGGATTAGAGATGGAGTTATAGGAAGCTTGATGGCATTCAGAATTGCCGGAAAACTTAGAGACGACGCCGAGATTTCATAACTGAAATCACAGGCAAGTTCTTCTCTTTCTCCTTCTCTTTGGCTAGTGTTCTGTGCACCTAGATAATCTTTAGGGTTTAATCAATCAGTAACTAGAATTTACCTGTTTAACTTATGCTATATTGATGATCTGTGGTGTTGAAAATAAATCTGTTGCAGTGCATACAAGTTTCGTTCCAGTTTTCTGTCCTGCAAGCATGTTGTTTCTGTTATAACTTTAGTCTCTGTATTTGATTGCAACTACTATAAACAAAATATAGGAACAATACTGGGGTTATATAAAACTCATAGGGTTGTTATTATTCTGTTTTAAATATGTGTTGCAATTTGTTCTGTTTCAATTTGTCAAATAGTTTCAGATTTGTTCCTATCGCATGTTAGTTCGGTAGCAAAATTTAATCTCTGTGATTGGGTCTAATGGTTGTTATCAAACCTTTGGGATGTTCTTGGGTGTTAATAAGATACTTAAGATCAGTTTAAGAAACCAAACAGAAGGGTTGCAGTTGGCCGGAGTTGGAACAGAGGTCAGAACAAAGCTGAAACAGAAAAGAAGCTCACAGGGGGAGAGAGAGCCGGCTCTGGAATGCCAAGAGCCGGCTCCCACCTGTTAGAGCCGGCTCCAAGGCGTGGTAGAGCCGGCTCTATGTCACCTTGAGCCTGCTCTACTTTTCTAGAGCAGGCTCTTTCTTTGTTTTGTGCTTAAAAGTGACTTTCAGTCACTGTTTGGGCATTCTGGGTTATTAATCAGTTTTAAAATTTTAATTGGGTGTTAAATAATAACTTTAACATGTAACTAAGGTCTTGAATTGCATAAATTTACCCCTTAGTTTTAAATGGAATTAACAGTACGCTATTCGACAACTTTGCGTACAGTTAACGGCTGAAAGGAGATTTATTAGTTAATTTTAATTTGATGGTATAGGTTGCTATAAAATGATTTTAAATTTATTGTAGATGCACGATGAAGTCTTTTAAAGTAATATATTGGACTTATGGCATAGTGGGGGCTCTGTGCTAAAGGATACAACACAATATAAGTATATGACTCAGTACTTTGTTACCGGATGGAGGGAACTAGATCGCTTAGATTAATGTAGCGATTTATTGGACTATAATATTATTGTAGAACTAATTTTAAATACATGATAGGGTCCTTGTTTTATTAAATTTGAACTATGCATGTGTTGGATGTTAATTGTTAGAATAGTTAATTCTTCGATGCAATTACATGGATTACTACTGGATTTTAATTGCTAGATTGTTAAGATTCCTTCTGCAATTATTTGGATGGTGGTTTTTGGTCTGTAAATTATTGAACTATTATATATGTTGTAATTTACATGGATATGGAGGATTGTATGTACCGGTATGGGACGGTGACATACTAGGGACGGTTTAGCTCAAAACGCATAAACCTAACCTAATGGATTAATGGAATGGATTGAAAGATATCAAATCCTAATTGTGACTCAGTCAGATCAGCTGTAACCATGTTGGATGACTTCCTAGATTAACGGATGGTAGTTAAGTCATATCAACTGAATAAGTTGAGTGACTAACTAGTTGGTTCATTGTATGTCAGTTTAATAAATAGTTGAATTACATACCCTGGATTTGGACGGACTTTATATATATGTTTATGGTACCACGAGTTGAGCTTGAGTCTCAGACTCGTTGGTTAGGGTGCGTATATGCGGTGGATGCGTAGTTGGTTATAATAGGTTGAGGTGTACCCTGTTTGGTCTAGGTACTCATGCCCACCTTTGGGTGCGTATTCACATGTTGCCTTTTATTCAGGTTGAGACCCCTATTATAGACTAGTGAATGTCCCTTAGTGTGGATATATTTATACGTATGGACTAGATAGATATTGTGAGGTGTCTACGGTGTATCTGCGTATCGGGTCACTGTATGGATTGCAGTTAGATTAGAACTTGCTCGTGGGTCTGACCCACTCCTTTATTATTCTTTTCAGGTACAGGACGGTTCCAGCCTTAGAGCTTTACCGTGCTTGTCGAGGACAGTCCCACATTCATCTGATTACGTAGGACTTCTCTCGATGTTTCTAGCATTATCTATTTTCAGTTTTCAGTTTCAGTTGAACTTTTGGTTAGGGGTCCACCAGTGGATTCCCAAGTTGTAACCTTGAAGTTTTGGAGGATTGGAGTTTTATTTTTCAGTTATGCATGGAGGGTTTTTTTTTAATTAAATGTTCTTTTAGTTTTATTCCATCTTTATTATTTCATTTTGTCATCTGTGTTCGCTTTAAAATACTTTACTTGTTTGATATTCCCTCGGGTTTGGGCCTGGACCTGATCAACCCGTATCTCGGATCTGAGGGGTATCACAGTTGGTATCAGAGCACTCCAGGTTCAAGTGTCTCTAGGACGTTTCATATTAAGACTTCCGCGTAACGTTTTTTTTATATAGAGCTTATGTTTAGGATTCGTTGAATTCTTTTACGGTTCGTTTAAACTCGTACCGATGTCTGTCTTTCTATGTTAACAGCATGGTTAACACTGGAAGAGGACAGAACATGAACAGTCGACAAAGGAGAGCGGCACGTAGACAGCAGGAACGTCTACAACGTCGGCAAATGGAAGAAGAACAGCAAATGCCAGGGTTTCAGGAGGAGTAGGAGGAAGTTCAACATACTCAGGGTCGGGTCAGAGATCCAGAGATTCCTCCACACCTCAATAACCTTGTTGCTCGAGCTATAGAGGCTGGGGTAACAGCTGCACTTAGGAACCAACCACAGGTTCAGCAGGCACCTGTACCAACACCAGTGGTTCAGACGGATTCTTGGGGAAAGGCTAGGAGCTCTTTCACAAAGGGGAGTCCACCTGTGTTCTCAGGCTCCACCGATGCGAGAGCAGCTCACCAGTGGAAACAGGATATTAAGCGTCATCTTCGTTTGGTTCAGTGCACGGAGATTCTAAAGCAGATGCTTGCTACTTTCAGGCTAGTTGGGGATGCACTACAGTGGTGGGAGTCAGTTACCACCCCAGAGGAGAGGATGACATTGACTTATGATGAGTTCAGTGTTCGCTTTGACGAGAAATATTTTCCCTATGCAGTCAGGGCAGCTATGAAGACCGAGTTTCTAAATCTGCAGCAGGGAAACATGACAGTGGTGGAGTATGAGCAGCAGTTCACCCGTTTGTCTCTCTTTGCACCGAAAGAGGTGGATACAGAGGAGAAGAAGCGTAACAGTTTCGTCAAGGGATTGATGTGGTCTATCAAGAGAGCTATTACAGGTAATCCAGCCTATACTACCTATGCTCAGGTGGTAGACGCCACTCTACAACAGTATCAGTTGACTGTGGACATCAGACAGGCTCGTGGTGAGAAGCGGGGTGATAAAGACTCTACTAATCAGTCAGCTGAAAAGGGGAACGGCAATGGTCACCGGCAGAATGACAAAGGCAAGTTCCAGGGACAACAGCCTTGGAAGAAGCACAAGGGTGGTTCAGATGCTCACCGGAATGGGGCACCTATTCAGAGGCAACAGAATGGGGGACCACAGGCAGGACAGGGTCAGCCATAGGCTAACCGACAGAGGAGGCCATTTGGAACTTTCCAGGGTAGTTGTTACACTTGTGGAGAGTATGGTCATACCACCAGGTAGTGTCCTAAAGCAGGACAGGGACAGGGACAGTATGTGCAGCAGGGATAGTGGGCACCAGTGCCTCTACCAGCTCCACAGGTTCCACGGATTTAGGGATAGACACATCTGGCTTTACCGGCACCGCCGCAAACTCAGGGACAGGCACCACAGCAGTTACACTATGGCAAGGTGTATAACCCCATGCCACAGGATGTTCAGGCACCTCAGACTATTGAGGGTAAGTTTCCTATTCATGGTTTGCATGGACGTGTTTTATTTGATACAGGTGCTACACACTTATTTGTAGCTAGGACTTTTGTTACTTTATCTAGGATGAGGACGAGGGTATGCACTAGACCTCAGGGTATTTCTACACCATTGGGTGATACAGCTATTATACATGAGAGTGATGGGCCTGTGACATTAGATATTGGCAGACTCAGATTTCTAGCCAATCTACTGGTCCTGGACATGCACACTTATGATGTGATACTTGGGATGGATTGGTTGTCTCACTACCATGCCCAAGTTGATTGTTTTGATAGATCTATTATTTTTACCATACCTGGTCAGGATATGTATGTAGTAGCTATGCCATATTCTAAAGGGGGCGGTAGCACCTATTTGTTCCATGTGGAGGAGGAAAATGAGGAGGGGATTACTGTGCCATTGGATAACATACCGATTGTACAGGATTTTTCGGATGTATTTTAGGATATTCTAGGGTTGCCCTTGATTTTGTGATAGACTTAGCTCCAGGCACTGCGCCTATTGCTAGGGCACCCTATAGGATGGCACCGGTGGAGATGAGAGAGTTGAGGGATCAGATTCAGCAGTTACTCAGCCAGGGTTTTATTCGTAGGAGTACATCACCTTGGGGAGCACCGGTGCTATTTGTGAAAAAGAAGGATGGTTCGCTTCGTCTGTGTATTGATTACAGGGAGTTGAACAAGGTTACGATTCGTAACAAGTATCCTTTGCCCAGGATTGATGACTTGTTTGATCAGTTAAGGGGAGCCACATACTTCTCCAAGATTGATCTGCGTTCTGGGTATCATCAGCTGAGGGTTAGGGAGCAAGATGTTCCTAAGACAGCATTTCTCATGAGATATGGTTTTTATGAGTTTCGTGTTATGCCGTTTGGGACGACTAATGCACCTGCAGTATTCATGGACTTAATAAATAGAGTCTTCCGGGCTTATTTGGATCAATTTGTTATTGTCTTTATTGATGACATCTTGATCTATTCTTGGTCGGAGGACGATCATGCTAGACATCTTCGCATAGTCTTGTAGACGCTTCGTGAGCACCAGTTATATGCCAAGTTTGAGAAGTGTGAATTTTGGCAGCGGGAGGTGAAATTTCTAGGTCACGTGGTGTCAGAAAAGGGGATAGCAGTGGATCCGGCCAAGGTTTCAGCGGTGGTTGAGTGGGGACAGCCTACATCACCTACTGAGATTCGGAGTTTTCTCGGTCTGGCAGGATATTACAGGAGATTCATCCAGGGGTTCTCCAAGATAGCAGGACCACTCACTCATCTGACCAAGAAGGGTGTACAGCTCGTGTGGGATGAACACTGTCAGCGAGCTTTTGATGAGCTGAAAAGGAAGCTGACTTCTGCACCGGTTCTGGCTACTTCGCAGAGCGGGATAGAGTATTTTGTTTACACGGATGCCTCGTTGCAAGGTCTTGGATGTGTATTGATGCAGGAGGAGCGACCGATTTTTTATAGATCTCAGAAAATTAAGCCTCATGAGCTTAATTATCCAACACATGATTTGGAGTTAGCAGCAGTGGTCTTTGCCTTGCGTATTTGGAGGCATTATCTGTTGGGTGAGTCCTTCTGATTATTCAGTGATCACAAGAGTCTGCAGTACTTGTTCACTCAGCGGGAGCTGAATATGAGACAGTGCAGGTGGTTGGAGTTTGTAAAAGACTATCATTTTTCTATACAGTACCATCCAGGGAAAGCGAATGTAGTGGCGGATGCACTCAGTCGCCGACCTATTGGTAGTCTTTCTGCTCTATTCACTACTAAGTGGAATGCTTTGAAGAATGTAGATGAGTTGTCGGACGCTTTTATGGCTTGCATGGTGGTTACACCTTCCATCATTCGCAAGGTTTTACAAGCACAACTCACCGATCAGCAGTGTGTCGACAAGGTCGCAGAAATAGCTTCTGGAGAGGTTCCATTCTACCATGTTGGGGCTGATGGAGGTTTAAGGTACAAGGGACGGTTAGTGGTACCTTCTACTGATAATTTGAGGAAGGATGTGATCACTGAGACTCACCACTCTGAGTTCTCTGTTCATCCAAGAGGCGATAAGATGTATCAAGATATGAAGCGGCAGTTTTGGTGGGCAGGTATGAAGAGGGACATTGCTCTTTTTGATTCTCAGTGTAGTACTTGTCAGATGGTTAAGATTGATTATCAGAGGCCGCCAGGAGCTCTACAGCCACTACCAATTCCGGAGTGGAAATGGGAGAGCATATCTATGGATTTTGTGGAAGGGTTGCCAAATTCTTTCAAGAGGCATAATTCCATATGGGTCATTGTGGATAGGTTGACCAAGTCAGCTCATTTCTTGCCTATTTGCACTGACTACACTTCGGAGCAGTTAGCGAGGCTTTACATTTCAGAGATTGTAAAGCTACATGGCATTCCATTGTCTATTATATCGGACAGGGATTCGAGCTTTGTATCTGGATTTTGGAAGAGTTTTCAGCAGGCTTTAGGTACGGAGTTACACCTTAGTACTGCTTATCATCCTCAGACTGACGAACAGACTGAGAGGGTGAATCAGATTATGAAAGATATGCTTTAGTCGTGTGTTCTGGATTTCAAGGGCCACTGGGAGGAATATTTGCCACTGGTGGAGTTTGCTTATAAAAATAGTTTCCAGAAGACTACTGGGATGGCACCTGTTGAGGCGTTATACGGTCGACCGTGTCGATCACCTGTTTGTTGGATGGAGGTTGGAGAGAATCGATTCTTAGGTCCTGAGTTCATCAAGGATACCTCTGAAAAGATTGCTCTTATTCGAGATCGCATGCGTACTGCCCAAAGTAGGCAGAAGAGCTATGCTGATCGTCGCACTCGTGCTTTGGAGTTTCGGGTTGGGGATCAGGTTCTTCTCAAAGTATCTCCTATGAAGGGTGTTATGCGCTTTGGGAAGAAAGGGAAGTTATCTCCGCGGTTTGTCGGTCCATTCATGATTACGGATCGAGTTGGAGTTGTTGCGTATCGGTTGGCACTGTCGGATAATTTGGACCGCGTACACAACGTGTTCCATGTGTCCATGTTGCGGAAATTTCTGCGAGATGAGGATCGGTATCAGCATATCGATGTTGGGGAAATTGAGTTGCAGTCGGATACAACTTATCTGGAACCACCGTGTCGTATTGTCGATCGTCGGGATTAGATCCTTCGTAATAAGGTGATTCCTTTGGTGCATGTTCAGTGGAGTCATCACAATGAGGCTGAGTCCACTTAGGAACGGGAGGATGTCATTCGCTCACAGTTTCCTGGAATATTAGAAGAAGGTACAAGCGAATTCCGAGGACGGAATTCCTTTTGTTAGGGGGGAAGAATGTAATACCCCTAATTTCAAAAGGATAGTCCTGGTATTTCATTTATTTATTTAATTGCATTTTATTTGTTTAATTGATTTAATTGCATTTTTATTTAATTAATTGTTTAATTGTGTGTGTTATTTGTTTTGTTTTCATTAGCTGATTTATTTGAACTTTATTTCAAAGGTTGTTTGAATGAATTGGCATTTTGATTATTTTGGTTTGTTAATTAATTGTATTGTAAATTATTTGTTTTATTGAATTTAATTAAATTACTGTTTATCGTAGGGTTTTATTTTTTTTTAGGGTTTCACGTTTTTGACTGAGGTAAAGTATAACGGTATTTGTGTTTCCTTCTTGTATAGAAATTTTGGATTAGGGTTTTAGTTTAAAACCTATAAATATATTATTAAGACAACTTAGGGTTTTAAAAAGTCTTTATACCACTCCTAGTCACGTATCAAAGACAAGAAAGAAACACAGAGAGAAAACAGAGACGTGAGAGAAACAGAGCAAGGCTTGAGGGGAATTTTACAGAAAGGATTAAGGAGGTTGAGTAAGGATTAGAGACGGAGTTATAGGAAGCTCGACGGCATTCAGAATTGCCGGAAAACTTAGAGACGACGCCGAGATTTCATAACTGAAATCATAGGCAAGTTCTTCTCTTTCTCCTTCTCTTTGGCTCGTGTTCTGTGCACCTAGATAATCTTTAGGGTTTAATCAATCAGTAACTGGAATTTACCTATTTAACTTATGCTATATTGATGATCTGTGGTGTTGAAAATAAATCTGTTGCAGTGCATACAAGTTTCGTTCCAGTTTTCTGTCCTGCAAGCATGTTGTTTCTGTTATAACTTTAGTCTCTGTATTTGATTGCAACTACTATAAACAAAATATAGGAACAATACTGGGGTTATATAAAACTCATAGGGTTGTTATTATTCTGTTTTAAATATGTGTTGCAATTTGTTCTGTTTCAATTTGTCAAATAGTTTCAGATTTGTTCCTATCGCATGTTAGTTCGGTAGCAAAATTTAATCTCTGTGATTGGGTCTAATGGTTGTTATCAAACCTTTGGGATGTTCTTGGGTGTTAATAAGATACTTAAGATCAGTTTAAGAAACCAAACAGAAAGGTTGCAGTTGGCCGGAGTTGGAACAGAGGTCAGAACAAAGCTGAAACGGCGAAGAAGCTCATAGGGGGAGATAGAGCCGGCTTTGGAATGCCAAGAGACGGCTCCCACCTGTTAGAGCCTGCTCCAAGGTGTGGTAGAGCCGGCTCTATGTCACCTTGAGCCTGTTCTACTTTTCTAGAGCAGGCTCTTTCTTTGTTTTGTGCGTAAAAGTGACTTTCAGTCACTGTTTGGGCATTCTGGGTTATTAATCAGTTTTAAAATTTTAATTGGGTGTTAAATAATAACTTTAACATGTAACTAAGGTCTTGAATTGCATAAATTTACCCCTTAGTTTTAAATGGAATTAACAGTACGCTATTTGACAACTTTGCGTACAGTTAACGGCTGAAAGGAGATTTGTTGGTTAATTTTAATCTGATGGTTTAGGGTGCTATAAAATGATTTTAAATTTATTGTAGATGCACGATGAAGTATTTTAAAGTAATATATTGGACTTGTGGCATAGTGGGGGCTCTGTGCTAAAGGATACAACAAAATATAAGTATATGACTTAGTACTTTGTTACCGGATGGAGGGAACTAGATCGCTTAGATTAATGTAGCGATTTATTGGAATATAATATTATTATAGAACTAATTTTAAATACATGATAGGGTCCTTGTTTTATTAAATTTGAACTATGCATGTGTTGGATGTTAATTGTTAGAATAGTTAATTCTTCGATGCAATTACATGGATTACTACTGGATTTTAATTGCTAGATTGTTAAGATTCCTTCTGCATTTATTTGGATGGTTGTTTTTGGTCTGTAAATTATTGAACTATTATATATGTTGTAATTTACATGGATATAGAGGATTGTATGTACCGGTATGGGACGGTGACATACTAGGGACGGTTTAGCTCAAAACGCATAAACCTAACCTAATGGATTAATGGAATGGATTGAAAGATATCGAATCCTAATTGTGACTCAGTCAGATCAGCTGTAACCAAGTTGGATGACTTCCTGGATTAACGGATGGTAGTTAAGTCATATCAACTGAATAAGTTGAGTGACTAACTAGTTGGTTCATTGTATGTCAGTTTAATAAATAGTTGAATTACATACCCTGGATTTGGACGGACTTTATATATATGTTTATGGTACCACGAGTTGAGCTTGAGTCTCAGACTTGTTGGTTAGGGTGCGTATATGCGGTGGATGCGTAGTTGGTTATAATAGGTTGAGGTGTACCTTATTAGGTTTATGTACTCATGCCCACCTTTGGGTGCGTATTCGCATGTTGCCTTCTATTCAGGTTGAGACCCCTATTATAGACTAGTGAATATCCCTTAGTGTGGATATATTTATACGTATGGACTAGATAGATATTGTGAGGTGTCTACGGTGTATCTGCGTATCGGGTCACTGTATGGATTGCAGTTAGATTAGAACTTGCTCGTGGGTTTGACCCACTCCTTTATTATTCTTTTCAGGTACAGGACGGTTTCAGCCTTAGAGCTTGATCGTGTTTGTCAAGGACAGTCCCACATTCATCTGATTATGTAGGACTTCTCTCGATGTTTCTAGCATTATCTATTTTCAGTTTTCAGTTTCAGTTGAACTTTTGGTTAGGGTTCCACCAGTGGATTCCCAAGTTGTAACCTTGAAGTTTTTGAGGATTGGAGTTTTATTTTTCAGTTATGCATGGAGGGTTTTTTTTAATTAAATGTTCTTTTAGTTTTATTCCATTTTTATTATTTCATTTTGTCATCTGTGTTCGCTTTAAAATACTTTAATTGTTTGATATTCCCTCGGGTTTAGGCCTGGACCTGATCAACCCGTGTCTCAGATCCGAGGGGTATCACAAAACTCGAGGGATATCAAACAATTAAAGTATTTTATAACGAACACGGAGTACAAAATGAATTAAGAAATAAAATTAAATAACTGGAAGAAACTAAATTAATAAACCTTGAATTATATATATTTTAAATCCGATAATCTAAACCACCAATCCATACAACTCGGGAATCCTTCTAGAGGATCCCTAATAAAAATCTCGAACTGGAAATAAAACTTAAAGCTAAACGTAGAGAGTGG
Organism: Cornus florida; assembly: GCF_030987335.1. Classification (NCBI taxonomy): domain Eukaryota; kingdom Viridiplantae; phylum Streptophyta; class Magnoliopsida; order Cornales; family Cornaceae; genus Cornus; species Cornus florida. The sequence goes on along the minus strand of NW_026775573.1, from coordinate 72,312,039 downwards.
TCTTACATAGTCGGTGGAATGGAAGTCTGTATCTGCTCTGCACGATCAACCTCTAATTCTGGAACTGCCGAGCACCTGAAAAATAAAGGAGTGGGTCAGGCCCACATGCAAGTCCTGATCTACTACAATCTACACAGTAATCCGATACGCAGATACATCCTGGGAAGACTCAACGACATCTAGAGTAGTCCATATATGTATATAGTACACACTATAGGATGCTCGCTAGTCTAGTAGGTCTGTCTCAGCCTGAATAGAAGGCAACATGCAAATACGCACCCTAAGGTAGGCATGAGTACTTAGACCTACCAGGGAACAACACATATGTCCAGTTATCCATCCTAAGCAATATACGCGCCCTAACCATGGTCATGAGACTCAAGCTCATACCACGGCACCATATAATATATATATATATAAAGTCCGAACTCCTAATACAAGCTATCAACCATCTGTATAGTGGTCTGATATATGTATAAGACTCCAACCTGAAACCATAGTAGGTCATTCAATTATTTTATTGACATGACACAAGTGGGAGATGGACTTAACCTTTGTGGTTAATCCATACCTTAATTCAAATTAGATAGGACTTAGCGTTTTGAACTAATCCACTCCCAATATAGGTAGGTCTTAGTGTTTTGAACTAAGCCATCCCTAATATGACACCGTCCCATACCGGTTCATATATATCCATATAAGTAGGACTTAACCTTTTTATGGTTAATCCAACTCATTCCAAATTAGGTAGGATTTAGTGTTTGAACTAATCTATACCTAGTATGTCACCGTCCCATACCGATATATACAATCCTCTAGTTAACATAGTTGACAAAACAGTATTTGAAGCATACCAACCATACTCCAGTATAAGCATACATAACAATCTAACAGGTGTAGGATCAAATTATGCACTCAATATAAGGTTTAGAAGTCCTAAACCAACCCTTTTAAACTAATAAAGAATAACTGATCATTTAACTCATCCGAACTACGTAGTTAATAAAACCACACTATATAATCAACATCCATTCTCCAAAGTATGCATCAATATATATACATACATACATAACAATGTAAGGTAATCACAACAGAACCTAAATATCATGCTCCAATAAATTTAAATAGCTAGAATCAGTCATATCATTTAAATTCTTATGAAATCCATAAATTGATAAAATTAACAGAATGTATATATCAATTTATTTTAAATCAAGCACAAATGATTTCAAGAACCTACCATATTTATAAATCTGTTTAAATATATTTAAACAGAAATAAATTATATCCCACAGAAAATCCAAGTTCCAGAAATAAACTTAAGTATTCAAAACCGTGCGCAAACTTCGAATTTTCCATAAGTTCATCCTGATTCTTTTCTTAGTCCAGTTGAGAATTAATGTTTTCCAAAGTATTATAGGTATTTTACAGTCTCAAACCACATTTAAAACAGTTTAAAAACTATGCCAATACACTGTATAGTCCAAACCTACGCCCAGACAACATATTGTATGTAAAACTGGGCAAAAGCAGGCTCCAAAATTTGAGAGCCTACTCTATTTAAAGTGAGAGCCGACTCTAGGCTCCAAGAGCCGGCTCTAAGGCTGCAAGAGCCGGCTCCCCACCCTTTGGGAGCTGGCTCTAAGAGTAGGAAGAGCCTGCTCTTCCTCCCTTAGATGCCGTCGTCCGTTTTTGCGTCTTCTCCTCTAACTCCGATGATTAACAGAGCCTCTGTGGTGTTTTAAAATCCTTGTTCTAGGTTCAAACTCAGTCCTAGGTACATCTTAAACCACTGAAATCCCATCATAACATGTATTGAACACAACCTTCTGAAGCAACGACTACAGATTCTTAGTTAAAAACTTAAGCGATTAAAACAGATTTATTCAGTGAATTTGAAAACTATTTTTAATACTTGACTCAGGGTTCAATCTTAAGCCCAGATTAATTACAAGTCATCAATACATAACCATGATCTTAATTTTAATCAAAGCTTAAACGCAACCATCGAGAAGAACAAAATAACAAAAACATCAAGGATTATGCAATTCACTTATTTCAATGAGATTTATATAATTCATATATGCATACAAGACTTGATATAATATCTGTTTAATCCATTTTTAGCCTTTAATTAATCTCTGGAATCTAACTAGGCATGCACAGAACACGAATTAAAAGGAAAGAGAAGAACAGAGATTTGCCTTTAATTTCCGGTTAGAAAACTGAAACTGTCGTCTCTAAGTTTTCCGTCAATGTTGTCGACTATTGTTCTACACCTTCGGCGCTCTTGGTTCAACCCAGAAGCACTCCGTTACAACCTCCTTGAACCTCTCTGCAAGCTCTCAAGTTTTCACTCTCTGTTTCTCTGTGTCTCTCTATCTCACTGTATACGTGAATAGGGTTTTGTTTGTAATCCTAAACATACGTATAATGCAATATATATAGGGCGTCATTAAAACCCTAAGTCTAATTCTACATCAACCCTAAGTCGGCTACAACGTGAACATACAGGAAAATACAAACCTAATTAAACCAATTAACCTATTTAATTGTTTTTAAACAATTACAATAATTACAATAAAACAATTTAATCAATTAATCAAATAAAATACAATTTAACCAATTAACTAAATAAAAATACAATTAATTAAATAAAAATGCACACAAATAATTAAATTAACAGCAATTAATCAATTAATCAAATAAAAACACAATTTAAATAATTAATTAAATTCCAGGACTGTCCTTTAAATATTAGGGGTATTACAGTGATGTTACTCCAACCCTCAAGGGCTAACTCCATGGAAGAAATCTGCTCCTTGTTGATGGAGAACTCCCCCCTTTGTGTCTCTAGTCTCCTCCTCCTCTTCTTCCTCCTTAAAGCTTGCCTCTTTTGAGAATAATCCCTAGAATTGTATATATCTCAAAAAGTGCATCATATTCCTTTTTTAGGTAGGTCAAGTGACACACAAAATGAGCTGGGGCCATGCAAAGAATATTCTCTAATGATTGGATAAAGGACGGGTTGAACAAGCTGGCTTTTTAACTTTTTCGCACTGGAGGAAGTTCGATCGATCGAACCTTGAACTTGGATTGATCGAACTTGGCTGAGATCTATCGAACTGAGGCTGGATCGATCCAACTGGTTGAGCTTTTTGGGAAAAGACAAATCCGAGATATTTTAGGAGATATTTTTGGGAAAAGGACAAAAGTGGTTAGTGGGTGGTACAGCTGTGGATAAGATCAATCATTTGAATAAGGACAAAAGTGTTCGATCGATCGAAGAGTGGTGTTGGATCGATTGAACTTTGGATTTTATGCTTTGGGTCAAGATTTGGATCTATCTTGAAGTACTGAGATCGATCAGTGTTCGATTGATCAAACCTTGAAGTTGGATCGATCGAACTTTGCTGCTTCCCACCTTTGGCTTCATTTGCTTCTTTCTTTCTCCACTTTGCTCATTTCTTTGTTTAATCCCAGAATTGCTTCAATTAAGCTCTTACTTGGCTGAGTTAGCTTATTTTCGGAATAAGTGCCTGAAAATGGAAATATTACGAAATCAATCTAAAACGGTAAAGTAAGATAGATAAAGGTACTAGAATGCCTAAGCTTAAGGGGTTTAAATACGCACTTTTCAATACTCATCAAATGTTTTTTTTATTTTATTTTGTTTTTGTCTACCTGGCTATTTGAATTTGTGTGTGAAATTTTGTATTGGACTGTTTATTATTATTTTAATTTTTTAGTAGTCTTTATTTGTATTAATTATTTGTTGTTTTAAATTATTATTAGTAAATTAGGTATATATATATATATATATATATATATATATATATATATTATTTACCTGTACGTAGCTTTGCACTATTAGTTGATTATAGATTGTCTTATTTTGTTTATATATAAATATATATAAATTAAATAAAAGTGTGTTGTGGCAAGTTAGTGTATTATAATTGGAGTTAATTAGTTTTGGTTTTGATTGGGTGTGGCTGCTAGTATTTTGGGGTAGTATAGGATTAGGTTAGGTTAGTTGACATATTTTATATATATATATATATATGTAAGTCTGTTACATGGGTTTGTGGAGAGGAAAACGAAACAGACAGGGACGGTGAGAAATTGGAGAAGAAAAGAGTTTTCAATCCGAAATTCATAAAAGGCAAGTCTTCGTTCTACTCATCCTCGTTGATTTTGTGATCGGTTCACTCTTAGAATGATGTTAGGAAATTAATTTTAGGTTGGTTTGATTTTATTCATGCTAAAGGATAAATTAATTTATATATATATGAGTATTGGTGTATCAGTTCTGATTGTTTTTTTTTAAGTTTTTAATAATGTATTTTATTTTATTTTTTTTAAGAAAAGAGGACTGATTAACCGGACTTGTTGTGGGTTGTTGAGACCTGCTATGACATAGTTGCAAACAGTTTAATTATGAATTTAAGAGGAGATTGTAGTCTTTCAGGTGGAAGGATGAGGGGTAAGGTTGAAGGGGCAGTCGGCTTCGCCGATGCGGTAGTTGAGGGATGATGTGTTTTTATTTTATTTTTTATTTTATTTTTTATTTTTTTTCATTTTATTTTATTATTTTTGGGCTTTGCGAATTTTCCAGTAAGGACCCATGTTGTCTGGGGTCAGTTGGCACATATACAAGCTGTGTAAGTCTTCTAGCAGGTGAGTGCTTGATTTTCAAGTTATGGTATATATAAGTCATTACTTGATTATGGAGTCAATTATAGGTTGACTATTAACAGTGCTTACTTGTAAGGTAACTACTCTAATGACATTAAAGTAATATAATGGAATTGTTAATTGCAGGTTAGTAATTAATTATCTATTAAAAAGTTTTCCTTATCTTGAAAGAAAATTTATTATAGAGGATAATGCCATGTTAATTGTGTAGGAAATAATAAATGGCTTTGTTCGCGTGTTAAGTTATTAGCATAAGACTTTTAATGGCTTTTAGTTTATTTAATTTTTTTTATATATATTGATGGTAATATGATAATTGATGATGCATGTGATAATGTATATATCTTTACTTGCATTAAGTTAATTGCATGTTATGTATAGAAGTTGTTACCACCATATTAAATATTTCAAATAAATATTATTATTAATCATGCATATGACAGTAGTATATTTAATTTTTTTTATATATATTGATGGTAATATGATAATTGATGATGCATGTGATAATGTATATAGCTTTACTTGCATTAAGTTAATTGCATGTTATGTATAGAAGTTGTTACCACCATATTAAATATTTCAAATAAATATTATTATTAATGATGCATATGACGGTAGCTGAGACTTCACTTGTGTTGCAAGTCACTCGTATGATACCCATTGCTGACTTTGATTATATATCAATTGTTATAGTCTATAAAGTGATTATAGTCATGCATGTGACTATATGTGTATATAAACTTATACAAACTTGATTATGAGTGTATAATGGAGGACCATTGTCAGAATATGGTCTTAAAAGCACTGTTGTTAGGATATGGCTTGCTGATAAATATATAGGTTGACTAATAAGTCTAGACTCATGCGTTTTGTCATACCATTGTCAGGATATAGTTATGACCTTAAATTGTGCTATTGTCAAGATATGACTATAGTGACTTATATACGTAAATTTTAATTGGGTACCATGATACGAGCTGAGATCTTGGAATTGATGGTTAAGGTTGGCGTATATTGCCAGGTAAGATGAGTAGTTGGATCTAGGAATGTGTGTGCCCTGGTAGAAGAGATACTCGTGACCATTTTGTGTGCGCTTGCATGAGACCTACTATCCGGTTGAGGCTGTCTTATGATCCAGTGAGAGTCTATAATGTGTATACTTATGTATACTGACCTACATAGCTATTACATGAGTCAGATTAGGTTGGATCGTTTATCGGGTCTTTGTTTAGGATGTAGTAGAAAGGGCTTGTTCGTGGGTTTTGACCCACCTTTGTTGTTATCTTTTCAGGTCCTCGATAGTTCTAGACGTAGAGTCAGTTCGTGCTGAACAGAGGCCAGACTTCATCACTCTTCCGGTGACATAGACGTAGGACTTCCACTATGTTTTCGTTATTATTTATTATTTTTGAGTTAGACATTTTTTTTTTTTACTTCGTCTTTAGTTGGGATTTTTTTTTATTAGGGGTCTACATGGTATAGATTCCCAAGTTGTACTCTGGAGATTTATTATTATTATTGAATTTTATTAGAGATTATGTCATCAGAGGTTTTGTTTTTTAATTATTAATTTAGTTTTCCCTTCCAGCGTTGTTTATTTATTTTATTATTTTTTTTTTTCCTCTTGTATTCTATTCTTGTTTATTATTGATTGACAGATATCCCCTGGCTTTGTGCGCGGACCTGATCAACCCGTGTTCTAAAATTTGAGGGTATCACATTCAGTATACCTGTGTTTGTATACTTGCCTCGCATGCTTTCATCTTCGTTTAGTACACTTGTAACCAGTATGCTTGTATGTAATGTATCTTATTTCAATTGCATGAGTAGCTTAGGATGCTCCCTGAGTCTAACCTTTGACATAGACATTAGGTGGCATGACCTTTTTGAATTGTTTCAAATTAATGTAAAAATCTCAAAAGAAATCGAGTCGATGCATACTCATTCTCTACGAGTAAATTTGTTTACTCACCCCGAAGTTAATGGGGGTTTTGTTCAGGTATGAAGACTTAGTTCATGATGTTCATCATTGCTTGGATGATTGTAGACTTGAAGGTCTTAATTTTTGTAAAGGTTGGCTTGAAACGCCACTTATAGCCTGTGCATATTTGATTCCATGTATGTAATGTGTACATAAGTGTACCTTTTACAATGTATAAGATGAGGCTAGAGGCCAATGACATGTATATCGCATTTTATGTAACTTTTAACTTCATGAAATATTATGAAAATATTGAAAAATGCCAAGTCATTATCTCACCATGGTTGCATCAGGTGTGGGAATTCCATTTTTATTCTTTCATAGGGTTTCAAGGGCCAAATGGTCATTTGACTCCATTTTATATTTTTGGATTTCATGTTTTCCATTTCAAGTCCATTTTCGCCTTTTTGACCGTTGGGGGGTCGGATTTTGCATTGGCGGTATTTTTAAGTCATGGATCATTGTAGCACGTCCAAATAGGTAAGTTACGTTTACGTACATGATCGTTTTTAAGAAAAACTCCATCCTTGGTGATTTGAGCCTCCTATGGACTCATTTTGCGTTTTTATTGCATAATCTGACCTAGGGGAATTCTAGACTTTTCACTGTAGTTTTATTTTCTTCTTTCAACATGGTTGAATAGAAAACATGATTTTAGGGGGGGTTTCTTCTTCGTGTTTTTCCAGAAAATGTCGTCTTGGCACCGGAAATCCATTGCAAAGTTCAGGTTTCAGTTTTGTATTTTAGCAGCTTTTTGACCTTCATGATCAATTTTCATAGAGGGGCATTTTGGACATTTTATAGTATGTTTTTTGATTCCTTTTGCAATGTCACGTAGAAAAATCAATTTTGAGGGGGGTTTCTTCTTTGTGTTTTTCCAAAAAATGTCATCTTGGCCCTCAAAAATTCATTTTTCCTAGAAAATCCCCTGCTGCCATGTTTTTGCTGAGTTGTAGCACAAGTGATCGAGTGGTGGCTTCCACATAACCGGTTATATGAGTGTGGGCAGTGTTGTGGTCTTCATTTTTGGCCTCCTAACCGGTTAGGAAGGTTTGGTAACTGGTTAGATGGTATTGGGTTGACTCTTTTTGTCTTTTTTCTTCCGTTAGCCGTATCTCCTTCGTTCGGATTACAAATCAAGTCAATTTTTTTTTTTAACTTGACTAATTTTTCGTCATCTATCCAACTGTGTGCTCGGTTACACCCGGATATTCCTGGATAATTACCAGTTTATCCTTTTAGCCTTAAGTGCTTGTTTTTCTTTATCTTGCTGTTTTTCTTTCGTTCAGACTCCGAATCATGCGATTCTTGAGTCTATCCTGATTGATTTTTCATTATCTTTCCAATGGTGTGCTCGGTAGTACCCACTTTCACCTTGAAAATGACCATTTTACCCCTAGGTCCATACTTGTCCGTTTTTGAAACGCCGCTTCCACATTTGTTTTCTTTGGGTTCCGTGACCTCATTAAAGGTGACATTGGTGTCTTAAGGACGTGTTGTGTCTCTTGAGACCACTGTTTTATCTTTTGCTTTCGCACTTCGGATCCGTTATCGAGTCAACTTTTGGGTCATCACTGACGCACCGGGTTGAATAAAAACCCGGGTCATTACAAGAAAAATAAAATAAAATCTGGATCATTACAATTTCTCTAAGTTTCTAATGTTCTGTCTTATGTATAGTTAAACTAAATGCATGAACAATTAAAAGTGCATATGACACTAGAATTAACTCGTGTAACTCTTTAACTCTATTTAATTTAACCAAATCATGTACCTTTCATGTTTTATTTAAACTTATGATATTGTATTTGTGCAATTTTTAATAAATTAAGAATACTAGCTTTTAAAAGTAACGTATCCCCAAACACATGAATAAATATTGCATTAGTAGACTTGGAAAAAAAGAAAAGAAAAGTATCTACATTAGTAGTTAACATCCTATAAGTAAATAAATAAAAAAGTGTGATGTACAATATTCTTTGTTTTCTTAGTTTAGAAATTTTTTTCACTAGATACAACAACCAAGTAGATTTATGAATTTTTGTTCTCTGAATATTGTTTTGTAATTTTCAGAACCAAATGTATTTTCAAAGTGAAAAAATGGAAGTGAAAAAATTGAAATTGAAAACTGTTTTAAAAATTGTAAACCAAGCATACCTTACTCTATGCTTTCATTTCCATTTTTCTTTTTCTTGTTATTACTTCAAAAAGGGAAAAACAGAGCTTACTTGGTTTGTCATTTTGAAAATGGTTTTCAAAAAATAAAAATAAAAAAACAAAAAAATATTTTCAAACTATTATAAAAGACAATACCTAAAAAAAAAATAATTAAAAAGGCCTTTTTTAAAAAAATAAATAAATTTAAGAAAAAAAAATTATTCCAAAAAACCTAATTTCTAATTTTATTTATTATTTTTTTATTTGAAAGTAACCTAAGTACTATTATCTTTATTTCAAATTAAATATCACGTTTGAAAACTGTGACTAATTTATATTGTGAGTTACAATTTTTTAAAGTGATATTGTTTTTTTTTTAAGGTTGTCCTTCGCTAGAGAAAATGAGAGAGTAATAAATGAGTTGAATATTAAGATTTGGTTAGTCAAGATACTGGATGTGTTACGCTCAAACACGTGTGCAAACAGAATGATGTACACACATTGCCTCGAAGTTGTCAAATGATTGCCCAATGTTCCAGTATTTTGGAATTTTACACACCACTCCCCCAAATAACTATAAATTAAAACTCTACACCTTTTTGAGTTTCTGACTTTCTAAAGAGACCCTGTTCTATGAAATCTCTGAACCACCCAATGGCTCCTGTGTCTTCAATTCATTTTCCGCCATTTACATGTTGCCATGTTTCAACCCTTTTCCCCTTTTTCTAGGGTTTCTGATCTCCACTAACCATCTCTCTCAACACCGCCCCTTGGTTCCTAGGGTTTCAAATTCCAATTCATGATCCTTCATCACCGAGATAGTTAGTTCACAAAGAACATAACCGCAGTGATTTGGTTCGAATCTCTCCGTAGGATTGATTCGTCTGAGGATTTCTACTGTAAGTCTTCTTCTAAAGTTCAAGTTCATCGCTTGTTTATTTTTGCTGTTTTGCGATCACACAGAACAATCTAGGATACGATATTTGTGCTCAAGTTCATAACTTTTTAGGCAGGTTCGAATTTGTTTATGGGTTGACTTGTTCTCAAACCCATTAAAGTTCAAGTTCATTGCTTGTTTAGCTTGGCTGTTCTTCAATCCAACAGAATAATCTAGGTTGTGATATTTGTGCTCAAGTGCATAGGTTTAATAAGCAGTTCATTTTTAGGGTTCGAATTTGTTTCTGTATTGACTTGTTGTCAAACCCATTTTGATATCTTACTGATTCTTCAAGTCGCAGGCTTTAAAATTTTTAAGATACACAACTTTTTATCTGGTTCATGCTTTCGAAATCCTAATCTTGTCATCTATCGTTGTTTCTGAATTTGTTAGGGTTCGGGTTTTGAATCACCCAATTTGAAATCGGTAAGAACTATAAAGAAATCGAGTATCTACAATCAAGAGAAGACAGCAAATTTTAATCAGTTTCAAGATCAAAATTATTAATTTATCCCTCTCTAGAGTTTTTTGTTTCTTCATCGAGATGGACGACGGGGAGATTGATTTCTCGAGTATTGGTGAATTCCCAAGCAGTTGCTCGATGGACAGCTTTTTTGATGAACTTCTCCAGGACACACATGCCTGCACTCATACTCACACTTGCAACCCACCAGGCCCTGATTTCTCACATACACACACTTGTTTTCATGTGCACACCAAAATTGTATCTGCCCCAACTGAGGATAAAGTTGCCAGTGATGATACTGCAGAGTCTGATGAAAAGCAATCAAAGAAACGCCCATTGGGTAATCGTGAAGCAGTTCGCAAGTACCGAGAGAAGAAGAAGGCTCGCGCCGCATCGTTAGAGGATGAAGTTCGCAGATTGAGGGGTTTGAATCAGCAGTTGTTGAAGAGATTGCAGGGTCAGGCTGCATTGGAGGCCGAGGTTGCGAGGCTCAAGTGTTTGCTTGTGGACATTCGAGGAAGGATTGAAGGGGAGATTGGATCATTTCCTTATCAGAAGTCGGTCAAGAGTGGAGATATGTATCAAAACTTGGCTAATTCGAACTCAGCTGGTGCATATGTGGTGAATCCTTGTAATATACAGTGTGATGATCAGGTCTACTGCCTTCATCCAGAGGTGGAAGGAAAAAGTGGGGAAGGTGTAGCATTAAACGGTCAAGGTTTTGGTGGTTGTGAATTTGAGAATCTGCAGTGTCTGGAGAGCATGAATTCCGGATTAAAGGAGCTCCCTGGTTGTGGACCTGGGAATGTAGCATCTAAGGTCGGTTCTTCTGGTACAAACAAGAGAAAAGGTGAACCTCAATAACTTTTTATCTCATGGGTTTATTTTTCTGATAGAAATAGAATGCTTAACTTGGTTAAACTAGCAAAATATATTATTTATTACTTTCTTATATGCAAATTGGTAATCTGTTACTTGTTGGCCATACCAATGTTTTAATTTTCTTTATGATTTGGTTTATAACTGGGGGTGGATGACGGGATGAGTCTTTTTTTATTTTTTATTTTATTTTACAAGTAAAATCTCATTTTTGTAAAGATGAGTCGTGCAATCTAAAATGCTTTGCAAATTTGTTAGCAGTCATGCATTTCATTGCAAAAGGAAATGCAAATGGTTTTTGGAGTCATATTATATAGCAAGAACTCTTTTCAGTATTTTCCGAAAAAAAAAAAAAAAAAAAAAAATTCCAAAAAAAGAACTCTTTTCAGTGCTTTATTTATTGTGACTTTAGCTTTGCACTTAATGACTCCGCAAAAGTAGTGCTGGTCTAAAAATCCAACCATGTTATAACATTAGCGGCAATTGCTGTTGTGGTCATGTATTTCATTTGATGACACCACCAAAGTAAAATCACTTCTAAGAAATTTTCAACTCTGCGGTTTGTGTTCTTGTTATCTTTCATAAGTTTTAGATCTGCATTTGGAATAATTGCACCATTAACCACTGATGTATTCATGAATTTTTTTTAACACTTCTACTCTATTGACTACTCCTAGCAGTTTGTTATTTTCATTTTTATTTATTTTGTCGATAACCTAATGGAAGTTTATCATAGAAATTTATCGTCACTTTAGCAATATACAATATAGCACACACCTTTTCCTTCTTGTTTTCGCTTGAATTTTGTTCACGAGATTGTCATTTTTTTTTTTTTTCCTATTGTTAGAAATTGAATATAGGTTCCCATTGGTGTAATTTTTGAATAGTGTTAAATAAAATGAGTCAACCGTGAGAAGATTATTCGAGTATTGTTCAACTTTGTAGATAAAGAGAGAAAGTATAGAGAATGGAGACGATAGAGAGGCAAAATGGTAGAATTCTATTTAGAAGTGGTTGATGGAGGGAGGACATATTGGCCGGTTACTTTCTCCCTCCTTGACAAGCGAAACCTAATGAACAGCTTAAAATCCAATTCACAACTTAAAGCTAGAAAGGTTGAACTTGCTTTTATATAGAAGTAGAAATTGATGAAACTGCATCCCAATACAAAGTTGAAAATGAAAAAAGGTTATACCCTCTATGTTATACTTGTATTAGGGGTCAATAGTGGGTCGGGTAATTTTGGGGCTGGGCCAGTGTTGCCAGCGACTTTGAAGTCCAAGCCTAGCCCACCAGGCTGTTATACTAAGCAAGCCAGGTGGCGGGTTGCGTATGGGCCCGATATTGGCCCTCCAATCAGGTCTAATTGGGCTTAAATGGGGCAAAATTTGGGCATTATTGAGTTGTGTTTAAATTTGAAATTTGACTCTAATTTGAGTAAAATTGGGCTAATATTCTGACTATCATGGTGCTTATTTTACAACAAATACATTTGTGAACATTTTGTTTACTCATTATAGAACCAGCATCTTTTGGTAACTTGTTGTCTTGCCAACTAGCTTAGTAGACTATTCAGGCAAAATATTGTCACCCTTTTTTACTAAGAAAATGACAAAACCCCCCAAAAATGTGTTGTGGTTGTAGGCTTCATGCGATACATACGTTCAAGAAAAAGTTTTCGAACATTTTAATTACTGATTATTGAACCAGCATCTTTTTGGTAACTTGTTGTCTTGCCAACTAGCTTAGTAAACTATTCAGGCAAAATATTGTCACCCATTCTTACTAAGAAAATGACAAAACCTCAAAAAATGTGTTAGTGGGTAGTAGGCTTCATGCGATACATAAGTTCAAGAAAAAGTTTTAAAGTTAGCTTGATTTGAATTAGGAGCCTGTTGGGAATCAAGTTTTAGTTTGACTCAAGTCTGTTGTTGCTGGTTTAATTTTACGTTTTAGGGTCAGCCGATCAAAGTATTTTGATAATTTCTAGATTTGGTAGATGTTGGTAATTGTACCATTGTAGTAGTAGTAGTTTATGGTCACATTTTGGGTAGGTTGTAATATTGGATCTTTATAGTTTTTCTTAAGAGTACCATTGGTAAAAATTTGTTGGGTGAATTATAGTGACCTCCCCCTTAATTCAGAAAAATTGAAAAATTACACTTGCTACCTTTGAGTTATATGGTTTGGTAACACTTTAAAAAAAAAGTTATATGGGTTGGTAACACATTCGTCCTCTCTTAACGATCAAGACAATTTAAAAGTTGCTTATATTAGCAAAGTAAATGTTAGAATGCCATTTTGCCCTTGAAATGTGTGTAAAGATAAAAAAACAAAAAAAAATGAGCTTTAAAGAATGGAAAAAAGTAAGAAACAATAGTATTTTAGAGAAATAGAAAAATAAATAAAAAATAAAAAGAAAAAAATAAAAAATAAATATGAAGTTAAGAAAATGATAGCCATAGCTAAAACAAAAGGCACTAAACAAAAGGGTGAAATAGCTATTTACAAATTGGCAAAGAATAGAGAGAGGTTGACAAGAGACATGAATCAAGTTAGGTGTATTAAAGATATAGATCAAACAATATTAGTTAACGATAAAGATATATTAGAAAGATAAAAAACAATTACTTTTGAACAATTGCTACATGAGGAATCTACTAGAGAAGAAGTCGTGAGTAACGAACTGCGCATAGGAATGGAAAATGAAATGCATAATAATGAATTAGTCGTGATAGCCATTGAATGTGTTTTTTTTTTTTTTTTCGTAGTTGATACTAAACCACCCCCCTCCTCCCTCTTCTTTCTCCTCTTCTCAAGGAACTGTTTGCACCCAAGCGATAGTCATTGAATGGTTAACAAAGTTGTTTAACAAAATTCTAATGCTTCGTTTGGTTGGAGGGATGGAAAAATGGATTGGGGGGGGAGATGGATTAGGCATCCGTAGGGAAGGGAAGGTTTCTCTCTCACTTTTTGTTTGGTTGAATAGAATGGATAGTAGAAATGATAGATAGGGTAACATTTTTTTTCTTGTTTGGTTGGAAGGGAGGGAAAGAGAGTTTTTATGTTCTTTTTACTAATATACCTTTATCATATATAATAATAAAAATTAGATATTCATTTTAATTTTTAGAAAGGTTAAAAATGTAAATTACTAAATAATTGTTAGTTATCTTTTTTTGTCTCTCCTCTTCCCCCCAATTTTGGGCGGATAGAAAATTACAAAGGAATCCTTCCTTGATTCCTCCCTCTCTTAATCCTTCCCTCCAACCAAACATGAAAATGTTCTTCCATCCCTCCTTAATCCTTCCCTCCAACCAAACATAGCCTAAGAGAAGAAAGAATGCCGAGTGCAGGAAAAGCACAATAGTACCAATTTATAAAAATAAAGGGGATATACAAAATTATGGAAATTATAAAGGAATTTAATTAATGAGTCAGATAATGAAATTGTGGAAAAGAATAATAGAGCAAAGATTAAACTTATAGTTCATAAGACAACTCATAGGAGAATTCAGGAGTAAACAAAACAAACTTGCATATAGTTTTCATAGATCTAGAGAAGGCAGATGATAGAGTGCCGAGGGACATAATTTGGTGGGCTCTACAGAAAAACAAGTACCTGTAAAACTTATAAACTTAGTCAGGATATGTATAGTGAGCCATTGACTAGAGTTAACGCTACATGCGGGGAAACTAGTGATTTCCCGTAAAGGTGGGATTACACCAAGGATCGGTGTTAAGTCATTTGCGATAATATTAGACGAAATAATGAAAGATATTCAAGAAAACGTCACATGGTGTATGTTATTTGCAGATGACATAGTATTAATAGATACATCTAAGGAAGCCTTAGCAACAAAATTAGGAATATTGAGAAAGGCATTAGAATCAAAAGGCTTAAGAATTAGTAAAACTAAAACGGAATATATGACATGTAAATTTGATAAAGTAGAAAACGATGTTACACTTCCAAGACCAAAGAGTTACTCA
Source organism: Cornus florida (assembly GCF_030987335.1). Classification (NCBI taxonomy): domain Eukaryota; kingdom Viridiplantae; phylum Streptophyta; class Magnoliopsida; order Cornales; family Cornaceae; genus Cornus; species Cornus florida. The sequence continues at coordinate 72,296,928 of NW_026775573.1, read as the reverse complement.
AAAGAACTCTTTCTGTTACCTAGAATATATATTACAAAAAGATGGGGAGATAGATGGTGATGTAGTAAGTAGGATTGGAGCCGGGTGGACAAAATGGGGGCAAGCCTAGAATAGTATTAATAGATACATCTAAGGAAGCCTTAGCAACAAAATTAGGAATATTGAGAAAGGCATTAGAATCAAAAGGCTTAAGAATTAGTAAAACTAAAACGGAATATATGACATGTAAATTTGATAAAGTAGAAAACGATGTTACACTTCCAAGACCAAAGAGTTACTCAAAAGAACTCTTTCTGTTACCTAGAATATATATTACAAAAAGATGGGGAGATAGATGGTGATGTAGTAAGTAGGATTGGAGCCGGGTGGACAAAATGGAGGCAAGCCGGTGGTATATCCTTTATGACAAAGGAATACCAAGTAAATTAAAAGCAAAATTCTATAGAATGGTTATTAGGCCGGCTATATTGTATGGAGTGGAGTGTTGGGTCTTGAAAAAGACACAACCGACTTAAAACACTTAAATTTAAGAGAGGACATGGTGCTTAATAGGAAATAATGGAAAAGGAGAATTATTTAAATGTGTGTAAAGATAATGAAAAGTTATTTAAATGTGAGGACAAATGAGAAAAACTGCAACTTCCATTAATGCCGTTTAACAGTAAGTTTGACAGGGAAGGTCGATGTCATTTTGAATACATAGGGGAATTCACCCAAATTTTTATGTTTCTAATATGGAGTTTCAGTCCTATTCAAGTTCGGAATGCTTAGAATTTTATAGACTATATGGTATCTATATAATGCTTTAGTTGTAATAAACAAGAAGGTTTATATAAATTCTCCCCACCAGTTATGCTCTTTATGGATAGTGTAATGCTATTCAAACCATAGGTGTAATTCTGAAGGGAATTTAGGCATCATGCCTAACTTCTTCTATATTTCCCTTTTATGTCTTCTTCAGATTTATTTACCCCTTTTCTACCTTTTAAAAATCTTCAAATCCTCTTTGACAAATCCTAATCCTTTTCCTTTTATACTTTGAGCCCTAAAACCCTAAACAAGAAATTCAACTCCTAGTTATGTCTGCAGGTACAATTCATAGCCCCAGATAGTCCCAAGATTGTCTTTTCCTTGCCTAATAAACTCCCAAATCATTATCCCTTCCTAACACCTTCTACACTTGTAGAATATTCAAGATCATTTTTTGGAGTAAAAAGAAAAAGAGGGAGTAGATCCTCAGTATTTATACCACATATCCTTTTTTGACAACATAAAATAAAGCGCTTCAAGTGTGAAATATGCTTATATGGTAGTGATCGAATTTGAGAACCTAGAACCTCAAATCCAAGGTTATTGGACTGGTGGCATGATAAACTTGTTTGGCTCTCATGGTGATCTTTACTCTATAAAGAAAAAAAAGAGAGAAAATGTTAGTTGTGGTTTGATCTAGATGGGATTTTGTGGTATTGTTCTTATCATGATTACCAGAAAATCCTTACATTAAAAAAAGGTTTTCATTTTGGTACATGGTACATTTTTGCTACAGGAGCATTAAATTGAGTTATATGAAATGCTTAATGGAAGGTTGTTCCATTGTGACCTGGAGGTCACGAGTTCGAAACGGGAAACAACCTCTCCACATCTGGAGGTAAGGCTGCATACATTTGACCTTTCCCAGACCCCGCTAGTTGTTTTATGAAATACTACAGAAGGATCATATCTCAGCAGTATTTCAACTTATAAAAATCATATTGATTTCCTGGAGGTCATGGGTTCAAAATGGGAAACAGCCTCTTCACATCTGGAGGTAAGGCTGCATACAGTTGACCCTTCCTAGACCCCGCTAGTCGTTTTATGAAATACTTTATGGAAGGATCATGTCTCAGCAGTAGTTCAACTTATGAAAATCATACTAAGTTCTATATTGTTGCTTAATTAATTATTATGTAAGAAATGTATAGATGCATTATTATTATATTATATATCACCACTTGTTAAAATAAATTTCATCATACTTAGAAATAGGTCAGGGTATGTGCGGGATGAGGCACCCATTTCTTGATCCGTCTCACCAAATAGAAAAGATCCAAACTCACCCTCACCCTGAATCAGAATGAGGTAGGGACAATGTAAATTCTACTTGATGCAGGGCAAGGATACTTATTGGGTACATTCTCTTATATTAGTTACAATAGTTAACATGATGTGACACTTTCCTACTAATGACACCAAGTCTACTACAAGTTTCTAAAATTTGGTCAACTCGGATCGTACTTGATGATGTTAAAGACCTAGTCAAGTCGAAATCTTGGTGAGACAGATTTTTGCAGTCATCTTGGTGCCATTTGGCCATGATAGCCGCGACTGAGTCGTGACAGTACTGTTTTGTCACCCCAGCAATAGAAACCTTTTTTTTTTTTTTTTTTTTTCCAATTTTTTGGATTTCTCTCTTCCAAAAAAGTCTCAACTACTAAACAACCTCCAAACACACCAAGCAACTTAAAATTAAAATTCAAAAGAAAAAGATAAGATTTATTGTTAAGTTTTGATAAATGCTTTCCATTTTTTCCAAAAAATTGGTATGATTGTGATATGTTTCATTTTTTGTCCTGTTTTTCACCTTGATCTACCTTGAAAACATTTTTTATGTTAGATTTAACAATCTTGTTAGTAGAACTTGCTACGAATCTCCTGATGTATCTATTTTCTAATATTTCCTTATTTTTTAAAGGGATAAAGTGATTTACATTCGTAAAACATGCAAGTCACCTGTAAACATGATCGAATGTTTAACTTTTACAACTTTTTTATGTTTTAAATTTTGTGATACTTCCTTACTTCTCTGATTTTTTTGAATTTTTTGTTTTAATTAATTTGAAAAATTATCTATATTAGTATATCATTAAACTACAAGTACTTGTATATTGTGCATTATATATATAAATATCTTATATTTTATATCTCTAGTCTACATTAATGTGTTTTTCATAAAAGAGTAAATTAGAAACTGAATTAAAAGGACAAAAAAAAAAAAAAAAGGTTGCAAAAAACATATATTAGCACATTTTTAGAATTATATTGTTCAGTTTCACAACGCCTTAAAATTTAATTAGTAAATGATCACTTACGTAAAATCACCTTAGATATTTAATAAAATTCAATAAAAATCATTAGAAATATGCTTGTATTGGAATATGGAGTTAAAAGGTACATATTGGTTCATTTTGATTGAGTTTTGTGGCGTTGAAATTTTTCATGGCCATGACCAATATTGTTATATTGCTTCTGTTGCCCTTTGCAACTTCCCTTAAAAGCCTCGGTCCACTAAAATTCGTTTAAACCTGTGCTCTTTCGTAAAATCAATGAGAAATGTAAATTTAGCACATTTTTAGAATTATATTGTTCAGTTTCCCAACGCCTTAAAATTTAATTAGTAAACCATTACTCATATAAAATCACCTTTAGATATTTAATAAATTCAATAAAAATATGCTTGTATTGGATTTTGGAGTTAAAAGATACATATCGGTTTATTTTGATCCAGATTTGTGACATTGAAATTTTTCATGGCTGTGACCAATGTTGTAAAATTACTGCTGTTGCCCTCCGCAACTGCCCTTTAAAGCCTTGGTCGACTAAAATTCTTTTAAGCCTGTGCTAGAGCCACATGGTATGTTTGTGTTCGGAAACCATCCCAACAGCCTTGTTGACATGATAGCTCAAAGCCATAATGCTTTTTAATAGATATGGTACTGTTAACCTGAATAAAATTGTAATTGTATCAGGCCACACATACTGATTTGGAATTTAGAGTTACTTCTCTGTACGAAATTCTTTCATCTAGTCAAAGATGTATATGGTATTAGTGCTCAACTCAAACACATGACCTTAGTGAGCTATAATTAAGTCACAGCAGGTGCATTTCGTTTTTCATTCTCATCCCCACCCAAACCTTACACTTGAGCTCCTATACCCTTCCCAATAGGAGCGGGGCAGTCAATTTTCCATTTCTAAACACATTTTAAGTACATGTTCTATATAAGGTTTCCCCCTGTAGTACCATATTCTTGAATTGTGGCAAACTGCATTTATGTTCTTGTACCAGTTCCATGTAATGAAAAAATATGCGTCCAGGCAACATAGTTCCCAGTACAGTGCAGAATACTGTGATACATACTGTTGAATATAATATTATGCATTGTTTTATGTCACGTGTACAATTATATCAGGAGAGGATTTCTTCATGCAAAATGTTTCTTTTGTTGATCAATTATATAATAAACTTGAATGCAATTTGCGTACTTGCTAGCTTTTATTGGCTGATAATTCTTATGTTTATTCTACTAGGAGGGGCTCGTGCTGCGACAGCTAGTTGAAGAGCTAAACAGATGGAGGTATCTTTATTCTCTGGGATACACATGGTCTAGTAAATAGTAGTTTTGTTGAACTCCAATGAATCTTCCCTTGAGATCATTTTGTGCTCTTATATTTTGTCGACTTTCTTTTATCTCTACCCTGCTGTTTCGTGTTTCAAGATGCATCCCCGTCCGTATGAAGCCCGACATCAGCTAGATTTGTGCTCTTCTAGTTGTTAGTATGTTCAGTTTATGGTCTTCAGTCCAAGTAAGTCTACAAAAATGTTGGGAAAGCGAAGTGCTAAATGGGAGCCTGACAACTTCTTCACTCAGCCTTCTTATTCTTTACAATGATGCATAAATTGGTATTTTAGTTACCATTGCATGATATGTACTTTTTTTTTTTTTTTAAGCTATGAGAATTTCAATTCTGAATTACAGAATGTATGGAATGTGGGGTCTCTTCCATGGTTTAATATTTCACTTCCATGGGTTCAAAACAGTGAGTTACAGATCGTGCTTCTGGAGACCCTAACTTGTATGTTGAATACTAGTTTGCAAATGTTCCAGCTCCTGTTATTCTAGTTTGACTTCAAATGCAAATAACCATAGAGATTTTCTTTTGCCCTCAGCATTTTGCTTTTATGGAGGATTTAAAATTCCCATCAAGAAGCATTGCTTTAGAATCAGTTCGATATGTTTTGTGAGATTATTCTGGGGATCCCCCTCCATTTTCGCTGGGGCGGAATTTTAAACAGGCAAGAAAAGGGTTTCTATGCTCATTTTCCTTCTTTTCTTGAGAATCGTTTGCGTAATGGATGTGTTTTAAACCTTCAGCTGGCTACTCCTAAACCAGCAGATTTTGGATGAATATGCGTTCAATACCTTGTAGTTTTAATGATGATTTTATCCAAAATCTATCCTATTGATTATTAGTCAGATCAGTTTTTGTTGATTCAGGTAATGTAAAGAATGCCTTGAGAATTTCACTTCTCTTTGATAGATGAGTCCAGTTTCTATTAAATCCTCAGCTACTTTTCCACCTAAATTGTGTTGAAGCCCATATTGCCCAAAGAAACTGGAAATTGTTTGTGCGTATGTGTTGTAGGTGGAGTATCTTCGGCTGCGCGTTCACTAATGGTTTCTTGTTTTCTGTTGCCATCTCCTAAAAAGGTAAAACAAAAGCAAAAAATATTTTTAATAATATGTTTTCATTTTTTTTATAATCGAAAACGTATTTGATAATATAGATTTTAAGGCTGAATTCGAAGTTTTGACACCAACAATGTTTTTGGTAAACACGAGTAGATGCTAACAAATCTAGTTTTTGCCCAAATTATATAAAGCGGGAGCGAGAAAGAAATCGAGAGCAAGATGTGAAAATAGCAAAATTTAAGTCGCACAGAGTGAGAATCGGAGCGAGAGCACATTCTGAACGTGAGAGCGGCACTCGTTGAGAAGAATTTAAGTCACACAGAGTGAGAATCGGAGCGAGAGCACGTTCTGAATGTGAAAGCGGTACTCGTTGAGAAGAATTTAAGTCACACAGAGTGAGAATCATAGAGAGAGCGCGTGCGGAGCGCAAAAGCTAGAGCGTGCTCGGAACGTGAGAGCTGCACTCGTTAAGAAAAATCGTGTGACTTAAGTTTTTGCTTTATTATTACCTATCAGGTCTCGGAATAGTAACTTTCAATTGCTACCGTCTCTGATATTTGAATGGATGATTAGAGAGGATTCATAAGGGGTTGGCTACAAGGAGAACACACAGAAAATTTTACTTGGATTATGTAGGTCAATCACACAAATATGATCAGAGTTGGTTCATACAAAATTTGGATTACGTCGTCGACGAGATTTCTCTGTGTTCAGAAAAATGGCACATAATACAAAAAGTTTAGAATGCTCTAAGACAATATAACAACCGGAGAATATATTAAAATACCCTTTAAAAAATTCGGATCTAAGATATACAGTATTTATTTAGTTTCACACTACCCATCAACTTCAAGAGGCGAAAGAAGAAAAAAAAAAAAAAAAAAAAAAACTTATTTATTATTATTTCAAATTGTCAGCTAAAATAAATTCCTAGCTAGAACTGGGTTTCAAAAACTTGATGACCGAGTCATTTATAAAATCTGCTGGAAATTGGAGGTCTATTTATTTTTAATAATTAGTAGGTGAACAATGCAAGTTAATTTTTTATAGTGTATTGCCATTAATCTAACCAAAAAAAAAAAAGGTTCCTTCCACACAAGTTGAAAGATTTTACTTACCTAAAAACAATTAAAAATTAAAATAAAAAAATAGAAAGATATTTTATACCCACAAAAGCTTATTATAGCTAGTCTTATTTTATTTATATATTTTGGTAGCAGATGGCGGTTTAGTTTCCAAATTTTAACAACTAGTTTTTAGCACAAGCATCCAAGTCTGCAAAAAAATCTCCAACAAACGCAGAAATTAAATTGAAATGAAGACATTCACGTTATTACATATCATCTCTGACCAAATTATTCAATGAATTGCTGTTGTATTGTCACTTAAGTTTTAAAATTCAAAGAAGGCAACCCTAACCCTTATGGTGGTGCCCTAGTGGTTAAGAAGTTTCAAGCGTGGCAAAAAAACATTCTTCAGTTTAAATGATATGTGTGTTTAAACCACACACACACACACACATATAATAAATGTAATTTTTATATAGTTAGATCCATCCTATATATAAGTCCTGTTATCCATGTATAATTGTCGTCCTCAGCTGCTGTACTGCTTTACAGGTATATCATGCTTCTATATGTTAAATTCTGTGAATTCCATTTAGTTCGATCCTCTTTCTATTTTCACAGATGTGTCAGGTATGCATAAGTAATGTAATGCATATGCTAACTACTTTATTTATAGGTTATCGGCCAATGATCTAATTGGTAGAGTGCTCAGCTCCCTAGACGGGCATACTGTGTTGGAGCCGTCCCTTCTCCTAATTTGACACGATAAAAAAAAGTTAATAATAATAAAAAATTCTTCTTTTCACTGGGATTTAAAGTTCTGTTTTCTAGCATTTACAAGCACCAAATTCTAACGCATAACAATCAATATATAACTTTAAATTCTGTATTTGTGAATCAGGTTTTGAATTTCTTGTAATGGAGTATGGTAGTAGTAACTCTATATATATGTTTGAAGAACTGATTGTGAAGAAAGGAGAGCCAACCCTAGTTCCTCCTGCAGAGGAGACGGAAGAGAAGGGTGGACTATTCTTTCTCTCCAAACTCGACCAAAACTACCAGGTCTCAGTTCCAACCATTTACTGCTTTAAATCATCAGAAGAGTGTAGAGGCAACCAGAAAGCTGCGGATCGGAAGTAACGAAGGAGGCCTTGTCAAAACTTCTCGTTCACTACTACCCAGTTGCCGGCCGACTCACATTCGGCTCCGACGTAAAGCTGATGGTGGACGGCAATGGGGAAGGTGCCGTTTTTGTTGAGGCAGAAGCCAACTGTACCATACAAGAGATAGTTGACAATACAGAACAAGGACTCGTCCATTTTGGAAAGAAGTTGGTTTATGATGATATTCCTGCTGCCAAAAATACCATAGACATACCACCACCTCTAGTGGTTCAGGTATATATTAATTAATTCTACCACGCAAATTAATTAATTATCCCATTTTTTTTTAATTTTATTTTAAAAAAACATCTTGCAGGTGACAAAATTTAAATGTGGAGGATTTTCTCTAGGGCTAAGGATGTACCATTGTATATTTGATGGAGCTACTGCTATGGATTCGTAACTTCATGGGGTGAAATTGGCAGAGGCTTTTTTATTTTTATTTCTATATATATATTTTTATTTTTTAGTTAAAAGGTAAGCTTGTATTAGAAGAAGAAAAGAATGTACAAGGAGGTCCAAATTGGACAAAACAGGCTGCCAAAGCAGAAACCAAACTGCCAAAGCAGAAAACAAACAATGCAGATCAATTTCTGCAAGGGGAGATATGAGATTCAACACACCACTAGCTGAGAACAACTAAAGAACTACCACAGTAGACAAAATAGCTTAATGGAAAGTAAGAGAATGAGCATTGGCGTAGCAGCAGGCTTCATTAAAGAGGTTGTAGGTCCTCAAGTGCATTAATTCTCTTCAAATCTGTTGTGCCTTTAAGGATATATGATTGATGCAAGTCTTCCTCTGGTACATTTCCTGATCTGATTAATGACTGCGGTTGTGGATGATGAGGAATTCCTGAAAGCTCTATTGTTCCTTTCGATCCAAAGAAAGTTAACAGCAGCAGAGAGAAGTAGCTTGTGAACTAGGAAACCCTTTGGGCTCCAATTTGCTGAACACCCCAAAATTAAGTCCTTCCAATTGTTGCAGGCTGAATGTAGAATCCAGCAGAGTGTTGTACAAAGGACCTGATTGCATTTGAGAACTCACTGGAAGAACAAATGGTCCAAAGACTGACTCACTGTTGGCCAAGCAAAGAAAGCACGCATTGGTGTGTTGCTTGTGCTTCATTGACTTCCTATCCGAGTATTAATTCTACCATTTGTGGTAAGCCAAGCAATAAAAGTTTGTTTGGGAATGTGGTGTTTAAACCAGATCTGATTGTGAATTTTTTCAAAACATTTCTTGCATGAAACACAATGTAATTTTAGGGCGCACTTAGTTTGTAATTTTGAAAACAGATTTTAAGAATTCAGATAATAGAAAACTACTTTCATAGCATTTTATATCTGAAAATAAACTTTTTTTTAACCGAAATTTCAGAAAACAATATTTTTAAAAATTGAACCAAATTAAATTTTTTTTTATAGTTTTCAATTTCTTAAAACAAAAAAACTATTACCAAAATTACAAATCAAACAGACTTTTCTATTCTAACCAATCACATGTACACCTAGACTCAAATAAACAATTATAAACTATTATTGAGTTGGCATAACTAGTGTATAAAAATTAAGATAGCATCAAAATTAGTTTCTTGATACCCACCGGGCCACACTTAAAAATAAAAATCGATAATTGCCTTATACACATCATATGGGAAGAAAGAACAATTCCACATGGATCAACTGATGGGATGGTGATATTCTTAAGAAGTCCGAATTCGCCTCTTTCCAGTTCCTTCAAGACAAAATTTCCTCCAAGATTAAGACGTTGAAAGGTGATATTCTTTCTCGAGCTGGGAAGGAGGTCTTACTGAAATCCACATTGGCTTCTCTCCCGACTTATGCTATGCAAAGCTTTATGTTGCCGAATAATTCATGCGACAAACTCCGACAAAAAATGTCATCATTCTGGTGGAGTGGAATTGAAGAAAGGCATAAAATCCAGTGTCTTCGTTGGGAGACTCTTTGTGATCCAAAAGCTTCTGGTGGGTTGGGTTTTAGGATCTTCCATCTTTTAATTTGGCATTACTAGCGAAAGTTGGTTGGCGTCTTGAGGTTGGGGAGAATTCTTTCTTCTTCAATTTTTTCAAGGCTAAGTACTTCCCTTCTCATGATTTTCTCGCGGCTAATCCTGGTTCCAGATCTTCCTGGGTTTTGAAAAGCATCTTAGCTGCTAAGCATATCATTAGTAAGGGTTTGAGATGGAAAATTGCTTCTGGTCGAGAGGTGCATTGTTGGAACTGCAATTGACTCCCGGACAATTCGAATCCTCGCCCCTCCTCCCCCCAAATGAGAGAATTATTTATGTCTCCGATCTTATGCTTCCTTCTCAAAGGGCCTGGAATGTTGAACTTATAGAGCAGGTGTTTAATGAGTGAGATGCCAAATTAATTAATCTTGCAAATTCCAGTAAGTGAAATTTTGGTTCATGATTCGAAAGTTTGGGGTCTCTCCTCTAATGGTGCTTTTACGCTTAAGAGCGCTTACCGTCTGGCTACAGAGATGGCAAAGGTCCCCACCCATTCTGCTGATTGTAGTCTCACACATGAATTTATGCCATGTTGGAAGCATTTGTGGAAAATTAAAACTCACCGTAAAATTTTACTTTTTCTTATGGGAAAGCTGTCACGAAAGAATCCCAGTGGCCAAAAACTTCGTGTCAAGGGGTATGGCGAGTTCTGCTACTTGTCCCCAATGTGGGATAAGAGATGAAACAGTGGATCATGCTCTCTTTTCCTGCCAGTTTGCTCATACGGTTTGGCGTCTTTCTCGATCCTTTGCGGGTTCCTATGGATGTTGATTGTGATTTGCCTTGGAAGCGCAGGTGGCTCTCTTTTTATGAAAGGTGGAGGAATGTAGCTGATTGTTTTAGCATGGTAGCCTTTATTTGTTGGAGTTTATGGAAAAATCGCAATGCTAAAGTCATGCATGGCGTTTCTGGGACAGCGGAAGAAACTCTTTTTCGTGCTTTGTCCTCTTTCCATGAGTTTAAAGACATTCGTAAAGAGGATGATGCTCTGGCTTTGGGGTCATCTGCTCGCCCTCTATCTCCAGTTCGTTGATTGGGTTGGTATAAGTTGAATTTTGATGCAGCCTTCAATGTTGGGACTGGATGTTGTAGGGGAGGTTTCATCCTCAGAGATTGTACTGGGCGCGCAGTTCGTGTGGCCTCAATTTTTCGCCGGCACATTTCTTCTCCTTTTATGGCAGAGACAATCATGTTAAAAGAAGGGATCAGGTTGGTGAAAGATTGGGGTTACCGTCAGGTCCAGATTGAAGGTGATTGTAAGGGAGTTATGGCTTTGACGTCTTCTGATTTCGTGTCGGCAGTGGGCTCTTCATAATGATGGTGCTGGTGTCTTTTCCCTTCTTTGGGCTCCCCGGGTTTGTAATCGTGTTGCCCATTAGATTTGTCAATGGGCTCTTCATTGTCATCTTTCTGATGTTGAATGGGAGGTGTGGCCTTCTCGGCTTCGCTTCTCATCCATGTGGACTTTTTTGGTCGTGTTTAATCTTATATCTTCCTTTAAAAAAAAAAAAAAAAAAAAAAGCCCACTAACTAACTGATGGGATACTTGGACCATTCAATGCCAAAAGTTGTGGATAGAAGTACAATTATAATTATCTTCGTTCTCGTCACCGGGACCTTTTATCGGCGGATGCCAACTAAGTAGCTTGAGTACTAATAGTAAGCTATGTCACTTTATTATAATGGCTACAATTGAGCTGTCATGAACTTAGAGTCATTTGATATTCTCCTATCATTTACTTTCTGTCTCATTTTAAACTAGACAACATATTTAAAATGAGAAAGTAATACGTGAAGATCAATGGGACTAAGCTCATGACAACTCAATTATGGCCATTATAATGAAGTGACATAGCTGACGTTAAGATTTAAAATGAGACGGAGAGAGTAAGTAATACATGAACATCAATGGAACTAAGCTCATGACAACTCAATGATGGCCATTATAATGAAGTGACATGGCTTACTAGTAGTACTCAGTTAGCATGCATCGATGAAAGGTCCTAATGACGAGGACAAAGATAATTATAATTGTATTGCGGGAAGGTAATGTCATATATCACTCATCTCTAGGGCAAACCTAAGAAAATCAGCCGGGGGATCACTAGTAGTATGAATATAAAGTTAAAAAATAATTAAAAATTATAATATATTTTTTCTTCACATCAGAAATTCTAATATATAATCTTAATGTAAAAAAAAAAAAAAATCTAATGTAAATATTTATGTGTACGATAGGTGTTTAGCTATTCTAAGACATTTATTTTTTTTTATTTTATAAGTAAAATTAACCCTAAATTAAAATAAGTCTGAATGAGAAGCTTGAGAATAAATTTAAAATAAGAAGCACGAAAAGTGATAGTATTTCATCAAAATGTTATACATATGAATGGACAGATAAATAAATAAATAAATAAATAAATAAATAAAATCTCATTTTCTTTTTAAACACACAATAATTTTAAGAGCAAATACCAAGATGGTGGGTAGGACCCAGGTGCCGATTTTTCGGTATAGATTCTATGAATGGTGGGTCCCACGACCTTCTCTCGGTGCCACCTGTTTGGTATCAAGTCCATTTACTGTACCACCGTGATTCATCAGTCGGTGGGTTCAATTATGTTTGTCTTCACGCGCTGTGTGTTTAATATATCTCATTCATGCTATAGACAAATTTAATGTTGAACAGTGATTGGAACCTAAAGGTGTCCCTAATTAATCATCCAACTTGACACGATTTGGCCACGTCAAATTTTCATTTTTCTTGCATGAGGGAACAAAAGAATTAATCACGTATAAGTAAAATAAATAATTAAAAAAAATTGAAAAGAAACATCTAAAAATTTAAAACTTTTCAAACTTAGAGAGAACTTATCTTTATCTTATTACATCAAATTAAATTATTGTACTAGTTGAATTGCTCTTAAAGAAGAAAAGTGATTAAAAATTCTAGATAGAGGAGAGCCAATCCAGAATCAAAGAGTGATATTGTGAATCCCGAATTTTTGCGCGTGATTCGAATACAAGATGATCATATAATTATTAAAATCAGATCATTAAGTATACCTAAATCTATTGAGAAATTTGTAGAAAAAAATCTTTGAATATTTATGATCTATTACCAGCATATATGTAATTGTATGTGTGTGTATATATATATATATATATTTATATATACCCACCTTCTTCCGGTCATCTTCACAGTGTCCATGGCTCCATTACTTTCGTTGTATTTTTCTCAAACAATTTTTTTATTTTAATTTATTTTTAAGGGTAATCTAAGCACGTGATAACTCTATTTTTACTTTTGTCTGATGTGGCTTGACCACGTTAGATTTCGATCAGTTTTTTTAGGAGTTACCCTTCGACTCTTTTGTTCCACCATGTGATACCACGATATCTTATAGAACATTTAATCTGAGAGGTATACATTAAACCAAACAAAACCAATAAAATCTCAGTTGATTCAAATTAGGTTGTGGGGTGAGCCAAAATCTTTTCTTAAAGTTTAGAGGGCCAGATTAAAAGTACAAAATCACACAACAACTATTACTCCCTTCATAAATACCCCCCTTCTCCTCATTTGACAGACGCTAATTCCATCCAAGTGAAAGAAATAAGGTATTCTCTCCTACCCTTTTAGTCAATCTCTTTCAACTCGTCTCTTGAAGCCATGAAGAAATGTATTTAGTGGGGAATTGCAAAATCAATTGATTTCCCTCCAAAATTACCACATTACTTCATTTAATCATATATTTTTTAAAAAAAAATTGCATAATTTTCTAAACTCATTCATCATTAAATCTCGAGGAAATCAAAAACTCATTTTTCATGATTTTGTCAGCCTTAAATTACCCAAGAGTTTTGGACGTACAAAAGTGACGCATTAAATGATTTGTATTTCAAGCTCGCATATAAATATGTATACTATAAAGGAAAACTCATTCCATTATCAAAGCCAAGTAGGAAAAAATCAGTTGCTTAACTTTTTAGAGCTTTTGATCTGTTATCTGGGTGTGAGTCGCCCCTTCCATTAATTTGCCAAGATAATAATAATAATAGTAATAATAAATAAATAAATAAACAAAATGTTCTTCGCACTGTGATTTAAAGTTTGTTTTCTAGCATTTGCAAGCACCAAATTCTAACACATAACAATCAATATATAATTTTAAATTCTTTATTTGTGAACCAGGTTTTGCATTTCTTGTAATGGAGTATGGTAGTAGTAACTCTATGTTTGAAGAACTAATTGTGAAGAAAGGAGAGCCAACCCTAGTTCCTCCTGCGGAGGAGACGGAAGAGAAGGGTGGATTATTCTTTCTCTCCAAACTCGACCAAAACTACCAGGTCTCAGTTCCAACCATTTACTGCTTTAAATCATCAGAAGAGGGTAAAGGCAACCAGAAAGTTGCGGAAGTAATAAAGGAGGCCTTGTCAAAGCTTCTCGTACACTACTACCCAGTTGCTGGCCGACTCACATTCGGCTCCGACGGAAAGCTGATGGTGGACTGCAATGGGGAAGGTGCTGTTTTTGTTGAGGCAGAAGTGTGAGATTTTAAGGATTCAGATAATAGAAAAGTGTTTTCATATAAATAAATTTTTTTATAATTGAAATTTGAGAAAATAATTTTTTAAAAATTGAACCAAATTAAAATTTTTGTATAGTTTTTAATTTTTTAAAAATTAAAAAATTATTATCAAAATTACAAAGCAAACCGACTTTTATATTCTAACCAATCACATACACCTAGACTCAAATAAACAATTATAAATTATTATTGAATTGGCATAACTAGTGTATAAAAATTAAGATAGCATCAAAATTAGTTTCTTGATACCCACTGGGCCACACTTAAAAATAAAAATCGATAATTGCCTTATACACATCATATGGGAATAAAGAACAAATCCCACATGCATCAACTGATGGAGTAGGTGGACCATTCATTGCCAAAATCTGTGGATAGCAGTACAATTATAATTATATTCGTCCTCGTCATTGGGCCTTTAATCAATGGATGCCAACTAGTAGCTTGAGTTTTACTAGTAAGTGTCATTTCATTATAATGGTCATAATTGATTATTTTAAACGTACTGTCATGAGCTTTAAAATGAGACAGAAAGGGTAAGTAATACGCGAACATCGGGACTAAGCTCATGATGGCGCAATTATGGCTATTATAATGAAGTAGCATAATTGACGACGTTTAAAATGAGACACACAGAATAAGTGATACGCGAACATCAATGGGACTAAGTTCATTAGAGCTCAATTATGGCCATTATAATAAAGTGACATGGCTTACTAGTAGTACTGGAATTACTAGTTGGCATCCATCAATAAAAAGTCCCAATGACGAGAAGACAATTATAATTGTATTCCGAACGAAGGTAATATCATATATCACGCACTTTTAGGGCAAATTCAGGAAAATCAGTCACGGGGCACTAGTAGTATGATTATAAAGTTAAAAAATAATTAAAAATTATAATATATTTTTTCTTCACATCAGAAATTCTAATATATATTCTTAATGTAAAAAAAAAATAAAAATCTAAGATAAAATTTTTAATAAATAAAAATATTTCAATTCACTCTTAATGTTAAAAATATATATTTATATATAAGATAAAAATATATATTTATATATAAGATAAAAATATATCAAGTCAATTTTTACATATATCTAATCAAGAACAATTTTATGTACAAAGATGTTTTGAAATGGATTCTCATCATTGTACAAATGGAACGGGCTTATTTTAAGTTCAATGCTCTTGTTCCATATTACATTATTGCTGAATCAATTTCAGGGCTATTTGCATTAGATTCACGTAGAAGCAAATAATTTGGATCAAAGGGTGCGTAGATACACTCTAATTAAGACCATATTTATTTGCTTCTTGATCAATAAATTATATTTTTGTTGGCACCAAAACTTGACAGTTATCTCAGCGATAACGTGGACCAATAAGGAGCGAATATGTATTTCTAATATAGCGTAAAGGGAATCGGCCAGTTTGAAAATATCTAGAGCAAATATAAAAAGATATATTTCAGCCACCTAATGGATATGATAGTTACTGAAATATAGCAATTGACATTTGACTTTTTTCAAAATGGGCTGTTAACAGAAAGAAAAATGCTAGTGTTTGGAAGAAACTTAATAACTAAATTCCTATAAAATAGGAAGTTTAGTTGGATGAAAGAAGGAAATCTCTGAAAACATATATATAAGGTTGGCAGCATGAAGTGGACAAATCTAATTGTGACAAGTGGACTTGACATGGCGCTAAATGATGGGCCACTTGGGATAGAACACTGATGCTAAGTTTATAAAAGGAAGTTGCTGAAATATAGCAATTGAAGTTGACTAAAGCAACGGAGTTTTCTACATGATAAAAGATCATAAGAAGGTTTTAATTGGAAACTAGCGAACAAGAAAGCAGAGTACTTATGGGTTTTTGATCCAGTTTGATTTTGAAAAGAGAGAAAATCAAGGAATGAGAGATTTTCTAGCAAAAAGTTAGGAAAATAAGTTGATTAAAACTTCTATAAATAGAAGTATTGTAATTCAGTCCAAATAGTCCAGCACCAACCACAAATCAGCATGAATAAAAAATTCATCAAGTGACTCAACGTCATCTTATCTTCAATTATTTTGTCCAAATGACAAATTTTATTTGAAGAATATGAGTTTCAATAACTTATCATTCTTTTTGCAATGCTTAATTATGCTATTTACAATTTATTCTTTATTTTTTGCAAATGGATTCAATGACAAATCTTTGATCAGATTCATGTCACTTTAATTCGGCCTGTTCATTCCATTGCAAACATTGCTTTTCAGTCTATTTTAATTCGGCTAATTTACTTTCCAGTCCATTTCAATTCAGCCAGTTCATTTCATTTACTTTACATTGCATTTTTATTTCTTTTTAACACCTTTATAAAAAGTCCTTACATCAAGGCATAAAAAGAATCTTGCTGGGAGTTCTTACTAGTCTCTCTCCCACACATTCGCTTGAAGTCAGCCATTGGAAAAAAGGATAGGCTGGTGTTCAATTCTAATTTTGAGTGTTTTATAGAAATACTCTAGCACGCCCGCAAAAAGTCCATCGACCGGTGTATGATCAAAAAACCACGCGAACTATTTTATCAAAGAAAAAAAATGATAATCACATCTAACATACTTGGACAATCTGTCCTGATGGGGCATGACTGAAACATTATCCTTTCTCGAGTGACAGCGGTGGTGGAGAGGGATAGAGGGGGTAGTGGAATAAATGAAAGACATATTTATTGAAGGATAGTTTGGTCATGAACTTAGTGATTTCATACACTAAGTATTAAATCACTTTATTTATTGAAGGATAATTTGGTCATTTTGTTGAGTTGAAGAGGATCACAATCAACTATTTGTGTTATTTTCACGGATTCTAAAGAAATCTATCTTAGTGACGATTAATAGTTTCAAGCTTATGTACTAGATATATCTTTACGTTAATGTTACAATTTGTGAAACACATTTGTTTTGATGGTACAATATTCATGTGTGAACAATTAACTAGAGCAACTGGTGCTATAGCGAAATTGATTGCAAAAGAGAGGAAATCTGTTGTTACATATGTATATTAAATTATAATATTATATTAATTTTATTTCATAAATACAATTTTAAAAATAATTTTTGAAATAATAGGATTGCATTTCTAATGTGTCCTTGTATCTTGTCTCTGCAAATAATGATATGGCTATATAAGTCATTTTTATATATCATTGTTTAACCAAAAAAAAAAAAAAGTATGATCTTTTGAAATGACTTAAAAGGACACAATATAAAATGAAGTATTACAAGGGAGAGGCAACCTATAGGCAACCTATAGTTGTGCCATTGGGACCTTTTATCGATGCCGACTTCACCAAGCATTAATGGCCATAATTCAGTTGTCTGCGCTAAGCTCCATATAACTTCACATGCTAATGTTTTGATGTTTTTCATGTATATCTTGTATACTTGACATCACAACAATTTTAATGTAAATATTTATGTGTACAATAAGCGTTTAGCTAATTTATTTTATTTTATTTTATTTTATTTATTTATTTATTTTTCATCTTGTATACTTTAATGTTCTCACCCACTTTTCACTAAAACTACAACAGGCCTCTCGTTTCTCACCCATCTAAACCTATGCTCACGTTTCAACTACTACTCCCTTCATAAATACCCCCCCTTCTCCTCATTTGACACACTCTAATTCTATCCAAGTGAAAGAAATAAGGTATTCTCTCCTACCCTTTTAGTCCATCTCTTTCAATTCGTCTCTTGAAGCCATGCTAAATGAAGAAATGTATTTAGTGGGGAATTGCAAAATCAATTGTTTTCCCTCTAAAATTACCACATTACTTCATTTAATCACACATATATATATATATATATATATATTTAAATAGCATACTTTTCTAAACTCATGCATCATTAAATCTCGAGAAAATCAAAAACTCATTCTTCATAATTTTGTCAGCCTTAAATTACCAAAGAGTTTTGGGCGTACAAAAGTGACACATTAAATGATTTGTATTTCAAGGTCGCATATAAATATGTATGTATTATAAAGGAAAATTCATTCCATTATCAAAGTGAAGTAGGAAAAAATTAGTTGCGTAACTTTTTAGAGCTTCTGATCTGTTATCTAGGTGTGAGTTGCCCCTTCCTTTAATTTGCCAAGATAATAATAATAATAATAGTGTTCGACTCGCGAAAAGAGGCGCTGGTTCCGCTCTGCGGAATGCGTGGAATGTGGATAGAATAGTGTGGTGTGCGGACGTGCTAGGAACTACAGCAATTCCAAAGTGGAAATCTGAACAGTAATCCAGTTGGAAATTTGTAAGGATCAGACGATTGTACAAAGGTCCGGAATGACCACCTTCGAAGGGTCTTTTTTGCCTTTGAATAAGGACTTCAAACTATTCTATGGTTAATGGAAATGAAAACGATATTGAAGGTGCAAGATTGGAAATTAAAGTAATTTAAAGTGCAGGACCGAAAATTTTGAGAATTGAAGTGCATGACTAGAAATTTAGAGAATTTGAAGTGCATGATTGGAAATTTAGAGACATGGAAATATAGTGCTCGGCTAGAAGAAATGGAAAGAGTACTGGACTTAACTCAAGCATTATGAGAATTCATTGCTGAAATGAATGCTATATAGAATAGCAAAGTACTGGACTCAACATAAAAGATATGTAAATTCATTGCTGAAATGGAAAATACATGGATTAGCAAAGTGCTAGGTTTAGACATAATGTAAATTCATTATGGAAATGAGAGATACATGAATAGCAAAGATGCTAAATTGATGTGTTGTGTGCTAGGCAGGCAGGGTTTGCAAACTACCCTTGAGTGCTTTATTTATAGAGCTCTTCCATGCATACAGCAACTTGGTGTGGCAGCTTTGGCAGTTTCCACCCAGACTGACTTTGGATTGCCACGTGTCCCATGATCTTCTAACATTCTCTTAATGTTGACAAGTGTAAAACTATATTCTCCTATGATTTACAATTGATAAATAGTGGTCTTTGGCGGTTGAATGCATGTTTGAAAGCCTTCTCCCACGTTCTGGAACTGCCCAGATGGAAAGGCAGCAGTTGCAGCAGTAGTTGAGAATTTCCACCTAGAAGGTCCGGATCATGCCACATGTCCCATGTCTTCCTTAGTCTTCTCCTTCATGCATGGTCTTCTCCTTTATTTCAGGTCATGATTCCACTAATTTAGCCCTGTCATTTGTTATCTTCAAACACTCCCTCAATTAGTGGTAGTTACCATATGAAGCACCACCACTTTCAACTGACTTATTTGTTTAAGCCAAGTATCTCATGTTCTTTATAGTCTTTCCTTCTACAAAATCCTTCCTTCTATATAATTTCTATATATATCATGCATGTATATAGAAATTATTCATATACCCACATCCCTTGGCTTTAGGTAACCTCTTCTGGTTGGACTTTCCTTCCTTTCATGGCGTCGTGTCCTTTAAAATTACAGCGGCTTCTTCTCATCGTGGGTGTGTATATGATATAACTTTTATATATATATATATATATATATATATATATATATCATTGCCCACGTTCTTTTTCCTTTGTGACCCACGTTTCCTCGACTTTGGTAACTTCCTTCAACCAAACTTTCCTTTTTGATTTTTGGAATCCATGGCGTCGTGTACTCCTTTGTTTAAGCAACTCCTCATCGTGGTTGTATTTTTAGTACAAATATATACATATATATATATACACACACACATATATGCATCCATAAATACAAATCACCCCACGTTCCTTTTCTCTTGCAAGCTTGTATTTTGACTTAGCAAGGTTAACGACTGAATATCTGCTAAAAATCCCTACAAAGTAGGAGAGATTTTTGGCACCACGTTCTCCTCTTCCTTGCTTAGTCAACTTTGGTCTTGCCATAATGGGAAACCTCCAATTATTTAGGGATACATGATTTTTACCCATAAACCTTCTATAACAACAATTCTTCAAAAGAATTGATATACTATGGTAAGTTCTATAGAACTCGTCATGTGTTGAGAGCCAATTGGTTGAATTTGTCTTGAATAATTGTATGAGGTTGCATGTATGGTATTATTTCCATAGAATAATTCTTTATTCCAAATAGGTTTTTATAGGCCATCACTTTAAAGATGGCAAGTCCTAATAGGACTCACATCTTTTCTTTTAGGATAGAAAACTCTATATGGTAGGATTGTACTAGCCCACTTGTCTTTGATTGTTACGTAAAATTAAATAGCTTTAATACTCTAATAATAACTTATTAGAGTTACGATCGAACGTGGTAAGTTCCATTAGAACTCGCCACATGTTGCCTTTCCATTGGGCTAAAATAATGGAGTAAACATATGCCCCCCAAATTTCATGCCTTGTGGAACAATTTGATGATAAGGCATGTGATTTGAATTTCGCCATTATGAAGAAGAAGAAAAAGAAATTGAAGGAAAGAAATGGAAGTACTGGAAGAAAGAGAGGATGTTTTGTATAAAGCAAATGGATAAGAAATAGTTTTTCAGGTACCTTCAATATGGCTGGACTTAACTTGGAATGGCTAACATGGAAATGCATGTATAACAAGCAAGATGAGTAATTTCTAGTATGAATAAAACTTGGACCATGTAATGTAGCCCCTTCTCAATGTAATGCTCCATACTTAGGAAATATGCTGATCTTGGAAATTCAGCTAAGTCTGCTTCATAACTTTAACCAATGTACTTTTCCAAGTACTTAACTTTTCCTTCTTGGAATGAATTTTTCTTCTATTTTGACTTAGCTACCAGAATGGCCAAAGTATGGCCATTATGCTTCCTTTCCAACTTTCTGGTTCACTTAAAAAGGAAGGTACCAACACATTATGTGGCCGGTTGAAAAACTGTAGCTTTCCACTCTTCATAGATAGAAGGGTGATACTTTTTCAGGTATACCCCATTGACAGGATGCTTGTGGGACCCTCCATCTATGTTCATCAATCTATAAACCCCTTTTCCAAGGACTCGTTTTACCAAATAAGGACCATCCCAATTAGGTGTCCATTTTCCATATTCCAAGGTTTTGACTCCAGGTGAAAATTTGACTTGCCATACCAAGTCTCTTTTAACAAACGTCTTTGCCTTGACCTTCTTGTTGTATGCCCGCATGAATTTCTTCTTTTGAGTAATAATATGGTGTAAGGCATTGAGACGAACTTCATCAAGGTCTTCTAGTTCTACTAACATGGCATGATTGTAATCTGCTGGAGTCAGCTTATTTTAGAAAGCCACCCTTGCAGACCTAATGGTCATTTCCATTGGAAGAACGACATCATGTCCATATGTAAGCATATATGGTATGACGCCCGTACTTGATCTTTTCAAATTTCTGTAAGCCCAAAGTGCCTCAGAAAGTAGGTGATGCCACTCCCTTGGATGATTCTTAATCATCTTTTCAAGGATGTTGAGAATTACTTTGTTGGAAGCTTCTGTCTGTTTATTTGCTTGGGCGAAATATGGAATAGAATTGATCACTTAAACGTCCCATTCAGCACAATAATCAATAACCTCGCTTCCAATAAAGGAAAGGCTTCTGTCTGTTGTGAGAGTCTCTGGAATTCCAAACCTGTGTATAATGTTCTTCTTGATAAAATTAATCACTGTTGACTGCTCACAGGTCTTTAATGGAATGGCCTCCACCCACTTTGTGAAATAATCTGTTGCAATTACCATATAGGTATGGCCATCTACAGATGGTGGCCTTAACTATCCAATGAAGTCCAAAACCCACCCTCCAAATGGCCATATTTTCACTATTGGCTGCATGTTTATAGCTAGAAATCTTTAGACCGGGCCATATTCTTGACATACAATACAAGTCTTTGCAAACTATATGCAATCTTTTAAAATGCCTTTTCAATAATAATTGTACCTTCTAAAAAGCCATCTTATTTTGATTCCAGCTTAATGTGCTCCGCATATTCCAAGGTGTGATTCTGCCATCATTCTCATGGACTCGTTCCTGCCAAGACATCTTAGTAAGAGTCCATCTTCTTTACTCTTTTTGTAGAGATCTCCATCAATCAAAATATAATAAGGTGCCAAAAGGTGAATTCTCTTGTCCACATTGGCACTAGGATCTTGCAAGAAATGAATAATTGGTGTTCTTCAATCATCCAAGTCTAATCTATCTATATCAACATTGAAAATCTCCTATGTCTTTTTGGCAAGTTTGATTCTTTCTGGCCATTAGACTGGAAATGACCTGCCATCTCATACAATGACTCTACAGAAGGAAGATTCTTTCTTTTGATTGTAATCAACGTCTCTTCTACACCCAGTGGGACTTTCACTCGAAAGGCCAATTGTGTTAGATCATCAGCCTCCGTGTTCAAATGCCTTGGCCAATATTTGAGTTGGAAATCATCAAACTGGCAAAATAATTACAAGGCCAAAGAGTGGAAAGGCCTCAAATGCCAATTGAGAAGTATCAAGTTGGAATCTCTAATAATTTGGACCTTATCCTCCTTTAGCTCTAGCAGGATTTGCATCCCAATAATTAGTGCCACATACTCAGCTTGGTTGTTTGTACACTTGAAATCCAAGAAGAAAAAAAATGTAATTTTTCTTCCTTTTGGTGAAATAATGACTATTCCAGCTCGTCCTCCATTATGAGTGCTTGACCCATCAAACATGAGAGTCCAAGTTGTATAGTCAAGATAGAGATTATCCACCTTGTCACATACTTCTGAATTAATCTTGGTGGAAGGATGATTTGCTAAAAATTCTACCACTACCCTTCCTTCGGTCGCTTTTTATGGAATATATTTGAAAGAAAACTCCATTAAGGCCAATGACCACTTTCCAATCCGTCCAGTAATCAAAAGCCTCGAGAGCATATACTTAATCAAATCTACATTCTTTTTAAAACTTTTCTCCCCCGATCATTACTTCACACGAAATACAATAATCCAAAAAATGAGAGAATTATGGAAATGCAAAAATGATTCTCTGCTACCGACCAAACTTTCTTGTAGAAATAGAAAAATGGAGACCTATATGGTATTTGTTTAAGTGAGAATACTGGTTTCTTCACTATGAGATCGCCATGCTCCCGTGGCTTCTTCAATCCGAGGAAAACCATCTTAGTTCGAGTATGTACTGTGAAAATAGAGTTACGTGGGGTGCGAAAATAGTTAGTTGATTTTAATTGTGATTAACTCCTTTATGATCTAGATCTGATTATTAGGTCAACTTACTCAATTTATAATTGATTAAATTATATGATCAATTTAAACATTCACAATCACAAATATAAATACTGTAAAGTAAAGTAAGTAAAAGTTTAGAGAGATTGCACCATGATTTTTAGCGAGGAAACCCCAATTGATAAAATACGTCAACTATTTGCATAGGAAAAATCTCGTGGACTATTCAATCCAAAGTCAACCGATCCACTATGTTTGAAACAATGCATACCGAACTTTGACTCTGTCTCACACCCTATCGTTCTACCAAACACCAATTGTTGACAATCCTCTAACTTTGCGACTTCCCGTCCAACAGCAACTTGACCTCAGGCTTATGTTTGATATTTGTAGAAGAGTAGCAGGTAGATCAGAAAACACTTCTCGAATGCTCCAACCCTTTCAAAGTGTGATCGCTTTTACTTCTGTTCTTCAAGATCTGAACTCGATGTAGAAGAATTAAATCCTGCTCTTCATATGGAATATCTGAATCTTCAATATAGCTCTAATTCCGATGAGATAGAGAACAACACTACTAATTCACTCATGAATATATATGTATGCTCTCATAAATAAATTCAGAACAATCAGGTTTGATTTTTTGAATTTTCTCTCTTTAAAAGACTTTCTCAAAATATAGAATTGATTTTCCCTAAAGTCGTGGATAAACCTAGAAGACTAACAAGGTTTATATAGAGTTGATAAAGTCCTAATCCCTAAAAAATATGAAATTTTTTATGTATAGGACTTGGAAAGAAGTTGGGATCAAAAAAGAAACATTCAGCAAAAAGGAAACTAAAAGTTGGAATATTACTAGGAGACCTTGAACCGGTTCAGAGGGGCTGAACCGGTTCAAGAAGGCCAGAGAGTTTTGCCATGGCCAACTTTGGTTCTTGAACCGGTTCAGCCCCCTTGAACCGGTTCAAGATAGACAGTTTGGAATTTTTTGCTTTTCTGCTGAAGTTGAACCAGTTTAGCCCTGTTGAACCAATTCAAGATGGCCAGAATGTCTTCCTGAGCTGTAATCAAATCAAGAAGCTCCTTGGCAGTATTAAAAACGAGAATACCACCATGAATAGTATCACCAATAAAAACATAAATTAACCTAATGGCATGGTAGTACCTTTAGTCCACTTAAAAATGCAACAACTTTTCTACCTAAGAAGACTCGCAACTGGGCATATGGGTTTCTTCTTTAAAAATAATAAATAAATAAATACATACTCGTAGTCCAAGAAACCCAATTTAATATCAAAACCTGTCTTCTAGGTAATATAGTTTTAACCATTCAATGGTTCAATCTCTATGAGCTATCTTTAAAATTGCGGAAGCGTCTGTCACCTGAATTGATGTTATATTGAATAACACCACATAAATAACATATAGTAATATATCATAGCTTTTGGGATTATTACTTTAATTCGTGCTTGGGGTTTTAAGCCGAATTTCTCAGGGTGTTTTACTATATGTAAAAAATAGTTCACACTACGGAAACAAATAAAATGACATCTAAAAATCACCTTTTGGTAGAATTTTAGATTTTATTTTATCCCTATATCTGCAATAAAATCACATGGACCTTTTTTATTATACTTGAATTATTGCTAAACACTTCCACTACCTTTTGGAAAGAAGGTTATTTAGTTATAATCCAAGCACTCTCAAATATTCTACTCACTTGTCCCACACTAAGACATTAATCACCTTTTAGCAGAACAAATGCCCTCATGTAGGTAAGTGCACTGTAAGACCTCAATAAGACCAATGCCTTAAAATTTCAAAAATAATAACTTTCGTGAGCATGTCACCTTTTGGCAGGCATCACCCACTTTGGCTACCACCTTTAAAACGGTCACTTTATCGATTTTCCTAAACCCCAAGGAAGAACCTATACTATAGAAGTTCTATTTATTTAAGTTAAAAAATTTCTTTATAATGCATATAAACTAAACCCAAATATTATAGAACACTTGATTTCACTGTAATATACATGGCTTTAACATAAATAAATTAAGCCTCCTCATACATATCAAGAAATTATAGTGAACAATATTTCAACAACATGCATATCTATCAAGATTTAAAATTTCAATTCTTTATTTCCTTTAATTAAAAGAAAATAATAAAAAACTTGATGCATGCATATTATATATCTGATAAATAATTTAAAGTACTTGAATTTTTAAATCAACACAAATCAATTAGGTTATTACTGCTTACTTACACAAGCTCCATAGATTCTTCAACCTTGAAATAAATAATTCATAACTTGATTCTTTAGGAGCAATCAATAAAACGCAATATTATGCATTCTTCAATAACCATGTCCATTGAAAATAACTTTATATGAAAAAATAAAATAAAAATATACACTAATTCACACGTTGAGTTCTTAAACCAAAACCAATCTTCTAGATTAGTTTTGAAGGAAAGATAAAAACCTGAGAGTTATATTTTCATGAACACATTAATTCATATACACATATATAGTTAAGCCTTTCAGCTTCATGCATATCAATACACTATTCACTCAAATAAAGACATTTCTCATTGTACATTTATTATTGGATATTCCAATAAACAATTCAAAGTCTCTTTGAATCCTGAATAAAAATTATAATAATTTTTGTCACCCAATGGATATGCACAAAGCTAACTATATGAGTTATATATATATATATATATATATATATATTATTTAGAACAAAGTATAATACGGTAATACTTATTTTTGTATGATCATGTCAACTGGGTCAGAGTTAAGTAATATCCATGCTCCAGGATATAGATTCAATATTATATAAATTATATATTATTCAAATATTCAATCAAACTTCAAATTTGACATTTTATCAAACAGTTTATCTATATACTACATGCAATCAACAGTGATTCATTAATCAGTGAATTTTTTTTTTTTTTTTTTTTTTTTTTTTTTTTTTTTTTTGTGTTTCATCTTAAAAAATGATATCATCCAATACTTATCCTAATAAATAATTCAAAAAAAAAAGAATTAATGGATAAATTCATATTCTATTAAACAATTCATTCTTTTCTATCAACGAATGACCTAAATATAATAAAATAATAAAAGTTTCCAATTGTGTCATTCAGTCGTGTACTGATTAGTATAATTATATATACATCCACACACACACACACACACACACATATATATGCAATTTTGAATCGTTTTACTATTCTTGTCTTATAGATTTTTTTCTTTCCTTTTTCACTTTTGTGCATCCTTTACTAAAACTGTAGTCAATACTGAAACCTTATAGCAACAATAAACACCAAAAAAGTATCTATTTTTACACTTGAATTTTCTTCCTCGTTCTGCGCATATGCTTTACAAAAGAAAACAAATTCTAACACAAAATATATATATACTTCTCGTTCGGTGTGCACATCATATGATATATGTATATGGTCAAAGCTTTTAAAAACAAAAAGCTTATATATCCATGGAGTTCGTATGTTCCAATACAAACACATAAATTTTTTTTTTTAACCATATATGTGATTAATCACCCACAAAAATCGAGGACACAAAGGTAATCAATGTGATTTCAAATACACCGATTTAAGTATGCTAGATCATAAATCAATATTTACTATTTTGATTTCTACAAACCCTAAGTTGACTCTGATACCAATTGTTGGGTTTAAATAATAAATAACATGTAGAAATCAAAATTAATCATGAATTAAAGAGAGGTTTTTTTGCTATCATATCTGATTAGAAGATTAAACTTTAGATACCTTTGAGAATTCCTTAGTACTCTTCAAGAGACTTAAAAAATTAGAGCGTTTTACTCCCTTCTGAGCGTTGTCGATAGATATGTTTGAATAAAGGTTTTAAAACCCTTATATACAACAATAACAGGGGGAGGGGGGGGGGGGGGGACGGCTTCTCTATAAATAAACATACCTAAGTCTCCATTCCTATCATGGAAACTTAGATATCAATGGTTAGAATTAAATCACACCAAATAAGTTGGAAAACTACAATCCAACAGTATAAAATCATATTCCCAATTAGACCACCAAATTGAAAAGTACAACCCAATCCATCAAGTATCAATAATCACATCGCAATCTTATTTTAGAAAATGTAGTGCATAGGACCATAAATAATTTTTATTATTTATATATATATAAATTTCCAACAAGTAATAATAATAATGGTGATGATGATATTACTAATAATTTTTAATGAGATACTCATATAAAATTATATTACTACATGGATTCCAACACATGCATTCACTATATTTTCATGAAGATGGCTTTTAAATAATATATATGATCAAAATAGAAGCTATAGTCTCAATGGCCTCGTTACAATTCATAAAGTGAGAAATAATGTTATGGGATTGCATGAATAGAAATAAGAGAAAAAATTCCATAAAAACTCCAAAAAATAGATGGGTGAGTAAGTCATTCCCTTCTTCCAAAAGAATATTACAAGCATGTCATCAATTATAATATCCAAAATACACCATGAGTCAAAATACAATTCAAAAAGTAACACACTCAAAGAAATAAAATTCTACGAACTTGGTATGGCCATACAATATAAG
Organism: Cornus florida; assembly: GCF_030987335.1. Lineage (NCBI taxonomy): Eukaryota > Viridiplantae > Streptophyta > Magnoliopsida > Cornales > Cornaceae > Cornus > Cornus florida. Next base: position 72,268,775 of record NW_026775573.1, on the reverse strand, counting down.
GAACATGCTTCCTAAACGAAAAAAATTGGTGTAACACACTCAAAGAAATAATAGAATAATGATATTCACAATTGTCGAATATCATTCACCATTTATTGTGAGGACCTTTGGTTGAATTTGTTTAGGACTCGTGTTGCTTATCCCCAAGTTCTTTCCACCCGGTGTATGTTGGGATACAATTTGCCCCGCCCCGCCCCATTTTTGGCGGTTTTGGGGGACCGTTTAGCTTATTTGAGTAGGGATGGTTTGATATAATAAAAACTTGCGCGGGTTTGGTGCGGAGGCGGGATGAGATCACCCCGCCCCATCTCGTCCCGTTTAGATAGATAAATTACTCAAGTACCCCTATTTCATTAGTATATATATTTTGCATTAGTACCGTTATTTCATTAGTATATATATTGAGACAATTTGTTTTGCAACAAAATCTAAAAATCTGGAACAAGTAACTTGCGCGATCATTTAGAATGTTTTTAATGTTGAATTTTATGTTAAACTATTTATTGTCCATTTTTTTAAATAAATTTTTTAATAATTATATAATTTTAATTGATAAAAAAAAAACAATTTAATGGAGGAGAATTTCAAATCTTAAACGGGGCATGGCGGGATATGCTTGTGTTATCTTCCTTGTGATTGAATTGGGTTATTGCAACTCATTAATGATGAAACGTCAGTTTTGTCAGTAGTTTTGGGTTGACTCTATTAAGCCCAAGTCTTTGGTGGGTTATGTCCCGTTTTCACAGTCTGCAATGAATCAAGTTTGGCAACAGCTTTGGCTGGGGTTGGTGCAAGGTCATGTGGATATTGGTGGTATGGTGCGCAACTTGGCTAGAGGCGAAGGACATGTTTGTGGAGCTCTTGCGCGTCTTTTTCTTGTTTGTGGTATAGTGAAGGACATGTTTGTAGTGCTGATACTTCCATTGTAACTGACACATTTTTTTGATTTGTCAGGACTGTGATCTTGACCATAAAGGGTATTAGTTTTGTTATTGCTTGTTTTTATTATTTGTTGATCTATGTGGTTCTTGTATGGTTGCTGTAGCGTGCTCCTTGTCTGTAGATGCCGTATGACGCTTTCTTGCCAGGAAAAAAAAAAAAAGAAAAAAGAAAAAAGAAAAAAGAAAAGAAGGGCAAGAAAGAGGCAGGCATTTTATTATTGTCCATACAATGTAGTACTAGTACAATGTACTAAGTATTACTTGTAGTTAATTGAAGACTAGCTTAGCTGGCCTATTGAATTATAAGTACGTACCTAGTAAATGACCTTGTAGCTATCATGGAGGGTTGGTTATTCATGTTTTTTTAGGAAAAGATCATTGATATACGGGTCTATACAAAACACGTGCAACACGATTATTATTTCACACCACATAATTAAATTTTATATTCTTAAGGTTAAATTAATACACATTTAAATTAAACGATAATTTTTAATACGGAAATGACACATTAAGTTAAATCCATCCAATCAAATTATAAATGAATTTATGATAAAATATAAACATGTCACATGTAATTTGTACATTAATTTGAATCCATAAAATTACAACGTATACACAATTAAATCAAACACAAATATATTTATTTAGTACCGTTTTAGCAGTTTTAGCGGGTCATGTCATGATGTCAAGTTTATTCTCTTGGCATATTCAACTTAATGTATTCGAAATCACTCAATTTCTCTCTATATAATACACACATAGAGGTCCGTATTATTACGTAGTAGCCCGTTTATGTAACTCTCTTGGTATTAAGAAAAACTAGTCAGTGCACCATCCTGCTACATCTTAAAATGGCCTCCACTAAAGCTGGTAATCCGATTGACTGGCAGCCCGACACTTTTCGCCCTTCAGCAAACTTCGAGCCTAGTTTATGGGGTGATCGTTTCAGTTCATTCCATCTAGATAACCAGGTAACAATTATCTGCTATATATATAATATGTATATTTTCATCAAGTGTGTTTGAATAATGATCGAATGCCTCTATATAGTTACATAGCTCTGATTTGGGTTTGCAGGCATTTGAAATGTATAGTAAAGAGGTTGAAGTGTTGAAAGAAGAAGTGAGAAGTATGCTAATAGATGCAGAAAGTAAAGCATCAGAGAAAATGAATCTGATTAACACAATCGAACGCCTTGGTGTCTTCTATCACTTTGAGAAAGAGATCGAAGAGAAGTTGGAACAAATCTTTCATTCCCATTCCCACTTGGAAGATCATGAAGACTACAACGATTTGAGCACAGCTGCTATTCATTTTCGAATATTCAGACAACATGGTTATAACATGTCTTGCGGTAATTAAGCTCCTCACCACACACACACACACACACACACACACACACACACACACACATATATATATATGAGAGCATGCATTCACACGTACATATAGATGTAGTAGTTGTATGCTCAACAATTCAACATTCACATGCATCACTTGCGGTCCATAGAGTTTCATGTATGGCTGATATATGATGGCTTGTGAAACAGATGTCTTCAACAAATTTAAAGACAACAATGGTAAATTCAATGAAAACCTTACCAGAGATGTTATGGGTATGCTAAGCTTGTATGAAGCTTCACATTTGAGGATAAATGGAGAAGATATTATAGATGAGGCTCTTGCTTTCACAACCACTCACCTTGAGTCAATGGTAACCGATGAATTAAGCCCTTTTCTTGCAAAGCAAGTGATGCATGCCCTAGAGCAACCCCTTCACAAAGGCATCCCAAGATTAGAGGCTAGGCGTTACATCTCTATATACGAAGAAGACGTTTCTAAGAATAAATTGTTACTGAAACTTGCGAAGTTTGACTTCAATCTGTTACAGTTGACACACAAGCAAGAATTATGTCACATGTCAAGGTAATGAGTAGGTGTATACCTGTGTGTGTGTGTGTGTGATTTTTTTTTTTTTTTTTTTTTTTTTTTTTTTTTTTTAAGTAAATCTAATTTATCTCTTCTATTTTACATAGGTGGTGGAATGACCTAGGCTTTGAATCAAAACTTCCGTTTGTAAGGAGCAGGGTAGTTGAGTGCTATTTCTGGGCTATGACTGCGTATTTTGAACCTCATTATTCCCTTGGACGGATCATACTCGCTAAAATAATTGTTATGTCATCAGTTCTAAATGACATATATGATGAATATGGTACAATTGAAGAACTCAAACTTTTTACTGATGCAATGCAAAGGTATAATATTTGTACTCCCAAATTCCTTATATATATATATGTGTGTGTGTGGATAAGTTTTTTTTATTTTTATTTTTTGGGAAAGGTTATATGTCGATAAGTTGCAACTCTCAAATTAAATTTTTTTTTCCACTTAATGAAATTTGAATTTTTAGACAACTACTAATGGGGCCTAGTATCATGCCCTTACTTCTCAAAGGGAGATCAAGGGTTCAAGTCTTCATGGAGACATATGTGTGTGAGCATCAATTATGGAAAAAGAAAAAAAAAATTTGGATAGCTCCTCCAAAATCTATGTAATGATAAAGTCTACAGTACTCCAGGGTATTGTACAGGAGGTACCCCTAGCTAATGGACAGACTTGAAAACTATCAATTTGCCTTGATATAGAAGAAATTGAGAGTTTTATGTTTGTCAATTGGCTGGGATACCATGTGTAAGTACCCTGAATATTGTAGAATTTCTCATATGTATGCCGACCTCAACTATACAAGTCTTGCGGTGTTTTCCTATGCATGCTATAAGAGGAACCAAAAGATTCGTTGTTGATGATTATATTCAATCTTCAACTGAATGAATATAGAAATCACGTTGTCAACTTTCAGGTTGGATATTAGCACTATTGAACGAATTATACTATAGAGCGATTATAAATCTCTATGAGGAATTCGACAAGGAAATGACAAAGCAAGGAAGATCCTATAGCGTTGATGGCTCAAAATATGCCGTATGTTTTTTGTTTTTTCATTGTGCATGGCAACTAACTCACACACCACTTTTTCTTTCTGAACCGAATGTTGTATGACTTATCCAAGTCCTTTCACCCCATTTAGTCATTTCGTTTCTCAATTCTATGTGTTTAAGAAGGATTATTATTTCGACCTTAATTAAAATTCTAATGTAAAGTAACATGGATTTATTATGTCTAACACAAACAGTTTAAAGAGATAGCGAGGAGTTACCACATGGAGGCCAAGTGGTGTAAAGAAGGATATGTGCCATCTTTCGATGAGTTCATGAGCAATGCGCTTAACAGCGTTGGTTATTACCTACTCACTGCATCATCCTTTGTGGGCATGGGAGCAATTGCTACGACTGAAACATTTGGTTGGATAAAAGATAAACCTAAAATTCTTGTGGCTTCAAGAACAATTGTGAGGCTCATGGATGACATAGTAGACTACGAGGTATATATATATGAAAAAATTGTATAACGAAATTAATATTAATAGCATGCCATTTGTATTGGCCGGTTTGATCAATTGTTTTGTTATATAAGTTATAATGTGAATCTCTTAACAGTTATAAATCTTTAACCTTTGAAGGAAGATTTGGAGAAGGGACATGTTGCTACAGGGATTATATGCTACATGAAGGAGCATGCAGGCATGTCAAAAGAAGAGGTAATTGACGAGTTCAATAGAAGGATTGAAAATGCATGGAAAGAGATTAATGAGGAATGCCTCAAGCCAAACTCCATCTTCATGCATCTCCTCAGAAGGATTGTCAACCTAACCCGAACAATGGATGTCCTTTCCAAGAAACATGATGGATACACTCATCCAAAAAAAGATCACATCGTCTCAATGTTCATCAATCACATACCCGTATGAGCATGGATTTGTTTTTTGCATTCTGGTTGGTTGGTTTACTTGTGTGAACATGAATGGATTTGGTCTAGCTAATAACTGGGTTGCTGTGTGTACCTTATCCATATATATTGTTGTATTTCTTAAGTTTAAGAATGGTTTGTGAATCGTTTGATGTAATGAAATGGGTTGGTGTGTACCTTATCCATATATATTGTTGTATTTTTAAGTTTAAGAATCGTTTGATTTAATGTAATGGACCGAATGCTGTTAGTACTAAAGATGCTTCGTCTAAAGTTGTTTCAAATTTTCATATATTGGTTATGTAAGTTCCGGATTTCTTTATTTCTAACCGATGTGATGTGAGACTCCTTCAATTATCCAACAATCTTCTCCTTGAATGAGGTCCACATGCAGATCTTTACCGATCAAATTCACTTTATCTTTGTTATTCTATAATTTCACTTTATCTTTGTCATTCTATAATTTCACGTTATTTTAACAGAGAGGGTGAAAGTGGTGATGATTTTATTTTATTTATTTATTTATTTTTTTTAAACTTATTTTTGGTTAATCAGTTCATTTTAATTTTGTTTTACCTTTTTTTTACTTGCTTTCATAGTAATTGACTTTGCCTTTTATTTTCTTTTGTCTTTATAATTTTTTTTGAAAAATAATAATAAATAAACAACTCGAATGTGCAATGAGCTATGCATAGGTTAAAAGTATAGCATAGGTTAAAAGATGTATAAAATTTAACAAGGATAATATGTTAAATAATGAGTTAACATCAGGGTCGGAATAATTTTGAAAAAAATAAATAAATAACACAAAAGTTGAAGGAGGGCTAGCTATTGCAGGTTGAAATAAGTGGGAATATATGTCATGCCCCAAATCCCATGACTCGGGTCCCGAACAAAATAATAGAAAATAGATGAAAATAGATAATTAAATAGATAAATAAATTGCAGAAAAACCAGGGTCATTCATCTATACTCTTATTCAAATGTGAATACCCATGGTAAAATACCCACTGATATACTATATTGCCCTTACTATTTTTATCCAAACAAACCATTCATTGTCTCAACTAAATTATAAATAATAATAATAATTAAATGAATATATATATATATATATATATATATATATATATATATATATATATATATATATATATATGTGGTGAAAAAAAAAGGGTCTAATGTTCATTACCTTTGGTCAACAAGGTAACACACACGAGTGACAAATCAGTGGCAACAATCTTTTGACACTAAACCTACATCATGCCCAACACTAAGTTTCACATGGGGCAACTATCATTTGTTTGGTAACCAAGCCTGATACAAATCAAGTATGGAAGCAAAGGAATGGGCCTAATACATAAAGCCTGGGAACTAATACATAAAGCCTGCCAAATGAACGAACATGGCAACTAATACAGAAACGACTTCAATTAATGAACTTGATTCAACCTAGATACACACACACACAAACACACACACACACACACACACACACTGCTACATGGGTTCCAACACAATGACTAAAATAAAATTATACTACTATATGGTTCCAACACATGCATTCACGATTGTTTTATGAACATGGCTTTTAAACAATATATATGATCCAAATAGAAACTATAGCCTCCACGACTTTATTATAATTTATAAAGTGAGAAATAATGTTATGGGATTGCATGACTAGAGATAAGAGAGGAAATTTCATAAGAACTCTAAAAGATAGATGGGTGAGTTCCTAAGTCATTTTCCCTTCCAAAAGAATATTACAACCATGTCTTCAATTATAATATCCAAAATACACCATGTGTCAAAATACAATTCAAAAAGTAAGTTACACAATGCATGTCACAATTATGGTAAAGTAGTTGTGGGGGCAAAAATCTCCCCTTCCAATTAAGTTAAGACACATCAGCACATTAGGGGACCACCACAAATATTGAGACTATTCAACCTTCAAATTGGGCCTCTTCAAGAAGCTTGGGCCGGTTTAACTAAGCATAATTGACTGAATTCATTAAGAAGGCTCGAGATGATGAGACCCCAAGCCCAATTACGAATATATTACTAAACCCATTTTAGTAATAGTTTTATTAGAAGAAGGATTATAATATATGGAAACTAAATAATGTAAATCCTTGTTATAAGGATAATATGATGTAATTCAGATTCTTAAGGGACAAGCAATGCGAGTCCTAAAAGGAATCGATTATGGTTTTTTCCTATATAAAAAGGGCTTAGGACTAGACCCTCAATATGGGGAGAGAGAAAAAAGGCAGAGTCCCCAAAGAGAGATCCAATTCTCATCCTCAGAATTACGTTCCGACCTGATTCCCACGCCCCATAAGGCGGGATGCGTAGGCAATCTAGGTAATCCTAAGTTCAGTCATATCATCAAAATACCCCCCTTATCTCTGTACAATTTCTTTAATTCATTGTCTATTCTCCATTATTATTTTGGGTGTATTAATTGTGGATAATTCGTTGACTTGTCAAAGTCAAACGAATTTTTGCACTTACACTTTGGCGCTGTCTGTGGAAAACGTATAGAAATATACCTCCACGAGTGAGTAGTTATCTGGCTCAGATCTCAGATGGCTCAGATCACGTTACACCAGCAATGTGATGCATGGGATTTGAACCTATCCCTTTCCAACCACCAAAATTACAGTCGGTGTTCATCCAGGCGAAGTCCAATAACGTGACATGCGCGTTCAAATCCAGCAAAGTGATTCTCCAGGATTTGAATCCAATCCTTTCCAACCGCCAGTCGGTACCGAAGGTCTGCACGCCTGGCAGACTCCAAAGCCCATGTTCCTCACACAGCCAGATCTTTGCACAACAAGTGCAACCGTCCAACCCCAACGCGCAACACACAAAAAGTCACAACACTTTAAATTAAAATCTCCAACGTGACTTCCATCCATACGAAGTCCAGTGACGTGATGCATTCACGAATTCTTACTCTCTGGGATTTGAACCCAGCCCTTTTCTAAGCACCGCGCATTGACGATTTTGTGTTGCTCACACGACAGAAGGGTCTACACGTAGATCCGACCGGTGGGATTCTCAGTCGACATAACCCAACTTGTTTCGACCATGTTCCAGAATGCATACGGACACAAGGGCTTTCAACGCAAGCCTTTTCAGACACAACGTGGTGAGGGTCTCAGATAAGTTTCCCAACTTGTTTTTTACAGTTAAATCTTTATTAAAAACTATATATATATATGAGACCCAACACATTTCTTTCACAAGTCTTATCTTACATTTCTTAGCCTTCCTTCAGGCTTCAGGTTAGATCATAGTTTCATTTCAAAACACTTGGTTCACATGTTGATTCTGAAACCTAAATGACAAAACATCACTGCTGAGCATGTCTTTGCAGCAGAAGTCACAATCGAACCAAAGAGCTAGCTTCTCACATTTCAAACCAATTGAAGTCATTTCAGACTAACCATTTTGTTTACATATATATATATATATATTGCATATAATATATACATATATAAACATATTATTTAACTTTGTAGATGTGTGCTGTACTTAATTTAGACAGTGCATATCTAAATATATAGATGCATAATATATATAATTAAACAAGCAAATTTAATTTAGTTTGTCAAATGTTGAACTCAAATTAAATTAGTGCAAACTTAAGGTGGTGTAGTCTGAGCCTGAAGGAAAGTCATTTTCAAAACCCCAAATTTATTCCATTTTTTTTTTTGTACCTTCTAAAAAAAACATCATAATTTCTCATGGTATTAGTTTTAAAATCTACTTGAAGAGCAAAGGGCATACATGTGACTGGTCAAATTAAGCATGCAGTGGAGACGTTAACTTCCGTATATCGAGCAGACCAATAGAAGTATCTGAAGATGCCGTGGCCACAAAATGCCCATTTTGGTCGGCCCAAATGACCTTGCGAAGTGGAAATGTTGCAACTGAGCTGTTATGAGCTTAAATGCAAAATGGTCTCAATAGAGACCTTAAAACTAATTCAAAACCTGTCTCAACCCACTGCAAAATGGTGTGCCACATTCCATATATTCAAAATATGAAACTTATATAATTTTTTACCTAGTTCCAAAGTCGTTTACATGAAAATAAACATTTATACATCAAGTGTTTCGAATTCCTCATATTACAAAACCCCAGTTGAAAACTATACAAAATGTTTGCAAAATTCTACAAAAGATTACATGGCATATGCTTCCATAAAAAAAGATAACTAGATAAAATTTCCAATCCAGTCTAAGCCTGTGGTGGATTATCATCCGCCACCTCCTTTCCGTGTCCAAAAATTTGTTAAAAATAAGGGGTGAGCGTAAAGCCCAGTAGAAGTTACCTAAGCCATTAGTTTTGAACTCCCTTGAGTCAAGTAACACATAATTGGATTGAAAAGATGCCGGGATTATGCAAAGGGGATTCATACATCATAAACAACTTAGCAAGAAAACAATTTCAATACTTGCCACAATTCCACCAAATGAAATGCATGAAATGGAATGTGATGCACCTGTCCCAAATCTAGTCTATATGGACACAACCCACACTTTTAGAAATTCGCTAACTGACTTTACTAAGGCGAGATTGATAACTATCCTTGGTTCCATTTCTGGTAATGCTTGGCAACCGTTAAAGGGTCTAGTATCAACTTTTTTCACGCCCTAAATTAGGCAGCGCTCCCTCTAGGTCAAGCTAGCCCCGGACTTGCGAAATCCGGTTCATTTTAAAGAAAACATTTCATTTCCTTAAAAGAAAACCCAACTTTCTAAAAATAACCTTTCATTATAAATTTCCCCCAAAAATCCTTCGTTTACACTCTGACATGCAATGTAGTGACTCTCATCATCTAAATCTCAATTTCATCATTATATCACACATTTAACTTACAACAATCAAATTGTGTACAAAATAATTATACATGACATACAATGGACCTGTGACGCAAACCCTGTACATAACAAATCCGGTAGCGGGTCCCACCTGGACCTTTCGGCCCGAAAAACGAAAAAATGCCGAAATGTTAACCGTTGCATTTCTAAGAGTCTTAAACTTAAAGAAATGCCTCAACCAACTCTCGGACAGACCCGACACACCCTACGGTGTCTGGCATGCAAAACGGAAAAAGACAAAAATGCCCTCACAAAAACAAAAATTCCGTAAAATAAAAAATGGCGAAAAATAGAAACATTACACTAAGGATGTTATTTAGAGGAATTGGCGATGACGCCTTTGAGTGTTGGATTCGCTTGCTCTCAATCTTCTCTGCTTTTATTTCTTTTCGATAGTTCAATTACCATTAGATGCGTAACTAAAGCTGATTCAACACTAGGATAAATGAGCCAATTAGTGAAACGTTACAAGGTACTATATTTTCATCACATGTAAGAACGTACAACTTCATGCTATATAATACAAATTTTTATGACATGCATTAATTACTCATTATATATGTGAAAAACATTTACTACTAATTAAATTCACATGCTGTTGGCACTCTTTTTGGTAAATGTTATATTAATGACATGACAACCAATTTTGGTATAAATTGACACGTGGAAAAGGTTACAGAAGCTACATTCAGAGGCAAAGGAGATTGAAGCATTTGAATTATTTAATGGATAGGGATTATAATTTTAGTATTTATCTTTTAGTTGATGTAAGTTAAATATTTATATTTATCTTTAGGATTAGTTTATTTTATACTTATAGTTAGTTGAATTATCTATAGGATTAGTTTATTTTGAATTTATAGTTAGTTGTGATAGAGTTGTAATGCAAGTAAAATACTTACATATATGAGTTTGTTTCTATCTTTTATTCTATAAATAATCAAAGAGGCATGTTGAGATAGAGGTCCAGCACCCTCAGAATCAATTTATTATTTTGTTTGCTTTCTCAAGCACTTTTCTCAAATAGCATCATTGCTATATCTATCCTCTCCCTCTCTATTTCAGTCTCGTTCTATTTCTCTCCCTATATCTTTCTCCCTATCATTTTCTATATCTATTTCTTCCCCTTTCTATTCTCTTGATACGTTACTATATATTATTCACTGATAAAGTCCTTTTAACTAAGGCATTATTGAACTCAAAAGAGGAATTTTATTGTTCCCTTTTTCCTCGCATCGCCTAAAAGTCAACTTGCTCAAAGGGACTAAAGTTGACAATTTACACTTAAACCACCCAAGTGGTTCTGGCATGCACACTACATCTCAATTTAAGATCGGATCTTAGGAGCCGATTTTAGAGTCAACATTTTTGGCACGCCCGGTGGGACCCACTAGGTGAGTTATTTATAGTAAAAAATATGCAATCGACTTCTCAACCGACATACAAATATTCTGATCAGTTAAATCAGCTGATGTACTAGTATTCTAATCAGCCATATGGTTGGCCAGACGATTATCGGCATGTTCCAGCCTCTGATTATTGGCATGCACCAACAGCCGCTGATTATTGGCATGTTCCAACATTCGATTACCGGCATGTTCCAGCAGTCGCTGATTATCGGCTTGTTCCAGCAGTTGATTATCTGCAGACGCCAACAGCAACCGATTTTCGGCATGTTCCAACATTCGATTATCGGCATGTTCCAGCAGCCACTGATTATCGGCATGTTCCAACAGTCGATTATCGGCAAGTTCCAATAGTCGTTGATTATCGGCAGACGCCAATGGTCGATTATTGGCAAGTGGCAAATCAACATGTCACCCCCGTATCACAACCTTCGGTACTTGGGGAGCAGCCGATGGTCAATCAGTCGTATGGTTAGCTTGAAAATGATCAGCGACTAGTAGCTGATTATCGATAGGCGAATCAAGAGATTAAAGCAATGTTGGCTCAGGTTTCAGCCCTAATCCAGGCCGAGATAGCTCAAGGGCATAAACGTCCTCAACCACCGATGCTATGTCAGCAAAATCAGAATCAACACTCGCAAGCATTGCCGATTTTGCCTTAGAGAGAACCCAAAGAGATAGACAAAAATCAGAACCAAGGGAGGAACAACTCATAAGCTCCATCAATACCACCGGCGGTTGTCGAGGGGCATGTGATTGCAAATCTACAACGGGAATAGGTTGACCCGTATGCTCCACTTCAGCCAAATAATGATTTTGCGACTCTCAACGACAGAAAATATCAACCGTGTGATCGGTACGATTATTATCCGTCACAAGCAAAATTTCAGCCACCAGCATTAGATTATCGGCAAGTTTCAGCAGTCGATTATCGGCAAGTGGTAAATCAATCACAACAAGTGACTTATCAACAACAAAGTTAGACAAACTATCAGCTTGGTATTGAAATCGTCCAGCCTTGCCGATCTCGACAAAAAATTTTACCAGAAATTTGGCTGAAAGCAAAATGGCCTATGTACCAACATTCCTTGCCGATTGTGACATCTAATAATCGGCAAAAACAATCATCAGCTAAAAGAATTATTTTAGCTCGTTGTCCTCAATCCAATTTCAAGAAAAGAAAAAAAAGAATAGCCGATGTTAATTTCAAATGGTTACTTAGAGCTCAGTTGAGAAAATCAGCTGAGGCAAAATTGGTTAAAAGAAAATCGGCAAAGTCAAAATCGGCTAAAAGAAAATCGACAAAGACAAAATTGGCTGAAAGACCAGCAGCCGCCGGGGGGCATGTGATTGTTAACCCCTAACAAAAGTTAGTTGATCCATACGATCTACTTCAGCTTGTCGATTATAGTGAGGTCATGCTTGCCGATCAATGGACTTTTGGGTATAATGCAGTCCTGCCGATGGAGCTGAATGCAAAATCGGCTGCAATGAAATCGGCTGAAAGGAAATCAGCTAAGAAAACTCCTTCTTGGCACAATGTCATAGAGATAATAAGCAGATCGGCAAGAATGACACTTCACAATAATTTTATCCCTGCCAATCATGATCATGATTTGCTAATGGAGTTAGAAAATGCATGGGGGGCAAGTCCTTCCTGGGTATATGGGCTGGCAATATCGGCAAACTATCTGAAAATCTAGGAAGAAGCTTAAATCTGCAGATTTGGCTAATATGAAATAAAGATCATCTTAGAGGTGATTCAGAAGAAATAAAGCTTTGGAGCTTGTTGATTTGCAACCTAATTCCAAGTGACTAGTGCAGCCTTTGTTCAAAATTTCCTTCCAATGTACTTTAAATTTCAAATATCTTATCGGCTTAGGCGGCCGACAGCCGATAAAACATTTAAAATTGGGGGGGCATTGTTGACACCCTTTTTGGTAAATTTTGTATTAATGACATGGTAACCAATTTTGGTATAAATTGACACGTGGAAAAGGTTACAGAAGCTACATTCAGAGGCAAAGGAGATTGAAGCATTTGAATTATTTAATGGATAGGGATTATAATTTTAGTATTTATCTTTTAGTTGATGTAAGTTAAATATTTATATTTATCTTTAGGATTAGTTTATTTTATACTTATAGTTAGTTGGGTTATCTATAGGATTAGTTTATTTTGAATTTATAGTTAGTTGTGATAGAGTTGTAATGCAAGTAAAATACTTGCATATAGGAGTTTGTTTCTATCTTTTATTCTATAAATAATCAAAGAGGCATGCTGAGATAGAGGTCCAGCACCCTCAGAATCAATTTATTATTTTGTTTGCTTTCTCAAGCACTTTCCCCAAATAGCATCATTGCCATATCTGTCTCTCTCCCTCTCTATTTCAGTCTCGTTATATTTCTCTCTCTATATCTCTTTCTCCCTATCTCTTCTCCCTATCATTTTCTATATCTATTTCTTCCCCTTTCTATTCTCTTGATACGTTACTATATATTATTCACTAATAAAGTCCTTTTAACTAAGGCATTATTGAACTCAAAAGAGAAATTTTATTGTTCCCTTTTTTCTCGCATCGCCTGAAAGTCAACTTACCTAAAGGGACTAAAGTTGACAATTTACACTTGAACCACCCAAGTGGTTCTGGCACGCCCACTCCAACTCAATTTAAGATCGGATCTTAGGAGCCAATTTTAGCGTCAACATATGCACATTTAAATTCTCTTAATTCCATATTATACGTTAGTAATATCTTAAACAAATTCAGTTTCTCAATCAGCAAAATTACAATTGTAAAGTCAAAATACAAATTAACTTCTCTGAGTAACCTGATTGAGAGCAAGAATTAATATAAATAATGTATGCAATAAACACAACTAATAACATTCCATAATTATTTTCTTACTATAATAATAATAATAATAATAACACCAATAACCGTTTTAAAAATTAACTCATTTATAAAACTCAATTAAAAAAAATCTGACTAGCTAATTGATTATAAAGGTAAAAAATATAGGATGCTCATTCCAATTATAAACAAAGAAATAATTCCATTTTTTAAACCTTCATATTTATCACTCGTCTTTATTTCACATTTTTCTACTGCTGACTATGTTACTATTGAATTTAATGAGTCACGAAAGGACTAGTAAAGCATTAAGTCCATTTCTTTATTAAAAGAAATAATTGACATTCCCTTACTAAAGGGACGAGCTGGGTGAAGCTCATAAAAATACATTCCTTCAGAAGAAGGACGGGCTGAGTGAAGCCTGAAAAAGTAAAAGGAATTCTGCATAAGGAAATAACAAGTATAAAGAATTATCATGAAAGACAAAATGTCAAAAGTAGAGCAACTATTCTCTGAATTGAGAGATATTCTGAAAAGTTCTAAGGGATCGACATGCTAAGAAAGCAAAAAGCCTAATATATATATATATATATATATATATATATGACTGCTACTATGGAATTCAATCTTCCTTTTCGCTCTCAGCTAGAATATCATACATAGAAAAGTCTATGTCTGGACGATCTTTGCTAACAAGAGCTTTGAATTGGTTAAAACCATCACATCAAGCCTTGCCTATGAGCACCTTGAACTCATCAGAATTTTTAAAGCTTTCCACAGTAACTAGCTTCTCAAGTTTCAGCTTATCGAAGTATTCTTTGGTAAGTCTCACTTTCTCATCTTGAAAGTTTAATTTTGCATTAGCCAAGTCATCTTCTTTATTTTTAAGTATAGAAGTAACATCTTCATATTTAGCCTTGAGGGAAGCCATCTCTAGGGAAACTTCTCGTATTCTTTTGCGATAACAACAGAGTATGTAGTGCCCTATAAATAAATAAATAAATAAATAAATAGTGGCAAATAGTTAAAAAAGGAAGAGATGCACATGATAAGGGTAAAATCTCACCTGGCTAATTAGATGAGGGAATTTCCTTGAAAGCTCAGATGCTAGTAGGCTCTGCAATCTGGCAGTGTCATCTTTTACTACCATTTTATGTTGCCTACCATGCACGACATTAGTGTTATCGAGAATCGACTCCCCTTGGGAAAATGCTTGGTTGGTTGATACCAAACCAAAACTCTCAAAACTCGTAAGAACCCTACCAAATCCGCTGAAACCTAGAGATATAGGAGTAGGACCTAATAACACTCTAGGGCTTGAAGATTTACCAAGATTTTCCTCTCCTACCCTTTGTAATTTTTTGGAAGCAGAAGTAGAAGGAAGATTACTTGACCGGACTTAGGCCATGAGCCTTTTACTAAGTTTCTTGCCTACATAAATAGTAGTAAGGAAAATATTTAATAAAATATTAACTAAAATCAGTAAGTTTAAGTATAAGTGTCTTCGTTTTTCTTACCTTTCTCTGAATGGGTGGGGGTTTCAGTTGAGATAGTAGCTCGTATGTACAAATCTAAAGCATCGTCAGTTATGAGATCGCTAAAGGTCTTCACTGGGTAAGTAGAGGCCTCACTGACATACTTTGTTTCTTGAGTTGAGAGGATCGGTTTGTCCTTAAACTCTGTGAAAAGAAATTGTAAGTTGCAATTTAAAAATATATACATATATATATATATATTACTGTTCCCTCGGGAACAGTGCCGGGGGGCAAAAAAAAAAAAAAAAACTTTTTATTGTTCATGAACAGTACCCGCGGGTACTATTCCCTCGGGAATAGTGCTGGGGGAAAAAAAAACTTTTTTTACTGTTCATGAACAGTACCCCCACGGGTATTGTTCCCTCGGGAACAGTGCCGGTGGCAAAAAAAAAAAAATTTTGTTCTGAACAGTACTCGCAGGTACTGTTCCCTCGGGAACAGTGCCGGGGGCAAAACAAAAAAAAAAAAAAAAAAAAATTACCACCAAGGGATTAGAAAATATATACATATATATAAATCTTACCTGTTGGATCTGAATTATTCTAAACACTTGGAAGTTTCCCATATGCACCGGAAATAAAAAAAGAAACGACTCTTCCAACCTTTATTTTTTTCAGCGGTTGCAACAATGAGGAATATCTTCTTTAATCTATACTGGAAGTACCAAAAGTTATCCTTCTTCTTCTTGGGATAATAAAAATGTAAGAATTGATTTACTGTTAGACGACCATTGCCACACTTTCCCCAAACAATCAAACAGCCTATAATAATTCTCCATGAATTAGGGGCAATTTGAGAAGGAGCTATCTTCAGATGGGAAAGTATTTCTTCTATAAATGGATGAATCGAAAAACGCAAGCCAGCAGCGAATGTCGATTCTAAAAAGCATACCTCACCCAAACGAACAGAAGGGCATCTATCATCTGGTTTGGGTTTGTGGAGGTGAATAGATAAAGGAATGGAATATTTAAGTCTACAATTACGTAAATTTTCCTCCTTAATTAAGGATTCTCCTTCGCGTGGGTGTTGCTTGGAAAAAATAGTCCTTGGTCTTGAGGAGTAATCAACACCAGATTCACCAGCATAGTCAGGATCAAGTTCTTCAACACTCTCAGAAGTTGAGTCTTGAGATTGAGATTCAACATTCAAGTTATTTTCATGCACAGACATGATGAGATTTTGGATATCGAGAAAATAGCAAAACTACTTTGGAATTACACCAACAACTTGACAGAGACGACTGGACCAGTGATGTATCTCACAGACTGAGATTTTGAAGGATCCAAGTGAAAGCAACAATAACTACCACGATCCACAAGAAATTAGAGATAGGATCCAGTTTAAAGGATTTCAGACAACAAGGAAAGAGAAAAAATAAAAGAGGTAAATAAATAAATAAATAAATAAATATATATATATTTATTTATTTACAGGAAATTCTATTTTAGGTAACAATAGAATTCTCTTGAAAGAGTCCTACTAAACTTTGGAAGGGGGCTTGTAGTAAAAAGGAAATAAATAAGATATAGGAAAGTCTATATATACTAGGTACTATTTCCTTGGTCCAAAACGTACGCGGAAATAGGGGGCAACTGATAGGGAAAAATAAATCTAGCCTACCTTGATCTAGCGATATAGGCAACTAAGTATTGACCAGCCGCCAGATCTACTCGGTGATCAAACAATAATATTGCGTTATTAGGGGTAACGATTTTCATGGATAAGAATGATGACAAATCTTATATAGGATAAGATTTCTACGGGGATGATGACAAATCTTATCAAGGATGAGATTTCCATGGGATAAGTTCCATGGGATAAGGATGATGAAATTCCCTTATCGAGAATAAGGGAAGCGATGATAAATAGGACGACGACTCGGGAATAAGGTACACACAAAAAAAACTCTGACTAGGGAAATTACGATTGAAGTTCTTTCTCTAGAAATCCCTACTAACTTGATCGTCAGAGGGTCAATGGCCGGCACCACACCGATGTTTGACTTTGTCGTCTTTGTTTTGCAGGAAACGGTATCGTACTAGGCCGCGGCGAATTTCAACCTCAATATTACCAAAACAAGAGAAAGGTCTTATCTCTTTCCTAAAATTTGTTCTTCTTCTTTTTTTACTTCCATAGATAATTGTTTCCCAAGAAACAGAGCAACTGGTACATGCTGTGAATTCTTGGGTACATGAATGGCTGGAAAAGGAAAGTTAAAAGAAGGAAGAGAGAGAAGAGAAAGACTGCGAAAGTGTCCGGCGTAAAATATTTGGGTTTATAAGAAGAGAAAGACTTACCTATTTTCGATATTGTAAGTTGAAGTAGTTTCCAATATACTAGGGTTTTTATTTATTTATTTATATTAATTTGTTGATGTATTTATAAGTTTATTCCTGATCTGAACCACTATTAAAGGTTGTATATATTGTATGGTATCTGAATCCTAATTAATGTTGAAGACAAATATTGCATTTATTGTTCTTATGATTATTTGGATTCGTATTTTGTAAAAAAAAAAAAAAAAAATTTGGTTCCTTTTTATTTAATTCTGAACCTTAATTAATGTTAGAAATAAATATTGCATTTATCATTGTACTGATTCTTCAGGATTGTATTTACTCCACAGTTTAGTTCCAGGTTATTGTCTGTCGAAGTCTAATGAAAAATGATATCTTATTTTTAAGTGACCCTTATCATTTTGAGTGATAGAAATATCACTTAAAGCACGATGAAAATAAAAAATGATATTAAAAAATATTTACCATATAAAAAATATTCAGCTTTAAAATTTTTCAATTCTTAATTTTTAATTTTATCAAACAGCAAATTTGTCTCAAAAGTTAAATTCTCACCTTCTACTTCTACTTTGAAACCTAAAGACGATGTCTAAAACTATAAGATAAATCCTGTACCCTTTGAAGTTCTCTTAGTAGTTGTATATGTTCTCTTTCATTTCAAGCTAGGAAATAATAAAACTGATGTGAGCTATGGACATAGACAAAATTCTTTTTTCTGTTTGGCTAATGTGTGAATTTGTGGGCATTGATTCCCAACACTTAGCTAGATGCCCCTAACTCCATGCATTCTCAATGTTGAATTGAATTTTTTTGAAATTTTTTCCATCCTCCTCCATTAAATTAACCAAACTGGATAATCGTTTTACATTGAGTAACACAATCCGTCACAATTATATATATATATGAAGAAAATCAAGGAAAACTTAATTTTTAATGAATAGGCGGGAGCTAGAAGTTACTTTTCTCTTGATCGATCAAATGAGCATCAATTCTTGGAAGATCTTCATAACAGAGGCTGGCAAACCGAGAAGCACAGAAATGCTTTTCCTATCTAATTTCTCCTGAGAAAGGAACAATGCTGTATCTTTCACGGGGAAAGTCCCCCGCCCTGCTAGCAGAGGCTCTCCCCATCCGAAGTCAGTTGTGTGGAAAGACAGCCTTGTCCATAAATAGATGAGAATTGTTGAAGTAAGAGAAGGATTAGCTCTTGTTACTTCCAAATAATCTATGGCTGACTTCATATAACTTTCTGTGACCGCCTTAATTGCCTCCTGAACTTGTCTCACTATACTTGACAATGGCTTCTCAATTAGCTCACCTGCACTAAAAAGACAATTTGTTAGCACAACCCCATTCCCAAAGAACTTATCTGGCATTGGTGGGTTAAATCTAGTGTTGGGATTTATATGCCCTGGCATAGCAAATTCCTATTTGGATTAAAGTGATATATATTCCTGACATATCTAAAATATTTATAATTTATATAATTGGTGAATTCAATGTATTGTGTTTCGATTCATTATAGAATTGATAGTGTCCTCTTGATTACAAGAAATATTTATATATGTTTGAGATGGCGATCAATACATTAATATAAATAGTAATCATAAATTGTTCATAGTCGGTAATTATGGATGGAATCATAATTAATTAAGACTTGGACTGAATCTGCTTTAGGTTGAGATATATTGTGAGAGCCGTCATATGCAATTGCTCCCTATTACCGTCATGGCATTTGACTCTTAAGCATGAGAAAAGTATAGACTTTTTTGTTAATTAATAATTACTTTGATTTGTTCGGCGGATTCTTCGGGATCCTTAGACCGACACTTTGGGTAGTTATATAATTAATAGTTAGAGGGTTATATTTTCAATATATGCATCATTACTACTTGTATTTATTTTGTATTGATTATGGTTGATCACAAAGTAAATTCGAAGGCCTTCGTATGTTTTTAGACAAAATGATTTTTTATATATTTATTTATTTAAATTATTATTTTTGTCAAACAAATATTTTATTGTGATCGAGCCAGAAATAATCAATGGTTCCAAAATAAATATATTAATTAAGTAGTCGGATTGATGGCTTTATTTATCCGATAACTAATTAAGTATAGAGGGGTCAAAGTGCAATATTGACTTAGAGGTTATTTATTATTTAATTGGAGTTCAATTAATTTCTTTTAGTGGAGTAGAAATTAATTTATGAATTAATTGAATTGGGCCCATGGACCGGGCCAATTATTAATTCATTGTAGCGCCCAATGGATTCTCACTCATAGCCCAACTTGATATTGGAATCATATTAGATTTGAAACATGTGAATTAGAGATTGAGAAGGATTTGTTATTTCATTTTCTTTATCTTTATGTTGCTTATAAATATACATGGCCTATGTATATTTTTGGTGTGATTTTTAGTAGAAGGAAAAAGGAATATATTTTCTCTCTCTAGAAAATTAGGGTTTATGTTCTCATCTAATGGAGGCTCCCACAAGCTTAGTTTTCCAAGGTCATTCATGGAGGCTTATGAGTGATTCCTAAAGGCAATACAATTATCAAGAAGATGGAAATCAAAGGAGAAGGCATCTTGCTAAGGGATCTACAATAAGTGAGAACATTCACTTTAGAGGAAAAATTTAAAGGTTTACTCAGACCTTTGATGTAAGTATTCAATCCATTAATTGAATGATACATCATATTTTTATTTTTGCATAAAACTTGTCTCTATGTGATGAATCAAGATCTATGAATTTAAATCCCTCGAAAAGTTTTTAAAACTTGCACGTTTCCCAACAGTAGTATCAGAGCATGGTTTGATTCATTACTAGAGATCATATTTTTATCAAAATTCATCATTCATGGATCCAATTTTGATATGCATATATATTTATTTATTAATGTATGTTGATGTATGAATTAATATATTGATATATATTGATATATAATGATGTATGTATAATTGTGAATGGATGATGATATGTGTTTGGGCCATGGATGAAGCTTATAGGATAATTGAATGTAATTTTATCTTTGGATGAATGTAATTAAGGCTTTGATTTAGCCGTTTGAAAGTTCAATGATGTAATTTAATTTTTCCCATTGTATTTCAAATTGTAAATTTATTTAAAGCCATGTAATATTCATCAAAGGGTGCTATGAAGCTTCAAGAAGGTCCAAGAGGGTTAAATTAGGCTTCAGGAATTTTCTGGGATTTTTTAGAAATTTTTCGGTATTTTTCTGGAATTTTTCAAGGCCAAATTTAATTTTCTGGGAATTTTTATTATTTATCGGCGGTTTTCCGATGGCCGGAGTCTTGCCGCTGGCAAGGAATTCGCCGGATTGATGGGGTAACGATCGTGTGCAGCGCAATTCATGGTAGGCTCAAGCAGCTCCCTATAGAGGAGCGAGTGGACCACACGCACAGCAACTGAGCACAAGAGTAGTGCACTCGGCGCGTGAGGAGCACGCGCTAGGGTCAACACCTTGCTGGCGCGTGAGGAGCACGCGCCAGCCAAGCAAACATTCTTCCACGAGCGCGTGCAGGCGCGTGGAAGCGCGTCCATGCGCGTGCCAGCGCGTAGAGGCGCGTGGGGGCGCGTGCCACGCGCTGCTATACCCCTCAGGTGCGTTTGAGTGCATGCGGGGTCATCCGGGAGCGTCCAATGCATTGTTTTACCTCTTCAGGCGCGTACCAACCTCCTGCGGGTGTTTGAAAGCAGACGAAGGACCCTCGCGCAATAGTTAGAGCAATTGAATGTTAAAAGCTGATTCCATTGGCCATTTTATTTATTTATCTGATGCATGAAATAATTAATTATTTATAATTATTGTTCATGCATTGGATCCATGATATTTAATTAAATGACTTTATTTATATTAATTAAATTATGAAAATTAATTGGATTTGATTACTAATTAATTTGAGGGCACTTATTGGGAAACGAAAAATTTATTTTTGTAAATTATTTTTAAAGTGTGCTTCAAATTAAATGTTAGTGAATCATTTAAAGTCTAAATATTTTCTAAATTTAATTGGATTAAAATCAAGACGTTTAGCATGCATCATATTATGTATTTGAATAAAATGAAAACCTTAATTATGAATGATTAAAAGATTGAGTGGGAGCGGGGATTTTTATACATTGCCCCATGGCCTTCGTTATTAACACCATTGTAATTAGATCTTCAAAAATAAGGCCCCACGCATGATTTGAAGAGTCTTAATATTACAAGAATGGTTATCTTATGAAAATAATAATATTAAATGTTCATTATAATTAGATCTTTAAAAATAAGGCCCTACGCATGATTTAAAGAGTCTAGATTATAATGACAACATATTTAATGTTTTATTTTTCGTTAGAGCATTAATAACGTTATACACTCAATTTAAAATCAATAGTGTTAGCTCCCCAACGGAGTGGTCTACACTAGGTGATTTTAGAAAGGCTAAACACAATCGGGAATCATTTCATATAGATAGACAAGGCACTGTCTTAAGAGATATGAAGATGATGGGATTTGCCCGCCAATAGCAATAATGAACTTTGCCAACCGAATAATTTATTGGCGTATTGGTTGTCCGATTTTTCATGCAGTGGTTAAGGGACCCACATATTATTATTTTAATGGAAGTGCTCACCTAATAGCAAATGAATCTCTACAATAGTAATAATGAACTCCTTCAACAGGATAAGTTATTGACATATTGATTGGTTGATCTATTATGCTACAGAGTTGAGGGATCCGCATTAATTAAAAGGGATTGTTCATTAATAATGATAATGATCTCTTGTTCGATTAAGATTTATTATATTATGTGGTTAACAAACTCATTTTAATTTTAAACATGCATGATAGTATTAATAATTCACCTTACATATTGTATGAATGCATTTATATTCAGATTAATTATTTCTAATCCAGTTTATCTGCTTGCTTACATATTCAATGTAACTGGGCCTCATTAATATTGACTGGGAAAGGAAATTAGATATTTTATTCACAACGTAAGGGTACAAATGTATTTACTACTCCTAAACCTAATTCTTTTACTTTAAGATACCCAAGAGAACATTAATACTTTGAATAAATGAAATAAGGCAAATGAGATGAATTGGTGCAATATTCTAGAGTTTACCTCGAATATGCTCCAAAGCTAATATTTACATTATTTTATTTTCTTCAAGCATCATGTTAAATGTCAATAAGATGTTCTGGTGAGATTAGATAGAGACTATGCCAAAGTACTATGTCAGACTTGAACACCATCAAGATAGCCTAAGGAACTCCAATATGAAATTGTATTTTGAAAATGGTTGTTTAGTATTTAAAAATTAAACTGGAGGTTAATAGGGCTGACTTGAATGGTAAGTTTTAAATTGACATGATTATTGCCTTGTTACCAAACTCGTTCGATTCTGTTAGAGTGAACTAAATAAGGAATCAGTTTGAGTTCACACTCGCTGATATTCTTATAGAATTGGTAACAGATGGAGGGATAATCAAGAGTATGGGCGTTCCTATCAATCTAACCTAGTCTATACCATCTTCTTTTAGGCCCAAGTGGACGGACAAAGCAAAGAAGAAGGATGATAATAGGACTAGGCTAGCACAAAACATGGGTATCCAAAAGGTTAAAGGGAATAAGGCAGTGTATGTTGAGGGCAAATTAAATTGTTTCTTTTGCTGCTAACGAAGACACTAAAGGACAAACTGTCTAAGTAATGACGTGGCATAAGAAAATATATATCTAATCATTGAGCCATGTTATGTGGTTGTATCTATTAATTCTTGATGAATAGATTCTGGAGCCACTAAACATGTTTGCAATTCATTGCAAGGATTTTAGGAATCCAGAAGCCTCGATGATATGGAATATATTTGTACTTAACCTGATGTCAAGGTTGTAGCTAAGTCAGTGGGAGTATTAAATCTGAAATTAGAGAGTATGAGGATATTAGTATTAGAGAATTATCTTTATGCACAGAGGTTAGACGCTATCTAATTTTTTGTTTCACTTGTGGTTTATAAAAACTGGATCGTTATTTTGTAAAACTGGTTTTATAAAATTGAAAAGATATGCGATTGCTTCTGGTGCATTGAAAGATGGTTAATATACTATAATCACAAACTCTTAAGATTTGCAGGATGTAGAAACTAATGTTGCGTCTTCTAGATTGAATGTTAAGAGAAAATTTATTATTCCTGACTCATTGTATTTTTAATGTCAATTTTTGGGTTGTAATCAATCAAAATGAGATTCAAAGATTGGTCAAAGAAGGTTTATTACCTAGTGAGGCAGAGAAGCCTAAACCAAACTTGTGAATCCTGTTTTGAAGGATAGATAACTCTAAGGGCTTAATCAGCCAAATGAAATAGACATAAAGAACAATTGGAGTCGGTACACACAGACATGTGTGGTCTTGTGAACATCCAAGCAAGATTACTCACGTCTTTGATAAATTTACCTGTTGCGACACAAGTCTTATACTTTTGGTATATTTCGAGAGGGTCAAGACTGATGTGGAGCACAGATTAGGTAAACTTATCAAGACATTTCGATCTGATCGAGGATATGAGTATTTCTTGGGATAGTGCAAAGACTATATAGTCAATGAGGGTGTTGTGTACCAGTTTTCCGTAATTGACGCTAAATGCATTTAGGTGTCAAATAGGAATAACAGAATTCCACTTAACATGGTTAGATCTATGATCAGTTATGCCATATTATCTCTTTCATTTAAAAGTTTAGCGTTAATGACATCGATGCGTATTATGAACTGCATTCCATCTTAGTCTGTCTCAAGGATACCGTTGAGCTGTGTTTTTGACTAAATCTTAGTTTGAATCACATGCGCATATGGGGTAGTCTTGCACATGTGCGCTTGATATGGCCAAGTAAGTTGGAAACATATCATACGCATGATAGATTTGATAGCTACTCTAAAAGTCACTAGGACGGATTATTTTATGATCTCAATGATAAAAGTTGATTGTTTACACTCACTGTTTATCTGTAGGAGAATCATATTATGAATCACATACCTAGTAGCATAGTGTTAGAGAATATGGTATGAGTACCAGATGTACCACATATGAACACACTTAGTATAGAGATTTAGAATTATAGATGAATTCCCTATTGATGCGTCAGCATCGTCTAGTACACAGTTTCCTTCATCGATACATTGATGTAGTGGGAGGATAATTATCTAATCCGACAGAATCATGTTTTTAGGTGAGATCGTTATGGACATCCCTATTAAACATGAGTTGGACCCAGTAAGCTACACGGAAGCGTGAATCGATATAGATACAGATCGTTTTGGCGAGTTACTATGAAATCAGAGTTGGAATCTATGTATTCTAATAAATTCTGGGATCTTGTAGAACTTTCTAGTAAGGTGATTCCTATGGAAGGCAAGTTAATCTACAAAAAGATAGCAAAAGATTTCGTAGTGAATAAATTATGAGTGTACAAGGGAATGTCATTATTTTTCTGATTCTATATATATTGATGACATCCTACTCATATAGAATGATGTGGAAGGTTTGTCATCAATAAAGAGGTAGTTGTTCAATTACTTTTAAATGAAGGATTTTTCAAGATGTAAGCTATATTCCTAGGATCAAGCTTTTGCAAGATCGGGTTAAAAGGAAAATAGGCTTATCTTAATAATCCTACATTGATAAAGTTTTGACCAGGTTTGGTATGTATAACTCAAAGAATGAGTTTTTGCTTTATTGATATGGATTGCTCTCTCTAGTAAGTAGTTTTCCAAGACTAGCAGAGGAGATTGAGCAAATGAGACTGGAACTATATGCTTTAGCATATGGAAGTCTCATATATGCCATGGTGTATACCAAATAGGACATCCGTTACATAGTAGGGATAGTTAAAAGATATCAATCCAATTCTGGACTTGATAACTGGTCTGTTGTGAAAAATATCATTAAGTACCTAAGGAGGACCAAGGATATCATACTCATTTATGGATGTGATGATATGGTCCTAGTCAGGTATGCTAGTTCTGATTTTCAATCAGATGTAGATACTATAAGGTTCATAATTTAGTGTATGTTCACTTAATGGAAGGGAAATCAGTTGGTAGATTGTTAAGCAGATTTCAACTGCTGACTCAAACCTGCAAGTGGAATATATTGCAGCCTTAAAGGCGGCAAAAGAAGCCTATTGGTTTGATCTCACTGATTGAGAGGTTATGGAGTATACTAACCTGCCTATTGAGCTATGTTGTGACAATAGTGCAGAAGTAATCCAAACCAATGACCCAAGGTTCCATAGAGGAACAAGGTACACTGAGAGGAAAGTATCATGTCCTACATGATATTGTTCGGCAAGAATATGTACTCATGGCTATGACATTGCATTGGAGCACAACTTTGTTGATCCATTTACAAAGGTGTCATCGATCAATAGTTTTGATCAACACCTGGATAACATTGGAGTTAGATGCAATTTGAATTAGCTATGAGAGCAAGTGGGAGCTGTTAGGATTTATATGCCCTGGCATAGCAAATTCCTATTTGGATTAAAGTGACATATATTCCTGACATATCTAAAATATTTATA
Source organism: Cornus florida (assembly GCF_030987335.1). Taxonomy (NCBI): domain Eukaryota; kingdom Viridiplantae; phylum Streptophyta; class Magnoliopsida; order Cornales; family Cornaceae; genus Cornus; species Cornus florida. The sequence continues at coordinate 72,242,376 of NW_026775573.1, read as the reverse complement.
ATTTATATAATTGGTGAATTCAATGTATTGTGTTTCGATTCATTATAGAATTGATAGTGTCCTCTTGATTACAAGAAATATTTATATATGTATGAGATGGCGATCAATACATTAATATAAATAGTAATCATAAATTGTTCATAGTCGGTAATTATGGATGGAATCATAATTAATTAAGACTTGGACTGAATCCGCTTTAGGTTGAGATATATTGCGAGAGCCGTCGTATGCAATTGCTCCCTATTACCGTCATGGCATTTGACTCTTAAGCATGAGAAAAGTATAGACTTTTTTTGTTAATTAATAATTACTTTGATTTGTTCGGCGGATTCTTCGGGATCCTTAGACCGACACTTTGGGTAGTTATGTAATTAATAGTTAGAGGGTTATATTTTCAATATATGCATCATTACTACTTGTATTTATTTTGTATTGATTATAGTTGATCACAAAGTAAATTCGAAGGCCTTCGTATGTTTTTAGACAAAATGATTTTTTTATATATTTATTTATTTAAATTATTATTTTTGTCAAACAAATGTTTTATTGTGATCGAGCCAGAAATAATCAATGGTTCCAAAATAAATATATTAATTAAGTAGTCGGATTGATGCCTTTATTTATCTGATAATTAATTAAGTATAGAAGGGTCAAAGTGCAATATTGACTTAGAGGTTATTTATTATTTAATTGGAGTTCAATTAATTTCTTTTAGTGGAGTAGAAATTAATTTATGAATTAATTGAATTGGGCCCATGGACCGGGCCAATTATTAATTCATTGTAGCCAATAAAATAATAGGCCCAATGGATTCTCACTCATAACCCAACTTGATATTGGAATCATATTAGATTTGAAACATGTGAATTAGAGATTGAGAAGGATTTGTTATTTCATTTTCTTTATCTTTATGTTACCTATAAATATACATGGCCTATGTATATTTTTGGTGTGATTTTTAGTAGAAGGAAAAAGGAATATATTTTCTCTCTCTAGAAAATTAGGGTTTATGTTCTCATCTAATGGAGGCTCCCACAAGCTTAGTTTTCCAAGGTCATTCATGGAGGCTTATGAGTGATTCTTAAAGGCAATACAATTATCAAGAAGATGGAAATCAAAGGAGAAGGCATCTTGCTAAGAGATCTACAATAAGTGAGAACATTCACTTTAGAGGAAAGATTTAAAGGTTTACTCAGACCTTTGATGTAAGTATTCAATCTATTAATTGAATGATACATCATATTTTTATTTTTGCATAAAACTTGTCTCTATGTGATGAATCAAGATCTATAAATTTAAATCCCTCGAAAAGTTTTTAAAACTTGCACGTTTCCCAACATCTAGATCGTCCATCCACAGTCAAGAGAAGCTTTGTTTTTTGATCAGGCTTAAGTTTTAGAGCCTGAGTTCGAGCTTTCCATATAAAAGCTGAGAGTGCTTCAAATGTAGTGCACTTGGCGAGAACCGACCCGTCATCTTCCATGGCTTTGATTTTGAGCTTTGCAATCTTGTCAGAGTCAAAGCAGAATGATTTGTAAACCAATTCTTCTTCTTTGTATAGATCCGCGTTGTTTGATATATCTTCAATTTCAGCGAATTCGTGATGAGGAAACTCAATCTTGGGTGGGTTTCTAGCTTTGAGTATGGATCTATCTAGAAATGGAAGAGCCTTCAGGGGCAAGCCTCTGGCAATTTCACCCCATGAAGTTATGAAATCCATAGCAGTAGCTCCATCAAATATACAATGGTACACCCTTAGCCCTAGAGAAAATCCTCCACATTTGAATTTTGTCACCTGCAAGATGTTTTTTTAAAATAAAAAAATAATAATAAAAAAAATAAAAAAATTGGGATAATTAATTAATTAATTTGCATGGTAGAATTAATTAATATATACCTGAACACTAAAGGAGGTGGTATGTCTGGGGTATTTTTGGCACCAGGAATATCATAAACCAGCTTCTTTCCAAGATGGACAAGTCCTTGTTCTGCATTGTCAACTATCTCTTGTATGGTACAGTTGGCTTCTGCCTCAACAAAAACAGCACCTTCCCCATTGCAGTCCACCATTAGCTTTCCATCGGAGCCGAATGTGAGTCGGCCGGCAACTGGGTAGTAGTGAACGAGAAGTTTTGACAAGGCCTCCTTGATTACTTCCGCAGCTTTCTCGTTGCCTTTACCCTCTTCTGTTGATTTAAAGCAGTAAATGGTTGGAACTGAGACCTGGTAGTTTTGGAGAGAGAGAATAGTCGACCCTTCTCTTCCGTCTCCTCTGCAGGAGGAACTAGGGTTGGCTCTCCTTCTTCAAAGTCAGTTCTTCAAACGTACAGTTACTACTACCATACTCCATTACAAGAAATTCAAAACCTGGTTCACAAATAAAGAATTTTTTAAATTTACATATTGATCGTTATGTTTTAGAATTTGGTGCTTGTAAATGCTAGAAAACGTAACTTTAAATCCCAGTGCAAAGAACATTTTATTTATTATTATTATTACTATTATTATTATTATTATTATTATTATTATTATCTTGGCAAATTAAGGGAAGGGGCAACTCACACCCAGATAACAGATCAAAAACTCTAAAAAGTTACGCAAACTGATTTTTTCCTACTTCACTTTGATAATGGAATGAGTTTTCCTTTATAATACATACATATCTATATGCGAGCTTGAAATACAAATCATTTAAGATGGGTCACTTTTGTATGCCCAAAACTCTTGGATAATTTAAGATTTACAAAATCAGGAAAAATGAGTTTTTGATGATTTTCTCGAGATATAATGATGCATGAGTTTAGAAAAGTATGCAATTTTAAAAAAATATCTGATTAAATGAAGTAATGTGGTAATTTTGGAGGGAAAACAATTGATTTTGCAATTCCCCACTTAATACATTTCTTCATTTAGCATGGTTTCAAGAGACGAATTGAAAGAGTTGGACTAAAAGGGTAGGAGAGAATACCATATTTCTTTCACTTGGATGGAAATAGCGTGTGTCAAATGAGGAGAAGGGGGGGGTATTTATATATGAAGGGAGTAAGAGCAACTCCAATACTCTCTCATTTGGGCCTTTCAAAATCGAAATATAAGAGTTGAGTAAAAAAGGGCCTCTCCAATGGGCTCTTATTTGAGCTCTCAAAATTTGAGATTCTCAAATTTCTTCTCATATATGGCAGTTGCCAAATTTTTTTGGCAAGTGTCTCATTTCCTAAAACAGTGCCGTTTCTCACCAGTCATCACCCATTCGCATCTCTATATGTATATTATATATATAATATATAATATATATAAATTTTTGAAAAAAAAAATTACATAAAAAATTAATTCACAAATAGTGGTAAAAAAATTATAAAAAATTTGTTTTTTTTTTGGGTTTTTTTTTTTTTTTTTTTTTTTTACCAGATATTTTAGATTTGTACTTCTTTTTAATTAGGTTTAATTTTAGTTTCCTTCTAATGTCTACAATTTGACTTGAAATGTGCCTAATATTAATATTACTTATGCAAATATAAATGGTGGGAATGGTAGTTGAAAAAGAATAGTGGTTGTGTTAAAAAATAGCATTTTGCGTGAAATGTACCATTAGAGCAGAATTGCTAAAATGTAGCATTTTGGAATTGTAGCACCTGTCAAAATATAGATTTGGCATGCAAAAATAGGTTTTAGCATTGGAGATGCTCTAATAGTTGAAACATGAGCATTAAATTCGGTTTAGGTAGGTGAGAGACGAGATGCTTGTTTTTTCAGTGACAAGTGGGTGAGAGCATTAAAGTATACAAGATGAAAAAAAAAAAAAATAGCTAAATGCTTATTGTACACATAAATATTTACATTATATATAATAAGATCTCAACATCAAAATTGTCGTGATGTCAAGTATACAAGATATACATGAAAAACATCAAAACAGTAAAACAACTCCAGCGCTTGGGGTTTTTTCCATTCTACACTTTATATAAAGTGTAGAACCACACCAATACCTTTATTTATGTAAAGTGTACAGTCACATCAGCAATTGATTGTACACTTATTTTGGAGATTCCAAATTCTTGTTGTGCATTCATTTTTTCATTCTACACTTTATTATATTATTATTTTTTAAAAAATAAAATAAAATAATTTTATTTATTTATTTATTATTTTTTTTTTCTAATAGTTTTATTCTCAACAACTATAATACTAACGGCTATAATTGTTTGCTCCGATTATATATTTAGATACAAGATTTTAAAAATATATATATATTAAAAAACAATAATATTACATATACATATATATATATATATATACATATATATATATAAAGTGCATTACATAGCTTCCTACAAATAAAATAAAACAATACAACTCAAGAAAAAAAAAATACATTAATACTTCCACACATGAAAAAAAAATATAGTAAACATTACAATTAATTGCCCATTTTTGCATAACACAGCATAATTTCATTTTGTCGATCCTCGATCCATGCTTTCATCGCCGGTGTTGCAGCATCATTTGGATTTTTTTCATCAATTGTCTTTCTCAAAGAACTTGCTCCCGCTCAATCTCCATCATCTTCATTTCTTTTTGCGCCTCGAGTTCTTTTAATTTCATTTCTTTTTGCAACTCAAGCTCCAATCGCCGTGTCCGTTATTGCTCCATACCCAAATCGAATTTTAATTTCATTTTTAAAGTACAAGATTTGAGTGCTAAGTTGTCCATCAACTTATTTTGCTCAGCAAATCCTTAAAACGATGTAAGAAATAAGTCATTTTGTACCTTATCTTTACTTTTATGACCCTTTTTGGCAGCTTTTCGCCCAAGAGGTCGTGAAGTGTCACGTGAACCTTCGTTAATTGCCGGTGAGTCATCGTCGCCAAGGTTTACCGAACCTGGTGTTGATGCTATAGGAGTTGACTGAGTAGATGAATTAGTTGGGATTGAACCTGGTGTTGATGGAACTGTTTCGTAACAATATTTAGGCTCATTACCTGGTGTTGATGGAACTGTTTCGTAACAATATTCTGGCTCATTCATATCAAGATCTATAGCCCTCTTATTTGTGTTTGGTGTTTGTTTTTTTCTTCATTGTATCACAATTTTGGAGCCATTTTGAAGATTTCCGAAGAAGATTCCAATAGTGCTCCAACTTAAATAGCTCCCCTTCTTCATCTTCATACAGTGTTTTTGTTGCCATGTGCTATAAATTTAAATTAAACAAAAACTATACTTAGACAGATTGTCAATTAAAATAAATATTTATTTTTAAGAAAATTAAGGCAGTAAGAAATTTATTACAAAATAAGAAACTTACGACATCTTTAATGTCGTATCCACTTCGACATTGGTTTTGGATCTGTTGCTGGTATCCACTAAATTTGCTGACTACTTGCTTAATTATTATGAATCAATTCGACAAACTTGACTGCTGTCGGTTCTTCTCCATGTCACCCATTTGGCGTTTGAAATTAGCATGGATACGTCCCCAATACGTGCTACTTTGTTGATCTGCACCTGGATCTTCCCCAATATTAATCCACGTTTTGCATAACGCTTCATCTTCTTGGGTGGACCAATTTTTCCTCTATTTCCTTGAATTAGACTTGGATTGAGAAGGTTCAAACTGAGATGTATATTGGGAAGGAGGTTGAGATTGGATAGGAGGTGGGTATTAGGGAGGAAGTGGGTATTGATCGAGAATGAGATTGGTATTGGGAAGGTAGGTATTGAGAAGGAGATTGGTATTGGGAAGAAGGTAGGCCGGTATTGAGAAGAATATTGGTATTGGGAAGAAGGTAGGTATTGGGAATGAGATTGGTATAAGGAATGTGGTGGGTTTTGGAAAGGAGAGAATTGATATTGAGATAGGTTTTCAGATTGGTAAAATCTTGAAGAGTAAAAATTATAATTGAATTGTGGTTGTAGTTCAAAGTTTTATGATGGGGGTAATGGAGGTTGTTGATCCATGTTGTGTTCAACGAAGAAAATTTCGTCAGAAAAAATTGAAAGGAAGATTGAGAAAGAGAAAGATAACTAACTGATAAATGATGAGAAATTTTGTTAGAAGTGTAGTGGTATTTATAGAGAATATGTTATATTACAAACGACTATATTTTATTTGTTTTTTTCTCAATAGCTATATTATGTTTGTCTTTTTCCTAACAGCTATATTCCCAACAGCTATATTATGTTTGTCTTATTCTAACGGTTATATTATGTTTGTCTTTTTCCTAATGAATATATTCTGTTTGTTTTTTCTTCAACAACTATATTCTCAATGGCTATATAAGCCACTCATTCTCTCATTTTTTCAATTGCCAAGTCTACTTCTTTACATCTTTGAATGCATTTTCTCTTTTTTGAGTCTTTATCTTTATTATAGAAAAAAAATGGCTTCATCATCACAATCTATTCTAGTGTACGGGTTAATTTCTCCATTGAGTTCCTCTTCATCTTCTGACAGGGAAGATTTTTTTTAAGAACGTTGAAAAAGGATGAATGTAGTGATGCAACTGTTATTGCCTGAGAAGGTAAAGGCATTGTTTTGACGTCGTATGAGAAGGTATATTAAATGTGATCAAGATGAGACAGCCTAGCGGCTATTCTAAGATTATTTTGCTAAAAATCCCACTTTTCCACCCGAGATGTTTCGTAGACGATTTCGGATGCGCCGAGAGTTGTTTATTCACATTTTAAATGGTGTTACAGCATATGACGAATGGTTCATCCAGAAGCCTGATGCCCTCGGTCGTATGGATTTCACTCCTATACAGAAGATGACAGTTGCAATGCATATACTCGCATATTGTGACAATCCGAATTTTTAAGAGTTGAAATTTAATTATTTTGTGACTTTTTAGTTGTCATTGATTATTTAAATTTTATTGGAGATTTACCTACTTAATTTTTATTGGGTATTTGATTTGGTTTAAGTTCATTTGGATACATGATATTTATGTTTATATTATTAATGGTCTAATGAAGATAAAAAGGAAGGGAGCATGTGGACGAAATTGGTGAGGAATAGAAATGGGTAATTGATTTTAATGTTGTACTTTCGTGGAAGTATTGTTCTTGAATATATATTGATGTATATATATTTTGCATTTGGATCCATATTAGAGAGAGAAGAAATTTGGCCTGAAGAGGTGATAGGACTTGGTTTGTTTTTGTGCATATATATATATATATATATGTGTTGTCTGTTGATGAAGGTGGGCAATTTGGCTCTGCCGAATTGTAGAGAGATGGGCTTGGTGTGGTTGCATTATATATATATATATATATATATATATATACACACACATATACATTTGAAGGATTATCAATTAGAGAGATTGAGAAAGCAAATTGGTCTGCCAGCGAAATTAGAGAAGAAGAATGAAATTGAGATGGTTTTGCGGGGTCCACCACTAAAGAGATATTTTAAGGCTGGAATTAGTTTTGTCACATTTTATACATTATATATATTTGCATTGATCTGATTGAGAGAAGGAGCACAGTGTCAGCCGAAATGATGAAGCAAAGATGGAAGCTTCCACTAATGACTTTGGGCCAAAGATTTTATACAGATTGGTATTTTAGAGGGAGACGTTGTAATTGTATTATGTGATCATTTGGTGTAATGGCAATATGGGGCCGAAAATTATGAGAAAATAAAGAAAAAAATGGTGATAAAGTCGTGGGTCCCACTTGAGATATTAATTGGCAAGAGTTTTTGACTTTAGCTTTGCACATGGCTGTGATGATATATTTGAATTGTCTGACGGTGTGTGTGTGCGCGTGGCTGCTAGCCGGACTGAGAAGAGGAGAAATGGAAATTGGTAATGCATTTTGTGGGTCCCACTTGAAAGCTTTTTGACATTTTCTTTTTGAGTTTGGCTTTGTGCATATGGGGCTCTGTATTGTGTATACAGATGCACGAAAATTGAAGATAAGAAAGTGGGTGGTGGGTCCATTGTCCTTTGATTTGATTTTTGTCAGCTGATGTTTGTATTGTGTCGATACAATTGTCTATTTAATGAGAGCATGTACACACTGGTTGTGAATGTTACAGAAAAGATATTTTAGAGAAAGCAATATTTTAGAACAGAGATAGAATTTAGAGATATAGAGAAAGTGAGCGAGAGTTCACAGAGAGCCGGAAGGTTCGATGCCCAGATGTTACATTGATGATTTATGTTTCAGAGAGAGCCGGAAGGTTCGATGCCCAGATGTTACATTGATGATTTATGTTTCAGTGTGGGATTTTCATATCTTGAATGGTTTGATTCAAATATTTTATTAACTGTTATTTTGTTAAAACTACGTGTGTGTGTGTGTGTGTGTGTGTGTGTATTTTGTTTAAATATATATGTATATTTTTGTGAAGCAAATTTATCATGAAACTCTTTGAAATCCTTTCTATGGTTTTTCTTATTGGGACTTCCCTCGTCTCACCTCCTTCCAGTTTCAGGTACCGAGGATGAGCTTGGATTGATAGTAGTGGGCTAGGTGGAAGGGTTGGTGTTGAAGAATTATTTAATAATTTTATTTACAGATGTTGTATTTTTATTTTGAGGAAATTGATTGTAGTATCGATAAATGATATTTTATTTCTTTTGAGATCCTGGGTGTAATACTGATGTATTTTGATTTGAATAAATCGAGGAATTTATTTAGAAAAAAATTCGGGGCGTGACACATATGGAATTTCAGCAGATCTTTGTGATAAGTATATAAAGATTTCTGAAACCACTACGGTTGAAAGCTTGAAGTGCTTTTGTGATGCTGTAGTTGCTGTGTAAGCAGGGTAATACGTACCAACGTACACCGAACGAAGAGGACATTGCACGTTTGCTTCGAGAAGGGGAAGAAAGTGGCTTCCCAGATATGCTTGGCTTTATAGATTGTATGCATTAGGTATGGAAAAACTGCCCTACAGAGTGGCTTGGCACACACAGGGGAAGAAATCATAAGCATACCCTCATATTGGAGGCGGTTGCATCAAAAGATCTATGGATCTGGCATGCTTTCTTTGATATGGCTAGTTCAAACAATGACGTGAATGTCTTGGATCATTCTCCAGTATTCAATAGCCTGATCAATGGCACAATAGCTCCGATTAATTACGAGGTAAATGGGCATTGACGTACAATGGGGTATTACCTATCTGATGGTATTTATCCCAAGTGGGCAACTTTGATTCAGACCATCCCACATCCAACAACTGGGAAAGAGAAATTATTTGCTAAAAAACAAGAAGCTGTTAGGAAAGATGTTGAATGAGCGTTTGACGTATTGTAGATCAAGTGGGCTATAACTCAAGGACCTGTGTATTATTGAGATAAAGAAGATTTAAACAAGATAATGAGAATGTGCATTATATTACATAATACGATCATTGAAGATGAGCGCGGACACATTTTGCAATGGACACCTCCGTTAAATGAGCCAATATCCCTTCCACAATACATTCGAAACCCAATAATGTTGGCAGCACACATTTCCGGTGGTTTTAGAAGAATTCATAATAGAGCGAATAAAGCTAATCTCAGGAGACATCTAATGGAACATTTGTAGAGTCAATTTGGTGATGAAGATGTTTGAATTTGGTATAATCGAATAAAATGTAATTTTTATATTATTATGCGAATTAATTAAATCAGTACATAATGAAGATGTTTAAATTTATTAATTGAATAAAATGTTATTTTTTATATTATTATGCAAATTAATTAAATTATTATGTAATAAATAAATAAATTAAATTGATAAGTCAAATAGTATAAACTTTTTTTTTTAAAAAAATAATTAATTAAATTCTTATGCAAATTAAATGACTCTTTTTATTTAGTTAGGAAAAATATATATTTTTTTAATTAATTATAATTTGACTATCTTTACATTAATTAATTAATCCAATATACATAAAATAATTATTTTACACATCATCACACAATATCATTTTTTCATTTTATATCATTATCACACACAATGGCCTACACAATCGCCCATTGCGCCAGCCGTTACTGCCACTACCAGCGCTACTTCATTCTTCATCTGTGAAGAGTGGTGTGTGTAATATAAGATGGGCCTTACTTGTGTGTCATCCGCATAGTAGAGCCTTTCATTCCACACAAGTTCAGATATTGTACACTATTACTAGGTGGTGGGGTTGCTCTTAGCATGTGAAGTTGGCATCGATAAATTTATGGAGCTAAGCGCATACAACTGAATTATGGCCATTAATGCCTGGTGAAGTTGGCATCGATAAAAGGTCCCAATGGCACAACTACAAGGACGAAGTCTCTGCTCCTCTTTCTCTCTCTACTCTCCCATCAATTCTCATCTTCTTCTTCTTCTATAGGTTGCCTCTCTCTTGTAATACGTCATTTTATATTGTGTCCTTTTAAGTCATTTCAAAAGATCATACTTTTTTTTTTGTTAAACAATGATATATAAAAATGACTTATTTAGCCATATCATTATTTGCAGAAACAAGATACAAGGACACATTAGAAATGCAATACTATTATTTCAAAAATTACTTTTAAAATTGTATTTATGAAATAAAATTAATATAATATTATAATTTAAAATACATATGTAACAACAAATTTACTCTCTTTTGCAATCAGTTTCGCTATAATACCAGTTGCTCTAGTTAATTATCCACACATGAATATTGTGTCATCAAAACAAATGTGTTTCACAAATTGCAACATTAATGTAAAGATATATCTAGTACATAAGCTTGAAACTATTAGCCGTCACTAAGATAGATTTGAAGATAACATAAATAGTTGATTGTGATCCTCTTCAACTCAACAAATTGACCAAATTATCCTTTAATAAATATACCTTTCATTTATTCCACTACCCTCTCTCCCTCTCCACCCACCACCGGAGAAATAGAGTGTTAACAATGAAGTATTAAATCACTAAGTTCATGACCAAACTATCATTCAATAAATATAATTTTCATTTATTCAACTACCCTCTCTCTCCCTCTCCACCTGCCACCACCACTGCTACTCGAAAAGGGATAATGCTTCAATCCTGCCCTATCAGGATAGATTGTCTAAGTACGTTGGACTTGATTATCATTTTTTTCTTTGATAAAATATAATTTATCGATCAAGAAACAAATAAATAACGTCTTAATTAGAGTGTATCTACGCACCCTCTAATCCAAATTATTTGCTTCTCCATGAATCGAATGCAAATAGTCCTTAAATTGATTCTGCAATAATGTAATATGGAACAAAAGCTTTGAACTTAAAATAAGCCCATTCCATATATTTGTACAATGATGATAATCCATTTCAAAACATCTTTATACATAAAATTGTTCTTGGTTAGATATATGTAAAAATTGACTTGATATATTTTTATCTTTGAATTTTTATTTATTTTTTATTTTTTTAAAACATTAACAATGAATTGAAATATTTTTATTTATTAAAAATTTTATCATAGATTTTTTTTTTTTTTTTTTTTCATTAAGAATATATATTAGAATTTATGGTGTGAAGAAAAAATATATTATAATTTTTAATTATTTGTTAACTTTATATTCGTACTACTAGTGACTTCCCAATTGATTTTCTTTGTTTTGGGTACCTGGGTGCGATGCTAGGGTTTTGGGTACCTGGGCGCGATGCCAGGGTTTGGGTACTGAGGCACGATGCCAGGGGTTTGGTTACTTGGGCGCGATGCCAGAGTTTAGGTACTTGGGCTCGATGCCAAGGTTTGGGAATTTGGACGTGATGCCAAGATTTTAGGTACCTGGGTGCGATGCTAGGGTTTTGGATACTTGGGCTAGATAGTGTACGAGCCAAGTATTGGCGAGAACGAGTGGGAGAGTTTGAGAGCGAGAGAGTGCGAGGTGCTAGCAAGAGCGAGCGTGAGGTGTTAGCAAGAACCAGCGCGAGGTGCTAGTAAGCGCAAACGAGAGGTGCTAGCACGAGCGAGTGCGAGGTGCTAGCAAGAGCGAGCGTGAGGTACTAGCAAAAGCGAGCGTGAGATACTGGCAAGAGCGAGCGTGAGATGCTGGCAAGAGCGAGTATGAGCTGCCGACAAGACTGAGCGTAGATGTTAGCAAGAGCGAGTGTGAGATGCCAATAAGAGCGAGCGGGAGATGCTAGCAAGAGCGAGCGTGAAATGCTAGCAAGAGAGAGCGAGCGTGAGATGCTAGTAAGAGCGAGCGTGAGATGCTAGTAAGAGCGAGCCTAAGATGCTAGCAAGAGCGAGTGTGAGATTTAGCAAGAACGAGTACGAGGTTCTAGCACGAGCGAGTGCAATGTGCTAGTAAGAGCGAGCGTGAGATGCTAGCAAGAGCGAGCGTGAGATGCTGGTAAGAGCGAGTGTGAGATGCCACCAAGAGCGAGCGTGAGATGCTAGTAAGAGCGAGCCTGAGGTGCTAACAAGAGCGAGTGTGAGGTTCTAGAAAGCGCGAGCGCGATGTGCTAGCAAGAGCGAGCGAGCATGAGATGCTAGTAAGAGCGAGCATGAGATGCTAGCAAGCGAGAAAGCGAGGTGCTAGAATGAGCGAAGGCGAGGTGCTAGCGAGAGCGAGCTCCAGGTACTAGCGAGAGTGAGTGTGAGGTGCTAATGAGAACGAGCGTGAGATGCCAGTGAGAGCGAGTGTGAGACGCCAGTGAGAGCGAGCGTGAGATACCAGCAAGAGCGAGCGTGAGAGGCCAGCGAGAGATGCCAGCGAGAGCGAGCGTGAGATGCGAGCGAGAGCGAGTGTGAGGTGATAGTAAGAGCAAGCCTGAGGTGCTAGCAAGAGCGAGTGTGAGGTGTTAGCAAGCGTGAGTGCGAGGTGCTAGCAAGAGCGAGTGTAAGATGCTAATAAGAGCGAGCGGGTGTGAGATAAGTAAGAGCGAGCATGAGATGCTAGCAAGAGTGAGTGTGAGCTACTAGCAAGCGCGAGTGTGAGGTGCTAGTACGAGTAAGTGTGAGGAGCTCGCTCTAGCAAGAGCGAAGGTGAGATGCTAGCGAGAGCGTGCGGGAGATGCTAGCTAGAGCGTGCGGGAGATGCTAGTAAGAACGAGCATGAGATACTAGCAAGAGCGAGTGTGAGATGCTAGTAAGAACAAACATGAGATACTAGCAAGAGCGAGTGTGAGATGCTAGCAAGCGTGAGTGCAAGGTGCTAGTGAGAGCGAGAGTGAGGTGCTAGCGAGAGCGAGCGTGAGATGCTAGCGAGAGTGAACGTGAGATGCTAGCAAGAGTGAGCGTGAGATGCGAACAGGAGCAAGTATGAGATATGAGCAAGAGCGAGTGGGAGATGCGAGCAAGAGCAAGCAAGAGATGCTAGCAAGAGCGAGCGTGAGATGCTAGTAAGAGTGAGCATGAGATGCTAGCAAGAGCGAGTGGGAGATATTTCTCTCTCTGATCACTTAATTTAACTTCGTTTAATATTTCAGTTGTTGATCGTGACAATCAATCAAACTTTCTAATCAGTTACCTGTGAACCATTAGGACTAACTTAAAGATTGAACATAAAACTCATCTCCCCGTGGGTTCGATCCTCTCTAGATAGTGCTATCCTACAAGGATTCGTTCTATTGCGGGTGGTAAAATTAGACACACGATCAATATGTTAATTATAAATTTGTATATTTGGAAAAGGTTACTTGTTTATATTTGGAATGATTCAAATATAAACTGTGTAATTATTTTATTAGAGACTTTTCAAAAATAATATTCGATAGTCGAGCATCAGCATCCATTAAACACTGGTCCGCTTTATTGAAGCTAAAAACATACTATCACTTTTAAAAGTGAGATAATAAAATAAAACATAGCCTGGCATAAGTACCTACTGGTAATATTTCCTCAAATGTTCTGCATGGGTGGGGAAGCTGGCTTTCACCAAGTGTCTCTAACCAGTATGCCCTCAGTTTGTTACTCTGGGTTACTCGATAGGGCCCCTCCCAGTTGGGAGCTCACTTTCCTTCCCCCTTTTCCTTAGTAGCCAGGGTAACCTCATGAAACACTAGGTCTCCTGGCTCGAACCTCCTTATCTTGACCCGAGCATTGTAGTACTTGGATACCATCCGCTGGTAAGCTGCAACCTTGACCTGGGCCTGTTCCCTTTTCTCTTCTACCAGGTCTAGGTTTAACCATAGTTCCATCTCGTTCTGTTGAGGTTCGAAATACTTGGTTCTAAAGGTGGCAACCTTTGTTCACTGCTTCACTTCCAAAAGCTAATCCAAAGGGGGTCTCCCCAGTAGGGGTTCTCACGGTGGTGCGATAGTCCCATAAGACTCTGGGCATTTGTTCAGGCCATAAACCCTTGGTTTTTTCTAGACGTGTCTTAATCATCTTCAGTATTGTCATATTCGTGACCTCAACTTGCTCATTGGCTTGGGGATGGGTAGGAGAAGAGAAATAAACTTTGATCCCAAGTTCATTACAAAAATCCAGGAACTGCTCACTTTCAAACTGCTCCCTATTATCTGTTACAATCACCCTTGGTGCTCCGAACCTGCAGATTATTGTTTTCCAGAAAAATTTCTTTACTTCATTTGCCCCAATATGAGCTAATGGCTTAGCTTCCACCCATTTGGTGAAGTAATCGATAGCTATAATTGTATATTTAGTTTGTCCCTTCCCTGGGGGTAAGGGGCCGATGAGGTCCGTCCCCCATTGGGCAAAAGGCCATGGCCCTATAAGAGGGGTTAACTCTTCTGCTGGTTGTTTTGGGACATTAGCGAATCTTTGGCACTTGTCACATTTCTTCACAAAATCAAGTGCATTTTTCCTTATAGTAGGCCAAAAGTATCCTTGTCGGATAGCTTTATGTGCTAGTGATCTACCCCCAGCATGGTTTCCACAAAGGCCTTCATGTATGTCCTTTAGAATGTAGTTTGCCTCATCAACGGAGACACAACGCAAGTAGGGTAGAGAAAATCCCTTCTTATCGAGAACTCTATCAATGAGGGAATATTTTGCCGCACGCATCCTGATCTTTCGTGCTTCTATGCGGTCCTGGGGTAGCTCTTCGTTCTCTATGTACCTGATAATGGGTTCTACCCACTCCATGCCTTGGATCACCTAGTGTATTTTCTGTGGCCAATCCCAGACTGTGCTAGGCTCATCCAAATATCCCACAGGTATGCTTTATTTTCCTCTGCGGTTGCCAGTCGAGCTAGGGCGTCTGCCTGTTCATTATCTTCTCGGAGGATCCGGTGAATAGAGAACTTCTTAAAAAAGCCCTTGATACCATCTATCTTATGTAGATATGTCTTCATCTTCTTATCCTTGGCTTCATATTCCCCCTGGACTTGTCCAGTTATTAGTTGAGAATCGGTATACTCTATTAGTTGCTCAACTTCTAGAGTTTTAGCCATCTTGAGACCTGCTAGGAGGGCTTCATATTCCGCCTCATTGTTGGTTACCTTAAATCCAAACCTGAGTGCATATTTGATGCATTCCCCATTCGGAGAGACAATTACTAGCCCTGCCCCACTTACACGGGCGTTGACGTACCATCCACGTATAATGTCCAAGTAGATTCAGTTTCTTCTTGCTCATTTACGCCATCCTCGTGCCCATCTTCTGGTGTGAATTCCGCTATAACATCTGCCAGTACCTGGGCTTTTAAGGCCATTCGGGGTTCGTATTGGATATCGAACTCTTTAAGTTCTACCGACCACTTCATGAGTTGCCCCGAAGTATCAGGTTTGCGGAGAACCTGCCTAAATGGTTGGTCCGTCAATACTATTATTGTATGCGCTTGGAAGTAAGGCCTGAGTTTCCTTGCGGAGATAACTAGAGCAAATGCCAACTTTTCTATCCTTGGGTACTTTTCTTCCGCCCCCCTGAATGCACGGCTAGTATAATATATCGGTTGGTGATCGTTTTTAGTGAGATATGAGCTAAGAGTGTAAGTGTGCAATATGGCCAAGTTTTAAATTTATAAAAGCCACTACTACCTCTAACTAAAAATATAGCTAGGGTGAGTAGGAATCGTCCCAAGGGATTGGTGGGTCGTGTACTATGGAAACAAGATTATGGTTAGTAGGTCGTGTGATCAAAATGTGGTTGGTTTGGTTGATTAAACTATAATTAAGACTAAACAAGCTCAATATAAAACAAGTAGTTAAAGGATAGAGAAAATAAGAGAGAGAGGTCTTGGGACTTAGAGGTCACCACTAAGCATCACCTTTCTATACACTCAATTCATAATTATTGAGGGGGAAAACATATGTTGCAACAATAGTGAGTGTATGTGGTTGTTTCAACAAGCATGAATGGCCAATTAAGTATATATTGTCTAAACAACACAATAAATAGCACAATATATCAAACTAAGCCATTAATCCTTCCTTTAAGCTCACAATCCAAACACATCACATGTTTAGAGAAATATACTACTTGCTTTCATAAGTATGGAACATTAAACAACAAGTATGGATTGTCCTCCCATTTAACAACTAAGGTAACTACACTACATCTAAGCTAATGACATGAAAATTAAACTAATTAAACTAAAGGAGAGGCACAATCCATCAAGAAATGAGTATGAACCATCAAGAGCATTCTATTAAGCACTATGTCTTGACAATCTCTAGATCTATAGCATTAACACACATATACATCCATCAACAACACAAGAGTTAGAGATAAACACATGAACATCTATTCTAGCATACATAGACATATGTATAGAATGAAATGATCAATTGGAAGAATTAAACCACACAAATCATTGAATAAATAAGATTTATGTATATAAAAATGTCAAAACATGTATTACAACACAAATCCCCTCAAAAATATATAAATCAAGGTAAAGAAAGGATGCTTAGGGCTAACTCTAGCCCCAAGAGGATGTCTAGCCACTCATGGATGGTGTCCTCCAACCCTCAAGGGCTATCTCTATGGAAGAAATGCTCTTCTTCTTGAGGTAGATGGTAGACCTCCCAAGAATGTGTCTCTAGCCTCATCTTCTCTTTTCTTCCTCTCTAAGAATGATATCAAATGTTGTATCTAAAAAACGTAAAGCATAAAAACCTTCTAACATCTATATGTAAAAGTGGCTCATAATCCTTATATAGACAGCTCAAATGTCATACCCAATGGTCTAGGCTCGTACACAAGGGCTCCTCCAATGATTGCACCATGAGACAACTTTTAATGAGCTGGAAATTGATTTAATTCGCACTTGAGAGGGTTGATTGATCGAACCTATGCTGAGATCGATCGAACTTGGTTGAGATCTATCAAACTTGGCTGGATCGATCCTCCCATGGCGGCGCTTGGATAAAGACAAATCTGAGATATTTTTGAGATATTTTGGGAAAGAGACAAAGGTGGTAGGTGGGGTGGTACAACAAGATAAGATGGAATCTTTTTGATTGATCTGATAAATGTTGGATTGATCGACCATTATGGAATCTTTGGATAAGGACAAAAAAATTTGGATCCATCTTGAAGTACAGAGATCGATCTATGTCAGATCGATCGAAAAAATTCTGTGATCGATCGAACTTTGCTGAACTTCCACCACTTACTTTATTTTGCTTCCACTTTGCTCCTTTCTTTCATTCATCTCAAGATTGCTTCAATTGTGCTCTTATTTGGCTGAATTAGCTTATTTTAGGGATAAGTGCCTGAAAACGGAAATAACCTGAAATCAATCTAAAGCGGGAAAATAAGATATATAAAGGTCCTAGAATACCTAAGCTTAACGGGTTTAAATGCGCACTTTTCAGTGCTCATCACACCCCCAAATTTAAATATTACTAATCCTTAGCAATAAACTAGAAAGTAAAGGAATGAAATGAACAACTATACAACTATGAACTAGAAAGCAATAAACGGATAACTTCACTTTTGTAGGGAACACGATTGCATTTAGCATATGTAACAAGCCTTTTAAAACCCCTAGGTTACCCCTAGTAAATGAGTGAAGTCTCGTGAGGGCTTCTAGAAATGATTCCCACAAACATTAAGCTTATTCTCACAAAAGAGGCACCAATATTCCAAATAAGCATTGGGAGAAATCTACCTCAAGTATGCAATTTTTCAACCATTTCCAAGTAATCTCCCAAAATCTCAACATTAAACAAACAAATTGGTCCTCCACACATCAAGAAAATGATCATGCAAATCAAAACAACTCTAGAATCCTTTTTGAGTGAACCGACATCAAATATGTTACTAACTTAGCCAACTAAATAAATTATCACATCATTACCATCAAACTAGCACACAAATCTAGTACCAATCATCAAGACAAAGAGAGGACCTTTTATTAAAGCTTTATTCATCTAGGTGCGTTTATTCTTTTCATTAGATTTTATTTTATTTTTTATTATTTATTTATTTTTTTTTCTAATCCTAAGGATCAAAGATGGAAGCATAGTGCAATGTGTTGATCTATTAAGCTTTCTAGCGATCTATGAGGTCGAGCGTTAGGTCAATGACTCCCAAACTGGACGGCTTTAGGGCATTACGTGTTCAAACATCCCTAAGGACTTACAAGCTCAAATCAACTAGGATACAAATCAAAACAACCTCCATCTAATCATTTCCCACTTCTCACCTTTTGGGAGAAGTCCTCACTTTTTTATTACTTTTGCAACTTTTTTTTTTTTTTTTTTTTTTTTTTTTTCAACAAGTTTAATTATTAACCTAGGGTTTGGGCCTTCCACCTTTTGGCGCAAGAAATTCAGTACTTGATGAGGCTAGAATCCCGGCTACTCAATGAAAAGGGTTTGTTATCTACCTTTATCAAAATGAAAGTTTTCAATTCACTATTAGCCCAATTGGGATATAACCAATTCAATAATCAACAAAGCATGTATCCTACAAATGAATGCTAGTGTGCACCTGTGCTAGTATAGAATCCTAAAGTGAATCTCAAAACAATCACAAAATCAAGATGATGTGGACCATAAATGTAAGTAAGATATCAATCTTTTAAAAAATTTACTCCTAAATGGCATCCACAAGGCATACAAGGAGTATTGGACTCTCAAGTCAAGTAATTTTTAAATTTTAAGCAATATAATCCTCAAAAGATCAAAATCATTGCTAGTCCTGAATCTCCAATTCTCAATCATGCATTTAAAACTCAACTTTAAGTAAAATGCAACAAAGACACCTTACCCCCAAACTTAAACCGCATATTGTCTTCAATGTGCAATGAGAACAATAGAAAAGAGGGCAAGAGTATACCGCAGTGGTGAAGACATGAAGCCCGGTCATGATTCAAGTCGAAAGACATCTCCCCTAAACTTTGAATCAATAACCTACTCAAATAACCACACTAGCAAACTTATATCAAATATCAAATGGGATAAGAATAATCAAATCATGCATTCTAAGGCAATATAACATAAGATGAAAGAGAAATATGAGATCAAGCCCAATATAAATCATAAAGTAGCATGACTACGTATAAGGGCACAATGTTGAAAAGTTTTTATGTTTTTCATTTTATGAAAGCATGTAAAGAAACAAAAATGCAAGAAATATGCACAATGATTGCTAAGTTTAACGTCTCTAGCAAGACGGAATGCCACTTTGAAAGATTGTTCTTTTTTATTTTTTATTTTTTTTAGAATTTAAAATTCAAAATTAAAAACAAAGTAAAAGTCAACAGTGAACAAAGAACATAGATCGATCTCAAAGAGGCTTAGATCGATCGAACATACAAAAACCTGCATATATGTTCGAATGATGCAACAAAGAGCTTATTTTTTATGGGGTTCAAAATTTTTCTAAGTATTGGAGCTGAAGATCGATCCAAGAGGAAGTTGGATCGATCTTGGAACTTAAGATCGATCAGAACTGAAGTTCGCACGATGGAACAGAGAGTTGAAATATGCAGGTTTTCTTCACACGATCACAAAGAGAGGTGATTGGATGCAAAGATGGTGTTCGATCATCGAACTTATATTGAGATTGATCAAATAGGCAACAATTCATGCATTTTGCATCACAACACTAAATATCTTCATAAACAAGGTCTACTCGATGTGCAGCTTCCATATGTCTTTGAAAGACTTGTCCCTCTATGTAGGGTTTCAATCTCTGCCCATTAACCTTGAAAATGTTTCCCTTTTTCAAACTTTGAATTTCTACCGCCCCATGAGGCGCAACAGAGATGATCTCGTATGGACCTTCCCATTTAGTTCTCAATTTTCCCGGAAAGAGTTTTAATCTAGAGTTGAAGAGCCATACTTTTTGATCAGGTTCAAAAGATTTTTTCACAATGTGCTTATCATGAAAAGCTTTAGTTCTTTCTTTGTAGAGTTTGGCATTATCATAAGCATTGTGTCTCAACTCTTCCAACTCACTCAATTGAAGTAACCAGTTCTCTCCAGCTTTATCAAGGTCAAGATTGAGCTTTTTAACCGCCTACAAGGCTTTATGTTCTAGCTCAACCGAAAGATGACAAGGCTTTCCATATACAAGTCTATAAGGAGATATGCCAATGGGAGTCTTATATGCTGTCCGATAAGCCCACAAAACATCATTCAATTTCCGTGACTAATTTTTCCAAGTAGTGTTAACCTTTTTCTCAAGAATATGCTTAATCTCCCGATTAGACACTTCTACTTGCCCACTTATTTGAGGGTGGTACGGAGTGGCTACTTTATAAGTAATAGAGTACTTAAGAAATAAATGCCTTAAGAACTGATTACAAAAATGCTTTCCTTCGTCACTTATCATAACCCTTGGCATACCAAAACGAGCAAAGATATTAGATTTAATGAATTGAATAACCACAGAGTGGTCATTTGTTTTGGTAGCACAAGCCTCCATCCACTTAGACACATAATTGACGGCAAGTAGAATATATTAAAAATCATTAGGACATAGGAAATGGACCCATAAAATCAATACCCCATATGTCAAAGATCTCTACAACAAGAATATTTGTCAAAGGCATTATGTCTCTTCTCGACATTGAGCCCATCTTTTGACATCTTTCACACGATTTGCAAAAATTGTAAGCATCTTTATGGATGGTGGGCCAAAAGAGCCCACTCTGAAGAACCTTCAAGGCTGTCTTCTTTGCACTACAATGCCCACCACATGCAAGAGTATGAAAAAATACAAGAACGCTTGGAATTTCACTCTCCGGAATGCATCTTCTCACAATTTGATCCGGACAATATCAATACAAGACATGGTCCTCCCAATAGTAATTCCGGATGTTGGCAAAGAAACGGTTCTTTTTGTTCTTTGACCAAGTAGTTGGAAGCTTGCCAATTGCCAAATAGTTTACAATGTCGGTAAACCAAGGCATTTGTCCATTAGAAACTTGGAAAAGTTGTTCATTTGGAAATGAATCATGAATTGGTGGACTAGGGGAAGGTTTTATCAATAACCTTGAGAGATGATCGGCAACCACATTTTCGGTGCCTTTCTTGTCTTTGATTTCAAAATTGAATTCTTGAAGAAGCAAAATCCATCTAATTAACCGAGGTTTTGTTTCTTTCTTTGTCAAAAGGTGCCTCAAAGCGGCATGGTTAGGTCCATAACCTTAGATCTATAATTAATGGTTGCATTTGCGGTAGCAAGAAATGGCCTTCTTAAGATGATCGAGATGTGGTTAGTAAGGTTGGCAACCGGTTCGGTATCAAGAACTACAAAATCAACCGGGAAGTAGAACTTATCAAGTTTGATGAGTATATCCTCAACCATGCCTCTAGGTGTTTTGACAGATCTATCGGCCAATTAAAGCACCACCAAGGTTGGCTTTAACTCATTCAAGCCTAGTTGGACATACACAGAGTAGGGAATCGAATTAACACTCGCTCCTAAGTCAAGAAGAGCTCTACGAACTTCATGGTTTCCAATCACACATGAAATAGTCGGAGCACCGGGATCTTTGAACTTAGATGGAGTGTTATGTTGAATGATGGAGCTCACTTGCTCCGTGAGGAACACTTTTCTAGGGCCTTGTCCCTTGCTCTTCCTCTTTTATGTGCAAAGGTCTTTTAAGAATTTTGCATAAGGCGAAATTTGCCTAATTGCATCCAAGAGAGGAAGATTGATGTTGACTTCTTTAAACACCTCCATCATGTCATGGATTTTTCCTTCTTGCCTACCAAAAGGCAAAGTTTCTTTTAAAGCATAGGGAAATGGAGCTATTGGCTCATAAGATCTTGTAACTTGAGGTGATAATGAAGAAGATTAAAAATTCCTTGTAGGATCATTTTCATCTCAGGAAGTAGTGTTAGGATTGGAAACGGGACGAGTGTCAACTTTTGGTTGTACCGGTTCACTATCTTCTTTTTGTTGTTCAACCCTATTGTCAACTTGTTTACCACTTCTCAAAGTGGTAATTGCTTGCACTTGCTCTTGGGAAGGGCACCCCGAGGTAGGGTTGCTTCCACACCATATTGGGCTTTTAGATTCCTCTCGGGTTGGCTAGGTAATTTACCAATTTCTCTTGCATTCATTACATTAGCTATAGTCCCAATTTGGGATTCAAGCTTTGATATTGATTGAGAATGAGAATGCAACAAATTGGTGTTCATTTCTAAACTACCCAAAGCCACCAAAACCTTATCTTCAAATGTAGAGTTGCTAGAAAGTGTATAAGGATAATAAGGGCAAATTTGGGAATCATACATTTGAGGATGTGAGAAGTGATTCATTCTTTGGTGATAAGAAGAAGAAGACACAAATCCTTGGGAACCTTCATTTCTTTTATGAGGTGGAATATATTTACTTGAAAAGTTTTAGCTTGATAAGGATTTGAATTTTCATTCCACACTGGAGCATACGCATTTAAATAAGGATGAGCAAATGTAACATTGACTTGTTCAAAATGTTCATTAAATACATGTCTATGGGGACAATTAGAAGTAGTATGTAAAACACTTGAACAAGTCATGCACGGCTCACAAAGATGGGAAGCATGATGAAAAGGAGATGACTTGATAGTCGATTTTTGACTT
Source organism: Cornus florida (assembly GCF_030987335.1). Classification (NCBI taxonomy): domain Eukaryota; kingdom Viridiplantae; phylum Streptophyta; class Magnoliopsida; order Cornales; family Cornaceae; genus Cornus; species Cornus florida. Next base: position 72,219,469 of record NW_026775573.1, on the reverse strand, counting down.
AATAAGAATTGATCAATTTTTTTAGAAAGAGTCTTAACCTCGGCTACAATTTCCATTGAACTTTCAATTTGACACATCTTCAAATTTTTCTTCTTTTCATTAGAACCATGGTCAAACCGAGAAGTGTGATATTTACGCAAAGAATTTTCACTTATTTTCTCAAAACGGTGCCAAATATCATTTTCATGTTTTCCAAAATAAGAACCTCCACACGATGTATCAACTATGTCCTTATGAGTGTCGGATAGGCTTTCATAGAAATATTGGACAATTTGCCATTTTGGAATACCAAGATGTGGACATTTCCTTAGCAAGTCGTTCAATCTTTCCTAAACCTCATGCAACAACTCCCCTTCCCTTTGTAAAAATGCTCTAATTGAAGCTCTCATTACATTGGTCAAACTAACGGGGTAAATTTTTTTAAAAAATTCATTTTGCATTTGCATCCAAGATGTTATTGTATTTGCCCCCAATTTGTTAAACCAATGTTTTGCTTTATTTTTAAGTGTGAAAGGGAAGAGAAGTAGTCTAAGGACTTCTTCCGTGACGTTCGTATACTTTACGGTGGAACATATTTCAAGAAATTCATTAGGATGTTTATATGGTTGCTCATCATCTAAGCTATAGAAAAGTGGACACATTTGAATGGTCTCGGGGTTAATTTCATATTGGTGAGCTTCAAAATTAGGAAGCACAATACATATAGGTGCATAATACGCATGAAGATTGTAATGATCACGAAGGACTATTGGAGGAATTGGAGGTTGAACTCCGGGAGGAATTTGATTGTGAGGATTATGTTCCATAAAATGTGGGTCTAAATAGCCAAGATTACCCTCTAGATTTTCCATTGGAATGCCTAAGATGAATGATAGGGAAAAGACTACTCAAGACTTCAAGTAACACACCAACATAACAAAGTAACAAACACTCCTCCTTCGCAACAATCAACAATCAACAAACTTCCTCCACATACAATGATCCCATACTCCCATGCTTTCAACAATTATGCAAGAAAAGTAAATTGCCTCCACGCGGGCTCACGATTTATCTAGAAATGAAAAACAAGTCTCCACGCGGGTCGACGATTTAACTAGAAATTGAGTTTAAGAAGAGCTCACAAAGGGTCCTTAAGAACTTTAAATTATTTTTCAAACTTTAGCATTGCAATTTTTAGATTTTTAGCTTTTTCCTTTCTTTTGCTTAGCTCCTTGCTTAGAATGCTCCCTTGCTCACTTTCCTTAGCCCAATGTACCTAGCCAAATATGAATAAACACAATAAGTAATTAAAAATAAAAATAAAGTAAAGACACGATCAAAAGAGTACTAATTCCTAATTGTTTCCACAATACGACGTTGCCTAAAATCTATCCCCAGCAATGGCGCCAAAAACTTGGTGGTCGTTTTTGGTGAGATATGAACTAAGAGTGTGAGTGTGCAATGTGGCCAAGTTTTAAATTTATAGAAGCCATTACCACCTCTAACTAAAAATATAGCTAGGGTGAGTAGGGATCGTCCCAAGGGATTGGTGGGTCGTGTACTACGGAAACAAGATTAGGGTTACTAGGTCGAGTGATCAAAATGTGGTTGGTTTGGTTGATTAAACTACAATTAAGACTAAACAAGCTCAATATAAAACAAGTAATTAAAGGATAGAGAAAACAAGAGAGAGGTCATGGGACTTAGATGTCACCACAAAGCATCACCTTTCTATACACTCAATTCATAATTATTGAGGGGGAAAAGATATGTTGCAACAATAGTGAGTGTGTGTGGTTGTTTTAACAAGCATGGATGACCAATTAAGTATATATTGTCTAAACAACATAATGAATAACACAATATATCAAACTAAGCCATTAATCCTTCCTTTAAGCTCACAATCCAAACACATCACATGATTAGAGAAACATACTACTTGCATTCATAAGTATGAAACATCAAACAACAAGCATGGATTGTCCTCCCATTTAACAATTAAGGTAAATACACTACATCTAAGCTAATAAAATGAAAATTAAACTAATTAAACTAAGGGAGAGGCACAATCCATCAAGAAATGAGTATGAACCATCAAATAAACCACAAGAGCATTCTATTAAGCAAATGTCTTGACAATCTCTAGATCTATAGCATTAACACACATAGACATACATCAATAACACAAGAGCTAGAGATAAACACATGAACATCTATTCTAGCATACATAGACATATGGATAGAATGAAATGATCAATTGGAAGAATTAAACCACATAAATCATTGAATAATCAAGATCTATGTATATAAAAATGTCAAAACATGTATTACAATACAAATTCCCTAAAAAATACATAAATCAAGGTAAAGAAAGCATGTTTAGGGCTAACTCTAGCCCCAAGAGGATGTCTAGCCACTCATAGAGGGTGTCCTCCAACCCTCAAGGGCTATCCCCATGGAAGAAATGCTCTTCTTCTTGAGGTAGATGGAAGACCTCCCAAGAATGTGTCTCTAGCCTCCTCTTCTCTTTTCTTCCTCTCTAAGAATGATATCAAATGTTGTGTCTAAAAAACATAAAGCATAAAAACCTCTTAACATCTGTACATAAAAGTGGCTCATAATGCTTATATAGGTAGCTCAAATGTCACACCCAATGGTCTAGGCTCGTACATAAGGGCTCCTTCAATAATTGCACCATGAGACAACTTTTAATGAGCTGGAAATTGATTTAATTCGCACTTGAAAGGGTTCGATCGATTGAACCTATGCTGAGATCGATCGAACTTGGCTGAGATCTATCAAACTTTGGCTGGATCGATCCTCCCATAGCGGCGCCTTTTTGGATAAAGACAAATCTGAGATATTTTTGAGATATTTTGGGAAAGAGACAAAGGTGGTAGGTGGGGTGGTACAATGGGATAAGATGGAATCTTTTCGATCAATTTGATAAATGTTGGATCGATTGAACATTATGGGATCTTTGGATAATGACAAAAGAGCTTAGATCCATCTTGAAGTGGAGAGATCGATCTATATCAGATCGATCGAAAAAATTCTGTGATCAATCGAACTTTGCTGAACTTCCACCACTTGCTTCATTTTGCTTCCACTTTGCTCCTTTCTTTCATTCATCTCAAGACTGCTTCAATTATGCTCTTATTTGGCTGAATTAGCTTATTTTGGGGATAAGTGCCTGAAAACGGAAATAACATGAAATCAATCTAAAGCGGGAAAATAAGATAGATAAAGGTCTTAGAATACCTAAGCTTAACGGGTTTAAATGCGCACTTTTCAGTGCTCATCACCGGTTTCTGGTTTCCATCCTCTTCGTGGAGTAAGGCTGAGCTTACTGCCGACGGAGGAACCGCTAAGTGCAAATACAACTGTTCTCTTTGCATCACCCGTGATAGTAACGGTGGTGAAGTGAGATACTTCTTCAGCTCTACAAAAGCTTGCTCGCACTCAGGTGTCCATGAAAAAGCTTTCCTGAGCACACGAAAAAAGGCAAACACCTATCTGTCGCCCTAGAAATCAACCTGTTCAGAGCAGCGATCCTTCCTGTCAATCTTTGAAGTTCCTTGGTCGATGCTGGAGACCACATGTTGAGAATTACCTGGACCTTCTCGGGGTTGGCTTCTATTCCTCTTCTGCTTACCATGTAACCGAGAAATTTCTTAGAGGAGATACTAAATGCACATTTGTCTGGGTTGAGCTTCATTTGGTGTTTCCTGAGGACTTGGAATGTCTCTTGTAGATCAGCTAGGTGGTCTTGAGCTTTTAAGCTTTTTATGAGCATGTCATCCACATATACTTCCATATTCCTTCTGATTTAGTCCTTGAACATCAGGTTGACTAGCCACTAGTATGTTACACCCACATTTTTTACCCCAAAAGGCATCACCTTGTAGCAATATAAACCTCTATTCGTGACGAAAGAGGTCTTTTCTCTGTCTGGTGGGTGCATTGAGATTTGGTTATACTCTGAGTGTGCATCCATGAAACTTAGCAGCTCATGGCCAGCCGTTCCTTCTACCAACATGTTGATTCTTGGCAAAGGGAAGCTGTCTTTGGGGCACGCCTTATTTAAATCGGTAAAGTTTACGCACAACCTCCATTTTCTATTGGGCTTTTTTTCCAAAACAACATTGGCCAACCAGTCGGGATAATGAACCTTTTGGATGAAATCAGCTTTCATAAGCTTGTTCACCTCTTTTGCTATATCCATATTCCTTTCCGCGGTAAATGTTCTTCGTTTTTGCCTGATAGGTTTGAATGTGGGATCCGTGTTTAATCGATGCTCGATCGTAGCTGGATTAATACCAGGCATGTCTTCATATGACCATGCGAACACATCTTGATTACGTCTGAGGAACTGTATAAGAATATTCGTGAAATCTGAGGGGAGCAGAGACCCTATCCTCACCTTTTTTGGTACGCCAGTGTCATTCAGGCATATCTTCACTAAGCCCTCAATTGGCTTGGCTCGGTCTTGCTCCTTTTTTTCAATTTCATCGACAACCAAAGCCTCCTACTACTTCTTTTCTTTGAGAGACGTAACATAGCGTTCTCTAGCAGTGGTTTGGTTTCCTCTTAGTTTACCTACGCCATGCTCTGTAGGGAAGCGCATTAAAAGGTGGTAATTCGAAGTGATGGCCCTCATCGAATTTAAGGTCGCTCTTCCTAGGATGACATTGTAAGCAGATGGACAATCCACCACCAGGAAGTCTACCATAACAGTAACTTGTTTTGTGCTGGTTCCTGCAGTGACGGGAAGAATGACCGCTCCCAGAAAGTAGACCTTGTCTTCCGTGAATCCCACCAATGGTGATCTAGTAGGTCTGAGTTTCTCCTTATCGATCTTCATTTTGCTAAATGCATCAATGAAAATGATATCAGCCAAACTTCCATTGTCTACCAAGATTCACCGAATACTATAGTTAGCGATCATCATGGGGACAACGAGAGGGTCGTCATGAGGTTGTTGTACATCCTTAATATCTTCATCTGAGAATGTAATAACAGGAACACGTACCTAAATGAGGCATCTTTCGATGTTGAATCTGTACTTCAACTTCGCATATCTTAGATGAGCTTCGCATTCTCCTGGCATAGGCCTTACGGGCTGAGCTTGATTCTCCACCTCCTGCACATCCCCCGGCTATGACCCTGATTTCTTCCATTGGTTGTTGATTAAGAGGGTGGTTATCTCGGCCTACTCTAGGTGGATTAATGTCGGTTCTATCATTCCCCACAATAAACTTTCGTATGTACCCCCTTCGGATCAAAGTCTCAATCTGATCCTTGAGGTAGAAGCAATCCTTTGTGGCGTGCCCATGGTCTTTATGGAACCTATAGTACTTATCATGAGGTCTCCTCGCCGGATCTGATTTCAACTTTGGTGGCCACTTCAGATATGGTTCATCCTGGATCTACAGAAAAACTTGATCTATCGGCATATTTAAAGGAGTGTAATTTGTATACCTCTCCGCGTTCTTATAGTGAGATGCCCTGTCATTCTGGTTGACCATGGGTTTCTTATACTTGGTTCCTTTTCATCTTTGGTTGTCAGAGCTGGCATTTTCTTGTCTGCCTTCTTATCCTCCCCTTCTTTTCCCTTTCTCTCAATTATTGCATCTTCAGCATTCATATGTCTTTTAGCTCAAACCAGTAACTCGGCCATGCTGGTAGGAGGTTCCTCTGATAAAGAGAAGAGGAATCTCGAGGTTTGGAGTCCTCCTATAAAGGCGGCTAGGGCCACCATGTCATCCGCTTCCTCCACCTGTAGCATCTCTATGTTGAAACGACTAATGTAATCTTGCAGTGACTCTCCATTCTGTTGCTTCACAGTAAGAAGGTGGGTAGCCGGCCTTCTATGCCTCTAGCCAGCAATGAATGGCCCACAAAGCCCTTACTCAATTCTTCAAAGGTTTCGATGGCCCCTGGCTTCAGTTTGTTGAACCATACCCGTGTTGATCCTTTGAGAGTCGTTGGGAAGGCCCTGCAAATGATCTCATCTGGCATCGCGTGCAGGTGTATAAGCGCTTGAAAAAGTCTCCAAGTGGTCGAGGGGATCTTTAGTTCCGTCGAAACTCTCAATTGTGGGCATTCTAAATTTGCTTGGCAAGGGGCATTTCATAACCGAGGGGTTGAACGGCAAGTTGGTCTTCTATACCAAACCATCTATGGCTGCAATGCCTTTCCCCTTCATGGCCTGCATCACATCCTCCATCTTTGCCTTGAGATCCTGTATCTCTAGGTCAACGTAGGAAATCTCCTATGTCTTTTCAATGGCAGTTGTGTCTTCATGGGGTCGGGAACTCTGTGGAAGAGAGGGGTGGATCACCTCTCTATGTTAGTTCCCCACCTGGCTTTGTTCCACTTCGGTCTTATGTCGGGGAGGATGATTATCCTGCTCCTCCAGATTCCCATTACCTCTGTTTAGATTCGAGAGGTCTTGTCGTGGCAAGTTCTATTGAACCGGTGGAACAAGGTGTTGCAGGAGTGCTGCATTTTGTTGGATCAACTGGTCTATACCCTAATTCAGAGTTTGGACCTGCAGTTCCAACACTGCAAGCCATATCTGGTCATTTGGGGCGTCTAGGTTTTCACCCGACTCTTCCCTTTGACCAGATCCCTGCGACGGTGTTCCTTCGGTAACCATACTGGACCGCAAACGTATATACCCAACTAAGTAATTAATGGATTCAAGGGAATCGTGTTTCCCACAGATGGCGCCACTTGTTGAGGTTGAAATTCGCCGCGGCCTGGTACGACACCGTTTCCTGCAAATCAAAGACGGCAAAGTCAAACACCGGTGTGGTGCCGGCCGTTGACCCTCCGACTATCAAGTTAGTAGGGATTTCTAGAGAAAGAACTTCAATCGTAATTTCCCTAGTCAGAGTTTTTTTGTGTGTACCTTATTCCCGAGTTGTCGTCATATTTATCATCGCTTCCCTTATTCTCGATAAGGGAATTTCATCATCCTTATCCCATAGAAATCTCATCCTTGATAAGATTTGTCATCATCCCCATGGAAATCTTATCCTAGATAAGATTCGTCATCATTCTTATCCATGGAAATCGTTACCCCTAATAACGCAATATTATCGTTTGATCACCGAGTAGATCTGGCGACTAGTCAACACTTAGTTGCCTATATCGCTAGGTCAAGGTAAGCTAGATTTATGTTTCCCTATCAGGTAAGAAATAAAAATCTGATTCTATTTTGGGCTTTAGAAGAAGAAGATACAATAAAGGGCGGGCTTTTGAAATTTTAATTTTCAAATTGGCTGCAACACTATTCTGATATACATATATAGTATGCGTATAATCCATATATATTCTGTATATAATTTATATTTCAATAAATACAGATTTTAATCTTTTTACTTTTTTATTGTTGCTACAGTGAAAACCGGCCAAAATAGGAGCACTGTTCCAATAGAGAGGATTTTGGTCCGTGTGTTGGCTGCCAGTGGTGATTGTTTGGTTTAATTAAAATGATTTTTTTTTTTTTTAATACAAATTGTTGTGTTCAAATAATGATTCAACTGATTTAGATATATATGATTAAAAAGTGTGTGTATGTGTGTATATATTTATATATAAGAATTCGATTGAGTAGGTGATCGAAGGTGGAAGTGGTTCGATTAAGTGGGCTATGGGTTATAAACATGTTTGTATATCTATATGCTTATAGGGTGTGGCGGTGATGGGTGGTGGCGGGTGATAGAAGTGGAGACTGAGGGAAGAAGAGAGATAGGAGATGGTGATGTGAGAGGAAGCCAGAATGTGGGTTATGCACATTCTGTTTGGTACATAAGTTGGACTGGTATTTTTTTCCTTTTTGGTTGAAACCTTGAAAAGATTACAAAAGCTAAGAAAGGAATATGGTCTAAAATTAAGATAACTTTTTTTTTTTTTTTTAATCTTTTTTTATAAGTAGATAAAAGGGTCATTTTACATGGCCTATATTTATAATTATGAATTTATTTAACTGAAGTGAGGGTATTATCGTCATTTTATACCACACAGGGACCTATTTGTACCAAATTGATAGTATAGGGGAGTTTTTTATCACACAGTGACCATTTTGCACTATATCAATAGTAGATGGGGTTTTTTGCACTTAACCCGAAAAGATATTTTGTTCCTTGTACATCATCTCTGCGCAAAATTTTCTCCAATGATGACTATCTCCCAAGAGATTTTGCTGAAGAGTATCATAATCAACTACTTGTGTTATCTTCACGATTCTAAAGAAATCCATTTTAGTGATGGTTAATATCCATTTAAATTTGCGGAATACATTTGTTTTGATGACACAATATCCATGTGTGGACAATTGATTGCAAAAGAGAAGAAATCCGCTACATGTGTATTTTAAATTATAATATTATATTAATTTTATTTCTTAAATACAATTTTAAAAGTAATTTTTGAAATGTATTGCATTTCTAATGTGTCCTTGTATCATTGTTTCTGCAAATATGTAACTTCGTTAATGGCCATAATTCAGTTGTCTCAGCTTAGTCCCATTCATATCAATCATCTACTATGAGAACATATATATCACACATCGTATTGAACATTTTCAAAATGTAAAAAGAGCAAAATGAGCATTAAAATATTATTTAACATTAAAACTTGTAAAATTAATTTAAGAGATATTTTTGCACATTTTTAAAATTTTAAAGAAAATAATACCATACATGAACGCGGTATAAGGACCTCACTATTATAACCAAACTAACTCTACAAGTCAAAATTAGTTAAAAATCTTAATTCATTGTCTTAATTGAAATCTCCCTAAATTTTTTTTTTTTGACTATAGAATTTGAATTGAATTTCACTATATCTTTATCTTGAAGGGCGATGTTTCTATATTTTATTTTGATTTTTATTTCCATAAGTTGTATGGAAATTACTTATTTCCTATTCCATAGGTATTCCACGAAGTTACACCATGGTATGACTACAACCCGACACTTGTTTGAGGAATGCTTTTTTACTACCATTTTGGATTTAGACCCATGTAAGTCCCGTGGACCCATCTCATTCGAGAGATAAAGCACATCTCTTATTAAATAGCTCTTTGTAAGGTCATTTTAAGGAACAAGTGTCATGTTGCTCTAGTGGTTGAGTTGTTTCCATGTTCGGGAACCCGTGCTCGAATTTTGCACTTTCTCTTCCCTAACCCCTAACATGTATTTTTTTCATGAAAAAAAAAAAAAAAAAACCTTATTTTAAGGACGAAAAGTCAATGTAACCAGCCATTAATTTCATGGGACACATTGATGTCGATGGCTTAACCTCGGGATCAAGGCAGGGTTATAAAGTTATTTCATTGTTATTTGGAGGTCACACATTAGAAATAAGAAATACTTTGCACGTCGACTACATACATTTAACACTCTTTAAATCCAAGTAACAAAAGCATTATGCACTAGGCTAGTTGTTACAAGTGAAACTTGTCCCACATCAGATTTGGATGGGGGTTGAAGTGTGTATAAATGGGTGGGTATGCAGCACTACCCAATAGTTCGAGCTTTTGGGTAAATGGGAAAGCGCCCACCCGTTACAGTTGGTATCAGAGTCAGACCCAGTCCTTAATCCGGTGTCACGCCAAGCGCTCGGCCTGGAAGGCGTCCGGGTCTGCCTCCGGGTAGGCAGGGTGGTCCGACCGCAACAAGGGCGTTGCGTGGGTTCGGGTGAGGGAGAATGTTACAAGTGAAACTTGTCCCACATCGGATTTGGATGGGGGTTGAAGTGTGTATAAATGGGTAGGTATGCAGCACTACCCAATAGTTCGAGCTTTTGGGTAAATGGGTAAGCGTTCACCCATTACACTAGTCCTTTTTAAAATAAAAAATATAAATATGCATAAGGAAGTGTAATGAGGATTGTCAAAATGATATGAAAGGATGGATATGATTTTCATCCAATACAAATCATAGTAGAATATATATATATATATATATATATATATATATATATATATATTTTGGATGTTAATTAAAAACAAACTCACAAATACATACTTTCACTAAGGTTGGAACTCTTAACTTCTTCTTTGGAAAGACCAAGTTTATACCAGCTGGACTATTACCCATTTGATGCATAACAAATATTGTTGTCAACAAGCTTGAGTACTACCAATAAAATCAAAATAAGTTAAATACAATTTCTTGACTCAAATAATTAACTTAAAGATACACTCTTAGTTGTTAATAATGATAATATGATATTTTACTTTAATTTTTTTTTTTTTTTTGGGACACCAATGGTTATTGAAGAAGGTGAGGATTTGGTAAAGAACACCACCTTAATTATGTACTGTAACATAGAATTATTGAGTACAAAAGGGTCGACAAGTTTTTTTTTTTTTTTTTTAAAGCACGTGTATCAGCCCCATAACATATACACCATTTAAGTCAGGAATGTGATTCGAAAGTGAGACCTCAAGGACTTATCTCCCGGATCCCTGCCAACACCGCTATGCGCATGCCCTTGGGAGCAAAAGGTCAGCAAGTTTAATTTTTAATTTTTGTGTGTGAAATTATAATAGAGCATGCGATCATGCTGAATTTAATTTTGTTTTACTAAATAAATAATAGCAATAAAAGGGGCCAACTTTATGTCACACAAATAGATTTGAAGAATCGATTTTAAAATTATTTTTCGTAGCTTTAGTAATAGTAATGATTTTCATCTATGAAACACGGACACGCATGGTAGGGGTGACATACCAATGTCGGACACACGTGTCCTAGCCTCGGACACGTGTCCGACACCCTTCTACCGGTGTCCTATTTTTTTTATTCATTTTTTCAAGTTGGACATGCCATAAGATACGGCCGGGACACGCCAAAGGACATGGCTGGTACACCGGAGGACACCGCAGTTAACCAAAAGCAACTCTAAATAAAAAAATGGAGGGGATGAGAGAGAAACTGGAAGAGAAAGGGCAAATCAACAAAAAGATGATGAAGAACCTCATGATCATGCTCTGGTTGGTGTGGATCAATCAAAGACAGAATAAAAGAAGAAATCTCTTTTAATTGTTTGAGTGAAAATTTGTTTACATATTCTCTAAAAATAAATCAATAGACGAAGGAGAAGGAAGATAAAGAGTTAAGAGACGGAGGAGATAGCGTCTAGCCAAGAATTCCGGTTCTACTAGGGTTTTTTTCGTCTCGGTGCGAAAAAAACTCAACCAAAGGCTTGATCACCTTTTTCTTCCTCTATTAGTGGTTAATAAAAGAGGAATTTTATCTTGGGTAGAGAGAATATGGTCAGTCAAAGATGGGAAGATCGAGGAGATCAGAGATTGTAATCTTATGTCTTATCTCATTTTCAATATGTTTGGCTACAAAGTTAAAACTATTCTAGTATTGATACAGATTCTAGTATTGGATATAAAGATATACTACATATTTATTGTTTAAATTTTAAAAGATTTGGATTGGACTTAATTTAAATGGATCATGTATATTAATGTAAATTAAAAATTAAGAGAAATTAAAATTTTATATATAATAAGATATATATATATTATTATTTTATTACCGTATCCTTGCCGTGTCCGTGTCCTATTTTTTTTTGAAATTTGCCGTATCGCCATGTCCATGTCGTATCGTACCTGTGTCCCATGTCGATGTCAGTGCTTCATGACATCACTTTAATTTTGATTTTGATCCATTCTAAATAATTTTTGATAACTTTAATAATAGAGATGTACAATTTTTGTTCCGTAACTTTAATGATAGTAATGTACTTTCTGTACAATTTTGATGTTGACCTTCTAGAATTATACCAGTAAGATTGCTATAACAATTAAGTTAAGGGTAAAGTACAGCCACACCCCCAAAGTTTGGTAAAAGGACAAACAGATGAAAGTTACTCATTTTTTAGACAATGACACCCTCTCTTATGAAATTCCATCCAAAGAAGGCCTTAAGTCATATGAAAAGACAAAATTATCCCTCAATATTAAATTCAAATATATTACAAAATATCAAACCTTGCAAAATGACGCTATAGCCCCTTATATATATATATATATACATACATAAAAAGAGAGAGGGAGAAATCGTTGGTACTCGGTGATTGTGAAAATGTTCTCACCACTGACGAGGGCGGTGGCGGTGTACCCAGAACTTGATAGCGACGGAGAATTGGCATTGAAATGTATGGCGACGAAAAGTTCCAAGAACCGGATGGAAGGGGAAGCCTGGTAAAGCCGTGAAATTGGTTGCCGTCGCCGTTGTTAGTGGCGGCTACGGTGGAGAATAATGGTTGGAGGTTGAGTTTATTGGAGGTGGTTGTTGTTCTCAGAGAGACGACGACACCGTACACGTCCCACACAATGAAGAGATCCAGTCAGAGAAGGTTGGGAGGTGAATCGAAGAGATCGGGTGTTGGGAGGTGAATTAGAGAGGGTTGGGAGGTCGGCGAGTTGTGTGTCGCCGCCTACACCTCGTCGACTAAGTTGGTGTCGCCGCCGCATACACCATTGGGCTTTGATATGACGACAGATAGACCACCATAGGTGAGAAGAGGGTTTGTGGGTTCTCCAACACGGACTGTGTCGTTGTCGCCGGACTCGTTGGCGAAGGTTCTCCATTCAGATCGTACTCGGAGCAGATAATGTCTCCGGCCGAGTGATCAATTAACAGAACAGGCAGGAAAAAAGATAGGCTATGACCTTGCAGCGCGGCACCGGCGAGAAAGAAGAAGCTCGACTGTGAGCTTCTCGACGGTTCACGGCGTGAAGGCAGCAATGGCGACGGCGGACTTGGCTATGATGAGGAACTGCGGCGGTGAGCTCGGTTGTGAAGAAGACCTTGTTTGGCTCCCCTAGTATATATCTATATGCAGATGTGTGTGTAATTTTGTGTGTGTATATATATATATATATGTTTGTGTATAGATCTATATATGTTTGGTTGTTTTATATATCTATATAGATATATATGGGTGTAATTTTGAGGAGTTGGGTTTTGTGTGGTAATGGTCGATGAATTGGGGATAATGAAGGCGGCGACGGCTAAGGGGTTTGTCCAATGGCGATTATGTATGTGTGTGTGTATATATATATATATACATACATATAGCGAGAAAGGGAGAAATGTTTGGGTTTGGGATTGATCCAAAGGTATTTAAGTCAATTAAAATATCAATTTTATATCAAATGGTAATAAAGTCAATTCACTATTGTTAGGGTCTCTTTTTCTATTTTTTAAACTTGAAGGGGTGTCATTGTCCAAAAAATGGGTAACTTTCATCTGTGTGTCCTTTTGCTAAACCTCATGGGGTGTAGCTATACTTTACCCTCAAGTTTATGTGTGGCACTTTGGGGACTAAGCCAAGATTTTTGTAAGTACATGGACTGTGAAACTAGAACTGAATAAGACTGCAACTCTACCAATTTGCGCATTCTCTTGCTTGTCACGGATGCTCTAAAACATAAGAGAAGAAAATCATCTCTATTCTATAATAATATATGTTGCGGTGGTAGTTCCCCGTTGGGGTTTTAAGTGGACTGGTTTTGTACTTCACCGCTGCATATATTTATTGGGAAACGTGCTAGTTTTAAAAACTTTTCGAGGGATTTTGATTCATAGATCTTGATTCATCACATAGAGACAAGTTTTATGCAAAAAATAAAACATGATGTATCATTTAATTAAACAGATTGAATACTTACATCAAAAGTTCGAGAAAACTTTTAAATCTTTCCTCTAAAGTGAATGTTCTCACTTATTGTAGATCCCTTTTGCTAGACACCTTTTCCATGGATCTTCATCTTCTTGGTAATGGTCTTACCTTTAGGAATCACCCATAAGCCTCCATAAAAGACCTTGGAATACTTGGCTTGTGGGAGCCTCCATTAGATGAGAACACTAACCCTAATTTTAGAGAGATAACATATATTCCTTTTTCCTTCTTCCAAAATCACACCTAAAATATATATAGACCATCTATACATATAGGCGACATAAAGATAAGGAAAAAAAAAATAATAAATCCTTTTCAATCTCTAATTCACATGTCTCAAATCTAATAGGATTCCAATATCAAGTTGGGTTATGAGTGAGAATCCTTTGGGCTTACTATTTTATTAGCTACAATGAATTAATAATTGGCCCGGTCCATGGACCTAATTCAATTAATCCATAAATTAATTTCTACTCTAATAAAAAAAATTAATTGAACTCCAATTAAATAATAAATAACCTCTAAGTCAATGTTGCACTGACCCTCTATGCATAATTAATTATCGGATAAATAAAGCCATCAATCCGACTACTTAATTAATATATTTATTTTGATACCTCTGATTATTTCCGACTTGATCACAATAAAACATTTGTTTGACAAAAATAATAATTTAAATAAATAAATATATAATAAATCATTTTGTCTAAAAACACACGAATGCCTTCGAATTTACTTTGTGATCAATCATAATCAATACAAAATAAATACAAGTAGTAATGATGCAAATATTGAAAATATAACCCTCTAACTATTAATTACATAACTATCCAAAGTATCGGTGTAAGGATCCCGAAGTATCCGCCGAACAAATCAAAGTAATTATTAATTAATAAAAGAGTTTATACTTTTCTCATGCTTAAGAGTCAAATGCCATGACAGTGATAGGGAGCAATTGCATACGACGGCTCTCGCAATATATCTTAACCTAATGCGGATCATGTTTAAGTCTTAATTAATTACGAGTCCATCCATAATTACCGACTACGAACAATTTATGATTATTATTTATATTCATGTATTGATCGCCATCACATGCATGTACAAATATCTCTTGTAATTAAGTGGACACTATCAATTCTCTAATGAATCGAAACATAATACATTGAATTCACTAATTGTATAAAGCATAAATATTTCAGAAACGTCAGGAACATATGTCATTATAAACCAAATAGGAATTTGCTATGCCGGGGCATATAAATCCCAACAATATTGTACTCTGGTAAAACACTATTGTTTCTGTCAAGACATGGGTAAATGATGGAAGTAGGATGGTCTCAGATACCGAACATCATTCTTTGGAAAGCTTAAAGCATATAGCTAATAAGGGACTCACAATCCAAGGACATTAACCAAGTTCTTCGGGGGAACTCCATTTGTTTTTCTGTAGAAAAGATCTGGCTGAATGTGATTTGACTTCCAATCACGATGAAGCAAGTACTGTTGGTTTGATTAACGTATAGTTTGTGTCATTATATATATGCATGTCTCCAAATAATTCCATCACTGTCCTTCCACTGGGAAAAAGGATTAACACCCTGAGCTCAGGTTATGCGAAACTTCCCTCTGTTATTTGCGTCTCTCTTTTATCCCTAATTTCCTTTTGGATTGTTAGGATGTGGTAACAAAATGTCCTTCAATCTGCTTCTGTAGATTCTAAACTGTTGAGACCTTTTATGTGTCCTTGATAGAGCTAAAGTCAGATCTCTATCGTAAACCTTAATCTCTTGGTGAGTTAGGTTCTTGAAAGGGACACGGCGTGCTGGTTGGGCGATCCCCGCCATTCTAAGTGCACCATAAAGCACCGGCGCACTAAATAGAATCTTTCTGTGCTTGGAAGACATCACTTTTCTTGGACAATATGAATCACTCTGGCCGTGGCCATTTTGTTCATGTCGAATGCTTGGCTACAGAACGTTTTGTTTTCGTTATTGACTTCCTGTCTGATGTGTTTGTTGAATGTTTTCATGATTACACCTCTTTGGAATAGCCATCGATGTCCTATGTAATATTGTTGTTTAGTAGTGTATTGTTTGCCAAAAAAAAAAAAAAAAATTCACATCATACCCAGAGGGTATGATGTGAATTGCACATGGCAATAAGCATCTCCACTGGCCGTGAACTGAGCCATACACCCATTAAGGAGGTCAGACTGAGATTGTGACTTAAAACCTCCCCTTGAACCAACCAACAAGAAGGTTAATTTTCTTGTTGCAGATAGACAACTTGTCTATTTAGTGCAGCACTCACAAGTAGCATCATCTGCTCTGAGTTCAAAAAAGAAAATCTAAATGTGAACAAAGAATAAAGGACATAGCAAGTATTGGGATTAATTGGAATGTCATTGCAATGAAAAGAATTTTATTGACAAAATAATATATTTACAATACAATCAATCAATCACATGTAATAGGAATACAAATACAAAGTAATATGTCAACAATCAATCTTCTTCTTCAACAGTTTCTTTCTGGAAATTAAGTTGGCGGCATCTCATAGCGGCACAGGGGGCAGCAATTCCTCTTCTTCAACCGTTGAAGAATGCAATCTACATGATACATGTGCAAACAGGGCAAACGAGCAACGTCCATCTCAAATTCGAATTTCTTCAAACATATGGCACACATGGGTATCTCTTCTGTGCAATTCATCGAACACGTAGAGTGTGGACACAAGTGCTGAAATCTCAGTTTTTCCAAGCCCTCAACATCAACCTCCTCCATTGACGGGTACGTCTCCACTAGAACACGAACCACAATCACCGGTACGGCACCACAGGTGGTACAAACTTGACATGCCGGCATAGTTCCACAAGCACGACACCCATCTGTGCCTAACGTCCGGCGAGTGAAAGACATGATGTCGTCGATCATATGGTTGTTGCTGTCATCTATGGAGATATCCATGAGAGAGACCAAACGAGATATGTATTGACGCACTATGTCTTGCACATGATCCTCCGATGACATTAGGTGCAACGTCGACGCCGTCAAATATTCTTTGGTCTCGATCTGATACCCTCCTCCGCCGACGGAATCAGCGTTGAATACACGTTCATCAACGCAAAATTTGATGAGAAGCAAATTAGGGCGCGATTTCTTGCCAAGTTTTGCAGCGTCTCGATCCACCTGCCATGCGTAACGGGTTCGGCTTGACATGTTCATTCAACTATCGGTCAGTTCAATTTGCAGCGATTGGGGGAGATATATAGTATTAGGGTTTCTTGCAGCGATTGAGGGTGATATATATAGAAAGAGAGATATTAGGGTTTCAATTTGGGGGCGATATATAGAAAGAGAGAGACCTGCGTTTGCTCTTGGATTGACCGTTCACTTGAAAACAAGATTCAGGGATGTAGACTCTGCAAATGCCACCCACAACGGTTATACTAGGGAGCGTGTTAGAGAAAAACAACGGTTATACTAGGGAGGGTTTTAGAGAAAAACAACGGTTATGGGCTTTAGAGAAAAGCAACGGTTATACTAGGGAGGGTTTTAGAATTTGTTTTGTATGCAAGAATGCGGTGGTTTTTGAATTTGGAAGATAGAAGTGCTTATATATACATATATTACTTCATTTGCATATTGACATATATAACATTCATTGTATGAATTTAGGACAGAAAAATACGAAAAAACCTAAATGAAAAAATATATATATCCACCTCTCGCAAAATATATATAGCTTTTGCTTGATGTGTTTCTGAATTACTTGAAATGTCTTTCTTTGATTATTCATTTCTTTAGATTCCTTAAGTTTTAGGGTTTTTATTTCTAGGTTTGAGATGGATTCCTCATTGGAGCACAATATGCAAATAAATAAATTTGGGTATTTATTCAAGTTATATATATATGGATTTGATGTGCCTAATCGCGCAACCTAATAAAAATTAAAATCACATGTACGTATTTCAAGACTCTGGCTAAGTTGAAAACTGGATCCGAATTTGCAATTAAAATCACTCGTTGATAAAAATTTGAGAGCGGCACTCGTTGAGAAGAATTTAAGTCACACAAAGTGATAATCGGAGCGAGATCGCATGCGGAGCGTGTAATATCCCTAATTTGAAAAAGATAGTCTCGGTAGTTTATTTTGAGGTTTTATTCTAATTTTTGAATTTTATGTTGTTATTTGGCTATTTCCATGGTGATTTGCATTAATTGTTATTATTTGATTTATTTGCATTTATTTGTATTATTTGAATTATTTGATTTAAGTGACTTATTTAAATTAATTGATTAATTGTATTTTAGTTTTCAGTGAATTAATTAATGGTTTAATTGGTGTAATACGTAAGTGGAATTAAATTAGGGTTTTGGTTATTTTTCTTCACCCTGTAGCCAACCTAGTTTTCCCGTCTAGTATTAAGACTAGAATTAGGGTAAACTTATGGGCCTATAAATACATGTATTACGGTTCTGCCTAGGGTTTTAGAACCCTATTCACGACTGTGGAGGAAGAGAGAGAACAAGGGAGGGATTACAACAGGAATCACCAGAGAACTCAGGAGGGTGACGGTGCAAGCCTAAAGGCAAGTTCTAATCCTTACTCTTTTCCTTTGGCTTGTGTTCTTTTCATTCTTAACATAACTTCAAGAGTAAAGGAATATAAACATTAATCTGTTTTGCATGTCTTATGTATTTAAGTCAGTATGTGTTTTCCTGTATCGTAAACTTGATTGTTTGAATTTTTTTTGCTTAATTCATGATTTTAAATGAACGTTGAATTATTGAATAAGGAACTGAACTAACTCTGGAACGCGTTGGGGAAACCTTAAAATAAGTCTGGGTTTCATGGTTGATTTGTTTAAGCCGTGAACGTTAATGTACTGTAAGTTGCTCGGTTTGAATCCTTATTGTATAGTTCGGGTTTTTAATTGTTGTCGATTAACAAATAAAGGGTTTAATGGTTTCTGGAACACAAGAGACTTAATTTAGACACCTAGATGTCTTAGGAATGGAGGACAGACCGTTGGAGAACCGCCGGAGTTGACAGAGACGAAGAACAGAAGGAGAGCCAGCTCCTGTTGGAGGGGAGCAGGCTCCCCAAATGAAAGAGCAGGCTCCCTCAAGGATGCAGCCGGCTCTAGGGTCCATGGAGGCGGCTCCCCATGGTGGGGAGCCGGCTCCAAGCTTGAGGGAGGCGGCTCCCTCTTTGAGGGAGCAGTCTCCTTCAGTTTTGCATTTTTCTGAGTTTTTTAGTGACTGTTTTAGCTATAGTGCTTGGATTTTGGCATTTTCAGGCTCTGGTAGGAGCTGTATTGGGGTGTTTAGAGATGTTCTAGGCTAGATTAAAATCTCTGATAGAAGATTTATGCAGAATAAAACAACCTTGTGATTAGATTCGTCAGTAGACATGGTTGAAATAAATTAGTTACTGTCTCTGGATGAAAGAACTTTGAGCTGCTTAAATTTTGGAATAACAATCTAAAGTAATATTTCTCCATTAATCCTGCCTCTGTGTTATCAAAATAAGCTTGTGAATTTATATATTCCAGTATGCTTATTTGGGATTAAGTTGGTTTAGTATTTCTGGGAGAAAAGGATTTTAAATTGCTGCATTATAGGATAACAATTCTCGTTGATGGTTTCTTTTAAAAAAAAATCAAATATGTTCCAGTGTTATGAAAACTAAGCCTGTGAAGTTTTATACTCTGTTGTGCTTACTTAGAATAAATTGGTTTATATGTATGTCCTGTTGAATCAATTATTGGACTTTGCGAAGCAGTATGGAATAAGCCTGTTAATTTATAAAATTGTATCATGCTTAATATGGAAGAATTGATGTTTGTATTTAATATTCTGCCATCAATTGTTAGATATATGAAATAGTTGATAATTACATTTATAACTTGTTTTATCAACTGCTGGATGTTGGATTACATGCGCCGGTATGAGACGGTGGCATGTCTAGGTTTGGATTAGTTTCAAACTACTAAATCCTACCTACATGGAATAAGGGAATGAGTTATAAAATAAATCCTACTTATACTTAAGGCAAAAGAAGCTGCACAAGCTGAATGACTAACTGGATTACTGGTTATCTATGTTAAGTCAAAGAAGCTGCACAAGCTGAATGACTAACTAGATTTCTTATGGATGGATAGGATAGGACTTTAAATATATTTTTATGGTACCGCGATATAAGCTTGAGTCTCAGAGTCGTCAGTTAGGGAGCGTATATGCTGTAGGATGCGTAACTGGATATGCTAGGTTGAGATATACCTTATTAGGCTTAGGTACTCATGCCCACTCAGGTGCGCTTTGCATGTTGTCTTTTATTCAGGTTGAGACCCCCTGCATAGTCCAGTGAGAATCCTGTAGTATGGATATATAAAATATATATGAATTATATAGATATTGTTGAGTTGGTTAGAATGTATATGCGCATCGAGTCTCTGCTTGGATTGTAGTAGGACAGAACTTGTTCGTGGGCCTGACCCACTTCTATTTTTCAGGTACTGATCAGTTCCAGACTTAGACCTGATCGTGCTAAGCAGAGATTTCTACTCACTCTTCCAACGACGTAGGAATTCTCTCCATGGTTTTCATTTTCGATGTTCTTTTAGCTATTTATGTTTTAGTTTGGATTTTTGGTATTAGGGGTCCAATGGATGGATTTCCGAGTTGTTTAACAGTTGGAGGTTTTGGATTTTAAGTATTTAATTTTTAAAGGATTCTATTTTAGTTTTCTTTCAGCAATGAATTGTTTATTTCATATCTAGTTTGGTAATCTATGTTCATTTAACATACTTTAATTGTTTGATATTCCCTCAGGTTTGGGCCTGGGCCTGATTAACCTGTGTCTCGGATCGGAGGGGTATCACAGTTGGTATCAGAGCACTCCAGGTTCTAGTGTCTCTAGGATGTTTTATATGAAGACTTTCGTGTAGCTTTTTCTCTTGATTAGAGCTTAAGTTTAGGTTTCATTGTATTCCTTTATGGTTCGGTTTAAATCATTCTGATGTCTGTTCTTTCTGTGTTAACAGATGGTTAACGCTAGGAGAGGACGAAACCTACAAGGGAACAGGAAATAGAGGAGAGTGGCACGTAAGCAGCAGGAACGACTACAGCGTTTGCTAATGGAGGAAGAACAGCATTTTCCAGAGTTTCAGGATGATGGTCAGTTCTATGAAGAGCAGGAGGAAGGTCAGCAGACTCAAGATCAGGTCAGAGAGCTAGAGTATCCTCCTCATATCAATGACTTCATTGCTCGGGCTATAGAAGCTAGGGTAACAGCTGCACTTCAGAATCAACCTCAGGTACAGCCGGCACCAATACCAGCACCGGTTGTTCAAACTGATACTTGGGAGAAGCCCAGGAGTTCTTTCACAAAGTGGAGCCTACCTGAGTTCACAGGCTCCACCGATGCGAGAGCAGCCCATCAGTGGAAAAAGGATATTGAACGACATCTTCATCTGGTTCAGTGCACGGAGGTTCAGAAGTAGATGCTTGCTACCTTCAAGCTAGTTGGGGATGCACTATAGTGGTGGGAGTCAATTATCACCACAGAGGAGAGGATGTCCTTGACTTATGATCAGTTCAGTGCACTTTTTGATGAGAAGTACTTCCCTTTATGCAATCAGGGCAGCTATGAAGACAGAGTTTCTTATTCTGCAGCAAGGGAACATGACAGTGGCAGAGTATGAGCAGCAGTTCACGTGCTTGTCTATTTTTGCTCTAGAGGAGGTGGATACAGAGGAGAAGAAGCACAACAGTTTCGTTAAGGGACTGATGTGGTCTATCAGGAGAGCTATTACAGGTAGTCTAGCCTATACCACCTACACTCAGGTGGTAGACGCCGCTCTACAGCAGTATCAGTTAATCGTGGACTTCAGACAGGCCAAGGGTGAGAAGCGGGGTGATAAAGACTCTGCAAATCAATCAGCTGAGAAAGGGAATGGCAACGGTCACTGACAGAATGACTAGGGTGGTTCGGATGCTCACAGGGATGGGGCACCTATTCAGCGACAACAGAATGGAGGACCACAGGTAGAACAAGGGCAGCCACAGGCTAACCGACAAAGGAGGCCATTTGGTACTTTCCAGGGTAGTTGTTACATTTATGGAGAGTATGGTCACACTTCCAGGCAGTGTCCTAAAGCAAGACAGGGACGAGGACAACATGTACAGCAGGGGCAGAGGGCGCTAGTGCCTTTACCAGCTCCACAGGTTCCACAGATTCAGGGACAGACATTTTAGGCTTTTCCGGCACCGCCACAACCTCAAGGACAGGCACCGCAGTAGCTACATTATGGCAGGGTGTACAACCCCATGCCACATGATATGCAGGCACCTCAGGCAGTTGAGGGTAAGTTTCCTATTCATGGTTTAGATGGACGTGTTTTATTTAATACGGGTGCTACACACTCATTTGTAGCTAGATCTTTTATTGCTTTGTCTGGGGTGACGACACGGGTATACAGTAGACCTCAGGGTATTTCTACACCGTTGGGCAATACAGCCATTTTACGTTAGAGTGAAGGGCCTGTGACATTAGATATTGGTAGACTCAGATTTCTAGCCAATCTTTTGGTCCTGGACATGCACACTTATGATGTGATACTTGGAATGGACTGGTTGTCTCACTACTATGCCCAAGTTAATTGTTTTGATAGGTCTATTGTGTTCACCATACCTGGTCAGGATATGTACGTCGTCGCTATGCCACATTTTAATGGGGGCAGTAGCACTTATTTGTTCCATATGGAGGAGGAAGCGGAGGAGGAGGTCACTGTGTCATTGGATCGCATACCAATTGTATAGGACTTTCTAGATGTTTTTCAGGAGATTTTAGGGTTGCCGCCTAGTCGCGACATCAACTTTGTGATTGACTTAGCTCCAGGCACTACGCCTATTGCTAAGGCACTGTATAGGATGGCACCAGTGGAGATGTGAGAGCTGAGGGATCAGATTCAGCAATTACTCAGCCAGGGTTTTATTCTCAAGAGTACTTCACCCTAGGGAGCACCAATTCTGTTTGTGAAGAAGAATGATGGTTCACTTCGTTTGTGTATAGATTATAGGGAGTTAAACAAGGTTACTATTCGCAACAAGTATCCCTTGTCTAAGATTAATGATCTTTTTGATCAGTTGAAATGAGCTACATACTTCTCTAAGATTGATCTGCGTTCTGGATATCATCAACTTCAGGTCAAGGAGTAGGATGTTCCGAGGACAGCGTTTCTTACTAGATATGGATCTTATGAGTTTCGTGTGATGCCGTTCGGGTTGACTAATACACCAGCAGTTTTCATGGATTTAATGAACAGAGTCTTCAAGGCTTATTTGGATCAGTTTGTCATTATTTTCATTAATGATATCTTGATTTATTCTAGGTCTGAGGACGATTATGCTAGACATCTACGGATTATGTTGCAGACGCTTCGTGAACACCAGTTATATGCCAAGTTCGAGAAATGTGAATTTTGGCAGCGGGAGGTGAAGTTTCTGGGTTACTTGGTGTCAGAAAGAGGAATAGCGGTAGATCCAGCCAAGGTTTCCACAGTGGTTGAGTGGGGATAGCCTACTTCACTTACCGAGATTCAGAGTTTCCTCGAATTGGTAGGATATTATCGTAGGTTCATCCAGGGGTTCTCGAAAATAGTAGGACCACTCACTCATCTGACTAAAAAGGGTGTACGGTTCATGTGGGATGAACATTGTCAGAAAGCTTTTGATGAGCTGAAGACTAAGTTGACTTCTGTATCGGTTTTGTCTACCCCACAGAGCGGGATAGAGTATCTAGTCTTCACAGATGCTTCTTTGCAGGGTCTTGGATGTGTTTTAAAGTAGGAGGAGCGACCGATTTCCTATGGATCTCGTAAGCTTAAGCCTCAAGAGCTCAATTATCCAACATATGATTTGAAGTTAACAACTGTGGTATTTGCCTTATGTATTTGGAGGCATTATTTGTTGGATGAGTCTTTCAGATTATTTAGTGACCACAAGAGTCTGCAATATTTGTTCACTCGGCGAAAGCTGAATATGAGACAATGGAGATGGTTGGAGTTTGTAAAAGACTATCACTTCTCTATATAGTACCATCTAGGGAAAGCGAATGTGGTGGTAGATGCACTCAGTCGCTAACCTGTTGGTAGTCTTTCTGTTTTATTCACCACTGAGTGGAATGCTTTGAGGATGGTGGATGAGTTGTCGGATGCTTTCATGGCTTGCATGGTAGTTACACCTTCTATCATTCACAAGGTTTTGAAGGCACAACTCACGGATCAGCAGTGTATTGATAAAGTTACAGAGATAGCTTCCGGTGAGGTCCCATTTTACTATGTTGGGGCTGATGGAGGCTTGAGGTAAAAGGGCCGTTTGGTGGTACCTTTTGCTGATGATTTGAGGAAGGATGTGATGATTGAGACTCACCACTCTGAGTTTTCTGTTCATCCAGGAGGCAACAAGATGTATCAGGATATGAAGCGGTAGTTTTGGTGGGCAGGTATGAAAAAGGACATTGTTATTTTTGTCTCTCAGTGTAGTTCTTGTCAGATAGTCAAGATTGATCATCAGCGGCCGCCAGGAGCTTTACAGCCACTACCGATACCGGAGTGGAAATGGGAGCGCATTTCTATGGATTTCGTAGAGGGATTGCCTAATTCCTTTAAGGATCACAATTCCATTTGGGTCATCGTGGATTGATTGACTAAATCAGCTCATTTCTTACCTATTCGCACTTACTTCACTTCGGAGCAGTTGACGCGACTTTACATTTCAGAGATTGTGAAGTTACATGGCATTCCGTTGTCTATTATATCGGATAGGGATTCGAGCTTTGTGTCAGGATTTTGGAAGATTTTGCAGCAGGCTTTGGGTATAGAGTTGCATTTTAGCACTGCTTATCATCCTCAGACTGATGGACAGATTGAAAGAGTTAATCAGATCATGGAGGATATGCTTCGATCGTGTGTTCTTGATTTCATGGGCCACTGGGAGGATTATTTACCGCTTGTGGAGTTTGCATATAACAATAGTTTCCAGAAGACTAATAGGATGGCACCATTTGAGGCATTGTACGGTCGACCGTGTTAATCGCCTGTTTGTTGGATGGAGGTTGGTGAGAGCAGATTTTTGGGTCCAGAGTTCATTAAGGATACTTCTAAGAAGATTGCTTTTATTTGGGATCGCATACGTATTACCCAGAGTAGGCAGAAGAGTTATGCCGATCGTCGCACTCGTGCTTTGGAGTTCCAGGTTGGGGATCAAGTTCTACTCAAAGTGTCTCTTATGAAAGGGGTAATACGCTTTGGGAAGAAAGGGAAGTTATCTCCGTGATTTGTCGGTCAATTCATGATTATGGATCGAGTTGGAGTTGTCGCTTATTGGTTGGCACTTCCGAATAATTTGGATCGCGTACACAACGTGTTTCATGTTCCCATGTTGTGGAAATTTTTGCGAGATGAGGATCGGTATCAGCATATCGATGTTGGGGATATTGAGTTGTAGCCAGATGTAACTTATTTAGAGCCACCGTGTCGTATTATAGACCATAGGGATCAGATTCTTCGTAATAAGGTTATCCCTTTAGTTCGTGTCCAGTAGAGTCATCACAATGAGGCTGAGTGTACTTGGGAACAGGAGGATGTCATTCGCTCGCTGTTTCCTGAAATATTGGACGAAGGTAAGAGCGAATTCCGAGGACGGAATTCCTTTTGTTAGCGGGGAAGAATGTAATACCCCTAATTTTAAAAGGATAGTCTCGGTAGTTTATTTTGAGGTTTTATTGTAATTTTTGCATTTTATGTGGTTATTTGGCTATTTCCTTGGTTATTTGCATTAATTGTTATTATTTGATTTATTTGCATTATTTGGATTATTTGATTTAAGTGACTTATTTAAATTAATTGATTAAATGTATTTTAGTTTTCAGTGAATTAATTAATGGTTTAATTGGTGTAATACGTAAGTGGAATTAAATTAGGGTTTTGGTTATTTTTCTTCACCCTGTAGTCGACCTAGTTTTCCCGTCTGGTATTAGGACTAGAATTAGGGTAAACTTATGGGCCTATAAATACATGTATTACGGTTCCGCCTAGGGTTTTAGAACCCTATTCATGACTGTGGAGGCAGAGAGAGAACATGGGAAGGATTATAGCGGGAATCACTGGAGAACTTAGGAGGGTGATGGTGCAAGGCTAAATGCAAGTTCTAATCCTTACTCTTTTCCTTTGGCTTGTGTTCTTTGCATTCTTAACACATCTTCAGGAGTAAAGGAATATAAACATTAATTTGTTTTGCATGTCTTACGTATTTAAGTCAGTATGTGTTTTCCTGTATCGTAAACTTGATTGTTTGAATTTTTCTTGCTTAATTCATGATTTTAAACGGACGTTGAATTATTGAATAAGGAACTGAACTAACTCTGGAACACGTTGGGGAAACCTTAAAATAAGTCTGGGTTTCATGGTTGATTTGTTTAAGCCGTGAACGTTGATGTACTGTAAGTTGCTCGGTACATAGTTTAGGTTTTTAATTATTGTCGATTAACAAATAAAGGGTTTAATGGTTTCTGGAACACAAGAGACTTAATTTACACACCTAGATGTCTTAGGAATGGAGGACAGACCATCGGAGAACCGCCGGAGTTGACAGAGACGAAGAACAGAAGGAGAGTCGGCTCCCGTTGGAGGGGAATGAAAGAGAAACTCTAGGGTCCATGGAGGTGGCTCCCCATGGTGAGGAGCCAGATTCGAGCTTGAGGGAGGTGGCTACTTGTTTGAGGGAGCAGTCTCTCTCCAGTTTTGCATTTTTCTGGGTTTTTCGGCGACTGTTTCAGCTATGGTGCTTGGATTTTGGGATTTTCAGGTTCTGGTAGGAGCTGTATTGAGGTGTTTGGAGATGTTCTAGGTTGGATTAAAATCTCTAATAGAAGATTTATGCAGAATAAAGCAACCTTGTGATTAGATTCGTCAGTAGACATGGTTGAAATAAATTAGTTACTGTCTCTGGATGAAAGAACTTTGAGTTGCTTAAATTTTAGAATAACAATCTAAAGTAATATTGCTCTCCGTTAATCCTGCCTCTATGTTATAAAAATAAGCTTGTGAATTTATATATTCTAGTATGCTTATTTGGGATTAAGTTGGTTTACTGTTTCTGGGAGAAAAGGATTTTAAATTGCTGCATTATAGGATAGCAATTCTCGTTGATGGTTTCTTTTAAAAAAAATCAATTATATTCCAGTGTTATGAAAACGGAGCCTGTGAAGTTATATACTCTGTTGTGCTTACTTGGAATAAATTAGTTTACATGTATGTCTTGTTGAATCAATTATTGGACTTTGCGAAGCAGTATGGAATAAGCCTGTTAATTTATAAAATTGTATGATGCTTAATATGGAACAGTTGATGTTTGTATTTAATATTTTGCCATCAATTGTTGGATATATGAAATAGTTGATAATTACATTTATAACTTGTTTTATCAACTGCTGGATATTCGATTACATGCGCCGCTATGGGACGGTGGCATGTCTAGGTTTGGATTAGTTTCAAACTACTAAATCCTACCTACACGGAATAAGGGGATGGATTATAAAATAAATCCTACTTATACTTAAGGCAAAGAAGCTGCATAAGCTGAATGACTAATTGGATTACTGGTTATCTATGTTAAGTCAAAGAAGCTGCACAAGCTGAATGACTAACTAGATTTCTTATGGATGGATAGGATAGGACTTTAAATATATTTTTATGGTACCGCAATATGAGTTTGAGTCTCAGAGTCATCGGTTAAGGAGTGTATATGCAGTGAGATGTGTAGCTGGATATGCTAGG
This sequence comes from Cornus florida, assembly GCF_030987335.1. Classification (NCBI taxonomy): domain Eukaryota; kingdom Viridiplantae; phylum Streptophyta; class Magnoliopsida; order Cornales; family Cornaceae; genus Cornus; species Cornus florida. Next base: position 72,191,925 of record NW_026775573.1, on the reverse strand, counting down.
TTGAGGTATACCTTGTTAGGCTTAGGTACTCATGCCCACTCAGGTGCGCTTTGTATGTTGCATTCTATTCAGGTTGAGACCCTCTACATAGTCCAGTGAGAATCCTGTAGTGTGGATATATAAATATAAACGGATTATATAAAAATTGTTGAGTTGGTTAGAATATATATGCGTATCGAGTCTCTGCTTGGATTGTAATAGGATAGAACTTGTTCTTGGGCCTGACCTACTTCTATTTTTCAAGTACTCGTCAGTTCCAGACTTATACCAGATCGTGCTGAGCAAAGATTTCTACTCACTCTTCCGACGACGTAGGACTTCTCTCCATGGTTTTCATTTTGGATGTTCTTTTAGCTATTTATACTTCAGTTTGGATTTTTGGTATTGGGGGTCCAATGGATGGGTTCCCGAGTTGTTTAACAGTTGGAGGTTTTGGATTTTAAGTATTTAATTTTTAAAGGATTCTATTTTTGTTTTCTTCCAACAATGAATTGTTTATTTCATATCCAGTTTTGTAATCTGTGTTAATTTAAAATACTTTAATTGTTTGATATTCTCTTAGGTTTGGGCCTGGGCTTGATCAACCTGTGTCTCTGATCCGAGGGGTATCACAGAGCGTAAGAGCTAGAGTGTGCTCGGAACGTGAGAGTGACACTCGTTAAGAAGAATTGTATGACTTAAGTTTTCGCTTTATTATTACCTATCAAGTCTGGTGATACTAACTTTCAATTACTACCGTCTCTGATATTGAATGGATGATTAGAAAGGCTTCATATAGCAAGGAGAACACACAAAAAAATTTATTTGGAATATATAAGTCAATCACACAAATAAGATCAGACTTGGTTCATCCAAAATTTGGATTACGTCAACGAGATTTCTCTATGTTAAGAAAAATGGCACATAATACAAAAAGTTTAGAATGCTATAGGACAATATAAAAACCGTAGAAATTAACATACCCTTCAAAAAATTCGGGTTTAAGAAATACAATATTTATTTAGTTTCACACTACCCATCAACCTTACGAAATTGGTGAGTATCAAAAATGATTTTTTTTTTTTTTTATATATATTTTATTTTGGGATTTTCTTCGAGGAAATAATATATTACTGGCTAAAATGTTGTATACTCAATCTTCATCTAAATGAACGTGTGGTGAAAAAGAAACACTCCATGATTTGAAACAGCCATTGGAAGTAAGAGAATTCATGGCTCAAAAATGTACTATTATGAGATTTATATGTATCACTTGTAAGCGCACGTATCCTTGCAGATAGGGCTTACTTGTAACAGTGTCATACCCAAAGGACTTGTGTTAATGAAGTTTGTCAACAGATTTCTTACATTCTAAATTAACTTGAAAATAGGATGACCAAATTTTGATGATTTATTCTAGATGAACAAAGTAGAAAAATGAAATAAAGAACAATGATTAAACAAGATGTAGAAAATAGGAGAGCGAGAACTAGGGGCATGACTTCACTACTAACGTCGCACCACCAATCAATTGCATCAATTTATTGGAGATATATAAATATATATATATATATATATATATATATATATATATATATATATATAACATGCATAAAGAATTAATCATGGCTATTAATTCAGCTAGAAGATAATATAAATTAAAGCTAAGCATGGACTATCTTCGATTAGTATAAACTATCTACCTAACTACTTTACTCTTGGGTCTAGTATGATTTATCTTTTTTAGGCATAATACATCAAATCCCTAATAATATATTCATAGAAAAACCATTATATAACTCGGTGTCGTCGTGAACCAATAAGTTAAAATGTGTTAAAGAGTGGCCAAGTTTGAATTTGTAAAGTGCCACTACTACCTCTAACTACTAATATAGCTAGGGTGAGTAGGGATTGTCCCAAGGGATTGGGGGCAATGTTAATATGGAAACAAGGTTGGACTAGTAGGTCGAGTGATCAAAAGGTGATTTGATTGGTTAATTAAACTACAATGTAAATAAATTCATTATAAAGCAATTAAAGTACGTAAAGTGGTAGAGATCAAGAGAGATGGATCTTGGAATTTAGAGGTCAGTGGTCACCACTAAACATCACCTTTCTAGATACTCAATGTGTAAATAATGAGGGGAAATATATGTTGCAACACCAATATGTGTGATTGATTGAATCAACAAGCATGGATGACTAATTAAGCATACATTGTCTAGACAACCTAATGAATAGCACAATATATCAAACTAAGCCATTATTCCTTCCTTTAAGCTCACAATCAAACACTTTAACAAGCTAAAGAATTATACTACTTGCATTCATAAGCATGGAACATCAAACAACAAGCATGGATTGTCCTTCTATCTAAGAAAATAAGGTAACTACTATAAAACTAAACTAGGGACATGCAAATTAGACTAACTAAACTAAGGTAGATGCACAATCCATTAAGAAATAAGTATGAACCATCGAACAAACCACAAGTGTATTCCATTAAAGCACCAAGCCTTGACAATCTCTAAATTCATAGCATTAACACACAGACATGCATCAATATCACAAAACCAAGAGATAAATACATGAACATATATTTTATCATACATAGACATATGAATAAAATGAAATGATCAATTAGAAGTATTAATCAACACAAATCATTGTAGAAACAAGATTCATATATAAATCGAATGTCAAGACAAGAATTACAACATAAATCCACTCAAAATATAAAACATCAAGATCTAGGAGGCATGCTTAGGGCTAACTCTAGCTCCAAGAAGATGTTTAGCCATTCATTGATGTAGTCATACAACCTTCAAGGGCTATCTCCATGGTATGATTAATCTTCTTCTCCGTGATGAAAACCCTAGATGAATGGAAGAACTCCCAATTGGTGTATAACTCTTTAATCTCTAGCCTCCTCTCCAAGATTGTGTAAATGTCTACGATTGTATATGTGTAAAATGGCTCAAAATCTTTATATATGTAGCTCAAGTGTCACACCCAATGGGCAGGTCTCGTGCACTAGGGCCCCTTCAATGATTGTACCAAGAGCCATCTTTTAATGAGTTGGACTCTATTTTATTTCGAACTTGAGGAGATTTGATCGATCGAATTCTGATGAGATCGATCGAATAATGTTCAAATCGATCAAAGTATGGCCAGATCGATCAAACCTTGGTGGCGCCTTTTTGGAATAGGATAAGTCTGAGATATTTTTGGGATATTTTGCGAAAAAAACAAAAGTGGTAGGTGGGAATTAGATCAAAAAAGTTCGATCGATAGAAAAAAAAGTTGGATCGATTGAAGATGGAAATTCTTGAGGATAAAGACAAGGGGTTTGATCCATCTTGGTGAGGCTAGATCGATCAGTGTGAGATTGATCGAAGATTTGTCTGATCGATCAAAACCTGTTGTTTTCAACCACTTTGCTCTTTTTTGCTCTTTTCTTCCATTTAGCTTAAAATTGCTTCTTTTATGCTATAATTTGGCTGAGTTAACTTATTTTGGGGATAAGCTCCTGAAAAGGGCAAAAACATTAAATTAATCTAAAATGAGAAAATAAGATAGATAAAGGTCCTAGAATACCTAAGCTTAAGGGATTTAAATACGCACTTTTCAGCACTTATCACACTTCCAAACATAAATATTGCTAGTCCCTAGCAATGAACTATGAAGTAAAGGAATGAAATGGACAACTATACAACTATAAATCTAGAAAGCAATAAATGGAAAATGCCACTTTCATAGAGAACATGATTGCATTTAGCACATGCAACAAGTCTTTTAAACCCCTAGGTTACCCCTAGTGGACGAGTGAAGTCTCATGAGGGTTTCTAGAAGTGATACCTACAAACATTAAGCTCATTCTTTCAAAAGAGGTACCAATATTGCAAACAAGCATTGGGAGAAACTACCTCAAGTATGCAATTTTTTAACCATTTCTAAGCAATCTCCCAAAATTTCAACACCAAGTAAGCAAATATGGTCCTCCATACATCAAGAAAATGATCATGCAAATTAAAACAACTCTAGAATTCTTTTTGAGTGGACCGGCATCAAGTATGTTGTTATCTAAGCCAACTAAAGAAATGATCACATCTTTACCCTCAAACTAGCACACAAATCTAGTCCCAATCATCAAAACAAAGAGTGGACCTTTTATTAAAGCTTTATTGATCTAGGTGCGCTTATTTTTTTCACTCGATTTATTTATTTATTATTATTATTATTATTTAACTAACCTAGAGGATCAAAGATGGAAGCATGGTGCAATGTGTTGATCTATTAAGCTTTCTAGCGATCCATGAGGTCGAGCGTTATGTCAATGACTCCCAAACCAGATGGCTTTAGGGCAGTAAGTGTTTAAACATCCCTAAGGACTTACAAGCTCAAATCAACTAGGCTATAAATCAAAACAACCTCCATCTAATCATTTCCCACTTCTTACCTTTTGGGAGAAGTCCTCACTTTTTATTGCTTTTGTAACTTTTTTTTTTACATTCAATTATTAACCTAGAGTTTGGGCCCTCCACCTTTCAGCGTGAGAAATTCAATGCTTAATGAGGCTAGAATCCCAGCTACTCAATAAAAAAGGATTGTTATCCATTTTTGTCAAAATGAAAGCTTTCAATGCACTAGTATCCCAATTGGGATATAACCAATTTAATAATCAACAAAGCATGTACCCCACAAATGAATGCTATTGTGCGCCTATGCTAGTGTAGAATCCTAGAGTGAATCTCAAAACAATCACAAAATCATGATGATGTGGACCACAAGTGAAAGCAAGATATCAATCTTTCAAAAATTTTACTCCTAAGTGGCATCCACAAGGTATACAAGGAGTATTGGACTCTCAAGTCAAGCAATTTTTAAATTCTAAGCAATATATTCCTTAAAAGGTCAAAATCATAGTTAGCCATGGACCAATCATAGAACATCCCTTAAATACACAAGTCATGCTCAAAATTTGAATTGAAAACAAATACTGTAAAGAACATCTATTACCCCCAAACTTAAATAGTACAGTGTCCTCAATGTGCAAAGAGAACAAAAGGAAAGAGTATACCAGTGCAGCTATGGCAAAGAATGGCCGAGACACAAATATCCGAAGTGGGTGGTATAACCCCCCAAACTTGGGATTGACTGTGGTCCTGAAAAGATGGCACTGGAATAAAAGCTGATTAGATAACAAAGGGGATAATAACAGTGCACAGTGGCATGCAAGTGTAAGTGGGATAATAAATGAACTAAGGAAAGAGGAATAAGGATGGTCTTAAAAAATTTTGGGCAGCACTCTCTCACTGAAGTCACTGGGATGTACCTCATAATGGAGTCAATCATAGATAAATATATCAATATAAGAACTTGACATCTAAAAATAGTATGCATGGATAATAGAATAGAAACAGTGTAGAGTACATCACAGTATCGGGACAACAGACTGGCCGCAAAAATATAGCTATAGTATCAATGTGACAGTCAAAAATCACAGATATATGAATAATAAAGAGAGAGAGAGTGTGGTCAGGCAGATGAAGTCAGTCTGGCAGGGCGTGATCCCCGAATATCTCTGGATAAGTCTCGTAATGCAACCAAGACGTTTGCATGGAAAGTAGTCACGTCAGTGCTAAGGGAGGCCACATCTGACTGAAGAGAGGCAACCGTGTCCTCCAAGGTCTGGATACGCTCTCCTAGGCTGGGTGTCTGAACTGGAGCGTTAGGGATGACTGGGTCAGAAGACTGATGCTTATCATAACTCTGCTCTTGAGAATATATTGGCGACCCTGCTGAAGAGTGATATGGTGACTCCGCTGGAGGCTCTTGCTCCAAGTTAATCTCCATATGCACGTCCACAGCCACTTGTGGGTCTGCTGGATCATGTGCTGCTGCTGCTGCCTCTGCCTTTACCTCTATCTCTGCTAACTCTGCCTCCTTAGCTACCAATGTTGCCTTATCCTTGAGGCTTCGAATAAGAGGATTGTAGCTCTTGTCCCAATCCTTCTTACCATAGCGGCGAGTGCCGGACTCAGGCTATTCCTCGGAATGGAAAGGGTAGTGCTAATCTCTGAGGATCTAAGTAATTAGATGAGCAAATGGAAAGAAGGTGGCGCGCCCGGGCTTGCCTTTGCTAATGTAGCTGGAGTAGAGTCTCATCATAACACTCTAATAGAGTGCAGGAACGAAAAACCAATGGCCCGTATAGAAGGCGTAGAGGGCGGTAAGAAAATCTGAACGCCGCTGGATCTTATGGCCTGCCATAAATACATTTCGGTATAATACCGAATCAAAGAACCATAGATCATTGGGCAAATAAGTCTGAGTGGCAAATGTCTTGCCATCACTGTAAGGTCTAGTCAGGGCAACGGCCATGTTTGCGTCAGATGGCCTCCTCAGAATAGGATACTGAAGATCGGGAGGGCAAACGTATGGGCACCGAGAAGATATGGCCAATGTCTCGACTATGATGCAGATGAGATGGCCATCAACAGTAGTCCACAACTCAGATAGGTTACTCAGGGTAGGTCGGAGGTTCTAGAAGAACAACCGGACGAGCCGCGGGTAAACCGGGTAGGCGACCGTGGCAAGAATAGCTGAAATGCTGCGCCGCTCTATCTCATCATATGCCACCTTGGTCAGGACTGAGCGGGAGAAGAAAGCAGTGTCAACGATAGACTCATGCACCACTGAAAGGCATGAATATCTCCTGATAGGTCTATTTCGGACCTGGCTGGGCTATGCCGGTGGTGGTGAAAGAGGTGGTATAAGCTCAGTCTCCTCTGCTGATGGGGAAGATAAGGATACGGATGCAAAAGAAGTGGAGCACTCGGACTGAGCTGGAGCTGGCTCTTCATGCTCTTCAGGCTCCTCTACTCGCTGTCTCACTCTGCGCTGATACTGCCGGTTGGCAACAGTCTTGACTTGAGCCATGGCTTGTAAAAGAAAGAAAACACTTGCAATTAGAGTCAGTAACAGGTATAGCATATGAAATATAGAATTAAAGTGTACAAATAGAAATATGTTTGTCAAGTTAAGCTAGACCACTCAGAATAAATCACATGAATCTACGCAAGTGATAATGCAGCCAGGTATAGACAGTGAATGTTCAAAATAGTGAAACTTGATGAACATGATAAGTATGGAATGCATCCAATGTGGAAAACACAGGCATTGGGCATAAATTGGATAGTATGAAGCACAAAAGATGGTATGTTATATAGAAAAGTTCGATCGATCATGAAAAAGATGAGATCGATCCAAGTTGAATCGATCAAGACATGGATAAGATCGATCGAGCTTCGATCGATCAAAGAAGAAATGTGATTGATCAAACTCTGTAAAAAACATGAACAGTTATAAATCTATGACGTGGACAACACAGGGGGCACCCAAGCAAGCTCGTAGGCCCCTCTACACCTCAACAAGCCAAAAATAGTCACTTAAACTGGCACATTACCCCTAAAATCGAAATCGGACAAAATATATACAAAAATATATACATGTATATATACATACATGCTTCAAAGATAAAAAATAGCAAGAAATCAAACATGGAAGCTCAGATCTAAGCATGGTAACATCTAAATACGTAGATGAATTCAAAAATGGAAAGAAATAAGAGTGAAAACTTACCAAAATTGAGGGAGAAGAGTGGACCAAGAGAGATGAGATGAGATCCGAGCCGAGAGAAAGTTTGGAAGCTTGGAGAACTCGCCGAAAGTTCGCCGAAGGTGGGGAAGAAGATGGAACAGTGGTGGGAGAGAATGAAGGGTTGAGATCAATGGTGGAATCAATTAAAATGACCCTTGGGTTATATTTTTAAAAGCAATCTCTGACGAGTTTGATCGATCACTCGAAAATCAAATAGATCGAACTCAGATCGATCATGAAGAAATTAGATCGATCGAACTTACAAAATGACACAGTATTTTTGAAAAAAAATAAATTATATATATATATATATATATTATTATTATTATTTTATATTTTAAAATTAAGAGAGGAATAAAAATAAAATAAAATAAAAATATTTTTGAATTTTTTGTAAAATAAATTTTTGAAAAATATTTTCGGATTTTACTTTATTTTATAATATTATTATTATTATTTTTTTATATTTTAAATATATATAAAATAAAATTCAATAAGAAGTCAAAGGTCAACAAGAGCACCTAGATCGATCGAATCTTGATCAATCCAACAGGTGAAAAACCTGCAGACATACTCAAACGATCACATAGAGAGGTGATTTTTAGTGGGTGCAAAAAAAAATTCTAAGTATGGAATGAAGATCGATCCAAGGAAAAATTGGATCAATCTTGGAATTTCAGATCGATCGAACATAAGGTTCGCACGATACACAGAAGACTGAAATATGCTGGAAATATACGCACTATGGGACAGAGAAATAATTGGATGTAAAGATGATGTTCGATCGATCGAACCTCTTTTGAGATCGATCGAAATGGCACAAAATGATTACTTCAAAAATGACAGTGCATGCATTCTCAATCAAAGTCCCTAGCAATGTGTATGCACCCAGGATATATCTAGACTTCGCAAGAAATGAAAGGTAAAATAGAAATGAGGGAGGAATAGGGTTGTAAACCCTACGAAACACTAGTGTTTAACATCTATAGCAAGACGTTGGGCTCTTTTAGCCCGGATCAAAGATCTTGTTGTGTATCCCCTCCTTGACGGGGTGAAAATTACTTTGAATCCCACCCAACAAATTGTTTTCTAGAGAACTTATTGAATTTGAATCAAAAGAGGCTAATGGTCCTTTGTCAAAACAATTCTTGGGCTTCCATGCCCTTTCAAACTTTGTTTTTGAAACAACATTCTTAGAAATCATTTTGGAAGATAAACTTTTGGAAATTTCATTTTCAAGCAAAAACTCAACTCTATTAAATTCATTGTCAAGACACTTTTCCACAACACAGGCTTCTTCATGCTTGTCTATTGAACTTGGGGTTGGATTAAAAATGTTCAACTTCTTTTTCATGTGGCCAAATGAGATTTTCATTATCCCCGTCCTACAATTTATGTTGGCATTTGCGGTTGCCAAGAAAGGACGGCTAAGGATAACGGGAATTTGGCTCTTGGGATTCGGAACCGATTCCGTGTCAATGACAACGAAATCAACCAAAAAGAAGAACTTATCAATCTTGATCAATACATTCTCAATAATACCCCGGGGCTTTTTGATGGATCGGTCGGCAAGTTGTAAAATTACCGACGTCGGTTTCAAGTCTCCTAAGCCCAATTTAACATATACCGAGTATAGAAGAAGGTTAACACTTACTCCTAAGTCAAGAAGAGCCCGATTAATAACATGGTCACCAATGATACAAGAAGTAGTAGGTGAACCGGGGTCCTTAAACTTTGGGAGAGTGTTGTGTTGCAAAATGGAGCTTACTTGCTCAGTCAAGACCACTTTCTTTGGTGCTTGGCTTTTGTTCTTTCTCTTTTAGGTGCAAAGATCTTTCAAGAATTTGACATAAGCCGAAATTTGTTTGATTGCATCCAAAAGCGGAAGATTAATCTTCACTTGCCTAAACACTTCAATGATTTCATTCACTTTGGTATTTTGCTTTTCAATGGAGATGGATCCTTTCAAGGCCTTTGGAAATGGAGCCTTTGGCTCAAAAATCTTTTCAAAATCTTTTTTCACAACATCTTCAACACAAGAATTTTTCAAATCATTATTCAAATCATTTTTCACCACTTTCTCAACAAGGTGATCATGCACATGCAATGAAGGAGGAATAGAATATGAAACGGGACGGGTGTCAACTTTTGGTTGCACCATTTCACTCTCTTCATTGGAAACACCAATTTGATTATCAACAATTTTTCCACTTCTCAAAGTTGTCACTACATTAACATGTTCAATTGTGTGACCTTCATTGGTTTCCACAACAAATTATTGTTTTGGTGGGGCATTTAGAGGTATCTTCCCTTTCTGTCTAGCATTCAAAGTACTAGCTATTTGCCCGACTTGGGTTTCTAGCTTAGTAATGGATTGAGAATGGGAATGAAGCAATTGAGTGTTTGCCTCTAGAGTACCTAAAGCAGTCAAAACTTTCTCCTCAAAAGCAGGACTCCTAGAATTTCCTTGAGAATAAGATGATTGATTAGGAAAATGAGAGATAGAAAATTGGTTTCCGTGTGATGATTGAAAAGAAGATCTATAACCTTGGGAACCTTAGCTTTGCATTGGAGGTGGAACATACTTTCCTTGAAAACCACCTTGAGGAAGGTTTGAGCCTTCCCTTTGGTTTTTCCAAGAGAAGTTTGGATGGTTCCTCCATCCGGCATTGTAGTGTGTGCCATAGGGATTATTCCCTTGGTCTGACAAATATGGCATTAACTTGTTCAAGATGCTCACTTTGCACATATCCATATGGACAATTAGAAGTAGAATGTAAGACACTAGAATAAGTCATGCATGATTCATTAGATGAATGATGAACATGATTAGGGGAGGAAGACACTTGATTCACCGAATTTTGGTTGATAAAAAATTGATCAAACCTTTAAGTTAAGGATTTCACCTCGGCGGCTATGTCATTGGAATTGTCAACTTGATATAAGCTGACATTCTTCCTTTCACCTAGAATTCTATCATTTTTAGAGGACAAAGATCGATGCATGGAATTTTCACTCATACTTTCGTACAATTGCCAAACATCATTTTCATGTTTTTTAAGATAAGAACCGCCCATAGATGCATCTACCATTCGTTTTTGATTATCCGGCAAACTTTCAAAGAAGTATTGGACTAATTGCCACTTAGGAATGTCATGATGTGGACACTTGCTAAGCAAATCATTAAATCTTTCCCATGCCTCATGAAACAATTCCCCATTCCCTTGAGAAAATTCACGAATGGAAGTTCTTATAGCATTGGTCTTTGATACCGGGTAGTACTTTTTCAAGAACTCTTGTTGCATTTTTGCCCAAGAAGTTATCGAAAAAGGCCTAAGATTATTGAACCAATATTTTGCTTTGTCTTTTAGGGTAAAAGAAAAAAGTTTGAATCTCAAAACCTCTTCTGGCATGTCCGTGTATTTCACGGTGGAGCATACTTCAAGAAACTCATCTAAATACTTATAAGGTTCTTCACTTGGAAGTCTATGATAGTTAGGAAGCATTTGAATAGTTTGTGGTTTAATTTCATAGTGATGTGCTCTAAATGGGGGCAATTGAATGCAAGTGGGTGCATTATATTCATTTGGCACATAATGATCATGCAAAGCAATGGGAGGATTCATAATCGGTGGTGCTACATGAACACCTTGATGGCCTTGCATAATAGGAGGTTGTGGAGCAAAAATTGGCCGAGGCATTCCCAATGGAATTTGGCCTTGTTGTTGCGGTGGAATGAATAGACTTGGAATGCCTAATGGGACTTAAATGTTGTCATGATGTACATTAGGGTGGAAGATGCCTTGTTGGTCTATGTGACCAAGGTCCTCCACATGGTCCTCATTGATGTTTTCCATCGATGAAATGGAATGATGAGAGCTACCTCTTCCCCTAGGATTATGAACAATGGATTCAAGATTCAAATTAAGTGGGACAAGAGTAGGATTTAATGATCTACGACCATGCATGCACAAATAAAACACAAACACGCAAAAAGCAAGTAGCCATCACTTCACCTCCACAACAAATCAATCAACAAACATCCTCCACATACATGGATCCCATACTCCCACGCTTGAACAATATGTAAGAAAAATTAAATTGCCACCACGCGGGCTCACGAACTATCTAAGAATTTAAGAACTTGCCACCACGCGGGCTCACGATCTATCTAAGAATTTAAGAACTTGCCATCACGCGGGCCGATAATTTAACTAGAGATTGAGTTAGAAAAAACTCACAAAGGGTCCTTAAGTAGCTTCAATTTAATTTTCAAGTTTTACTATGCTTTGCAAATTTTTTAGAATTTTGCCCTTTTTATGCTTAGCTTAGCTCCTTGCTTTTCCAATTCTCCTTTGTTTCACTTCCTTTCTTATTGCACCTAGCCAATGAAGAACAAACACAATAAGTAATCAAAATGAAATAAAGTAAAGACACGATCAAAAGAGTACTAATTCCTAATTGTTTCCAAAACACGGTGTTGCCAATTCAATCCCCGACAACGGCGCCAAAACTTGGTGTCGTCATGAACCAACAAGTTAAAATGTGTTAAAGAGTGGCCAAGTTTGAATTTGTAAAGTGCCACTACTACCTCTAACTACTAATATAGCTAGCGTGAGTAGGGATCGTCCAAGGGATTGGGGGCAATGTTAATATGGAAACAATGTCAGACTAGTAGGTCGAGTGATCAAAAGGTGATTTGATTGGTTAATTAAACTACAATGTAAATAAATTCAATACAAAGCAATTAAAGTAAGTAAAGGGGTAGAGAACAAGAGAGAGGGATCTTGGAATTTAGAGGTCACCACTAAACATCACCTTTCTAGATACTCAATGTGTAATGAATGAGGGGAAATATATATTGCAACACCAATATGTGTGATTGATTAAATCAACAAGCATGGATGATTAATTAAGTATATATTGTCTAGACAACCTAATGAGTAGCACAATATATAATACTAAGCCATTATTCCTTCCTTTACGCTTACAATCAAACACTTTAACAAGCTAAAGAATTATACTACTTGTATTCATAAGCATTGAATATCAAACAAAAAGCATGGATTGTCCTCCTATCTAAGAAAATAAGGCAACTACTCTACAACTAAACTGGGGACATGCAAATTAAACTATCTAAACTAAGGTAGAGTCACAATCCATCAAGAAATGAGTATGAACCATCAAACAAACCATAAGAGTATTCCATTAAAGCGCCATGCCTTGACAATCTCTAGATTCATAGCATTAACACATATAGACATGCACCAATATCACAAAACTAAGAGATAAATACATTAACATCTATTCTAGTATACATAGACATATAAATAAAATGAAATGATCAATTAGAAGTATTAATCAACACAAATCATTGTAGAAACAAGATTCATATATAAATCAAATGTCAAGACAAGAATTACAACATAAATCCCCTCAAAATACAAAACATCAAGATCTAGGAGGCATGCTTAGGGCTAACTCTAGCCCCAAGAAGATGTTTAGCCACTCATTGATGTAGTCATCCAACCTTCAAGGGCCATCTCTATGATAGAATTAATCTTCTTCACCTTGATAAAAACCCTAGATGAATGGAAGAACTCCCAAATGGTGTATAACTCTCTAATCTCTAGCCTCCTCTCCAAGATTGTGTAAATGTCTAAGATTATATATATGTAAAATGGCTCAAAATCCTTATATAGGTAGCTCAAGTGTCACACCCAATGGTCAGGTCTCGTGCACTAGGGCCCCTTCAATGATTGCACCACGAGCCATCTTTTAATGAACTAGACTCTATTTTATTTCGAACTTGAGGAGATTCGATCGGTCGAATTCTGATGAGATCGATTGAATAATGTTCAGATCGATCAAAGTATGGCCAGATCGATCAAACTTTAGCGGAGCCTTTTTGGAATAGGACAAGTCTGAGATATTTTTAGGATATTTTGGAAAAAAGACAAAAGTTGTAGGTGGGGATAAGATCAAAGAAGTTCGATCGATAGAAAAAAAAGTTGGATCGATCGAAGATGGAAATTTTTGAGGATAAGGACAAGGGGTTTGATCTATATTGGTGAGGCTACATCGATCACTGTGAGGTCGATCGAAGATTGGTCTAATCGATCGAAACCTGCTATTTTCCATCACTTTGTTCCTTTTTGCTCCATTATTCCATTTAGCTTAAGATTGCTTCTTTTTTGCTCTAATTTGGCTGAATTGACTTATTTTGGGGATAAGCTCCTGAAAAGGGCAATAACATGAAATTAGTCTAAAACGGGAAAATAAGATAGATAAAGGTCCTAGAATACCCAAGCTTAAGGGGTTTAAATGCGCACTTTTCAGCGCTCACCATAACAATCTCATTCACAACTACAAGAAGTGAATGAGTTGTGTTCAATCACAAGATTCAAATATCTAAGATTAGATAGAAAAACACTTTGTGAAAGAATTAAAATTTTAAATCGATTTTTATTGAAAAGCCAATTAAAAATCCTATAGGTTACACAATCATGCATGTATAACAATTGTTCTCCAATAAATACCAGTGGTGCTAAGCTAGGGCTACATCACAACCCTAGCAAAGCGTTTAGCCAAGCATGACTAGAATGAAATTCTTCATTGTTGAGGAAGACATCTTCACCGCCATAGATTAATCCCTTTTTTCTTCTGAATGTTTCTCCTCTAATCTCAGCCTCAAGCTCCTCTGTATGATGATCTTAAATAATTAGAGAACTTTCTTTAAATAAGAGAAGATTAGCCTTACAGTTCCTTTTTTCATATAGAAGATATATATAGAAATTATGCCAAATAAGGACTCCAAAATTCTGTACAGACTTCCAGCCCATTTTTGACAAGGAAAATAGCTATTTTGTGAAATCCTCATTAAATACAAAATTGTAGCTCTTCGAATTTCCTTTTGGCCTTCTTGAAAATTTAGCTGTTTTGATACTCGAGGAGAGAGATACAGACAGATTACCAAAACGGTATAACGACTCGAACCCGAGGGTCCGATTTGCTAACCGGGTCCTTACCCGAATCCGAGGTCATCTAAGACAGTACTGTCATATCCAAGGGCAATACATCATTACTAATCAAAATAAACAAATTCCTTTACACAATTTCTAATGAAATTAAATACATAAACAAGGCGGCCATGGCCGTACATACAACCTTATAACATTATAGAGATTTTTAGCATCGTACGCCCTTTCTCCTCCGGTTCCCTGAAAATTTTAAGATAAGGGGTGAGCTCAACAACTCAGTAGGTAATGCCTAAAACACCAGTTTTGGACTCCCTTGAGCCACGTAACATGTAAAGGAAAAAAAATGGAATCGGTGTCATACAACGGGGTCCATACAATATTTTTAACTCAATAGGCAACAATCCCAATAGTTAACACAATTCCACAATTTATGTGCATGATATGAAATGTGATGTACCCATCCCAAATCTGGTCTATAACGACCTAACCCACACTTTTTGGAAATCTGCTAACTGACTTTACCGAGGTGAGATTGATAACTATACCCGGTTCTAACTCCGGCAACCGTTAAAAGGCCTAGTATCAACTTTTTCACGCCCTACATGGGCCGCGCTCCCTCTAGGTCAAGCTAGCCCAGACTCGCGAAATCCAGTTCATTTCTAAATCTTTTCCTCACAATCCTTTACAAACACATTCCTTTAAAAAGAATCATTTCAACCTCACTTTTCCCAAACCATGCCCATGCCCATGCCATGAATGGAATCATGCATGAATGAAATTAACATATACATGCTTACATTTTATCAATTTAGTCATACATACTCATCATCGTCATAATGTATATACATATAACCTCAAGATAACATTTCAACGTAAGACATGCCCTTTAAACACCTTTACAACCAAGCACACATATATATATATACATACACAATCAACATCATCTAGAGCATGCTTTGCCATATAAATACATAATTAACATTTAAAATTCCAAATTTTATCATTTTAATCATGGTTAACAAGAAATCAAGTAAACGAACTCAACTAAAGTCAAAACTTAATGGTTTAGACATCCTTACCTCAAAAGTAGCCAAAATGCATCCACGGCCGAAAAAGTCAACGGCATGTCTAAAGGCGTGTCTCCGGAATTCGACTCCAAGTGGCCCAAAACTCCCTCCAAAGCCTTAGAACAAAAAATTTCAAAAATTCATAAAAAAATCACCGCTCCTCCGAAAATTAAATCCTTTGATTATGTGCTAGAGAATAACGAGAGGAACATTTTCCGTCAAGGAACCAAAACCAAAAACCAGATCGATTGGCCAAAAAATGGAGGAGAAAACTAAAACTTAAAAGAAAGAAAAAGGAAAAAGAAAAAGGAAAAGAAATTTGAGGGAGGGAGAAGTGGCATGAGAGAGTGAGAGAACTGGGTCAGCAGTAATGGCCTTATGGCCATTAAAAATGGAAAACATTGGTAGGTCCCTTTTAACATATATATATATATATATATATATATATATATATATATATATATATATATATATATATATAGATAATGACTAGTAACCACTTTATCATCACACCAATAATCATATAATGAGGTAAATGTGTACAAAATAATGATGTACGAAATGCAATGGACCCGTGTACACACAAATTTTGTAGTCTGCAAATAAGAACAAAATATAGAGCAAATAAAATATTTTATTAATTTGGAAAATTGGAGTACAATCCTTTGTAATAATATTCCAAGGAATAAGGTCCTCTGATTCAATCTCCTTTTTTTGTGGTTGGTTGGATTTAAGGGCTGCATGAGCTTAATCTTGAATCAACGTGGAATTTGATGAAGAACGGCACGATTTGATGTGCTTGTTGTTGATCACCATGGATTTAATGAATAACGGCACAACTTTGGATGTTGGGGATGAGACTTTTCTCTGGAATTCTGGATTTCTGAATTCTGAATTTGATGTCTCTGAATTTCTGAACCCTCTGGATTTCTGAGTCTCTGAATTTCTGAATTTATCTGTCCTCTGGATTTCTGAGTCTCTGGATTTCTGGACTTTGAATTTATGTCCCTTCTTTCTTCCTTCAAGCCTCTATTTATAGGCTTTTTGGATTAATAGAATGATGACACGTGTCATCTCCTGATAAGGATAAAATAATAACTGGGCCGGGCTAGTTATGTTATAATAATTATCCTTAAAAATAATTATTCCAAATTTATTTTATTATGAATAATTATCTTTTTATTTAACCATCTGGGCTAGGCTAATTAAATAATTTAAGTGGACCAAGTTTGTGCTAATTAAATAACTTAATTAAACATTAGGCCTATATTTAATGGGTCCATCTGTCAAAACCAAAGCCCACTAAAATTTTAGTGTCTACAATTGCCCCCACTTCGAGTCCCAAGTTTGACAAGACTTGTCTTCTTTTTCAAATGGGACTTGAAGTATCCAAAGTTGGATAGAAAAGCAAAAGAGGAAATCTTACAAATCCTAATACAAATAGGAGGTATTTTGTTGCCTATATATATCTCCAATATTATAGGGTTTGACACCAATTCCAATATTCTCTGAAGATTTGTCAGATTGCAACCTCTGAAGATTATGTTGGATTGCGACCTCTGCTTGAACAAATAATCGGTATGATTTTTTCTTTTTCTTTTCTTTTTTTTTTTTTCACCTTTTTTTTTTCCCTTCCTTTTCACGCTTTTTTTTTTTTCTTTTTTTTTTTTCACGCACTTTTTTTTTTTCCCCTTTTTTTTTTCTTTTTTTTTTTTCTACAAACTTTTTTTTCCTTCCTTTTTTTTTTTTTTTTTTTCATGCTCTCTTTTTTTTTTTTTTTTTTTTTTTTTTTTTTCCATGCGCTTTTTTTTTCACGTAGTTTTTCTGTTTTTCTTTTTCACACTTTTTTTTTTTCACGCACATTTTTTTTTTTTTTTTTTTCACGACGAATTTTTTACTAGTTACTACGGACCCATTGTTTATTTGGAATGAATCTAGTCCGTTAGGACCCACTGTTCCTTTGGAACGCATTTAGTCCATAAGGACCCATTGTTTCTTTGGAACGCATCTAGTCCGTAAGGACCCATTATTCCGTTGGAATACATCTTTACTAGTCTATTCAGGACCCATTGTTCCGTTGGAACAAAAAATCTTCGATGTAGATTTTGGAGCTAGAGAATGACACCATAAAGAAAGGAACTACTTTGGATGTCAAAACGTCTCTTGTTGGCCGCTTAGCACTAAAACCGCTTCACTCTGATCCTCTGTGCCATCATTTGCTAGAATGATCCTGCATATCATCTCGTGAGCTCTCCATCCTTGGCTGTAATTAGAATAAGGAGATATGCTCGATTTCAGATGTTTATTTTACGCTCCGCACTTCATAAGCATATTTTTGTTAATAAAGATGTTGTCATTGTTTATTTGTTTAGCCGTTCACAGTTTATACTCTTGCGGGCTAGTAGTAATACGAAGAATTTTTTTTTTCAGGCCGTATACAGTTTTAGCTCATGCGAGCCAGAAGCATAGTGCAGTTTAAGCTCATACGATCAAGAGCATAGCCTTCATGGGTAGTAGCGCTTCAGGAACTTACCATTAATGGGCCCCATTCTTACTCCGTCTTCATCAATAATGAGATATACGCCGTTAGTATAAACTTCACGAACAACATATGGTCCATCGCATTTAGATACAAATTTATTTCCCTTACGATGATTCATGAAAATGGGTTTATGAATAGCTAATCCTAAATCTCGAACTTGAAATGACCAAGGTCAAACTTTCTTATTGAACGCTTTAGAAAGTCGAGCTTGATAACACTTTAGCTGTTGTTGAGCTTCTAATCTTTTCCCATCCAATGCTTCCAGTTCTTGAAGACGTAAGATGGCATTTTCTTCACTTGTAAGGCCTTCTTGTATGGCAATCCTTAACGAAGGGATCTGTTGTTCCAATGGAAGAACTACTTCTACGCTATAAACAAGAGAATACGGAGTTGCTTGAGTAGGTGTACAATGCGTAGTGCGGTATGCCCACAATGTTTCTTCCATTCGCTCATGCCAATCTCTCTTTATCTGGTTGACTGCTCTCTTCAATAACTCACAAAGAGTTTTATTGAATGCTTCCACAAGACCATTTGCAGGTATATTGTACATGGAGGATTTACATTGTTTGAAGCCAAACTTCTCACAAAGGTCAGTTACCCAACTATTTTTGAAATTCATCCTATTATCAGTGATGATGTATCTAGGGACACCATATCGATAAATAAGCTTAGATTTGATGAAATCAACCACTGTTTCCTTTTTCACATGTTTATAGGGTTTAACTTTCGCCCATTTAGAAAAATAATCAATGGCAGCCAAGATATACAAGTGGCCCTTTGAAGACTTTTCTAGAGGACCAACTACATTTAATCCCTATGCATCGAATGGCCATGACTTCACAGTAGGGTACAATGGCTCCGATGGTCGGTGTATGAAGTTAGCATGGAATTGACAGGCTTGAACCTCTTCGCATACTCCAAGCAGTCTTTGACCATGGTGGGCCAATAATAACCCATTCTTTTGACACGAAAGTAAAGTTTTGGACTAGATTGATGGGCTCCACAAATCCCAGAATGTGCCTCCTTCATTGCGTGGGTTGCTTCATCATTTCCAAGGCAGCGAAGGAAAAGACCCTCATATGAACGCCTATACAACGTATCATTGTAATAGACGAAACGAGGTGCTCGTCTTCGTATTTCAGTCTTGTGGTGTAGGTCTTCAGGAAGCTGTCTATGTTCCAGATAATCAATGATACGGAGCCTCCAATCTTCTTCCTCTTGTGTCCAACAAGAAACCAAATTACTTTCTTCAAATTTATCTTCCAGGACTTGTGGCAAGACCCATCGTTGACATATAGGAACATCAACTAGGTCCTCATCAGTTAACACCAATG
Organism: Cornus florida; assembly: GCF_030987335.1. NCBI lineage: Eukaryota > Viridiplantae > Streptophyta > Magnoliopsida > Cornales > Cornaceae > Cornus > Cornus florida. Next base: position 72,172,361 of record NW_026775573.1, on the reverse strand, counting down.
TTGTAGCTAAATTTACCAAAGCATCAGTTATCCAATTTTCTTTCCTTGGATGTGTTCTAGCATGACGCTATCAAACCGTTCCAACAAATGAGAGACATAACGATGGTACAGCACTATATCATCTTTCTTAAACTCATATTCTTTAAGAAGTTGGTTGATCACCAACTTAGAGTCTCTATATATTTCGAGATCCGTGATCTTCATCTTATTTGCCATTTGAAGGCCGATGATCAGGGCTTGATATTCAGCTACATTATTTGGGCAGTTTTCAATGAGCGCAAAAGAGTATGGCATAAAATGTCTTTTTAGAGAAACAAAAACTACGCCTGCTACAGCCCCGTCTGATCGTGCTGCCCCATCGAAAAACATTATCCATAGAGAGAGGATGTTCACAAGAAAAACTTCTTCATCAGGAAAATCTTCAGAAATTTCCCAATCGGCTGGAATAGGATGGTCAGCTAAGAAATTTGCTAGGACTTGTCCTTTCACTGCTTTTCGTGGCACATAAACAATTTCAAACTCATTGAATAAAATTGACCACCTCGCCAAGCGTCCGGAAAGGACTGTTTTAGACATGATATATTTAAAAGGATCAGCTTTTGCAATAAGATGTATTGTGTGAGCTAAGAAATAATGCCTCAATTTCTTAGAAGCGAAGACAAGCGCGAGGCATGTTTTTTCAATTGGAGGATAATTTTGCTCCGTTAGAGTGAGCTTGCGACTTAAGTAATACAAGGCTTTCTCTTTATGTTCTTCATTATTCTAAGCAAGTAGGGCACCCAGCAATTCTTGCGCAATAATGTAAAGTATGAGTAGTTTTCTAGATATAGGTGCTCTTAATACTGGAGAATTGAGAAGGTATTTTTTGATGTTACCAAAAACATTTTGGCAAGATTGGTTCCAGTTGAATGAGGCATCTTTCTTCATGAGCCGGTTAAAAGGTTGACAACGACCAGCTAAATTTGAGATGAACCAATAAATGAATGCAAGTTGACCTTGTAAACTTCGAAGCTCACGTAAATTCTTTGGTGGCAGCATCTTTTGAATGGCCTCAACTTTATTAGGATCAATCTCAATACCACGATGACGTACAACGTATCCCAGGAATTTCCCTGAAGTCATACCAAATGCACATTTCAGGGGATTCATCTTGAGCTGATATTTTCAGAGGCGATTAAAAACTATACGTAGATCCTGTAAATGATTTTTTTGTTCTTTCGTCTTAACCACCAAGTCATCAACATAACATTCAACAATCTTGTAGAGTATGTCGTCGAAGATTCTTTGCATGGTGCACTGGTATGTTGTTCCTGCATTCTTGAGTCCGAAAGGCATAACTTTGTAGCAATATATGCCTTTAGGAGTGCGAAAGGCATTTAACTCCACATCTTTCAGAGTCATTCTTATCTGAATATACCGGGAGTAACAAACCATGAAAGAGAGAGCTTCATGCCCCGTGGTTGCATCTACAGTGAGCTCGGGGTTGGGAAGAGGAAAATCATCTTTTGGGCATGCCTCAATCAAATCACGAAAGTCCACACATATTCAAATCTGTCCATTTTTCTTCTTTACTAGAACAATGCTCGAAATCCATGTTGGATATTTGACCTCACGAATAAACCATACCTCAATTAATTTGTTGAGTTCTTCTTCTATCCTTGGAACTAGCTTTGGACAGAATAAACATTGAGACTGCTTAATTAGATGTGTCCCATGTTTGACAACAAGATTGTGCACCGCAATTTTAGGGTCAAGACCGGGCATCTCTTTGTATGTCCAAGCAAAGACATCCTTGTACTCAAACAATAATTGAAAGTAATCATTTTCTTCTGAGGGGTTTAGAAATGCGCTAATGAAAACTGGTTTAGGTTGATCATCTGTCCCTAAGTTGATTATTTGAGTTGATCAACCGTAGCCTATTGGACTCAGAAGGTGGGGTTGAATTGGTCCAAGGTAGTTTCTCCCTTTTTTACTTAAGTATAAACATACTTCACATAGAAGATATAAACTAATACATTCTAGCAAATCAAATGGACACAAGATACACAAGGAAACCCTATCAATAGGGAAAAACCTTAGCTCTTGGCCTCAGCCAATAAATGCCTCCACTAGTAGTATGAACCTTATTACACACTCAGCTATCTCACTCACTGCACACACCCTTGTACAAGAATAGATGCTAGCTTCCACAACCAATTCACACTCACTAGCTCACCATCTTCACTTGGTGCATGCAAGTAGTTACTCGCTCAGCTGCCCCACTTTCCAACGGCCTTGTACTCATTAGGATACTGACTTTCACAATCTCTACACATACACAAGCTCAACAATGTGCACACAGGCACTTCCCCAGTCCACAACCCCTATACTTGGACACAAAAGCTCTCAAGAGCTAATCAACAATGAAATAATGTGTTAACACACCAAATATAGAATACTTAAGTAGCAACACAAGATAAGAATGAATACACAACCTAAGCAACACAAGAAACCCTAGCTTCACTTTTCTGCAATAGAGAGGTAGATCTGTCAACTCCCAATGCAGCTTCACTTGATGATCAAACTAGGTTCCCACAGCCTTGAATAAGTTAAATACACTTGCTTGTATGGAATACACAAGTAGATAAGCAAGGTAGAACAAAACAGCTCGCATAAGGCAAAAAACCTAAAGTCAAGGGTAATGAAGTAACTTCACAATGCAGCTCCAAGAACAGCCAACAATGGACTTCCACAGCTCTGTATAGCCAAATAACACTTGCACAAATGTCTTCTTTAATAAACTCAGCAAGGTAGATCACATTTGGTGCACAATGAGATAAACCCTAAAACCAAGGGTAAAGAAGTAACTTCATTTTGTAGCTTCAGAACTGACCAGCACTTGTCACCCACAGCCTTGATATCTTCATACAACCGTGCTCAACAAGATTCACAATGATTGGAGCAAGATGTAACAATGTCATTTAACAAAAGTGTTAACCACTAATTGACTCTAGAGGGGAGGTGAATAGAGTCAATGGCCAATTTTCGTAATTTATAGATTTGAAAATTCTATTCTACCATTCCAATAGTTATGCAACATATAAGATATGAAAGTAAACAATTAATAGCACAATTGTAAAAGAGATAAGGGTAGAGAAATTGTAAACAATGACTAGGAGATTTTAGCGAGGTTCGGAAACTCCTACTCCTTGGCTCAAGACCCCTCTTGAGACTTCCCAATCCACTATGGCTTCTCCTTACGGGTGGAGAGCAAACCTTTACATGAAGCAAACACTTGCTTCTCTTCTTTGCTAGAAGAACACTCTTCTTCTAGGCTTCTTTGGGTTACACCAACCCTTACAAGTTTGTAGAAGAAATTATAGTTGTGATACAAGAATGAATCTCTCTCAAGATAGATGTACAAATGTAAGCTCACAAGACTAGAGTAATAGATGGATTAAAATGAAGCTCAAGTTGGTATGGTTGAGTGAAATGAATGCTTGAGTAAATGTTTTGAATGATATTTTTGAATTCTCTCAACCGCGCCCTTGCCTTCTTCAATGCTTGTCTTTTTATAGAGTTGAAGAAAAATGAAATGCATTAATTGCTCAAAAAATATCTATTGAGGTAGGTTGAAAAGCATTAAATGTTTATGTGACCGTTAGAGCAATAAATGTATCAACTTCCGATCTGCTTCAGTTTCTAAAAATTAGAATAAGTGAGATTGGATCTCATCTAACCAGTTAGAGGATTTTTCTTAACCGATTACATCTGCTGAGGGACTTCTTTAGTAAAGGCCAACTATTCGAACACAAAAGGCTTCCTAACCGGTTACCAAGATAAGTATCGTTCTGTTAACGCATATCTAACCGGTTATATAACTTCTTCTAACCGGTTACATCAATGGCCAAGAAAAGTTTCATTCTGTTAAAGCACATCTAACCGGTTATATAGCTTCTTCTAACCGGTTATATCATTGGCTAAAAAAAAAAAATCGTATTCTGTTTAAATACATGTAAACGGTTACTTGAGTTCTCCTAACCGGTTATGAAAAGGTAGATACAATGTTTTGTATGTTGATCTAAACGGTTAGAACAATTCTTCTAACCGGTTACAAGGTACGGATAAGAAGATCAAGCTTTCTGTTTTGGTCATCTAAACGGTTAGATGAAAATTCCTAACTAGTTATGAGATACCTTCGATCATGTGTTACTTTCTGTTTTAGCTCATCTAAACGGTTAGATGAAACTTCCTAACCGGTTATGAGATTCTAAGGAGAATTTTTTGATTTTTCTTTTTAAGTGCAGAATCTTGAAAGATGTGAATGAAAATACATGAGCCAATAGATTTGAGCTTCAAATTAATTCATAGATTACTTTGACAGAAAATCCTAATCACTCATCGATCTATCTACCCATTGTCTTCAAGTCAATCATGATTGCATTATTCTCGGAGTAGATTTGATTTCTCTTGAAATGATTTCTTTGTCTCGGTTGCTTAGCATATTTTTATTTCCTTTGCCCTGCAAGCTCAATGCAAACATTAGACTGAGAACACTTCATAATGTTTTGTAATCATCAAAATTATTAGACGATCTTTGAATGACCTTTAGGGTCAACAATCTCCCCCTTTTTGATGATGGCAAAACATTGATGTGTTCATATATAAGGAAAATAATTATATAATATCCATGTTTGAATTTTCTACCCCTATCTTAGTGCATAGGATGAATAAGGCTTAAAAATGCATTAAGTATATACTCCTACCAAAATAAGTCATCATGTTAATTTCATATTCAAAAGTAAGTGATAGTGGCAGCACATCAAAACACATCAAGCTATTCTCCCCCTTTGACATCTCAAAAAGGTATGGGAGGGGGGGATATCAGATAAGACATGATAAGAATCAAAATAAAACTATCTAGGAATAATCATGTCAATCATTAATTTCAACTACGGGGTCACGGGGCTTGGGACGAGGAGGTGGGACATCAGATCAATGACGCTGTTCTGGAAACACAAATCTCGGAGGAATGATTTGAATGCGCTCAGCCACCAATTTTAGAAAATCCTTCATACTTTCAGCATTAGCATTGTGGACAGCCAGCCGGTATTCAATGAGATCATAGGTCTCCATAGCGCGCTGAATGACAATATTGAGATCGGATGATTGATTATGGGAGCGAGAGATGAGGGACTTCCCAACACTGCCAGCGCGAGTCTCAAGAGTGGTGACTCTATCACCTAGGGCTTGGATAGCCACCATAGTCTCGGCATGCTGATCATTAAGTAGCTGAGTCACCTCTGGAGGAATGGGAGGCTGAGGCTGTGGCACTATGGGACCTTCTGCAAAGAAGTCATCAAAATTGTCAAAGTCAAATGCCTGGTGCTGAACAGGATCGGCCTTGGGTGTAGGAGCATCAGGTGCACGAGCTGCAGGAAGTCTTTCCCAGACTCCATTGACTTTGCGACACTGCATATTTTTAAAAATTTTTAAGGACAGCCTGTCTTCACAAGTGGAGTCCTTTTTGTGGAATTCTGAGTCAAGAGGGACGTTGAAGTGTTTAAATAGTCGAGTTAGAAACATGCCATAGGGCAATGTGGCAAGTTTGCCAGTTTTCCCAGGAGTGGAGGTAGTGTCATCCGGATCTACAATGAACTGAAGAAGGTGCTGAAAAATAATATAGCCCAAATTGAGCTGAATGCCCAAAGTAATGCACCAAATCAAGAACAGATCCAAATGGGATACATAAGTTCTGCCACTGCCTCAAGGGATGACACAATAGAACAAAGCATTATGAATTAGACGGCTTCAACGGTGAAATCCGTAGAGGTGAGAGGAAAAATCTTTGTCCGGAAGAAATTCTGAGTGAGATGCAATACTGCCATCATCTCACTATACCAATCAACCTCAATCTTAGATCTGTGAGCATAAATCTTCTTTCCCTTGTTTTCAATGCCCAAGATGGAATTTAGGGTTTTATAGTTAAACTTGATGTTCGCACCTTTGACCTGTGAGTGAAGGTAGCTGTCTTTGAGTTTGAGATTGGTGTAGAAGACTTGAATGAGAGTGGGATAGTAGGGTTCCTCAATTCCTATGAATAAATCCCACCCCAAGGCCCAAAATTTGTCGTAGAACGATAGATTTTCTCGTATGCAGAAATCGGCATCAAAAATTCGACCTTGAGACACCCCTCTGTTGCGAAACCGAGTGTTGAATAGCAATTCCATTTCTCGTGAGAGATAGGAAGCAGCAAGGACTGGATTTTCATCTTGAGAGATTTCTTCTTGATTTTTAGTCCGCTTGCGCTTTCGTATTTGAGCAGTGGAGGAGGATGGATTGTACTCTTCTCCTAAGGAAGGAAAAAGATGATTGAGGATTGCCTCTGCCGGAGCCACGACCACTGTGACCACCGTGAATGGGGACATTTTTAGGATGAAGACTTCGTCGAGTACGAACCATGGTGACTGGATTGAGGGTTGGGGAAGAAGATGATGAAGTGTTCGAGTAGAGAAAGAAATGTGTTCGATTAGGACTGGTGAAAGTGACGTATGGTTTTTATACTAAATGAACAACTAACCAGTTAAATTGAGGGAAGTACTCGAGTACTTTAGATTTGTATCTAAAGTAACCGGTTAGATCCCTTGTGGTAACCGTTTAGATGACTAAGAATCTTTATGATTTTAATGAATGTAACCGGTTAGATGATGAGATCTGATCGATTAGTTTAGATCTAGATCTTTAAGTAACCGGTTATGTTGCTTTATCTAACCGATTAGAAGAGATTTGCAGGACAATGTAACCAGTTAGATGTTGTTTGGTAACCGGTTAGAAGGGAGTTTGGTAACCGGTTAGATGGAAAGTGAATGAGAATGTGAGGCTACTGGTCTTTGCTTATCTTACCGGTTAGAAGGAAATTTGTTAACCGGTTAGATGAATAGAGAGCTTAAGTATCAGTCACTGGGTTTAGTTCATCTTACCGGTTAGGAGGAATTATATAACCGGTTAGATAACTTATCACAGAATAGTCAAATTTCAGAGATATTTGTCATTCCCAATTCTCTTCGAATTGTAAGAAAGTTGTCTTCTTGAAGAGGTTTAGTGAATATATCAGCCCATTGTTTATTGGAATTTACAAACACAAGTTCAATGTCTCCTTTTGTCACATGGTCTCTGAGAAAGTGATAACGGATTTCTATATGCTTGGTTCAAGAATGCTGAATTGGATTTTTGGAAATACAAATTGCACTAGTATTATCACACATAATTGGAATATGGTCAAAGAAAATACCATAGTCTTCAAGTTGCCATTTGATGTAAAGAGCTTGAGCACAACTGCTCCCTGCGGCAAGATACTCGGCCTCTACTGTGGATAGAGCAACGGAGTTCTGTTTCTTACATGACCATGAAACAAGTGAATGACCAAGGATCTGGCAAGTGTCACTGGTACTTTTTCTGTCAATTTTGCATCCAGCAAAGTCGGCATCCGAATAACTTGTAAGATCAAACGTAGTATGACTAGGAAACCATAAACCCAGATTAATAGTTCCACATAAGTAACGAAATATTCTTTTAACAGCATATAGATGTGATTCTTTAGGACAAGATTGGAATCGAGCACATAAGCATACACTAAACATTATGTTTGGTCTACTTGTAGTCAAATATAGAAGACTACCAATCATGCCTCTATATTTTTTGATATCAACATCTTTTCCTTTCTCGTCTTTGTCTAGTTTTACCGAGGAACTCATGGGAGTTTTGGCATGTTTGACATCCTCCATGCCAAATTTCTTTAGCAAATCTTTGACATACTTGGATTAACAAATAAAGATGCCGTCAAGTTCTTGTTTGATTTGCAACCCTAGGAAAAACGTAAGTTCGCCCATCATACTCATTTTGCATGCTTGAGGCAAACTTTTCACGAAGAACTTTATTTGATGATCCAAAGATGATATCATCAACATAAATTTGAATAATTAAGAGATTGCCATTAATGGTCTTTGTAAAAAGAGTGTTATCAATTTTCCCTCTATTGAAATTGTTATCAAGAAGGAAACCACTTAATCTTTCATACCAAGCTCTTGGAGCTTGTTTTAATCCATATAGAGCCTTTGACAATTTGTAAACATGGTTGGGATGATCATAACTTTCAAAACCCAGTGGTTGTTCCACATGTACTTCTTCCTCAATGAAGCCATTTAGAAAGGCACTTTTTACATCCATTTGATAAAGCTTGAAATTTTTATGTGAAGCAAATGCAAGAAGCATTTTAATAGCTTCAAGTCTTGCTACGGGAGCGAAGATTTCATCATAGTCAATTCCCTCTTCTTGATTAAACCCTTGAGCAACAAGTCTAGCCTTGTTCCTTACGATTGAACCTAATTCATCCTTTTTGTTTCTAAAAACCCATTTTGTGCCAATGATTGTCTTATTTTTAGGTCTAGGAACTAATTTCCAAACTTCATTTCTTTCAAATTGATTAAGCTCTTCTTGCATAGCCATAACCCAAGACTCATCTTTTTCAGCTTCAAGGATATTTTTAGGTTCAAGTTGAGAGACAAAAGCTACATAGTTGCATATATTGGTAATTTGAGATCTTGTGCGAACACCTTTGGATGGATCGCCAATGATTTGATTTATTGGATGATTTGGCACTTGCTTCCAATCCTTAGAAAGAGTGACTTTATGAGGATGACATTCTTTTGAATTATCTATGGAGAGATCATCAAAAGGTGAATTGCTTATGTCAAGAGTTTCAATACTCTTTTCAATTTCCACTATATCCTCATTATCATCCAAAGAACCTCTAGAAAGAGACAGAGGTGATTCATTAAATACAACATGTATGGACTCGACAACCACACATGTCCTTTTGTTGAATACTCTAAAGGCTTTACTTCGAGATGAGTAACCTAAGAAAATTCCTTCATCTGACTTAGGTTTAAATTTTCCTAGGTTATCCCTGTCATTTAGTACAAAACACTTACACCCAAAAACTTTAAAATAACCAATGTTTGGCTTCCTTTTGTTCCAAAGTTCATAAGGAGTTTTATTAAGAAGTTTTCTAATGATGACTCTATTAATGACATAACATGCAGTATTAACGGCCTCGGCCCATAAAGATCTAAGAGATGAATGCTTATTTAACATAATTCTAGCCATTTCTTGGAGAGATCTATTCTTTCTCTCAACGACTCCATTTTGTTCAGGAGTTCTAGGGGCCGATAGATTATGATTGTAACCATTTTCATCACAAAAACTTTCAACATCTTGATTATCAAACTCTCTTCCTCTGTCACTTCCGATGGTCTTAATTTTGTATTCCTTTTCGTTCTCAACTCTTTTACAGAATTTTGAGAATATAGCATAAGTTTCATTTTTATAAGAAAGAAAGAATACCCAAGTGAATCTAGAAAAATCATCAACAATAACAAAAGCATATAGTTTACCACCAAGGCTAGCTACTCTTTCTGGACCAAATAAATCCATATGAATTAGTTCAAAAGGTCTTGATGATGTTATATCCTTTTTTCCTTTTGAATGATGACTTAATTTGTTTGCCCTTTAGACATGCACTGCAGGTTTTATCCTTAGAGAAATTAGTCTTTGGGAGGCCTTTGACTAATTCTTGTTTAGATAATTTTGAAATTAGATCCATGCTAGCATGACCTAGTCTTCTATGCCACAACCAACTATTCTCATTTGAAGACACAAGGCATTTAACATCTTGATCATATAATTCACATAGAAATAAGGTATGCACATTTCCATTTCTACGAGCATGAAATATATCATTATTATCCTTTTTCACCATACACTTATCTGATTTAAATAGTACATCATAGCCTTTATCACATAATTAACTAATGCTAAGCAAATTATGTTTTAAACCTTTAACAAGCAACACATCATCAATGGATAGGGAAGAAGAAATACCGATAGATCCAATACCAATAACCTTGCCTTTTGAGTTGTCTCCAAAGGTGACGCTTCCTCCTTTGTGGGGCTTGATAGAGATGAAATTTGATTGATCTCCCATCATATGTCTAGAGCATCCACTGTCCAGGAACCACTTATCCTTGAATAAGGAGGAAGCCTTCAAGCAACCCTACAAAAATAATTTAGATAATCTTCTTTTGGTACCCACCTTTTCTTGGGTCTATGGGAGTTAGGAAGAAGCTCATAAGTTCCTTTAATTACCCAAATTTCTTTTGTCTTGCATGGCCTAGTGGGACAATGATTAATTTTATGTCCTATATTCTTGCAATAATTACATTTTGAATTTTGAGATGTATTTCTAACAAAATGATCACTTAAAGGTTTTCTTTCTTTTATCAAATAAGATTCTTTGTTATAAGGGTCATATCCAAGTCCATCCTTAGCATAAGCATTTCTTTGTTTACCAAACATAAGATTTAAGTTTTCTCTACCTTTTGTGAACTTAGCTAGAGTCTCGATTTGATCCTTAATTATGATCTTTAAGGACTCATTTTCAGAGGCCAAATCAATAGAAGCTAATTCTTTTACAAGCTCACATTCTTTTTCCTTTTTCAAAGTTTCATTTTCAGAAAGAGATTTTTCAAGCTTTTGAGAAATAATGTATTTTTCTCTCTTAAGACTAGCACACTTTTGAACCATCTTACCTAATTCATCATGCAATTCTTTGAAAGCATCAAGTAAGTAATTGTGAGCATCTACTAATTCATCATAAGTATTTTCTAAATAAAGTGAATCATGGTTCGAATTTACCTCATCTTCATTAGCCATGAGACAAAGATTGACCAACTCATTGATTTCATCATCACTTTCGGATCCATTTGAATTATCATCCTCCCATGTAGCTCGCAAGGCTTGGGCCTTCTTTTTCCGTTCCTTTTCATTTTTATATGCATAGCAATCTGATTTAAAGTGCCCCGTTTTTCCGCAATGAAAGCAAGTAGGTGCTTCTCTTTTTCCATGCTCACTTGTTGGACCACTTCTTTTGAGATTGTTGCTCTTTTGAAACTTCTTCGTTTGAAGAACTCTTCTCACGGTTTTGGTGATGAGAGCAATTTTTTCTTCTTCTTCATTATCAATAGCTTTCTCAACTTCAACTTCTTTCATAGTGGCTGGAAGAGCTAGATCCTTCTTATGGACTTCTTTGTTGTCATCCCCATCATTCATCTCTAGCTCATATGCCATTAAGGAACCAATGAGTTCATCAATAGGAAGCGTGTTGAGATTTTTGGCTTCTTGAATAGCAGTTTTCTTGGCTTCCCAACTCTTGGGCAAAGACCTGAGAATTTTTCTCACATTTTCAGAAGTTGTATATGACTTTCCAAGAGCCTTCAAAGGATTGACAATGTTAGTAAAATGAGAATACATTTCACTTATTGTTTCTTTATTATTCATGGTAAATAGTTCATATTTATGGACAAGCATATTCATTTTAGATTCCTTAACATGACTAGTGCCAACATATGTAATTTCAAGTTTATCCTAAATCTCTTTGGCCGTCTCACAATCTGAAAATCTATTGAATTCGTCTTTACTAAGAGCATAATAAAGATTTGTAATAGCCATGACATTACATTGTACAAGCCTACACTCATTTAGAGTCCACTCATCATCTGTTTTGGGGATTATTTTCCCTTCAACAGTTTTGGTCGGAATATGATCACCTAGTTCAGTGGCTTTCCAAGCATCAATATCTAAGCCTCTTAGAAATGCTCTCATTTTGATTTTCCAATAATTATAATCATTACCATCAAACCAAGAGGTCTATTGTTAGATTGACCTTCTTGATAAAAATTGGCCATGATCGTTCTCTAAGATGGTTAGATCTTTAACTAGAGATTAGGCTCTGATACCAATTGTTAACCACTAATTGACTCTAGAGGGGGGGTGAATAGAGTCAATGGCCAATTTTCGTAATTTATAGATTTGCAAATTTTATTCTACCATTCAAACAGTTATGCAACATATAAGATATGAAAGTAAACAATTAATAGTACAATTGTAAAAGAGATAAGGGTAGAGAAATTGCAAACAATGACTAGGAGATTTTAGCGAGGTTCAGAAACTCCTACTCCTCGGCTCAAGACTCCTCTTGAGACTTCCCAATCCACTATGGCTTCTCCTTACGGGTGGAGAGCAAACCTTTACATGAAGCAAACACTTGCTTCTCCTCTTCACTAGAAGAACACCCTTCTTCTAGGATTCTTTGGGTTACACCAACCCTTACAAGTTTGTATAAGAAATTATAGTTGTGATACAAGAATGAATCTCTCTCAAGATAGATGTACAAATGTAAGCTCACAAGACTAGAGTAATAGATGGATTAAAATGAAGCTCAAGTTGGTATGGTTGAGTGAAATGAATGCTTGAGTAAATGCTTTGAATGATATTTTTGAATTCTCTCAACCGCGCCCTTGCCTTCTTCAATGCTTGTCTTTTTATATAGTTGAAGAAAAATGAAATGCATTAATTGCTCAAAAAATATCTGTTGAGGTAGGTTGAAGAGCATTAAATGTTTGTGTGACCGTTAGAGCAATAAATGTATCAACTTCCGATCTGCTTCAGTTTCTAAAAATTAGAATAAGTGAGATTGGATCTCATCTAACCAGTTAGAGGATTTTTCCTAACCGGTTACATCTGCTGAGGGACTTCTTTAGTAAAGGCCAACTATTCGAACACAAGAGGCTTCCTAACCGGTTACCAAGATAAGTATCGTTCTGTTAACGCATATCTAACCGGTTACATCAATGGCCAAGAAAAGTTTCATTCTGTTAAAGCACATCTAACCAGTTATATAGCTTCTTTTAACCGGTTACATCATTGGCTAAAAAAAAAAAATCGTATTCTGTTTAAGCGTGTAAACGGTTACTTGAGTTCTCCTAACCGGTTACGAGAAGGTAGATACAATGTTTTGTATGTTGATCTAAACGGTTAAAACAATTCTTCAAACCGGTTACAAGGTGCGGATAAGAAGATCAAGCTTTCTGTTTTGTTCATCTAAACGGTTAGATGAAAATTCCTAACCGGTTATGAGATACCTTCGATCATGTGTTGCTTTCTGTTTTAGCTCATCTAAACGGTTAGATGAAACTTCCTAACCGGTTATGAGATTCTAAGGAGAATTTTTTAATTTTTCTTTTTGAGTGCAGAATCTTGAAAGATGTGAATGAAAATGCATGATCCAATAGATTTGAGCTTCAAATTAATTCATAGATTACTTTGATAGAAAATCCTAATCACTCACTGATCTATCAACCCATTGTCTTCAAGTCAATCATGATTGCATTATTCTCAAAGTAGATTTAATTTCTCTTGAAATGATTTCTTTGTCTCGGTTGCTTGGCATATTTTTATTTCCTTAGCCCTGCAAGCTCAATGCAAACATTAGACTGAGAACACTTCATAATGTTTTGTAATCATCAAAATTATTAGACGAGCTTTGAATGACCTTTAGGGTCAACAAAAAGATTTAAACCACAATCTCAATGGTAGAATGGTCTCTTCACAATGTAGCTTCTGTTTAGGCTTGTGAATGGCTCCCATAGCTGTATATCACTAAAGTGCACTTTCCCAAATGATGAAGACAGATAAACAAACAAGGTAGCTCAATGCAATCACTTAAACAGCCTTAACCTCAACAAACCCTAGCTTTGTAGCTTCAAAGAGTAAAACTGTAAACTAGCTTCAAAACCTACTGAAACTTCACTCCTCCATTCTTCAATAGACTAAATACACTTGCCCAAATGATTGATAAGAATAGAACAGCAAGATATCACAATAGTTGCTCACCACAACCACTTTAAGGTTTAAAACCTGATTTTCAGTTCTAACAAGACACTGCCTTATGAAGCTTCATATCCTCAACAACTAGGGGCTCTCTCAGCTTGAAAATATTGAATTAAACTTGTTCTATAGCAAGGACAAGTTATATCAATGAGGGTTAAACACAGCAGCACATAACACAGCAAAAATAACAGATTGCAGCAGGCCTATTTTCAGCACCTATAAAGTACTTGGTTTGAGGGGCAATTCTGGAAATTCGTGGCTGGACTCTCTTGAAAATAGCTCTCTCAGCTTGCATTAACCATAATACACTTGCTCAAGTCATCATAATTCAGTTTACAGCAAGTTAATATCAAATTTCAGTCCAAAGTAAGCTTATAAACCAGATTTCTGCTGCAGCACTGTTGTAAGGGTAATTCTGGTTTTTCACCACTACACACTTCTATATTTTGGCTCTCTCAAGTTTATATGAACTATATGAACATGATCAGAAGGAAAACACACCAGGTACAGTAATATAACGCAATGTCAACACCCAAAACAGCTTTGAAATCTAGTGTAGACTCAAATATGTGTGGCTTGCAATATCAGATTTTGAACATGTTATTCCCCAGGCCAAACTTCAACTTAGACAGCCTCTAATCAACTAACCAAACATGCTCACATGAATTACATTCATAGTATAGCATGATAATATCATTTTAAGTTCAGTTTCAGAAGCTTAGATCAGAAAAGCAACTAAAACTAGAGGTTTAAGGTATAAGATATTATACCAACAGTAATATGAAGTCCACAGCTCTTTCAGCAGTTGAAAATCACCAAAGTATGTATGCTCAGACCTTGTTCAAGCCTCAGAAGTGACCATAGCAATTTTGAACCTCCCTTTGCACCAAAAAATTAGCAGCACTCAGCCCTTCTTTTCATCTTCTAATTGTATACAAAGGTTAGAGCAATTTTCTGGTTAAGTTCAGCTCACTGGACAGATTGAAATCTCTGAAAAGTATATTCATTTTGGTCTCTCAAGAGTTCTTAAAATTTCAGCTCATTTCAGCCGTTTTACTTTTTGGAAGAGGCGCACAATTTTGAATTCTATAGCAGCATATTTATAGGGTCCTCATTTCAGCCCTACAATGGATAAGACCTTCTTGGATTAGCTAATGAAACAAGGATGTTGGTTTCTCTCTGCAGAACCACAATGCCACGTGGCAGTGGAATATTCTAAGCACATTCACAGCACAGTTGTACACAAGCCTTCCATAAATGCCCCTTCAATGAATATACTAATAATCATTTGCTGCAGCTTGTATATCTGATTATAACATATTAAATAAAAGCTTGTGGCTATTCCGAGTAATGTAGTAATGTGACACACACATGTATAAAGACCTAATTGCCCCTGTGACTTAATAGATATGCAACATAAGTGCTGAACCTTTAATGACCCTTGGCAGCCCTTTTGAACTATGAGCTTGCTGAACCATGAGTTGAACCATCTCATTAATAAGACACATGTTATAACACATTTAAAGTGCAAAACACTTGATCAACCATGAATCTACAATCTCCCCCTTTTTGTACTTTTGAATGTTAAAAACCTATTAGTCCATTTCTCCCCCTTTTTGACATTGGAAGTCAAAAGGTTCATAGATATATCTATGAAGAATTGAAGACCAGAAACTTTTCAATTGGGAAGTATCCGAGGAGATGAGGTACAAACTTTGAAAAATCCTGAACAATGAGTTGCCAAATTGAACACTATACCTGCTGTATTAATTTGCAAATCCTTGTCTCTGAGTGGAGGAGGCCTGGGATTGTCCACCCTTGAGATTGGTAAACATATAGAGTGATGTTTGAGAGCTTTAACAAATGTTGGTTGTCTGTAGCTACAACTGAGAATAACCCTTGAAGGGACACAATGGATTGATTGAGCTGCTACATTGATTACCACACCTACAGAATAAATTTGTAGGTCTTTGTCTCTGAGAGGAGGAGACTTTGAAATGTTAATTAAACTTAGTGCTCTTTGAATTAAAGGCCTTATGTCTAACATTGTCTTCTTGATCAAACCATGCTGTAAAATAGCTTTTGAAGGAACCCAAAGAATTGAATGAGCTACCAAGTTGATCAACACACCTTCAGGATCAATTTTCAGGTTCTTGTCTCTTAGTGGAAGAGGTCTTGAAGGGATAAGTGAACTTGATAAGCCTTGAGATTGAGACTCTATGTCTGACATTTTCATCTTCATCTAACTATGTTGATAACAGGCTTGTGAAGGAACAGAAACCATGGCTGTAGAGGTAAGTGAAGAATGATTTGATACCAAATTTGATTCAAAATAGTTTACAGCACCCTTAGTTCCACACTGTATTTTGGATTCATTTGAGAGTTGAATTGCATAATGATTGTCTTCTTCATAATTTTCCTCTTCAAGGGACTTTAGATTTCTCTTGTTTCTGAATTTTAACTCTGATAGGCATATGGAGGTTTTGAGTTCTTGAACTTTTGAGAATTCAGCAAGACTTCCTTTTCTTGAAAAATACCTGTAGCTATGAGAACAATCATCTCCAAGGCTTGAAGTCATTTTGTTTTGAAGTAGCAACTAATTTTTGATCTTGAAAGGACTATGTTGTCTCTGAAATTTGAAAGCACTGACTTGTTCACTGAGCATGACTGTTTAGAATTGCTGAAGGGATTAATAGAAGAGGGACTATAAATCTCTATGAAATCAATTAGATAGTGAGCTGCAAATGAGAAGGAGCTTATAACAAATAGATTAGCTTTAGGTGAACCAAGAGGTACACTTCTTGAAAGCTGCCAATTAGAGTTCAGCTTGTCACTAATAGCTTCAAGTGTAACTCTTTCTTCTTTGGATACATCTTTACTTTCCATTTCAGTTTGCTGCTTCAATGATCCACTAGTTTTAGAAATCCATTCATAAATCAAAACTTTCTTTGGACAACTCAGACAAGAGTTTCCTTGAATTTTCATAGATGTAATCTGAGTATAGTTATTAAGCTTTTCATGTTTAGACATGCTGTGAGCAAATATACTAAGAGTACTGGATAGTCCTTTATGACCTTTCTTCTTCTTGACCCTCTGCAACATTGAGTCCCTTTTCTTATTGTTAAACTTCTGTAACTAGCTCATTTCAAATATCCATCTTCTAAATCTATAATAGACCTTATTTCCAGCTTGACTTTTCTTCTTGAGCCTGAGACTGAAGAGATCCTTTGCAATGTAACCAACCTCAACACTAAAACCTTGTTCAGCCTTGCTTTTCTCTATCAAAAAGGTTGCAGCCCTCTTTTTAATAATGCTGTTTTTCCACAATACTTTCTTTGATGTAAGCTTCACTATGTTACAAACAACAAATGAAAAAGATATTAAGAATGAGAGCTTAGAGTTGAAGTCTTCAACATAAGTACCTTCTTCAGCTTCATCTTCTCGAATTGCATATTCTATCCCAAGCAAGTCCCACACTTCCTTGGATGATTTACAGCCCCGAACCTTCATAAGATCCTGATGAGTAAGACCACTGAGTATAGTCTATTTTTCCCATGAATCAATTAACATATCATCTTCATTAAGCCTAGATACTTTATTGGCGGCAGCATACCACACCTCATATGACTTGAACATGAGATAGGCTTCCATTCTAATTTTCCAGTCTTCAAAGTTTGTACTGTCAAGACATGGTGCATAGTCAATGCACTGACCCTTCATCATGTTCCAAGAATCTTTATTGCAGGCTTGTTAATTCCTTGGTTATGCAGACCAAGGCTCTGATACCAATTGTTGGACCAAGAAGGGGGGGTTGAATTGGTCCAAGGTAGTTTCTTCCTTTTTCACTTAAGTATAAACATACTTAACATAGAAGATATAAACCAATACATTCTAGCAAATCAAATGGACACAAGATATACAAGGAAACCCTATCAATAGGGAAAAACCTTGGTTCTTGGCCTCAGCCAATAAATGCCTCCACTAGTAGTATGAACCTTGTTACACACTCAGCTATCTCACTCACTGCACACACCCTTGTACAAGAATAAATACTAGCTTCCACAACCAATTCACACTCACTAGCTTACCATCTTCACTTGGTGCATGCAAGTAGTTACTCACTTAGCTGCCCTACTTTCCAACCACCTTGTACTCACTAGGACACTGACTTTCACAATCTCTACACACACACAAGCTCAACAATGTGCACACAGGCACTCCCCCAGTCCACAGCCCCTATGCTTAGACACAAAAGCTCTCAAGAGCTAATCAACAATGAAATAATGTGTTAACACACCAAATACAGAATACTTAAGCAGCAACACAAGATAAGAATGAATACACAGCCTAAGCAACACAAGAAACCCTAGCTTCACTTTTCTGCAATAGAGAGGTAGATCTGTCAACTCCCAATGCAGCTTCACTTGATGATCAAACTAGGTTCCCATAGCCTTGAATAAGTTAAATACACTTGCTTGTATGGAATACACAAGTAGATAAGCAAGGTAGAACAAAACAGCTCGCATAAGGCAAAAAACCTAAAGTCAAGGGTAATGAAGTAACTTCACAATGCAGCTCCAAGAATGGCCAACAATGGACTTCCACAGCTCTGTATAGCCAAATAACACTTGCACAAATGTCTTCTTCAATAAACTCAGCAAGGTAGATCACATTTGGTGCACAATGAGATAAACCCTAAAACCAAGGGTAAAGAAGTAACTTTATTTTTTAGCTTCAGAACTGACCTGCACTTGTCACCCACAACCTTGATATCTTCATACAACCCTGCTCAATAAGATTCACAACGATTGGAGCAAGTTGTAACAATGTCACTTAACAAAAGACTTAAACCACAATCTCAAGGGTAGAATGGTCTCTTCACAATGTAGCTTTTGTTTAGGCCTGTGACTGGCTCCCATAGCTGTATATCACTAAAGTGCAGTTTCTCAAATGATGAAGACAGATAAACAAACAAGGTAGCTCAATGCAATCACTTAAACAGCCTTAACCTCAACAAACCCTAGCTTTGTAGCTTCAAAGAGTAAAACTGTAAACTAGCTTCAAAACCTACTCAAACTTCACTCCCCCATTCTTCAATAGAATAAATACACTTGCCCAAATGATTGATAAGAATAGAACAGCAAGATATCACAATAGTTGCTCACCACAGCCACTTTAAGGTTTAAAACCTGATTTTCAGTTCTAACAAGACACTGCCTTATGAAGCTTCATATCCTCAACAACTAGGGGCTCTCTCAGCTTGAAAATAATGAATTAAAATTGTTCTATAGCAAGGACAAGTTATATCAATGAGGGTTAAACACAACAGCACATAACACAGTAAAAATAACAGATTGCAGCAGGCCTATTTTCAGCACCTGTAAAGTACTTGGTTTAAGGGGAAATTCTGGAAATTTGTGGCTAGACTCTCTTAAAAATAGCTCTCTCAGCTTGCATTAACCATAATACACATGCTCAAGTCATCATAATTCAATTTACAGCAAGTTAATATCAAATTTCAGTCCAAAGTAAGCTTATAAACCAGATTTCTGCTGCAGCACTGTTGTAAGGGTAATTCTAGTTTTTCACCCCTACACAATTCTGTATTTTGGCTCTCTCAAGTGTATATGAACTATATGAACATGATCAGAAGGAAAATACGCCAGGTACAGCAATATAACGCAATGTCAACACCCAAAACAGCTTTGAAATCTAGTGTAGACTCAAATATGTATGGCTTGCAATATCAGATTTTGAACATGTTATTCCCTAGGCCAAACTTCAACTTAAACAGCCTCTAATCAACTAACCAAACATGCTCACATGATTTACATTCATAGTATAGCATGATAATATTATTTTAAGTTCAGTTTCGGAAGCTTAGATCAGAAAAGCAACTAAAACTAGAGGTTTAAGGTTTGAGATATTATACCAACAGTAATATGAAGTCCACAGCTCCTTCAGCAGTTGAAAATCACCAAAGTATGTATTCTCAGACCTTGTTCAAGCCTCAGAAATGACCATAGCAATTTTGAACCTCTTGAACTTTCCTTTGCACCAAAAAATCAGCAGCACTTAGCCCTTCTCTTCATCTTCAAATTGTATACAAAGGTTAGAGCCATTTTCTGGTTAAGTTCAGCTCTCTAGATAGATTGAAATCTCTGAAAAGTATATTCATTTTGGTCTCTCGAGAGATCTTGAAATTTCAGCTCATTTCAGCCCATTTGCTTTTTGGAAGAGGCCCACAATTCTGAATTCTATAACAGCATATTTATAGGGTCCTCATTTCAGCCCTACAATGGATAAGACCTTCTTGGATTAGCCAATGAAACAAGGATGTTGGTTTCTCTCTGCAGGACCACAATGTCACGTGGCAGTGGAATATTCTAAGCACATTCACAACACATTTGTACACAAGCCTTCCATAAATGCCCCTTCAATGAATATACTAATAATCATTTGCTACAGCTTGTATATCTGATTGTAACATATTAAATAAAAACTTGTGGCTATTCCCAGCAATGTAGTAATGTGATACACACATGTAGAAAGACCTAATTGCCCCTGTGACTGAATAGATATGCAACATAAGTGCTGAACCTTTAATAACCCTTGGCAACCCTCTTGAACTATGAACTTGCTGAACTATGAGTTGAACCATCTCATCAGCAAGACACATGTTATAACACATTTAAAGTGCAAAACACTTGATCAACCATGAATCAACATAGCCTGCCCCCCATCTTTTAGTGTTAGTGGAGCTTTCTCAATATCATCTGGTTGTTCAGAGTCAGGTTTCTCTTCAACAGCGATGTGGTTTAAAGTAACACAAGATGATTCACCAATGTCTTTTGTTCTATTCACTTCTTCTGATTGATTAGTGAATATAATGGTTCACCTTCGAGCTTTTAATGTAATATCATTGGTGACATCTATCTCTGTCTTACGTTTCATTCGCGAGGGCACCAAGCTTCGAACTTCACTATTGTTCCCCATATCAATGTTAGCTTCCTGACTTTCCACTCTTGCTGCTTCTTAGCGGTGCATTGATCGGTGTTAATTATATCAACCAATTATAATCAACCTTTGTAATAGCACAAATTATTGTAAAATAGGGCTATCATAGGGGTAAGTCGAACCACAAGGACTGCTAGTTTATGGCAACCAAGGTCTTTAAAATCACTTCTAGCTTGATGAAACAGGGGTAAGGTTTTATCCGGTTTGTCACTTGGTACTTGGAATTAAAGATTGCATAAAACGATAAATTGAAGGAAAATAAGAGGAAAGGAAGTTAGGTAAATAGGACTAGGGAAGTGAATCAACTACCAACCCTATAAACATGCTAGCTTATGATTAACTTGGGAAATAAATTAGATATATATGGCAATGATATGTAGCAATTCAAGATTACTACACTACCTTCAAGAATTTCATAGAATCAAGAATTAAGCATAATCCCTCAAAGTTCCGCATGCTTGACTACCTAAATTAGAGTGTAGCTTCACATATTCACTAAGCTAGGGACTATCAAACCCTTCAATAACTATGGTGATAGCACATGGAGCCAAGAATCAAGAAATGTCCATCAAAGGGGGACCCTAAGCCATATAATCATAAAAACATTTTCACAATCTCATTTCCATTGTCACTATAAAAATGAAAGCAATATAATCATGAGAGGAAACAATCTAAGATAAGATAATCAACTCAAAATGATCATTTATAGACATTTAGGTCCATTACATCAAATGCAAAGCTCTAGATCATGAAAATACCATATACACACTTTATTTCCCAAATTTAAACCAAAACTAGGACATGCTTACAAGGAAAGGCTTCATCACCTCCCTAGAAAGGGAGTTAGTTACCCATTGATGCAAAGGAGGAAGGAGAAGAAATGGCTGCACCTTCCATTTTCGCACCTAGAGGCCAAGAACAACATAAACCCTCAAGAACTCAATTTTTCTCTCTCTAGAACCCCTTACAATATGAGATATGTTTATTACATGGTTCAAGCCTTCTATCTAGCCAAAATATCCTCCCAACAACTCCATTTTCGTGGCCCAAAATCCCTAGAGAAGTGCTGAGCAATCCCTTGAATCAAGGGGATAATATTGGGTGAAACAATGCAGCCCACAACCTCTTATCTGTAGATTGGCTTGCGCCCGCAGCACAGCGCGGGCGCCCGCAAGGTGTCAGGGTGGCTTAAAGATGCCCTTAGCGGGGGCCCGCAGTTCAGTGCAGGCCCCCATGAGGTGTCAGGGTGGCTTGGAGGTGCACTTAGCGAGGGCCCGTAGTTCATGGCGGGGCCCCGCAAAAATGGAAAGTTTCTGGACCAATTAGCGGGCGCCCGCAGGTGCATGGCAGGTGCCCACAATACCCCTGAGCACCACTTTGCATCTTGAATTAATTTTGGCTCAGCCCGATGACGCGATCATCCTCCTTAGTGCTTTTTGTAGGGATAACCATGAGTTTAATGGATCACTGGCTTGGCCAAAATGAAGGTCCCCGGTAACGGCATGCTTTGATTCTTCAAGAACTCATCAAAGCCTCTCTTTTAACTATCTTTGGGGAACCAACCTGAAAGCAAACAAAAACATGCAAATGAAGCTAATATATACAATATGATCAACTAATGGACTTAACTAATGCAAATAAAGGCACTTAAATATGCAATATTCGGTGCTTATCATGCATCATTAGTAGTACCAATTCGAGAAAATACTAACTTTCGATATTGAGGTTGTGGAGATTTTCTTCCTTGGTCATGAAAGCTCATTCTGTTAAAAACAGAGGTACGAGGCAAACTGTTGACATGAGAACTTAAGACATTTGATTATTGGCTCGACAACCTATTGAATACAGATGTTCGAACACATGGAGCTTCTATATAGTCGAAGACTGATTTTTGACGCATAGTCTGTTGATCTTGTTCATCGTCAACTTCTTCAAACCCAATGTATAAAGTGTTTGACTTCTTATCCTTTTTTGTAATTTGAATTCGAAATGGCTCAAAAGCTACAAAACCGAGACCGGACTTAAGTGGAATGATCTTATGCCCCTGTTCTTTCAACTTCTTCTGTGTTTCATTGAGGTCATGCACTTTCTCACCGGTGACCTCAGAATTCAGTTTTCCAAGACTTGCAGGATTTGTAAAATCATACCCCGACTTAGCCATAAGTTGGTATGCTTTAGGATCGAATCCTTCATCAGTCCTTTGTTTTAGAACTGATCCATGTTCGACCATAGATTAAGAAGGCCGCACGAACCCTTTTAATGGAGGCTTGGAAGGTGAAGACTTTTGAATCTTGGTGAGAGAAAGAGTTAACTCTCCTTGCAGCTCTTACATATCTTCTTTTTCCTTAGTTTGTGACATCTTCAATTTAACTTCCTTGGTTTCAAGTATCTCAATGGTAGGTGACTGCCCTTCTTGTCATTGAGATTTTGGAACATACTTTAAAATAGGTTTCATCCGATGTGCTTTTATCGAGACCCCTCGCGTTTTAGCTACCTTTACAATGTCTATCACTGAAACATCTAATGGATCACTTAATGCCTCTTTTATTTTGTAGATTGAACCTCTTGTGTAGACGGATGGCTTGGGATGGGCACTTTCAAAGGTGTATCGGGATCGATATAGAACTTAGCATTAGCAAAATAAGACTCTGCTTCTGTAAATGGTTTATGGTCTGCCACAATCGTTTGTACGCCATTCCTGTAGAATTTGAAGCACTGATGAAGAATCGATGGAATGACGCCATTACTATGTACCCAAGGCCTTCCCAACAACAAATTGTAGGACATCTTTACATCAATAACATGGAATAAGGTTTTAGCTTGGAGCTCACCAATAGTTAGCTTCGCCCGAATCATGCCAATAGCTCTCTGTCCTCCTTAGTTTAAACCTTAAATAATAAGACGGCTACGAGATAACTTGTCGACTGTGATGCCGAGATTTTTCACCATAAATTTTGGCATGAGATTCACCGCTGATCTATCATTAACAAGAATTCGAGTAACTTTTTGTTCTTTTATGTAACCGGAAACGAAGAAAGGACAATTATGCGGCTTTGAACCCAATTGAAGATCCTCATCAGTGAAAATAATTGGTGCATAACATGAATCAAGCATACCTCTGACTACTTCATCATTATCGGACTTTTCAATGATAGTTGCATCCTTTGCATGGTTCCCTATAGTCTGGGCTTCATCTTGATCCTCGTTATTCTCATCATCAGGGCTTGTTTTCTCAGTTGAAACCATGTAAGCTATCACAACTTCGTCATTTAGATATCATTCTGGAAAGAACTCTTGCAAAGTAATGGGCTTCTGGATCCCTTTGCTCATAGAGGCATATTTAGATGACTGTGTCTTCTTGACCCATTTTCTATTATGGCCATACTGTCTATGGTGGTATTGAGGTTTCGTCTTCCTTTGCCCCCTGCTAGAATAACTAGTCTAAAAAACGTCAGCTCGTTGCTTCCGTGTTTTCTTTTTTGTCGCCAGAGTCCATCCTTCTTCATCATCCTGAGGAAAAACTCTTCCGAATGTTGAAACGTCAAGTACACTTCCTTGGCCAAGATAGATGGGGATTGGTTTGAATCAGCTAAACTGGATGGTTCTGTAATATACCTCAGAATTTGAAGGTTGAGAACAAGTACTCCCCACGACAAAGGCTGTCAAAGTAGCAATAGTATGATTTGAAGTTATAACTTTGTTTGTGTTCAACAAGATTTTTCCTTGTTTTGCCAAATTCATCACCACCTCCTTGAAAATATAATACTTCTCAATTGGATGACTGACAATATGATAATAATTGTAGTATTTTGGGTCGTTAACACGTCCCATCTCTTGAGGGCATTTGCATTCAGGGAGTTTTATAACTTTACTTTCGAGTAAACATTCCAATATGCCAGGGACATTGGAATCGGGGAAGGGGTATTCCTTCTTCTCTAACTCCTTTAGTGTAGGATGCTGTCTTTCCCTCTCTTGAAACTAGCGAGGCTTTTTATCATCCTTCTTTTCATCTTTAACAGATATCTTGATTGGGGTGGTTGAGATAGCCATGGAATCTTAAGCAGCGGTCTTTGACAACTTGTCGCCCTTCTTCCAGTCCTTCTTGTCTTTACGTGGTTCTATGGTCACCGGACCTTTGTCATCATGGGATTTTATACTGATCTCCATGTCATGGGCACGCGTAACCAATTCTTTAAATGTGCGAGGTTTTATGCCTTGAAGAATGTAAAGAAGGCCCCAATGTATTCCCTATATACACATCTCCACAACAAAGATTTCTGATAATCGGTCCTTGCAGTTAAGACTGAGTGCTCTCCACCGATTAATATAGTCGATTACAGGCTCATCCTTCCATTGCTTCGTGTTAGTCAATTATATCATACTAATAGTATAACGAGTGCTATAGAACCTATTCAAGAATTCTCATTCCATTTGGTGCCAACTATCAATTGATTCTGACTTTAGGTCGATGTACCACTCGAACGCGTTTCCTTTAAGGGAGCAGACAAACTGTTTTAACTAGTAAGTCCCCATCAGTTCTGGTATTATTGTAAGTCTCAACAAAATGGGCAATGTGTTGCTTGGGGTTGCCTTTTTCATCAAATTGCTGAATTTTTAGAGGTTGGTATCCTACATGTATCTTCATACTGTCGATTTTCCTTGTATAAGGCTTTGAGTACAGGAGAGTGCTCTATGAGACGCCTCCATATTGCACTTAGATTGTATTCATTATCATATCTTTCAATTGCTCGACAGATAATGAAAGACTGAAGAAGCATGATTGATTTGACCAGTCGTCTGTTCTGTCACCGACGTCTGTTTGGGGTGATAAGTGCCGAATATTGCACATTCAAGCTCCCTTATTTGCATTAGTTAAGTCCATTAGTTGGTTTTATTGTATAGATTATCTTCAGTTTCGTGTTTTTGTGCACTTTTAGGTGTGTTCCTAAAAAAGAAATAAAATTGAGGTTTTGGTGAGTTCTTGAAGATCAAAGCATGTTGGGCCAGGAATCTAGAGTTTTGCCAAGTAAATATAGTCTAATAAACTCATGGACATATTCTGCAGAGCCCGAGAAGGAAGATGGAGTCATTGAGCCAAGCCCAAGGCTAATTTTAGAGAAGTGTTTTGAGCCTAGATCATACCATAGCGGGCGCCCGCCAGCCTCATGCTCAAATCCTGCGGGCGCCCGCCAAACTTCACTCGAGCATTAAGTTGAAAAAAATGGAATTCCAATAGCCTCCAGAATCCACAGGGCCCCATTAGTTCCTGCTAGCGCTCGCCGGTTGTCGCCACAGCCCCAGGATGCTCCTTTGCCAGAGAGCGGAAGTCTGCCATAGCACCCCGCGAGCGCCTACCATCCGCTACGGGCACCCGCCAAGCTGTAGACAGCAGGTCATGGGCTTCATTGTTTTACCCAATGTTGTCCCCTTGATTGAAGGGATGGGTCTGCACTCTTCTAAGGATTTCTAGCCACGAAATTAATAGAGTTTGGTAGGATCTTTTGCTTATTTGAAGGGCTTGAATCATTATAAATCATTATCCAAGATTGGGAGGATTTCTAGAGAGAGAAATATTGTGTTCTTAAGAGCTTTGTGTGGTATTTTGCTAAGAGGGGCGAAAATGGAAGGGTTAATCTTCTCAACCTTTTCCTCCCTTGCTTCTATGGGTAACTAACTCCCTTTCTAGGGACGTAATGTAGCCCTTCTTTGTAAGCATGCTTTAGTTTTATTTTAATTTGGGGAATGAAGTATGTATGTGATATTTTCATAATCTAAAGTTTTACACAAGTTATAATGGATCTTAATTTCAATAAATGATTATGTTGAAAGCATTTCTTATCTTAGATTGTATTTCCTCATGATTATATTGCTTACATCTTCATAGTGAGAATGGAAATGAGATTATAAAATGGTTTTTAATGGCATGATGTATGGAAAGTTTGATAATCCATAGCTTAGGGCCTCCCTTTGATGGATTATTCTTAGTTTTTGACTTCATATGCTATTATCATATTGATTAAGGAGTTTGATATTCCCTAGCTTAGTGAGCATGTCATAAGCTACACCCTAGTTTTGGTAGTTCAAGCATGTAAAACATTGATGGATTATACTTACTTCTTAATTTTATGAATTTTTTGAAGATAATGTAGCAATCATGTATTGCTACATATCATGGTCATATACATAAGCTGTTTCCCAAGTTAATCGCAAGCAAGCATGTTTATATAGTCAGTGGTGGATTCACTTCCCTAACTCTCTTTACATAAGTTCCTCTCATCTTAAATTCTTTCCATTTACCGTTTTATACAAATTTCATTTCCTAGTTCTAAGTGACAAATAAACCAAACCTTTTACACCTCTTCCCTCAAACAAAGTGATTTTAAAACCTTGGTTGCCATAAACTTGCGGTCCTTTTGGCTCGAATTACCCTTATGATAGCCCTATTTTACATTGATTTGTACTATTGCAAGTGTTGATTATTATTGGTAAACAAATATCGACCGACCATGGGGTCCTTCGTGCGAGTACCTTGTGCTGTAGAATTATGATTCCCAGACAGTGGTGGTGTGGAAGCTACAAGATTCCCAAGTAGTATTGCTGTGGAAGATGTAGGATTCCCAGACAATGGTGGTGTGGAAGTTCAAAGATTCCCAGGTGATACTACTATGGAAGATGTAGGATTCCCAGACTGTATTGGTAATTCACCGAAGGTCTGAACTTCCATTTTGTTCATCAGTGTAGCGATTTGCAAGTCGTTTTCTTCAACAGTCTCTGTGAGGTTCGCAATGGCACGAGACATAGTTGCTAGTTGTTCCTCTATCGTGGTTGCTCTAGTCATCATAGTAGTGACCACATCTGAGTATGATAGGCCTTAAGAGTAAACATTCCTTGAAGTGATTGATTGCTCCGAAGTCTGACGACGGTCGCTCGTGAATGCCAAAATTGATGTAGTGAATATGCAGTTCAAGAAAAGCCTTTTGGGTCAAGTTTAAATTTATAAAAATCACTACCAACATTACTACTAAAGTAGCAAGAGTGAATAGGGATCGTCCAAAGGGATTGGAGTCATACTTGATTGTGGAATCACAATTAGGGTTAGTAGGTCGAGTGATCAAACAAATGGTTGGTTGGTTAATTAAACTAGAGAGCAACTAAATTAAACTAAGTAATTGAATGTAACAAAGAGTAAGTAAGAGAGAAAGAAACCTTGGGGTTTATAGGTCACCACCAAGCAATGATTTTCTACACTTCTAACTAGTGACTAATGAGGGTAATGTGCGTTGCAATATTGGTGTGTGTGTGTGTGTTTGGTTGATTCAATTAGTAAGGGTGACCAATTAAGCATACATTGTCTAATCAACATGTGAAAAGCACAATATATCTAGCAATTAAGTATATATTGTCTAAATAGCATGTGAAAAGCACAACATATTTAGCAAGTCATTAATCCTTTCATTAAGCTCACAAGCCAAATACACCACAAGGTTAGAGACATATGCTACTTGCATTCAAAAGTATGGAACATCAAACAACTCGCATGGATTGTCCTCTCATCTAACAACTATGCTATCCCTACACTACAATTAAGCTAATGACATGAAATTAAACTAATTAAGCTAAGGGAGAGGCATAATCCATCAAGAAATGAGCATGGGCCATCTAGAAAATCACAAGAGCATTCTTTTAAGCACAATGTTTTGACAATCTCTAAATCTATAGCATTAATACACATAGACATGCATCAATAACATAAGAAATAAAGGCAAACATATGAACATCTATTCTAGCATACATAGACATATGGATAGAATGAAATGATCAATTGGAAGTATTAAACCACATAAATCATTAAATAAACAAGATCTATATATATCAAAGTGTCAAAACATCAATTACAACACTAATCCCTCAATAATACACAAGATTAAGATATAGAAAGCATGCTTGGGGCTAACTCTAGCCCCAAGAGGATGACTAGCCACTCATGGTGATGTTGCTCCAACCCTCAAGGGCTAACTCCATAGAAGAGATTTTTCCTTGGTTGATGAAGAGTCTCCAATGGTGTCTCTAGCCTCCTCCTCCTTTGAGCTTGCTCTCCAAGAGATTAAACCCTAGAATAGTCTATCTCTCAAAAAGTGCATCATATTCCTTTTATAGGTAGGTCAAGTGGCACACAAAATGAGCTAAGGTCGTGCAAAGAATATTCTCTAATGATTGGATAGAGGACGGATTGCACAAGCTGGAAATTTAACTTTTTCGCACTGGAGGAAGTTCGATCGATCGAACCTTGGACTTGGATCGATCGAACTGGCTGAGATCCATCGAACTTAGGCTGGATCGATCCAACTGGTTGAGCTTTTTAGGAAAAGACAAATCTGGGATATTTTGAGAGATATTTTTGGGAAAAGGATAAAAGTGGTTAGTGGGTGGTACAGTTGTGGAGAGGACCAATCATTTGAATAAGGATAAAAGTGTTCAATCGATCGAAGGGTGGTGTTGGATCGATCAAACTTGTGGACTTTATGCTTTTGGGCCAAGGCTTGGATCCATCTTGAAGTGCTGAGATCGATCATTGTTCGATCGATCGAACCCTGAAGTTGGATCGATCGAACTTTGCTACTTCCCACATTTGGCTTCATTTGCTTCCTTCTTTCTCCACTTTGCTCATTTCTTTGTTTAATCCCAGAATTGCTTCAATTAAGCTCTTATTTGGCTGAGTTAGCTTATTTTTGGGATAAGTGCCTGAAAATTGAAATAATACGAAATCAATCTAAAACGGTAAAGTAAGATAGATAAAGGTACTAGAATGCTTAAGCTTAAGGGGTTTAAATACGCACTTTTCAGTGCTCATCACACCCCCAAACTTAAATATTGCTAGTCCCTAACAATGAACTAGAAAGTAAAGGAATGAAATGAACAACTATACAACTATGAACCAGAAAACAATAAATGGATAACGCCACTTTCGTAGGGAACACGATTGTACTTAGCATATGCAACATGCCTTTTAAACTCCTAGGTTACCCCTAGTGAACGAGTAAAGTGTCGTGAGGGTTTCCAGAAATGATACCCACAAACATTAAGTTCATTATCACAAAAGAGACACCAATATTGCAAACACACATTGGGAGAAAACTACCTCAAGTATGCAATTTTTCAACCATTTTTAAGCAATCTCCCAAAATTTCAACATCAAGCAAACAAGTATGGTCCTCCACACATTAGGAAAATGATCATGCAAATCAAAACAACTCTAGAATCCTTTTTGAGTGGACCAGCATCAAATATGTTACTATCTTAGCCAACTAAAGAATTAATCACACCCTCAAACTAGCACACAAATCTATTACCGATCATGAAGACAAAAAGTGGACCTTTTATTAAAACTTTATTGTTATAGGTGCGCTTATTCTTTTCACTCAATTTATTTATTTATTTTTATAGGATCAAAGATGGAAGCATGATGCAATGTATTGATCTCTTAAGCTTTCTAGTGATTCATGAGGTCGAGCGTTAGGTCAATGACTCTCAAACCAGACTGCTTTAGGGCATTAGGTGTTCAAACACCCCTACGGACTTAGAAGCTCAAATCAACTAGGCTACAAATCAAGACAACCTCCATCTAATCATTTCTCACTTCTCACCTTTTGGGAGAAGTCCTCACTTTTTTATTTGCTTTTGTAACTTTTTCTTTTCTTTTTCTTTTTCTTTTTCTTTTTTTTTTTTTTGTTTTTTTTTTCTCAATTCAATTATTAACCTAAAGTTTGGGCCCTCCACCTTTCGGCGCGAGAAGTTCAATGCTTGATGAGGCTAGAATCCCGGCTACTTAGTGAAAAGGCGTTGTTATCCACCTTTATCAAAAATGAAAGCTTTCAATGCACTACTAGCCCAATTGGGATATAACCAATTCAATAATCAACAAAGCGTGTACCCCACAAATGAATGCTAGTGTGCGCCTGTGCTAGTGTAGAATTCTAGAATGAATCTCAAAACAATCACAAAATCAGGATGATGTAGACCACAAGTGCAAGTAAGATATCAATCTTTCGAAAAATTTACTCCTAAATGGCATCCACAAGGCATACAAGGATTATTGGACTCTCAAGTCAAGCAATTTTTAAATTTTAAGCAATATAGTCCTTAAAAGATCAAAATTATAGCTAGATATGGACCAATCATAGAAATATCCCTCAATTACACAAGTCATGCTCAAAATTTTGAATTTAAAACTAATATTGTAAAGCACCATTCCCCCCAAACTTAAATGGCACAATGTCCTCAATGTGCAAGAGAACAAAGGAAAGAGTATACCAGTGCAACTAAGGCATAGAATGATTAGGACTGAAGTATCCGAAGTGGGTGGCATGCCGCCCCCCCCCCCCCCCCCCCCCCAAACTTGGGATGAACTGTAGTCCTGAAAAGTGGCACTTGGGTAAACTTATTAGATAACAAAATAGGATAATTAGTGCACAGTAGACATGCAAGTTTAAATGGGATAAACAGATAAAGAGATGAGAGAGGTATAAGGGTGGTCCTTACAATCGGGTAGCACTCTCTCATTGAAGTCACTGAGATGCATCTGATGGAGTTAAAAGGACAGATTTATCAATAAAAACATACGACATCCATCATAGATAAAAATAACAATAAAGTACAATAAATCCAGTGTCAAAGCCGACAGACCCGGCTGCAAAAATAATAGTATCACAAGTGTAGCAGACACATAACATAGCGAGAGAGCATAGAAAGATAAAGAGACTGGGAGTCTCAGGCAGAGGGAACTCCGCGGATCTCCCTGGCTAAGTCATCAATGGCAGTCAAGATCTTCGTACGGAGGTGAGCAATGTCAGCTCTAATGGTAGCCATCATATTCAGACGAAGGGTACTAATGTCAGCTCTAAGGGCAACCAGCATATCCTCCAAACCCTGAAGGTGCTCCTCTAAGCGACATATTTGATCAGGAGCCTTAGGTGTGGCTGAAGTAGAAGAACTGTCATTCTTAGTCATGGTCTGCAAAAAGGAAATCTTGCAATGGGATTAAGTGTTAGAATAATGAATTGAAGGCACAATAGAAACATATTTGTCAAATAGGATAGACAAAACATATATAACATGAATCTATGCAAGTGATAGGATGTGAAGTATGCTAAGCAATATAAGTATAAAATGCATCCAATGTGGAATATCACAGGCATTGGGCATAGATATAATAGCATGAAGTGAATACAAGATGAATGAAGTGTGTGTATGAGATCTGTGAAATTCAATCGATCAGAAAAAGAAGTGAGATCGATCACAAAAGTTGGATCAATCGAAAATAAGTGAGATCGATCTCACAACTTCGATCGATCTGAGACACAAGTTCGATCGATCGAACTGTATTCTGTGAAAAACGAGAAGTCACAAATCTGTGATTGTGGGAGCACGGGACCCACACGAACATGTTTGAGGGCCCATCAACACAACAATCATCCATCCCAATCACTCAGAATGGCTCACACTCCCAAAAAACAAAGTAACTCATTACAATGGATATGGCAAAAAGACGAATATGGACATATAGACATGAAAAGCTTAAAACTTCATATATGGCCAACAATCATCATGAATATTGGAATGGATCAAACATTTAAAGCATACTCTTAACAAATCGAGATGTAAAATCAATAATGGGGTTTTGGATCTTACCTTGAAGCAAAGAGAGGAGAGATGAAATGCGAAGAGGAAGAAGATCCGAGAAGGGGGAGGGTTCGACACTTGGTTCACTCTGGAGACCTCACCGGAGATGGTTGAAATGGGTGAGGTTACGGCGGCGTAGGAACTAGGATTTGGAAATGAGGGAGAATGAGATCTTATCCTCTATATAAAAACTGTCGCTTATAAGTTCGATCGATCGAACTAGTATCTCAGATCGATTGAACTTTAAATGATCTCTTCACAAAGTATTTTTGGGATTTTTATTTTTTTTTATTTTTTTTTTTTGAATAAACAATATCTGAAATGAAGATGAAAATGTTTTTGGATTTTTGAAATTTGAAAAGTCAAAACAAAGTCAAACAATGAAATGGAGAATTGAGATTGATCAGAATAAGAGTTTGATCGATCAGACAGAGAGCAAAAATATGCAGGTTTTTGGTTCAAAAATTTGACTAAGTGTTGGAACTTGAAGATCGATTGAACTTAAAAGTTGGATCGATCGAAGAGCTTCTTAATCGATCTTGGAATGTTTCTATCGATGAGACAAAGAGGTGAAATATGCAGGTTGATGCAGGCTCAAAATTTTTCTAAGTGTTGAATCATGAGATCGATCGAACTTGGAAGTTGGATCGATCGAAGGTCCCTTGATAGATCTAAGAATTGGTTCGAACGATGGGACAAAGAGGTGATTTGGATGCAGGTTTCTGCAGGTCGAAAAATTTTTTAAGTGTTGGATACAAAGTGGAGTTCGATCGATCGAACTCAGGTTTGAGATCGATCGAACTGTGCAGAATGCTCAATAATGACATGAAAGCTCATGCAATCCTCACCAAAGTTCCTGTCAATGCATATGAGAACCAAAAACAAGTATCTAGACTTCGCATAAAATGAAATGAAAGATAGTTTTGAAGGAGGAATAGGGTTTTGATACCCTACGAATGTTTTTGCTAGTCTTTAACGTCTCTAGCAAGACGTTGGGCTCTTTTAGCCCGGATCAAAGATCTTGTTATGCATCCCCTCCTTATTGGGGTGATGTTCCCAACAAATGGTTCTTTGAAGAACTTGTTGGTTTAAGCTCAAAAGGAGCTTTTGGTTCCTTATCAATGCAATCTTCTATGTGCTCATACACTGGGTCAACTAGATGTGCAGCCTCCAAATGTCTTTGAAAGACTTGACCCTCTATGTAAGGTTTCAACCTTTTACCATTAACTTTGAAAATATTCCCCTTCTTCAAGTTTTTAATTTCAACCGCCCCAGGAGGTGCAACAGATATGATTTCATAAGGACCCTCCCATTTGGTTCTCAATTTCCCAAGAAAGAGTTTCAGTCTAGAATTGAAAAGCCAAGCTTTTTGACCGGGTTCCAAAGACTTTTTCACAATATGCTTATCATGAAAGGCCTTGGTTTGTTCTTTCTAGATTTTGGCATTATCATAAGCATTGTGTCTCAACTCTTCTAACTCACTCAATTGAAGTAGCCTATTCTCTCCGGCTTTATCAAGGTCAAAATTGAGCTTTTTAACTGCCCATAAGGCTTTATGCTCTAGCTCAACTAGAAGATGGCAAGGCTTTCCATATACAAGTCCATAAGGAGACATGCCAATGGGAGTCTTGTATGCCGTCCGATAAGCCCACGAAGCATCATTTAGCTTTCTTGACCAATCCTTTCGAGTAGTGTTAACCATTTTCTCAAGAATATGCTTAATTCCCAGTTAGACACTTCAACTTGCCTGCTTGTTTGAGGATGGTAGGGAGTGGCTACCTTATGAGTGATGGAGTACTTAAGAAATAAGTGCCTCAAGAATTAATTGCAAAAATGTTTTCCTCCATCACTTATTATAGCCCTTGGCATACCAAAACGAGCAAAGATATTGGATTTGATGAATTGAATGACCACGGAGTGGTCATTTGTTTTGGTAGCACATGCTTCCACCCACTTGGAAACATAATCAACGGCAAGAAGAATGTATTGAAAACCATAGGACATAGGAAATGGACCCATAAAATCAATGCCCCATATATCAAAGATCTCAACAACAAGTATATTGGTCAAGGGCATCATATCTCTTCTAGATATTGTCCCCATCTTTTGACATCTCTTACATGATTTGCAAAAATTATAGGCATCTCTATGAATAGTGGGCCAAAAGAACCCACTTTGAAGAACCTTCAAGGCGGTCTTCTTTGTACTAAAATGCCCACCACATGAAAGAGTGTGACAAAACACTAGGACACTTGGAATTTCACTCTCTGGAATGCATCTTCTCACAATCTGATCCGGACAATATCGGAATAAGACAGGGTCTTCCCAATAGTAATTCCGGATGTTGGCAAAGAAACGATTATTTTCGTTCTTCGACCAAGAAGTTGGTAGCTTGCCTACTGCCAAATAGTTCACAATGTCGGCAAACCAAGGCATTTTCCCATTAGAAATTTGAAAGAGTTGTTCATCCGGAAAAGAGTCACAGATTGGTAAACTGGGGAAAGGCTCTATCGATAACCTAGAAAGATGATTGGCAACCACATTTTCGGTGCCTTTCTTATCCTTGTTCAAAATTAAATTCCTAAGGAAGCAAAATCCATCTAATTAGCCTAGGTTTTGTTTCCCTTTTTGTCAATAGATGCCTCAAGGCGGCATGATCAGAATAAATAATAACCTTGGACCCAAAGAGATAGGAACGAAATTTATCTAGAGCATATACTACGGTAAGTAATTCTTTCTCGGTAATGGAGTAATTCAATTGAGCTCCCGAGAAAGTTTTACTTGCATAGTATATGGCACAAGGAAGCTTACCCACTCTTTGTCCCAAAACTGCCCCCATGGCATAATCAGAAGCATCACACATGATTTCAAATGGCAATGACCAATTGGGAGGTTGCATGATAGGAGCAGAGGATAATAATTCACGCAATTTATGAAAAGCATCTAGGCATGCTTGGTCAAAGATGAAAGGAGTTTCCTTGGCAAGAAGATTGCACAAGGGTCGAGCAATTTTGCTAAAGTCTTTGATAAAATGGCGGTAATAGCCAGCATGACCTAGAAAGGAGCGAACCTCTCTCACCGTTGAAGGTGGAGGCAATTCAGAAATAAGTGCGACCTTCACTTTATCAACCTCTATTCCTCTCCTTGAGATAACGTGACCCAAAATAATACCCTCTTGAACCATGAAATGGCTCTTTTTCTAGCTAAGTACAAGGTTGGTTTCATGACATCTCTTAAGCATTAGATCTAAGTTTTTGAGGCATGCATCAAATGAGGACCCAAATACAGAAAAATCAACCATGACGACCTCTAAATACTCTTCCACCATATCCGAGAAAAATAACATCATACACCTTTGGAATGTGGCGGGTGCATTGCACAAACCAAAAGGCATTCATCTATAAGCAAATATACCAAATGGACATGTAAAGGTGGTTTTCTCTTGGTCTAGTGGGTCGAGGGCTACTTGATTGTACCCCAAATAGCCATCAAAGAAGCAATAATATTGTTGCCCGGCCAATCTCTCTAGAATTTGATCAATGAATGGCAGTAATCAATGCATACATGCCATGAATTGGCGGTACGCTTAGAGATTTGCTCACCCTTTTCATTCTCAACCACCGTAATCCCCAATTTTTTGGGAACTACTTGAGTTGGACTCACCCATTTACTATCGAAGATTGGGTAAATGATTCCGGCATCCAGGAGTTTGACAACTTCCTTCTTAACTACCTCCTTCATGTTTGCATTAAGTCTCATTTGGGCATCCCTAAAGGGTTTTACATCATCTTCCATAAGTATGCGATGTATACAAATAGAAGGGTCAATTCCCTTAAGATCCGCCACACTCCATCCTATGACTTCCTTATTTTCTTTAAGCACACTTAAGAGAGCATCTTCTTGGTCTTTTTCAAAACTTGAAGAAATGATAACCAGAAGAGTCTCTTTTGGTCCTAAGAATGCATACTTGAGATTGGAAGGTAGAGTTTTAAGCTCAAGGATTGGTGGAGAGACTAAAGATGAGACCGGTGGAGTGCTAGAGAGTGGAGGAAGAGATTCTATTGGAGTCTTCTAAGATGAAAAATCTAAGCTTGCTACAGATTCCATGAGATTGCTTACTTCATTTATTGAATTTTCATCATCAAATCCACAACTTCCATACATTTCAAGAAGACAAGAAGCTAAAGGATTAATGGATAAAAGAGATGAAAGACTATCCTCAATTGGTTGTTTCATTAGCATCGTTGGAATCGATTCCTCAACAACCTCATCTAACACATCTACAAGGCAACACTCATCTTCATCCATGGGATGTCGACTTGTATAGAAAACATTAAATTTGATCATCATATTGCCAAAAGAGAGGTCCATAATCCTGGATCTCAAATTAATTGTTGCATTTGCGGTGGCAAGGAATGGTCTTCCCAAAATGATTGGGATGTGGTTGGAGGGATTAGCAACCGGTTCAGTATCAAGAACTACGAAATCAACCAGAAAGTATAATTTATCCACCTTGACAAGAATGTCCTCAACCATGCCCTTAGGTGTTTTGACGGATCTATCGGCCATTTGAAGCACCACCGAGGTTGGCTTTAATTCATTCAACCCTAATTGGACATATACGGAGTAAGGAATCAAATTGACACTCGCACCTAAGTCAAGAAGAGCTCTACGAATTTCATGAGTTCCAATTACGCAAGAAATAGTCGGAGCACCAGGATCTTTGAACTTAAGTGGAGTGTTTTGTTGAAGAATAGAGCTCACTTACTCCGTGAGGAACACTTTTTTAGGGCTTGGTCCCTTGCTCTTCCTCTTTTGTGTGCAAAGATCTTTCAAGAATTTTGCATAAGGTGGAATTTGCTTAATGGCATCCAAAAGAGGAAGATTGATATTGACTTGCTTAAAAACTTCCATCATGTCATGTGTTTTCCCTTCTTGCCTCCCATAAGGCGAAGTTTCTTTTAAAGCATAAGGGAATGGAGCATTTGGCTCACAAGACTTTGCAATTTGAGAGGATAATGGAAAAGATTGAGAATTCCGGTTAAGAACATTTTCATTCAAAGGAGTAGGAGTGGAATTGGGAATTGGATGGGTGACAACTTTAGGTTGCACCGATTCACTATCTTCGTTTGGTAGTTCAACCCTATTGTGCACTTGCTTACCACTTCTCAAGGTAGTAATGGCTTGCGCTTGAGCTTGGGAAGAATACCCCGATGTAGGGTTTGCTTCCATACAAAATTGGGCCTTTGGATTCCTCTCGGGTTGACTGAGCAATTTCCCAATTTCTCTTGTATTCAATGCATTAGCTATAGTCCCAATTTGGAATTCAAGCTTTGATATAGATTGAGAGTGGGAATGCAACAAGTTGGTATCCTTTTCTAAGCAACCCAAGGCCATCAAAACCTTGTCTTCAAATGTGGAATTACTAGAAGGTGCTTGAGGATAATGAAGGCCAACTTGGGAATCATACATTTGAGGATGTGAGAAGTTATTCATTCTTTGATGATGGAAAGAAGAAGAGACGAACCATTGAGAACCTCCATTTCTTTTATGAGGTGGAATGTATTTTCTTTGAAGATTTTTAGCTTGATAAGGGCTTTCATTCCATAATGGAACATATGAATAAGGGTGAGCAAATGTGGCATTAACTTGTTCAAAGCGTTCACTAACAACATGTTCATGGGGACAATTGAAAGTAATATGCAAAACACTTGAACATGTCATGCAAGGCTCACAAAGTTGAGCTGTATGATGAAAATGAGATGCATTGATAGCCGGTTTTTGATTCAACAAGAATTGATCAAGTTTTTGAGAAAGAGTTTTAACCTCGGCCACAATTTTCCTTGAATTTTCAATTTGACACACTGTTACACTTTTCTCCTTTTTAGTAAAACCATGATCAAGCCGAGAAGTGTAATATTTGTGTAAAGAATTTTTACTCATTTTTTCAAAAAGGTGCTAAATGTCATCATCATGTTTTCCAAAATATGAACCTCCACATGAGGTATCAACTATTTCCTTTTGCATGTCGGATAGGCTTTCATAGAAGTATTGGACAACTTGCCATTTTGGAATACCACGGTGTGGACACTTTCTTAGCAAGTCATTCAATCTCTCCCAAGCCTCATGCAACAACTCTCCTTCCCTTTGAGAAAATTCTCTAATTGAAGCGCACATTACACTGGTCAAACTTACGGGGTAAATTTTTTAAAAAAACTCATTTTGCATTTGTGCCCAAGATGTTATTGAATTTACCTCTAAAGTATTGAACCAATGCTTTGCTTTATTTTTAAGTGTGAAAAGGAAGAGGAGTAATTTGAGAACTTCCTCCGGGACATCCATGTACCTCACGGTGGAACATAGTTCAAGGAATTCATTAAGATGCCTATATGGTTCCTCTTCATCTAAGCCATAAAAGAGTGGACACATTTGAATGGTCTCAGGCTTGACTTCATATTGATTAGCCTCAAAATTAGGCAACACAATGCAAGTAGGTGCATGGTATGCATAAAGATTATAATGATCACGAAGGATCATTGGAGGAATTGGAGTTTGAACTCCGGGGTCATGTTGATTAAGAGGTAGGTTTTGCATGAAGTGTGGGCTTAAGTAGCCAAGATTACCCTCTAGATTATCCATGTGAATGCCTAGAATGTATGATATGATAAGATCTATACAAGACTACAAATGACACACAAATCATAACAAACCAAGCAACAACTCCTCCTTCGCAACAAATCAACAATCAACAAACTTCCTCCACATACAATGTTCCGATACTCCCATGCTTTGATAACAATGCAAAGAAAAGTAAATTGGCTCCACGCGGGCTCACGATTTATCTAGGAAATTAAAAAAACTAGCCTCCACGCGGGCTAACGATTTAACTAAGAGATTGAGTAAGAAAAAGCTCACAAAGATCCTGTAGCACTTCAACTCCAAATTTAAAGCTTAGCTTAGAAAATTTTTTTTTGAATTTTTAGCATTTTTCCTTGCTTGCTTAGCTTCTTTGCTTGGATGCTCCTTTACTTGCCTACTAGCTCAATGCTCCTTATCAAAGATGAACAAACATAATAAGTAATCTAAAGAAAAATAAAAACAAAGTAAAGACACGATCAAAAGAGTACTAATTCCTAATGAATTCCACAAATACGACGTTGCCTAATCCCCGGTAATGGCGCCAAAATTTGACGACGGCCGCTCGTGAACGCCAAACTTGATGTAGTGAATGTGCGGTTCAAGAAAAGCCTTTTGGGTCAAGTTTAAATTTATAAAAACCACTACCAACACTACTACTAAAGTAGCAAGAGTGAGTAGGGATCGTCCCAAGGGATTGGAGTCGTACTTGATTGTGGAATCACAATTAGGGTTAGTAGGTCAAGTGATCAAATAAATGGTTGGTTGGTTAATTAAACTAGAGAGCAACTAAATTAAACTAAGTAATTGAAGGTAACAAAGAGTAAGTAAAAGAGAAAGAAATCTTAGGGTTTAGAGGTCACCACCAAGCAATGTTTTTCTACACTTCTAACTAGTGACTAATGAGGGTAATGTTTGTTGCAATATTGGTGTGTGTGTATGTGTGTGTTTGGTTGATTCAATTAGCAAGGGTGACCAATTAAGCATACACTGTCTAATCAACATGTGAAAAGCACAATATATCTAGTAATTAAGTATCTATTGTCTAAATAGCATGTGAAATACACCACAAGATTAGAGACATATGCTACTTGCATTCAAAAGTATGGAACATCAAACAACTCGCATGGATTGTCCTCTCATCTAACAACTATGCTATCCCTACACTACAATTAAGCTAATGACATAAAATTAAACTAATTAAGCTAAGGGAGAGGCATAATCCATTAAGAAATGAGCATGGGCCATCTAGAAAATCACAAGAGCATTCTTTTGAGCACAATGTTTTGACAATCTCTAAATCTATAGCATTAATACACATAGACATGCATCAATAACATAAGAAATAGAGGCAAACACATGAACATCTATTCTAGCATACATAGACATATGGATAGAATGAAATGATCAATTGGAAGCATTAAACCACATAAATCATTGAATAAACAAAATCTATATATATCAAAGTGTCAAAATATCAATTACAACACTAATCCCTCAATAATACACAAGATTAAGATATAGAAAGCATGCTTGGGGCTAAATCTAGCCCCAAGAGGATGTCTAGCCACTCATGGTGATGTTGCTCTAACCCTCAAGGGCTAACTCCATGGAAGAGATTTGCTCCTTGGTTGATGAAGAGTCTCCAATGGTGTCTCTAGCCTCTTCCTCCTCTAAGCTTGCTCTCCAAGAGATTAAACCCTAGAATAGTCTATCTCTCAAAAAGTGCATCATATTCCTTTTATAGGTAGGTCAAGTGGCACACAAAATGAGCTGAGGTCGTGCAAAAAATATTCTCTAATGATTGGATAGAGGACGGATTGTATAAGCTGGAAATTTAACTTTTTTCGCACTGGAGGAAGTTCGATCGATCAAACCTTAGACTTGGATCGATCGAACTGGCTGAGATCCATCGAACTTAGGCTGGATTGATCCAACTGGTTAAGCTTTTTGGGAAAAGACAAATTTGGGATATTTTGAGAGATATTTTTGGGAAAAGGACAAAAGTGGTTAGTGGGTGGTACAGCTGTGGATAGGACCAATCATTTGAATAAGGACAAAAGTGTTTGATCAATCGAAGGGTGGTGTTAGATCGATTGAACTTTTGGACTTTATGCTTTTGGGCCAAGGCTTGGATTCATCTTGAAGTGCTGAGATCGATCATTGTTCAATCGATCGAACCTTAAAGTTGGATCGATCGAACTTTGCTGCTTCTCACCTTTGGCTTCATTGCTTCTTTCTTTCTCTACTTTGCTCATTTCTTTGTTTAATCCCATAATTGCTTCAATTAAGCTCTTATTTGGCTGAGTTAGCTTATTTTCAGGATAAATCCCTGAAAATAGAAATAATACGAAATCAATCTAAAACGGTAAAGTAAGATAGATAAAGGTACTAGAATGCTTAAGCGTAAGGGGTTTAAATATGCACTTTTTAGCGCTCATCAAAGTCTAATATGGTGACTTTGGGGGTGAACCGACACTAGAGTGAGCATCATAAACGAAATGAGATAAATCTGGTGGCAGAATCTCCTCTTGAACAACGTCAGGGTTCTTGACATGTTGAGTTTTCACGTTCGTCAGCTATGCAGGATTGGTTTTCACTAAGTGTTGCTGATGTTTGGATGACGCTATTGCCTTGGTTTTGTCACGTGTCACAGGGCCTGCCAAGGTACTTCCATCACTTGATTTGGCCTTCGTGCCACTTTTCATGGTGGCTTTGGCATTGACCTTTGCAGTAGCGATGTTCTTTTGGGCTTTCTTGTCTATTTGAGTCTTAGGGGGAGCTATAGAATCTGATAGAGAAGAAACTTGATGGTAGGAAAAAGAGATGAGAGATAAAGGATGTCCCACCAGGCGTGCCAAAAATTTGTACACATAAATTTTGTAATCTGCAAATAAGAACAAAATATGGAGCAAATAAAATATTTTATTAATTTAGAAAATTGGAGTACAATCCTATGTAATAATATCCCAAGGAATAAGGTCCTCTAATTCGATCTCCTTTTCTTGTGGTTGGTTGGATCCAAGGGCTGCACGAGCTTAATCTTGAATCACCGTGGAATTTGATTAAGAACGGCATAATTTGATGTGCTTCTTGTTAATCACCGTGGATTTGATAAAGAACGGCACGACTTTGGATGTGCTTGGTGTTCTTCGCTTTTGGATTTGGATGTTAGGGATGAGACTTCTCTCTGGAATTCTGGATTTCTGAATTCTGAATTTAATGTCTTTGAATTTCTAGACCCTCTGGATTTCTGAGCCTCTGAATTTCTGGACCTTCTGGATTTCTGAACTTGTATGTCCTCTGGATTTTCGAGTCTCTGGATTTCTAGACTCTGAATTTGTGTCCCTTCTTTCTTCCTTCGGGCCTTTATTTATAAACTTCTTGGATTAATAGGATGATGACACGTGTCATCTCCTGATAAGGATACAATAATAACTGGGTCAGGCTGATTATATTATGATAATGATCCTTAAAAATAATTATTCCAAATATATTTTATTATGAATAATTATCTTTTTATTTAACTATTTGGGATGGGCTAATTAAATAATTTAAGTGGAC
Organism: Cornus florida; assembly: GCF_030987335.1. Classification (NCBI taxonomy): domain Eukaryota; kingdom Viridiplantae; phylum Streptophyta; class Magnoliopsida; order Cornales; family Cornaceae; genus Cornus; species Cornus florida. Next base: position 72,129,701 of record NW_026775573.1, on the reverse strand, counting down.
CAAGTTTGGGCTAATTAAATAACTTAATTAAATATTAGGCCCATATTTAATGGGTCCATTTGTTAAACCAAAGCCCACTAAAATTTTAGTATCTACAACCTATGACACAAACCCCGTGCACAACAACCCCAGTAGCGGGTCCCACCTGGGACCTCCCAGCCCAAAAAATGAAAAAATACCGAAATGGCAAGCAATGCATTTCTAAAAGTCCTGAACTCAAAGGAATGCCCCAACCAACTGCCAAACCCACCTGGTATACCCTACGGTGCCCAGTACGCAAAACGAGATAATGATTAAAATAATCCAGAAAAATAAAAAAAATTCAGAAAATGAAAAATGAGAAAAATCGAAAACATTACATTATACCCTCCTTAAAGAGATTTCATTCTCAGAATCTACCCTCCTTAAAAAGAAGGCCCACAACCATTCTCCTTCCCGGAGAACATCACACAGAATCCCGCAAGACTACGAGCTCACCGACCTTATTGCCTTTGACACCGGACATTAATAGGAATCATACACCTTTACCACCAAAACACAATGCTCACCACCATATGAGGGTACTCATCACTCATAACATCATATACCCAAACCCGTTGGATTTTATGCCCAGCTCAAAATGGATATCGTTTCACTCTACACCATCACATATCAGTATGAGCGACTACCAACCGCAACATTCAGCAATCATTACACTTAACAACCTCAAGATGACTAAACAGCGAATCTCCTAATGACTACATAATCATGAGTCACTAGAACAATAAAAAGAACTATCCTATCCCTTGGACATGAATCCTCAAAACAAGATCTTCAATAATTAATGGTCGTAACATAACCCTTTATCAGACACTTTGTCCTACCTAACACACCTCGTCACCCAAGACAAATCATCTGAATCCACACTGTCAGACTGACACAACGCATACTACCATACTCTCACTATCACTAAAAAAGTTGAAACAATTATTGACATTTGACTCGACATCGTGCTAAAGATGGCTTCATTCAGGACAAATGGTTGGCCAGGCCATTCTCGTCATTGATCTGGTCTCAACACAGACGTCATTCTTGTTCTCAGGTCCAAACCTCAAACACAATCTCACACAATCCACAAGACAACCATGAGATCCACTCACTATCAATACATTGCTCTACGTAACCTCAACAACTATACAATCACATACATGCTCTAAAAATCCCAATCATACTTCAATCACACAACCATAACAAGCTAAAAGCAATATGGAACCTACCACAATCATCGACCCACATAAAGGCTCTCCGATATCTTTATAACACCCATACCATGTAAACAATCCCCTAATATCATTTGATTTAATTCTCATTTAGTCAAAACACACAATATAATTATCTCATGCCTGAGATCTCAAAACCAAAATCAATCATTCCCATTATTCCTCAACAGAACCTCACATTCGCATCTCTAGTTGCTTAGCACTCAAACAACACCAACACTTGTCCTCAAGACATTGCTCGAATCAAACATCTATAAAAACACCCAAGTACATGACTCACATCACATTACCTAATCATCCTCAAACTTACAGTTCACGACACATTCCCTATCCATCACTACTAGTACCAGACACCAGAAACACACAATCCCTATTCGACAACTTATGCCTCACACCCCACCGGTCAAGACCACTCTCAGAATAAGCACTATTAAAACCCAGGACTCCACCTCCCTTCGTGGGAGTGAGTCACCAATACAACCAAACCTTTATCGGTGAACTCTAACAGCATAACAAACTACACACGGGTCCGTCCATCTACGGACGCGCACAATTCCTAAATGGAGAACAAGACTTACAACAAACAACGTCATTGTCAGGACTAGAACAAACAGAAAGGGTAACGAACCCTGCTCTCACAAGAGACTGATGACTCGCACTTGAATGCACTCGACACTTTGTCACACGTTACTTACCAATCATCCAACCATGGACATCCAATCTCACCTGAGATGAAATGAACTCCTTACACACAAAGAGAAGAACCAACTGGATACTTGTACGGAACTACAAACTTAAATTTAGGAGAACTCGCCACTAACGAACTGACAAACACTATCAACGCCCATTAGAAAGCACTTAGCGATCCCAACACCGAAACCTCGCATACGTTACACCACGATAACCATGCTAGCCAAAACCAAACCGATCCATACTAAGACAACTTGGACTCACATTCCATCAACTCAACAAACTATAGCCAAGCGATCTCCCCTCAAGCATCCCTAGGATGACACCATCATAACAAGAGAGTATGCCTCATTCTCGATACTCCCTACCATAACCACTACCTACCGCCAGAAAATAATCTTTATACGGCAATGCCATGCCAACAAATCCCAAAAAAAAAAAAAAAACACCTTGAGCACAAAACCAGAATGCTCAACACCCAACCGTCTCTTCAAAACCGTCTACAACACAATTAGTCACTAACACTTAACCAGTTACTCAAACCACACTTCTCAAAGATATCTACGTGTCCAGTCAAAATAACTTCACTCTCTAGGTTCAACATCGATACCTCTCTTCCTCACCGTTCCTGAGAACTCCCTTAGCCAAACAAAAGTCAATTGGGGCTACCTGCTATACCTACGAAATCACCCTCGTCCCAAATTACTCCAAACAACAATCTATTCCTTTGGATCCTCAATAAAGAGTACCACCTCCTCATACTCCAGACGCAATTTGAATTGCAACCCCAATCCACAACTCTCAATTTCCAAAACACAATCCATTTAGTAATACAGCCATCATTTATCACTTCATCCGTAACCAATCCAGCTGTAATACCCCGTAATTAATTAAAGAGTTTAGTGTATTTAAATTCAATTATGTGTGGATTCCTGTACCTATTATTGTGCATGCTTCATTGTTATATTAAGTTCATTTAATGGTGCATGTAAATTAATTGTGTATGTTAAAATAGTAAATTTATGTATTTAATTGTGCATGTATTATTATAATTAATTTTATTTGTTGATTATGTTTAATTAAGCAATATTAGTTAATTAGAATATTATATTTGTGTTATAAAGTATTATGATGATATAATATATTATTTTGTAATAACAATAATAATAATTATATTAGTTTAATAATAAATAATAATATTATAATAATAATAATAATAAAAGTTTATTAATAATAATATTAGTAATAATAATAATAATAGTTATAATAAATCAATGTAATGATGGAAAATTAAATACTAGGATAGAATTTCATTTAGTATGGTAGAATGGTGGATCAAATATCTTGATTAAAGATAGCATTGTCTTAAAGCCATATAGGTAGGAATATGAGAAATGGGTGAGAAGTTATTATAAATTAGATATTTGTAATATTTATATTATATATTTTGTGTATAAATTAACTAGCTTGCCTTAGAAAAAAAAAAAGGGAGTTAGAAGCAAAGTATAAATTCTAGAGAGCTATTTTATAAGAGTGAAAGGAAAAGAGAAAGAGAAAGAAGCTTGGACCGGTGTAGGCAATTTTACCCGACTACGCGCAGACCGGCGGATTTATTTTAAATCCAAAAAGGCAAGTTATTATCTACTTTTCCCCTTTGAATTAATAAATTAATTGTTTAGATTATTTTTATGCATAGAGCCAAGGTTTGGAGGTTAATAAATTATTAATTTTATTTTATTAGATTAATGGAATTTTAATTATATAGGATGGTATATATTTATTTAATGTCCTATGAAATTAATAATGGCTAAAAATAATTAAATAAGACTTTAGGGATTTTTCTAGAATTTTCTAGATTTTTCCGAGCATTTTCTGCAATTTCCGGCGACCTTCCGGCGAGTTTTCCGGTCGCCGGCAGTGGGGGAGACGACCGGAGTGATCCGGTGCAACGCGGCGCACCATAGGAGGGTGTACGCGCGCATCCTGGCCATTAGTGGAGTCTGATTGATCCGGTGCATCGCGGTCCATGATACCGCGGTACACCCGGATCTATGGGCGTTGGATGGAGGGAAGATAGGGTGAGATGATCCGGTGTGACGCGAGTACGGAATCCGGATGCAGCCAACCAACCAGGAAGTGACACGTCAGCAAGGCACCCTTAGTGCGCGCGTGGCAGCGCGTGCGCGCGCGTGGGAGCGCGTGGCTGATGCCAGACGCGCGTGGAGGCGCGTGGGAGAGTGGGGAAGGTTGGGCTGCGCGTGGGGAGGCTCTGGGAGGCGCGTGAGGGCGCGTGTGGGGTCCCTACAGCTGCTGGAAATTACCAGAATACCCTTAGGGCCTGTTTTGTAAATTCCAGAACCTTAAACTTGGATTTTTAGGTACTGTGTTGGTAATTACGGGTTTAACGGGCCACGAAATTATTATTTTAACACCCGTTACTTATTCTTATGGCCGATTAATCTTTTCTAAGCATTTATTGGCTCGTTCGCAGTACGGATACTAATGTGATTTATTTAACGACATTGTTAAATATAAATAGTGTTATTATCGTATTTAATGGTATCAAACATTACTGTTAAATTAAATAAGGCCATGGTTTTAGTCAGATAAATTATCCATGATATCTTATAGGATGTTTATACTGTTAATTGATATATAAACCATGATTATTATGCTGTGTGCATTTCAGGAAATAAATGGACTGTTTAATTATGTCGCATTTATATTATATGGATGTGTTGCCATATAGAACCATATGAGCTGGCTAATAAGTTTAGACTCATTTATACCTTATGCATTCGTTGCGATAGACAGATGTGTGGCTGTCGGGGTATGTGGTTTAATATTATTGGCATGTGTTGCCTAATTGACATACTCGGTATATTTATTAATATTATTGGCATGTGTTGCCTAAATTGACATACTCGGTACATTTATTAATATTGTTGGCATGTGTTGCCTAATTTATATGCTCAGTATATTCATCAGTACTTTGCGAGGTGTTATCACTGTGTAGTTCGTTATAGTCTGTGTTGTCAGTACCGTACACCATGTATAATAGCTGATTTCCCGGGTAGGGAAAGGCGACACTTAACCACCTAGTGTGAGTCTAAGTGATCACCGTCTATTCTGGTTGAGGTCATGTTATACATCGGATAGTTCCCATAGGATGTATACAGATATAGTACTCATCCGATTCATAATGATTAATTTATTTGATTCTCTGATTTGGGTCATAGTAGAGAGGACTTGCTCGTGGGGTTGACCCACCATTGTTGTTATTTCAGGATACGGTCAGTATCCGTTTCAAGGCTGAGGTTAGCAGTGTGGGACCATCATCCGAACTCATCTACTCTTACAATCCAGTGCAGGGTAGAAGTTTTATGTAATACTTCAGTTTCAGTTTTTATTTACTTTTGGCGTTGAACTCTCAGGGTTATATTTAAGGATCCCTGACGTAGGATTTCCAAGTTGTAATGAAGTACTGTATTAAATAAAGGATGGATGGATGTTGTATTATTTAATGTTCCTTTCCTGTCTAAATTCTTTTATTTCCATCATTTTGTATTCCATGCTTGTATATTGCCAATTGTTTTTGATATCCCTCGTTTTTCGTGTATAAGCCTGATCAACTTATGCGTGGAAAATGTGGGGGTGTTACAGTTGGTATCAGAGCATTCCAAGTTCGAGTGTCTTAGGGATCTGTGATTACTATACTTCCGCGTTGTGTATTCTGATAATTAGAGCCTAAGTATTAGGGTTCTTTGTATTCTTTTAGTCGGTCCATGATAATGTACTGACGTTAGATTTTTCTGAATTTAAAAGAAGGATGTCTCGGCGTGGGACAAGGAATGCGAACCGTCATCGCAGTATTTCCCCAACTCAAAATGAGAGTCAGGAATTTTCTCCTCAAGTTGCTGATATCATTGCACGAGCGGTGGCAGCAGGAGTAGCATCTGCTCTACGAAACCAGCAACCTCCTCCGATAGTACCTGTTCCTGAACCAGTGGCACAGCCAATGTCATGGGACAAAGTTCGTCACTCGTTCATCCGGGGAAATCCACCAACGTTTGCGGGGTCCACAGATGTCCTGTTAGCATATCAGTGGAAACAGGAGAGCGAGCGTCATCTTCGGATGGTAATCTGTACCGAAGTGCAGAAACAGATGCTGGCTACGTTTATGCTGATAGGCAATGCATTGCAGTGGTGGGAGTCTATTACTACTGTCGATGAGAGGACCAGATTGACGTATGCTGAATTTCAGACTCGCTTTGACGGCAAGTATTTTCCTATGTCAGTAAGATCAGCGATGAAGACCGAATTTCTGGATCTGCAACAGGAAGATATGACTGTGGCTGAGTATGAACAGAAGTTCATAAATTTGTCATTATTTGCACCAGAGGAGGTCAATACGGAAGAAAAGAAGAGAGACCGCTTTGTGAAGGGGTTAATATGGCCGATTAAAGTGGTGATCTTAGGTAGTCCGGCATATACTACTTATATCCAGGTGGTTAATGCCGCCTTACAGCACTGCCAGATGAGGAGTGATTACCGGAAGTCCAAGGGAGATAAGCGGACTAACCGAGACTACCAGACAGTGGAGAAAGGAAGCAGCAGTGGTGCCAAGTCCAATGATCGGGGCAGATTTCAAGGACATCAACCTTGGAAGAAAAACAAAGGAAACCTAGATGTGCAGAGGGATGGAGTCCCTAATCAGGGTAGACAAGGTGGGATACCTCAGACCGGACAGGAACAGTGGTCGGGAAATCAACAGAGAAGGCAGGCAGGTCCTTTTACGGGACGTTGTTATCACTGTAGAGAGATTGGGCATCCGGCCAAGATGTGTCCCAAAGCTAAGCAGGGACAGTATGGGCAGCCGAGACCTAATCAGCCGTTACCTCTACCGGCCCCACCGATGCCACGTGGGCAAGTTCAGAATTTTCCGGCACTTCCAGCACCACCATTTCCTCCGGGACAACCTCCACAGCAATTGCATCATGGCAGAGTTTATAACTTCATGCCACATAATGCGCAGGCTCCTCAGGCTATTGAGGGTATGTTTTCTATACATGGTAGAACTGCTCGTATACTGTTTGACACTGGTGCATCACATTCTTTTGTGTCTAGATCTTTCGTTATCTTATCTGGTATGACGACTCAGTTATGTGACCAACCTCTTAATATTTATACACCATTGGGAGTTGGCGCAATTTTACGAGAGTATAGCGGTGATATCCTTATAGATATGGGCCGACTTCGATTTCTTGCAAATTTGTTAGTGTTAGATATGCATTCGTATGATGTTATACTTGGGATGGACTGGTTATCTCAGTACCATGCTCAGGTTAACTGTTACGAAAAGTCTATTGTATTTTCTATACCAGGACAGGAGATGTATCTTCTTGTTGTACCACAACCTGATAGAGGGCCTAGCACTTATTTATTCGTTCTTGAGGAGGACTCACAGGAAGCGACTGCGGTATCTCTTGACAGCATCCCGGTAGTACAGGAATTCCAGGATGTATTCCAGGAAATTCCAGGCTTGCCACCGAGTCGAGAGATAGACTTCGTTATTGATTTAGCTCCAGGCACTACGCCTATTGCTAAGGTGCCGTACAGAATGGCACCAGTGGAGATGCGAGAGTTGAAAGATCAAATTCAACAGTTGCTCAGCCAGGGATTTATTCGCAGAAGTACTTCACCATGGGGAGCACCAGTACTGTTTGTAAAGAAGAAGGATGGATCTCTTCGTCTTTGTATTGATTACAGAGAACTGAACAAGGTCACTATTCGCAACAAGTACCCGTTGCCCAGAATTGATGACCTGTTTGATCAGTTGAAGGGAGCTACTTACTTCTCAAAGATCGATTTGAGGTCTGGTTATCATCAGCTACGAGTCAGAGAACAAGATGTTCCAAAGACAGCATTTCTCACGAGGTACGGATCTTATGAGTTTCGTGTTATGCCTTTCGGTTTAACGAACGCTCCAGCTGTCTTTATGGACTTGATGAATAGAGTATTCAGAGAATACTTAGATCAGTTTGTCATTGTTTTCATTGATGATATTCTGGTTTACTCTAAGTCGGAGAAGGACCATGCCAGACATTTACGCACAGTATTGCAGACACTTCGAGAACATCAGTTGTTTGCGAAGTTTGAGAAGTGTGAATTTTGGCAGAAAGAGGTCAAATTTTTGGGACATGTAGTGTCAGAAGAAGGGTTAGCAGTAGATCCAGCCAAGGTTGCGGCCGTTATGGAGTGGGGACAGCCTACCTCACCGACAGAGATTCGCAGTTTTCTGGGATTAGCGGGGTATTATCGCCGGTTCATCCAGGGATTTTCCAAAATTGCGGGTCCACTTACTCATCTGACTAAGAAGAATGTACCATTTGTATGGGATGATTCTTGTCAGACTGCTTTTGCTGAATTGAAGAGTAAGTTAACTTCTGCACCTGTCTTAGCCACACCTCAGAGTGGAATCGAGTATTTAGTATTTACCGACGCTTCTCTGAAGGGTTTGGGTTGTGTGTTGATGCAAGAAGAGCGACCAGTTTCTTATGGGTCTAGGAAGCTTAAGCCTCATGAGCTTAATTACCCGACTCACGACCTAGAGCTCGCCGCAGTGGTTTTTGCCTTGCGTATTTGGAGACATTATCTTTTGGGGGAGACTTTTCGATTGTTTAGCGATCATAAGAGTCTACAGTATTTGTTCACACAGAGGGAACTGAATATGAGACAGCGCAGATGGTTGGAGTTCGTGAAAGACTATCATTTCTCTATTCAGTATCATCCAGGGAAGGCGAATGTTGTAGCAGACGCACTCAGCCGCCGACCCTATGTCAGCCTTTCAGCTTTGTTTACAACAGAGTGGGATGCTTTGAAGACGGTTGATGAGTTAGCAGACGCTTTTATGGCATGTGTGGTAGTAACTCCTTCTATCATTCATCAGGTCATTCAAGCGCAACTCTCAGATCAACAGTGTATTAATCGGGTTTCGGAGTTAGCCTCCGGAGATGTTCCTTTTTATTCTATAGGGACTGATGGAGGATTGAGGTACAAGGGACGTTTAATTGTGCCTTTAGCTGATAATTTGAGAAATGTTGTGATGAGAGAGACACACACTTCTCAGTTCTCTGTACATCCAGGGGGAGACAAGATGTATCAGGACATGAAACGCCAGTTTTGGTGGGCCGGCATGAAAAGAGATATAGCTATCTTTGTCTCTAAATGTAGCACCTGTCAGATGATTAAGATTGATCATCAGAGACCGCCAGGATCGTTACAGCCACTTCCCATACCAGAATGGAAATGGGAAAGTATTTCCATGGACTTTATAGAGGGATTACCTACTTCACAGCATAATCACAACTCTATTTGGGTCATTGTTGATAGATTGACCAAGTCCGCTCACTTTCTGCCTGTTCGTTCAAACTTTACGTCAGAACAGTATGCTAAGCTGTATATTGCAGAAATGGTGAAACTTCATGGAGTACCATTGTCCATCGTATCAGATAGAGATCCGAAGTTTATATCGGGATTTTGGAAGAGCTTTCAGCAGGCTTTGGGTACAGAACTATATCTTAGCACTGCTTATCATCCTCAAACAGATGGACAGACTGAGCGAGTTAATCAGATTTTAGAAGACATGTTGCGGGCATGTGTTCTTGATTTTAAGGGCAATTGGGAGGAATATTTGCCGCTTTCAGAGTTTGCTTATAACAATAGTTATCAGAAAACTATTGGTATGGCACCATTTGAGGCTTTGTACGGCAGACCGTGTAGGTCTCCTGTCTGTTGGCTTGGAGTTGGTGAGAACAACTTTTTGGGTCCTGAATTTATTAAGGACACGTCAGAAAAGATCGCTATCATTAGGGATCGGATGCGTACAGCTCAAAGCAGACAAAAAAGTTATGCTGACCGTCGAACTCGTGTTTTGGAGTTTAAGGTTGGTGATCAGGTTTTGCTTAAGGTTTCTCCTATGAAGGGAGTAATGCGGTTTGGGTCAAAGGGTAAGTTATCGCCTCGTTTTGTGGGTCCTTTTATGATTACAGATCGGATTGGGGCAGTAGCTTATCGTCTGGCTCTACCAGATAATCTTCATAGGGTACATAATGTTTTTCATGTATCTATGCTGCGAAAATTTCTACGGGACGAAGACCGATATCAACACATTGATGTGGGTGAGATTGAGTTGCAACCTGATGCAACCTATTTGGAACAACCTTACTGTATTCTCGATCGTAGGAATCAGATACTGCGCACGAAGACTATTCCATTAGTACGTGTACAGTGGAGTCATCATAGTGCTACAGAGTCTACTTGGGAACGGGAAGATATTATCCGTGCCAAGTATCCAGAGCTCTTTAATACAGGTATGTAGTGAATTTCGGGGACGAAATTCCGTTATTAGGGGGGGAGAATGTAATACCCCGTAATTAATTAAAGAGTTTAGTGTATTTAAATTCAATTATGTGTGGATTCCTGTACCTATTATTGTGCATGCTTCATTGTTATATTAAGTTCATTTAATGGTGCATGTAAATTAATTGTGTATGTTAAAATAGTAAATTTATGTATTTAATTGTGCATGTATTATTATAATTAATTTTATTTGTTGATTATGTTTAATTAAGCAATATTAGTTAATTAGAATATTATATTTGTGTTATAAAGTATTATGATGATATAATATATTATTTTGTAATAACAATAATAATAATTATATTAGTTTAATAATAAATAATAATATTATAATAATAATAATAATAAAAGTTTATTAATAATAATATTAGTAATAATAATAATAATAGTTATAATAAATCAATGTAATGATGGAAAATTAAATACTAGGATAGAATTTCATTTAGTATGGTAGAATGGTGGATCAAATATCTTGATTAAAGATAGCATTGTCTTAAAGCCATATAGGTAGGAATATGAGAAATGGGTGAGAAGTTATTATAAATTAGATATTTGTAATATTTATATTATATATTTTGTGTATAAATTAACTAGCTTGCCTTAGAAAAAAAAAAAGGGAGTTAGAAGCAAAGTATAAATTCTAGAGAGCTATTTTATAAGAGTGAAAGGAAAAGAGAAAGAGAAAGAAGCTTGGACCGGTGTAGGCAATTTTACCCGACTACGCGCAGACCGGCGGATTTATTTTAAATCCAAAAAGGCAAGTTATTATCTACTTTTCCCCTTTGAATTAATAAATTAATTGTTTAGATTATTTTTATGCATAGAGCCAAGGTTTGGAGGTTAATAAATTATTAATTTTATTTTATTAGATTAATGGAATTTTAATTATATAGGATGGTATATATTTATTTAATGTCCTATGAAATTAATAATGGCTAAAAATAATTAAATAAGACTTTAGGGATTTTTCTAGAATTTTCTAGATTTTTCCGAGCATTTTCTGCAATTTCCGGCGACCTTCCGGCGAGTTTTCCGGTCGCCGGCAGTGGGGGAGACGACCGGAGTGATCCGGTGCAACGCGGCGCACCATAGGAGGGTGTACGCGCGCATCCTGGCCATTAGTGGAGTCTGATTGATCCGGTGCATCGCGGTCCATGATACCGCGGTACACCCGGATCTATGGGCGTTGGATGGAGGGAAGATAGGGTGAGATGATCCGGTGTGACGCGAGTACGGAATCCGGATGCAGCCAACCAACCAGGAAGTGACACGTCAGCAAGGCACCCTTAGTGCGCGCGTGGCAGCGCGTGCGCGCGCGTGGGAGCGCGTGGCTGATGCCAGACGCGCGTGGAGGCGCGTGGGAGAGTGGGGAAGGTTGGGCTGCGCGTGGGGAGGCTCTGGGAGGCGCGTGAGGGCGCGTGTGGGGTCCCTACAGCTGCTGGAAATTACCAGAATACCCTTAGGGCCTGTTTTGTAAATTCCAGAACCTTAAACTTGGATTTTTAGGTACTGTGTTGGTAATTACGGGTTTAACGGGCCACGAAATTATTATTTTAACACCCGTTACTTATTCTTATGGCCGATTAATCTTTTCTAAGCATTTATTGGCTCGTTCGCAGTACGGATACTAATGTGATTTATTTAACGACATTGTTAAATATAAATAGTGTTATTATCGTATTTAATGGTATCAAACATTACTGTTAAATTAAATAAGGCCATGGTTTTAGTCAGATAAATTATCCATGATATCTTATAGGATGTTTATACTGTTAATTGATATATAAACCATGATTATTATGCTGTGTGCATTTCAGGAAATAAATGGACTGTTTAATTATGTCGCATTTATATTATATGGATGTGTTGCCATATAGAACCATATGAGCTGGCTAATAAGTTTAGACTCATTTATACCTTATGCATTCGTTGCGATAGACAGATGTGTGGCTGTCGGGGTATGTGGTTTAATATTATTGGCATGTGTTGCCTAATTGACATACTCGGTATATTTATTAATATTATTGGCATGTGTTGCCTAAATTGACATACTCGGTACATTTATTAATATTGTTGGCATGTGTTGCCTAATTTATATGCTCAGTATATTCATCAGTACTTTGCGAGGTGTTATCACTGTGTAGTTCGTTATAGTCTGTGTTGTCAGTACCGTACACCATGTATAATAGCTGATTTCCCGGGTAGGGAAAGGCGACACTTAACCACCTAGTGTGAGTCTAAGTGATCACCGTCTATTCTGGTTGAGGTCATGTTATACATCGGATAGTTCCCATAGGATGTATACAGATATAGTACTCATCCGATTCATAATGATTAATTTATTTGATTCTCTGATTTGGGTCATAGTAGAGAGGACTTGCTCGTGGGGTTGACCCACCATTGTTGTTATTTCAGGATACGGTCAGTATCCGTTTCAAGGCTGAGGTTAGCAGTGTGGGACCATCATCCGAACTCATCTACTCTTACAATCCAGTGCAGGGTAGAAGTTTTATGTAATACTTCAGTTTCAGTTTTTATTTACTTTTGGCGTTGAACTCTCAGGGTTATATTTAAGGATCCCTGACGTAGGATTTCCAAGTTGTAATGAAGTACTGTATTAAATAAAGGATGGATGGATGTTGTATTATTTAATGTTCCTTTCCTGTCTAAATTCTTTTATTTCCATCATTTTGTATTCCATGCTTGTATATTGCCAATTGTTTTTGATATCCCTCGTTTTTCGTGTATAAGCCTGATCAACTTATGCGTGGAAAATGTGGGGGTGTTACACCAGCACTTCAATGACCCCATACTATCTTCCTTATCATGTAATCCTACACTGCACAGCTAAAACTGACTACTATACCCCATCTCGAGACTCTCTTGATAGCTATGACAACCTATAACCCTGCTCATCCACCGAGCCATGTAATCAACTCACCGAGTGTCAATTACCTGCAACACAATCCTGTAGCTCTCCGAAATAGGGATCATTCCTCGACAAACCAGTCTCTAAGACACACTCTTATAAGACCATGAAATGATTCACACCCAACAGTCGGTCACCTGGCACTGGTATGACTCCGGTCTATGCCTACGTCATCCTAGACTTAGAAAGTCCAACAAGTCCCCACAGCAACCAGAACCAACACGCTTCCTTAGATCGTACAAGAATACCCGAAATACACGTCTACAACAAATAGACTACACTCGTGACTCAAGCAACCTCTGTCACACCTACCATAAACCGGTTTGAAAAGAATCTCTGCCCCAAATCGTGACCCAAGTCACAAACACTAACCCCCTAAGGTCATACCTTTCTCCCACGAAACCTTCACTCCATACACCTGACCTTTTCGGTCACAAAACCCATGCGCTAACACATGAAACTTATACGTCTCACCCTGGACATCGCACTATTCTATAAGCAATCGTTCAAAAATCGTGCCCCAAGCACTACACTGTGAAAACAATGGAATGACCAAGATAACCGTGCACCTAATAGCTCAATCTAAGAGCTAGAAATCATAGCCATTCGTTCAATAAGAACTGGCACCTAAATAACCCTGGAGCAATCGAACTCCTTGCCTATTCAGGTCAAAACTCACACAACCATCTATACCACAACGAGTACTTTATTGTACTAGTAACCATCTGTGCTCGACCACATACTCTTATACATGCATACATATGTATATAATAACCGGAACATATACCTTGACACGACCGTGTCGTATCTCATCAATTTAAACAATGAATCTATTAAATCATTATGTGAAAATAAACATCCCGTTCATCATTGTCATCTTTTCATATAATACTCAATTGCATAACCCGTGCTCGACTGTCTATCACATTACCATGTACAACATACTTGTCATAACTCATACTCACTACTTGCCATCTTAACACAATTAACATGCTTTCAAATCACATATACACTTCATTTATATATACTAGCATTTAAACACATAAGCACTTAGCAAATAGGCATGCCTTCAAAACTGTAAACATTTAAGCAAGTAGCAAGTAAGTATATTTCATAAAACAGTCAGCACATAAACATAAACACGTAATCAACGCAAATCAACCTTCTACCCCTCTAGGCAAGCCACTACCCATCATCCAAAAGGTATTCAAACCTAAGGCTCTGATACTAAATTTGTAACGACCCGAACCTGAGGGTCCGATTCGCTAACCAAGTCTTTACCGGAACCTGAGGTCATCTAAGACAGTACCGTCATATCCAAGGTCAATACATCATTACTAATCAAAATAAATAAATTCCTTTGCACAATTTCCAATGAATTTAAATATATAAACGAGGCCGCCATGGCCGTACATACAACCTTATAACATTATAGAGATTTTTAGTGTTGCCTAAATCCGTGAATACAAGTCATACACTCTTTCTTCTCCGGTTCCCTGAAAATATTAAGATAGTGGTGAGCTAAACAGCTCAGTATGTAATGCCTAACACACCAGTTTTGGACTCCCTTAAGCGACGTAACAAGTAAAGGAATAGAAAAGGAATAGGGGTCCATACAATATTTTCAACTCAATAGGCAACAATCCCAATACTTAACACAATTCCACAATTTATATGTATGATATGAAATGTGATGTACCCGTCCCAAATCTGGTCTATACCGACCCAACCCACACTTTTTGAGAATCTGTTAACTGATTTTACCGAGGCGAGATTGATAACTATCCCCGATTCCAAATTTGTTAACCATTAAAGGACATAGTATCAACTTTTTCACGCCCTACACCGGGCCGCGGTCCCTCTAGGTCAAGCTAGCCCCGGACTCGCGATATCCGGTTTAGTTCTAAATCCTTTCCTCACAATCCTTTCCAACACATTCCTTTAAAAAGAATCATTTCAACCTCACTTTTCCCAAACCATGCCCATGCCATGAATGGAATCATGCATGAATGAAATTGACATACACATGCTTACATTTTATCAATTTAGCCATACATACTCATCATCGTCATCATGTATATATATATATAACCTAAAGATAATATTTCAACGTAAAGCATGCCCTTTAAACACCTTTGCAACCAAGCATACATATATATATATACATACACAATCAACATCATCTAGAGTATGCTTTGCCATATAAACACATAATTAACATTTAAAATTCTAAATTTTATTATTTAAATCATGCTTAACAAGAAATCAACTAAACGAACTCAACTAAAGTTAAAACTTAATGGTTTAGACATCCCTACCTTAAAAGTAGCCAAAATGCATCCCTGGCCAGAAAAGTCAACACTAGTCAATGCAGTCAATGCCGGTCAACGGAAGTCAACGCCGGTCAATGGCAGCAGAACGAAAAACTGTTTGGTGGAACGTAGCCAACGACAAAGAGGTTCTACTGTTCCAAAGGCGTGTCTCCGGAATCCTACTCCAAGTGACCCAAAACACTCTCCGAAGCCTTAGAACTAAAAGCTTCAAAAATTTGTAAAATAATCACCGCTCATTAAAAAATTAAATCCTTTTTCTATGTGACAGAGAATGATGAGAGGAACATTTTCTGTCAAGGAACCAAGACCAGAAACCAGACCGATTGGCCAAAAAAAGGAGAAGAAATCTGAAGCACAAAAGAAAGAAAAAAGAAAAAGGAAAATGAAAAGAAATTTGAGAGAGGGAGAGTGGCGTGAGAGAGTGAGAGAACTGGGTCAGCAGAAATGGCCTTATGGCCATTATATATATATATATATATATATATATATATATAATGACTAGTAACCACTTTATCACCACACCAATAATCATACAATCAGGCAAATGTGCACAAAATAATGATGTAAGAAATGCAATGGACCCGTGACACAACCCTTGTGCACCACAACCCCGGTAGCGGGTCCCACGGTGTTCGGTACACAAAACGAGATAGCAACCAATGCATTTCTAAGAGCCTTGAACTCAAGAAAAATGCCCCTAACGAACTCCCAAACACACCCGTCACACCCCACGGTGTCCGGTACACAAAACGAGACATGAATTAAAATAATCCAGAAAAATCAAAAAAATCCAAAAAATGGAAAATGAGAAAAATTGGAAACATTACAAATGGGTTCAAGTTACCCATTTCACAGAAAGTTTCCTAGTTGGAGAACGATTCTTCCTTTTATTCTTCTTTTCATTCTCATCAACTTGTGGATTCTCTTAGACTTTTGTCTAAGTCTAATTTGACTTGAATCTTCATCATTGCTCGGTCATATGGATGTCATCTTATAAAAGCTCGAAATCACATAACTCATATTGCAATTAAACCCCTAAAATAAATAAAAATAATAAAATAATGTAAAATCACAAATAAACTACTACTAAGAGAATAAAACATGCAAGTTAAGTGGTTAAAATGTATAACATTCAGCGCCTAACATATACAATTCCAAAATGGAGATGAAAGATCCTTGAAATTTATCCAAGATTTTTGGTGGAATGGTTTCTCTTCCACAGTCATATAGTTATAGGATCATAAGACAGTTTGAGAATGACTCATCTTTCACAATCCTATGGTTACAGGATCAAACTATGGGGAAGGGGACTCGAGTACAGGCACAGCTCTGCTCAGGGAGATTGGTGCTCTACCAACTAGGCCACCAGATAATGCCCGATCACAAGACTATTTGACATTTTCAAAGATGCTAAAAATAGTGAGGTCCCTCAGCTTATAATAATCTTACCTGAGTTTGCACTAACTTTGAGCATTTTAATTAATAATGTGTAAAGGAAAAATAAGTAACATCTAATAAGTAACAATTTCTTCGAATTTTGGTGCATGCAAAATGTTATCTTCAATAATAAATCTCATCTTGAAGAAGAGATTGCCTTCAAGCTCATGACCAGTACAAGAACTATATAAGTTTAACATTGCATTTCATAATCATCCCGCTAAATAATTGTAAATAACCAAACTATCAAACACCCGTTATTGGGTTACAACATTGATATTGTAGACACTAAAATTTTAATGGGCTTTGGTTTTGACAAATGGACCCATTAAACATGGGCCTAATGTTTAATTAAGTTATTTAATTGGCCCAAACTTGGTCCACTTAAATTATTTAATTAGCCCAGCTCAGATGGTTAAATAAACAGATAATTATTCCTAACAAAATATATTTGGAATAATTATTTTAAAGGATAATTATCATAATATAACCGGCCCGGCCCAGTTATTATTTTATCCTTATTAGGAGATGACATGTGTTATCATCCTATTAATCCAAGAAGCCTATAAATAAAGGCCTGAAGGAAGAAGGAAGGGACACAAATTCACAGACTCAGAAATCCAGAGACTCAGAAATCCGAGACAAATTCAGAATTCAGAAGTCCAGAAATCCAGAAACACAAAAATCCAGAGACTCAAAAGTCAGAGATACAAATTCAGAAGCCAAACCCAAAAGCAAAGAACATCAAGCACATCCAAAGACGTGCCATTCTTCATCAAATTCCATGGTAATCAATAACAAGCACATCCAAAGACGTGCCGTTCTTTATCCAAATTCCCCGGTGATTCAAGATCAAGCTCGTGCAGCCCTTGGATCCAACCAACCAAAAAGGAGATCGAATCAGAGGACCTTTTGTTTTTGTAAAGAATATTACAAAGGATTGTACTCCATCATTATCAATTAATAAAATATTATATTTGCCCCTATTTTGTTTTGTAATTGCAAACTTACAAAATTTGTGTGTACAAATTTCTGGCACGCCCAGTGGGACATCCTATGCCTCTCATCTCTTTCTCCTACATCAAATCCTCAACAAATTCATCATCAGATTCTATGAGTTCCAACAAGATTCAGAAGAAGAGTAAGAATACCCCCAAAGACATCGCAGTCGTGACGGACAATACCATTACCACCACAAAAGGTGGCAAGAAGGTTGCAATTTCGTCAAGTGGTACAATCATCCCTATAAGTTCAATGACATGGAGCATGGTCAAAGCATTCGTTCCTGCCAAAAGACAGCACGATGCGATGAGAGTTGATTCCACCAAATCTGTCAAAGTAACCACTCAAACTCATACCGCCTTCACCTCATTAGGGGTAAGGAGGAAGATTCCTACAACCTCAAAAGTTGCTCTAGTCACAAGTTCAAGTTTAAGGTTGGTCCACCCAAGGCCAAAGATTTTTTCTGACTCCATCACTGTGCCAGTCATGATGACAAGTACTACCTCGTATGAAGAGCATTGACGACTATGGCCCGTGCAATTGAAAGATTACAACACTCTTTCAAGGAACAAGATCTGAAAATTGCCTCGTTAATAGAAAAGTTAAAATTGCGTGATGACAATGCTGAGTCAAGCAAAGGCAGAATTTCTCATTCTAATTCCATGCTAGAGAACACTCCAATTGATGATCAAAATGACGTGTCCGCCAATCTAACAATTGATACTACCTCCGTCACCTCACTTTCTGTCCAACAACTTCAAGACATGATAGTGAATTGCATAAGAGAACAATACAGTGGCGTTCTTCAAAGTGCTCGCATGTACTCAAAGCCTTACACAGAAAGAATTGATATCTTAAAAATGTCGGTTGGGTATCAACCTCCAAAGCTTCAATAGTTTGACGGAAAAGGCAATCCCAAGCAACATGTCACACCCTTTGTAAAAACTTGCGGCAATGCTGGTACAGACGAAGATCTCCTTGTCAAGCAATTCGTTCATTCCCTCAAAGAGAATGCATTTGATTGGTACACAGACCTCAAAGCTGGAGGTATTGACAGTTGGGAGTAGATGGAACGAGAATTTCTCAACCGTTTCTACATCACTCATCGTATTGTTAGTACGCTAGAACTTACAAGCACAAAACATATTAAGGGTGAACCCGTAGTTAACTACATCAACCATTAGCGAACTCTAAGTCTTGACTACAAGGATCGTTTGTCTAAAATTTCTGTAGTTGAAACATGTATGCAAGGCATGCGCTGGGAGCTTCTTTACATCCTACAAGGGATTAAGCCTTGCACATTTGAAGAGCTTGTTACTCGTGCCCATAACATGGAGCTTAGCATAGAAAATCATGGTGCTAGGGAAGATGTTCCTGATATACCCGACAACCTTCAAGAAGATGAGGGAAGTGAGTTCGAAGAAGAAGATAATGTACTTCCTAACTCGGATGATGAAGTAGCTTCATCTTCCATTATAAGCATCAACTCAAGAGACTTGCATCAAGAAATGCACCATGCTACAACAATGACTTCAACCGAAAGTGCTAAATCATAGGGGGCATTAAGCCAAGGAAACCAAGAAGAAAATCCTCAAAGTAATGACGAGATAGTCCATACCCTTCAGCATAGGTTTGGATTGCCGTCTGATTCTTCCAAAGTTAAAGAATAATAATAATTGAAATGCTCCCCGATACGAGCATAAACTGTCTATGACACTCCTTGATAAATCAAGAACTCCTTGATACGAGTTTAAATTGTCTCCCAAAAAAAAAAAAAAAAAAAAAAATGATACTCCTTGACATGAGTTTAAACTGTCTACCTGAAAAAAAATTAAGAACTCTTTGATACGAGTTTAAACTGTCTCCCAAAAAAAAAAATGACACTCCTTGACACGTGTTTAAACTGTCTACTTGAAGAAAAAATAAATTAATTAATTAATTAAATTAAATTAAAAACTCCTTAATACGAGTTTAAACTATCTCCCAAAAAACAAAAAAAATTTCTCTCTATTGAACTACGTAATGACTTGATCCCTCTTTTGAGGGTACGTAAGCAGCTTAGAATTTTATTCTAAGTTCAGAACGACGCTAAAAAAAAAAACTCCTTAGAGTTGAAAAATGGCAAAGTGTGTTCGTCACGAGATATCAAAAGGACTAGTCTTAATTAATCAACTTGGCTTACTGTCAAGATATTGTTGTCACTCATCACAAATTTTCAACTTGACTCACTATTAAGATGTTGCCACTCATCATGCGATATCAAAAGTGCTCGTCACACCTGTCAACTTGGCATGCCACCAAAGTATTGCTGAAAAAGATCGTTGGCTTTTCGTTAAGCAATCGTTGAAGAAAAAAAAAAAATCGTCATCGAGGTGTGGCTGAAAGAAATAAAAAAAATTGACTTGCCACCAAGGTGTCGCTGAAGAATCTGGGTCATCGCTAAAGTGTTGTTGCAACAAAATTTTGACTCACCATCGAGGTGTCGCTGAAAAAAAAATTTGCTTGCCGCCGAGGTATTGCTGAAAGAGAAATTTGGTTTTCTATTGAGGTATTGCATCAAGGAAAATTCACTGGGTCGCCAAGATATTGCTGAAGTAAAAACAAATCACCACACGGAGGCATAGGCATGCAAACTTCGTCTGTCACATCCTTACAGCATTTGCAACAACTTCTCGTCGTGGTGCTTATGACCTGAGTATCATGGATCGATTACCACTGTGTGCTTCTTTTTGATAGTTGTGTTGACAAATTGCGGTTTATCCACTTCATTATCACTTTCTCATCTAAGAATGGTTCTATTTAGATTTTTCTATCAAAAGGTGGATCAAGTTGCAACCAAGATCATGGCTGCTGATGACACTGCATGTGTTGGTCGTATGACATTTCGGAGTTTGTTATTGCTCTATCAATGGCTGCTGGATGATCCATAGATGATGAAGACGCTTTGGCGATGGCTAATAATGTTGGTGGTATGACCTCTTGGAGTTTGTTATTAATCTCTAAATGGTTGATGTGTGATCTGTGGCTAATGAAGACTGCATCTGTTGTTGCTCTCTAGATTGATTCATGGCTGCTGACGACACTGTCTGTGTTGGTAGTATGACCTCTCGGAGTATGGTCTCGTTCTATCAATGGCTGCTGGATGATCCACGGCTGATGAAGACGCTCTAGCAATGGCTAACAATGCTAGTGGTATGACCTCTTGGAGTTTGTTATTATTCTCTGAATGGTCAATGTCTGATCTATGGCTAATGAAGACTGCATTTGTCGTTGTTCTCTGGATTGATTCATGACTGTTGACGACACTGTTTGTGCTGGCCGCATGACCTCTCGAAGTATGTTCTCGCTCTATCAATGGCTGCTGGATGATCTATGGCTAATGAAGACGCTCTAGCGATGGCTAATAATGCTGTTGGTATGACCTCCTGGAATTTGTTTTTACTCTCTGAATGTTTGATGTTTGATATATGGCTAATGAAGACTGTATTTGTCATTGCTCTCTAGATTGATTCATGGCTGCTGACGACACTGTCTGTGCTGGTCACATGACCTCTCGGAGTCTGGTTTCGCTCTATCAATGGCTGCTGGATGATCTATGGCTGATGAAAACGCTCTTGCGGCGGGTGTCGACAACGTTGTCTGAGCTAGTGGTAAAACCTCTCTCTATCTACATCTGTCGTTGCTCTTTAGGCTGATTCGTGGCTGCTGATGACACTGCCTGTGCTGGTGGCATGACCTCTCGGAGTCTATTTTTGCTCTATCAATGCCTGCTAGATGATCCATGGTTGATGAAGACGCTCTGGCAACAGGTGTTGATAACGTTGTCTGAGCTGTTGGTAAAGCCTCCCTGCGTCTACATATCTCGTTGCTCTCCGAGTCGATTCGTGGCTGCTGACGACACCGTTTGTGCTAGTGGTATAACCTTTCAGAGTCTGTTCTTGCTCCAAAACGGTAATAGTATGGGGTTTAAAACTCTTGAAAAACACCACGGTTGACTAGCACCACTAAAAAATAAAAATAAAAAGTGCGTGGAAAAAAAGAGACAAAAAAAAAAAAGGAAAAAAAAGTTGCGTGAAAAAATAATAATAATAATAATAAAGGAAGGAAAAAAATGTTTGAAAAAAAAAAAAAAAAGACGAAGGAAAAAAAATGAAAGCAAAAAAAAAAAACTCGTGAAAAAAAGGGAAAAAAAAATAGAGAAAAAAAGTCGTGGAAAAAAAAAAGAAAAAAAAAAGGGAAGGAAAAAAAAAACGTGGAAAAAAAAAAAAAAAAAATCGTACCGATTATTTGTTCAAGCACAAGCCACAATCCAACACAGTCTTCAGATGTAATCTGATAAGTCTTCAGAGGATATTAGAATTGATGTCAAACCCTATAATATTGGGGGTATATATAGGCAACAAAATACCTCCTATTTGTATTAGGATTTGTATAATTCAGTTCAAATAGGAAATTAAAATTCCAATCCAAAGTTGGATAGAAAAAGAAAAGGAAATCTTACAATCCAACGTTAAAAAAAATAAATAAATAATAAATAAATAAATAAAAAATAAAAATAAAAAAGGTGGAGGAGGAGGAGAAAAGTTGGATATTTCAAGTCCCATTTGAAAAAGAAGACAAGTCCTGTCAAACTTGGGACTCGAAGTGGGGGCAATTTGTCGACACTAAAATTTTAGTGGGCTTTGGTTTTGACAAATGGACCCATTTAATATGGGCCTAATGTTTAATTAAGTTATTTAATTGGCCCAAACTTGGTCCACTTAAATTATTTAATTAGCCCAGCCCAGATGGTTAAATAAACAGATAATTATTCCTAATAAAACATAATTGGAATAATTATTTTAAAGGATAATTATCATAATATAACCAGCCCGGCCTAGTTATTATTTTATCCTTATTAGGAGATGACACGTGTCATCATCCTATTAATCTAAGAAGCTTATAAATAGAGGCCTGAAGGAAGAAGGAAGGGACACAAATTCAGAGACTCAAAAATCCAGAGACTCAGAAATCTGAGACAAACTCAGAATTTAGAAGTCCATAAATCCAGAGACTCAAAAGTCAAAGACACAAATTCATAATCCAAACCCAAAAGAAAAGAACATCAAGCACATCCAAAGACGTGCCATTCTTCATCAAATTCCACAGTGATCAACAACAAGCACATCCAAAGACGTGCCGTTCTTCACCCAAATTCCACGGTAATTCAAAATCAAGCTCGTACAGCCCTTGAATCCAACCAACCAAAAAGTAGATCGAATCAGAGGACCTTTCTTTTTGTAAATAATATTACAAAGGATTGTACTCTATCATTATCAATTAATAAAATATTATATTTTCCCCTATTTTGTTTCGTATTTGCAGACTTACAAAATTTGTGTGTACAGATGTCCAACCAATTCAACGTGTGTTTGACCTAGCATGGTTAATGGCTGAGTATTTGTTAAAATCCCTAAAAAATAAGAGAGATTTTAGAACCACGTTCTTCCCTTCCTTGCTTGGTCAACTTAGTCTTGCCCTTTTTATAAGTCTTCATTCCTTTAAGGATTTTGAAAATAAAACTCATATATTAACCTTTAAAAGAATTGACATCTCACAGTAAGCTCAAAAGAACTCGCCATGTGTCGCTTTTATATTGGTTCATCAATACCGTTATGGCATAAGCTCCATGTGTTAAAAGTTGATTGGTTGGATGAGCCTTGCCTTGAATTCTTGCATAAGCTTGCATGTATGGTAGTATTTCCATGCAATTCCTATATTCCATATCATTAGGAAATCGTAGGCCATCATTTTAAAATAGCAAGTCCTTATAAGACTCACCACTTACCTTAAAAGATTCCACGTAGTGGAATATAATTGACCCATTTGATCTTTGCTTCAATTTGCTACGTGAAATCATATAACTTTTAATACTCCAATATGATTTCCCATTTTAAACTTGCCAGAGTTGTGATTTAGTGTGGCAAGTCCTATTGGAACTCGCCACATGCTTTCTTTTCATTAGTAGATGTCATATAGCCATTCTTCAACAATTCCACAGTATAACTTCCTCTTTAGAATATTTAAGCCTTAATCTAGTGTGGCAAGCTCATTGGCCTGGGCGAACAATCGCCCAGCCCGAGGTGAAAGATCGCCCGGCCGAGGGCGACCGTGGCCCGATGGGTTTTAAAAGCTGCGATGGAAAATTTTTGGAGTAGAAATTTTTTTTTTTCCTTTATCCCATCCGTCCTTCTCCTATACACTTCTCTACTTCCCACTCCTTTCCCACTTCTTATACATCCACCTATATATTCATCAATCTACATAAACCCAATGCCATCTTGCAAACTTCCCATTCACCAAATTCCATCTTCCTAAATCTATTCCCCCATTCTCAGCATCTAAACCTACTTTCTTACACTCATTCGAATTCTTTCACCATACCCACTTTCCTTTCTTCCTCCTTCCTCGCCTTATATATCCTTTGATTGCTCCTCTAATTAGTATCCATATGACTATTTGGTGGGTAAGGTGACCCAACTCCAAGCTGAAGTTCAAGAAATTCATCAGGAACAGAGGATGATTCGTCAAGATTAAAGGTCAATGATGGACATGATGAGAGCTCATATGATTCACAACGAACTTAATCCCGATGCTTCGCCGCAGATATCCTGCCCAGGTGATATTGTTCTTTGTTTTTTATTTTCTTTTTAGTTGTTATTTTTCTTACTTTTGATTTTTGTCCAATGAGGACACTGCCCAATTCAAGTTTGGGGGCATAGAATCTAGTCTAATATAATTTAAATAATAATAATAATAAATAATTCAATTCTTTTTCTTTGGCATATTGATTTTAATTCATGTATTTGAGAATTGTTGAGGGGATTAAAACACATAAGTGATTTTTAAAGTTCTATTCTGAGATAGTCCTGTATTCCTAATATTTGTATTTTACCTTATGTGAGTTCCATTATCTAGCATGATAGGAGTTCTAGTATTTGTCAGTCCCTGATGGATTTCACATGCACAATGCACACTAGAATTTTATTTATGGGTATTTGTATTTTAGTTGAATTTTGATGACTCTGTATTGATATGGATTAATGAACTTTGAAGGTTATTACTATGACATGTATATAAATAAAATAGAAGAAAAGAAAAGAAAAATCTAAACCCTTTCATGGAGTAATCGGACCTCATGTCTCATAAACATAAAGCGTTTCCATGAAGAAGTGGGGGGTAAGGATGAATAATAATAATAAATAAATAAAAAGGAAGAAGAAATTGAAATAAATTGATTTGGTTTGTCTAGGTTTGTAGCCTAGTTGGCTTGAGTAATTAAGTCCTTAGGGGTGTCTTTACACCGAATGCCCTGAGACTGTCTGGTCCGGGAGTTATTGATTGAAAGCTTGTTACGTAAGTCTTCTAGAAAGCTTAATAGACTGGACATTGCACAACCAATCAATACAATGTGTGAGAGAAAAATATATATATTTTGTCATATGAAATAACTTGAGAAGCTATATCTAATGAAGGTCTATTGCTGTCTCAAAAGTCTAGAATCAAATGGGTGAAAGATCAGTATAGGTGCACAAAATTTTTCTTTCAAAAGATAAATCAACACAGGAAGGGCAACAATATCACAGTGATTCAAGAGGCTGGGAATGATATCACTGATTCAACAGAGATCAAAAATAAGTTTGTCGAGTATTTCAAGGCTGCTTACTCTAATAATACTCCTATTAGTAGTGATCCAAAGGCAAAGTATATCAGGAATAACCTTAATGCAGAGGAAGTTTTGATGTTGGAAAAGGTTATTATAAGGGAGGAAGTTAAAAATATAGTTTTTTCTATGGGACCAGATAGAGCCCCTGGACCTGATGGCTTTTTTTGCTAGATTCTTTCAACAGTATTGGAGCATTGTGGGTGAAGAATTTACTGATGCTGTCATTTAATTCTTTGTCAACACAGAGATGGGGAGGGGGATTAATAGCACATTCATTTCTCTTATTCAAAAGAAGAAAGATGTATTAAAGGTAAGTGATTTTAGGCCTATTGTTCTGTGTAACACCTTTTATAAGGTTATTGCTAAGATTTTAGCAAACAGACTTGCTAAAGTGCTGATAAGAATTGTGGGGAAAGAACAAATAGCATTTATACAAGGAAAGAAAATACAAGACAACATCATTATGGCACATGAATTATTGAAGGGCTTAGGATCAAAACATGCTAAACCTACAGCTAGTAGCATGGAAAATTGATCTAAGGAAAGCATATGATACAATTCAGTGGAATTTTCTTCTGCAGGTGATGAAACTGTTTGGATTTGGTAGTAAATGGATTGGATGGATTTATACTTATATTACTTTAGTGTGGTTTTCAATTATTGTTAATGGTTCTCCTCAAGGATATTTTCAACCTGAGAAGGGGTTAAGAAAAGGTTGTCCCCTCTCTCCCCTTCTTTTTACTTTAGTGACAGAATATTTTTCAGGAATGATGGAATTTAAAGTAAAGAGGGGTAAGGTGTGTCGTGCTAAGGCTGCAGTTAGGGCTGGGTTACCTATATAACTCACTAATTTTTTGCTGATGATTTTTTAATGGTGGTTAAAGCTAACATGGCTACTATTATTACTTTGAATAAATCTCTGGTTTTATTTGAAAAAACTTCAGGGTTAGCAGTTAGTAAAGAGAAATCAGAAGTGTTTTTCATAAGCTCAGTTAGAAAAACAGTCCACTATTCTCAGATCTCTTGGTTGTAAGGTGGGTAAATTGCCTTTTATTTATCTTAGTTTGCCTATTTTAGATAAGATGGTGAGGAGTAGGGATTGTTCTAGTTTGGTGGAGAAAATTATTTCCATTATCAGTTTCTGGCAGAGTAGAATTATGTAGAGCTGTGATTCTCCCTATGGTTCAGTATTGGACATCTGTGTATACTTTTCCAGTTATAACTATCAGCATAATTGAGAGGAAAATGAGAAATTTTATTTGGGGACATGTTGAGGATAGAAAGAAAATACATAGTCTTAGATGGAAAAAGCTAACTGCCCCTAAAGCTGAAGGGGGATTAGGGTTTACAAGACTTGTTGACATTGACAAGGCTTCAAAATGTAGCTTAGCCTGGGATTTTTTGTTGTCAAAAGACAGACTTTGGGTGGCATGGTTTCAACAGGTGCACTTAAAGAAGGCTTCTTTCTGGAACATTGTTCCTAAGGAGTCTTCTTCATCCATTTGGAAGAGTATTGTAGCAACTAGAGAGTTTATTAAATGCAATTGCAGGTACAGGATTGGTAATGGACAGAAGATCAAGGCATTTTTGGATCCATGGTGTGAAGGAAAGTGCATGAGTGATGTTTTTAATCATAGAATACTGGGAAGTCTTAGCAGGAACAAGAACATTACTTTGAATAAGTTTATGATTGATGCACAGTAGGATGGTGATATATTGAGGAATGCTACTCAGGAAGTTGTACAGATGTTCCATGAACATATCATTTATGGGGGAGAACATTAACTCAGATGGAAGACGATATTTAGCTTCAAGGAAGCTTGGAAGATTTGTAGAAGTTCTATTACAGAGGTGAGCTAGGCTGATCTTTGTTGGAGTGGGGGGTGGCCTAAGTGGTCTACACATTCAGTGTTTGTTTCACAGAATGCTATAACACGTCATTCTTTTTCTACAACACAGAGGGATTACATTGGTTTCTAGATGTGCTTTAGACGTGTGGAAACTTTGGATCATATGTTTTGCAGTTGTGATTATACTTGGCAAGTGTGGATGAAGATATCTGATATTTGTGGATGGAATTTACAAAACGTTGATGAGATCCAACATTTGGCTATGATTTTCACTCAAAGATTTCAAGGCAAAAGTAATAAATTGGTCAGGGTTTTTTTAACTGTTGTTTTATATTTTATTTGGAAAGAAAGAAATGAGAGACTGCACAATGATAAGTGTAGTGTTCCTGGGAAATTAGCTAAGTGTATCTTGTGGGAGGTTATAGTTTTATTGGGATTCAGCTTCAAGACATTTTGTAATCTTGGTTTTCTAGCTTATTCTGTTTTTCTTTTTTGCCTTTGGCTTTCTTTGGAAGGTATTTTTTTGTAAGTGAGGGTATGCCCTTTCTTTGACATTTGTACTATATTGTTGATATATATATATATATATATATATATATATATACTCCTTTATTCAAAAAAAAAAGTTTATAGAAGTTGGGCTATGTTGAAAAAACATTACTATATAGGTGATTTGCTAGTTCACAAATTTCACAACATTGGGGATTGATTTTGCTATTATTATTATTATAAAAGTGTGTGGGAAATATTGGGTTGAGGTATGAAAATAGGGATTAAAGAGTATTGTCAGTTGATAATTTTAAAGTACTTTTATGTAGTATTTCCCTTGATTATTGTGATGATATGAGAATAAGTTGATCGAATTGTTTTGGATGTTTGTGGGTATTATCTGTTGAAACCCTCACGAGACTTCACTCGTCTACTAGGGGTAACTTATGGGTTTAAAAGGCTTGTTGCATACGCTAAATGGAATCGTGATTACCACGAAAGCAGACTTTACATTTCTTTAGTTTTATTGCTATGAGACTAGCAATATGTAAGTTTGGAAATATGTCAGGCCCTGAATGTTATACATTTTAGCCCCTTAACTTGCATATTTTATTCTCTTAGTAGTAGTTTTATTTGTGATTTTATATTATTTTATTATTTTTATTTATTTTAGATCTATAATGAAAATTTGAATCAAGACTGTAATTTCAAACTTTAAAAGAAGATATTTCTTGGACCGAACTATAATGAAGGTCCGAGCCTAATTACACTTAGAAAAGAGTTAAAGAGAATCACAAGTAATAAAATGTATCCTCAATAATAAATCTCATCTTGAAGACTTCAAGTTCATGACCAGTACAAGAACTATATAAGTTTAGCATTGCATTTCTTAATCATCCCGCTAAATAATTGTAAATAACCAAACTATCAAACACCCATTATTGGGTTACAACATTGATGTCCAACCAATTCAACCTTTCTGTTACACCAAGCTTCAATCATATTACTTATTTCCTGAATCATTGGTCTCAGACTAAGGATCTTAGAGCCATTAAGAAACTTAATGCTCATCTTCTAAGGACAGGATTACTCTTCATCTCTCTTAACCTCCACACGAAACTCATATGCACATACACTACATGCCTTCACAGAAACAACCTTCAAATTCTCAAAAACTTCTCCCACTGCATCAACCCCAACAACCCATTACCATTCAATTCGATTATATCTGATTTTTATCGAAATGGGTATCCATTCCTCGCTCTCCATACCTTCTCTTTCATGCACATCAATGGTGTTCCTATAGACACCTACGCTTTGTGTAGCTCTTTAACAGCTTCATCTGGTTCTAGAAGTGTTGGATTTGGTAAACAATTACATGCCTATGTGGAGAAATCAGGTTGGTTGGCAAGTGTGTTTGTTGGCATTGCTTTGATTGATTTATATGCGAAGTCGATACTTATCAATGATGCATCAGAGATGTTCGATGAAATTCCTGTTAAGAATACTGTGTGCGCAAATGCACTTTTAGCAGGTTTTGCTGAAGCAAAGATGTGGGATGAGGGAATTGAAGTAGTACGGAAAATGCGGGTTTTGAACTTGAAATATGATCATTTTACATTGTCAGCAGTGTTACGTGCATGTGTGCAGGGCTATCTGCAATAGAATTTGGTAAGCAGGTACATGCAAATGTGATTCGTACGGTTTCTGATGTGGGAGCTGATGTGTCTCTGCAGAGTTCAATTTGGAACCTGGGCCTGAGCATTACAGTTGTTTGGTCGATTTGCTTTGTAGGGCTGGTGAGTTGGACAAGGCGTGGAAGCTGGTGAATGAGATGCGCAATATAAAGAATGGAAGTTGCAGTGTCACAATGTGGGGTGCTCTACTTAGTGCTTGTAATGACTGGGAATATTGATTTGGGTAAATTAGCTGCACGAAGGGCACTCGAGTTGGATCCTAAGATTGTTGGGATTTACGTCTTGTTATCAAATATGTATGCTAGGTTTGGCATGTGGAATGTGATAGGGCAGTTGAGGGAGTTGATGAAAGAAAGAGGTTTAAAGAAAGACACTGGATGCAGCTGGATAGAGTTCACAAGTCGACCTAAAGATATTCAAATTTAAGACAATGGTGCAGCTGGATGGAGTTGAAAACTTGAATTATTGGGAATTGTCTCGTAAGAAGAATAGCTTTTGTTTTTCCTTTTGGTTTAAAGAAAGACACTGGATGTAGGCATTACTTGTTCACCCTATTCTTAATGAATTTGCAGGCGCTTATTTACTGACTTGTGAGAATTTATTGCTTATTGTATAGCTGAAACTATGCCATCTAATGATCAATCTTGGTTCCCATTTCCTTTAACAGGTCAGACCGAATTCTTAATTTGTTTCGACACCATTTGACCTTCATGTAGCTCTAGTCATGACCAGGGATTAAATCTTATTATCTAATTGAAAAGTTGAAGTGCAGAGTGTAGGAAAGGAAGAAGATAAATGACTAAAGGATATATTGCTATAACAATTAAGTTTATGTGTGTCACTTTCAGGACTAAGCCAAGATTTTTGTAAGTACATGGACCTTAAACTAGAACTGAATGAGACTGCAACTCTTGCTTGTCACAGTTGCTCTAAAACATAAGAGTAGAAAATCATCTCTATTCTATAATAATAGATGTCACAGTGGTAGTTCACCTATGGGGTTTTAAGTGGACTGGTTTTGTACTTCACCGCTGCATATATTGTACTCCGGTAAAACACGATTGTTTCTGTCAAGACATAGGTAAATGATGGAAGTAGGATGGTCTCAGATGCCGAACATCATTATTAATTGGAATGTCATTTCAATGAAAAGAATTTTATTGAAAAAATAATATACTTACAATACAATCAATCAATCACATATAATAGGAATACAAATACAAAGTAATATGTTAACAATCAATCTTCTTCAAAAAACACAGTTTCTTTCTGGCAATTAAGTTGGCGGCATCTCATAGCGGCACAGGGGGCAGCAATTCCTCTTCTTCAACCATTGAAGAATGCATTCTACATGATACATGTGCAAACAGGGCAAACGAGCAACGTCCATCTCAAATTCGAATTTCTCCAAACATATGGCACACATGGGTATCTCTTCTGTGCAATTCATCGAACACGTAGAGGGTGGACACAAGTGCCGAAATCTCAGTTTTTCCAAGCCCTTAACATCAACCTCCTCCATTGACTGGTACGTCTCCACTAGAACACGAACTACAATCACCGGTACGGCACCACAGGTGGTACAAACTTGACATGCCGGCATAGTTCCACAAGCACGACACCCATCCGTGCCTAACGTCCGGCGAGCGAAAGACATGATGTCATCGACCATATGGTTGTTGCTGTCATCTATGGAGATATCCATGAGAGAGACCAAACGAGATATGTATTGACGCACTATGTCTTGCACATGATCCTCCGATGACATTAGGTGCAACGTCGACGCCGCGAAATATTCTTTGGTCTCGATCTGATACCCTCCTCCGCCAGCGTTGTAAATTCGTTCATCAACGCAAAATTTGATGAGAAGCAAATTAGGGCTCGATTTCTTGCCAAGTTTTGCAGCGTCTCGATCCACCTGCCATGCGAAATGGGTTTGGATTGACATGTTAATTCAACGATCTAGGGCTTAAATTTGCAGCAATTGGGGGTGATATATAGAAAGAGAGATATTAGGGTTTCAATTTGCAGCGATTGGGGGTTATATATAGAAAGAGGGGTATTAGGGTTTCAAGTTGCAGCGATTGGGGGTGATAGAGAGAGACCTGCGTTTGCTCTTGCTTGATCGTTCCTTGAAAATAAGATTCAGTAATCCAATAATAGTTGGAGCTGGGAAGACCAGTTTAAATTTCAAATGACGGATGACCACTTCTCCCCAACGGTTCCAAGATCACAGAAGGAAGAAAAGGAAAGAAGTTTCGTGACGCAACCTTTTTGTTCTGTGTGGTTCAGATAAAAAACTGGCCTTCGTTTATAGAATTTATAGTGAACTGAGAGGCCTCTTTTGCTTGATGTTATTGCAAACCATGAAAATGAATAATCAAAGAAAGGCCTTTGTTTATAGATCTTATAGTGAACTGGCGTTTTTCAATTATTTTTTCTTTTATTATATGAGAAAAAACCTAAATGAAAAAATATATATATCCACTTCTCGCGCACATTTGTAAATATATATTGCTTTTGCTTGATGTGTTTCTGAATTACTTGAAATGCCTTTCTTTGATTATTCATTTCTTTAGATACCTTAAGTTTTAGGGTTTTTATTTCTAGGTTTGAGATGGATTCCTCAATGAATCATAATAAGCAAATAAATAAATTTGGGTATTATTCAATTTATATATATGGATTTGATATGCCTGATTGCGCAACCTAAGAAAAATTAAAATAACATGTCCGTATTTCAAGACTCTGGCTATGTTGAAAACTAGATCCAAATTTGCAATTAAAATCACTCGTTAATAAGAATTTGAGAGCGGCACTCGTTGAGAAGAATTTAAGTCACATAGAGTGAGAATCGGAGCGAGAGCGCATGCGGAGCGTAAGAACTAGAGTGTGCTCGGAACGTGAGAGCAGCACTCATTAAGTTTTTGCTGTATTATTACCTATCAAGTCTGGTGATACTAACTTTCAATTGCTACCGTCTCTAATATTGAATGGATGATTAGAGAGGCTTCGTATGGGGTTGGCTGCAAGGAGAACACACATAAAATTTTATTTGGAATATATAGGTCAATCACACAAATAAAATCAAACTTGGTTCATCCAAAATTTGGATTACGTCGATGAGATTTCTCTATGTTCAGAAAAATGGCACATAATACAAAAAGTTTAGAATGCTCTAGGATAATATAAAAACCGTAGAATATATTAAAATACCCTTCAAAAAATTCAGGTTTAAGAAATACAATATTTATTTAGTTTCACACTACCCATCGACTTTACGAAATTGGTTAGTATCAAAAATGTTTTTTTTTTTTTGTTTATATTTTATTTTGGGATTTTCTTCGAGGAAATAATAGATTTATCGGCTAAAATGTTGTATACTAAATCTTCACCTAAATGAACGTGTGGTGAAATATAAACACTCCATGGTATGAAAACAACCATTGGAAGTAAGACAGTTCATGGCTCCAAAATGTACTGTTGTGAGATTTATATGTACCATTTGCAAGTGCACAAATCCTTGCAGATAGGGATTACTTGTAAGGGTGTCGTACCCAAGGGACTTGTGCTAATGAAGTTTGTCGACAAATTTCTCAAATTCTAAATTAATTTGAAAATAGGATAACCAAATTTTGATGATTTATTCTAGATAAACAAAGTAGAAAAATGAAATAAAGAACAATGATTAAAGAAGATGTAGAAAATAGGAGAGAGAAAACTAGGAGCATGACTTCACCACTAAAGTCGCACCACCAATCAATTACATCAATTTATTGGATATATATATATATATATATATATATATATATATATATATATATATATATAACATGAATAAAGAATTAATAATGGCTACAAGCACATATTAATTCAGCTAGAAGATAATATAAATTAAAGCTAAGCATGAACTATCTTTGATTAGTATAAACTATCTACCTAACTACTTATATATATATATATATATATATATATATATATATATATATATATATAACATGAATAAAGAATTAATAATGGCTACAAGCACATATTAATTCAGCTAGAAGATAATATAAATTAAAGCTAAGCATGAACTATCTTTGATTAGTATAAACTATCTACCTAACTACTTTACTCTTGGCTGTAGTATAGTCTATCTTTTCTAGGCATAATCCATCAAATCCCTAATAATATATTCATAGAAAAACCATTGCATAACAATCTCATTCACAACTACAAGAAGTGAATGAATTGTGTTTAATCATAAGATTCAAAACCGATTTTTATTGAAAAGTCAATTAAAAATCATATAGGTTACACAATCATGCATGAATAATAATTGTTCTCCAATAAATACTAGTGGTGCTAAGCTAGGGCTACAACACAACCCTAGCAAAGCATGACTGCAATGAAATTTTTCATTGTTGAGGAAGACATCTTCACTGCCATGGATTGATACCTTCTTTCTTCTTAATGCTTCTCCTCTGATCTCAGCCTCAAGCTCCTTTGCATGATGATCTTAATTATGTTGAGAACTCCCTTTAAATAACAGAAGATTAGCCTTAAAGTTCCCTTTTTCATATAGAAGATTTATATGGAAATTCTGCCAAACAAGGGCTCCAAAATTCATACAGACTTCTAGCCTAGTTTTGACAAAGAAAATAGTTGTTTTATGAAATCCTCATGAAATACAAAATTGTAGCACTTTGAATTTCCTTTTGGCTTGCTTGAAAATTTAGCTGTTTTGACACTCGAGGAGAGAGATACAAACAGATTACCAAAACGATTTAACGACCCAAACCTGAGGGTCCAATTTGCCAACCGGGTCCTCACCCAAACCCGAGGTCATCTAAGATAGTACCGTCATATCCAAGGTCAATACATCATTACTAATCAAAATAAACAAATTCCTTTACACAATTTCCAATGAATTTAAATACATAAATGAGGACGTCATGGCCGTACATACAACTTATAACATTATAGAGATTTTTAACATCACCTAAATCCGTAAATACAAGTCATACGCCCTTTCTCCTCCGGTTCCCTGAAAATATTAAGATAAGGGGTGAGCTCAACAGCTCAGTAGGTAATGCCTAAAGCACCAGTTTTAGACTCCCTTGAGCCACGTAACATGTAAAGGAATATAAAAAGAATCGGGGTCATACAACAGGGTCCATATAACATTTTCAACTCAATAGGCAATTATCCCAATACTTAACACAATTCCACAATTTATGTGCATAATATAAAATGTGATGTACCCGTCCCAAATCTGGTCTATACCGACCCAACCCACACTTTTTGAAAATCCGCTAACTGACTTTACCAAGGCGAGATTGATAATTATCCCCGGTTCCAAATTCGGCAACCGTTAAAGGGCCTAATATCAACTTTTTCATGCCTTACACCGGGTCGCGCTCCCTGTAGGTCAAGCCAACCCCGGACTCGTGAAATCCGGTTCATTTTTAAATCATTTCCTCAAAATCCTTTACAAACACATTCCTTTAAAAAGAATCATTTCAACCTCACTTTTCCCAAACCATGCCCATGCCATGAATGGAATCATGCATGAATGAAATTGACATACATATGCTTACATATCAATTTAACCATACATACTCATCATCGTCATCATGTATATACATATAACTTCAAGATAATATTTCAACGTAAGGCGTGCTCTTTAAACACCTTTGCAACCAAGCACATATATATATATATACATACACAATCAACATCATCTAGAGCATGCTTTGCCACAAAAACACATAATTAACATTTTAAATTCCAAATTTTATCATTTTAATCATGTTCAACAAGAAATCAAGTAAACGAACTAAACTAAAGTCAAAACTTATTAGTTTAGACATCCTTACCTCAAAAGTAGCCAAAATGCATCCCCGGCCAGAAAAGTCAACGTCGGTCAACGCAGTCAATGCCGGTCAACGGAAGTCAACATCGGTCAACGATGGTGGAATGGAAAACTGTTCGGTGCAAATGTAGCCGACGAAAAGGAGATTCTACTGTTCTAAAGGCGTGTCTCCGAAATCCGACTCTAAGTGGCCCAAAACTCCCTCCGAAGCTTTAGAACTAAAAACTTCAAAAATTCGTAAAATAATCACCGCTCCTTCGAAAATTAAATCCTTTGACTATGTGATAGAGAACAACGAGAGGAACATTTTCCATCAAGGAACCAAGACCGGAAACCCGACCGATTGGCCAAAAAATAGAAGAGAAATCTGAAACTTAAAAGAAAGAAAAAAGAAAAAGAAAAATGAAAAGAAATTTGAGGGAGGGAGAAGTGGTGTGAGAGAGTGAGAGAACTGGGTCAACAGAAATGGCCTTATGGCCATTCAAAATGGAAAACATTGGTGGGGTCGCATCAGCTTTATAAATATTTCATCCCTTTTAATATATATATATATATATATATATATATATATATATATATTTCTTGAATGGGTGGTTTTATAAACAAAAGAAAATATGTATAAAAAGGAGGAATCACTCCAAACAACTAATCTAGAAGTAGATAAGCCCACTTCCAGATCAAGCAAACCGAAACAAAAAATTGCAACAATCAAGCTAATTGAATAATTCAAGCAGCTCCGAAAGAGAGAAGCTATGAAGAAGAAGGATCTCCCAAATAACTTGCTTGACTAATTGATTTGCATCTTCCTGGATACGTTGATGCAAAGATTTATTCCGAGCCTTCCAAATTATCCAAATGGTGACTGAAAACACAGTCCTAAGAATCTTAGATTTAGCGCTCTTTGTACAAGCATTAAGCAGGAACCAATCCACAATTTGATCCATACAGATGAAGTCTTGCAACGGATATTTAAACAATTCGAACAGATCCTTCCAAACCTTATTAGCCAATGGACAAGAGCAAAACAAATGAGCATTAAAATCTGCATTAGCAAAACAATTGTCACACACTGAAGGCACCTGTAAACCCCTCTTCTACAAATTCAGAAAGGAAAGATTTTTATTCAGCATAATAATATGAACAACCATAGCAGTCCGAGGTCTACAACCCTTTCAACAAAGCTTAAAGCATTTCAGCTTCTGATCCCGCAATCTGCACACTTCCCACACTGCTTTCAAAGAAAAAAACTCCATGCTGCCAAAGAATAGTGTCTTGACCAGCATATATCTGCAATCTCGAAATAAAATCTCTAGCCAAAGAAGGAAAAAACTCTGGGAAATGCCATTGATTTCCATGAACAATGGACTCAACCTTAGCTATAGAATCAAAATTTCTAAAAAACACTATCCCAAATCTCTGAGCAATCTAAAGAGAAGCACACCAAGGATCATGAAGCAAATTGAAAGACTTCCCATTGCCCACTTTAAACACAATGTGAGGCAGCAACTAATCTCGGACCTCCAAAATCTGTTTCCAAATAACTGAATCAGAACTTCTAGAATTAATTGTCCAAAAATTAGAAGAATTCAAGTATCTAGTCTGTAGCCACTTAATCTAGAGATTATCTTTCTTTTGAACAAAGTCCCAACAGATCGAAAGCTTAGAAGCAACATCAATGTCACTGATTTGACGTAGATTTTAGCCTCCTTCACATTTATATATATAATGACTAGTAACCACTTTATCACCATACCAATAATCATACAATTAGGTAAATGTGTACAAAATAATGATGTAAGAAATGTAATGGACCCGTGACACAACCCCTGTGCACAACAACCCTGGTAGCGGGCCCACTTGTTACCTCCCAGCCCAAAAAATAAAAAAAAATACCAAAATGGCAAGCATTGCATTTCCAAGAGTCCTGAACTCAAGAGAATGCCCCAACCAACTCCCAAACACACCCGACACACCCCATAGTGTCCGGTATGCAAAATAAGACAAGGATTAAAATAATCCAGAAAAATAAAAATAAAAAATTTAGAAAATGGAAAATCAGAAAAATCAGAAACATTACATTCTACCCTCCTTAAAGAGATTTCATTCTCAAAATCTACCCTCCTTAAAAAGAAGGTCTACAACCATTCTCCTTCCCGGAGAACATCACACAGAATCCCGCAAGGCTACGAGCTCACCGACCTTATTGCTTTTGACACCGGACGTCAATAGGCAATCACACACCATTACCACCAAAACGCAATGCTCACCACCCTATGAGGGTACTCATCACTCATAACATAATATACCCAACCCGTTGGATTCTATACCCAGTTCAAAACGAACATCAGTCCACTCTACACCGTCACATATCAATATGAGCAACTACCAACCGCAACATTCAGCAATCCTTACACTTAACAACCTCAAAATGACTAAACAGTGAATCTCCCAACGACTACATAATCATAAATCACTAGAACAATAAAATGACATATCCTGTACCTTGGACACGAATCCTCAAAACAAGATCTTTAATAATTAATCATCGTAACATAGCCCTTTATCGAACACTTGGTCCTACCTAACACACCTCGTCACCCAAGACAAATCATCTGAATCCACACTGTCATACCGACACAACGCACAGTACCAAGTTCTCACTATCACTAACAAGTCGAAACGATCATTGACATTTGACCCGACATCGTGCTAAAGATGGACTAATTTAGGGGAAATGGTTGGCCAGGCTATTCTCGTCATCGATCCGATCTCAACACAGACGTAGTTCCTGTCCTTAGGTCTAAACCTCAAACACAATCTCACACAGTCCACAAGACAACCATGAGATCCACTTACTATCAACACATTGCTCTACGTAACCTCAATAACTATACAATCACATAACTACTCTAAAAATCCCAATCATACTTCAATTACACAACCATAACAAGCTAAAAGCAATACGGCACTTACCATAATCATCGAACCGCATAAAGGCTCTCCGATATCTTCATAACACCCATACCATGTAAACAACTCCCTAATATCATTTTATTCAATTCTCAATTCGTCAAAACACACAATACAACTATCTCATGCCTGAGATCTCAAAACCAAAATCAATTATTCCCATTATTCCTCAATGGAACCTCACATTCGCATCTCTAGTTTCTTAGAACTCAAACAACACCAACACTTGTCCTCAACACATTGCTCGAATCAAACGTCTATAAAAATACCCAAGTACATGGCTCACATCACATTACCTAATCATCCTCGAACTTATAGTTCACAACGCATCCCCTAGCCATCACCGCTAGTACTAGACACCGGAAACACACAATCCCTATTCGGCAGCTTGTGCCTTACACGCCACCGGTCAAGACCACTTTCAGAACAAGCACTATTAAAACCCAAGTCTCCACCTCCCACCGTGGGGTAAGTCGACCAATACAACCAAACCTTTACCGGTGAACTTTAACCACATAACAAACCACACACAGGTCCGTCTATCTTCGGACGCGCACAACTCCTAAATGGAGAACAAGACTTACAACAAATGACGTCCTTGTCAACACTATAACAAACGGAAAGGTAACGAACCCCACTCTCATAAGAGGCTGACGACTCGCACCTGAATGCACTTGACACCTTGTCACACACTATTCAACAATCATCCAACCGTGGACACCCAATCTCACCTGAGATGAAATAAACTCCTTACACACAAGGAGAAGAACCAACTGCATACCTGTAAAGAACTACGAACTCAAATATAGGCGACCTCGCCACTAACGGACTGACATACAACATCAATGCCCATTGGAAATCACTTAGGGATCCAAACACCAAAACCTCGCATACATTACACCGCGCTACCCATGCTAGCCAAAACCAAACTGATCAATACTAAGACATCACATCATAACGCCTCCACTACCATCATCCTCGAATGACAACTTGAACTCAAGTTCCATCAACTCAATAGACCATCGCCAAACGATCTCTCCTCAAGCATCCCTAGGATGGCACCATCACAACAAGAAAGTATGCCTCACTCTCGATACTCCCTACAGCAACCACTACTTGCCGCCATAAAATAATCTTTATACGGCAATGCCATGCCGACAAATCCCAAAAGGAAAAAAAAAAAAACTTGAGCACAAAACCAGAATACTCAACACCCAACTGTCTCTTCAAAACTGTCTACAACACAATTAGTCTCTAACACTTAACCAGTTACTCAAACCACACTTTTCAAAGCAATCTACGTACCCCGTCAAAATAACTTCACGCTCTAGGTTCAACATCAATACCTCTCCTCTTCACCGTTCCTCAGAACTCACTTGGCCCAACAAAAGTCAATTGCTGCTACCTGCTATACCTACGAGATCACCCTCATCCCAAATCACTCCAAACAACAATCTATTCCTTTGGATCCTCAACAATGAGTACCATTTCCTCATACTCCAGATACAATTTGAATTGCAACCCCAGTCCACAACTCTCAATTTCCAAAACACAATCCATTTGGTAACACAGTACGCATCATCTATCACTTCATCCGCAACCAATCTAGCACTTCAATGACCCCATACTATTTGCCTTATCGTGCAATCCTGCACTACACAGCTAAAACTGAATACTATACCCCACCTCGAGACTCTCTCAACAACCGTGACAACCTATAACCCCGCTCATCCACCTAGCCATGCAATCAACTCACCGAGAGTCAATTACTCACAACACGATCCTGTAGCTATCCGAAATGGGGCTCACTCCTCGACAAACCAGTCTCTAAAACACACTCTTACAAAACCACGAAATGATTCACCCCCAACAGTCGGTCACCTGGCACTAGCATGACTCCGGTCTATGCCTACGTCATCCTAGACTTACAAAGTCCAACAAGTCCCCACAACAACCAAAACCAACACGCTACCTTAGACCGTACCAGAATACCTGAAATACACGTCTATAACCAATAGACTACACTCGTGATTCCAGCAACCTCTGTCACACCCACCACAAACCAGTTCAAAAAGAATCTCCGCACCAAACCATGACCCAAGTCACAAACACTATCCCCTAAAGGTAATACCTTTCTCCCACGAAACCCTCACTCCGGACACCTGACCTTTCCGGTCACAAAACCCATGCACTAACACATGAAACTTATACGTCTCACCCTGGACACCGCACTGTGCCATAAGCAATCGTTCAAAAGTCGTGCCCCAAGCACTACACTATGAAAATAATAGAAGGATCAAGATAACCGCGCATCGAATAGCTCAATCCAAGAGCTAGAAATCCTAGCCATTCATTCAATAAGAACTGACACCTAAACAACCCTGGAGCAATCGAGCTCCTCGCCTATTCAGGTCAAAACTCACACAATTATCTATGCCACAATGAGTACTCTACTTTACTAGTAACCATCCTGTGCTCGACCACATACTCTTATACATGCATACATATGTATATAATAACCGGAACATATACCATGAAACGACCGTGTCCTATCTCATCAACTTAAACAACGAATCTATTAAATCATTATGTGAAAATAAACATCCCATTCATCATTGTCCATCACATTACCATGCACAGCATACTTGTCATAACCCATACTCACTACTTGCCATCTTAACACAATTAACATGCTTTCAAATCACATATACACTTCATTTACATATACTAGCATTTAAACACATAAACACTTTGCAAATAGGCATGCCTTCAAAACCGTAAACATATAAGTAGCAAGTAAGCATATTTCATAAAACAGTAAGCACATAAACACAAACACATAATCAACGCAGATCAACCTTCTACCCCTCTAGGCAAGCCATTACCCGTCGTCCAAAAGGTATTCAAACCGAAGGCTCTGCTACCAAATTTGTAACGACCCAAACCCAAGGGTCCGATTCGCCAACCAAGTCCTTACCCGAACCCGCGGTCATCTAAGACAGTACTGTCATATCTAAGGTTAATACATCATTACTAATCAAAATAACCAAATTCCTTTACACAATTTCTAATGAATTTAAATACATAAACGAGGCCGCCATAGCCGTACATACAACCTTATAACATTATAGAGATTTTTAGCGTTGCCTAAATCCGTGAATACAAGTCATACGCTCTTTCTCCTCCGGTCCCCTAAAAATATTAAGATAAGGGTTGAGCTCAACAACTCAGAAGGTAATGCCTAAAACACCAGTTTTGGACTCCTTTGAGCCATGTAATAAGTAAAGGAATCGGGGTCATACAATGGGGTCTATACAACATTTTCAACTCAATAGGCAACAATCCCAATACTTAACTTAATTCCATAATTTATATGCATGATATGAAATGTGATGTACCCGTCCCAAATCTGGTCTATACCGACCCAACCCACACTTTTTGAAAATTCGCTAACTGACTTTACCGAGGCGAGATTGATAACTATCCCCAGTTCCAAATCCGGCAACCGTTGAAGAGCCTAGTATCGACTTTTTCATGCCCTACACCAGGCCGCGCTCCCTCTAGGTCAAGTTAGCCCCGGACTCTCGATATTCGATTCATTTCTAATTCCTTTCCTCACAATCCGTTCCAAACACATTCCTTTAAAAATAATCATTTCAACCTCACTTTTCCCAAACCACGCCCATGCCATGAATGGAATCATGCATGAATGAAATTGATATACACATGCTTACATTTATCAATTTAGCCATACATACTGGTGTGCCGCCACACCAACGTCTAAAAATGTGCTACGAGTGTGAATGTGCAATGTGGCTAAGTTTTAAATTTATAAATGGCAATACTTCCTCTAACTAAAAATATAGCTAGGGTGAGCAGGGATCGTCCCAACGGATTATAGGCGTATTTGCAATGGAAACAATATATAGGGTTAATAGGTCGAGTGATCAGAATGAGGCTTGTTTGGTTGATTAAACCACAATGCAATTGAAATTAAAGTAAGTAAAAGGTAACAATTTAGAAAGTATGGAAAAAGATATAGAGGAGAGGACTTGGGGTACTAGAGCTCACCACTAATCTTGACTTCACTAGACACTAGTAATTGTATTTCAATAGGGAAATTGAATTGTAACTTGTGTGTGTGTGTGTCATTAATTGAAACTATGCATGGATGGCAAATAAGTATAGATTGTCTACCTAATTCAAATGGAAAGCACAACCCATCAAATGGGACCAAAATCTATTTAATGAAACCACAATTTATGCACACACAACTATCTAGAAACATACACCCTTTACATTCATAAGTATAGAACACCAAGGAACAAGAAAAAATTGTCCAACTATCTATGAGTCTAAAGTAACTACACTAAAGATATGGAAATTAAACCAAGTAAGCCAAAGGTGTGGCACAATCCATTAAGAAACAAATGTGGACCATCAAATAAATTACAAGAGTGTTTAATTAAGCACTATGTTTTGATCATCACTAGATTAACTTCATCTATACACATAGACATGCATAAATTCCATTAAATCTAGAGAAAAGGACATGAATTATCCATTCTAGCACACATAGACATATGATTAGAAATAGATAATCAATTGAAAGCAGTAATCCATACACATCAAGTAGAAACCACAAGATATATATATAAATCCAAGATCAAAACATTTATTACAAGTAAATCCCCAAAAATATACAAAGCACTAGGTCTAGGAAGCAAACTTAGGGGCTACTTTATCCCCAAGTAGATGTCTAGCCACTCATTGAAGTAGTCATCCAACCCTCAAGGGTTATCTCCATGGTAAGAATGACCTCCTCCTTGATAGAAACCCTAGAAGAATGGAAGAACTCCCCAAATGTGTAAAAGCTCTCTCTAATCTCTAGCCTCCTCTCCAAGATATGTGATATGATATATGTAAGTTATGATAGATATCAAGATATGATGTAAAAATGGCTCAAAATCCTTATATAGGTAGCTCAAGTATCATACCCAATGGTCTGGACCTGTGCACCAGGGCCTTTGCAATGATTACACCACGAGCAATCTTTTAATGAGCTGGACTCTATTTTAATTTGGACTTGAGGAGGTTCGATCGATCGAACTTAGGTGAGATCCATCGAATGCTGCAGAGATCGATCATCCTTGGTGGCGCTTTTTTGAATAAAGACAAATCTCTGAGATATTTTGGGATATTTTGGGAAAGGGACAAAAGTGGTAGGTGGGGTGGTAGGTGTGGATAAGATTGAATAATTTCGATCGATCGGAAAAAAGTTTGATCGATCGAACATGGTGGAATCTTTTGGATAAGGACAAAGGCTTGGATCGCTCTTGAAGTTTCCCAATTGATCAGTTCTAGATCGATCGAAGAATTGTTGAGATCAATCGAACTTGCTGCTTTTCCACCATTTTGCTTCCACTTTGCTCCTTTCTTCCATTCATCTTGAGATAACTTCTTGAATGCTCTTATTTGGCTGAATTAACTTATTTTTGGGATAAGTGCCTGAAAGGGCAATAACATGAAATTAGTCTAGGACGGGAAAATAAAATAAATAAAGGTCCTAGAATACTCAAGCTTAAGGGGTTTAAATATGTACTTTTCAGCGCTCATCACACCTCCAAACTTAAATATTGCTA
Source organism: Cornus florida (assembly GCF_030987335.1). Taxonomy (NCBI): domain Eukaryota; kingdom Viridiplantae; phylum Streptophyta; class Magnoliopsida; order Cornales; family Cornaceae; genus Cornus; species Cornus florida. Next base: position 72,085,420 of record NW_026775573.1, on the reverse strand, counting down.
GTCCCTAGCAATTAACTACAAAGTAAAGGAATGAAATGAATGATTATACAACTATGAACTAGAAAGCAATAAATAGATAATGCCACTTTCGTAGGGAACACGATTACATTTAGCACATGCAACAAGCCTTTTAAACCCCTAGGTTACCCCTAGTAGATGAGTGAAGGCTCATGAGGGTTTCTAGAAATGATACCCATAAACATTAAGCTCATTCTCATAAAAGAGGCACCAATATTGCAAATAAGCATTAGGAGAAAACTACCTTAAGTATGCAATTTTTCAACCATTTCCAAGCAATTTCCCAAAATTTTAACATCAAATAAGCAACTATGCTCCTCCACACATTAAGAAAATGATTATGTAAATCAAAACAACTCTAAAATCCTTTTTGAGTGGACCGGTATCAAATATGTTGCTATCTAAGCCAACTAAAGAAATGATCACATCCTTACCCTCAAACTAGCACATAAATCTAGTCCCGATTATTAAGACAAAGAGTGGACCTTTTATTAAAGCTTTATTGATCTAGGTGCGCTTATTCTTGTCACTCATTTTTTTTTTTTTTTTTTTTTTTTTTTTTTTAACTATTATCCTCAAGGATCAAAGATGGAAGCATAGTGCAGTGTGTTAATCTATTAAGCTTTTTAGCGATCCATGAGGTCGAGCGTTAGGTCAAGGACTCCCAAATCGGACGGTTTTAGGGCATTAGGCGTTAAAACACCCCTAAGGACTTACAAGCTCAAATCAACTAGGCTACAAATCAAAACAATCTCCATCTAATCATTTCCCACTTCTCAACTTTTGGGAGAAGTCCTCACTTTTTTATTACTTTTGCAACTTTTCTTTTTCTTTTTCTTTTCTTCTTTTTTTTTATTTTTTTATTTTTTTTATTTTTAACACAAGTTCAATTATTAACCTAGAGTTTGGGCCCTACACCTTTCGGTACGAGAATTCAGTGCTTGATGAGGCTAGAATCCCGGCTACTCAATGAAAAGGGTTTGTTATCCACCTTTATCAAGAATGAAAGCTTTCAATGCACTACTAGCCCAATTGGGATATAACCAATTCAATAATCAACAAAGCATGTACCCCACAAATGAATGCTAGTGTGTGCTTATGCTAGTGTAGAATTCTATAATGAATCTTAAAACAATCACAAAATCAGGATGATATGAACCACAAATGCAAGCAAGATATCAATTTTTCGAAAAATTTACTCCTAAATGGTATCCATAAGGCATACAAGGAGTATTGGACTCTCAAGTCAAGTAATTTTTAAATTTTAAATAATATAGTCCTTAAAAGATCAAAATCATAGGTAGCATGGACTAATCATAGAAAATCCCTCAAATACACAAGTCATGCTTAAAATTTTGAATTGAAAGCAAACACTGCAATTAACACCCATTACCCCTAAACTTAAACGGCATAATGTTCTCAATGTGCAAAGAGAACAAAAGGAAAGAGTATACCAGTACAACTAAGGCAAAGAATGGTCGGGATACAAATATCCAAAGTGAGTGGTATAAACCCCCCCAAACTTAGAATAGACTGCGGTCCTGAAAAGATGGCACTTGGATAAAACTCATCAGATAACAAAGGGATAATAACAGTGCACATTGGACATGCAAGTGTAAATGGGATAGTAAATGAAATAAAAAGAGAAGAATAAGAGTGATCCTGAAAAAATTTAGGCAGCACTCTCTCTCACTGAAGTCACTGGGATGTACCTGATAAATGAAGTCAATCACAGATAAAATTATCAATATAAGATCCAGACATCTAAAAATATCATGCATAAAAAAAGAGAAATAATGTACAGCACATCATAGTATCAGGGCTAACGGCCGCAAAAATATCATAATAGTAGCAATGTAACAGTAATGTATCACAGATATATAAAATGATGAGAGGGAAGAGATAGAGAGATCAGGCAGAGGAGGTCGGGCGAGGCGGGTGTGATCCCTGGATATCTCTGGATAAATCCTGCAGCGCAGCCATGACGTCTGAGCAGAGAGATGCCACATCAATGCTGAGGGAGGCCACGTCTGACCGAAGAGAGACAACTGCATCCTCCAAGGTCTGTATACGCTTTCTTAGGCCAGGTGTCTGTGCTGGAGCATCAGGGATAACTGGATCATGAACTGGAGATATATCCTGACCCTGCTCCTGAGAATGCAATAGTGACCCTGCTGGAGAGTGATGTGGTGACTCTGCTGGAGGCTCTCGCTCCAAATCAATATCCATATGCACGTCTACAGCCGCTAGTGGGTTTGCTGGATCATCTGCTGCTGCCTCTTCCTTTGCAGCCTCCTCAGCTGCCAAGACAGCCTCCTGCTCTAAGCTCTTGATAAGAGCATTATAGCTCTTGTTCCAATCCTTCTTGCCATAATGGCAAGCCCCCGTCTCTATACGCTCCTGTGGATGGAAAGGGTAGTGTTGGTCCCGGAGGATCTGTATAATAAGATGTCTAAAGGGGAGAAAGGTGGCTCGCTTAGGCTTGGCCTGACTGATGAAGCTCGCATATAATCTCATCATAACACTCCAGATGAGTGCAGGAACGAAGAACCAATGCCCGGTATAGAAAATATAAAGGGCTGCAAGAAAGTCTGAGCGCCTCTGGATCTTATGGCCCATCATAAACACATTTCAGAATAATACCAAATAAAAAAACCAAAGGTCATCGGGCAGATAAGTCCGGCTGGCAAAAGTCTCGCCATCTGTGTAGTGGCCGGTCAGAGCAACGGCCATGTCTGCATCAGAAGGCCTCCGCAGAATAGGATACTAAAAGTTGAGAGGGCAGATATGCGAGCATCGTGAGGATATGGCCAGTGACTCAACAATGATGCTAATGGGGTGGCCATCAATAGTGGTCCGCAGCTCCGATAGGTTACTCGGGGCCGGTCAGAGGTTCTGGAAGAACACTCGGATGAGCCTCGAGTAAACAAGGTAGGTAACTGGAGCGAAAATAACAGATATGCCCCGCCGATCAATGTCATCAAATGCCGCCCGGGTCAGAACTGACAGGGAAAAGAAGGCAATGTCCAATACCGACTCATGCGCCACCTGAATGTGTCTATATCTCCTGTTAGGCCTGTCTTGGATCTGGCCTGGCAATGCTGGTGGTGGTGGGTGCTCATCCTCATCTAAGAGGATGATGCAGAAGCCGAAGACTGTAGTCTGGTGTCGGCTGAGGAGGACTGAGCTATAGTTGGCTCTGGAGCTAGGTCCTGAATATAAGAAGGTCCCCCCTGCTCCTCTGGCTCCTCCACATGCTGTAGAACTCGGCGGACATACTACCGGTTGGTAACTGTCTTTACCCTAACCATGGCCTGCAAAAAGAAAAGAAACACTTGCAATAAAAGTCAGTAACAGATAATTGAAGCATAGTATATAAAAACATATATGTCAAGTAAGATAGACAACTCAGAATAGAGTACATGAATCTATGCAAGTGATAACGCAGCCAAATAAACAGTAATTAAGTGAAACATGTTAAACAGTATAAGTATGGAATGCATCCAACGTGGAAAACATAGACATTGGGCATAAATAAGATAGCATAGAACACAAAAGATGGTGTGTGAGGTGTATATGCAAATCTGTGATGTTCGATCGATCAGGAAAATATGAGATCGATTCAACTTGGATTGATCAGGACTAAGTGAGATCGATCTTTCTCTGATCGATTAAAGAAAGATTCGATTGATCGAACTGCTGTGAGAAATTTGAAAAGTCACAGATCTATGACGTGGATGACACGGGGGCCTCCCGAGCAAACTCATGGGCCTTCTCACACATTAACAACATAATAATGGTCACTTATCTTAGCACGTGACCCCCAAAATCGAAATTGAAATCAAATATATATACAAATATATACATATATATACACATGCTTGAAAATGTCAAAAACGGCAACAAATCTATCATGAAAGCTCAGATCTAGCATGGAAAGCACGAAAAACACAAGATTGAAGCTCGAAATTTAAAATAAAACTCAAACTTACCTAATCCGAGAAGAAAAGTGAAAATGAGGGAGAGATGATGAGATCTGAAGCGAATAAGAAAGATTCAAAGCTCTGGAAGCTCGCTAGAGGTTCACCGAAGGTTGGGAAGAAGGTTGTAGCGACGGGAGAGAAGCTAGGGTCTTGGATCAATCTTTGAATCAATCCAAATGACCCTTGGCTTCTATTTTTAAAAACTGCCTCCGACATATTCGATCGATCACTAAGAAATCAAATCGATCGAACGTAAATAGATCTTGAAGGAATACAGATCGATCTAAGCTTCAAAACAACACAGTATTTTTGAAATTTTTGAGTTTTTTTTTTTTTTTTTTTTGAAAATTAAAATTATTTTTGGATTTTTTGGAAAAATAAAATAAAATAAAAATCTTTTTGGAATTTTTTGAAAATATTTTTAAAATAAAAATAAAATAAAATAAAGGAAAAATATTTTTGTATTTTTGAAAAATTTCTTAAAAATAAAAATATTTTTGAAATTTTTGAGAATAAAATAAATAAAATTATTTTTAGATTTTAGTTATATTAAATTCAAAAGGGTAGTCAAAGTCAAAGTCAACAAAGGAACATAGATCGATCTGAAAGATACTTCGATCTATTGAATAGGTAAAAACCTGCAGACAAGCTCGAACGATGCATAGAGAGCTGATTTTCATGGGTTCGAAAAGTTTTCTAAGTGTTGGAATTGAAGATCAATCCAGGAAGAAGCTGGTTCAATCTTGGAATTTCAGATCGATCAAAAAATAACTTCGCACGATACATAGGGAGCTGATTTATGCAGGAAATCTTCACATGATGGAACAGAAAGGTGATTGGATGCAGGAATGGAGGTTCGATCGATCGAACCTCTTTTGAGATCGATCGAACAGGCATAAAATGCCTAATTTGAAAATGAAAGTGCATGCAACCTCAATTACAGTTCCTAGCCATGTGTATGAACCCAAAATATATTTAGATGACACAAGAAATGAAAGGTAAAATAGAAATGAGGGAGGAATAAAGTTGTAAGCCCTACGAAGTATTGCTAGTCTTTAACGTCTCTAGCAAGACGTTGGACTCTTTCAGCCCGGATTAAATATCTTGTTATGCATCCCCTCCTTGACAGGGTAAATGGATTTTTGAATCCCTCCCAACAAATAGTTCTTTAAAGAACTTGTTGGATTTGGATCAAAAGGAATTGACGGTCTTTCGTCAAAGTAACTCTTGGGCTTCCATGCCCTTTCAACACAAGGTTTCAAAACAACATTTTTTGAATTCAAGTTTGAAGATAGACTTTTTTTATCATATTCATTATCAAGACATTTTTCCACAACACACACTTCTTTATGTTTGTCCATCGAATTTGGGGTTGGATTAAAAATGTTCAAATTCACTTTCATGTGGCCAAATGAGATTTTCATTATCCCCGTCCTACAATTAATATTGGCATTTAAAGTTGCCAAGAAAGGACGGGCGAGGATAACTAGAATTTGGCTTTTAGGATTTGGAACCTGTTCCATGTCAATGACAACAAAATCAACCGGGAAGAAGAACTTATCAATCTTAATCAAAATATCCTCAATGATACCCCGGGGCTTTTAGATGGATCGGTCGACAAGTTGCAAAACCACCGAAGTCGGTTTTAGGTCTCCTAAGCCCAATTTAACATATACCGAGTATGGAAGAAGGTTAACACTTGCTCCTAAGTCTAGAAGAGCCCGATTAATGACATGGTCACCAATAATGCAAAAGGTAATAGGTGAACCAGGGTCCTTATATTTTAGAAGAGTGTTATGTTGCAAGATGGAGCTCACTTGCTCGATTAAGACCACTTTCCTTGGTGCTTGACTCTTGTTCTTCCTCTTTTGGGTGCAAAAATATTTTAAGAACTTAGCATAAGCTGGAATTTGCTTAATTGCATCCAAAAGTGGAAGAGTAATCTTCACTTGCCTAAACACTTCAATAATTTCATTGGTCTTTGTCTTTTGTTTTTTAAGATAAATAGACCCTTTCAAGGCGTCCGAAAATGGAGCCTTTGGCTCAAAAACTTTCTCAAAATCTTTCTTTGAAGAATCTTTAACCTAAGACTTTTTCAAATCATTATTCAATTCATCTTTCACATCATTATTCACAACTTTCTCAATAAGATGGCCATGCACATGCAATGAAGGAGGAATAAAATGTGAAACGGGACGGGTGTCAACTTTGGTTGTACCAGTTCACTCTCTTCATTGGACATACCTACTTGGTTGTCAATAATCTTTTCACTTCTCAAGGTTGTCACCGCATTGACATTTTCAATGGTGGGACCTTCCAATGAGGAATGAGTCTCCACAACACATTATTGCTTTGGTGGTGCATTAAAAGGCATCTCCGCTTTCTCTGTAGCATTCAAAGTACTAGTTGTTCGTCGTCCTAGCTTCAGAGTGTGCATTAAGGCGAGGGCCAAGTTTTACATTTATAAAAGCCACTACTACCTTCACTAAAAATATAGTTAGGGTGAGTAGGGATCGTCCCAAGGGATTGGAGTTGAATTTGGTTATGGAATCACTATTAGGGTTAATAGGTCGAGTGATCAAACAAATAATTGGTTGGTTGATTAAACTAGAGAGCAAATTAAACTAAATAATTAAATGCAATAAAGAGAAAGTAAGAGAGAGAGATCTTGGGGTTTAGAGGTCACCACCAAACAATACTTTTCTACACCCTTAACAAGTGACTAATGAAGGAAATGTGTGTTGCAATATTGATGTGTGTGTGTATTTGGTTGATTCAATTAGCAAGGTGACCAATTAAGTATATATTGTCTAAGCAACATGTGAAAAGCACAATATATCTAACAATTAAGTATATATTGTCTAAATAATATGTGAAAAGCACAATATATCTAGTAAGTCATTAAACATTTCATTAAGCTCACAAGCCAAATACACCACAAGGTTAGAGACATATGCTACTTGCATTCAAAAGTATGGAACATCAAACAACAAGCATGGATTGTCCTCCCATCAAACAACTATGTTGCCACTACACTACAATTAAGCTAATGACATGAAATTAAACTAATTAAGCTAAGGAAGAGGCACAATCCATCAAGAAATGAGCATGAACCATCAAGAAAATTACAAGAGCATTCCATTAAGCACTATGTTTTGACAATCTCTAGATATATGGCATTAATACACATAGACATGCATCAATAACACAAGAAATAGAGACAAGCACATGAACATCTATTCTAGCATACATAGACATATGGATAGAATGAAATGATCAATTGGAAGCATTAAACCACATAAATCATTGAATAAACAAGATCTATATATATAAAAGTGCCAAAACATGTATTACAACACTAGTCCCTCAATAATACACAAAATTAAGATGTAGAAAGCATGCTTGGGGCTAACTCTAGCCCCAAGAGGATGTCTAGCCACTCATGGTAGTGCTTCTCCAACCCTCAAGGGCAAACTCCGTGGAAGTAATCTACTCCTTGGTTGATGAAGAGCTCCCAAGCTTGTGTCTCTAGCCTCCTCCTCCTTTCTTCCTCCTAAAGAATAGCCTCTAATGATTCTTGGTGTCTCCCCTAGTTTCCCCTCAAAAACTGTATCATATTCTATATATAGGTAGGTTAAGTGACACACAAAATGAGCTGGGGTCGTGTACAAAATATTCCCCAATGATTGGATAAGGACAGCTTTCATTGGGCTAGAAATTTAACTTTTTCACACTGGAGGAAGTTCGATTGATCAAACCTTGGACTTGGATCGATCGAACATGCCTGAGATCTATCGAACTAAAGTTGGATCGATCCTTAATGTCGGCGCTTTTGGGATAAAAACAAATCTGAGATATTTCGAAGATATTTTTGGGAAAAGGACAAAAATGGTTGGTATGGTGGTACAACTAGATAAGATCAATCATTTAGATAAGGATAAGGTAGTTCGATCGATCGAAGAATGATGTTAGATCAATCGAACTTTTGAGATTTCTGAAAATGTCATTATGGCTCTGATTCATCTTGAAGTGCTAAGATCGATCATGTTGGATCGATCGAACCTTGATCTGAGATCGATCGAAGATGTTGATTTCCACCTTTTTCTTCCTTTTGCTTCCACTTGGCTCCTTTCTTTGATTCATCCCAGAATTGCTTCATTTCTGCTCTTATTTGGCTGAGTTAGCTTATTTTCGGGATAAGTGCCTGAAAATAAAAATAATACGAATTCAATCTAAAACTTGCTTTAGCTATCCTTGTGGAAACCAGGGTTAAGGAAGGTAAATCTCTCAGAATTCAGAAGAAGATTTGTTCTCATTGGACTTGGTTAGCTAACTACAAGTCTCATTTTTTGGGAAAGATTTGGGTAGGATGGAATACTACTATTTTTTATGTCATTTTAATTCAAGAAAATGCACAATCTATGTTGCTAAAATTAAAACATTTGCAATCCGGGTCAAGTGTGTATGTCACTGCTGTGTATGCTGCTAATAGAGTTAGGGATAGAAGGGAGTTGTGGAAGGCTTTAAAGGATCAAGCTTCAGTTATTGATGGTCCTTGGATAGCCTTGGGTGATTGGAATATAGTCAGATATAACTTAGAGAAGAAGGGAGGGTTACGAATTCCTCAAACAAGATTGGAAGAATTTAACAATGTTATTTATGACCTCAAGATGGATGACATCCCTATCAATAATAGGGATTGGTCCTGGTGCAATAAGCAGAATTTGAACTCTAGAATCAATGCTAAACTAGACAGAATGTTGATAAATGATATGTGGCTTCAATAGTTTACTGACTCAAAGGCTTATTTTACTCCAGCTTCCTTATCTGATCATTATGGTATGGTTATCAATTGGCACTTCAATTGTTCAGCAGGACCCAAACCTTTTAAATTCCTAAAAATCTGGTGTATGAAAGAAGATGTGAGAAAAATTGTGGAACAGGCTTGGGTGACTGATGGGGTAGGTAATCCATTTCACTTACTTCAGCAGAAATTAAGGTCTGTAAACAAAGCAGTTAAAGAATGGAACCAAAAGTTAGGAAGTGTTCCAGATCAAGTCAAAGAAGCAAGGGACAATTTACATAAAATTCAGATGGAAATGGTTTTTTAATCTGATAATCAAGTCAGTATAAATTCAGAAAGGGAAGCTGCTAGTCATTTACATCATGTTCTTGATATTGAAGAGATTATGTGGGCTCAGAAATCAAGGGTTAAATGGATTAAGGAAAGGGATAGGTGTACAACTTATTTCCATAATATTGTCAAACAAAGAAGGGGGCAAAATGTTATTACTCAGCTTGAGAATGTGAATGGAGAACTTTCTTCAGATCCTAATACCATTAAAGAGTGGTTGATTCAATTCTATTCTGATCTTTATAAATACAAAGGGGGTATATCGCAAGAGGATACGCCAGCTAGGTAAAGCTTAAATCAAGAAGATTGTTGTGTTCTGGATGGTTGTATCTCTGCTGAGGAAATAAAAGGAGTGGTTATGGGTTTTCATCCAGACAAATCTCTTGGTCCAGATGGTTATCCATCTAGGTTCTTTCAAAATTATTGGAGTGTTGTTGGTTCAGATATGATAAAAGCTGTTATGTTCTTCTTCAATACTAGCAAATTTCCTCAAGGTATTAACTCTACTTTTCTCACTTTGATTCCTAAGCTGAATCATGGGGATAAAATCACAAACTATAGACCTATTACTTTATGTAATTTGGTCTATAAGATTATTTCCAAGATTCTCGCCAATAAATTGAGTCTTGTGCTTCCTAATTTGATCCGTCCAGAGCAGGTGGTTTTCATTAAGAATAGGAGATTACTTAATAACATTTTACTAGTTTCTGATTTGGTCAAGGATTTTGGAAAGAAATATGGGGAACCTAATATGACTTTGAAAGTTGATTTGAAGAAGGCTTATGATTCGGTAGAGTGGGGTTTTATTTTAAGCAGACTGAAGGCTCATGGGTTTAGTGATCAATGGATTACTTGGATTAAAGCATGTATTTCTACTCCCAAATTCTCTGTTTTGTGCAATGGTGTGCCTGCAGGGTACTTTTCTGCTGCCAGAGGGATTCGACAAGGCTGTCCGTTATCTCCTTTGCTCTTTGCCTTTGTTACTGAATATTTTAGTACTATTATGAATCAGTACATTGAAAGTGGGAGGATCAAATTGTGTAAATCAGTGGTCCATTCTGGGCTGCAAATTTCTCATGTGTTCTATGCTGATGATTTGTTATTGGTGGTCAAGGCTGAGGCAACAACAGCAAAAGCTATTGATGAAGTTTTTAGAAAATTCAAGGACGTTTCTGGTTTACAAGTTAATAAAGAGAAGAGTTCTGTTATTTTTTCATATTCAGTGAGATACAAGAGAAGGTTGGCATCAATTCTTCATTTTCAGATTGAACAATTCCCTTTCAAATATCTTGGGTTAGCTTTGTCCAATTATAAGTTAAGGGCTGGAGATTTCAGTAGCTTATTGGATAAAGTCAATGATAGATTAAGTCACTGGAATACTATCAATCTCTCTTTGGCTGGAAGAGTTGAATTGATAAAATCAATTTTGTATTCTTATTTGTATCATTGGCTGTTTGGCTTCAAAATTCCTTGGGGGATCAAAAATCAGCTGGAGAAGAAGTTTAAGCAGTTCCTATGGAGTGGCAAACAAGATTTAAAGAAACTTTCTAAATTAAAATGGAGTTCAGTAACTGTTCATGTGGCTGAAGGGGGCTTCAATATTAGAAAAATCAAAGACATTGATTTGGCTACAAAAATTACTTTGTGCTGGGATTTCTTGCAGAAAAAGGACAAACTTTGGATACAATGGCTTCAGGCCATTTATTTAAAAAGGTCTTCCTTTTGGAATGTGATTGGAAAGGTTAGGGATTCACCCATTTGGAAACAAATGCTTGAAGTTAGACAGACTTTATTGGATAATATTGATTTCAAGGTTGGAAATGGTTTAAACTTTAAATTATTAACAGATCCTTGGTGTGATAATCAAACTTTGATCTAAAAATTTGGTGCTAATATGTTCATACATATAAATAGAGCAGAGACTGTTGCTGTTTATATTGCAGATGGAAGTTGGTGTCTTCCTACTTATGTTCCTGATGAAGTGAGGGCTGCAATTTACAGAATTCCCTTGAGAACTGGTAGTGATTTAATAGTTTGGAGACATGGTGGTTTTTCACTAAAATCTGTATGGAATGTGTGTCGAGTCAAAAAACAAAAGGTCAAATGGAGTAGACTATGTTGGAATGGTTGTAGATCAAGAGTTTCAGTGGGCGTAAACATTATATTACAGAATAAAAATTTCTCATTCGTGAATTTACAGAAGAGAGGGATTACTTTAGCAGCTATTTGTCATAACTGCTATGAAAATGTTGACACCAATGATCATTTATTTTGTAATTGTGCGTATGCTAAAGAAATTTGGAGCAATTTGTTTGACTTGTTACACCTGCAGGGGCTGCGGGCTAGTTCATTCAGTGAGATTGTAGACTGGTTTATGGTGCAAACTGGTGCACACAACACTAAGGCTAAGTATCTCTGTGCAATATTTGTTGTCACTATATGGAAGATTTGGTTGATGAGAAATTTCGTCTGTTATAATGGAGTTAAAGATGATGCTGCCTATGTAGTTCAATCCATTATTTGGGATGTGATTGCATATCTCAATATTTCATTACAGGATTTGTTAATTGTGTTTGCACTTTAATGTCCTTGAGGCTGTTTGGTGATTATTAGAAAGGGAATGTCCTAGTTCTGTTTTGCTGGGGTCTTGCTTGAGTGTGTTGCTTCCAAGGTCCTGCATGGAGTCTGCTTCATCTTCAATTGGCTGCGGTTTTGAATTATGTAATCAGAATGTTTTTTCTGATTTATGTAAGTTACTCAGTTTTTGGTAGGTTTATTTTTGAAAATGGATTTTTTCCATTTCTTGGTTGTTTTGGAGGATTTTCCCTCTACTTGTAATTGTACTATTTCCGATCTATGAAAAAAAAAAAAAAAAATCTAAACCGGTAAAGTAAGATAGATAAAAGTACTTAAATGCCTAAGCTTAAGGGGTTTAAATACGCACTTTTCAGCGCTCATCACACCCCCAAACTTAAATATTGCTAGTCCCTAGCAATGAACTACAAAGTAAAGAAATATTGCTACCCCCAAACTTCTTCTTTTTTTATTATTTTTATTTTATTGATTCAATTATTAACCTAGAGTTTGGGCCCTCCACCTTTCGGCGTGAGAAATTCAGTGCTTGATAGGGTTAGAATCCCAGCTACTTAGTGAAAAGGGGTTGTTATCTACCTTTATCAAGAATGAAAGCTTTCAATGCACTACTAGCCCAATTGGGATATAACCAATTCAATAATCAACAAAGCATGTACCCCACAAATGAATGTTAGTGTGCGCCTGTGCTAGTGTAAAATCCTAGAGTGAATCTCAAAACAATCACAAAATCAAGATGATGTGGACCACAAGTGCAAGCAAGATATCAATCTTTCGAAAAATTTACTCCTAAATGGCATCCATAAGGCATACAAGGAGTATTGGACTCTCAAGTCAAGCAATTTTTAAATTTTAAGCAATATAGTCCTCAAAAGATCAAAATCTTAGCTAGATATGGACCAATCATAGAAAATCTCTCAAATACACAAGTCATGCTCAAAATTTTGAATTTTAAAGCTAACACTGTAAAGTACACCATTACCCCCAAACTTAAACGGCACAATGTCCTTAATGTGTAAAGAGAACAAAGGAAAGCGTATACCGGTGCAATTAAAGCAAATAATGGCTGGGACTAAAGTATCCAAAATGGGTGGCATGGCCCCCCCAAACTTGGGATTAGCTGTGATCATGAAATTTGGCACTCGGATAAATTCATCAGATAACATAAGGGATAAACAGTGCACAGTGGACATGCAAGTGTAAATGAAATAAAGTAGTGAGAGAGGTATAAGGGTGGTCCTGAAAATTATGTAGCATTCTCTCTCACTGTAGTCACTGTGATGCACCTGATGGAGTCAAACAGATAGATATGAGAACATAATAGACGACATATATAGCAAAAACATATATAAAGAAAATAAAGTATAGAGTACATCAAAAGAACAAAGCCAACATATCCGGCTGCAAATAATATACAGTGACAAAAATGAAGTATAGATCACAGAGGTGTAGTATGAAAAGATAGAAGAAACTGGGAATCTCAGGTGGATGAGGCAGGACGAGCAGGGCGAGCTCCGCGGATATCGCGAGATAAGTCTTGGAGTGCAGTCATGACATCCGTGCGGAATGTAGCAAAATTAGCTCGGTGGGCCACAGCATCGGCTCGAATGGCAGCAGTATCAGCTCTGATAGCAACCACTGCATCCCCAAAAGCCTGAAGACGCTCTCCAAAGCTGGGGGTTTGACTAGGAGCCTCAGGTACTGATGAATCAGAAGAAAGATCCTGAGTCTGCTCCTCCTCGTGTACTGGAGACCCAGCTGGAGAGTGTTGCTCTGCGTTATCTGTAGGTCACTCTAAATCAATATCCATACGCTCGACAACTAGATCAACTGGTGCAATGAAGGCATAGAATGATCGGGACTGAAGTATCCAAAGTGGGTGGCATGGCCCCCCCAAACTTGGGATTAATTGTGGTCCTGAAATTTGGCACTCGGATAAACTCATCAGATAACAAAAAGAGATAACCAGTGCACAGTGGACATGTAAGTGTAAATGAAATAAAGCAGTGAGAGAGGTATAAAGGATAATCAGTGCATAGGTGGATGCAGGTCAAAAAAATTTCTAAGTTTTGGATGCAAATAGAAGTTCGATCGATCGAACTCTCATTTGAGATCGATCGAACTTATGCAAAATGTTCAATCACAACATAAAAGTGCATGCAATCCTAATCACAGTTCCTAGCAATGCATATGAACCAAAAACAAGTATCTAGACTTCACAAGAAATGAAATTAAAGATAGAAATGAGGGAGGAATAAGGTTTTGACACCCTACGAAATGTCGTGCTAGTCTTTAACGTCTCTAGCAAGACATTGGGCTCTTTTAGCCCGGATCAAAGATCTCGTAATGCATCCCCTCCTTGTTGGGGTGATAGATGCTTTGAACTCCACCGAACAAATAGTTCTTTGAAGAACTTGATGAATTTAGCTCAAAAGAAACTTTTGATCCCTTGTCAATGCAATCACAATCTTTGGGCTTCCATGCCCTTTCAAAGCAAGAATTTGAAACAACACTTTGAGAATGCAAGGTTGAAGATGATCCCTTTGAAGTTTTGGTCTTACACAAAAGCTCACTTCCTTGACATTGAAGACCATGACATTTATCTACAACATTAACCTCTCCTTCATATTTGTCAAATGAGTTGGGTGTGGGATTGAAGATATTCAACTTCACCTTCATGTGGCCAAATGAGATTTTCATTATCCCCGTCCTATAATTGATGTTGGCATTAGCGGTTGCCAAGAAAGGACGGCCAAGGATAACGGGAATTTGGCTTTTAGGATTAGGGACCGGTTCCGTGTCAATGACAACGAAATCAACGGGGAACAAAAATTTTTCAATTTTAATTAATACATCCTCAATTATACCCCTAGGCTTCTTAATGGATCGGTCGGCAAGTTGTAAAACTGCCGACGTCGGTTTCAATTCACCTAGGCCCAATTTGACATAAACCGAGTATGGAAGAAGGTTAACACTTGCTCCTCAGTCAAGAAGAGCCCGATTAATGATATGATCACCAATGATGCATGAAGTACTAGGTGAACCAGGGTCCTTAAACTTTGGTAAAGTGTTATGTTACAAAATTGAGCTTACTTGCTCGGTCAAAACCACTTTTCATGGTGCTTGGCTCTTGTTCTTCCGCTTTTAGGTGCACAAGTCATTCAAGAATTTGGCATAAGCCAGAATTTGCTTGATTGCATCCAAAAGTGGAAGATTGACTTTCACTTGCCTAAACATTTCCATGATTTCATTGGTTTTTGCCTTTTGCTTGTCTTTTGAAATGGATCCTTTTAAGGCATCTGGAAATGGAGTTTTTGGCTCAAAAACTTTTTCAGCATTTTCTTTTGAACACTCTTCAACATAAGAATTTTTCAAATCACTTTGTTTCAAATCATTTTTCAACAAAACCTTTTCAAATTCATTTTGCAGCAAATCTTTCTTCAAATCATTTTCAAAATCATTCTTCAAATCACATTTTAAAGCTGTCTCATTCACAAGATCATGTATATGCAATGAAGGAGGAATGGGATATGAAACGGGATGGGTGAGAACTTGAGGTTGTACCAGTTCACTCTCTTCATTAGACATTTCAACTTGATTGTCTACAATCCTACCACTCCGCAAGGTAGTCACCGCATTAACATGCTCAATGGTGTGGCCTTCCGATGAGGAATGGGTTTCCACAACACATTATTGCTTAGGTGGGGCATTCATAGGCATTTTCCCCTTCTCTCTTGCATTAAGAGTGCTTGCTATTTGCCCTACTTGAGTTTCTAGCTTTGCAATAGATTGAGAATGGGAATGAAGCAATTGTGTGTTTGCCTTAAGAGTGCCCAAAGCATTCAAAACTTTTTCTTCAAAGGCGGGACTTCTAGCATTTCCTTAGGAATAAGATTGGTTGGGAAAATGAGAGTTAGCAAATTGATTCCCTTGTGATTGATAAGGTCTATAACCTTGGGATCCTTAGTTTTGAAGTGGAGGTGGAATGTACTTCCCTTGAAAACCGCCTTGGGAAGGGTTTGAGCCCTCTCCTTGGTTTTTCCAAGAGAAGTTCGGATGATTTCTCCAACTTAGATTACAATGAGTACCATAAGGATTGTTTCCTTGGTTCACAAAAGCTGCATTGACTTGTGATGAGCACTGAAAAGTGCGCATTTAAACCCGTTAAGCTTAAGCATTCTAGTACCTTTATCTATCTTACTTTGCCGCTTTAGACTTATTACGTGTTATTTATATTTTCAAGCACTAATCCCAAAATTGAGCTAACTCAGCCAAATAAGAGCTTAATTGAAGCAATCCTGAGATAAACCAAAGGAGGGAGCAAAGTGGAGAAAGAAATGAGCAAAAAGTAATTAAGTTGTGCAGCTGAAAAGTTCGATCGATCCAACTTAGAGTTCGATCGATCGAACATCTATGATCGATCACAGTACTTCTCGATAGATCCAACCTTGGCCTTTGCTGAAATTCCAAGTTCGATCGATCCAACATCACCTTCGATCGATCGAACCCTATTTTGTCCTATTCAAATGATTGATCTTATCCACAGCTGGACGCCTACCAACCACTTTTGTCCTTTTCCCCATAAATATCTTCGAAATATCTCAGCCATGTCCTTATCCGGAGGAGTCAGACCACTTCGATCGATCCAGGATGCAGTTCGATCGATCGAACCCATCTTCGATCGATCCAAGATGCAGTTCAATCGATCGAACCCATCTTCGATCGATCCAAGTTAAGGTTCGATCGATCGAACTTCCTCCAGCGAGAAAAAGTTAAAGTCCAGCTCATTTATTCCGTCCTTCACCCAATCATTGGAGAATATGCCTTGCACGACCACAGCTCATCATAGGGTGTATTTGACCTACCTATATAAGGAATATGATACACTTTTTGGGGAGGAGTCTAGAGTCTCTTGTCACACATTGAAAATCATCTTGGAGGCTATTCTTGGAGAGGAAGAAGGGAGGAAGCTAGAGCAACCATTGGAGGAGATCTTCACCAATAAGGAGCAGCCATGGAGTTAGCCCTTGAGGGTTGGATCATCACTACCATGAGTGGCTAGACATCTTCTTGGGGCTAGAGTTAGCCCCAAACATGCTTTCTTTACCTAATCTTGTGTAATTTTGAGGGATTTGTGTTGTAATGCATATTTTGATTCTTGAACTTATGAAGATCTTGATTATTCATTGAGTTCTATGGATTAATGCTTCTAATTGATCATGTTCTCTATCTATATGTCTATGTATGCTAGAGTAAATGCTCACCTCTAGATTTAATGTTATTGATGCATGTCTATGTGTATTAATGCCTTTAATCTTGAGATTGCCAAAATATGAAGTTCTTAATGTAATGCTCTTGTTATGTCTCTAGATGGTTCATACTTATTCCTTGATGGATTGTGCTTCTCTTTTAAGTAGTGTAGTGTTAGTTAGGGAAACAATTCATGCTTGTTCTTTGATATTCCATGCTTTTGAATGCAAGAGGCATATGTTCTAATATTGTGGTGTAATGGAATTTTGAGCTTAATGAAGGATTAATGACTAGTTATAATATGTTGTATCTTTCACATGTGTTTAGACAATTTATTCCTCTCCCAATAGATATTTTTTACCTCTCACATGATGTTTAGATAATGCATGTTTAACTAAGTCATCCTTATGAATTGCTTGGACTATGAGCTTAATGAAAGGTTCAATGACTTGAATTGTTATTTTGTTATGTTCACATGATGTTTAGACAATATATTCCTCTACCAATAGATGTATTGTGGCCTCACACATGTTGATTGAGACAATTTGCACTTATTGAGTCACCCTTACCAATTGAATGTCTTTTACACACACAACATTGTTGCAACACATTCATTTCCCTCATTAATCACTTGATTATGGTTTGGAATAGTATTGTTTGGTGGTGATCTCTACACCCCAAGACCTTTCCTTCTTACTTACTCTCTATCTTATTGCATTGCTTTATTATAGTTTAGCTCATTTAGTATAATCAACCAATCAATCAACAATTGTGTGATCATTCGACCTACTAACCCTAATTACCATAGTTTCACAATTCAATACACCATCAAATCCCTTGGGACGATCCCTACTCGCCCTATCTATATTTTATATAGAGAAAGGTAGTAGTGGCTTTCTATAAATGTAAAACTTGGCCACCTCCTAAATTCACACACAACTTTTCAAGCTTTGTTGGTTGTTGCGACTCCATCAAGGAAGCCAACAAGTTTTTGGCGCCGTTGCCGGGGATTTTAAATTGGCAACGTCGAATTGTGAAATTCAATTATGATTAGTACTCTTTTGATCGTGTCTTTACTTTCTTTTTATTTTCTGTTTTTGATTACTTATTAAGTTTGTTCTTCATTAACAAGGTGCATTGAGCAAGGAGCTAGCAAAGAACTTCAAAGCTAAGGAGCAAAGCAAGCAAAAAGAAAAAAATTATAATGATAAAAATGAAGAGTTTTTGCTAGGCTAAGCCTTTAAATTTGGAGTTGAAGTGCTAAAGGACCATTGTGAGACCTTCTTACTCAATCTCCTTAGTTAAATCGGGGGCCCACGTGGTGGCATTGCATATCATTGAAAGCATGGGAGTAGGCGAATTATTATATATGGAGGAAGTTATTGATATTTGACTTGTTGAGGAGGAGAAGTGTTTGTTTGATTGCTTTGTTGTGATTTGTAGTCTTTACTTGATCATTCACTCTAGGCATTCACATGGAAAACCTAGAGGGTAATCTTGGCTACCTAGACCCGCATTTCATGCAAAACCTCCCTCCCGACCAATACGGTCTCGGAGCTCAAGCTCCAATGCCTCCAATGGTACTTCGTGACTATTATGATCTCCATGCATACCATGCACCTTCTTGTATCATGTTGCCTAATTTCGAGACAAATCAATATGAAATCAAGCCCGAAACTATTCAATTGTGTCCACTTTTCTATGGTCTAAATGATAAGAAGCCTTATAAGCATCTAAATGAATTCTTTGAAATATGTTCCACCATTAGATACATGAATGTTCCGGAGGAAGTGATTAGACTACTCCTTTTCCCTTTCACACTCAAAAGCAAGGCAAAGCATTGGTTCAATACTTTGGAAGCAAATTCTATAACTTCTTGGATGCAAATGCAAAATGAATTTTTAAAAAAGTTTTATCCCATAAGTTTGACCAATGCTATGCGTACTTCAATTAGAACTTTTTCTCAAAAAGAAGGGGAGTTATTACATGAGGCTTGGGAAAAATTGAATGACTTGTTAGGGAAATGCCCACATCATGGCATTCCAAAATGGCAAGTGGTTCAATCCTTCTATGAGAGCTTATCCAACATTCATAAAGACATTGTTGATACATCATGTGGAGGATCATATTTTGGAAAACATGAGGATGACATTTGGCAACTCTTTGAGAAGATGAGCGAAAACTCTTTACAAAAATTTTATACTTCTCAAATTGACCATGAAATAAAAGAGAAGAAGAAAAATTCTCAAGTTTGTCAAATAGAGAGTTCAATGGGAATTGTAGCCGAGATTAAAACTCTTTCTCAAAAGTTTGACCAATTCTTATTAAATCAAAAACCGGCTAACAATTCATATCCTCATCATCACACCTCTCAAATGTATGAGCCTTGTATGACATGTTCAAGTGTTTTGCACACTACTTTTGATTGTCCCCACGGACATGCTTATAATGAACACTATGAACAAGTCAATGCTACATTTGCTCATCCCTATTCCAATGCTTATGTTCCAAGGTGGAATGAACATCCAAATTCTTTTCAAGCTCAGAATTTTCAAAACAAGTACATTCCACCTCACAAGAGAAATGAAAGTTTTCAAGGGTTCACTCCTTCATATCATCAAAGAATGAATAATTCTTCACATCCTCAAATGTATGAATTCCAAACGGAGCATCATTCTCCTCATGCACTTCATAATAATTCTACATTTAAAGATAAGGTCTTAATGGCTTTGGATAGCCTAGAGAAGAACACAAATTTGTTGCATTCACACTCTCAATCTATATCAAAGCTAGAGTCCCAAATCGGGATCATAGCTAATGCATTGAATGCAAGGGAAGTGGGTAAGTTACCTAGTCAACCCGAGAAGAACCCAAAAGCTCAATTTTGTGTGGAGGCAAACTCTACATCGGAGAATGCCTCACAAGTTCAAACACAAGCAATCACTACTTTGAGAAGTAGTAAGCAAGTTGACAATAAGGTTGAGTTGCCAAAGGAGGATAGTGAATCGGTGCAACCAAATGTTGTCACTCATTAAAATTCCAATTCCATACATATCTCTTTGGATGAGAATGTTCCAAATCGGAATACTCAATCTTCATCATCTTCTCAAGTGCCAAAATGTCATGAGCCAAAAGCTCCTTTCCCTTATGCTTTGAGAGAAACCTCACCTCAAGAGAGGCAAGATGGGAAAATACTTGACATGATGGATGTTTTCAAGCAAGTAAACATAAATCTTCCCCTCTTAGATGCAATTAAGCAAATTCTGCCTTATGCCAAATTCTTGAAAGATCTTTGCACACAAAAGAGGAGGAACAAAGGACAAGGTCCTAAGAAAGTGTTCATCACAGAGCAAGTGAGCTCCATTCTTCAACAAAATACTCCACTCAAATGCAAAGACCCCGGTGCTCCAACCATTTCATGTGTAATTGGAAATCACGAGATCCGGAGAGCTCTTCTTGACTTAGGTTCAAGTGTTAACCTGATTCCTTATTCTGTGTATGTCCAATTGGGGTTAAATGAGTTAAAGCCAACCTCGGTGGTGCTTCAAATGGCCGATAGATCCGTCAAAACACCTAGGGGTATGGTTGAGGACATCCTTGTCAAAGTAGATAAATTCTACTTTCCGGTTGATTTTGTAGTGTTAGACACTGAACCGGTTGCTAATTCCACTACCCAAATCCCAATCATCTTGGGAAGACCATTTCTTGCCACCGTCAATGCCACTATCAATTGTAGGTCCGGAATCATGGATCTTTCTTTTGGCAACATGATGGTCAAACTCAATGTTTTCAATGCAAGTCGACATCCCATAGATGAAGATGAGTGTTATGTTATTGATGTGTTAGATGAGGTTGTTGAGGAATCAATTCCCACAATGATCATGAAACAACCGCTTGAGGATGATCTCTCATCTCTTTTATCCGATGATCCTCTTGCCTCATGTCTTCTTGAAATGTATGAGAGTTGTGGGTTTGATAATGAAAATTCAATCAATGAAGTAAACAATATAATGGAATCCGTAGCAAGTTTGAATTGTCCACCATGGAAAACTCCAATTGAGCCTCTTCCTTCACTTTCTAGTACTCCTCCGGTTCCATCTTTGGTATCTCCACCAACTCTTGAGCTAAAAACTTTGCCTTCTAATCTTAAGTATGCATTTCTAGGTCCTCACGACACTCTTCCGGTTATCATCTCTTCAAGCCTAGATGAGGACCAAGAAAATGCTCTACTTAATGTACTTAAAGAAAACAAAGAAGCTATAGGGTGGAGTGCGGCAGACCTTAAGGGAATTGATCCTTCCATTTGTATGCATCGTATACTCATGGAAGAGGATACAAAACCCTTTAGGGATGCCCAAAGGAGATTGAATCCTAACATGAAAGAGGTAGTTAAGAAAGAAGTAGTGAAGCTTTTGGATGCCGGAATCATCTACCCAATCTCCGATAGCAAATGGGTGAGTCCTACACAAGTAGTTCCCAAAAAGTCGGGAATTACCGTGGTTGAAAACGCTAAAGGTGAGGAAATCTCTAAGCGTACCGCCAACTCATGGCATGTGTGCATTGATTACCGAAAATTGAATGCCACCACTAGAAAGGATCATTTCCCTTTACCCTTCATTGATCAAATCTTAGAGAGATTGGCGGGGCAACAATACTATTGCTTCCTCGATGGATATTCCGGTTACAACCAAGTGGCCCTTGACCCATTAGACCAAGAGAAAACCACTTTTACATGTCCATTTGGCATATTTGCTTATAGACGGATGCCTTTTGGTTTGTGCAATACTCCTGCTACATTCCAAAGATGTATGATGTCTATCTTTTCGGATATGGTGGAAGAGTATCTTGAGGTCTTCATGGATGATTTTTCTGTTTTTGGGTCTTCCTTTGATGCTTGCCTCAAAAATTTGGACTTAGTGCTTAAAAGATGCCGTGAAACAAACCTTGTTCTTAGTTGGGAAAAGAGCCATTTCATGGTTCAAGAGGGAATTGTTTTGGGTCACGTCATATCTAGAAGAGGAATTGAGGTAGATAAGGCGAAAGTTGAACTCATCTCTGAACTACCCCCACCTTCAACGGTGAGGGAAGTTCGTTCTTTTCTAGGTCATGCCCGCTTCTATCGCCGCTTCATCAAGGACTTTAGCAAAATCGCTAGACCTTTGTGCAATCTTCTTGCCAAGGATACTCCTTTCGTCTTTGATCAAGCATGCCTAGACGCCTTTCATAAATTGCGCACTTCATTGTCATCCGCTCTTATCATGCAACCTCCTAATTGGTCTTTGCCCTTTAAAATTATGTGTGATGCTTCTGACTATGCCATGGGGGCAGTTTTGGGCCAACGAGTAGGTAAGCTCCCTTGTGCCATATACTATGCAAGCAAAACCTTCTCAGGAGCTCAATTGAATTACTCCACTACCGAGAAGGAATTACTTGCTATAGTATATGCTCTTGATAAGTTCCGCTCTTATTTGCTAGGATCTAAGGTTGTTGTTTACTCTGATCATGCTGCATTGAGACATCTTTTAACAAAGAGGGAAACAAAACCTAGATTGATTAGATGGATTTTACTCCTCCAGGAATTCGATTTTGAAATCAAGGACAAAAAGGGCACCAAAAATGTGGTTGTTGATCATCTTTCCAGATTACAAATAGAGCCTTTCCCTAGTCCTCCAATTCATGATTCCTTCCCGGATGAACAACTTTTTCAAGTCTCAAATGGAATAATGCCTTGGTTCGCTGATATTGTGAATTATTTGGCAATAGGCAAGCTTCCAACCTCTTGGTCAAAGAACGACAAAAATCGTTTCTTTGCCAACATCCGGAATTACTATTGGGAAGACCCTGTTTTATACCGCTATTGTCCCGATCAAATTGTGAGAAGATGCATTCTAGAGAGTGAAATCCCAAGTGTCCTAGTGTTTTGCCACACACTTGCATGTGGTGGGCATTTTAGTGCAAAGAAGACCGCCCTAAAGGTTCTTCAAAGTGGGCTCTTTTGGCCCACTATTTATAGAGATGCCTACAACTTTTGCAAGTCATGTGAGAAGTGTCAAAAGATGGGAACAATGTCTAAAAGAGATATGATGCCATTAACCAATATATTGGTTGTTGAAATTTTTGATATTTGGGGCATTGATTTCATGGGTCCATTTCATATGTCATATGGTTATCAATACATTCTTCTTGCCGTTGATTATGTTTCTAAGTGGGTTGAGCCTTGTGCTACCAAAACGAATGATCACTCCATGGTCATTCAATTCATTAAATCCAATATCTTTGCTCGTTTTGGTATGCCAAGGGCTATGATAAGTGATGGAGGAAAGCATTTTTGCAATCAATTCTTGAGACAATTATTTCTTAAGTACTCCGTCACTCACAAAGTAGCCACTCCCTACCATCCTCAAACAAGTGGACAAGTTGAAGTGTCTAACCGGGAAATTAAGCATATCCTTGAGAAAACGGTTAACACCACCCGGAAAGATTGGTCAAGAAAGCTAAATGATGCTTTGTGGGCTTACCGTACGGTATATAAGACTCCCATTGGCATGTCCCCTTATAGAATTGTTTATGGGAAGCCTTGCCATTTTCTAGTTGAGCTAGAACACAAAGCCTTTTGGGCAGTTAAATAGCTCAATTTTGACCTAGCCAAAGCCGGAAAGAATAGGCTACTTCAATTGAGTGAATTGGAAGAGCTAAGGCACAATGCTTATGATAATGCCAAGCTCTACAAAGAAAGAACCAAAGCCTTCCATGATAAGCATATTGTGAAGAAGTCCTTAGAACCCGGTCAAAAAGCTTGGCTTTTCAACTCCAGGTTAAAACTCTTTCCCGACAAATTGAGAACCAAGTGGGAAGGCCCTTATGAAATTATCTCGGTTGCACCGCATGGAGCGGTAGAGATACAAGACTTGAAGAAGGGGAACATCTTCAAGGTGAATGTGCAAAGATTGAAACCATACATAGAGTGTCAAGTCTTTCAAAGACATTTAGAGGCTGCAAATCTTATTGACCCGGTGTATGAACATATTGATGAAGATTTTGATAAGAACTTAAAAACATCTTTTGAGTTAAATCCAACAAGTTCTTCCAAGAACCATTTGTTGGGTGGAACTCAAAACATCTCTCATCCCAAAAAGGAGGGGATGCTTTGCAAGATCTTTGATCCGGGTTAAAAGAACCCTAGGTCTTGCTAGAGACGTTAAAGACTAGCACCAAAATTCGTAGGATGTCAAAACCCTATTCCTCCCTCATTTCTATCTTGCATTTTGATTCTTGCGAAGTCTAGATACTGTTTTTGTGGTTCATATACATTGGAAGGAACTGAGTAAGGGATTGCATGAGCATTCGAGTCATTTTGAGCATTTAGGCATAAGTTCGATCGATCCAAGTTTTGGTTCGATCGATCCAACTATGGACTCGATCGATCCATCTCTCATTTTGCACCCAACACTTAGAAAAATTTTGGACCTGCATCCAAATTCCAAAATGCATGCTCTCGGGATCTCCAAATTTTCAAAAGTTCGATCGATCGTAAACCATTTCGATCGATCGAACTCCCTTTCGATCGATCCAACATGTGGTTCGATCGATCATGAGTCTCAACACTTAGAAAAATTTTGGACTTGCATCCAAATTCCAAAATGCATGCTCTCGGGACTTTTCAAAAAATTTCATGTTCGATCGATCGAATTCCAAGTTCGATCGATCCAAGGTTCCAACACGTGTCAACTCTTGAACCCTTAAACTTGTACATTCTTTATCCTCTTCGATCGATCAAAATCTTTCTTCGATCGATCGAAATTTTCATCTCATTAATTAATTTCCCTTGATTAATTCAAAATATATATATATATATATATATATATATATATATATATATATATATATATATATATATATATATATAGAGTTGGGAGAGCAAATAGTTCGATCGATCCAAGTTCGGATTCGATCGATCGAACTATTTGAGGATTTTAAAATGCCGTAGCAGCCATGCGAGACGACATCACTGCCCACCGAGTTGAGTTCACCTCTTTCAGGGCAGATGTCATGGCTTGCTTTGTCGATCTCTCCAGCCGACTCCCTGCACCTGCACCTCCAGCGACTGCAGATCTTCATGATCAGGCCTCCTGAGACTCCACTTCCAGTTGTTCTATGCTTTCATTTCTTTTATTCTGGATCTGTATTATACTGTCACTGTTACTCTATTATACTTTACGGCCAGTCTGTCGGCTTTATTATTTTATTGATGTACCTACACTTTATATTCTCTATATATTGCTTTTTGATTATGGATGTCTCTTAATATCTCATATTTGTATGTTTGACTCCATCAGGTATACCACAATAACTTCAGTGAGAGAGTGCTGCCCAATTTTTCAGGACCACTCTTACACCTCTCTCTCTATTCTCTATTTATCCCATTTTACACTTACATGTCCACTGTGCACTGATTATCCTATCTTGTTATCTAATGAGTTTATCCGAGTGCAAACTTTTCAGGACCACAGTTTATCCCAAGTTTGGGGGGGCCATGCCACCCACTTTGGATACTTCTATCCCGATCTTTCATGTCTAAAGCACTGGTATACTCTTTCCTTTGTTCTCTTCACACATTGAGGATAATGTGCAATTTAAGTTTGGGGGTATTGGTGTATATTTCAGTGTTACTTTAAAATTCAAATTTTGAGCATGTCTTGTGTATTTGAGGGATATTTCTATACTTGGTCCATTTCTAGCTATGATTTTGATCTTTTGAGGACTATATTGCTTAAAATTTAAAAATTGCTTGACTTGAGAGTCCAGTACTCCTTGTATGCCTTGAGGATGCCATTTAGGAGTAAATTTTTTAAAAGATTGATATCTTGCTTGCATTTGTAGTCCACATCATCCTGATTTTGTGATTGTTTTGAGATTCATTCTAGGATTCTACACTAGCACCGGCGTACGCTAGCATTCAATTGTGGGGTACATGCTTTGTTGATTATTGAATTGGTTATATCCCAATTGGGCTAGTAGTGCATTGAAAGCTTTCATTCTTGATAAAGGTGGATAACAACCCCTTTTCATTGAGTAGCCGGGATTCTTGCCTCATTAAGCAGTGAACTTCTCGCGCCGAAAGGTGGAGGGCCCAAACTCTAGGTTAATAATTGAAAAAAAAAAAAAAAAAAGTTGCAAAAGCAATAAAAGTGAGGACTTCTCCCAAAAGGTGAGAAGTAGGAAATGGTTAGATGGTTGTTGTCTTGATTTGTAGCCTAGTTGATTTGAGTTTGTAAGTCCGTAGGGGTGTCTTAACACCTAATGCCCTAAAGCCATCTGGTTTGGGAGTCATTGACCTAAAGCTCGCTGCATGAATCTTCTAGAAAGCTTAAGAGATCAACACATTACACAATACTTCCATCTTTGATCCTCAATAAAAAAAAAAAAAAAAGAGAAAAGAAAAAAAAATAGAGTGAAAATAATAAGCGCACCTAGAACAATAAAGCTTTAATAAAAGGTCCACTCTCTTATCTTGATGATCGGTACTAGATTTGTGTGCTAGTTTGAGGGTAAGGATGTGATTACTTCTCTAGTTGGCTAAGATAGCAACACACTTGATGCCAGACCTCTCACATGGATTCTAGACTTGTTTCGATTTTCATGATCATTTTCTTGATGTGTGGAGGACCATGCTTGCTTACTTGATATTGAAATTTTGGGAGATTGCTTAGAAACGGTTGAAAAATTACATACTTGAGGTAGTTTTCTCCTAATGCTTGTTTGCAATATTGGTGCCTCTTTTGAAAGAATGAGCTTAATGTTTGTGGGTACCATTTCTGGAAACCCTTACGAGACTTTACTCGTCCACTAGGGGTAACCTAGGGGTTTAAAAGGCTTGTTGCATATGCTAAATGCAATCGTGTTCCCTACGAAAATGGTGTTATCATTTTACTTGTTTTCCAGTTTATACTTGTTTAGTTGTTCATTTCATTCCTTTACTTCTTAGTTCATTGCTAGGGACTAGCAATATTTAAGTTTGGGGGTGTGATGAGCACCGAAAAGTGCGCATTTAAACCCATTAAGCTTAAGCATTCTAAGTACCTTTATCTATCTTACTTTGCCGCTTTAGACTTATTACGTGTTATTTATATTTTCAGGCACTAATCCCAAAATTGAGCTAACTTAGCCAAATAAGAGCTTAATTGAAGCAATCCTAAGATAAACCAAAGGAGGGAGCAAAGTGGAGAAAGAAAGGAGCAAAAAGGAATTAAGTTGTGCAGCTGAAAAGTTCGATCGATCCAACTTAGAGTTCGATCGATCGAACATCTATGATCGATCATAGTACTTCTCGATAGATCCAACCTTGGCCTTTGCTGAAATTCCAAGTTCGATCGATCCAACATCACCTTCGATCGATCGAACCCTATTTTATCCTATTCAAATGATTGATCTTATCCACAGCTGTACGCCTACCAACCACTTTTGTCCTTTTCCCCATAAATATCTTCGAAATATCTCAGCCTTGTCCTTATCCGGAGGAGTCAGACCACTTCGATCGATCCAGGATGCAGTTCGATCGATCGAACCCATCTTCGATCGATCCAAGATGCAGTTCGATCGATCGAACCCATCTTCGATCGATCCAAGTTAAGGTTCGATCGATCGAACTTCCTCCAGCGAGAAAAAGTTAAAGTCCAGCTCATTTATTTCGTCCTTCACCCAATCATTGGAGAATATGCCTTGCACGACCACAGCTCATCATAGGGTGTATTTGACCTACCTATATAAGGAATATGATACACTTTTTGGGGAGGAGTCTAGAGTCTCTTGTCACACATTGAAAATCATCTTGGAGGCTATTCTTGGAGAGGAAGAAGGGAGGAAGCTAGAGCAACCATTGGAGTAGATCTTCACCAACAAGGAGCAGCCATGGAGTTAGCCCTTGAGGGTTGGATCATCACTACCATGAGTGGTTAGACATCTTCTTGGGGCTAGAGTTAGCCCCAAACATGCTTTCTTTACCTAATCTTGTGTAATTTTGAGGGATTTGTGTTGTAATGCATATTTTGATTCTTGAACTTATGAAGATCTTGATTATTCTTTGTAGTCTATGGATTAATGCTTCTAATTGATCGTGTTCTCTCTCTATATGTCTATGTATGCTAGAGTAGATGCTCACCTCTAGATTTAATGTTATTGATGCATGTCTATGTGTATTAATGCCTTTAATCTTGAGATTGCCAAAATATGAAGTTCTTAATATAATGCTCTTGTTATGTCTCTAGATGGTTCATACTTATTCCTTGATGGATTGTGCTTCTCTTTTAAGTAGTGTAGTGTTAGTTAGGGAAACAATTCATGCTTGTTCTTTGATGTTCCATGCTTTTGAATGCAAGAGGCATATGCTCTAATATTGTGGTGTAATGGAATTTTGAGCTTAATGAAGGATTAATGACTAGTTATAATATGTTGTATCTTTCACATGTGTTTAGACAATTTATTCCTCTCCCAATAGATATTTTGTACCTCTCACATGATGTTTAGATAATGCATGTTTAACTAAGTCATCCTTATGGATTGCTTGAACTATGAGCTTAATGAAAGGTTCAATGACTTGAATTGTTATTTTGTTATCTTCATATGATGTTTAGACAATATATTCCTCTACCAATAGATGTATTGTGGCCTCACACATGTTGATTGAGACAATTTG
The DNA here is from genome assembly GCF_030987335.1 of Cornus florida. Lineage (NCBI taxonomy): Eukaryota > Viridiplantae > Streptophyta > Magnoliopsida > Cornales > Cornaceae > Cornus > Cornus florida. The sequence continues at coordinate 72,056,751 of NW_026775573.1, read as the reverse complement.
CACTTGTTGAGTCACCCTTACCAAATGAATGTCTTTTACACACACAACATTGTTGCAACACATTCATTTCCCTCATTAATCACTTGATTATGGTTTGGAATAGTATTGTTTGGTGGTGATCTCTACACCCCAAGACCTTTCCTTCTTACTTACTCTCTATCTTATTGCATTGCTTTATTATAGTTTAGCTCATTTAGTATAATCAACCAATCAATCAACAATTGTGTGATCATTTGACCTACTAACCCTAATTACTATAGTTTCACAATTCAATACACCATCAAATCCCTTGGGACGATCCCTACTCGCCCTATCTATATTTTATATAGAGAAAGGTAGTAGTGGCTTTCTATAAATGTAAAACTTGGCCACCTCCTAAATTCACACACAACTTTTCAAGCTTTGTTGGTTGTGGCGACTCCATCAAGGATGCCAACAACTTGTTCATTAGGTTCATTTTGCACTTGTCCGTGAGGACAATGAGAAGTAGAATGAAGAACACTAGAACAAGTCATACATGTTTCATTTGATGCACGATGAGAATGGTTAGGTAAGGAAGATACTTGGTTCGCTGAGTTTTGGTTAATCAAAAATTGATCAAACCTTTGAGATAAAGAGTTCATTTGGGCGGCTATTTCATTTGAGTGGTCGACTTGATGTAAGCCAACACTCTTCCTACCTTGTGAATTTCTACCATTCTTGGATGATAATGTTCTATGCAAAGAATTTTCACTCATGCTCTCATAAAGACGCCACACGTCATCCTCATGCCTATCAATGTATGAGCCACCCATGGAAGCATCAACCATGCCTTTGTAATTGTCCGATAAGCTCTCAAAGAAATATTGAACTAATTGCCATTTGAGCATGTCATGATGTGGACACTTCCTAAGCAATTCATTAAAGCGTTCCCATGCCTCGTGAAATGTTTCTCCATCCCCATATGTGAATTCTCTAATGAAAGTTCTCATGGCATTGGTCTTAGAAACCGTATAGTACTTTTTCAAGAACTCTTGTTGCATTTCTACCCAAGAAGTGATTGAAAAAGGCCTAAGATTGTTAAACCAATATTTTGCCTTGTCTTTTAAGGTGAATGGAAAAAGTTTGAGTCTTAAGACCTCTTCCGGCATGTTCGTATATTTTACGATGGAACATACTTCAAATAACTCATCCAAATGCTTCTAAGGTTCTTCACTTGGAAATCCATGATAATTAGGAAGCATTTGAATGGTTTGTAGCTTGATTTCATAGTGATGTGCTCTAAATGGTGGCAATTGAATACATGTGGGTGCATTGTATTCATTAGGCACATAGTGATCTCTTAAACAAAGTGGAGGATTAGCAATTTGAGGTGCAATATAGGCACCTTGATTTTGATTTCCTTGAATGATGGGAGGTTATGGGGCATACATTGGCCTTGGCATTCAAAATGGAACTTGGCCTTGTAGTTGTTGTGGTTGGTGAATGAATGGCCTAGGCATGTCTAATGGTACTTAAATGTTCTCATGATGCACATTTGGATAGAGGATACCTTGTTGGCCTATGTGACCAAGGTCCTCTGCATGCTCTTCATTATGGCCTTCCATTGATGTAATGGATTGGGTAGAACTAAAACTTCCTCTTCCCCTAGGATTTCTAACTACGGATTTAAGATGCAAATCAAGAGGGACAATAGTTGGTCTTAGTGATCTATGACCATGCATACAAAATGTAAAACACACAAACACAATGAATGAACAAGCACTTCGACTTCACAACAATTCAATGAAACTTCCTCCACAAACACTTAACCCATACTCCTATGTTATAACAATAATAATGCAAAGAACAATTATGAATGCCTCCACGCAGGCTCACGATTTATCTAAGAATTTAAAAACAAGCCTCCACGCGGGCCGACGATTTAACTAAGGGATTGAGTAAAGAAAGTCTCACAAAGGTCCTTTAGCACTTGAACTCCAAATTTATAGCTTAGCTTAGCAATTTTTTTAAAAAAATTTTTAGCATTTTTCCTTTCTTGCTTAGCTCCTTTGCTTGAATGCTCCTTTGCTTGCCTCCTAGCTTAATGCTCCTTGTCAAAGATGAACAAACACAATAAGTAACAAAAAGAAAAATAAAAACAAAGTAAAGACACGATCAAAAGAGTACTAATTCCTAATGAATTCCACAAATACGACGTTGCCTAATCCCCGGCAACGGCGCCAAAAACTATGGTCGTCGTCCTACCATAAGCTTAAGAGTGTGCATTAAAGTGAGGGCCAAGTTTTACATTTATAAAAGCCACTACTACCTTTACTAAAAATATAGTTAGGGTGAGTAGGGATCGTCCCAAAGGATTGGAGTCGAATTTGGTTGTGGAATCACTATTAGGGTTAGTAGGTCGAGTGATCAAACAAATAGTTGGTTGGTTGATTAAACTGGAAAGCAAATTAAACTAAATAATTGAATACAATAAAGAGTAAGTAAGAGAGAGAGATCTTGGGGTTTAGAGGTCACCACCAAACAATACTTTTCTACACCCTTAACAAGTGACTAATGAGGGAAATGTGTGTTGCAATATTGATGTATGTGTGTGTTTGGTTGATTCAATTAGTAAGGGTGACCAATTAAGTATATATTGTCTAAGCAACATGTGAAAAACACAATATATCTAACAATTAAGTATATATTGTCTAAATAACATGTGAAAAGCACAATATATCTAGCAAGTCATTAATCCTTTCATTAAGCTCATAAGCCAAATGCACCACAAGGTTAGAGACATATGCTACTTGCATTCAAAAGTATGGAACATCAAACAACAAGCATGGATTGTCCTCCCATCAAACAACTATGCTACCCCTACACTACAATTAAGCTAATGACATGAAATTAAACTAATTAAGCTAAGGGAGAGGCACAATCCATCAAGAAATGAGCATGAACCATCAAGAAAATTACAAGAGCATTCCATTAAGCACTATGTTTTGACAATCTCTAGATCTATGACCTTAATACACATAGACATGCATCAATAATATAAGAAATAGAGATAAGTACATGAACATCTATTCTAGCATACATAGATTTATGGATAGAATGAAATGATCAATTGGAAGCATTAAACCACATAAATCATTGAATAAATAAGATCTATATATATGTAAGTGCCTAAACATGTATTACAACACTAATCCCTCAATAATACACAAAATCAAGATGTAGAAAGCATGGTTAGGGCTAACTCTAGCCCCAAGAGGATGTCTAGCCACTCATGGTAGTGCTTCTCCAACCTCAAGGGCAAACTCCATGGAAGTAATCTACTCATTGGTTGATGAAGAGCTCCCAAGCTTGTGTCTCTAGCCCCCTCCTCATTTCTTCCTCCCTAAGAATAGCCTCTAATGATTCTTGGTGTCTCCTCTAGTCTCCCCTCAAAAAGTGTATCATATTCTATATATAGGTAGGTTAAGTGACACATAAAATGAGCTGGGGTCATGCACAAAATATTCCCCAATGATTGGATAAGGACAACTTTCAATGGGCTGAAAATTTAACTTTTTCGCACTGGAGGAAGTTCGATCGATCGAACCTTGGACTTGGATCGATCGAACATACCTGAGATCTATCGAACTGAAGTTGGATCGATCCTCAATGGCGGGGCTTTTTGGATAAAAACAAATCTGAGATATTTCGAAGATATTTTTGGGAAAAAGACCAAAGTGGTTGGTAGGGTGGTACAACTGGATAAGATCAATCATTTGGATAAGGACAAGGTAGTTCGATCGATCAAAGAATGATGTTGGATTGATCGAACTTTTGAGATCTCTGAAAATGTCATCATGGCTCTGATCCATCTTGAAGTGCTGAGATCGATTATATTGGATTGATCGAACCTTGATCTGAGATCGATCGAAGATGTTAATTTTCACCTTTTTCTTCCTTTTGCTTCCACTTGGCTCCTTTCTTTGATTCATCCCAGAATTGCTTTAATTCTGCTCTTATTTGGCTGAGTTAGCTTATTTTCGGGATAAGTGCCAAAAAATGGAAATAATATGAAATCAATCTAAAATGGTAAAGTAAGATAGATAAAGGTACTAGAATGCCTAAGTTTAAGGGGTTTAAATACGCACTTTTCAGCGCTCATCACTAGCTATTTGCCCGACTTAGGTTTCTAGCTTAGCAATGGATTGAGAGTGAGAATGAAGCAATTGAGTGTTCGCCTTTAGAGTGCCTAGAGTGGTCAACACTTTCTCCTCAAAAGCGAGACTTCTAGAATTTCCTTAAGAATATGATGATTGGTTAGGAAAATGAGAATTAGAGAATTGATTGCCATGCAATTGAAATGATGATCTAAAACCTTCGGATCCTTGGCTTTGCATTGGAGGTGGAACATACTTTCCTTGAAAACCACCTTAGGGAGGGTTTGAGCCTTCCCCTTGGCTTTTCCAAGAGAAGTTTGGATGGTTCCTCTAACTCGAATTATAATGAGTGCCATAGGGATTATTCCCTTGGTTAACAAATATAGCATTGACTTGCTCATGGTTTTCACTTGGCATATGTCCATGGGGACAATTGAAAGTAGAATGTAAGACACTTGAATAAGTCATGCAAGATTCATTAGATGCATGATGATGAATATAATTAGGGGAGAAAGATACTTGATTCGCCGAATTTTGGTTGATCAATAATTGATTAAACCTTTGAGATAAGGATTTCATCTTGGCGGCTATGTCATTGGAATTGTCAACTTGATATATGCCAACATTCTTCCTTTCATCTAAATTTCTACCATTTTTAGAGGGCAAAGATCTATGCATTGAATTCTAACTCTTGCTTTCATACAATTACCACACATCATTTTCATGCTTGTCAAGATAGGAACCACCCATAAATGCATCAACCATACCCTTGCGATTATCCGGTAAACTTTCAAAGAAATATTAAACTAGTTAGCACTTAGGTATGTCATGATGTGGGCACTTCCTAAGCAAATCATTAAACCTTTCCCATGCCTCATGAAACATTTCCCCATCCCCTTAAGAAAATTCATGAATGGAAGTTCTCATGGCATTGGTCTTTGATACCGAGTAGTACTTTTTCAAGAACTCTTGTTGCATTTCTGACCAAGAAGTTATCGAAAAAGGCTTAAGATTGTTGAACCAATATTTTGCTTTGTCTTTAAGGGTAAAAGGAAAAAGTCTTAACACTTCTTCTGGCATGTCCGTGTATTTCACAGTGGAACACACTTCAAGAAACTCATCCAAATGCTTGTACGGTTCTTCACTTGGAAGTCCATGATAGTTAGGAAGCATTTGAATGGTTTACGGTTTAATCTCATAATGATGTGCTCTAAATGGGGGTAATTGAATGCAAATGGGTGCATTGTATTCATTAGGCACATAATGGTCTCTTAAAGCAATGGGAGGATTCACAACCAGTGGTGCTACATAAGCACCTTGATTAACTTGAACCATGGGAGGTTGTGGAGCAAAAATTGGCCGAGGCATTCCCAATGGAATTTGGCCTTGTTGTTGTGGTGGGATAAATGGTCTAGGCATGCCTAATGGTACTTGAATGTTGTCATGATACATATTAGGGTGGAGGATGCCTTGTTGGTCTATGTAACCAAGGTCCTCCACATGGTCGTCATGTTGCTCCTCCATTGATGAAATGGAGTGATGCGAACTACCTCTTCCCCTAAGATTACGAATAACCGATTCAAGATACAAATTAAGAGGGACAAGAGTAGGATTCAATGACTTACGACCATGTATGCACTAGCAAAACAAATAACAAGCAAATAGCAATCACTTCACCCCCATAACAAATCAATCAACAAACATTCTCCATAACCATTGGTCCCATACTCCCATGCTTGAACAATATGCAAAGAAAAGTAAATTTCCTCTATATGGGCTCACGATCTATCTAAGAATTTAAAAACTTGCTACCACGTGGGCCGACGATTTAACAAGAGATTAAGTTAGAAAGATCTCACAAAGGGTCCTTAAGTAACTTCAATTTATTTTCAATTTTCAAGCCTTGCTATGCCTTTTATGCTTTTGTTTAGCTTCACTTGGCTTCCTTGCTTCCTTTGCTCATTAATTCCCCTTTGCTTGACTCTTTTGCTCAATGCACCTAGCCAATAAAAAATAAACACTATAAGTAACAAAAGTAAAATAAAGTAAAGACACGATCAAAAGAGTACTAATTCCTATTTGTTTACAAAGAAATACGGCATTACCAATTCAATCCCCGGCAACGGTGCCAAAAACTTGGTGTGCCGCCGCACCAATGTCTAAATATATGCTAAGAGTGTGAATGTGCAATGTGGCCAAGTTTTAAATTTATAAATGCCACTACTTCCTCTAACTAAAAATATAGCTAGGGTGAGTAGGGATTGTCCCAAGGGATTGTGGGCGTATTTGTAATGGAAACAATATATAGGGTTAGTAGGTCGAGTGATCAAAATGAGGCTTGTTTGGTTGATTAAACTACAATGCAATTGAAATTAAAACAAATAAAAGGGAACAATTTAGAAAGTAGGGAAAAAGATATAGAGGAGAGGACTTGGGGTACTAGAGCTCACCACTAAGTTTGACTTCACTACACACTAGCAATTATATTTCAATGGGGAAATTGAATTGTAACTTGTGTGTGTGTGTATCATTAATTGAAACTATGCATGGATGGCAAATAAGTATAGATTGTCTAGCCAATTCAAATGGAAAACACAACCCATCAAATGAGACCAAAATCCATTCAATGAGACCACAATTTATGCACACACAACTATCTAGAAACATACACCCTTTGCATTTATAAGTATGGAACACCAAGGAACAAGAATAGATTGTCCACCTATCTATGAGTCTAAAGCAACTACACTACATCTACACTAAAGACATGGAAATTAAACTAAGTAAGCTAAAGGTGTGTCACAATCCATCAAGAAACAAGTGTGAACCATCAAATAAATTATAAGAGTGTTCAATTAAGCACTATGTTTTGATCATCACTAGATTAACTTCATCTATACACATAGACATGCATAAATTCCATTAAATCTAGAGAAAAGCACATGAATCATCCATTCTAGCATACATAGACATATGATTAGAAATAGATAATCAATTGAAAGCATTAATCTATACACATCAAGTAGAAACCACAAGATATATATATAAATCCAAGATCAAAACATTTGTTACAAGTAAATTCCCAAAAATATACAAAGCACTAGGTCTAGGAAGGAAACTTAGGGGCTACTCTAGCCCCAAGTAGATGTCTAGCCACTTATTAAAGTAGTCATCCAACCCTCAAGGGTTATCTCCATGGTAGGAATGACCTCCTCCTTGATGGGAACCCTAGAAGAATGGAAGAACTCCCCAAATATGTAAAAACTCTCTCTAATCTCTAGCCTCCTCTCCAAGATATGTGATATGATATGTGTAAGTTATGATAGATATCAAGATATGATGTAAAAATGGTTCAAAATCCTTATATAGGTTGCTCAAGTGTCACACCCAATGGTCTGGACTTGTGCACTAGAGCCCTTGTAATGATTGCACCATGAGCCATCTTTTAATGAGCTGGACTCTGTTTTAATTCGGACTTGAGGAGGTTCAATCGATTGAACTTAGGTGAGATCCATCGAATGCTGCAGAGATCGATCATCTTTGGCGGCACCTTTTTGAATAAAGACAAATCTATGAGATATTTTGGGATATTTTGGGAAAGAGACAAAAGTGGTAGGTGGGGTGGTAGGTGTGGATAAGATCGAATAATTTCGATCGATCAAAGAAAAGTTGGATCGATCGAACATGGTGGAATCTTTTGGATAAGGACAAAGGCTTGGATCCATCTTGAAATGTCCAGATCGATCACCTCCAGATCGATCAGAGATCGATCGAACTTGCTGCTTTTCCACCATTTTGCTTCCACTTTGGTCCTTTCTTCCATTCATCTTGAGATAACTTCTTGAATGCTCTTATTTGGCTGAATTAACTTATTTTCGAGATAAGTGCCTGAAAAGGGCAATAACATGAAATTAGTCTAAGATGGGAAAATAAGATAGATAAAGGTCCTAAAATACTCAAGCTTAAGGGGTTTAAATGTGCATTTTTCAACGCTCATCAAATACTCATCATCATTATTATGTATATACATATATTCTCAAGATAAAATTTCAACATAAGGCATACTCTTTAAACACCTTCGCAACCAAGCACACATATATATATACATACACAATCAACATCATCTAGAGCATGCTTTGCCACATAAACACATAAACACATAATTAACATTTAAAATTCCAAATTTTATCATTTTAATCATACTTAACAAGAAATCAAGTAACCGAACTCAACTAAAGTCAAAACTTAATGGTTTAGACATCCCTACCTCAAAAGTAGCCAAAACGCATCCCCGGCCGGAAAAGTCAACGCCGGTCAATGTAGTCAATGCCGGTCAATGGAAGCCAACGCCGGTCAATGGCGGCAGAATGGAAAACTGTTTGGTGTAACGTAGCCGACGACGATGATATTCTGCTGTTCCAAAGGCGTGTCTCCGGAATCTAACTCCAAGTGGCCCAAAACCCCCTCCGAAGCCTTAGAACTAAAAATTTCAAAATTTCGTAAAATAATCACCGCTCGTCTGAAAATTAAATCTTTTTATTATGTGATAGAGAACGACGAGAGGAACATTTTCCGTCAAGGAACCAAGACCAGAAACCCAACCGATTGGCCAAAACATGGAGGAGAAATCTGGAGCTTAAAAGAAAGAAAAAAGAAAAAGGAAAAGAAATTTGAGGGAGGGAGAAGTGGAGTGAGAGAGTGAGAGAACTGGGTCAGCAGAAATGGCCTTATGGCCAGTAAAAATGGAAAACATTGGTGGGTTCCATCAGCTTTATAAATATCTCACCCCTTTTAACTTATATATATATATATATATATATATATATATATATATATATATATATATATATATATATAATGACTAGTAACCACTTTATCACCACACAAATAATCATACAATCAGGTAAATGTGTCCAAAATAATGATGTAAGAAATGCAATGGACTCGTGACACAACCCCCATGCACAACAACCATGGTAGCCGGTCCCACCTGGGACCTTTCAGCCTGAAAAATAGAAAAATGCCGAAATGGCAACTAATACATTTCCAAGAGTCCTAAACTCAAGGGAATGCCTCCAACCAACTGCCAAACACACCTGGCACACCCTACGGTGTCCAGTACACAAAACGAGATAAGGATTAAAATCCAGAAAATGGAAAATGAGAAAAATCGGAAACATTACAAATGGGTTCAAGTTACCCATTTCAGAGAAAGTTTCCTAATTGGAGAACGATTCTTCATTTTCTTCTTCTTTCCATTCTCATCAACTTATGGCTTCTCTTGGACTCTTTTCTAAGTCTAATTAGACTTAGATCTTCATCATTGCTCGGTCACCTGGATGTCATCTTATAAAAGCTCGAAATCACTTGACTTATATTGCAATTAAAACTTTAAAATAAATAAAAATAATAAAATAATGTAAAATCACAAATAAACTACTACAAAGAGAATAAAACATGCAAGTTAAAGCAAGATTACAACACAAATCCCCTTAAAATACAAAGCATTAGAGTCTAGAAGGCATGCTTAGGGCTAACTTTAGCCCCAAGAAGATGTTTAGCCACTCATTGAAGTAGTCATCAAGGGCTATCTCTATGGTAGAAATGACCTTCTTTTTGATGGAAACCCTAGAAGAATGGAAGAACTCCCAAGAATGTATCTCTAGCCTCTCCTCCTCTCTTTTCTTTCTCTCTAAGAATGTTTCTAAGTATGATGTGTGAGATATGTTATGAGATATGATGGTATATTGTGTAAAAGAAGCTCAAAATCCTTATATGGGAGGCTCAAGTGTCACACCCAATGGTTTGGATTCGTGCACTATAGTCCTTGAATTGATTGCACCATAAGCTAACTTTTAATGAGCTGGAACTTATTTTTTTGGGACTTAAGGAGGTTCGATCGATCGAACTTGCTTGAGATCGATCGAACATGGCTGAGATCCAACGAATGCTACAGAGATCGATCATCCTTGGCTGCGCCTTTTTGAATAAAGACAAATCTCTGAGATATTATGGGATATTTTGGGAAAGAGACAAAAGTGGTAGGTGGGGTGGTAGGTGTGGATAAGGTTAAATATGTTCGATCGATCGAAGAATTGTTGGATCGATCAAACATGCTGAGATCTTTTGGATAAGGTCAGTTGCTTGGATCCATCTTGAAATGCCTAGATCGATGCTTCTTCGATCGATCGAAGTGATGTTGAGATCGATCAAACTTGCTGATTTCCACATTTTGCTTCATTCTGCTTCCACTTTGCTCCTTTCTTCCATCCAGCTTGAGTTAGTGCCTTTTAAGCTCTTATTTAGCTGAATTAACTTATTTTTGGGATAAGTGCCTAAAAAGGGAAATAACATAAAATTAATCTAAAACGAGAAAATAAGATAGATAAAGGTCCTAGAATACCTAAGCTTTAGGGGTAAGACATCTCTCCAAAAATTATTGGATCCTATTCGAGGTAGGTCCAACTAACAGCGCCTCAACGAACCAATAAGCGAGTTCACTCGTGATCCCAAAGAAACTCTTAAAACCATCCCTTATGATTGTTACCTTCAATAGCTATATCATAACTAAACACCCACGACTGCAATCGAGATAACCATCCGACCTGTTAAATGTACTAATCAGGTACCTGGGAAAACAACCCATCAGCATAGCTCAAGGATCCACTTATCTAACAACTGAAACTCCTTGGACACATAGTCCCACACCAAGTCACCTGAACATGTACAAAGAATACCATCAATCCCAAACAAGAATTATTATAAAATGGAATCGTACCGCCATAAGTACGTAATGCACAATACCGTACTCTAACTGTCACCATGCATACTAGAATCAATGATCATTGACCTTTGACCCGACATTATATTAAGGGAAAGATTGACTCAGAGAAATGGTTGGCCAAGCCATTCCTATCGTCGATCTGACCTCAACACCAACGTCGTTCTCGTCCTCAGGTCTAGCCTTTAAGCATACACATACATCAATCTCTATATCTAATCTAGACACACAGTCTAACCATCCTCAACACACGAGTAAAATCACAGCTACTAGGCACCACTGCTAGCTCCAAGATCTTAAGAAAACGTACACCCCGGTAAACAAATCACGTCTCACATCGCATCGGTCATAACCTCTCGGAACAATTCCTACAAAACCAAGGACTTCACCTCCTGCCATGGAGGTAAGTCAAACGATACAGAACAAACCCTCACTCGGAATCCTAACAAGAAAGGGAACTCTAAAAAGTTCCTTCGCCTACTGACACGCAGAACTCTTATGTGGAGATACAATACTTACAGACGACCAGGTCCTTGCCAGGACCAACATAAGAAGAAAGAAGATTAAGTCATACTGCAATAGAACAGAACACGCACCTATCAATACCTTGCATAAGCTATGCCAAGAAAGAGGAACTAAACGGAGGTGAAACAGCCCGATCTGTAACTCGTACACCTAACATCTATACGTAAAAGAGAACAGTGCCCCTTCCAGAATTGTTAGAGCTAAACAATGAATCCTAGGACATCGCATCCTATCCTGCCCAAGGAAGAACCTAACAAGTGGTAATCTACATCTTCTATTCATAGAAACAACTACGTAACACCAACAACCACATCAAAAACCTTTAGAGTAACATGGCTAAAAACCCTTTTTGTCACCAATTCATTAACAAAGGCAATGCCATAAGAGCTCAACTGCTCATGAAATACACATTGTTATTCAATAAAACTTTTGGAATACTCATATAGTCTTACAAACATATCATTGCTTTAATACATAATGGTCACAACTGATACATCATTATGACATGAAACCCATACAAAACCTCTCGATCTATATCCTACCCCAAGGGCTCACACTAAGCATCATTAACATTACCCAGTCCGAAACTACACTACGGGATATATCCATCATCTTGGCACAGATGAACCCAACACTATACAAAGTGCACAGGTACCTGTCCAAAATCACGGGTAGCCCCCATTACCAAAACAATTGTGTGCAAGCATCTCCTGTCACACCCAAACTAGTAGGTATCCCTCACTACAGAACTTGCAAGTATCCCCCACTACACAGTCATAGGTAGCCCCTGTTACTGCACCAGACTCATAGGTATCCCTCGTTATGACACAACACAACTCACAGGTAGCCCCCGTTATAACACGACACGATGCACTGACAACAACATAACAAAACGCACATATGATAATGCGACATGACTCCTAAATAACTATGCAACATGACTCATGAACAACCATATAACACGACTCACAGACAACCATGCAACATGACTCACAGGTGTCCCCCATTACAACATGACATGACTCACAGGTGTCCCCCATTACAATACGACATGACTCACAGGTAGCCCCCGTTACAACACCACACGACTCACAGGTATCCCCTGTTACAACACAAGTCGGCTCATAGGTGTCCCCCGTTACAACCGACACGACTCACAGGTATTCCCTATTACAACACAGTCACAGGTAACCCCTGTTACAAAACTCACAGGTAGCCCCCCTTACATCCAACACAACTGTGCACAGGCAACTGCCTAATCTCACAGGTATCCCACATTACACAAGAATCAATCACAGTAATGTCTCATTTCTTCTATGGACAATCCCTCTTCATGTGGCCCGACTGACCACACCGAAAACAAACTCCGGAGATAGGTCTATCAAGAGAACACTCTGCCTTACGGTGTCTTCGCTACTTACAGTGATAACACACCAAACTTGTCCTAGAAGGCTCTGAAGAAACACCATCAATAAGAGTAGCATTTGTCATCCACTGCTCTTGAGAAAACAACGAAACACCTCTGTACCTCTTTTTATCCTGGCTCCTAGAAGAAGTACCCACACTTGTACCTTGTCCTTGAGAACCCACAATACCACTCATTTCTTGCCAATCTTTGGCTTCTGTTTCTGCCATCAATGCTCTCGTAACCACTTTCGAATAATTTTTAATCCCAAAAGTTTCACCCCCGGCCTAATAAAACGATTAAGGCTGTACACAAATCGACATATCTTCTCTTCTTCGTTCCCTAACACATCTGTAGTAAAACGTAAAAGAGAAGTGAACTTATTATCATACTCTGTCACTGACATGTCACCTTGTTTAAGCCCATTAAACTACGTCCTCAATTCCCGTCTCTTGGTCTGCAAGAAATACTTATCAAAGAAAAGACTCTTGAATGCATCCCAACTCATACTATCAATATCATGCGCACTAGTCATGGTTTTCCACCATACTACCGCATCTCTAACAAACTTATACGTGATTAAGGTGATCTTCAACCCATCATTGGGCACTTCTATTGTCCTGAAATGCTTTTCAACTTCATCTAAATAATCGCCCGCTACCAATGGGTCTGGACCTCCCTCAAATGTTACTTTCATAAGTTTGTTAAACTGAAGTAGGTACTTAAGGTTCTGCTCCATCTATGTCTCTTGTAGCTAAATAGCTGGTTGCGGTACCACTTAAGAAGCTGTGGTGCTTGCTAAATTCTGAAAGGCTGAGGCTATAGCCCTCACTAATGGAACATCGTCCTCTGGTACTTGTGAATTATCATCCAGTTCTCTAACTCGGCCCTATCTTAGTGAAACCCTATTCGGCTGGGTTGGCCCTTCACCTGCACGCTCCCCAACTTCATCCAGATTCATCACTTCACGTAGTCTTTAAGCTCGGTACTACAAAAGCAACTAAATGATCAAAATAACGATACATGAAGTAGCTCAATCCACGAGCTACAGTGCACACACAATTCGTTCGATAAGAACTAAAACATTCAAAAACATAGAAGTGATCAAGCCTGTTATATACGTGGGTTAAAACCCTTCGTAAGCCAACACAGCACTGCCATAAAACCTCAAACTCGTCAATAACGAAACAAACTAGTGACACAAACATCCACTCCCTAGTGGATGAACGACCACAACATAAACCTAAGCGTTCAACTACGTCCCTAAATAGGGTCATAACTATCGTGTTCCAAATGAAGTTGTCCTATCCTATAATATATGCTTTACCTAACTCGTGCTCAATTACTTGCAATAAGAACTTGTATAACATGATTTTAATAAAAATAAACACTTAACAATTAAGCACGTAGTCAACTAAACATGTTTTCATTAACAATAAACCATTAATAATTAACCATGTAGCAAGTCCAGTATGCTTTAAACAAATTTATTCATACAAGTTGTTGCACATAAGCATTTAGCATCAACAATTAGGCATACTTTAAACAAATTTAACAATTTCATTAATCATATAAGTGATTTCACGTAAGCATTTAGCAAATAGGCTTGCTTCCTTATTCATCAAACAACAAATCATGCTTTTTAACTAAACAAGACCCAGCCACATAAGCATGTAACACCGTCAAACCCAATTCTAACTCCTCTAGGTAAACACTACCCATTGTCCTTAGGTTTTTTAACCTAAAGCTCTGATACCAATTTTGTAATGACCCAAATCGAAGGTCCGGATCGCTAACCGGGTCCTTACCTGAACCCGATGACATATTAGGGGTAAAATGGTCTTTTTACAATATGAAAAAATAATCCATTTTTAAACTAGGAAAATGAGGTTTTAAACAAATATTCTAGTCATTCCATGATGCTCGGTGAGGTTCTACTGTCACCGAATATAAATTCCCAAAAGTACCGTTACCCGGTTCAAGGCTAATTCCGACACTATTCCACTAAAACCACCATAACTCTCAACATGAATGGAATTTTAAGATAATGTTGGTCTCATTAGAAAGCTAACTCAAAATCCTTGAAAATGGACTCAAGAATGACCTAATTTGGGTTTAGAATGAAGAAGTTATGATCGTCTAAAATTAAGTGATCAAAGCTGGCAAGCTGTAAAGGCAAATTGAGCATACTGGAGGACTTGAACCGGTTCAAGATGGGTAGTATGCCCACTTGAGAACCATTAGCACCCCCTTGAACCAATTCAAAGGGGCTGAACCGGTTCAAGAAGCCCAGAACCCTGAAAATGCCCCAGAAAGCTCAAAATCTTGAATTTTTACATATTTGCACTACTTTGGTCCTTATGTAACCTTATCCCAAGCCCAAGCCTGCCCCAAATCTTTCATTTAACAGTATATAAAACATAATTAAACTCTCATACATTCAAATAAATCGGATACAAGCCCATTACATCATTTAAAGATTGAGTTATACAAAATCTCAGTTTATACAACTTCCAAAGAATAAAATACAAGGAATGAGGCCTCCATGGCCAAAATTTACATAGCTTTAATATGTATAAAATGAAATGGATTCCTAGTTACATCAATGTCCATGGATATACATCATTTACCAGCTCGTCTCCGCATTCCTGAAAAATGTTAATAATGATAGGGCGAGCTCAACATCTCAGTAGAGAAAGCTTAAATTATATTCCTAAAAATTCCGTGAACCACAACCAAAGAAGATGAGAATAAGAAGAAGGGATCATGGGAATGTCAACCATAATATCAAACATTAATTTCAATAAATTCATAAATCATTTCAACACATGAGATGCAATCACCCTCCTCTTTCCTTCCAACCCAAATCTCATCAAACCTTTCACAACCATCATCTCACTTCTTAACCCAACTTACACCACCACATCAAATCACTTCTCATCCTTCATTCCCACACCATGAGTTCAATTTCACAAGCTCAATTTTCCCAATGAAAAATACATGAACTTATGCCATTAATCATTGAAATATCATTCATGAATTTAAATCAATATCATCACTCATGATATACAAAACATAAGACAAACATACAAGCTATACTTTCACATTTCAACATGGAAAATAGCATGTTATGCACAATTAGCATAAAAACACATTAACTACATCTCAAACCACATAATCAACCATATATCATGCTTGAACACCACAACCCAAAACTTTACAAAACAAAGCAAGTTACACAACAACAAGATTTCATTTAAGAATATACATAGAAGTTCATTAAAACCATAGGACTAATAATTTAAACTTCTCCTACCTCAAGATGATTAGCCAAACAAACCCTTAGCAAGCCCCAAATTTTCAATCCTTCAAAACCCTAGCAATATTGGCCTCAATTTGAAGCTCATGCCAAGCTCTTCAACTTCCCTTCTTCCTTTCCCTCAAAATCCCACCTTAAACTCTATAAATCAAAGCTTTAGTCTATGAAGAACAAGAGTTATGTATAGATATAGAGATATAGAGAGAAAAAGATAAGGAATTAGAAAGAGAGAGGGTGTCTGCCGAAAATAGGGGGAGGAGGTGGTGATGGCTTGTTTTACATTTTGTTTCCAAGGCTAAAAATGTGCCACATGTCACTATTCTATGGTTACCACTTTTGCTTAAATTACCAATATGCCCATACACCTTATACACAATACCATCTACACCCCATAAATATCTCCCTTTAATAAATAGATATAGATGTACACATATATGTGAGAAAAGTCCATTATACCCCTTTCTTAAAATGACAAAACCGGGAGAAGTTCCTGAGTTCGAAAATCGTCTCGACTTTTGAAAAATTCTAAAAATGAAACCGTCACTTCTAATTGACTTAAAATGATTAAAAATACACTTCTAAAACCTTCGACTAAATTTTTTTGACCAAAACGCCCCTCGAGGCCCGTGTGGCACGTAAAACAAGGCAAGAATTAAAATAATTCAGAAAAATTAAACAAATTTTCGAAAATAGAAAATAGGGAAAATCGGTGACATTACAATCAAGTTAGTCAATGGAGCTCTCAAGTAAAAGTAGGAATTTAATGTGTTCAATATTTCGTACCTCTTTGGTTTGGCCAGTTCTTTATAACTAGTAACTTGAGCTGTTGTGATCCTGTAGGATTCTTAGAAATCCCATCTTGAATTTGAATTAGAATTAATAGTTATCTTTGTAATCTTATCATCTGGAACCATCTCGCTATTGAAATTATGGTTGCCCCTTAGAAATATAAATGTGCAACAACGACTTATCTTTAATCTAACTTCAAATTCAAACGGGACCCGTCTTATCTGCTTATACGTGGCTATTGAGCTAATTGAATTATTCTACTAATTTTGAATTCTCTTTATCATATATCATTTTATATATACCAATGAGTAACAAAATCAATAACCAAATTACATCAATAGGTGACTGTCACATTATTCACACACACACACACATATATATATATATATATTATTTGTTAATTGTTCATCAAAATCAACTATAGTCTATTATTGCACGAAATAAAACATTAACTAGTAACACAGTAGAAGATAATATATAATTCTTTCACACAGACCCCATTAATGAAATAAATTTCCAAATTCAAAATATTATGCAATTTAATACAACCACAAATTTTATGTTATTTCAATTTAAAATAACTAATTCATTATAAATACAATAGTGACTTTAACTGTTGTAAAATCATAATTTTGCCACTAGTTAGCTTAATGATATTTAAAGTAACTAATTCACTATTAAAAAAGGGGAGGCAATATTCACACTCCACTTTTCTCCAATTGCACTACAATTTTAAATGAAATGACAATTCTAACTCTAACTTTACAAGTAAATGATTATTATTTTTTTAAATGATACAACTACCCTTTCAGATTTCATCTCCTTTTAACTAAATTTTTAATATTTTAAGTCTTTTTTAACAAGAAAAAAAAAAACTTTGAATAAATTTTGTTTTTCTTTTAGACCAATAAAAAAAAAATTATGTTGACTAAATTGCCTCTTTTGACCGTATCGGCAAAAATAAAAAAAAAAAAAAGAAAAAAAAAGTAACCGTTAAAAAAATTATCTCTGTTGACAGGAAAAAAAAAACCCAAAAATATAAATTTATTGAAGAATTATCTCTTTTGTCAAGATAAAATTTTTTTAAAAAAAGTACAAAACAATGAGGATTAAAAAATATATATTTCTATTAAATAAGTTATCTCTTTTGATAAAACCCAAAAAAAAAAAAAAAAAAAAAAAAAAAAAAAGTTTATTTTTATTGAATAAATAATTTCTTTTGACAGGATCCATAAAAAAATTACCAAAAAAAAAAAAAAAGTTACCTATTTTGGCAGGATTGAAAAAATGTTAACTTTATTGAATTAATTGTTTTTTCACCTCTTTATTGAATAAACTATCTGTTTCAATTTTAACAGAAAAAAAAAGTCACTATGGAATAAATTCTCTCTCTTTTGACTGCGAAAAATAAAATTATCAGTATGGAATAAATTATCTTCTTTGAGAGTACTTCCAAAAAAAAAAAAAACTTTAGTAAAGGAAGTAAAGAGGGTAGAAAAAAGTTAAAGTTATATAAAGGGTAGTTCTCATTAAATTATAAAATAAAGGAATGTGCATTAATAAATTCAAGGACTTTCTTGTCATTTTTTTGAAAAGAAAAAAAAGTAAATGTAGTGGAATTGATGAAAAGTGGAGTGCGAATATTGTCTCCAACAATCCTTAGAGTATCTCCAGCAGTACGTTAAAATACTCTTTTGTATAAAATATACACTGTCACTTATGATGTGTAAATTTTTTTTTATCTCCAGCAATTTGTTAAAATACATTGTCAGGTTACCGATATGTAAAATTATTATGTATTTTACACCACATTTTTACACAACCATATCAGTATATTTCATTTCTCCTCCATCTTTCTCATTCTATTAACTAATCAACCCTATATTAAGTAAGTTTGTAAAACTTATGTGTGATCAAGCATAACACTGGTTGGTTGTTATTGAGGGATACATTTTTACACGAAAGGTCTAAAAACAACCGCTTGAGCTAAAAATAAATAATTCAAAAGTTTTGTGTAAATATATTATGACATATCATATTTACAAAAAAAAAAAAAAAAAAAAAAAAAAAAAAAAAAAAAAAAAAAAAAGGGACAATACTTAAGTCTTCACTAGTCAGGATCTATAATATACTTACCGCTGATGTGGACTAATAATAAATTGACACGTTCTATTTTAATTACCAAATTAAAGATGGTAATCAAATCACTATCTCTGATTTAGTAAGTGAATATCTACCCACCATGTTTGATTTGGTAATTAAAGATCACATGTCAATTTATTATTGGACCACATCAGCGATGAGTAATTGTAGAAGACTAGTAAGGACCTAAGTATTGTCCAAAACAAATATATACAATGGTTAGAGATGCTTTTAGGTCCCCACTAGTGAGGATCTACACCATAATCACTGTTCATGTGGACTAATAATAAATAAGTATGTCATCTTTAATTACCAAATCAAATTTGGTGGGGGTAGATATTCACTTGATTTAATTACCATTTATGATTTGGTAATTAAAATAGAATGTGTCCATTTATTATTGGTCCACATCAGCGGTGAGTATAGTATAGATCCTCAGACTTAAATATTGTTAAAAAAAAATAAAAAAAGATGAACTTGAACTTTTGCAAAATTATAATTTTGTCACTAATTAGCCCTTAACGTACATACCGCACATGTATAATCATGTATCTTTAATACATGTATCTAGGGGTGGCAAATGGGCGGGTTGGGTCGGGTTTGGGCTGGGTTGAAAATGGGTGGGTCTAACATGGGTTAAGACCCATATTCAACCTGTTTGGAACAGGTTAAAAATAGGCGGATAAAAAATGTAAGGGTCAAGTTGTTATGACCTGTGAGCCAATTAATTATTATTGCTTAACTATTTTTATTTATTTATTTTTTAAATTTATTTTTTAATTTTTAAAATTTTTAGTTTTTTTAAATTTTTAAATTTTTTTTAATTATTTTATTTTTAATTTTTTTTTCAAAAGGTTTTAAAATTTTATTTAATAACAAATAAAAAAAAACAATCTCAAAAGAGGATAGTGAGTTAGAGAATTTTATATAGAGAAATGAGTTGAGTGCAATATAGAATAGATATGTATGCGTCTATTATGTGATGGGTGAAATATGGGTACCCTCAAATAGGGCCGGCTCGGGCCTTAGGCGAGTTAGGCGGTTGCCTAAAGCCCCAACCAATAAGAAGGCTCCATAAATTTTATTTCTTTATATATTATAACTTTCTTAAAACAGTGATAGTATTTTCTTTAATTATTAAACTTCAAAATATAGAAAAATTTGACAGTTAGATCTAAAAGATTTCTATTATTTATCTATTTTTTGAAGGCCCCAAATTTTTTTCCTTTATATATTATAACTTACCTAAATATTTTATTTTCTTATATTATTAAACCTAAACAAATACAAAATTTAATATTACGTCCAAAATATTTCTATCCTTGTATTATTTTTATTTTTATTTTTTTTTTCTCTCTCTCATCCTCATTACATCAGCATATATACACACACATTAAAATTAAATATTATATATATATATATATATATATATATATATATATATATATATATAAATGAAAATTGGTGAAACTTTCCATATTTTTATAAGACTCCTATTAATTTTTATTTTCTCTTTTTTTTCTTATTCCTCACATATTTTTTCTCCTCTCTCATTATAATTTTTTTTCATCTTATCCAAGATTACAATTTACAATTTCACAATCTCACTCCGTAACAAGATTTTGAATACACTTATATTCTATTAAATAATTTATTGGAGCATTAGACCAAATTACTCGAAATCATTTTAAATTATTCTATAACTTAAATTAGTTTATAGTTTTATTAATTTTTGTTATCATAAAATTATATATTTTGTTTATAATTTTTATTTATATTGTTAAATATGACTATTAGAAAGTACATAGCCAATTAATTACTGATGGAACTAGAGTTAGGAAAAATTTTAATGATAGGTTTAAAAATAACTAAACAAATAATTAGCATATTAGTAGCATAAATATATATATGGATAGATTTAATTAAAAGGTCACTTTATTTTTTGGCCTAAGATCTCAAATTGTATTGAGCCGTCCCTGCCCTCAAATTAAGCGGTTAAAAATTACCTAACCTATTTTTGACCCATCTTAAATATGATTCATCCAAAACCATTAAAAAAAGGGACAAATATGAATGAATTAATGGGTTGTAACCCATTTTACCATTCCTACATACATCATTCATATATCATACGAACCACCACTTTAAATATCACATGCACATAGTCAGACTCAAATGAGGCTTAACTACGATATAAAAATATGTTATTTTCCTGTCATGTATCATGAATATACGCTATTAAATTAATATATAAAGACATTATTTTAGTAATTGATAATTGCCCGATGCACACATATGGGAGGAGAGGACTGTCCCACGTGTATCTGATCATGAATTTATGAGGGATGTAATTACTTTCTCGAAATCTAACTTAGCATTTACTTACATTTTATTATTTACCCAAAAAAAAAAAAAAAAAAAAAAAAAAAAAAAAAAAAATCTAATTTAGCATGCAAAAGGTTTTCCACCAAAAGAAAGTGAATAAGCTGATGACTATCTCCCGAGAGATTTTGTTGAAGAGGATTCCAATTTATCTTTGCAGTTCTAAAGAAATCTATCCTAGTGATGGTTAATAATTTCAAGTTTATGTACTAGATCTTTACATAAATGTTGCAGTTTGTGTAACACATTTGTTTTGATGATACAATTTTTATGCGTGGACAATTAGTTAGCAATGGGTGCTATAGCTAAATTGATTGCAAGAGGAGAAATTTGGCCACATATGTATTTTAAATTATAATATTATATTAATTTTATTTCATAAATACAATTTTTTAAATAATAGTATTACATTTTTAATATGTCCTTGTACCGTTGTTTCTACAAATAATTTTTGAAAAACTTACCTCTTAGAACCCTATATATCAATCAAGATAAGGGCCAAAAGTAAGTATTAATTAATAAGACCCTTGTGATAGGATATGGCTTTACCCAAACATTGTTTCCGCAATTCAAAGATTATTATTCGAATAAAATTAAATTATCTTTACCAGACATTTTTATATATCATTGTTTAACAAAAGTATAATCATTTGAAATGACTTAAAAGGAGACAATATAAAAGAATGACGTATTACAAGAGAGAGGCAACCAATAGAAGAAGAAGATGGGAATGGGAGGAGAACTGATGTGAGAGTAGAGAGAGAAAGAGGAGCAGAGACTTCGTCCTTGTAGTTGTGCCATTGGGACCTTTTATCGATGATGCCAATTTCACTAAGCTATGTAACTTCGTTGATGGCCATAATTAAGTTGTCCGAGCTTACTCCCATTGATGTCCCCGTATCACTCATCAATGAGAATATATACTAGTATATTACACATTTTATTGGACATTTTCAAAGCATAAAGGGTAAATTACACTCAAATCTTTTGAGGTTAGGTTATTTTTCAGCTAAATGAAGATTTTGTTTTTAACTTTCACTTACACCCCATTTTACTTTTTGACATCTGATATATATATAAATTGATCATTTTACCCTTAATTTTTTAATACAAAATATATATAATCTTAAATGACATAAAACCCCTATCTATATACACACACACATATATATTCAACTCAGCACCCCTAATTTTAAAAGGATAGTCCTAGTATTTATTTAATTGTTTATTACATTTTTAATTTATTTAATTGTTTTTTTTTTTTTTTGGTTGTGTGTTGTTTGAATTAAGTGTGACTTTATTTAAATGACTTATTTTATTTAATTGCTTTATTTAAATTCTTTATTTAATTGGGTTTCGTTTTGTTTTAATTGACGACTTATTATTTAATGGTGGTTTTGTGAATTAATTAATTAATTATTAAATTGTATTTTTTTTTTCTTCTGTTTTTCTTTAATTGAACTTAGGGTTTTGTTTTATTTTTCTTTAGCCGACTTAGTTTCCTGTCTAGTATTAGGACTAGAATTAGGGTAACCTTAATCCTATAAATATATACATTAAGGTTCTACCTAGGGTTTTAAAACCTAAACACGTCTGTGGAGGCAGAGAGAGAGAGAACAGAGGAAAGTTTACAGTAGTCGGAGTTCGCCGGAGAATTTAGAAAGCAACGGTGCAAGGTTTCAAACTGAGACCTAAAGGTAAGTTCTAATCCTATCTCTTCTCCTTTGGCTCGTGTTCTTTGCATGTCTAATACAACTCCAGGGAAAGATTACAGATTAAAATTAAACTACGTTTCCATGTCTCTGTGTTTTAATACTGCTCGTAGTCGTAAGATTTTGTATTACTTGTTTTGAGGTTTTCTTGTATAACTTCTGTTTCTAAATTCATGTAAATTGAGGTATGAAGAGTTTATTAGATCTAAAACATGTTGGGACACACTGGAATTAATTTAGGTTGCAAGACTTTTGCTAAAACAGTGGATGTTCATGTATGATTAAATTATGCGTATTTAATCCTTTTTGCAAAACTTATGTTTAAACTGATTTTGGTAATTGAACAAAAAGGATTTTAATGGGTTCTGGAACATGTTGGAACTCAGTTTAGAGACATAGAAGTCTTAGGAGTGGAGGAAAGTTCATCAGAAACACGCCGGACATGGAAAGGATGAAGGAACAGAGCGAGACGGCTCACGGTTTTGAGAGAGCAGGCTCTTGGAGCCAAAGAGCCGCCTCTAATGTTACAAGAGCAGCCTTTAATGTTAAAAGAGTAGGCTCTTCTTTTAGAAGAGCAGGCTCCAAAATGAAAAGAGCAGGCTCTTTCTTTTATAGAGCAGGTTCTTCCCTCGGGTGTTCGTTTTTCAGTTTTTCTGTGACTGTGTGGGCTACAGAACTCGAATTTTGGGATTTTCAGATTCTGTTGGAAGCTGTATTGGAGTATTTAGAGATGTTCTAAGCCCTATTAAAGTTTCAGAGAGTAGGGTGATCCAAAATAATTCAACCGGAGTTTAGACTTGAACCGTAAACAATTGTTAATTAAACTAGTTTACTGTTCTTGGATGGAAAAGATTTTAAATTTCATAAAATCTTACATAGAAATTTCTTGTGTAACTTTCTCTGTTAATCATGTTCTAGTGTTAGGAAAATAAGCATGTGAATATTTAAATTCTAATATGTTTATTTGGAATTAGATCGGTTTACTGTTTCTGGATGGATAGTACTTTAAATTGCTTAAATCTTAGGATGGCAATTCTTAGTAATGGTTTGATAGTTAATTATGTACAGTGTTATTAAACTAAGCATGTGAACTCTTATATTCTGTTTATGCTTACTTGGAGTTAATTGGTTTACATGTATGACCGGTGGAATCAATTAATGTATTTTGCAGAGTAGTTTTGATTAAGACTGTTAATTTATGAAATTTTAACAGGCTTGATATGGAACAGTTGATGCTTATATTTATTTATTATGCTATCGATTGTGGATGTTATGGATTAGTTGGTATGTGCTTTGATTATATGCTTTATCAATTACTGGATGGATTGGATTGTATGCACCGGTATGGGACGGTGACATACTAGGTTCGGATTAGCTCAAAGTGTTAAATTCTATCTATTTTGGAAAAAGGGTACGGATTATAAAAACACAATTCTCCTTATATTTAAGTCTGTGCGGTTGAATAAGCTGAACGACTTACTGGATCTTTTATATAAGTCTGTGCGGTTGAATAAGCCAAACGAATTACTGGATTTCTTATATAAGTCTGTGCGGTTGAATAAGCTGAACGACTTACTGGATTTCCTATGGATGGATAGGAACGGATTTTAAATATATTATTATGATACCGTGACTTGAGCTTAAGTCTCAGAGTCAACGGTTAGGGAGCGTATATGCAATAGGACGCGTAGCTGGCTATGCTGGTTGAGGTGTACCCTGTTAGGCTTAGGTAGTCATGCCCACTCAAGTGCGTTTTGCATATTACCTTCTACTCAGGTTGAGACCCGTATTATAGTCCAGTGAGAGTCCATAGTGTGGATATATATATATATATCCACACTATGGACACGGATTATATAGTTATTGTTGAGTTGGTTAGAGTGTATATGCGTATCGAGTTTCTGCTTGGATTGTAGTAGGATAGAACTTGTTCGTGGGCCTGACCCACTCCTATTTTTCAGGTGTACGTCAGTTTCAGGCTTAAGCTTGTTCGTGCTGAGCAGAGGTGACCACTCATTCTTCCGATGATGTAGGAGCTCTATTCATATGGTTTTCTTTTAGTTTTTCAGTTCAGTTTGGTTTTCTTATTAGGGGTCCACAGGATGGATTCCCGAGCTGTACCCTTAGAGGTTTTGGAGTTGGATTATTATTATCTGGGATTTTAAGTATTTAATTTTAAAGGATTTTATATTTTAGATTTCTTTCAGCTTAAACTATTATTTCTTAAATTCATCTTGTATTTTGTGTTCACTTTAAAATATTAATTGTTTAATATTCCCTCGAGTTTGGGCCTGGGCCTGATCAACCCGTGTCTCGGATCCAAGGGGTATCACAGTAAGTATATAAAACCCTGTAATCTCTTGTATAAATCTCCAAGTCTATGAACTATAGCTACACTTGAAGACATAAGTGGTCCATACTCTCACTCTCAGCCAAACATAGGTAACATCTATTGACATAGTGCTTATGGAGCATTGGCTTGGATTCTACTGACTGCTAACCAAGCTATGCAACTGTGCTTTGGTAGATGATGCTTGAACCAAATTAGCTTATGCCAGATAAAAATTGGGGATGGTGGTGAAAAGTAAACAGTGGTATGTGAGAATGAAAAGGCACCAGAAGGACTAGGCAACCACATAATGCTATCCTGCTGTTCAAAGGGAGAAGGTAAGGAATACAGTTGAGAGAGAAAGTTCAGTGATTGAAAGAACCGAAGGAAATTCAATGATAGAAGGACCATCCAATGATTGTAGGAAATTAGGCTATCACCTGTGGCCAAAGTGTCCAATTGAAGAATTTCCAAATCATTCAGTCCTAACTGCTTTACAATTGGGCCATTTGGAAGCCAGTAATCCAGCCACAACTTTGTATCCTTCCCACACCCTACCCTATACTTGATAATACCTCTTGCCATTTTCCTTAACCTTAGTAAACTCCTCCAAAAACCAGAACCAAGTGTAGAGGGCCTGATATTCTAAAAACATTTGTCCTTAATAAGATAACAGTAACTCCAGGCCACCCAAAATCTCTCCTTCCTTAAACACAACTTCAAAATATTCTTAAAATTTGCAACTCTACTTGAAAGCTCAAGATCAGGGAACCTAAGCCACCATATATCCTGGGTCTACAAACTGCAGTCCAAGCAACCTTTCCTCCCCTCTTTTTAAGTTTAACCTCAGACCAGTAAAAGCTTCTTAAAATCTGGTTGATTTCATCAAAAACCCTCTTAGGAAGCACACATGCTTGGGACCAATAGGACTGAATGGAATACAACACTGATTTAATAAGCACCGCTCTCCCAGCATAAGATAAGAATCTGGAGGTCCAATTCCCAACTCCTCTACTGATCATTTCCACCAAAGTATGATAGTATCTAGCTTTAATTGTTGTGGTAGACAATGGCAAGCCTAAGTAGGTGACTAGAAGAGTCCCAGCATCAAAATGTAGGAGTGCTAAAAAGGAGGACTTGGTTTGGCTATCCACCCTTGAGAAGAATGCCTTGCATTTAGAAGGATTCAATTCTATTATTTCCTAGCTTGAAATGAAAGAGTAGACATTTACAACAACTACAATGAGAATTAGGAGATTTGTTTATTCAAAGACTACTGTATTTATCTTATAGTTTTAGATATGTTCTTTGCGTTTCAAAGTATTTAAGTTTTGAGACAAATATGTCGTTTGATATACAGCTTCAAAACTCAACAACAATAAATTAAGTTATAATTTGCCAAGGTGGATGGAATCCTGGGTCAAATGCTGATGATCTATTTTATGAGCGAGCCTATCAGAAAGAAAATAAAAGTCATTATTAAATCTGGGGGTTTTGGGATATAAAGGTGGAAGATATAGGAATGTAATGCCTATATCATATTATCAACATAAATAAAAATTTCATGTAATTGAATAATTTTTAAGAAAATAGTCACAACACTTCTTAATTAATAATTCGAATTATGATAAAAGTAAAAAAAAAATAAAATAACAACTACCAAAAACGTGAATGGAGCTACGTTTGATGAAGGATGAGTGAAGCAGTATCAGCTGCAACTGGTTTCAAATGGAACTTGTTGATGTTGTGGGCCTGCTTGTTGATATACCCCATTGGGCCTTGTAATCTTCAGCCCAATGTAACTATTTGTTATGTTTAAATAATTTGTTTAACCTTTTAAAAATAAATAAAAAAATATCCTCCTCACAATCCTTACTTTTTTTTAGCACTAGTCTGTGAGATAATTTAAAATACGTTAGTGTAATATAATACAATGTCTTAGTTTTTTTTTTTTTTAATTATTTTGAAAGGTATTTGATGGTGTTAGTTTGTGCAAGTATCTAATGGATAAAGATATGAGAAGATTTGCTTGATTTTTTTAATCCATTTTTAAGTATATGTTTATTTGGTGTCATAGAAGGGTATCAAATTTTATTTATTTTTTTATTTTTCTTTTTCCGTGTAATTCATATATCACGTGAACGACCACTTTAAATATGAAATGCACATGGTCAGACTCAAATAATCAATTATAAATTATAATTGAGTTGGCATAACTACTATATAAAAATATGATCTTTTCCTGTCATGTATCATCGATATTCGTCATTAAATTAATATATAAAAATATTATTTTAGTGATAGATGCACATGGGAGGGGAGGACTATCCACATGTATCTGATCATGAATTTACGAGGTCTGTAAGTACTTTCTGATCTTTTACAAAATAAAATTTTAACTTAGCATTTACTTGCAGTTTATTATTTACCCAAAAAAAAAAAAAAAAATTATTTCCAACTTAGCAAGCAAAAGGTTTTCCACCAATAGAAAGTGAAAAAATATTATCTTCCTTGTACATCATCTCTCTGCAAAATTTTCCCCAGATAAACACAGTTTTTGAAAGTAAATTTAATTATAAGTGATAAAAATGAATAAGATGATGACTATCTCCGAGAGATTTTGTTGAAGAGTATCACACTCAACTAATTGTCGGTTTGCCAGCATCTGCTATGAACATCTTCCGACAACTGACGCTCATTTAATCGATCAAGAGAAAAGTAACTTCTAGCTCCCGCTTATTCATTAAAAATTATGTTTTCCTGGATTTTCTTCATACAATAAATATATATATAGATATATATAATTGTGATTGATTGTGTTATTTTTTTATTTTATATCTTGCATACTTTAATGCTCTCACCCACTTTTCACTAAAAAAACAAGCAGCCTCTCGTCTCTCGCCCACCTAAACCTAATTACTCCCTTCATAAATACCCCCCTTCTCCTCATTTGACACACGCTAATTCCATCCAAGTGAAAGAAATAAGGTATTCTCTCCTACCCTTTCTTTCAATTCGTCTCTTGAAGTTCGGGTTTAATAGTGTATTCTATGACGAGGATTAGGTCGGGGTGACCTCTATCCAGTGTATATTGGTGGAGTAACCCTATGTACCAGAAAAGAGTAACGGAGTCCTTCTTTGCACTAGGATTTAAAGTTCTGTTTTCTAGCATTTACAAGCACCAAATTATAAGTTATAACACATAACAATCAATATATAACTTTAAATTCTTTTTTTGTGGACCAGGTTTTGCATTTCTTGTAATGGCGTATGGTGGTAGTAACTCTATGTTTGAAGAACTGATTGTGAAGAAAGGAGAGCCAACCCTAGTTCCTCCTGCAGAGGAGACGGAAGAGAAGGGTCGACTATTCTTTCTCTCCAACCTCGACCAAAACTACCAGGTCTCAGTTCCAACCATTTACTGCTTTAAATCAACAGAAGAGGGTAAAGGCAACGAGAAAGCTGCGGAAGTAATCAAGGAGGCCTTGTCAAAACTTCTCGTTCACTACTACCCAGTTGCCGGCCGACTCACAT
Source organism: Cornus florida (assembly GCF_030987335.1). NCBI lineage: Eukaryota > Viridiplantae > Streptophyta > Magnoliopsida > Cornales > Cornaceae > Cornus > Cornus florida. Next base: position 72,027,715 of record NW_026775573.1, on the reverse strand, counting down.
TCGGCTCCGACGGAAAGCTAATGGTGGACTGCAATGGGGAAGGTGCTGTTCTTGTTGAGGCAGAAGCCAACTGTACCATACAAGAGATAGTTGACAATGCAGAACAAGGACTTGTCCATCTTGGAAAGAAGCTGGTTTATGATATTCCTGGTGCCAAAAATACCCCAGACATACCGCCTCCTTTAGTGGTTCAGGTATATATTAATTAATTCTACCATGCAATTTAATTAATTAATTATCCCAATTTTTTTTATTATTTTTTATTTAAAAAAACATCTTGCAGGTGACAAATTTCAAATGTGGAGGATTTTCTCTCGGGCTAAGGGTGTACCATTGTATATTTGATGGAGCTACTGCTATGGATTTCGTAACTTCATGGGGTGAAATTGCCAGAGGCTTGCCCCTGAAGGTTCCTCCATTTCTAGATAGATCCATACTCAAAGCTAGAAACCCACCCAAGATCGAGTTTCCTCATCACGAATTCGCTGAAATTGAAGATATATCAAACACCGCGGATCTATACAAAGAAGAAGAATTGGTATACAAATCATTCTGCTTTGACTCTGACAAGATTGCAAAGCTCAAAATGAAAGCCATGGAAGATGACGGGTCGGTTCTCGCCAAGTGCACTACATTTGAAGCACTCTCAGCTTTTGTATGGAAAGCTCGAACTCAGGCTCTAAAACTTAAGCCTGATCAAAAAACAAAGCTCCTCCTGATTGTGGATGGACGATCTAGATTCAACCCACCAATGCCAGATAAGTTCTTTGGGAATGGAGTTGCGCTAACAAATTGTCTTTGTAGTGCAGGTGAGCTAATTGAGAAGCCATTGTCATGTACAGTGAGACAAGTTCAGGAGGCAATTAAGGTAGTCACAGAAAGTTATATGAGGTCAGCCATAGATTATTTGGAAGTAACAAGAGCTAATCCTTCTCTTACTTCAACACTCCTCATCTCTTCATGGACAAGGCTATCTTTCCACACAACTGACTTCGGATGGGGAGAGCCTCTGCTAGCAGGGCGGGCGACTTTCCCCTTGAAAGAGACAGCATTGTTCCTTTCTCCGGGGAAATTAGATAGGAAAAGCATTTCTGTGCTTCTCGGTCTGCCAGCCTCTGCTATGAAGATCTTCCAAGAATTGACGCTCATTTGATCGATCAAGAGAAAAGTAACTACTAGCTCCCACCTATTCATTAAAAATTAAGTTTTCCTGGATTTTCTTCATACAATATATATATATAATTGTGATTGATTGTGTTACTCAATGTAAAACGATTATCCCAGTTTGGTTAATTTAATGGAGGAGGATGGAAATTTTTTTAGAAAAGTTCAATTCAACTTTGAGAATGCATGGAGTTAGGGGCAGCTAACTAAGTGTTGGGAATCAATGCCCACACATTCACACATTAGCCTAACAGAAAAAAGAAAATGTTGTCTATGTCCATAGCTCACATCAGTTTTATTATTTCCTAGCTTGAAATGAAAGAGAACATATACAACTACTATGAGAACTAGGAGATTTATTTTTTCAAAGAGTACAGTAATTATCTTATAGTTTCAGATATCTTCGATAGGTTTCAAAGTAGAAGTAGAAGGTGAGAATTTAACTTTTGAGACAAATTTGCCATTTGATAAAATTAAAAATTAAGAATTGAAAATTTTTAAAGCTCAATATTTTTTATATGGTAAATATTTTTTAATATCATTTTTTATTTTTATCGTTCAGCTTTAAGTGATATTTTTATCACTCAAAATGATAAGGGTCACTTAGAATAAGATATCATTTTTCATTAGACTTCGACAGACCCCAATAACTTGGAATTAAACTATGGATTCTGTTGATGTTTTTATGGGTGGGGGCAAAGACAATGGATTTTGGTGAATTGAAAAATAAAAAAGGGGTGTGTGATTAGAGGCAGGAATAATGGAATGCGCGCTGGTCCTTATTTACACTAGAAAAATGCGAAGTATGTAATATGTTGCTCAGATACAAAAGTTAAAATCCATGTCTACACTATATTTTGAATAATCCTAACCAACAAAATGATTTCAAATTCAATCTTTTATGTTAAGAATATTTACTAAAAAATATCACTATAAACTTCATATATATATATATATATATATATATAGCTTCAAAACTCAACAACAATAAATTAAGTATTTACCCAGGTCGATCGAATCCTCGGTCAAATGCTGATGATCTATTTTATGAGCAAGCCTATCAGAAAGAAAATAAAAGTCATTATTAAATCTGAGGGTTTCGGAATATAAAGGTAGAAGATATAGGAATGTAATCCCTATATCAAAATAAATAAAAATTTCATATAATTGAATAATTTTTATGAAAATATTCACAACACTTCTCAATTAATAATTCAAATTGTGATAAAAGTAAAAAAATAAAATAAAATAACAGCTAACAAAAACGTGAATGCAACCGTTTGATGAAGGATGAGTGAAGCAGTATCAGCTGCAACTGGTTTCAAATGGAACTTGTTGACGTTGTGGGCCTGTTTGTTGATATACCCCCATTGGGCCTTGTAATCTTCAGCCCAATGTAACTATTTATTATGTTTATATAATTTGCTTAACGTTTTAAAAATAAATAAAAAAATATCCTCCTCATAATCCTTACTTTTTTTAACACTAGTCTTTGAGATAATTTCAAATAGTTAGTGTAATATAATACAATGTCTTAGTGGTTAGTTTTTTTTTATTATTATTTTGAAAGGTATTTGATGGTGTTAGTTTGTGCAAGTATCTAATGGATAAAGATACGAGAACATTTGCTTGATTTTTTTAATCCATTTTTAAGTATATGCTTATTTGGTGTCATGCATTTGGTGATTTAACTCAGATAGGTATCAGATTTTATTTATTTATTTATTTTTCTTTTTCGTGTAATTTTATATATCATATGAACCACCACTTTAAATATGACATGTGTTGAATTAAGAAATTCAAAGATTTCTAGAATGTCAAATGTTTAAATTAGGTGTGTGAAAGATTGTATATTTGACCATATATAAAAGATATTCTAGGAATTGTGTTGCTTGATTCTAGGGATTATGTCTAGAATCAAGCTTATAAATACTCTGTAAAATTCATGAATGATATGAATGAAATACAATTCATTAAATTAAACATGGTATCAGAGCATGGTTCAAAACCCATTTGATTCATTGTTCCAATTTTTGTTTTCAAAACCCAGAAATTCATAGCCATCCTCAAAACCCAAAATCCAGAAATCTACAAGAATCTGGAGTTTAAAACCCATTACATATATCAAAACCCATATCGGCATATCATTTTAGATTGTTCAAAAAAAAAGAAAAAAGAAAAATCAAAACCAATATTCTTCACTAAACCTACCTTGTCTCTGCCGCTGCCATCACTAAATCCAGGCACAGCCGCCAATCAACAATTTCGGCTGGGAAAGAACCCCAACCAGAACCGCCGTTGTGAATCGCTATCGTGAATTGCCGCCGGTCGCTCTTCACGACTGTCGTCTTCTCCTTGCCGCGCCGCAAGTCCAAGCTAGCCATCTCGGTTACCGCCGGCGCCGAATCAGTCACCTTCGCTGCTCCCACCGCTGATCAGATCATCTAGCCGCCACCGCTGCTACCGAAGCCGATCTCTGCCATCAACCGCCGCAGGCTCACCAGTCCCGTCCTTGTGATCACTGACGCTTTCTATATATGTATATAATATATATATAGATATATATATTATATTTCAAAGGCCAAAAAAAAAAAAAAAAAAACACCTCTGTTTGGCCACAAGTGTAATTCTATTCGAGTTCTGGATTAGTTCAAAACTAAACCAGTTTTGTACCCTCATTTGAAAACTGGTTTTGTAATAAATCAGTTCCAAAAAAAAAAAATGCCACATTTGGATGAATGTTACTCTTTGGTTTGATGGGAGGCCCAGAACCGATCTAATCGAGGTCAACAAGATCGAGGACGACCAAACAACCGCAAATCTTCCTACAAATGCACTCATTGCGGTAAGAATGGCCATACCAAAAATTGTTGTTTTGAGTTGGTGGGATATCCAAAATGATGATGGAACTTCGACCCTAGTTAATAAGGAAGGATCTTTGACTCTAAACAATACATTCAAGTTAGAGTTTGTTTTAGTTGTTCCATCATTAGATTATAATCTTTTGTCAGTTTCTCAAATAACCTCTACCTTATCCTGTGTTGTAATTTTTTGGCCTAATTCTTGTGTGTTTAAGGACATCAAAACCAGGAAGACAATTGGTTGTGGTATTAGGCAGGGGAAGCTGTATTACTTGGACTTGGACTCAAAGAGTACCGAAAGTCTATAGCAAGCTCTGACAGTGGGTGGTTCTGAAGATACAAAAAGGAAAGAAATATGGTTATGGCATTGCCGGTTTGGGCATGCTTCCTTTTGCTATCTCAAAAAATTATTTCCCAGTTTATTTGTCAGAGTTGATGTTTCTAGTTTTCATTATGATGTTTGTGAACTTGCAAAAAGCCATCATATTTCGTTTCCATTACGATTGAACAAAATTCCACTCCCTTTTATAATTATTTATTCTGATGTTTGGGGACCATCTAAAGTCACTACTTTGGGTGGGTCACGTTGGTTTGTAACATTCATTGATGATTGGACCAGGATGACATGGCTTTGCCTAATGAAATCCAAAAGTGAAGTGCACTCAATATTGTTGAAACTCAGTACAATAGAAAGATTCAAGTTCTTCGTAGTGACAATGGTGGAGAATATCAGAGCACTGAATTTTAACGTTATTTGGAAGCACAAGGAATGATTCATCACACCACTTGCTCCAACACACCCCAACAGAACGGGGTGGCCGAGCGAAAAAATCGACACTTATTGGCAGTTGTCAAAACTTCGTTATTCGAAGCCCATATGTCATTATCTTATTGGGGAGAAACACTAACTTCTGCAACTTATTTAATCAACTGGGTACCCTCCAGCACTAAATTTCAAAACACTGTTCCAAACCCTTACTGATGCAATTGTTGCCCCAGCTGTCTCAAATTTACCTCCTTATGTCTTTGGTTGTGTGGTGTTCGTCCATCTACACAAGCATTAACGCACCAAGTTAACTCCTCAAGCATTGTGATGTGTCTTTGTTGGATATGCCACTCATCAAAAAGGATATCGGTGTTATCATCCTCCAACACGTCGATTATTTGTCATGATGGATGTTGTTTTCCATGAAGATACAATGTACTTCTCCAAACCTGAATTTCAGGGGGAGTACCAGAAAGAAATTCAAACTCTATATTATAATGAAAGTGATAATCAAGAGGTGGTCAATTTGGATATAATTGGTATAACATTGGATTCCAGTGGTGATGACTCACAGACTGAAAACAATCAAGAAATGGATTTAAGTGGTATGACATTAGATCAAAGTGGTGATGCAAGTGGTGATAAACACCCAATAACCGAAGAAGTAGATTTATCTCCAACTCAAACTGAAACCAAGTTCTTGGAAAATATGGCTCCATCTCCAGTCGACATATCACACCAATCGCTTACTGAAGATGTTCCTGAGCCACACAAAAGACAGTTGCCACAGCGTCACACCAGAGGTATTCTTAAACCTACATATGAACCTGAACTTTCTAGTAAAGTAAAATACCCTATGAGTCATTATGTGTCTAACCATGGTTTATCAGAATCAAATATGTCATTTGACGAGCCCCTTCATATGTGTTTAGAAAGTGAACTTTTTAATGCGAGAGGTCGCTTCGCAAGGTCAAAATATGATTGTGGTTTAAAAAGCCTTTCTAGTCAAATTTACATTTATAGAACTACTACTACAACTAATGAAGTATAGCAAGTAGGGATCGTCCACAGAGATTATACGTGTAGGAATTTAAATTCAACTCTAATGTACTAATTGATTGCAAAGAGAGAGATTGGTTGATTAAACTAAGATGTAATGAAATTAAAATACAAGTAAAGTAAACTAGTGAGAGATAGGGATTTAAGAGATGAGAAGTGAGGTCTTGGGGTGTATTCTAATTGCCACTAAGCTCGTTCACCAAACCACACACTTTCAACTAATTTGGGGAAAACATTCTTATGAACAAAATACGACTACCAATTGCAATATTAAGCATGGACCATCGAACACATGTATGAATTATCTACCTAACCGACAAATAAACTAAGTGTAGCACAACCCATCAATTGTAAGCATAACCCATCAAACTAGTTACAATTGTAGCACACATCAATCTAGAGAATCATGGAATTTGCAATAATAAGCGATGGAATATCAACTCAAGTATAGATTGTCTACCTACCTACAAACATGAATTAAATTGTAGAACAACCCATCAAGCATAAGAATAATCCATCAAATTAATTGACAAACCCATCTAATAGAAACCATGTCTAGCCATCACTAGATTCTCAATCAACCGCACATAAACATGCAATTAATATAGAAAAAAACTAGTGTAGAGATCAATTCCCAAATAATCACACATAAGACAACATATAATCACAAAGAGAATCAATAGGAAGAATTAAACCATATGAATCATGTGAGACATAATTCCCAATTTCATCACACATAGACATGTAAATAAATTAGAGAATTAATAGGAAGAATTAAACCATAGAAATCATAGAAATATACCAAGATTCATTAAATTCGCAAGGCTAGAACACTAATCACAAGATATTATTCCCCAAAATGTATGAAAAAGATAGAGGTTTAGATTACAAACTTGGGGCTCATCCAAGCCCCAAAGAGAAGTCTAGCCAATCATGGAGGAGGTGGATGTGATCTTGGAACACTCAAGGGCAATCCCTAAACATGACTCTATCTTCTTCCTCTTCTTCTTTGAATAATTCTAGAGAGAAAATGTGTGTAAATCTAGAGATGTGCCTCCACTTCCCTCTTTTCTTCTAACCCTAATCTCTAACTTTCTAGAGAGAGAAAATAAAATTACAATGTATAAAATTGAAGACAAAAAGATATATTACAAAATGGTTCAATTCCTTTTAAATACAAGGTCCTTTTCTTAACCACTAAGTCTGAAATATAGCCCCAAAAATATCTAATCCCGCAACTTTTTGGTAGGTGGAGTTCGGGTGCGCAGGAATAAGACAGCTCGCTGCCAGCACATTTTCGATCGATCCAACTTTTGATCGATCTGGGTTCGATCGATCCAACTTTAGATCGATCTAGTTCGATTAATCCAACTTTCTGTGATAGATCTCACTTGGCAGTTTTTCAGCATTAGCCTCATTTTAATCCAAATCAGCCTCTTTTTGCTCCAAATTCTCACCAAGACTTAGTTTGACTCCAAAAAGGCCTTAAGAAACCATTTTTAGCCCGTTTTAACATTATTGACCTAAAATAGACAAAAACACAAATAAGTACTAAAACGGGTAAATAAAGATAGATGAATGGACTAAAATACCATAACTTAAGGGGTTTAAATGCGCACTTTTCAGCGCTCATCATACCCCCAAACTTAACTATTGCTAGTCCCTAGCAATGAACTACAAAGTAAAGGAATGAAATGAACAACTATATAACTATGAACTGGAAAGCAATAAATGGATGACGCCACTTTCGTAGGGAACACGATTACATTTAGCATATGCAACAAGCCTTTTAAACCCTTAGGTTACCCCTAGTGGATGAGTGACGTCTCGTGAGGGTTTCTAGAAATGATACCCACAAACATTAAGCTCATTCTCACAAAAAAGACACCAATATTTCAAACAAGCATTGGGAGAAAACTACCCCGAGTATGCAATTTTTCAACCATTTTCAAGTAATCTCCCAAAATTTCAACATCAAGCAAACAAGTATGGTCCTCCACACATCAAAAAAATGATCATACAAATCAAAACAACTCTAAAATCCTTTTTGAGTGGACCGGCATCAAATATGTTGCTATATAAGCCAACTAAATAAGTGATCACATCCTTACCCTTAAACTAGCACACAATTCTAGTCCCGATCATCAAAATAAAGAATGGACCTTTTATTAAAGCTCTATTCATCTAGGTGCGCTTATTCTTTTCACTCGATTTTTTTTTCCCTAATCCTAAGGATCAAAGATGGAAGCATAGTGCAATATGTTAATCTATTACGCTTTCTAGCGATCCATGAGGTCGAGCGTTAGGTCAATGACTCCCAAACCAGACTACTTTAGGGCATTAGGCTTTAAAACACCCCTAATGACTTACAAGCTCAAATTAACTAGGCTACAAATCAAAACAACCTCCATCTAATCATTTTCCACTTCTCACCTTTTGGGAGAAGTCGTCACTTTTTTATTACTTTTGAAACTTTTCTTTTCTTCATTTTTTTTTTTTTTTTAAGTTCAATTATTAACCTAGAGTTTGGGCCCTCCACCTTTTGGCGTGAGAAATTCAGTGTTTGATGAGGCTAGAATCCCGGCTACTTAATGAAAAGGGATTGTTATCTACTTTTGTTAAAATGAAAGCTTTCAATGCACTACTAGCTCAATTGAGATATAACCAATTTAATAATCAACAAAGCATGTACCCTATAAATGAATGCTAGTGTGTGCCTTTGCTAGTGTAGAATCCTAAAGTGAATCTCAAAATAATCACAAAAGCAGGTTGATGTGGATCACAAGTGCAAGCAAGATATCAATCTTTCGAAAAATTTACTCCTAAATGGCATCCACAAGGCATACAAGGAGTATTAGACTATCAAGTCAAGCAATTTTTAAATTTTAAGCAATATAGTCCTCAAAAGATCAAAATCATCGCAACATAGATCCCAAATCTCAATCATGCATTTAAAGCTCAACTTTAAGTAGAATGCAACAAAGACACCTTACCCCTAAACTTAAACCATGCATTGTCCTTAATGTGCAATGAGAACAATGGAAAAGATGAAAAGAGTATATCGTGGTAGCGAAAACATGAAGCCCGGCAATGATCCGCTATGAAAAGGGTTTCCCCCAACTTGGAATCAACAACCTATTTGAATAACCATACTAGCAAACTCACATCAAATATCAAATGGGATAAGAATAATCAAATCATGCATTCTAAGGCAATATAACACAAGATGAAAGGGAGATATGAGATCAAGTCCAATATAAATCATAAAGGTAGCATGACTACACATAAGGGTACAACGGTGAAAAGTTTTTATATTTTTCTTTTTATGAAAGCAAGTATATACAAAATGTAAGAAAAAGAAAGAATAAAATGCATAAACAAAATGTAAAAAAGAAAAATAAAGAAGGCAAAATGCAATGAAAGAATATGTACAATGCAAGAAATGAAAAACAAAAAGTAAGAAATGATGCAAAAACAAAAAGAAATGAAAATAAAAATAAAAACTCTTTTTTTCATTTTATTTTTTTTATTTTTTTTATAACATAACAAGTATATACACACACACAATAAAATACAAAGAAATAAAGATGCAATAAATGAAAATGCAACGAAATAAAGAATGCAAATTTTTTTTTTTTTTTTTTAATGAAAGTATGTACAATAAAACAAAATACAAGAAAGATAAAGAAATAAGAATGAACATGAACATGGACTATACAAGAGATAAAAGACACAATGTGTCATGTGGGTGCTAAGTTTAACGTCTCTAGTAAGACGGAATACTACTTTGAAACACTGTTTTTGGTGTTTATTTATTTATTTTTTATTTTTTAGGCACAACAAATATGTACACAAATAACAATAAAAAGACAAATAAATAAAAATGTAAAAAATAAAAATGTAAGGAAATAAAGAATGCAAAGAATTTTTTTTTTTAATTTTTTTTTATTTAAGAGAAAAGTAACTAAATTAAATAAAATAAAATGAAAAATAAAATAAAATAAAAATAAAAAGAGAGAAAAGTCAAAAAGTCAAAGGGGCAAAGCTGTGATCGATCCTGACTTGGATCGATCACACCATAATCGATCTCTATGCTCGCACGATGGGATAAATGGCATGAAAATTGCAGAGCTTTGAAAATTTTTCTAAGTATGGAAGTGAGATCGATCACAGGGGTATCTAGATCGATTGAAAAGTATTTGGATCGATCGAAGAAAAAGTTCGAACGATACACAGAGACCTGAAATATGCAGAGAATCTTCAAACGATGGAACAGAGAGATGAGAATATGCAGAGATGATGTTCAATCGATCGAATATCTCTTGTGATCGATCAAACAGGCACTGGATGCCTCATTTTGAGCTGAAAGTGTAGAAAATCCTATGCTAAGCCCCAATGATGGTAACAAGAATGGAAATTAAAAAAAAGATGGAAGAATGTACACAAGAACAAAAAATAAAAAGAAATAAGGGAGGAATAAAGTTGTGAAACTCTACTAATACTAGTGGTTAACGTCTATAGCAAGACGTTGGGTCGACTCACTAGTCGAACGAATCAAAAACTGGATATGAAATATCCTTATTGATCCTCTTTTCACTTTTCTCATTTAATGTCCCACTTATGACAATGAAATCATCCTCCAAAATAATGACATGAAAAAAAATGAAAGAGATGATATTATTCCTTTCATCCACGGTCTTGAAAACAAAATCAATCATGGTTAGGCTTGCCTCTTTGTTGTGTTCTTGAAACACATTCAAATGATCATTCACTTGGACAATTGGTGAGGCAATGTCTTTCAAAGACTCATTTGGAATATCAAGAAACACCTTCTCTTCATCCTCTTTTCTTCCTCAAAAATCACCATCTCCTCACTTTCCACGTTAGCTAAGGAGTCCATTAGAGAGTTCACTTCATTTTTGGAGTTTCAAGGTCAAAACCACAATTTTTATACATTTCGAAAAGACATGTCTCAAAAGGGTCTTTGGAGATAAAAGAAGGAAGATTATCTTCAACAAGTTCCTCCTCCTCTTCTCCAACCTCTATAGTGGTCACCGTCTCCTCACTCTCTAAAGTATCAATGGTCGGGATAAAATCATGATTAAAACAAGGAAAATCCTCATTAATCATGTTATGCTCTATTGGATTAGCCACTAACTCACTTGCCACTTCCTCCTCTATACAAGATAGAGTGTTAGGCATTAGCTCACTTGTTTCATTTTCTTTTTTTACTCTCATCATCCTCATCTATATACATTGAAGTTCTTGCCATTTTTTCATTTGCCTCTTCCTCTTCCTCTTCCTCTTTCTCTTGACGAGAAAGAGTACTTGCAATTTGCTCAACTTGAGCTACTAACTTGGCTAACATTTGAGAATAAGAATTAATAAGTGGAGTTTATGAAATATGCACATCAAGTAAAGCTAACACTTTTTCTTCAAATCCGGGTGAGTACCTAGAAGGTGGTGGATTTGGTTCTTCATAAAATGGTGGGGGAGGGTAATAGTCACAAGGAGGATAATGAAAATAGCCAAGTCCATAATAAGATGATGCATGTTGAAATGAATTGGACTCAATCTCATAATGATCAAAATATGGTGGAGGGACATAAGGTGAGGGGAAGTAATTTTCCCCCAAACTTGGATCAAAGAATCCCTCCATTCACAATTAAAATCCAAATGCAAGAAATAATGGCTTCCACACGAGCCGATGCTTGGACAAAGATTTAAGCAATATAATGAGTCTCAACAAGGGCTATCACAAGCATGCAAAGAAGTGCACAATTAAAATACAAGAGCTCCAAGAATTGCTTACAATGGTCCTTAAGCAACTTTAAATTTTAATATTAACTTTAAGCTCCAATGATTGCTTTAAGATCCAAAGTTTGCCTTTCTTGTAGTCAAGTACCTAATTGACAAATAATAATGAGAACAAGAAAAAAGAATATACAATGGAAAATAAAATAAAAATAGAAGCAATCCAATGAACACTATTGTCTAGTTTAATTCTAACAAAACCGTTAATCCCCGGCAACAGCGCTAAAATTTGACGAGCCCCATCCTATATGTTTAGAAAGTGAACTTTTTAATGAGAGAGGTCACTTCACAAGGTCAAAATATGATTGTGGTTTAAGAAACCTTTCTAGTCAAATTTACATTTATAAAACTATTACTACAACTAATGAAGTATAGCGAGTAGGGATCATCCACAGAGGTTATACGTGTTGGAATTTAATTTCAACTCTAATGTACCAATTGATTGTAAAGAGAGAGATTGGTTAATTAACCTAAGATGTAATGAAATTAAAATGCAAGTAAAGTAAACTAGTGAGAGATAGGGATTTAAGAGATGAGAAGTGAGGTCTTGGGGTGTATTGGAATTGCCACCAAGCTCGTTCACCAAACCATACACTTTCAACTAATTTAGGAAAAACATTCTTGTGAACAAAATGCGGCTACCAATTGCAATAAATATTAAGCATAGACCATCGAACTCGTGTATGTATTGTCTACCAAACCGACAAATAAACTAAGTGTAGCACAACCAATAAATTCTAAGCATGACCCATCAAACTAGTCACAATTGTAGCACACATCAATCTAGAGAATCATGGAATTTGCAATAATAAGCGATGGAATATCAACTCAAGTATAGATTGTCTACCTACCTATAAACATGAATTAAATTGTAGAACAACCCATCAAGCATAAGGATAATCCATCAAATTAATTGACGAACCCATCTAATAAAAACTATGTTTAGCCATTACTAGATTCTCAATCAACCACACATAGACATGCAATTAATATAGAAAAAAACTAATGTGGAGATCAATTCCCAAATAATCACACATAAGACAATATGTAATCACAAAGAGAATCAATAGGAAGAAATAAACCATATGAATCATGTGAGACATAATTCCCAATTTAATCACATATAGACATGTAAATAAATTAGAGAATTAATAGGAAGAATTAAACCATAGAAATCATAGAAATATACCAAGATTCATTAAATTCATAAGGCTAAAACACTAATCACAAGATATTATTCTCCAAAAAGTATAAAAAAAGATAGAGGTTTAGATTACAAACTTGGGGCTCATCCAAGCCCCAAGGAGAAGTCTAGCTAATCATGGAGGAGGTAGATGTGATCTTAGAACCCTCAAGGGCAATCCCCAAACATGGCTCCATCTTCTTCCTCTTCTTCTTTGATGAATTCTAGAGAGAGAGTGTGTGTAGATCTAGAGATGTGTTCTTGAGATGTGCCTCCACTTCCCTCTTTTCTTCTAACCCTAATCTCTAACTTTCTAGAGAGAAAAAATAAAATTACAATGTATAAAATTGAAGACAAAAAGATATATTACAAAATGGTTCAATTCCCTTTAAATGCAAGATCCTTTTCTTAGCCACTAAGTCAGAAATATAGCCCCAAAAATATCTAATCCCGCAACTTTTTGGTAAGTAGAGTTCGGGCGCGCGGGAATAAGACAGCTCGCTGCTAGCACATTTTCGATCTATCCAACTTTGGATCGATCTGGAATCGATCGATCCAACTTTTGATCGATTTTGATTCGATCGATCCAACTTTCTGCGATAGATCTCACTTGGCAGTTTTTCAGCATTAGCCTCATTTTGCTCCAAATCAGCCTCTTTTTGCTCCAAATTCTCACTAAGACTTAGTTTGACTCCAAAAAGGCCTTAAGAAACCATTTTTAGCCCCTTTTAACATTATTGACCTGAAATAGACAAAAACACAAATAAGTACTAAAACGGGTAAATAAAGATAGATGAATGGACTAAAATACCCTAGCTTAAGGAGTTTAAATGCGCACTTTTCAGCGCTCATCAACATTTGTGAATCAATTATCTGTTGTATCTATTCCAAACAGTGTGCAGGAAGCTTTACCTGACTCCAGATGGAAAACAGCTATGAACGAGGAGATGGCATCTCTAAAACAAAATGACACATGGGAACTAGTTGATCCTCCACTAGGGAAGAAACCGGTTGGATGTTGGTGGGTTTACACTGTAAAGTACAAGGCTGATGGTAAAATAGAACGCTTTAAGGCAAGACTGGTAGCAAAGGGATACACTCAAACCTATGGGATTGATTACACAGAAACATTTGCACCTGTAGCCAAAATCAACACAGATCGTGTCCTGCTATCTTTAGCTACAAACTTGGGTTAGCCATTACAACAATTTGATGTAAAAAATTATTTTCTACATGGTGAATTATCCGAAGAAGTTTACATGGATCTCACACCAGGATGCATGATACCAGAACAACATAGTCAAAAAGTGTGCAGGTTAAAGAAATCGTTATATGGGTTGAAACAATCTCCGAGAGCATGGTTTGGAAGGTTCACAAAGTCTATGATAGCCTTTGGCTACCATCAGAGCAATCCAGACCACACTTTATTCCTGAAGAAACAACATGGTAAGATCACTGCACTCATTGTATATGTGGATAACATGGTGGTTATAGGGAATGATCCTAAAGAAATGAAGGCTCTCAAGAATTACTTGTCCAGAGAATTTGAAATAAAAGATTTAGGTCATTTGAAAATTTTCTTGGGATCGAAGTATCTTGATCTAATAAAGGGATCTTTCTATCTCAAAGAAAATATGCTTTAGATTTATTACAAGAGACAGGTATGACAGCATGTCAACCAGCTGATACACCAGTGGAAAAAGGACTGAAATTATGTGTTGAGATACCAAAGACTTGTAGGGAGATTGATGTACTTAGCACACACGAGACCAGATCTGGCGAATGTATTCAGTATCGTTAGCTAGTTTATGCATGATCCTGGAGAGCAACATATGAATGCGGTTATACACATTTTGAGGTATTTGAAATCTACTCCTGGAAAAAGAATTTTGTTCACTAAAAATACTGATTATCAAAGTATAGTTGCATATACTAATGTTGACTGGGCTGGATCTATAGATGATAGGCGATCTACCTCTGGTTATTTTACTTTCGTAGGAGGTAATCTTGTGACATGGAGAAGCAAGAAACAAAATGTTGTAACTTGCTCAAGTGCAGAAGCTGAATTCAGAGGTTTGACAAATGTACTTTATGAGGCATTATGGCTAAGAAACATCTTGCGGGATTTGGGTTATCTATCTAAACAACCTATCCGACTATTTTGTGATAATAAAGCAGCATGTGATATCGCGCATAATCCAGCTCAACATGACTGTACAAAGCACGTTGAGGTAGACAGATTTTTCATTAAGGAAAAGTTGGATGGAAAGCTTGTGGAATTACCTAAGATTCGATCAGAGGATCAGTAGGCTGACATCCTCACCAAATCAGTCTCAAATCGAGTGTTCTTAAAGTTTTTAGACAAGTTGGGCATGTGGGACATCTATGCACCAACTTGAGGGGGAGTGTTGAATTAAGGAATTCAAAGATTTCTAAAATGTCAACTGTTTAAATTAGGTGTGTCAAAGATTGTATATTTGACCATATATAGAAGATAGTCTAGGGATTATGTTGCTTCATTGTAGGGATTATGTCTAGAATCAAGCCTATAAATACTCTATAAAATTCATGAAATGATATGAATGAAATACAGTTCATCAAATTAAACAACATGCTCAGACTCAAATAATCAATTATAAATTATAATTGAGTTGTTATAACTATTATCTAAAAATATGATCTTTTCCTGTCATGTATCATTGATATTCGCCATTAAATTAATATATAAAAATATTATTTTAGTAACTGGTAGTTGACTGATAGATGTATACGGAAGGAGAGGACTATTCCCACATGTATCTGATTATGAATTTACGAGGTCTGCCTGTACTTTCTGGTCCTTTACAAAGTAAAATTTTAACTTAGCATTTACTTACAGTTTATTATTTACCCAAAAAAGAAATATTCTAACTTAGCATGCAAAAGGTTTTCCACCAATAAAAAGTGAAAAAATAGGATTAAGGGCAAAAAACCCCTTGATATATAGGATTTGTGCAGAACTAATTTCTATTTTTTGAAAATGTGTATATTAGTTTATAAAATAAAAAAAATAAAAAAAAAAGTGTAAATAAACTCCTCTGATAACTTTTTTTACAAAAAAAAATAATAATAATAAAAATGAAAAATTCTATTTTATCCTTTTTATTCCTATTTTGCCCCTAACATAACCCACAACCCATTTCCTTACTGGATCCAAATTTGCTCCAGTTCACCTCTCACTGGACAGAATCCAGTGAGAATGTAAGGGCTGAGATCAAACCACCTTAGCCCTTTTTGCCACATCAACCCCTGACACAATCCAATTCAGCACCCAATCAATAAAGTTACTAATTGTACTCTTTTTTTACCACATGTACTAATACAGTAGATCTCCAACATACACTTATACATTATATATATACAAAAATATATATACAAATATTATACAAATCTTATATACAAAAATATTTTATTCCATTTTTTTTTCAGTTAAATTACAAATCTCAATACAACATACACTTATACATTATATACATACAAAAATATATATACATATCCTAAATACAAAAATATATATACATATCTTAAATACAAAAATATATCACAGTTTAGTATCCAAATATACGTATAACAATATATTATATACAAAAATATATTATTCCATTCCTTTTCAATAAAATTATAAATCTCCATACAACATGCAATTATACATTATATATATACAAATTACAGTTTAATATCCAAATATATGTATAACAATATATTATATACAAAAATATTTTATTCCATTCCTTTTTAGTAAAATTGCAAATCTTAAATATTAATTATGTATCAGTACAGTTCAGTATCCAAATATAAATTTATTTGAGATTTTAGGGTTTTGAAATAATTGACTAATTATATAGATTTTAGAGTTGTGGAAGTTAATTTTTTTTAACGTTTTAGGAAAATATGTTGATGTTATATGCAATTCATACGTAATACATATTTTAAAAGGTTGTGATAATAATAATTTGATCTCTCCAACTTTTGTATTGTATGTTGTTACAAAAGTAGGTGATGGAATATGCAAATCTTCCTACATATATGTTGAAAATATTTGTGATTCTTATTATTAATTTAGAAATTGTGAAATTGAGTTGTGAAAGTTAATTCATTTTAACGTATTAGGAAAATTTGTTAATGCTATATGCAATTCATACATGATACATATTTTAAAAAATTGTGATAATAATAATTTGATGTGAAAGTTAATTTTTTTAACGTGTTAGGAAAATATGTTGATCCTATATATAATTCATACATGATACATGTTAAAAAAAAGTTGTGATAATAATAATTTGATTCTAACTTTTATATTGTATGTTGTTACAAAAAGTAAGTGATGGAATATGCAAATCTTCCTACATATATATTGAAAGTATTTGTGATTCTTATTATTAATTTAGGAATTGTGAAATTGAGTTATGGAAGTTAATTTTTTTAACGTGTTAGGAAAATATGTTGATACAATATACAATTCATACATGATGCATGTTTTAATAAGTTGTGAGTATAATAAATTGATTTATATGCTATTACAAAAAGTAGGTGATAAACCCAGCCTTCAAAATTTTTGATTACTAATAATCATCACTGGATTGGCGCCATATAAGATAAACTTTGATATATCATTATGAATAAAGATACAAGAAATTTAAAATAATAACCTAACACTTATAATGATCGGAGCTTCGGGGATCTCTCCTTTTCAGAAATTTTAGCTTATCGCCGGAATATATGGTGATTTTTCCAACTAGATTTGATTTTGTTTGCTATGCCTCTTCGACCTTCACCAAGAGAGTTTTTTACAAATAAATATAAATAGCAAAGTTTTGGGGAGACTTTCTTCACCAGATTTCAAATTTCAGAGAGAGATTTCTTATTTAATATTTCCGACATAGGATATATAGCAGAGTTTTGGGGAATGTCAACTTTCCTTTTGGGGAGAAATTAAAAATTGAAACTCAAATACGATTTTGGAAAGATACAATAATACGGTGCATAAAGAAGATGTATAAATTACGCCGGACTGGATGATCAGAACTTCAGCTTCTTGCCGGACCGGATAATCGAAGCTTCAGCTTCTCGCCGGAATGTATGGTGATTTGTCCAAACGGAACTTCTTTGAACAGAAATCTTTTGTCTTCCACAAAACATCCTAAGTTCATCTTCTTCTTTTCCAAAATCTATGTCTGGTTCTTGGTTGTCTTCTTTCTTAGTTGCACTTGATCATAGAGTTTAGTTTGTATATTTCAGAAATGAGAGGGATATTTCAGTTTTGGCTCCAATCTTAACTTTCGTTTTAGGGGGAATTTCAAATTGAAAATTGTTAATGCGAAAATCCTCACAACTCGGAACGACGGCATTTACCTGCAAAACAAAGGGACGTCATCTCGAATGGCACCGGTCGGGTGCCAGCGAAGGACCCTCCGACGATCAAGTTAGTACTTATAATCATATCACATAATAATTATGTATATTCTCTCTAGGAGTTTTTTATCATACCTTTTTTAACGGCTTGGTGCCATATTTATAGCTGTCGATTGGAATCAAATTGGTCCAGCGGGAGATCCGCTTGCGCAAGATCAGAGGAGATTGTTTGTTGCCAGATTTATCAGAGATATGATTTACTCCTTTGACTTTCTCAAATTATTCTAAGATTATCCTCACCCTGTTAAACCACGTCATCATTCATTATCCTGGATAAGAAATGTCATCATTCTTATCTGATGGAAATCTTTATCTCTGATAACGGAATATGTCGAAGAGTTCTGGCGGCTGGTCAAGGTAGGTTGTTTTTCCCTATCAATTGCCCCCCATTCCCAAGCTTGCTCGTCTAGCTTTGGGAATGTAATGCCCACTGCCCTTTTTTTTTTTTTTTTTCCTGAATGAGATAATTTTATATACAAAAAAATTGAAGTACAAGTGCATAAGGAGGCATACCTCCTTTACAATTTAAGAGCTAGAAAAAGCCCACTTCCAGTACAAACTGGAACAAAAAACATAAAACAAAACCATAAAGCAATTAAAACACAAGTATAAAGTCATCTAAACTTAGTTTGAGATAAGCCAAAACTTCCCAAACTATAGTCGTAGCAACAAATGCAGCCTGATCTTGACAACCTTCATGAAGAGCAGCATTCCTAACAGCCCATATCTTCCATACAGTAGTTGCAAAAATAGCGCTAAAAATCTTTGTCTTGACAGAATTAGGAGTAGAATGTAAACAGAACCAATCAACTACTTGCATCAATGTATCACAAACTGGCATATCCATATTCATAAGGCAAAAAATTTCCTGCCAAATTACATGTGCATAAGGACATTGATAAAATAAGTGATCATTTGTGTCCAAACTCTTCCAACAATTATGACATATAGATGTTAAAACCAGCCCACGCTTCTGCAAATTAACTAAAGAGAGTTTTTTGTTGTTTAAAATTATACACACCACCACAGCAACTCTAGGTCTGCAATGCTTCCAAATTAAATCACTCAATTTCTGAAGTTGGCCTTTAAATCTGCATGCATTCCAAGCTGCTTTCAATGAGAATTGACAAGTCCTCCAAGTAATGACATCTGTTCCATGATTGATTTTAATTCTTTGAACAGTCTCCTTAACTTCAATAGGCATAGAAACAGGAATGTTCCATCTACCCTCATTTATTAGCTTAGCTGCCATAAGGTTTCTATCGATTTGTCGCAGCATAGTAGCCCCAAATTTCTGTATAAGAGACTGATTATCACACCAAGGATCAGTTAGGAATTTGAAAGCCATTCCATCTCCAATCTTATACTCCACATTATCAAGTAAAAACTGTTGAACCCCTAACAACTGTTTCCACAATGCAGAATCACTACTTTTTGGCACCACGGACCAGAAAGAACTGTTTTGCAAGTACATAACATGAAGCCATTTGATCCACATTTTATCCTTCTTCTATACAAAATCCCAACAGAGAGTAATTTTAGTAGCTAAATCAATCTCATGAATTTTTCTAATATTAAACCCTCCCTCTGAAATAGGCAAAGCAACCTGACTCCAATTTAGTTGAGAAGTTTTCTTGACATTTTGTTTTCCACTCCACAAGAATTGTTTAAACCTTTTTTCAAGACCAACTTTAATTCCCCAAGGAATCTTGAAACCAAAAACCCAATGATACAAATAGGAGTAAAGAACTGACCTGATCAGTTCAACCCTCCAGCAATAGACAAATTGATTGTATTCCAATGATACAATCTAGCATTAATTTTATCTGTTAGAACTCTAAAATCACCTGCTCTCAGAGTCTTGTTAGATAAAGGCAGACCTAGATATTTGAAAGGAAAATTTTCTGTCTGAAATTGCAGAATATTGGTTAATCTTCTTCTGTCTCTCAATGCTTTGGAAAATATGATTAAGCTTTTGTCTATGTTGACTTGTAAACCTGTAGCCTCTTGAAACTGCTTAAACACTTCAAGAATTGCCTTGGCTATGGGAATGTCAGCTTTGACAACAATTAGTAAATCATCTGCATAAAAAGCATGAGAAATCTTTAGGTCTATCACTGCCACTGCTTTGTGTAACACTGCCCTATTTTTCACACGAGCAGTAAATTTTTTTTTTTTTTTTTGCCCCGGCACTGTTCCCGAGGGAATAGGGCCCGCGGGTACAATTCATTGAACAATAAAACTTTTTTTTTTTACCCCTGGCACTGTTCCCTCGAGAACAGTAACCTTTTTTTTTTTTTTTTTCTAGGTACTATTCCCCTGGGTACCGTTCCCTTGGGTAATGGTCCCTCGAGTACTGTCCCCTTGGGTAATCTTCCCTTGGGTACTATTTTTAGTACCCTTGGGTACTCTGCCCCTAGGTACTATTTTTGGTACCCTTGGGTAATCTGCCCCTGGGTACTATTTTTAATACCCTTGGGTACTCTGCCCCTGGGTACTATTTTTGGTATCCTTGAGTATATGCCCCTGGGTACTATTTTTGGTACCCTTGGGTACTCTGCCCTGGGTACTATTTTTGGTACCCTTGCGTACATACCCCTGGGTACTATTTTTGGCACCCTTGGTTACTCTGCCCCTGGGTACTATTTGTAGTACCCTTGGGTACTCTGCGCCTGGGTACTATTTGTAGTACCCTTAGGTACTCTGCCCCTGGGTACTATTTTTTGGTACCCTTGGGTAATCTTCCCTTGGGTACTATTTTTAGTACCCTTGGGTACTCTGCCCCTGGGTACTATTTTTGGTACCCTTGGGTACTCTTCCCTTGGGCAATATTCCCTTCAGTACTATTTTTAGTACCCTTGGGTACTCTTCCCCTGTGTACTATTTTTGGTACCCTTAGATACTATTTTTCCTCTTGGTACTATTTTTGGTACCCTTGGGTAATCTTTCCTTGGTAAGGGAATAAATTATGCAAGCTTTATTCAGGTTGTCACTCCTTTAATAAGGGAATTGAACTCTACGAGCTTTACTCAGCTCATCCCTTTAGTAAGGAATTTTTATTTACTATCCCTTATTGTAAGGGGATATTAATTACGGGATTTATTCAACCCGGGTCCTTTTAGTATAGGACATTTATTTATTATCCCTTATAGTACGGGGATATGGATTACGGGATTCATTCAGCTCGGATCCTGATAATACAGGACATTTATTTACTATCCCTTATAGTATGGGGATATAGATTACGGGATTCATTCAGCCCGAGTCCTGATAATACAGGACACTTATTCCCTATTGTCCGAGGATATGGATTACGGGATTCACTCAACCCGGGTCCTTATAATAAAGGACACTCATTTACTATCCTCTATAGTCCGAGGATATGGATTATGGGATTCATTCAGCCCGGGTCCTTATAATACAGGACACTCATTTACTATCCCTTATAATATGGGTATATTGATTACGGGATTCATTCAGCCTGGGTCCTTGTAGTACATGACACTCATTATCATCCCTTGTATCTCTATGGGGGAAAGAGGTGTAGTCTGAAGGAAGGTGACCCCTTCAATACGAGAGGTAGTCGTCTTGTCTCTCTAGTAAATGAAGGAAGCTTTAATTATATACGACACCGTAATGATAAAACCTACTTCCCTTAATATGTAGATAGACGATTAATATCGTGTGACCCATTATTCTGCCCCTCATATAGACGTTTATACAGGGAACGGGGTGCCTGGTGCCGCAATAATTTACAGTTGTCTAAAAATATTTGATTGTGTTAGAAATGATTACTGAAAATTAACCTGCCGTGGATTATCAATCCAAAATTCTACATAATCTGAAGTCGATAGGCAACTCCGGCAAAGGAAGAGAGGTGACGACTGTCGTCCGGTAGGTGGAGGCTTGGTGTCCAGCGATTGGCGTGATGGGGGCGTGGTACCCAACGGCTGACAGATGATGGTCTGGTGGCCAATACCACATTGGGTCCAATGATCGCCCTTCACTTAGGAACCTCTTAGGAAATATAGACCTCATGGGATCTGGAGGGACATTAGACCTCCTGGACTTGAAGACCTCAATACATTCTTGGGTGTAGAAAGCTACCCTGATTGCACGAACGGACGGAGTAATGAGACTCCATTACTAGAGACATCCTCAGAAGTAGAGGCTTTACTAGTAGGTAGAAACCCCCTTGTTGGTAGTGATCCTCTTGAGGGGTGGAGACCAACTCACTTATGTAGGCGCAGAAGGACTAGGCCTTAGTCTTCAACGATCAAGCCTTAGTAGTTGGCTGTTGCCAGATATGAGATAGAGTTTGGTCTTAAATGACAAAACCTCAGTAGTGAGGGGACCAAACATCGCTAGATGGAAAACACCACACTGGACTGCCTGGGTCGACGTGCCCCCAATATGATAGACGGGTAATCATGATGTAGAGACCCGTCCTTATATAAGAACATGGAAACCCGTTATCAACTGATGACTTTAGGATGGTTTCCATGATTGGAAACTTTCGTCTTGCTGTCCGAGCCAAGTCGCGTCAGGATTATTATTTCTTCAGAGAACTAATCGGTTCCCACAGATGGCGCCAACTATTGATACGAAAATGCTTACGACTCAGAATGACGGCGTTTACCTGCAAAACAAAGGGACGTCATCTCGAATGGCACCGGTCGGGTGTCAGCCAAAGACCCTCCGATGATCAAGTTAGTACTTGTAATCGTATCACATAATAATTATGTATATTCTCTTTAGGGGTTTTTTCTCATACCTTCTTTAACGGCTTGGTGCCATATTTAGTGCTGTCGATTGGAATCAAATTGGTCCCGCGGGAGATCTGCTTGTGCGAGATCAAAGGAGATCGTTTGTTGCCAGATTTGTTAGGGATATGATTTACTCCTTTGACTTTCTCAAATTGTGCCAAGATTATCCTCACCCTGTTGAACCACGTCGTCATTCATTATCCTGGATAAGAAATTTCATCATTCTTATCCGATGGAAATCTTTATCTCTGATAACGGAATATGTCGAAGAGTTCTGGCGGCTGGTTAAGGTAGGTTATTTTTCCCTATCAAAAGTAAAATACAAATACAAATACAGAGTATACAAAACTTGGATGTATAAAATATAAACTACCATCAGTAAATACACATTTCATAAAAGTGCCACATCAGCCATTTAACCTCTCACTTGACGAATTTCAATGAGAAGCGAATGGAGAGGATTCCTTTCCTTTCCTTACTACCCCCCTCTCTCTCTCTCAAATATCTTGTATGGGAAAAGACTATTTTGCCCCACTCGCATATGTCAAATTCCAAAACTTGAATTCCCTTCTTCTACTGAAAAAAATAATTATCTTTCTTTAATTTGTCTTCCTTCTCTCTCTTCTCGCCGCCATAGCCACCACTACAACCACCACCACCACAATACTCTCTATCCTCATATCTTCTTCATTCTATTCTCTTTTTATCTCCACTATCTTCTCCACTCTCTCTCTTTTCTCCCCCCCACCACCATGATATATGGTTTTCTAAGTGAATGACTCTCTAAAATCGATGCAATTTTAAAGCGATGAAAAAAGAAAGCAAAGGGAGCAAAGAAAAAGAAAAAAGAAGATAGAGGCTGTGTGCCAATTTGTATGGCAGCAAGGATCCCAACAAATTTGTATAGAGGGTCAAGATACAAAGTCCAAATAATTTGGGGGAAATTGTGGAGCAACTCGGCAACTGGTTCATCACTTGACCCGAACTCGCAGATACCTTTAATTGGCATTCGATCCACGTCCAATATAGAACCACAACATCAATTTAACCCAATAAAACTCGACCAAACAAAAGTCTGTGTAGGATTTTAGGGAGAGATATGAGAAATTGTTATAGAGCCACTATGAGATAGGGTGATTGGTTAGAGAGAGAAAACGTGTGTTTAGGAGAGAGTGTGTGTGTTGGTTGCCAGTGGTGGTTGTTTGGTTTAATTAAAATGATTTTTTTTTTTTCAATGCAAATTGTTGTATTCAAACAGTGATTCAACTGATTTAGATATATATGATTAAAAAGTGTGTGTACGTGTATATATATACATATATATATATGAATTTGATTAAGTTTGCGATCGAAGGTGGAAGTGGTTCGATTAAGTGGGCTATGGGTTATAAACATGTTTGTATATCTATATGCTTATAGGGTGTGGCGATGATGGGTGGTGGCTGCTGATAGAAGTAGAGACTGAGGAAGAAGAGAGATAGGATATGGTGATGGTGGTGGGAGGAAGTCGGAATGTGGGTTATGCACATTCTGTTTGGTACATAAGTTGAACTGTTATTTTTTTTCCTTTTTGGTTGAAACCTTGAAAATATTGCAAAAGCTAAGAAAGGAACACGGTCTAAAATTAAGGTTAGTTTTTTTTTTTTTTTTTTTAAGTGGATAAAAGGGTCGTTTTACATGGCCTATATTTATAATTATTAATTTATTTAACTGAAGTGAGGGTATTATCATCATTTTGTACCACACAGGAACCTATTTGCACCAAATTGATAGTATAGGGGGGTTTTTTACCACACACGGACCGTTTTGCACTATATCGATAGTAGATGAGGTTTTTTGCACTTAACCTGAAAAAATATTTTGTTTCTTGTACATCATCTCCGCGCAAAATTTTCC
Organism: Cornus florida; assembly: GCF_030987335.1. Classification (NCBI taxonomy): domain Eukaryota; kingdom Viridiplantae; phylum Streptophyta; class Magnoliopsida; order Cornales; family Cornaceae; genus Cornus; species Cornus florida. The sequence continues at coordinate 72,002,755 of NW_026775573.1, read as the reverse complement.
AATGATGACCATCTCCCGAGAGATTTTGCTCAAGAGTATCACAATCAACTACTTGTGTTATCTTCACGGATTCTAAAGAAATCAATTTCAGTGACGGTTAATAGTTTCAGGCTTATGTGCTAGATATATCTTTATATTAATGTTGCAATTTGTGGAACATATTTGTTTTGATGACACAATATCCATGTGTGGACAATTAGCTAGAGCAATTGGTGCTATAGCAAAATTGATTGTAAAAGAGAAGAAATTCGCTACACGTGTATTTTAAATTATAATATTATATTAATTTTATTTCTTAAATACAATTTTAAAAGTAATTTTTGAAATAATAGTGTTGCATTTCTAATGTGTCCTTGTATCATTGTTTCTGCAAATACGTAACTTTGTTAATGGCCATAATTCAGTTGTCTTCACTTAGTCCCATTTGTATCAACCATCTACTATGAGAACATATATATCACACATCACATTGAACATTTTCAAAAAGTAAAAAAAGCAAAATGAGCATTAAAATATTATTTAACATTAAAACTTGTAAAATTAATTTAAGAGATATTTTTGCACATTTTTAAAATTTTAAAGAAAATAATACCACACATGAACGCGGTATGAGGACCTCACTACTATAACCAAACTGTGACGACCCTGGATTTTTTAACCTAGTGTGTCCTGTGATGACCCGAACTGGATCTATAATGCGAAAGCAAAAAATGAAACAATGGTCTCTAGAGATACAACATGTCTCTAAGACACCAATGTGACCCTCAATGAGGTCACGGAACCCAAAAGGAACAAATGCGGAAGCGGCGTTTAAAAAACGGACAAGAATGAACCTAGGGGAAAAATGGCCATTTCCAACATAAAAGTGGGTTCCACTGAGTAGACCATTTGAAAGACAATGAAAAATTAATTAAATTCAAAAAAAAGTTCACTTGATTTGGAGTCCGGATGAAGAAGATATGGCTAAATGAAGAAGAAGGGGCAAAAAGGTCAAAAGGAGCCAACCCCAGAACATCTAACCGGTTACCACACCCTTCTAACCGGTTAGAAGGCCAAAAATCACGACCACAACACTGGCCAAGCACATCTAACCATTTAGATGACCCCATCTAACCGGTTAGATAAGCAAAATCAGTAGGTTCAGCAAGGAAAACTGGCAGCAATGGGTTTTTCGTCAAAAATTGGATTTTTGAGGGCCAAGATGACATTGTTTGAAAAAACACAAAGAAGAAACCCCCCTCAAAATTGATTTTCTTATGTGAAACTATGAAAGGAATCAAAAAATACTCACTGTAAGATGCCCAAAATGCCCCTCTATGAAACAGGTCATAAGGGTCCAAAACGCTGCTAAATGCAAAATTTAAAAGCTGAACTTCGTGAACGATTTCCGGTACCAAGACGACATTTTCTGGAAACACACGAAGAAGAAACCCCCCCTAAAATCATGTTTTCTATTCAACCATATTGAAAGAAGAAAATAAAACCACTGTAAAAAGTCAAGAATGCCCCTAGATCAGATTATGCAATAAAGATGCGAAATGAGTCCATAAGAAGCTCATTTCACCAAAGAAGAAGTTTTTCTTGAAAACAATCATGCACGCAAACGTAACTTACCTATTTGGACACGCTACAATGATCCATGGCTTAAAAATATAGCTGATGCAAAATCCAACCCCCCTAACGGCTAAAATGATAAAAATGGAACTTAGAATGAAAACTCGGAATTCAAAACTATGAAATGGTTTCAAAATACCATTTGGCCCTTGGCCACACTTTATACATGAGTAATGAGACCATATGGAAGAATCAAAATAGAATTCCCACACCCGATGCAAACATGGTGAAACAATAATTCAACATTTTTCAATATATTCAAAATATTCCATGAAGTCAAAAACTTACATAGGATACAAATTACATGTCATTGGCCTCCGGCCTCATCTCATACATGTCAAATATATTGTAAAGAGTGTACTCATGTACACATTATATATATGGAATCAAATATGCACATGTTGACATATAAGGCTACAAGTGGCATTTCAAGCCAACCTTTACAAGAACTAAAAACCTTCAAGTCTACAATCATCCAAGCAATGATGAATATCACGAACCAAGTCTTCGTACCTGAAACAGCCCCCCAGTAACTTTGGGGTGAGTAAACAAGTTTACTCGTAGAGAATGAGCATGCATGACTCGATTTCTTTAGAGATTTTTTCATTGACTTAAAAAAATTCAAAAGGGTCATGCCACCTAACGTCTATGTCAAAGGTTAGACTCAGGGCACATCCTAAGCTACCTTAGAATATTTCTAGCATACATCACATCCTTCATGCAATTCCCACGACATAAGAGCATGCTATACAAGCAACAAGATAAAGATTCTCAAAGTTATCAACTTGAAATCTAAAATGCGAAAACAACTAAATATAACAATTTAGCATAGATGTACTTAACAACATCAAAATCGCCAATAACCAAAACCACAAGTCACAATTAAACATGATTGTCAACTTGAAATTGAATGTGAAATCAAATAGTGGAAGACTTGGACATCATGCCTTGGATAAAGCCAAGACCTAAATGGTTATTCCGGGCATTAACCCGCAAGGAAGACCACTCTAAGTGCGCACTATCTCAATTGGGGAGAACTCATACCTCCCGCACTAAAGCCAAACTCTAGCCATGTCATTTGTAACAACAATGTCCCAAGACTCCAAAATAAACCAAATAAGTTCACACCTGATACATAATTTATATCATGCATGACAACACCTTCCATTCGCAAGTAGGTTGAAACCACACAATCCATGCCTTAGAGTTTTAATTCTAAAATGGCATACATAATGTCAACTACAAAGTGTGCAATTCATTACACAAGACAACAATATATTCCATAAAGAAAACATATTCTCATAAATATAAATATAACAACAATGTTATCAATTGCTCAACACAAAACCAAGTGAATACACAACAAGTCCAAGTCCATAATTTGAATATAGAAACGACTTCTAAAACACAAATAGATCCATGAAGCCACTAGATAGAATTTAATTAAACAAAATAATTAAATTCTCTAAATTTCAAATCAAATTCAAACAACCTCTAATTAATATATGTTAAACAATATAGCATGCTCATTACATATATCAAATCAAAAGTGTAAAATGAGCAAGATATCATCAAATAGAATTTAATTAATTTAAATCAATTAAATCTCTAGATTTCAAAAGTTGTTCAAATGATCTCAAATTAATATATATCAAGCACTAAGTCATGGTCATACCATATATCAAGTCAAAAATAGAAAACAAGCAAAACACAATTAACTAGAATTTAAATCAAATTAAATTCATTTAATCTCTAGATTTGAAAACTTATTTAAATCATCCCAATTTAATATATAACAAAGATCATGTCATGGCCATGCCATATACCAAGACTAAAGTAAGTTATATGCAAGTTATGATACATCATTAATTTCTCAATTTAACAAAAGATATGCATACAACTTATATATCACTACAAAAGCAAAGAATACCCTTAGGTAATAAATTATAACACCCCCTACCTCACAAGAGGATTGTTCCTCTTGAATCCAAGGCAAATCAACACAAAATGGCAAACCCTTCAAGGGTTATGAAGAGGAGGATGAGGGGAACAAAAAGTATTCCCAAGGTTAAGCTTGGAAATCAATGGAAGGCTCTCAAAAATCAATGTCAAAGCTTAAGGCTTTAAGCTTCATCCATGAAGGCTAGGGTTTTTGGTGAAGAAGATAATGAAACAATGTGAAAAAGTGTGAGTGGAGGAAATAGAAATCCTCCACTCACTATGTGATACTACACTATGGTCAACACACACATCTATGGTCAATTGCACAAAAACCCTCCTTTAAAACCATAATCCCAAAGTAGCCCAAAAATAATATGCAAGACTTAATTGTGAACCTACACTTGTCACAAATCTAAGGCTCCTTCCTAGACTTAATCTCAAGCCTACACTTGTCAACCATCTAAGCCAACAAGTGCACCAATCCTAGGCCAACAAGTGGGAGAATCTCCACCTCCAAATGTCACAAGATGATGCATCCAAGTCATTCCACCTCAATGCCAACAAGTGGCAGCATGAAAATGTGACACTTATCATATTTTTCAAAAATTGCAAAAAAGTCCTTTTTAAAAATATCTTCCAAATTAAATTACAAAATGGTCCCCAAGATGAAAAATAATTACTTTATTTAATTACACTAAAACCCCACAAGTTAAGAATAATTACAATAAAGTTATGCATCCATACCCTTTACAAGAAAAATAAACACTTAACATACTTTTCTAAGAAAGTAAAAATACACATGATATGGAATTTAAATATCATGGATGCATACAAAACCAAAATCAAATTCAAACATAAAAAGTGAGATTGTGCAAGGAAAAATAATAAACGAGAAAAAGACGAAAAGTGAATAGTGTCTAGAAAAGGAAAAAATGTTGAAATGACACGATCCTCAAAACAAGTTATCAATCCAAGAAAAAGAGTCTCGGAAATCATTCCAGAGCACTCGTGACGACATCAAACGATGAGAAACCGAACACAGAAAAGAAAAGACAACGAAAAAAATATATCCATAAAAATCCGAGAAAAGGAAAGGAAAAAAATGACCGGGTCATTACACAATCTAACTCTACAAGTCAAAATTAGTTAAAAATCTTAATTCATTGTCTTAATTGAAATCTCTCTAAATTTTTATTTATTTTTTTTTTTTTGAGTATAAAATTTGAAATATATATATATTTCCCTCATAAACACTACAATTAGTTAGAATACCCATTTTCATATCAGATTCATAATGTATAGAGAATTGATATACATCATGAATTGAATTTCACTATCTTTATCTTAAAGGGCTATGTTTCTATATTTTATTTTGATTTTTATTTCCTTAAGTTGTATGGAAATTACTTATTTCCTATTTTATTCCATATGTATTCCACGAAGTTACACCATGGTATGACAACAACCCGACACTTGTTTGAGGAATGCTTTTTTACTACAATTTTGGATTTAAACCCATGTAAGTCCCGTGGACCCATCTCATTCCAAAGACAAAGCACATCTCTTATTAAATAGCTCTTCATAAGGTCATTTTAAGGAGCAAGTGTCATGTTGCTCGAGTGGTTGAGTTATTTCCGTGTTCGGGAGCCCGTGCTCGAGTTTTGCACTTTCTCTTCTCTAACCCCTAACATGTATTTTTATCATGAAAAAAAAAATAATAAATAAATAAATTATTTTAAGGACGAAAAGTCAATGTAACCAGCCATTAATTTCATGGGACGCATTGATGTCAATAGCTTAACCTCGGGATCAAGGCAGGATTATAAAAGTATTTCATTATTATTTGGAGGTCACAAATTAGAAATAAGAAATACTTTGCATGTCGACTACATACATTTAACACTCTTTAAATCCTAGTAACAAAAGCATCATGCACTAGGCTAGTCCTTTTTAGAAATAAAAAATATAAATATGCATAAGGAAGTGTAATGAGGATTGTAAAAATGATATGAAAGGATGGATATGATTTTCATCCAATACAAATCATAGTAGAATAAATATATATATATATATATATATATATATATATATATTGGATGTTAAAAGCAAACTCACAAATACGTACTTTCACTAAGGTTGGAACTCCTAACTTCTTCTTTGGAAAGACCAAGTTTATACACTATTACCCATTTGATGCATAACAAATATTGTTGTCAACAAGCTTGAGTACTACCAATAGAATTGAAATAAGTTAAATACAGATTCTTGACTCAAATAATTAACTTAAAGATACACTCATAGCTGTTAATAATGATAATATGATATTTTAGTTTATTTATTTTTCTTTTTTTTTTAGGACACCAATGGTTATTGAAGAAGGTGAGGATTTGGTAAAGAACACCACCTTAATTATATACTGTAACATAGAATTATTGAGTACAAAAGGGTCAGCAAGTTTTTTTTTTTAGAGCGCATGTATCAGCCCCATAACATATACACCATTTAAGTCAAGAATGTGATTCGAAAGCGAGACCTCAAGGACTTCTCTCCCGGATCCTTGCCAACACCGTTATGCGCATGCCCCTGGGGGCAAAAGGTCGGCAAGTTTAATTTTCAATTTTTGTGTGTGTGAAATTATAATAGAGCATGCAATCATGCTGAATTTAATTTTGTTTTACTAAATAAATAATAGCAATAAAAGGGGCTAACTTTATGTTACACAAATAGATTTGAAGAATTGATTTTAAAATTAATTTTTGTAGCTTTAATAATAGTAATGATTTTCATCTATGAAGCACGGACACGTGTGGTAGAGGTGACGTACCAATGTCGGACACGTGTCTGACACGGACACGCGTGTCCCAACCTCAGACACGTGTCCGACACCCTTCTACCGGTGTCCTATTTTCTTATTCATTTTTTCAAGTCAGACACGCCATAAGATATGGCCGGGACACACCGATGGACACGGCTGGTACATCGGAGGACACCGCAGTTAACCAAAAGCAACTCTAAAAAAAAAAAAAAATGGAGGGGATAAGAGAGAAACCGGAAGAGAGAGGGAAAATAACAAAGAGATGATGAAGAACCTCATGATCATGCTCTAGTTTGTGTGGATCAATCAAAGACAAAATGAAAGAAAAAATCTCTTTTAATTGTTTGAGGAAAATTTGTTTTCATATTCTCTAAAAATAAATCAATAGATGGAGAAGAAGGAAGATAGAGACTTAAAAGACGGAGGAGATGGCGTCTAGCCAAGAATTCCGGTTCTGCTAGGGTCTCTCTCGTCTCGGTGAGAAAAAAACTCAACCAAAGGCTTGATCGCCTTTTTCTTCCTCTGTCAGTGGTTAATAAAAGAGGAATTTTATCTTGAAGAGAAAGAATATGGTCAGTCAAAGATGGGAAGACCGAGGAGATAAGATTGTAATCTTATGTCTTATCTCTTGTCTCCTTTTCAATGTCGTATCGTACCCGTGTCCTATGTCGGTGTCCGTGCTTCATAACATCACTTTAATTTTGATTTTGATCCATTCTAAATCATTTTTGATAACTTTAATAATAGAGATGTACAATTTGTTCCGTAACTTTAATGATAGTGATGTACTTTCTGTACAATTTTGATGTTAACCTTTTAGAATTATACCGGTAAGATTGCTATAACAATTAAGTTCAGGGTAAAGTACAGACACACCCTCGAAGTTTGGCAAAAGGACAGATAGATGAAAGTTACTCATTTTTTAGACAATGACACACCCTCTTCTGAAATTTCATCCAAAGAAGGCCTTAAGTCATATGAAAAGACAAAATTACCCCTCAATATTAAATTCAAATATATTACAAAATATCAGACCTTGCAAAATGACGCTATAGCCCCTTATATATACATACATTCATACATACATAAAAAGAGAGAGGGAGAAATCGTTGGTACTCGGTGACTGTGAAAACGTTCTCGCCACTGACGACGGCGATGGTGGTGTACCCATAACCTGATAGTAACGGAGAATCGGCATTGAAACGTATGGCGACGAAACGTTCCAAGAATTGAATGGAAGGGGAAGCCTGGTAAAGCCGTGATATTGGTTATCGCTGCCGTTGTTAGTGGCGGCTGCGGTGGAGAAAGGTGGTTGGAGGTTGAGTTTCGTGGAGGTGGGTTATTGTTCTTGGAGAGACGACAATGCCTCACACATCCCACACAACGAAGAGATCCAGTCAGAGAGGGTTAGAAGGTGAATCGAAGAGATCGGGTGTTGGGAAGCGAATCGGAGAAGGTTGGGAGGTAGGCGAGTTGTGTGTCACCGCCTGCACCTCGTCGACTGAGTTGGTGTCGCCCCGTAGACACCATTGGGCTTCCATATGACAGCGGATAGACCACCATCCGTGAAGAGAGGGTTTGTGGGTCCTCCAACACGGACTGGGTCGTTGTCGACGGACTCGTTGGCGAAGGTTCTCCATTTAGACCGCACTCAGAGCTGACAATGTCTCCAGCTGAGTGATCGATTGACAGAAATGGCGAGAAAGAAGGTGGGTTGTGACCTTGCAACGCGGCACCGACGGGAAAAAAGAAGCTTGATTGTGAGCTTCTCGGTAGTTCGCAGCGTGATGACAGCAATGGCGATAGCGGACTCGGCTGTGATGAGGAACTGCGACAGTGAGCTCGGTTGTGAAGAAGACCATGTTTGTCTCCCCTGTTTTGTATGTGTGTGTATATATCTATATATATATATATGTGTGTGTAATTTTATGCGTATATATCTATACATATATATATATATATGCATGTGTGTGTGCATATCTATATATGTTTGGTTGTTTTATATATCTATATAGATATATATGGGTGTAATTTTAAGGAGTTGGGTATTGTGTGGTGGTGGTCGGTGAATTAATGGGGATGATTGATTAGCGCTGAAAAGTGCGTATTTAAACCCCTTAAGCTTAGGCATTCTAGTACCTTTATCTATCTTACTTTACCGTTTTAGATTGATTTCGTATTATTTCCATTTTCAGGCACTTATCCCGAAAATAAGATAACTTAGCCAAATAAGAGCTTAATTGAAGCAATTCTGGGATTAAACAAAGAAATGAGCAAACTGGAGAAAGAAGAAAGCAAATGAACCCAAAGGTGGGAAGCAGCAAAGTTCGATTAATCTAACTTCAAGGTTCAATCGATCGAACACTGATTGATCTCAGCACTTTAAGATAGATCTAAGCCTTGACCCAAAGCAAAAAGTCCAAAGTTTGATCGATCCAACACCACCCTTCGATCGATCAAACACTTTTGTCATTATTCAAATGATTGATCTTATCCACAGCTGTACCACCCACTAACCACTTTTGTCTTTTTCCCAAAAATATCTCCCAAAATATCTCGCATTTGTCTTTTCCCAAAAAGCTTAACCAGTTGGATCGATCCAGCCTCAGTTCGATGGATCTCAGCAAGTTCGATCAATCCAAGTCCAAGGTTTAATTGATCGAACTTCCTCCAGTGCGAAAAAGTTAAATTTCCAGCTTGTTCAATCCGTCCTCTATCCAATCATTAAAGAATATTCTTTGCACGACCCCAGCTCATTTTGTGTGCCACTTGACCTACCTATAAAAGGAATATGATGCACTTTTTGATACATATACAATTCTAGGGTTTATTCTCTTAGAGGGAAAGTTTAGAGGAGGAGGAGGCTAGAGACACCATTGAAGACTCTTCATCAACCAAGGAGCAAATCTCTTCCATGGAGTTAGCCCTTGAGGGTTGGAGCAACATCACCATGAGTGGCTAGACATCCTCTTGGGGCTAGAGTTAGCCCCAAGCATGTTTTCTATATCTTAATATTGTGTATTACTGAGGGATTAGTGTAATCATTAATGTTTTGACACTTTGATATGTATAGATCTTATTTATTCAATGATTTATGTGGTTTAATGCTTCCAATTGATCATTTCATTCTATCCATATGTCTATGTATGCTAGAATAGATGTTCATGTGCTTGTCTCTAGATTTTGTGTTATTGATGCATGTCTATGTGCATTAATGCTATAGATTTGGAGATTGTCAAAACATAGTGCTTAAAGGAATGTGATTCTCTTGATGGTTCATACTTATTCCTTGATGGATTGTGCCTCTCCCTTAGTTTATTTTCATGCTAGTAGTGTAGATGTAGTGTAGTTATAATGTACTGTTAAATGGGAGGACAATCCATGCTTGTTGTTTGATGATCCAAGCTTTTGAATGCAAGTAGCATATGTCTCTAACCTTGTGTTATATTTGGATTGTGAGCTTAATGAAATGATTAATGACTTGTTTTGATCTATTGTGCCTTTCACATGTTGTTTAGACAATATATGCTTCATTGCTTAGATATATTGTGCCTTTCACATGATGTTTAGACAATACATACTTAACTAGTCATCCTTACTTGTTGAATCAACCAAACACACACACACACCAATATTGCAACACACTATTTGCCCTCATTAGTCACTTGTCAATGGTATAGAAATGCATTGTTTGGTGGTGATCTCTAAACCCCAAGACTCTTCTCTCTCTTACTTACTCTTAATTGCATTCTTTTGTTATTACTTAATTCAATCTAGTTGCTCTCTAATCAATCAACCAACCAATTGTTTGATCACTCGACCTACTAGCCCTAATAGTGATTCCATGACATTGTTTGATCCTCACAATCCCTTGGGACGATCCCTACTCGCCCTAGCTATATTTTTAGTGAAGGTAGTAGTGGCTTCTATAAATGTAAAACTCTTAGCCCTCGCCTTAATGCACACTCTTAAGCTTAACGGTAGTGCAGCAGACCGGTCAGTTTTTGGCGCCGTTGCTGGGGATTGATTGATTTGATTAGGCAACGTCAGATTTGTGGAATCAATTAGGATTAGTACTCTTTTGATCGTGTCTTTACTTTATTTTTATTTTTCTTTTTGGTTACTTATTGTGTTGTGCTTACTTAACTAGGTGCATTGTTGGAGATGAAGCAAACAAAGGAGCATTCAAGCAAGCAAAGAAAGTAAAAAGCTAAAAATTCTAAAAAATTTGCTAAGCTAAGTTTTAAATTTGGAGTTGAAGTGGTAAAGGACCTTTGTGAAACTTTCTTTACTCAATCCCTTAGTTAAATCGTCGGTCCGCGTGGAGGCTTTTTTCTAATTGTTCTTCACATCATTGTTGTTAAAGCATGGGAGTATGAGTTAAGTGTTTGTGGAAGAAGTCTAATTGCATTATTGTGAAGGCATAGTGTTTGTCATTCTTTGTGCTTGTTGTGTTTTGTATTGTGTATGCATGGACGTCGTTCATTGAGACCCACTCTTGTCCCTCTTGATTTGAATCTTGAATCCATCGTTAGAAATCCTAGGGTAAGAGGAAGTTCAAATAGAACCAATCTATCAATGGATGACCATAATGATGATCATGTTGAGGACCTTGGTCACATAGACCAACGAGGTATTCTTCATCCAAATGTGCACAATGAGAACATACAAGTACCATTAGGCATGCCTAGGCCATACATTCACCAACCACTACAACAACAAGGCCAAGTTCCATATGGAATACCAAGGCCAATGTATACTCCACAACCTCCCATCATTAATCAAGGAATTCAAAACCAAAGTGTTCATGTTGCACCTCAAGTAGCTAATCCACCTCTTGTTTTAAGAGACCATTATGTGCCTAACGAATATAATGCAGCTACATGCATCCAATTGCCTCCATTTAGAGCATATCATTATGAAATTAAGCCACAAACCATTCAAATGCTGCCTAACTATCATGGACTTCCAAGTGAAGAACCTTACAAGCATTTGGATGAGTTTCTTGAAGTATGTTCCACTGTAAAATATACAGACATGCCGGAAGAGGTTTTAAGACTCAAACTTTTTCCATTCACCTTAAAAGATAAGGCAAAGTATTGGTTTAACAATCTTAGGCCTTTTTCAATCACTTCTTGGGTAGAAATGCAACAAGAGTTCTTGAAGAAGTATTATCCGGTTTCAAAGACCAATGCCATGAGAACCTCAATTCGAGAATTTTCACATGGGGATGCAGAAATGTTTCATGAGGCATGGGAACGCTTCAATGAATTGCTTAGGAAGTGTCCACGTCATGACATGTCCAAATGGCAATTAGTTCAATATTTCTTTGAGAGCTTATTAGACAATTATAAGGGTATGGTTGATGCTTCCATGGGTGGCTCATACATTGATAGGCATGAGGATGACGTGTGGCGTCTTTATGAGAGCATGAGTGAAAATTCTTTGCATAGAACATTATCATCCAAGAATGGTAGAAATTCACAAGGTAGGAAGAGTGTTGGCTTACATCAAGTCAACCATTTAAATGAAATAGACGCCGAAATGAAGTCTTTATCTCAAAGGTTTGATCAATTTTTGATTAACCAAAACTCAGCGAATCAAGTATCTTCCTTCCCTAACCATTCTCATCATGCATCATGACTTGTTCTAGTGTTCTTCATTCTACTTCTCATTGTCCTCACGGACAAGTGCAAAATGAACCTAATGAACAAGTAAATGCAGCTTTTGTGAACCAATGGAACAATCCTTATGGTACTCACTATAATCCAAGTTGGAGGAATCATCCGAATTTCTCTTGGAAAAACCAAGGAGAGGGCTCAAATCCTTCCCAAGGCGGTTTTCAAAGGAAGCACATTCCACCTCTACTTCAAAACCAAGGATCCCAAGGCTATAGACCTTATCAATCACAAGGGAATCAATTTGCTAATTCTCATTTTCCCAACCAATCTTATTCCCAAGGAAATACTAGAAGTCCCGCCTTTGAAGAAAAAGTTTTGAATGCTTTGGGCACTTTAGAGGCTAACACTCAACTGTTTCATTCTCACTCTCAATCTATTGCGAAGCTAGAAACCCAAGTAGGGCAAATAGGAAGCACTCTCAATGCAAGACAGAAGGGAAAGATGCCTATTAATGCCCCATCTAAGCAACAATGTGTTGTGGAAACCCATTCCTCATCGGAAGGCTACACCATTGAACATGTTAATGCGGTGACTACCTTACGGAGTGGTAAGATTGTGGACAATCAAGTTGGAATGTCCAATGAAGAGAGTGAACCAGTGCAACCTCAAGTTGTCACCCGTCTCGTTTCATATCCCATTCCTCTTTCATTGCATATACATGATCTTGTGAATGAGAAAGTTTTGAAAAATGTGTTTGAAAAAGAAGTTTTGAAAAATAATGTTGAAAAAGTTTTGTTAAAAATTGATTTGAAACAAAATGATTTAAAAACTTCTTGTGTTGAAGAGAGTTCAAAAGAAAATTCTGAAAAAGTGTTTGAACCAAAAGTTCCATTTACAGATGCCTTAAAAGGATCCATTTCAAAAGACAAGCAAAAGGCAAAAGCCAATGAAATTATGGAAATGTTTAAGCAAGTGAAAGTTAATCTTCCACTATTGGATGCAATCAAGCAAATTCCGGCTTATACCAAATTCTTGAAAGACTTGTGCACCTAAAAGCGGAATAACAAGAGCCAAGCACCAAGAAAAGTGGTCTTGACCGAGCAAGTAAGCTCAATTTTGTAACATAACACTCTTCTAAAGTTTAAAGACCCCGGTTCACCCACTACATCATGCATTATTGGTGATCATATCATTAATCGGGCGTTTCTTGACTTAGGAGCAAGTGTTAACCTTCTTCCATACTCGGTTTATATCAAATTGGGCCTAGGTGAATTGAAACAGACGTCGGTAGTTTTGCAACTTGCCAATCGATCCATTAAGAAGCCTAGGGGTATAATTGAGGATGTTTTGATTAAGATTGACAAATTCTTCTTTCCCATTGATTTTGTTGTCATAGACATGGAACCGGTCCCCAACACTAAGAGCCAAATTCCCGTTATCCTTGGCCTTCCCTTCTTGGCAACCGCTAGTGCCAACATCAATTGTAGGATGGGGATAATGAAGATCTCATTTGGCCACATGAAGGTGAAGTTGAATATCTTTAATCCCACACCCAATTCATTTGACAAATATGAAGGAGAGGTTAATGTTGTAGATAAATGTCATGATCTTGAATGTCAAGGAAATGAGCTTTTGTGTAAGACTAAATCTTCAAAAGAATCATCTTCAACCTTGCATTCTCAAAGTCTTGTTTCAAATTCTTGCTTTGAAAGGGCATGGAAGCCCAAAGGTTGTGATTGCATAGACAAGGGATCAAAAGTTTCTTTTGAGCTTAATCTAACAAGTTCTTCAAAGAACCATTTGTTGGGTGGAGTTCAAAGCATCTATCACCCCAACAAGGAGGGGATGCATTATAAGATCTTTGATCCGGGCTAAAAGAGCCCAATGTCTTACTAGAGACGTTAAAGACTAGCAAAAGCATTCGTAGGGTGTCAAAACCCTATTCCTCCCCCATTTCTATCTTAAATTTCATTTCTTGCGAAGTCTAGATACTTGTTTTTGGTTCGTATGCATTGATAGGAACTTTGATGAGGATTGCATGAGCTTTCATGTCATTATTGAGCATTCTGCATAGTTTGATCGATCTCAAACCTGAGTTCGATCGATCGAACTCCATTCTGCATCCAACACTTAGAAAAATTTTCGACCTGCATCAACCTGCATCCAAATCACCTCTCTGTCCCATCATTCGAACTTATTCTTAGATCGATCAGAGGACCTTCGATTGATCCAACTTCCAAGTTTGATCGATCTCATGATTCAACACTTAGAAAAATTTTGAGCCTGCATAAACCTACATATTTCACCTCTCTGTCTCATCAATCGAAACATTCCAAGATCGATCTGAAGTTCTTCGATCAATCCAACTTCCAAGTTCGATCGATCTTCAAGTTCCAACACTTAGCCAAATTCTTGAGCCAAAAACCTGCATATTTTTGCTCTCTGTCTGATCGATCGAACTCTTGTTTCGATTGATCTCAGTTCTTCATTTCATTATTTTGACTTTATTTTGACTTTTAGAATTTAAAAAAAAAAAACTCCAAAATATTTTCATTTTTATTTTTATTTTGTTTAATTTTTATTTCATTCTATTTTATTTTATTTTTTAAAAAGTTTTCAAAAATTCAAAAATATTTTAATTAGTTTTTAATTATTATTGTTTATTCAAACAAAAAATTTCAACCAAAAATATTTTATTCTATTTTATTTTACAATTTTTAATTTTAATTCTAATTTTTAATTTTAGCTTTGCATTTTTCAAAAATTTCAAAAATCCAAAAATACTTTGAAGAGAGTTCATCGAAGTTTGATCGATCTTAGTTGAAGTTCGATCGATCGAACTCTGTCGGAAATGTTTTTTTTAAATAGACATGGAGGGTCTCAAGATCGATCATTTAGATCAATCCAACCCTCCAAACCCCAACCCCTCTTCATCGCCACTGTGCACTCTCATCTCCCTCATCTCCGGTGAGTTCTCCGGCGAGATCTAAGTGCCAATCTCTCTCTCCCTTCTCAGATTCATCTTCACTCGTTCATATCTCCACTTCTCTCATCGATTTAGGTAAGATTCGAATCCATCCTCTATGATTCAAGCTTCAACCTCGTATATACATGACTTAGATGTTGCATCCATGCTTTACTTGTTGCATCCATGATATTGAGATGATGAAACCACCATTTTTGAAGCTTTGAAACACTGTGTACATATATATATATATGTGTGTGTGTGTGTGTTTTTATGTATTTGTGTATTCCAATTTAAATTGGGAGTTTGGGCTTTGAAAAGTGATGATATTTTTTGTTTTGTTGTGTTGAAGGGTGTAATACCCCTGATTTCAAAAGGATAGTCCTAGTATTTATTAAATTGTTTAAATTGCATTTATTTTTATTTAATTGTTTTTTTTTTTTTTTAAAGTGACCTTTTGTTTCTATTTGTATTAATTATTGACGTGATCATATGTTAATTGTAATTGTTTTCATTGTGGTGATTTAATAGTCTTTAATTATTTGCTTGTTTTAATTGAATTGATTTAATTATAGATAATTATTTGACTGATGTAATTTAGTTGTTTTAATTGAATTAAGTTAATTGAATTTAATTGTTTTTAACGTGACAGTAGGGAGGCACACATATAGTTATATTAGGGTTTTATTTACACGGATGTAGCCGACTTAAGGTTGGTTTTGTATTAGAATTAAGGTTGTGTTGAAGCCCATAAATACAGTATTATACGTTGGTTTAAGGTTACAAAACAAAACCCTATTCACTGATACTTTTACCGTGAGATAGAGAGATACAGAGAGTGGAAACTAGGACGTTATCGGAGAGGTTCAAGGATACACTGGACGGAGTGCTTCTGGGTTGAACCAAGAGCACCTGAGGTGTAGAACAGGAATCTCAGACGTGGACAGAACTTTAGAGACAGTGGATTATAGTTTCAAAATCTGAAACTACAGGCAAGTCACTATTCTTCTCCTTCCCTTTAATTCGTGATCTGTGCATGTTTAGGATGACTCCAAGGATTAAACCAACGTTAAAATGGATTAAATAAATATCATAATTCATCTTGAAATTATGTTTGTATCAATTTTTAAATCGTTGCATAATTCTGTCGTTGGTTGGAGGTAGTTCTCACTTGAAAATCTGTTTGCGTTAATGTTTAAACCTGAAAATCTTTCATGTATGTGGGATGTGATCATGCTTATAATTAACTCTGGAACATCAATTGAACTTAGAATAAGTTATAAAAATTGTACAGAGCCTCTGAACTTCACCGGAGGCGAAGAAGATGATCAGATTACGCGCAACGGCTCATAGTGGAGTAGAGCCGGCTCACCCCAAGGGTGGAGCCGCCTCTACAAGAGGTTGACCCGGCTCCACATGCAATGGAGGTGGCTTCAATGTGGAAGGAGGCGGCTCCACATGTTGGTTCCTACGTGGTTTTGGGTTCGGTTTGGCCTGTAGGAAGGTTTCTGAGTGGTTCTAAGGACTATGGATGGTTTATAAAATTATTCTAGAGATGTAAAAGATTGGGAAGCATGTAAGTATTAATTTTTAAAGCATGAAATAATCTACAGTTAATTAATACACTGCATGTGGAAGGTTGTAGTATATTTTGTTATTGCTTGCAATTTCCATAAAGCAACTTGGTTCCTTAGCATGATTGTAAACTGTTATTTGTGCTTTAACTGGTTATAAGCATCTATTATATATTCTGGGAAAATATATAGGTATGCTTAAATGGAAATTAATTGATGTTTAACTATACTAGTTATTGCATTAAGTTATGGTGCTGTTTTAGAGGAGTTAGTTGCTGTGTTTTACTCTAACATTTTAAAGGACTAGAATGTGACTTCTAGATCATATACTGGATATATATTTGAATCATACACAGATTAGATTGGTTGTATGTTGAAACTGGAGTATAGTTAATAAATGTATATGGTGCTATTTTTGTTAACCGTGTTGGATGAAAGATTGTATGCACCGGTATGGGATGGTGGCGTACTGGGTATGGACTGTTTTCAAATACTGTGTTCTACCTAATCTGGATTTAATGATGGATTAACCAAAAAGGTTAAGTTCATCTCATATTTGTGTCATATCAATAAAACGATTGAATGACCTATGGTGGTTTTTGGATGGATTGGTGATACATATATCAAACCACAATACAGATGGTTGATATTTTGTATTAAGAGTACAAGGATTTATATATTTACTATATGGTACCATGGTATGAGCTTGAGTCTCAAGACCATGGCTAGGGCGTGTATATCGCCTAGGATGGATAACTGGACATAGGTGTTGTTCCCTGGTAGGTCGAGGTACACATGACCACATTATTGTGCGATTTGCATGGTCTTTCTACTCATACTGAGACAGACCTACTGGACTAGTGAGCATCCTATAGTGTGTACTATATATGTACATATGGACTACTCTAGATATTGTTAAGTCTTCCTAGGATGTATCTGCGTATCGGATTACTATTTGGATCGTAGTAGAATAGGACTTGCATGTGGGCCTGACCCACTCCCTTATTTTTCAGGTGTTCGTCAGTTCTAGGGTTAGAGCTTGGACATGCAGAGCAAATACAGACATTCGTTCCTCCGACTACGTAGGAATCTTTTCTATGTTTACCTTAAGTTTCTATTTTAGTTATTTTAGTTTCAATTGGGATTTTTAATAATAAGGGGTCCACTAGATGGATTCCCGAGTTGTAACTTATGGAGTTTTGGAGTTTGGTTTTAACAGATTTCATTGATTATATATTGAGGATTTCAATTAGTATCCTTCCAGCTTATTGTTATTATTTATTTCATCTTGTATTCTGTGTTCGGTTATATATTAATTGTTTGATATTTCCCTCGGGTTTGGGCCTGGGCCTGATCAACCAGTGTCTCGGATCCGAGGGGTATCACAAAAGGCCCATGTACACGTTCGTGTGGGCCCCATGCTTCCAAAGTCACAGATCTGTGACTATTTACATTTGTCGCACAGTTCGATTGATCGAACTTGTATCTCAAATCGATCTTGAGAGATCGATCGAACTCATGTCTCAGATCGATCGAAGTTGTGAGATCAATTTCACTTATTTTCGATCGTTCCAACTTTTGTGATCGATCTCACTTCTTTTTCTGATCGATCGAACTTCACAGATCTCACACACACACACTTCATTCATCATGCCTTATGTTCATGCTATCTCATATATGCCCAATGCCTTTGATATTCCACATTGGATGCATTTCATACTTACATTGTTTAGCATGTTTCATATCCTGCCACTTGCATAGATTCATGTCATATCTGTTTTGTCTATTTTTATTTGACATACATGTTTCTATATTGTGCTTAAAATTTCTTATTCTGGCACTAACTCCCATTGCAAGTTTTTCTTTTTCTTTTTGTAGGCCATGGTTAAGAGGAAAACCGTTGCCAACAGGCAACACGGGCCCCACCAACATATTAGACCACGTACAGAGGAGCCAGCAGAGCCTTCTCATGCACAGGAGGAGCCAGCACAGGCTACCCCACCTCAGTTACCATCCCATGAGGCTGAGGATGACCATATGCCATCCACCTCTACGGCTCATCCTTCATTTACTCCATCACCATCTCCACCACGTGCTGGAGCTGAGCATTCACTCGTACCAGCTCAGCCAGCTCAGGAGCGTGATAGGCCCGTGCCTAGATATGCGCATATGACGGTCGACCATAAGTCAGTGTTCGACACGGCATTTTTCTCCAGATCGGTGCTGACCTGATCTGCTTACCATGACATCATTCAGAGGGGCCTGGCAGCTATTCTTGCCCTAGTCACAGAGCCAGTCTACCCGTGACTGGTACGGTTGTTCTACCAGAACCTCCGACCATCCCCGCGTACCACAGCAGAGCTGGTCACTTCTGTAGATGGCCATCAAATCACCATCACAATGGACTCACTAGCCCGCTCTTGCCACTGCCCACACCGCTGTCCTCCAGATCTTCAGGACACATATCCAAGGCTATACAGGCCTTCTTACACCGATATGACGATCTTTCTTATAGGTCACCATGCCACTGGCGAGACCTTCGCCACCCAGACATTCCTTCCAAATGACCTGTGGTTCACTGATTTCGTGCTCTTCCAGAACATTTATATGGCAAGGCACAAGATTCAGAGGAGAGGGGATTATTTGACAGCCCTCTACGCCTTCTACACCGGGCACTGGGTGTCCATTCCCGCGCTCATCTAGGCGTGATGAGGAAGCTATATGACAAGTACATTAGCAAGGAGATGCCCGAACAGGCTAAGTCTCTTCCATTCAGCCACCTCATCACCCAAATTTTGATAGTCCAGTGCTACCCCATCCATCCTCGGGAGCACCCCGAAAGAGGTTCCTGTCACTTTCTGAAAAAGGACTGGACCAAGAGCTACAACACCATTATTACTAGACTGCAGGACCATGCAGTAGTGGCTGCAGAGGAGCTAGAGGCTGAGGAGGAGGCACAGGCAGAAGTAGAGGCTGCAGCAGCAGATCTCGCAGCGGACGACACACCAGTCGATCCAGCTACCGAGCATATAGATATTGACTTAGAGCGCCCTGCAGATGACACAGAGCAGTACTCTCCAGCTGGGTCGCCCATTCACGAGCAGGAGCAGACTCAGGAGTTTTCTTCTGACTCTTCTATGCCTAAGGCTCCAGATCTGACCCCTGGCTTTAGAGTACGCCTGCAGACTCTTGAGGATGTTGTTGTTGCCATACGAGCTAATCTTACAGTCCACAAAGCTGATTTTGCTGCCTTCCGCACGGATATCACGACTATGTTCCGAGATCTATCTAGAGATATCCGCGGAGCCTGACCTGCCCGTCCTACCTCATCCTCCTGAGTTCCCAGTTCCTTCTATCTCATGATCCCTCTTTCCTATTGATACTTTACTTTTATCACTGTACATTATTGTTTTTGTAGCCGGTCTGTCAGCTTAGATCTTTTAATGTACCAGTACTTTATTTTATATATATATATCTATTTTTATTATGGATGTAATATATTATATTCTCATATCTGTGTGTTTGACTTCATTAGGTGCATCACAGTGATTTCAGTGAGAGAGTGCTATCCGATTTTTAGGACCACCCTTATACATCTCTCATCTATTTATCTGTTTATCCCATTTACACTTGCATGTCCACTGTGCACTAATTATCCCATTTTGTTATCTGATGAGTTTATATAAGTGCCAATTTTCAGGACCACAGTTCATCCCAAGTTTGGGGGGGCCATGCCACCCACTTCGGATACTTCAGTCCCGATCATTCTATGCCTTAGTTGCACTGGTATACTCTTTCCTTTGTTCTCTTGCACATTAAGGACATTGTGCCATTTAAGTTCGGGGGGATTGATGCTTTACAGTATTAGTTTTAAAATTCAAAATTTTGAGCATGACTTGTGTATTTGAGGGATATTTCTATGATTGGTCCATATCTAGCTATGATTTTGATCTTTTGAGGACTATATTGCTTAAAATTTAAAAATTACTTGACTTGAGAGTCCAATACTCCTTGTATGCCTTATGGATGCCATTTAGGAGTAAATTTTTCGAAAGATTGATATCTTGCTTGCATTTGTGGTCCACATCATCTTGATTTTGTGATTGTTTTGAGATTCACTTTAGAATTCTACGCTAGCACAGACGCACACTAGCATTCATTTGTAGATACATGCTTTATTGATTATTGAATTGGTTATATCCCAATTGAGCTAGTAGTGCATTGAAAGCTTTCATTCTTGATAAAGGTGGATAACAACCCCTTTTCACTAAATAACCGGGATTCTAGCCTCATCAAGCACTGAACTTCTCGCACCAAAAGGTGGAGGGCCCAAACTCTAGGTTAATAATTGACAAAAAAAAAAAAAAAAAAAAAAAAAAAAAAAAAAAAAAAAAGAGCAAAAACAAGTGAGGACTTCTCCCAAAAGGTGAGAAGTGGGAAATGATTAGATGGAGGTTGTCTTGATTTGTAGCCTAGTTGATTTGAGCTTGTAAGTTCGTAGGAGTATTTGAATGCCTAATGCCCTAAAGCCGTCTGGTTTGGGAGTCATTGACCTAACGCTCGACCTCATGAATCACTAGAAAGCTTAATAGATCAACACATTACACCATGCTTCCATTTTTGAACCTATAAAAAAAAAAATTAAAAAAAAAAAAAATGAAATCGAGTGAAAAGAATAAGCGCACCTAGAACAATAAAGCTTTAATAAAAGGTCCACTTTTTGTCTTGATGATCGGTACTAGATTTGTGTGCTAATTTGAGGGTAAGGATGTGATTAATTCTTTAGTTGGCTAAGATAGCAACATATTTTATGCCGGTCCATTCAAAAAGGATTCTAGAGTTGTTTTGATTTTCATGATCATTTTCTTGATATGTGGAGGACCATATTTGCTTGCTTGATGTTGAGATTTTGAGAGATTATTTGGAAATGTTTGAAAAATTGCATACTTGAGGTAGTTTTCTCCCAATGCTTGTTTGCAATATTGATGCCTCTTTTGAAAGAATGAGCTTAATGTTTGTGGATACCATTTCTGGAAACCCTCACGAGACTTCACTCGTCCACTAGGGGTAACCTAGGGGTTTAAAAGGCTTGTTGCATATGCTAAGTGCAATCGTATTCCCTACGAAAGTGGCATTATCCATTTATTGTTTTCTAGTTCATAGTTGTATAGTTGTTCATTTCATTCCTTTACTTTCTAGTTCATTGCTAGGGACTAGCAATATTTAAGTTTGGGGGTGTGATGAGCGCTGAAAAGTGCGTATTTAAACCCCTTAAGCTTAGGCATTCTAGTACCTTTATCTATCTTACTTTACCATTTTAGATTGATTTCGTATTATTTCCATTTTCAGGCACTTATCCCAAAAATAGGCTAACTCAACCAAATAAGAGCTTAATTGAAGCAATTCTGGGATTAAACAAAGAAATGAGCAAAGTGGAGAAAGAAGAAAGCAAATGAAGCCAAAGGTGGGAAGCAACAAAGTTCCATTGATCCAAGTTTAAGGTTCGATCGATCGAACACTGATCGATCTCAGCACTTCAAGATAGATCCAAGCCTTGACCCAAAGCAAGAAGTCCAAAGTTCGATCGATCCAACACCACCCTTCGATCGATCGAACACTTTTATCCTTATTCAAATGATTAATCTTATCCACAGCTATACCACCCACTAACCACTTTTGTCCTTTTCCCAAAAATATCTCCCAAAATATCTCGGATTTGTCTTTTCCTAAAAAGCTTAACCAGTTGGATCGATCCAGCCTCAGTTTGATGGATCTCAGTAAGTTCGATTAATCCAAGTCCAAGGTTCGATCGATCGAACTTCTTTCAGTGCGAAAAAGTTAAATTTACAGCTTGTTCAATCCGTCCTCTATCCAATCATTAGAGAATATTCTTTGCACGACCCCAGCTCATTTTGTGTGCCACTTAACCTACCTATAAAAGGATTATGAAGCACTTTTTGAGACATATACAATTCTAGGGTTTATTCTCTTGGAGGGCAAGTTTAGAGAAGGAGGAGGCTAAAGACACCATTGGAGACTCTTCATCAACCAAGGAGCAAATCTCTTCCTTGGAGTTAGCCCTTGAGGGTTGGAGCAACATCACCATGAGTGGCTAGACATCCTCTTGGGGCTAGAGTTAGCCCCAAGCATGCTTTCTATATCTTAATCTTGTGTATTATTGAGGGATTAGTATTATAATTAATGTTTTGACACTTTAATATATATAGATCTTGTTTATTCAATGATTTATGTGGTTTAATGCTTCCAATTGATCATTTCATTCTATCCATATGTCTATGTATGCTAGAATAGATATTCATGTGCTTCTCTCTAGATTTTGTGTTATTGATGCATGTCTATGTGTATTGATGCTATAGATTTAGAGATTGTCAAAACATAGTGCTTAAAGGAATACTCTTGTGATTCTCTTGATGGTTCATACTTATTCCTTGATGGATTATGCCTCTCCCCTAGTTTATTTTCATGCTAGTAGTGTAGATGTAGTGTAGTTGTAGTGTAGTGTTAAATGGGAGGACAATCCATGCTTGTTGTTTGATGATCCAAGCTTTTGAATGCAAGTAGCATATGTCTCTAACATTGTATTATATTTGGATTGTGAGCTTAATGAAAGGATTAATGACTTGTTTTGATCTATTGTGTTTTTCACATGTTGTTTAGACAATATATGCTTCATTGCTTAGATATATTATTCCTTTCACATGATGTTTAGACAATACATACTTAACTAGTCATCCTTGCTTGTTGAATCAACCATACACACACACACACACACACACACACCAATATTGCAACACACCATTTGCCCTCATTAGTCACTTGTCAATGGTACAGAAATGCATTGCTTGGTGGTGATCTCTAAACCCCAAGACTCTTCTCTCTCTTACTTACTCTTAATTGCATTCTTTTGTTATTACTTAATTCAATCTAGTTGTTCTCTAATCAACCAACCAACCAATTGTTTAATCACTCGACCTACTAGCCCTAATAGAAATTCCACGACATTGTTCGATCCTCACAATCCCTTGGGACGATCCCCACTCGCCCTAACTATATTTTTAGTAAAGGTAATAGTGGCTTCTATAAATGTAAAACTCTTGGCCCTCACCTTAATACACACTCTTAAGCTTGACGGTAGTGCAGCAGACCGGTCAATGATGATAGCGGCGATGGCTGAGGGGTTCATCCGGCAGCGATTATGTATGTGTGTGTATATATACATACATATAGAGAGAAAGGGAGAAAGGTTTGGGTTTGATCTAAGGGTATTTAAGTCAATTAAAATATCAATTTTATATCAAAGGGTAATAAAGTCAATTCACCATTATTAGGGTCTCTTTGTCCATTTTTCAAACTTGAAGGGGTGTCATTGTCCAAAAAATGGGTAACTTTCATCTGTGTGTCATTTTGCCAAACCTCATGGAGTATGGTTGCACATTACCCTTAAGTTTATGTGTGGCACTTTCAGGACTAAGCCAAGATTTTTGTAAGTACATGGACCGTGAAACTAGAACTGAATGAGACTGCAACTCTAGCAATTTGCGCATTCTCTTGCTTGTCACAGTTGCTCTAAAACATAAGAGTAGAAAATCATCTCTATTCTATAATAATAGATGTCACGGTGGTAGTTCACCGTTAGGGTTTGTTGAAAAGGAAAGATTTGGTAGTAATACTACCAAATATTATTAGCTGTAAATATAATATTTGGAGAATATTTTCTGTAAATAAAATATTGGTCAAATGCTGTAAAATAGGAAATTATTAAATAGGCCAGCTAGGTATGTACGTGTATTCTTTCCTATAAAAAGAACCTGTGTAAACTCGTGAATTGTGTGCTAATATAGAGAAAAAGGTTTTTCTATTTTTCTTTCCTTTATAGTTTATATGGTATCAGAGCCACCCTAAGAAAAAACAAAAAAAAAAAAAAAAAAAAAAAAAAAAAAAAAAAAACACCCTAATTTTCTTTTCTGCACAATTTCTTCACTGATCAGCCATGTCAGATGGTTCCTCCATGTCATCCTCGCCTATCACAACCCAGTCAACAAATCCGACAAACCAAGCCCCCAGTATCGATTCTCACTCAGTTCAGATCACCAATATTCGCCTTAATGGTGACAATTATTGACGGTGGTCCCAGTCCGTTCGGATGTACATCAGAGGGCGAGGAAAGATCGGGTACCTGACGGGAGACAAGAAGGCACTAGCATCGGAGGACCCAACGTACGTGACCTGGGATGCAGAAAATTCAATGGTGATGACTTGGCTTGTGAACTCCATGGATGAGGATATTAGCTCCAACTATATGTGCTACTCAATCACCAAGTATTTCAATTCATTAAAGCGCATTTGGCTGGACATGGATCTATTCAATGATTATGAATGGAAATCCACTGAAGATGCCAATCACTACAAACGAACCGTGGAGGCTCTTCGTATTTACAAATTTCTTACTGGGCTCAACGTGGAATTTGATGAAGTACGAGGACGGATCATTGGCATGACTCCACTTCCTCCAATTGGTGAAGTGTTTGTTGAGGTTCGAAGAGAAGAGAGCCACAGACATGTAATGTTGGGGAAGAAGACTACCAGCGGACCTGTTGAAAGTTCTGCCCTTATTATTGTCGAGACTGCTGCTAATAAAGCAGTCAATTTTTAGCGAAAACCTGAAGAAAAGCCACGGGTTTGGTGCGACTTTTGCAACAAACCACGCCATACTTGAGAGAACTACCGGAAAATCCACGGAAAACCAGCGAATTGGAAGAGTAGCAAGCCTGGTGACAGAAATAGGCGTGCGGTTCCTACTGCCAATGAAGCTAAGACAAGTCCCTTAAGCAAGGAGCAGATGGATCACCTTCTGAAACTGCTGAAATTTAATTCATCGTCTGGTATTCCTAATGTTTTTCTTGCATAAACAGGTAGTGCACTTAATGCCCTTTCTTGTTGTTTAAATTATACTCCATGGATCATCGATTCTGGAGCCTCTGATCATATGACCAGCCTTTCCAATCTTTTTAGCACTTACTCACCATGTTCTGGTCTTGAAAAAATTAGAATTGCAGATGGTAGTTTCTCACCTCTTGCAGGAAAAGGTTTGATAAAATTATCTGAGAATTTAAATCTTAAAAATTTTCTCCATGTCCCTAAACTAGCCTGTAACCTTTTGTCTGTGAGAAAACAAACTAAAGAATCTAATTGTCGTGTAATTTTCTGTGATTCTTACTGTGAATTTCAGGACCGGAGCTCAAGGAAGAAAATTGGCAGTGCTAAGATAATAGATGGACTTTACTACTTTGATAGGGACTTTTCCAGTAATAAAAAGGCTCAGGGCCTTAGTAGTGTTAGTTCTAACTCTATTTATGAACAAATAATGTTTTGGCATTTAAGACTAGGACATCCTAGCTTTCCATATCTTAAACATTTGTTTCCTACTTTATTTAAAGGTTTGGATTGTTCATCATTCTATTATGAAAGTTGTTGCTTATCTAAGAGTCATCGTACTACTTATTTACCAAAACCTTATACTTCTTCAAAACCATTTTATTTAATACATAGTGATGTTTGGGGACCTTCAAGAGTCACTACTATCTCTAGGAAAAAATGGTTTGTTACTTTTATAGATGATCATACCCGTTTATGTTGGGTTTATTTGATGAATGAAAAGTCTAAGGTTGGAAAAAATTTTAAGAATTTTTACACAATGGTTGAAACTCAGTTTCAAGCAAAAATTAGTATTTTTCACACCGATAATGGAACCGAGTATTTTAATGAAATTTTGGGGAGTTTTTTTAAAGAAAAGGGTATTCATCATCGGTCTACGTGTGTGGATACCCTTCAACAAAATGAAATTGCTGAAAGAAAAAATAAACATTTACTTGAAGTGGCTTGTGTTATAATGTTTTCAATGAATGTTCCAAAATATCTTTGGGGGGAAGCTGTTTTAACAGCTTCGTATTTGATTAATAGAATGCCTTCATGTGTTTTAAAATATAGCACGCCATTAGAATGTTTCAAAAGAACGTTTCCATTATCAAGGATATACTCGGATTTACCTCTAAAGGTTTTTGGCTGCATAGCTTTTGTTCATATACCCAATAATACTCAGTCCAAACTTGATCCTTGAGCTGAAAATTGTGTTTTCATAGGGTATGCTTCTAATCAAAAGGGATATAAGTGCTACAATCCCCAAACAAGAAATTTTTATGTAAGTATGGATGTCTCTTTCTTTGAAAATAAATCGTACTTTCCCAAAAATTCTCTTCTGGGGGAGAATGAGGTGATAGAAGAAAATTTTTGGGATTTATCTCCTACTCTTTACCAAATGTGATTTTGACTCCTTCACCACCTCATCCTACTGTTATTCCCAAAATTCAAAGTCAAGAACAATGTGATAAAACCAATGAAAACAATGAAGAGAATCCTAGTCATATAGTGCTAAACATTATTGTATCTGAAACAGGGGAAGAATCACTACAACCGGGCACAAAAGTTCCCACTACTGAGCCTCTGGTTTATACTCGGAGAATACTTCATCAAAAGAGTCAAAGTCAGCCTATTCCTCTTGGAATTGATTAATCTCAATCTTCGGGAACTGAACTTCCAGATATCATCGGTAATTCTGATCCTAACTTATCTTCAGTTCCTATTGCTTTTCCTACTCAAGAACCATTAGACCTTGATATTCCTATAGCTGTTAGGAAAGGTATTCAAATCAAATTTCCAAATCCAAAATATCCCATTGCCAAATACCTTTCTTATGAAAAACTCTCTCATACTCATAGGGCTTTTGCCTCAAAAATCTCACACTTGTTTGTCCCGAGAAACATTTAGGAAGCTCTTGATGATACGAATTGGAAGTTAGCAGTGATGGAAGAGATGAATGCTCTTAGAAGAAGTGGTATTTGGGAGATAGTTGATTTACCTAAGGAGAAAAGAACAGTAGGCTGCAAGTGGGTCTTTACGGTGAAATGTAAAGCTGATGGTAGCATAGAGAGGTACAAGGCAAGATTAGTAGCAAAAGGATTCACCCAGACCTATGGAATTGATTATCAAGAAACTTTTGCTCCTGTAGCCAAGATAAACTTAATCAGAATTTTGTTATCTTTGGCTGTGAATTTTAGCTGGCCATTACACCAGTTAGATGTAAAAAATGCCTTTTTAAATGGAGATCTTGAGGAGGAGGTCTTTATGAATCTACCACCTGAGTTTGAGGGAAAATTGGGACCTAATAAAGTCTGTAAACTGAAGAAATCTTTATATGGTCTCAAACAGTCCCCGAGAGCTTGGTTTGAGAGATTTGGGAGAGTTATGAAGAATTGTGGCTACTGTCAGAGCCAAGCTGACCATACCATGTTCTACAAACACAGTAGAGAAGGTAAGGTTGCAGTGTTAATTGTCTATGTGAATGATATAGTCTTGACAGGTAATGACAATGAAGAATTGGAGAGACTAAAAAAGAGACTTGCAGCTGACTTTGAGATCAAGGATTTGGGTGCATTAAAATACTTTCTTGGAATGGAGTTTGCTAGATCCAAAGAAGGTATATTTGTGAATCAACGTAAATATGTTCATGATTTACTTAGTGAGATAGGTCTGCTAAGATATAAACCAGCCGAGACACCCATTGAGCCCAACCTTAAACTGCAGCATTCTAAAGATGAAGAAGTCCTGAATAGAAAGCAGTATCAAAGACTTGTTGGAAGACTTATTTACTTGTCACATACACGTCTAGATATAGCTTTTGCAGTCAGCATGGTTAGCCAGTTCATGCATTCACCTGGACGAGAACACTTTGATGCAGTCTACAGAATTCTTAGATACCTAAAGGGGACCCCTGGAAGAGGTCTATTGTTAAAAAACCGTGGGCATTTGCAAGTTGAAGCCTACACTAACGTTGATTGGGTTGGGTGTGCTATAGATAGACGGTCAACTTCTGGCTACTGCACCTTTGTTGGAGGTAACCTTGTCACCTGGCGGAGTAAAAAACAGAATGTAGTAGCGAGAAGCAGCGCAGAGGCCGAGTTTAGATCAGTTGCTCATGGAATTTGTGAGGTGTTATGAATTAAGAGACTATTGGATGAATTAAAGGTCTTTAATCCATTGCCTATGAAATTGTACTGTGACAATAAAGCTGCTATTTCGATCGCTCACAATCCAGTGCTTCATGACAGAACAAAGCACGTGGAGGTAGACAAACACTTCATCAAGGAAAAGCTCGAAAATGGATTAATCTGTATGACATACATTCCTACTACCGAGCAAGTTGCAGATGTGCTTACAAAGGGACTTCCTACAAGATAGTTCGACCGACTAATTGGCAAGCTGGCTATGGAGGATATCTTCAAACCAGTTTAAGGGGGAGTGTTGAAAAGGAAAGATTTGGTAGTAATACTACCAAATATTATTAGCTGTAAATATAATATTTGGAGAATATTTTCTGTAAATAGAATATTGGTCAAATGCTGTAAAATAAGAAATTATTAAATAGGTCAGCTAGGTATGTATGTATGTGTATTCTCTCCTATAAAGAGAACCTGTATAAACTCGTGAATTGTGTGCTAATACAGAGTAAAATGTTTTTCTATTTTTCTTTCCTTTATAGTTTATAGGGTTTTAAGTGGACTGGTTTTGTACTTCACCGCTGCATATATTGTACTCCGGTAAAACACTATTGTTTCTGTCAAGACATAGGTAAATGATGGAAGTAGGATGGTCTCAGATGCCGAACATCATTCTTTGGAAAACTTCTGTTGTAAATCATATAGCTAACAAGGACATACCAAGTATTGGGGGTAACAAGATTAATTGGAATGTCATTTCAATGAAAAGAATTTTATTGAAAAAATAATATACTTACAATACAATCAATCAATCACATATAATAGGAATACAAATACAAAGTAATTTGTTAACAATCAATCTTCTTCAAAAAAAACAGTTTCTTTCTGGCAATTAAGTTGGCGGCATCTCATAGCGGCACAGGGGGCAGCAATTCCTCTTCTTCAACCATTGAAGAATGCAATCTACATGATACATGTGCAAACAGGGCAAACGAGCAACGTCCATCTCAAATTCGAATTTCTCCAAACATATGGCACACATGGGTATCTCTTCTGTGCAATTCATCGAACACGTAGAGGGTGGACACAAGTGCTGAAATCTCAGTTTTTCCAAGCCCTTAACATCGACCTCCTCCATTGACTGGTACGTCTCCACTAGAACACGAACCACAATCACCGGTACGGCACCACAGGTGGTACAAACTTGACATGCCGGCATAGTTCCACAAGCACGACATCCATCTGTGCCTAACGTCCGGCGAGCGAAAGACATGATGTCGTCGATCATATGGTTGTTGCTGTCATCTATGGAGATATCCATGAGAGAGACCAAACGACATATGTATTGACGCATTATGTCTTGCACGTGATCCTCCGATGACATTAGGTGCAAAGTCGACGCCGTGAAATATTCTTTGGTCTCGATCTGATACCCTCCTCCGCCGACGGAATCAGCGTTGAATACACGTTCATCAACGCAAAATTTGATGAGAAGCAAATTAGGGTGCGATTTCTTGCCAAGTTTTGCAGCGTCTCGATCAACCTGCCATGCGTAACTGGTTCGGCTTGACATGTTAATTCAATGATCGGTGAGTTCAATTTGCAGCGATTGGGGGGAGATATATAGAGAGATATTAGGGTTTCTTGCAGCGATTGAGGGTGATATATAGAAAGAGAGACCTGCGTTTGCTCTTAGATGACCGTTCACTTGAAAAAGATTGGGGCTGTAGACTCTGTAAATGCCACCCACAACGGTTATATTAGGGAGGATTTTAGAGAAAAACAAACGGTTATGGGTTTTGGGTGGTTTTTGAATTTGGAAGATAAGTACTTCAGTTGCATATTGACATATATAATATTAATTATATGAATTTAGGACTCTGAGAAAAATATATATATATATGAATTTAGGACATAAAAATATGAAAATTATGTGGTGACTAAATTTTCTTATTTAATTAATTGCAGTATTCTTAAATTCTACGCATTAATTATTTTATTGAAACCCAACACTTCTGTATAGATACAACCATGGCTTCACAAAAATTTGAATCATAATAAGTAAATAAATAAATTTCAACCTAATAAAAATTAAAATTACATGTATGTATTTCAAGACTCCGTCTATGTTGAAAACTAGATCCGGAATTATAATTAAAAAACATTCGTTGATAAGAATTTGAGAGCGGTACTCATTAAGAAAAATTTAAGTCATACAAAATGAGAATCGGAGCGAGAGCGCATGCGGAACATAAGAAATAGAGCGCATAGAAACTTTTACTTGGAATATATAAGTCATTCACACAAATAAGATCAGACTTGGTTCATCCAAAATTTGGATTATGTCGGCGAGATTTCTCTATGTCCAGAAAAATGGCACATAATGCAAGAAGTTTAGAATGCTCTAGTATAATATAACAACTGTAGAATATATTAAAATACCATTCAAAAAATTCAGGTCTAAGACATACATTATTTATTTAGTTTCACACTACCCATCAACTGAATGAAATTGGTTAGTATCAAAATGTTTTTTTTTTATTTTATTTTGAGATTTTCTTCGAGGAAATAATAGATTATTGGCTAATACTCAATTTCATCTAAATGAACGTGTGGTGAAACAGAAACACTCCATGGTTTGAAAGCAGCCATTGGAAGTAAGAGAATTTCATGGCTCAAAAATGTACAATTCCAAAATGGAGATAGAAGATCCTTGATATTTATCCAAGATTTTTGGTGGAATGGCTCCTCTTCTACAACCCTATGGTTATAGGATCAGAAGACAGTTTGAGAATGGGTCCTCTTCTACAATCCTATAGTTACATGATCAAATTATGGAAAAGGAGACTCGAGTATAGGCACAGTTCTGCTCAGGTAGATGGACGCTCTATAACTAGGCCACCGGGTAATGCCTGATCGCAAGACAATTTGACATTTCCAAAAGACGCTAATATTAGTGAGGTTCATCAGCTTATAATAATCTCACCTGAGTTTGCACTAACTTTGAACATTTTAATTAATTGTGTTTAAAGGAAAAATAACTATCATTTAATAAGTAAAAATTTCTTCTAAGTCACAGAATTTTGGTGCATACATAATGCTATCATCAATAATAAATCTCATCTTGAAGAAGAGATTGCCTTCAAGCTCGTGACCAGTACTAGAAGTTTAGCATTGCATTTCATAATCATCCCGATAAATACTTTCAGCCATTTGCCAGACTTGAAGAGCATTGTCTTCAGCGACACTCGAGATGACCCATGGCTCATTCTTGTTCCAGGAGAAATCAGATATCTTCGCTTTGTGACCACCATGAGAAAAGAGAAGCTCGGGTGGACCATCTTCGGCTTCTCCTTCCAGCTGCTCATCTCCAATCCTAAAGGCATTAACACATCAGTTAGATGAGGGAAACTTACGATATCATGTCAAATGAACAATTAAATTCAAATACTCAAGGATGGCAGGAGATGAAGATTAGCATGAAGTATGTAAATTAAACAACACAAAATGCAAATCAATAGCCCGGATTTACGAATTTGTCCCCTATAATATAACACCCACTTTATCTCTTTCATCCCAACAGTCAACTTCCAATGGCTCCAAAATAGACCATAATGCCTCAGTAGCTAACAGTAGAAAAAAGAAACTTTCGGAATCTAATAAGAAGCATTCCGGCCCTGAAAAATAATCCAATTTTTTTTTTTATTTTCTCACTCATCTATTAAAACTAAGGGCTACTGGTTAGTGCACTAGCAAAATGCACGGTTCGATTCGTGGTAGCAGCCACTTTGCGCAAATAATGTGTTATGAAAAAAAAATCGAATAGGAGTTTATGAGAATAAAGAGAAAATTAATGACAAGAAAATAAATAGCATACGCACAAACGAGACAAGGATTTATACGTGGTTCACCCTCGCAAATAGGGTTACGTCCACAGGCGATGATGATTCGTATCAGTATAAAGAAGAAGATTACAAACTGAAGAACGTTTTGGTTCTTTCTCACAATAATCTCTCTTCTCACTCCACTCACTCACCAACAAAGAAGACTCACTCAACACTCAAGAAATACCCTAAATAGTATATGGTTTACACAAAGAGAAAAACCCACGCAAATACAAACTTCAACTCTCTTTTGAAGATTGTACACACAAAAAAATTTTCTCACACACACAAAACCAATATACTCTCCTGATCCGAATATTGTCTTACTCTTGGATGCCTCTCAAATGTCTTTCATCAAATGTGTGCAAGGCTATATAGAGCCCAAAAAATACTTGGTGTCCAAGTATATTTCACAGCTTCCTTTGGAAGCCAAATGACACTTGCTGCCCAAGAATTTCGAAGCTTCCTTTGGAAGCTACACCATCACACTTTTGTAGCCATTAAGATTTTTGCCATGTCATAAATAAATTTTAGACAAATTTCTAACATAATGCCAAAAATTAGGTCTCTCTCTACTCCACCCCTTCCGGAACCCTCTACCCTCTATCAATGGGACTGGATAAGGAACCTTTCTACTCATCTTTTTAACACTTGAATGGAGCATAAAGCAATATATGATTTTAACACGAGAAATGAAAGAAGAGCAAATAGATCAAATGATGAACAAATTCTAGCAGCCATTTCTTGGTGTGAAATACCTGCTAAGGTCCCAAACCATCAATCTTCTGTCATCAGCGGACGAGGCCAACACAGTTTCATGATTAGGATCCCATTCTACCTGGAATACCTCCTCCCTGTCAACAAAAAATTTATAACAAATAAAAATAAAAATAATAATCCCAGTAGGCAATGCAATTAGTAAGTCAATAGATCTGCAGTCCTGATAGATTTTAAAACTTGACAACTTGTAGAATGCCAAAGGGGAAAAGAAATTTTGTTTCTTCCACGAAACTATATCCCAAAAGACCAAGAAAAGAGTAGTTACCATAACAAAAAAACTTACAAATTACAATTAGAATGAGCAAGTATATGGACCCAACACATTTCTTTCACAAGTCTTATCTTACATTTCTTAGCCTTCCTTCAGGCTTCAGGTTAGATCATGGTTTCATTTCAAAACACTTGGTTCACATGTTGATTCTGAAACCTAAATGAAAAAACGTCACTGCTGAGCATGTCTTTGCAGCAGAAGTCACAATCGAACCAGAGGGCTAGCTTCTCACATTTCAAACCAATTGAAGTCATTTCAGACTTATCATTTTGTTTACATATATATATATATATATATATATATATATATATATATATATATTGTGCATATAATATATACATATATAACCATATTATTTAACTTTGTAGATGAGTGCTGTACTTAATTTAGACAGTGCATATCTAAATATACAGATGCACAAAATATATAATTAAACAAGCAAATTTAATTTAGTTTGTCAAATGTTGAACTCAAATTAAATTAGTGCAAACTTAAGGTGGTGTAGTCAGAGCCTGAAGGCAATTCACTTTCAAAACCCCAAATTTATTCTCTGTTTTTTTTTTTTTTTTACCTTCCAAAAAAAAGTCATAATTTCTCATGGTATTAGTTTTAAAATCTACTTGAAGAGCAAAGGGCATACATGTGACTGCTCAAAGCATGCAGTGGAGATGCTAACTTCCGCATATCGAACAGACCAACAGTAGTATCTGAAGATGCCGTGGCCAGAATCCATTCATTAAATGGATTAAATGACAGATAGTTCACCTGGGATTGGCAAAGAGAAAAGTTATTAGTAACATAAGGCATAACAAGACCATAGAAGTTTCCCACACAGAAATTGGAAACAACTTGAACGGCAGGGACTAGAGAGGCTTTAAAAGGCTTGACAATGGACTTCGTTTCACTTTGCTAGTAAATATTTTAGACATAAAATAAATAAAAGAAGAAGAAACGGAGCAGGGCTTCTTAAACCAAATTACAAATTCCTGTTTTTGTTTCTAAAGTTACAAACGGCAGCTCCCTTCTATTTAGGTAATTCCAAGTGGAAAACACCACAATATATTTAAAAATTAAACAGATGAAAATGACCATTAGTCAAGTTCCCATAAACCATAAATATATAGAGGAAAACGAATTAGCCATACAAATTATCTTTCCCAAAACTTTCACTATGCAACATACATATAATGGTATATCTATTACTTTCAAAGTTAGCATCCGAAGATGTATCTTTGAGCTACTTGTCTCTTGCTTATGAACCAAATTTTACATAACTAGCAATAAAAAAAGGCTAGCCCATTGCAGGGACCATGCGGCAGCACAAGTACAGTGGCATAGCTATGTTGAGACCAGTGGGAGCAATTTCCCCCACTAGAATTTTCAGTTATTTATATTTTATATATACAAAATTTGAAAATTCCTAAATTGCCACCACTGAACTTTTAAAAATTTCACAGAAGACCTTAAAAAAACTGTCAAAATTCAAAAAGACTCTTCATTTTCTAACTCATTTGTCTAACAAAATTTTCAAGGTTAAAAAACCCATGTCTTTTCCTCCTTCATGGATCTCACAAAATTTTTAAGAATCAAAAAAAAAAAAAACCCATCATTTACAATTTATTTTTTTTTTTGGTTCAAAATTTCTTATCACATTATTGTTAATGTTTGCCCCCACTCAAGTAGATTTCTGGCTCCGCCACTGCCCAAGTAGGCGACTTTTAAAAGCATGAAACATGAGAAGAATTCTTATTAAATTTAAACCAAAAACTGTAGCAGAGGTTAACATGCTTGTGTTAGAAATTGGTTTGGGCCCATGGGTGCCCAACAAAACACAAATATGGTACAATCAGACAAATCCTATAAAACATTAGCGGAAAACTAGGTAAACAAAGATTAGTATAAGTCTTTATTTTAATGGCTAGCTACACAAAACATAAGGAAAACCTGTTTAATTTCTCAGAGAAACTGGCTTATGATAAAGAATAAAGAATTTCTTGATTTTGGCAAATTTAAAGCTATGTTTTAATTTTCTTTCCCTACAAATAAGGGATATTGCACAACTGACTACATCAAGATAGCAACACAATAAAGGGGCTAATAATGAATACCCTATCCATTGATTGTGTGGTTGAAAATAGAAATCTTCAAACAACTTCTTTTTCAAGCCATCTTGTCAGGCAATAACATAGTCCTATTTGAAGTGTTACAATCAATTGAAGCAACTAAAAGGGACTAAACTCATCCAAAAATGATCAGTAGAAAATCAAACTTCATACCTCTTTATTGACACTGAACTTAATTCGAGTTTTTAATGGACAGTAAAGGTGTAATAATTTTTTTTCTTTAGTTTAAGTGTGCTGTTAGTCAATGATGTATATAGGTTGTCGTCACACCATTCCAATAATTATTATTTTCTATTTAGGGTTTTCTATAATAAGTTTAATCTCATCCACTTAAGCAAAAAAGGAAAAGGAGTTTAATCTGATTCCCTTGATGCTCATTCATCTCATCATCCTAACATACTTATATTATGTGAAAATGAATTACATAAAGTTGAAGACAGAAAGATGATATCTACAATATCCAGTTAGAAACATCATGTTTACTGCTTATAAATTCTATGACACATAAATCATTGCTGTTAGTACATCAACTAACAAGGAAATTTTAATCAAATGAACTTTAGAACAAAACAAGTTAGATCATAATAAAGAAGCTTATACATAACTTAGCATCAAAAAATATTTGGATGCAAAAAAAAATTGATTTGATGCATGAAAGTGACACAATCATACAAATGAAATAATGCTGAAAATTACTTCACCTCTTTCTCATGAGCTTGGACTGAATGTTGGGGTTTGTTTGTCCGCAAGTCCCAAATCATTAGCCAACAATCATCACCCACGGACCCAAATAAATTTTCATTCTTTAAATGCCACGAAACATCCTCAACCACACTTTTATGATCCTGAAGTCAAAATCTTGAGTAATCAATTTAAGTGTACAATGATTACAGAGACTCACTCTTCCATATAAAAAGTTAGCTCCAAAACAATTATGACTAACACAAAATGAAAACTTAACTATCAAATTACCTCATAAACATGCATGGAATCAAGAACTTTATCTTGGGGCATTGTAGACACATCCCACAAACATATTTTGCAATCATTTGAACCACTCAAAAGGTAGCCCTCTTTAAAGGGGCTCCACGACAACCCATACCCTTCTTTTTCGTGACCCCTCAATTTCAAATCAGGAGCGCAAGATCCCCCTTGGTGCTTCATTGGCTGTTTGTTACAGTCAAATACATACACTTCACAACCACTAGTCTTTGCCGCAACAACAGATGGCTTCTGAGGCATACATCGTGCTCTATTCAATTCTCCATCAATATAAATCTTTTGCATTATCTCCACCTATTCAAAATATTAAGAAAAAACTAAAAGTTTCACTTTGTAATCACACACAAACATATACATATATGTATACATACATGCTTACGCATACAATCAAGTTCATACATATAGAGGTACATATGACACACTCATCCATCAATGTGTATATTTTGTGTTGCCTCTGTTACTTGATGTGTACTTCCAAGTGTATTAATTTCAAAAAGATATACACACACATATAACCATAAGCACACACTTCTCTTTACAATTTACAAACGATATATATATATATATGTTTGCCATGAATTTATAACTTATTTGGTTTGTAATTTTGTCAAGCATATGGTGTTTATACACACCTAGAGAGTGAGATGTAAACAAAAGATACACAGAACGTATATACATAAATATATATATATATGTATCTATGCACAAGCATAAGCAATCACATCTTTTAAAAGTTATCGCTTGTGTTTATTTCCTCTACCCACAAATGTACAAGTATAACGAATTCACTTTGTAATTTCATCGATCAGATGGTGTTCATACACGCCCAAAGAGTGAAACCCACAAAACATATATATATATATATATACACACACACAAACAAAGATACACAGATATAAATAAACACATATATAAATGCAGCTTACGGACCTTGGGAATTTTAGGGTTTGTTTCAGGTGCCATGAGCTGGTGAGAGATGGGAAGGTGAGCATCGGCTACCATGAGGAAGTTGGGGAAATCGTCGGATGTATGGGTCCCAAGTATCAGCTTGTGAACGGAGAAGCAATCGTCGCCGTCGGATTGTTGTGGAGGCGATGGAAGCCACTGGACGGTGAGGGATGGCCACTCGAGGGCGTGAGAAATGATGAGATCGTACAAGAATGGGCTGTTCTTCTTCCACACCGTGAACTCCTCCTCCACCACCTGATCTCCAGCACCCCCAGCCTCTTCTTCCCCTCCCATCTCTCTCTGTCTCTCTCTCTCTTCTGGTTTCCCGCCAAAAAACACTTCTCTAGGCGGGCGACTGGGGTGATTGATTATATATATACCGCGAAAGGAAGACAGACGGGTAGGTATTGTCTGCTAGCCCAAAGTATGGACTTGGGCCTATAGAAATCTAGTCTGATAGGTTCAGAAAGGTAGGCTCTTAAAGCCCGGAGGATCAGGGCTTTATGGGCCAACCCCTCCCAATGAAACCCAGTGCAATATAGAGCATAAAACTAAAGCCCAGAGTATTTGGCAATGTATTGCATGTACTAAAACCCAGTGCAATAGTATATTACTAAAGCCCAGAGTAATATATATTGCCAAATGTCAAGTACATGGTTACCTGTGTAATTTATGAGAAATTATTGGATGGTCCTGATCCATTTAATACTTTGTGGATTAATCAAATAAAAGCTTGTGTCAAGATTTCTTTGTAATATATTAATATTATCTTGGGAGGTCATTTTTTCAATCTGAGAATCTAGATTTAACTGATCCATCAAATGTCAATAGACCATGTCCATCTAATTTTATCATAATTTACCCTTTTATGTTACAATGGTTTCCCTTTTAAATTGGTTATAAAAGCATGTTATAAAGCCCAGTGCAATATATATTTCTAAAATCTTTCAATATATATATATATATATTTCTAAAGGCATGTATTAAGAAAGTACACAATATTTTGGGGTATTTTGACATTTGATACCGCTCCCAATAAAAACTCTATGTTTTTCTTAATAACAGAGAAGTGTGGAGGTTTCAAGAGAATGGAGAGTTTTAATTAGGAAAGGTACCACATATCAAATATATAGAGGTGTTGTATACTGGTCTCCAAAATAGGTATTGGGTATCTCAGGGTACCAATAATATAATACCATGTACCCGGCAAATGATAAATTGCCCTTTCCAATTCTCACACTGGGGAAAGGAGTCTTTCGTTGGTTGGGTACCAATTAGCTATTATCCCCAAGATATTAAAAATTAAAAATAAAAAATCCACGATAGCATACTCATTGAGCGGTTAGAATCTGTTTGGCAACCGCTTCTGCTTTGTAGTTTTGTTTTGACCTAAAATCAAAAGCAATGTTTCTCCTTTTGAGTGTTTTGAATATTGTTCCGAAACTTGTTTGATAATCACTATTTGTTATAAAATTTTTGGAAGCAAAAACATATAAACATGTTTAGTAACGTTTTGAAATTCAGAAGCAAAAATATGAAAACATGTTCGGTAACGTCCATACTTCGAAAGCAAAAATATGAAAACATGTTTGGTAACCGTGTTGAAAATATTAGAAGCCAAAAAAAAAAACATGTGTGGTAATGACTGTTTCTATTTTTGTATTTTATTACTTATTTATTTAAAAATAATAATAAATAATACAATTTAAAAAATTTCTGTCATTGGCTGGAAAAAATTGTAGAATTTTTTTTTCTTTATTTCAATAACACTTTTTTTGCATATGGTATATTATTTGAACAACCAACAAAAATTTGTATCATATCTTTCATTGAGTACAAATTCACTTACAAGTGTAAATGTAAAGGTACTGGACTTTAGTACAAAT
The DNA here is from genome assembly GCF_030987335.1 of Cornus florida. Classification (NCBI taxonomy): domain Eukaryota; kingdom Viridiplantae; phylum Streptophyta; class Magnoliopsida; order Cornales; family Cornaceae; genus Cornus; species Cornus florida. The sequence goes on along the minus strand of NW_026775573.1, from coordinate 71,963,257 downwards.
GCACTTTCAAGTATTTATATATGTAAAGGTGGATTTCTTTCCAATGAAGTTTGAAACTTATAAAAAAAAAATTATAAGTAGACAAAGTGTGCATTGTTTTCCAATTTAAAAGTTTATAATGATCTTTGTATCATTGGTATTATACATAAAACTGTAAATATGAAATAAAAGTTTGAATAATCATCTTTTAAAAAACTGAAAACTAGAATGCTGCAAATAACATGTAAAAATAAGACAATGCTGATAAAATATTTAAAACCAACCAAAATTGACAACTTGCAGTCCCATAACACAGCTTCTACAACTTGGAACTTCATATGCAAATCACAAGTACATAATAGATACAAGTTGAAGTTCAAATTACAAGTACATATATAGGGCGTATTTAGGAGGTGTGCTGGAGCCCATCCCAAAATAAAATAAATTTTTTTTTTTTTTTTTATTATAGTCAATTTTAGCCCAGTCATAAAATTAAAAAAATATATATATATTATTATTATTATTATTATTATTATTATTATTAGCCCACCCAGTCCACCCCATTAACAATTCCTGAATCTGCCCCAGGTAACTTTAAGTCTGAAGAGTGACATGAAATCTCAAGAAAATGTGCAGATACACTAACTGAACACAACCATGACATTTTGCCTGAAGTCATCAATCTGTAGGCCCACAAAATGAACACCACCATGTCGAACTCATTTCAAGTAGCATTACCCACAACAAAGGATGGACATTAGCATAAACTGAGTTAAATGTAACAAGAGATGGCAAAATTGAAGAACTAACCTTTTTTCATACTTGTTTGAAACACACAAGCAACCAATGACTAAACACCACCATGTTCAGCTCATTTCAAGTACCATTACCCACAACAACAACAAGAAGATGATAGGCATTAACATAGACTGAGTTAAATGTAACAAGTGAAGGGAAATTTGAATAACATATACCTTTTTTTCAGACTTGTTTGAAACATCAGCAACCAATGACTCAACACCGTCATGTTCAGCTCATTTCAAGTCCCATTACCCACAACAACAAGAAGATGATAGGCATTAGCATTGTAACGACCCGAAATTAGGGGTTATGACAAAACAAGTTTTGAAAAAACCATGCAAATAAAATCAGTTGATTCATGGTCCTAAATCAACCCAAATAATCTCAAACAACTCCCATTGTGCTATTCTAATATTCACCAAGCAAAATAGATCACAGCTACCTCAAAATCTACATAGTGGGTACTCAAAAATTCGTTGAAAAATTCATCAGGATAAGAGTGCTGAGTTAAGAGTAAAATCTACACAGCAGTGAATAGAAAATTCATTTGAAATCGAAACAAAGCAAACAAAAATGATTTGAAAACTAGATTCAAAGTGAAACACAGTTGAGCAACTCACGGAGGCTGAAGATTTTCCAATTAAATTAGATTTGAGAAGTAATTAACCAGTACTTAGTTCGAAGAAAATCTAAGCAACGAATACTTCAAAAATTTTAGAAAATTCGCTTTACCTCCGAATTGGGCAAAGTAAATTTATTTTGACAGTAGACTTATGAAAGAATAAATCCACAAATTTTTATAATGATCCGGTCTCAAGAAGTTGGTCAAATAATTCATGTAAAATCTGTTTTCCAGCAGCAATTTAAAGATGGACAGCAGGTACTCTCGAAATTTTAGAAAAATATCTGTTGATCTAAATATTACAAAATTTTATGGAGAAATACTAGATGCATAAAGGAAGCTATGGTAAAAATTTGAAAGTATTTGGATGAATACAACTCCTTAGAGAAATTTTCGAATTTCAGCACAGGTTCTCATTACCCTTGAAAGTGTTGTAGTTATTGATTTCATTTACTTGGAGACTATCTATTGTTGTCCTTTTATGTGTTTGATAAAATGCTTGATTTAATTGTAATTTTGGGAATTGATGTAAATTGAGGATTTCATGTGGTTATGCGTGTATTTTAGGGTATAGGAATCACCACTAAACTCTTCCTCTAAACAACTAGTCTTTGACAAATTTGGGGAAATTCAATGTTGTAAACCAAGTGTGTGCTAGCAATTGAAACAATAAGCATGTAGGACTAAACAAGTGTGAATTGTCTACTTATGCTAATGTGTAGCACAACTCATCAAGTAAAGATATTAACCATTCAATAAACCCACAATTGTAGCCCACAACAATATAGAGAAATGCACATCATGTGACAACAAGCATGAGTCATCAAATACAAGCATGGATTGTCTACCTATCTAGGGAATCAAATGCAATTACACTACAATTACACTAATGACAAGAAAATTAAATTAATTAACTAAAGTTAGAAAACAATCCATCAAGCATAAGTATAACCCATCAAATCAATCACAAGTGTAACCATTAAGCACTATACATGATGTCACAGGGGTAAATTCTGAACACGAATCTAGTGCCCTGTAATGGCACTAAGCCAGAAATATGAACAACTTTTATTTGAATTTCTAACTTAGCTCAGCCAACTCACACTTGCTGCCTAGAACACGCAACAAGTAAAACACTCTCACACACAAGTATAGTTGCAAGAATGTAAAGACAATAACACCCACGATTTTACAGAAGTACAAGGCTTCCAACCTTTTACTATTATTCACAAAACAGTACAAGGAAAGGCCTCAACCTGCAGAAGCATACAAGAGTCTCTCACAACACAACTTTGTGTCTCACTCTCAATCTCTCCTCTCTACAAAACCCACATTAGCAATATATAGGCAAACTCTCAAAACCGTCCACAACTACCCACCAAAGTGGTGGATGACACCCCCATCCACTTAGGATCATGTTGGCACCCACTAAGTGTGCCAACATTACATATGTAGTTGACAAGCCCAACTACTAGCTTGTTGGCACGCTCTGCTTATGCCACTTGTCCACAGGAAGTTACACATTATTTGCCACTTTCTATATACCAGCATAGTGGAAAAAAACCGACTCTAACCACTTGTGTGTTGTCCTCTCAGATCTGTGCCACATGCATGGGAAGTTACTCAGCACACCCCCACTCCCTATAATATATGCACACGAGTGGGAAGTATTAGTAACTTCCCCTAACCAACTAAGCCCACTTAGTGGGAAGTGTAACTTCCCCCAACCAACTGAGCCCACTTAGTGGGAAGTGTTAGTAACTTCCCCCAACTAACTAAGTCCACTTAGTGGGAAGTGTAACTTCCCTTAACCACCTGAGCCCACTTAGCTATATTCTGTAACCATAAGCCATGTCTGAGTCCCCTGAGCCAACCTTGCACGCTGAGCCTTGCCTACGCCCACTTCCTTGTGCCCATGTCCCTGACTTGACTATGTCACACGTCCATGACTTATGTGGTCCATGCTTTAAGCAACATCTAAGCCAACCTTGTGAACTTAGCCCGTGCCAAGCCCACTAATCTGCACCCACATATAAATGTCTCAGAGTGCACGACATCAAAATCGAGTGCCTTCTGCGCCAACCATCTTCTATAGACTCAAGGTATCTCCCATAAAGATCCCGAGCCAAAACTCCAAGCTTCATTTTTTCGCCATATTTACGAAAATGCCACTGGGCACCCCCAGTGCATGCTGACAGCATCCCATAGCTGTCAAGGGGCTTGTCAAAGTCCCAACCCTGTAACACATGACCATCACTAGATTCATAATTCCAATGCACATAGACATGCATCAAATTTGTAGAATCTAATATAGAGACATAACCATCCATTTCATCACACATAGACATGTAAAATAAAATTTGGAAGATTAATTAGAAGAATTGAATCATGAAAATCACAAGATTTATTTAATCACAAGGTCAATACATTATTTATAACAAAAATTCCCAAATAGGTTAAAGAACTAGTGTTTAGAGTGCAAGCATAGGGTTTCTCTTAGCCCCAAGAAGATGATTTAGCCACTTATGGATGTGGTCTTGCAACCCTCAAAAGGCTATTTTCATGGTTGAATTCATCTCATTTTTCTTGGTCTTGTTGGTAGAAACTCCAGAGAGAGGGAGTCTTTCCCAAAGTGTCTAATCTTCTCTAATCTCTTGCCATGCCAATAATGTCCAACTAACCCCCTTTTTCCCCAAAATAGTTAATTTCTTTATATAGGTAGCTCAAATGATACCCCAAATGGTCAGACCTTGTGCACTAGGACCTCAAATGATTGCACCACGAGCACACCTTCAATTAGGCTTGAATTTTGTTCTGAACGATTTTTGAGGCAGTTCGGTGATCACATTGTTGCTTCAATCAATCGAAGTATGGCGGTGCATTTATTTAGATAAGGTCAAAGGCTGAGATATTTATGAGGAAAAGGACAAAAATGGTTATGAGGATAAGATCAAAATGTTCGATCGATCGAAGAAAGGTTGGATCAATCGAAGAGGAAATTTTCCTGAGGATCAGGACAAAGGTTCAATCCATCATGGCAGGTTTGGAACGATCATAGTGTGATCAATCACAACAAGATTTGATCAATCGAACAGAGACAATTTCTATCTTTTTGCTTCCACTTTGCTCCATCTTTCCACTAGACTTTGGATTGCCTTCTCCAATGCTCTAATTCAGCTGATTTAGTTCATTTTGGGATTAAGGACCTGAAAAAGGGGAAAATGTAAAATAAAACTAAAGCAAAAAAATAAGATAGAATAAGGTCCTAATATACTCAAGATTAAGGGTTTAAATGCGTACTTTTCAGTACTTATCAATACTAATTTGTGAGTTGTACGCAGCAGAATATTTAGAAAGTTTTGTATTTTTATAAATAGATTTTGTGTCTTTCCAACTTTACTTATTTTAACAATTAAATAATTAATCTTATGCAAGATAAAGTAAAGCAAAATAAAAGTTAGAAATGACACCAGGATTTTTAGCGAGTAAACCCTAGTTGATAAAATAAGTCAACTGTTTACACAGGAAAAATCTTGTGGACTGTGCAGTCTAAAATAAACCAATCCAATATGTTTGAAACAAATTAATTACACTGAACTTTGACTCTAGCTCACATCCTATCATAGCTGACAATCCTCTGACTTTACGACTTCCCGTCCAACAACAACTTGACCTCTAGTTTATGTTTGATCTTTGTAGAAAAGTAGCAGGTAGATCAAACAACACTCCTCGAATGCTTTGACCCTTTCAAAGTGTGATCGCTTTTACTTTTATTCTTCAATATATGAATTCGATGTAGAAGTAGATCTGCTTTTCTCTGATCAATGTAGATGCAACTGTATGATCACGATCAAGATTTGAACAACAACACTCTTAAACTCACTATGTGTTTATGTGTGTGTTCTAGAAAGACTGAAAGAGAAATCTCTTGAATTTTCTGCAAAATAATCTTCCTAAGGCTTTTAAGAATAATGAAGTTATAGTGCAAAAGCCGCCAATAAACCTAGATGACTATCAGGGTTTATACAGAATTTAGAATTACCTAATCCCTCTGAAAATATAGAAAATTTCGTGCATTGCACTTGATACACTTCTAAACCAACTAAGAAAGTAATCAGAACAGGATTGCAAGTTTCCAAAAACCTGTAACAGACCTTTGAACCGGTTCAAGAAAGGCTGAACCGGTTCAAGTATGGCAGATTGATTTCGAAGCCAAACTTGAAGGCCTTGAATCGGTTCAGCTGAACCAGTTCAAGTCTATCAGACTTGAATTCTAAGGCTGAACTTGGTAAAAAACACTTTTTTTTGAAATTTTTTGAAAATATACCAAGTATGGAACGTGCCCTAACCTTTTTAGTTTTCTTCCTAAAGTGTTGTTCATTCCTTTTTCGATGATCTCATTTATGGTATCTTTGAACAACCTTCCAATTCCACAGTCGCTGTCGATCCCGATATAGTAACTTGAAATTACAACTCGACTAGGAATTGTTTTGTTACCGATAATTACCAATTATAAAATTTACATCTCACACCCCTGAGCATTTCCCCTTCTATGCCAACACCAAAATGTAAGAGGATAATGGCCTAAAGGGAGAAAGAGAGCACACAAAAAAAAAAAAAAAAAAAAAAAAAAAAAAAATGATGATGATGTTGGAGGAAAAAAGGAGAGAGAGGAGAAGAAGAAAGAGATAGTATGATATTTGTCATCTGCATATATCTTGAAGAATCCTAAAATTGCAAAGCAACCCCTATAAAATTCAAGAATCACACAAAAATCCCAAAATAGAATTATCTTCAAAACGTAATTGCACTTTTGCCCCAAATACAATATCTATAAAAGATAATTACACAAATACCCCCAAGAATGAAAATGTAAATCAACCATAATCGCACAATTACCCTTACGTAATAAAAGTTAAAAACATATGAAGAAGCATACAAGTGCAATACATATCAATGATGATATGAGGGCAAAACATGCAAGTATGGAATGAATAAAGTGTCAGGAAACAACTTCAAGCACTTAACTCGGTCTTGGGCCCACATGACCCGAGGAAGAAAAAGAAATAAAATAAAAATAAATATGAAAAAAACGAAAAATTTGATACGGTCAGCACACTTTTAAAGTAAGGATAAAAATGTGTCAATGAACTTTGTTGGACCACACGTAAGTTGTTCAAACTCAATATTAAAAATCATTAGAGGCATATAAACAAGGTATTTTAAATTTGGGGAGGGACGCGTCTAGCTCACCTAACATCTTCTCCTCGATCTTCACCCACCCACACCACCACCCCTCTCTCTCTCCCCACCCAACATCCATTCTATAATAGCTATCCACCATAGAAAAGCAAAAAAAATCCACATAAGAAGAACTGATACTCAACCAAAAGTGAAGAATTCACTATAAGCCATAAAGACAAGCCAGAATCCATTGCTAACAAATCTCAAGCAAGAAAAAATGAGAAACTAAACACCAACAACATCGTTAACTTACAAGGCTAATAGAGGTTCATAATTTCAAGTTCTGGAATAGCCAAACACAAAGGAACCTAAGAAATGAATACCAAACATCTTCAAAAGCAAAATACCGAGGCCTAAAGAATGTAGTTAATATGAATGAAGATGTTATTGAAAAAATAAAACCTTTTACTACGATAAGATGTAAATAGGGCCTAAAGAATGGAGTCGTTATCTCACATTTTTTATATGCTAAGTTAGCTAAGTTATGTTATATGAGTTATATGTAACAGCCCTATGAGATGACGTCCATATGGTCTAACGATAGATAAACAGATTTGAATGTCTGATTATACGTGAGGGAAGGTGTTACACGTAACATGTATTCATACATATGCATGGTTGCCAAGATTTCATGTGATTTTCTGAGGGTGTGTAGTGTAGTTTATGTAGAACCTTATGAATTCTTTGTTGCTTTAGTCTTTTTTAGAAGGGATTAGATTGAAGACCTAAAATTATACTCCCACTATTCCATAATAATAAGTGTCCCTCTTTGGAAATTTAACTTTCTAAAATGATGGCTTTCAGTATTTTTTATTGAATTAGTGAATGAGTTATCAAATTTACCCATAATGGGTCCCCCTTTTATAAGTTCAATGCAAGAATGTTATATTGGTAATGTTATAAAATATAATAGATTGAGGTTTCAATTGGGACAACTATTTTGGGACATATAAAAATAAAAAGGTGGGCATTTTTTTTGGGACAGAGAGAGTATGTGTTTAGGTACAATGCTTGTGACTTGTTAGCCAGCGACCTAGCACCAAAAGGGTAACAACATGAACTAATCTACTCCAAAATGACTTAGTTATCACATGAAATAGACACAAAATACAACTAATCCTAAATAAAAAAATAAAAATAAAAATAAAAAGGGAATATTTTATTAGTGGAATCAAACCCAAGGGTCGCCTTAAATTGCCTACGTATCCTTCCTCCGAAGGAAAAAAAAAAAAAAAAAACAAAATCAGATTCAATGTAGTTCAAAAAAATAGACATGTTTTGACTTAGGGGTACCTATCTTAATGTCCAAGAGTTTTGTTTGAGAAAAAAATGAGCGATTGAGTATCTTGAAAAAGATTGATTTTGAATGTAAAATTGAAGTGAGAACATTTATGGACCTTGGAAAAAATTAAGAAAATTTCAAAAGTTGTAAAGAAATTGAATACGATGAAATTACTATTTTTTTTTTTTTTTGTAATTTTTAAAAATATAAATGAATCAACAGTAATTGATTGAGATGCAATATAGTATCATACTATTACACCAAGTAGTTGGTATAACCTAAAACAAGGGACAAGCAAAAGCATTGAATGAAAATTCCAAAAGGAAACTACCATCCTCAAGATATTAATTGAATTGGATGGGCCACTAGAGGTTGTTTAATTTGTGTTTTCCAACCATAAATCCCACCCATAAAATCATAGTCTTACAATGAATCATACTAGTCTTTTCTCCAAGCAACAAAGTTTAGTCCTTTTCACAACCAACCGGCTGGTTGATGACAAATTGAAACGTCCCCATCTTTGATTATAAATTCAATGGCCCTCATGATTTTGTTTGAAATAAAATCAAATGTGAAGAAGATTAGCACTCAATCAGGTCCAAGACTTTAACCTAAAAAAAATATCTAAGCTACTACTATTTACTTAAAGCAGTTGACTAGTGGTGATTACTAAATATTTTCCAGGGCTATTTTTGTAATTATAGTATGAAACAGAAACACAATATTGTTTTGTATATGATAATAGTAGGCTAGCTCTTCATATATATGAAGAGCTAGCCTACTATTATCATATACAAAACAATATTATATATGAAGAGCTAGCCTACTATTATCATATACAAAACAATATTGTGTTTCTGTTTCATACTATAATTACAAAAATAGCCCTGTATATATATATATATATATGTATATGCGAAGTCTTTGTCTCTTTCTTCAATTTTACTTTGTTAGATTCACTGTATTTCTGTTATCTTAGTACTGTGTTTGGAACCAAGAATAGAATGAAACATAAATGAAATGGAAGTGAAAATGAGATGGGAGTAGCACGTATAAGTATAAAATGATTATTATCATTTTAGTATTTTTTTATAAATAAAAAATGATGAAAGAATAGAATGTGAAAATGAAATGGGAATAGTACATGTGAGAATAAAATGATCATTGTCGTCAAGTGATCAATGATAAAGAATATAATAACTATTATCAACTATTTTTTTTTTTTTCAAGGAAGCTCTGGAATTTTAACTTTTTATCTGGAAAAAATAAAAATTACGACTTCGATCAACTACATTCCACAAGAAAAACTATTGGGTTTTAAACCAAATTGATATTGTGGTTGATGGATTATGATTTGATTAAAGTGTTGATTCACATTTCTCCAAAAAAATTTTAACATTTTGCATGCATGTTTTTATCATTTCAAATCCCTTCCTCGTTTGCTTTTTATTAAGTTTGTAAAAAAAATAAAGAAATTGACCCTCCATTTTCTCAACAGTGAAAATATAATAACGAAAACTTATATATAGGGTTAAGTGCAAAAAATATTTTTATAATATGTTTACGTATCACACTTCTCGTGTGCAAAAAACATCCTTAAAGTTTTGATTTGGTACACATAATATTCTTATACTATGAGATTATTAACATACATACCCTCCTTGAACATTTTTGAGAGAATAAAATGACAAAACGAGAATTATAACATTACTTTATGTTACAATGATATTTGATTGATGGGTGTTTTTGCACAATTTTAGAAGAATTGTGTGTTTTTCGCACATTTTTTCAAATTAAGGTAAAAGTGCTACGCAAAAAATATCTTTATAATATGTTTATGTATCACACTTCTCTTGTGCAAAAAACAGCCTTACAGTTTTAATTTGGTACACATAATATTCCTATACTATGAGATTATTAACATACATACACTCCTTGAACATTTTCGAGAGAATAAAATGACAAAACGAGTATTATAACATTATTTTATGATTCAATGATATTTGATTAATGGGTGTTTTTGCACAATTTTAAAAGAATTGTGTGTTTTTCGCACATTTTTTTAAATTAAAAAAAAGTGCTACGCAAAGTATACATTAATAAAATTTTCTGCAATTGACCCAACTTATGTACCATTCAAAAATAATGTCATTAATCGCCTTCTATTGAGTAGAGGCTCCAGGGATGGAGCCAAAAATTCGTGTGAGTTAAAAGGACAAAAATGAATTTAGTGTATTTTTTTTATAATTTTAGGAGAATAAAGTGAAAATTTTATAGGTATTTATAAAATAGTAAAAAAAAATAATCATTGGCTACGTCCCTGAGCAGAGGGGTGAGTCTTTGGAGTAGGGGCCGAATGTTCAATTATTCCAGTGTTTGAATTCTTGTCATATAAAATAAATGTTTATTTTTTTATCAAATATTGTTGTACATAAGATGAAATATGATACTTGTTATGATACCGGAACAAGATTCAAAACTATAAATTTTCAATTACCCATTAAAAAAAAAAAAAAAAAACTACATAAATTTTTTAAAAAGAAAAAAATCAACAGTCTCAAGTCTCAACACACAATCTACAAATAGAGATAAGAAGAACGAGAGATCAAGTCCGAAGAAAAGCACTACATAATGATAGTATAATATATGATATATATATATATATACACACATCACATGACGACACATGCATTAGTATTTTCATCACTGAAGGCAGTGGTGTAGCGCACTTCGGTGGAGCTGGCACGCCCGAGCTGATAGTTATGTCCGTCCTCAGAATTTCGCACGTACCCAGAAGGGGCTTTCTTGTCATAGACGCCAGCAGCGTAGGGATGCGCAACGACGTCGTACGGGACGTAGGGCCAGATCTCCGCCTTCTTGCCCGTCCGATGAGCCACGCGGGACACCACCTTGTGGGGCTCCACATATCCGACGACCGTGAGTTTGTTCTGCTTCGGGGTAATCTCCACCGACTGCACACCTTTCATTCCCTCCACGGCTCTTCTCACCTTCCTCTCGCATCCTTCACAGTCAATCCTCACCTTTATGTCCACCGTCTGATCTCACATCACACATGATCAGATTAATCAAGGATTAGTTCAAAATTCAAATCACACGCAGTAGTGGGAAAGCTACATAATAGAATACTGTTCATGGATAGATCTAATTATGACAAGAAGGCCCTATAATTATGGTGTATGGTCCACCATAGAGGTGAGTCCCACCAAAGGCCAAGGCATGCCTGCACTTTACTTATTAGGAAATAGACATGTAGGACACAAAAATAAATACTTTTCACATGAGAAACAACCTTCTTCAATCATGGAGCTTTCATATTTTGAATTTTCTATATTTTTATTTTTATTTTTATTTTTATTTTTTAAATTACAAGCAAAGTAAAATTTAATAAAAAATATTAATTAGTAAATCACATTAACTGGCCTAAAAATTATTTTTCTTAAAAGATAAACATTTAAAGATAGAAAGACAACAAATGCAAGTTAGAATTTCTGTTCATTGGAATGACGACCAAAATCGATTGATTTTATTTTTATTTTTTATCATTACTCAAAAAAAAATAATACCTAAATTTTTATTAGTATTTGATAAAAAATAGCATCTGGTGTTAAATTTAATATATACATATATTATATATTTATTTAACAAACATGAATGCAAATTATTTAAGTATTTATTTTTCCCCAGGGACAAAACTTCATGGCTGACTAGTGACGACTGTGGCAACGAAACATAGAATGAGGGCATAAATTGGTAGACTTGTCAGCATGTGCAAACAGAGATAAGCCTAAAGAGCCATAGATGTGTTGGGCCCACCTGGAAGATCCTGCCACGTGGACGCTCTTGAATCCAAGATAAGGAATATTCTAACGATATATCAATTATTGAATACTAATGATTTTTTTCTTTTTCTTTTTCTTTTTTTTTTTTTTTTTTTTTTGCATTAAATAAGCCAAAATATCTACACTTAATTAGATGACGGAGTTCATGTTTATGACTCAAATTTGGTTTTGTTTGGATGGGTTGGTGGATAAATTATTAAATAGTTCTAAAGGATAAGTCACTTGATTATCTAATCAAATTAAATCAAAATATATATGATCAATTTTCTTTAAATAGCCTTATTAAATTTTAATAGGTTTAATTTTCTTTATTAAATTTTTTTTTTTTAAAACTGAACCAGATAAGCTAAGATATATATATATATATATATAGAATTTGAAATTCAGATGTATTATGTGAGTAAAAATTATATTATATATAAATACAGTAGAATATGTCTACTCATATAAACCAGTTTTTTTTTTTTAAATAGAGTTATTATTATATGTTATTAATTTCTTTACTAGCGTACAGCTAGAACTCACTGAAAAAAGGTATATAGATTAAGTAAACACATATAACATAAATTACATAATATTATGTGTGGACAAAAATTATTATTTGTGAACTTTTTTTTTTTTTTTCCCTGGATTATTCATGATTAAACAAACCAACTATCATCCTAGTTTATTCAATGCTAAAATTCTTTTACTGAGCTTCGATTGGGATTTGAAATTACTCAAAAGGGTCGAGATATAACACGTACCATGGTCGTTCGGTAGGGATTAAGACAAATCACTACTTCCCATGTCAACACTACAATAGAGAAGAGGGCAGTTTGGTCCTTTCAAATACTATTTTAGCTCCATGACCACTGTCTATATATAGTGTTCGTTACATTCTATATGGATTGGCCGGTCTGTAATGAGGGTTTTCTCAGACCGCCCGGTTCGTTTCCAACTCGGCCGAATCATGAAATCAAAGATTAGCTAAGAAGAGAAGGGTTTAGCTTCTTAAAAAAATATATGCCTACTTTAAAAAAACAGTTCTCTAAAATTATTGCTAGCTTTGTAATTATAGAAATAGAAATAAAAAATTATAAAAATAAAAAAATAAAATTCTTTATTGATTCAACTTTTTAAAAATTATTTTTTTTAAATTTAAGTATAAAAATATCTGTTTTATAATTTTTATAAAAACTCAATTAAAAAAATTATAAAACAAAAAAATTCTTTATTGATTCAATTTTTTGAAAATTATTTGATAAAAACTCAATTAAAAAATCTTGTCTTTAAAGAATGATGTAAAAAAAAATAGTTTTATGCTTTAGGAGTTCTTAAAAAATGTGTGTTTTTTTTTAAGTGACATAGCAAGCTCATATATTTTTGACTGATTTTTCACAAAACAAGGAGTTTCTAGGAAACAATTACCAGAAACTGTGAACCTAAAACATTTTTATACAATAATTTTTTAATTTTCAATTTTTAAAAAATTAAAAACTGTTTTTCAAAAACTGAAACAAGTATGCCCTATATGTTTTAGCAGATTCAACCCAGATCTCTTTCTTTTCTTTTTTTTCTTTTTTTTTTTACCGTTAAATTTAAAAAAGAAAAAACACAAAGAAAGAGTTGATCTCCAACTAGTTTGTAGATCAGCTAGCTCGCAAGATAGAATATACTGTGTGTGTGTGTGCATATACATATATTTGTATATATAAGAGTTATAATGGATCAAAGAGAGAGAAAATGATGAACCCTTTTGTTTGAGAGAGTACGTACCTGCAATTGCTTGCGTTTCCTGTGGTGGGCGTGGGAACCGCCATCAGAGCAATCAAATACGTTAGAGATATGATCCAGAACACCCATTACTCCGCTCTCTCTGCGTGTGTGTGTGTGTGAGAGAGAGAGAGATATTAAAAGATGATATAGCACCAACAATCGACAGAAGAAAAGTATATCCCAACAAAACTTTATTTCTTCGATTCAACTTGAAAGTGATGCACCCTTTTCCTTGTCGCTGTGAGCCCCCCGTATATAAAGGCAAAACAGCTCCCCGTCACACACACACTGTGTCTATCTCTGTGTGTATATAGATATATAACGTATATATCTGTATAGCATTTGTTTTAAAATATCTAGAAGATTGGCTGGTCATTGTATGCCAGGTGTCCCTGTTAGCTGGATATCACAAGTTCAAAGGACGTGATTGGCCTATGTAAATATATATATATATATATATACTGTATTAAAATAAAAATGGGTAAATTTTTAAATATACTAGTAATTAATTATTTGACTTAAAGGTATAATATGTCACTTTTTATCAATTCGACGGACCAAGTTCTTTCGGTTTCAGTATGTACCTAATGCAATAAATTTTAAATGATGTCGACCAGGACCGACCTACAGTTCAATTTAGGACAATTACCTCCCAAATTATTTTTTTTTCAATTATATAATTGTAAAATCTTACTCGTACTATTATTTTCTCTAAAATTATTATTGCCCTCCCTCACTTAAATGGTATGTGGCCCAAACATTACGAATTAATTATTGAGTAGATGATATCACGTGACACGTGCTAATGCATGTGTATAAGTTTTACCTTACTGACTTGAACAATTAATAATTAAAGTTGGCTTACCAAATGTCACTCTTAATCTGGTGAAATATGATGAGTAATGATTCCCTACTAGGCTTCCCTACCATTCCATCCTAAATTAATTGAATGCTAATTTATTTTTTTTACTTAAATGTGATGTTTAAAAGTATTGAATAAATTACACTTTAAAATTGAAATAGAAGAAAACTTAAATTTAAAATTTCCCAAACATAGTTGAAGTGTGATTATATGATGTTGGTTTTAGTGGGATAGATAGGAAATGGTACTTTAAACTACTATAAAGATTTAGCTAGAAAATGATACTTAAAACGATTATAGAGGTAAAAAGTTTTAGCCAAATAAAGTGGACAAGAGAAAAAATAAGATATGAATTTATTTACCCAAAAAATATATATATGAATTAGAATACAATGTTTGATCTTCCTTTTTTTTCTATTTTTTATTTAAATACATAATTATATATATTTTACATGTTTTGAGTCACTTTGACCATGAAAAATGAATGATATTGGCACTTCACTCTTGAGAAGATCGATAATTTTTTTACTTGTAATGGCCAAAGTAATATAAATATAAATTTTAAAATTAATAAAGTGTAATATTTTTCTTTGAGATAAAAATTTTGGAATCTAAGAAATTTAGTTTTAGATTAAAATATAACAGGATAAAATAAAATAAAAAATAATAAGAATATGGGTTATACTTGGAATCTTTTGCATTCCCTCAAATTGTGGTCTAAAAAATAAAACCTAAAAGGACTCCGGTAGGGTTATGAATTTTTGGGGGTCAAATATTAATTTTTTTTATTATTTGAAACTCAATATTCAAAGGTTAATAATTATCACATTACATGAATACAATAGGTAAAAGTGAAAAATAATAATAATAATAATCAATCTATGTACCATCAAAAAAGTAAAAAAATAGACACCTAGTGCAAGGTTTAAATATATGAAATAAATTCATTGGACTTTACATGAATATAATATACTCCTTCCGTTCCATTATAGATGTTCACATTCAAAATTTACACATTTTAAGACACTAGTTTTTATTATATTGGTTTTCAAATTTATCCTTTTTAAATGTTATTCTTTGATGGGGTCTATTATTTTGACACTTCAATGTGTTTTATCTTTTAGGTGTAAATTGAAAATATTAATAAAAATAGTGCATTGACTTTTGAAATGGGACAATTATTATGAGACAATCAAAAATAAAAAAATGAATTACTAAAAGACGGAGGGACTATGATTTATATTTATACCTTGCACTATAAGCATATGAACTTCAGCGTATTTCAAAATTATTCAAAGCATATTCTCGCATATCTAAACGTATCCCAACTGTATTTAAAAAGTAAAAATTTATTTTAAAAAATAAAATACTTCTATGGAGTATATGACATACATATATATATATATATATATATATGTGATCACATGATAACACATGCATTCTTCGGTAGAACTGGCACGTGCGAGCTGATAGTTATGTCCGTCCTCAGCATTTCGCACGTACGCAAGGGCTTTTGTCATAGACGCCAGCAGCGTATGGATGCGCGACGACGTCGTATGGGAAGTAGGGCAAAATCTCAGCCTTCTTGCCCGTCCGATGAGCCATCCGGGACACCACCTTGGCGGGCTCCACATATCCAATGACGGCTATTTTGTTCTGCTTTGGGGTCACCTCCACCGACTGCACACCTTTCATTCCCTCCACGGCTCTTCTCACCTTCCTCTCACCTTCACAGTCAATCCTCACCTTTATCTCCACCGTCTGATCTCACATCATAACACGATCAGATTAATCAAGGTAACATGATCAGATTAATCAAGGATTACTTCAAATCACACAGTAGTGGGAACACTATAGAATAGAATGGTGTATCTCGATAGATCTAATTATGACAAGTAGGCCCTATAATTATGGTGCATGGACCACCGCAGAGGCGAGTCCCACCAAGTGCGTGCTTATTAGGATAGACATGTTGGAGAAACAGTCACAAATTCCATTAATAATAGATGTCATTTCAACAACAAAAAAAAAAATCATGCAGCTTTTTTATTTTGAAATTTCTTGATTTTTATTTTTTATTTTTTTAGAGTACAATATATTTCCTTCCTTTTAATTTTGGGTGACAAAATTTGCATCTCAACTTTGATCCAAACAAGTTATATGTTAATGAAGATGAAAGGTTTAAAATTGAAGAAAAATAATAAAATAAACAAATTCAATTTAATTTTACATCAAAGAAAATTTATGTTTATACTCATCGTGTTCATGTCGTATTAGTATATTACTTTTTAAAAATTTGACTTATTCATGTTTTTGCATGTCTTTGTATCCCGTGTCCATATGTCTTACTTAGACAAAAATCAATGCCAAATTTATTTATTTACTTTACTTTAGGCCCGATTTGGTTGGAGGTATTGGAAAGAAAATAAAAGAAAGATAATGAAAATATTGCATTTGATATGAATTTTTAATAAAAGAAAGGAAATGGAGAGATTTTGAAAGAAACAAATTATATATAATGTTTTGGTTTTGTTATCCTTCCAACAATGGGAGGAAATTGAAGGAAATGAAAAGAAATACTAGCTTTTTTAATAAAAATTTGTTAATACAAAATCTACCTTTATTTTTATAAAAGACAAAATCTATATATATATATATATAAAGGTATGATAATAAATTCACTATAATACTTTCATTTATTTCCCCAACCATAATTACTATCATTTTATTTATTTTAGTTAACTATATCTATCATTTCTTTTCTTTTTTTCTTTTCTAACTAATCTTATCCTTTTTTTTATTTTTCATTGTACCAAACATAGCCTTAAGGACGAAGTTGTAAAAGTGGCATGAGGTTATTGCATTACTGGGTAAATATGCCGAGGGACTTAACAAGAGGGCTAAAATCATAAAACTGCCCTTTCATTTTCAAAAATCATTAACTAACCTCTTAAATAAAAACAACTATCATATTATTCCTTATTGTTTTAGAAAGTGGATCTATCATATCACTCCTTCTCTGCTAATTTCCTATCTAAAATTTACGGGATCGTATCACGTGGTCTCACGTGCAACAGTTATATCATTTTACTAATCAAAATAATTTTATAATTTGTAATAATGATATTGCCTCTCTCACACTATAATTTTAGTTTAATTAAATATTAATATACTATTAAAGATATTACTATCATTTTGCAACAACTTAACAGTTCCATTACAAAAATGAAATAACACTATAGTTTTTACTAGTTCAAAGAATTGTTTAATAATAAAATAAAGAATTAAAAAAAAAAAGAAAAAAAAAAGGGGGATTTTATGATTTTTGTTAGAACGAGGACATGATTTAGTAGACTTGTCTGAAAGCGCAAAAAGAGTTGACTAGTTGAGCATAAGGCGATACACGCAGGATGTGTTGGGCCCACAAAACAAGAGGAAATCACATCAAAACGGCTGATGGATGTTCACACTGCAAGATCCTGCCACGTGGACGCTCTTGAATCCAAGATAAGGGATACTCTAAAGATCTACATCAATTATTGAATAATTGGCCCCCAATAATAAACAAATGATATTTTTCCATTAAATAAACAAAGTTGAGGAGTTCACGATGACTCAAATTTGGTTTATTTTTTAGTGCGTTGGTGGATAAAATTATTAGAGAGTTCTCAGGGATAAGTCACTTGATCATCTTATTTAATCAATACCTTATTGAATTCTCTTATATTTTAATTAAACTAAACCACATAATTAAAGACATATATAAAAAAAAATGATATAAAGTTGTTATATTTCACTATTTTATTACGTGGGTGGAGACGAAGTGATCGCTAAGATTATCTTTTATTTACATAAATTGGGAATGCGTCCAACTTTTAAACCTTCTATTATGATTCGTGAGATACTTCAAACTTTGTATTGTATTAAGTAAGAAAAATGATTCTTGCACCGATTTGTTATAGTGAATTGGGTTCATATATATAACAAATAAAAGAGTAGAGTTATCCACTTACTTGTATTGTGCATAAATAACTAATTATAAATTTTCGATTAAATAATTCATTACGGTGCAATTGTCACTACTCATTAAATAAATCTATTTTTTTTATTTGTTTGTTTGTTTTAAAATGGTTATTATATGTTATTAATTTCTGTATGCATGCAGTCACGTACAAGTGGAAGACATTTTAAAAGGAGCAAAGAATAAGTAAAAGCATACAAAACTGCACAAACTACATAAAGAAAATCATTAGAGATCTTGAAACCCAGTTTATGCTGTGCTAAAATTTTTTTACCGACCGTATTATTAATCAGTGAACAACCCCCTTAAACGACACATTGTGTGCGAATGTGAAATTCAAGAAATTATTATATAATCTTGAAATTATTAATCCTAACTAATTAAATTGACACACAAACCAAACTTGAAATAAAAGACATAAAACTTAAGCGTCAATAATTAATTCGAACCATGTAAGTATTTATGGTGAAATTCACTCAAAAGGTCAAAGATATAACATGGTAGAAATGTAACACTTTAGTAGTAGAATTTTAGAACTCCAATATCACGTCCCTGTAGTCAGGGGCGGAGCCAGAAATTTATTTCAGGGCGGCGCCATATTAAAGATGATAAATTATATTTTTTTCAAACAACTAGTGATGCAAGACAATAAGTTAAAAAATAAAACTGTAATAATGGTGGAATAATAGCATTTAATAATTTGAAAAATAATTATTTTTTAAAAATGAAAACATAAAATACCGGCCTTAGGAGTCCTTTTAGCAACAAATTTAATTACTAAACTTTGAAAAGAAAAAGAAAAAAAAAAAAAATTGAATAAAGGAATGCAAATTTTGTTTTAAGAGAATATAAAACAGAAGAAGAAGAAGAAGAAGAAGAAGAAAAAAAGGAAGGAAGGAAAAATTAAAGATATTTTTTAAAAATTATTATTTTACTGGGCATTTTTGTAAAATTTTATAAATTATAAATTTATTTGCAATAAAACTTAATTGGCCCAAGGGTAAATAATTATTTTAGGGGGCATTTTTCACTTTTTTTTTATTTATAAATTATTGACTTATGTGTAATAAAAATTAATGACTATTTTCTAAAAAAAAATTATTTTAGAGGGGACATTTTGAAAACTTTTATAAATTATAAATTAATTTGTAATTAAAACTAAACTAGTATTAGTATTTTGGAACTCCAATATCACGTCCTTGTGTGTATAAATAAAAATTAAGGATAAAATTTCTTAGTTGGTAGTAACTCACCAACAGACCTGTCACACACACTCTGTGTGTAACTGTGTGTGTATATATATATATATATTTATGTATAACATTTGTTTCAAAATATCTACAAGATTAGCTGGCAAATATATGCCACGTGTCCTTGTTAGCTGGATATCGCAAAGAACCTGATTAGTCTATGAGCGGTGCTACACAACCCGACCAATTTGCACCCGACACTCACCGACTGTAATTTGCACCCGACACTCACCGACTGTCATACGTGGCTGTCCGACGTGGCAAATGTTTAACCTTTTTTTTGTTGAACCGATGCCCCTTCTCTCTCCCTTACTCTCTTTCTCTCTCTAACAATCGGCAACGAACCCATCTTTCCGGCGAACATCCGCGACCACCATCTTCTTCGTCAAACATGTCGCCGCCACCTCCCCTACCACCATGAACACTACCCATCCACCACCCAATTCCATCATCCATCGCCCACTGCCCAGCTCCACCCCAGTTCATAACCAAATCGCTCTCAACCCTTCGTCGAATGGAAAAGAAAATAAAGAGATCCACGCCTCTAGTGCACACCATCGGAAATCCTTGCAATTGCATGATCGGCGTTATAAACAACAACCGCTGTTCCAGTTCGCCCGCAAACTACAAAGTCTACAAGAATAAAAAAATTCAGCAAGAATCAACAACAACCATTGTCCTCTCTCTCTTTGCAATTGCAAACTACAAACTCTACAAGAATAAAAAAATTCAAAACCCATATCTTTCAGTTTCCATAGCCCGCTGTCTCTCAACTCTCAAGCTTCAGATGCCGGCCACGGGTTCGCGATCTCAATCGGATTCTTTAATCGTCGCCGAGCAGATCGTTGTCTATCTCAAGCTTTAGCCGCCGGCCCGCTCTCTCTCATCAGAATGGATTCGCGATCTCAACCGGATTCTTCAACTGTCGCTGAACGAATCTCAACCGGTTTCTTCACCACAATTGCTGCTGCCTCCAGCCTCCAGCCTCTGCCTTGGCTCCCCAAACAAAGATGAGCCGCAAGAGAGATAAACCCTACCTCTCCTGCCATGCCCCCTAATCTTTCCCAAAACGGCGTCGCCCTCTGCCCACTCAGCAGCCCGACTCCGCCGCTGTCGACAACGATCGGCTGAGGAATTCCACCGCCAAGTCACTCACGACCGTCATCGCCGGCGCCGCGGCGATCCACGACCGACCACCAACCACCAACCATCAACGAACTGGGGTGGAGTTGGGCAGTGGGTGGCGGGGGATGGAGCTGGGAGATGAGAGGATTGAAAGAGATAGATGAAAGAGTAAAGCTGAGACGAAGGGGAACCACCTGTGCGCCAGTTGGACCAATCCAGTATTGACACGTAAGGTCGGTTTTTGTCGGGTGAACAGTAGTTGAGTTTTTTTTTAGCATTTCTCTTAATCTATGTAAAAAGAGTGGATGATATATATATATATATATATATATATATATTTATAAATTAATGATAAAATTTCTTTGTACAAGATGTTTTCATTGAAATTTAAATTTGAATTCTTTTTGAAAAATAAGAGACAGTTATCGCTAAACTACTAATTTGTTTATATTACGAATAAAATTAAAATGTGATTGTGACTCAAAATTGTAAATATGACACTTTTTATAATCCATCAGTTAAAAGAACTCATTTTATGAACACAATTCAAATTTTATTGTGTTTCTATGCGACAAAATAAAATTCAATATATAAATATATAAATTGTACAAGAAACCGCTTGAGGTGGGTTTGGTGCAACAATGGAGGAGAAGAAACTAGAGAGAGAAAGGAGAGGAAAAACGCGTGGGAGAGAGTGTGAAATCTGATTGTGTGGCTCCAACAATTTGATTATACCCACATGTAAAAGACTTCAGTCAAAAGTGGCCCTACAACCCCTAAAACACCCGATTTACATCTTTGATCCACATATCTACACGCATGTGCACTTGGACAAATAATGCACCTTAGCAAAATAAAATGGCAATGACACAAAATAAATAAAATCGGAAAATTTCCCGGAACCAGACCATGGGCCCACCCGAGACCACTCAAACCCAAAAATAAAAAATATTCAAAATGATCTCAAATGAGTTTTTAATGATTCTAAACCAGAACAAGCACTCCAAATAATTCCTGAAACGTTATTGCACGTATCCCTATACACAAACCGAATAAAATCAAATATACAAAAAATAAAATAAAAGAAAAATCCAGGATATCACACCTGTTAACTCCCTTATGTCAATAGTCAGTACATATTAGAGTAAACGTTTAGTTAAAACAATAAGAAAATATATAATTAACTTTTAAAAGAGACTAATGCAAAATGTATACAAAATTTTGGTACTCACATTTTTTTCATTCTTTTTACTTCAAATAAAAAAATCATTTGAAAGTATGAATTTAAATAGCTTCAATAAATTAAATTCTAGATTTTCAAATAACATGATGGCACGGTAGAAGAATAAAATCAATAATTAATAGTAACTAGAAATAAGTATATTGAACTTTAAGAATGGAAATTCCGTTTAAGATTCTAAACAATAAGAAACCCTTATCTTGACATTGCTTTCTCAAGCTAGGTTCCGAATTTCGTGAGTATTCTTGCATTTTGCTACATTTATTTTATTATGTTAAATATCTTTAACATATCAATCACTATGTAATTCTATTAATTTAAGATTTTTTGATACTTAACATGCTCTATGAATATATTTTAGTGGTAATGACTAAACTAAACAATATGAAATTTATTGTGTGTGTTTATATATTATTCAGTTTCTTCAAACTTCTTGATTCGTCTTAACAAACTACATGTTTGCTTTCCTATTTTTTCCTTCCTATTCCCATCGCTATTTATTGGTATGAGTCAAATTTTATCTAAGAAATTGTTATTATCTCTTATTTGCATTTTCATTAAGTCCTAGATTCGTTTCAGCGGACTAGAAGTTTGCAATTTATAGGTATGAGTCAAATTTTATCCAAGAAATTGTTGAATATATTCGAAAGAAATTGAATAGCACAATATTAAGTGTTTGTTCAAACCCAGTTGGATTAGATTTTCGTATAAATAACATTAATTTGTGGTTGCAAGATGGATCAAATGAAGTTGGGACAGTGGCAATATGTGGGATAGGGAAGACTACTATTGCCAAAACAGTGTATATATAACTTGAACTTTGATAGATTTGAGTGTAATTGTTTTCTTGCCAAGGTAAGAAATACATCAGAAGAACAAAGGGGTCTAGTTCGTCTACAGAGACAACTTCTTTAAGATATTTTAAGGGTAAAAGAAGTAAAAATTACCAGCATTGATGAAGGGATCTCAAAGATAATAGATGTTATTTGTAGCAAAAGAATTTTACTTCTTGTTGATGACGTGGATCAACTAGACCAATTAAATGCAGTACTCATGATGAAAGGTTATTTTGGGCAAGGAAGTGAAATTATCATAACAACTTCAAATGAGCAATTGCTGAAGGTACATAAACTACACAAGGTGCACAAAGTTAAAGAATTAACTTATGGTGAATCATTTTGGCTCTTCAATTGGCATGCCTTTAGACAAGACCACCCCATCGAAGGATATATTGAGCACACAAATTGGGCATCTTTTAGCTTTTCAAATTTTGGGTTTCTCTTTATTTGGGAGAAGCGTAGATCTGTGGGAAAGTGCAGTAAAGAAACTGGAAGCAATTCCTGACAGTCAGATCCTAGAAAAGCTCAAAATAAGCTTTGATTCCTTACAAGATGGCCATGACAAAGATTTATTTCTTAACCTTTCTTATTTCTTTATTAGAAAGGACTTAGATTTCATAATTATAATACTAGAGGAATGTGGTTTTCGCACAAGGGTTTGGATTCAGAATCTCATAGATAAATGTCTCTTAACAATCAATGAAAATAACAAGTTAATAGTTCATTAGTTGATTCAAGAGATGGGAAAAGAGATTGTATGATAAGAATCACCCAAAGAACCTGGGAAGCGCAGTAGAGTGTGGCATCACAAGGATGCTTTCAATCTATTGAAGGAAAAATCGGTAAGAAACACACCTCTAATGTCTATTTATTTATTTTTTGGTTTGTTATTTATTAACCTCGCTTATCAGGGCACGAAAATAATCGAAGGCCTTATCCAAAATTTTCATGTGTACGAGTAAGATCGGCTTGCTAAGAATTTCTTTGCTATATATAATTCAAAAAGGCATCGTTCTGAAGATTTTCTTGACAAATTAGCATCTCTTTTTCGAAACAAATCATCAAAGCGCCGTTATATAGGCTTCTCATAGGCCCCCACAAACTTTGCCTTAACATAATCATTTTCCACATAAAATGAGGTAGGCTTAGAAATTGATGCATTTTCAAGGATGTACAAATTAAATCAACCCTTACAATAGCACAAATCATTGTAAAATAGGGCTACCGTAGGGGTAAGTTGCACCACAAGGACTGCTAGTTTTTGGCAACCAAGGTCTTTAAAATCACTTTTAGCTTGATGAAAGAGGTGTAAGGTTTTGTTTGGCTTGTCACTTGGTACTTGTAATTAAAGATTGCATAAAACAATAAATTGAAGGAAAGTAAGAGGAAAGGAACTTAGGTAGAGAGGACTAGGGAAGTGAATCAACTACCAACCCTATAAACATGCTAGCTTATTATTAACTTGGGAAACAAATTAGATATATATAGCAATGATATATAGCAATTCAAGATTACTACACTACCTTCAAGAATTTCATAAAATCAAGAATTAAGCATAATCCTTCAAAGTTCCACATGCTTGACTACCTAAATTAGAGTGTAGCTTCACATATTCACTAAGCTAGGGACTATCAAACCCCTCAATAACTATGGTGATAGCACATGGAGCCAAGAATCAAGAAAAGTCCATCGAAGGGGGACTCTAAGCCATGGACTAACAAGGTTCTCAAATACATGCCAATAAAAACATTTTCACAATCTAATTTCCATAGTCACTATGAAAATGAAAGCAATATAATCATGAGAGGAAACAATCTAAGACAAGATAGTCAACTCAAAATTATCATTTATAGACATTTAGGTCCATTACATCAAATGCAAAGCTCTAAATCATGAAAATACCATATACACACTTTATTTCCCAAATTTAAACCAAAACTAGGACATGCTTACAAGGAAGGGCTTCATCATCTCCCTAGGAAGGGAGTTAGTTACCCATGGATGCAAAGGAGGAAGGAGAAGAGATGGCCACACCTTCCATTTTCGCACCTAGAGGCCAAGAATGACACAAACCCTCAAGAACTCAGTATTTCTCTCTCTAGAACCCCTTACAATATGAGATATATCTTTTTCATGATACAAGCCACCAAATATATCCTAAAAATATTATCTATCTCCCCCAATTCGTGGCTCAGAAATCCCTAGAAGGAAGCCTAGCCATTTATTCAGTTAAAGGGAACAACTTGAGCAAAACCATGAAGTGGGTGGCCTGCTTTCTGCAAATTGGCGGGCTCCCGCAGCACAGGGCGAGCGCCCGTGCTGTGTCAAGAGGGAGTGCTGCAGCACACGGTAGGGGCCCGTAATGCTTGGCGGCCCCCCCTATTTTTGCAAAGATTCTGCCTCAATCGACGGGTGCCCGCAGGTGCATGGCGGGCGCCCACCATATTTTTGGGCACTTCATTTTATCTTAAACTGCTTTTGGTTCGGTCCGTTGACGAGCTCATCGTGGCTAGTGCCTTTTGCAGGGATAACTAGGAGTTCAATGGGTTACTGGCTTGCCAAAATGAAGGTCCCCGTCAACAGCGTGCTTTGATTCTTTAAGAACTCAATAAAGCTGCACTTTTAACTATCTTTGGGGAACCAATCTGAAAGCAAACAAAAATATGCAAATGAAGCTAATATATACAATATGATTAACTAATGGACTTGACTAATGCAAATAAGGGCGTTTGAATACGCAATATTCGGCGCTTATCACACCCCCAAACTTACATTTTGCTAGTTCCATAGCAAAATAAAAAATGGAGATCTTAACAAAATAACAACATTTGTAATGCTATCAACATACATCAACTATGGTGCAAGAAAATACACAGCTCACTTGCAACTTGGAATAGACAGAGTATTGGAGACGGAATCATTTTGCAGACTACTTTGTGTATATGAAGCCTTGATATAACACAATGGCTAAACACATTTTAATTCTCATGCATCAACATCATAGTTTATATAAATACTTCAATTGTCATCTCTTTAATAGAAA
This sequence comes from Cornus florida, assembly GCF_030987335.1. Classification (NCBI taxonomy): domain Eukaryota; kingdom Viridiplantae; phylum Streptophyta; class Magnoliopsida; order Cornales; family Cornaceae; genus Cornus; species Cornus florida. The sequence continues at coordinate 71,937,331 of NW_026775573.1, read as the reverse complement.
TCAACTCTAACTCCAATGAAAATGAATTGGATTCCCAATATGTGGCTTCTACCTTATTTTCCCAATTTCAAAACACAAGTCTTCAAATCATTGAATTTCCCTTTTAAGTGAGGTCTCCAAGGCATGATTTATTCAAAATACACATTTTTATTGCTTTTTTTTTTTTTTTTTTACATACATATTATGGTCGTGCAATGCCGAAATTCCTTAAGCTTTCTAACCAACCCATGTAGCAAGTGATAAGCCAACAACTCCCAAACCGGATGGCTTTAGAGTGCTAAGTGTAAGGACACTCCAAGGGCTTAATAACTTGAGTTAGCAAGGCTACGAACTCCAACGAACCATATTTATTTATTTTTATTTTTGTGAATGACCGTGCAATGCCTAAGTCCCTTAAGCTTTCTAACTAACCCATGTAGCAAGTATTAGGCTAGCAACTCCCAAACCGGATGGCTTTAGGGTGCTAAGTGTAAGGACACTCCAAGAGTTTAATAACTTGAGTTAGCAAGGTTACGAACTTAAACTAGTTATTGTCCTTATTCAATTTTTTTTTTTTTTTAGACCAATGCCAAAAATATCCATTCATTAGGGTCATCAATTCAAATCAATTGAGTCATGGTCAAGGTAAATTAGGTTACATACCTCACAATTAAGTTTCTGGTGTGCACCTGTGCAATGTGAAGCATAAAAGAGTATGAAATCTAACGAAAATCTAATTGAAACATTTATACAAACCGATATGAATCAACATGATCATTTCACATTTTTCTTTATTTTCAAAACTATCATTTGCCTTTATACACAAAGTATTAAACATATGCTTCAATCTCCAATAAGTTCCAAGGTTACAAGATCATCGCTTTCCAAAAAATGATTTTATTAATTTACATGAACAATTTAGCGCATGCAATCAAAAATGTAATACCAAAAATGCAATAATGTACCCCCAAACTTGAATGTCACATTGTCCTCAATGTGAGAAGACAAATAATGGAAATGGAATTGAAAAAGGAGGGCACAAAGAGTAATAATATCAAGTGGAGGAAAAATCAGTGGCGGTATAAACAAACCACCATGCATATTCCAAAAGTAACGCCCCCAAACTTGATTCTAAAAACCTGTCAAAACACATCTATGCATAACAAACATCATATAAATCTAGACAGAGAGAAAAATAAACAACTGCAATCTTATTTAACTAACAACCGAGTAGTTATGCATAATAGCAAAAAGGGTTGCAGTTAGAAGTTCAAAATAGGAGCTGAAAGTGAATGCCAAACGCGGCCCAACATAAAGCAAAAGAGTACTACTGGAAATGAAAATGAGTACTGAAAACACAAAATCACTCCATTATCGGAGTGGAGGATGAGCCATCGGCGCCGCCTGACGGTTGGTTAATTAAGGACTGCAGCATGGCCTGCAACACCTGCTGGCCCTCCCGAGTCTCCTTACGAAGGTCCGTAAGGGTGCCCTCCATGGTATCAACTCGCAGCTGAATGGTATCAAGATGGGTGCTGAGAGAGTTATAATTGGCATGGGACATAGCAGGTGGTGATGGCGCAACAGGTGCGGGAGTAGCCGACGTAGGAGGAATAGGGACAGCGGGACCTCTCTAATCAAACACACCACCAATGTGTGCTTGACGAGAAGTCTTAAGCTGGACAGTGCTCAACTTCCATGCACCAATGTCAAAAAGGAATATCTCAGTGTTCTTCTCTTCTCTTTGGGGGACCTTGAACCTTTTATTCTTGAGGAGCTTGGTGACCAAGTACGGAAAAGGAAGTGCCCAAGTGAGGGCATTATCCGTCTGCATCACAAAAAGATCATTATAGACCTTGAAAAGTTGGTCCCAGATGAGCTGTAGGACGCAAAACCAATGTCCTTTCTCAGCGGCATAAAGGGTATGCAAAAAAACCCCTTTACGCTCAGAATGCTTGGGAATGAGCAGGACATTTTTGGCAAGGATGGAGTTCAAGAACCATAGCTGGCACGGGAGGAATGACTTATTCGTGCTTGATCTGCGACTGCCAGTATACATGTGGCAAATTTCCTTGACAATTTCAGACAATCTCAGCTCAGCTAGAGGGTCATCGTACACAGGCTGGTCCAGTTCATTCACCGGAGATTCCAATGGACACTCCAAGGCCGTGGCAAGGTCATGAATGGTGAATTCAAAAGCTGTGCCATCAATGGTGGTCTTAATGACCTTCGGCTCTGTACATGTATAAAACATGTTGGAATAGAACTGGTGGATGATGCACGGATAAAAAGAGCTAGCGCGTGGTTTGAATAGAGCTTTTAGGCCACGGTACTCTTGGACTGCCCACGCCGTTTCCGAATTTTCTTCGAAGTCATCTTTGATGACAAATTTGGCTCGGTTTTAATGGGCCACTCAGCCCAATTTGGCGTGGGAGCTTCCTCGGATGGTCCCTCAGAGGAGCGAGCGTGCTTGGAGGAGGTTTTGGGCACCATTTGGAAGAAGAAGTTGGCTTTGGCAATTCATCGAACACCTGGTGTGCAAGACAAATGGGAAGAGATACAAAATAGGATTAGAGATGAGAAATCCCAAAATTTTTGTCCTGCAATCAACAATTCACAACCCCAAACAAATACTAAACCTCAACATCATCAATCCCATCCTCTATTAATTCAAAATTTGAAAGAAAGAGAGAGAGAGAGACTTACCCAACAATGGAGAACAAAATGCTCCTTTGCTTGGTGGTGAGTGATGGAATGATGAGGAAGAAGGAAGGATGTTGGAGATGAGGGTTTGTGATGGAAATAGGGTTAGGAGGGGGAAGAGATGGAAGAAGAGGAAGAAGAGAAATAGAGAGGTTGGGGTCGGCTAGGAGGGTGAGAGGGAAGTGATATAATGTAAAATGGCCTTGGAAGTGGGTTTAAAATGCAAACGGAGGCATGGGTGGGCACCTGCAGTTTTTCAAACTTGCTGCCTCTTTTGGCGGGCTCCCGCAAGGGCTTGGCTCCATATTAACTTCCTGAATTGGAAAATTGGCCAAACGGAGGCCGGGCCGAGGTCAAAAAATTGCTCAATTAGAATACTAAGCTCATATGGACCCTAGACACCTTGTAAAACATTCGGAACGAGAATCAGAGCTCATTTGCAAAAGCGCTATTTTTGAGGCCCGAATTTCCTGTGAATTTTTTGGATTTTTGAGAAAATTGCCGAAATGACCTTGAAAAATTCTGAAAATGGTTTCGAGACCTTAACATGACTAAGGAAGCCTAAAGTGACTTTTGGAAAGCAATTTGAGACAGTTCTGGAAAAGTTCACATTTTGGCTACACATAGCTAATTTCTGAAAAGTCTTGGCTAAGGCAACTTGAAAGAGGGAAGCTTGGAAGTTGAAAGAATTACTTCCCATGAGCGCTAAATTTAATGTCGATAGCTAGACGAACCATGATGTCGCATTAGTCCTTGTAAATTGGGTCCATCAATAGGACTTTTTCTATTTTGCGGATCGGGACTATGCCATCAACATAAGGCTTGAGCCCTTGGCCATTAACCTTAAAGAGAGATCCATTTATGGGATCATGAAATTCAACGGCACCATGAGGAAAGACGGATGAGATAACATATAGACCATCCCACTGCGAACGGAGTTTACCGGGAAAAAGTCGCAACCTAGAATTGAAAAGCTAAACTTTCTGTCTAGGGGCAAAAGACTTGCTGATAATGTGCTTGTCATGAAATAATTTATTTTTTACCTTATAGATTTTGGCGCTTTCATACGCATCATTTTGAATTTTCTTAAGTTTATTGAGTTGCAATTTGCGGGTAGAGCCGGCTTGTTTAAGATCAAAGTTGAACCGTTTTATGGCCCAAAAAGCACGGTGCTCTAACTCGACTGGGAGATGACAAACTTTGCCAAAAATAAGTCGATATGGTGACATGCCAATGGGCGTCTTATACGCTGTCTGGTAGGCCCAAAGCGCATTGTTTAGTCTCAATGACCAATCTTTGCGGTCCAGTCGAACCTTTTTTTCCAGAATATGCTTGATCTCACGATTAGATACTTCCACTTGATCACTCGTTTGAGGGTGGTAAGGTGTGGCAACCTTATGAGTGATAGAGTACTTAAGAAGGACGGATTTAAGGTAGTGGTTACAGAAATGAGAACCTCCGTCACTGATGATGGCCCTAGGTGTTCTAAACTGATTGAAGATGTTTGATTTAATGAACTTGACCACAACTTTATGATCATTGGTTTTGGTAGCCTTTGCCTCAACCCATTTAGACACGTAATCCACTGTTACAAGAATGTACTTATAGCCATAAGAGGATGGAAACAGTCCCATGAAGTCAATTCCCCAAACATCGAAGATTTCTATGATTAAGATGGGAGTCAGGGGCATCATGTCTCTCCTGGACATGGATCCGAGCTTTTGGCAACGCTCACATGACTTGCAGAAATTGTAAGCATCCCGAAACAAGGAGGGCCAATAAAATCCGCTTTGAAGGACTTTGTCAGCAGTTTTCTTCGCATTGAAGTGTCCTCCACATGCAAGAGTGTAGCAGAACTTTAGGACACTTAAGAATTCAGTTTCAGGGATGCATCGCCGGATGATTTGGTCCGGGCAATACTTGAATAACTCCAGATTTTCCCAAAAGAAATTCTTAACTTGGGAAAAGAACCGGTCCTTCTCTTGATTGGACCAATTGGACATAGTTTTTCCTACCGCAAGGTAGTTGACAATATCCGCAAACCATGGAATATTTGAATGAGAAATTTGAAACAGTTGCTTATCCGGAAAGGAATCATGAACGACAGCAAATTCAGAAGATTTCTCGATGAGCAAACGAGAGAGATGGTCAGCGATAACATTGTCTGTCCTGGATTTCAATGTCAAACTCTTGGAGTAAGAGTATCTATCGAATTAGATGGGGTTTGGTCTCTTTTTTAGCAAGCAAATGCCTTAAAGCGGCATGGTCTGAAAAGACAATGACCCTGGATCCAAGAAGGTAAGAACGGAATTTATCCAAGGCATACACCACCGCTAGTAACTCTTTTTTAGTGGTGGTGTAATTTAATTGAGCATCAGATAGAGTTTTGCTAGCATAATAAATAGCATGTGGTAACTTGTCCATACGCTGGCCCAAAATCGCACCCAATGCATATTCGGATACATCACACATGATCTCAAATGGAACAGACCAGTTAGGCGGTTTCATGATTGGGGCTGAAGAGAGAAGAGTACGAAGCTTCTTAAAAAGCTTCCAAATAGGCTTCATCAAAATTGAAGGGAATATCCTTGGTAAGAAGATTACACAAGAGCCGGGATATTTTACTAAAATCTTTGATGAAACGTCGATAAAAGCCGGCATAACCAAGGAAGGAACGGATTTGTCAGACAAAATTTGGAGGAGGAAGGTTAGAGATTAATTTGACTTTTGCCTTATTGACCTCAATTCCCCTTTTTGAAATAACATGTCCCAAAACAATGCCTTCTTGGACCATGAAATAACTCTTTTCCCAACTTAGAATAAGATTTGTCTCCTTGCATCTTTGAAGCACAAGGGATAAATTTTGGAGACATGAGTCAAAGGAAGATCCAAAGACGGAAAAATCATCCATGAATACTTCCAAAAACTTTTCAACCATATAAAAAAATATGGACATCATGAACCTTTGGAAAGTTGCTGGTGCATTGCATAGCCCATAGGGCATGTGTCTATAGGCAAAGGTTCCAAAGGGACATGTGAATGTGGTCTTCTCTTGATCTTACGGATCAATTGCCACTTGGTTATAGCCAGAATAACCATCAAGGAAATAGTAGTAGCTTTGGCCGGCTAGCCTTTCTAGGATTTGATCAATAAATGGAAGTGGATAAATGATCTTTCCTAGTGGTAGAATTGAGTTTCCGGTAGTCAATGCATATACACCACCTGGTGGTGGTGCGTTGTGGCACGAGCTCTCCCGCTGAATTTTCAACAACGGTGAGGCCGAATTTCTTGGGAACAACTTGAGTGGGGCTAACCCACTTGCTATCAGAGATGGGGTAGATGATTCCCGCATCTAGTAGCTTGATCACTTCTTTCATAACCACTTCTTTCATTACCACTTCCTTCATGTTTGGATTCAACCGGCGCTGTACCTCTCTAGAAGGTTTTGCATTGTCCTCCATATGAATGTGATGTATACAAATAAAAGGGTTGATTCCTTTCAAATCAGTGACTGCCCAGCCAATAGCTTCTTTGTGCTCTTGTAGCACCGCTAAAAGGCTATTTTCTTGGTCCTTTAAAAGGTCCGATGCAATGATGAGTAGAAGTGTTTTATTTATACCAAGAAACACATACTTGAGGTGGACCGGAAGCAGCTTTAACTCAAGTTGTGGTGGAGATTTCAAGGAAGGGACCGAAGGAGTAGTGGAAAATTAAGGAAGTGGTTCTCTTGGCACCTTCCAAGGAGGAAAGTCCATGATAGCATCAATGTCAAGCAAAGAATTTACTTCTTGGATGGATTGATTAATATCAAAGTTTGTGAAATCAAAATGAGACATGCAAGTTTCAAGTGGATCCTTGCTTAGAATGAAGGGGAGAGATTCTTCGACCACTTCATCTACCATATCAATGAGAAAACAATCATCCTATTCGGAAGGATGTTGAGTTGCATGGAAAATGTGGAGTTTGACTTGCATATTTCCAAAGGCAATATCCATCACCCCGGTTCAGCAATTTATTGAAACATTAGCCGTAGCTAAGAAAGGCCTACCGAGGATCACGGGAATATTTTTCTTTAGATCATGGACCGGTTCTGTGTTAAGAACCATAAAGTTTACCGGGAAGTAGAATTTGTCCACTTTGATTATGACATCTTCAAGAATGCCCCGTGGGTGCTTGACCGATCTATCGGCAAGCTGCAAAACCATGGAGGTTGGCTTAAGATCTCCCAATGTAATACCCCTCGATTCTAGAGCCATGGGTGATCAAGTCCGAGCACAGATCCGAGGGATACCACAAAATTAATATGTAAACAAGCAGAAAATAAAAACTGAATTAAGAATAAACTAATAATACGCTGAAAGAAATCTAAAATAAGAATCCTCAAACTTGAAATAATAAATTAATATAATTTAAAACCGTATAACTCAGGAATCCACCTAGTGGACCCCTAATCCCAAATCCTTGAATAAATTTACAGAATTGAGATCCAAAATTAAAGTAGAAAGGAAATCCTATGTAATCGAAAGAGTGAGTGTCTGTATCTGCATTAACACGATCAAGCTCTAAGCCTGGTACTATTGAACACCTGAAAAATAATAGAGTGGGTCAGACCCACATGCAAGTTCTGATCTACTACGATCGAAACAGGAATCCGATACGCAGATACATCTTAGATAAACTCAACAATATCTAGAGTAGTCTATATATGTATATATTATACATTATAGGACTCTCACTAGTCCAATAGGTATGTCTCAGCCTGAGTAGAGATACCATGCAAATCGCACGTAATGTGGTCATGTATTTCTAGACCTACTAGGGAACAAAACCACTGTCCAGTTATCCATCCTAGGCGATATATGCACCCTAACCATGGTCCTGAGACTCAAGCTCATACCATGGCACCATAACATAAATATATAAAGTCTGTTCAAGGTGTGTCATTCAAAAAGTTTATTAATCTGACACATAGTTATAAGTAAGACTTAACTTTTGTAGTTAATCCATCTTATTTCAGAAGAGGTAGGTCTCAGTGTTTTTAAACTAAGCCATCCCTAATATGCCACCGTCCCATACCGGTGCATATACATCCATATAAGTAGAACTTAACTTTTATAGTTAATCCAACTTATTCCAAAATAGGTAGGAGTTAGTATTTTTACTAATTCATCCCTAGTATGCCACCGTCCCATACCGGTGCATATAACCTTCCAAATAGCATAGTTTACAAATAACATTATGTATTCAACAACCATTCTCCAAAATATGCATCATTATAATCTAATACATATATATCAATATTAGGCATTCATTATAAGGCCTAACAATAATATTCCAATAATGTAAACTGCTAAAATAATCTAAGCATTTACATTCTTCAACTTGTCCATAAATCGATGCAGTTCCATAGCAAGGTGTATATAAATTTGGTCCAACATAAGTATAGTTAAACATGGGTGTAACTAAGTCATGCCTCCACTGAAAGATTTGGAACCCAAGTTTCAGTCCATTAAGTTTAATAAAACAGGTTTATGAAACTTACTTCTCCAAACAGTACTATAATTGATACATTTATATACAGACTTAAACATCAGTCTATTCCAACCAAGCATATACATTATTAAATAATAACATGCTTATAACAGAGCTGCAAAACATGATTCCAAACCTAAGAACATGCAAATGCATTAAATCTCCTCCAAAACAGTGTTGTAACAAATGAGAGGTATAACAGATTTAAATTATCAATCAATCCCAACAAAAGCATACATGTATTTAAATAACATAATGCTCATAACTCAACTACAGAACATGATTAAAACTTAAGATCATGTAAAGAAATCAAATTGCAAATCAGTCTGCAACACAAGTCAGTTGCTCCCTTAACTACATACAGACCTTCGATCAAACTGATGTTAATTCTGTCTTAGATTCTGAATGTAAGCTTGCTTCTTAATTATTTCATACATCTTAAGAAATGTATTACATCACTACAACAGCCTTTAAACCATTCCAGAAACTCAGACTCAGCCAAACAGAACATAAAATTTCAGTTTTACGCACCATTAAGAGAAAGAGAAGGCTCTAAGTTTCACAGAGCCTTCTCCAAATTAGGAGAGCCGGCTCCCCTTCCTTGGGAGCTGGCTTTAGATGGGTGGGAGCTGGCTCTCACCCCTAGAGAGCCGGCTCTAGTGTTTTGGGAGCAGGCTCCCTCCATTTTTGGAGCTTGCTCTCACCCCTAAGAGCTCTGGCTTGTTCTGCATCTGTCATCTTTGACTCCGGCGGTTTCAGTCTTTAAAAAAAGTTTTATTACAGATTTTAAAGTCCTATCCTCATCCCAGATTAATCACAAGATAGAGTTATATGAACAAGAATGGAAATAAACATTAGTTTATAGAACAACGACAATCAGAGTTTCAAACTGAACTTGCAAACTACTACTAAACAGATTAAATTCAAAGATGTTAGAAACTATTTCAACATGTATAAACGATGTAATTAAGTCTTACTTTAATTCCTGGAGTGTAACTAAGCATGCATAGAACACAAATTCCTGGGAAAGAGAAGATTAAAAACTTGCCTTTGAGTTTCAGATTTGAAACTCTAATTCCACAGTTTCTGTAAGATACGTTTGTGTCCTAACTGCAAGTCTGCTCCTCCAGTGCTTTGGTTCAACCCAGAAACACCCCATGCCTTCCTCTTTAAACTGCTTTAATAATCAACCAGGGTTACTCTGCGTTTCTCTTTAACTCCTCCCTCTGTTTCTCCGAGAATTTTATTTGTTTGCAACCCTAGGTAGAATGCACATATGTATATTTATAGACTTATAAACCCTAAACCCTAATTCTAGTTGTATTCCAAGAATAAAACATCTTAATAGGAAAATTAACAAGGCGGCTACATCTTGACACCTAAAACCCTAAGTCACGATACACTAACTCCTATAAACCGTGAATTAACTATATTAAACAATTACGTAATCACAGTAATTAATAACAGTCAACTAATACACGTAAATAATTAAATCAAATACACACCAATTAACTTAAAAAAACATAATAAAAATTAACTAAATAATTTAAATAAAACAATTAACTCAATCAAATTATCCAAGTAATTAATTAAAACAAATTTAAGTAAATCATTAATTTAAAAATAAATACACACTTAATCAATTAAACAAACCATAACACATAGCTCACATATTAAAAATGCAATAAAAATCAAAATTATCAAAATTAAATTCCCATTCTATCCTTTTGGAAACTAGGGGTATTACACCCAACCCAAGTTGAAGGTAAACTGAATAAGGGATCAAGTTCACGCTCACTCCTAAGCCAAGGAGGGCCCATTCTATCTTGTTGTCACCAATGACACACGAGATTGTCGGGGTACCTAGATCCTTATACTTTGGAGGGGTGTTGTGCTGAATTATCACACTCACCTGTTCAGTTAGTCTTACCTTCTTCGGTAAATGACTTTTGGAAGTGCGCTTTTGAGTGCACAAATCCTTGAGAAATTTGGCATAGGGAGGAATTTGCTTGATAACATCCAAGAGAGGTAGGTTGATCTTTACTTGCTTAAAGACCTCCCACATGTCTTGAATTTTACAACTTTTATTCCCAAAATGTGTCGACTCTTGGCGACGTTGAGGAAACGGAGCCTTAGGCTCATAAGAAGTCTCTATATTTGGGGTCACAAGCTTGGAATTTTCAGTGCTAGACTTTGGATTTTCAGGAGTGAAATTTGGATTAGATGAGCTAGGATTTGGATTTTTGGGAAGAAGAAGTTGTTCATCTTTTTCTCCATTAACCTTGTTGTCCACAATTCGACCACTCCGAAGGGTGATGATTGCTTGAACTTGTTCATGATTAGGCCCACTCGGAGGAGGGGCTTTGTCAACATATGAATCCCTTTAGGATTCTCAAATGGTTGAGTGAGAAGTTTTCCCTTATCTCTTTGAAGAAGGTCGTTCATTGAATTAGCTATTTGTCCCACTTGATTCTCAACTTTAGCTATTGACTGAGTATGTGAATGAACCATTTAGAGAGTAGGCTGCAATGATGTCAACAGTTGCTTGTTAGATTCTAACATTTGCTTGTTAAGAGATTCTATCATTTGCTTATTTGCAGCGAGAATTTCATCAGTTGGAAACACAGGAGATGAAATAGAGACATTTGGATTATAAGGTGGACGGTAACTCGAAGAGGCCTGAAATTACCTATTTGGAAATTGAGAAGGGGGCTGATTTTGATGCCCTTGATTTTGAAATGTCGAATTTTGTGGGGTGGGTTGCTTTTACAAAAAATTTGGATGATCTCTCCATCCCGGATTGTATGTATTGGAGTAAGGATTATTTCCGGGCCTGGAAAACATAACATTTGCTTGCTCTTGATTGTTACTAGGAAATTGCTTAGGTGTGGGGCACTCTTCCGAGAGATGAAATGGGCTAGTGCATGATGCACACACCGCACTTGCCGAATTTTGAGACAAGGAAGGAGAGAGTTATGGTGCCATTAATTGATAGAATTTGTGAGCTATGGAATCCACTTGAGAAGATTCTTCCCTCAGTGTCTTTGGTTGACATAGATTGGTGTTCTTTGCATTGGTTGAGGTTGGAGCCCTACAAGAATTATGTTACAATGAGTTTTCACTTAAATTCTCGAGTAAGGTCCAAGCCTCATCCGCTTTCTTAGACATGAACATCCCTCCACATGATGAGTCAACCATGAGTCTATATGGGTCGGTTAAATCAGCATAGAAAGCTTATATCAATTGCCATTTTAGAATTAGGTGGTGCGTTCATTTCCTAAGGAGGTCTTGAAGTCTTTCTCAAGTCTCATGGAGTTGTGCAAAGCTAAGAATGGAACGCCTCATTTGGTTGGTCTTACTCAGAGGATAATACTTTTTTAAGAATTCTTGTTGCAATTGAGCCCATGTAGTGATGGAATTTATAGCAAAGGAGTTCAACCAATATTTTGCCCTATCTTTTAAGGCGAATGGGAAGAGATGCAAATGGAGAGCATTTTTAGGGAAGCCTCTCAGCTTGATAGTAGAACAAATTTCAAGGAACTCATCAAGATGTTTATAGGGGTTTTCATTTTCAAAGCCACGAAAGGATGGAAGCATTTGAATTGTGCTAGATTTGATCTCATATTGGGTAGACTCGATGTTTGGCATCACTATATAAGAAGGAGAGGCATAAGTTGTAGGGATGAAATGGTCCCTAAGAGTCATTGGTACTACATTTGGAATTTCGGCCCTATCATTATTAATTCCCTCATTCTCGACATTTCCTTCATTTCTGGCCATTGTATTAAATTCAAGTTCAATTTCTCTTATATTTTCAGATTCCCTAAGGTTTCTTCTAAGAGTCATTTCAAGTGAATTTAAGTTAATTGGGACTTCAAGAGTTGGCAAAGATAATGACCTACGTCCCAACATCAACAATACATTTCACAATAAGCACAACACTTCTTCACCATATCATCCACATACAATGTTCCCTTTCTCCTCAATTATCAACAAGATAGAAAAGAAATGGCCACGACAAGGACCGATGCTTTGTAAAACAGTAAAACATGAATATCCTCGACAAGGGCTTCACAAGTTAAATATCATTAAGTTAACCACATGCAAGATATTCACAAATTTGAAACTAGAACTTCAAAAAACTTACCTGAAGTCCTCTAGACTTACGATATTTTCAGCTTTCCCTCGGCAAGCCTTGAGTCCCTAGAATCTCACAGGAATACTTAAAACACAAATTAATCGAAACCAACAAGAAAATATCCATAAGAACACAATATTAACAATCAAACCAAAGTTAATCCTTGAACTTAGGTTACAAAACCGTTTGCAGTCCCCAGCAACGGCACCAAAAATTGATCGGTGTCAATTATATCAACCAATTATAATCAACCATTGCAATAGCACAAATCATTGTAAAATAGGGCTATCGTAGGGGTGAGTTGAACCACAAGGACTGCTAGTTTATGGCAACCAAGGTCATTAAAATCACTTTTAGCTTGATGAAAGAGGTGTAAGGTTTTGTTTGGTTTGTCACTTGGTACTTGGAATTAAAGATTGCATAAAACAATAAATTGAAGGAAAGTAAGAGGAAAGGAACTTAGGTAGAGAGGACTAGGGAAGTGAATCAACTACCAACCCTATAAACATGCTAGCTTATGATTAACTTGGGAAACAAATTAGATATATATAGCAATGATATGTAGCAATTTAAGATTACTACACTACTTTTAAGAATTTCAAAGAATCAAGAATTAAGCATAATCCCTCAAAGTTTCACAAGCTTGACTACTTAAATTAGAGTGTAGCTTCACATATTCACTAAGCTAGGGACTATTAAACCCCTCATTAACTATGGTGATAGCACATGGAGCCAAGAATTAAGAAAAGTCCATCAAAGGGGGACCCTAAACCAGACTAACAAGGTTCTCAAATACATGCCAAAAAAAACATTTTCACAATCTCATTTCCATTGTCACTATGAAAATGAAAGCAATATAATCATGGAAGGAAACAATCTAAGACAAGATAATCAACTCAAAATGATCATTTATAGACATTTAGGCCCATTACATCAAATGCAAAGCTCTAGATCATGAAAATACCATATACACACTTTATTTCCCAAATTTAAACCAAAACTAGGACATGCTTACAAGGAAGGGCTTCATCACCTCCCTAGGAAGGGAGTTAGTTACCCATAGATGCAAAGGAGGAATGAGAAGAGATCGCCACACCTTCCATTTTCGCACCTAGAGGCCAAGAACAACACAAACCCTCAAGAACTCAATATTTCTCTCTCTAGAACTCCTTACAATATGAGATATATCTTTTCATGATACAAGCCACCAAATATATCCTAAAAATCTTATCTATCTCCCCCAATTCATGGCTTAGAAATCCCTAGAAGGAAGCCTAGTCATTCATTCAGTCAAAGGGGAAAACTTGAGCAAAACCATGGAGTGGGTGGCTTGCTTTCTGTAGATTGGCGGGCACCCGCAGCGTAGGGCGGGCGCCCGAGCTGTGTCAAAAGGGAGTGCTGTGGTATATGACGGGGGCCCGCAATGCTTGGCGGGGCCCCGCATTTTTGCAAAGATTCTGCCTCAATCAGCGGGCGCCGGCAGGTGCATGGCGGGTGTCCGCCATGTTTCTGGGCACTTCATTTCATCTTGAACTGCTTTTGGCTTGGTCTGTTGATGCACTCATCGTGGCTAGCGCTTTTTGCAGGGATAACCAGGAGTTTAATGGGTTACTGGCTCGACCAAAATGAAGGTCCCCTCAACGGCATGCTTTGATTCTTTAAGAACTTAACAAAGCCACACTTTTAACTATCTTTGGGGAACCAACCTGAAAGCAAACAAAAAGATGAAAATGAAGCTAATATATACAATATGATCAACTAATGGACTTAACTAATACAAATAAGGGCGCTTAAAAATACAATATTTGGCGCTTATCAATGAAGTGGTTGTTTCAGTGATTTTGTGGTCCTTTTTCAACTAGAGGAGTTTGGAGTCCACATTGTGTTTCAATAAGGGGAGAAGGATACTGTTGAAAAAGAAAGATTCGGTAGTAATACTACCAAATATTATGGTGAGCGCTGAAAAGTGTGAATTTAAACACTTTAAGCTAAGGTATTCTAGGACCTTTATCTATCTTACTTTCCCGTTTTAGACTAATTTCGTGTTATTGCCTTTTTCAGGTTCTTATCCCAAAAATAAGTCAATTCAGCCAAATAAGAGCATTAAAGAAGTTAACTCAAGCTGAATGGAGAAAGGAGAAAAATGAAGCAAAGTGTGGAAATTCAACATGTTCGATCGATCTCAGCATTTCTCTGATCGATCGAAAGTTCATCAATCTAAACAATTCAAGATGGATTCAAGCCTTTGTCCTTATCCAAAAAAATCCACTAAGTTCGATCAATCCAACATTTTCCAGATCGATTGAAATGATTCGATCTTATCTATACCTACCACCTACCTACCACTTTTGTCTTCTGCCCAAAATATCTTAGAGATTTGTCTTTATTCAAAAAGGCACCACCAAGGATGATCGATCTTTGCAGCATTCGATGGATCTTAGCCAAGTTTGATCGATCTCAACACAGTTCGATCGATCGAACTTGCTCAAGTCCAAAAAAAGACAAATTCCAGCTCATTAAAAGTTGGTTCATGGTGCAACCATTGGAGGGACCTTGATGCACAAATTTAGACCATTGGTACGACATTTGACCTACCTATATAAGGATTGAGAGCCACTTTTAGAGCATAGTTGCTATTCATAATTCATATCTCATATCTTGGAGAGGAGGCTAGAGATTATAGAGCTTTTACACATTTTGGGAGTTCTTCCATTCTTCTAGGGTTTCCATCAAGAAGGAGGTCATTCCTACTATGGATATAGCCCTTAAGGGTTGGATGATTACTTCAATGAGTGGCTAGACATCTACTTGGGGCTAGAGTAGCCCCTAAGTTTGCTTCCTAGACTTAGTTCTTTGTATATTTTTGGGGATTTATTTGTAACAATGTTTTGATCCTGGATTTATATATATATCTTGTGGTTTCTACTTGATGTGTATGGATTAATGCTTTCAATTGATTATCTACTTCTAACCATATGTCTATGTATGCTAGAATGGATGATTCATGTGATTTTCTCTAGATTTAGTGGAATTTATGCATGTCTCTGTGTATGGATGAAGTTAATCTAGAGATGGTCAAAACATAGAGCTTAATTGAACACTCTTGCAATTTATTTGATGGTTCACACTTGTTTCTTGATGGATTGTACCACAACTTTAGCTTACTTAGTTAAATTTCATGTCTTTAGTGTAGATGTAGTGTAGTTGCTTTAAATTCATAGATAGGTGGACAATCTACTTTTGTTCCTTGGTGTTCCATACTTATGAATGCATTAGGTGTATATTTCTATATAGTTGTGTGTACATAAATTGTGGTTTCATTGAATGGATTTTGGTCTCATTTGATAGGTTGTGTTTTCCATTTGATTTGGCTTAACAATTTATGCTTATTTGCCATCCATGCTTAGTTTCAATTAATGTCACACACACACTCACAAGTTACAAGTCAATTTCCCCATTAATATACAATTGCTAGTGTCTAGTGAAGTCAAGCTTAGTGGTGAGCTCTAGTACCCCAAGTCATCCCCTCTATATCTATCTTTACTTTATTAATCATTGAATTTTGTTCACTTTAATTTCATTTGCATAATAGCTTAATCAATCAATCTAACCAATCTTTGATCACTCGACCTACTAACCCTATATATTGTTTCCATTGCAATGGTACCCACAATCCCTTGGGACGATTCCTACTCACCCTAGCTATATTTTTAGTTAGAGGTAGTAGTGGCTTTTCCAAATTTAAAACTTGGCCACACTGCACACTCACACTCTTAATTCAACATCTTTGCAAACTTTTGGTGAACCGCGGCTTTAAACACGCCAAGTTTTTGGCGCCGTTGCCAGGGATTTAATTGGCAACGCCGTGTTTTGGAAATAAATAGAAATTAGTACTCTTTTGATTGTGTCTTTTCTTTATTTTCTTCTTAGTTACTTATTATGTTTGTTCTTGATTGACTAGGTGCATTGAGTGAAGGAAGTTAAGCAAATGAGCATTCAAAGCAATGAGCTAAGCAAAGGAAAAAGCTAAAAATCTAAAAATTGCAAAGCTAAAGTTGAAAAATTAAATTGAAGTTGCTTAAGGACCCTTTGTGAGACCTTTCTAACTCAATCTCCAGTTAAATCGTCGGCCCGCGTGGAGGTTTGTTTTTCATTTCTTAGATAAATCGTGAGCCCGCGTGGAGGCAATTTACTTTTCTTTGCATGATTGTTCAAACATGGGAGTATGGGATTATTGTATGTGAAGATTTGTTGATTTGTTGTGGGGGCGAAGTGGTTGTTCCTTGCTGATTTCTTGTTATTTGTTTTGCTAGTGCATGCATGGTCGTAGGTCATTAAATCCTACTCTTATCCCTTTTAATTTTCATTTTGAATCGGTTGTTCATGATCCTAGGGGAAGAGGTAGTTCTCATCACTCCATTTCATCAATGGAGGAGCAAAATAATGACCATGTGGAGGACCTTGGTTACATAGACCAACAAGGCATCCTCCACCCTAATGTGCATCATGAAAACATCCAAGTACCATTAGGTATGCCTAGACCATTTATTCCACCACAACAACAAGGCCAAATTCCATTGGGAATGCCTCAACCAATCTTTGCTCCACAACCTCCTATGGTTCAAGCTAACCACGGTATTCGAGTAGCACCACCGGTTGTAAATCCCCCTCTTGCTTTAAGAGACCATTATGTGCCTAATGAATATAATGCACCTACTTGCATTCAATTGCCTCCATTTAGAGCACATCACTATGAAATCAAACCACAAACCATTCAAATGCTTCCTAACTATCATGGACTTCCGAGTGAAGAACCCTAAAGCATTTGAATGAGTTTCTTGAAGTGTGTTCCACCATGAAATACACGGACATGCCAGAAGAAGTGTTAAGACTCAAACTTTTTCCTTTTACCCTCAAAGACAAGGCAAAATATTGGTTTAACAATCTTAAGCCTTTTTCGATAACTTCTTGGGCAAAAATGCAACAAGAGTTCTTGAAGAAGTATTACTCGGTTTCGAAGACCAATGCCATGAGAACTTCCATTCATGAATTTTCTCAAGGGGATGGGGAAATGTTTCATGAGGCATGGAAAAGATTCAATGACTTGCTTAGGAAGTGCCCACATCATGATATACCTAAGTGACAATTAGTTCAATATTTCTTTGAAAGTTTACCGGATAATCACAAAGGTATGGTTGATTCATCTATGGGTGGTTCTTATCTTAATAAGCACAAAAATGATGTGTGGCAATTGTATGAAAGTATGAGTGAAAATTCCATGCATAGATCTTTGTCTTCTAAAAATGGTAGAAATCTAGGTGGAAGGAAGAATGTTGGCTTGTATCAAGTTGACAACTCCAATGATATAGCCGCCGAGATGAAATCCTTATCTCAAAGGTTTGATCAATTTTTGATCAACCAAACTTTGGCGAATCAAACGTCTTCCTCCCCTAATTATGTTCATCATCATGCATCTAATGAATCATGTATGACTTGTTTTAGTGTGTTACATTCTACTTCCAATTATCCCAATGGACATGTGCAAATTGACAACCATGAGCAAACAAATGTCATTTTTGCTAACCAAAGGAATAATCCCTATGGCAATCATTATAATCCAAGTTGGAGGAACCATCCAAACTTTTCTTGGAAAAGCCAAGGGGAAGGCTCAAACCCTCCCCAAGGTGGTTTTCAAGGAAACTATATTCCACCTCCAATGCAAAGCCAAGGTTCCTAAGGTTTTAGATCATCATCATTCCAATCACATGGAAACCAATTCTCTAATTCTCATTTCCCAAATCAGTCTTATTCTCAAGGAAACTCTAGGAGTCCCACTATTGAAGAAAAAGTTTTGATCGCTTTAGGCACTCTAGAGGCGAACACTCAATTGCTTCATTCTCACTCTCAATCCATTGCTAAGTTAGAAAACAAAGTAGGGCAAATAGCTAGTATTTTAAATGCTAGAGAGAAAGGGAAAATGCCTTTGAATGCCCCACCAAAGCAACAATGTGTTGTAGAGACTCATTCCTCATCGGAAGGTCCCACAATTGAGCATGTCAATACGGTGACAACCTTAAGGAGTGGGAAGATTGTGGACAACAAAGTATGTATGTCCAATGAAGAGAGTGAACCGGTGCAACCAAAAGTTAACACCGATCCCGTTTCACATTTTTTTCCTCCTTTATTGCATGTGCATGATCATCATGTTGAGAAAGCATTGAAAAATGATTTGAAAGATGAATCAAAGCATGATTTGAAAAAGGACTTGAAAAATTCTTGTGTTGATGATGTTTCAAAGAAAACTTTTGAAAAAGCTTTTGAGCCAAGAGCTCCATTTCCAGATGCCTTGAAAGGATCCATTTATCTTGATAAACAAAAGACCAAGACCAATGAAATCATTGAAATGTTTAGGCAAGTGAAGATTAATCTCCCACTTTTGGATACAATTAAGCAAATTCCGGCTTATGCCAAGTTCTTGAAAGATCTTTGCACCCAAAAGAGGAAGAACAAAAGCCAAGCACTAAGAAAAGTAGTCTTGACCGAGCAAGTGAGCTCTATTTTGCAACATAACACTTTCCTAAAGTTCAAAAACCCTGGTTCACCTACTACTTATTGCATCATTGGTGACCACGTCATCAATCGGGCTCTCTTAGACTTAGGAACAAGTGTTAACCTTCTTCCATACTCGGTATATGTTAATTTATATTGGTGTGGAACAAGCAACCTGTGGTTAAAAATAATGTGGCAACTCCTTGGAGCACACAATTTAGAGGGGACTCAATCACTAAACTTCTTTATAAGTTGAAGCGATGCAAGATGGCTGTGAGACAGTGGAATAAGGAGAAGTTTGGTTCAGTGTATGCTGAAGTTATTTCTTGTAGGAAAAATTTGGCAGAAGCTCAAGTGTTACTGGCTGCTGATCCAATGAATGGGGATTTGATTCAAGTGGAGGATGAGTGTAGATTAAATCTGGAAGCTGCTGTTTCAAATGTGGCTATTACTTTAGCTTAGAAATCAAGGGTTAGATGGATGAAAGAGCAGGATAGGTGCTCTAAGTTTTTCTTTCAAAAGATAAATCAACATAGAGCAAATAATAATGTGACTGCTACTCAACATGAAGGGGTTTTGATCACTGACCACTCTATCATTAGTAAGCTGTTTGTTGATCATTTTCAAAAGGCTTATTCAAGTAGTATTACTAGGTTAGCTATACTTGATCAGAAGTATATAAGGTGTCCTTTGGTTTTTGATGAGGTTTGTATGTTGGAGGCTGAAGTTACTCAGGAAGAGGTGAAGATGACAATTTTTGAAATGGGATCAGATAGGGCTCCTGGACCAGATGGATTCACAGCTAGGTTTTTTTAACAATACTGGACTGTAGTTGGGGAAGATTTTACTGAGGCTGTGTTATAGTTTTTCAAAAATCCTATCTTAGGTAAAGGTGCGAATAGTACATTCATTACATTGATTCAAAAGAAGAAAGATTCGACAAAGGTGGGTGACTATAGACCTATATCTCTATGTAATGTGTTCTACAAAGTGGTGGCTAAAATCTTAGCTAATCAATTAGCTTAGGTTTTAGGGAGAATTGTAGGAAAGGAACAAACTGCTTTTATACAAGAGAGAAGAATTCAAGACAATATTATTATAGCTAATGAGCTTATGAAAGGGTTTGGGGCAAAGAAGGCTAAACCAACTATGGCGTGGAAAATAGACTTGAGAAAGGCGTATGATACGGTCCAGTGGCCATTTTTGTTAAATTTATTAAAGCTGTTTGGTTTTGGTGATCAGTGGATAAGGTGGATTACAGAGTGCTTAACTTCAGTTTGGTTTTCAATTCTGATTAATGGTTCTCCTCAAGGGTTTTTCCAACCTCAGAGGGGTCTACGACAGGGCTGTCCATTGTTTCCCCTATTATTTACATTGGTTACTGACTATTTCTCAGGGATGATGGAATGGGAAGCTAAGAGAGGGGCTGTGGTGCCATCAGAGGCTGCTGTGCAGGTTAGAATACCCATTACTCATTAGTTTTTTGCTGATGACCTGCTGCTAGTAATTAGAGCAAATATGGGAAGTCTATTAACTGTGAAAAAATTGTTAACTCAATTTGAAAAAACTTCTGGGTTAGCCGTGAACAATGACAAGTCTGAAGTTTATTTTACTCGATCAATCAAAAAAAGGAAGTCCATTATTAGATCTCTAGGATGTAAGGAAGGAAAATTGCCTTTTACTTATTTGGGTTTACCTATTTCAGATAAAATGTTAAGGAGGGAAGATTGTTTGAGTCTGGTGGATAAGATTAATGCTATCACCTTCAGATGGAATGGAATGAATTTGTCTATGGCAGGCAGAGTGGAGCTTAGCAGAGTGGTGGTTATTCCTATGGTGCAATATTGGACATCAATTTACTCACTTCCTATTGCTGTAACAAGCTGTATCGAGAGAAGAATGAGGAATTTTGTGTGGGGGCATGTTGAAAATAGGAAAAAACTGCACGGTTTGAGATGGAAGAAGTTGACTATTCCTAAAGAAGAAGGGGGCTTCGGCTTGAGAAGACTTGTAGACATTGATATAGCTGGGAAAATATGTCTTGCTTGGGATTTATTGCTATCGAAGGACATGTTATGGGTAGCATGGTTTAGACAGCTCTATTTGAGAAAGAATTCATACTGGAATGTGGTTCCAAAAGGGACTAATTCGACTGTGTGGAGGAGTGTGATTGATGTTAGAGGTTACATCAAGACAAGTTGCAGATATAAAATCGGTGATGGGAAGAATATTAAAGTCTTCCTTGATCCATGGTGTGATGGAAGATTTTTGAAAGAAATCTATAATTATCGAACTCTGGGATATTTGAGCAGGGATAAGATGATTTATATGAAGGAATTCATTACAAATGGCCAATGGGATGAAGTTAAATTGAGTAATGTAACACAGGACCTGATGCAAATGTTTAAAAATCAGGTGATTCACGGTGGGGAAGACCATATCCTATGGATTAATAATTTTTGTTTCAAAGCAGCATGGGAAGCTGCGAGAGAAAAAATGGAAGAGGTGACTTGGGATGGTTTATGTTGGAGTGGGGGTAGGCGTAGATGGTCGGTTCACTCAGTCCTAGTCATGTAGAGAGCAGTTATTTCTCAGGAATTCTTCCAAAAACTAGGCTTTGCATTGGCAGGAAGGTGTTATCTATGTTATAAACAAGTTGAAACTTTGGATCATGTGTTCTCGAGTTGTATTTACACTTGGAAAGTATGGAGCTTTCTTTTTGAAACTTGTAGGTGGAATTTGCATAGAAGTTTAGGTATTTAAGATTTGGCAGCTCAGTTTAGACAGTACTCTCAAAGGAGAGATATGAAAAAAATGGCAAGCATTAGTTTCACTGCGACTTTGTACTTTCTATGGTGGGAAAGGAATAATAGATTGCATGATAAGATTGCAAGAGAAGATAAGGATCTAGCTAAATGTATTTTATGGGAGGTTTATGGCAGTTAATCTTCAAGACATTTTGTAATTTTCCATTGCTTGCTAGTTTTGATGTTTTTGTGTTATGTTCTAGGTCTCTATTTTGTTTTATTTGAAGGTATGCCTTCATTTGTTTCCATGTAATATTTTGTTTATATTCAATATACTCCTTTCATTTAGGAAAAAAAAAAAAAAAATTGGGCTTAGGAGACTTGAAACCGACGTCGGTAGTTTTACAACTTGCCGACCGATCAATCAAAAATCCTAGGGGTATCATTGAGGATGTTTTGATTAAAATTGATAAGTTCTTCTTCTCGGTTGATTTCGTTGTCATTGACACGGAACCGGTTCCAAATCCCAAGAGCCAAATTCCCGTTATCCTTGGCCATCCTTTCTTGGCAACTTCAAATGCCAACATCAAGTATGGGACAGGGATAATGAAAATCTCATTTGGCTACATGAAAGTGAAGTTGAACATCTTTAACCCAACCCCGAATTCAATGGACCAACAGGAAGAAGTGTGTGTTGTAGAGGAGTGTGTAAACAATGAATTTGATGAAGTTAAGTCTTTACTTGATGTCGAACATTTCCATGTTTTGTCTACCAACTTGAAAGCACAGAAAGTTGCATTAAAGTAAAGTATTCCAAGGGAATGGAAGCCCAAGAGTTGTTTTGACCAAGGACCGTCAATGTTGTTTGAATCAAATTCAATGAGTTCCTTAGGGAGCAATTTGTTGGGTGGGATTCAAAAATCCATTCACCCCATCAAGGAGGGGTTGTATAACAAGATATTTGATCCGGGCTAAAAAGCCCAACGTCTTGCTAAAGACGTTAAAGACTAATAAATGCTTCATAGGCTTTACAACCCTATTCCTCCCTCATTTCTATTTTGCATTTCATTTCTTACATCGTCTAGATATGTTTTGGGGTTTATACACATTGATAGGAGCTATGATTGAGTATGCATGCACTTCCATTTTGAAAATAGGCATCTTGTTCCTGTTCGATCGATCTCAACATAGGTTCGATCGATCGATCAAACATCCCTTCCTGTATCCAATCATTTCTCTGTTCCATTGATCGAAATTTCAATCGATCGAAATTTTCCTGCATAAATCAGCTCTCTATGTATCAATCGAAAATTTTCGTGGATCGATCTGAAAGTTCCTAGATCGATCCAACTTTTTCTTGGATCGATCTTTACTCCACACTTAGAATTTTTTTTGAGATTCATGAAAAAGGCCTTTCTGTGCATCGTTCGAACTTATCTGCAGGTTTTCACCTATTTGATCGATCGAAGAATCTTTCAGATCGATCTTGCATTGATCGATCTGTAACCCCTTTGTTGACTTTGATTTGACTTTTGAACTTTAATTTAATAAAACTTCAAAAATATTTTGAATTTTTAGTTTATTTCATTTTATTCTCAAAAATTTCAAAAATATATATATTTTTAATTTTAGGAAATTTTTCAAAAATCTAAAAATATTTTCATTTTATCTTATTTTTATTTTATTTTATTTTTATTTTATTTTTGTTTTTATTTTTATTTTTATTTTTATCTTAAAAATTCCAAAAGATTTTTATTATAAAAAAGTCCAAAAAAAAAAATATTTTCTTTTTAATTCCATTTTATTTTAAATTTTCCAAAAATCCATAAAATATTCTCAGTTTTCAAAAAAAAAAAAAAAAAAAAAAATTCAAAAATACTTAATCATTTCGAAACATAGATCAATCTGTGTTCCTTTAAGATCGATTTATGTTCGATCGATCTGAGATTTTTCCAGATCGATTGAACTTGTCGGGACCAGTTTTTAAAATAAAACCCTAGGGTCATTTTGATCGATTTGTAAATCGATCTCAGACCCTCATCTCTCTCCGCTGCAACATCGTTTCTTCCCAACCTCCGGCGAACTCTCCGGCAAGCTTCCCGAGCCTCAAATCTCTCTCCCTCATCTCAGATCTACTCATTTCTCCTTTGATCCATTTCTCTCGCTAGCTTGGGTAAGTCGTGTTTCATTTCCATTTTTGAGTTTCAATCATATATTTTTGATGTTGCTATGTTAGATATGAGCTTCCTATGTTTGATTCTTGCCTTTTTTGAGTTGATGACACATGTGTATATATATGTATATATATATATATATATATATATATATAGCTTTTTGTATATATTTTCATTTCCAAATTGATTTAGAGGGTCACGTGCGAAGACAAGTGACTAATATTGTGTTATTGTTGTGTGAGAGGGCCCCACAAGCTTGCTTGGGTGCCCCCGTGCCATCTATGTTACAGATCTGTGACTGTTTGCATTCTTTGCAGAGTTCAATCGATCTCTGTTTTTCTTAGATCGATCTGGTAAAGATCGATCTCACTTAAGTCTAGATCAATCCAACTTGGAATCGATCTCATATTCTCTTGATCGATCGAACATCCCAGATTTGCCTATACATTTCACACACCATCTTTTGTGTTCCATGCTATCTTATTTATGCCCAATGCCTGTGTTTTCCACGTTGGATGCATTCTATACTTATATTGTTTAAAATATTTCACTTAGTCACTGTTTATTTGGCTACGTCATCACTTGCATAGATTCATGATTATTATTCTGAGTTGTCTATCTTATTTGACACACATGTTTCTATATACTGTGCTTCAATTCTTTATGTCGGTACTAACTTATTCTGCAAGTGTTTTTCTTTCTGTTTTGGAGGCCATGGCTAGGGTAAAGACTATTGCCCGTAGGAATTGTCCACGTCGAGTGAGGCAGCGAGTAGAGAAGCAGGCAGGACCATCTCATGTTCAGGACCCCAATCCGGAGCCAGCTCCAGATCAGGTTCATGAAGCTGAGCATTAGAGCAGTTAGAGGCAGACCCAGCTCAGTCCCCATCAGTCGACTCTAGACTATAGTCTTCAGCTTCTGCATCATCTTCTTCAGCTGAGACTGTGCATATACCTTCTCCCTCACCACCACAGGCACAGCCAGGCCAGGACTGCGACAGACCTACCAGGAGATACTCACACCTTGAGGTGGCACATGAATCAGTATTTGATATTGTTTTCTTCTCCCGGTATCTCTTGACCCGGTCCGCTTACGATGATATTGACCGGAGGGGCATTTCAGCTATTTTGGCCCCAGTTACATATCCAGTTTACCCGCGGCTTGTTCAGTTGTTCTACCAGAACCTCCGGCCGGCCCCGAGTAACCTGTCAGAGCTGCACACTACCATTAATGGCCACCCCATCCGGATCACAGTTGATATTCTTATTAGAGCTTCTTGATGCCTACATATCTGCCCTACTGATGTTCATTATCCTATCTTGGAGTGGAGGCCTTCTTGCGCAGACATAGCTGTGGTACTAACTGGCCACTATGCAAATGGAGAGACTTTCACCACCCGGACTTATCTGCCCGATGACCTTTGGTTCTACGATTCGGTACTATTCCGAAACGTATTTATGGCGGGCCATAAGATCCATAGGTGTTCAGACTTTCTGGTTACTTTATATATATTCTATATAGGCCACTGGGTATCTATACCGGCACTCTACTGGAGTGTCATAATGAGATTATATTCGACCTACATTAGCAAGGCTAAGCCCAGGCGGGTCACTTTCCTCCCATTTGACCATCTTATCAGTCAGATCCTACGAGATCAGCGTTATCCTTTCCACCCAGATGAGCGTCTAGAGACAAGAGCTTGCTATTATGGAAAGAAGGAGTGGAATAAGAGCTACAATGCTCTTATTAAGAGATTGGTGGAGCACGCTGTTCTAGCAGCTAAGGAGCATGAGGAGGAGGAGATGGCGGCAGCAGCAGCAGAGGCACCAGCAGTAGCAGACGATCCAGCAGTCGATCCAGTTGCCGTATATATGGATATAGACTTAGAGCAGGAGCCTCCAGTAGAAGAGTTACCACATAACTCTCCAGCGGGGTCACCTTTATATTTCCCAGAGTAGGCTCATGATGTACAACAGTTTCATGATCCAGTGGTACCTGAGGCTCTAGCACCGACACCCGGCTTTGGAGAGCGTATCTAGGCCTTGGATAACGCAGTTGTCTTTCTTCGATCAGATGAGGCATCTCTCCGATCAGATGTGGCATCTCTCCGCTTCGATGTCTTGGCTGCACTGCAGGGTATATCCAGAGATATCAGGGGATCACACCCCACTCGCCCTACCTCATCTGCCTGATCTCTATTCATCTCTTTCATTATTCTATTATATTTGTGATACATTACTGCTCTTTTGATACAATTATATTATTTTTGCGGCCAGTCTGTCGGCCCTATTACTGTGATGTATCATATACTGTTTTTATTTTCTTATTTTATGCATGATCTTTTGGATGTCATATTCTTCTATTGATATATCCATCTGTGATTGACTCCATTATCAGGTGCATCCCAGTGACTTCAGTGAGAGAGTACTGCTCGAATTTTTTAGGACCACCCTTTTCCTTTCTCATTAGTTCATTTATTATTATTCCATTTACACTTGCATGTCCACTATGCACCATTATTATCCCCTTTTTTATCTGATCAGCTTTTCTCCCAGTGTTAATTTTTCAGGACCACAGTTAATCCCAAGTTTAAGGGGGTTATACAACCCACTTTGGATACTTCTGTCCCGGCCATTTCTTACCATAGCCGCACTGGTATACTCTTTCCTTTGTTCTCTTTGCACATTGAGGACACTGTGCCATTTAAGTTTGGGGGTAATGGGTATTGTTTACAGTATTTGCTTTTAATTCAAAATTTTGAGCATGACTTGTGTATTTGAGGGATTTCTATGATTGGTCCATGACTAACTATGATTTTGATCTTTTGAGGACTATATTGCTTAGAATTTAAAAATTGTTTGACTTGAGAGTCTAATACTCCTTGTATGCCTTGTGGATGCCATTTAGGAGTAAGTTTTTTGAAAGATTGATATCTTGCTTGCACTTGTGGTCCACATCGTCTTGATTTTGTGATTGTTTTGAGATTCACTCTAGTATTCTACACTAGCACAGGTGCACACTAGCATTCATTTGTGGGGTACATGCTTTATTGATTATTGAATTGGTTATATCCCAATTGGGCCAGTGGTGCATTGAAAGCTTTCACCTTGATAAAAGCGGATAACAAACCCTTTTCATTGAGTAGCCGGGATTCTAGCCTCATCAAGCACTGAATTTCTCGCACCGAAAGGTGGAGGGCCCAAACCCTAGGTTAATAATTGAATGCTAAAAAAAAGAAAGAAAGAAAAGTTGTAAAAGCAATAAAAAAGTGAGAACTTCTCCCAAAAGGTGAGAAGTGGGAAATGATTAGATGGAGGTTGTTTTGATTTGTAGCCCAGTTGATTTGAGCTTATTAGTCTTTAGGGGTGTTTAAACACCTAGTGCCCTAAAGCTGTCTGGTTTGGGAGTCATTGACCTAATGCTCGACCTCATAGATCGCTAGAAAGCTTAATAGATCAACACATTGCACTATGCTTCCATCTTTGATCCTTAGGAAAAAAAAAAAAAAATCGAGTGAAAAGAATAAGCACACCTAGATGAATAAAGTTTTAATAAAAGGTCCATTATTTGTCTTGATGATCGGGACTAGATTTGTGTGCTAGTTTGAGGGTAATGATGTGATCATTTCTTTAGTTGGCTTAGATAGCAACATATTTGATACCGGTCCACTCAAAAATGATTCTAGATTTGTTTTGATTTACATGATCATTTTCTTAATGTGTGGAGGACCATACTTGTTTGCTTGATGTTAAGATTTTGGGAGATTGCTTGGAAATGGTTGAAAAATTGCATACTTGAGGTAGTTTTCTCCTAATGCTTGTTTGCAATATTGGTGTCTCTTTTGTGATAATGAGCTTAATGTTTATGGGTATCATTTCTGGAAACCCTCACGAGACTTCACTCGTCCACTAGGGGTAACCTAGGGGTTTAAAAGGCTTGTTGCATATGCTAAATGCAATCGTGTTCCCTACGAAAGTGGCGTTATCTATTTATTTCTTTCTAGTTCACATTTGTATAGTTGTTCATTTCATTCCTTTACTTCGTACTTCATTGCTAGGGACTAGCAATATTTACGTTTGGGGGTGTGATGAGCACTGAAAAGTGCGCATTAAAACCCCTTAAACTAAGATATTTTAGGACCTTTATCTATCTTACTTTCTCGTTTTAGACTAATTTCGTGTTATTGCCCTTTTTAGGTACTTATCCCAAAAATAAGTCAATTCAGCCAAATAAGAGCATTAAAGAAGTTAACTCAAGCTGAATGGAGAAAGGAGCAAAGTGGGAGAAAAATGAAGCAAAGTGTAGAAATTCAGTATGTTCGATCGATTTCAGCATTTCTTTGATCGATCGAAAGTTCATCGATCTAAATAATTTGTCTTTATCCAAAAGAATCCACCAAGTTCGATTGATCCAACATTTTCCAGATTGATCGAAATGATTCGATCTTATCCACACCTACCACCCACATACCACTTTTGTTTTTTTCCCAAAATATCACAGAAATTTGTCTTTGTTCAAAAAAGCGCCACCAAGGATGATCGATCTCTACAGCATTTGATGGATCTCAACCAGGTTCGATCGATCTCAACACAGTTTGATAGATCGAACTTCTTTAAGTCCGAAAAAACACAAATCATTGGTTCGTGGTGCAATCATTGGAGGGACCTTGATGCTCGAATCCAGACCATTGGTGTGATATTTAACCTACCTATATAAGGATTAAGAGCCACTTTTAGAGCATAGTTGCTATTCATAATTCATATCTCATATCTTGGAGAAAAGGCCAGAGATTAGAGAGCTTTTACACATTTTGGGAGTTCTTCCATTCTTTTAGGGTTTCCATCAAGAAGGAGGTCATTCTTACCATGGAGATAGCCCTTGAGAATTAGGTGACTACTTCAATGAGTGGCTAGACATCTACATGGGGCTAGAGTAGCCCCTAAGTTTGCTTCCTAGACTTAGTTCTTTGTATATTTTTGGGGATTTATTTGTAACAATGTTTTGATCTTGGATTTATATATATATCTTGTGGTTCCTACTTGATGTGTATAGATTAATGCTTTCAATTGATTATCTACTTCTAACCATATGTCTATGTATGCTAGAATGGATGATTCATGTGCTTTTCTCTAGATTTAGTGGAATTTATGCATGTCTATGCGTATAGATGAAGTTAATCTAGAGATGGTGAAAACATAGAGCTTAATTGAACACTCTTGCAATTTATTTGATGGTCACACTTGTTTCTTGATGGATTGTACCACAACTTTAGCTTACTTAGTTAAATTTCATGTCTTTAGTGTAGATGTAGTGTAGTTGCTTTAAATTCATAGATAGGTGGACAATCTATTCTTGTTCCTTGGTGTTCCATACTTATGAATGCATTAGGTGTATATTTCTATATAGTTGTGTGTGCATAAATTGTGGTTTCATTCAATGGATTTTGGTCTCATTTGATAGATTGTGCTTTCCATTTGATTTGGCTTGACAATCTATGCTTATTTGCCATCCATGCCTAGTTTCAATTAATGTCACACACACACACACAAGTTACAAGTCAATTTCCCTATTAATATATAATTGCTAGTGTCTAGTGAAGTCAAGCTTAGTGGTGAGCTCTAGTACCCCAAGTCCTCCCCTTTATATCTTTCTCTACTTTATTAATCATTGAATTTTGTTCACTTTAATTTCATTTGCATAATAGCTTAATCAATCAATCCAACCAATCTTTGATCACTCAACCTACTAACCCTATATATTGTTTCCATTGCAATGGTACCCACAATCGCTTGGGATGATCCCTACTCACCCTAGCTATATTTTTAGTTAGAGGTAGTAGTGGCTTTTACAAATTTAAAACTTGGCCACACTGCACACTCACACTCTTAGTTCAACATCTTTGCAAACTTTTGGTGAACCGCAGTTTTAAACACACCATATTATTAGCTGTAAATATAATATTTGGTAGATATTTGCTGTAAATAGAATATTAGTCACTGTTGTTATTGATAAACGTGCCATGACATCTGTTTATGTGGCACCCCTCTTTGAAAATAAACACACTTGGCCAGAGTCTATCTGGCGTGTCACTAAATAAGGATTAAGTGATCTCGAGCTACTTGTCCTGTAACTGGATTTGCTGGTCGAGGAAGGGGTCGCTACCCTTCGCTCCTCTGTGGACGTACCCCTCTCTAGTCAGATGGGTCCCATTTTCTATCATTTCTCGAGGTCCCCTTTTGCAAATGAGACCTCAGACATCTTACACTTTCTTCTCTCGAGCCCCCTACACTAGATTCGAGGGGGTTCTCGGGGGCCAAAGTCTTCTTATCCTGAGCCCCCACCCTGAATTTTGGGTGATCTCGAGGACCAGGACTGGAATAAGTTCTCGCGAGGTTGAGAATACGGTACCTCGAAGGGACCCTGTTCCCCATCTCTGAGTTCGGGAGTCTGAGGAAATGTGGACAAGTGGCTAGGAGCCAAGGATTCGCCTTCCTCTTTTGAAGGCTGACACAAAGGGGGGAGGATTTTGATACCCAAGGTTGAGCTCTAGGTAGGACTGAAAGATAAATTAATTACGAAAAACGTTTAACATGACCCGCATTAATTGAGAGACGCCATTTTCCCTTCGGACCGGGGGCAAAGCAGCTTGGCACATCTGACAACGTCTCATCTATTAGAACGAGGGATCCTTAATCCCGAGAGCAAAAATGAGGCTTGTCCCTATGACCGACGGGCTTTGTTTAATCGAAAGCATTATAAATAGGAGAGGGTTAATCATCCTTAAAGGCAGAGTTAAGAAATCTCAACAACCAATTACTAATGAGCTCGAGCTTGCACGAGTATCATCATACACTGCCTTCCCTTTCTTAATCTCTGACTCCAGAGAATCCCTCGTGTTACTTGGATCCCCACTTGGATATAGATCTCAGCACTCTTAGCTTACGTGGAACATAATCTCTATTCCATAAAAGAACTACTATCAACAGCTATAAATTAGGAAATTATTAATTAGGCCAGCTAGCTATTGTAATCAGTTTTTTAATTTTATGCTTGTATTCTCTCCTATAAAGGAACCCGTGTAAACTTGTGAATATTGTGAGTTAATACAGAGAAAAGGTTTATTCCATATTTCTTTCCCTTTCAAGTTTATATGGTATCAGAGCCACCTTAAGGAAAAAAAAAAACCCCTAATTTTCTTTTCTACACAGTTTCTTCGCTGATCAGCCATGTCTGATGTTTTCTTCATGTCAACCTCGCCTACCACAATCCAGCCAACCAATCCTGGAACCCAAGCCCCCAATACCGATTCTCACTTGGTTCAGATCACCAATATTCACTTTAATGGTGACAATTATTTATGGTGGTCCCAGTCCGTCGGTTACCTAACGGAAGACAAGAAGGCACCAGCATCGGAGGACCCAACGTACGTGACTTGGGATGCAAAAAATTCAATGGTGATGACTTGGCTTATGAACTCCATGGACGAGGATATTAGCTCCAACTATATGTGCTACTCCACGGCTAATAAGCTCTGGGACCACGTGAATCAGATGTACTCTGATTTGGGAAATCAGTCTCAGATCTATGAATTGACCCTAAAACTTGGTGAGATTCGGTAAGGAGAAGACTTGGTCACCAAGTATTTCAATTCATTGAAGCGCCTTTGGCAGGACATGGATCTATTCAATGATTATGAAAGAAACTCCACTGAAGATGCCGATCACTACAAACGGACCGTGGAGGCTCATCGCATTTACAAATTCCTTGCTGGGCTCAACGTGAAATTTAATGAAGTACGGGGATGGATCATTGGCAGGTTTCCACTTCCTCTAATTGGTGAGGTGTTTGTTGAGGTTTGAAGAGAAGAGAGCTGCAAACATGTAATGTTGAGGAAGAAGATTACCAGCGGGACTGTTGAGAGTTCTGCCCTTGTTGTTGCCGAGACTGCTGCTAATAAGCAGTCAACTTTTAGCGAAAACATAAAGAGAAGCCACAAATTTGGTGCGACTTTTGCAACAAACCACGCCATACTCTGGAGAACTGCTGGAAAATCCACGGAAAACCAGCGAATTAGAAGAGTAGCAAGCCTGGCGACTGTGATACCTCTCGGATCCGAGACACGGGTTGATCAGGCCCAGGCCCAAACTCGAGGGAAATATCAACCAATCAATAGGTAACCGAAAACAGAATACAAAATGAAATAAGAAATAAAAATATTAAACTGAAGGAATGCTAATTTAAAATCCTCAAAATATAATTATTAAAATCCGAAACTCCAAAACTCCATAAGTTTAACAACTCGGGAATCCATCTAGTGGACCCCTTGTTAAAAATCCCAATAGAAACTAAAACATCAGAAATAGAATCTAAAGCTAAACAAAGAAACGATTCCTACGTAGTCGGAGGAATGAATGTCTGTATCTGCACTGTATGTCCAAGCTCTAACCCTGGAACTAATGAACGCCTGAAAAATAAGAGAGTGGGTCAGGCCCACAAGCAAATCCTATTCTACTACAATCCATACAGTAATCCGATACGCAAATACATCCTAGATAGCCCAACAATATCTAGAGTAGTCCATATATATATATAGTACACACTATAGGACGCTCGCTAGTCCAATAGGTCTATCTCAGCCTGAGTAGAGATACCATGCAAATCGCATATAATGTGGTCATGTGTACCTAGACCGACTAGGGTACAACACCTATGTCCAGTTATCCATCCTAGGCGATATACGCGCCCTAACCACGGTCCCGAGACTCAAGCTCATACCATGGTACCATATAATAAATATATAAAGTCCGTACTCCTCCTAATACAAAATACCATCCATCCGTGTAGTAGTCTGATATATGTATAGTCATCCGTCCTGAAACCACAGTAAGTCATTCAACTATTTTGTTGACATGACACAAGTAGGTGATAGACTTAACCTATATGGTTAATCCGTACCTTAATCCAAATTAGGTAGAATTTAGTATTTGAACTAGTCCATACCTAGTATGTCACCGTCCCATACCGGTACATATAATCCTCCATTTAACAAAGTTGACAAAACAGTAATAGATACTTATCAACCATACTCCAGAATTAGCATAAATACAGTTAAATATGTGTATGATCAAATTATACATCCAATATAAGATTTAGAAATCCTATTCCAATCCTTCAAATTTACAAAGTAGGACTACGCATAAACTCCTCCAAACAGTACCATAACTGACGTAATATACAATCGATTTCAAAACATCAATTAACTTCCATTTAAGCATACTTATTTTTCCAAAAAAATAACTATATACTTATAACACAGTTGAGACATGATTAACAGTTTAAAATCATGCGAGTAAACCAAATTGCTCTAGAAAAACAATAAGCAATTTCAATGTATAATCCAAACTTCCATATTCAGGTTTATTGTTTAACCTTATATTATTTCCTGTTGCAACATATTAACATCAACATACTTCCCAAGAGTTTTTACAAGTCTGTAACAGATATAAATCTCATTCACAGGCACTAGAACCATTTAGAAACAACTCCCACATTCCAAACCAACCCAGAACTCGAGAACTGAAGAAAAGAGGGTAGAACCGCCTCCTAAAACAAAGGAGCCGGCTCTCCCCTTGGTGGAGCCGTAACCTCATGTGGAGCTGGCTCTACCCCTTGTAGAGCTGGCTCTACAAGCCTTAGAGCGGGCTCCCTCTTTTTGTGAGCCGGCTCTCCTCCTTTGAGAGCCATATCTCCTAACATGTTCGTCTTCTTTGCCTCCGGTGAAGTTCAGGGCCACTGTACAGTTTTTATAACTTATTTTAGGGTTCAATTAATGTCCTAGAATTAATTATACGTATGCATCCAATCCCAAATATACCAAGGTTAAGCAAGATTAAAACCAATGCAAACAGAATCTTAAGTGAGAACAACATTCAACACAAAACAGGTTTATGCAACGAGTTAAGAGTTATTTCAAACATGCTTACAAGATTAATATTAACTTTAATTTAATCTGTTTTAATCCCTGGAGTCTAACTAGGCATGCACAAAACACGAATTAAAGGGAAGGAATAGAATAAAGACTTGCCTTGAGTTTCAGTTTTGAAACTCTAAACCACCGTCTCTGAAGCTTCCGTCCATGTCCGAGACTCCTGTTCTACACCTTCGGTGCTCTTGGTTCAACCCAGAAGCACTCCATCTAGTTATCCTTGAACCTCTCTGGAAATCTCTCAAAGTTTTTTGGAAATCTCTCTAAGTTCTCTCCATCTCACCGTAGTGAATAGGGTTTTGTTTGTAACCCTAAACCAACGTATAATACTGTATTTATAGGCTTCAGCACAACCCTAATTCTAATACAAAACCAACCCTAAGTCGGCTAAATCCCTCATATGATTAATTAAAAACTAAAATAAAACCCTACATCTAATATACATAGCAACCAAAACACGGACAACAATTAATGTAGAAAAACAATTTATTTTAATAGCCACATAAGCACATAATTAAACCAGTCACAAATTAATTAAACAAAATGCCAGTTAAATAAAAACAAATAAATAAAATACACAATTCAATGAAAAATAAACAACTAAACAATTAAACAAATAATTTAGTAAAAATGCACTTAAATAATTAAATTAAATGACAGGACTGTCCTTTTAAAATTAGGGGTATTATATTCTTCCCCCCTAACAAAAGGAATTCCGTCCTCAGAATTCGCTCTTACATTCTTCCCATAATTCAGGAAATTGCGAGCGAATGACATTCTCCCATTCCCAAGTGGACTTAGCCTCATGGTGATGACTCCACTGAACACGCACCAAAGGGATAACCTTATTACGAAGGATTTGATCCCTACGGTCAATGGTACGACACGGTGGCTCCAAATACGTTGCATCCGGCTGTAACTTAATCTCCCCTATATCGATATGTTGATACCGATCCTCATCTCGCAAAAATTTCCGCAATATGGACACAAGAACACTTTATGGACGCGATCCAAATTATCCGGAAGTGCCAACTGATAAGTGAAAGCTCCAACTCGATCCATAATTATGAATGGACCGACAAACCGCGGTGACAACTTCCCTTCTTCCCAAAGCACATTACACCCTTCATAGGCGACACTTTGAGTAGAACCTGATCCCCAACCTGAAACTCCAAAGCACGTGTGCGCCGATCAGCATAACTCTTCTGCCGACTCTGGGCAGTGCGCATGCGATCCCTAATACGAGCAATCTTCTCAGAAATACCCTTGATGAACTCAGGACCCAAGAATCTACTCTCTCCAACTTCCATCCAACAAACAGGCGATCGATACAGTCGACCGTACAATGCCTCAAATGGTGCCATACCAATAGTCTTTTGGAAACTATTGTTATAAGCAAACTCCACAAGTGGCAAATAATCCTCCCAGTGACCCTTGAAGTCAAAAACATAGGACTGAAGCATATCTTCCATGATTTGATTCACCCTCTCCATTTGTCCATCAGTCTGAGGATGATAAGCAGTGCTAAGATGTAATTCTGTACCCAAAGCCTGCTGAAAACTCTTCCAAAATCTTGACACAAAGCTCGAATCCCTGTCCGATATAATAGATAATGGAATGCCATGCAACTTTACAATATCTAAAATGTAAAATCTCGCCAACTGCTCCGAAGTGAAGTCAGTGCGAATAGGTAAGAAGTGAGCTGATTTCGTCAATCTGCTCATGATAACCCAAATGGAATTGTGACCCTTGAAAGAAGTGGGCAATTCTTCTACAAAATCCATAGAAATGGTCTCCCATTTCCACTTCGGTATTGGTAGTGGCTGCAGAGCTCCTGACGGCCTTTAATGATCAATTTTAACCATTTGACAAGTATTACATTGAGAAACAAAAAGAGCAATGTCCCTCTTCATACCTGCCCACCAAAACTGCAGCTTCATATCCCGATACATCTTGTCACTTTTTGGATGAACAAAAAACTCAGAATGGTGAGCCTCAGTCATCACGTCCTTCATCAAATCATCAGCAGAAGGTACCACTGAAAGTCCCTTGTACCTCAACCCTCTGTCAGTCCCAACATGGTAAAATGGAACCTCCCCAAAAGCTATCTTTGCAACCTTGTCAATGCACTGCTGATCCGTGAGTTGTGCTTGCAGAACCTTGCGAATGATGGAAGGTGTAACCACCAAGCAAGCCATAAAAGTATCCGACAACTCATCCATATTCCTCAAAACATTCCAATCAGTGGTGAATAAAGCAGAAAGACTACTAACAGGTCGGCGACTGAGTGCATCTGCCACCATATTCACTTTCCTTGGATGATATTGTATAGAAAAGTGATAGTCTTTTACAAACTCTAACCACCTGTGCTGTCTCATATTTAGCTCCTGCTGAGTGAACAAATTTTGCAGACTTTTGTGATCGCTGAATAATCTGAAGGACTCACCCAACAGATAATGCTTCCAAATACGTAAAGCAAAGACCACAGCTGCCAACTCCAAATCATGTGTTGGATAATTAAGCTCATGAGGTTTAAGCTTCCGAGATCCATAAGAAATTGGTCACTCCTCCTGCATCAAAACACATCCAAGACCCTACAAAGAAGCATCCGTGTAAACTAGATACTCTATTCCGCTCTATGGAGTAGACAGAACAGATGCAAAAGTCAACTTCCTTTTGAGCTCATCGAAAGCTTGCTGACAATGCTCATCCCACACAAACTGTACACCCTTTTTAGTTAGGTGCGTGAGTGGTCTAGCTATCTTAGAGAACCCCTGGATGAACCTCCGATAATATCCTGCCAATCCAAGAAAACTCCGAATCTCGGTAGGTGAAGTAGGCTGTCCCCACTCAACCACTGCTGAAACCTTGGCTGGATCCACTGCTATTCCCCTTTTTGACACCACGTGACCCAGAAATTTCACTTCTCGCTGCCAAAATTCATATTTCTCGAACTTGGCATACAATTGGTGCTCACGAAGCGTCTGCAACACAAACCGAAGATGTCTAGCATGATCATCCTCTGACCTAGAATAGATTAAGATATCATCAATGAAAACAATGACAAATTGATCTAAAAAAGCCCTGAAGACTCGATTCATCAGGTCCATGAAAACTGCTGGTGTGTTAGTCGTCCCAAACGGCATGACACGGAACTCATAAGATCCATATCTTGTAAGAAATGCTATCTTAGGAACATCCTGTTCCCGAACCCGAAGTTGATGATATCCAAAACGCAGATCAATCTTAGAGAAGTATGTGGCTCCCCTTAACTGATCAAATAGATCATCAATCCTGGGTAAATGATACTTGTTACGAATAGTAACCTTGTTCAACTCCCTATAATCTATACACAGGCGATGCAAACCATTTTTCTTCTTCACAAATAAGACCGGTGCTCCCTAGGGTGACGTATTCATACGAATAAAACCCTGGCTAAGTAATTGCTAAATCTGATCCCTCAACTATCTCATCTCCACTGGTGCCATCCTATAAGGTGCCCTAGCAATAGGCGTAGTGCCCGGAGCTAAGTCAATCACAAAGTCGATCTTGCAACTAAGTGGCAACCCTGGAATCTCCTGAAAAACAGCCGAAAAATCCTGTACAATCGGTATATAATCCAATAATACAGTAACCTCGTCCTCCGCTTCCTCCTCTACATGGAACAAATAAGTGCTACCGCCCCTCTTAGAACGAGGCATAGCTATCACGTATATATCCTGACCAGGTATGGTAAATACAATAGACCTATCAAAACAAAAAACTTAGGCATGGTAGTGAGATAACCAATCCATCCCAAGTATCACGTCATAAGTGTGCATGTCCAGGACAAATAGATTGGCTAGAAATATGAGTCTGCCGATATCTAGTGTCACAGGCCCATCACTCTCATGCAAAATGGCTGTATCGCCCAACGGTGTAGAAATGCCCTGAGGTCTACCGCATACCGGAGTCATCATCCCAGACAAAGCAACAAAAGTCCTAGCTACAAATGAGTGTGTAGCACCCATATCAAATAAAACACGTCCATGCAAACCATGAATAGGAAACTTACCCTCGGCAGCCTGAGTTGCCTGCATATCCTGTGGCATACGATTGTACACCCTGCCATAATGTAGCTACTGCGGTGCCTGTCCCTGATGCTGCGGCGGCGCTGGTAAAGCTGGATAAGTTTGTCCCTGAATCTGTGGAACCTGTGGGGCTGGTAAAGGCACTAGCGCCCTCTGCCCCTGCTGGACATGCTATCCCTGTCCCTGTCTCTGTCCCTGCCTTGCTGTAGGACACTACCTGGAAGTGTGTCTATACTCTCCATAAGTATAGCAACTACCCTGGAAAATACCAAATGGCCTCCTCTGTCAGTTAGCCTGTGGCTGACCCTGTCCCGCCTGTGGTCCCCCATTCTGCTGTCTTTGAATAGGTGCCACATCCCTGGGAGCATTTGAACCACCCTTGTGCTTCTTCCAAGGCTACTGTCCTTGGATCTTGCCCCTATCGTTCTGTGGTGACCATTCCCATTCCCTTTCTCAGCTGACTGATTAGCAGAGTCTCTATCACCCCGCTTTTCACCCTTGACCTGTCTGAAGGCCACTGTCAACTGATACTGCTGTAGAGCGGCGTCTACCACCCGAGCATAGGTAGTATAAGTTGGACTACCTGTAATAGCTCTCCTGATAGACTACATCAGTCCCTTAACGAAACTGTTGCACTTCTTCTCCTCTGTATCTACCTCCTCTGGTGCAAAAAGAGACAAGCGTGTGAACTGCTACTCATACTCTGCCACTGTCATGTTTTCCTGCTACAGATTGAGAAACTTAGTCTTTATGGCTGCCCTGATTGCATAAGGGAAGTACTTCTCTTCAAAGCGTGCACTGAACTCATCATAAGTTAATGCCATCCTCTCCTCTATAGTGGTAACTGACTCCCACCACTGTAGTGCATCCCTAACTAGCTTGAACGTAGCAAGCATCTGCTTCTGAACCTCAGTGCACTGAACTAAGCGAAGATGTCGCTTGATGTCCTGTTTCCATTGGTGAGTTGCTCTTACATCGGTGGAGCCTGTAAACTCAGGTGGACTCTCCTTTGTGAAAGAACTCCTGGCCTTCTCCCATGTATCAGTCTGAACACTCGGTGCTGGTAACGGTGCCGGCTGTACCTGAGGCTAATTCCGAAGGGCAGCTGTTACCCCTGTCCGAGTAATAAGGTCGTTGAGGTGAGGATGAAACTCTGGATCTCCTCCCTGATCCCAAGTCTGCTGAACTTCCTCCTGATCCTCATACATTTGACCCTCATCCTCCTGACGCTGCCTACGAGCCGCTTCCCTTCGTTGCCGATTGTACCATCTGGTTCTTGCATTAACCATTCTGTCAACACAGAAAGACAGACAACAGAACGATTAACCGAACCGTAAAAGAATACAACGAATCCTAAACTTAAGCTCTATACAATAGAGAATATGCTACGCGAAAGTCTTATTACGAAACATCCTAGAGACACTTGAACCTGGAGTGCTTTGATACCAACTGTGATAACCCTCGGATCCGAGAGATGAGTTGATTAGGCCCAGGCCCAAACCCGAGGGAAATATCAACCAATCAATATGTAATCGAACACAGAATACAAAATGAAATATGAAATAAAAAAATTAAACTGAAGGAATGCTAATTTAAAATCCTCAAAATATAATTATTAAAATCCGATACTCCAAAACTCCATAAGTTTAACAACTCGGGAATCCATCCAGCGGACTCCTTGTTAAAAATCCCAATAGAAATTAAAACATCAGAAATAGAATCTAAAGCTAAACATAGAAATGATTCCTACATAGTCGGAGAAATGAATGTCTGTATCTGGACTGCACGTCCAAGCTCTAACCCTGGAACTAACGAACACCTGAAAAATAAGAGAATGGGTCAGGCCCACAAGCAAGTCCTATTCTACTACAATCCATAAAGTAATCCGATACGCAGAAACATCCTAAATAGCCCAACAATATCTAGAGTAGTCCATATGTATATATAGTACACACTATAGGACGCTCGCTAGTCCAATAGGTCTGTCTCAGCCTGAGTAGAGATACCATGCAAATCGCACATAATGTGGTCATGTGTACCTAGACCTACCAGGGAACAACACCTATGTCCAATTATCCATCCTAGGCAATATACGTGTCCTAACCATGGTCCTGAGACTTAAGCTCATACCATGGTACCATATAATAAATATATAAAGTCCGTACTCCTCCTAATACAAAATACCATCCATCTGTGTAGTGGTCTGATATATGTATAGTCATCCCTCCTGAAACCACAGTAAGTCATTCAACTATTTTGTTGACATGACACAAGTAGGTGATGGACTTAACCTATATGGTTAATCCGTACCTTAATCCAAATTAGGTAGGACTTAGTATTTGAACTAGTCCATACCTAGTATGTCACTGTCCCATACCGGTACATACAATCCTCTGGTTAACAAAGTTGACAAAACAGTAATAGATACTTATCAACCATACTCCAAAATTAGCATAAATACAGTTAAATTTGTGTATGATCAAATTATACATCCAATATAAGATTTAGAAATCCTATTCCAGTCCTTCAAATTTACAAAGTAGGACTACGCATACAACTTCTCCAAACAGTACCATAATTGACGCAATATACAGTCGATTTTAAAACATCAATTAACTTCCATTTAAGCATACTTATTTTTCCAAAAAAATAACTATATACTTATAACACAGTTAAGACATGATTAACAGTTTAAAATCATGTGAATAAACCAAATTGCTTTAGAAAAACAATAAGTAATTTCAATGTATAATCCAACCTTCCACATTTAGGTTTATTGTTTAACCTTATATTATTTCCTGTTGCAACATATTAACATCAACATACTTCCCAAGAGTTTTTACAAGTCTGTAACAGATATAAATCTCATTCAAAGCCACTGGAACCATTTAGAAACAACTCCCACAGTCCAAACCAACCCAGAACTCGAAAACTGAAGAAAAGAGGGTAGAGCCGCCTCCTAAAACAAAGGAGCCGGCTCTCCCCTTTGTGGAGCCGCCTCTACCTCATGTGGAGCCGGCTCTACCCCTTGTAGAGCTGGCTCCCTCTTTTTGTGAGCCAGCTCTCCTCCTTTGAAAGCCGTATCCTCTAACATGTTTGTCTTCTTCGCCTCTGGCGAAGTTTAGGGCCACTGTATAGTTTTTATAACTTATTTTAGGGTTCAATTAATGTCCTAGAATTAATTATACGTATGCATCCAATCCCAAATATACCAAGGTTAAGCAAGATTAAAACCAATGCAAACAGAATCTTAAGCGAGAACAACATTCAACACAAAACAGATTTATGCAACGAGTTAAAAGTTGTTTCAAGCATGCTTACAAGATTAATATTAACTTCAATTTAATCTGTTTTAATTCTTAGAGTCTAACTAGGCATGCACAGAACACGAATTAAAGGGAAGGAATAGAATAGAGACTTGCCTTGAGTTTCAGTTTTGAAACTCTAAACCACCATCTTTGAAGCTTCCGTCCACGTCCGAGACTCCTATTCTACACCTCCGGTGCTCTTGGTTCAACCCAGAAGCACTCCATCCAGTTATCCTTGAACCTCTCTGGAAATCTCTCAAAGTTCTCTAGAAATCTCTCAAAGTTCTCTCCGTCTCACCATAGTGAATATGGTTTTGTTTGTAACCCTTAACCAACGTATAATACTGTATTTATAGGCTTCAGTACAACCCTAATTCTAATACAAAACCAACCCTAAATCGGCTAAATCCCTCATATGATTAATTAAAAACTAAAATAAAACCATACATCTAATATACATAGCAACCAAAACACGGACAACAGTTAATTTAAAAAAACAATTTATTTAAATAGCCACATAAGCACATAATTAAACCAGTCACAAATTAATTAAACAAAATTCCAGTTAAATAAAAACAAATAAATAAAACACACAATTCAATGAAAAATAAACAACTAAACAATTAAACAAATAATTTAGTAAAAACGCACTTAAATAATTAAATTAAATGACAGGACTGTCCTTTTAAAATTAGGGGTATTACAGCGACAGAAATAGGCGTGCGGTTCTTACTACCAATGAAGTTGAGACAAGTCCCTTAAGCAAGGAGCAGATGGATCACCTTCTGAAGCTGCTGAAATTTAATTCCTCATTTGGAATTCCTAGTGTTTCTCTTGCACAAATAGGTAGTGCACTTAATGTCCTTTCTTGTTGTTTAAATTTTGCTCCATGGATTATCGATTCTGGAGCCTCTGATCATATGACCAGCCTTTCTAATCTTTTTAGCACTTACTCACCATGTTCTGACCTTGAAAAAATTAGAATTGCAGACAGTAGTTTCTCACCTATTGCAGGAAAATGTTTGATAAAATTATTCGAGAATATAGATCTTAAATCTATTTTCCATATCCCTAAACTAGCCTGTAACCTTTTGTCTGTGAGTAAACTAACCAAAAAATCTAATTGTCATGTATTTTTTTGTGATTCTTACTGTAAATTTCAGGACAGGAGCTCTGGGAAGAAGATTGGTAGTGCTAAGATAATACATGGACTTTACTACTTTGATGGTGACTTCTTTAGTAATAAAAAGGCTCAGGGCCTTAGTAATGTTAGTTCTAACTCTGTTTATGAACAAATAATGTTTTGGCATTTTAAGACTAGGATATGCTAACTTTCCATATCTTAAACATTTGTTTCCTTTTTATTTAAAGGTTTGGATTATTCATCATTTTATTGTGAAAGTTGTTGCTTATCTAAGAGTCGTCGTACTACTTATTTGCCAAAACCTTATACTTCTTCAAAACCATTTTATTTAATACATAGTGATGTTTGGGGACCTTTAAAAGTCCCTAATATTTGTAGGAAAAAATGATTTGTTACTTTTATAGATGATCATACTTGTGTATGTTGGGTTTATTTGATGAATGAAAAGTCTGAGGTTGAAAATTTTGTTTAAGAATTTTTACACAATGGTTGAAACTCAGTTTTAAGCAAAAATTAGCATTTTTCACACCGATAATGGAACCGAGTATTTTAATGAAATTTTGGGGAGTTTTTTTTGAAAGAAAATGGTATCAATCATCAGTATACTTGTGTGAATACCCTTTAACAAAACGGAATTGCTGAAAGAAAAAATAAACATTTACTTGAAGTGGCTTGTGTTATAATGTTTTCAATGAATGTTCCAAAATATCTTTGGGGGGAAGCTGTTTTAACAGCTTCATATTTGATTAACAGAATGCTTACACGTGTTTTAAAATATAGCACGCCATTAGAATGTTTCAAAAGAATTTTTCCCTTATCAAGGATATACTCGGATTTACCTTTAAAGGTTTTTGGCTGTATAGCTTTTCTTTATATACCCAATAATACTCGGTCCAAACTTGATCCTCGAGTTGAAAATTTTGTTTTCATAGGGTATGCTTCTAATCAAAAGGGATATAAGTGCTATAATCCCCAAACAAGAAAATTTTATGTGAGTATAGATGTCTCTTTCTTTGAAAATAAATCCTACTTGCACAAAAATTCTCTTCAGGGGGAGGATGAGGTGTTGAAGAAATTTTTTGGGATTTATCTCCAATTCCTTTACCAAATGTGATTTTGACTACTTCACCTCATCCTACTATTTTTCCCGAAATTCAAAGTCAGGAACAATGTGATAAAACCAATGAAAATAATGAAGGGAATCCTAATCATATAGTGCTAAACATTACTGTATCTGAAACAGGGGAAGAATCACTGCAACCGGGCACAAAAGTTCCCAATACTGAGCCTCTGGTTTATACTCGGAAAAGACCTTATCAAAAGAGTCAAAGTCAGCCTATTCCTCTTGGAAATGATCAATCTCGACCTTCGGGAATTAGACCTCCAGATATCACAGGTAGTTATGTTCCTAACTCATCTTCAATTCGTGTTGCTTCTCCTAACTAAGAACTATCAGACGTTGATATTCCTATAGCTGTTAGGAAAGATATTCGAATCAA
This sequence comes from Cornus florida, assembly GCF_030987335.1. NCBI lineage: Eukaryota > Viridiplantae > Streptophyta > Magnoliopsida > Cornales > Cornaceae > Cornus > Cornus florida. The sequence continues at coordinate 71,893,503 of NW_026775573.1, read as the reverse complement.
ATATCTAAATCCAAAATATCCCATTGCCAAATACTTTTCTTATGAAAAACTCTCTCATACTCTTAGGGTTTTTACCTAAAAAATCTCATACTTGTTTGTTCCGAGAAACATTTAAGAAGCTCTTAATGATCCGAATTGGAAGTTAGCAGTGATGGAAGAGATGAATGCTCTTAGAAGAAGTGGTACTTGGGAGATAGTTGATTTACCTAAGGAGAAAAGAACAGTAGGATGCAAGTGGGTCTTTACTGTGAATTGTAAAGCTGATGGTAGCATAGAGAGGTACAAGGCAAGAGTAGTAGCAAAAGGGTTCATTCAGACCTATGGAATTGATTATCAGGAAACTTTTGCTCCTGTAGCCAAGATAGACTTAATTAGAATCTTGTTATCTTTGGCTGTGAATTTCAACTGGCCATTACACCAGTTAGATGCAAAAAAATGCCTTTATTAATGGAGATCTTAAGGAGAAGGTCTTTATGAATCTACCACCTGGGTTTAAGGGAAAATTGGGACCTAATAAAGTTTGTAGACTGAAAAAAATCTTTATATGGTCTTAAACAATCCCCCAGAGCTTGGTTTTAAAGATTTAGGAAAGTTGTGAAGAATTGTGGCTACTGTCAAAGCCAAGCTGACCATACCATGTTCTACAAACACAGTAGAGAAGACAAGGCTGTAGTCTTAATTGTCTATGTGGATGATATAGTCTTGACAGGTGATGATAATGAAGAATTGGAGAGACTAAAAAAGAGACTTGCAGCTGACTTTGAGATCAAGGATGTAGGTGCATTAAAATACTTTATTCGAATGGAATTTGCTAGATCCAAATAAGGTATATTTGTGAATCAACATAAATATGTTCTTGATTTACTTAGTGAGATAGGTTTGCTAGGATGTAAACGAGCCGAGACACCCATTGAGCCCAACCTTAAGCTACAGCCTTCTAAAGATGAAGAAGTTCTGAATAGAGAGCAATATCAAAGACTTGTTGGAAGACTGATCTACTTGTCACATACACGTCTAGATACAGCTTTTACATTTAGCATGGTTAGCCAGTTCATGCATTGACCTGGATGAGAACACTTTGATGTAGTTTACAGAATTCTCAGACACCTAAAGGGACCCCTGGAAGAGGTCTACTATTAAAAAACCATAGGCATTTGCAAGTTGAAGCCTATACTGATGTGGATTGGGCTGGGAGTGCTATTGATAGACGGTCAACTTCTGGTTACTGCACCTTTGTTGGAGGTAACCTTGTCACCTGATGCAGTAAAAAACAGAATGTGGTAGCAAGAAACAACGTAGAGGCCGAGTTTAGATCAGTTGCTCATGAAATTTGTGAGGTGTTATGGATTAAGAGACTATTAGAAGAATTAAAGGTCTCTAATCTGTTGCCTATGAAATTATACTGTGACAATAAAACTGCTATTTCGATCGCTTACAATCCAGTGTTTCATGACAGAACAAAGCACGTGGAGGTAGGAGAACACTTCATCAAGGAAACGCTCAAAAACGGATTGATCTATATGCCGTGCATTCCTACTACCGAGCAAGTTGCAGATGTGCTTATAAAGGGACTTCCTACAAGATAGTTCGACAGACTAATTAGCAAGCTGGCTATGGAGGATATCTTCAACTAGTTTGAGGGGGAGTGTTGAAAAAAAAAGATTCGGTAGTAATCCTACTAAATATTATTAGCTGTAAATATAATATTTGGTGGATATTTGATGTAAATAGAATATTGGTCAATGCTGTAAATTAGGAAATTATTAATTAGGTCGGCTAGTTATTGTAAACAGTTTTCTGATTTTATGCTTGTATTCTCTCCCATAAAGGAACCGTATAAACTTATGAATATTGTGAGCTAATAAAGAGAAAATGTTCATTCCATATTTCTTTCCCTTTCAAGTTTATAGATACCCAGCTTAATACCTATAGTTATTGTCCTGATATTATTGATTGTGCATATCAGGTTTCCAAATGTCAATGCTACCTCTGCCATTTTGATTGTCGAATCAGTCGAAAGTCAACGACTAATGAAGGTTTGTATGACTTACTATGTAGAGAGCCAAAATGAAACTCTTATTGAATATTTAGAGTTATATGGAGATACCTCGATAGTCCAGTGGGTTAGTATTTCAAGTAAAGTTTGAAGTGCAAGGCTTTGACTCTCTACATTTACTAATTTAACTTCAAACACTTTTTTTTTTTTTTTTCTTGTAAATAAATGTATATTAGACTTATATAACAAATGGAATAGAAAAACGTCATAATCCAAGGTTTTTGTTTTTTTAGCTAAATGCAAAGGTTCTTCTTGGCCTACTTTGATTCCACAAAATGACAGCTCTAATTGTACTACCTATGGTTGGACAATAATTGCTGTAATTTTTATTTATTTTATTTTATACTCTCTGTTACAATCTTGTAATAGATTGAAAAATCAATCAAATCATTCACATATGATGTAAATTGGTTATCAACAAAATTAAGAAAAATGAGTAAATATTTTTCGTTCCCTAGCAAGTGTCATTTTATAGTTAAGCAATTTCGTAAATTCATACTAAGAACGCTTATATTATGTTTGGAAGTATCAAATTAGCATCTTGAGTATAAAATTAATAGAAATTCAGTTTAAAATTTAATATTAAGTGCAAAAAAATCCTGAATTATGTCCTAGTTAACATAATTTCATGTCATTGAGCATCCTCTACTAACTCATTCATTCTCTCGTTGCAACACTTCTTTATCATTCAAAATTTTGTAATGTAAGATGAGGAGCTGGAAGTCCATTGTGAATACACTAGGACAACACCTTAAGGAGTACTAGGTGTTATAATGAGCCCTTCAAAAGAAGAGAGAGTGAACCATCCTCAAAAGGAGGAGAGGGGTTTAAGCCTGAGTGTGAGAAAAAGGGTATGTGTGTTTTATCATTCGGGAAAAAAAACCTCCAGGGATGGGATTGATGGCTTCGTAAGTAATTTAAAAGTGACATGTATGAGCTTCTTGATGTTTAACGTCCAAAATTAAAGAGATTATATTCGAATTGGATTGGTAAAGTTCATTGATTTTAATACTTGATATCTTAGCTCGATCTCAAGGCTTAGGCTTACTAAGAGGATTCATCAGAGACTTTTTTCAGCTTGAACATTTGTTTCAAGGCTCGTTTGCAAGTCTATCATGAAATCTTTATTACTCGAAATATTTCTATACATTTATTGAATTGCATCAAGCTTCGAATGTTTTTTCAGCCAAATCCTTTTTCTATAATCAATTTATACTGCCCATTCCTTATTACAAAAAACAAAAACAAAAACAGAAAAAACAAAAACAAAGAAAGTGAAAAAGACAAAGGAAAAATAAAGCCATTATTTTGGACCATGGTGAAATTAATAGAGCAAGCATGAGTAGAGTGACCAAACTCCTTGCATTTGGTACAAGAGAGAGGTTTCCATTCATATTCAACCTTTATGGGAATCAAAACAGAATCATTAATCCGAATATCAAACTCTTCAACCAAATCAATCCCTGCTTCAATTTCAACACAAATATGAGCAAAACCAAGTCTAGTTCTGCTCTCTGTCAAAGCGCCTGCATAAAGAGGTTTTCCAACCGCGCTAGCAATGTAACTTAACCCCTTTGCATTCCAAAATTCCAAGGGTACGTTGTGAAACTTGACCCAAATAGGTATCTTCTCCATTTTATCATTCAGAAAATTCATGCCCTTACGCCACTTCTCAAGAACAATATGACAGTCAGCAAAATGCCATGGACCACGCTCTAGAATAGCTTCACTTTCTTGCTCTGTGCTGAAACGGAAAAAGAAGAAGCCCCTCTCGTTATCTAATACCTCAATTAGACCATTTGTATTCCACAATCCATGAGCAATAGTGTTTACAGCTTCGTATGATAGTCTTCTAGGAGTATCAATGAAGTAACCCACAAAACAGTTGCGCCAATCTGCAGAACCCTCCTCTGCAACGTCGGGATCCACAAGGGGCCTAAATCCCCTTCTTTCTGGTTCAAGAAACTCCAGAACCATTTTTGATTTCCCGCCAAAACCGTTGTTTTCAACTACTTTGCATCTTTGATCCCTCACCATGTTATGCACCACTGGATTCTCAGTGATCCCTTCATATTTTGACTGAGATATAATATTACCCTTGAAGCTCTTGCTATGGCGACCGGCCACTCCACTTCGATCTGAATGCTCATTTACATCAGCAAAGGGTTTGCTGCGAGAATGAGACCTCAGCCGAGATTTAACCCTCAATGATTTTGTGTAACCTCTTTTAAATACACCTCCCTCCCTACCTCTTCCATTCGTGGTAGGAAAAGATGCATTCCCAGTCTTTCCTGATTTTGTAGCCATAACAATGTTCTTAACAGCACGCTCCTCACCCTGTTGACCTGAAAACTCATCTGGTTCGATAGCAAGAGCTTCAATGTTCTCAGATTCTGCAACAAGTTGGGTATCTTTTTGACTTTCACCAAATAGAGAATACCCCAAATCTTTAAGAGCTAAATTCTCAACCTTGTGCTGATTATACAATTCACCTGTCTTTAACAACTGACTGTTTCTAGTGGTTATAATAATTTTACTCCCTGGGTAAAACCAATCTCGCGCTTTCTGTATTGCATTATATCGGTCTAATGTGTCAACATCGTCAAAAACAATTAAAACTCTTTTGAACCTAATAGCATCTTTTATCTTAATGATTCCTTCTTCACAACTGCGGATTTTTTGTTTTGTCTTCTTTAAAATATCTGAAAGAAGTCTCTCCTGTAAACCAATCATACCATTGGGTTGTGCTGCAGTTTCTCTAATATTTAAAAGAATGCTGCTACGTTCAAATCTGTCGAAGTTTAGGTTATACACAGTTTTGGCAAGGGTTGTTTTCCCTGTTCCACTCATTCCGAAGATTGTCGTTATGCCAACATTAGTCGATCCATCTCGTAACCACAAATTAATATCTTCTATAGGAGAACTTAGTCCAATTGGGTATGGAGCAATTATCAGGGCTGCTCGATTCAATTTGTTACGAATCTCTTTAATGATTTTCTGGATAAAATTTGACTCCGACCTAAATGTGGCGATGGAAACAGAAAATAGAGCACAGGAAACATGTCATGAGCTGAAATAGAACAAGAAGTTGAATAAAAACTAATAACAATCATGTAGAATGTTGAATTTTTTGACAAGCACAAATCAAATATGATTACATGTACTCTGTTAAAGACATTGGGGAGATTATTCATTGTTATAGTATCTTTCTTTCTTTTCTTTTATTTTTTATTTTTTTTGTATTAAAATTTTATTTACTTATGAAAAGTGACACGATTCCATTCCCAACTATACCATGAATTCTGAAATAGGACAGTAATAAAACCCCAGATTTACATATCAAATGCATATTTGATTGCAAGTCTTTCATGGACTCTAATTTTCAATATATATATTATATATATATATATATATATATATATATATATATATTTTCATTTAAGTTCTAGCTTCTTAAAAATAAGTTATATGTTTTTATCAAACATTTGTTTGAAGTAAATGATAATTATGGTTCATTACTTTCCAAGTTTCTATCTAATTTCAAGCATTTTAATTAAGAAATAGAGTGGAGAGTAAGTAAGCATCCAAGGACATTGAATAATGTTCCAACAGTTATAAATATTGAACCAAATGGTGCTGAGAAAAGAATCTAAAGGAACTTACCCGTCCTTTAAAACCAACCCCGCCAAATATGCAACTTCCTTCAAAGCTTCCTTCCATCTTTTTATCTCGTCCATCCCTTGCACTTTTCTTTCTTCTGTCTCCATATTGAATTGCTCTTGGTGTATTGCAAATGCTTTTGCAAAACTGCCGGACTGCTCTCTGACTTCAGATGGATCCACATAGTAGAAGACGGGCAAAATTATATGGCCAACAGTCCTTTTGCGGTCAAGGATGATCAGAAGTTCATCAAGGCACCAGCTTGAAGACGCATAATCTGCTGAAAAGATGATTACGGAAATATTTGACTCTTGGATTGCCTTTGTAATTTCTGAAACAATATTCTCTCCTCTCTCAAGTTCATCGTCTCTAAATGTTCGTATTCCAGCATGTAGCAAAGCTGTATAGAGGTGATCAGCGAAGCTATTCCGGGTGTCCTTTCCTCTAAAACTCAAAAACACGTGATACGAACACCTGGTTGAGGAGATATCTTGGGCTCCTATACCAGCCATTTGACAAAGTCCAAGAGATCGATGAAGAAGTAAAATATGCAATCTGTATGGCACAATCAGTATTTGTATATATATGATGTCAATAAATAAATAATATGTATTAGAGTAGGCAAAGTCAACTAAATTCTGTGAATGACCAAAGTCCATGCTGAAACTGAAACGGGAGGAAACACATGCATGTAACCAAAAATCTGGACTACGTCCAAACCACGCTATATACAAAGTACTTCAAAAGATTTTACCTTAAGAAACAAATGTTTGTCCAAAATATTTGAGGATATAAATGACGCTAAAATATACAAGTCTTTAACTCAAAGGATAGATATCACATCCTCCTCCTCTCATTGGGAAGGTTGAAGCTTCAAATCTAATTTAGGACAAAGTTCCGAACAATTGGGCTTAGCCCAATTGCAATCTCTTCCAAGGTTGACCCTTATGGGACAAAGAATGGGTGTGTGTATAGTCTACCTATTGAAAAATAATAATTTATATATATATATATTGTATTTTTATTAGCTGTTTTGGATGTGGGCAAGGGGAATGTCCCAAAGTTTTGGACTCGAGTATTGCTTGTTGAGGTTTTGAACCTGGGAGAGTATCTTGAAGTTGAGAATATATACAATGCGCTCGGTGCACCATGCACCGGGCACATCGTGGTCATACGTGGCCATGCGTTTTGTACACACGCCCGTGTATGTACAACACGGACGGTTGTGATGTGCTCGGTGCACGGTGCACCGGGCACATTGTATATATTCTCAACTTTAAGACACTCTCCCAGATTCAAAACCTCGACAAGTAGTACTCGAGTCCAAAACTAAAAATTGCTTATGGAGGTTCATGACCTGGGTGAGTGTCCAAAGGTTTTAGCCCTGACAAGTGGGAGTTGGCTTTTGCCTCTGTGGCGGGGCTTTGACCATTTGACTTGACATGATGGTCCTTACTTGGATTTGTTTTGGAGGGTGCCACATGGTGGTGTGCCATGTTAAGAGAAAGGAAAATGTTTTAAAAGTTGAAGAGTGGTAAAGAATTTCTTGACCCAATGTTTTTGCAAAATATAAGGAAGTGGAACACCCACTTCCTTGCATATTTGCATAAATGACCAACCAAAAATATTCGGTTAAGGAATTCTACTATTCTTTGGCCTACTATTCTTTGTCATTTAATGTCCAAAACTACCATTTGATACTCCGCTGAAATCATTCAATGAACTGTTACAAATTGTAAGAATTGATTTGATCAAGGAAAAACTATTACATGGTCTGGGACTATATCATCGGGCAAATCCCAGTCTTATTTTCTCCTTGTCATGGCACATGAACTCCCTGCTTTCACCACCATTAAATCCCCATGGTTTGAAAATTCCACCTCCTTCCAACTCCTTTTTTTTTTTTGGGCCCCCTCACTTTGTGTATAATATTCCTCATTTATTGTTATTTGTTATCTTACCACCAAAGAATCCCTACAAAGCTTTAAATAATTCAATCTTCAATTATACCTTGCCAATCTAGAATTAGCATTTTACAATTACAATTTTTATTTAAAAATTGATTTATAATCTAATTTTTGTTTTAACTATTTAAAGACACTTAATTTTTTTTGTTAACGATCGGATTTTTTAAGTCATTTTATAATTTAAATTGCTTAATAGTTCGTCCTTTTTAAAGTATAAAAAAGTTTTTTTTTTCCAAATAAAAAGTAATAATTGTTAATTTTTGTGTATTAAAGCTAATGTGAATTCTACAGAACATTTTTGTAATTAATTTTAGATTAAATTAATTATGATTTACATTCATATCGAATATTCATTTATTAACTAAAAAATAAAATAAATTTAACCAGTTAAAAATATTAATAAACAAGAAACATCACAGTAAAAGAGTTATAATCAAAACTTGGTACAAATATTGCTGAATTAATAATATATTTTAGAAATAAAGTAAAATATATATAAAGGGTCCAATTGAAAATGAATTGGATTTATTAGTTTCTGAAAGAGAAAAGTAGAATCATTTTTAATTTTAACTGAAATTTTTTGCATAGATTTTATGTTGATCTCCATAAATTAAAGTATCATGAGTGTGTCCATAGTCATACATCAACGTATGAGTCAACAATAATTCCAAAAGATCGCTTCCTGACAATTAAATCGACAATAATTCCTAAAGATAGCTTCCGGACAATTAAATTCTTACTTCACATTTCAGAGGTTGTGGTGTTCAGCTATATGAAATTGAAGTATTGGAATTGGAATTGAAATTGGTAGAATTGGAGAAAATTTTGGTTCAATTCTATGAGTTATTTTTCTTCAAATTCACCAATTTTCCAAAGTTCCAATTACATGTAGCCGAACATAGCCTTAGGGTCTGTTCGGCTCTTTGGAATTGAGCCATTGGAATTGAATAGATCAATTCCAAATCTATTATTCGGTTCCACTAATTAAGTTTGGAGTTGGAATTCATTTTAGATTCCATAAGGCCAATTACACGATTACAAGTCCAAGTGTCATTGGATAATTGTTTTTTTACTCGGCCGTGGACTAAGCGGCACAACACTTCCATTATTGATAAAAATAACTATATGTAATATATATATATATATATATATATATATATATATATATATGAGTACATTGAGTAGAGAATTAGAACCAAAACAAGAGCAAGAAGTGAGCAGATCTTTCAACTGAGCTAACAATTAGTAAACAACATCATGAGTCAACTCAACAAAACAAGAACCAAAAATGAGATCCAGTAATTGCTAGTCAAATTCTCATATAGATTGAAATGGGTGAGCCAAAGATAGAAGGAAAAATTACCTGCAATTGCCGAAGAAAGATCCCTCCAGTAGTGGATTGTTTACTTCACAGATTGAAATTATTGTGTAAATTGATGAAAAAATACACAAGAGAATCAGAGAGATAATGTGTGACCAAAATAGAAATAAAAATCCAGTCTGAAATGATAATAAGGGCGGAGATGAAAGAACTATTATCGGTGAGTCCAATCTACCAAAAATAAAAATAAAAAAATTTGGTTGATGCGACAGAAGTTTCGTTGCAAGTGGCAAGCAAACTGAAAGGAAGCTTCCTCAATTCAACCTCAAGAAACTTTCAATTCAACCTCAAGAAACTTCAAGAAACTTTCAATTCAACCTCAAGAAACTTCCTAGTCAATATCCACGTGGAATTGCTGGCTTATGGGTGCAAAATCACCTACAGTTTTACAGCAACCAATTTTCTCCTTTTTTAAATAAGTGGCTGTCAAAGCGCTGCATCTTTAAAAATATTGAGTATATAAAAATTTTAAATATTATTTTCAAAATACAGTATAAGTTATTTTAATAGATAATGTGGGTCCGGTTTAATATTATTTAACTTTCAATTTTGCGTTCTAAGCCGTCTTCCTCCTTTTCCTTGGTCTCTAATATTTTATTTTGGGAGTTCCAGTGAAATTCTTTTGATTAAAATCAAATTTGTTCATTTTGTCTGAACAATTGATAGTTCATTCCAAATTCATATTGTTTACGTGATTTTTGAATTCCTAAGATAACAGACTTTTTTCTTCACTTTGTCTAAAAATTGTTAGTTTATTGATTCATAATTTGTTACTCTGGAATTGAAGAAGAAGCTCGGTCTATGTTGGTGTTCTTCTCTCTATCTCTTCGTGTCTGCTCCTAATCCTTCTCCTACTTAGTTACGTACTGCAATTACTATCTTTAGTAGAATTTTGTTGGGATTTTACATATAATATAAGTATGAAATAAAGTATGTACTGCTTAGAATTTTACGTTTAACATAAGTATGAAACAAACTATGTATTGCTTGGGATGTTAAAGTAGATTATAATTTGAACTAGTGTTTCGCCGATTAAAGTCAATGACTATCATCCAGTACGATTATAGTGATTATAATTTGAACTAGTGTTTCTCCGATTAAAGTCAATTACTATCATCCAATAGGATTATGGTGTTTCTCTGATTAGAGTCAATGACTATCATCCAGTAGGATTATGTTGGGATGTTGCGTACAACTTATATTGACTTAAATTACAAACTGTTGGATGTTATGTACAAATAATCCATTATGATTATATTGGGATGCTATGTATAACTTATATTGACTTAAATTACAAATTGTTTGGGATGTTATGCCGTTGTTGACAAACTATTTGGTAGGAAAGGTGGCGATGACACGGCAAAATGATGAGGGCTCGACAAAAGTTATGTGGCAACAAGTTATTCTAATTTAGGGGAGTAGTATGGAAGATGGACAATGAGTTGAATAATGATTAAGAGTATTTGTCAGATAAGCTTGCAAGATAGTAGGATAATATATTTAATTTAGTAGAGTTATATTAGGATTCTTTTAAGTTTTCTACAACTAATGGTAGAAGTTGCATTTGTAAAGGATCCAACAACTCTTAAACAATCGCATTTATAGAACAATTCTTTTTTTTAAATCATGCTTTCTTTAGTTTAATTAATTTCCTTTCTAGTTTTAATTCAGCTTTCTGTTAGTTGTTTAATTTCTAGTGCAATTTCCTTTATTCTTTCTTTTCTGCAACTCAATTTCTTATTCCTAGTAGTTTTTCTGCATTTAATTCGATTTCAGTAATATTATAGCTTTCCATTCTCGTATAAGATTCATTCTAGTTTTATTTATATTGTAATTTGTTTCCCTTTTAAAGTCCTTTTTAATCAAGGCAATTAGAACCCAACTGATAGTTTAATGTTCTCTTTCTCTCACATCCCTTGTTCATTATTTTTCACAAAAGAGACTGAGTTTGACCAGATCTTTATGTTTTGAACCAAGCCCATTGGTTCTGGTATGCTCGCACTTAGCCAATTTGTAAATCAACAGGCATAGCTGATTTAAGGGGTCAACATTTTGCACGCCCGATGGACCCACAGGGGTGAGTGAATTACAAACATGCTTTCGAGGCCAAAGAATTCCAAAAACACCGTCGCAATAGATGGTGACAATTTAGAAGAAAATCAGTCAATTCCTTTTTCTGAGAGTGAATCGGCTATGTAGCCAGATATTCTACTAGCCCAGATTATGGAGATACAGTGAATGGAATAAAAATATGATGCACAGACCTTTCAGATCGAGAGTAACAAAGCTGAGCTCCAAGCACAGATCAGTGAGAACAATTAAAGGATGGATACTATGATGGCGCAAATATCAGTTGTACAAAGCCGTGCTGACCGAGATAGATCGACTGCTCCTGAATCCGTTCCTCAACAGACTACATTGCCATTGGTAACTCTTCCAATGGCACAACCAAACACGTCTGTTGGATCCTCTCAACAAACTAATGTCGGTAGCATTCCGACAAGCATTCGTTCAACCACAGTGGAGGTGTTGTCCCAGCTTATGGTGTCATTGTATCATGCAACAGCAGAATCAGAATCAGTTGCGTCAGCAGACGTTACCTATTATTCCTCATAGGGATCTGAATGACTTGGGGGGCAACCAAAATCGGTGGAGAAACAATCAATACCAGGCTCTACCATTAGTTCCACCTATGGCCATTGGGGGGAGGGGGGGCAAATGATGGCAAATCATCAGAAAGAATGGCCAAAAGTCCATCCTCCATCATTACAACATATGGCTGACCCTCCTGCTCCCAATGGTGGGCTCGACAAGGGTCAATTGATTAATATTATACATACAGAGATGGCTCAGGGACAAACATGTCCTAGGCCCATGTATAGGAAGCCTTATCCTGATTATATTGACCAATACGAATTGCCCCGGGGCTACCGATACCCAGAGTTCACCACTTTTAGTGGTGAGGATGCAACTTCGACGGTGCAACATGTTACACGTTTTACTGCTCAAAGTGAAGAAGCAAGGCCAAATGCATGGCTAAGGATGAGGCTATTCGCCAGCTCTCTTACATGGGCTGCTTTTGATTGGAATATCCATCTTCCTCCGAGTTCTATCTTTACCTGGGACCAACTTGAAGAAGCATTTCATGCACAGTTTTATTGAACAAAAACGAAAGCAACCCTTGCTGATATTTCTAGGTTATCTCAGTTGTCAGGAGAGTCAATAGAAACATTTATAGCTCCTTGATAATTGTGCAGGAAATCAGGTGAATTTTTATCCAGAGAAGAGAAGAGAATGAAAAAAATTCAGTTATTTTAACAAATTGTAATTTGTTTGATCTGCTTGGGTAGATTACATTTTGTTTTTAAGGTTTGTCACGAAATTGCCAAAGGAGGAGATTGTGAGATATATATTTTGTAATTGGCTAATTTCGGTGTCAAAACAAGTCCGATTGAGTTGTATTTTCAAGTTTAAAATTCAAGTTCGAGATCGGTTGTAGAATTGAAGAGTTGTTCGTGTTTAATAGCTTGAAGACTATGAAAAGGTAAGAACAACACTTTAGGAAGTTGAGTTAGAAGGTTAGGACATTTGTATGCATGAGTTGTTTTCAAAACAGCGAAATTTTCTAAGTGTTAACCTTCTGTTCAAGTCTAGCCAACTTAAACCGGTTCCAAGTAACTAAACCGGTTCAAGAATACATACTTCAAAATTTTAAATCACTGGCCAACTTGAACCTAAACCGGTTCAAGAATACATACTTTGAAAAGGTAAGAACAACACTTTAGGAAGTTGAGTTAGAAGGTTAGGACATTTGCATGCATGAGTTGTTTTCAAAACAGCGAAATTTTCTAAGTGTTAACCTTCTGTTCAAGTCTGGCCAACTTAAACTGGTTCCAAGTAGCTAAACCGGTTCAAGAATACATACTTAAAAATTTTAAATCACTGGCCAACTTGAACCTAAACCGGTTCAAGAATACATATTTTGAAATTTTAATTCACTGGCCAACTTGAACCGGTTCAAGGACTCTGAACCGGTTCAAGGTCTTCTGCAGATCTAGTTAACTTTTTTTCCTATTCTGTTTAAACTTCCTATTTGATATAGACTTCTTTCCAAAAGACCTATGCACGAAATTAAATTCTTTTATAAGCATATCTAGGTTTATGAAAGTCAATATAAGCATATTTTCTCATATAGGTGTGATATCCCTCGGATCCGAGACATGGGTTAATTAGGCCCAAGCCCAAACCCGAGGGAATATCAAACAATTAATATATAAACGAACCGTAATGGAATACAATGAATCATAAACTTAAGCTATAATCAAGAGAAACGCTACGCGGAAGTCTTAATACGAAATACCTTAGAAACACTTGAACCTAGAGTGCTTTGATACCAACTATGATACCCCTCAGATCCGAAACATGGGTTGATTAGGCCCAAGCTCAAACCCGAGGGAATATCAAACAATTAGTATATAAACGAACACGGAGTATAAAATGAAATAAGAATAAAATAATAAAACTGAATAATTATAAATATAAAATCCCCAAACCATAAAGTTTAATAAAATCCAATCCTTCCAAAACTTCTAATAGTTTAAATAACTCGGGAATCCATCTCTAGTGGACCCCTAAAAATCCAAACTGAAATGTAAATAACTGAAAGAATATTGAAAGTTAAACCACGGAGAGAAATCATACGTTGTTGAAAGAGTGAGTGATAGTCTCTGCTTAGCACGATCAAGCCTAAGACTGAACTGTCGAATACCTGAAAAAGAGAAGTGGGTCAGGCCCACGAACAAGTTCTATCCTACTACAATCTAAACAGAGACTCCATACGCATGTACATCCTAAACAACTTAACAATAACTATATAGTCCGTACATATATATATCCACACTATAGGACTCCCACTGAACTACGAAGAGGGTCTCAATCTGAATAAAAGGCAACATGCAAAATGCACCTGAGTGGGCATGAGTACCTAAGCCTAACAGGGTATACCTCAACCAACATAGCCAGTTACGCATCCTACTGCATATACGCTCCTGACCGTCGACTCTGAGACTCAAGCTCATATCGCGGTACCATAAACATATATATAAAAGTCCTATCCTATCCATCCATAAGAAATCCAGTAAGTCATGCAGCTTGTGCAGCTTCTTTGACTTAGCATAAATAGCAAGTAATCCAGTTAGTCATTCAGCTTGTTCAGCTTCTTTGACTTCAACATAAGTAGGATTCATTTTATAATCTATTCCCTTATTCCGTATAGGTAGGATTTAGTATTTTAAAACTAATCCATCCTTAGTATGCCACCGTCCCATACCGATGCATACAATCTATCCATTCAGTAGTTGATAATACAGATAACGAAAGTAAATATGAACTAATCCATACATCCAACAATTGATAATTAAAATATTAAATACAAACATCAATTGTTCCATACTAAGCATGATTAATTTTTTGTAATTTAATAGGCTTATTTGATACCACTCCACAAAGTCCAATAATTGATAATACAGATCATACATGTAAACATCAATTAATTCCAAGTAAGCATAATAGAATATATAAATCCACATGCTTATCTTATAACACTGAAACATGATTTAGCTATAAAAGCCATTCATGGAAAATTGTTAAAATAATATTGAACAATTTTAATCCTTTGCATCTAAAAACAGTATAACGATTTTTGTAAGAATTTTATACTGTTCAAGCTATAATACAAGGTGGTTTACTATGCGTTAACAAGGCCCTTGGGAGTTTTAAATAAGCTTAGGACACCTCTAAGAACCTCCAGTATAACTTCTAATTAAACTGGAACATCAAAATCCAAGTACAGAAACAAAAATCCATCGCTGAAATTAAAAACATATTGAAAATCTACAAAGGAGCAGGCTCTAAAAAGATGTAGATTAGACTCCAATTTAAGGTAGAGGAGGCTCCAATTTAATAAAGGAGGCTCCAATTTTAGGTAGAGTAAGCTCCATTCCCTTTGGAGCCGCCTCTACATCATGTGGAGCCGACTCCACTTCAATGGAACCACCTCCATTGAAGGGTGAAGCCGCCTCCACTCTTCCCAACCTCTTTCTTCCCTGACGCCAGTTGTTTTCTGACTTTTTGATTGTCCTTGCAAAGGTTCCTAACCCTTTATTCTAGGCCGGCTGTTTTCTGACTTTTTGATTGTCCTTGCAAAGGTTCCTAACCCTCTATTCTAGGTTCCAGACAGTCCCAACAATTTATTGAATTCATTATGCATCAATTAATATCAATTAAAACATGAATTATGCAAGGAAATTTACAAACAAGCAAACACCAATTCATGTAAAGGCATATTGTTATAATTGAAATTAACAAGCGAACCAGATTAATCTTTAATGTCTATTTACTCCTGGAGTTGTGTAAGGCATGTAAAGAACATGAGTCAAAGAGAGAGAGTTAGGAATAGAACTTGCCTGCGAGATTTTGAATTAAAATCTCTACACCGTCTTCCTAAGTTTTCCGGCGATTCCTACTGTTCTCGACTCCTCTGTTGCCCTTGGTTCCAACCACGAACAACACTCCTTCCGTCTCACCCTGGTCCGACCTTTAATCCATGGCCGAACCACTAACCAGTTCTCTCTGTTTTCTCTCAAGTCCCTCTTTGTTTTCCTCACAATTCTCACTGTTACGTCTCTCTGCTTGTACGTGAGTAAGGTTTTTGATTTCTAAACCCTAAGCCGACGTCTAATGATATATTTATATAGGCTTAAGGAAACCTAATTCTAATCTTTAGAGGAGACTAAGTCGGCTAACCGTGAAAAAGAAAAATAAAACCCTAAAGTTATCCATTATACCGTTTAACCTAAATACACAATATATGAAAAAAACAATAATTCCATGTAAGCATACACGTATTCAATTACAACAAATTAATCATTTTAAAATTAAAACAAATAAAGCAAATATAAAACAAATAATTAGACAATTTACCAATTAACAAATAGCAAAATAGAACAAAAACCAAACAAACACATCAAGATTGCAAAAATTACAATAAAACCCTAAAATAAACTACCGAGACTACCATTTTAAAATTAGGGATATTACATTCTTCCCCCCTAACAAAAGGAATTCCGTCCTCGGAATTCACTCTTACCTTCTTCCAATATTTTAGAAAACTGCGAGCGAATGACATCCTCCCGTTCCCAAGTAGACTCAGCCTCAATGTGATGACTCCATTGAACACGTACTAAAGGGATAACCATATTACAAAGGATTTGATCCTGACGGTCGACAATATGACACGATGGCTCCAAATACGTTGCATCTGGCTGCAACTCAATCTCCCTAACATAGATATGCTGATACCGATCCTCATCTCGCAGAAATTTCCGTAACATGGAAACATGGAACACAATATGTACGCGATCCAAATTATCCGAAAGTGCCAACCGATAAGCTACAGCGCCAATTCGATCCGTAATCATTAATGGACCGATAAACCACGGTGACAACTTCCCTTTCTTCCCAAAGCGCATTACTTATTTCATAGGAGATACCTTAAGTAAAAACAATCTGAAACTCCAAAGCACGAGTGCGACGATCCGCATAACTCTTCTGCCGACTCTGGGCAGTGCGCATGCGATCCCTAATAAGAGCAATCTTCTTAGAGGTATCCTTAATGAACTCAGGATCCAAAAATTTGCTCTCGCTAACCTCCATCCAATAAACAGGCGATCGATACGATCGCCCGTATAATGCCTGAAACGGTGCCATCCCAATAGTTTTCTGGAAACTATTATTATAGGCAAACTCCACAAGTGGCAAATAATCCTCCCAGTAACCTTTAAAATCAAGAACACAAGAACGAAGCATGTCCTCCATGATCTGATTAACCCTCTTGGTCTGTCTAGCTGTCTAAGGATGATAAGCAGTACTAAGATGTAACTCTGTACCCAAAGCCTGCTGAAAACTCTTCCAAAATCCTGACACAAAACTCGAATCCCTGTCCGATATAATAGACAATGGAATGCCATGTAACTTTACAATCTCGATAATGTAAAGTCTCGCCATCTACTCCGAAGTAAAGTTAGTGCGAATAGGCAAGAAATGAGCGGATTTAGTCAATCTATCAACGATGACCCAAATAGAATTGTGATCCTTAAATGAATTTGGCAATCCTTCTACAAAATCCATAGAAATGCTCTCCCATTTCCACTCGAGTATCGATAGTGGCTGTAGAGCTCCTGGCGGCCGCTGATGATCAATCTTAACCATCTGATAAGTACTACACTGAGAAACAAAATAAGCAATGTCCCTCTTCATACCTGCCCATCAAAACTGCCGCTTCATATCCTGATACATCTTGTCCCCTCTTAAATGAATAGAAAACTTAGAGTGATGAGTTTCAATCATCACATCCTTCCTCAAACCATCAACAGAAGGTACTACTAAACATCCCTTGTACCTCGAACCTCCATCAGTCCCAACATAGTATAATGGAACTTCCTCGGAAGCTATCTCTGCAATTCTATCAATGCACTGCTGATCCGTGAGTTGTGCTTTTAACACTTTGTAAATAATAGAAGGTGTAACTACCATACAAGCCATGAAAGCATCCGACAACTCATCCACTGTCTTCAAAGCATTCCACTCAGTGGTGAATAATGCAGAAAGACTAGCATCGGGTCGGCGACTGAGTGCATCTGCCACCACATTTACTTTCCATGGATGGTATTATATTGAGAAATGATAATTCTTCATAAACTTCAACCATCTGCACTGTCTCATATATAGCTCTCGCTGAGTGAACAAATATTGCAGACTCTTGTGATCACTAAATAATCTGAAGGACTCACCTAACAGATAATGCCTCTAAATACATAATGTAAAGACCACAACTGCCAACTCCAAATCATATGTTGGATAATTTAGCCCATGAGGCTTAAGCTTACAAGATCCATAGGAAATCGATCGCTCGTCCTGCATCAAAACACATCCAAGACCTTGCAAAGAAGCATATAAGTAAACAAGATACTCTATCCCGCTCTGTGGAGTAGACAAAACCGGTGCAAAAGTTAACTTGCGTTTTAACTCATCAAAAGTCTTCTGACAGTGTTCATCCCACACAAATCATACACCCTTCTTAGTCAAATGTGTGAGTGGTCCCGCTATCTTGGAAAACCCTTAGATGAACCTACGATAATATTCTGCAAATCCAAGGAAACTCCGAATCTCAGTAGGTGAAGTAGGCTGTCCCCACACAACTACTGCTGAAACCTTGGCTGGATCTACCACTATTCCCCTTTCTGACACCACGTAACCCAGAAACTTCACTTCCCGTTGCCAAAATTCACACTTCTCGAACTTGGCATATAACTGGTGCTCACGAAGCGTCTGCAACACTATACGAAGATGTCTTGCATGATCGTCCTCCGATTTAGAATAAATCAGAATATCATCAATGAAGACAATGACAAACTGATCTAAATAAGCCCTGAAGACCCTGTTCATCAAATCCATGAAGACTACTGGTGTGTTCGTCAATCCAAATGGCATGACATGAAACTCATAAGAACCATATTTCATGAGAAACGCTGTCCTAGGAACATCCTACTCCCTAACCCGGAGTTGATGATATCCAGAACGCAGATCAATCTTAGAGAAGTATGCAGCTCCCTTCAACTGATCAAAAAGATCATCAATCCTGGGCAAAGGGTACTTATTACGAATAATAACCTTGTTCAACTCCTGTAATCTATACACAGGCCAAGTGAACCATTCTTCTTCTTCACAAACAAGACTGGTGCTCCCTAGGGTGAAGTACTCCTACGAATGAAACCCTGGCTGAGTAATTGCTAAATCTGATCCCTCAGTTCTCTCATATCCACTGGTGCCATTCTGTATGGTGCCCTAGCAATAGGCGTAGTGCCTGGAGCTAAGTCAATCACAAAGTCTATATCCCGACTAGGTGGCAACCCTGGAATCTCCTGAAAAACATCCGAAAAGTCCTGTACAATTGATATATGATCTAATGACACAGTAACCTCCTCCTCCGTTTCCTCCTCCACATGAAACAAATAAGTGCTACTGCCCCCATTAATACGTGGCATAGCGACGACATACATATCCTGACTAGGTATGGTGAACACAATAGACCTATCAAAACAATTAACTTGGTATGGTAGTGAGATAACCAATCTATCCTAAGTATCACATCATAAGTGTGCATGTCCAGGACTAATAGATTGGCTAGAAATCTGAGTCTTCCAATATCTAGTGTTACAGGCCCATCACTCTCATGTAATATGGCAATATTGCCTAAAGGTGTAGAAATCCCCTGAGGTCTATCGCATACCCCCATGGTCATCCCAGATAAAGCAATAAAAGACCGAGATACAAAAGAGTGTGTAGCACCTGTATCAAATAAAACACGTTCCAATGAATCATAAGTAGGAAACTTACTTTCAACAGCCTAAGGTGCCTGAACATCCTGTGGCATGGGATTGTACACCCTACCATAATGTAGCTGCTACGATGCCTGTGTTTGAGGTTGTGGCAGTGCTGGTAAAGCTGGATACGCCAGTTCCTGAATCCGTAGAACTTGTGGAGAGGGTAAAGGTACCGGCGCCCTCTACCCCTACTGTACATACTATCCCTATCCCTGTCCTGCTCTAGGACACTGCCTAGAAGTATGACCATATTCTCCACAAGTGTAGCAACGACCCTGGAAAGTGCCAAACTTTCTGCTCCACAATCCATCTTACAAAATGGATTCCCACAAGTTCCTTGTATAAACTCATTGGTAATCGTCCCATCTCAACACAATGCCCCTATAAGCAAAGATTTGGTTGCTTGTCCAAATTATCACTCCACTGAGATAACCTTTTTTTTATTTTTATTTTTTATCGCAACATACACATTCCAATATAGTTTAATAAAATCATTCATGTATACATCACAACAATACTATCATAACACACCATAGAGATAGCCAAAACCACAGTTTACTTTATTAAAAACTTCTTTAAATCATACATTTCCAAAAGAATAATCGTCATATATTCTTTAAAATAATCCTAGTGTAAGAAAATTAAATAGTACTATTGCTTAAATATTACTTCCACTCCTACTAGTAATGAAAATCATATTACTCTTAAAAGAGCATTCATTCTTGAACTCCGGTACCCTCCATCTTGAATGCACTGGTATAACTTCCATCTGGATCTTCTTCGGGGTCTTCCTCTCCACTTGGCTCAGCTTCGAGCACCACCGAAGTTGTGTTGGGTCCACAGTATGGTGGCTAATCTCGCACACCCGAAACCTTCCTTGACTTATACTCCGAAGCCACACCTATTGGAACCAATTCCTTAGTCTCCAATTCTGCCTTCTTGGTTTGCCTTCGCAGAGGAATTGTCGGAGTAATCTTTTTCTTCCTTGGGTCCTTCTTTGCTTTCATCACGGACCACATCCTTCTCCTAGTGCCAAACATTTTGAAATTACAGAATAAGATTGAAATTAGTACGTTTTAAGCGAACCGTAATGGAATACAATGAATCATAAACTTAAGCTATAATCAAGAGAAAACGCTACGCGGAAGTCTTAATACGAAATACCTTAGAAACAGTTGAACCTGGAGTGCTCTGATACCAACTGTGATACCCCTCGGATCTGAGACATGGGTTAATTAGGCTCAAGCCCAAACCCGAGGGAATATCAAACAATTAATATATAAACGAACACGGAGTATAAAATGAAATAAGAATAAAATAATAAAACTGAAAGATTTCTAAATATAAAATCCTCAAACCATAAAGTTTAATAAAATCCAATCCTTCCAAAACTTCTAATAGTTTAAATAACTCGGGAATCCATCTCTAGTGGACCCAAAAAAATCCAAACTGAAATGTAAATAACTGAAAGAACATCGAAAGTTAAACCACGGAGAGAAATCCTACGTTGTTGAAAGAGTGAGTGATAGTCTCTGCTTAGCACGATCAAGCCTAAGACTGGAACTGTCGAATACCTGAAAAAGAGAAGTGGGTCTGGCCCACGAATAAGTTCTATCCTACTACAATCCAAACAGAGACTCCATACGCATGTACATCCTAAACAACTCAAATAACTATGTAGTCTGTACATATATATATCCACACTATAGGACTCCCACTGAACTACGAATAGGGTCTCAACCTGAATAGAAGGCAACATGCAAAACGCACCTGAGTGGGCATGAGTACCTAAGCCTAACAGGATATACCTCAACCAACATAGCCAGCTACGCATCCTACTGCATATACGCTCCTTTACCGTCGACTCTGAGACTCAAGCTCATATCGCGGTACCATAAACATATATATAAAAGTCTTATCCTATCCATCCATAAGAAATCCAGTAAGTCATTTAGCTTGTGCAACTTCTTTGACTTAGCATAAATAGCAAGTAATCCAGTTAGTCATTCAGCTTGTGCAGCTTCTTTGACTTTAATATAAGTAGGATTCATTTTATAATCTATTCCCTTATTCCGTATAGGTAGGATTTAGTATTTTGAAACTAATCTGTCCGTAGTATGCCACCGTCCCATACCGGTGCATACAATTCATCCATCCAGTAGTTGATAATACAGATAACGAAAGTAAATATGAACTAATCCATACATCCAACAATTGATAATTAAAATATTAAATACAAACATCAATTGTTCCATACTAAGCATGATCAAATTTTTGTAATTTAACAGGCTTATTTGATACCACTCCGTAAAGTCTAATAATTGATAATACAGATCATACATGTAAACATCAATTAATTCCAAGTAAGCATAATAGAATATATAAATCCACATACTTATCTTATAACACTGAAACATGATTTAACTATAAAAACCATTCATGGAAAATTGTTAAAATAATATTGAACAATTTTAATCCTCTGCATCTAAAAACAGTATACCGATTTGTGTAAGAATTTTATATTGTTCAAGCTATAATACAAGGTGGTTTACTATGCAATAACAAGGCCCTTGGGAGTTTTAAATAAGCTTAGGACACCTCTGAGAACCTCCAGTATAGCTTCTAATTAAACTGGAACATCAAAATCCAACTACAGAAGTAAAAATCCATCACTGAAATTAAAAACAAATTGAAAATCCCCAAAGGAGCAGGCTCCAAAAAGATGTAGAGCAGGCTCCAATTTAAGGTAGAGGATGCTCCAATTTTAGGTAGATCAGGCTCCACTCCCTTTGGAGCCGGCTCCATTTCAATGGAGCTGCCTCCATTGAAGGGTGAAGCCACCTCCATTGAAGGGTGAAGCTGCCTCCATTCTTCCCAGCCTCCGTCTTCCCCGACGCCGACTGTTTTCTGACTTTCTGATTGTCCTTTAAAAGGTTCTTAACCCTCTGTTCTAGGTTCCAGATAGTCCCAACAATTTATTAAATTCATTATGCATCAATTAACATCAATTAAAACATGAATTATGCAAGGAAATTTACAAACAAGTAAACACCAATTCATGTAAAGGCATATTGTTATAATTGAAATTAACATGCGAACCAGATTAATCTTTAATGTCTATTTACTCCTGGAGTTGTGTTAGGCATGTAAAGAACATGAGTCAAAGAGAGAGAGTTAAGAATAAAACTTGCTTGCGAGATTTTGAATTAAAATCTCTATGCCGTCTTCCTAAGTTTTCCGGCGATTCCTACTGTTCCCAACTCCTCTGTTGCCCTTGGTTCCAACCACGAACAACACTCTTTCCATCTCACCCTAGTCCAACCTTTAATCCACGGCCGAAGCATTAACCAGTTCTCTTTGCTTTCTCTCAAGTCCCTCTCTGTTTTCCTCATAATTCTCACTGTTATGTCTCTCTGCCTGTACGTGAGTAAGGTTTTTGATTTCTAAACCCTAAGCCGACGTCTAAAGATATATTTATATAGGCTTAAGGAAACATAATTCCAATCTTAAGAGGAGACCAAGTCGGCTAACCGTGAAGAAGAAAAATAAAACCCTAAAGTTATCCATTATACCGTTAAACCTAAATACACAATATAAGAAAAAAATAATAATTCCATGTAAGCATACACACATTCAATTACAACAAATTAATCATTTTAAAATTAAAACAAACAAAGGAAATATAAAACAAATAATTAGACAATTTACCAATTAACAAATAGCCAAATAGAACAAAAACCAAATAGAACAAAAACCAAACAAACACATCAAGAATGCAAAAATTATAATAAAACCCTAAAATAAACTACCGAGACTATCCTTTTAAAATTAGGTGTATTACAATAGGTTTGTGTGGCTTTTTGCATTAAAACTTCTGATTTATTTAAAAGCCTTTTTGAGAGATTTTTATTTGGAAAATCAATTTGATTTTTATGATTTTATTTTTGGACATACACATAAACGCAAGAGTGATTTTAGGGTTTTGTTCAATTCTTGGTCGTGTTCAAAGTCTATTGAATATTGCATTTACAACGATCAGAGAAAGCAGATCTATTTCTTCTACATCAATTTTAGATCTTGAAGAAAAGGGATGGAGCGATCACATTTTGAAATGATTAAAGTATTCGTGGAGTATTGTTTGATCTTCCAACAATCCTTCTACGGAGATCAAGAGTAAGCCTGAAGTCAAGAGCTATTGGACAGGGTGTCGCAAAGCCGGAGATTGTCAGCAATTGGATTTTGGTAGAATGATAGGGTATGAGCCTGAGTCAAAGTTCATTGTACTTTGTTTCAAACATAGTAGATCATTTTGCTCTGGACTGCACAGTCCACGAGGTTTTCCCACAACGATTGGTTTATTCTGCCAATTAAGGTTTCCTCGCTAAAACTCCTAGTGTCATCTCTCAAACTTTTTCTGCTTTACTTGCTTTATTTTGCATATGATTGTTTAATTATTTGCTAATTTAAGTAAAGGTAATTGAATAAAAATACACGTGATTAAATCATCTTTAGATAAAAATTTAAACTTTTCACAATTTACTTTGCTGCACAACTCACAATATGTTACATCATCCTTTTTTTTTATTTATTATTATTATCCTCAATGACTTATATATATATATATCATTGTGCCATTTGGTTCTCATATCAAAAATTAATCTTCCTCATACTGGCTGCCAGTAAGAAACGAGGTACTCCATTGTTCATCGTCGGACTGAAGAATGAAGATCACGAAATGTTTAGGAGTAATTTTGTCCAAAAAATTGTTTCAAAAAATTATTAAACGGATATTAGTTAAAAACACCCCTTGGAATAGTTGAGGGCTTTTTTTTTTTTTTTTTTTTTTGCTTAGAATATTCATAAGGGGGGCTTTTTGCAACTGACGAATAGTTAAAGGTGATTTTTTGCAATTCGTCCTTAAAAAAATTTAATATAAGTTTTTAAAGGTGATTTTTTGCAATTCGTCTTTAAAAAAATTTAATATAAGTTTTTTTAATATATTATAAAAATTTAATATGACGACACAAAAGTAGAAAGTTGATAGTTAAAATTTCATAGAGGCAAAATATGAGTGTGTGACTGTATTTGTTGCTAATGAAAAAACAAGATATGGAGAAGAAGTAGACGAGGGCAGAGGAAGGGGGCCGGGGGTGGCCATGGCCCTCCCTAATATTTTGATTTTTTATTTATTTTTTTTTAGTATAGTTAAAAATAAAAATAGTATAGCATGTATGGTGTAAAATCTGTACTTAGCCCCCTAAGAAATTTTTTTTTTTCTTTCTTTAATTAGCATGTAACAAAAGATAGTTTTTATATAATAAAAAAGAAAGTGATTTAATTGACTACTATAGAACCTTGATAAAAAAATGACTCACATAAAAATTTAATGTGGCTATCTTAAAATTTCAACTCAAACATAGTTTTTTCCATAACGTGACTATCTTAAAATCCTTCCAACTCGAGCACAATTCTTTCCATAACCTTATGTTGTCACCAAAACTTAGCAGCCATCTCAGTGATGACGTGGACCAATGACAAAGTAACAAATATTTTCAACATGGCACCATGAGGATTGGCCATATGGAAATTATTTGGAGCAAAAAGAGGCGACCTGTGGAATTATATTTGATATATTGTTTGGCTGCCAAGCTAAATGGAAGGTTGCTGAATTTTAGCAATAAATAGTTGACTATTTCATAGCATATTTGCTAACTTAGATGGAAATATTGGAATCTGGCGGTGGGTCAATAACTGAAGCCCTGCAAACAAGGAAGGAAAGTTGAGTTATGATAAGGGAGCTCCAATTTTGATTTTAGTTTAAGGCAAATAAGGAATATGGGTTTTGACTAATTCAAAGGGAAGGCTGTAATGGAGATGAATCCATATATTATAGTTGGAGAGGAGAAGTTCATTTGAAGAAAGAAACTTAGTCAACATCAAACCCAATTTGAATTACAAAGGAGAGAAAATCAAGGAAGGAGATATTTTAGCAAGAAATTAGGAAAATAAGTCGAGAAGAAATTCTATAAATGGGAAAGTTTGTATTCTTTCCAAATCGTCCAACACCAACCACAAATCAGCATGAATCAACAATTCATCAAATGACTCAACGTCATCTTATCTTCAATTATTTTGTCTAAATGGAAAATTTCATTCGAAGAATATGAGTTCCAATAACTTATCATTCTTTTTGCAATGCTGAATTATGCTATTTACAATTTATTCTTTATTTTTTGCAAACGGATTCAAATGACAAATCTTTGATCAGATTCATGTTACTTTGATTCGGCCTGTTTATTCCATTGCAAACATTATTTTCAGCCTATTTTAATTCAGCTAATTTACTTTCCAGCCCATTTCAATTCAGCCAGTTCGTTTCATTTACTTTACATCGCATTTTTATTTCTTTTGAACACCTTTCTAAAAAGTTCTTGCATCAAGGCATAAAAAGAACCTTGCTGGGAGTTCTTACTATTCTCTCTCCTACACAATTGCCTAAAGTCAGCCATCGAAAAAAGGGATAGGCTGGTGTTCAATTCATAATTTTGAGTGTTTTATACAAATATTTTGGCACGCCCGCAAAAGTCCATCGACAGGCATAAGACTAAAAAACCGCGCGAACATATTTTGGCACACCCAGTGGGACCACTAATGGGTAATAGAAGAAGCAAAAATGTCACGGCTTACTAAAAATTCAAAGGTTGTAGCCACTAAAGAAGATTCGAAAGAAGAACATTAGCCAGCTTAGGTTGGTAGCTCTACCTTAGGCCTTGTGGATGAACTAGCTATACCATCAAAAGTATCAATGGTTTAAATACAGTTGTGCTTTTTGTTAGAGGTGATGGGAAGAATGAGTTCAAGTTAAAACGACCTGCACGAAACAATATCTCAGCTTTCAGCCGCCATTATGAATAGGTCAGCTAAGGCTAGGAGCTCCAACAATCAGGAATCGACCACTCAGCCGATTTCGTCATAGGTTGTTCAACCGGTAGTGGATACTCAGCCATCGCAGCCGTGGCCGCCGATGGTTCTGCTTCAACCAAATATGATGGCTAACAAGCCAGAAGATTGGCCGAATTATTATCAGTCGCCAATGGTATATCAGTCTGGACTCAGGGGGTAGCCGATGGATAATCAGCCAGAAGGCTAGCCGAATTATAATCAGCCGCCAGTGGTAAATCAATTGCAACAAGAATGGCCGAAATATCGGCCTGTTGCTTCCATACCACAACCTTCGACACTCTAGGGGCAGTCGATGGGTAATCAGCCACAAGGCCGGCTGTAATACCCCTACTTTTAAAAGGATAGTCCTGGTATTTTAATTAATTATTTAATTACATTTTTATTGGTTTAATTGTTTACTTGCTTGTTTTATTTGAATTAATTGAATTAATTGTTATTCTTTGATTTATGTGACTTAAATTGAATTAATTGTTATTATTTGATTTAATTGAATTAATTGTTATTATTTGATTTATTTGACTTAAATTGATTAATTGTTTTATTTATTTATTATTCATCTTTAATTGAAGTGTTGTAATTAATTAGGGTTTTGTTTTATTTTTCTTTACGTTGCAGCCGACTTAGTTCTCCGTCTCATATTATACTTAGGCTTAGGTTTAAGGGTGGCCTATAAATATAAGTATTAAGTTTTGTTTAGGGTTCTAGAATTCTTTTCACGACTGTGAAGGCAGAGAGAGAACAGAGGAGGGTTTACAGTAGTTGGATTTCGCCGGAGAATTTAGGAAGACGACGGTCTGAGACCTAAAGGCAAGTTCTATTCCTAACTCTCTCCATTTGGCTCGTGTTCTTTACACGACTAATACAACTCCAGGACTAAATAAAGATTAAGATTAAACTGGATTGCATATCTGAGATACTTAGAGTTGGACGTGTTTACAAGTTGGTTATTGTTTGCTTTAAATTCTTTCTTGTGTAACTCCTGATTTACTTCATGTTTTAATTGATGTCAATTAATAAATAAAGGATTTAATCATTGCTAGAACACCTTGGGAAAACATTAAACTGAATCTGGTTCGCATTAGTGATCACTTGAAATAGTATGTTCATGAATGGGTAGTTGTTCCGGTTTAAATTCTTCTTACATAATTTGTATTTTAATTGATGTTGGTTGATGAATTAAGAGTTTAATTAATTCTGGAACACACTGGACCTAGTATTAGACACCTAGGAGCTTTAGGAATGAAGGACAGATGATCAGAAGGTCAGAAAATAGCCGGCGTCGGAGAAGATGGAGGCTGAGAAGAGTGGAGGCGGCTCCACCCTTCAATAGAGGCGGCTCCATTGAAGTGGAGCCGACTCCATACTTTGTTAGAGGTGGCTCCGAGAGGGTGGAGGCGGCTCCACATGTTTTTGGAGCCGGCTCCTTGTTAAATTTTTATTTTTATTTTGTTTCCAGTAAGTTTTGCCTACAATGGTTGGATTTCTGTGGTTCCAGTTGGGTTTAGGGCTGTATGTGGGAAGTATAAATGATGCTTAGAGACATATTAAAGCTCTAGGAAGCATGTTAATAATCTAATTATTGTCGTCACTTGAACAATATATGGTTTAAACAAATTAGTACACTATTTTGGAGTTGGAAGATTTAAATTGCTTAATCCTTTGTGTTAGCAATTTTTCTGTGAAGGTTTGTATAATTGAAGCTTGTATCGCAACATACTATGATCATGTATTTCAATTATGCTCTTTGGGGATGAGTTGATGTTTGGTGGTATTATGATTTAAATTTATCAATTTACCGGATCATGTGGAGCAGTATGAGCTAAGCATGTTTATGTATATAATTTACTCTGCTTATTGATGCTTACATTATTGTTTTTAGTATCAATTGTTGGATGTATGGATTAGTTGATATTTACTTTCATTATCTGTATTATCAACTACTGGATAGATGGATTGTATGCACCGGTATGGGACAGTGGCATACTAGGGACGGATTAATTTTAAAATGCTAAATCCTACCTATACGGAATAAGGGAATGGATTATAAAATAAATCCTACTTATATTTAAGTCAGATCAGCTGAAACAAAGTTGAATAACTATGGTACCGCGATATGAGCTTGAGTCTCAGAGTCGACAGTTAGGGAGCGTATATGTAATAGGATGCGTAGCTGGCTATGTAGGTTGAGGTATACCCTGTTAGGCTTAGGTAGTCATGCCCACTCAGGTGTGTTTTGCATGTTACCTTTTATTCAGGTTGAGACCCTCTACATAGTCCAACGAGAGTCCTGTAGTGTGGATATATACATATGTATGGACTATATAGCTATTGTTGAGTTGGTTAGGATGTACATGCGTATCGAGTCTCTGCTTGGATTGTAGTAGGATAGAACTTGTTCGTGGGCCTGACCCACTTCTATTTTTCAGGTGTTCGACAGTCCCAGTCGTAGACTCGATCGTGTTGAGCAGAGACTATTACTCACTCTTCCGATGATGTAGGACTTCTCTCCGTGGTTTAACTTTAGATGTTCTTTCAGTTTAATTTTTTTTCGGTTTGGATTTTCGTAATAGGGGTCCAAAGGATGGATTCCCGCGTTATTTAATCGTTGGAGGTTTTGGATTTTAAGTATTTAATTTTAAAGGATTCTATTTTAGATTTCTTCCAGCTATTAATTATTTATTTCATATTCAGTTTTGTAATCTGTATTCATTTAAAATACTTTAATTGTTTGTGTTGCCTAAGCATAGACTCTAGAGGGGGGTGAATAGAGTCTTTGGCAAACAATGGCCAATTTTCAGTTTTGCAAATTCTATTAAACCCTTCTAACAATTATGTATTTATTAAGATATAAACATGAGCAATTAATAGCATAAATGTAAAAGAGATAAGGGAATAGAGATTGCAAACATTCACACGGCGATTTTAGCGAGGTTCAGAAACTCCTACTCCTTGGCTCAAGACCCCTCTGGAGACTTCCCAATCCACTAGTGCACCTCTTTACGGGTGGAGAGTAAACCTTTACATGAAGCAACTTCTTGCTTCACTTTGCTAAGAGACAACCTCTCTTAGTCTTCCTTTGGGTCACACTAATCCTTACAAATTGAAGCTAGCTTGCTTCTTCTTCCTTGGGCCACACAAGCCCTTACAAATGAATATCAAATTTGTTGCATACAAATATATCTCTCAAAGATTGATATGCAAATCAAAACTCACAACTAGAGTATATATGAATAGATTGAAGCTCAATACTCTATGAATGATATGGGATAAGAGAGTATGATATGAATGAAGAACAAAAGCTCTTATGATGCTAGAAGATGTCTTTCAAGTATAGCAACACTTAATCCCGAAGTCCCCAACTCTATTTATAGAGTTCCGATGCAGCTATTAAAAAATATAGCTGTTGTGTATGGAGTTCAAGGTAAAATAGCCGTTTAGATTCAGATCTGTGCAGGTTCGGTCGACCGAAATGAAACACCATTGTGTTTCGGTCGTTCGAAATGGTTTAAGGTTGGTCATCATACATGTTTCGGTTGACCGAAGAATTCTTTCTTCAGTTTTGGTCGACCGAAACTCCTTTCTCTTTTGTTCCAAACCATTCTGTGAGAATCGGCTCGTCCGATTCATTTGGCTCTTTAAATTGGTCATCCGAAACACCTAGAGTGTTCTTTCATTAACTTATTTCGGTAGACCGAAATGAATTGGTCCTTTGTTTCGGTAGGCCAAAATGGAACTACTTGCTTCTGAATTTTGTTCTAAGTTAACAGATGAAATAGTCTGTGTACAGGACATCTGCACATACCTTATTTTCATTGAAAACATTTAAGTAAATGTCTATACTTTAAGTTTACAATGTAAATAAGGAAGTACCCCCCATTTGGATTCAATAAAAAATACTAGAAAATTGAAATCCAACTAAATCAATATGTAGAAATTCAGTTTTAGTACAAATTTGGATTTTCGACAGTTTTGATAAAAATGAATCCTTACGTAGACTAATGTAAACTTGGTCAAAAATTCTGATAAAATCAATTTAGGTTAGTTTAAGTATAAAGAGTTATTACTGGGAAAAATTATTTTGAAATAATCATTATTTCAAAAATTCATTTTTCACACTTAGCCAAAAACACAGTTTTTCATGACGCGCATTTTGGGATCCTAATGTCCGTTACCAACTCATGGTAATGAAGGTTTCTCATACCTTAATTGTTGACCAATATGAATTATATGATTGATGTGCATGGTCTTAGCATTTCTAGCACAAATGATGAGTTCTTTCAAAGCTTATGCAAGCTTGAACTAACTCACTCTTTAGCAAAGACTCCATATGTCAATTGTATATGAATGAAGTGCATAGTCTATTGCTAATGGATATATGTAATACCCCTAGTTTTCAAAAGGATGAAATGGGAATGGGAATTAAATTTTGGTTTTTATTGCATTGTTTTTTTTTATATGATGTATGTGTTTTGTTTTCTTAATTGATAAATGGTGATTTTTTTTTATTATTTGCTTAATTAATTAAGGGTGTATTTATTTTAGTTTAATTGTTTAAATTGAGTTTGTTCTAAGTTAATTGTTCATTGATTATTGATGTTTTATTTAACGTGTATTTGGTAGCTTATATTTGGTAGTTTTTAATTGTAGCTATAAAATTTGTTGATTTATTTTTTCTGTTTTATTTACCTCTTTGAATTAGGGTTTTATGTTTTATGTATTCACGTTGGGTTAAGAAGTTAGGTTTAGCCGACTTTTAAGTCATATTGGAATTAGACGTAGGTTTAAATAAAAGTCTATATATAGAACAATATATGTGTCTGCAAGGGTTTGAGTAAACCCTATTCACATAGTGTTTGGAGAGAGGAAAAATAGAGAGGTTGAGGGGAAAACATGAAGGGAACTGGGAAAGGGCTTTGGATTGAAGCTCATGTCAAGGAGGAAGGTATGGTTACCGTGAGATTGAACTGAGCAATGGGAATTCGTCGGAAACTCCATAAACGGCGTTGTAAGGTTTCAAACCGAAACCTAAAGGTAAGTTTCATTCTATCTCCTTCCTGTAAACTTGTGTTCTGTGCATTCTCTATAGTCTCCAGGAATCTAATTTAATTATTAAAACGGATGTTTATGCGTGATAGAGTCTCCGTACAATTTTAAACCCCTGTTCGCTTTTAAAATTATGAACTGTTGTGTTTTTGGTTTAAATTTTTGTAATATTTTCACAAGAGAATTTGAGGAGTTTCTAGGATTGAATGAACTTGAATTGAACCCTAGGAATGTAAGAAAAAATTCTAGAACGGAGAGTTGAACTTCGCCGGACGCGAAGAAGACAAACGGAGAAAATATAAACTGTTGTGTTCATAGTTTAAGCCTGTGTCAAGTAATTCATAATGGAATTGGAGAAGTTTATAGGAGTATTTGGGCTTAAATTGAACCTTTAAAATCCTTAAGAAACTTAGAACAGACAGTTGGAATTTCCGCCGGAAGCGAAGACGAAGAACAGAGGAAGCAGAGAGTGAAAAACGGAGGCTGGGGAAGTGGAGGCAACTCCACACTTCAATGGAGGCGGCTCCATTGAAGTGGAGCCGGCTCCACAAGATGTTGAGGTGGCTCCAATATGGGTGGAGCCGGCTCAACCTAAAATTGGAGGCGGCTCCAATTTTATAAAGTGCCCAGTACGTGATTTTTTGTGATTTCAGGGCTCTAGTGTGTGTTTAAACTTGGTTGGATGGATTTGAATGATGTAATTAAATAGGATTATACCCAGGAATGATTAATTATACACAGGAATGATTAATTCATGTTAGGAACTTGATCAACATGGGATTTAAAATTAAATTCACGTGCGGTTTACGGCTTGGAAGAAATTAAATTGCTTGTCGTGATGTTTAAGCAAATTTAATGGAGAGGTTTTAAAATGATGTATTTAATTTATTAAAAGATCTAGAATTATTGGTTGAGGTTATGGGAGTGGATGTCATGACTTTTAATTATTAATTAAGCATGCAGTCAAGGAGGGTGGAAGGGTTAATTTCTAGCGTGGTACTAGTAAATTAAACGGACTAAAATAAAAGTTGTTTTTGTGAGGTTATATAAATGAAATATATAATGTATGGGTCCCAGGAATGTTGGTTTCTACTATAGTTATAGACATCATGAAATTTAGATACTAAATTATATGCTGTCAGGAGCAGTGGAAGTTGTAATTGCTAGTCTCGCTTTAGAAAACTAAATGGACTAGCATGGAGGTGGTTTTGGCATTCAAATAAAATGTGTTCAGTTTTTATATCTGAGTATCATTAGATCATGCTTCGGACTTATAGTTGGGGATTAAATAGTCGCCATGAGAATTAAATATTAATTTACATGCCGACAAGGATTGAGGAGGATTTATATGCTAGTCTTCGTTTTAATAATGTAAATGAACTAGTATGGATGTATTGGTTGGGAATTCTAGTATAATGTACAGTTTATAATTCTGTTATTCATTATATTATGTTATGGATGATAATTGCTAAACCGTCATAATTTCTGTTCTGTCAATTATATGGAAATGGATGGCTTAAATTGTTTATCAGTACTTTAACAATTTAAAAGGAGGATCTATGATTATAATCATATACTGGATACATAATAGGATCTTGTCTATATTTCATTGCTATTATGTTTATTTCTGGATATATTTGATGTTCATTTGAATGTGCATCATTTGTAGATCATATGCATGTATGTACCGGTATGGGACGGTGACATACGGAGGGACGGATTAGATCAAAACGCTAATTCCAACCCAATCATACATACGGAATGGATTAACTAAAACAGTTAACTCCTACGTGGATGCATGTCCTGTCAACTAAAACAGTTGAATGACATAATGGATGGTTGCTTTATTTTTCAATCTTAGGAAGGAATTTATATATATATTTATGATATCGTGGTACGAGCTTGAGTCTCCTGATCACGGTTAGAGTACGTATATCTCTTAGGATGGATAACTGGACATAAGTGTTGTTCCCTGGTAGGCCTAGGTACGCATGACCACATTATATGTGATTTGCATGGTATCTCTACTCAGGCTGAGACAGACCTACTGGACTAGCGAACGTCCTATAGTGTGAACTTATATCTATATGGACTACTTTAGTTATTGTTGAGCTATTTAGGATGTATCTGCGTATCGAGTTTATGTACGGATTATAGTAGATTGGAACTTGCATGTGGGCCTGACCCACTCTTATTTTTCAGGTGTTCGTCAGTACCAGGCTTAAAGCTTGATCGTGTGTGTTGATGCAGATACAGACTCTCACTCTTTCGACTACATAGGATTTTCTTTCTTACTTTAGTTTTGGATTTTAATTCTGTAAAGTTTTATCATTTGGGATTATTAGGGGTCCATTAGTTGGATTCCCGAGTTGTACGGAATTAAAGGTTTAAATTTTATTAAACTTTTATTTGGAGGTTTTTTCGTATTTAGATTTCTACTCAGCTTATTATTTATTTTTTTTTATTTCGTTTTGTATTCCTGCTTGTTTACATATTGACAGTTGGTATCCCTCAGATCTGTGCTCAGACTTGATTACCCGTGGCTCTAGAATCGAGGGGTATCACAATATAGGAGCATATGAATAATGATATGATATGCATGGTCCTATAGAGATGAGTTTCAAATGGATTCATAAATACTTTGACATTGAATCCTAAACACTCACCATCCTATCTACCCATTTCTTCACGCTTTGTCCATGATCGTGTAGGCTTTCAGGTAGACTTGTTTTCTTCCTTTCTTTGAGTTGTTTTCTTGCTCATTGTAGTCCAAGCTATCTTTGGATGGACTTTGCATTTGGTTCCTTGCAACTTCATGTTCCTTTTGTCTCATTTCTTTCCATAGATGTGATATTGAGTAATGGAATACTTGGAATGATCTTTCGTACTTCATTGAGGTCATTCTTTGAATGTGAATAATTTATATAACACTCAATGTAAACATTAGTCCTTAAACACCATTAATGGTTTGTTATCATCAAAACCTCTAGATTGTCCTTGGATGGAATCCTTAAGGTCAACAGTTTGATATTCCCTCGGGTTCGGGCTTAGGCCTGATTAACTCGTGTCTCGGATTCGAGGGGTATCATACCGGCCGAATTATTATCAGCCGCCAATGGTATATCAACCGAGACTCGGGGGGCAGCTAATGGCTAACTAGTAAGAAGATTGGCTAAATTATTATCAACCGCCAATGGTATATCAGTCTGGACTCGGGGGGCAACCAATGGATAGTCAGCAAGAAGGCTGGACGAATTATAATCAGCCGCCAATGGTAAATCAATTGCAACAAGAATGGCCGGAATATCAGTTTGTTGCTTCCATACCACAACCTTCGACACGGGGGGCAGCTAATGGCTAATAAGCCACAAAGCTGGCCGAATTATATCTGTTGGCCTAAGGATTTTATCTAAAGGTCAATCTTATGTTTTGATGATTACAAATCATTAATGATGTTTATGTACTAATATTTTCATTGAGTGAAGTATAGTTGATCAATCATTCAATCCTCAATGATGAGCTAGAAGTTCCATTTCAAGCATTCCAAACACTCAAGCAATGGATTCAAGGAAGCATCAAAGTGCAATAAATTAAAGAAGAACTCGGACTTCAAAGATCACACAAAGCATTTCAAAGAAAGAAAGAAAGAAAGTCTTCATCAAGCCTAAACGATCATGGTCAAAGAATGAAGAAAATGGTAGATAGGATGGTGAGAGCTTAGGATTCAATGTCAAAGTCTTTATAAATTCATTTAAAGCTCATATCTATTGGACCATGCATATCATACATCATTTATATGCTCCTACATCATTAGCATTAGACTATGAACTTTAACATATATTTAACATATGAAGTCTTTGCTAAGAATGAGTTAGTTCAAGCTTGCATAAGCTTTGAAAGAACTCACAACTTAAGCTAGAAATGCTAAGACCATGCACATTAATCATAACATTTATTTTGGTCTCTAAAAAGAAAAGGAAAATGCATTGAATTAATTTTTCATCTTTAAAGCCTTTGTTGCCAAAATTTGGTAAAAGACTCTAGGACACAATGCACTTGAAATTTATCATCTTCATATGTCCCTAGACTCTTAGAAACAGGCCTTGAACAAAATTGAATCATTCATCAAAGTCCTAGGTGCTAGAAAGATGGATATCTCAAAGAAGCAATTTCAGCCCAGAAAAATTTCAGACCAGGTTGCACTAAAACTGCTATAACTATTTGTGTAGTTGGAATTTTTATACAAGGCCAGTGGCATTGGAAAGCTGACTTCGAGCCCTTGAGTTTAGACTCAAATTTCACCTAAATTGGATTTAAAATGACTGAGATATGAGCTTCACAAAATACCTGATCCTGCTCTACGAAAATTCTGACTAGGTTGCACTTAAACAGCCATAACTTTTTCTATGGTTGGACTTTTTGAGCAAGGCTAGTGGCTTTAGATAGCTAACTTCAAGACAATAAATTTAGACTCAAATTTCACCTCATTTGGAGTTTTAAAGAAAAGGAAAATGCATTGAATTAATTTTTCATCTTTAAAGCCTTTGTTGCCAAAATTTGGTAAAAGACTCTAGGACATAATGCACTTGAAATTTATCATCTTCATATGTCCCTAGACTCTTAGAAATAGGCCTTGAACAAAATTGAATCATTCATCAAAGTCCTAGGTGCTAGAAAGATGGATATCTCAAAGAAGCAATTTCAGCCCAGAAAAATTTCAGACCAGGTTGCACTAAAACTGCTATAACTATTTGTGTAGTTGGAATTTTTATACAAGGCCAGTGTCATTGGAAAGCTGACTTCGAGCCCTTGAGTTTAGACTCAAATTTCACCTAAATTGGATTTAAAATGACTGAGATATGAGCTTCACAAAATACCCGATCCTGCTCTACGAAAATTCTGACTAGGTTGCACTTAAACAGCCATAACTTTTTCTATGGTTGGACTTTTTGAGCAAGGCTAGTGGCTTTAGATAGCTGACTTCAAGACAATAAATTTAGACTCAAATTTCACCTCATTTGGAGTTTTAAAGAAAAGGAAAATGCATTGAATTAATTTTTCATCTTTAAAGCCTTTGTTGCCAAAATTTGGTAAAAGACTCTAGGACACAATGCACTTGAAATTTATCATCTTCATATGTCCCTAGACTCTTAGAAACAGGCCTTGAACAAAATTGAATCATTCATCAAAGTCCTAGGTGCTAGAAAGATGGATATCTCAAAGAAGCAATTTCAGCCCAGAAAAATTTCAGACCAGGTTGCACTAAAACTGCTATAACTATTTGTGTAGTTGGAATTTTTATACAAGGCCAGTGGAATTGGAAAGCTGACTTCGAGCCCTTGAGTTTAGACTCAAATTTCACCTAAATTGGATTTAAGATGACTGAGATATGAGCTTCACAAAATACCTGATCCTGCTCTACGAAAATTCTGACTAGGTTGCACTTAAACAGCCATAACTTTTTCTATGGTTGGACTTTTTGAGCAAGGCTAGTGGCTTTAGATAGCTGACTTCAAGAAAATAAATTTAGACTTAAATTTCACCTCATTTGGAGTTTTAAAGAAAAGGAAAATGCATTGAATTAATTTTTCATCTTTAAAGCCTTTGTTGCCAAAATTTGGTAAAAGACTCTAGGACACAATGCACTTGAAATTTATCATCTTCATATGTCCCTAGACTCTTAGAAACAGGCCTTGAACAAAATTGAATCATTCATCAAAGTCCTAGGTGCTAGAAAGATGGATATCTCAAAGAAGCAATTTCAGCCCAGAAAAATTTCAGACCAGGTTGCATTAAAACTGCTATAACTATTTGTGTAGTTGGAATTTTTATACAAGGCCAGTGGCATTGGAAAGCTGACTTCGAGCCCTTGAGTTTAGACTCAAATTTCACCTAAATTGGATTTAAAATGACTGAGATATGAGCTTCACAAAATACCTGATCCTGCTCTACGAAAATTCTGACTAGGTTGCACTTAAACAGCCATAACTTTTTCTATGGTTGGACTTTTTGAGCAAGACTAGTGGCTTTAGATAGCTGACTTCAAGACAATAAATTTAGACTCAAATTTCACCTCATTTGGAGTTTTATGGACTGATTTATGTCCATTTGAAGTCATGCACTTTTTTCTGCCTAATCCAATTTAGCAGCAGCCTTCATGAAGCAAGAGCAGCCTCTATAAGAAATAGAGCCAGCTCTGTCAAGGCCAATGGAGCAGGCTCACTGAAAAATTAGAGAAGGCTCAATGAAAAACTAGAGAAGGCTCTACAAAATTAGAGAAGGCTCAGGAAAGTAGAGAAGGCTCTACAAAACTAGAGAAGGCTCCATTTTTCTATTGAGCCGTCTCCATTTTAGAAAAAGAGCCTGCTCCACTTTTTTAGAGAAGGCTCAGGAAGGTAGAGAATGCTCTACAAAACTAGAGAAGGCTCCATTTTTCTATTGAGCCGTCTCCTTTTTAGAAAAAGAGCCTGCTCCACTTTTTTAATAGAGCCGCCTCCATTTAAAATTGAGCCCCCTCCACTTTTGCAAAGAGCCGGCTTCTTTGAGGGTTTGGAATTACAATGGCAATTTTTTCTGCATTTATTTCCTCTAACCACTTCTAACAGCTATATTGAGCTATGAAATTCTATAAATACAGAGGGGTTGTCTGCTGAATTAGTTGACCATTTTTGAGAGACATTATATTGCATCAAAGAGAGCTTTTGGCTCTACCATTATACAGAGCTTTTGTTCTGGTTATACTCACTCATAGAGCCTCTGTTCAGACATCGATCTTTATCTCATATACAAGCTTCCATAGTTGAATCAGAGTGAACTTCAGAGAGCATTTCATGAGCCTATGCTGAACTTTTATTCTAGTATTTCATCAGAGCTTTTGTTCTGCATTTTCCTCATCATCTCTCATACATTTTATACTCAGAGTTTGAGCTTCACTTGATTTCATATATACTCTATTGTGAGGTTTGATTTGTATCAGTTCTTGAGAGGATTTCTTGTACTACAAATCTGCTGTAAGCCTAAAAGGAAGAATTTCTCTTAGCAAAGAAATTGTAAGGGCTGGTGTGGCCTATATAAAACTAAGAGAGGTGGTCTCTTAGCAAGGATACTATAAAGGGTTGGTGTGACCCAAAAGGAAGCCTAGGAGAAGGGTGTTCTCCTAGCAAGAAAGAGAAGCAAGGTCTTGATTCAATTGAAGGTTTGCTCTCCACAATTAAGGAGAAGCTCTAAGGAATTTGGGAAGTCTCAAGAGGGATCTTGAGTCGAGGAGTAGGAGTTTCCGAACCTCGCAAAAATCGCTGTGTTATTGTTTGCAATCTCTTTTCCCTTATCTCTTTTACAATTGTGCTAAATTGATTACTTTCATATCTTGTTTATTGCATAATTGGTTATACTGTTGATTAGAAATTGTATTTCTATTATTTGTGAAAATTGGCCATTGACTCTATTCACCCCCCCTCTAGAGTCAATTCTTGGGTAACAATATCAGCCGCCAATAGTATATCAGTACGGACTAGGGGGTAGCCGATGGATAATCAGCCAGAAGACTGGCCGAATTATAATCAGCCGCCAGTGGTAAATCAATCGCAATAAGAATTGCCAAAATATCAGCATGTTGCTTCCATACCACAACCTTCGATATTCGGGGGGCAGCCGATGGCTAATCAGCCACAAGGCTGGCCGAATTATAATCAGCCACTAGCGAAAAATCAGCCGCCAGTGGTATATCAGCCAAAACCTTTGGTACTTGGGGGGCAGTCGATGGCTAATCAGTCACAAATGGTAAATAAGCCGCTAGTGGTAAATCAGGATCAACCAGTCATTGATCAGCCTAATCAGCCAACGACGGTCGATAAGGTTCAGGTAGCTAATATTATTAAGCAAGAATATGATAATGGCCTTAGGCAAATAGGCCGACCAATGTACAAAAAGCCAAAATCAGCCACATCCAGCACTTAAACATTTACCATATCGGCCAAAAAGGGAGCGAATGATGAAGTCATGGGAGTCGACAATGATCTTTTCATAGCAGGTAGTAATGTGATCTGCCAGGCTCCCAAAGGGAAGGTTAATGAAGGGAATCAGCTTAAGGTTGCCGAGAGTACACCATCAGCCATTCCAAACGTCAAGGCTCTCATATAACACGATTGCTGCCCTGATTAGAAAGGTATTAACCGAGGTAAAAGAATTTCAGGATCAAATCGGCCAGATTACCAAAATGTTTGGCCGAGGGTGGTATCTAATCCTTAGCCAGAACCATCATTGGCTGAAAGAATTCTTTTAGCTCTTGGACCTCAACCGAATTTCAAGAAAAGAAAGCAGGGATGGAAACTAAAAAAAGTTAAGTTGAAGAGAAATCTGTGGAAGAAAATAAATCGGCCATTTAATGGAAAATTTTACATGGCCGATGCAGTGCTACATGAGGAGAACCTTATTTTGTTCAAAAGAACAAATAAAATGGGGCAACCAATATCGGCCACAATGAAAAGAAGTTTAGCTGATGGGTTAATTAGAAAGGTATTTTGGCCGAGGATAATGCTTCATCGGCCAGCTGTTGAAGTGCCAATTAAAGAATCAAGAAAGAGTTAGGCCATCATGGCCGCTGACATTCTGAAAGCTTACCCAAAAAATAAAAAATCGATCACAAAAGAAATGCTATTCTTGGTATTTTCGGCTAATATAGCTGAAGTTATTAAAGAAAATGACTATTCAAAAACTTGGGATGGCGTACTTTCAGAAGTTCCATGGGAGTATAAAAATTCAAGAGGATCAGCCATCAAAAAAGCTCCATGCTAGTAGAATGTTGTTCTTCAAATAGAGAAGCCAGTTAGATCGGCCCAAATGACATTACATATCAACTTTATCCTGGCCGATCACGATCATACCTTACTAGTAGAATTGGGAAACTTCAGTGGTATGGTAAGGTCTATCATGGGTTTATAAATGGCTAATATTTTACGGGGTATCAGCCAGCTTTGTGGGAATAATAGAAAAACCAGGATCGGTGAGTCATGGTTGATGCAAAATAAAGACCAACTTAGAAGTGGTCCGGAAGAAATAAAGTCTATAAGCTCCCTGGCTGCTAGTTTCTTCCATGTTATAAAAATTCCAAAAAGTCTTATCGGCCTGAGTGGCCGATAAGACATTTGAAATTTGGGGAGCATTTGTTGGTACCAAAACTTGGCAGCCATCTCAGCAATGACGTGGACCAATGACAAAGTGACAAATATTTTCAACATGGCACCATGAAGATTGGCCATATGGAAATTATTGGAGGAAAAAGAAGTGACCTGTGGAATTATATTTGATATATTGTTTGCCTGCCAAGTTAAATGGAAGGTTGCTGAATTTTAGCAACAAATAGTTGACTACTTTATAGCATATTTGCTAACTTAGAAGGAAATATTGGAATTTGGCAGTGGGTCAATAACTAAAGCCCTGCAAATAAGGAAGGAAAGTTAAGTTATGATAAGGAAGCTCCAATTTTTATTTAGTTTTAGGCAAATAAGGAATATGGGTTTTGATTAATTCAAAGGGAAGGGCGTAATGGAGATGAATCCATATATTATAGCTGGAGAGGGGAAGTTCATTTGAAGAAAGAGATTTAGTCAACATCAAACCCAATTTGAATTACAAAGGAGAGAAAATCAAGGAAGGAGATATTTTAGCCAGAAATTAGGAAAATAAGTTGAGAAGAAATTCTATAAATAGGAAAGTTTGTATTCTTTCCAAATCGTCCAGCACCAATCACAAATCAGCATCAATAAAAAATTCATCAAATGACTCAACGTCATCTTATCTTCAATTATTTTGTCTAAATAGCAAATTTCATTCGAAGAATATGAGTTCTAATAACTTATCATTCTTTTTGCAATTCTTAATTATGTTATTTACAATTTATTCTTTATTTTATGCTACCGGATTCAAATGAAAAATCTTTGATCAGATTCATGTCACTTTAATTCGGCCTATTCATTCCATTGCAAACATTACTTTTCAGTCTATTTTAATTCGGCCAATTTACTTTCCAGTCCATTTCAATTCAGCTAGTTCATTTCATTTACTTTACATCGTATTTTTATTTCTTTTTAACACCTTTATAAAAAGTCCTTGCATCAAAGCATAAAAAGAATCTTGCTGGTGAAGTCAACCATCGGAAAAAGGGATAGGCTGGTGTTCAATTCATAATTTTGAGTGTTTTATACAAATACTCTGGCACGCTCGCAAGAGTCCATCGACCGGCGTAAGACCAAAAAACAGCGCGAACACCTTATTATCCTAAAATTCCATCTCATACATGATTCTTTCCATCACTTATTTTATTTTATTTTATTTCATTTTTTTTTATTGGAATGCCTTTATAAGATTTCTATAAGAAATTAATTTTTACAATATCTAGAATAAAAAATTCATTTGAAGTTTTGAATATAAACAAAAATTGATGATTGAAGAATCTAAATTCTTATTTTATTAATTTGTTTGTGTTTTTTTTTTTATCATAATTATTGTTAAGTTATTTTTGTTTTTGTTTTTTCTTTTCGGTAAATAAAGAGAGTTATTTTTGTTAATTTATTTTTGGAGAGTTTTTGTTTTGAAAGGCATTTTATATTTTGGTTTTAAATTACCTATTTTCACACTGTCATTTAATGCTTTTTATCCACACTTTTGACCTTTTTGTTTTGTTCCCCACTTGAATTTGTTTGCCTTTTTTCTTTAGAGAAAGAGAGTATAGAGAGACAAGTTTCACACATAAAGAAAGATTATATCCTTACAATTCGTTATTTCAATGTAACTTCCTTAAAAAAAAAATAAAAAATCCCTTATTTCATTGCACACATATCCCTTATTTCATTGCACACATGTATTGATTTGACCTAAGGAATTACTTCTTTCTTATCGATGTAGATGAATTTTATGCATATTGCAATACAGGTTAATCTCAAAGTTTTTTTTGTTCCTCTCTTTATATAAATTTTTTATGTATGTAAGTATTTTGTGTGGGTGTATGTCTGTTTTTTTTTTTTTTTTTTTTTTTTAGCTTTCTTAAATTTGGATTAGATTAGACTAATTAGTTATGATTTTCTTAATCTCTATAAAAGTTGAATTTCTTAAACTTTTACTTGGTATATTGTTGTATTAATTTTTAGTCTATAAAAATATATAACATTCTTTCCAGATTCAATACATGCATTTTTCAATATTAATACTTTAGTATAGTCTTGTTTTGAATCTCAAATAAGTTTTTAAAAAAGTAAAAATGTTTATTTATCACTTTTTTTTTTATTTGCAAATATTCTTTTATTTAAGTTAGTAAAAATTGATTTATTGTTGTTTTTATTTTATTTATTTATTTATTTTATTGATATATTGTGTAATGATTATTAATTTGTGCAAGTATTACATGAATTTCTAATTTTTTTTTTTATAAATTAAGATCAAATTGTTTAATTGAATTTTTTTAAAAGTTTGGCATAAATCTTATTTTCTTTTGTTCAGAAAGTTTGATAAAAATTTTTCTTTAAATAACTAGTTTTTTAATTTAAATAAATTGGCAAAAGTTTATATAGATATAGTTTTGTATGAATATAATAAATAGTAATATATTTTTGCCTGCGCAATAATTTTTTTATTTTTTATCCCAAAAATTATAGCTAGATAATGTTGCTTATAATTTTGGTCCCCCAACCTCAAGATCCTGGCTCCGCCATTAGCAATACATTCTCTTAGAGCCCTTCATGTCCTGCATTACCCACGGCTATTAGCGACACTACCACATAGAATAGACGTGCCGCTGAACTTTCGCTTAGAAGCCATTCTGCAACCCATAGTAGCAACAATCCCTACAAAAAAGGTGATAGCTAATTAAATGAAGATGTCGTCTAAATTAATTTCTTGTTGTGAAGCTTAATTAGATGCAGGACAATTTGAGTCCTAGTATTGATGATGGATTCTGCGCAACCCGGATCTGATCTGACTACCTGAATAAAGAGAAGAAAAAATGATCCTACAAACACTGGTGTGTTACCGGTGGAGTAGGCTCCGACGAACAAGTCAGTGTGAGAAGTAATCTCTCTGAAGAAATCAATAAATTGAATTAGGATTTATTGCGTACCTCTAAACATCGATTAGCCCCCTCTATTTATAGGGCTTAGGTCAGGATGTTACGTAAAGTTCCCGTCATCTTAATCCTTATCGTAATCTGTAGGCCTAATCCCTATCGTATTTTGTAATCCTTATTCGTAATCTGTAATCCTTATCTTAACCTGTAGAGCCTATCTCAATCTTATGAGATAGCGCGTTACTTTAACGATCTTCTCCTACCCACGGGTATTTAAATTATACATCCATCACCTAGTAAGCTAAGTTTTGTTACATACTCAATTTTCGGCAAATGTAATTGTGTTTTGGTCAAAAAAATTCAAGGCCAATCATATATGTTGTTTTCTTTTTGTGATCCCAGACTTACCCATTTTTCGAGTCTTGGTGAGTTGAAATTCATGTTAGAAATGCATTAAATGCACTCTGCCTTCAACCGATTGAAAGTGGTTCATTAGTCGACCGAAAGGTTCTGATTTGACCTGTAACGGCTAGAAATCCACTCTAACTACATTGTGTATATATATATATTTATATGGGCGTAAATCATCTGTTGTGCGATTTTCATGTTGTTTCTTACAGTTAGCGATAAGTGGCCTTGGTTTGACCACGTTTTACTCCACTTAATAGACACTAAGACTGTGTTTGGCAATTACACCACTGTTTATAAGTAACATCACAGAAGTCTAAAAGTAATATCACATAGTCTATAAAGTAACATCACCACCATTTATAAGTATCTTCACTCTCAAAACGTGGTGATGTTACTTTTTAGATTATGTGATATTTCTTTTATAAACTTCTGTGATGTTACTTATAAATGGTGGTGAAATGTAAAAATATATATACATCTAAATATGTAACACCCAATTCAGCAAATTCAAGTTTTGGCCTAAATTTTAAACATCCAATTGAAAAAATCGATCTAATTGTGCAATTTTAACACTGGACATTATTTTGAGC
Source organism: Cornus florida (assembly GCF_030987335.1). Taxonomy (NCBI): domain Eukaryota; kingdom Viridiplantae; phylum Streptophyta; class Magnoliopsida; order Cornales; family Cornaceae; genus Cornus; species Cornus florida. The sequence goes on along the minus strand of NW_026775573.1, from coordinate 71,848,935 downwards.
ACTCAACTAAGAAAATTCAAATAAAATTAAGAAATCAACCAGGGTTAGAATAATTTTTAGCATTTCCACAAATAAATTAATCAAATAAAGCATATATTCAACAAATTATGAAATTACTTGTAGTGCTTGCATTTTAAAAAAAAAATAATTTTTTTTAGAGACATTAACTACAATAATTCAATAAAGGAGTACCACTTGTTTTAATAGAAAGAATTAATGACAATATACAATTCCCAGATTCTGAAATTTATAAATGGTGATGATGTTACTTTTTAGACTATTTTTACATTTCACCACCATTTATAAGGAACTTCACAGAAGTCTAAAAGTAATATCACATAGTCTAAAAAGTAACATTACCATGTTTTGAAAGTGAAGATACTTATAAATGGTGGTGATGTTACTTTTTAGACTATGTGATATTACTTTTAGACTTCTATGATATTACTTATAAATAGTGGTGCAATTGTTAAACACAGTCTTAGTGTCTATTAAGTGGAGTAAAACGTGGCCAAACCAAGGCCACTTACCGTTCACTGTAGGAAACAGTATGGGAATCGCACAACAGATGATTTGCGTCCATATTTATGTATACGAGCTAGCATTTGAGTATTCATTACTATTTTTTATTCATTTATTATTCTAGTTGAGTTTTAATTTGTAAATCAGTATTTGAGATATATCCTTATATCAAATATTTTTATATTTACTTTTAAGAATTCGTGTGACTCAAAAGAAGCTTAAGAAAAAGAGTTTATCTTCATAAAGAAAGGAGAAGCGAGTTAGCTTCAAATTGTAAAGGTTTGCACTCCACCACAAAGGAGAAGCCTTAGTGAATTCGGAAAAGGCCCGAGTAGTATGAGTTTTCGAATCTTACTAAATCAGCTTGTCATAATTTTCAATTTCTTTTCTCTCATCTCCTTTATAATTATGTATTTATTACTTATTTCATTATCTAATTTATGACACAATTAGATAAGTTTTTATTTATTTATTTTTTATCAAATTGCATATATCTATAAATCGAAAATTAGTCATTTCTGTCATAGACACTATTCACCTGGTAGAGTCAATACTTGAGTAACAATATTTATATATATATATAATATCCTATATATATTTCAAATTATGGCTATGTTGATCTCATTAGTGGTCCCATTTATTATTATATTAATATCTTCAATTATTTTAGTTGGGAAAATTTAAGGTTTATTCACATTATGGTCTTTATAGTAATTATGCTAGTGATAGATGATGTGCATTCTAATGCAAGTAAAAGAATAAGAAAATGCAGAAAGTAAGTGTGACACATGATGTTTCTATATGTCAAAATTAGTGTCACAACCCCAAATCTCAACTTGTATTGTGCCCAAATTCAACCCCAACTAAAAAAAATTAAAAATAGGTTGAGCTTGGTTGAAGGATACGTAAAGTGTTGAACTTTTTATATTGTTGGTTAAGTCCGGAGCCACGTTGTGACCAGCGGGGTAATTGACCCTACCAAAAAAAATTTTATTTATATTTTTTACACATAAATTTGAATAATTCTAAAAGTGCTCACACTGAATTTTTAAAATGTTCAATGTTATCAAAATCAATTTCAAATTTTAATTTAGTCATAGTGATTTTTTTTTTTAAAATTTATTTACAGTTGTGTTTTGGTTAAATAACATTTCACAATAATAAAGTTTCAATCCATCACAAGCACTGGTGTTCAGCAGCAATCGCCTCACTAGTACTTCTTTCTTAGAGCAACTCCAATGCTCTTTCATATTGGGCTGCTAAACTCAAAATATGAGAGGGGGTGAAAAAAGGGCTCTCCAATGGGCTCTCATTTGGGCTCTCAAATTTTGACATTATCAAATTTCCTCTCAAATGTAACAGCTGCCAATTTTTTTTGGCAAGCCTCTTATTCCTCTAGACGACGTAGTTTAATCTCTCTCTCCCTTAATCCTATCAACCTTTTCTCTATACGTTTCGTTGCATTCTATCTGTCCCTTTGAGTTGCCCTGTCGTCTCTCTCTCCCTCTCGTCTGCAACAATCGGCAATTATCGACGGCGACCGACACTTAAACGATCGGTAAATTCTCTCTTCTCGGATCTGTATGTTCTCTTTTCCTCTCATCGTCATATGTGTGTGTGTGTGTGTGTGTGTATATATATATATATATATATCTTCTTAGATCGTTAATTTTGTTGCCAATTTTGTCTCTACAATTAAATGGAGGAATTGGGTCTATATTATGTGATCTTTTAATTTCAGGACAACAAGTTTAGGTATTCTTTTGTCCTCTTCTTCTATTCATGTTGCCTCATATATGAATATATATTAATTTCTTCTTCTTCTTAAATTTTTTTTTTTTTTTGGGATTATTTTTATATCAAATAAGATTTATCAGAGACTTTTATGAACACGGGTCTTACCATTATATCGTCTTTAAAACTCAATTTGTTGATTTCCCTTTTTTTTTTTTTTTTTTTTTTTTTTTTTTTTGTTTTAAATTGATTGTTGAGTTCAATCCTCTGATTGGTCTGGATTAGTAGTTCTCTTAAACTTCTCTAACTTTTTTTTTAAATTTAATTTTATCTATGTTTAAAACTTAAGTCAATATTTCCTCCATTCAGTGTAAATGTCGCAAGGAAAAGGGTTTGCAGATAAAAATGAAACTTTCTGAATTCTGATGAAAGTTTCCAATTAGGTCTCCACGGTTCCACCGTCTCCTTTAAAGGCTTCAATTCAATCAAGGGGATTGTTTTACTAGTTCCAAAACATGTTTTATGTATTTTTCTTGTTTCAATCTCTGGAATCTACTTGGTTGAAATCACACAAATTTTTAAAGTTTCAACTATGTCTTCGTTTCTTCTGTTTCTCCTTTTCAGCAATCAAAATTATCAAATGGAGCATTAATTTAATCCCAAGACATTAGAATTTTCTGAATTTCTGATTCATCAAATGATTGCTGGGCTACTTTTTTCTTTCTTTTTTTTTTCTATATTCTGGAGCATAAATGGAACATTAAGTGTCTCCTTGTTTGATTGTGTATGTTGCTATATCATCTTCATCTAAAAAGGCCACTGCAGAGTGTAACACATATTATTCAACAAATAGTGCAAATATGACCTTATATTTTGCTTATCCAAAATACAAATATTACACACATTAACACTAAGGTAGGACAAATTAACTAAACAAACCTTAGACTTTGAATGCAATATGTAAGTTGTGCCTACTAGTACTGCTACCATCCTTCTTTACAAAAGATTTTGATTTTGAAACTAAATATTTTCAGTCAATTATTGGATTGACGAATTTCAGGTTCTTTAATGGAGTCTTTTTATATATATATAAAGTACTTTGAAGTATCTGATGTATGGATAATTGTTAGTTCAATCTATTTAGAAAAAGGCACTAGTGGCACTACTTTGGTAATACCCTTTGTTTATCTTGAAATTTTTTTTGTAAACTCTACTGCTACTTTTATATGCATTTAACTGCTCTCCCCTAATCTCCCTCCAGCTCCGAATTTTTTTTAATAATAATATAATCAAGTATAATATATATATATAAATATAAATTCCCGAAAAAAAAAAATTTAAAATATACATATCATTTTTTTTTTTGACTAGATATTTTTGATTTTTGCTTCTTTTTAATTAGGTCTAATTTTAGTTTTCTTCTAATGTCTACAACTTGATTTAGAATGTGCCTAATATTAATATTACTGATACAAATATGAATGGTGGGAATGGTAGTTGAAAAAGAATGGTGGTTGTGTTAAAAAATAGTATTTTGCATGAAATGCACCATTGGAGCAGAATGGCTAAAATGTAGTATTTTGACACTGTAGCACCTGTCAAAATATATATTTGGCATGCGAAAATAGCTTTTAGCATTGGAGATGGTCTTATCTAACCAGGAATGATTTACATGGCCAAGAATAATATAAAAAGTAAAAACCCTACAACTATTATATTAAAATTGGAAAAAAAAAAAAAGCTATTATATTAAAACTAGAAAAGATATATGTTGACTACTTGTACCCATAAAAAAAATTAAAAAAAATCCTTACAATGATATACAGAGCATTGGAGATGGCGACCATTCGAAAGCGTTCTGTGTAGGCATCAGATACGTGAGCAAGAACAATCACCATAAGAAAGAAACAATGTTTATGTTAAGAAGCAAATTTTTAGAAACAAAAACATAAAAACATATTTGGTAAAAAGTGTTGCAATTTTGAAATTTTAAATTAAAAATGTTATTTTTGATTTTTTTTTTTTTTTTTTAAACATAGCTTTGCTACAGTGCAAAAGTAAACAAAAACATCATTTTGATGCTTTTGATTTTGATCTCAATTTTAAAAGCGCTTCGGTACTATTTAAAAGTATAACAAATATTACTAAACATGCTTTGTATTTTTGCTTCGCTAAATAAAAGCACTAGCCAAATAAGTCATTAGAGGAAAAATTTTGAAAGCGTCAACATGTCACTTTCGTTTATGGTGTTCTATTTCTTATCTAATTAAAACCAAAAGATATCACTTTTTTCCCTTCTCTCTCAATGATGCTCCGGCTTCCCCGTCCTTTCCCTTCCTCTCATTGTAGAGGTCACTGCGCCTTTCCCAGTCGCAGATTCTCTATTTATCAGAGTGGGTTTTCATGGAAATCCAAAGTCCCTCGTTTCTGTGAGTGGTTCGCTTGGGGGGCTTCCTCTCTCCGGCAGTTTCCTGGTTTGCGTGTTTTGGCCGGTGGCCAAACGCTTGGCTCTTCTGAGTCGGGTTTCCCCTTTGACCCGGGTATTATCATTGTTATATCTTTTTTAGTTCTATTTCTTTCTTTGCGCTGTGATGGTCTTTATCTCGTCTTGCTGTTGGTTTGGGTTTCCTTGCTTCAAGCAGTGGTTTGAGCTGCAGATCCCTCGGTAGTTTTGGTCATTGTGGCTTTGAGGCACTCCCGCCATCATCACGTCGGCACTGGGCTTTTCGGCCTTGATGAGGAAGATGTCCATTTGCTTTGGAGTTTTATATTGTCTTTTCTGGTTGTTCATGGCTTTGCTACTATCATCTTTTATTGGATTTCTTTTGGCCATGGCCTCCCTTCTTAAATCCCTTTGCGGGATATCTATCAATCGTTGTCATATTGGTCAATCGAGCTGCTGTATCGACCTCCTGATGGCCTCCGTTTCTAGTGTTTTCCGATGCCAGTGGCTTCCTGTTGCGTACGGATGATGTCGTTCCTTTGGTGTTTGGTTCACGCGTGCGCTGAGGTGGGTCCATTTGTCAGTGTTGTGTGTGGTGATCTTGTGGGTGTTCATTGTGCTGCGACGTGTCATACTGTGGGCTTTAATTATCCTGATGGTGCATGGAAGGGTGCCTTTCCATCTATTTGTGTTGCACTGCGTTTGTCACATCAGCCTCCTGGGATGCATAATCTTTGTGTTGCCTTGTGTTTTCCACATCATCTTTATGTTCATGGATCCCGTGGGTCTTTTGATGTTGGGTTGTTTAGTTTGTCTGTTCTGGTTGTAGTTTATGTTTTGTTGATCTGTTTTATATAGATGTCGTAGGGCGTTGCTTTTGCCAAGAAAAAAAAAATAAAAAATAAAAAAAATCATTAGAGTGTACGTAAAACTCAACCAAGTGTACGTGAAACTCAACCAGAGTGAGATTTAAACGCGAATAACAGAAATTACACCCCCCCCCCCCCCCCCCCCACGTGAAACTCAACCAGAGTGAGCCCCCCCCCCCCCCAAAACACACACACACACACACACACACACAATTCACTCAATCGGCTCCAATAAAGCAGACTTGTTAAGGGTGCTTACTCAGAGGCCCCACGTTAACGCCATTATAGCATTCATTTAAAAATGATGTGAAACTATCACACTCTGTATTTTATTTTCTGATGTGATCATTCCACATTCTCCTTAATTTTAAATATTAAAATCCCATCAGCATAAATGTACTATGGAAGCATCAGAAGCGAATAATTAAGTTAAAAGAGAAACACATCTAGCTTTCTATATTATTCGTATTGATATAACGAATATATAAAGGATGAAATGTTTGTAGATAATTCACTTTTGGTTCTGGTTTGGTCTTTTTTTTTTTTTTTTTTAAAGTGAATTATCTTTTGTAATGTTAAACGACTTATTTATTTAAAGTGATTTGTAATTGATAAACAAAATACATAGTAAAATGAAAAACAAAATACATACACATACAAAGAAATAAAAAGACTACATTTTATTACAACCAGTGTTTGTTTGAATAAGACTGCACTTTTGGTTCGGTCTGTTTGAATGTAAAAAATTTTTCTTTTCAACAATTTATTTTATACGTCCTATTGAATGAACTCGACCACAATTTTGACCAACAAATTTGCGAAACACTGAAAAAATAATATATATATATATATATATATATATATATATATATATATTACTTAAAATATTTCAAAAAAATATTTTACACAGAAACCAACGCAACTTAAAACACATTATAACCATCAGTTAGACACAAAAGTGGTGTAGTCGTAATATGGAACACCCTATTTCAAAAATTATATTATATATATATATCTATCTACATACAGAGGGTTAAAAAGTCACGAGGGAAGAACCAGTCCATGCATGATGCAGCCCATTCCCACAAGGAAAATGTCCTGTAGAGTGACATTATATACAATTAATATACTTTCAAAACTAACCTTTCACCAATAGTGGACGAGGTTGGACCATTTCAAGTCGTGTTTGGTGGTGGCATTATACACAATTATACATATAACATGCTTTCAAATTACCCTTTCACTAACATAACTTTTCCAAACTTTTATTTACTTTATTTTTAACTGGATCACTCGATGGACACTTGAATTTCAATCAATAAATCGCTTTTTATTCTTGGATTCAACTGGATCACTAGAAACCAAAGGTGGAGCCAAAAATTCAATTCAAGAGGACAAAAATAAAATAAAAAATTTAATTCAATGAACATGACAACAAATATAAAATTTTCAAATTAAGAGGTAAAGAAAAAAAAAAATTAATATGTCAATCAATGAGTAGTATAAGAAAAATAAATTCTTGACAAAAATAAGAAAATGAAAGAAAATTGAGAGAATTTTGAAAGGAAAAAAAAAAAAAAAAGACTTTGACTCAAAAAGAAAAATTAATTTTTTAAAAGAAATTAAACGAATTTAAAGAGAAAGGAAAAATAAATAAAAAGTTAAAAATAATTTTAAAAAATAAAATTTTTAAAGAAATACTATAATATATATATATATATATATTTTAAAGAAACACTATATATTTTAAAGAAACGCTATATAAACCTTTTCATAAATACATATAAAAAACACATAAATTTACTATATATATATTATAGTGGGCGGGCAAGTGCAGGACCACATGGTTGAATTAAGATGATACAAATCCAATCCCTTAGAGAACTCCTTGTCCCGCATGGATTAGAATTGAGCAGAGTTTTCATATATATATATATATATATATATATGTGTATATATATTTAATCTAACTTGACAAGAAACTTGAACCCTCCATTTTTCACTAAAAAGGGAGAAAATTTTACTAAACTGTAACTAATTCTGGTAGTTTTTTTGTATTAGTTTAGTGACTAAACTTTATTTCCTAATCTTTAGAGTTTGTGTCATTTTGGATTTCTTTTTATGTTTTGTTATGATGTCAGGTCTTGCTATTATAAAAAGGAATAATCATTATTTATTAATAAAATTTCATATTAATCTGTAACTTGGACTTGCTTTTTACTTTAAACATTCAATCAATTTAGCTTCCACTTTTTAGACACAAGGAAACATGCCCCATATATGGAAATATCAAACATTTTATAAGAGTATATTATTAAAATAAAAAATATATATCAATTAATGGAACTTTGCTTAAACTTGAAATGTAACAAATTTTAAAAATTATGAAGCATATATAATTAATGATATTTTTTTAGGAGTGGTAGAATCATCTGGGGTTCGATTCCTATTAAGAGTTTATGATAGCTTGAGGCCACGCCCTTTCTGGATCTCCGGAGATTAATCGAGAAGAAGTCTCGGATACCGGAGTTATCTAAAAAAAAATCGTCATTCTCAAATGTGGTTGACTAATACATACAGGAATAATACAAGAATGATGATGAAACTCTTGAAAATTAAGGAAGTTGGTGGTGACTTACCATCAAACTTATGAGTACGAAGAAAGTGTTGGTTGTGAAAAGAAGAAGAAGAGGAAAAAATTACAAGTGAACTAAAATAAAAGACTTGAATTAAATAATGTCCAAAAAAGGGAGTGAGGAAACTTTAAAGGCGTAAAACGAATAAATGAGTCTCATCCATTAAAACAAAAACTTGAATTAAATAATTTTTCAAAATTATGTTTATAAGTACTCTTACTTGTCATTTTCTTTTTAAAGATTTAACAATCATAACAGTAAACATCTAAAATTAAAAATATTATTTAATTCAAATCTTTTTGTTATAAACGGATTGTTAAATACTTACTAATTATAGAGTGCGCAACATCTATATGTACACCTCTCTCTCTCTCTCTCTCTCTCTCCCCCCAATTTGGTGGTGTTGATGGTAGCAACAGCAAGGCATGCCATTTTCATTCTTTCAATTTTTTGGGGGAAAATTATTACAGGCCCATAGAACATTGTAATCAGTACTGTATCACTTGAGCTAGGTGTTGATGTGTGGGTTTTTTGTGCTTTATTTGTGTTGTTGATGAGGCGGGCTATGTATATGTGAACCAGACTATATTAGATGATGATTAATTGAATAAATTGATTCTAATTTTGATTATGTGGTCTACCTCTACCGGCCGACTACTATGGTAGCTATTCCGCCAATAAATTTAAACTATCTAATTTGATAGCTTGAGGGAAAAAACAATGTATTATTAGATTGTTTTGAGTCATTCACGAGATAAATTAATTTAATTCAGACTGTTATTAATATTTATTTATAATATGTTAATACATTTATTATTGTGGAGCTATTTTCTCAATAAAAAATTATCTAATAATTTCTCATATAGCAAAAGAGCTATGGACTTTCAAGTGCATGTGAGAAAATGTTTAAGTTTGAAAATAATTTTTTTAAAACCTGTTAAATGTTTGGTTTAACGTATTAGATTAATTTTAACCTTGCATTTTTTTCAAGAAGTGTAGGAGACAACAAATGATGGTAAATTAACCAAATTTTACAAGCTTTTTTACAGGGTAGATAGAAATTAAAAAAAGATATGAAATCATGGTTAGGGTTGAGGTGTGGACCGTGGTTTTTTATTTTTTATTTTTTGTTGGTGGTGGATGAGGCGGGCCAAAGGCATTGCATAGATGACCCATCATTCAACAATTTGAACTCATGAATTTCATGTCTGTCCACATTAATTGATTTCAGTTTACCAAACGATACAGTTGATTTAAATTTTTAAACCATTATTTTTTAAAATAATGTTATCTCGCATTTGACCACTAAATTGAGCTAAATAAATTTATTTATTTATTTTCTGAATGTTTAAACAAGCATATATATAAAAGGATAATTACAAAGAGGGCTGATCGAGGTGGCCAAACACGTCCAAGACAACATATCAAACTCAATTACATCATAAAGCTACACTTTGTTATCACCGGAAAAGCTAATATCCACTGCTAACGTTGGAAGTCTCTTAGTTGTTTTACTCTATTTTTTATGTTAAGCTGTTAAAACTCAATAATGAGCATTGATCGAGCTAGAATGATCTGTCCTACTCAAGGAGAAATTCATTGATCGAGATAGAATGATCTCTCTTACTCAAGAAGAAATTAAGTATTAGACGTAATATTATGAGTGTATGTGTATGAGTTGGCTTGAACATTTAAAGAAAGAAAAAAAGAAATTAAATACTAAAAGTTTTCATATCATAAGGCTGAAGACCTAAGAAATCGAGAATTATATAATTTGAAACCCGTATCAAATTGATATATTGTAATTACATGAAAGAAATCACTGTAATTACTGTGTCTAGTGTCTATACTCAATGTGATCGAGTAAACATCCATTAATTCTTGCATGCAATGTGACAACATAAGCAAGCAAATTCACACACAAACACCCAAATTATCACACATAGTTAAACACGCAAATTTTTAGCACACACATACGGCCGGACACACATACGTATCCGCGCGTAATCGATCAGTCCTCCTCTTGGAATGGCTCGGCCTCAATCCAATCTCCATTTTGATCAAAGACCATCCCTCTATTCTTTTCAACCCACCAAAGACTTCAGAAAATTACTGAACTTGTTGACAAGACCTAAACTCCTCTTCACCTTCATTAATTATTTATCTTCTTATTTAATGCGTCATTAAAAATGGAGAGCCTACTCTACTTCTGTTTAATTGTACTTCACTTTTATTTATTTTTTCAATAAAATAACAATAAAGTCGTTAAACTCATTAATGCATCATTCCTTATTTTATATATATATAGATTTAATATTGTTAAGGTGGTGAACTAACAAAAACCCTAGTACTTCATATATATATAGATATAGGCTTCCTCTTACTTCATTAATTAATATTGTTTATATTAAATGTTGGTATGGAGATACCATATGAATGGTAAATTAACTACTAAATTTTACAAGCCTTCCTGCAGGGCAGTAGAGTTGTTATTTGAATTTTTCAAGAAGAAAAAAAGAAAACCAATACTAAAGCTTAAAAAAAAAATTAGATCATGAAGACCTAAGTTTGCATGTGAACCTATCTTATGTCATAAGGAATAGTCTCAAAATTCTAAAATCCTAAATTCAAACTTTAATATTAATGATCTTTTTCTAAGAGTGGTAGAATAAGAACATGTATATGATCATCCTCTTTGTTGATATAGTTAGGGTCAAATGAAGGGAACACGATAATGATTTTTCTTTCTTTCTTTTTTTTTTTTTTTTTTTTTTTTTTTTTTTTTTTTTTTTTCATAAGACAAACTTGTACATGAAGAGCTAGTCAATCTTATTGACAGAGTTGGATTTGCTTTCTATTTAGGATAAAGACTTCAAGATCAAGTTGAATTTTTTTAACACAAATATGGAATATACATATAGAGAGAGGGGTTCTTTCTTGAACAATTTGTTTATATCCAAGGTGAATTGTTTATAATATTATTCGTATTAGTATATAAATTGAAGAAAATAAAATCCAGAAAATGAGAAAAATAAACCTAAATTGTTATGAGAGGTAGTGTGAAAAAGGAAAATATATATATAGAGAGAGAGAGAGAGGGAGAGAGAGAGAGAGAGAGGAGGAAGGGATAGGTTACAAGTAAAAAGTAGAAATCCGAAGATAAAAAAAATATTGTTTAAGAATTAAATTTTATTCAACAATTGTTTCAAATTTTAAATACAAAAATTTGATTACTTAGATTCCACTTTGAGAAAGATATGTATTTTACTTTAATGAATGAAACTTGTCATCTAAAAAGTGACAACGGAAAATATTAGTATATATGATTATATTATAGTTATTGAAATTCTTCCCTTTCTTTTCTTTTCTTCTTCTTCTTCGTATTTTTTTTTTTTTTTTTTTTGAGAGTTAAAATTTAACATTCAATATAGAAAGAGGTACAAGTACAGCACAAACCCAATGCTAACTACAGAAAGAGTATACAAGTACAGCCCAAACGGCCCAGTGGGAAAAGTTAAAGCGTTAGAGCCCAAACAATAGCCTAATTAACACGGCAATCCGGTGATCATGGAGATTGATTCCAACAATGCTATGTGTATTTTCAGCTCGATCCTCAAGTCTGGTGGCTTCTTCGGGGGATGAATCACTGATTTAGGAAGCTCCCATTCCATAGCAATTCTTGTAGCATTGAGAGCATCAGAGATTGCAGAAGAGAGCAATTTTGCTCGAATTGTTTCCAAAGTGAGGTGGAGTACTGAATTAGCATTGAGTGATTTCTTCTTAAAGATTATTCTATTCCTCTCATTCCAGATATGATAGACTAGGGATGCTAATCCCATTTTGGAAATTGTATTGCTGTGAAATTCTGAGTTGCCCCTCCAATGGTGTGATGCCCAAACAATGAGTCCTGCCCAAGAAGAAGGTTGGATATGATACCAACAACATGCTTGTAGAAAGTGCCACACGGGTTTGACAAGGGAACATGAGAAAAATAGGTGATCATGTGATTCAGGTCTTGTGTTGCAAAGGATACACATTGTGGAATTGATGTGTGCTTTACACCTTTTGTTGAGTGTTGGTAGTTTGTGCTGGAATGCAACCCATAGGGTAAAAGAATGTTTAGGTATGGATGGCTTAGACCAGACAAGATGAGGCCAAGGAAGGGTAGGGAAATGCTAGTTGTAATACTTCATTGTTTTTGAAGTTATTGACATTCTTGTCATCATGGTATCACAATATTTTAGTTTTTACTACTTCTCATAAGGTTCGTATATATTTCTAAATGCTTGAAAGAAAAATTTAGATAGAAGGGAGAAAAGAAGGGATGGATGAGACATCCTTACGAAACTGTCTTTCCGAGAATAAGTTCATAATTTACTATGCTCGTTAAAAGAAAAGGAGATAGAAAGTTTTAAATTATTTAATTTTACCATTATATCCAATAATATATATAATATTGTAATTTATAAAGGATAATACTGTAATTTAAAACTTGTATAATTTAGAACAATATTTAGTTTAAAACTTCTATTATAGCCCATTTGTCTTTCCTCCTCTATTCCGCCTAGCAATTCTTTGATGGATAAAAATTTGTAAAGGAAGAAGAATGACTCATCTCTCCTATTATCATTTAATTTCCTTGTATCATCTCTACTTAACGAATGACGTTTGTTCCTTCTTTCATATTTTTTTTCCAAACATCTTCCTTCCATCTTACCGAACAAAGCATAAATATGAGACATTAGTGTGATTTTTTCTTCTCTTAAATTCAAATAGTGGATATTATGATTGTGTAAATGTAAATGTAAATAAAACGGTGATATATTGGAATAAAAACTACCAATAATGAACTTAAATTTTTATTTTGAGTTAATTTTTTTGACATCCCTAAAAACATTGGATAAATATCACATTAAAACATATTTTCAAAATTATATTATATATATATATATATGTAGCGAGAGAGAGAGAGAGAGAGGTCAAAAAGTGTGACGGCCTTGGTTTTTTGCTAGGCCAGTGCGTCTTGTGATAAACCGAACGTAAATTCGATGAAGAATCCAGAATGAGGAAGCAAAAGATAAAACAATGGTCTCTAGAGATACAAAATGTCTCTCAGACACCAATGTGACCCTCAATGAGGTCACGGAACCCAAAGAAAAAAATGCGGAAGCGACATTTCAAAAACGGACAAAATGAACCTAGGGGCAAAAAAGTCATTTCCAAAATAAAAGTGGGTGATACCGAGTACACCATTGAAAAGACAACGAAAAATTAATAAACTTAGACTTAAGAATCACATGATTCGGAGTCCGGACGAAGAAGATATGGCTAACGGAAGAAAAAGGGGCAAAAAGGTCAAAAGGAGTCAACCCAAGACCATCTAACCGGTTAGGAGACCTTTCTAACCTGTTAGGAGGCAAAAACAGAGGTGATCATATTCTACCCAAGTACACGTAACCGGCTACGAGATCCACCACCCGTACACTTGACTCGTACACTTGTACTACAATTCAGTAAAAAGCTGATAGTAGGGGTTTTTCATGAGAAAATAGGTTTTTGAGGGCCAAGATGACATTTTCTTGAAAAACACAAAAAAGAACACCCCCCCCCCTCCTCCCCCCAAAATTGAGTTTTTTACTCGACGGCGAGAAAGAAAACGAAAAAAACTTGCTGTGAAATACCCAGAATGCCCCTTATAAAATCAACAATTGTTTATTCAACAATTGTTTCAAATTTTAAAAACAAAAATTTGATTACTTAGATTCCACTTTGAGAAAGATATGTATTTTACTTTGAGGAATGAAATTTGTCATCTAAAAAGTGACAACGGAAAATATTAGTATATATGATTATATTATAGTTATTGAAATTCTTCCCTTTCTTTTCTTTTCTTCTTCTTCTTCTTCGTATTTTTTTTTTTTTTTTTTGAGAGTTAAAATTTAACATTCAATATAGAAAGAGGTACAAGTACAGCACAAACCCAATGCTAACTACAGAAAGAGTATACAAGTACAGCCCAAACGGCCCAGTGGGAAAAGTTAAAGCGTTAGAGCCCAAACAATAGCCTAATTAACACGGCAATCCGGTGATCATGGAGATTGATTCCAACAATGCTATGTGTATTTTCAGCTCGATCCTCAAGTCTGGTGGCTTCTTCGGGGGATGAATCACTGATTTAGGAAGCTCCCATTCCATAGCAATTCTTGTAGCATTGAGAGAATCAGAGATTGCAGAAGAGAGCAATTTTGCTCGAATTGTTTCCAAAGTGAGGTGGAGTACTGAATTAGCATTGAGTGATTTCTTCTTAAAGATTATTCTATTCCTCTCATTCCAGATATGATAGACTAGGGATGCTAATCCCATTTTGGAAATTGTATTGCTGTGAAATTCTGAGTTGCCCCTCTAATGGTGTGATGCCCAAACAATGAGTCCTGCCCAAGAAGAAGGTTGGATATGATACCAACAACATGCCTGTAGAAAGTGCCACACGGGTTTGACAAGGGAACATGAGAAAAATAGGTGATCATGTGATTCAGGTTCTGTGTGGCAAAGGATACACATTGTGGAATTGATGTGTGCTTTACACCTTTTGTTGAGTGTTGGTAGTTTATGCTAGAATGCAACCCATAGGGTAAACGAATGTTTAGGTATGGATGGCTTAGACTAGACAAGATGAGGCCAATGAAGGGTAGGGAAATGCTGGTTGTAATACTTCATTGTTTTTGAAGTTATTGACATTCTTGTCATCATGGTATCACAATATTTTAGGTTTTACTACTTCTCATAAGGTTCGTATATATTTATAAATGCTTGAAAGAAAAATTTAGATAGAAGGGAGAAAAGAAGGGATGGATGAGACATCCTTACGAAACTGTCTTTCCGAGAATAAGTTCATAATTTACTATGCTCGTTAAAAGAAAATGAGATAGAAAGTTTTAAATTATTTAATTTTTCCATTATATCCAGTAATATATATAATATTGTAATTTATAAAGGATAATACTGTAATTTAAAACTTGTATAATTTAGAATAATATTTAGTTTAAAACTTCTATTATAGCCCTTTTGTCTTTCCTCCTTTATTCCGCCTAGCAATTATTTGATGGATAAAAATTTGTAAAGGAAGAAGAATGACTCATCCCTCCTATTATCATTTAATTTCCTTGTATCATCTCTACTTAACGAATGACGTTTGTTCCTTCTTTCATATTTTTTTTCCAAACATCTTCCTTCCATCTTACCGAACAAAGCATAAATATGAGACATTAGTGTGATTTTTTCTTCTCTTAAATTCAAATAGTGGATATTATGATTATGTAAATGTAAATGTAAATAAAACGGTGATATATTGGAATAAAAACTACCAATAATGAACTTAAATTTTTATTTTGAGTTAATTTTTTTGACATCCCTAAAACATTGGATAAATATCACATTAAAACATATTTTCAAAATTTTATTTTATATATATATATATATATATGTAGCGAGAGAGAGAGAGAGAGAGGTCAAAAAGTGTGACGGCCTTGGTTTTTTGCTAGGCCAGTGCATCTTGTGATAAACCGAACGTAAATTCGATGAGGAATCCAGAATGAGGAAGCAAAAGATAAAACAATGGTCTCTAGAGATACAAAATGTCTCTCAGACACCAATGTGACCCTCAATGAGGTCACGGAACCTAAAGAAAAAAATGCGGAAGCGACGTTTCAAAAACGGACAAGAATGAACCTAGGGGCAAATAAGTCATTTCCAAAATAAAAGTGGGTGCTACCGAGTACACCATTGAAAAGACAACGAAAAATTAATAAACTTAGACTCAAGAATCACATGATTCGGAGTCTGGACAAGAAGATATGGCTAAAGGAAGAAAAAGGGGCAAAAAGGTCAAAAGGAGTCAACCCAAGACCATCTAACCGGTTAGGAGACCTTTCTAACCTGTTAGGAGGCAAAAACAGAGGTGACCATATTTTACCCAAGTACACGTAACCGGTTACGAGATCCACTACCGGTACACTTGACTCGTACACTTGTACTACAATTCAGTAAAAAGCTGACAGTAAAGGTTTTTCAGGAGAAAATAGGTTTTTGAGGGCCTAGATGACATTTTCTGGAAAAACACAAAAAAGAAACCCCCCCCCTCCAAATCGAGTTTTCTACTTGACGGCGAGGAAGAAAACGAAAAAAACTTGCTGTGAAATACCCAGAATGCCCCCCATAAAATCAAATCAAGAGGGTCAAAAAGTTGCTAAAATGAAAAACAGAAAGTTGAACTTCGCGAGGGATTTCCGATACCAAGATGACGTTTTCTGGAAAAACATGAAGAAGAACCCCCCCCCCCCCCCCCTAAAATCATGTTTTCTAAGAGACCATGTCAAGGTCAGGGTTTATTTCCCGAAGCAAAACCCCAAAATACCCTAAGACCAGACTATGCAAAAAAAAATTAAAATGAGTCCATAGGATGCTCAAATCACCAAGGAAGAGGTTATTCTTGAAAATGATCATGCACGCAAACGTAACTTACCTATTAGGACGTGCTACAATGGTCCACGGCTTAAAAATATCGCCGATGCAAAATACGACCCCCCGACAGCCAAATTGATAAAAATGAATAAGAAAATGGGAAATTTGAAAACCAAAATTAACAAATGATTTCAAATTACTGTTTGGCCCTTGATCACATTTCATACATGATTAATGAGACCCTATGAAAGAATAAATATGAAAATCCCAAACCCGATGCGAACGTAGTGAAACAATGACTTGTTATTTTTCAATATTTTCATAATATTTCATGAAGTCAAAAATTACATAGGATACTAAATAATAGTCATTGGCCTCCGACCTCTTCTCATACATGTCAAATACATTGTAAAAAGTGTACTTATGTACACATCAGATGTTTAGAATCAAATATACACATTTTGACATAGGTTACGAATGGTGTTTCAAGCCAACCTTCACAAGAATGGATTTCTATCATCCAAGCATAATGAGAATCTCAACCTTGACTTCCAGTAACTGAAAAATGTCTCCAGTAACTTTGGGGTGAGTAACATAAAATTACTCGTAGGAGATGAGCATGCATAGACTTAACATTTTACAAGGTTATCATATTAATGCGAAACAATTCAAAAGGTTATGTCACCTAACGTCTATGTCAAAGGTGAGACTTAGGGAGCATCCTAAGCTACCTTAGATCATTTCTAGCATATATCACATCATTCATGTGATTCCAAACAACATAAGGGCATGCTATACAAAGTAACTAGATATAGGTTTTCAAAGCCATCAACTTGAAATCTAAAATACGAAAACGACAAAAGTGGGTTATGCCATCTAATGTCTATGTTCCAAATGAATCTATAGGATCATTCCTAAGCTACATTTGAACATTTTAACATAAATGTACTTAACAACATCAAAGTTTGTAATGATTCATTAAAAATCATAATGTCTGAATGTACTGTAATGCACCTCGATTCTAGAGGCACGGGTGATCAAGTCCGAGCACAGATCCGAGGGATACCAAACAATTAATTATGTAAATAAACATAGAAAACAAAAGAATAATAAGAAATAATTAAATAAAGGCTGAAAGAATTCTAAAATAAAAATCCTTAAAAGTTATAAAATTCATTGTAGCCAAAACCTCCAATAGAATCCATAAAATCCTCCAATAATAGAACAACTTGGGAATCCACCTAGTGGACCCCTAATAAAATCCCAACTGAAAGTAAACAACTGAAATAAACCCAAAGGTAAATCATGAAGAGAAATTCTACGTAGTCGGAAGAGTGAGTGACAGTCTCTGCTCAGCACGAACAAGCTCTAAGCCTAGAACTAACGAACACCTGAAAAATAAGAGTGGGTCAAGCCCACGAGCAAGTTCTACACTACTACAATCTAAACAGAGACCCGATACACATATACATCCTAAACAACTCAACAATAGCTAGCTAGTCCATACATATATATATCCACACTAAGGGACTCTCACTGGACTACAAGGGGGTCTCAACCTGAATAAAAGGCAACATGCAAAACGTACCTAAGGTGGGCATGAGTACCTAGACTTAATAGGATACACCGCTACCTATCATAGCCAGTTATGCATTCCAATGCATATACGCTCCCTAACCATCGATTCTGAGACTCAAGCTCATATCGTGATACCATAATCATATATATGTAAATTCTATCCTATCCATCCATAAGTAATCAAGTTAGTCATTCAACTTGTTCAGCTGATCTGACTTAATATAAATAGCAAATAATCCCGTTAGTCATTTAACTTGTTCAGCTGATCTGACTTAAATATAAATAGTAAGTAATCTAGTTATCTATTCAACTTGTTCAGCTGATCTGACTTAAATATAAGTAGGATTTAATTTTATATTCCATTCCCTTATTCCAGAATAGGTAGGAGTTAGCATTGTGATCTAATCCATACCTAATATGCCACCGTCCCATACCGATGCATATAATCCAAACATCTATTAATTGATGTAACATAATAAGCATAACATATAAGCATAGTACTTAATCACATATAAGCATAATAATCTTCAGATAATCAACTACGCTTATTACATTCCTGTAACATGATTAATATTTTTAATCATACATAACAAAATTGCTAAAATACAAGTAAGCAATTAAATCCTTTATTAATTCATCAACATGCAGATTTACTGTTTATTCCTGTTGTTACATTTCTTAGCATATTACTGTAAGTCATTCTTCCAAGTATTTGTATATGTCCATAACAGTTATTTAAATCATTTAGCAACTTAAACAACTTAGGAATAGTCCAAGTGGCCAAACAAAACCCAAACTACGGGAAAAAAAAATAATTTTGAAGAAGAGAGCCGCCTCCATTACAAAGGGAGCCGGCTCTCCCCTTGGTGGAGCCGGCTCTTACAAGGGTAGAGCCAACTCCCCATGGGGAAGAGCCGGCTCTTTCTCCCTGAGAGCCGTGTACCGATCCTGTTCATCTTCTTCACCTCCGGCGATGTAAAAACTCCCTGTACTCCTTTGTTACAGTTCCTAGGATCTAATCCATGTCCAAAACAAACCCAGATATTTGTATAAACTTAACAAGCATCATTAATTTTAATTAAAATACAACTTCTGAAACAGTTTATACAATATATATGTTGATTAAATACCCTAATCCATTGGTTTTGATGATAACAAATCAATAATGATGTGTTTTTACTAATGGTTCAACTGAGTTTAAATGTAAGGAAATTGATGTCTTGTTATAGAAAGGATGGAAGGGACTTCAAGTCATCATATGGTCACCTAACGCATCAAGAGGCTGCAAATGTTCTTCAATGTGTTTATCTCACTATAAACGTTCATACAAAATGTTCCAAATGAAATTCAAAGGGTTAAAATATGTTCTTGACCATCTACAAAAGAAAAGGGCCTAAAATTTAAAGTTCAAGCAGCATACGTCGACTGGTTTGATACACACGTCGACCGGTATCTAGGCAGTGGCAAAAATTCAAGTTGAAGCTCACACACGTCGATCGATTTGACACACATGTCGACCGGTATCTAGGCAGTAGCAAATGTCCAAATGGAGCTCAGTATATGTCAACTGGTTCAAAGCATACATCAACCGATTCATGAAGCATACGTCGATCGATTTTCAGCATACGTCGACCGGTTTACAACATACATCGACCGGTTTATTCCACATGTCGACTGGTTTGGTCGTAGGTCTGCAAATTCAAATTTGTAACGGCTATATCTTCATTTAATGCTCCCAACTACCTTCAACAGCTCTATTGAACTCGAAATATCTACAAATACAGAAGGTTGGTGTACAAACAAAGGGTCTTACAAGAGAGAACACTCAAGAACATCATTCAAGAGCATTCAAAGAGCTTGAAATTCTGATATGAGCATTTACTTCTCATTTTTCTCTCTCATATCAGTTCAGAGACTAGAGCTTCATTTACTTCATTCACTTATTCTAGTGTGAGAGTTATTCTTGTAATATCTTCTAGAGAAAGAGAGAGAGAAACAATATTATAATCTTCATCTATATACCTCCACTATCTTATAAGGGCTGGTGTGACCCAAAAGCAAAGCTTAGGAGAAAGGTGTTCTCCAAGCAAGGAAGAGAAGCAAAGTCTTGCTTCAATTGACGGTTTGCTCTCCACCATTAAGGAGGAGCTTTAGTGATTTTGGAAAGTCTCAAGGGAGGACCTTGAGCTGAGGAGTAGGAGCTTTCGAACCTCGCTAAATCACCGAGTCACTGTTTGCAATTCCCTATCTCTATCATCTTTAATTGTGCTTATATTGCTTGAATATTTTTATTGTGTATTGCTTTTTATTTAGTTGGAAATAATTTTTTAAATTACAAACATTGGCCATTGACTCTATTCACCCCCCCTCTAGAGTCAATTAGTGACTAACAATTGGTCTCAGAGCCTAATCTCTAGCAAAATATTTAATCATCTTAAAGAACGATCATGGCCAATACAATGTTTCATCAAGAGGGTCAGTCTAACAATTGACCTCCTTGGTTTGACGGAAGTGACTACAACTATTGGAAAATCAAAATGAGAGCATTTCTAAGAGGCATAGATATAGACGTTTGGAAAGCCACCGAACAAGGAGACTATGTTCCAACCAAAATAGTAAATGGTGAAAATGTTCCAACAACCGATATAGAATGGACTCTCAATGATCGTAGACTTGAACAATGTAATGTCAAAGCTATCACGAATCTCTATTGTGCCTTAAGTATAGACGAATTCAATAGAATTTTGGATTGCGAAACGGCCAAAGAAATTTGGGATAAGCTTGAAGTTACCTATGTAGGTACTAGTCATGTTAATGAATCCAAAATGAATATGCTTGTCCATAAATATGAACTCTTTACTATGAATAACAAAGAAACTATTAGTGAAATGTATTCTCGTTTTACTAACATTGTGAATCCTTTGAAGGCTCTTGGAAAGTCATATACGTCATCCGAGAATGTGAGAAAAATTCTTAGGTCTTTGCCTAAAAATTGGGAAGCCAAGAAGACCGCCATCCAAGAGGCTAAAGATCTCAACACCCTTCCCATAGATGAGCTCATTGGTTCATTGATGGCATATGAGCTAGAAATGAATGATAGAGATGAAGAAAAAGAAACTTAAAAGAAGGACCTAGCTCTTCAAGTTACTACCAAAGAAGTCATAATTGATAAGGCTTCTAATGATGAAGAAGAAGAAGAAGTTGCTCTCATTACCAAAACCATGAGAAGGATTCTCCAAATGAAGAAATTTCAAAAGAGTAACAACTTCAAAAGAAATAGTTCATCTAGTGAGCAAGGAAAAAGAGAGGCACCTACTTGTTTCCATTATGGAAAACCAGGGCATTTCAAATCTGATTGTTATGCTTACAAAAATGAAAAGTAAAGGAAAAAGAAAGGCAAAGCAATGCGAGCTACATGGGAGGATGATGATTCAAATGGATCCGAAAGTGACGATGAATTCAATGAATTGGTTAATCTTTGTCTCATAGCCGATGAAGATGAGGTAAATTCTAATCACGACTCATTTAATTTGGAAGCTACTTATGATGAATTAGTTGATGCACATAACTACTTACTTGATGCTTTTAAAGAATTACACAATGAATTAAGCAAAATGGTTCAAAAATGTGCTAGTCTTAGAAGAGAAAAGTACCTCATCTCTCAAAACCTTGAAAAATCTCAACTTGAAAATGATGCCTTGAAAAAGGAAAAAGAATTAGCTAAGGAATTGGCCTCAAGTGATTTAATTTCTAAAAATAAATCATTGAAAGTTATCATTGAAGATCAAATTGAGACTTTGGCCAAGTTCACAAAACGTAGAGAAAATTTGGGCCTCATACTTGGAAAGCAAAGAAATGCTTATGCTAAGGATGGACTTGGATTTGACCCTCACAACAAAGATTCTTGTTTATTGAAAAAGAGAAAACCTTTGAACAATTACTTTGTTAAAAATTCGTCTTCTAGTTCAAAATGCAATTATTGTAAAAAAACTAGGACATAAGATCAATCATTGTCCTATTAGGCCATGTGTGACAAAAGAAATTTGGGTTATTAAAGGGACATATATGCCTCTTCCTAACTATCATGGACCCAAGAAATTGTGGGTACCAAAAGAAGATTACTTAAACTCTTTTTGTAGGTTTGCTTGAAGTATGACGGCCCTGGTTTTTAGGCCAGTGCGTCCTAAGATGAACGGAACGTAAATCCAATGATGAATCTTGAATGCGGAAGCAAAAGGTACAACAATGGTTTTAAGAGATATTACACATCCATAGAACACCAATGTGACCCTCAAAGAAGTCACGAAACCCAAAGAAAACGAATGCGGAAATGGCATCTCAAAAATAAACAAGAATGAACCTAGGGAAAAAATGGTCATTTCATAGAGAAATGGATGCTACCAAGCATACCATTAGAAATAAAACTAAAAATTAATGAATTTAGACTCAAGAATCACCTGATTTGGAGTCCGGACGGAAAAGATATGAATTTAGAACGAAGTGGCATCCCCCGTTTAAGAGACAGCACGACCCTATCTTACTAAAACTGATATAACTCTCACTATGGTTGGAGTTTTTGAGTGAAATTGGTATCATTGGAAAGCTGAGTTCAAGATCTTGAGTTTAGGCTCAAGAATAACCTGATTTGGATTAGAAATGAAGGACTTATGGCCCTTTGAAGTTGACCCAAGAAATCTGTCCAAGATGCTGAAAGTAAACCAAGCTTCAGGGAGGATCAGCCGGCTGAACCCCCATCATCGGCTGACTGAAACTCAATGGTTAGCCGGCTGAACCCAATCATCAACCTGCTGAAACTCTAATTTTCACAAAAATGGCTACTGGAATGGTTCGAGACAATCATCAGCCAACTGATGATTGCCATCAGCCGCCTAATGGGCTTAGCAGCAGCATAAAAAACTGCTGAAACCTACTGTGATCCATGGGAAAGATGCTTGGCTTGATTCTAAGGCTATGCATGCTTCCTAAATGATCCAAACAAGCCTCAAAACACTTCCTAGTCTCATACAAGCATCTAAAACATGTTAAATCAAAACGAAGCTTTGAATGTTACCTCAATGCATGCATTTTTGCTTAAATTTGCATAATTCATCCATAAATAGTTCAAAAGTTGGAGTTTAAGAGTTTTGGGAAATTTAAACATGCACACATATGTAAAATGGTGAAGTAGACGCGCTACAATGGCCTACGGCCTCATGGGACGTCATATGCAAAATACGACCCTTCAATAGACGAAATCCCTTGAATTCCACATACAAATTATAAGGATAAAGTAGTATACATTGCATATATGTGCATTTGGCCATTGGCCTCATTACATACATATCAAAAGAGAGTCAAAAAGTGCACTTAAGTGCACACTACATAGTTTGAACATTAGATACTTGTTTTGTCAAAATAAACAAAAATAGAGCATGATATGTTAACAAGTGCATATCCCAACATAACAAAATGCTCCAAGTAGACTAGCAATCCTAAGAGTGTTGTGCATCCCACAACAAAGCTTTTTTACCTGAAAAATAACCCAAATAACTAGGGTGAGTAATCAAGTTACTCGTAGGATGTGGTGCATGCGCATACCCTATAGTTTCAAGTATAATGTTAACCAAACATAGACCATCACAAGGGTGCATTCTACCTAACGTCTACATTTTCAAGGCACTCTAAGGGATCATCTCAAGCTATACTAATGTTTGAAATGATAAACACATGGCATCCAAGTATACATTAAACAAGTACACTAATGCCTTTAAAACTAAGAGTGCCAAATCACAAGTTACAAGAAATCCATGATTTACAACTTGGAAAGTAATGCGAAATCAAATAATGGAAAGACTAGGATATGTGGCCACGAGACCATACAAGTTATTTTAGGTAATTATGACCCACAAGGTACTACCTAGTGCGCACTATGACTTAGGAGAATTCCTATCCTCCGTACTAGAGCCAAACCCTAGCCATCAACATCTCATATCCTTACAAGCTTCCAAAAATCATCAAGTTCATGACATCTCAATGTATGAAACTACCTACCAAGCACAAGTAGGGTAAAACCACACAACCCATGTCTTAAGGTTCCATGTCTAAAGTGGCAAGTTAATGATATTACACCTCATGTTATATCAATTTACTATCAATATAGGCCATAATTGCAAATCATGAAATATAGTAATCTACCTACAAGTAATTATAAATGCCACACACAAGATTTTCATACTAAGCTTTCAATGAAATCTATATTACTTAACATCATAAGTGTAATCTCAAGATATCCATAATAAAACCTCAATGGAATCATAATTATTAGGCAATTTATTAGACAATAACCTACCTATACAATTTAATAGTCACATACATGCTTTAATCCACAAATCCTAAGTCAAGCATATAAAATCTTTATTTACATGCTAGTACAAGAGTTTAAAAAGGCACGCAATCAATATATATTAAGCTCCAATATATATAAAACCCAAAGTGGATAAACATACAACCACCCCTACCTCAATAGAGAATTGAATCTCTATAATCCAAAGCAACCAAGCTTAAAATGACAAGCCAAAATAAGGTTTTGTAGAGGAAAGTGAGAGGAAGATAATGTATTCTAAGCTTAATGGTCTAAGGTGAGCGGAAAGAGGCCAAAATGAAGAAGAAAGCTATTAACCAAGTTTTTCTCCAATGGTGGCTCAAGTTAGGGTTCTTGAGAGGAAAGAGCTAAAATGAAACAAAGGTGTAAACCCTAAGCTAAATGGTGGGATCTCCACTCACTAAGTGCTCTTGCACTACCTCTCTCACACACACAATTGGAAGACCAATTGTGAAGCCTACATTTGTCACCATCTTATGTAAACTTCCAAGACTTAACATTGAGCCTACACTTGTCAACCATCCATGCAACCAAGTGCTCCAATCCTAGGACAACAAATGGGTGAATCTCCACCCTTCATGTGTCATGAGATTAAGCCCCCAAGTTGTTCCACCACAAAACCAACAAGTGGCACCTTAGGAACGTGACACTTGTCACATTTTTCAGAAATTGCAAAAAGGTCCTTATTGAAAATATCTTTCAAATTAAATTACAAAATAGTCCCTAAGACGAAAAATAATTACTTTATTTAATTACACAAAAATCCCTCAAGTTTAGAGTAATTACCAAAAGTTATACATTGATGCCCTTTACAAGGAAAGTAAACAATTAAGGTGTTTTTCTACAAAAGTGAAAATGTAGATATCATGGAATTTAAATATCATGAGTGTATGCAAAGCTGGAATTAAATTCGAGCACAAAAAGTGAGGTTATGCAAGAAAAAATGAAAAACGACAAAAAGGACGAAATAGGGAAAAGACAAAAAAATAAATTTACCGAAAAAAGGAAAGAAGGGAAATGACCGGGTCATTACATGAAGTCTCCATATTCATCCAAGGATAAATGGTTCCTTAATAGTGGTTGCTCTAGACATATGACGGGAGATCGATCAAAATTTCTCTCTATCAAGTCTCACGAAGGAGGAAGTGTTACATTTGGTGATAATTCAAAAGGCAAGGTCATTGGCATCGGAACTATTGGTATCTCCTCTTCCCTATCTATCGATGATGTTTTACTTGTTAAAGGCTTAAAACATAATTTATTTAGTATTAGTCAACTATGTGATAAAGGATATGATGTGTTGTTTAAATCGGATAAATGTATCGTCAAAAAGGATAATAACGAAGTATTTCATGCTCTTAGAAATGGTAATGTGTATACTTTGCTTTTGTGTGAATTACATGATCAAGATGTTAAGTGTTTTGTATCTTCAAATGAAAATAGTTGGCTATGGCATATAAGGTTAGGTCATACTAGCATGGATTTGATCTCAAGATTATTTAAAAATGAATTAGTCAAAGGCCTCCCAAAGACTAATTTTTTGAAAGATAAAACTTGTAGCGCATGCCAAATAGGCAAGCAAATCAAATCATCATTTAAAAGGAGAAAAGACATAATGACTTCAAGACCACTTGAATTAATTCACATGGACTTATTCGGTCCGGAGAGAATTGCTAGTCTTGGTGGTAAACTCTATGCATTTGTAATTGTTGATGATTTCTTTAGGTTCACTTGGGTATTTTTCCTTTCTTACAAAAACGAGGTTCATTCAATTTTTGCTAAATTTTGTAAAAGAGTTGAGAACGAACAAGAGTGTAAGATTAAAACCATTAGGAGTGATAGAGGAAGAGAGTTTGAAAACCAAGATGTTGAAAGTTTTTGTGATAATAATGGATACAATCATAATCTTTCGGCTCCTAGATCTCCTCAACAAAACGGTGTTGTTGAAAGGAAAAATAGGTCTCTCCAAGAAATGGCTAGAACTGTGCTAAATGAACATAAATCTCCTAGAACTCTATTGGCCGAAGCCGTTAGTACCAAATGCTATGTCATAAATAGAGTCATTTTTAGAAAACTTCTCAACAAAACTCCTTATAAACTTTGGAACAAAAGAAAGCTAAACATTGGTTATTTTAAGGTTTTTGGGTGTAAATGCTTTGTGTTAAACGATAAAGATAACTTAGGGAAATTTGAACCTAAATTGGATGAAGGGATTTTCTTGGGGTATTCATCTTGTAGCAAAGCATTTAGAGTTTTTAACAAAGAACACTTATAGTTGTTGGATCTATACATGTTGTATTTGATGAATCACCACTACCCCCTCTTAGATGCTCTTTGGATGAAAATGAGGATGTGGTTGAAATTGAAAAGAACCTTAAAAATCTTGACTTAAATGATTCATCCCTAGATGATCTTTCCAAAGTCAATTCAAAAGAAAGCCTCTCTCATAAGGATACACTTCCGAATACCTGGAAGCAAGTACCTCAGCATCCAATCAATCAAATTATTGGTGACCCATCCAAAGGAGTAAACACTAGATCTCAAATGAGCAATATATGCAATTATGTTACCTTTGTCTCTCGGCTTGAACCGAAAAATATTCCTAAAGCTGAAAATTATGAGTCTTGGCTATTGGCAATGCAAGAAGAACTCAATCAATTTGAAAGAAATGAGGTTTGACAATTGGTTCTAAAACCTAGAAACACGACCATCATTGAAACACAGTGGGTATTTAGAAACAAATGGGATGAGTCGGGATCAATTATAAGAAACAAGGCAAGACTTGTCACTCAAGGTTATAATTAAGAAGAAGGAATTGATTATAAGGAAACATTTGCTCCCGTTCCTAGACTTGAAGCTATACGAATGCTCTTTGCTCTTGCATCCCATAAGAATTTTAAATTATATCAAATGGATGTAAAAAGTGCCTTCTTGAATGGCTTCATTGATGAAGAAGTGTTCGTTGAATAACCAACGGGTTTTGAAAGTTATGATTGTCCGAACCACCTTTTTAAGTTGTCAAAAGCCTTATACGGTTTGAAACAAGCTCTAAGAGCTTGGTATGAAAAACTAAGTGGCTTCTTACTTGAAAATGGTTTTTCTAGAGGAAAAATTGACAATACCCTATTTACTAAAATTATTGATTGTAGCCTATTAATTGTTCAAATTTATGTTGATGATATTATCTTTGGATCATCCAATGAAATGCTATGTGAAAAATTTGCTTCTTGCATGCAAAGTGAGTTTGAAATAAGCATGATGGGTGAACTCACTTTCTTTCTAGGATTACAAATTAAATAAACACTTGATGGCATCTTCATTTTCCAATCAAAGTATGTTAAAGATTTGCTAAAGAAATTTGGCTTGGAGGAAGTCAAACATGCCCATACTCCTATGAGCTCATCCTTGAAACTTGATAAAGATGAAAAAGGGGTTAATGTAGATATTAAAAAGTATCGAGGTATGATTGGTAGTCTTTTGTATTTGACCGCAAGTAGACTGGACGTCATGTTCAGTGTTTGTTTATGTGCCCGTTTTCAATCTTGTCTTAAAGAATCTCACCTTAGTGCCGTTAAACGGATTTTTCATTTCTTGAGCAATACCATAAATTTAGGTCTTTGGTATCCTAGGCACACCTCATTTGATCTTGTTGGTTACTCGAATGCTAATTTTAGCGGATGCAAAATTGATAGAAAAAGTACTAGTGGGACATGTCACTTCCTTGGACAATCCCTAGTGTCTTGGTCTTGCAAGATACAAAATTCCGTGGCTCTATCAACTGTTGAATCCGAATATATTGCAACCAGAAATTGTTGTGCTCAAACTCTTTATATTAAGTAACAACTTGAAGATTTTGGACTTTTCCTTAATCATATCCCCATTATGTGCGATAATATAAGTGCCATATGCATTTCCAAAAATCCCATTCAACATTCAAGAACAAAGCATATCAAAATTAGATATCATTTTCTAAGAGCTCATGTGTCAAAAGGCGATATCGTGCTCACATATATAAGCACTGAAAAGCAATTAGCGGACATCTTCACTAAACCTATTCAAGAAGATCATTTTTGTTCACTTAGAAGGAACTTAGGAATGGCTTGTGAAAATGAAGTGGTTCAAACTTGACAACAGGCTTGGTTCAGCTTATTTGCTCAAACCGGTTGATGTTTCCATACCTTACATCAAACGAATTATGTGAACCGGTCGATGCCTGGAATGCTTACATCGACCGGTTCCTGTGATGGGTTAATTCTTTTTTTTTTTTTTTTTTTTTTCGGGGTTATTTTTTAACCATACTCGTGTTATATTTTTTGTTTTTCACTTCTCGTTTCTTACTCTCTCTCAGTCTCATTCTTTTCTCTTCTCAAGGAGATTTAGGGTTTCTCAAGCCCCATTCCTTCCCGTATCATTCAAGGTAAGATCTTCAAAGTTATCTTCCTCATGATTCAACTTGTCTCTTTCTTTATATGTTCATTTTTTAACAAGAATCTCTCATAATTATTGTTGGTAAATCTAAATTTAGGGTTCAAAGATTAATTCTCTCCAATATTTCGAATCATAAATCCTCAATTCCTGCTTAATGATACCTATGTTCATTAAAAAAATTTGTGTTCTTTGCATCGATTCCCCTTGGTTCAAATTAGGGTTTAGTTGTTGCAATCCTTCCAATCAATATTGGTTCCATATATTCTATATTAACCTATTATCTTTGCCTCCCCAGACTCAAACCATAATCACCAATGAGTCCTAGGAAAAACCCACCCCGTTCCACTTAAAACCGTGAAAAGAGAACCAAGGCCCTCCATGATCATGAAGCCAGTGCTTCTATTCCACCTCCTTCTCGTAATCTAATGATCTTCTAATCTCCCGAATACAAGGCAAGATTTGAAACCATTTTTCTTCAAAAGAAAGTCGCTTATGGAAAAACTCTCAAAAGCACTGATTGTATTAACAACAATCTAAATACCTATGATCTTTTTGAAGCTGTAGGCTTGGCTAATTTCGTGTCAATGGAAATTCCATTTTATCCAAAGTTAGTTCGCCTTTTCTACACCCATCTCAAGAAAATTAATGCGATAAACACCCTTCAGTCATATGTCCAGGGTGTTGAAATCTCCCTTCACAAAAGTGATCTAAGAATCCTCCTAAATCTTCCCGAGGGTGGTCTCCGGTACTATAAAACACATTCTTGGTATGAGAGTGATGACTTTGATCCTCTCACCGCTATTCATAATATTTTTCACGACAAAACTACCGAGGAAATTGATGTCATAAAATCTAGTGATCTTACCAGTGAAGCCCACCTTATCTATCGAGTCATTATTCATTCCATCATTCCCAAGTCCGGCGGTTATTCCGACATTTCTTACATGGAAGCTCTTTTGACTTGGTGTGTGCTTAAGGGTCGCAAAATTGATGTGCCTTATTTAATATACCATCATACGATGGACTGTATCAATCGCAAAAAGTGCCATCTGTACTACGCAATGCCTCTCTCTAAGATCTTCCGGGCGGAAGGGATATCATTTGTTGGATAGCCTAAAATGAAGCTGCTATCTCAACATCACTTTGACAAGTCGGCACTTCTGCGAATGAGATTAAAAAGAGATGATGATGGAAATTGGTTTGATCCCAAAATTGTGGGTGGTGCACAAACCGAAAGCGAATCTGAAGAGTCGGATGCGGAAACACACGGGGGGCAACCAAAGTGACAATGAAAACCCTTCAGTCAAAGAAATCCCTCCAGCTAATACGGACACTGAAATTTCTCTTGACACCTTACAGGCTGGCTCATCCACAGAACCATCTATTCCAGAGCTAATTCTTCAGAATTGGCTGTTTCTCGTCAAACTCAAGAGGAAGTAATAATGCTACGGGAAGAGCCGAGGAGCATGAAGGATGATCTCCAAGAATTACGCACCAATCTCGATCAACCACCTCACTAGTTGTATGACCTTCCCCTCTTTTTGATGTGACAAAGGGGGAGAAGATGTGATCTAGGATCCTTAATTGAGAATTTAGCCTTTTTGCACTTGGGAAATTTGGTGGGAAATTTAGAATCTAGACTTTTTGCACTTGGGATACTTTAATGTGATCTGCACTTAGGAAATTTTGTGGGATATTTTGACTTGACAAAACTATGTTATTTTGATGTGACTTTTTGCTAAATACTAATCTATGCTGTGACTTTTTGTTAATGCTAATCTATGATATTTTGCTGTGACCTTTATGATAGTGTGTTATGACATTTGCAAAATGGTTTAATGATAATCTATGCAATTGATCTCAATTGAGTCATAGATATTTGGTTTAAATGAATGCTTAAAATATTGCATGCCAGTCACAATTAGTCATTTATGATCTTCATGAAAAACATTATATAAAAATTGACTATCCTCTTACTTCACTAAGTCTCAATGCTATATAAAATTACTTGAAGCATGTAAACAAGGGGAGATAACATCTCCAAAATTGAAATTAAAATTTCTGTCACGAATACTTAAAATTTCATTTCTTCAAAGCATGTCAATTTAAATATTCAATGGGTAAAATGACAGGGGGAGTATCTTTATACAACCCTATATTTTTTCAAGATCACATAATTGATTTGTCATCATCAAAAGGGGGGAGATTGTTGATCAAATACCCTAATCCATTGGTTTTGATGATAACAAATCAATAATGATGTGTTTTACTAATGGTTCAACTGAGTTTCAATGCAAGAAAATGGATGTCTTGTTATAGAAAGGATGGAAGGGACTTCAAGTCATCATATGGTCACCTAAAGCATCAAGAGGCTGCAAATGTTCTTCAATGTGTTCATCTCACTATAAATGTTCATACAAAATGTTCCAAATAAAATTCAAAGGGTCAAAATATGTTCTTGACCATCTACAAAAGAAAAGGGCCTAAAATTCCAAGTTCAAGCAGCATACGTTGACTGGTTTGATACACACGTCGACCGGTATCTAGGCAGTGGCAAAAATCCAAGTTGAAACTCACACACGTCGACTGGTTTGACACACATGTCGACCGGTCTCTAGGCAGTAGCAAATGTCCAAATAGAGCTCATTATATGTCGACTGGTTCAAAGCATACATCAACCGATTCATGAAGCATACGTCGACCGGTTTACAGCATACGTCGACCGGTTTATTCCACATGTCGATTGGTTTGGTCGCAGGTCTGCAGATTCAAATTTGTAACGGCTATATCTTCATTTAATGCTCCCAACTACCTTCAACAGCTCTATTGAACTCGAAACATCTACAAATACAGAAGGTTGGTGTACAAACAAAGGGTCTTACAAGAGAGAACACTCAAGAACATCATTCAAGAGCATTTAAAGAGCTTGAAATTTTGATCTGAGCATTTACTTCTCATTTTTCTCTCTCATATCAGTTCAGAGACTAGAGCTTCATTTACTTCATCCACTTACTCTAATGTGAGAGTTATTCTTGTAATATCTTCTAGAGAAAGAGAGAGAGAAACAATATTGTAATCTTCATTTATATACCTCTACTATCTTGTAAGGGTTGGTGTGACCCAAAAGCAATGTTTAGGAGAAAGGTGCTCCCCAAGCAAGGAAGAGAAGCAAAGTCTTGCTTCAATTGACGGTTTGCTCTTTACCATTAAGGAAGAGCTTTAGTGATTTTGGAAAGTCTTAAGGGAGGACCTTGAGCCAAGGAGTAGGAGCTTCCGAGCCTCGCAAAATCGCCGAGTCACTGTTTGTAATATCCTATCTCTATCATCTTTAATTGTGCTTATATTGCTTGAATATTTTTATTGTGTATTGCTTTCTATTTAGTTGGAAATAATTTTTTAAATTACAAACATTGGCCATTGACTCTATTCACCACCCCCCCTCAAGAGTCAATTAGTGACTAACAATATCAACTGTAGTTAATACACCAAAATTAAAGTTTAAACATTAAATCAACATTCAAACAAGTTCAATTAATGTCCGATTAAATCCTGGAGACTATCTAAGCATGCACAGAACACAAGTCTAAAGGAAAGAGCAAGAAATAGAACTTGCCTTTGGTTTTAGTTTTGAAACCTCAAACTTTCTTCTCTAGTAATTCCGACGACTTTGGTTGCTTTCACCGACCTCTGTTGCTCTTGGTTTAACCCACGAGCAAGCTTCAATCACCCCTCCTTGGTTCAGCCCTTAACTCTAGCCAAACCCTAGTTCTCCTTTTCTCAGTTCTCTCTCGAACCTCTCTGTTCTTTCTCTTTGCCTCCACTGTTACGTGAATAGGGTTCTAAACCCTTAGCAGACACATAACGATATATAAATATAGGCGTATAAACCTAATTCTAATTATATTAAGAAAAGGAAAAGAAAACTAAAATAATTATATAACTAAGTCGGCTACATCCCACAACATGATTACCTAAAAGAAAATAAAACCCTATACTATATGCTCCATTTTACTGAAAACTGATCCTAATTTAACATTATAAATAATTGATAATTAAATTAACCTCATAACCTAATTAAACAATTAATGCAAACAAATAATTAAAATTCCGCATAAGCATATATTAATAAAAACAAATAATGCAATTAAATAATTAAACAATTACACAACTAGGCAAATAATCAAATAAGTATATAAAAATGTGATAAATCAATTAATTAAAAATACCGAGACTATCCTTTTAAAATTAGGGGTATTACATGTACTTAACAACATTAAAAACATGCGGTAATTCCTTAAAAATCATAATGCATAAATGTACTTAACAACATTAAATCGCCAATAACCAAAACCATAAGTCACAATTAAATATGATTGTAAACTTGGAATTGAATGCGAAAACAAATAGTGGAAGACTTGGACATCAAATCTCGGAGTAAACCAAGACCTAAACGGTTATTTCGGGCACTAAGCCGCTAGGAATACCACCCGTGCGCACTAACGACTTAGAAGACTTTTGTCCCTGTACTAGAGCCAAACCCTAGCCATCTCAACGTAACAATGTCCCAAGTGACTCCAAAATAAATAAGTTAACAACTTATACACGAATTTAAATAATGCACGAAACTACCTTCCATGCACAAGTAGGTTGAAACTACATAACACATGCTCTAAATCCATAACTATTATAGGATGACAAATGTAGAATCTTCAGAGTGCGATTCGTTACATGCTATAACAACATCACATGTCGAATTTTCAGTGTGTGATTTGTTACACGCAATAGCAATGTAATTCAATATTGAAAACATAAACTCATGAATCCATTACAAGTCTAAAATCATGATTTAAACATACTACTAATGTTAAACACATGATTAAATTAGTAATGCAACAGAAACGAAAATCAATTAAATAACTAATTAATTTCTCTAGGTTTCAAATCTTAATCAATTGATTCCCAATTAATATATGTTAAACAATATAGCATGGTCATTACATTTATTCAAATCAAAAGTGCAAAATGAGTAAGGTATAATCATGAAGAATTTAATTAATTTAAATTAATTAAATCTCTAGATTTCAAAAGTTATTCAAATGATCCCAAATTAGTGTATAACAAGGACTAAGTTATGGCCATGACATATATAAAGTCTAAAATGGAATACAAGCAAAATACAATTAAGTAATTTAAATCAAATTAAATTCATTAAATCTCTAGATTTGAAAACTCATTTAAATCATCCTAATTTAATATATAGCAAAGATTAAGTTATGGTCATGCCATATACCAAGTCTAAAGTGAGTTATATGCAAGCTATGATTAATCATTAATTTCTCAAATAAATAAAAGACATACATTTAACTTATATATCACTATAAAAGCAATTAATTCACTTAGATAATAAACTAGAACACCCCCTACCTTACTAGAGAAGTGTCTCTCTAGAATCCAAGGTAAGCAAGCTCAAAATGGTAAACCCTTCTAGAGTTATGTAGAGGAAGGTGAGGCAAAACTTTTGTATTCTAAGCTTTATGGTCTAAGGTGAGTAGAAAGGGACCAAAATGAAGCTTAAAGCTCTAAGCTAAGCTTTATTTCAATGGTGGCTAGGTTTCTTTTTCAATAGAGGGATAAGATAAAATGGTTAAGAGGAAATGTGAGTAGAGGATATAGAGATCCTCCACTCACTATGTGAACTAGCACCATGGTCAACACACACTACTTTGGTCAATTACACAAAAACCCCTCTTTGAAACCATAATCCTAAAATAACCCAAAAATATTTGCAAAGGGGCCCCTCCTCTAAATATCTTGCCAACTTAATTACAAAATGGTCCTTTTTGAAAATATCTTCCAAATTAAATCACAAAATGGTCCCTAAGATGAAAAATAATTACTTTATTTAATTACACTAAAACTTTGAAAATCAAGAATGTTTCTAAGAAACCATGCATTCATACCCTTTTACGAAAAAGTAAGCAGCTAGCATGCTTTTCTACAAAAGTAAAAATACACATGGCATGGAATTTAAATATCGTGGATGCATGCAAAACTAGAATCAAATCCAAACACAAAAAGTGAGGTTATGCCAACAAAGTGACAAACGGGAAAAAGACGAAAAGTGAATAGTGTCTAAAAAGTGAAAATATGAAAATGACTCGGTCCTTAAGGGAAGTTGTTGTTGCCCAAGAATGCACTATAGAAGGGGGGTGAATAGAGTCCTTGTCCAATAATGACAGATTTAAAATTAAGTAAATATGCAAGATGCAATTTATATTTAACAAGTATGAGCTAAACAAAATCATCAAAAAGATGTAGTAGCAAGCTATTACTGATTTTTAGATTATGCAATTTCAATTTCTTGCAAGTAAATTGTAGCTATTGTGCAATACTAGAGACATAAATTCAGCAAGTTAATGGCATAATAATAAGAGAGATAAGGGAAGAGAAATTGCAAACATAGACACGGCGATTTTAGCAAAGTTTGGAAACTCCTACTCCTCGGCTCAAGACCCCTCTTGAGACTTCCCAATCCATTATGGCTTCTCCTTACGGGTGGAAAGCAAACCTTGTCTTGAAGCAACACCTTGTTTCTCCTTGCTAAGAGACAACCTCTCTTAGTCTTTCTTTGGGCCAAACCAGCCCTTACAATAGCTTTGCTAAGAGAACTCCTTCTCTTAGCCTTACAATAGATTTGTTGGAAATATAGAAGTGTTATAAATCTCTCTCTCTCTGATTTACAGATTATAACTCACTCTAGAGAATCAATGAATACAAGTGAAGCTCACTCTCTAAGTATGATGTATATGAGAGAAATAATTACAGAACAACAGCTCTGTATCTAAGTGTAAATCTCAAAACAAAAACTTTGAATGAATGTTTGAAATTGCTCAAGAAATTCGCAGCTTCTCTCTCTCTGTTTTGGCTATACAAGCTTGTGTAGGAGAAGATGATTGATTATTCAAAACAAGAGCTCTCTCAAAGAGTAATACCAAAACAAAAGCTCTGTATAATGGTAGAGCAAAAACTCTCTTGGATGCACGAAAATCGCTCTCACAGCTCTGTCTTTTGAGGCTCGAGCACACCATTTACAGACAACATATATCAGCATATATAGACTCTTCCTTGGTCAATAGCCGTTGTAAACCCTCCTCAAGATTAAGACATATCAGTGCAACATTTGGTAGAGAAGCTTCTTATGACAGAGATACCTTATTTGATAGAGGTGCTCTGTGCATTGGGTAGATCACAGATTTGGAATCATGTGTATAGCTCTTTTATAGATAATATAGCTGTTAATCTCAAGACAAGACATTAATATAGCTAGAAGATAGTCAACATGTCAGTGTACATATGTGAATCAAACTGTAAAATCATAAAGTGAAGCACGGGTTGAAAGATGAAGGATTTCTATACCAGATCTGTTTAACCAACAAAAGAAGTCGACTTAGTTGAGAACTAAGTCAGCTCAGTTCAAGAACAAGTCGGCTTGGTTAAATACTGAGTCGGCTGAGTTGTGTAATTTCAAAGTTTAAAAAGTGACAAGCCTCGGCCTGATTGAGTCAGCTGGATTATTAAACTAAGTCGGCTTAATTATGAACTGAGTCGGCTGGATTAGCAATTGAGCCGACTGAGTTGTCTTTTGAACTTGATGAGCCTCGGCCAAATCGAGTCGGCTTAGTTGAAGACTGAGTCGGCTGAATTGAAGATTGAGTCGACTAGGTTGCAGTTATACCAGAAAATGAAATTGTTCAGTGCTCTACTACTGGCTTCTGCACATGACTTCTTTGCACACCTTATTTCCATTAAAAACATGTACTTTATATGGCCATTTACAGTATTTATATGTCCATTTACTTTAAGTTTACAATGTAAATAAGGAAGTAACCCTCATTTGGATTCAATACAAAATATAAGAAAATTGAAATCCAACTAAATCAAAATGTAGAAATTCAGTTTTAGTACAAATTTGGATTTTCAATAGTTTTGGTAAAATTGAATCCTTATGTAGACCAATGTAGACTTGGTCATAAAATCCCATAAAATTAGTTTTGGCTATTTGTAGTATTTATATGTCCATTTACTTTAAGTTTACAATGTAAATAAGGAAGTACCTCTCATTTGGATTCAATAAAAAATATAAGAAAATTGAAATCCAACTAAATCAAAATGTAGAAATTCAGTTTTAGTTCAAATTTGGATTTTCGATAGTTTTGGTAAAATTGAATCCTTATGTAGATCAATGTAGACTTGGTCATAAAATCCCATAAAATCAGTTTTGGCTATTTGAAGTATAGAGAGTAATTACTGGAAAAAATTATCTTGGAAAAATGTTTTCTTCAAAAATCCATTTTTCACACTTAGCCAAAAACACAATTTCCATGATGCGCATACATGGGTCTTAAAGTCCGTTACCAAGTCATGGTAATGAAGGCTCCATATGCCTTAATCATTGACCAATATGAATCATGTGATTGTTGTGCTTGGTCTTAACATTTCTAGCACAAGTGATGAGTTCTTTCAAAACTTATGCAAACTTGAACTAACTCATTTTTTAGCAAAGACTTCATGTGTCAATTATATATGAATGGAATGCATAGTCTATTGTTAATAGATATAGGAGCATATGAATGATGTATGATATGCATGGTCCTATAAAGATGAGCTTCAAATGGATTCATAAATACCTTGACAATGAATCCTAAACACTCACTAACCTATCTACCCTTTTCTTCATGCTTTGTCTATGATTGTATAGGCTTTCAGGTAGACTTGCTTTCTTCCTTTCTTTGAGTTGCTTTCTTGCTCATTATAGTCTAAGCTATCTTTGGATGGACTTTGCATTTGGTTCTTTGCAACTACATTTTCCTTTGTTTTCCATAGATGTGATCTTGAGTAATGGAATACTTGGAATAGTCTTTATGATCTTCATTGAGGTTCTTCTTTGAATGTAAATTATCTATAACACTCAATGTAAACATTAGTCCTTAAACACCATTAATGGTTTGTTATCATCAAAACACCTAGATTGTTCTTGGATGGAATCCTTATGGTTAGCAGTTGTCAATCTAAAGAAAAGAGTCTCGAAAACCATTCCTGAGCACTCAAGATGACAATAGGTGACGAGAAACCAAACTTAGAAAGGAAGAGACAACGGGAAAAAAAATATCCGCAAAAATCTAAGAAAAAGGAAAGGAAGTGAAATGACCGGGTCATTACAACCTTTCCACCTTAAAGGGATTTCGTCCTCGAAATCTAGCCCTAACAAAACAAAAGGCAAAACCAGGATAACTACGGAGTATATCTCTGAGTATCCCACACAACATGCTACTTAAGCAATCCCAAAACTAAAGGACAACGTACAGACCAATGTCATTCGCACCTATATGCTCACGACAGGACAACCTCTCAAAAGAAAACTGACCACACGGCCACACGATAATTCAGAACTTATACACAGAACCCAAGGTCAGACAAGGAATGGGAGATAACAACCATAAGCATTCCTCCTGACGAACCATCATACCGATCCAAAAACAACCACCAAAAGAACTCCAAATTAATTACGTATAAAATCAGTGTACTGAACAAAGACGACGTGACAGTACGAATAGTGATCAGAACCCGCCTACGACGCACTCAAATATGTGGTAGCAATGATAGTGCCTAGTGCCCGCCCACACTTACTCGTCAGTAAGGTAGCATCGACGACAACTAGCACTCACCCACAACACATAACTTTGTACGGTAGCATGACAGTATAAGGCACTAATTCATAACCTGCCCTCCATTAGGTCTACCCATGAAACCTCTCGATAACAATGACATCAATGTCGTAAAACGATCATGGCCAAAAGCAATGTGGAAACCAGGCATCTGTGAGAGTTGGGATATGGTCAACAGATGTTCCAGACCATCCTTACCAATCCCAAACTCTGTCAACAATGTCATAGGCACCATTATGCTTAAGACCCTGAATCCTCAATACAACAAAACCAACAACTCCAACGCCTCGAAATAC
Source organism: Cornus florida (assembly GCF_030987335.1). Lineage (NCBI taxonomy): Eukaryota > Viridiplantae > Streptophyta > Magnoliopsida > Cornales > Cornaceae > Cornus > Cornus florida. The sequence continues at coordinate 71,809,862 of NW_026775573.1, read as the reverse complement.
TATTATCAACAACATCAATCATGAATCCAAAGCCTGACAAGCAAATCCACACCTCCAAAAATCAAAACGAACTTCACTGCAAGACATTTCATCGAAAGTCCTACATATCTCCCTGAAACAGATTAACTACAAGACCACATCGTAATCAAACATCAGATCCATATCCCAATAATGGATAACTAAATCCTCGAAATATAAGTCCACCAAGTGGCACACACATCAAAATCCTGACAACCAAAGTTACAAAACGAATTTCTCAAAACCGTGCTTGGCAACAATAAGTTAATCAAAATTCCTCAATTTCAATCCGTAAACAATTCCTGAAACTACGATTCCTCAAAACCACGCCTAGTCATAACTAGGACAAAAAAACTCCATAAATAAGCCATATCCAATAACGATCCTTCAAAATTCCTCCTAAGAGTCAACCACATCCTGGTCTCCTAAACTGAAACAAGTCTCTAAAAGACATTCTCAAAAGAACATCGAGCTCACCTCACAAATTAAACAAATCCTCAATGATATGGACACAAGTCTCGATAAAATGATCTCACACTAATCCACTCATACCGAGCACAGCAAACTCCGTCAACAACCACAGCAAAAACTCCCCAAGGGAAGACACGAAGGAAAGGAACCACCAGTCCTAAGAAGGACAACACCACGACTCCACCTCTGAAACAAAAGACAACAAGGTCAAAGACTTCGCCCCTTACGTGGGAGTAAGTCGACCAAAATCCATCAAATCCTCACCAAGGACTCAAGACAACAAAGGTGATTCTCACGGACCGACCAACCCCAAAACCATGCACAAGGCGACGAAGAGAAGAGACTCACTCCTTATGAAGTCCCTAACACGAATCAAGAAAATGAGGAGAAATCCTATTCTCTCACAGATGTCAACACGACAAACACAGAAAGGGAACAAAAAGGGAAAACTAAGCATGGAAGTCATGCAAATAACAAGGAAATACAACTACCAAGTAAGTAAATCTACTCACATAGATAAAATCAAGGGTACATGCAGCACGTCTCCACGTAAGCATAAAATCATGTCACTAAAGCACAGTAACAATATGGCATCTCTAAGCATATAAATAAGGCATGCTAATGCCACATAACAAAAAAGCAAATGTGGACACACCTCCACCTACTCATGCATCACAATATCATAAATCATACTACTAACATGGTAGTAAACGAAATTGCAGAAGATAAAAATGATGCAACAATGAACCCTATGGACATCGTGTCCTAGAATGTCTAGGTAAAAGGAAAGACTAGTCCTAACCATAAACTGACTCCAAAAACCAAGGCGACAACAACCTATCTCAAAACCAATGTGAGCCCTTACCATAATGGTAAGACTCTAACAATCCATCTACCCAAAACATCAATCAATCAACTTAATCCCAAAAGCGTCATCACGCAAAAGAACTCAAAGGAAATGGCAACCATAGCCATACTAACAATAACCAAACTAATCATTACGACTGATCTCCAAAAAAACGATCATCATCATTTATCAAATGGATAATGCCTATGAAGACAAAACCAACATTGATTCCATCCGAACTGCACTTGTAATTAGCCAGTACAGTAGCATGACAGTGCCATGCACCCACCTACAAACGTACCCACCCACAAAAATTACTATCCCAGAGGAATCATCCCAAACAACCAAGGATCCCAAGAGGTCCATAACCTCATTATGGCCCAAAAACAACAAATCCAGCATTACGGCAACGCCAAATGACTCACCTCACGAGAGTTAAAACAAAAGGTGTTTCTCCACCTACCTCAAAACCAATGCTAGGTGAACTACAACCTATACTACCACGAAACTGTGACTACAATCACCAATAACCTCAACTCATGCCTTAATGACCAATCCCATGTTATGCCAAATATACAACACAGCTATGCATATACAAATCTAATCTAGCATACATCATATGTCATGCTCTTTACATTAGAATAAAATCATGTTAAACAAACGACATGTCACATATAGCACATAAGCATATAAACATGTTATCAAAAAGCATGTGAGCATATTAAAGCAAATCAACAAAAGCATAAAATGCACCCAAAACCCGTCGTCCAAGGTATTCAAACTTAGGAGCTCTAATACCACCTGTGACGGCCCTGATTTTTAGGCTAGTGCGTCCTGCGATGAACCGAACGTAAATCCGATAAAGAATCCAGAAGGCAGAAGCAAAAAATAAAACAACAACCTCTAGAGATACAACATATCTCTAAGACACCAATGTGACCCTCAATGAGGTCACAGAACCCAAAAAAAAAAAAAAAATGAGGAAGCGACGTTTTAAAAACGAACAAGAATGAACCTAGGGGGAAAAAGGTCATTTCCAAAATAAAAGTGGGTGCTACCTAGCAAACCATTGGAAAGGCAACAAAAAATTAATAAACTTAGACTCAAGAATCACTTGATCCGGAGTCCGAACGAATAAGATATGGCTAACGGAAGAAAAAGGGATAAAAAGGTCAAAATGAGTCAACCCAAGACCGTCTAACCAGTTAGGAGACCTTTCTAACCCGTTTGGAGGCAAAAACAGAGGTGACCATATTCTGCCCAAGTACACGTAACCGGTTACGAGATCCACCACCCGTACACTTGACCCGTACATTTGTACTACGGTTCAGCAAAAAACTGACAGCAGGGGTTTCGGAAAAAAATGGGTTTTTGAGGGCCAAGATGACATTTTCTGGAAAAACACAAAGAAGAAACCCCCTCCTCCCCCCCCCCCCCCCCCCCAAAAAAAAAAAATCGAGTTTTCCACTCGACAGCGTGAAAGAAAATGAAAAACACGAAAAAGAATGAAAAACAAAAAGCTGCTACAATGAAAAACAAAAAGCTGAACTTCGCGAGGGATTTTCGGTACCAAGACGACATTTTCTGGAAAAACACGAAAAAGAAACCCCCCTCCCCCCCCGCCCCCCTAAAATCATGGTTTCTAAATGACCATGTCAAGGTCGGGATTTATTTCCTGAAGGAGAACCCCAAAATGCCCTAAGACCAGACTATGCAAAAAAAATTTAAAATGAGTCCATAGGAGGCTCAAATCACCAAGGAAGAGGTTATTCTTGAAAAGGATTATACGCACAAACGTAACTTACCTAGTAGGACATGCTACAATGGTCCACGGCTTAAAAATATCGCCGATGAAAATACAACCCCCCGACGGCCAAAATGACAAAAATGAACAAGAAAATGGGAAATTTGAAAACCAAAATTAACAAATGATTTCAAATTACCGTTTGGCCCTTGGCCACACTTCATACATGATTAATGAGACCCTATGAAATAATAAATATGGAAATCCCACACCCGAGGCAAACATGGTGAAACAATGACTTGTCATTTTTCAATATTTTCATTATATTTCATGAAGTCAAAAATTATATAGGATACCAAATAATAGTCATTGGTCTTCGGCCTCATCTCATACATATCAAATACATTGTAAAGAGTGTACTTATGTACACATTACATGTTTTGAATCAAATATACACATTTTGACATATAAGGCTACAAATGGCGGTTCAAGCCAACCTTCACAAGAATGGAAACCTTCAAGTCCACAAATCATCCAAGCATAATGGGAATCTTAACCTTGAATTCCAGTACCTAAAAAATGTTCTCGGTAACTTTGGGGTGAGTAACATAAAGCTACTTATAGGAGATGAGCATGCATAGACCTAAAATTTTACAAAGTTATCACATCAATGTGAAACAATTCAAAAGGTTTTGCCACCTAACGTCTATGTCAAAGGTGAGACTTAAGGAGCATCCTAAGCTACCTTAGATCATTTTTAGCATAAATCACATCATTCATGCGATTCCAAATAACATAAGGGATGCTATACAAAGCAACAAGACATAGATTCTCAAAGCCATCAACTTGAAATCTAAAATACGAAAATGACAAAAGTGGGTCATGCCACCTGACGTCTATGTTCCAAATGAATCTATAGGGTCATTCCTAAGATAGATTTGAACATTTTAACATAAATGTACTTAACAACATCAAAGTTTACAATGATTCATTAAAAATCATAATGCCTGAATATACTTAACAACATTAAAAATATGCGATGATTCCTTAAAAATCATAATGCATAAATGTACTTAACAACATTAAATCGCCAATAACCAAAACCACAAGTCATAATTAAACATGATTGTCAACTTGGAATTGAATGCGAAAACAAATTGTGGAAGACTTCGACATCAAATCTCGGAGTAAACCAAGACCTAAACGGTTATTCTGGGCACTAACCCGCTAGGAATACCACCCCGTGCGCACTAATGACTTAGAGGACTCTTATCCGCGTACTAGAGCCAAACCCTAGCCATCTCAACGTAACAATGTCCCAAGTGACTCCAAAATAAATAAGTTAACAACTTATACACGAATTTAAATAACGTACGAAACTACCTTCCATGCACAAGTAGGTTGAAACCACATAACACATGCTCTAAATCCACAACAACTATAGGATGACAAATGTCAAATCTTTAGAGTGCGATTCGTTACACGCTATAATAACATCACATGTCGAATCTTCAGTGTGCGATTCGTTACACGCTACCAATGTCAAACACATGATTAAATCAGTAATGCAACCGAAATGAAAATTAATTAAATAACTAATTAATTTCTCTAGGTTTCAAATCTCAACCAATTGATTCCCAATTCATATACGTTAAACAATATAGCATGGTCATTACATATATTCAAATCAAAAGTGCAAAATGAGCAAGATATCATCATGTAGAGTTTAATTAATTTTAATTAATTAAATCTCTAGATTTCAAAAGTTATTCAAATGATCCCAAATTAATGTATAATAAGGACTAAGTCATGGCCATGCCATATATCAAGTCTAAAATAGAATACAAGCAAAATACAATTAAGTAGAATTTAAATCAAATTAAATTCATTAAATCTCTAGATTTGAAAACTCATTTAAATCATTCCAATTTAATATATAGCAAAAATCAAGTTATGGTCATGCCATATACCGAGTCTAAAGTGAGTTATATGTAAGCCATGATTAATCATTAATTACACTAAAACCCCAAAAATCAAGAATGTTTCTAAGAAACTATGCATTCATGCCCTTTCACAAAAAAGTAAGCAACTAGCATGCTTTTCTACAAAAGTAAAAATACACATAGCATGGAATTTAAATATCATGGATGCATGCAAAACTGGAATAAAATTCAAACACGAAAAGTGAGGTTATGCCAACAAAGTGACAAACGAGAAAAAGACAAAAAGTGAATAGTGTCCAAAAAGTGAAAATATGAAAATGACTCGGTCCTTAAGGAAAATTATCAATCCAAAGAAAAGAGTCTCGGAAACCATTCCCGAGCACTCAAGACTACAACAGGTGACGAGAAACTGAACTCAAAAAGAAAAAGACAACGGAAAAAAATATATATATCTGTAAAAATCTAAGAAAAAGGAAAGGAAGTGAAATAACCGGGTCATTACAAAAAGTCATGCGGGAAGAACAAGTCCATCCATGATGCAGCCTATTCCCATAAGGAAGGTGCCTAAAAGTCATTCCTTTCGACTAATAAAACCATGTGTTCCCATTTCAAAAATGTCCTATAGAGTGACATTATATAGATATAACATACTTTTAAAAGTAACCTTTCACCAAAAATATATGAGGTTAGACCATTTCAAGTCGTGTATGGTGGTGGCATTATACACAGTTATACATATAATTAACATGCTTTCAAACTACTCTTTCTAACAATACACGAGAAGTGCATAACTTTTCCAAACTTTATTTTCAACTGGATCACTCAATCAACACTTGAATTCCTGTCAGTAAATTACTCTTTATATTTGGATCAAGGGCGGATTTAGGGGTGGGCTCTAGTGGGCTTGAGCCTACCCCAATAAATTTTTTTAAAATTTTTTATTATACATAATTTTAGCCTAGCTTAAAAATAAATAAATAAATAAATAAAATAAAATAAAATTTAGTAGTACTAGCCCATCCCAGAATAGATTAGCTCACCCTATTATGCATTTCTGGATCCGCCCTTAATTTGGATTCAACTGGATCACTAGAAGTCAAAGGTGGAGCCAAAAATTCAATTCAAGATGACATGAAAAAAAAAAAAAAAAAACCTTAAATTCAATAAACATGACAACAAATATAAATTCTTCAAATTAAAGAGGCAAAGAAGAAAAAAAAAATATTACTAAATAATATGTCAATCAATGAATAGTATTAGAAAAATAAATTCTTGACAAAAATAAGAAAATGAAAGAAAATTGAGAGAATTTTAAAAAGAAAAAAAAAATAGACTTTGATTCTAAAAGTAAAATTAAATTTTTTTTTTTTAAGAAAATTAATTGAATTCAAAGAGAAAGGGAAAATAAATAAAAAGTTAAGAATAATTTTAGAAAATAAAAATTTTAAGGAGACATTATATGAACTTTTTCATAAATACATATAAAAAAAAACATAAATTTGCTATATATATATATTATAGTGGGCGGGCCAGAGTGGATGTGTACCCGCGGGTATATTCAATAAGTGGTTGAAAGTTTTTTTCAGAGTCCAAATATTACAACATCTCAAAGATACCAGTACATATAAATTATCTAATCTAACAATATGTTCGGTTTGAAGGAAGTATTGAAAAGGGTTGAATGATAAGGGAATAAAAAGGCTATTTAGTATTTGGTAAGAGGAAAGGAAAAAGAAGGAGGAAGTAAGGAGGGTGATAAGTGCTTAAATGTTGCACATTTCAGCACATAAGTTAGGATATTTTAGTCCTTGCATCTATCTTACTTTCATGTTTTAGTTCTAATTTATGTTTTTGTCAATTTTAGGTCAATAAGCTTCAAATGGACTAATTTTGGTTCACTAAAGTCTTTTTGGAGTCAAGCAAAGATAGTTGAAAAAAGTTCAGAAAATGACAAAAAGAGGCCGCAGCCATCAAAAGCGGTCAATTCTACCTTTTTCGGGCATTTGATGATGTTCCCAAAGATTAAGAAGCAAACGGATTAGCCCGGGGCCAATATGGAGCTAAATAAGGCTTGAAGGAAGTTTCCAACACTAGGGGATCGATCCCTCACTATTCACAGAATTAAAAATGCCCTTGGGGGATCGATCCCCCAGCCCCTGGCAGCATTGCGGGATTTATGTTTACTTGGTTATGAGATTTTCTTATTTTGGGCTTATTTTGTAATTTATTGGTCTCCAATAAGGCTTATACTTAAGGAAACCAATACCCATTAGTTTGGGGGAGTTTTTATGATTTTTTATTAAGTTTTTATTTTCGGTAATCGACATATCGATATTCTCTCTGGAAAACACAAAAAGAAAGAAAGCTATGGTTCTTGAGAAAAGTTCAGAGAAGAAGAAGAGGAGCCAGATGAATCAAAGGATGGGGCTTGTTGACATCTTGCATCCATCAACCATGAGCGGTTAATTCTTCAAATTAGGGTTGGATAAACCCTAAGCATGTAACCTAACTTTTCTCTCTTTTACTATTTTGGGGATTTAATTTATATAATTTTTGCTATAGCCTTGATATATATATTACAATTCTTTCAATTGATTATCTTTGTCAATCTCATATTGTCTTATATGTTTTTGAATGATAATTGATCTTTACACTTGATTTCTTTGTGAATTGAATCATGTGATGGCTATGCATTGTATTAATTTGTAGTACACAATTCGGTTAATGTTTAGTTTAAATAGTTTAATTTCAGAATTGGTTAGTTTAATTTAAGGTAAATTAATTAACTGCAATTTAATTATTAGGTAAGCAGACAATCCATATAATTGTTTGAAATCCATACTTATTATTACAATTACATATCCTCTAGATTAATGTGTGTTAAATTTGTAACTTGAATTGATGAATCATGCTTTGAATTGGTAAATTGTACTACACTTAGTTTAATTGTCATTAAGTAGTTGATTCATGCTTGAAATTGATAGTTTACACTTTTCATTGCAATTTTTAGCCACATATAAATTACATAATATTATTTCCCCAATTAGTTGAAAGTTAGTGAGTTAGGGAATGTGTTTAGTGGTGAATTCTGCACCCAAAGTCTCTTTCCAATCTCTTAAACTCTTTTTCTTTATTGCAATCATTTAGTTTAAAATTAGTTTTCATCACAAACAAAACCCTTTTTAGCAATCACATAAGCACTAAAGTAGAATTCAATTCCGAAAACCAATAATTATTTAGATCTCTTGGGACGATCCCTACTCGCTTCATACTCCATAGTATAAGTGTTTAGCGGTTTTATAAATTATAAAATATGATGCCCACTTGACATTATTTCTAAACCTAAAGTGATGTGCATTATTTTGTGCACACGCTCGGTCGCTTTAGAGGGATGAAGCATCATTTGTAGCTTTGTATTTTTCTATTTGTCCAAAAGGAAGAGAATAAGAATGAATAATTATCATAAATATGTAATTTTCATTTTTAACCTATCTAAAAATTTGAAATGAACATCTATTTTTTTTTATAATTTTATATAATGAGAGTGTATTGATAAAAAGAATATAAAATTCTATTTCCCTTTGTTCCAACCAAAAAATAAATTCACACCATTTATCCTTTTTTACTATCCATTTCATTCAACTAAACAAAATATTGAGGGAGACACATTTGTTGACCTTAAAGATTCCATCCAAGGACAATCTAGAGGTTTTGATGATAACAAACCATTAATGGTGTTTAAGGACTAATGTTTACATTGAGTGTTATAGATTATTCACATTCAAAGGATGAACTCAATGAAACACGAAAGATCATTCCAAGTATTCCATCATTCAAGATCATATCAAGGAAAGCAATTGATACAAAGAAGACATGAAGTTGTAAAGAAGCAAATGCAAAGTCCATCCAAAGATAGCTTGGACTACAATGAGCAAGAAAGCAACTCAAAGAAAGGAAGAAAACAAGTCTACCTAAAAGCCTACACGATCATGGACAAAGCATGAAGAAAGGGGTAGATAGGATGGTGAGTGTTTAGGATTCAATGTCAAAGTATTTATGAATCCATTTGAAGCTCATCTCTATAAGACCATGCATATCATATCATCATTCATATGCTCCTATATCCATTAGCAATAGACAATGCACTTCATTCATATACAATTAACTTATGTAGTCTTTGCTAAAAAGTGAGTTAGTTCAAGCTTGCATAAGCTTTGAAAGAACTCATCATTTGTGCTAGAAATGCTAAGACCATGCACATCAATCATATAATTCATATTGGTCAACAATTAAGGCATGAGAAGCCTTCACTATCATGAGTTGGTAATGGACATTAGGACCCCAAAATAAACGGATTTTGAAAAACTGTGTTTTTGGCTAAGTGTGAAAAATGGATTTTTGAAATAATGATTATTTCAAAATAATTTTTCCCGGTAATAACTCTTTATACTTCAACTAGCCTAAACTGATTTTATCAGAATTTTTGACCAAGTCTACATTGGTCTATATAAGGATTCATTTTTACCAAAACTGTCAGAAATCCAAATTTGTACTAAAACTGAATTTCTACATTTTGATTTAGTTGGATTTCAATTTTCTAGTATTTTTATTGAATCCAAATGGGGGGTACTTCCTTATTTACATTGTAAACTTAAAGTAAATGGACATATAAATACTGTAAAGACATTTGCTTAAATGTAAAGACATTTACTTAAATGGTCCTTTGTTTCGGCCTATCGAAACAAAGGACCAATTCATTTCGGTCTACAGAAATAAGTTAATGAAAGAACACTACTAGGTGTTTCGGACGACCAAAACTAAGAGGCAATATGAATCGGACGACAGATTCTCACAGAATGGTTTGGAACAAAGGAGGAAGGTATTTCGATCGACCAAAACACAATGGTGTTTCATTTCGGTCTACAGAAATATAGAGTGACGGCCAACCTTAAACCATTTCGGACGACCGAAACACAATGGTGTTTCATTTCGGCCGACCGAACCTGCATATATTTGAATCTGAACAGCTATTTCCTCTTGGGTAGCGTGCACAACAGCTCTAATTTTGAATTAGCTGTTGAAACTCTATAAATAGAGTAAGGGGACTTCGGGATTAGTGGTTGCTACCATATAGAAACATCTTTTAGCATCCAAAGAGCTTTTGTTCTTCATCTCATAACATCCCATATCATTAGAAGATTATTGTGCTTCATTGTATTCATATATATACTCTAGAGTGAGCTTGTGAGCTTAAACTTTGTACTACAAATCTATGAAAGATTATTTTGTACTGAAAATCTGATATTCAAATCTATTGTAAAGCCTAAGAGGAGGTGTTCTCTTAGCAAAGGAAGAAGAAGCTAGTTGGCTTCAAATTTGTAAGGGTTGGTGTGACCCAAAGGAAGACTAAGAGAGGCTGTCTTTTAGCAAAGTGAAGTAAGGAGTTGCTTCATGTAAATATTTGCTCTCTACTAGTAAGGAGGTGCCATAGTGGATTGGGAAGTCTCAAGAGGGATTTTGAGCCGAGGAGTAGGAGTTTCCGAACCTCGCTAAAATCATCGTGTGAATGTTTGCAATCTCTCTTCCCTTATGTCCTTTATATTTATGCGCTTAATTGCTTATGTTTATATCTTGGTTGTAACATAATTATTAGAAGTGTTTAGTAGAATTTGTAAATCCGAAAATTGGCCATTGTTTGCCAAAGACTCTATTCACCCCCCCTCTAGAGTCTATACTTGGGCAACAACATTCCCTTCTGTGGATGCCAATAATGACCTGGGCCGGGTACGATCCAGATTGCTAATAGCGGGTTGGGAAAGAGCAACCGCTCTGGACCAAGTCTTCATTAGTCAAGCCCAGGATCGAGAAATAATGTTAGAAGCCCGATTTCAGATAGAAGGAATTGAGCCCATATCCAAGAAGAGCCCAGAAGAACGGCTCAGTGTAAGGAGTTAGTTAGGAAGCTTCTAGAAGATCTGTAACAATCTATAAATAAACTAAAAATAGAAGGAAAAGGAGTTAGAAAATCTTTGAAGTGTAGAATTATTTTTCCGAATTGAGAAGGAAAATTTCTTGCATCTTCAATGGTGCCGTCTGTTGGAATCTATCAAGATTGATTCGATCAAGGCTGATTCGTGAAGAAGAAGCTTGATCTCTGGAAGCTGGATTCAGGTCGGTGAGATTATGCTCTATCTTGCACAGACCTAGTTCTAGTTGATCTTTGGAAATTGGAATCAGATCTGGTCATACCATATGAGCCGAGCCGGATTGTCCCAATCATGACTTTCATACGGGATAGTGTGTTACCCGAGTAGAAAGATGAGGGAAGGAAAATCAGGTCAAACGCTGCAAAGTATGTTATTGTGCATAATCAGTTGTATAGAAGGTCTTTCTCCAGACCGTACTTGAAATGTGTCACCCCCACAGAAGCTAGGCAAATCTTGTAAACTATCAACGAGGGTGTGTATGGCAATCATTCAGGAGGAAGATCTCTAGTGCACAAAGCAATGACACAGGGATATTTTTGGCTGAACATGTCATGAGATGCGGAAGAGTTCTCTAGAAGATGCGACAAATGCCAAAGGTTTGGACCATTGATTTTTGGCTAAACACGTAATGGCCAAGCCATGGCTTTTTGCGCAATGGGGGATGGATGTGGTTGGTCCTCTGTCGACCGCGAGGTCACGGAACAAATATGTTCTGCTAGCAACAGATTACTTTACCAAATGGGTGGAAGCAGAGCCATATCCCAGTGTGACCCAAACTCAAGTATGACGCTTCATCTGGAGTAATATTATTTGTCGCTTTGGCGTACTAAGGTTGATCATTATGGACAATGGGATTAATTTCGACAGCAAACGAGGAGTTGCTAGAAGAGTATGGAATCAATCAAAAGTTGGCAGCGATCAGCCATCCGTAGGCAAATAGTCAAGCTGAGATCACGAATAGAATAATTTTTGCTTGTATCAAGAAGAAGCTTGAAGATGAAAAGAGAAAATGGTTGAATGAGCTTCCGAACGTCTTGTGGACTTACAAAACAACCCTGAGATGACTGACCGGGGAAAGCCCATTCGCTATGGCATACGACACCGAGGCAGTAATACCAGTCCAGTACTTAGTTCCAACTATTCGAAGTTTAGCATGGAATCAAAAGCAGAACGATAGCATGTTGAAGTTTAACCTCTATCTGCTGGAAGAGAAAAGAGATGCATCGGCAATAAGGCTCGCATCTTATCAGCAGACACTCGTGCATAGCCACAATAAAAGGGTGAAGCATAGAGACTTTGCACCTGGCGATCTGGTTCTGAAAAAGAAGGTGGGGATTGTCAAAAAGATTATGTCACCATGGGAAGGCCCATACAGAGTGGCAGAAGCCATAGGAAAAAGGGCATATGTGTTAGAGACTATAGTTGGAAGGTTGGTCAACAAACCGTGGAATGCCACGTCTCTGAAAAGGTACTACCAGTGAAAGATTGAATTGCATTTTAAGCAATATTCATTTAGAGTTACGCTCTTGTATAGACCTCGCAAGGATATATAAAAGGAATTCAGTTGGTTTCAAAAATTGAATTGAGCAAAGAGCATTTTCTTAAAATAAAAAGTGGCAAGTGGCATTCTAGCTGAGTGCCAAGCACTTAGCCAAGTAAGTGGCAAATGGCACTACGAGCCGAACGCCAAACACTTGCGCAAAAATAAAAGCCAAGTGGCAAGTGGCATTTTAGCCGAGCGCCAAGCACTTAGCCAAGTAAGTGACAAATGGCACAAAGAGCCGAACGCCAAACACTTGCACGAAAATAAAAAGTGGCAAGTGGCATTCTAGCCAAACGCCAAACATTTAGTCAAGTAAGTGGCAAATGGCACTAAGAGCCGAACACTAAACACTTGCGCAAAATAAAAGCCAAGTGGCAAGTGGCATTTTAGCCGAGCGTCAAGCACTTAGCCAAGTAAGTGGCAAATGGCGCTAAGAGACGAACGCCAAACACTTGTGCAGAAATAAAAAGTGGTAAGTGACATTCTAGCCGAGCACCAACCACTTATCCAAGTAAGTGATAAATGGCACAAAGAGCCAAACGCCAAACACTTGTTAAAAATAAAAGCCAAATGGCAAGTGGCATTCTAACCGAGCGCCAGACACTTAGCCAAGTAAGTGGCAACGGCACTAAGAGCCAAACGCCAAACACTTACGCAGAAATAAAAGCCAAGTGGCAAGTGGCATTCTAGCCGAGTGCTAGGCATTTAGCCAAGTAAATGGCAAATGGCACCACGAGCCGAATGCCAAACACTTGTGAAATGAAAACCGAATAGAAAAATTAAACTGTCAACTCGTTCAAGTACAGGTTAAAGAATAGAAGCTTTACAAAACAGAATTGTCATTTCATTCATCACAAAATGGTTCTTGAAGTACATGAGTTGACATTGAAATAAAAGGGAAAATAACTACAAAAGTCAGCAGAACGTTAGTCTGCAGTATCCTCTCCTCTGCCGGATCCATTGCCTGCCCCATCATCACCAGCTAACTCGCTGTTTCTCATTCCATCATTGGCTGCATCACCGTCTCTTGAGGGAGAGTCGAGATGGATGATCTCTTCAGTCGGTAAAGTTCTGTCAGAGGCAACAGATGTGGAAGGAACGATGGTGGTGATGGGAAGAACATTTAGAGGGCAAAAATATTGGATGACCCCTGAAGCTGCAATCTCATTGTACTCAATAAAAATGTTTTCAGTAGGAGCAGGGAGTGGATCTTGGTAAGTGTTCGACGGGTTAATATCCAGGGAGCCATCTAGCTCATCTGGACCCGCACAGGAGCTTGATTCACCCTCAGGGACAAAACAGTCAATAAAACCGTCTCTGCACCCCTCGACATATCTAAGAGCCCCTATCCTAATGAAACGAGTATAGAGAGCTTTCATGCCATGTTTAACTCTGCCTATGACGTTCAACAGAGCGGAACGCTCATTTAAGAATTTCTCTTCAGAATTGGAGTGGGTCAACCGTTCAGCGATCAGAGTGCGCTGAAGGTCCCTCTTTTCTGCCCTCAGTGTATTCCTAAAGAGAATCCCGCTCAGCCTTCAGAGTGTCCCTCTCAGCCCTTAAAGCATTCCTCTCAGCCCTTAGAGCGTCCATCTCCTTCTTTGACTCATTCGTCTTAACCAGCAGCTCTGAGTTTTTGGCTTCAGTTGCCCTCTCTAAATTAACAAATCTTTTAAGACCAGTAGAGATGGATTTGATCTTCTTGTTCAAAGTTTCAATACTCTTCTAGAAAGTGAACATCCCAAATAAATTCTGCACAAAGGCAAAGGTGTTCTGATAAGTACAAATGTCAAATAATCAGAACGGGAAAAATAAAAAAGTAAAAAAGAGAGGAAGAATTACCTCAAAAGCAGCTACTGGAAAGCGTTGGTACATTTCATTGAAGGTCATTTTGTTCTAAACCTCAATGTCTTTGGGAGTCCAAAAGCCCTTGTAGAAGGCAAAGGATGTGACTGGGTCTTTGAATAAAGAATCAGTGGGGGCAATAACTGACACATCCTCACGAGTAAGCAAGGGACGCCATGGGGTCACTGTTGGTGAATAGCCGGAGGTTCTGGCTAATTCACCCTCTGGAATGGATAGCTGAGGAGAGGGGACAGAATTGGTGACCCTTAAAGAAGTTCGGGCCCTTCGAGCCGGAGGGAGGTCACTTTGATCAGAACTACCCTCAGGCATGGGTCTTTTTCCCAGCATTTTTTCTGAAACATCAGCTCGGGCGGGAGGAGATCCTTCAGCGTTTTGACAAGAACCCCCAGCACTATGAGCATCATATGGGGAAGCTTCATTCAAAGTATCAGAAGGTTCGTTGTTTGGCATGACAAGTTAAACTTCAGCTAAGGCTGATGCAGAGGGCCCAACGATCAGACGTTCGGTAGCCTGGGCCATAACCATGACGGTTGAGATGGCCGCAGTGATGGCTGGTACAGTTAAAGAAGTGGGGGCAGAATGCCTCCTCTTGCTAAAAGAAGGAATATGGATATTCTCCATGGTAGATCCAAGACGGATATGTCAGAGAGATTGTCAGGGGTGTGAAGGTCAGTGGCTGAGGGGATGTTATTCAGAACTCTCACTTTCAGAATGTCAAGCCTGGCCCTGCAAATGCTGTAAACCAATTTGTCATGATTTATTTGAAGGCATTTACAAAGAAAAGTATAGAAACGAGGAAGGCAGGATTCACAGTGGCAATCGGTGGGATGTTTTTTAAATTTCTTATATTAAGGGACAAAGCACTCTCCAAAAGTGGTCGGGATAGGGAAGGTCTGAGCGAATGGAGTTCGCCAATTTCCACTGACCCCAATTAGGTTTTTCCTCCAACCCTTTTCCAACTGAGAGCTTATCCGTACAGATAGATCGCTTCTCAATAGGAAAGAAGTGAAATTACATTTCGTTGGTTCTAATTTTGGTAACTCAATAGCAAAGTAGAAGGTCTATGATTGATAAGCGCCGAATATTGCATATTCAAGCGCCTTTATTTGCATTAGTTAAGTCCATTAGTTAATTATATTGTATATATTAGCTTCATTTGCATATTTTTGTTTACGTTCAGGTTAGTTTCCCAAAGATAGTTAAAACTGAAGCTTTAGTGAGCTTTTGAAGAATCAAAGCATGCCGTTGCCGGCGACCTTCATTTTGTCCAAGCCAGTGATCCATTGAACTCATAACTATCCTTGCAAAAAGTACTAAGAAGGATGATCGCGTCATTGGGCCGAGCTAAAGCCAATTCAAGAAAGTAACCAAGAGCCAAGGCTACAGCATTGCGGGCACCTGCCAGGCACCTGCAGGCGCCTACCAAATGGTCCAGAAAGTTTGGAAAAATACGGGACCCCGCAATGTATTGCGAGCCCCCACTAAGTGTAGCAGCCTAGCCTTCCTGACACCTCGCGGGCCCCTGCCCTGCGGGCCTTCGCCAAGTGCCGCAATTTAACCTTCCTGACACCTCGCAAGCGCCCGCCCTACACTGTGGGCACCCGCCAATCTGCAGACAAGAGGTCGTGGGCTACTTCATTTCACCTAATGTTATCCCCTTGATTCAAGGGATTACTCTGCACTTCTCTAGGGATTTTGGGCCATGAATTTAGAGTGGTTGGAAGGCTATGGTTGCTAAATAGAAGGCTTGACCCATGTAATAAATATATCTCATATTATAAGGATTTCTATAGAGAGAAATATTGAGTTCTTGAGGGTGTGTGTGTATTGTGGCTCCTAGGTGCAAAAATGAGGGGTAAGATCACCTCTTCTCCTTCTTCCTTTGCTTCTATGAGTAACTAACTCCCTTTCTAAGGAGGTGATGAAGCCCTTCCTTGTAAGCATGCCTTAGTTTTGGTTTAATTTGGGGGATGAAATATATGTATGGGCCAAGTTTCATAATCTAAAGCTATACACATATTGTAATGGATATTAATGTTTATAAATGATCATTTTGAGTTTATTATCTTATCTTAGATTATTTTTTCTCATGATTATATAGCTTGCATTTTCATAGTGACAATGAAAATGAGATTGTGAAATGGTTTTAATGGCATGTTGTTTAAGAAGTTTGATAGTCCATAGCTTAGGGCCATCCTTTGATGGACTATTCTTGGTTTTTAACTTCATATGCTTTTATCATTTGATTGAGGGTTTAATGTAATGACCCAGTCATTTTCTTCCTTTCCTTTTTCTCAGATTTTCACGGATATTTTTTTTTCTGTTGATCTTTTCCTTTCTGAGTTCAGTTTCTCGTCACTTAGTGTCATCTCGAGTGCTCTGGAATGATTTTCGAGACTCTTTTCCTTGGATTGACAAATTCCTTTGAGGACTGCGTCTTTTCTACATTTTTCGTTTTTCGGACACTATTCATTTTTCGTCCTTTTCCCTATTTTGTCTTTTTCCTGTTTGTCATTTTGCTGGCATAACCTCACTCTTTGTGTTCGTAGTTGGTTTTTGACTTCACGTATCTTCATTCTAAGTGGTTTCCACGAAATACGTATCTTTACTTTTGTAGTAAAGTACTCTGGTTGCTCTAGGTATCCATAGGGGTATGGATGCATAGTTTTTCAAAATCTTTTTATTTTCTTGGGGTATTTTTCATAAATATCTTTTGAAGATATTTTATTTCAGGGGTTTTTAAGAAAATATTTTTTGAAGATATTTTCATTCTGGGCCATTAGTGCAGTTTTCACTTTTTGGAGGGGTCATTGTGCAATTAATGAAAGTTATTGCTAAATACCTTATTTTGAGCCTGGATCCTCGTACGGGATACATTTTCACTTTTTGTCGAGTCGCGTACTCTTAGAATTCCTTTCTGGTTGTTTTTCTCTAGTTTCAAGGTTTCTGGCACCGGTTGCTACCAAACTTGTTCGAGACATATCTCTCTGCTCGGAACTCAGTTTTCGACGCCATTTCTTCTGTTATTCATATTTTCTCATTTTGGTTCTTTTTCATTCACGGAGTTTTGCCGTTTGAGCCCGTCTGCTCAAATTTTACTTTTCCGGATCCGACGAGGCCCTTTCGGGACACTTTTTGAGATTTCTATAAATAGGTTGCCTTAATTTAAAAGTTAACTTTTCAGCCTTCTTCTCCGCTTCATGGCTGGCAGCCATGGCAGTCCAAGGGGCTACCACCTTTCTTTCTTCTTCTCCACTTGCATGCCTTTGTAAAAAGTCTTCCGCCTTAACGTTTATCGTAGGCCTCGTCGTGCTCTACCTTTCCCCCTTATTAGAACCCATTTCTGACCATTTTGTGAGTTCGGGTTTGAAGTCAAGTTGTGATTTTCATGGGGCTTCCTTGGGATTCTTGTTCACCGTGTTGTCCTCGACAAAACCTAAGAGTATCGTCGGATTCGGAGCACTTTTCTTTCGGTGGGGAATTGAGATTTTATCTTAAATGGAGGTAGGGGATGTTATAGGTTTATATTTTTGTTGTCTTGCATGCTATTGATGCTTATACAATTTGTATGCATGCTTTTGTTCATACTCTAGAATTTAATTTAATTAATTTCTATGTTTAAGATTTAATTCACATGATGATATTCAAGTTAGAATTAAATTGTGGCATACTAGTAAATTATACTTTGATATGTTTGTTAACATATATTAAAATTGGAGTATTTGATACAGTATTGCACCTTTTATTTAATAATTTTCTTTAGTGAAAGTTTAATTCTCATGGTCGTACCTTACATGGAAATAACTTATGATATGCTTTTAAATTATGTCTTGGCATGTTCTTTAACATACTTTAATTTGAGAGCATTTGAATGAGTATGAAAATCTAGAGATTTTTATTAAAAGGATTAATTAAAATCTATTTAATGGTTCCATTGGCTTAATTGGGTTTTTAACTTGATGTTTGTGATGTGCATGACTTATACACTAGCATATATTAATTTGGGACCATTTGGTGTTATTTTAGAAGTTAGAGATTTAATTATCATGGTTTAATTAAATTCTACCTTATTGTTCCATGGCCTAATTAAGTTTTTGAATGGATATATGAAATGACCATGTTATGTTGTTTAACATGTGTTAATTTGGGATCATTTGATTAAGATTTGAAACCTAGAGAAATTAATTGGTTTATTTGATTAATTTCCGTTTCTATTGCATTATTGATTTAATCATGAGTTTGACATTAGTAGTATGTTTAAAGCATGATTTTAGACTTGTATTGGATTCTTCAGTTTATGTTTTTAATATTGAATTATATTGTTATAGCGTGTAACGAATCGCACACTGAAGATTCAACATGTGATGTTATTATAGCGCGTAACGAATCGCGCTCTGAAGATTTGACATTTGTCATCCTATAATAGTTGTGGATTTAGAGCATGAGCTGTGTGGTTACAACCTACTTATGCATGGAATGTAGTTTCGTGCTTTATATATATTTCGTATATAAGCTGTTAACTTATTTATTTTGGAGTCACTTGGGACATTGTTACAGAGACATGGCTAGAGTTTGGCTCTAGTGCGGGAGGTATGAGTTCTCCCCATTTATAGTGCGCACTTACGGTGGTATTCCCAGCGGGTTAATGCCCGAAATAACCATAGGTCTTGGCTTTATCCAGGATTTAATGTCCAAGTTTTTCACTACTTGATTTCGCATTTAATTCCAAGTTGGCAACCAATGTTTAATTGTAACTTGTGGTTTTGGTTATTGGCGATTTAATGTTTTTAAGTATATTCAGGCATTATGATTTCTAATGAATCATTGTAGGTTTTAATGTTGTTAAGTACATTCAGGCATTATGATTTCTAATGAATCATTGCAGGTTTTTAATGTTGTTAAGTACATCTATGCTATATTGTTCAAATGCAACTTAGGAATGATTCTATAGATTCATTTGGAGCACAGACGTTAGGTGGCATGACCCACTTTAGTTGTTTTTGCATTTTAGATTTCAAGTCAATAGATTTGAAGATCTGTGTTGTTTGAATTGCATGAATTATGTGATTTACGCTAGAAATGTTTTAAGGTAGTTTAGGATGCTCCCTGAGTCTCACCTTTGACATAGACGTTAGGTGGCATAACCCTTTTGAATTGTTTTAAGTTAATGTAATAACTTTGTAAAACGTTAGGTCGATGCATGCTCATTTTCTACGAGTAGCTTTATGTTACTCACCCACGTAGTGAGAACATTTTTCAGGTACAGGAATCAAGGTTGAGATTCTCATTATGCTTAGATGATTTGTGGACTTGAAGGTTCTATTCTTGTAAAGGTTGGCTTGAAAAGCCATTTATAGCCTTATTTGTCATATGTGTATATTTGATTCTAAACTTATAATGTGTGCCTAAGTACACTTTTTGATTCTCATTTTATGTATATGATATGAGGCCAAGGGCCAAACCATATTTAAAATTCATGTATATTCATAAATGTTGAAATCTTGCCTTTAATGAGAATATACGAGAAATTAGGGTTTTAGCATGACATTTTTACATCGGAGTGTGCATCGGGTATGAAATTCATTATCTAGTATTCATTTAATATGTATGAGGTGTAGCCAAGGGCCAATCACCATTTTGTTTTCATTTTTGCATTTTAGTTTCATACTTTGCATTTTGAGCTAAAATAATAAAATTCAAGCCTTTAAGGGTTCATTTCCAAATCGGGTGATGCAAAGTGTGCACGAGTACATTCATTAGGACCTATTTAATATGCATGAAGTGTGGCCAAGGGCCAAATGGTAATTTGAAATCATTTGTTAATTTTAATTTTCAAATTTCCCATTTCTAGTTCATTTTTGCCTTTTTGGCTGTAGTGGGGTCGAATTTTGCATCGGCGATATTTTTAAGCTGTGGACCATTGTAACATGTCCTAATAGGTAAGTTACGTTTGCGTACATAATCGTTTTCAAGAAAAACCTCATCCTTGGTGATTTGAGCCTCTTATGGATTCATTTTACATTTTTATTGCATAATCTGATTTTAGGGCATTTTGGGGTTTTCCTTCCAGAAATGAATTCCGGTCTTCAGATGATCACTTAGAAAACATGATTTTAGGGAGGGTTTCTTCTTTGCGTTTTCCCAGAAAATGTCGTCTTGGTACCGGAAATCCCTCGTGAAGTTCAGCTTTCAGTTTTGCATTTTAGCAGTTTTTTAACCCCCATGACCTGATTCATGGAGGGGCATTTTGTGCATTTTATAGTAAGTTTTTTTCATTTTCTCTAGTGCTACCTAGTAGAAAATTTGATTTCGGGAGGGGTTTCTTTTTCGTGTTTTTCCAGAAAAATTCATTTGATAGCTCGTTTTTGCTCTCAAATCAGGACAGTTACTGTAGCAACTTTTGCCCTCTTGTCCAGTTCTGATCTAGGGGCATTTTGGGGATTTTTTTATTGTGTTTTTCCAGAAAATGTCATCTCAGACCCGAAAACTCCGCGTTAAATCTAATTTCCTGTGCGCATCTGTACTATTTGAAAAAGTCTGTTGTAAGGGCATTTTGGGGATTTCATGTCAAAAATAAAATTTTCTTTTCACATTTTCAGCTTGGAAAATTTATTTTAAGAGGGGTGTCTTCTTCGTGTTTTTTCAGAAAATGTCGTTTAGTGCCTCAAAACGGCACATGATTTCAGCATTTTGCCTAGGTTACTATTCACGGCCGCGGCAACGTCAAAACTTTGTTTTGACTTTTCTTTTCCATCCGGATTCCGAATCAAGTGATTCTTGAGCCTAACTTAATTAATTCTTCTCTGTCTTCGTAGTGGTGTGCTCGGTAGCACCCGATTTTGTATTTTTCAGAAATGACCATTCTGCCCTTAGGGCTATTTTTGTCCGGTTTTCATGTAATTCGCTTCCATTACTTTCTTTTGAGTTCCGTGACTTCACGAGAAGTCATGGATATGTCTCTGGAATAATATACATTCTAGGGACGTCATTTCCATGTAAAATGACTATTTTGCCCCTAGGGGCTTATTTGTCATATTTCTGATCTTTTACTTCCGCGTCAGTTCTCATTGAGTTCCATGACCTCATGGAAGGTCATCAAAGTTATTAGAGGTGTGTTGTGCCTTGGGAAACCGTTGTCTTGTTTCTTACTTTTGCATTCTGGATTCGTTATCGGATCTACGTTCGATTCATCACAGGACGCGCTGACCTAAAAACCAGGGCCGTCACATTTGATAATCTCTAGCTTAGTGAGCATGTCTAAGGCTACACCCTAGTTTAGGTAGTTCAAGCATGTAAAACTTCAATAGATTATTCTTGCCTATTGATTTCATAAATTTCTGGAAGATAATGTAGTAATTTTGTGTTGTTACACATCATGGTCATATATTTATGTTGTTCCCCATGTTAATCACAAACTAGCATGTTTATAGGGTCGGTAGTTGATTCACTTCCCTAACCCTCTCTTCCTAAGTTTCCCTCCTTTTAATCTCCTTCAATTTATTGTTTTATGCACATTTTAATTCCAAGTACCAAGTGACAAACCAAACAAAACCTTACATCTCTTTTATCAAACCAAGTGATTACAAAGACCTTGGTTGTCATAAACTTGCAGTCCTTGTGGTTTGACTTACCCCTATGATAGCCCTATTTTACAATGATTTGTGCTATTACAAGGGTTGATTATAATTGGTAGACATTCATCAACCGACCAATGATATCTAAGTCAAAACCCCTATCATGATTCAAAATCAAAAGGACCGATATTACCTTAAGGAAGTCGGGGTTAACCTGAAGAGAGGAAAGCCCTAATTTACTGAAGACATAACAAAAGAACGGGTGTAAGGAAAATCTGATTACATTCAAATAAAGAGCCAAGAAGAGAATCTCCCCAGGAAGGAGACCCTCACCGAAGCTCTCATCCAAATCCGTGGGATAAACCCTAAGGGAGACGTCATTTGGGATGTTGTTCTTTGAACGAATAGCATTCAAATTAAGGGGAGCCATTGAAAAAGGGGAAGAAATTTTTAAGTGTGAAATTCCTTTCTTCTAAAGAGAGTAGCAAGAGAAAGGAACTAACCTTGGAAAGGGAGTTTGCAAAGTATCCTGTAACAAAGCGAAGGTCGAATCGCAAAGGGAAAAACTCGCCGGAGAAAACAAGAGAAGCCTGCCGGAGAATAAATGTAGGTGACAGAGATAATCGAAGAGGATGACGCTAGAGGATGGAGATGAGAAAGGTTAAAGAAAGACAAAAAGTGAGAATTTGGGGTTTTAAAAGTGAAAATGGTTCAGCATCCAAGAAGCTACAGTAAAGACGGTGCAGCAGATCTCAAAGCGTGGGTCTCTGAACAAACTATTCGCTTCCCCACGTCACCGTTTCGAGCCGTCATGTCATGATTATGTCCTTTCAATAATCTCACCCTAATTAATTAGAGAGAGATTATGAGGGCAGATGAGGATGCCAATAATGACCTGAGCCGAGTACGATCTAGACTACTAATAGCGGGTTGGGCAAGAGCAACCGTTCTAGACCAAGTCTTCATTAGTCAAGCCCAAGACCGAGAAATCATGTTGGAAGCCTGATTTCAGATAAAAGGAATTAAGCCCATATCCAAGAAGAGCCCAGAAGAACTGTCCAGTGTAAGGAGTTAATTAGGAAGCTTCTAGAAGATCTGTAACAATCTATAAATAGACTGAAAATGGAAGGAAAAGGGGTTGAAAAATCTTTGAAGTGTAGAATTACTCTTTCTGAATTGAGAGGGAAAATTTCTTGCATCTTCACCTTCCCTAGAATACTTCATCCATCCCTTCTCCTCTCTCTTTAATTCATTTTTTCACCCCTCTAACCAAACGGAGCATAAGTTTTGAAATCTTCTAATATATTTTTTATTTCTCACAAATCAGAACTAAAAATATGTTTCTTGGTATAAATTCCTATATTTTTTCAATTCTAATTATTAATAACACAAGTGTTTTTATTAAAAGGGAGTTGTTATTTCCATTAAAATTGTACTCATCCAAAATAAATTTGTTATTTTCTAAAAATGTAAACGTCTCGAAGAATTAGATGATGCATTGATATGCTCTTTGGAAAACAAGACAGAGTCATGGGGTTTAGATTCTGGCACATCTTTTCATGGTACCTTAAGCAAAGAGCTATTTAATAGCTATAAACTGGGTAACCTTGGCAAGGTGTATCTTGGTGATGATCAGCCTTGCAGCGTCGTTGGCAAGGGTGAAGTGCAAATCAAGTTGAATGGGTCAGCTTGGAAGTTAAAGGATGTGAGACACATCCCTGACTTGAGGAAGAATCTAATTTCGATCGGACAATTGTTAGAGAAAGGTTTTGTTACGACCTTCAATGGAAACTCGTGGAAAGTTTCTAAAGGTGCTATGACCATTGCATATGGTAAGAAATTAATCTAACACTCTCTACACAACTACCAGTGTTTGTGGGTCTATAACAGTTGCATAAAATAAAGAAGATCACAACCTTTGGCACGAGAGACTAGGTCACATGAGTGTAAGGGGGCTCAAGATTATGCACTCAAAGGGGAAACTACCAGGCATACGGGCAATTGATATTGACTTCTATGAGAGTTGCATGATAAGCAAGCAGAAGAAGGTCAGTTTCAAAAATAGTGGCAGAGATCTCAAAAAAGAGAAATTTGAGCTAGTTCAAACAAATATTTGGGGCCAACCACTCTCTTGTCCATTAGCATAAAATCCTACATTGCGACTTTCATTGATGACCACACGAGAAAGGTATGGGTTTATTTTTTGAAGCACAAATATAAGGTATTTAATGTCTTCAAGAAGTGAAAGGCCATGGGGAATAATGAGACAAGTTTTAAGATCAGGAGGTTGGGGTTAGACAATGGTGGTGAGTATAAAGACACTAGGTTCAAGAAGTTCTGTTTTGATAATGGGATCAGATTAGAAAAGACTGTGCAAGGAACCCCACAGCAGAATGGATAAACTGAACATTGACATAGAGATCCAGAAGCATGCACATACATTCAGGTCTACCCAAATAGTTTTGGGCAGAAGTAGTCAATACAACATACTACCTAATTAATCGTGGACCATCGGTACCTTTAGATCATCGAATACCGGAAGAGGTATGAAGTGGCAAAGAGGTAGATCTTTCATAGTTGAAAGTTTTTGGTTATATTGTATATGCGCATATTAGTGACCATGGTAGGGGAAAACTCGACCCCAAGTCACTAAAATACATCTTCGTTGGGTATGGCGGAGATGAGTTTTGTTATCGACGTCTCTGAACAAGAAAATAATCAGAAGTAGAGATGTGATTTTCAATGAGAAGGTGATGTACAAGGATAAGGATGTAGCACAGACAACTAGTCATGTACAGGGTAAGCTTAAGTGTGATGAGTTGGATAATATGATACCCCCCTAATTTCGGAGACATGGGTTGATCAAGTCCACACTCAGAAACAGGGGGAAATCAAAACAATTGAATATTTAACAAGCACAAAATACAAAGATGAATAATAAAGAATGGATAAAACGCTGAAGAAAAATCTATTAAATAATAATTCCATTAATAATTCCCTAAAATTATAACTCGAGAATCCCGTAATTCAAGGACCCCTAAAAAAACATGATCCAATAATCCAATCGACTATAAATAAAATAAGTTTAGTTGAAGGTTAGGTTAGTGTTGAACTTTTTATATTGTCGGGTTAAGCTCGGAGCCAAGTTGGGACAAGCGGGGGTAATTGCGCACCCCCCCCCCCCCCCCCCCCCCGGGGGGGGCCCCTTTATTTTCATTTTTTACACATAAATTTTAACAATTTTAAAAGTGCCCACACTGAATTTTAAAAATGTTCAGTGTTATAAAAGGCCCAAAGTGTACTAAGGCGCTAATGGTCCTTTGGAGCCTAGGTGTATGGTGAGGCACGAGCTTGAGTGAAGCAAGCTAGGAGTACCATTAAAAAATTAAATTACTGTTAAACATATGCATGTATCATATTAACGGCGCAAATGTTGTCAAAGGTGTACTTGGACACACAACATGCGCAAGTGTAGTGCCAATATAAGCCTAGAGTTTAGCCACGCCTTTAACAACACTAAAAATATTCATAAAGACCTTAATACAAATTTGCAAAAGTAAAAAATATCCTTCATTTTTAAGTCATTTTCCAACCAGATTTTCAAAATTCAATAAAGAACCATATTTAAGAATCAAAATTCAGAAGGAAAAAAAAAAAAAAAAAAAAAACCGCCTTTGTTTTTTAATTTTCTGTTATTTGTATTTTTTATACACAAATTTTGATAATTATAAGAATGCCTCAATTGAACTCTTAAAAAATTCACAAAAGACGGTAAGTGTAATGAATATGTGTGTGTATATATATAGTAATATTTGTTATAGAAATTTTCACACACACACAGATAGAGAGAGAGTAAGACAGAGAAAATGAAAAGCTTTCTATTTCTTGTCTATCCAAGTAGTACACATTCATGGCCTTATATAGGCTCAAACATTAGCTTCCCAAACAAGCCTTATTATGGCTTTCATTATAAGCAAAAGTGGGCTTCCTTTGTACGCCCAAGAATGTCAATATTGTGGGCCGCATATATATAACACTCCCCCTTGGGGTCCACAATACTACACTAAGAATATGCCTCGTTAAAACCTTGTTAGGAAAAACCTAGTGGGATAAAAACCCAGCGAAAGAAAAAGAGTACAATATCCTTGTGTCATTGAAAATGGTATTGCATAGGTTAAAACTACCTCATTAAAACCTTGACAGGAAAACCTAGTGGGATAAAACCTGGACAAAGGAAAAAGAGTACAGTATGCTAATACCCCTTTGATCAATTGTTCACCCTCATTAGTTCAACCCTGAAGATCCTTTAGTTGACGCATTCTAATATTGTGTACCAACTTCTTGAATGTTGTAGTTGGAAGCGTTTTAGTGAATAAATCTGCTAGATTATCACTTGAGCGTATCTGCTGAACATCAATATCACGGCTCTTTTGGAACTCGTGTGTGGAAAAGATTTTTGGTGAAATGTGATTGGTTCTGTCACTTTTTATGTATCCTCCTCTTACCTGTGCAATACATGTCGTATTATCTTCATATAATATTGTTGCACTATCTTTGATTGAGGCGATTTCGCATGATTCTTGAATATGTTGTATAACAGATCTCAACCAAACACACTCTCTACTTGCTTCATGAATTGCGAGTATCTCAGAGTGATTTGAGGAACTTGCAGTCATGGTCTGTTTCATAGATCGCCATGATATAACAGTACCACCACAAGTAAACAAGTACCCTATTTGTGATCGGGCTATATGTGGGTCAGAAAGATAACCTGCATCTGCATATCCGATCAACTGGGGCTTTAATTTTCTTGAATAAAACAACCCCATATCAGTCGTTCCCCGAAGGTAACGCATAATGTGCTTGACTCCATTCCAATGTCTTCGAGTTGGTATAGAACTATACAGTGCTAGTAAGTTGACTGCAAATGCAATATCAGGTCTGGTACAATTTGCAAGGTACATTAGAGCACCGATTGCACTAAGATATGGTACTTCAGGACCAAGAACTTCTTCGCCTTCTTCCAGAGGACGAAAAGGATCTTTCTTAACATCAAGTGTTCGGACAATCATTGGAGAACTCAACGGGTAAGCTTTATCCATATAAAAGCGCTTCAGGACTTTTTTAGTGTATGTTGACTGATAGATAAGAATTCCACTTGGTAAATGTTCAATCTGCAGGCCGAGACAAAATTTTGTTTTACCAAGATCTTTCATTTCGAATTCTTTCTTTAAATAATTAGCAATCGTGGTGAACTCTTCAGGAGTTCCCACAAGATTTAGATCGTCAAATAATACAGCTATAATGGCAAATCCAGATTTTGATTTCTTGATGAAAATGCATGGACAAACTTGATTATTCACATATCCTTCTTTTAGTAAATACTCGCTGAGTCGATTGTACCACATGCGTCCGGATTGTTTCAATACATACAAAGATTGTTGTAACTTGATTAAATACATGGTACGTGGTTTCAAGCTATTTGGTTCAGGCATTTTAAATCCTTCAGGGATTTTCATATATATGTCACTATCTAGTGACCATATAAATAAGCTGTAACCACGTCCATCAGACGCATATCCAGTGCTTCTGAGACTGTCAAACTGATCAAAAAGCGAAATGCGATTGCATCCATCACAGGAGAGTATGTCTCTTCATAATCAATATCAGGTCTTTGTGAGAAACCTTGGGCTACAAATCGGGCTTTGTATCTTACAATTTCATTTTTCTCATTATATTTCCTTACAAATACCCATTTGTACCATACAGGCATGACATCTTCAAGTGTCTGGACTACAGGTCCAAATACTTCACGTTTTGCTAATGAGTTTAGCTCTGCCTGTATTGCTTCTTTCCATTTTGGCCAATCATTTCTACATCGACACTCTTCGATGTTTTGAGGTTCAGGGTCCTCATTAGCACCTGCAATATCAAAAGCAACTGCAAAGGAGAATATATCGTTAATAATACTCCACATTTCATGCCTTAAATGTGCTCCTGCAGTAGCAATATAGAGAGCGCAGATTTACCAAATATTCTAAGCTGATTCTTGTTTGTTGGTGGCTAAACAGAATAATGAGCTTTTGATGCAAAACCACCAGTCCCGTCCCACTGGATCTGTACCATTCCCAGAAGCGAATGTGTCATCATTTCATGGCCATAGACGTGAATGTGGACACAGACGTCGTGGTGGTCGTAGATATGGTCGCAATAGAAATAATGATAATAATCGTGGTGGTCATAATTTCTCATTGGTTCCCAGAAGGAACTCCACACCGTCCCACCAGAAGTGGAATTCAAATGCGACTAAGCAGGCAAAAGAAAAAGCTTTGCAGAACAAAGCTCCTGAGATATATGATGACAAGCCTTGCTATAGATGTGGAATGAAAGGTCATTGGTCGCGTACCGTACACCCAAACATCTAGTTGATCTTTACCATGCCTCAATGAATGATAAAGGAAAAGGAAAGGAAATTGAAATGAATTTTATGGATGACGACTTACAAGTTGATATTACTCACTTTGATGTTTCTGACTTCATTGCTAATCCTAGTGCTAGTATTAATCATTTGATTGGTGATGGAAATGTCTATACCAATTAATGTGTACTTTTCTAGTATGTTATTCCTTGTGTGTTTTAGCTTATCTGTATCAATATGTCTCTATCTAGGTTGTACTAGTATGTTTTTATTTTGGCTGTCTTGCATGTAAATCTAGTTTGTATTTCAAGTTTGAAGTAATGAAATATATATTTTGTGTATATGAAGAAGCATTCCAGGGCATGCATATCTTCTGGGACTTCTTGCTTATAAAATTTAGATTGATCAATCATTTTCGTTGTTCCTTTTGCAAGTGTGACCTCTGCAGGAGCGCCAATTGCTTTATTTGATTTCTCTTGTGCTTTCCTCTTCCAGGGAACAGTGTCTTTTGCGCCAACTGGTCTACCACGCTTCTGGCGTGTCTTAGATGCATTTGCAATAACACTGACAGACTGTCCTACAGGGACATCAATTCTTGCTGGAATATTTGCAGCTGGTATATGTGATTTCATCACTTTCTTTGTGTCAGTGAATGCATCGGGTAATTGATTTGCAATACTTTGCAAATGAATGATCCTTTGAACTTCCAGTTCACATTGATTTATGCTAGAATCTAAATGAGATAAAGTTGAAACATTCAAATTAATAACTCGTTGCTCTTCTGGCTTTTTCTTTTCTCCCCTTAATGAAGGGAAAACAGACTCATCGAAATGACAGTCAGCAAACCGCGCCTTAAAAACATCACCTGTCATAGGTTCAAGATATCTAATGGACCCATTTTAGTGCGTTGTGGGGGTGCAATGGGAACATATACAGCGCAACCAAAAACTCGTAAGTGAGAGATACTTGGTTGTTAACCTATCACAAGTTGTAGGGGTGAAAAACTATGATATGCAGTTGGTCTAATGCGAACTAGTGATGCTGCATGTAATATCGCATGTCCCCAAGCAGAAACAGGTAGTTTAGTTCTCATGAGTAATGGTCTAACTATTAACTGAAGACGTTTGATAAAAGATTCTGCAAGACCATTTGGGTGTGAGTGTGTGCAACAGGATGTTCAATAAGGATGCCAATTGACATGCAATAGTCATCAAATGATTGAGATGTAAATTCTCCGGCATTATCAAGACAGATAATCTGGATTGGATAATCCGGAAATTGTACTCGTAATCGGATTATTTGAGTAAGGAGTCGAGCAAATGCAACATTACGAGTAGAAAGTAAACTTACGTGTGACCACCGTTTTGATGTATCAATTACGACCATAAAATACCGAAATGGTCCACACACTGGATGAATTGGTCCACATATATCCCCTTGAATTCGTTGTAAGAATGGTAGGCATTCAACAATGACCTTGGAAGGTGATGGTCTAACTATTAATTTACCCTGTGAACAAGCGATACAAGGATAATCATTTGCTAAAAGAATCTTCTGGTTCTTTAGTGGATGACCATGTGAATTTTCAATGATTCGGCGCATCATTGTTGACCTAGGATGACCAAGGTGATCATGTCAAAGTATAAAAATATTTGGGTTAGAGCACTTCTGGTGCGTCACTGCATGTGACTCAATTACTCTTATATTTATATAATATAATCCAGAAGATAAAGTAGGGAGTTTTTCTAATATATGCTTCTGGCATGTAATACAGAGATATTCAACGCCCCCTTCATTTATAGTCTCAATATGATAACCGTTGAGACGTATATCTTTAAAACTTAATAAATTTCTTTTGGATTTGGTAGAGTATAGAGCATCATCAATATTCAATTGTGTTCCATATGGTAACACAATGATAGCTCTTCCGGAGCGTTCAATTAGATCTGCTGGACCTGATATTGTATTGACACGAGCTTCAACTAATGTTATACTCGAAAAATATTTTCTATTTCGGAGTATAATGTGTGTTGTTGCATTGTCTGCCAGACATATATCTTCACCATTTATCTTGGGTACAGTCAATGCCTTAGTCAGATCCATGCTTCTTCATATACACAAAATATATATTTCATTACTTCAAACTTGAAATACAAACTAGATTTACATGCAAAATAGCCAAAATAAAAACATACTAGTACAACCTAGATAGAGACATATTGATACACATAAGCTAAAACACACAAAGGATAACATGCTAGAAAAGGACACATTAATTGGTATGGACATTTCCATCACCAATCAAATGATTAATACTAGCACTAGGATTAGCAATGAAGTCAGAAACATCAAAGTGAGTAATATCAACTGGTAAGTCGTCATCCACAAAATTTATTTCAATTTCCTTTCCTTTTCCTTTATCATTCATTGAGGCACGGTAAAGATCAACTAGATGTTTGGGCGTATAACAGGTACGCGACCAATGACCTTTCATTCCATATCTATAGCAAGGCTTGTCATTATATATCTCAGGAGCTTTGTTCTGCAAAGTTTTTTCTTTTGCCTGCTTGGTCGCATTTGAATTCCACTTCTGGTGGGAGGGTGTGGAGTTCCTTTTGGGAACCAATGAGGAATTATGACCACCACGATTATTATCATTATTTCTATTGCGACCATATCCACGACCACCACGACGTCTGCGTCCACGATCACATCCATGGCAGTGAAATGATGATACATTCGCTTCTGGGAATGGTACAGATCCAGTGGGACGGGACTGGTGGTTTTGCATCAAAAGCTCATTATTCTGTTTAGCCACCAACAAACAAGAATCAACTCAGAATATTTGGTAAATCTGCGCTCTCTATATTGCTGCTGCAGGAGCACATTTGAGGCATGAAATGTGGAGTATGTTTTTTCCAACATATCATCATCAGTGATTTTTTCTCCACATAATTTCAATTGTGAGCTGATTTTAAACAAGGCTGAATTGTACTCACTTACACTTTTAAAATCCTGCAATCGCAGGTAGATCCAGTCATAACGAGCTTTTGGAAGTATCACAGTTTTCTGATGCTCATATCGTTCTTTCAAATTTTTCCACAGTGTAAGTGGATCCTTAACCGTGAGGTACTCTGTTTTTAATTCCTCATGGAGGTGATGGCAAAGAAAGATCATGGTTTTTGCACGGTCCTGCAGGGACGCATTATTTTCTTTCTTAATTGTTTCACCGAGATTCATGGCATCCAAGTGAATCTCGGCGTCAAGGATCCATGACAAATAGTTTTTGCCCGAGATATCAAGTGCCACAAATTCAAGCTTGGTAAGATTTGACATTATGAACTATAAATGATAAAATAACATAATTAGAATTATTTCACAAAAAGAATAATCAATTTGAAATTATAAAAATACTACAGTCACTATAATGTGATTTGTCAGTAAATATATAATGTCAAAAGTTAATCATGTGCTTTCAGTAAACAAAACAATAACAAAAAGACAAAATATGTTTACACTAAAAGGCACATATAATTTATATTTCTACGTTTTGCAAAACTTCATGTTTGTAAGGGTACTTAGTGTAAATGACTTCAGGTCAAAGAATTTCAGATTCATTTGGACTTTAGGCCAACAAATTTTGCAAAACTTCGGGTTTGTAAAGAGTACCAAATATTTGTGAAACTTCAGGCTCACAAAGAGTATATTAATATATGCAAAACTTCGAGTTTGCAAATTAAACAATTTAGTATTTGCCAGACTTCGGGCTCAGCAATTTACTTTTCAAGGATGGACAGAAATATTCTAATATAAATAAATAGTTGCGAGACCGCAGGCTCAACAATTTTAATTATATGTAAAATTTAAACAACAACAGGTTAATATAAATAAGTATTTTTCTTACCCTTTGAAGTGAGAAAGAAAAGTAGAATTTTCTTCTCAGTTGACAGAGCCTCGTGCTGATAACATGTAATGAATATGTGTGTGTATATATATAGTAATATTTGTTATAAAAATTTTCACACACACAGATAGAGAGAGAGTGAGAGAGAGAGAGAGAGAAAAAAAAAAATGAAAAGCTTTCTATTTCTTATCTATCCAAGTAGTACACATTCATGGTCTTATATAGGCTCAAACATTAGCTTCCCAAACAAGCCTTATTATGGCTTTCGTTATAAGCAAAAGTGGGCTTCCTTTGTGCGCCCAAGAATGTTAATATTGTGGGCCCCATATATATAACAGTAAGAAAAATGACTCCTTATTTGCCTAACAAAATTTTAAAAATAAAAAATACCATGTCTTTTCTCATTTGGGGTCCCACAAAATTTTTAAGAATCACCAAAAAATAAAAAAATAAAATAAAATAAAATAAAAACCCACTAACTTAATTTTCTGATTCCGCCACTAACCGGGTAATACAACCAACCCGTCGGAGTTGCACCCTAGCGTTCACCTCTTTATCATTCGTCGTTTTCCTACGGAACAAACACGTCTTCTAAGTTTGAACTAGAAGAAGATGATTATGGAACAGTTTAAGAACATTAAGAGGCTCAATTGAAGTAGTATTCTTTGTCTGAATCAGTGAAAATATGGATAGGATAAATAGCATAAACAAAAAATAAAAGAGAGATCACATGACACATATCAGGTGTTGAATATGTTAAATCATCTCTTATGGATAGGATAAATAGTATAAACAAAAAATAAAAGAGAGATCACATGACACATATCAGGTGTTGAATATGTTAAATCATCTCTTATTATTGTTAACCCCATTTTTTTTTTTTGCACCTTCCTGGTTTGTCAAGTGAAAAGAAACCAGGCCTATTGAGCCAGGGCCGGCCCTGTGCATAGGTGGCCTAGATGGTTGCTTAGGGCTTCCAATTTGGGCCAAATTGAAATAATAATAATAATAATAATAATAATAAAATAAAATAAAAATAAAATTTAAGACATGGGCCAAACATATATATATTTATATATAAAAGGCCTCATATTTGAAAATTTGCCTAATACTTCTCAAAATTTTGAGAATATTAGAGTTGACCCTGTGTTGAGCCATCAGGTTGGATAAAACTTTGGTGATAAAATGGGTTTAATCTTACAAGAGAATAGGGGTCAACATGAATAATTGATACAGTAAATAATCTTGGATATACAAATTATATTTAGAAAGGGCTAAATAATTCACAGTTTCACAAACCAAACTTGTATATACATACTCATTCATATGTCATGTTTTGGGCGGACACCCAAGTCTTTTATTCTAACCCAACTTGTAAGGCGGACAACTATCTTTGAAATTTCTCGAAAGAGAGATATTTTTAGATAATTTTCACACAAAAAAAAAACAAAGAAATATTTTCCGATAATTTCCACAAGAAAAAACTAAGAAATATTTTCAGAGCTAGTGGTTGTCTCAGTCGGATCACAATTTGGGTACAATATTACAGTCTAAAGAATATTATATATATATATATATATATATATATATATATATATATTTAGATATGTAGACCCCTAAATGTAGTGGTGGAGACTTGGCTTGCTCAATCCAAAGAAACCTCGACACCAGCTCAATGTAACATTCGAGGCCTTCGTCAAAATCTCCTTCTTAAAAAATAAAAAATACCATGACTTACGTTTGTTGAACTTGGGTATTTAAATTTTGGGGTAATTTTTTCAAATAGCTTTAAAAAGATTTGGAGTCTTTAGTAAGTTAGGGTATATATATATTTAAAAGTCTGTCAAAATTTTCTTATTTAATGCAGCAAGAGTATATATAATTTAATAAGAAAAATAAAGAAATGTTTGAATCAAAAGGGTTAAGAATGAGTAGAATTAAAACATTGTATTATATTTCATTCGTGCACACCAAACATAATAGTAATTTTGTCCCCCTTGTTTTTTTTTTTAAGCATTAAATACTTATAATTTTTAACTTTTTCAATTATATACCAATGAAATTTAATATTGCCCCCTCATGAAATTACAAAAACAATTCACTTTTATCTCCTATCACACACTAAGCTGGGTCTGTCCCTGATTATAGCTATACGCATTGTAAAAAAAAAAAAAAGAAAAAGAAAAAAAACAATAATAAAAACTTATAGAGAGACAAAGCCGCGCGTGAACTTCTTGCCAAAATAATGTGTATATATATATATATATATATATATATATAGAGAGAGAGAGAGAGAGAGAGAGAGAGTAAAGGATACAAATTCCCTGCCATTTGAAAACTTTGTATTGAACTGCAATTTGCATAGTTATTGTGTTGAAATAATTTTATTATTTTAACTTTGATAAAAATAAAAATAAAAAAGAATTAGAATTGCAAAGAAAATATTAATAATAATCATGTTAGAACACTTAAACATGCAATTCACAATCCTAATTAATTTAATCCAATATTTTTAGATCTCTGGTGAAAAGTTAGGAAAAACCTGACATTTTGTGTTTTTGCCGTTGACCGTTTTAGTATCTGTTGCCGTACTTCCACTAATTAGTCTTTACTCTGATTTTAAAAGGGTAACTCAATTTTCTTTAGTCATTACTCCGATTTTATTTTTTTCTATTGTGATCGTTCCACATCCTCCTTAATTTTAAATATTAAAATGGCCATGAGCATAAAAGTTTTATGGAAGCATCAGAAACAAATAATTAGTTAAAAGAGAAACACGTTTAGTCAAAAAAATATAATTTACTAAGCCTAATTAATGACAATGAGGCTTAGAATTCAAAAATAGGTAATTAGTTGAGTTATATAGTTTTCAATAATCCAAAAAAGAAAATCACAAAAAAATCTTATTCATTAAATTATGTGGTAAATGTATTTGAATTGGATTGGACTTATGTGCGAGCTTAAAAAAATTCATGATCACAATAACCGATTTCATCAACTCACATTTATGTTGGCGGCTACCTCTAGAACTGTGACCCAACATTAGAGATAACCACAGATTGGATTAAATTTGATTTTAACATTAAATATAATCCAATCTTATCCCTATGCATCGAATGAAAATTGAATTCAATTCGATCATTACTTTACGAATTTAATTGGACTGGATCGGATCGAATTAATTGGGATTGAGCTTTTCCCAAACATCCCAATATCAGTATTTTTTAACCATAAATCAATAGATAATTTTAAACAACCTTACCAATGACTCAGTAGGTAACTCATCGTATCCAATTCACAACAAGTAATAATAAGGTTGTTCACAGTGTAAAACATAAATGTTTGAGCCTTAAAAAACAATAATGATACTGGAATCTTGTATAATTAATATATATATATATATATATATGTTTTTATAAATTTGAATGGATTAAGTTAATGTATCCAATCAATTTTATAAAACCTTGATCTATTAACCGATTCTTGAACTGTGAAATTTTTATTTATCATTCTGTAACTGAATTGTAAGGCTCAAATCAAATTAGCACCACTACCTAACACTAAAAGTAATTCTCCTAATAGATCTAAAGAATAATGAAAAAAAAAAAAAATAGTGAGACTCACATATCCAAAAATTAAATAAATAATAAAAAAAAGTAATAAGGTGATTACCAATATTCCTATATTAATATTAATATTAATATTAATATTAATAATAAAAGCAGCAAAAATGTTGTGTATCTTGAACCAAGAAGAAACTTGCAATGACATAAAGAGGAGCGGTGAGCGCGACCATTCGAAGACGTCCCCAAACATGGGATATGTAAGCAAGAACAATCACCAGAATTGTTGATAAACAATCTATATTTACAACCATAAAAAAAATACTGAGTGGTACAATACCAAAGGCAAATGAGGCACGCGGTAAAAAGATAATACAGTCACAAAGCAAATGTTTCAAACCAGTCCTCCTTTGACGGAGTTATGACAACCAACTCCTACCCATATTGAGTGGATCACTCTGCTGTCAAAACAAAAGCAAGAACCTGCTGGTCATTTCATTACTACTTCGACTTGCTCATCAATCCTTAAAACTAGAAGAACCGAACCGAGTGCTAAACAAACAAAATAAAACTAGGTTAATTACTCTTATAAATAACAAAATGGTGGCACCAAAACTTTATTGGAAACGGACGCATTAAAAAGATAAACTTTTGATGAGGTTTGGAATAGATTCTACTAATAATTTTTTGCGGATATCTAAACGAGCGTGTTTCTCTCTGCAAGGAGATGAACTTGATATATTTACTTTCTCAAATCCGTTTCCGGGTGAATAAAAAATTAACTCCAAAGTATGGTGTTTTGATAAGCCTAAATGGGTATGCAAAATATGGAAAGTGTTTGTCTCACATGAAAAAAAAAAAAAAAAAATGTTGAAACTAATTAAAATTTAAATAAGCCAAATTTGGGCTTGGGCTTGGGTTTGGGCCTAATTGTAAAGTCCAATTATTCTTTTTATTAAATGAAATCTTGTATTGGGCCTTTAATTTTGGGCTGGGCTTATTTAAATGGGTGGTTAGTTCTTGAATTTAAATTAAAAGTTAGTTAGTTTGTTTGTTTTGTTTTTTGTTTTTTTTTTTTTTTTTTTTCCAAAGGATTGCATCTATTTCTAAAAGGTTGCATCAGTTTTTCAAAGAATTGCATCTGTTTCTAAAGGGTTGCAACTCAAAACCAACAGACATAACTATTCATGTGAACCATTGCAACCTATTGGAATAGATGTGTCTATTGGTGAACAGACACCATGTGAACCATTGCAACCAATTGGAGTGGATGTGTCTATTGGTGAACAGACACCATGTGAACCATTACAACCAATTGGAGTGAACGTGTCCAGTGTAAAGAGACACATATAAATGGTTGTGTCCAATGATGAAAAGACACACCCAATGTTGGTAAATATATATGTTTCACGTGACATTTAAGATATAACTAACCATATACTAATATAATATAAGATATTTGTAATATGCTAAAAATAATTAATTAAATATTCAACTAGATATTTAATTAAACATGCAAATTAAAACAATAAAATAATAATAATAAATAAAGAACCTAAACCGAGACTAGTGTTGGATACTATGTCCTTAAGACAGATTCGCCCCGCTATGGTGCTAACGGACTCAGTGGCATCTATCTCCCAGGATACAACGGTCTACATCCACCAGTAGCAGCACTACAAACTCGTGGATACGGCAAACCTCCTCTGTGTAATACTCTCTCTGACTCAAAAATGCATCTATACTATATAAATATGAAATTGGGTGTAATTCGAATCAAATGGTTCGGACCAATCTTTATATGGCTCGATGAAATTGGATTAGGGTCTAAGTGGTTCGGACCACTTAACCTATGGTTTGAACCCACTTGGGTTGGGTTTAAGTCTAGAGAGGGAGATAGAAGAAAATGAAAGTGAACAACTTGCAAATGATCCAAAGGGGGGTATTTATAGAAATAGAAATGCCTTTTCAGATTGGGTGTATCTCTTCATTATTGGACACAACATTGCAATAGGTTGGAATAGTTCACATGGTGTCTGTTCACCACTAGACACATCTATTCCAATAGGTTGCAATGGTTCACATGGTGTCTGTTCACCAATAGACACATCCATTCTAATAGGTTGCAATGTGCCTTTTCGAGTGGGTGTAACCATGGGTTATGATGGTTTGGAAAAAGGTGTAACCCTTTGAAAAAGCTAAAAAGTGGTTTTTTAATTTAAAAGGTGTAACCCTCTAGAAAAACTAAAATATGGTTTTTTAATTTAAAAGGTGTAACCTTTTAGAACAACTAAAAAGCAGTTT
The DNA here is from genome assembly GCF_030987335.1 of Cornus florida. Lineage (NCBI taxonomy): Eukaryota > Viridiplantae > Streptophyta > Magnoliopsida > Cornales > Cornaceae > Cornus > Cornus florida. The sequence continues at coordinate 71,771,680 of NW_026775573.1, read as the reverse complement.
TTTTAATTCAAAAAACCAACCACCCAAAAAACCCACCCATTTGTGAAACCCATTTAAATAAGCCCAGCCTAAAATTAGGCCCAATCCAAAATTTCAAAAAAGAATAATCTGGACTTTACAATTAGGCCCAAGCCCAAGCCCAAGCCCAAAACCTAAACTCAGCTTATTTAAATTTCAATTTGTTTCAACATTTTTTCCATGTGGGACAAACACTTCCAACATTTTGCATACCCATTTAGGCTTATCAAAACACCACACTTTAGAGCTAATTTCTCATTCATCCGGAAACGGATTTCAGAAAGTAAATATACCACATTCATCTCCTTGCGGAGAGAAACGCGCTTGTCTAGAGATCCGTAAAAAATTATTAGCGGAATCTATTTCAAATCTCATTCAAAGTTTATGTTTTTAATGCCCTCGTTTCCAACAATCCCCCACATGAATGGAAATTTGCGTAAAATGTAAAAGATGATCATACAGACACTAGAGAGAGTATAGTCGAAAAATTACTGCATCAGGATAGGTGGTTTTTGGCTTTGAACCTTCCCTAGTGTATTGCTATCGGAATTACTGGCTAACCAGTGAACGCGATGTCATGAACTGTTTAGCCGTTTGTGTAAACCAAGACAATAACAAACACACAGTAGCTTTCCTCACAAAGTTGGCTCTTATTGTTGTGTTCATTTTGGCCCTGAACAAGTCCTGGTATTCAATGAGTGCTCCAGAAAACTTAGCCTTTATAGTTCTCATAGAAGCGACCCCACTTCACACTCATATAGGTGACTTCTTATTAAAAGTATCCTACCATACCCCACTTGAATTTTCAAGGTATAAGGGTTATTAAAAGCTTAGTTTATCCTAATCATCGCTGTAGGTAGCACTGTCTCATCATAGAAATGGGCAGAAGATTTATATCTTCCCAGTGTTTCTGGTAAGTCACTCAGAATTTCTGTTGTCCCTTTGAACTTAGATCTTGGGATCTCCAGTCAACTAGGTTGGGTTTCCATTAAGGTGACTCGTTAGCTTTCGGCTTTTAATCCCATTCCCCTCGATGATCTGTATAATTGCTCTCTAATACAACCCTCAATTTTATATGTGGCCACAAGGTTGTGTTTAGAAATATTACACTCTGCAGAGATTTCTCCAGGTGAGAGCAACTGTATACTTTGTGCCATAAAATTGCTTATTGTTAGCAATATCATTTTCTTTAGTGGCACAGGTGTAGACTTACATTGAAATGTCTTCTTTAGTGGCACAGGTGTAGACTTACATTGAAATGTCCTCTAGGTTAAGTCTATTGACTTTCCTATTTGATTTATTCAAAGTTTCTAACTTTGAGTTATATTAAGAATATATAACTACACCTTTAATATAAAAGACATATCCACTCTTGGACTTGAAGTCTTTAATATCCCATATCCAAATTGCATCACTGTTACACCTCCAATTTAGTTAGATACCTCGATCTATGCAATATTGGATTTAGGGTGTATCTCAACTACCCAATTTATTGTTTTTCAGTGATCCGATCCTGGATTGAAAATGTGCAATTAAACACAGTTATTAAGATGTCTTGCAATCTCAACCAACGATATACTTTGGCTAGTATTTATATTTGAGATTTACATCTACAAAAGTTAGTTAGGCTTTTGTTATCATAACTAGTATTATCTCAGTCTCACTCTATTGAGAATATACTATATTATCAGATGTTAAATCTTTCATATCAAATATACCAATCAGTATATCATTTATATTTTAAGGCATACAATGACTTACGCATTACATTTATGTCATTGTCTCGGTAGTAGCTTTAATCCATTCAAGGACTTATAAGCTTGCACACTTGAATTTTCAACTGGAACAAATAACTCAGCACTTTAACTGGAAAAAAAACTCTTCTAGTTGTTCCATAATATTTTCCTCGTAGGAAATAATATGCACTATTGTTATAATAATATAAATGATTTTTGGTTCTATCCTAAAGCTCTTAGGACTTGGAACCCCCCACATTTATAAGTATTTCTGTTAAGATGAGTGACTCGTAACAAATTTCATTTATGGATAATATCTCCCCACAACTTTGGGATAATCCTAAAATTTCATCTCTAATGTATTTATTATGATTTTTCAACTATGAAAGTACCATATATTAAATACTTCACCTCATCTACCTTTTCAAGGTTCTATATTCGCTTCTCAACAAGCATATATAACAGTCTCTAGTGCATATGTACTCACTTTATCTTTAACATATTCTTATAATAATTCACTAACATTATCGTGAATTAATACTAAAGATATTAATTACAATGGGCTCTAATTAATATTTGCTTTTACATCTTTTATATTTATAAATTGAGTTATTCATGTTTAGGTTCATGTTAAGTCAGTCATATTAACATGTTATAACCTTTCATGTGTCACACATCACATAACTCAATTATTTAAGCAAATAATTATCTTATTATTTAAGCTTTGGATACAATCACCACAAAGTGAGCACTCACTTCTCAGCTATCATTACTAGTTAAAAGTGAGTTCTTAACTATCATTACTAGCTTAGATTAAGTACACTCTTCTCACATCTCACTACTAAGTTATGATGAGCACCCACTTTTCAGCTATTACCGCTAGTTTGAAGTTAAGTTTGTTTAGCTATCAATTCTAGTAGTTCATAGCTTTAGTACACACTTATCTAAGTAGTCTACCTTGGTAGTAGAATAATTTGTTTTGAAGAATATTCTTCAAAAACTACTACTTTACAAATAGTATTATTCCCTCCTAAATGAGCAGATATGATGAATAGCTCAAATAGCTTATGGCTAAAATAGCTACTCATCACCCTCGTGTTTTTTACTACCAAGTTGAGAGCTAGAACCAACTAACAGATTTTCCATCTTCCTCTTAGGTTCTATGCACCTCATTAATCATTTTACCTTATAGCTAAGCTACCTTGTTTGCAACTCAGTAACATTTTAGCTTTTAGCTAAATTGTACATTAGAGCTAACTAGTTTGATTTAGCTTGTCTCAGTGTACTAGCTTAGTGTATTTATAACATTTTCCATTAAACTCTTTAGAGTTATCGAAAAATCTTTTCTTATTTAGCCCATTCACAGTTATACGTGTCTTAAACACTAGTATGGATCTTTCTCCCTTGACTATTGGAAGAATTGACATACTTAGACTAATCAATTTTTGTCTGTTATATTAAATACACAAACCAGTCATAAACTCATACAAAATTAATAATATCACACATTAAATAAGCTATATTGTAAAATTAAATTACTATGTACACTAAGTAATTCAACTACATATCTCAATATTATAATCTCAAATAATAAACTTTTGTAAAAATAATATTAAACTTGCATAACAATATAGTTTCATATTATATCACATGATTAATTATATCACATAATTAATTTAAGAAAAAAGATTTGTGGCTCATTCTCTAATAAACATACTAGAAAATTAGGACCAAAAGATGTAGACGTTCTAGCCTACAAGAAAATGATATGCACTGATGTTATAACCTATCAAAGGTTTTATGTAACGATCCACTCCATCACATAGTATGATATTGTCCACTTTGGGATCAAGCCCGCACGATTTTGTTATTGGGTTTTATCTCAAAATGTCTCGTACCAATTGGAGATAACACCACTACATAAAATCACTTTACCTTTCCCTTACGTAGGTGATGTGGGACTGTGCACCTGTAACTTACTCAATGTGATAACATGTCAATGCCTCTTGCACCCGCCCACGGCACACCCACCCACAAGGTTGCCACATTATAGGTCTCACTTTAACTTTCTTAGGAGAAAGTACAACCTTAGTTAAACACCCCCACATTTTTAAGAATTTATAGGAAAGTTTTCGACTTTTCCATAATTCATATGGTGGCACATTCGTTTTCTTTAGAGGTATTTTATTGAGTAAAATAATTTACAACAAGCAGAACTTCCCTCCACAAATTCTAAGTTAAACTAGAACTTATCAATATAGCATTCATCATTTCTTCATGAAAGATATCATATTCTAAACAAATATCAACACATAATGTTTTGTATTCACAAATTCTCAACCTCACTTTTGTAATGTTTAAACATTTCTAAGGTTTATCTTTACTTCGTAGCAAATATACATAACAGTATTTTGTGCAACTATTGATAAAAGTAACAAAGTACCTTTTTTCACCTCTAGTTGGCAAATGTTTAAGGTAATGTCATATACTTCATAATATCGTATTACAAAATTAAAATAATTCAACCAATATTGAATTATATATATATATAAATAATTCAATAGTCTACTTATATAACATGCTTCAATTTCATATAATATTGAATATATCAATATTTAGCATATTATCATATAATAATGTATAAAACATTATTTTATTATATCTCAACTATTAGTATAATATCTACTTATTTATATCTTAAATAGAAGCATATAATAAAATCTACCCAAGGAACGAGTCTGTCTTAAGATTGTTGGTAAATATATATGCTTCACGTGACATTTAAGATATAACTAACCCTATACTAATATGATATGAGATATTCGTAATATGCTAAAAATAATTAATTAAATATTCAACTAGATATTTAATTAAACATGAAAATTAAAACAATAAAATAATAATAATAAATAAAGAACCTGGACCGAGGCTAGTATTGGATACTATGTCCTTAAGACAGATTCGCCCCGCTATGGTACTAACGGACTCAGTGGCGTCTATCTCCCAGGATACAATGGTCTACATCCACCAGTAGCAGCACTACAAACTCGTGGATACGGCAAACCTCCTCTGTGTAATACTCTCTCTGACTCAAAAATGCATCTATACTATATAAATGTGAAATTGGGTGTAATTCGAATCAAATGGTTCGGGCCAATCTTAATATGGCTCGATGAAATTGGATTAGGGTCTAAGTGGTTCGGACCACTTAACCTATGGTTTGAACCCACTTAGGTTGGGTTTAAGTCTAGAGAGGGATATAGAAGAAAATGAAAGTGAACGACTTGCAAATGATCTAAAAGGGGGTATTTATAGAAATAGAAATGCCTTTTCGGATTGGGTGTATCTCTTCATTATTGGACACAACATTGCAATAGGTTAAAATGGTTCACATGGTGTCTGTTCACCACTAGACACATCTATTCCAATAGGTTGCAATGGTTCACATGGTGTCTGTTCACCAATAGACACATCCATTCCAATAGGTTGCAATGTGCCTTTTCGAGTGGGTGCAACCATGGGTTATGATGGTTTGGAAAAAGGTGTAACCCTTTGAAAAAGCTAAAAAGTGGTTTTTTAATTTAAAAGATGTAACCCTTTAGAAAAACTAAAATATGGTTTTTTAATTTAAAAGGTGTAACCTTTTAGAACAACTAAAAAGCAGTTTTTTTAATTCAAAAAACCAACCACCCAAAAAACCCACCCATTTGTGAAACCCATTTAAATAAGCCCAGCCTAAAATTAGGCCCAATCCAAAATTCCAAAAAAGAATAATCTGGACTTTACAATTAGGCCCAAGCCCAAGCCCAAGCCCAAATCCTAAACTCAGCTTATTTAAATTTCAATTTGTTTCAACATTTTTTCCATGTGGAACAAACACTTCCCACATTTTGCATACCCATTTAGGCTTATCAAAACACCACACTTTGGAGCTAATTTCTCATTCATTCGAAAACGGATTTCAGAAAGTAAATATACCACATTCATCTCCTTGCGGAGAGAAACGCGCTTGTCTAGAGATCCGTAAAAAATTATTAGCGGAATCTATTTCAAATCTCATCCAAAGTTTATGTTTTTAATGCCCTCGTTTCCAACACCCAATGCATAAAGGCACCTTACTTAAAAAAAACTACTTAAGAGTTTTTTTTTTTTTTTTCAAAGGGTTGCACCCAATGCAAACAGGCACCTTGTTGCCTATAAATACCCCCCTTTGGATCATTTGCAAATTATTCATTTTTCAATTTCTTCTATCTCCCTCTCTAGACTTGAACCCAACCTAAGTGGGTTCAAACCATAGGCTAAGTGCTCTGAACCACTGAGACCCTAATTTAATTTCATCGAGCCATATTAAGATTGGTCGGAACCATTTGGTTCGGATTGCACCCAATTCAGCATTTACATAGTATAGATACATTTTTGAGTTAGAGAGAGGATTACACGGAGGAGGTTCGCCGTATCCACGAGTTTGTAGTACTGCTACTGGTGGATGTAGACCGTTGTATCCTGGGAGATAGACGCCATTGAGTCCGTTAGCACTATAGCGGGGCGAATCTGTATTAAGGACATAGTATCTAATACCAGCTTCGATCCAGGTTTTTTATTTGTTATTATTATTTTATTACTTTATTTTGCATATTTAATTAAATATAGAGTTGCATATTTAATTAATGATTTCTTAGCATATTTTAATTAACTCATGACATATTAGTATAAGGTTTGTTATATCTTAAATGTCAGATGAAGCATATATTTTACCAACAATCTTAAGACAGTCATTCCTTGCGTACATTTTATCATGTGCTTCTATTTAAGATATAAACAAGTAGATATTATACTAATAGTTAAGATATAATAAAATAATGTTAAATACATTATTATATGATAATATGTTAAATATTAATGTGTTCAATATTATGTGAAATTGAAGCATGTTATATAAGTAGATTATTGAATTATTTATATAATTCAATATTGGTTGAACTATTTTAATTTTGTAATATGATATTATGAAGTATATGACATTACCTTAAACATGTGCCAACTAGAGGTGGAAAAAGTTACTTCGTTACTTTTATCAATGGTTGCACAAGATACTGTTATGTATATTTGCTACGAAGCAAAGATGAAACCTTAGAAATGTGACACCATATAAATTATGGAAAAGGTTGAAAACCTTCCTATAAATTCTTAAAAGTGTGGGGGTGTCTATTTAATGTTACAGTTCCTACTCCTAAGAAAGTTAAAGTGGAATCTAAAATGCGATGACCTTGTAAATGGGCATGTCGTGAACGAGTGCAAGAGGCACCGACAGGCTACCACACCGGGCGAGTTACAGGTACACAGTCCTACATCGCTTAGAGAAAGGAAATGTGAAGTATTTTTATGTGGTGGCGTTATCTCCAATTGGTATGAAGGCTTTCTGGGATAAAACCCAAGAATAAAGTCATGCGGGTTCGGGCCCAAAGCGGATAATATCATACCATGTGGTGGAGTGGATCGTTATATAAAATATTTAATAGGTTATGCTCATAATAGTATTGCATATCATTTTCTTGTGCATAAATCATACAATGAAAATAAAGATGAGCTTAGAGGTAGTAAGAAGGGTAGAACGTCTAAATCTTTTATTCCTGATTTTCTAACATGTTTATTGGAAAATGAGCCACAAAGCTTTAAGGAAGCAAATTCTTTTCTTGATTATTATTAATTTTGTATGAGTGACTGGTTTGTGTATTTAATACAACAGACAAAAATTGACTAGTCTAGCTATGTCAATTCTCCCGATAGTCAAGGGAAAAAGATCTATACTAGTGTTTAAAGACACGTATAGCTGTGAATGGGCTGAATGAGATAAGATTTTTCGATAACTTTAAAGTGTTTAATGGAAAATGTTATGGATACAGTAAGCAAGTACACTGAGATAAGCTAAATCAAGCTAGTTAGCTATAATGTACAATTTAGCTGAAAGCTAAAATGTTACTGAGTTGCAAACTAGTTGGCTTAGCCATAAGTTAAAATGATTAATGAGGTGAACAGAACCTAAGAGGAAGATGAAAATCTGTTAGTTGGTTCTTGCCCTCTACTTAGTAGTAAAAAACACGATGGTGATGAGTAGCTATTTTAGCCATAAGCTATTTGAGCTATACATCATATCTGCTCATGTAGGAGTGAATAATACTACTTGTAAAGTAGTAGTTTTTGAAGAATATTTTTCAAAACAAATTACTCTACTACCAAGGTAAACAACTTAGTTAAGTGTGTACTAAAGTTAAGAGTTAGTAGAATTGATAACTGAGCAAACTTAACTTCAAGCTAGTGGTAATAGCAGAGAAGTGGGTGCTCATTATAAACTAGTAGTAATTAATGAAAAGAGTGTGTTAAATCTAAGCTAGTAATGAGAGCTTAAAAACTCACTTTTAACTAGTAATGATAGTTGAGAAGTGAGTGCTCACTTTGTGGTGATGTATTCAAAGCTTAAACAATAAGTGAGTTATTTGCTTAAATGGTTGAGTTATGTGATGTGTGACATATGAAAGGTTATAACATGTTAAGATGACTGACTTAATATGAACCTAAACATGAATAACTCAAATGTAAAAGCAAATATTAATTAAAGCCCATTGTAATTAATATCTCTAGTATTAATTCACAGAATCGTCTATGACATATTATAAGAACAAGCTAGAGATAAAGTGAATACATATGCACTAGAGACTGTTATGCATGCTTGTTGAGAAGTGAATATAGAACCTTGGAAAGGTAGATAAGGTGAAATATTTAATATATGGTATTTCAAGAGTTGGAAAACCATAAGAAATATATCATATATAAAATTTCAGGATTATCCCAAAGTTGTGGGGGGGATATTGTCCATAGATGAAATTTGCTATGAGTTATCTCACCAAATAAGAAATACTTATAAATGTAGGGTTCTTAATCCTAAGAGATTTTGGATAAAACCAAAAATCATTTATAGTATTATAAGAATAGTGCATGTTGTTTCTTATGAGAAAAATATTATGGAATAACTAGAAGAGTTCTTTTTCCAGCGGAAGAGCTGAGTTATTTGTTCTAATTGAAGAGGAAAGTGTGCAAGCTTATAAGTCCTTGAGTGGATTAAAGCTGCTACCAAGATAATGAGATAAATGTGATGTATAAGTTATTGTATGTCTTACAAAAATTAATGATATACTAATTAGTATATTTGATATGAAAGATTTAACATCTGATCACGTAGTATATTCTCAATAGAGTGAGATTGAGATAATACTAGTTATGATAACAAAAGCGTAGCTAACTTTTGTAGATATAAATCTCAAATATAAATACTAGTCAAAGTATATCATTGGTTGAGATTACAAGGCATCTTAATAACTATGTTTAATTACACATTTTTAATCCAGGATCGGATCACTGAAAAATAACAAATTGGGTAGTTGAGATACACCCTAAGTCTAATATTGCATAGATCGAGGTATCTAACTAAATTGGAGGTGTAACAGTGATGCAATCTGGATGTGGGATTTTAAAGATTTCAAATCCAAGAGTGGATATGTCTTTTTTATTAAAGGTGTAGTTGTATGTTCTTAATATAACTCAAAGTTAGAAACTTTGAATAAATCAAATAGGAAAGTCAATAGACTTCACCTAGAGGACATTTCAAAGTAAGTCTACACCTGTGCCACTAAAGAAAATAATTTTAGGGCACAAAGTATACAGTTGCTCCCACTTGGAAAAATCTCTGCAAAGTGAAATGTAATACCCTTAGATTTAAAAGGATATTCCTGGTATTTAATGTATTGTTTAAATTGCATTTTTACTTGTTTATTTGTTAATTTTGTTTATTTAATTGATTATTTGTTTTATTTATTTATTTATTAACTGATGATTTTTGAATTAATTATTTTAAATGTTTTAAATTATTTGATTAATTGTGTTTTTATACTAATTGAGTAATTGTAGTATTAAATGATCCGTTACTTAACTAGGGTTCCCTAAGAAGTTACGTGAGTATCTTAACATAGACTGCTATATGGGCCGATCGACTGGAGTTATACGATAGGGCTGTAATTAAACAAGGATTATGGTTTAGTGTTTACGCCTATAAATACAGTGATCATGTTGGTTTAGGGTTTGGGGGAAAAACAAAGTGTTAGTTCTGCAAAACACAGAGAGATACAGAGTAAGGTTTTGAGAGAGCAGAGCAAGTTTGTGAGGTCTCTGACTGAGGCTTCAGGGTCGGACCTAGGAGAAGGAAGGACAAAGGAGGTGTGGTGGTGGGTTTACTAGAACCAGAGGAGGCTTTACAGTGGTTCGTATTGCCGGAACAGTAGACACGACGCTGGGATTTCATAACTGAAATCAAAGGCAAGTTCTTCTCTTTCTCCTTCCCTTTGGCTTGTGTTCTGTGCACCTAGATATACTCTAGGGTTTTAATGGAATAATAATTGAATCAAGCATGTTTTATATGTCAAATTAACCTAATCTTTGCCGTGAATTAATTCGATGATGGGTTTCTGAAAGTTCATTATAGTACTTGTGTTATAAGCATGCATGGTCTGTGGAACTTGTTGATTTGTAATTTGTTTGTAACTTCTATAAACACATCTTGGGACTATACTGGACTGAGTTTTATATGTATCTTAGATGCTATGTTGATAACCTAGATGTGTTGGAAATCTATTATTGATGATTCGTCCATATTTGTTTTAGTTATGTTCTTAAAGCATAAGGAATCTGTATAACTTGTAGACTCTGTAGTTGTTTTTAATTTCTATAAGTACATCTTGGGGACTATACTGAACATAATTAGGACTCCTAAGAAAATTTTAAACCCAATTTGACAGGTTGCAACTGGCCGGAGACGAGGTAGAAGGTTACAGAAACTTCAGACTGGGGAAAGGGCTCTCACAGAGGGAGAGAGCCAGCTCCATGGAGAAGGAGCCGGCTCCCTCCTACAATGGAGCCGGCTTTAGGTTACATAGAGCCGGCTCTAACCCAATTGAGCCAGCTCCATGGTTTAAAGGAGCCGACTCAACTCCATTTTGGAGCCTGCTCAATGTTTTAAAAGAGCAGGCTCTTTCCAGTTGATACGTTCAGTGGGTTTTCAGCTACTGTTTGGGCACTTGGGGTTTAGGAAAAGTTTTGAAACTTTAATGGGGGTTTTAAACAAATAATTTAACATGAAATCAAAGTCTTGGATTGCATAAAATACCCTCTTTTTATTAATGGAATTAATAGTGCGCAAATTAACCACTTTGCGTGCGGTTAACGGCCGGAAGGTAATTCATTGTCTAGCTCTAATTTGCTAATTTATGGTGCTAAAATTGGATTCTAAATTAAATTTTAGATACACGGAGAAGTCTTTTAATTGATGAATTAGACTTATGGATAGGCTAGGGCTCTGTGCTAAAGATAAAACAGAGTACAAGTATACAACTCAGTACGCTGTTACCGGATGGAAGGAAATAAATTGCTTAAATTAATTTTAACAATTTAATGGACTATAATATGATTATAGAATTGATTTTAAATATGTGATAGAGTCAATGATATATTAGATTTGATCTATGCATATCTGGATGTTAATTGTTGAGTTAGAAATCACAATCTGCAACTATATGGTTTAATGCTTGGATTTAATTGCTGGAACTTTAACTGTTTTCCTACAATTACTTGGATATTGGTTTTGGATTATATATATGTGGAATTTTAATTACTGAATTAATATATTCTGTCAATTATATGGTTATGGAGGATTGTATGCACCGGTATGGAATGGTGGCATACTAGGGACGGTTTAGCTCAAAATGCTAATACCTAACCTATCGGATGAAAGGGATGGATTGTAAAATATTGAATCCTAAACCTTGTTTAGTCAGATCGACTGATTAAGTTGAAAGACTATCTGGATTAATTGTGTTTGTGTGTAGTCGGATCGACTGATTAAGTCGAATGACTACCTGGATTAAATGTTGGTTGTGTTTAAGTCAGATCGACTGATTAAGTTGAATGACTAAACTGGATTAAAATTCTTATGTCAATTCAATAAACAATAAAATGACATACATTGGGTTAGACGGACTTTATATATATGTTATGGCACCACGATATGGGCATGAGTCTCAGAGTCGTTGGTTAGGGAGCATATATGCATTGGGATGCATAGCTGGATATGATGGTTGAGGTGTACCTTGTTAGGTCTAGGTATTCATGCCCACCTTTGGGTGCGTTTTTGAATGTTGCCTTCTACTCAGGTTGAGACCCCATTATAGTCCAGTGAAGGTCCTCTAGTGTGGATAGATTTATGTATGGACTAGATAGATGTTGTGAGGTATTTAGGTGTATCTGCGTATCGGGTCACTGTATGGACTGCAGTTAGATTAGAACTTGTTCGTGGGCCTTACCCACTCTTATTTTTCAGGTATCGGATGGTTCCAGTCTTAGGCTTGATTGTGCTGTGCAGGGATTATCATTCATTCCACCGACGACGTAGGATGTCCTTCCATATTTTAGTATTTGGTTTTATGTCAGTTGTTTACGTTTCAGTTGAGATTTTTATTTAGGGGTCCACTAGATGGATTCCCGGGTTGTAATTCATGGAAGTTTTGGAAGTTGGATTTTATTAAGTTTTATTAGGCTATTGAGGATTTTATAGTAGTATTCTGTTCAGCTTTTAATAGTTATTCTTATTTTATTTTTTCATCTGTGTTCATTTTAAAATACTTTAATTGTTTGATTTCCCTCGGGTTTGGGCCTGGGCCTGATCAACCCATGTCTCGGATCCGAGGGGTATCACATGTAATATTTCTAAACACAACCTTGTGGCCACATATAAAATTGAGGGTTGTACTCGAGAGCAATTGTACAGATCATCGAGGGGAATGGGATTAAAAGCCGAAAGCTAACGAGTCACCTTAATGGAAACCCAACCTAGTTAACTGGAGATCCCAAGATCTAGGTTCAAAGGGACAACAGAAATTTTGAGTGACTCACCAGAAGCATTAGGAAGATATAAATCTTCTGCCCATTTCTATGATGAGACAGTGCTACTTACAGCGAGGATTAAGATAAGCTACGCTTTTAATGACTCTTATATCTTGAAAATTCAAGTGGGGTATGGTAGGATACTCTTAATAAGAAGCCACCTATATGAGTGTGAAGTGGGGCCGCTTCTATGAGAACTATAAAGGCTAAGTTTTCTGGAGCACTCATTGAATACCAAGAGTTGTTCAGGGCCAAAATGAACACAACAATGAGAACCAACTTTGTAAGGAAAGGTACTTTGTGTTTGTTATTGTCTTGGTTTACACAAACGGCTGAACAGTTCAAGACATCGCGTTCACTAGTTAGCCAGTAAATCCGATAGCAATACACTAGGGAAGGTTCAAAGCCAAAAGCTACCTATCCTGATGCAGTAACTTTCCGACTATATTCTCTTTAGTGTCTGCATGATCATCTTTTGCATTTTACGCAAATTTCCATTCATGTGGGGGATTATTGGAAATGGAGGCAATAAAAACATAAACTTTTGATGAGGTTTAGAATAGATTCCGCTAATAATTTTTTGCGGATCTCTAAACGAGCGCATTTCTCTCCGCAAAGAGATGAACTATATTTACTTTCTCAAATCCGTTTCCGGGTGAATAAGAAATTAGCTCCAAAGTATGGTGTTTTGATAAGTCTAAATGGGTATGCAAAATATAGGAAGTGTTTGTCCCACATGGAAAAAAAAATGTTGAAACTAATTGAAATTTAAATAAGCCAAATTTGGGCTTGGGCTTGGGCTTGGGCCTAATTGTAAAGTCCAATTATTCTTTTTATTAAATGGAATCTTGGATTGGGCCTTTAATTTTGGACTGGGCTTATTTAAATGGGTGGTTAGTTTTTGAACTTAAATTAAAAGTTAGTTTTTTTTTTTTTTTTTTTTCCAAAGGGTTGCATCTATTTCTAAAGGGTTGCATCTATTTTTTAAAGAGTTGCATCTGTTTCTAAAGGGTTGCAACTCAAAACCAACAGACATAACTATTCATGTGAACCATTGCAACCTATTGCAATGGATGTGTCTATTGGTGAACAGACACCATGTGAACCATTGCAACCTATTGGAATGGATATGTCTATTGGTGAACAGACACCATGTGAACCATTGCAACCAATTGGAGTGGACGTGTTCAATGTGAAGAGACACATATAAATGGTTGTGTCCAATGATGAAGAAACACACCCAATCCGTAAAGGCACCTTACTTAAAAAAACTACTTTTTAGTGTTTTTTTTTTTAAAGGGTTGCACCCAATCCGAAAAGGCACCTTGTTGCTTATAAATACCCCCCTTTGGATCATTTGCAAATTATTCATTTTTCAATTTCTTCTATCTCTCTCTCTAGACTTGAACCCAACCCAAGTGAGTTCAAACCATAGGTTAAGTGGTCCGAACCACTTAGACCCTAATTCAATTTCATCAAGCCATATTAAGATTGGTCCGAACCATTTGGTTCGAATTGCACCCAATTCAGCATTTACATAGTATAGATACATTTTTGAGTTAGAGAGAGTATTACACGTAGGAGGTTCACCGTATCCACGAGTTTGTAGAGCTGCTACTGGTGGATGTAGACCGTTATATCCTGGGAGATAGACGCCACTGAGTCCATTAGCACCATAGCGGGGCGAATCTGTCTTAAGGACATAGTATCCAATACTAGCCTCGGTCCAGGTTTTTTATTTATTATTATTATTTTATTACTTTATTTTGTATATTTAATTAAATATAGAGTTGCATATTTAATTAATGATTTCTTAACATATTTTAATTAACTCATGACATATTAGTATAAGGTTTGTTATATCTTAAATGTCACATGAAGCATATATTTTACTAACAAACTTGACAGCTACCTTAGCGATGACGTGGATCAGTGAGAAGCCGACAAGTGTTCAATGTGATTTTGGAAGAAGTTGGCCAGTTGAGAAACATTAGCAGAAAATTTAAGAAGATATATTCAGCTACCTCATCAACAAGGTTGTTGCTGAAATATAGCAACTGAAGATAATAAGTTGCTAAAAATAAGTAATTAGAGCCGACAAAATCAAGAAGGTTTGTTCAACGAAGGTTTTTCAACACAAGTAAGAAATAGAAGGAAAAGAGAAATTCAAAGGCAAAAAAGGAAGCATAATATTCATGGGTTTTGACTCAATTTGAATTACGAAGAGAAAGAATCAAGGCATAAGAGATTTTCTAGCAAGGAATAAAGATAAATTAGTTAGATAGGACTTCTATAAATAGAAGTATTGTAATTCTATTCCAATTCGTCCAGCACTACCCACAAAACAATACGAATAAAAAATTCATCAAATGACTCAACGTCATCTTATTATCTTCAAATCTTTTGTCCAAATGGAAAATTCCATTCAAGGAATTTAAGTTCCAGTAACGTATCATTTTTCTTGCAATGTCTAATTATGTTATTTACAATTTAATCATTATTTTATGCAAAACAGATTCAATGACAGATCTTTGATCAGATTTCAGTCATTCAAATTCGGCCAGTTCATTCCATTGCACACATTACTTTTCAGTCTATTTTAATTCGGCCAATTTCCTTTATAGTCCATTTCAATTCAGCCAGTACATTTACTTTACATTGCATTTGTATTCTTTTAAACACTATTATCAAAAGTCTTTGCATCAAGGTAGAAGAAGAACCTTACTGGAAGTTCTTATTATTCTCTCTCCCACACAATCGCCTGAAGTCAACCACCAATTAAAAAGGAATAGGTTGGTGTTCAATTCATATTTCGAGTATTTACATACTCTGGCATGCCTGCAAACCCCATCGGCTTTGTGAAGCCAAAAAATATGCGAACTTAATTTGGCACACCCTGTAGGACCATTACTGGGTGTTAGAAGAAGCAAAAATGCCACGACCTACGAAAAATTCAAAGGCAAAGGCCGTAGCCATTGAAGAAGATTTGAAGCAAGGATATCAGCCAGCTCAGGCTGAAAGCTCTACATTGGGCTCTACGGATGAATTAACAGTAACTCAAACACAAGTGAGCTCCTTAGTAGACGCAATGGGAAGAATGAGTGCACGTCATAATGACATGCAAGAAACTATGTCCCAACTCTCAGCTGCCATTTTGAACAAGCCAACTCAGGCTAGCAGCTCCAACAATCAGGAATCGGCTCTTCAACTGAATCCGTCATAACCTACTCAACCAGTGAGGGCTGTTGAATCATTACAGCCACAACCGCTAGTAATTGTACTCCAACTAGGTGCAACACAAGTCAACCAGTGAATACACCACCAACCTGGACAAAGAACCATCTGTGGACTACTGCGTCAGGTTTTAATCAGCCGCCAGTTGCAAATCTACGGCCATAGGTAATTCCACCAAACCTTACTCGGGTACCTTTAAACTCAGTGTTGAAAATGGGGGCATTAAAAACATAAACTTTGGATGAAATTTGGAGTAGATTATGCTAAGAATTTTTTACAGATCTATAAACGAGCACGTTCCTCTCTGCAAGAAAATGAACGTGGTATATTTACTTTCTCAAATCCATTTCCGGATAAATGAGAAATTAGTTACAAAGTGAGGTGTTTGATAAACCTAAATGGGTTTGCAAAATATGAGAAATGTTTTGTCCCACCTCGGAAAAATATTAAAACCATTTAAAGTATAAATAAGCCAAGTATGGGATTTGGGTTCGATGGAATCGACGACCAATAAGCAAGCATTTCTTTGCTCAGAGGGATCCTAATTCTCTCTCCTTTCTCTCTCTCTCTACGGTTTATACTTTAGGTATATTTTGCACTTCATTTATTGCACTTTGAACTGGTTTTTATAAGAATTTATAGTATGTATTAGTTTTACTTTGAATTTTTTTTGGTTAGTGTTTACAGACCTGAGTGTGTGAGATCTCAATGCTTGTAAAAATTGATTAATTTGAGTGGATCTAATCTCAGGATTTCTTTTATCTGTGATTTAAATCGTTTAAACTTACTATACTGATTATAAAGGTGTTCAGATCTAATTTAGACTTAATTAATTGCCTTGTTATTTAGAATGGCAGCTTGAAAAAAAATTGATCTTCTCTTTTCTGTTTGGATTGAGTTTTACAGAGAGTAGAGAGAGAATGATGGGTATTTTCGAAAGACTAAAAGGGCAAAATGGGTATTACAGTAATAATTTATGTCAGATTTATGACAAAGAGGTAATTTTACACAATTTTTGTGATGGCCCTGGTTTTCAAGCCAGTGCGTCCTGTGATGAACCGAAGTTTGACCTAATAACGAATCCAGAAAACCAGTCTATGGAGATACAATGCATCTCTAAGACATCAAAGTGACCTTCCATGAGGCCACAGATCTCAATAAGAACAAAACGGAAGAAAAAGATCGAAAAAAAGACCAAATAAGCCATCAAATGCAAAATGGTCTTTTTATATAGAAACAACGTCTCTAGAAATGTACATCATTCCTAAGACAAAATCATGATTTCTCATGAAGCCACGGAAACAAAAGGGAAACAAGCGGAAGCCACGATTCAAAAACGGACAAGTTTAGCCCCAAGGGCAAAATGGTAATTTCTAGTAAGATTTGGGTGCCACTGAGCACACCATTGGATAGATAACGAAAAATTAATCAAGTTAGACTCAAAAATCACTTGATTCGGAGTCCGAATGGAAGAGAAAAGTCAAAACAAAGTTTTGACGTCGCCGCAGCCGTGAATAGTATTTTGACAACAATGAATAGTGTTTTGACAGCAGTAAATAGTAACTTGGGCAAAATAATAAAATTCGTGTGCCGTTTTGAGGCACTAAACGACGTTTTTTGGAGAAACACGAAGAAGAAAACCCCCCTCAAAATAATTTTTCCAAGTTGACCATATCAAAAGAAAATTTTATTTTTGACATGAAATCCCCAAAATGCCCTTATAACAGACTTTTTCAAAAAGTGCATATGCGCACAGAAAATCAGATTTGATGCGGGATTTTCGAGACCGAGACGGCATTTTCTGAAAAAATGTTGTGAAGAAAACTCCCCTAAAATCACGTTTTCTATGTGACCATGTCAAGGCTGGAATTTATTTTTCAAACAAAATTCCAAAAATGCCTACAGATCAGATTAGGTAAAAAATGATGAAAAACAATAAACAACTTTGCACCAAGTGTTCATTTAACGCTAAATGGTGTTGTGTGCTAAAACGATCATGCACACAAATATATTTAGTGATTTTAAGCACGCGGGAATGGTCCGTGGCTCCCAAAAATGCCCGATGCAAAATACGACCTATCTGAACCTCAAAATGCAAAGAAAATGCCTCAAATGGCAAACTTGATACCAACAAGCATCCATTTCATACAAGTGTGATTTTTATGTAAGGTGAGCATTCATGCAAGCATAATATACATATTTACATGCATTCCAATGGCATACAGCCTCAATGGTCGCTAAATACAAAATATCACCTATTAAACCTCAAATTTTGCCAAAAATGGCTTCTAAAAGAGAAACTTGAAACTAAAAATTATAACATGGTTTTAATATACCATTTGACCCTTGGCCACACTTCATGCATAAATAAAGAAACCCATGGAAGTGCTAAAGCGCACTTCCCACACCATATGCAAATGTAGTGAAGTTAAGACATGCCGTTTTTCTATTTTTCAAAAAAATCACTTAGAAATAAAAGTACTTAGAATACAAAATGAAAGTACTTGGCCTATGACCTCATTACATACATGTCAAATACATCCCAATTGGCACACTTAAGTGCTCATTATATATTTAGAACCAAATATACAAGTTTTGACATATAAAGCTACAAATAGCATTTCATGCTAACATTTTCATGAAATAAATACTTCAAGTCTATAAGACATCCCAAAGCAAATGCAAAGCCCCAAGTCTTGAATCATGTACCTGAAAAATGTCCCCACTACGTGGGTGAGTAACATAAAGCTACTCGTAGGAAATGAGCATGCATAGACTTAGCGTTTTACAAAGTTATTAAGTTGATATAAATCCATTCATATGGTTATGCCACCTAGCGTCTATGTCAAAAGTGAGACTCAGGAAGCATCCTAAGCTACCTTAAAGCATTTCTAGTATAAACCACATCATTCATGCAATTTAATGACATAGAAGCATATAGTGCAACGTAACAAGACATAGGTATTCAAAGTTATCAACTTGTAACGTAAAATGCGAAAACAACCGAAACGGTTCATGCCACCTAATGTCTATGTTCCAAATGAGTTCAAGGAGTCATCCTAGGCTACATTAAACAATTAATACCCAAATTACAATATCAATGCAATTTTAACTAACATTAGAACTTCTAATACAACGCATCAAAGCATAGATTATCAAAGTCTTGAAATCTAAAATACTGAAATAACAAGTTATGACAATTTAGTGCTATTAACTTGTATTGAAAAATATGGCATGCAAGTATACTAAATACATGTATACTACACCTAATTGAAATGTCAAACACCATATCGCAAGCTATAAATAATCCGTATTAAACAACTTGAACTTGAATGCGAAATCAAGTAGTGGCGAAAAGATAAGAACATACAGTCTCAATAACCAAGCAAGCTGAGCTTGAGTTACTAGCCCGCAGGGTACTACCTAGTGTGCACTAAACCCGAAATCAAACCGTATCTTGGTGTTTTAGGGTTACTAGCGCTCAGGGAACCACCCAGAGCGCACTATATGTTATAAGGGGAGCTCTCATCTCCCGTACTAGAGCCATGCCATAACCGTAACATATTACAATGTCCTTGTAAGCTTTCCTAAAATTAATAAGTTGTGCATTAAGGTATAATACATATACACAATATATTAGTCAACTACCATGCACAAACAAGTCAAATAAAACACACAATATTCATCCTATATCTTCAAGCTACAATGACGTACGACATGTCAAATATATAATATGTATATAAACAAATTAAACTATAACTTTTACTCATAGAATACTATAATGTAATCATACAACAAGTTCCAAATTTACAAGTTAAGCATGAAAACAACTTCAATACCTAACTACCTCAATGGAAGTAATGGAATTTAATTAAATTAAATAATTAAATTCTCAAGATTACAAAGTAATTCCAAATTTTCTAAAATTAAAATAAGTTAAAGGTCATGACAAGGCTTAGTTTAATAACACTTTACAAGTTATTTCTACCTAACTCACAACTAGGAAAATTAAACTTCATACAAGAAAATAATTAAATCAAATTCTCCACACTCATTCAAATATTCTCATTTTCATATATGTTAATGAATATATTAAGGCCTAATTTAATATAACATTGTAAGTTCATTCCAAGCTAAATACAACCATGTGAATTAAATTACATACAAAGAAAATAATTAAATAAAAGTCTCAAAACCTATTCAATTATTTTCAATTTAATGTATATGATAGAACATGCCAAGCTCATCAACAATATCAAGTTAAAAATCCAATTAAGTGAGTAGATCACTTAAAATAAAATTAATTAACCTAATTAATTAATTTTCTCTAGATTTTAAAATAACTCCGAATATTCTCAAATTCACATATGTTAAAAAACAACTAAGGCCTGATTTAATATCACATTATAAGTTGATTCCATACTAGTTACAACCAAGTGAATTAAATTTTCATGCAAGTGAAAGATTAAATAAAAGTTGCAATACTTATTCAAATCCTCCCAATTTAATATATGTTAATAAACATATCAAGGCCTAATTAAATAAGCATGCCACAATTAATTCTAAGCTATATACAACCATGAGAATTAAATCTTATACAAAGGAAATAATTAAATTAAATTCTAGATAAAATACCTAAGCATTCATACAAGTTGTATAAGCTTATAAAATAATTAATACAACATTTATTTAAACCTAAAACATCCCCTACCTCACTTTGAAATGATATCTCAAATCCTTACCGAAAGGAAATCGATCCGAATCCAACGATACTTCTAGATTATGTCGGGGACTACGAGGGAAGTAACTTTAACCCTTAAGGCATCATGAAAATCCAAACCCGAACTCAAAAATGGTCAGAATCGGCTTCTAATAAGGGAGAAATGACCGTCTCGCAAAGGCCTACGATAAACGCTAAGGCACTACGGCATTTTACAAAGAGAAAGAAGGTTAATTTGAGAAAAGAAGGGTGTCAGCCTCCTTGGGCTGCCATGGCCGATCTACAGCAGTGTGAGAAGAAGAGGATGAAATGTTTTTAATTTTATAACCCCTATTATAGAAAAACCCTAAAAGTGCCCCGAAAGGGCCCCGCCAAGTTCGGAAAAAAGGAATTTGCGCAGACGCCCTCAAACGGTAAAACACCATGAACGAAAAAGTATCAAAATGAAAAAAAAATGAACAACGAAAGAAATAACGTCGAAAATCAAGTCCCGTGCAGAAAGATATGCACGAATAAGTTCGGCGGCAACTGTGGTCGAAAACCCTAAAATTGGGGAAAACGACCGTGAGGAAATTTTAAGAGTACGCGACTCAACGAAAAGTGAAAATGAATCATGTACGAGGATCCAGGCTCAAAACGAGACATTTTTGACGAGCCCCTTCCTATGTGTTTAGAAAACGGACTTTTTAATGCGAGAGGTCGCTTCGCAAGGTCAAAATATGAATGTGGTTTCGAAAGCCTTTCTAGTCAAATTTACATTTATAAAAACCACTACTACAACTAATGAAGTAAAACGAGTAAGGGCCGTCCGCAGGGATTATATGTGTTGGAATTTAAATTCGACTCTAGCGTATCAAAAGATTGCAAGATTTGGTTGATTAATTACTCTAGAAAACAATTAAATTAAAATGCAATTAAAGTAAACTAGTGCGAGATATGGATTTAAGAGATATGAAGAGAGGTCTTAGAGTGTTGAAATCACCACTAAGCTCATGTAATTAATCACTTGCTTTCCATTAATGGGGAATACATTGTTGCAATCAAGATGTGGCCACAAACATAAACATAATTTGCATGTAAAACTGTGAACTATCTAATGCAAGAGTTAATTGTCTACCTAACTAACAAGTAAACTAAGTGTAGAACAACCCACCAAGACAAAGGCATAATCCATCAATTAGTTAACAAATGTATCTAATGAGAGCACACATCAATCTAGAGAATCATAGAATTTGTAATAATAAGTGTGGAGTATCAAACCAAGCAAAGATTGTCTACCTACCTACAATCATGAATTAAATTGTAGAACAACCAATCAAGTGTAGGCATAATCCATCAAATTAATTTCCAAACCCATTCAATGAAAACCATGCTTAGCCATCACTAAATCTTTAATTAATCACACAAACATGCAACCAACATAGAGAATCTAGTGTAGAGATCAATTCCTAAATAATGATACATAAGACAACATGTAATTAAAATAGAGAATCATTGGGAAGAATTGAATCAACAATTACAACGATAACCACTAATCACAACAATGTATATATAAATCCCCAAAAATAGAAATACAAGGGTTTAGATTACACAAGACTTAGGGCTCATCCAAGCCCTAAGTGTAGATCTAGCCAATCATGGAGGAGGTGGATGTGGTCATGAAGCCCTCAAAGGCAAACTCCAAACATGGCTCCATCTTCTTCTTCTTCTTTGAAGCTCTAGATATAGAGAGTATGTGGATCTAGAGATGTGTTCTTAAGATGTGCCTCCACTTTCCTCTTTTCTTCTAACCCCAATCTCTAACTTTCTAGAGAGAGAAAACTAATGAAAATATAGAAATTACAATGTAAAGAATGAATCTCCCTACAAAAATGGTTCAATCCCTCTTACATACAAGGCTTTTAGAGCCCAAAAATGTGAGAACTCGACCCTAGGATCTCCCCTTTCAAGCACAGCCCGAGTTGGTTTGAAATGAGCTTTAGATCTGTTTTTTTATACCTTCTACGAACAGTTCGATCAATCCAACCTTAAGTGTGATTGATCAGAGGTATGGTGTGATCAATCAGAGTTCGATCGATCAGGGTTCGATCGATCCAACTTGCCAGTTTCAGTATCAGCCTCCTTTTGCTCCAACTTCTCACCATGACTTAGTTTAACTCCAAAAAGGCCTTAATGGACCGAAATTAGCCCGTTTGAACCTTATTGACCTAAAAATAGACAAAAACATAAATTAGTACTAAAACGGGAAAATAAGATAAAATAAGGTCCTAGAACATTCAAGATTAAGGGGTTTAAATGCGCACTTTTCAGCGCTTGTCACACCCCCGAACTTAAATATTGCTAGTCCCTAGCAATGAATTACAGAGAAAAGAAAGAAATGAACAACTAAATAACTATGAACTAGAAAGCAATAAATGGATAACGCCACTTTCGTTGGGAACACGATTGCATTTAGCACATGCAACAAGCCTTTTAAACCCCTAGGTTGCCCCTAGTGGACGAGTGAAGTCTCGTGAATGTTTCCAAAAATGATACCTACAAACATTAAGCTCTTTCTCACTAAAGAGCCACCAATATTCCAAACAAGCATTGGGAGAAAACGATCTCAAGTATGTAATTTTTCAACCATTTCTAAGTAATCTCCCAAAATTTCAACATCAAGTAAGCAAATATGGTCCTCCACACATCAAGACAATGATCATGCAAATCAAAACAACTCTAGAATCATTTTTAAGTGAACCGGCATCAAATATGTTGCTATCTAAGCCAACTAAAGAAATGATCACATTCGGCCTCAAGCTAGCACACAAATCTAGTACCGATCATCAAGATAAAGAATGGACCTTTTATTAAAACTTTATTCAACTAGATGCGCTTATTCTTTTCACTCAAATTTTTTTTTTTTTTTTTTTTTTTTTTTTTAACCTAAGGATCGAAAATGGAAGCATAGTGCAATGTGTTGATCTATTAAGCTTTCTAGCGATCCGTGAGGTCGAACATTAAGTCAATGACTCCCAAACCAGACAGCTTTAGGGCATTAGGTGTTTAAACACCCCTAAAGACTTACAGGCTCAAATCAACTAGGCTACAAATCAATACTACCTCCATCTAATCATTTCCCACTTCTCACCTTTGGGGAGAAGTCCTCCTTTTTTAGTTGCTTTTGCAACTTTCTTCTTTTTTTTTTTCAATTATTAACCTAGAGTTTGGGCCCTCCACCTTTCGGCGCGAGAAATTCAGTGCTTGATGAGGCTAGAATCCCGGCTATTTAGTGAAAAGGGTTTGTTATCTACCTTTATCAAGAATGAAAGTTTTCAATGCACTACTAGCTCAATTGGGATATAACCAAATCAATAATCAACAAAACATGTACCCCACAAATGAATGCTAGTGTGCACCTGTGCTAGTGTAGATCCTAGAATGAATATCAAAACAATTGGTGGTTCAAGCCGTAGTTCACCAAAACGTTAGTCTAAGAGAGATGTTTGTTGGTCTAAGGTGAATGTAGCCAAGTTTTACATTTATAATATGCCACTGCTACCTTTCACTAAAAATATAGTTAGGGCAAGTAGGGATCGTCCCAAGGGATTGGTGGGTCGTATTAGGTTGTGGAATCGAGATTAGGGTTAGTAGGTCGAGTGATCGAAAGATTGGTTGGTGATTGAAGTATACTAAGATGCAAGTTAAACTAAAATAAACTATTAAATGCAATAGGAAGAAAATAAGAGAGAGAGATCTTGGGTTTAGAGATCACCACTAAGCATAGCTTTTCTACACCCTTAATGAATGATTAATGAGGGGGAAAACATGTATCACAACATTAGTGTGTGTGTGTAGTTGTTTCAACAAGCATGAATGACTAATTAAGTATATCTTGTCCAAGCAACATGGTAGATAGCACAATATATCAAACTAAGCCATTAATCCTTTCTTTAAGCTCATAATCCAAACACATTACAAGGTTAGAAACATATGCTACTTGCTTTCATAAGTATGGAACATCAAATAACAAGCATGGATTGTCCTCCCATTTAACATCTAAAGTACAACTACACTACCATTAAGCTAATAACATGGAATTAAACTAATTAAACTAAGGGAGAGGCACAATCCATCAAGAAATAAATATGAACCATCAAATAAACCACAAGAGCATTCCATTAAGTACTATGTCTTGACAATCTCTAGATCTATAGCATTAATACACATAGACATGCATCAATAGCACAAAATCTAGAGACAAACACATGAACATCTATTCTAGCATACATAGACATATGGATAGAATGAAATGATCAATTGGAAGCATTAAACCACATAAATCATTAAATAAACAAAGATTTATATATATATAAGTGTCAAAACATATATCACAATACAAATCCCCTAAAAAATACATCAATCAAGATATAGAAAGCATGCTTAGGGCTAACTCTAGCCCCAAGAGGATGTTTAGCCACTCATGGATGGTGTCCTCTAACCCTCAAGGGCTAATTCCATGGAAGAATTTGCTCCTCTTCTTGGTTGATGGAAGAATTCCAAGCCTGTGTCTTTAGCCTCCTCTCTTCTTTTCTTCCTCACTAAAAATATAGAAAAATGTGTCTCTAGTGTATGTATCTCCTCCTCTCAAGAATGGCTCATATTCCTTATATAGGTAGGTTAAATGTCACCCCAATGAGCTGGGCTCGTACACCAATATTCCTTCCAATGATTGAATATGGGACAACTTTTAATGAGCTAGAAATTGGATTTTCTCGGGCTTGAGGAAGTTCGATTGATAGAACTTATGGTGAGATCGATCGAACTTGGCTGAGATCTATCGAATTTAAGCTGGATCGATCCTCTATGACGGCGCCTTTCTGGATAAAGACAAATCTGAGATATTTTGAAGATATTTTTGGGAAAGAGACAAGTGTGGGAGGTAGGGTGGTACAATTGGAAAAGATGGAATCTTTTCGATCGATCGGAAGAAAGTTGGATTGATCGAACTTTGTGGGATCTTTGGATAAGGACAAAAGAGCTTTGATCCATCTTGAAATACTGAGATCGATGAACTTTCGATCGATCGAATATTTTCTGAAATCGATTGAACTTGCTGAATTTCCACCACTTGCTTCATTTTGCTCCCACTTTGCTCCTTTCTTTAATTCATCTCAAGATTGCTTCAATTATGTTCTTATTTAGCTGAGTTAGCTTATTTTGGGGATAAGTACCTAAAAATGGAAATAATACAAAATTAATCTAAAGCGGGAAAATAAGATAGATAAAGGTTTTAGAATACCTAAGCTTAAGGGGTTTAAATGCACACTTTGCAGCGCTTATCACACCCCCAAACTTAAATATTGCTAGTCCCTAACAATGAACTAGAAAGTAAAGGAATGAAATGAACAACTATACAACTATGAACTAGAAATCAATAAATGGATAACACCACTTTCGTAGGGGAAATGATTACATTTAGCATATGCAAGGTTACCCCTAGTGGACGAGTGAAGTCTTGTGAGGGTTTCCAGAAATGATACCCACAAACATTAAGCTCATTCTTTCAAAAGAAATACCAATATTACAAACAAGCATTGGGAGAAAACTACCTCAAGTATGCAATTTTTTAACCCTTTCCAAGCAATCTCCCAAAATTTCAACATCAAGTAAGCAAATATGGTCCTCCACACATCAAGAAAATGATCATGCAAATTAAAACAACACTAGAATTCTTTTTGAGTAGACCGGCATCAAATATATTGATACCTAAGCCAACTAAAGAAATGATCACATCCTTACCCTCAAACTAGCACACAAATCTAGTACCGATCATCATGACAAAAAATGGACCTTTTATTAAAGTTTTATTGTTCTAGGTGCGCTTATTCTTTTCACTCGATTTTTTTTTTTTTTTTTTTTTTTAATAGGATCAAAGATGGAAGCATGGTGCAATGTGTTGATCTATTAAGCTTTCTAGCGATCCATGAGGTCGAGCGTTAGGTCAATAACTCCCAAACCAGACGGCTTTAGGGCACTAGGTGTTCAAATAGCCCTAAGGACTTACAAGCTCAAATCAACTAGGTTACAAATCAAAACAATTTCCATTTAATCGTTTCCCACTTCTCACCTTTTGGGAGAAGTCCTCACTTTTTTATTACTTTTGCAACTTTTTCTTTTTCTTTTCTTTTTTTTTTTATTTTTATTTTTTAGCAAGTTCAATTATTAACCTAGAGTTTGGGCCCTCCACCTTTTAGCGCAAGAAGTTCAGTGCTTGATGAGGCTAGAATCCTGGCTACTTAGTGAAAAGGGTTTGTTATCCACCTTTATCAAGAATGAAAGCTTTCAATGCACTACTAGCTCAATTGGGATATAACCAATTCAATAATCAACAAAGCATGTACACCACAAATGAATGCTAATGTGCGCCTGTGCTAGTGTAGAATCCTAGAGTGAATCTCAAAACAATCACAAAATCAGGATGATGTGGACCACAAGTGTAAGCAAAATATCAAT
Source organism: Cornus florida (assembly GCF_030987335.1). Taxonomy (NCBI): domain Eukaryota; kingdom Viridiplantae; phylum Streptophyta; class Magnoliopsida; order Cornales; family Cornaceae; genus Cornus; species Cornus florida. Next base: position 71,744,491 of record NW_026775573.1, on the reverse strand, counting down.
CTTTCAAAAAATTTACTCCTAAATGGCATCCACAAGGCATACAAGGAGTATTGGACTCTTAAGTCAAGCAATTTTAAAATTTTAAGCAATATAGTCCTCAAAAGATCAAAATCATTGCTAACATGGATCAATCATAGAAAATTCCTCAAATACACAAGTCATGCTCAAAATTTTGAAATGAAAGCAACTACTGTAATTAACACCATTACCCCCCAAACTTAAATGGCACAATGTCCTCAATGTACAAAGAGAACAAAGGAAAGAGTATACCAGTGCAGCTAAGCAAAAAATGGCCGGGAAACAAGTATCCAAAGTAGGTGGCATAGCCCCCCCAAACTTGGGATTAACTGTGGTCCTGAAAAGATGGCACTGGATAAAAGTTCATTAGACAACAAAGGGGATAATAATAGGTGCACAGTGGATATGTAAGTGTAAATGGGATAAGAAATTGAAGTAAGAAGAGAGGAAAAAGGTGGTCCTGAAAAATTCGGGCAATACTCTCTCTCACTGAAGTCACTGGGATGCACCTGATGGAGTCAATCACAGACAGATATATCAATACGTATATATGACATCCAAAAACAAAGTATGCATAAAAGATAAATAAAGAATAGTACAGTACATCTAGTGTCTAGGCCAACAGACTGGCCGCAAATATATAACATTAGCAAAAATTTGACAGATATCACAAATATATAATAAGAGAATAAGATATAGAAATCATGAAGAGGAGGTAGGATGAGCAAGGCTTGCTCCGCGGATGTCTTTGGATAGATCTCGCAATGCGGCTATGACATCCGTACGGAGTGAAGCAATATCAGCCCGGATGGAAACCATGTCATCCTCTAGAGTCTGAAGACGCTCTCTGAAGCTGGGTATCTGAAGTAGAGCTTCGGGTGCTGCTGGATCGAGAGAATGATAATCCTGAGCCTGCTCCTCATCATTAACGGGCGACCCAACCGGAGAGTGATGCTCTGGGTCCTCTGCGGGCTGCTCCAAATCAATATCCATATGCATGGCAGCCGGATCGACTGGTACATCGTCCGGTGCCTGCCCTACTGCTGCTGCAGCTGCCTGCTCCATCTCCTCTCTCTCTCACTCCTCAACTGCCGCTATAGCGTCGTCCTGTAGACTCTTGATAAGAGCCTTATAGCTCTTATCCCAATCCTTCTTCTTGAATGAGCAGGCCCCAGACTCAGTGCGCTCCCGTGGCTGGAAGGGATAGCGCTGGTCCCGCAATATCTGTGTGATGAGATGGCCGAATGGGATACTTAGCCCTTTTGGGCTTGGCCTTGCTGATATGATCAACATATAGCTTCATCATAGTGCTCCAGATGAGCGTAGGAATTGATCGCCAATACCCTGTATAGAAGGCGTATAAAGCTGTAAGATAGTCGCCGCGCCTCTGTATCTAGTGGCCAGCCATAAAAACATTTCAGAATAGCACCAAATCAAAGAATCATAAGTCGTCTGACAGATAAGTCCGAGTGGCGAAAGTCTCGCCACCTGGATAGTGACCTGTGAGTGCAACGGCCATGTCTGCATATTAGGGCCTCCATAGAGTAGGATAGGTATCCTAGAGATCGGGAGGGCAGACGTGTGGACATCGGCAAGATCTGGAAAGAGTGTCCACAGTGATACTGATAGGGTAGCCGTCAATGGTAGTCCGCAGTTCCGCCAGGTTACTAGGGGTAGGTCAGAGGTTCTAGAAGAACATCCGACCAACCTTGGGTACATTGGGTATGTGACAAGGGCTAGTATGGCTGAGATGCCCCTCCGGTCTATATCATCATATGCTACTCTGGTAAGAACAAACTGGGAGAAGTTGTCTATATCGAAGACCGACTCATGCGCCACCTGAAGGCGTGAGTATCTCGACAATGGCTGGTCTAAGTCCTGGGCTGGCTGAGCTGGTGGTGGTGATAGAGATGGTATGTGCTCATCCTTAGCATTAGCCTGTGAAATAGATGCCTCAGCCGAAGACTGTAATCTACTGTCAGTAGACGGAGACTGAGGTGGAGTAGGCTCTGCTGGCTCCTCCTGAATATGAGAGAGCTCTGGCTCTGACTCGTGAATGGGGTCCTGGACGTGAGATGGACCTGCCTGGTCATCTAATGAGGTCCTGGCGCTACGATGATAATGTCCATGAGCAACAGTCTTGACCCTAGCCATGGCCTGCAATAAAAGAAAACTCAAAAAGGAAGTCAGTGCCGGTATAAAGAATTAAAGCACAGTTTATAGAATCATGTATGTCAAATGAGATAGACAAAACAGATAAGGAACATGAATCTATACAAGTGACAAAGAATAAGTGACATGATGTGAAGCATGCTAGACAGTATAAGTATAGAATGCATCCAATGTGGAAAACACAGGCATTGGGCATATATGAGATAGCATGAAACACAAGAGATGGTGTGTGAAGTGTGTGAAGCAAATCTGTGAAGTTCGATCGATCGCAAAAATGTGAGATCGATACAAGTTCGATCGATCGTGAATAAGTGAGATCGATCTGTTACAGATCAATCTGAGAAAAAGTTCGATCGATCGAACTGTGAGGTGAAATTCGAAAAGTCACAGATCTATGACGTGGATGGCACGGGGGCCTCACAAACAAGCTTGTGGGCCCCTCTACACAACAAATCAACAATCATGGTCACGTTCCATGGCCCGTGACCCCCAAAATCAAGAATTAAAACCAAAAAATATAAAACCTACATATACATATATATACACATATATACATAGCTTCAAAGCTTCATCAATGGCAAGATTCATCATCAAAACATCTTAGATCTAACATGAAAGGCATTGATTCATGAAAATAAAACTTGAAATCAAAGGAGGGATCTCGGATCTTACCCAAAACCGAGAGATGAAATGAGAGGGAGATGAAACTTGAGATCCGAGATGAGGAAGAGAGATTCGAGATGAGATGGACTCGCCGGAGGGTTCGCCGGAGGTGGGGAAGTGAGTTGCAGCGGCGAGGGACGAAGGTGAGGGTGTTAGATCGATCTGTGGTATCGATCTAATAACCTTTGGTTTGGTTTTTTTTAAAAACATTCCGTTACCAGTTCAATCGATCGAACTGAAATCTCAGATCGATCGAACTGTGATCGATCTCACCTCACTAAAAGACAAAATTGTTTTGAAGCTTTTGAATTTTTGAAAATCAAAAATTAAAAATGAAAAATATTTTTTTGGATTTTTGAAAAATAAAACTAAATAAAATAAAAATAAACAAAAATAATATAAAATAAATATATATATATATATATATATATATTTATAAAGAAGAAGGATGGTTCACTTCACTTGTGTATAGATTATAGGGAGTTGAACAAGGTTACTATTCATAACAAGTATCATTTACCGAGGATTGATGATCTTTTTGATCAATTGAAGGGAGCTACTTATTTCTCTAAGATTGATTTACGTTCTAGATATCATTAACTTCGGGTTAAGGACCAAAATGTTTCTAGGACAACGTTTCTCACTAGATATGGTTCTTATGAGTTTCGTGTTATGCCTTTTGGATTGATTAAGGTACTAGCAGTCTTCATGGATTTAATAAACAGAGTCTTCAGAGCATACTTAGATCTGTTTGTCATCGTATTTATTGATGAAATTTTTATTTACTTAAAATCAGAGGACGATCATACTAGACATATTTGCACAGAGTTGCAGACGCTTCATGAACATCAGTTATATGCCAAGTTTGAGAAATATGAATCTTGGCAGCGAGAAGTGAAGTTTCTGGGTCACGTAGTGTCAAAAAAGGGAATAGCGATGAATCTAGCCAAGGTCTCAGCAATGGTAAAGTGGAGACAACCTACTACACCTTCGGAGATTCGGAGTTTTCTGGGATTGGCAGGATACTATCGTAGATTCATTCAGGGGTTCTCGAAGATAGCGGGACCACTCACTCATCTGACTGAGAAGGGTGTACGGTTCGTATGGGATGAACACTGTCAGAAAGCTTTTAATGAGTTAAAGAGTAAGTTGACTTCTACACCTGATCTATCCACTTCACAAAGCGGGATAGAGTATCTTGTCTATACAAATGCTTCTTTGCAAGGTCTTAGGTGTGTTTTGATGTAGGAGGAGCAACCAATTTCGTATGGATCTCGTAAGTTTAAGACTCATGAGCTTAATTATCCGATGCACGATTTGGAGTTGGCAGCTGTAGTCTTTGCCTTACGCATTTGGAGGCATTATCTGTTGGGAGAGTCTTTCAGATTATTCAGTGATCACAAGATTCTGCAATATTTGTTCACTCAGAAGAAGCTGAATATGAGACAGCACAAATGGTTAGAGTTTGTGAAAGAGTATCATTTCACAATACAGTATCATCTAGGGAAAGCAAATATGGTGGCAGATGCACTTATCGCCGACCTTATGTTAGTCTTTCTACATTATTCGCCACTGAGTGGGATACTTTGAAGATAGTTGATAAGTTGTCTGATGCTTTTATGACTTGTATGGTAGTTATACCTTCTATCATTCACAAGGTTCTGAAGGCCCAACTCACGGATTAGCAGTGCATTGACAAAGTTGCAGAATTAGCTTCTGGAAAAGATCCATTATATTATGTTAGGACTGATAGAGGTTTAAGGTACAAAGAACGTTTAGTAGTACCTACTGCTGATGAATTGAGGAAGGATGTGATGACTGAGACTCACAGATCTGAGTTTGTTATTCATGCAAGAGGAGACAAGATGTATTAGGATATGAAATGGCAGTTTTAGTGGGCAGGTATGAAAAAAACATTGTTATCTTTGTCTCTAAGTGTAGTACTTGCCAAATGATTAAGATTGATCATCAAAGACTGCCGGATTCTTTACAACCACTACCGATACCAGAGTGGAAATGGGAGAACATTTCTATTGATTTTGTGGAGGGATTGCCTAATTCGTTTGAGGATCACAATTCCATTTGTGTCATCGTTGATAGGTTGACTAAATCAGCTCATTTTTTGCTTATTCGCACTAATTTTACTTTGGAACAGTTAGTAAGATTTTACATTACAGAAATTGTGAAATTACATGGCATACCGTTATCTATTATATTGGATAGTGATTCGAGCTTTGTGTCAGGATTTTGGAAGAGTTTTCAGCAGGCTTTGGATACAGAGTTGCATCTTAGTACTACTTATCATCCTCAGACTAATGGACAGACTGAGAGGGTTAATCAGATCATGGAGGATATGCTTTGTAATGACCCGGTCATTTTCCTTCCTTTCCTTTTTCTCCATTTTTACGGGTTAATCTTTTTCATTGAAATTTCCCTTTGCGTAACCTCACTATTCGTGCTCAGAGTTAGTTTTTGACTTCACGTACTTCCATTCTTGTTGGTTTCCTTGAAAGGCGTAGCCTTACTTTTGGAGAAAAGCTCGCCGGTCGTTTCTTCTTTTCGCAGGGGCATGGATGAAGAGATTCTTCAAAAGCATTTTTGTTTCTTGGGGTGTTTTTCATAAATATCTTTTAAAGATATTTTGAAATAGGGATTTCTAAGAAAATATCTTTTAGAAGATATTTTCATTTGGGGTCACTTGCGCAGTTATCCTTTTGTGTAGGGGCCTTTGTGCAATTAATAAAAGTTAATTGCTAAGTGTGTCCTTGGGGCTTGAATCCTTGTACGAGATTCATTTTCACATTTTTTTCGAGTCGTGTACTCTTAGAATTGTCTTGCGGTCGAACCCTACAGTTTTCGGATTTTCGGCCCGGTTAGTGCCAAACATGTTTGGGGCATATCTCTCTGGTCGGAACTCGGTTTTCAACGCCGTTTCTTTCGTTATTCATTTTTTTTTTTTTTTCATTTTGGTTCTTTTTTGTTCACGGAGTTTTTCCGTTTGAAAGTCTCTGCTCAAATTCTACTTTTCCGAACCCGACGGGACCCTTTCGGGGCACTTTTTGGGTTTTTCTATAAACAGGGGATTCTAAAACGAAAAATTAGATTTCTTCATCTCTCTCCCCTCTCTTGGCCAGATTCTATGATAGCCCACCTTCTCTCTCCTCCCTTTAGTAAAACGCCGTAATGCCTTAGACTTTAATGTTCGCCTCGACGAGGCCTTCGATTCCAACCGATTGGAATTCCGTTTTGGCCATTTTCTGAATTCAGGTTTAAAGCCAAGTTAGGATTTTGGTATGACTTCCTTGGGGTTTATTGTTCACTGTGTTGTCCCCGACATAACCCTGAAATTTCATAGGATTCAGAGCGGTTTCATTTTGGTGGGGATTTGAGATTTTCATCTCAAATTGAGATAGGGGATGTCATAGGTTTATATTTGAATTGTATTGATTGTTTTATAAACTTATACAACTTGTATGCATGTTTTTATTCAAATCCTAGAATTTAATTTAATTATTTTCTTTGTATAGGATTTAATTCTAATGATTGTATATGGTTGGAATAAATATTGTGGTATGCTAATAATTTAGGCCTTGATATGTTTATTAACATATATTAAATTGGGATTATTTGAATAAGAAGTGTAACTTTTATTTAATAATTTTTCTTAATGAAAGTTTAATTCACATAGTTGTAACAAGTATGAAATCAACTTGTAACGTGATATTAAAGTAGGCCTTAGTGAGTTCTTTAACCTATGTTAAATTGAGGGCATTTGGATAGGTTTAGAAATCTAGAGATTTTGAATTAATTAAAATCTAATTAATGGTTCCATGGATTCGATTAAGTTTTTTACTTGATAATTGTAATACCTAGGACTTGTTAACTAATGTATACCAATTTGGAGCCATTTGGAGATACTTTAAATCTAAAGATTTAATTGCCGTATTTTGATTAATTCCTATTTTGTTGATTTAACGACTTAATTTAGTTTTTGAGTTGGTTTGTGTAATGACCATGCTATGTTGTTTAACATGTATATAAATTAGGAATCGTTTGGATAAGATTACGCTTTCGATATTGAAATGAAATTGTCATAGCGTGTAACGAATCGCACATTGAAGATTCGACATTGTGAAGGTCATTGTAGACTTAAAACCCTAGGACATGATTTGTGGGATTCAACCTTACTTGTGTATGTAAATTGATTCCTATAAATTATTTGAGTTTGTATAAGTTTGGTCTAACTTGTTGATTTTGTATAAGTTTTGAACTTTTGATTTAAGAAGGCTTATAAGGAAAAAAAACATGTGATGGCTAGAGTTTGGCTCTAGTACGGCGACAAGAGTCTCCTTAGTCATATGAAATGCACCTAAGTAGTACCTTGTGGGAGTAATCACCTAGAATCACTTATACGTGGCACACTATGTATTACCTTATGGGAGTAATAGCCCGGAACAACTTGCTTGGTCAGTAACCAAGTATTCCTAGTCTTTCCGCTATCTGACTTGATTTTGCATTCAATTCCAAGTAGCTAAATCATGGATTACTTGTAGCTTGTGAATTGGTGCTTGCCTTGTGTATTTGGATCTCATTTAGTATACTTGGAACCGTATACTTGCTTCGTGTATTTAGATCTCAGTTAGTATATTTGGACTAGTGTACTTGTTTGTGTATTCAAATATTTTTTAGTGTACTTGAATTTGTATACTTACTTCATGTGTGTAGATTTCATTTAGTATACTTGTGTCGTGTATACTTGTTTTATGCGCAATCCTATTAGCTTAGTATACTTGTGTTTATGTACTTGATTTACGAGTTTTTCACATTAAATGTATACTTGTGTAGGTATGCCTAGATATTGTGCAACTTGTTTTAATACAGTTTAGTATACTTGTAAATGTATGCTTTTGTATATCATGTTTTAACATCGTTTTGTATACTTGAGAATGTATACTTGTATGCCGTTATTCATTTCAATTGCATGAGTAGCTTAAGATGATCCCTGAGTCTCATTTATGACATAGACGTTAGGTAGCATGATCCGTTTGAATTGCTTTATGTTAATGTAATAACCTTGTAAAAAGTTAGGTCGATACATGCTCATTCCCTACAAGTAACTTGTTTACTCACCCCAAAGTTATCGGGCTGTTTTTAGGTACGGATGCCTTGATTCAGGATGAACAATATCCCTAGGTCGTTTCGATGGATTGAAGTTTTTTCAAGTGTATTGTGGTTCACATGCAAGTGTTAGCATGTTTGATTTTTACTTTTAAAGTTAGAATGCATAGTTAGGTGAAAATGCCAATTTTACCTTGAAACTTGTAATGTGTGCCTAAGCACACTTTTTGACATTTATTTCATGTATATGATATGTGGCCAAGGGCCAAACTTCTTTTGAAATCTATATATATTCATAAATGTTGAAATTTCCCTTTAATGAAAATAATATGAAAAACTAGGGTTTTAACATGTTATTTTTGTATCGGAGTGTGCATTGTGTATGAAATTCATTTTTTGGCATTCATTTACCATATATGAGGTATGGCCAAGGGCCAAACACCATTTTGTTTTAGGTTTTACATTTTAGTTTCATAAATTGCATTTTTGGGCTAAAATAAGAAAATCCGAGCCTTTAAGGGTTCATTTTCAAATCGGGTAGCGTATAGTATGTTCTGACACATCCACTAGAACTCATTTATTATGCATGAAGTGTGGCAAAGGGCCAAACGGTCTTTTGATAGCATTAAAGTCCAGTTCTTGCATTGTTTGTCTTTAAAGGGGAATTTTTCGGCATTGAGGTTTGGATAAGTCAAATTTTGTATCGGCGGTATTTTTAAGCCATGAATCATTGTAACACGTCCTAATAGGTAAGTTACGTCTGTGTGCATGATCGTTTCTGGGCAAAACCCTTTCCTTAGTGATTTGAGCCTCCTATGGGCTCATTTTGTATTTTCTTTTGCAAAAACTATGCATAAGGGCATTTTGGGGTTTTCACATGAAAAATAAAGTTTTCTTTTAGCATGGTTGGCTAGAAAACATGATTTTTTTTTTAGGGGGGGGGGGGGGGGGGTATTTTCTTCTTTGTGTTTTTTTCAAAAAGGCCCAGAAAGTCCTCAAAATCACCTTTCAAGTTCAGATATCAGTTTTGGCTTGTCAGTGGACGAGCGCTCATCCATGGGGAACGAGCGCTCGTGCATGGGGCAATAGGAACAACAAATTCATGCCCAATTATGAGCACTCATCTCCCTTGGATGAGCACTTATCCATCCTTATGTGTGTGTGCACGTGCCTTGTTTCAGCCCTGCTTCTCCGACTTCAAATTGTTATATCTCCTTCGTTTTAACTCTGAATTAATCCATTCTTAAGTCTAAACTGACCATGTCGAAACAAGATTTCCAATGATACCAATTACAGTTTTAGATTCCATTTGTACCTCAAGATATTCAAGTTTTAGTAGGGTAGTGTCAGGATTTGGTTCGAACTGTGATGGGGTTTCTCTTCCTTTGACTTCAAGACTTGATATCTTTGCCGTCCGGACTCCTAATCAAGTGATTCTTGAGTTTATCTTCATTAATTTTTTGTTGTCTTTCCAATGGTGTGCACGGTGGCACCCACTTCAGTTTAAAATGACTATTTTACCCTTGGTCCATTCCTTGGAGGGTTTTGAAACCCTAACTCCGGTTTTACTTCCATTGAGTCACGGGACTCCTCGGAAGGCCATTCTTATGTCTTAGGGGTGACATACACTTCTTTACACTTGTTTATGTTTTGTTTCTGCATTTTGGATTCGTTTCAGGTCATCACAGGACACACTAGGTTTGTAAAATCTAGGGTCGTCACATACTTCATTCTCGTGTCCTTGACTTTAAGGGTCACTAGGAGGACTATTTGCCACTTGTGGAGTTTACATATAACAATAGTTTTTAGAAGACTATTGGTATGGCGCCGTTTGAGGCATTATGTGGCCAACCGTGTCAATCTCCTATTTGTTGGATGGAGGTTGGAGAAAGTAGATTCTTGGGTCCTGAATTCTTTAAGGATACCTCAGAAAAGATTGCTCTTATTAGGGATCGCATACGCATTGCCCAGAGTAGGCAGAAGAGTTATGCAGATCGTCGTACTCGTACTTTGGAGTTTCAGGTTGGAAATCAAGTTTTACTCAAAGTGTCTCCTATTAAAGGAGTAATGCGTTTTGGAAAGAAAGAAAAGTTGTCACCACGATTTGTAGGTCCTTTTATCATTACGGATTAAATTGGAGCGGTAGCTTATCATTTAGCACTTCCGAACAACTTAAATTATGTCCATAATGTGTTTCATGTTTCCATGTTACGAAAATTTTTGTGAGCTGAGGATCGTTATCAACATATTGATGTTGGTAAGATTGAGTTGCAGCCGAATGCAATAGATGTGGAACCGCCGTGTCGTATTGTAGACCGTAGGGATCAAATTCTTCGCAATAAGGTTATACCTTTGGTTTGTGTCCAATGGAGCCATCATAATGAGGTTAAATATACTTGGGAACGGGATGATGTCATTCGCTCTACATTTTCAGAAATAATGGAAGAAGGTAGGGGCGAATTCCAAGGACAAAATTCCTTTTGTTAAGGGGGAAGAATGTAATACCCCTAATTTTAAAAGGATAGTCTCAGTATTATTTTAAATGTTTTAATTGTATTTTTATTTATTTATTTGATTATTTGGCTATTTGTTTACGTGTTTAATTGAATTGGTTAATTAAATATTTTATTTACTTAAATGTTTTATTTGACTTAACTGATTAATTGAAAGTATGTACTTGAATATTATTTGAATTAGTTGATTTAATTGATGTGTTTGTTTATTTATAATTAATTGTAAATTAAATAATTAATTATTTATTTTATTTTATTTTATGGATATGGTTAGTAGTAATGAACCAATCAATTGAGTCACATGGACTACTTGAATAGGAGGGTTAATGGGTAAGGATAATTATCCATGGATAGTTATATACATATATATATATATATATTAATTAATATTATTGTAACTTAGTATTAATAATCTGATGTATATATTTTTATATTTGTATAATAAGGATATACATAGATTATATACGTAACATATTTTTAGTCACCTATGGATAGTTTTATATATATATATATATATATATATATATATATATATATATATATATAAAAGGAAAGTAATTAATTAATTGATATTATTGTAACTTAGTATTAATCATATGATGTATATATTTTTATATTTGTATAATAAGAATATACATAGATTATATACGTAATATATTTTTAGTTATCTTTTTAATATTTTAATTTTTATTATTTTCTGTTTTAAGTTGACTTAGTTTGGGAAAAGGATTAGGGTTATTATTTAGCTTATAAATATATAACTATAAGTTTGTTTAAGGGGGTTAGAAATAAATCACGTATTATATTATGGAGGAAAAGTTAGAGGGTTTAAAAAGAGAAAGAGGAAGAAGGAGGATAGTGTTTTTATCAAATCCTTAAAGATAAGTTCTTTGCTTCTCTTCCCCTTTGATTCATAGTCTGTACAGACCTAGATTAATTATATGATATTTAATTAATTGAACCTATTTGCATGATAAACTCTGAAATTATAGTATATATAATTTATGTAATGGGTTTTGTATATTGTGTGTGTGTATATATTGTTTAATCTGTTTTAATGATTTTTAAATTGTTAAATTAGATTATGGAGAATTTAAAAAGCATGATTTAAAATTTATATGTTAAGTATGAAATTTAATCAATTGAAAATGTTAAGTTAATTAAATATGATAGGATTAAATTATTTGATTCAATTGTTCGAATTTAAATGAATTTAATCAAACTATAGAGTTGTACAATTTAATTGAGATGTATTTTAATTTCTTATGAGATAAATTCAATGCATGCTACTTAGAATTGTTACATTTTGCTTAATTAAATGCAAAGGAATATCTGTATAATTTATATCATGCTATGTATGAATTTATTTGATGTGATATTATAACTGTAACATCATTTATGGATTGTATGAATTATATGTATCAATATGGGATAGTGGCATATTAGGAACAGATTAACTAAAAACGTTAAGTCCTACCTATTCGTATATAACAGAATGGATTAACTAAAATGTTAAATCCTACATATTTTCATATTAGGTCAACTGAATCAGTTGGATGACATACCGGATATTTATTTTATATTTGGATAAGACGGATTATATATATATAGTTATATGCCATGTTATGAGCTTGATTCTTAGGATCATAGTTAGGGTGCGTATATTGCCAAGGATGTGTAGCTAGATATAGTGTAGTTGTGTACCCTAGTAGGTCTAGGTACTCATGCCCATTATATGTGCGTTTTGCATGTTGCCTACTATTCAGGTTGAGACAACCCTATAATCTAGTGAGGTTCCTTTAGTGTGTATCTATATATATACGAACTATGTAGTTAATATTGGATTGACTAGGATGAATATGAGTTCTGAGTCTCTGTTTGGGATGTAGTAGATTAGAACTTGTTTGTGGGCCTGACCCACCATTATTTTTCAGGTGCTCGTCAGTTCCAAGCTTAGGTATTGTTCGTGCTGAGCAGAGACGATTTATTCACTCCTTCGTCTTAACATAGGATTTCCTTATTATTGTTTTAGTCAGATATTATTTTATTTCAGTTGCATTTTGAATTAGGGTTCCACTTGATGGATTTCCAAGTTGTAATTTTAATTAATTATTGGTATCAGAGGATTTTGTTATTAGAGGTTTATTATTGGATTAATTAATGAGAATTTATTAATTAGTATTCTTTCAGCTTTATTTTTTATTCTTATTTCATTTTGTATTTTGTGTTCGTTTAAATACTTTAATTGTTTGATATTCTCTTGGGTTTGGGCTTGAGCCTGATTAACCCATGTCTCGGAGTCGTGGGGTTTCACAATACTTGGCCTTTAGAAGCTCAAAAGCCAAACCTTGCTGACGCACCTGAAGATTCCAAGCATATTTGGACAGAAGCACTAAATTGAACGCCTCAAGATCCCTGAATCCAAGCCCCTCCCCCCCCCCCCCCCCCCCCCCAATTTCTTACTCCAACATAACAAATCCAGTGGACCTAGTGAATGGAACGAGACTTTTCTTTATTGCACCACCAGAAGGAGTTAAAATGTTGCATTAACTCAAGACACAACATACGAGGAAGCCGGAAAGAAGACTTAACATACGCAGGCAAAGCACTCAACACAGCTTTAATCAACACCTCCTTCCCTCCAGTAGATAACGTTTTTGCCTTCCACGAAGACAAATTGGTCTTGCAACTTGTCCAACAAAAATTGAAAAGCATCCTTCTTAGACCGACCCATAATAGTCAGCACACCTAAATATCGAGCATGCAAACGTTCCATCGTCAATCCCAATAACTCACTTAGGAAACATCGCCTAGCAGCGGAAGTGTTCTTTGAGAAAAAAATAGACGATTTACCAAAATTAACTTGTTGTCCATATGCCATTTCGTAATCAACCAAAATTCGTTTTAATAACCGAACTTCAGATTCGACAGTGGCAAAAAAAATAATAGAATCATCTGCGAAGAAAAGATTAAAAACTAAAGGAGTGACTCTTCAAATTTTCACCCCAGATAACAAGCTCGCTTGCTGAGCCCGAAGAAAAGTCAGAGAAAGGGCTTCTGCATAGAGAATAAAAAGATGCGGTGAAAGCAGATCACCCTGGCGCAATCCCCGAGAAGGATGAAACAAGCCAATAGAAATCCTATTAATTTTCAGAGAATACGAAACTATAGAAACACAAGCCGAAATCATCTTAATCCATTATAAATTCAGTCCCAATCGATCCAACATTTGAAAAAGAAAATATTATTCAACCTGATCATAAGCTTTACTCATATCCAGCTTCAGTGCTAAAAAAGCTTTTCGCCCCTTTCGTTTATTCTTCAAATAGTGCAATATCTCATGAGTAATGAGAATATTATTCGTGATATGACGACCAGCAATAAAGGCACTCTATGATTCACTAATAAGGGATCCAATATTCCCTTTCAATCAATTAGTGATAACCTTCGTAATAATTCTATAAGAAGCATTACACAATGAAATAGGTCTATAATGAGATACAAAAGTGGGAGTCTGTACTTTAGGGATCAACACAATATTGGTATGGTTAAATAGAGATAACAGATTCCCAGTTGCAAAAAAACCAGAGATAGCACGAACAATATCAAATTTAATTACCTCCCAATATTTTTGATAAAAAAGTGGCGTCATACCATCAGGGTCGGGGGCTTTCATCGGTGCCATAGAAAACACCGCCTGCTTTACTTTTATTTCCGACAGGGCCGCAAGAAGACTGGATTTCATCTCCGCTGAAATTCGACACGGAACATGACGCAAAAACTACTCAATATTAGTAGGATGTTGGGACTAGAATAAGTCTAGAAATATGACAGAAACACCTCTTACATTAATGTTTCCTCAGCCATCCACCGATTCCGATTATCATAAACGCCAGATATTAAATTCCGTGCTCGTATTCATTTAGTAGTGGCGTGCAACCACTAAACACATAATTTCTGTTTCCAATAAATCTCCTCCTCGAACCAACAAGAGCTTAAAAACTTTTCTGCTTGAACGACCTCTGAATGATTATAATTCACAGTGCGAGCTTTAAATACTCGAAGTCGTGATTCTGCCCAAGTAATTTGAACACGGGAATTAGAATTCCGAGCTTTAACCCAATATAAAAGATTAGCCTTACAATGCCTCAATTTTTGAGCCCATCGAAATTGAACAGAACCCTGAACATGAGTAGACCAAGCCCCAGCAATAATGGAAGCAAAATCTTTAGTCAAAGTCCAACGGGCATCAAAGTGAAACTGGCGTTTCCGCAATTGAACCACATGCTGAAGTTCTAACAGTAAGGCATGATGATCAGGGCCCACCACGGTTAAATGGGACAATTTAGCTTGAAGAAAGAGACAAAGCCAATCATGTGTCGCCACTGCCCGATCAGGCCACTCTTTAATATTTGCCATCCCATCACGCTGATTAGTTCAAGTGAATGGAAAGGCCTCATAACCAATATCCACCAATGCACAACGTTCTAATAGCAATCGAAACGACTTAAGCTACCAACCTTCGTAAGCATTCCTCCACACTTTTCAGAAGCGTGAAGAATATCGTTAAAATCGCCAATAAGCACCCAACTTCTAGACCACGACCTAGCCCATTGAGCTAAATACTACCATTGTGTAGCGCAAAAACTATCAACTGTACTCGCATATATAACAGACAAGGTCCATAAGGCCTGAGTAGATGATAAAATATTAGCAGTAATAAAGAATCTAGTTGTTTCCACAACCTGCAAGTGAACTTCATCCTTCCACCAAAGCGTTATCCCCCCAGCAAGACCCACAGGCTCCACCAAACAACCATTAGGAAAACCCAATAAATTTTGTACCTGAGTAAGTCGATGCCTACTATTCTTCGTTTCAAGGAGACCAACAATAAGAGGGGAAAACTTACGGATGAGTCGTTGCAATTGTTGAACTGTCGAAGCCAAACCCAAACCTTGACAGTTCCACACCAGTATATTAGGAAACACTGTAGGTCAAGCAGATGGATCTGCAGCTCGAACATCCGCCGTCCTTATAGGACACCGTATTGCAGTGGATGAGGGAAGATCATACGAACTGGTAGAAGATCTGATAATTGTAGAGGAAGAAAAAAAGGGCGGCGTTGAACATAAAACTGAAGGTTCCATCCATTGAGTCGGGCAATTCTCCATGTAAGACACAGAAGGCTGGAAAGCCAAAGAGATAAATGGGCCAAGTTAATGCATTAAAGACCAACAAATTGGGCCACCGTTATTAGAGCTCATTAACCTAACCTTGGCCGAAAAGAAGCAACCCGTAACAGCCCAAGCAAAAAGGCCCATACCAAAAAGGAGTGGCGTAACAACAATGTTTCACCTTAGGATTAGTGCCATCGAAACCACCCTTGTTACACAGGTGGCATCGGAACAGCGAAACACCCAAAACCACCTTCACACCCTAAAGAATTGAGGACGGTCAGATCAAAATAAACACTGAAACCA
Source organism: Cornus florida (assembly GCF_030987335.1). NCBI lineage: Eukaryota > Viridiplantae > Streptophyta > Magnoliopsida > Cornales > Cornaceae > Cornus > Cornus florida. Next base: position 71,728,527 of record NW_026775573.1, on the reverse strand, counting down.
CACTTCGCAAGGAAAACCACCACCAAAAGGTGAATATTTGAAAAAATCCTTAATCGCAAAAGACCAGCCGTGCACATCGCTGCAATCACACAGCTAATATCATCAATAGGGTAAAAACCGAAGAAATCGCACAACTGGAACGATGGAAAGGAAAAGAACTCCAAATCCTAAAAAAACAACAAGAAACAAACACAGCCCCAAGCAAGAAAACGGACAACCAGGAATCGAGAACAAGCTGCGAGGGAAAGCAAACCCTTTCCACAAAAGGAACACACTTACAGCAGAAAGACAAGGCGAAGAAAACCCCGCAGCTCTCCACTCCTGAGACTCCAAGGAACCTCTACACCGAGAGGAGACAAATCGATTCTGCACATAATCTATATCTACATAATGTGTTCATGTATTCACTAATGTTGAAGAGCATATGTCGTATACTCCTAGCCCCGGCACAAGTTACAGTTTGGAGAACTAACAAACCCAACATTTTTTAGAAAAATATTTACGCCATTTTTTTTCTTTGTAAATTGTAAACCTATTGGGAAAAAAAAGGTTTTTTTTTTTTTGTTAGATGACGTGGGAGTAGGGGCGGAGTCAGGATTTAAATTCAAAGGGGGCACAGTGGAATTTTTTTTTTTTTGAAGAATTTTAAGGAATAGAAGGAAAAACACAAATAAGAAGATAAAGGGAAAGAAAAATGATAGGATTTTGAACTAAACTAATTAGAGCATGAATGAATAAGGAAAATTTGACTTAAATTTTGGAAATTAAGGGGGGCATAATATACAAATGTTTTATATATATGTACAAAAAAATATAAAAATTCATATATATAATATAGGGTGGGTCAGGCCAGGGGCATGTACCCCCTGCGTAGGAGCCCTTTTAATTATTTGTTCTCTAGACTTGTAATTATCAACTAAACCTGGACTATTCATACTGACCCCACAATACAAGCAATTATTCGCCCTCTGAACTTGTAATTATAAGATAAACCCGACTATTCATATCGACCCAATATAAACACGTATTTTAAGTCAGAAACTTAAAAAGATGAAAAGAATCCGACCCATACTCAAATACTATATACTAATGTCTAGGGCGCAAATCCTCTGCAATGAGGTTCCCATGCGGTTCCTGCAGTAACTTTTAAGTGGTCCATATTTGGCCACATCATTCTTCAGCTAACGGACACTATGGCCGTGTTTGGCCAATTACACCACCATTTATAAATAACATTTCACCACCATTTATAAGTAACATCATAGGAGTCTAAAAACTAACATCACTATTCGTAAAAAGGGTAACATCACTACTTAAATAGTAAAGGTTGTTGATAGCTAAATTAACAAAAATAAATCATTTTCACTCTCAAAATAAGGTATGCACATAATGCAGACTAAGTAATGTCACATATAAACGTAACTCAATTCAACATATCATTTATGTTATTATTTCAAATTAAAGTATTTTAAAAACACTTTAACATGTTAATTTAAATAATTTAAACCAAAATTAAAGTCACTTTGATTAACTTTAGACAACAAACAAAACACTTGTATTTCCAAAAATAATGAAAAGAGTTAAATCTTTTTTTCTTTTTTCTTTTTTTTCAAATATTAAAAAAACATGCACTTAGGTATAAATTATTTAACTTATCTTTGAAATTTTTTTGGCAAAATTGAATATTAATTGCCACACTCACCACCTTCACTATAAATAAATAAATAAAAAGTATTTACATAGTGCTGAAAAATTAATACTCACACATATATCTAACTTAATTCAACATGGTGATGTTATATATATATTTATATATATTCAGTACTTTAGCCTCAAAGCGTTCTTGTATATGTATATGTATATACTTATATATTATTTAAGTGATGATGTTCCCTTTTACAAATAGTGATGTTACTTTTTAGACTCTTATAATAATACTTATAAATAGTAATAAAATATTACTTATAAATAATAATATAATTGTCAAATACGAACTTAGTGTCTATTTTATGAATAAATACTTGGCCAAATCAAGGCCGCAAAACAATGGACAACTGAGAACGAGCGCAAATCACCTGCTGTGAGATTCCGATGCAGTTCCTGCTGTCCACTGTCTTGTGACATTGGTTTGGCCACGTATTTCTTTATAAAACAGACACTAAGTCCGCATTTGGCAATTACACCACATTTATAAGTAACATTTTACAATCATTTATAAGTAATATCACATAATCTAAAAAGTAACATCACAGGAGTCTAAAAGTAACATCACCATTTATGTGCATATCTTAATTTAAGGGTGATGATACATCACCATTTATAAGTAACATTTCACTACCATTTATAAGTAATATCACAGGATCTAAAAAGTAACATCACAGGAGTCTAAAAGTAACATCACCATTTATGTGCATACCTTAATTTAAAGGTGAAGATACTTATAAATGGTGGTGAAATGTTACTTATAAATGGTGGTGTAATTGCCAAACACAGTATGTTGAATTGAGTTAAGTTTGTATGTGACATTACTTAGTCTGTATTATATGCATAACTTATTTTGTGCGTGAAGATACTTATAAATGGTGGTGAAGAAGGATCCAAACGCTGCCTCAATTCCACTCAAACGCTGCCTTAAGAGCTATTAAATGATGAATGATGTGGCAAAATGTAGGCCACTTAAAACTCACAGCAGGAACTGCATAGGAATCTCACAACAGGTGATTCACGCCCATATTATTCGAGCGCAAATCCTCTTATGTGAGATTCCTATGCAGTTCCTGGTGTGAGTTTTAAGTGGCCTACACTTTGCCACATCATTCTTCATTTAATAGCTCTTAAGGCAGCGTTTGAGTGGAATTGAGGCAACGTTTGGATCTTTCTTCACCACCATTTATAAGTATCTTCACACACAAAATAAGTTATGCACATAAGACAGACTAAGTAATGTCACATACAAACTTAACCCAATTTAAAATACTGTGTTTGACAATTACACCACCATATTTATAAATAACATTTCACCACTATTTATAAGTTTCTTTACCTTTAAATTAAGGTATGCACATAGACTCCTGTGATGTTACATTTTAGATCATGTGATGTTACTTATAAATGGTGGTAAAATGTTACACCACCATTTATTAGTATCTTCATTCTTAAATTAAGGTATGCACATAAATGGTGATGTTACTTTTTAGATCCTGTGATATTACTTTTTAAATCTTGTGATGTTATTTATAAATGGTAGTGAAATATTACTTATAAATGATGGTGTAATTATCAACTACGATTTTAATTGTCAAATAATAATGAATGATGTGATCAAACATATACCACGTAAGAACTTATAATAGGAGATAACTCAACGATCTACGGCGGACGATTCGTGCCCACTGAGAACAACGGGAATAATTACATCAAAGAATTTGCGCCCGTAATGTCTAAGCAGTTGGAAGCTCCACTCCGAAAAAGCCCTGCGACGCTCCCTGTGACGTTGGAAAGGCGTGCTTGACGTTCTACAACGGGTGGTTGTGATAAACATAAAAAAGAGGTAATAGGACAAATTTTTTTTTTTTTTAACCTAGTAATAGGACAATTCACAGAAAGAAAATTGGCGACATGAGCATGTGAATCCGTACAAATAAATTGATAATCAAGTCTCATCAGGTGGGTCCTCATTGATTGCAAAATGCAGGCAAAGAGAAATACTCCATTTGTGAACTGGGTTGGTGAACAATAAGAAACTGTTGGTAACTGATGGTCCATGACGTACTTTCCATGAAGATTCACAGAGCGCGTGGAAAAGAAAAGTAGACAATAGTTATGAATGATTTTTTTATTTTTTATTTTATTTATTTATTTTTATTTTTTATCACTCTTGTCATTCCGCCTCTGCTTAGTTGCTTCATCCTGCTTTTTCTTTGACTGACCAGCCATCTTTTTTATTTTTATTTTTATTTTTTTCTTCGCTCACCAAGGACCCACTTGAACAGGGGCTTTTTGCCCCAATTGTGAAATGAACATTAAAGTATGCCCAACAGAGAAACTATTGATCGTCTGTCTCAACAAGAAAATTAAAAAAAAAATGGCTGAAACAGTTATTTACAACACTATAACTCAAATCCTGAAGAAGTTGGGTTCGATGGTCAACCAAGAGATCAAACTGGTGCGGGGTGTGAAGAAAGAACTTCACAAACTCGAAAACACAGTTTCCACAATCAGAGCAGTGCTTGTTGATGCAGAGGAGCAGAAAGCCACAAACACTGAGGTTGAAGACTGGCTTGAAAAGCTCAACGATGTATTTTATGATGCCGATGACTTGCTCAATGACTTCTCCACCCAAATTCTCCGGCGCAAAGTTCTGACTAAGAACAAAAGGCTAAAAAAGGTACGCAATTTCTTCTCAAGCTCAAATAAGATGGCTCAAAAGATTAAGGCCGTTAGGGAGAGACTAGATGCAATTGCACAAGACAGGAGAAACTTTCACCTCATTGAGCGGCCTGTAGAGAATACTAAGAAGAAGGAGACTCACTCTTATGTTCATCCAGAAACTGTTATTGGGAGGGATAAAGATAAAACTAATATTGTAGAAATGTTATTGAACACTAACGTGGAAGAGAATGTGTCAGTTGTTGCAATAGTTGGTATTGGGGGACTAGGAAAGACCACACTTGCACAATTAGTCTATAATGATGAAGAGGTCACCAAACATTTTGAACTTATGAAATGGGTGTTTGTCTCTAACCCCTTTGATGTGCAACTCATTGTGCAAAAAATCGTAGGTTCTGAAGCAGGTAAAGCCCTTCATATGGAAGAATTGCAAAAGCATTTGAGGACAGAAATTGAGGGAAAAAGATATTTACTTGTGTTGGATGATATGTGGAATGAAGATCGTGATAATTGGTTAGAATTAAGAAATCTATTGATGGGTGGTTCAAGAGGAAGTAAAATTTTAGTAACAACCCGTAATAATTTAGTTGCAAATATTACGGGGACAAATTCTCTATATTTTTTAGAAGGCTTGTGTGATAAGGTGTCATGGTCTTTATTTAAGCAAATGGCATTGAAACAGGGGGAAGAGCATGAGAATCCATGTCGAGTAACAATGGGGAAGGAAATTGTACAGAAGTGTAAGGGGGTTCCTCTTGCCATAAAGGCTATAGGAAGCCTACTATACTCTAAAAATACAGATGCAGAGTGGTTGGTTTTCAAAGATAACGATTTGTTTAAAATAGCTCAACAAGAGGATGTTATTTTGCCAATACTAAAGATAAGTTACGATTACCTCCCTTTGAATCTGAAGCGATGCTTTGCATTTTGTTCCTTGTATTTGAAAGATGAAAAAATTTATAAGAAAGAATTGATCCAATTGTGGATTGCAGAGGGATTGATTCCGTCAGTGTATGAGAATCAACAATTGGAAGATGTAGGTGATTTGTATTTTATGGATTTACTAAGGAGGTCATTTTTTCAAGATGTTAGAACAGATGAATGGGGTGAGATAATAAGTTGCAAAATGCATGATCTTGTCCATGATGTTGCAGAAAATGTTGCGAGGCTCAAGAGTTCAGTAGAGAATTCAGATGCAAAAAATGTTACCGAAAGAACTCGTCACGTGTCATGTGGTTATTTTGTAGATTCATCATGGGAAATTCCAACCAACTTGCTGAGAGCTAACAAGTTACGGACATTTATTTTGAAGAATAAATATTTAGAAGAAACGGTTTTTGAAAGGATTGTTTCTACTTATAAATATTTACGCGTGTTGAATATGTCCAACTTGGGGATCGAGATCGTGCCGAGTTACATAAGCAACCTGAAACGTTTAAAATATCTTGATCTTAGTGGTGATCACATGAAGACTCTGCCAAGTTCTATAACCAAGTTGCAAAATTTGGAGACTCTAAAACTCAATAGATGTGGGTTTCTTAAAGAATTGCCAACAGATTTTAGGAAATTGGTTAGCCTCAGGCATCTTGAGTGTGAAGAGTGTCATGACTTGACTGGCATGCCATGTGGATTTGGGCAATTGACGTCTCTTTCAACGTTAACAAGGTTTGTAACGGACTTAAATACTGGATTTAGTGAATTGCGAAGCCTAAATAATCTACGGGGGAGGTTATTTATTGACTTAAAGAGACGCAGGGACTCAAGTAGACGTAGGGACGCACGTAGACGATGGCATTGGAAAAACACAGCAGCAGCAGAGGGAAGAATGGAGGGAACAAACTACTTGGAGGCAAAACAGTACCTTAATACGCTGGAATTAGGTTTTTCTATAATTGATGATCAGGAGGTGGAGTTATTGTTGGAATCCCTACGTCCACACCCGAATTTGAAGGGGTTGATAATAAAGTCTTACAGTGGAGTGAGTTTCCCAAGTTGGATGATGGTTGACAAAATTGGCTTATCCCTCCCAAATCTAGTCAGAATTCATATATCATTATGTGTATGGAAACATCTTCCGCTATTTGGGCAACTTCCTTCTCTCCAATTTCTGAGTCTCATGGGTATGCAATACCTGGAGTACATAGACAACAGTAGTGGGAGTGGCAGTGGCAGTGGTGGTGAGGAGTCCCTCTCTTCGTCTTTACCCTCTTCTTCAATTGGAGGGGGAGGAGGAGGAGGAGGAGCAACAGATGCAACAGCAGCAATAAGAAGATCGGAACCAGCACCAACACCAACATTTTTCCCATCCCTGAAACAACTCACACTCCATGGATTGCCTAAATTGAAGGGATGGTGGAGGAGTGATGCAGCAGCAGAAGCAACAACAACAGCAATGACAACGACAACTTTAGTGGACCAACAGCAACATCAACAACAACATTTGAAGCTCCCATCATTTCATTTTCTTTCCAAATTAACCATTATTGGTTGCCCTAATCTGGCATCAATGCCTATTCTGCAACCATGTCTTGAAGAACTAGAGCTCAATGAGGTCAGCAAGAAGCTAGTAGAACAAGAGTTAATGATGACATTGGTGTCCCCAACCCCACTAACCAACTCTACGACCACCACGTTTACAGATATAGTTGGAACCTCTTCATCTTCTTCGCATCTTCCTCTTTCCAACTTAAAGTCTATGTCGTTATGGAATATCCAGGATCTAGGTGACGATAACGACATGCAATTTCCTCAAGGCCTTAGGAACCTAAGGAATCTGTCTATCTGTTTTATTCCAGAGTTGGTATCTCTTCCTGTGGGGCTTCAACATCTTACCACTCTTCAAACACTGCAGATTAAGTCGTGTCATAATTTGAAGACTTTACCGGAGTGGATAGGGAACCTCACATCACTTGAACGACTTGAAATTGAATTCTGCTGCGAATTGACATCACTGTCCGATGGGATGCGCCAGCTCACTGCATTACAACAACTCACAATTACATATTGCGCCAAAGTGCTATATGATAGATGCCAGGAAGAAACAGGGGAAGATTGGCCAAAGATTGCTCACATCCAAAATTTCTTCTGTGAAAGTAGAGGTAAATCGTTCCTGATCTGAATTTTTTTAAGACTGTAAAACTCCATCTTATTCCTCTCTCTACCCCTTCACTGTGGCTCTCTTTATTTAACTTCAATTGATCTTTTATTGGACAGACTAGCACGAGGAAACAAAGCAAGAAATGTCTCCAACTACTACAATTTAGTGGTTATCCTCTCTATTTTTATTTTTTTTTTATTTTACACTTTTTAAGACAATTTTTTTAGTAGAAATATATAAATCCTCGTTTTATTTATTTATGTGTGTGTGTGTGTTTTTTTGCTTGTGCAACGTCCATCAATATAGATACAGAAAACAGATGATACTATTGAAATTGTCCTTAAACAAAAACTTATTTTTTTGTATTTTACCTTCTTAGGAAACGTCGAATGTTCAGTTTGTGCATGTGTTCCGGGGCAGTTTCATGAGCACATAATTGGGGTACTTTTACAGTCTTCTTCATATTCATATTGATTAATCTCAAAGGTGAGACATCTTATTAGATTATATTATTTTATCACTTTTATGAACCACCTTCTGAAATTTTTACAATTTTCCTACCATGTAAAATTACAATTTAAGAAAAAATTCCATCCAACACAATGTGAAATGAACTATCCTTCTCTTAATTGTTGGGAAAAAGTGTGCAAATTTGTGAATGATGGAGAAAAGGGTTAGGATAATTCACTGCAAATTTGTGAAAGAGGAAGAAAAGGATTAGGATAATTTGCTCAAGGCAGGGACTAATCACATTTCTTTAAATTAATTTTTTCTTAGTTTTCATGGTATTCGTTAAGTTATGACAAATTTGCTTGTAACATATAATGAAACTAGGTACATTGACTCTTCCTATTGGCATTATGCACTAACAAAAGATTATATACTTGTCATTTAACAGGCAAGCCAAGTCTTTTTACTTGACCGACCATAATGATAGTACTACTTAACATCAATCACGATGATGCAACGACAAAATGCAGGTCTTCATTATTTACCACTTAGTTTCTTCGACTTCTAAGTTCCAAGAATTAGCTTCCAACATATATTTTGAAATGCCATGATCTTTTAGCTACATTGAGCAATCCGACTGTAACCACAATTCACATGGTTCTTTAGTACAGAAAATTTTTCCCTTGCTTGCTAGAAATTTTTGACTTGTTTTGCTTTGATTAAGGCCCTTCTTTCACATTAATTAGCATGAAGTTTCTGCAAAATTACAGGAAGAAACAGAAGTGGAAGCAGCCAATTGGATGATTACAAAAACTAGTGAGCATGAGCAGCTTCAAAGTAAATGGCCAAAGCTCTAGGGATGACCATTAGTAGTCTAGACAATATTCTGTGGAATGGAGGTGAGTTGGGAAAAAAATTTATGCTGTAATTGGATATTTTGGAATTTTTGTCTTTACTGGTAATCGAAATAAAGGAAAAGGATTAAGGTTGCAAGACCTAATTCAGGTCATTATACATATTATCTTCCATTTTTCTGCCTGCATTATGCTACAACTTAACGACGACAGAAATGTCTCCAACTACAATTTAGTAATTATCCTCTCTAGTTTTTCTTTCTTCTCCCTTTCTATTTTATTTTTTTTAAACACTCTTTAAGGCATATTTTTTAGTAGAAATATATAAATCCTCATTTTTCTTTATATATATATATATATATATGTTTTTGCTTATGCAACTTCCATGAATGTAGATATAGAAAGGAGATTATACAAAAGAAGAAGTTTTGGGATTTGGTTTACTCAACCCAAGAGCCAAGAGTTATATTTATAGAGTATTGATAGGAGAACCAAAAGGTATCCCCCGGATTAATCACCGAACCTGACTTAGCTTGGCCACGTTAGATTCTCACCCCTTTTACGTGAGGGAGCAAAAGAGCCCATCACGTGCAGGTAAAAAAAAAACAAAGAAGGTGGGAAGGTGATTGTATATCGTGAAAAAGAATACCAGAAAACTCAGAAGTCTCCAAAATTAGAGAGAACTTATCTTTATCCTTGTTTTAGGAATCAGACTTATCTTTATCTTGTTATGTAGTATATCTTAGAATTTATAATTTACACGGAATAGATACATCAAATTAAATCACTGTACCGATTGAATTGCTGCTGGAGAAGAAAACTGATTCAAAACCCTAGATAGAGAGAGAGCCAATCCCGAATTAAAGAGTGATGTTGTGAATACTCCTGAATATTTTTTGCGTGATTCGAATACAAGATGATCATGTAATTCTTAAAATCAGATTATTGAGTAATACTTAAATCTATTGAGAAATTTGTAGAAAAAAATCTTTGAATATTTATGATCTATAACCAATATATATATATGTAATTGTGTGTGTATATATATATATATGTATTTCTATTTGTATATACCCATCTTCTTCCGGTCATCTGCATAGTATACATGGGTCCATTACCTTCCTCGTATTTTTCTCAAACAATTTTTTTTTGGGGGTGAGCTAAGCACATGATGGCTCTTTTACTCTTCACGCGCAAGAAGTTTTAGAGAATGGCTTGGCCACATTAGATTCGATCGTTTTTTCGGGGGTTATCCTTCACCCCCTTATCATTTTCCATATTTATATACAAGAATATGGTACAAATAAAGAAAACCAAATCAAAGAGAAACAAGAAATATGCCAAAGTCTAAGTAGTCCCTTGATTATAGGGATCTTATCTATGTGATCCCATGATTATAGGGATCTTACATAAAACACCGGAGAAAAGGTTAAAAATAACTAACAAAAATAAAAATAAAAATAATATATAATAAAGGTATTTCAACAAATACTATTGAAATTGTCCTTTTACCATTATCTTATATCTCCATTTTGACCTTCTTGGAAATGCGAATGTTTTGCTTGTGCAGGTGTTCGGGGGTAGCACTTGATGAGCACATAATTAAATTTTGTTTAATGTCAAAGGTGAGACGTATCATTAGCTTCTTTTTTTCTTTTTCTATGTTTAGAAGTTCTATGAACTGCATTGTGAAAATTTTAGATTCTTTTCTACTCTAGTCTGGTAACTCTCATTTTTTGCAAATTTTGGCTCTTATGTAAGAAAATTCCACCTTATGAACCGTTCTCTTAATTGTTGGAAAACAAATTACACAAAATTGTGGAGGCCAAAGAAAAATATAAGGATAGCTGATATGAGGCAGAATCACGTTCCTTAAAACAATATTGGCTCCAGTTTTTACAGTATGCCTTACTTGTGACAAATTTTCCTATAAAGATATAATGAAACTAGGTCAGAGACTGTCTACTGGCATGATGCACTAACAAAAGCAGATATTTACTTATTTTTTTGTTACACTCCTAAGTTACTAGAGTAGCTTCCAACCTATATTTCTTTGGCCATTTCTGTATATGCCCATGATCTTTTAGCTCCATTGTGGGATGCAAAACTATTTGATCATCCTAACTTTGATCACAATTCACGTGGATCTTTAATGTGGAATTTTCCCCCTGATGTAGGGATGAATGTTAGTAGTCTAGATAAGATTTTATGCAATGGAGGAGAGTCGGGAGAAAGGATTTTACAAATTTACTGGAGACTTATTGTCTCTATTGGTGCTCATGATCAAGGCAAAGGATTAAGCTTGAAAAACCTGATTCAGGTCATTATTCATTTTGTTTTCCATTAATCTGCGTGTTTTACATCAAGTCAGAATTGATATATTATTATGTGCATGGATACATCTTCCATTATTTGGGCAACTTCCTTCTCTCCAATTTCTGAGTATTTTTTAAATGGGATCCATGGACTGCGTATACAACAGTAGGAGTGGCAGTGGTAGTGGCGGTGAGGAGTCCCTCTCTTCGTCTTTACCTCTTCTACATCTTCATGCAGTGGAGGAGGAGGAGCAGCAGCAGCAATAAGAAGATCAGAACCAACACCAACGTTCTTCCCATCCCGGAAAGAACTCCAACTCTTGTGTTTGCCTAACTTGAAGGGATGATGGAGGAGCGAAGCAGTAGAAGAAGAAGCAACAGTAACGGCAATGACAACTTTACTGGACCAACAGCAACATCAACAACATGTGAAGAAGTCACTACTTAGTTGGTTCCCATTATTTCCTTCTCTTTCCAAATTAACCATTGAAAAATGCCTTTATCTGGCATCAATGCCTATTCTGCAACCATGCCTTGAAGAACTAGGAATCAGTGCCGTCAGCAAGAAGCTAGTAGAACAAGAGTTAATGATGACAGTGTTCCCAACCCCAACAATCTCTACGACTACAAAAGATACAGTCGCAACCATGTCATCGTCCTCTTCATCTTCTTCACTTCTTCCCCTTTCCAATTTGAAGTCTCTCTTTTTAAGGAAAAGTGAGGATCCAGATGACATGATGACATGCAATTTCTTCAAGGCCTTGGGAAGCTAACGAATCTGTCTTTCAAAAAAAAAAAAAAAAAAAACACACTCCATCTTGTTCTTCTCTCTTTGATTGTTATTATTATTACGTAAGATTGGTTGGATTAGTCATTGCTAAAAAAATAATATTGCACAATATATTCTACGAATCGCAACTAAAAGCTAGTAATTATCCCTTTTTTGTATTTTTATTTTTATATATATATATATATACTCTTTAAGACGTATTTTTTAATAGAAGTATATTAATTTTCATTTATATGTACATGCAGATATATATATAAATGCTTGCTTGTTCAGCTTCCATCAATGTAGATATAGAAAGCAGATGATACAATTGAAATTGTCCTTTTACGGTAAACTTATTTTTTCTCTTTTTACCTTCTCAGCAACTGTCGAATGTTCAGTTTGTGCATGTGTTTTGGGGCAGCTTCATGAGCACATAATTGGAGTAGTCTTGCAATCTTATTATTGTTCATATTTGTATTGCTTAATCTCAAAGGTGAGACATCTTATCAGATTAATTTATTGTCATTTTTATTAATCAGCTTGTGAAATTTTTTACATTTTTCAACCATGTAACATTATAATTTATGGAAAAAAAATTCAATCCAACTCAATGAAAAATGAACTGTCATTCTCTTAATTGTTGGGAAAAAAAAACAAAAAAAGTGTGCGATATTGTGAAAGAGAATGAAAACGATTAGGATTATTTACTTGAGGCAGGGACTAAATCATTTTCTTTGAAATAATTTTTCCTCCAATTTTCATGGTATACATTAGGTTATAACATCTTATTAGATTTTAGGGAGGGAGTGGTTGCCACTAATATTAACTACCTAGTTTCTTCCACTCCGAAGTTACTACAGTCACCTTCCAACATATATTCCGGTGGCCTTTTCTGTACATTCAATAAGTGTCCATGATGTTTTAGCTACATTTAGCAAGCCAAAACTAGTTCATCATCCTAACTTAAATCACAATTCACATGAATCCTTAACCCAGGATTTCTTTTCCCCCTCGTTTTCTATAAATGTTTTACTTGTTTTGTCCAGATTAAGATCTTTCTTTGATATCTGTTGTACAGTATTGTATGGGTTGTCACGTTGTACAGTATTGTATGAGTTGTCACACGTGTACAGTTACTATTGTATGAGTTGTCACCTATCCCTCATTACCATATATAGAATTACCATGTATAGGGTTTATTTGTTCTCCACTCACCTACTCTCGTAGCTTCTCCAATATAAACACCATTGTATTACTCACTCAATAAGATATACGGTTTCATATATTCTTTTTCTCTCTCTCTTTCAACATGGTATCAGAGCGGAAATCGATCACTCTTAAATTTTTTTTTTTTTAAATTCTTATTCAGACTCCGTTCTTGATTCCATCTCGGCTTTCTCTCAGCAATTGCTTCTCAGCGATCTCTCATCGGTGAACTTAGTTCTCGTCTTGGCAATCTCTCTCGGATCCCAAATTGGCTTTCTCTCAGCAATCTCTTCTCGGCGATCACTCCTCGGTGATCTCAGTTCTCGTCTCGGCAATCTCTCTCGGATCTCTCCTCGGCTCTCTCCTCGATAATTTCTCTCGGGTTCATCTCGGCTAGATCTTAGTTCTCTTATCTCGGTTCCCTCTCGTTACTATATCTCATTTGTTCGGCAGCTTTTGTGATGGAAACGAAGGAATCTCATCTACTTGGGTCAATCACCAGCACCAAACTGAAAGGCTCAAACTACCTTCAATGGTCTCGAGCCGTAGAGGTGTTCTTACGGGCTCAAGGAAAACTGTCATATCTTAAATCAACCAAACCCACCAGTGATGAAAAGATTATTGAGGCTTGGGAGAAAGAAGATGCTCAGATTATGACTTGGTTATGGATCAGCTTGGAGCTTGAGATCTTCAACAACGTGTCATTCCCAGAATCTGCCAAAGATATCTGAGAAAGTCTCAGGGACACGTATTCTTCAGAGAAGAATATTTCTCGAATTTATCAGTTGTACCAGGATATTTTTAATCTCCAGCTAGGAGATCGTTCTGTTGAAAATTATTACTCAGAATTGAAAGGCATGTTGGAAGAATTGAATGTCTACCAACCATTGACTATAGACATAGAACAACAAAAACGGCACAGGAAGGAGTTTCGGGTGACAATTTTTTTATCTGGACTTAAACCCGGACTAGCTCCGATCAGTTCGCAGATTTTGTCTGGCAAGGAGATACCCACAGCAAGTGAGACTTTTGCTCGAGTTAGAAGAGCATCTATTCATGTCCCGATGATTGAGAAGGACAACTACTTTGCTATTTTTGTTCCTACTCGGTGACATGATACTTTCCGTGGAGGACGAGGGGGTAGAGGTCCTTTCAACCCAGGCCGTGGTACTCGTGGCGGCATAGGGGGTCACGGTAGCAAGAAGTCTACTTATTGTGGCTGAAACAATCGCTATGTTGACTTGTGTTGGGCTCTTCATGGCAAGCCAGCTTGGGCTAATCAAGCTTCGGTTTCGGAGGAGACTACTCCCACTCCTATGAATAAACAAGTCGTTCTCTCCAAAGTCGAATATAATTCTCTGGTAAAGCGGGAGCGTGCAAATCAACCCTCCTCCACCGCTACTATCGTTACTTTAGCTAACACGTGTCTCCATGCTTCCTCTACTACACCTTGGATCATTGATTTAGGGGCATCCGATCACATAACAGGTAACCCATCTCTTTTTTCTGATATTTCTCATGTTCTCTCATCATCGGTTGTTACTATAGCGAATGGTGCCAAATCGCCTATTCATGGAATTGGTTCCGCTTAGGGATGGCAATTTGACCCGCCCCCGCGGTTATCCGCCCTGCCCTGTTTTTGGCGGTTTTGGGGGACCGTTTAGCTAATTGGGCGGGGATGGTTTGATATATCAAAAAGCCGAGCAGGTTTGGTGCAGGGGCGGGGGGAGGTCGCCCCACCCCGCCCCGTTTAGATATAGAAATTACTTAACTACCCTTATTTGATTATTATATATATTTATTATTTCCAATTAGGAACCCTATGTTTTCTTAACTCTCTCATTCACATCATTATTCTCAGCGACGCCTACCCATCGCCCAATAGGTAATTAATTAATTGCCTACCCGTCACCCAATAACTAATTAATTAATTATCCATATTTTATTTAGTATATATGCTCACATTAGAAACCCTAGATCTCACAAGTCACAACGCTCGATTACTCTTCAATCTTCTTCACTGTCAGCGGCACCTACCTGTCAATCTGTCACTGTCAGCCTGATCTTTAGGGGTCAGTTATCTCCTTTTCTCTTTTCTATATTTCTAATTCCTTTTATATCTGTGTGTCTATATATTATTATATATTTCAACGTGTGCTTTTATATTTTTGTGTCTATATATTATTATATATTTCACCAATTGGAAAAGAATGTGAAACTGTGAAAGTAAAGGAATGTTGAAATTGTACCAAGAAAATTGTTTTATATTATTTTCATATATTCTTTTCACAGTTCATATGTTGTATTTTATCGTGCTATTGAGCATACGTCTTTCTATATTCACTCTATGCACTTCTCTCTTATAGAATGAAGAATCTATTGAAATATATATAATATATTCTATATATTTATTATACATATATAGTATATTTTATATATTTCAATAGAATCCCCAATTGTCCACGAAGAAAAGAAGTAGTTCTATTATAGTAATATAGTATTATTATATATACAAGTAATATATTATAAATATAATATATTATATATATTACATGTATATATAGAATATATTATTACATTTGGCAGACCGAGGATTCACATCACCCATCCCCCTACGCGATTTGTTTTTTTTTGGGTTGACTTTTTTTCACTATATTTTTCTTAACACTGTAACTGATATGTTGTGGTCAATGATTTAGAATTGTCTCTTATTCTTTTCAGCATGGGACTTAAAGGTTATTAACTTAATTATTATTATATATCATTTTAATTTTATTATTTTTTGTTGTCTATTTTGCAGTATAAATAAATTGAAAGATGTCACAGGGTGATAAAAGGAAGATTGTAGATTTATCATCAAATGATAACTCATCTCCAACCCCTAATTTTGCTCCAATGACAGATTCTGCTCCAATGAAAGATACAAATACAATTGATGAATCAAGTCTTAATTTCAGCAACTTCGCCCAAGAAAAAAAAAATAACATCAGCTGTGTGGAATGATTTTAAGAAGGTAAAGATAAATGGGATAGAGTATAGTGTTTGCAACCATTGCACTTCAAAGTTGAAAGCACCTAGTAAGAATGGAACAAGTAGCTTGCGCGACCATTTAAAAAGGTGTAAGAAAGTTGGAAACAAGGATATGAGACAGTTTGTTTCGCAACAAAATCTGAAAAAGATGGATGGACAGTTGGAATGTCGCACTTCTCTGTTTGATAAACAAGCTGCAAAAGTTGCACGTGATGAGCTTGCGGGCATGATCATAGTGCATGAGTATCCACTTTCCATTTTTGAACATTCCCGCTTTCGAAGATTTGTTAATGCCCTTCAACCAATGTTTAAGTTGGTTTCTCGAAATACAATCAAAAGGGACATCTTAAGTATTTATGAATCTGAGAAAGCTAAAACATCGTGGTTGTTGGAGACCATTGGGAGTAGAGTTGCCATCACTTCTGATATGTGGACTTGCAATCATTCAAAGAAAGGTTTCATGGCAATAACAGCCCACTTTATCGATGATTCTTGGGAGTTGCAACAAAGAATTTTGAGGTAATAGACTAATATTAGTTTCTTCATTTACATATTTATGTTTATTCACTAGATATTCAATTATTTTATTTATTTCACTTGTTATACTTAATTAATTAAGATTTTTTTTTATTTTGATTCATTTTAGGTTTTTGTATGTTCCCGCTCCACATAATAAGGAAGTCCTTTCTAAAGTTCTTATGGATACCTTTTATGATTGGAATATAGATAGGAAGTTATCCACAATTTTTTTGGATAATTGCCCACAAATGATGTTATCATTTGTTGTCTTTTAGACAAGCTTGATTCTAATGCACTTTTACTTGAGGGAAGCTTTTTCCACACGAGATGTTGTGCACACATCTTCTACTTAATTGTTAAAGATGGGTTGGAAGTAATTGGGGATGGGATAGAAAGAATACGTGATAGTGTTTATTTTTGGACAGCAACACCAAGTAGAATTGAAAATTTTGAAGAAGCTGCTCGCTAATTAAAGATCCCTTATACTAAAAAGTTAGCTTTTGATTGTAAAACTCGTTGGAACTCAACATATCTTATGCTTGAAGTTGCTTTGTATTATAAAGATGTGTTCCCACGATTAAAACAACGTGAGAGACTTTACACTAGATTGCCAACTAATGAAGATTGGGAAAGGGGGAAAGAAATTTGTGAAAAATTGTATTTGTTTTACGCTACCACAGAATTGTTTTCTGGTACTCAATACATCTACATTCCATCTCCTCTTCAGCTTACCAGTGGCATTACCGCCTTAAATATCCCTCTTCAAATAGTCTTCGAGCCTTGGTCCCTTCTTTAGTTGATTTTGCTAAGTTTAATTGTACTACTTGCGACCTTCTAAGTAAACATCGTGAGGCTACTTTTAAGTCTCGTTTTGATAATAAAAGTTTAAAACCTTTTGAGTTAGTACATTCGGATGTTTGGGGACCAGCTCGTACTACCGGTTTATTTTGTGCTCGTTATTTTGTGTCATTTAGATGATTATTCATGTTTAACTTGTGTTTATATTCTTAAAGATAAATCTCAAGTATTCTCTATTTTTCAATTCTTTTATGTTGAAATTCAAAATTAGTTTGATGCAAAATTACTTATTCTTAGAACTGACAATGCCCTTGAATATACACTTTATGCTTTTCAAAAATTTCTTAAGTTGAGGGGCATTATTCATCAAACATCTTGTGTTGATACCCCTCAACAAAATGGAGTTACTGAACGGAAGAATGGCCTACTCCTAGCTATCGCTCGTGCCTTAATACTTCAAATACATGTTCCAAAATATTTTTGGGCAGATGCAGTTTTGGTTGCTGCTTATCTTTTAAACCGCATGCCTTCTAGGGTCCTTCAAGGAAAATCACTCTTCCAAATGATGTTTTCTGACAAAAACCCTTTTTTCTTTCCTCTAAAGGTGTTTGGGTGTATTTATTTTGTTCATAATCTTAAGCCTAGGACAAGACAAACTTGATCCTCGTGCTCACTAATGTATTTTTTTAGGTTATTCTCGCATTCAAAGGGATATAAATGTTGTTGACTTTAAGATATAATCAAATGGGGAAAGTCTGAAAAACACCTATGTGGTTTTAAATTTGTGCGAATGACACTCCTTTAGTTAGATTTATTTATATGACTCCATACTAGATATAAAAATGTGCAATTAAGCCACCTCCGGTGACTATTACGATGAGAATTGGACGCCAGTTGGTCATGTGCATGGCAAATGACCATTTTAAAGCCTTTATTCCGGAAATGCCCTTTTAATATTCCTTTACTACCCTTCACCATATATATATATTTGTATATAGTATATATGGGTTTTGAACTTCTAATTCTTGTAGATTTTGTAGTTTGCAGTTACAGAGAAAGAGAGAGGGTAAGTTCAGAGTTGAGAACGAGAATAGAGATGGAGACGATTGGGGAGGCTGAAATGATTTGCCCTAAAAAAAATTAGATCATAAAAAATTTCACCAAATAGGATTTAGTTTGCAAAACAAGAATTATAGACCTTGATTAGTTGATTTAGAAAAAAAATAAAAACAAAACCCATACATACAAGTTAACAGTTGCAGAGAGAGAGAGGGGGGCAAGCTTGAGAGTTGAGAGACAGTGGCTGAAGCTTGCGAACGGCGAACCCGAACTGGAACAGCGGGCAATGGAAACTGAAAGATATGGGTTTTGATTTTTTGAACAATTTGAAATGATATGCCAATATGGGTTTTGATGTAGGTAATAGGTTTTGAACTTTTGATTCTTGTAGATTTTGTAGTTTGCAGTTGCAGAGAGAAAGAGAGAGGGGGCAAGTTCAGAGTTGAGAATGATAATAGAGATGGAGGTGATTGGGGAGGCTGAAATGATATGCCGATATGGGTTTGAACTTTTGATTCTTGTAGACTGATAAATAAACTTAAATATATGGGTTTTGAACTTCTGATTCTTGTAAATTTTGTAGTTTGCAGTTGCAGAGAGAGAGAGAAAGAGGGCAAGTTCAGAGTCGAGAACGAGAATAGAGATGGAGTATTGATAGAGGGCTATTTTACTCTTTTCCCATTTTTTGTTATTTTATTATTATTTTTAAATCATAGATAGAAGGCTATTTTAGTCTTTTTGTAGTTCCGGTACTGGTCAATAGAGGTCAACGCCCAAAAGGCACTAATCCGCACCATTTTTAAAGTATAATTAGGTGAACAAACGATGGGGGGTTATACGCACTATATCGATATCATAGGTGTGTAAAGCGCATGCGAACCTAATCAAATCAGAAGTGATAAAAAAGAAGAAAAAGAGAAGAAAGCGGATGAAAGAAAAAGAGAAAGAGATGGTGAAAGAGAGAGAATGAAATAATACTTTCATCCTTCCACCACATTCTATTTATAATAATAAGTTTCAGAAATTACATATAAGCCCCAACATTACATAAGTAATAACAAATAAACCCTTGACAACACTCCTCCTTAAGCTAATGCAAAGATATCTATTATGTCTAGCTTGACTAATATATTTTGCAAGCAAGTCTTGCTTACACCCTTAGTCAAAACATCAGCAACCTGATCATGTGTATTGACGTATGAAGTACAAATCAGCCCAAGACGAAGCTTTTCCTTGATGAAGTGTAAATCAACTTCAATGTGCTTTGTCCTGTTATGTTGAACTGGATTGTGGGTAATGCTAATAGCAGCCTTGTTGTCACAATACAACTTCATTGACTCGCGAATAAGATAACCCAACTCACCTAATATCGTACGTAGCCATAACAACTCACAAACTCTATGTGCCATGGATCTGAACTCAACCTCTGCACTAGATCTAGCTACTACAGACTATTTTTTTCTTCGCCATGAAACAAGATTACCTCCAACAAATGTGTAATATCCTGAAGTAGATCGTCGATCTGTCACAGACCCTACCCAATCAGCATCAGTATAGGCTTCAACACGCAAGTGGCTATGACTGCCAAACAATATCCCCTTACCAGGTGCTTGAGCTAGCGAAGAACATAATGAGCTACCTCAAGGTAAGGTGAACGTGGAGTATGCGTAAACTGTCTAATAACACTAACAATATAGGCAATATCCGGGCACGTGAGAGATAAGTAAATCAGTCTCCCAACCAATCGCTGAAATCTTCCCACATCATCTAATGGGTTTCCATCTACATCATTAAGCTTATGGTTTTGCTCAATGGGAATATCAATCAGTCTAGCTCTAAGCCTGTCTGTTTCAGCCAACAAATCTAACACATACTTCCGTTGAGAAATGAACACACCTTTCTTCGATCTGCACACCTCGATGCCAAGAAAGTATCTCAATGATCCGAGGTCTTTAACCTCGAATTCTGTCCCTAAGAAAGACTTCATTCGATAAATCTCTTCTGGATCATTTCCAGTGATAACAATATCATCAACATATACAATAAGGGCAGTGGTGTAGCCTTGGTGCTTCTTGATGAAGAGAGTATGATTTGCCTGACTCTGTGTGTACCCTACTCTTTTCACAGCAGCGCTGAACCTCTCAAACCAAGCACGTGGCAACTGCTTTAACCCATACAAAGCTTTATTTAGCTTGCACACTAAATTCTGACTATTAACAAACTTAAACCCTGATGGCATAGTCATATACACCTCTTCCTCTAAGTCACCGTGAAGAAAAGCATTCTTTACATCTACCTGATGTAAGGGCCAATTCATATTAGCTGCCAAAAGAAAGAAGAACACGTATAGAGTTCATCTTGGCAACAGGAGCAAATCACTACAACAAAATAGGGATTAACCGATGTTCTTTTTAAGACCGCTGGTGTTGGGTATTAATTACCAATGTTGGTGAAAGAGCGCTGATATAGCCCTATTTAAACCATTGTAAACGCTGTAATTACCAGCGTTCTTTTTGAACGCTGGTAATAGCCAAAATTTTCCTTACCTCTGCGTTTTCCCGGGCTGAAAATTTTCTGAAATAAAATTATTTTCCTAAACTACGATGTTTTTTTTTGTTCTAAACCGTGGTTCTCTCCTTCCATCAACACCATCATTCCCAACCGTGGATTTGGAGCTCATCAAACCCCCCTGTCCTACACCTCCTTAAAGGACCTCCTCCCCTCCACCGCCAGTGTCCTGTCCCCCACCACCACTGCCGTGCTAGTGTCAGGCAGTTGCAAGATCTCCATACGCAACCGCCTCGTCAATCAAGCCGCCTGGTCCTACCTCCAGCCCTTATCCACCTTGGCTGATCAGAGAATCAGTTTTGTTTTGCATCACAGCTGCCTATTTCTCACCCATCATATATATATATATATCGAACGCTCTGGTTCTCTTTCCTCTGTTGTAAAACTCTATTTCAGCGTTAGCCCTCTATTTCTTCGATTAAAACTGATTAATCAATTGAAAGGTAAGATTGAATCGCAAATCGCCTCTCTTTCACTCTTCTTGTAGTTATATACACTCTGTCTTACTTCAATCTCAAACCCACTTAATGTTGATGAGCTCATTGACATGTCAAACCTAACTTTGGGGGAAATCTCTTGGCAATGTA
The DNA here is from genome assembly GCF_030987335.1 of Cornus florida. NCBI lineage: Eukaryota > Viridiplantae > Streptophyta > Magnoliopsida > Cornales > Cornaceae > Cornus > Cornus florida. The sequence goes on along the minus strand of NW_026775573.1, from coordinate 71,706,883 downwards.
GGATCATTCTCTCTCGTTGAAATTGGTCGAAGGTTCCAATTTGCAGTCAGCTTTCCATGCTATTCCTTGCTCTAGCAGTTCAGGCATGAAGTCGGGAGTAGGCGATCTTCATATGCTCTCTCTTTGGTACTCTCTCTCTATTGAATCTACTGGGTAATTCAATTTCTATCTTAATTGCTTGTGATTTCTAGGTTTGGTTTGGCTGTTCCATTTAGATTGTGCTTGATTTACTTTTCAAGTTCTATTTTTTATTTAATTTCTTGATGATAGAGTAAACGGTTTTCAATTTAGAGGGGTTTCGTTTCAATTGCTTTTTACTGTAATTGTTTGTGTAGCTGTTTGTGTGTGTGTGTTTTTTTTTTTTTTTTTTTTTTCTTTCTGAAATCCAACATTTCTTGTTTCAAATGATGTCGTAGTTTTGAGTTTGGAGTAGGAAAATATTATGGGAGCTTAATCAGAAAAATGACTTCTGTTTGCTAGACATTTTATTGTCAAATATATATATTTGCATTTATTAATTTAGTATTGATTGCGCTAATATTTAAATCACTGGTTTTGGTTTGTCCATAATAATGTTTTCAATTAAAAAACAAAAAGAAAAAAAAAGTGGATCTGGGCTGTAATCTTTGATAACACTCTTCCTAATCATAGTTTAGTAAAATTGAACCCTTCCTCCACAATAAATGGGTGCCTTCCAGTTATCCTTTTTCCTTAATTGCTTTGTCATTTGATGCTGCTCCTTCATATTTTCAAGGTTGAAAAAGAAAAATCGTTTCTTTTTATAGTAGTAGAGCTTTAGAGCTTTGTACAGTATAAAGCTGGAAGAAACTTTTTGCTCTCTCTCCAATTAATGAAATTCACAAGGAAATATTGGACCAACATTCGGCTTGATTAATTGCATTTTGGTTTGCCACTATTACACATTCTACTTTGATGCATTCTGCAAATTCCGAGCCCAAATAATTTATAACCGGATTGCAATTAGTCTTTTATAGATAACTTTCTTGAAGTGAATGTTTGAACTCAACCTTTTATATTATTTGACGGATCACAGAAAGGAGTATGTGTACAGGTTTATTGGACTTGTTAAACTTGTGAGAAGAAATGAACAAATACATGGTTAAATTGTATGTATATATGCATACGTGCAGTTCAGTATTTAGACGCCATAGATTAAACACATGAAATATCAACGAATACTAAATTAAATGTATTATATTTTGTCTTATTTTAATTCTTCCATTTTGGATTTTATAATTTTTGAAGAGCACGATGCATTTAGTGCATTGTTTTTTTTTAAATTTCAAAATTATCTTTCAAAGTTTAAATATATAGAATATCAAGTTCAAATATATCTAAGAACTTAGCGAAATTGAAAAGATACATTTAACTTATTAAGGTTGGTCTTGCATTCTCTTGTGCATTTCACTTTATAAAAAAAAATGTGTGAAAGAGCTTAGTCTCGTACTCCTGAGGAGTCTCATTAAGGAATTAGGATTGCATGGAAGAGAGTTTTTGGATCTAGAAGCAAGCATATGATCTGTTACAATAGTCCAGTGCATAGGAGAGGTCATGAAGGCCACCTTCCATATTTTTTCTAAATAGGCAATCAATGCAGTTACACGTACACCACATTTTTTATTTATTTTTTGGTATGGAATAGGACCAACTACAAATTGATTTCCTTTCAATTCTTATCTTTTCAATAGTAGCAAGTTTTCATTGTCCCTTTTTACACCATAAAATGACAATTTGGTTAATTTGTTCATGAATAGGCTTTTGATATTCATTTGGGCCTTTTAGATGTCGTTGATATTTATTTTGTTTGTCAGGTACATAAGGAACTGTCATTGGGAAAAAAAAGCAACCAGCAGGAATTAAAGAGCATTCTGTTATAGGTTGGTATATATTTTGTTTCTCAATCAAAAAGCAAGCAACATAGTAGGTAAAAGGTAGTAATTGTTGCTTAATTTGCATATATATATATATATATAGATATATATATATATATAGTTGTTTTGGATTTTAAGGAATTGTGATGGACCAATTTGCCATTCCTCTTAATTTTTGTAGGAGTTTACAAACGCCATTGTACTTTTTCATCTCTCTACTAGTCTCTCCAGTGGAGCTGGACAAGTGGTGGGCATGTCATTATGAAGGCCCTTGTATTGGGCTTTTTGAAGATTATGCTCGTGATAGAGGCTGTTAAGATCATAATTAATTTGGTGAAAAAGATATATTTTTTTTATTGCAAATAAATAATTTAATAGTTAGAGTATTTACATATCCTTTAATTAAGTTACTTCTCCTAAACGTTTAATGGGTAAATTAATTAATTAATTATTTTAATTTATTTTTTTATTTATTTAATTTTTTTTTTTTTTTTTTGTGTGTAGCAAAGCGTAAAAGATCTTCAAAAACAGCCCATACTATGACTCGCGGCAGTTCCAATGATTTGTACTCCGTTGTGAGGGGACGAGAGAGAAGTGGTTGTGTGTGGATGCTTGGCTTGGGGCCTACACCAAGCGATGTTTGGGGGCCCTCTCCTAGTAAAGCTGAACTCATTAACAAAGCCAAAAAATCTGATGAGGATGCACATGCTGCACGTGTAGAGTTGCAGAACACCATTTCAAAAATGCAAGCTGACTGTGATGACAAGTTGGAAAATTTACGAGCCGACTATGACGACAAATTGGAAAATTTACAAAAACAAGTGGCTATGCTAATGCAGATGTAACAACAAAATTGTAGTGGACAGGTATATTTATTATTAGTTTTACTCTTTACTGAATATAAGTTTACTTATGCCAAGATTTCATGTATAATTTTGTTTTGTTATTTTGAAGGGTTCTGATTCTTTAAATGCTCCTAGAGTATGCCCAAATTCAATTTCTAGTCGTGCCAATTCAGTTAAGGTTATGGACTTTAATTTCTTATATGTTAAATTTTCATTATATTTTATTCTAATACCCCTAATTTCTTATATGTTAAATTTTCATTTATTATAATGTGCGCTTAATGAATTTATAAAAAATGTAGGGTAATTCAAATCAAATGGGCAGGAGTTGTCGAAGTTGAAGCTGAAGATGGGGTCGTGGCTGTGCTTTTTGAATTTCCTTGACCAATGTGAAAACTTCCACTACATTTTGATGGGTTCTTTTTGAAAACTTCTACTACCTTTGTCAAAAATTCTTAATTATTTTTGGTTGACATTTAGTAGCTTTATCTAGACAATTTGGATGGTATTTTTATATTGGCAGGTTCACTTGTGGTTGTATTAGTAGACATTTTGGCTTTTTGGTTGACATTTAGCAGCTTTATTTATTAGTAGACAATTTGGATGGTATTTTCATATTGACAACTTGTGTTATATTGGATGACATTTGGCAGCTTCAAAAAAAAAAATTAAAACAAATGTAGTTTTATAAAAACAGGCTTTATAAAGGGGAAATAAAAAAAAATTAAAACTGGGAACACCAGCGTTCATTAAATGAGCGCTGGTAATGACTAATTTACTAGCGCTCCCTAATGAGTGATGATAAATAATTAATACCAGCGTTCTTTATGGAGAGCTGGTATTATTTAATACCAACGCTACATAGGGAGCGTCGGCAATGACTTAATATCTACGCTCTTTAGTGAGCGCTGGTAATGACTTGCTACCAGTGCTCTTTATGGAGTGTTGGGAATGACTTAATGCCGCTCTTTAAGGAGTGCTGGTAAAGGTAACAATACCGGCGCTCTTTCAAAAGCGCTGGTAAAGGCCTACCAACGCTGAAATCACCAACGGTTTTCTATGAACGCTGGTAATTGAATTAGTTTTTTTAGGCTTTCACCAGCGTTTCTGAGCGCTGGTGAAAAACATAACTGTTGTAGTGAATATTTCCAGATAATCAATTCCATAGGTTTGAGTGAAGCCCTTTGCAACTAACCGAACTTTATATTTGATTGTTTCGTTTGCATGATACTTTATTGCGTAGACCCATTTGCAGCATACTCGTTTCTTATCCCTAGGTAATGGAACAATATCCCCAGTACCATTCTTCTTAAGGGCCTTCATTTCTTCAAGCATAGCTTTCTTCCATGGAGTTTGACTGAGAGCATTTGAAACACTAGAAGGAATAGATATAAAGGAGATACACGAAGTGAAAGCACGATATGTTGGAGATAAGGCATCATAGGATATAATTGAGATATGGGATGCTTTGTACAACTACAAATACCCTTACGATAGGCAATAGGGACATCAAGATCAACATAAATGCTATTGTGAAAAGAATCAAGAGTATCAATGTCAACTAAGGAATTACTTGGATCGATGGAGACTTCTTGGTCCTGGGGCGAGTCAATAATTTGTTTTGCCCTCCTAGTGTAGATAATTGGTTGCTTTCCCTGCTACAAATCATTAGTGTTGGAGGACTAGACATATGCACTTCAGTAAGAAGCTCCCCCTGAGTGGGAACAGGCAAAGGAAGGGGGCATTCCCTTTGAATGGACGACGGATTCTCTACCTGTATAGTAGTCTCCCCCTATAGAGAATCCCGAGCAGTGAAAAAAAAAAAAGGAACAGACTCAAAGAATGTAACATCCATGGAGACAAAGCGATGACAAATGGTAGGGTTATAACACCGATACCTTTTCTGAGTGGCGGAGTATCCAGGAAAGACACATCGAATTGCCTTAGGGGTCCATTTTGTCCTTGCGATGATGAATGTGAACATAACAAACACAACCAAACACTTTCGGAGGGACAGTAAACACGGCAGTGTCATGGTGTAAGATAGAGAAGGGGGATTGATAGCCAAGAACCTTCAAAGCATGCGATTGATAAGGTATATAGCTGTTAAGGTTGCATCAGCCCAATAACTTTTAGGCACTCCCATCCCAATTAGAAGAGAATGGGTCACCTCCGCAATATGATGATGTTTTCTTTCAGCTACACTGTTCTATTGTGGTGTATCGACATAAGAGGTTTGATGGACAATCCCGTTATTAGCAAAAAAGGAAGCAAGACCACCATACATAAACTCTCCTCCATTATCAGATCGAAGGATTTTGAGGGGACAACCAAATTGAGTACATACCATCCTATGAAAGGTTTTAAAAATGGAATGAACTTCATCTTTGGTTTTCATAAGATAAAGCCAAGTATATCGACTAAAGTCATCAATAAACACAACAAAGTAACGAAAACCAAGTAACGAAGTAGTAGATTCAAAACTCCATACATTAGAATGAACAAGCTGCAAATGAGCTGTATTTTTATTAATATTAGTAGGATAAGAAACTCGACATTGTTTGGCAAGAACGCATGTTTCACAATTTAACTCAAAAGATTCAACAGAAGCAAACTGGGTAGTCTATTATACCGTCGCATTAACAGATCTTTATTGACATTGCTATTCCTAACACTAGATTGATTTGTAACATAATAAGAAGTTGGCCTCACGTTCAGCAAATACAAGTTATTGTCCTCACGTCCACTTCTAATCGTCTTCCCTGTGTCTAAGTCTTGAAACACACAGTGAGATGGAAAAAAGGTTACACTACAATTCAAGCCTTTTGTAATGTAACTGACAGAAAGGATGTTATTGGTAAACTTGGGGACATGAAGAACAGAGGATAAGGTAAGATTAGGAGAGGCAGAAACAGTGCCCTTCCCTGCAATGGAGGTGAAGGTGCTATCGGCAACTCTAAACTTATCCTTACTAGAACATAAACTGTACGAAGAAAAGTCAGATGCCATACCAGTCATGTGATCAGTGGCTCCTGAATCAATGATCCAGGGTGGTCCACCAGATAATGTGGAAACCTGATGTGCGAATGAGAGGTACCTGTTTGAGCGAAGTTTGAGGTGGAAATGGAGGAATGTCGTGCTAGTAGATGTCGGAAAGCATCATGTTCAGTTTTAGGCAAAGAACTCGGTGGCCCTGAGGAGGCACAACCAGTAGAAGCAGTCTCACGCTCTGCAGTATATGCCGTAGGTAACCCCCTAAATGGACTAGGCCTTGGCCTAGCATTCGCATTAATAGGAGCTGGAGTAGGGCAATTGTGTAGATTCCAGCATGTTTCCCTAGTGTGGTGCGTTCGCCCACAGTGATCACACTTCAACTTGTTTTTGTCATCCTGTTTCCCTCCTTTTGGAGGATTGGGCTTATTCCATTGTTGTGTGGCAAGAGCAGACCTCTTAGACAATGGTACTTCTAGCTCAGGCTTAGTGTATATAGGTGTAGACGTAGCCTTCATTTTACTCTCCTCAGCCTGGATATACGAAAACACATCTTTAACAGAAGTAGAGGCTGGATACCTACCTAACACTTGTACCCTGGCATGCTCGTATCTCGGATGCAGACCACCCAAGAACTCATAGATTCGATTCCTTTTTACTATAGCGTGAAATGCTTTAACATTAGCTGCTTACATAGGTATGTAGTCTTGGTAGTGATCTAACTTTTCCCATTTACCATGTAGAAAGTGGTAATATGTAGCAAGAGTTTGATCTTCCTGCTTGAATCTTGAAATTTGTTGTTGGAGTTCATACAGTTTTGCAAAATTACTAACCGAGGAATATGTCTCTTCCACAACCGTCCGTAGCTCTTTAGCTGTTTTCATAAATAGAAACCATTTGCTGATCTGTGGCTACATGGACTGCAACAACCATGTCATAACTAGTGCATTATTTGCACCCACTCTTCGCATTCGGGATCGTTCTTGGAGGGATACGTGACAGTCCCTTCGATATGGTTGATCATCCTACGACCAGTGATATGTATACGAGCAGATTGAGCCCACTCCATATAGTTCATCTCATCCCCCCTAACAGTCATAATACGAAGGCCTGGATGGTGATCACTGTTACCTCCCAATACTAGAGTCAGATTAGGAAAAGAACCAGCTTCTTTTGAAGTCACCTCTGAGCCAGACATTTTATCAAACAATTTCTGGGTATACAATCCCCAGAAACAAAAATAGCAACAAAATACGTAGAGAACCACCTCTCTAACACACAAACTTCAACTAAAAATATTACTGTCTTCTGAGATGCATAAAAAACCGACCACACAGTCACCACATAAACCCTAGAAAACAACAAAGTAGATTATACTAAAATCGCGAACGACAAAAGAAAAAGCTGATGTTACAGAACCCCGTGAACACAACAAAAACACCGATCGAGACTGCAATGGATCCGCGGTACGTGTGGATGTGATTAACACTATTTCCTTGTAAACAAATCCCATTTTGAAATCTCTTCAAAACCCTTCACACCCACTAGGGTTTACACAAACTTGCCCTAGGATTTCAACTACAAACCTAGAGCTTTACAAACCATGCTCTGATACCATGTTGACTTTAAGATATAATCAAATCAAAAGTAAGTGATAAAGAAGAAGAAGAAGAAGAAAAGAAGAAAGCAGATGAGAGAAAAAGAGAAAGAGATGGGGAAAGAGAGAAAAAAATAAAAGAATACTTTCATCCTTCCACCACATTCTATTTATAATAACAAGTTTCAAAAATTACACATAAGTCCTAACATTATATAAGTAATAACAAATAAGTCCTTGATAACAAATGTTACAGTCCAATGCTTCGTAAACAATTTGTGTGTGGAGATGTAACTTTATTTGAGGATGTTCCTTATTATTCCCAGGATGGTAGTCATTTGGAGGACTTTATTCTTCAAGAGTCTGTTCTTCTAACTCCAATTTTTGATTCTAACATCCCACCAGCTCTTTGTGTTTATGCTTGTCGCCAGAAAAGAATCGTTAATCATGTTCCAACGACTGAAGTAGTAAACCCAGCCTTGCCACTTCCACTGGTCGTTTCAACGCCTGAAGATTATTTCATCTCTCCAGACTCTGATCTTGATCAACTAATTGTTGTTTGGAAAGGTAAACGGGCTTGTACCAATCACTCTATCTCTAATTTTGTATCGTATAATATATTGTCCTCCTCCTTTCAAGCTTTTTCTTTGTCATTATCCTTTATTGCTCTTCCTAAGTCCTACAGGGAGGCATTTTCCCATCCAGGGTGGAAGAATGCTATGGAAGAAGAAATAAACACTTTAAAATTGAATCATATTTGGGACCTTGTTCCTAAGCCTGCTGATACTCAGGTTGTTGGTTGTCGTTGGGTTTTTACTGTTAAACAAAAGCCTGATGGTACTGTTGACCGTCTCAAAGCTCGACTTGTTGCTGAAGGCTACACTTAGACTTATGGCCTTGATTATACTGAGATATTATCTCCTGTGGCCAAACTGAATTATGTTCGTGTGATCATCTCTCTTGCAGCTAATCTAGATTGGCCACTTCATCAACTTGATGTTAAAAATGCCTTTTTGCACGGTGACCTTATCGAGACAATCTATATGACTCAACCACCTGGGTTTGAGTCTAAGGGGGAGTGTGTGTGCCATCTCAAGAAGTCTATCTATGGCCTCAAACAGTCCCCTCGTGTATGGTTTGATAAGTTCAGTAAAGTAGTGGTAGCTCGTGGTATGACTAGAAGCCTGGCTGACCATTCTCTCTTTTTTAAGAAAATGAAACGTGGTATTGTGATTCTTGTGGTGTATATAGATGATATCGTTATCATCGGCAGTGACAAAGATGGGATACAAGTGCTAATCCTCACTTGAGTTCTAGCTTCCTTACTAAAGATTTGGGCAAACTTCAGTATCTTCTAGGAATTAAGGAGGCTCGGTCGAAGCAAGGCATTAGTCTTTCTCAATGGAAGTATACTCTTAATCTCTTACAGGAAACTTGATCTCTTGGTTCGAAACCTGTAGTTATACCCATGGAAACTAATGTAAAACTTAAAGTGGATGATGGTGATCCACTCAATGATCTAGAGATGTATCGGAGACTTGTAGGTAAACTTATTTACCTCACAATCATTCGTCCAGACATCTCCTATGCAGTTAGTGTTGTGAGCCAGTTCACGACCAGTCCTCGGGTACCTCACATGGAGGCAGTTGTACGCCTCTTGAAGTATCTCAAGCATTCTCTGGGATGTGGTCTGCTTTATCGATCTTCTAAACATTTTTAGATACAGATGTAGATTGGGCCAGTTCTTCTTCTGATCGACGGTCCACCACGGGTTACTGCACCTTCATAGCAGGAAATCTAGTAACTTGGAGGAACAAGAAACTGTCAGTTGTGACTCGTTCCAGTACTAAAGTAAAGTATTGTGCCATGGCACACACTGCCTGTGAAATTACTTGGTTGAAAACGCTTTTACAGAACTTGGGATTTCAGTCCAGTACCCAATTCCTCTCCATTGCGACAATCAGGCAGCTATTCATAATGCTAGCAATCTAGTCTACCATGAGAGGACTAAACACATTGAAGTAGATTGCCATTTTATTCGATCTAAAGTTGACTTGAATAAGATTGTTACACCTTTTGTTCCTTCTGGTAGGCAGCTGGCAGACATCTTCACTAAGGCGCTTCCCAAGAACTCTATTGATTCCATATGTAGCAAGCTGGGAGTTATTGACATTTACTCTCCAGCTTGAGGGGGAGTGTTGTACAGTAGTTGGCACGTTGTACAATATTGTATGAGTTGTCACACGTATACGGTTAGTATTGTATGAGTTGTCACCTATCCCTCATTACTATATATTGAATTACTATGTATAGGGTTTACTTATTCTCTACTCACCTGCTCTCGTAACTTCTCCTATATAAACACCATTGTATTATTGTATTACTCACTCAATAAGATATACACTTTCATATATTCTCTTTCTCTCTCTTTTTCAACAATATCCATATGAAGTTTTTACAAATTTATGGGAAGAAACAGGGGTAGAAACAGCTAAATGGATGATCACATAAATCAGGGAGCATGAGCCATCCTCAAAGGAATTGACCAAGGCTGTAAGGATGACGATTAGTAACAGATAAAGGTTGCAACAACCGATTCACGTCACTATACATTTTGTCTTCCATTTTTCTGCTTGCATTATATTAGGGTTTTTTTTCTTCAATTTTTTCTTTTTGTTTGCCAAGTTAAAGGAAGGAAGCATTGGGCTTCTCAATTCCTTCCTTTTAGTCACTGGAAAGTATTTTTCCAAGAAAAGACCTTGAAGGTATCCTAATTCATACCATCAATGCCATGAGCACTAGTCATGGTCTTCCATCATATCCTTGCATCCTTGGTAAACTTATATGTAGCTAATGTGATTTTCTACCAATTATTAGGCACCGCTATTGCCCCGAAATGCTTCTTAACATGTTCCAACCAATTGTCCACAACCAATGGGTCCGGACCTCTTTCAAATGACTCTTTCATAAGCTTATCAAACTGAATAATACACTGAAGGTTCCTTTTTATCTCTGTCTCCTGTGGTTAAGTAATTGGCTGTTGTACCACTTATGGAATAACGGTACGTGCCAAACTCTAAAAAACTAAGGTCATAACCCTCCTTAGCAAAGCCTTATCTACTAGTACTTGTGGATTAACATCCACTTCTACACCTTGTCCTTGTCCCAATGGAACCCTGTCCTGTGGGGACTGCCCTTCATCTACTCTCTCTTCAACTCTACTCGGATCCATTTCTCTATGCCGTCCTCAAGCACAGTACTATAAAAATAAGAAATAGTCGATTAGAATGACTTCATGTTAAGCAGCTCAATCCACGAGCTAAGAGACTCACACAACTAGTCCGATAGGGACAAAAACTCGTGCTGGCTCAAACGAGATCGAAAACCCCACACTTTTATAGGTTGCAACCTTCCACATACAGAAACACTATATCATCATACTTAACATTATTTCCTCAGCAACTTTAACATGCCTATCGTAAACAAAACAGCTCGCCATCAACAAATGACCTCAACACATACCTTGACACTTAAGCATGTCCCAAAAAAAAAATGTCGTACTCGTTACAAACAAGACAACCTACCGTTGCGCAAACGACCATGACATATGTCTAGACAAATAAACACGTATCAAAACAGTAGCATACACATCATGCACAAATAATTACATTTCTAATTATAACATGCTTATATAAACAACTTTAACAAGTAAACACTTAGCCAATCCAAAGCATGCTTTCAAAAGCCTAACTACTTTACTAACACAACACTACCTTGTATAGAAATTAACTACAACCACGCATGCTCTTGAACATTAATCACCTTGCTAAACATGTAGCTATCATGCACGTAAACCGAACACAATTAAGCCACGCATGCTCTTGAACATTAATCACCTTACTAAACATGTAGCTATCATGCACGTAAACCGAACACAATTAAGCATACTTAAAGCCAATAATCAATTCCTTAATATTACAACCATTCTCGTACAATATAAACCAATTTAGCATGCTTTCAATTTAATAAACATTTAGCACTTATGCAAGTAATGCAATCAATACAAGATCTGACTCCCATCTAGGTCAATCCTACTCGTCATCCTTAGTTTTTCGAACCTAAATCTTTGATACCAAACTTGTAACGACCTGAACCCAGGGGTCCGAATCGCTAACCGGATCCTTACCCGAACCCGAAATCACCCTAGGGTAAAATGGTTAAATCAAGGTATAAAAACAAATGAAATGACTCTAAATGAGTCATACACGGTCAAGGTAAGTCGTAATGGTCATTTGGACCTAAGCCACATGGTCTAGACAAAAGAATGGTGTTTTCACCCAATTACCCCCTTTGGTTTCAGAGGTTCCCGGAGCTGTCCTTACTCAAATGGCCATAACTCTTTCTACAACAGGAATCTATGGCTGTAATTGGTACCATTAGAAAGCTAATTCAAAATTCTTGAAATTTGACTTCCAATTTGGAGTTAACATGAGGGAGATATGTTTGTTTGAAGTCGGGGGTTCAAAGCTTTCCTTACTTTGTATCAGCAGACCCAATTGGTTATATCGGTTGATCGAAATAGCTTACCAGATGTCCGAATGTGGCTCTAAAGTTTCCCAAGCTATTGGTTTTGGTCCCGAAAGATTCTGGGCGACTGAAATGACTTACCAGTCGACCAAAATGGCCTAAAAATGCATGTTTTACCCTATTTAAGTGTTCTATACACATGACATGACCTTTGGTCTCATATACAACCTTGGATATAATTAAAAACCTGTCCCAAACAACTATAAACATGTATACATTGATAAAACAAAGTCCATACATCATAGCAGAGTCGAATTATAGCATTATACATCGATATAAACATCTTTTACACTAATATGAAAGCATGAAGGCAACAAGACATAAACTCCTAACTATGTTTATACAAATGTAGGCGTATTGTCCCCATCTTCGTGTCAATTCCTGAAATGTTTAAAGAAAGGGGTGAGCACCACCGCTCAGTAGACCTAAGGCATGGCTCTTAAAGCCGAGTGAGTAAACACATAAAGAAAGGGAGGTCAAGATAAGAGGTCATGCTTTTGTAGAAAAAATAATAAAGCTCATCAATACATGGCATTAGTAACAACAATTTGCGACATCATAACCACATAAACACACAAATAAGTCCATCAAGTACCATCAATGCAACCAATGCTTATGCAATGGCTCATCCCAAACCAACCCCATGACCTCTTCCTAGGCACACTTGCCCCATCTCTTTCAACCCAACCCATCTACTCACAATCACACCATATCCCACAAACTCCAAATGGCACGAGCCAACTGCTCATCCATTATTTGGTCCACCGGCTAGCTATCCCTAGCATAAGGCTACCGCTTATCGCCATTTGGCTACTGAAAATTCAAAAACAAGGCAACTACTTGTCTTCCGTCCATCACAAACCTTCTCAACATACATCTCATCCTTCTCACATCACCCTTTCCTTCACTACTTTCTCTACCCAGTACATGAGCTAAAATGCTTTTGTGAATGCACCTAGCTATTCTCATGAAATGAACATGCCATTATACATCATCAAAACCATAACACATTAGCATGCCTATACAACACAAGGTTCACTACTTTAATTCACAAAATCAATTATCAAGCACCAAGCATGCTTAAAATAAATAAATATCCATTCTAGACGTGAATACATAGACTATACCAATATTATCACTTTTGTCATACAATTTTCAATTCAAGCATACAATTCCTTATAATGCAATGACCTACAAATTCAAGGTGCAATTAAATACTTCATTAAATTTCATGATATATAGTATTTTGATTAAATGGACAATGACTTGAAAGTGAAATCAATTGCACTTTGCATTTACCTTCATGTTTGTAGCCAAATGTAGTACATTTAGGCCTAAGATATTGAGGTCGATGGAGGACTAGAAGAAAAGATTTCTTGTTCGATTTTGGTAGGTAATAACAATTAAACTCCCTACAAGCATTAAAAACTCTACACCACGGTCCTAAAGACTGGCCATATCTAGCTTCCAGAGTTTTAGCACATTGACTTTGGGAAGTGAAAGAAGTTTTAAGCTTGAGGGAGCTCGAATCTCATAAAAACTGATTGTGATCAAAAGTTTGTCTAGTCTGTATCAAATTTCAAAATTGATCATAGAAAAAAACTATAATAGTTCCTCAAATTGGCGGAGGAAGTGATGAGAAAACATTTGATTGAGGAAGTACTTATTTTAGTTCTTTGTTCCCTATTTTCTATGTTAAAAAGTTTTTAATAACCGTGTTACATAAAAACATTAATATAACACTAATTTAAAATGTGAAGAACCCTCCCCCCTCTTGCATACGATCTAATCTAATATTTTGGTATATTATCTAAAACAAACAAGGCAAGTCTTGACGCATTAGAATGTTGCTGCGCCATTATGACCTGAAAGTTACGGAGGAAACAACCCTTTCCACATGGAGAGACCCTGTAACGGCAGAAGGCTTGTGTACTGTTGGTGGCCACTTTTGCATACAATTAATTTTCTTTTTTCCTTTTTACTATATTTTATGTATCATCTAAAAACAAGCCCAAGAAGATACTTATGGCAGAAAATTATCGAGATTGACATAAACCCCCCATTGGTTCATAAGCTTTTGGTCCTAAAATATCAATTCTCATGCCTTTTCATCCCAAACATCATTGTGTCAACTCAGATGACAACAATGCTATAGTCAAGTATAGGCTTGGCTTGAACTTGATTGATCCTTCAATGGCATCAAATGATACAAAATTCCAGATGCTACAACCCATCATCATTATGGGTTTCTCAGTTGTAGAGAACTCCAGATGAGCATTCCCAATCAGACTAATCTTTTATTTTGTCTTCTTCAAGTGCCATATCATTTTTTTCATCCATAAGGGCCAACTCATTTACTTCCCAATGTGGATGGCTCTCAAGTGGCATATCTCTATTTTCATTTACAAGAATTTCCATTTGAGTTGGCTCGGCTGAAACACCCTCATTTGCGACACCATAAACATTTTCTTGAGATTCACCCGTTGATGGAACTTCTTGTCCTGAAAGAGCTGAAAACTGATCAAACTGATGATGGGACACCAATCGTACTTGACAATAAGAATAAAATGCATCAAAACTTTAATGTGCCACCAATTAACTAAACACTGACACGTAGTGATAGAACCCACTAAATAGATGCATTCTTATTTATGTGACAAGATATAATTGATTAATAATTCGATAACAGAACTACATGGTACTCCCCATGCAAAGGAAGATACCTCATAATTCGGTAATTTATGTAATCAAAGCTAACTCAGAATGAGAGAAAGCAAGGCATGGACAGTGAAAAAGCCTTGAACCTCCAAAAAGGGTTAAGCCATGAGATTTGCTAATTTGAAAGGGTATAGCTATATACAAGTCCACTATGATTTAGTTAGGTAACACAAACAGCCAAGTCCTTTATTGTAGTGGCCCAAATTCTCAGAACCCGGTGCGTCAGTGAATAACCCGAAAATTGACCTGATGTCGGATCCTAAGTGCGGAAGCAAGAAAAGGAGAGAGGTCTCTAGAGATGAATACCATCTCTAAGACATCAAAGTAACTTTTCATGAAGCCACGAAATTCAAATGGATCGAATGCGAAAACTAGTGTTAAAAATAGACTAAGTATAATCCCAAGGGTAAAATAGTCTTTTCATATAAAAATGGGTGCTACCGTGCACACCATTGGAAAGACAACGAAAAACTAATAAGTTTAGACTCAAGAATCTCTTGATTCGGAGTCCAGATGACAAAGATATGAAGATAGAACAAAGTGGTGCCTTCTGATTAAAAGATACCACGACCTTATCTCACTAAAACTGTCATCACTCTCACTACGGTTTGATTTTCTATGTGTTGTTGGTACCATTGGAAAGCTGAATTCAAGATCTTGAAGTTAAACTCAAGAATGACCTAATTTGGATCTAAAATGAGCAAGTTATTACCATTTGAAGACAGGTCATCCAGAAAGAGTCGACTCAGTTGACAACTGAGTCAGCTCCCTTAGGCTGAGAGCAAGAAAAATTAAGAGAATGAGGCGTGAATGAGCCCAGTCGACTCCTTTAAGAACCGAGTTGGCTTCTTTGGGCTGAGAGCACAAAAAATAAAGAAAATGATGCCCGAATAAACTAAGTCGACTCCCTTGAGAACCGAGTTGGCTCGGTTGAAGAAACAGTCAGCTAAATTGGCAATTGAGCCGACTCGATCCTGGGAACAAGGCAAAAAAAATGCAACAGAAGTTGCTATCTGATCTAAGTCCATTTTTGACCCTATACAAGCATTCTAAGTGATCAAGAATGGTTCCATTAGCACCCAAAAATGAAATACAAGTCCCCAAAACATAGATAAACATTTGGAAGTGTGTAGAACATGCATAAGTGTGTAATTTAATCAATAAAGGGAAATAAGCAAAAGATGGCCCTAAGGCCTCATTACATGTGATCCAAGGTTATACAAAAGATGAAACTAAGGTGGAATTGACATTGGGACTCAACTAAGAAGCTTACAAGTCCCAATTCCATTTTCTCCTTAAAAAAGGATCAAAATAAAACATATTACACATTTCAAAGGAAGCCAAACAAGCCTCTAAATACCATACATTCATGGTTTACAAAAAAAGATCAAAATAGGCATGCTAAACAAGTGCATGCATACGAAATTACACAGAAGGCATTTCAATGCGACCAAGCCAAATCTAGGGATGTTGTGCATCCCAAAACAATTAAGGTGAGTAAACAAGTTACTCGTAGGAAATGGACATGCGTATAACCTAAAGTTTTACAAGTTTTGCAAGTTAATATAAATTGATCTTTGTGGTTCATCTACATAAACCACACGGTTAACGTAATTAGACCACAATGGGATATCTAATACAACACAACAGGTTATAATTTCTCAATATGATCAACTAGGAAACGAATATGCGAAATCAACTAAAGTGGTTCATGCCACCTAACGTTTATGTTCCAAATGAGTCTATAGGATCATTCCTAAGCTACATTAGAACAATTCAACACAAATTACAATATTTATGCAAATAAGAAACATTGCAACATCCAACAAAACGCAATGAGATATAAATTCTCGAGACTATCAACTTGAAATTTAAAATGCAAAATTAACAAGGGTAGATAATCGAACATCAATCGGATTAGACAGACACGGGGTTACTTTAGGGTTACTAGCCCACGGGTAACTTCCCTATGTGCGCACTAGACTGTAGGGGGAACTCGTATCTGCCGTACTAGAGCCAAGCCCTAGTCGTAGTTAATAAATGACATTCTAAGTTTCCAAAATCAACAAATAATGTAACAAAGGTATATATTGTCGCGTCTATACAAGGCAATAAGTTATCTATCATGCACAACCAAATTTTGGAAACACACAATACATGCTCTAAGTCCTCAAACTATAATGGCATGTAATATGTCAAATTCATAAAATGTATCAACATAAACTACATCTATGGCATCAATACATAAAGTCCGCTTATGTAATCATAAAACAAGTTCTAATTTCATGATTTAATTATTAAAACAACTTCAAATATTTAATTAAATCATCACAACAACAAAATAGAAATTCACTAATCAAATTAATGAAAAATACAAGATTTCAAAACTTATCCAAATGAAGTAAGCTTAATATATGTTGAAGATCAAGTTAAGGCCTAATTTAACATCATGTCTTAGCCTAATTAAATCAATTGAACATTTACATAGAAATTAATTAAATAAAATAATAAATTTCTCTAAATTTCAAACTTACTCTAAATGACTTTAATTAATTATAAGTCAAAGATCATATCATGGTCATTACATATATCAAGTCAAAAACATAATCAAATAAGTAGGACTATTAAATAGAATTTAATTAAAATAAAATAATTAAGTCTCTAGATTTTTAAAACAACTCCAAATGATTCCAAATGATTATATTTTAAAGATCATATCATGGTCATTACATATATTAAGTCAAAACTTAATTTAAATCAAAGGAACATATAAATAAAAATTAATTAATTAAATTAATTAATTAATTTCTCTAGGTTTCAAAACAACTTTCAATGACTTCAAATTAACACAAGTTATAGATCATGTCATTGCCTTTCCAAATATCATGTCTTAGCTTAATTTCATGTTAGGTACTACTACCAATAAACTTTTAAATTAAGTTAAAGACATGCATACAAATTATACTAAGCTATAAAAGCATTTAAAACACTAAGATTATAAACATGTATCACCCCCTACCTCAATTTGAGATGAAAACCTCAAATGACACCAAAATGAAACCTCTCCGAATCTGACGAAAAGGGTTACGACGAGGACAACGAGGGGAACAACAAACCCTCTTGGGCAATAGCCAAATCCAAACCCGAACTCAAACCCAAACCTCAAAAATGGTCAAAACCGGATTATAAAAGAATGGAAATGAAGGCCTCATCAAGACCGACGATAAAGCCTTCATCGGCGAGGGAAGAATCAAATGGGAAAACAACTAAAATGAAGGGAGAAGGAAGAGGGAGGAAGAAAAAAGAGAGGTGGCCATGGGAGAGAGAGAAATCTGATGATTTCTCTCTCCTACCACCTATTTATACTATTTCTAAAACGTGCAAAAAACAGGCCCCGCGCGGCCCCGAAAAGTGAAAATTGAACAAATGCGCTCAAACGGGAAGAGTTCATGAACAAAAAAGAACCAACATGAGAAAAAATGAACAACGAAAGAAACGGCATCGAAAATCGAGTCCCGAGCAGAAAGATATGCCCGAGCAAGTTTGGCGGTAACCGGGGTCAAAAACCCTAAAACTGAAAAAAATGACCAGAAGGCAATTTTAAGAGTGCATGGCTCGACAAAATGTGAAAATGAATCCCATACAAGGATCCAAGCCCAAAACGGGACATTTGGCGTTAGCTTTCGTTAATTGCACAAAGGCCCTTTCACAAAAGAATAACTGCACAAATAACCTAAAATGAAAATATCTTCCAAAAAATGCTTTCTTAAAAACCCCCAAAATAAAATATCTTCAACAGATATTTACGAAAAACACCCCAAGAAAATAAAATATTTTTGAATAAATTCTGCATTCATACCCCTACGGACACAGTGAACAACCAGTATGCTTTTCCACAAAAGTAAAGACATGCATTTCATGGAAACCAAATGGAATGAAGATACGTGAAGTCAAAAATCAAATCCGAACACAAACCGTGAGGTTAATCGAAAAGAAATGATTAACGGGAAAAAGACGAAAAGGAAAAACGTCAGAAAATGTGAGGAGATAACACGGTCCTCAAAAAAAAAATAATAAATAAATAAATAAAATAAATAAATCTCGAAAAGGAAGAGTGTTGAGGACTATTCCCGAGCACTCAAGACAACCCGAAGGGACAAAACTTGAACTTAAAAATGAAAACATCAACGAAAAAAAAACATATATTCATAAAAACAGGGAAAATGAAAGGAAGGAAAATGACAGGGTCATTATAACCTACCCTCTTTAAAGAGATTTCGTCCCCAAAATTAGAAACATCCCGAGAAGAAATAAACTGGGACCGAACATAAGGTTACGCTAAAGAATATATTCTAAAGTGCTAAAGGACAACTCTAAAAGCCTCAAGATCAAATGAAGGAACGTGAAACCACGAATCGAGAGACAACTCCTCGAATGAATTGACATATTAACCCAATGTTTATCACCCAAAGGAATCCCAAGACAACAACACATCAAATCAAGATAATGGCTAAGAATGACATGACAGTACGAATAATGACCAGAACCTGCCCACAATGTACTCAAATGTGTGGTAGCAATGACTGCGTCTAGTGCCTGCCCATACTTACTCGTCAATAAGATAACATCGATGGCAACTAGTACTCGCCCACAACACACAACTTTGTACGGTAGCATGACAGTATAAGGCATTAGTTTATAACATGGCCCCATAAGGTCCACCCGTGAAACCTCTCGATACCAATGGTATCAATGTCACAGCAGACATTGCCAAAAGAATAGTGGAAACCAGACATTTATAAGAGTTGGGATACGGTCCAAAGTTATCCTGCAGAACTATTTGGCCAATCTCAAAACTCTGACAACAATGTCATAGGCACCACCACGCTTAAGGCCACAAATCCCCCATACAAACAAAACCAACAACTTCAGTTTTGAATCCAAAGCCTGACAAGTTTGTGCCCTCAAGCCAATTGATTAAACCCCACAAAATCAAAAGACACCGTCCCGAAGTAGACTTATCCTAAGGTCACACACAGGAAACAAAACGCAAATCTACCACGTATCTCACACATCATAATCCCGACAACCAAGGTCACAAAACCCCAACATAAGTACAGGAAAGATAAGATAGTACAAACTAGATACTTACATAGTACATACTCGCAAAATTAAATCAAATAATACCTTAGTACTAAGCACACAGTACACATAAGGTAAATAAAATAAGCTTCCTATCACATAGGGGTCAAATAAACGACGACACGTTATACACCACTAATGGCATTAGCATATTAATAGGACATAGTACATGAAAACGTATCATCTATATTATCATACGAACTACCACATAGTCACATATCCTTCACGTGTTTCTAAGGCAAGCTTAAAATGACATGGCACATAAACATGTAAAAGTGATTATACAAATGGGTAATTTCACAAAATCAAAAGAAAAGAATGGAATACTTCTCAAAAGGACAACCTTACAGAAAACGTACCACAAAACTCGAATGAGTACAATTCCTTACTACGAGGAAAGGGATCATCTCCCAAACGGCCACTAAGGTCTCCGAAACATATGGCCAATAAGTCCCTCCCAAGACTAACTCATACCTAAGATAGAATCCCAACGCCACACGTGTAATACCCCTAATTTTAAAAGGATAGTTTCGGTAGTTTAATTAATGTGTTTATTGCATTTTTATTTAATTATTTGAGTTATTTGGATTTTTTTTTTTGCTTAATTAATTTATTAGTTTAATTGATTTTGTTGTTTACTTGAATTATATGTTTATGTGGAATGTCATAAATTGTTTTATTTGTTCTATTTATTTAACTGATTTATTTGTCCTATTTATTTAACTGAATTATTTATTTTAATTGGATTTTTGTGCTTAGGTGGACTTACATTGAATGGTTAAATTAAATGTTTTAAAACGGAGTTAGGCTTGGATATGGGATTTTATGGGTACAGTTATTATCCATGGATGGATATACATGTATATATATATATATGTGTGTATAGGATTAAGTTAACTATTAGGATTTATTAATAATTACTTTTATACTGGTTTAATAATAATGATATTAGGGTTTTACATTTTTATGTAGTAGCCGACTTAGCTATATAATTAATTGTATTTTTCTTTCTTTTTCTCTCAAGAAAATTCATATTAGGGTTATGTTTGTTAAGCCTATAAGTATAATTGTATAAGTCTTCCAAGGGTTAAGAAAACCCTATTCAGTTTCACGAACAGAGAGAGGGTTTTGAGAGATAACCAGAGAAATGAAAGTTAGGGTTTGGTTAGGGATAAAGGCTGAACCAAGGCAGGATAATGGACGCTTGCTCGTGGGTTGAACCAGGAGCAACAGAGGTCTGTGAAAATAACTAAGGTCGTCGAAATCATCAGTGACGAAGGTTTAAGGTTTCAAAACTAAAACCGAAGGCAAGTTTCATTCTATCTTCTTCCTGTAAATCTGTGTTCTGTGCATGCCTAGGTAGACTCCAGGGGTTTAATTAATGCTAAAAAAAATCTTTTATGCATGTTTAAACTATATTTAATCTCGTTGAATTAAACTGGTTTGCAAATTCTTAAAGTTCTGCTAATTGGTTCTTGCTGTCTTTGCATTTAAGTTTGGTTTAATTGATATCGTTGATGCATGTTGATGCCTTATAAGTGTTTTGGGACATTTATTAAACACTGAAAAAAGTATTAAAAGAATTACAGAGGGCCTGGGAATCGCCGGAGGCGAGGAAGACGAAGCAGAACTGAGAAACGGCTTCAGGGAGTGAGAGAGCAAGCTCCCAAAAGGAGGGAGCCAGCTCTCTCATTGATGGAGCTGGCTCCAAGGAGTGTGGAGCCTGCTCCTAACTCCTTAGAGTAGGCTCCCAAGTTAATGGAGCAGGCTATCAATTTATGAGAGCCTGCTCTCGCCTGAAACGCATAGTTTTGGTCTTTTTAGGGGCTGTTTGGGCTGTCTGGAGTATTCATAATCCGCTTAAATTGCACTACAGGATGTAATTGAACTGTGAGGGACATATGAAAATATTAGGAAGCATTATTACAATAATGTATTAAGAAATGGAACAACATAAAGTGGAAGAAAAGCCTACAAGTGGAACATTGTTTGTCAACTTATTTGCTTACTAAAACTTTGCAAATCTTTGTATGTGATTTAATAATATTTAATCACATTCTAACAGTGTTATAAGTATAAGGGGTTATCTAGAAATAGCTGTGCTTGGATTGGGTTGAATTGATGTTTTTAATGTATCATAAACTATATCAATTCATGGACTGTTTGGAGGATTTAATTGCTTACCATAATTCTAGCAATTTGTCTGTGTATAATTAAACAGTATTAATCATGTTTAAGCATTGGAATAAGCATAATTGACCAACTGAAACTGTAGTATGCTTATATGGAGTAAATTGATGTTTTAATTGTTTAGATTTCATCAATTGTTGGATTTATGGATTGTTATGATATTTACGTGTAAGAATTTCACTATAATGTGTTCAGTAACGATTCTAATTTTCATTATATTGTTCTGGATTATAATTGATGAACTGCTTGTACTATTTTGTTAATTGTTGGATTGGTTGTGTGTGTGTGCACCGGTATGGGAAAATGGCATACTAGGGACGAATTAGTTCAAAAACACTAAGTCCTACCTATTCTGGAATAAGTTGGATTAACTATAAAAGTTAAGTCCTACTTATATGTATGTATATGCACCTATATGGTACGGTGGCATGTTAGGGATGGCTTAGTTCAAAGCACTAAGACCAACCTATTCTAGGGATGGATTAGTTCAAAACACTAAGTCCTACCTATTCCGAAATAAGTTGGATTAACTATAAAAGTTAAGTCTTACTTATAATTATGTCAGGTCAATAAACATTTGAATGACATATCTTGAACGAATGTTATATATATATCATTATGGTACCGTGATATGAGCTTGAGTCTCAGGATCATGGTTAGGGTGTGTATATTGCCAAGGATGAGTAGCTAGATATTGCTGATGTTCCCTGGTAGGTTTCGGGCACATGCACACCGTAATGTATGATTTATATGTTACCTTCTATTCAGGCTGAACTACACTATAGACTAGTGAGCGTCCTATAGTGTGTATCTATATCTATACGGACTATTTTAGTTATTGCCGAGCTATCTAGGATGTATCTGCATATTGGGTTTATGCATGGATTATAGAAGGATGGAACTTGCATGTGGGCCTGACCCACTCTTATTTTTCTGGTGTTCGTCAGTACCAGGCTTAGAGCTTGATCATATTGAAGCAGATACAGTCACTCACTCTTCCGACTACATAGGATTTCCTTTCATATTTTGGTGTTGGATGTTGGTTCTGTTATTTATTTTCATTTGGGATTATTAGTGGTCTACTGGATGGATTCCCAAGTTGTACGGATTGGAAAATTAAATTATATAAATCTATATTTAATGGAGGATTTTCGTATTTAAAATTCTTTTTAGCTTATTATTTTATTTTTAATTTTTTTGTATTCCTACTTGTTTACATATTAATTTTCTGGTATCCCTCGGATCTATACTCGGACTTGATCACCCGTGGCTCTAGAATCGAGGGGTATCACAACACGAAACAAGACAATGATTTAATGGATAGTCCCAATGCTAACCGTTACGAGACATCAACAAGAAGGATACCCCTTTATATGCTAGTAAGTCCGATGGGAACTAGACAAGATTTTACTGGAACCCCAACATAACGCCCCAAGCCTCCAAAGACAATGGGGAGTAATTAACTACACCAACACAATTAATTATACGAAATTGCTCACATCCCAACCGTAGCTCATAAGTGATATCCAAGGCAGCATAAGAAGGGTCCTAGGTCAATACACCTATCAAATCCTAAAACCATCACTATAAGAAAACAAGACATGAGAACCTCGCCGCTGAGGCTCACAAAGCAACCTCCCAACTCCTTAGGGAAGGACTCGAGTCAACCTTGACTCATCGTCCTATGACGCTGGAAACAAAGACCCCAATAACGTCATCACATCTAGGTCACCACAAAACCCTAAGAGATGATGAGACAACCCTAGTTTTTTAAGCCAGTGCGTCTTGTGATGACCTAAAATTTGACCCGATAACAAATCCCGAATGCAGAAGAAAAAACAGAAACCAAGTCTCTAGAGATGTACGTCATCCCTAAGACACGACCTCCTATGAGTCATGGAAACCAAAAGGAAAACAAATGCGAAAGCGATGTTTTTTTTAAAAAAATGAACAAGTTTAGCCCTAGGGGCAAAATGGTATTTTCAAAATAGAAATGGTTGCCACCGTGCACACCATTGGAAAGACAACAAAAAATTAAGAAAGTTGGACTCAAAAATCACCTGATTCGGAATCCAGACGAAGAAGTTTTGACCAAAACAAAAACAAGGCATCAGGGCTGTCAAGACGGGGCACCAAGGGTGCCTACGGCTAGGGGTGGCAATTCGGGTTCGCGTGTCATAATCATGTCGTGTCGAACTAGGGGTATAACACTAAGTAGGTCAACCCGAACACGACACGATTAATAATCGTGTCACATATCCTAAACCCTAACACGACATGTTTATTAAACGGGTAACAAGACACGACACGTGTAACCCGTTTGATAAACGTGTCATGTCAGACACACCAAACACGACTTGTTTAATGACCTATTTAAAATGTTTACCCGTTTAACATGTTTAACATGTTTAAACGTTTAACCCGTTTAACACGCTTACCCACTTACATAATAAAAATAAATCAATTAACATTATGGATACGTTGTTAAAATCTGATTCAAGCTTCTTAACAATATAAATGGAGCAACAAATAGAGCCCACAAATAAACAGAAGAATAAATCTACTAAAATCATCATAAACATCATTGTCATCACTGGTTTTAATAGAAGATCTTTCTTTGGAATCTTGATCTTGAGCACACCATTCTTCAACACCGCCGTGATATCCTCCACCTTGTAGTAGCCCCGAGGGATTTGGATGTTGCCGGAATACTTCCTTGGATAATACTTTCTCGGATAAAACTTCTTCTCATGCTTTTTGTCCACCTCTTCCTCTCCGTTCACGTGCAGAGAGTTGTCGTCAACCCACGCATATTTCAACTAATCCAAGGGTAAAAAATAAATCAACCAAAATAAATCCAATAATTAGAGCCATCATCACATCCAATCTAGATCTAAACACAGGCACATACAAAACCTAATTATAGGACCTCTGAATCAATTAATCCATTTCAGATACATACAAAACCTAATTGTAAGAAACTTTGAATCAATTAATCCATTTCAGATCGAATAATCATTTTAGTACATCCAACAAGAACATCTAACCAGCTGAAGGATGTAGATCTGTACCATATTAGAAAAACAGAAAAACCTAAATACAAAAATTTAGAAAGAGAGAGAGAAAGGGGGATGTGGTGTACCAGACTGACCTTGGTTTGGAGAGTGGTGTTCACTTCGTCAAAGACACGTCGGAGGTTAGCGAACTCCTTGCGAGCCTCAGCTAAAAGAAAAGACCGAGAGAGAGAGAGAGAGAGGAAAGAGAAGAGACAAAGAGAGAGATTGAAGAGTGAAGTCGGTGAACTGTGAAGAGAGGGTCCGTGTAAGAGACTAAGAGTATGGCTGTATGAGATATATTTTCATTATTTTGTGTTAAAGGCTTAAATCTTAATAGGGTTTCTTATGAACCATGAAATGACCAAAATGTCCCCTAATAATAAGGTCAAAACAGGTTATACGGGTTGACGGGTGACACATTTAATTAAACGGGTAAAAACAAGTTAAACGGGTTGAGCCACAAAACTCGAACACGACACGTTTAACTAAACGGGTTATTCGTGTCAACCTGTTTATGACACGAACCCGTTATGGTAAACCCATTACTCATTTAACTCGTGTCGTGTACGTATCGTGTTGGTGGGTCGTGTCGAACTTTGCCACCCCTATCTACAGCATACGCTGTGCATGTGCGCTGCAACCCCCTGACATGCTATGTAGACCTGCACCTATTTTCCAACTTAGAATGTTGTTTTAAGGACTTAAATGACCTTTTTTAGAAAAAAAAAGTTTATGAAGTAACTCCCCCCAAAATCATATTTTCAACATGACCATGTCAAGAGAAATTTTTTATTTTCAAGTGAAATACCCAAAATGCCCCTTAGATCAGAATTTTTCCTGAAAAAGTGTGCACACCATAAAATCATATTTGATATGGGGTTTTCGAGATTGAGACGACATTTTTTTTGAAAAATGTTGTGAAGAAACCCCCCTTAAAATCATGTTTTTTATGTGACTATGTCAAGGCCGGAATTTATTCTCCAAAGAAAAAATCCCAAATTGCCCCTAAAACTGATTTTGCATAAAAAGTGCAAAATGAGTCCATAGGAGGCTCATTTCACCAAGGAAAGGGTCTTGCTCAAAAATGACTATGCACGCAGACGTAATAAGTGTTTTGAAGTACGCGGGAATGATCCAAGGCCCCCAAATATGCTCAATCCAAAATATGACCTATCAAACCTCAAATTTGTATAAAATGGCAAAATAAGCAAAATATGAAGCCAAATGGATACAAATGAAAGCAAAAGACGTTTTGGCCCTTGGCCACACGTCACACATATTAAAAGAGTCATAACGAGTGTGCTTATGCACACTTTACATATCCCGAATTGAAAATGATATGTTAAAACCTTGAATTTTCATAATATTGCCTTTAAAGGTAAAATACGAAACCAATGTGCAAAGATGAATAGATAATGGTGTTTAGCCCTTAGCAACATCTCATACATATTAAATATGTCCAAAATAGTGTAATTAAGTACACTTTACAAGTTTTAAAGTAAACGATATATTAAACCTAGCTAAGTAATACAACTTTATAAGTAAAACTTAAACATACTAACACTTGCATGTGAGCAAAAATATATTAAAAGTACTCCAAATTAACAAGATAACCTAGGGACGTTGTACATCCCAAAATCATGTCTTCTTACCTGAAACAAATCGTATTCAGCGGGAGTGAGTAACTTATATTACTCGTAGGAAATGAACATGCGTTAACCTAAAGTTTTACAAGTTTCGCAAGTTGATATAAATCAATCCATGTGGTTCATGTCACCTAACGTCTATATCTAAGGTGAGACTATAGGAGCATTCTAGGTTACCTTAAAGCATTTTTAGCATAAATCACAATATTCGTGCAATTTAACAAAATTGGAGCATACGACATAACACAACAAGATATAGATTCTCAAAGTTATCAACTTGAAATCTAAAATGCGAAAACAACTAAATGATACAATTTAACATAATTGGAGCATCCAATACAATGCGACAAGATATAGATTATCAAAGTTATCAACTTGAAATCTAAAATGCGAAAATAACTAAATGATACAATTTAACATAATTGGAACATCCAATACAGCACGACAAGATATAGATTATCAAAGTTATCAACTTGAAATCTAAAATGCGAAATTAACGAAGTGGATACTCGGACATCACGTTGGATCAGACCGACATGTGGTTACTAGCCCACGGCTAACCTCCCTATGTACGCATTAGATTGCAGGGGGAACTCGTATCCCCCGTACTAGACCATGCCGTAGTCGTAGTCATAACAACGACGTCCCAAGTTTTCAAAATCAACAAATTGTGCAATAACGTATATATCAACACGTATATACAAGGCAATAAGCTATCTACCATGCACAATCCAATTTCGGAAACACACACAATACATGCTTTAAGTCCTTAAGTACAATGGCATACAAGATGTTGAATCTTCAATGTGCGATTCGTTACACTTGCAATAACATCACATGTCGAATCTTCAATGTACGACTCATTACACCACAACAATATTATCAATATTGAAAACGTATTCGCATGAATATACAACAAGTCCAAAGTTATGATTTAAGCACGTAAACAATATCAAATACACGATTAAATCATTAATACAACAAAATGGAAATTAATGACATAAAATAATTAATTTCCCTTGATTTCAAATCTCATCCAAATAATCCCTAATTGATATATGTCAAAATTCATATCATGGTCATTACATATTGATGAGTATAGGTGGACCGGTTAATAAGTCAGAACCATTTCATGTTACGCCATTGTCAGGATATGGCTTATAGTTTTATTGTACCATTGTCAGGATATGATTACAATATTTTATTTGTGGTCATGCTATTGTTAGAATATGATTACGGAAGTTCATACGTATTTGTGTCATTGTTACGAGTTTGAGGTTTTAGGATCAATGATTAGGACTGAGGTGTATATTGTAATACTCCTAATTTTATGAAATTTATTTCATTATTCTAATTGCATTTTTCTTTATTTATATATGTGTTTAATTGATTAATTATTTTATTAAATTATTTTATTTGAATTAATTAAATTAATTGATGGTGGATAATTTATGTGCATTTTTATCTGATTCCTTGTGATGTGCTTATGTGATTGAATTATTTTTAAATGATTAATTATGTTAATTAAATAATTTGTTTATTTTTATTTTTATTTTTAAGGATTTGAATTTTAGCCCATGGACCAACTAGATGGGTCTTGGACTATTTGAGTGGGATCCTAAATGGGTTGGATAGTGACCTATGGGGATTAGTAACTATATATATATAATGAGGTGTGTATATATATATATATATATATATATATGTATTATTTTCGTTAAAAATAATGTTTTATTAAATTAGTTACCTACTTTGTGAATGTTAGACGTATGTTAGGTTTAATATAGGTAGTATATTTTATCTATAAATATACATATAGAGTAGATCAAGAAAGAGAAAAAGAGAAAGCTAGAGAGAGAAAGAGGAAGAGAGAGAAGGAAGAAGAACAAGAAGGACCATTAGAGAAGAAGAATAAGGAAGGAAAAGTTTAGCTTTCGATCCGAAAGTTAAGGTAAGTTCTTTGTTCTACACTTCTCGCTTAGATCAGTGATCTATACGTCTTTAGTATAACTTTAGGGATGATTAAATGACTATTAAAATATGAATCCTTATTTAAATTGATCTAGAACATTGGGTTTTATGACTATATGTTCATACTTGTGTTCTTGATGTATGAATTGTTAAATTGACGCTTAGATCTACTTTAACTTGGATTTTTACATGTTATAATGATGTAATTTCGTGTTTGGGTGTTGATGGAACTTAGTAACATGTTTTAGAACCTTTAACAATGGAGATCATGGCTTAAAACTGGGTTTCTCGGGTTGTTTCATGAAACAGTGCTCGAGTACACTATTACAATGCTCGAGTACCCCTTTTTGGAAAACAGTGCTCAAGCACCCTAGGGTGCCTGAGCCCACTAAAGAGGGTGCTCAAGCACCATACAGGGATTTTGGTAAAAAGGCTTAAATTGACCCCGAATTGATTATTTAAGGTCCCGAATACTAAATAGGGACTTAGGTATGATGATATATGAATTTAAATAGACATGAATACAACGATACATGCAATTAAAATTTATTAATAAATAATTTATTATTTTAATCTTTTAATTTTTTTAACAATTAAGATTAAATGTTTAGCATGAGATATATTTGGAGAATGCTTACTTGGCTGTAAAATAAAATATCAGCATACTTAAGATTCAGTTTACGAGATATATGATGTAGAAAGCTTAAATAAATTATAAGTCATTCATATAATTCAATAACATGATATTATGATATGTGTTGTTATGATATGATATAATTATAATCAATTGTGTATCTGTATTTTATAATGTTAAAGCATGATATGTATATATATATATGTTTGGATTTGTTTGAGGACCAATGTCGGGATTTAGTTCTATGCATGCACAATTGTCAAGATATGGGGGCACTTTGTGGATGATATGGCTAGTACGTTTAGACTCAATCTATGGCAGGCTATTATCAGGATATGGATGACATGTCATTGTTGGGATATGACTATTGTTTATTTTTATAACTTTCAGCCTGTTGTCAGGATATGGGCATGGTTGTTATTTGTTAACCATTGTCGGGATATATCTATAATGATATTATGTGTACCATGATATAAGCTTGAGGTCTTGTGATCAGTGGTTAGGATTGAGGCGTAGATTGCCGAGTGAGATGGGTAGCTGGATTAGGGATGTGTGTGCCCTGATAGAAGGAGGACTCGTGACCACCTTTATGTGTGATTTGTATGAGATACCCACTACACGGTTGAGTCTGCCTTAATTTAGTGAGAGTCTTTAGTGTGTATATTTATATACTTATCGATTATGTAGTTATTGCATGAGTTAGTTATAGATGTGTAGTTTCTCCGGTCTCTGTTTGGGTTGTCGTAGAAAGGACTTGTTGTGGGTTTTGACCTACCATTGTTATATTTTTCAAGTCCTCGTTAGTAGCAGGATTAGCAATTGTTCATGCAGATCAGAGACTTGGCATCATCACTCTTCTAATGTCATCAACGTAGGATTCTATCTTTAGATTAGTTATTTCAGTTATTAGACATTTATTTATTTTTCAATTATTAAATTTTATTAGGGGTCCATGTTTGAGGATTCCTGAGTTGTATTTCTTATGGAGATTTATTCTATTGAGATTTTTATTCATCTTTGAGGATTAATGGATTTTATTTAATGGAGATGTTAGTTTTCCATTCAGCGATATTATTTCTTTATTAATTATTCTTTTTATATTCTGTGTTCGATTTAAAATATTAATTGTTTCGATATCCCCTGAATTTTGGGCTTAGACCTGATCAACCTATGTCCTAGAAATCAGGGGGTATCACAGTTGGTATCAGAGCACTCCAGGTTCAAGTGTTTCTAGGGTTCTTTCGTTATAAGACTTCCGCGTTGTGTATTCTTTTGTTTAGAGCTTAAGTTTAGGATTCATTATATTCTTTTATGGTTCGTTATAATCATATTGACATCTTTCTACCTATGCTAACAGAATGGTTAACGTTGGAAGAAAATGGGAGAGGCAGCAGATGAGAGTGGCATGTAGACATCAGAATCGCCTACGACATCAGTGGGTTATAGGAGAGAAACAATTGCCTTTATTTCAGGATAAGGAAAATGAGCATCAGGAACCTTAGGATCAAGGCTATAATCAGGGCAGGGATCCAGAGTATCCTCCTCATATGGATGATCTAATCATGCAGGCAGTAGCAGCTGCATTTCAGAATCAGCCACATATACCTATACCAGTAGTTCAGTCTAACACTTGGGATAAGGTCAGGAATACTTTCACAAAGGGGAATTCACCAGCATTCTCAGGCTTCACCGATGTGAATGAAGTATACTAGTGGAAGAAGATATAGAGCGTCATCTTTGCATGGTTGAGGGGACTGATGTTCAGAAGTAGTTGCTTGGTGCATTCAAGCTTAAGGGAGATGCTCTTCAATGGTAGGAGTCTGATACCACTATAGAGGAGAGGATTTCCTAGACCTATGATTAGTTTTAGGCTCATTTCAACGAGAAGTATTTTCCTTATGCAGTCATAACTGCAAAGAAAAAAGAGTTCCTCGATTTACAGCAGGGGAACAGTATTGTGTCAGAGTATAAGCAGCAGTTTACTAGCTTATCTCTTTGACACTTGTTCCGGAGTTCTCATTCCATTCAGCCATCATCCTCTACACCATGATTCCCATTTTCTCTATCTCTCTATCTCTCATTATATATCTATGTCTGATACAGTACTAATATCTTTGCAGCCAGTCTATTGGCCTTATACACATGTGATGTATCTATGATTGTTATTTTTGGATATTTTGGATATCTATGCATATTTCTATATATATGATGTTGTTAATTCTAGTATCAGGTACATTGCAGTGTGACCCATTAGAGAGATCTCTTTCTCTCTCACTCAGGACCTTCTCTATCCCTATCTCATTTGCCATTTGCATGCACATTGCACACCTACCCTATACCATTTGTGATTTTGATGAGGTTTGTCCCAATGTGATCTTTTCAAGACCATAGTTGATCCTAAGTATGGGGGGTACTACCACCGATTTTGGATACTTGCGTTCCTATTTCTTCTTCGCCATTGCTACACTGGTATACTCTTTCCCTTTTTTCCATAGTTCTCATTGCACATTGAGGATAATGTGCGGTTTAAGTTTGGGGGTAAGGTGACTTTTGGCATTCAATTCAAAATTCAAAATTCAAAATATGATATGTGCATGTGAGATTTGAGATCCATTTTTGGTCCATAAATGGCCATGATTTTGATCTTTAGAAGCATAGTTGTCTTGGAATGGCAAGTTTTGAGAGTCTAATACTTCTTATATGCTTTTGGATGCTATTTAGGGGTAAAAATTTAAATTTTCGATATCATGCTTGCTTTAGTGGTCCACATCATCTTTCTTGTTGAAAATGCTTCAAGGATTGATTCTAGAGTACTACATTTGCACAGGCACACACTAGCATTCAACTTATAGGGTACATGTTTAGTTGATTATTGTTTTGGTTATATCCCATTTGAGCTAGTAGGCTTTGAAAAGTCATCATTCTTGACAAAATGACCTTGCATGCTGAATAACAAACCCTTGTTCACCGAGTAATCAGGATTCGTGCCTCATTAAGCATTGAATTCTCGCGTAAAAAAGTGAAGGGCAAAATTGAAAGAAGAACTTTTTCACCAAGTAACCGGGATTCTTGCCTCATTAAGCATTGAATTCTCGCGTCAAAAGGTTAAGAGTTAGGAAATGAAAAGTGAGAGTTGTTTTGATTTGTAGCCTAGTTGATTTAAGCTTTTAAATTCTTAGGGGTGTCTTTACACCTAATGCCCTAAAGCCGTCTGATTCATTAATCTAACGCTCGTTACACAAATCTTCTAGAGAGCTTAAGAGATCTTTACATTACACTATACTCTTATCTTCGATCCCATTGAAAAAAAAAAAAAAAAAGTAAAAAAAAAAGAGTTTGATTGAATATAATGTTCATTGAAAGTCATGATGATTGATATTGAGATGTGTGCTAGTTTGAGGCCGGTTTGTGATCTTTACATTGATTTTGCTAAGATAACAACATATTTTAATACCAGTTCACTAAAAAAGGATGCTACAATTGATTTCGATTTCCATGATTGACTTGCTTGATTTGTGGGGACCATATTTGCTTGCATGATGTTGAAATATTGAAAATAGCTTAGAAATGGCTGAAAATTGCATACTTGAGGTAGTCTTCTCTCGACACTTGTTTGAAATGTGTTAATACTTCTTAAGTGAGAAAGAGCCTTTGATATTTGCTGGTATCATTTCTAGAAACCCTCACGAGACTTTACTCGTCCATGAGGGGTAACCTAAAGGCTTAAAAGGCTTGTTGCATATGCTAAATGCAATAGTGATCCCTACGAAAATGGCATTATCTTTTTATTGGTTTCTAGTTATGTTGTTATTTCTTTTTATTTCCTTCTTTGTTCATTGCTAAAGGTCTAACAATATTTAAGTTTGGGGGTGTGATAAGTGCTGAAATATGCACATTTCAAACCTAATCTTGAGTATATTATAACCTTATTCTATCTTTATTTTCTTGCTTTAGTTTTTTTTTTTTTTTTAGGTGCATAAGGTTGAAATGAGCTATCTTTTAGAGCCTTGGGAGAGTCAACCAAAGTCTTGGTGTGATGCCGGAGGAAAAAGGAAGTTGAAGCTGAAAATTTCCTATTGGATCAATCGAGCCAAGCCAAGATCGATCTTACCATATCGATTCAGCCAGAACCCTTAAAGGATCGAAGGCCTTGTTCTTATCCAAATAAATGCCTTTGTCCTTATCCAAAAAAATATCTCCCATTATCTGTGATCGATCAAAGACTTTGTTCTTATCCACATAAATATCTAGAGCCTTGTCTTTATCCACATATGTAACGACCGGGTTTTTCAACCCGGTGCATCAGTGATGAACCGAAAGTAAATCCGATAACGGATCTGCAATAGGGAAGCAAATGATAAACCAAGGTCTTAAGAAATAGGAATCACTCCTAAGACACAAATGTGACCTTTCATGTGATCACGGGACTTAAAGAGAGTAAAAGCGGAAACAAAGGTCAAAAAGAACAAAATTCATTATCAAATGGGCAAAATGGTCAATTCACAATTAAAGAGAGAAACTTGACTCTAAACATGTCAAACAAGGTGAATACAACCTAATCTAATCATTTCAAGACATTCCAAGAGGTTTTAAGAACATTGGACAAGAATCCCACAAATTGCCCTTTCCTGGTTGAAGTGAAAACTGACACTACTTCACTAAAACATGACTAACTTCCACTGTGTTTGGAATCGGGGAATTTCATTGGTACCATTGGAAAGCTGACTCAAAATCCTTAATTTAAGGCTCAAGAATCACCCAATTTGGATAAGGAACGAAGAATTTATGGCCTTTCGAAGTTGCAACTTCAGTGTTGAAGCAAAACTGAAGAGCTGCGCCAATGAGGGCCATTTCGGTCGACCGAAATAGAAGTAGGGTGAGTTTCGGTCGACTGAAACTCACTGAAACATTTCTAAAAACTACATTTTGAGGAGAGGATGGTTCGGTAGGTCAAATTAAGCCATCGGTCGACCGAACTGGAGTTTCGGTCGACCGAAACTCCTTGAAAAGCTGCTGAATGACCTGCTAAGCACATGAATTGTTGAGGCTTCACCCAAGCCTCAAACCCGAAGATGAATATGGTCCAAAAATAAGGTTTTAAAGCTATACAAGCTTGCTCACAAGTATACTTTATATAAAGAAACATGTTACAATGGCCCATGGCCTCATTACACAACATTTACAAAATTTGACATGCCAAACCTCCAAAGTTGATAAAAATACATCTTCAATTAGAATATGGTGCCAAATGAGTAAAAGTATTAAATTTAAACATGCTTGGCCCTTAGCCTCTTGTCATACATATCAAATACATTGGAAAGAGCGTACTTATGTACACTTTACATGATTAGAATCAAATATGCACATTTTGACATATAAAGCTACAAGTGGCATTTCAAGTCAACCTTCACACAAATGGAAACCTTCAAGTCCACAAACCATCCAAGCATAATGAGAGTCTCAACTTTAATTCCTATACCTGAAAAATGTCCCCACTACGTGGGTGAGTAACATAAAGCTACTCGTAGGAAATGAGCATGCATCGACCTAGCATTTTACAATTTTATAACCTTAAAGTGAAACATGTTAAAGGGCTCATGCCACCTAACGTCTATATCAAGATGAGACTCGAGGAGCATCCTAAGCTACCCTAAATCATTGCTAGCATAAATCACATCACTCATGCAATTTCAATAACATAAGAACATGTTATATAAGGCATCAAGATATAGATTCTCAAAGTTATGAACTTGAAATCTAAAATGCGAAAACAATCAAAGTGGGTCATGCCACCTAACGTCTATATTCCAAATGAATCTATAGGATCATTCCTAAGCTACATTTGAACAACAAAAAGCGAATCACAATATCTATGCAATTTAACCAATATAGAAGCATGTTATACCAAGCAATAAGATATAGATTCTCAAAGTTATCAACTTGAAATCTAAAAGTGCGAAATCAACTAAATATAGCAATTTAGTATAATTAGAATATCTAATACCACACATCAAGACATAGATTCTCTAGGTTATCAACTAGAAATCTAAAAGTGCCAAATCAAGTAGTGGAATATTTGGACATCTAAGCTCGGAATTCTGCCGAAACCTCAACGGCTATTACAAGGACTAACCCGCTGGTAATACCACCCATAGTGCGCACTATCTTGATGGGGAGAACTCATACCTCCCGCACTAGAGCCAAACTCTAGCCATATCATAGTAACCATGTCCCAAGTAACTCCAAAATAAATAAGTTAACAACTTATATATGTATTGAATAGTACACGAAACTACCTTCATGCACAAGTAGATTGGGACCACACAGTACATGCTCTAAATCCACAACTAGTATAGGATGACAAATGTTGAATCTTTAGAGCGCGATTCGTTACACGCTATAATAACATCACATGTCAAATCTTCAATGTGCGATTCGTTACACGTTATAGCAATATAATCTAATATTGAAAACATAAACTCATATATCCAGTACAAGTCAAAAATCATGCTTCAAACATACTATCAATGTCAACACATGATTAAATCATTAACGCCATAGAAACGGAAATTAATTACATAGCCTAATTAATTTCTCTAGGTTTAAAAATTTATCCATCATTTTTTATGCCATCACTTTAATGATCTCATTAGGACTTTGAAGCCAAAGAGATAATTCCTCTCTAATAACAATTGGAAGTAGGGTATTGAGTACCAGAAAACAATTCTGTGGTAGTGTAAAACAAATACAATTTTTCACAAATTTCTTTCCCCCTTTCCCAATCTTCATTACTTGGCAATCTAGTGTAAAGTCTCTCATGTTGTTTTAATCGTGGGAACACATCTTTATAATACAAAGCAACTTCAAGTATAAGATATGTCTAGTTCCAACGAGTTTTTCAATCAAGAGCTAACTTTTTAGTATATGGGATCTTTAATTGGCGAGCTACTTCTTCAAAATTTTCAATTCTACTTGGTGTTGCTATCCAAAAATAAACACTATCACGTATTCTTTATATCCCATCCCCAATAACTTCCAACCCATCTTTAACAATTAAGTTTAAGATGTGTGCACAACATCTCATGTGGATAAAGCTTCCCTCAAGTAAAAGTGCATTAGAATCAAGCTTGTCTAAAAGACAACCAATGATAGCATCATTTGTGGTGCAATTATCCAAAGTAATTGTGGATAACTTCCTATCTATATTCCAATCATAAAAGGTATCAATAAGAACATTAGAAAGGACTTCCTTATTATGTGGAGCGGGAACATACAAAAACCTAAAATGAATCAAAATAAAAAAATCTTAATTAATTAAGTATAACAAGTGAAATAAATAAAATAATTGAATATCTAGTGAATAAACATAAATATGTAAATGAAGAAACTAATATTAGTCTATTACCTCAAAATTCTTTGTTGCAACTCCCAAGAATCATCGATAAAGTGGGTTGTTATTGCCATGAAACCTTTCTTTGAATGATTGCAAGTCCACATATCAAAAGTGATGGCAACTCTACTCCCAATGGTCTCCAACAACCACGATGTTTTAGCTTTCTCAGATTCATAAATACTTAAGATGTCCCTTTTGATTGTATTTCGAGAAACCAACTTAAACATGGGTTGAAAGGCATTAATAAATCTTCGAAAGCAGGAATGTTCAACAATGGAGAGTGGATACTCATGCACTATGATCATGCCCGCAAGCTTATCACGTGCAACTTTTGCAGCTTGTTCATCAAACAGAGAAGTGCGACATTCCAACTGTCCATCCATCTTTTTCAGATTTTGTTGCAAAACAAATTGTCTCATATCCTTGTTTCCAACTTTCTTACACTTTTTTAAATGGTCGCACAAGCTACTTGTTCCATTCTTACTAGGTGCTTTCAACTTTGAAGTGCAATGGTTGCAAACACCATTCTCTGTCCCATTTATCTTTACCTTCTTAAAATCATTCCACACAGCTGATGTTAATTTTTTGTTCTTGGGCGAAGTTACTGAATTAAGACCTGATTCATCAACTGTATTTGTATCTGTCATTAGAGCAAAATTAGGGGTTGGAGATGAGTTATCATTTGATGATAAATCTACAATCTTCCTTTTATCACCCTGTGACATCTTTCAATTTATTTATACTGCAAAATAGACAACAAAAAATAATAAAATTAAAATGATATATAATAATAATTAAGTTAATAACCTTTAAGTCCCATGCTGAAAAAGAATAAGAGACAATTCTAATTCATTGACCACAACATATCAGTTACAGTGTTAAGAAAAATATAGTGAAAAAAAGTCAACCTAAAAAAAAACAAATCGCGCAGGGGGACGGGGGATGTGAATCATCGGTCTGCCAAATGTAATAATATATTCTATATATACATGTAATATAATACTTGTATATATAGTAATACTATATTACTATAATAGAACTACTTCTTTACTTCGTGGATAATTGGGGATTCTATTGAAATATATAGAATATAATATATATGTATAATAAATATATATAATATATTACATGTATTATTCTATATAATATATTATATATAGAATAATATATTACTTGTATACATGTAATATATTATACATGTATAGAATATCTACATATATAGATTATATTATATATATTTCAATAGATTCTTCATTCTATAAGAGAGAAGTGCATAGAGTGAATATAGAAAGACGTATGCTCAAAAGCACGATAAAATACAACATATGAACCGTGAAAAGAATATATGAAAATAATATAAAACAACTTTCTTGGTACAATTTCAAAATTCCTTTACTTTCATAGTTTCACATTCTTTTCCAATATGTGAAATATATAATAATATATAGACCCAAAAATATAAAAGCACATGTTGAAATATATAATAATATATAGACACAAAGATATAAAAGGAATTAGAAACATAGAAAAGAGAAAAGGAGATAACTGACCCCTAAAGATTAGGCTGACAGTGACAGATTGACAGGTAGGTGTCGCTGACAGTGAAGAAGATTGAAGAGTAATCGAGAGTTGTGACTTGTGAGATCTAGGGTTTCTAATGTGAGTATATATACTAAATAAAATATGGATAATTAATTAATTAGTTATTGGGTGACGGGTAGGCAATTAATTAATTACCTATTGGGAGATGGGTAGGCGCCGTTGAGAATAATGATGTGAATGAGAGAGTTAAGAAAATGTAGGGTTTCTAATAGGAAATAATAAATATATATAATAATCAAATAAGGGTAGTTAAGTAATTTCTACATCTAAACGGGGCGGGACGGGGTAGGGTGACCTCCCTTCGTCCCCGCACCAAACCCGCGCGGGTTTTTGATATATCAAACCATCCCTGCTCAAATTAGCTAAACGGTCCCCCAAAACCTCCAAAAACGGGGCAGGACGAGGCGGGGCAGGTAACCTCGGGTGCGGGTCAAATTGCCATCCCTAACGACAATAACATCAGTCTCGAATCCACAGCCTGACAAGTTTGTGCCCTCAAGCCAATGGATCGGACCCACGAAATTGAAAACCTAAGCACAGATCTGTAGTAGACCTACCGCAAGGTTACATACAGAAGACAAAATGCTGGGTCAAAATCCCTATAGTGGACAACTAAAACCTCAAAACACAAGTCTACTACGTGGCTCACTCATGACAATCCCGACAACCAAGGTCACAAAACCCCAACATAAGTGCAGGAAAGATAAAACAACATAAACCAAATACTCATATAGTATATGCTCGCAAAATTTAAATGACATAAATCAAACGATATCATGGTACTAAGCATAGTACACATAAGGTAAACCAAATAAACCACCTATCACATAGAGGTTAAACAAATAGTAAAGCGCTATACACCACCAAGGACACAAACATAGTAAGCAAATACTGTATAAACAAACGTATCATATACGTCCTCATAAAACTACCACATAGTCATATATCCTAAACATGTTTCTAAGGCATGCCCGAAAATAATGGGGCTCATAAACATGTAAAAGTGATCATACAAAGAGATTTTCACAAAACAAGAAGAAGTGAATGGAATGCCTCTCAAAAGGACAACTTCACAGAAAACGTAACACAAAACCTGGAAGAGTCCAACCTCTCACTGCGAGGAAAGGAATCATCCCCCAATGACCACTAAGGTCCTTTGGACATAGGGTCAGCAAGTCCTTCCCTAAAACCAACTTATACTCTGATGGAATCCCAACACCACATGAAACAAGACAACAACGGAATGGATAGCCCCAATGTTAACCGTCACAAGACATCAACAAGAAAATCCCCTATTTAAGATACCAACGAGCTCGATAGGAACTCTACAGGATTCTACCAGAACTCTAACATAATGCCCCGAGTATCCAAAGACAAGAGAGAGTAATTAATTGCACCAACGCAATTAATTACACGAAACCGCTCACATCCCAACTGTAACTCGTAAGAGTTGTTCAAGGTAACATAAGAAGGATTTTTGGTCAACACACATATCCAAATCCCGAAACTATAGCCCTAAGAAGGCAAGACACGAGAACCTCGCCTTGAGGCTCATAAGGCAACTCCCGACTCCCGAAGGAAGGATTCGAGTCAATCCTGACTCATCGTCCCATGACTGTAGAAAAAAGGAACTCAATGACATCAATGACATCAAGACCATCATGAAGTCCTAAGAGATGACATCGACACGTCCAACACCACCACGACTACATCGCGAAAAGACAAAAGAAAATGAGACGAAACGGTGCCTCCATGGCCCACGTCTCATCTCGCCGGATGGAGACTACAACTCTACATTCATATGAGTCATAACGAGAAGACTCTTCGGGAGTCAAGACTGTGACATTATATGCGAAAAAAGTAAACGAGATCAATAATAACACAAGTCATCATGATCGAATGTGACTCACTCAGTGAATGCATCAAATAAGTAGCACGTCGATGTATGCAACATACGATCATGCTAAAGGAGATAAGCATACATAACATGCTAAACAGAAAATGAAAACGTCTAGGTGCTTAAACACATAAGCACATATCAACTAGGATGCTTTTAAACACATAAGCACATAAGTACAGAAAACATGTCATCACTCGAGCATGTTATCAAAAGGCATGTAAACATGTTATCAAAAAGCATGTGAACATACCAAGGTAAACCAACAAAAGCATGAAATGCACCCAAAACCCGTCGTCCAAGGTATTCAAACCTAGGCGCTCTGATACCATTTGTAACGACCCGGGTTTTTGAACCCGGTGCGTCAGTGATGAATCGAAAGTAAATCTGATAACGGATCCGAAATGCGGAAACAAATGATAAACCAAGGTCTTAAGAGATAGGAATCACTCCTAAGACACAAATGTGACCTTTCATGAGATCATGGTACTTAAAGAGAGCAAAAGCGGAAACAAAGGTCAAAAAGGACAAAATTCATTATCAAAGGGGCAAAATGGTCAATTCACAATTAAAGAGAGAAACTTGACTCTAAACAAGTCAAACAAGTTGAATACAACCTAATCTAATCATTTTAAGACATTCCAAGAGGTTTTAAGATCATTGGCCAAGAATCCCATAAATTGCCCTTTCCAAGTTGAAGTGAAAACTGACACTACTTCACTAAAACATGAATACTTCCACTATGTTTGGAATCTGAGAATGTCATTGGTACCATTGGAAATCTGACTCAAAATCCTTAATTTTAGGCTCAAGAATCACCACATTTGGATAAGGAACGAAGAATTTATGGCCTTTGGAAGTTGCAACTTCAGTGCTGAAGCAAAACTGAAGAGCTGCGCAAATGAGTGCTATTTTGGTCGACCGAAATAGAAGTAGGGTGAGTTTCGGTCGACCACAACTCACAGAAACATTTCTGAAAACTACATTTTGAGGAGAGGAAGGTTCGGTAGGTCAAATTAAGCCATCGGTCGACCGAACTGGAGTTTCGGTCGACCGAAACTCCTTGAAAAGCTGCTGAATGACCTGCTAAGCACATGAGTTGTTGAGGCTTCACCCAAGCCTCAAACCCCAACATGAATATGGTCCAAAAACAAGGTTTTAAAGCTATACAAGCATGCTCGCAAGTGTACTTTATATAAAGAAACATGTTACAATGGCCCATGGCCTCATTACACAACATTTACAAAATTTGACATGCCAAACCTCCAAAGTTGATAAAAATACATCTTCAATTAGAATGTGGCGCCAAATGAGTACAAGTACTAAATTTAAACATGCTTGGCCCTTGGCCTCTTATCATACATATCAAATACATTGGAAAGAGCGTACTTATGTATACTTTATATGATTAGAATCAAATATACACATTTTGACATATAAAGCTACAAGTGGCATTTCAAGCCAACCTTCACACGAATGGAAACCTTCAAGTCCACAAACCATCCAAGCATAATGAGAGTCTCAACTTTAATTCATGTACCTAAAAAATGTCCCCACTACGTGGGTGAGTAACATAAAGCTACTCGTAGAAAATGAGCATGCATCGACCTAGTATTTTACAATTTTATCACCTTAAAGTGAAACATGTTAAAGGGCTCATGCCACCTAATGTCTATATCAAAATAAGACTTGGGGAGCATCCTAAGCTACCCTAAATCATTGCTAGCATAAATCACATCACTCATGCAATTTCAATAACATAAGAACATGTTATACAAGGCATCAAGATATAGATTCTCAAAGTTATGAACTTGAAATCTAAAATGCGAAAACAACCAAAGTGGGTCATGCCACCTAACGTCTATGTTCCAAATGAATCTATAGGATCATTCCTAAGCTACATTTGAACAACAAACGCGAATCACAATATCTATGCAATTTAACCAACATAGAAGCATGATATACCAAGCAACAAGATATAGACTCTCAAAGTTATCAACTTGAAATCTAAAAGTGCGAAATCAACTAAATATAGCAATTTAGTATAATTAGAATATCTAATACCACACATCAAGACATACAACTAGAAATCTAAAAGTGCGAAATCAAGTAGTGGAACACTTGGACATCTAAGCTCGGAATTCTGCCAAGACCTCAACGGCTATTATGGGGACTAACCTGCTGGTAATACCACCCCTAGTGCGCACTATCTTGACGGGGAGAACTCATACCTCCCGCACTAGAGCCAAACTCTAGCCATATCATAGTAACCATGTCCCAAGTGACTCCAAAATAAATAAGTTAACAACTTATATACATATTGAATAGTACACGAAACTACCTTCATGCACAAGGAGGTTGGAACCACACAGTACATGCTCTAAATCCACAACTACTATAGGATGACAAATGTCGAATCTTTAGAGCGCGATTTATTACGCGCTATAATAACATCACATGTCGAATCTTCAATGTGCGACATGTCGAATCTTCAATGTGCGATTCGTTACACTCCATAACAATATAATCCAATATTGAAAACATAAACTCATATATCCATTACAAGTCAAAAATCATACTTTAAACATACTATCAATGTTAACACATGATTAAATCATTAACGCCATAGAAACGAAATACATAGCCTAATTAATTTCTCTAGGCTTCAAATCTCAATCAAATGACCCTTAATCAACATATGTTAGACAACATAACATGGTCATTGCATAAATCGATTCAAAAGCTTAATTAGGCCATTTGAACAACAAAATAGAATTTAATTAAATCATGATAATCAAATCCCTAAATTCTAAAACAACATAAAGTGGTCCCAAATTAACATATGCTAGTATACAAGTTCTAGTGATCTCAAATATCAAGTCAAAACTTAATTAAGCCAAATGAACCATTAAATAGATTTTAATTAATCATTTTAATTAAATTCTCTAGATTTTCATACTTATCCAAATGCTCTCAAATTAAAGTATGTTAAAGAACATGTCAAGACTTAGTTTAAAAGCATGTTACAAGTTAATTTCATGCAATGTACGGCCATGGAATTTAATCTTTCAGAAAGATAAATATTAAATAAAAAGTGCAATTCTTATTCAAATAATTCCAATTTGATACATGTTAACAAACATGTCAAAACATAATTTATCATCATGCCACAATTCAATTATAGGCTGTATACATCATTGTAGATTAAATCTTATACAAAGAAATAAATATTACTAATATTCTAGATTTGATACA
The DNA here is from genome assembly GCF_030987335.1 of Cornus florida. Lineage (NCBI taxonomy): Eukaryota > Viridiplantae > Streptophyta > Magnoliopsida > Cornales > Cornaceae > Cornus > Cornus florida. The sequence continues at coordinate 71,663,467 of NW_026775573.1, read as the reverse complement.
AGGCATACATATAAGTTGTATAATCATGGAAAACACTCAATATAACACATTTAAAATCCTAAAACATCACCTACCTCCATTTGAGATGAAATCTCAAATCCCCACGAAATGAAATCGCTCCGAATCCGACGAAACTTCTAGGTTTTGTCGGGGACAACACGGTGAACAAGAATCCCAAGGAAGCCCCATAAAAATCACAACTTGACTTCAAACCCGAACTCAAGAAATTAGCAAAAACGAATTCTAATAAGGGGAAAAGGTAGAGCACGACAAGGTGAACATAAAACGCTAAGGCACTACACCTTTTTAGCAAAGGGAAGTGGCCGGAAAAGAAGAGAGAAGGGTGGCAGCCATGGCTGCCATGGATGCCGGCCAAGAGAGAGGAGAGAGAGAAAGAAAAATCTGATTTTTCTTCTTAAGACTTCCTATTTATAGAAAAACCCTAAAAGTGTCCCGAACGGGTCCCGTCGGGTCCAGAAAAATGAAATTTGAGCAGACGCGTTCAAACGACGAAACTCTGTGAATGAAAAAGATTCAAAATGAGAAAATATAAACAACGGAAGAAGCGACGTCAAAAACTGAGCCCCGAGCAAAGAGATATGCCCCGAACAAGTTCGGTGGCAACCGGGATCAGAAACTCTGAAACTGGAGAAAAACGACCAGAACGAAATTCTAAAAGTACACAATTCGACGAAAAGTGAAAATGAATCCCGTACAAGGATCCATGCTCAAAACAAGACATTTAGTAATAACTTTCATTAATTGCACAATGACCCCTCCAAAAAGTGAAAACTGCACTGATGACCCAGAATAAAAATATCTTCCAAAAATATTTTCTTAAAAACCTTTGAAATAAAATATCTTCAAAAAATATTTATGAAAAACACCCCAAGAAAAGAAAAAGATTTTGAAAAACTGTACATCCATGGCCCTATGAACACCTGAAGCAACCAGAGTACTTTACTGCAAAAGTAAAGATACGTATTTTGTGGAAACCCCTAAGAATGAAGATACGTGAAGTCAGAAACCAACTCCGAACACAAGAAGTGAGGTTTTGCCAAAAAGTGACGAACGGGGAAAAGACAAAATAGGGAAAAGGAAGAAAAGTGAATAGTGTCGAAAAACGAAAAATGCGGAATGACTCGGTCCTTAAAGGAAGTTGTCAATCCTAAGAAAAGAGTCTCAGAAACTATTTCCGAGCACTCGAGATGATACTAAGTGATGAGAAACTGAACTTAAAAAGGAAAAGATCAGCGGAAAAAAAATATCTGTGAAAATCAGAGAAAATGAAAAAAATGAAAATGACCAAGTCATTACAACATATCTTCCACCTACCTATGATTGATCGAACCACACTCGTGATCGATCGAACTTGCCTTAAAATCTATGAAAAACATAATTGAAGCCTCGATTCAAAGGGGCTTGTGGTGCAATCATTTTGGGTCCTTGTGCACAAGGTCTGACCAATTTGAGGTCATTAAAACCACCTATATAAGGAAATTAGCCCATATTGGCAAGGGAGGTTGCACATTTTGCAAGATTAGAATTAGAATTAGGATATTTTAGGACATTCTCTCTTTACATTCATACACTCTCTCTCTAGGGTTTCAACCAAAGAAAAAGAAGAAGAAGATGAGCCAAAGCTTGGAGATAAATTGTGAAGCTACCTTGATGACATCTACCTTCTCCATGAGTGACAATCTCTTCACTTAGGGCTTGGATGAGCCCTAAGCTTGTATAATTAAAACTTTGTCTTTCAATCTTGGGAATTATTAATTGTAATTAGTGATATGGTCTTGTGAATTCAAACTTGGTTGTACCAAAGTTTATATTAATAATTCTTTCTATTGATTCTCTATGTTGGTTGCATGTTGTATTATGTGTAATTAATCGAGGATTAATCTTTACACTAAATGTTTTTTGTAATTGTGCTTAGTGATGGCCATGTATGGTTCTTATTGGATGTAATTGCTAATTAGTTTGATGAGTTATACTTAGTATTGATCGATTATACTACACCTTAGAGTAATTGTAGTTAGGTAGATAATTCATGCTTGAATTTAATAGTCCATACTTATTCATTGCAATTTGTATTATCCTCTTGATTATTGATGTGTGCTTGTAGCCACATTTTGATTACAATAAATTTTTCCCGTTAATTGAAGGCACTTCGTTTAGTTGCATGAGCTTAGTGGTGCATTCCATGCCTTAAGCCTCTTTTCCTATCACTTAACTCAATCTTAATTTAGTTTTAATTTCATTCATGATTCACATTGTTCAATATTAGTTTAATTAACAAAACAAACTTCGTTTCAATCTCACGCTCATTAATGTCAAGTTAGATTCTAAGCTAATAATCCCTGTGGACGATCCCTTCTTACTATACTAACGTATAAGAGTTTTGTGACTTTTATAAATGTAAAAGTTGATGCCCACTTAGCACATTCTAAATATATAAATTAATACCTATTTTTGGAAACTAGGCCATACATGGAGGGAGGTCGGAGTAGTTTACCCTTTCTGTACAAGTGAGTGCATTCTTCAAATACTTAAGTGTGACACAAATCTCCTCTAATATATATATATACACATAGGGATAGTTACAAAAACATGGAGTTTTGGAGGCTAATTTACAAAGTCGTGGAGTTAAAGCCAATTTTTTTCACAACCATGATATTTTTTGAAAGTTTGAGGTGGACATTGTAAAACACTATTCATTTACAAAGTCATGGAGTCGAAGCCAAATTTTTTCACAACCATGATTTTATTATTATTTTTTATTTATTTATTTTTACAGTTTAAGGTGGACATTGAAAAATACTATTCATCTACCCAAATTATCCTTAATATATTCCGGCACCATTTTGTATATGTAAGTACAACTCTTATGCAGATGCACATAGAAACTACTTTTGTGCAAATAAGTATCATTTTTATACAAATTAAGTCATTAAAATGATCTGCACAAAAAGTAATATATTTGTACACAAAAGTGGTACCTACGTACACAACCATATTCAAACACATCACCACTATTGAAATACTTTTTATAAATATCTTATAATATAAGGGCATGAAGGACTTTTTACACTAAAAGTCATATTTGGGAGACAGAAAAAGAAGATTAGGGGAGATAAGAGTAATTAAAGTTGATCGGTATAGGTTTAGTTGCCCAATCTTAAGAGGATATTAATATAATTTACCTTAATTTAAGCCTGCTAAAAATTTATTCAGATGAAAATACAAAAACCCCCTTTACTTGGTGGGAAAGAGATATATATAAGAAGTTTGAGATGTCTTTGAACGTGAAGCTGTTGCATGTTATCTTTAATGGGAAGAGAGAGAATTGCGAATGAAATAAGAATCCTATTCTTCAGCCTTTCCAGATGACCAAACTGACTAATCTCCGATCCTCTCTTTCTCTTTCTCTCTCTCCAAACAAAAACTGACATTTTCTCTCTCTAAATATAAAAAAACAAAACAGACTCGTTCACACCAACATAAAAGCCACACCTCTTCAATTAAATTTCTCATTCAACAACGCCTCTAAAATCTCTCCACTGGATAGGTAGGTTACTCACAAAACCTGCATGTGTAAGTCGTTTGCTTACCTATCTCCCGTGCATCTCTCTTTAATGCTTCTCAAGAGAGAGAAACAATAGATAGAACTTTCCGGGAGAAAAAGTAGATAGAGAAAGAATCCTAGGCCCACACCCACCAGTCTCTCTTTTCAATTTTTTTTAGTTCTTTAATTCAGTCAAATAATTATATATATTTAATTCACACACCCTCCAATATAATAAATATACGTGTCTATATATATAAGGACTCCCTACCCCACCACTTTTGTTTGTTATGTTCAAGGCAAAGGTTTTGCTGCCAAGTTAGAGAGAGAAAGAGAGAGGGAGATCATATTCCTGCAGCAATTCTGACCCATCAAACGACAAAGTTCTTGTTTTGAAACAAACCCACTTCGATTCTGTTATTGTTTTGTTGATTTGTGTTGAGAGAAGGTGAGGAAGATCTGAGAAAAGGGTTTGTTTTGGTGTGATATTTCTCTCTACCTATATATATATATATATGGCCATTGAAGCTCAGTTGTGCCTGGACAATCTTGGGTTAGGCTCACAGGTTTGGATGGAAAGTGCTTGTGGGTTCAATGAGTTGTATCTCAATCTTCCGCAGCAACAGTTACAAAATCTGCAGCAGAAAAGTGTCGTGGTTCCCAAAAACAACTTCAAGAGTCACCAATTAATGGAGTTTTCTCAAAGCATAGAGTCTGTGATTGAGAATCAAAGGCAAGAGATTGATCAGTTTATCACTTTACAGGTCAGAAAACATAACATCCTCACATGGGTTTTGCTTCAAAAATAAATAAAAAAACTCCTTCATTTCAATTCAAAACCAGTTTTATATTTGACTTTCTAGTTTTTTAAGCAGCTTTTTTAGATGGGTTTTGCTTCAAAAATCAAAAAGTCATTTCATTTCAATTCAAAAGCAGTTTTATATTGGATTTTCTTGTTTTTTAAGCAGCATTCTAAGATAGATTTTGCTTTAAAAATAAAATATATATTTAGAATTAGAGAGTTTTTTTTTTTTTTTTTTTTGTGTGTGTTTCAACTTTCAATAAATGTACATTATTGTTTGTGTAACAGAATGAGAGATTGAGATTGGCATTGCAAGAGCAGAGAAAGCAACAAGTGGAAGTGCTTTTGAAGAAATACGAAGCAAAAGCACATTTTCTACTGAAACAGAGAGATGAAGAAATAGGAAAAGCTGTGCAGAGGACAATGGAGCTTGAAGAGTTGTTGAGAAGAATGGAGGACGAGAACCAAACATGGCAGAGAGTGGCCAAAGAGAACGAGGCCATGGCTTTCTCTCTCCACAACACAATCGAACAGCTGAGAGAAAGCAATGCTTGTTTCACCAATGGGATTGAAGATGCAGAGTCTTGCATAGAGGAGGACCAAACAGGGGAAAGCAGGGGGAGGAATGGAAAGGAAGAGGGAAATGGAAGTGGAAGAGGAAGAGAGAGAGAGGAAAAGATGGTTTGCAAAAGCTGTAATTTTAGGAGTAGGTGTGTCATTTTCCTACCTTGCAGGCACCTTTGCTCATGCAAAGCTTGTGAAGCTTTTCTTGATTCTTGCCCTGTCTGTGGCGTGACAAAGAGAGGTAGCATAGAGGCTTTGATGTGATTTTCTAGGAATATAATAAATGTTTTCCCGGAAAAAGAAGGAAAATGACTGAGTTTAGTGACATGATGAGGCAGAAATGAACATGGCCCATTTTGATTCATGCACTATTTTTATTAGTATTTAGGGTCTCTGCTTTCTTTAGAATTGACATGTACTTTTAAAACCAAACCCAATCAAGTGAAAAGAATCAGAGTTCAAGAGCATCTTTTCCTTTACTGGATTTATTCGTTTTCCTTCTTTAGATTTATTTTTCCACCTTGGTGGATTGATTTGATTATTCATCAAGATTTTGTGACCCTTTGTGTTCTTCCAGTGACAGAAGGGATTGAAAGCAATATCAGAGTGACCATTTTTGAGGTCGCCCGTGACACAGAAAATACTCCCTGGGTTAGGGATGGTAAGAAGTCCCAACCGGTGCCCCGCCCTACCTGTTTGGTGAAGGTTTTGGGGAATCGATTATGTAAATGAGTAAGAATGTGGGCTGTTTTGAAAAATTTGACAAATTTTGGAACTATACATTTAATAAATTATCCTTACATACTATGTTATATTATTAAAATAGATTATATATATATATATATATATAATAGAGATGACAAAAATTTCTATCCCGGCGACATCTAGCCCTGTTTGGAACGGTTTTGAAAACCGTTTATGTAAATGGGAACAAAGATAGTGACTATTTTGAATTTTGAGGCGGTTATGGGAGTGAAAAAATTCAATGGGGATGGGAAATGAGATCCCCGCGCCATTGCCATCCCTACTAAAATTCTTGGATGTTTTGGGGAATCCAACCTGATGGTAGATTTTTAATATATATTTTTTTATTGTATTGATGATTGTGAATTTTTAAATTTAATTAGTACACTTGTTCAATAAAGTAAATGTCAAAAAGGTAATTTAGGAATATTATAAAGAGTACTCCTAAATTAGTACCCTTGTTTAATAAAGTAAATGTTAAAAGGATAATTTAAAATTATTATAAAATGTAGTACATCCACCTTAGGAATGGAGTAAATGTTAGTAAAAAAGTAGTTTAGAAATATTATAAAATGTAATATACATCCATCTTAGGAATGGAAGACATTCCAAAATAAAAATGATTTTTTGATCTTAAAAAATTGTAATAAGGTAATTCATAACTATAACTGTTATAAGAATAATGACATCATAATTAAAATCAATAGAATATCAAAGTAATAGTAATGTTTAAGATATGACATCAAAGTGGAACGAAGGAATGAAATAAAACCTCACTAACCAAGTCACCAATGAACCTTAGACTAAATAATATAATCTCACCTCCTTATAAAGAGATGTTGAGAGTTGTGACCATGTTAAGAGTAATATACAAGCTGTTGTGTTCTTGAACTATGAAAAAAATAAAACCATCAGTATATAAATGCATTTGTAGTCTTAGTGAGTGTAACCTTTGAACATAATAATAGAATAATGATATTGCACCAATCACTTAGCCAAAATTATTAGGCTTACTATATTTGATTAGTCTATTAATTCATTACATAAGGAAGTTGATCTTGCAACCTTTGAACATAATAATAGAAAATGGTTTACTTAAATCCAAGATGACAGTAAATTTTCTTTATTATTTAATAAGAGTCTTGCAAATTTTCTATAATAATCCACTATAATAATCCATTGCCTGTGCTGTTATATCAGGGGTGGACGATCCTCTATATATATATATATATATCATGAAGGTGAGAGATTCCAGTCGCTTAAGATGCGTGTTAAAATTGAACAATCTTGAAGAAAACCTAATTTGAGTCGAAATGATGGTGGTGAGATTCTAACAATAACAACTCTCTGCGACGATTTCTACCCGCTAAAAATCTGATCATTTCACTCTTCCTATGTATGATACGCTATAGATGAGAGGCATACAAGCAAGTTTGGAGCTGAGTTTCTCTTCCATGGGATGCTAGTCCACTGGATTAAGGCATCCCAATCGGTAATTGAGGTACAAAATTGACAGGTGAATATATGGTCGTCCTGGTCCTATTACCGTACGATTCTGTAGTTACTTTCCTCGTGACTCGTAAGTTAATTGAGTGCCTTGACTGTCTTCCATTCTCATCCAATTTGTGTGCCCCAACTCTCAATATATATATATATATATATCAATATATATACACACATTATTACATACATATACGTAAATACGTCTTCCTCTGATTTTCTGTTTGAACTAGAAAAACGAGATTCTTCACGTCATATTTTATTTTCCCAATGCGGCTCATGACGGTGTACTCTTACTTCTTTGCGGGGACGGAGCCAGGACCCGGGGTTTTGGATTTTTTCCTTCCCTTGTTATAATGTACTAAGTAGTATATTTTTTAAATATTTTTTTCTTAAATTGTTTCATTATATTCTATAAGGTTAAATGCAAAAAATTCCTATAAATTATTGACTAATTAGCAACAAACTCCCTTAAACTACAAAAAGTACAACAAACCTCCCAAACTATACATTTTTTTGCAAACGATCCCATCCGGTGACGGCACCGGCTGAAATTCGCCATTAAAAACATAATATTTGATTTAATGACTATAATGCCCTTATAAGGGTAAAAATACTCTAGTGCCCCTATTTGACCCAAACATATGGTTACACCCAAACAACTCTATATACACACACACACATATATGCACTGTTTATCTTCTCCACAAGGCATCCATTCTGATTAAAAAAAAACTCAAAATGAACCCCTCCCTATCTGGGTCAGTTGTGCATTGTGTTGATATATATATATATATATCGTGCGATTTTGTTTACATATATGATATATGTGTCGTATATAGATGTCTGTCTCACTCTTATGGAATCCTGTTACAACCAAACACGCCCTTCTGGTTAGTGTTCATCTTCCTCTTACTGTTCATGATCTTCTTCGACCTAAACCCCTCTCTCTCCCTCCGTCTATTTGTATAATATGTATTTTTTAGTTTTTCAGTTCAATAACTAAAGAAAAGCTTCAGTTGCAGTTCTGAAGATTGATAGAATAGTATTCAATTCAGTAAAATTATTCCCCAATTCAAGTGGTTCTCTATTTCTATCAATTCAGCTAATATATATATATATAACTAACCATAGTTTGTGATAGGAAATTTCTTAAAGAATCCACGGGGAATCTCGATTTCATCATCTTGATGATTGAAAAAAGAAATCCTCTTCTCGATACTGAAATTCCTACCAAAATTATCAGCTGGTCCCTGCATGTACCTCAAAGCCTGTGAACCATAGGACGAATTCTGACAAAAATTTTTAATATCCTTCAAAACCATCCAATAATCTGATTATACAAACAAAACCAATTAATCAAATACCCTAATTGAATGGAATTAAATTATAAAAAAAAAAAAAAAAAAAAAAGGTTCTGTAGCCCAACCCAGTATTGCAATCCAATCATAGAACCCAATTGCCGCCATTTTAACGCCACCACTGAAATTCCGCCCTCGCATTGATCAAAATCGCTTCTCGCCGCCGCTGCCCACTACTTCATCATCATGTTCATTCGACGCCGGTGGGTTCCTTCCTTGCCACCTCCGGAATCGTGACTGCGAGCCGCCGCTATCCTTGCACTGGCTGTTCGTCGGATCTGTAACAGATACAGCCCCACCACCGTCGCCCCCACTACAACAGCACCACCAACTCCTATCCATGGTGATTTGTCTCATCCTCCGACCTCAAACCCCGTCGCCGCCGCCGCCACAACATCACCACTACCTCCTATCCATGGCGATCCATCTCCTCCCCCAACCTCAATCCCCAAAGTTGCCACTACACCACCACCACCACTAGATCCATCTCCTCCTCCAACTTCAATCCTCGTCGCCACAGCCACAATAGCACCATCACCTCCATTTTCCCCCAAATTTCGAATATATACCTTGTATATATATCATGTGATTATATATATATCTATATTTCAATGTGTATGTATGGTTGTAGGCAGTGTGGGTCTGTGTTTGGTTTTGGGGGTGACGTGTCAAGCTCTCATAGGTCCATGAGGTTTAAGAGGTTAAGGATTGAAACTACGTAGTTTTATAGCAAGGGTTAAATGGTCTTTTGGTTTTTCCGGTCAACTGCTGGGGTAAACTGCAATAAAACAATAGTTCATGAGGGTTTTTTTAGTTCAGGGGGGGTTTCTTGCAATACCACAATAGTTCAGGGGGGTTTCTTGCATTTAACCCTATTCTATATATGTAATTTATTAATTTACCTTATTTCAAAAATATTAATCTCTATATATATCTACCCATTTCTTTTTATGTATATATACTTTATGAGTCCTGATCTATATATAAACTGTTAGATTGCCATTTTTCAAACCCGACCTTTTCTTTTAACACAAAATCACTCTAATTCTATTTTTAGTTAATTTTACCATTACTATCTACTATAATAATAAAAGGTAATTATCAAAATAAAAATAGAAACCTTTGAGTGGGAGTTTATATCCGGTGGTTGGGATAAATTGATGGCTCGATTCAACTCTATCTACATTTCTCCGTGCGTGACTGAATTTGAATCCATGGACAAAAGTATATACAAATGATTACTCTCCATAGATTAAGTTGTAAGAAGGGTTTCACCCATTTTTTTTGGGTTACCTCGTTATTTTTGAAGTGGATTCTACAGTCCCACTATAGTCAGTATATTATCATCATCCAATAATCAAACTCACAAATTCACAGATTCAATAATGAATTTCACCAAATGCCTAATTTCAAATTGAAATAGAAAGAACTTTTGTTCAAACTTTAAATGAAATTTTCTTCAATTTTAATGAATCAATTCAATATTCCAAAATGCAACAATACAGTATATTTGTTGATAAATTTACTTATACTAGAGAAATATATTAATTTACTTATACTAAGAATAACACGATGTTTCTTAAAAAAATACTATAATATCATACTGTTGTTGCAAAATTGAAAGATATGGATATTATTTTTCTTTCAAAGAAACATCTAAATAAAAACAAATTTATTAATAAAATATAATATTATTATTTTTTTTTCTAAGGTTTCTATTTTTATTTTGATAATTACCTTTTATTGTTACGGTAGGTGGTAATGACAAAATTAAATATAAAAACTAAAAATAGGGTAAGAGTGGTTTTGTGTTTAAAGGAAAGGCCATAGGTGGGTTTGAAAAATGATCGTTAGATGGTCTATAAAGAAAGTGTGGATTAATTTTCTTGCTCCATGAAGAGTAAGAGATCAGGACTCTGGCTCCTCACTGGTACTGTGTCCATATTTTTTCACAATATATATATACACACACATTTACTTTGACAGGTGAGGGAGATTTTTCGGCACTATAATTCTTAATTTATTCTAACCCAAGTTAAGAAAGACAATTTGTCCATCTTTCTATGCTCATGGTAAGTTTTCGTTAATCAAATTAGGTGGCGTTAAAACAAAAATTTAATCAAATTAGGTTAAGTTCACAGTAAGTGCAATATACTAATATAATATTACCACTGACAATATTAAAGTTGGGATTTAGGTGTTGGGGTATGGTTCTAAGACAAGTTGAGCTGCGTTGGATTGGTACTTTGAAATTGAATTTTTTTAAAAAAATTACTCCCCAATTCTAAGATTTTAATTCCATGCAATCAAATATAACATAAAGAAATCAAGTTTAGAGTCCAGAATAAGAAATCAAGTTTAGAGTCCAGAATTAGGTGTTCAGCACTTTCATTCAAACACTAACACTATGTTAAGTTGCATGAAATTAGTGCTTTGAAATTGGAATAAAAAAAAATTATTCTAATTTCAGCACCCTAATTCCATGCAACCGAAGATAACATAAATGAAATCAAATTAAAAATCATATTGTTTAAAGTCTGTTCAAATATCAAATTAAGCTCTGTTTTGGTTAATATTAACCTATTAAGCTATCCACGATGCGGCTCCCACATAGGGTCGACTGTACCTGTTTCGACCTATCCACATTGCACCTTCAGTTCTGTTTTTTTATACCTGTTTTGGTGAATTTTTTTTTGGGAGTAATGTCACAATTGTGCATTTGTGTTTCGAAACCATTATATTAATCAATTAATAATTTCTTTATATTTCACCCATTAATTAAAATATTATTCAATCTATACTCTAATTTAATTATACTTGATTGCCCTACTTGAAAGTGAAGTTCAAATCAGAATCAGTCGCTTTCTACAAAATTACCTATATTTTTTTAATTGATTATTAGGTGTTCTTACAAAAATTCTGTATTTTTTTTTTTTCTTTCGAAAGACTAAATTTTTATTTATTGAAAAAGGCATTATGTTCTTTTGGGGTGAATTGCATGATTGCATGCTTTTGTTGCTAGTAAATATCACATTAGTTGAATGCATGACCCTAAAACTCCATGAATATTGAATATTTAATAATTAGTTGGTACTTGTTAAAAGCATAAGTGGGTTCAACTTAATAAACACCAAATTTTTAGCTTACTATCTAAGTAATTGTGATATTAGAGTAAACTAAGTAAACTAAACATGAGATTAGTGACATGCATGCACACACTCACCGGAACGAAGAACAAATTTTCTCCTAGAGGAAGAATGAAATTTTCCCCGAGAGGAAGAACCATTTTCATTTTGTTGCAGACTCACACGAAATCTACTATAAGAATGTGACCTAATTTCAAGTATATGTAAATTCACCTAATTTCGTAAGATTGAAATTTGTTGATGCATGGTGGATTGATTTTGATAATAATTTTAATGGATTGGTTGAATTAAATATTTTAACCAAATTTTTTTTTTTTTCCGTATCAGCCTATTCTGCTTCTTTATGAGTAATTTACTGGAAAATTGTATGGAAATTTGAATCGAGAAATTCAAATTGAGCTGCAACACAAATCAAATGAATATTAGAAAAATTGTTAAATCATTCTACTTTTAACCACAACTAAAAATTACAATGCAAAAATGTCTCCTATGGATAAAACTACAACCACAAACCAGAAAAAGGATGATGATTCTTGTGGGGTCAATATGCCCCGAGAATAAAGTTGCTGCCACTGAATTGATTAATCCCTTTCAAATCTATTCCGAACACTACGACTTGAGAAATGCCATGCAATCAGTATAGACTAAACCCGAAAAACTGGCTGATGAGAATGGCAAATCCAAGAGCAATTGCAACAAGGGAAGAAGCCCAAGTGAGCTTCTCTGTTATTCTAGGGACCCTATCTTTTAATGCCTGACTACATGAGCCAATAAATACAGTATAACTGCCCATCGCAATTACAGTGCCAACCAAGAACATACCTAGAAATGCAGCGCCAGCTAATCGAGAAGGCAAAGCAAGTGCAGGCAAGACCATCATCAATGCGTCAGGTTGCAGCCCGTGGACAATCCCTGTCGCAAAAGTTGCAAACCCGATTTTTTTCTTCACGACTTTTGGGTTTTCAAGGTTTTCATAACCACTGACATCACATTCACCGTTTTCCAGGGCAACGCATGGAGTAGGGACTTCTGTGGCCTCCTTGATTCCCATTGCTCCGATAACAAGAAGAGTAAAGCCCACAACTCTTGTGCCCCAAGTTCGGATAACTTCAATGTGGAGCCGATCCTTGAGCAATAGAAATAGCAAGCCGAAAATTACCTGGCCGGCATCATGGCCACAGCCCCAGAGGGCTCCAACGGCAGCACTTTCCAATCTGGTGCGTCCAATGGAGAGTGGTGCCAAAGCTGCAAGGTGGTCAGGCCCTGATAGTGTATGTAAGCAACCAGCAAAGAAACCAGTCCAGGCACTGGTAAGTAATTCATTCTGTAAAACTCCTCCCCCAGTTTTAGATGCAATTTGAAAGGCTGCAAAAGCTGGTGATGCAATGATTGGGTGGATTAATATCACTGCAAGAGCTGAGAGAAGTATAACGGTCCCCGCAGATAATGCCTGAAATATTGTCCAAATATGGAGTAACTTTGTCAGCTTTGTCAAAATAACAACAATAACTGGAGACTAGAAAGTGAAACTGCTGATAGGTTGGCAGTGACATCCCTTGCAAATTCTTGAAGAAAGTTTACGATGGATAGATCAGAAGTATCATGCCTGTTGCTAGATATAGCACAGAAATTATAATATTGTTTCCATGGGAGGGTGATTTTCTTATTGCAGGCTTTCATTGTAGGCATGTTTCAGTAATTGCAGAATTTGCTTTACCAATTTCAAATATGATGCCAGAATTTGAAACTTTGAGTTGCACGACCTACTAAAACTGAAAATGGTTGAAAATCCTGGAAAAGGAAAGGGATGCACTAATTAGAAGTAAGGGCAACTTAAAGAAGTCATATTGATACCTGAACCCTTGATTGGTCGTATTTAAAATGAGACACTGTCAAAATTCTATCCTTTTTTCATATTTTTATTATATATATTTTTTATTTTTGGTAGTGGTGTCGTCAAAATAAAAAATCACAAAAAATAGAAATATAACAAGAAATATTAAAAATTTGGGCTGATTATCTAACTCCTTTCAGTTTGAAGTTAATAATTCATTACTGATCAGAACTTGCCACCAAAATGTGGGGGGGGGGGGGGGGGGGGGGGGTTGGGGAAGGGGGAAGTACTAGACGAACAAATCAGAGAGTAATATACTTCCTTTTGTCATCATTTTATTCAATAATTCTTCCTCGCATAGCTTTACAACTATTTCAGAATTATCATCTGGTTTTGATTTTTGAAACAGCATTGTCTTCTAAAGATGAGTGCAATGCATGTATTGCAATCTGTCCTAAAGAGAGCTAAAACAACCACCATCCACCAAAACTTATACAATAAATAAGACCAATTAAATTTCATCTTAATAATGTGACAAGATCCATTATGGCTACAAAAAAATAAATAAATTAATTAATTAATGAGATTCAAAAGTTGTCAAGTTTGGATCATTTATCTATTAAACCAATCGTAAGCAAGCCACCAACAACGAGCCAACCACAAGTTGATGTTGAGTAGCTTGGTTTATTTTACAGGCCCTATAGTTAAGCAAACTGCTGCATGTTTAAGTCTTCTGAAAATCAAAAGTGGTAAATATATTTATGTAAACCAAAAGAATGTAAAGCACCAGAGAGAGACAGAGAGAGAGAGGGAGAGCATTACTTGTAATCAACAACCTAATTGATGAGTTCCCAAATAATTATTTAAACCCTAAAAACAAAGGCTAAAAGATCTTCAGCCTCCTTAGTGCACAAATACACCCAAAGTTTATCCTAATGGTACCACATCATCCAAATAACGAAGTTTTGGTTGAAAAATCATACTTAAAGATAGACTCACCTTCCATCATCTATACCTTACCATTTGATGCCTTTAGAGTAAGGATGTCAACAGGGCGGGTTCGGGACGGGGCACCACTTTCCCAAACCCGTCCCACCAATGAAAATCATTTTCCAAACTGCATTCGAGGCACCCCACATCAGAGTAGGGACAGGTTCAGGGCTCCCTGATATACATATTTTTTAAGAAAAACAATTCAAACTTGAACAAGTTCAAGATAAAAATTTTTTAGTATAGTAAAAAAAAAAAAAAAATTATAGCTAATAAAAGAATATTTATTTATATATTAATGATTAATCGGGGAGGGTTCGGGGGCTTTGCGGGTTTTAAACTCTCTTCCCAAACCCGCCACCAGTGTTATTAAAGGCTCAAGGTGCACCAAGACGCTAGAGGTCCTTTGGAGCCTAGGCGCGTACTTGAGTGAAGTGACTGAAATTTTAAACTACCATAAAAGCATTCATATCTCATAAGTCGTATCAATATTCTAAAAATTAATAACAAATTTAAAAAAGTAAATTCATCAACCATATAAGCATTTGAGAACCATAAAATAGAGCACAAATATGTTTTCTTGAAAGGAAAAACAGATTTTTTATTTTTAGCTTTATTTTCAAGGCAAAACAGAGCACAAAAAGAAATAAATCTAGTAACAGAAAAATAAAAAATAAAATAAATAAATAAATAAATAATAAAATTGTTAACAAGAGAAAAAAAAAAAAAAAAAATGCAGAGACAAAAGAAGTAGATGAAGAGAGAGAGAGTGTTAAAGAAGAAAAAGGAGGAAATACAGAGCCCAAAAAAAAAAAAAACGGACACAGAAAAGAGAACTAGACGAAGAGAGAGAAGTAAATAAAGATGAGAAGAGAGGGGAAGAGAGAGAAGAAGAAAGAATTGACATGGCTTCGTCGTTCGTCTCTGCAACTATGGCTTCGTTGTTGGTCTCACAGTATCACTCTTTCTATGTTCGCGGTTGACACTTTGACTCTTGGGCTTTCTTATTTGTTTATTCTTTTAAACGAAAGTTCCTTCTCTCATACGCTTAGGCTTTCTTATTTGGTAATTAAGTTGCCAAAACTACCCTTTTTGGCTTAAGAAATAGAATAATCATTTAAAAAAAAAAAAAAAAAAAAGTGCCCAACTAAGGCACGCGCCTAGTAAACATCAATGCACCTAGGATGACAATAGGCGCTAGACCTGCGCCTCGAGCCAAAAAAAAAAAAAGTGCCCAACCAAGGCACGCGCCTAGTAAACATCAATGCACCTAGGATGACAATAGGCGCTAGACCAGCGCCTCGAGCCTAGGCGCGCCTTTAACAACATTGCCCACCGCTAACCCTATTAGGATGATCTCGAACCCATCCCAATAGGGGTGGGTTAAATTGACATCCCTACTTTAGAGTACAACAATGGATTCCCAAATCACAAACAAAGATTGCCCAAATCTCCAACAACTTTAAGCATTGAGAGGCCACTGATGGCTTCTAACTTGATTTGGTCAAGCACTAATTATGTTATACACCCATGAACTGAATGGTGACAACTATGTACTTAGTTTGGAGGGTTCATAGCTCTGAGTAAATTCATGTATCTAATTGGCATAAAGGCTAACAGCAGTAGCCAACATGAAGCTTTTGCTTAGTAATTAAAAAATTAGATAACCATGCTCACAATGTAATACCTTTGTAAGATAAAGGAGGCTAATAGTGAAAAAAAGCAGCTAAACTCTCTCTCTCTCTCTCTCTCTCTCTCTCTCTGTGTGTGTGTGTGTGTGTGAAACTTTGCGGGACATTCTAAAGAGCTTACTACATGAAATCCCACTGCCTAGGGACCATATATCAAAGTTAAGGTGATTGTTAACGTTCTGCCCTCCAAGGGATCATTTATATGGTACCTCAAATTTTCTATTATCAATAAGAAGAAATTATATAAGTTGTATCTTGAAAAGTCACAGGCTGATAGTCTCAGTGAAAGGGGGCTGCTACTATTTTATAGGGCTTCAGCATTCAAATATATTAAAACCAAAACATTTACAAGCAACAGTAACAATCAGCTTCCTTTCAAAAATTTAATATTAAAAAAAAAAAAAAAAATCTAATGCTTCAACAAGAGGCGCTGTGACATAATTTTCTGCTGTAGACATATAATTGTAGATGAATAAACAGGAAATAGAGCAGTAAATTGATGTGGTGTTTGGAATCACAAACACTCTATCTAGAGCGTGCACTATATAAATTTAGAAACTATATTGTGGCAGGATTAATGTGAATATACTTTCTTTTCCTAATAATTACTTAAAATAAAGCTACTCAAGTGTTCAACATTTGCACCAATTCTGTTTCAGTGCCTAATGTCAACATATTATATCATCCTACATTACATGGGCTCTCCTATTCCCCTAAACGTACCCATGTTGACGCAATACAACATGGGTATAGGTCAGGAATACATGTCTGACATGCATACCCAAATCGGATACCTGGATCCAGTGTTATTAAAGGCCCAAGGCACACCAAGGCACTAGAAGTCCTTTGGAGACTAGGCGCGAGGCGCACGGCAAGGCACGCGCCTGAGTGAAGTGAGACGCACAATTGAAAATTTAAACTACCATAAAAACATTCATATCCCATAAGTCATATCAATATTCTAAAAATTAATATCAAATATAAAAAAGTAAATCCATCAACTATATAAGCATCAAACAACCATAAAATAGAGTACAAATTTGTTTTCTTGGAAGGCAAAGCAAAATGTGTTTTTTTGAATGGCAAAACAAAGCACAAAAAGAAATAAACCTGTTAACAAAAAAAAAAAAAAAAACAAAACTGAGAGAGAAGAGAACTAGACGAAGAGAGAGATGTAAACAAAGATAAGAAGAGAGGAGAAGAGGGGAAAAAAAAAAAAAAAAAAAAAAGAACTGACATGGCTTCATTCACTAGGGCTTCGTCTCACAATCTCATTCTATCGCTCTTCGGTTAACACTTTGACTTTTGGGCTTTCTTATTCATTTATTCTTTTGAACAAAAGTTCCTTCTATCCTATGCTTGGGCTTTCTTTTTATTTATTAAGTTGCCAAAAGTACCCTTTTTGGCTTAAGAAATAAAACAATCGTATTTTTTTAAACAAATATCAGTGAGGCGCACCCACAAATAGGGCGCGGCGCAACCGAGGCACGCGCCTAGTAAACATCAGTGAGCCTGGGATGACAACAGGCACTAAACCTTAGCCTAAGCGTGCCTAGGCATGCCTTTAACAACACTGCCTGGATCCTCTAATCTTGATGATGGAAGAAGAAGAAAAGCTCAAATGTGATAGCGAAGAAGGGTTACCTACTTTTGAGATGGATGATATCTCTTTTTTCTTTTCCCACCATATTTCATTTAATTTTTATTGTTATTGACTGCATTTATTAAAAAACAGTAGCCTCGTACGTTATTCTTCTATGTAACAAATTATGGTTTTGTGGAATATGCATTCACGTACCCGCATCCAACTTTTAGATGCTTTTCATCCTGAGTACAAATATCCTAAGATTTGGGATTTAGGAAGGTCTACCATTTAGACATATATTGGTACCCAATACAAGTACCCAAGTCTAGGTAACAATATAGATACTATCAACATATGCCTTCAACTGAAATGTAAATCCCAACAAATATTTTATTTTCCACAAAACATTCAATGACACTCCAAATTATTAAATCTCAATAATTGCACCGCCTAAATCCTACTATAGCCCCTCAATGTTGTATTTTTAGGATAACATCACAAATACTTGTATGTCCACAACAGTTGAATCCCTTCCCTTCAGTTTTTGTACAGCATCCTAGAAACTGTTTACAATCAAGCAAAACTTGTGCTACGAGTTTAGATACCAACAAGATCTAGATTCCTCCTGCTTAAAGTTGGTTGGTGCCTTAGACCTTGGAATATATTCTAAATTACATAGAATAGCTTTCTAAAGTAAAATTTCAACTTCAGGAACTACTACCAGATTTTTATGTGTATATATATATATTTCTCAATTGGCAAGATTGCAAGAAAGGTCAAGCACCCATTTGCCCCTATGAGAACTTGAACTCTCACCTTCCACTTTGGGAGGTAGAGGAAATATCACTAGGCCATATCTCTCAGGAACTAATACCAGATTTGAAATAACAAAAATTTCTTCAAGACAAGTATTCGATGACAATAAACTCGATCACAGTAAAATTCAGTATACATCAAAAAAGCAAACACATCATACAAATAACTCTGGCTGTTTCGAAATAATTGTGACCATATTAAGAACAAGTGGATTTTCAGTTATCATAGGGTTTACATCAGGGATTAGTAATAAGTCTCTGGCTTTAAACTTAATTATGAATGACCTAACAGAACCCATTTGGGATGTGATCTTTATAGCATATGCTATTTGCTAGTGATGTTGTCATGTGATTGATGAAGTTAGGGATAAGTACTAAATTTTATGTTTACAAAAAAGTTCTAGAATCAAAAGAGCATGATACAATGGATTAAAATTGAATACATGGAACTTCAACAAGACTAAAATTATGTGTGGAAATAGTGTGAAGATCAGTCATTGGATTCTAATATAAAAAGTTAGTTTATTTAAGCTCAATTACTCTTGGAAAGGCAGTGGTTAGAGGTGATCAGTGGAGGAGGCACATGTATTGCAGTGGGGGCTATGGCCCCCAATCAACTCTTTTCATTCCAATTTCATGTGTATATAATTTTACAAAAATTGTAAACTCACCGTCAGTCCCTCGGCCTCAATCGTATGAAATGTTGATTCAAAGCAATCTAGCATCAGACTCCATCTCCATAAAAAGGTAGGTCAAGGTTTCAAGCCTCAAATGGAGAAAATGGGTGGATACATTGCTTAAAGCCCCCAGCGCCCCTTCAAAATTATAAAAAGACTCTTAAGGTTCCCAGTCCTCTCTTTTTCTCAATTCTCTTTTTTCCTTCCAATATTCTCTATGCCTCTCTCTCTCATGACCCACAACAAGTTCATCTCAACTATTTTAATAGCCAAACTCTCTTTTACTTTCTCAATCTCTCTCCAAGGCAAAAGCACAAAGTGGAAGAATTATATAAGTTATTTTCTTCATATGGTTTCTCAACCCCTAGCTGATATGTACAAAAACCAATTCCCTTTATTCACCTTTTATATTATTATTATTATTATTATTATTATATATTTCAATTGAAAAAAAAAAGTGAATAGCCTATTCTTCACACTTAATGATTGAGTGACTGACAAATATGTTTAATGAATTCATAATGAGGTTATCATACAGTGCTTTCAAAACATGAAATTGGACATTTTTTTTTTGATAAGTCAAAACATGAAATTGGACAATTATAAATGTAATGATAGAATTATTATCAATTTTTATATTGGTTGTTTTGGTTCAATATTTTTTATTTTTATTTATTATTCTTCTAGGTCACCCCATCTAGAGTAAATTATTTGTAACAGCCCTTACCCTACCCAGACACAATATTGTTCTCTTTTGCTCCCCCGAATCAGAAACTTCCCAGCAGGTCACCCATCCTAGTACTACTCCAGAGTAAGCAAAGCACCCGCCGGCATCACACCCACCCACCCACAGAGGTCGTCACAATCAACCACCGTGGGGCCCAACGTCCTCGTTGGCCACACTTCCAGTTGGACTCCAGCTCTGATACCATTTGTAACAACCCTCACCCTACCTCCTACCCAAACACAATATTGTCCCTTTTTTGTTCCCCGGGATCAGAGACTTCCTAGGAGGTCACCCATCCTAGTACTACTCCAGAGTAAGTACGTTTAACTTTAGAGTTCTGATGGGTTCATGACCATCGCGACTTTAAAATGCGTTGTGTCATAAAAGCGTGTTGAACCTACATATAGCACTTCACCTTTCTCAGGCGATGTGGGATCATGACACCTTGTAGCCTGCCCGTGTGGTAGCTCGTCAAGTGTCTCGCACCCGCCCACAAAGGTTGTCACAAATTTCTAGCTTCGCCTTTAGAAATGATGTTGTTTATAAGAACTAAAATGGTGTGTATTAAATAAAATGCTTCTAGCATATTGTGTGATTATTGCATACTTCTAAAATCAAAATGTAAATTTTATACCAAGATTATTAGACCAAACATAATTTATGGGGAGATGTAAAAACATGCTCAGAGAACTAATATGATCGAAATGCCAATGTTAATATAGATGTGTGGTTAGATAAAAAATGATATAATTAAAGAAGCTTACGTTCATGGAACGGTGAAGTAGCACATATTGGAGATAGGATGAGAGAACTAAAATATTGGCTATGTGCAATGAAGACAAAATAAATCCCAATTAAGGATGTTTTGGGGTGGTTCACGTTTGAGCTAATGTTAGGGAAAAGAAAGATCAAAATTACATGGATTTAGATGGTAGATAAATGTATGCTATTGTGTAATTTAACTTAAATTATGACTTTAAGAGCTAAATGGCAAAACAAGATTCATATATCCAACAACAAATGGTTTTTTTTAACACTTTCTTGAGTTTAGTTAAGTCCTTACTTGAATGTCATGCTCTGCTAAAATAAACAGTCTAGTGTGAAATCTAAAAACATATAGAGAAACCAAAAATCTTCCATCTCAATCACCCAAAAAAAAAGCAGATACCCATTTGCAGAATAAGAACTCGGGCACACCTGTTTACTCATGATATATTCTTTAATTGAAGTATAAAACCCACCTAGAGTTTCACTTAAAAAATAATGATTACAAAAAATAAAAATAAAAACTAAATAAATTACTAAATCTTCTAAAGCAACAACAAATATAAGCTCCACACTTGCTAATGGAACCAAAATATATTCTAGCCAACGGGAAAAAAAGGAATCGTTTATTCATTTGGCTAACACAGCAAAATTCAATTTTTTTTTTTCATTATTAAAAAAAAATAAAAATAAAAAAATTCAATTTTTTTTTTTCTTAGACCCACCAATTAGAGCAGATAACATAAAACACAAATGCAATAAAATTAAGCCAAAAAAAAAAAATCCACTACAACAAAAATTAACAGGGTTTTGATTTTCCACTAATTTACAGCAATTCTATGAACGTATGTATATAATTTTGAAGGTAAATTCATACCTTTTGGTGCTTGGAAGCTCCTTCAGAAATCGGTTTGACAAAATGGGGTTCGGGAATTGACCCATCTGGTGAGTCCACCAGGGAAGAGTTGAAACACGATGTTCTGATCGAGTACTTAAGGGAAGACCCGTCCTCGTGTTTGCAGAACAGCGAGTTGACTCGCCGGGACTCGGTTCGCGTTAGTGATGAAACTCCGAGTTTGGCAGCGTCAAATGGACCGAGACGATTGAGAAAGGGACACGCTTTTAGATGAATTTTGCAGGTGATAGGGTTAGAGTAGATAAGCCTCTCCATGGCCCCCGTATCGGTGTGACTCTGTGTGTTTTTGTGTGTGTCTAGAGACTTTGGAGAGGTGGTAAGATTTTGCAAATATGAGAGGAGGGCATCAAGGGCCCTCTGTTTGGAACTTTAGTGCAGCGGTTAATAGTCATCCATTTTGATAAATTCACCCAAAAAAAGAAACACACAATAATATCGTAGAAATCTGCTGTAAGCCTGTAACTGGGTACTGCGGTTACATGTTGTATTCGGACACGGCAGCGTTTTGGGGGTCGCTTTATTATTATTATTATTATTATTATTAGTATTATTAGTATTATTTTTTATTACTTCGTTTGTTTTCTTTATAACGTCTGATCTGGTGTGCATTTTTTTATTAAAATGTGCTTTGGTTATCCACTTTTTAAACTCATCATACACATTTGTATGCAGTCTACTATCTCTCTATTTACTTTATTATTTTTAAAATTTTTTTTTTTTAAAATTATTTGTTTGTCTTTTCTCAAACAACTATATTTTAATTTCTATATAATCCACTCATTATATCTTCTTTCAATCCTCAAATCCACTTATTTGCATCCTCAAGTTCATTTTCCCTTCTTTGAGTCTTCATCTTTATTATAGAAAAACAATAAATTCATCGTCACAATCTATAACAGTTTCCAGTACATTTCTCCACTAAATTCGTTAGATTCAGAGGAAGAAAATACCTTTAAAATTCATCGAAAATGGATGAACGTTGCGAGGAAGTTGTTATTGCTTGATAGGGTACATACATTCTTTTAACATCATAGGAGAAAATATATTAAGCATGATCAAAAAGAGGCAGCGCAGCGGTTATTCTGAGATTACTTTGCTGAAAACCCGATTTATCCATTAGAGATCTTTCGTAAACAGTTTCGAATGCAACGAGAGTTGTTTGTTCGCATTACAAACAGTGTTACAACACATGACGAAAGGTTCATTTAGAAACCCGATACTCTCGGTCGCATGAGGTGTACTCCTTTACAGAAGATAACAGATATGAAACATGTATCCGTCTATGGAATTTCAGCGGATCTTTGTGATGAGTATATAAAGGTTTCTGAGCGTAATGCAATTAAAAGCTTGAAGAGATTTTGTGATGCTATAATTTTTGTGTATGTGGAGTGCAAACGCTCACCAAAAGCAAACAACATTGCACGTCCACTTCAATAAGGGGAGGAAATAGGATTCCCAAGTAGACTTGGCTCTATAGATTGTATGCATTGGGAATGGAAGAACTACCCCACGACATGGCATGACAAACACATAGAAGAAGTTTGCAGGCCATTATATCGGAAGATCTGTGGATCTGGCATGCTTTCTTTGGTATGGCTGGTTTACACAAGGACTTGAATGTCCTCGATCATTCTCCAATATTTAAGAATGGGCACCGACGTACAATGGAGTATTACTTATCTGATAGTATATATATTAAGTGGACAACTTTGATGAGACCATTCAGCACCCAACAACTATCAAAGAGAAACCATTTGCTAACAAACAAAAAGCCATTAAGAAGGATGATGAATGAGTGTTTGGCGTGTTGTAGATGAAGTGGGATATAATGCAAGGACCAATGCGTTATTAGAATAAAGAAGACCTGAACAAGATAATGAGAATATGCATCATATTACATAACATAATCATAGAAGACGAACGCGAACACATTTTGCAATAGACACCTCTAACAGAGGAGCCAGTCTCTTTTCCTCATTACATTTGAAACCTTTCAATCTTTGCAGCACACATTTTCTCTTGCTTAAGCAGATTCGCAATATAACTTATAATGTTGATATCGGGAGAGATCTCATGGAACATTTGTGGAATCAATTTTGTAATGAAGATGTATAAATTTGATGTTAGCGAATCAAATGTAATTTTCATATTAGTGATGAATAAAATATATTTTGAAAAGTATTTTCCTTGATTATATTTGTTGTGAAATTTTAAAAAATATCCATTACATATAAAGAAAAAGTACATTACATAAATTCCCACAAATAGAGAAAAAATTACATTAATACTTTTTTACAAATAAAGAAAATGTTAGACATTACATATTATTGCCCTTGATTGAAATGCAAATAAATTTCATATTTTTTTTTTTACCAATGATCCATGCTTTTACTGCTTCTGTTGAAGCATCGTTAGGATTTTTAATCATCATTTCTCTTTTACAATCAATCTGTTTTTGTTAAATCTCCATCTTTTTCATTTGTTATTATGCCTGAACTTCCCTAAGTTTCAATTCTTTATGCGCCTCAATCTCCATTATTTTTGTACGTTCTTGCTCCAAACCTATATCTATTTTAGCTTTCATTTTTCATTTTTGGGCTTCAATTCCCAGGCCATTCATCAATTCACTTTGACCGGTAAACTGTCATGCTAACCTTTAGCACTAATTGCATGATACTTCGGATGTTGATGGAGTAGATAGATTGGTTGGGACTGAACCAGATGTTGCTGAAGTAGTTTCAGACCAATTTCCAAGCTCATTCATATAGAGCTCCATGACTCTCTTTTTTATTTATTTTTTATTTTTTTTAATTTGTCTTCTTTTTCTTTTCTACAACGTTGGAAATGGAATTCCATTTTGACGGATTCTTTAGGCTTCGTTTGGTTAGATGAAATCAACTAGAAAAGAAAGGAAAGAGAAATTTTTAATTTTTTTTAGAGTTTGGATAGATGGAAAAGAAACGTAATGGAAAATATAGTTTTCTGTACTGTCTATTTTTCTTTAAAATTATTATAGCACAAAACACGCGAAAATATATTTTCTTGTGAAAAGAGAGAGCTTTTTTATTTGACCTTCCTATTTTACCCAACAACTGAATCATGTAAAATAACTTCTTTTTTTTCTATTGAATTTTAAAGAGGCAAGTTCTCTAACAATTTCTATTATACTGCATGGACTCCTAAGAGGCAAGTTATCTCTTAACATATTCTATTGCAACACTATTTAGTTCCAAATATATATAAATTGTATCTAATCTAAGAGAGATATATATATATATATTCATATACCTCTTTATATACAGAGAATAATACACAATAAAACTTTTGTGAATCTAAGAGAAAATATATAGCAATATTTGGAAGTTGCAACGCACTTGATACAAGAACAAAATGCAAGAGAAAACAATAGATAGAGAGGGAAGAAAGAACTCTTATTCACTTCCGTTGTATCTATTATGAAATACACTACACTCCTTTATATAGGGAGTTTTTACCACCTAATATTCTATACTTTGCTAATCACATTTTCTCATACAAGTTACATAAACCACTTCAATTCATGTGATACCCCCCCCCCCCCCTTCCGAATTTCCACATGTAGGTTGGCAAGGCCACACTTGAAAACCTGAGGATATCAAAAATAATTTGGCAATAAACGAACACATAATACAAAATGAATAAAAGAATAAACAAATAATTAATTTGTTGGGAAAAAATCTACTGATTAAATAAATCATTCCTTACAAAATAAAATCCATAAACATAAATCTCTAAAATACAACTCGAGAATCCTGTAAGTTAAGGACCCCTAAACCACAAACTACTAATATGTCAGTTCATACATAATTAAACTAACTTGTAATAATAAATGCCAACACTACTTAGAAGAATATAAGATGAGTAGATGAAAGACAAGTCTTCAAGTTGCGGATCCTCAACCTTGAGACTGAAACTTCTAATAACCTGAAAAATAAAGTGTAGGTTAGACCCACGAGCAAGTTCCCTCTACTAAGCCTCTGAAAACCGATAAATAAAACATGTCTAACCAAAACCATCCTGATTAAATTTTTAACCTTTAACATAAGATGATACATATATATATAAATATAAAGGTCAAGTTCATTTAATACATTCCTTGCATTCTAAGAATTATGAATAGTGATTAGGTCACATCCATACCTAAAACCAATCATCAAGTACCATTCCCTTATAAGAAAAACTCATTTACACCTTAATTCCATTTTAAACAGTTAATTAATAATTAAATAATAAATTATCAAATCAAAGAATGTGTTCCTTTAATTCTAATTCCAGTATCCTCATTTGTGTGATTTTATTTATACAAATCACATAGCATTAAATTTATGCTTTGACAACCCATTCATACCTCCACAAATATGCTTTTATTCATACTATAAATAACTTGTTAACCTCTAAACATTAGTTCATTCTAATATAGAAGTGTTAGACCAAGAGAAGGGGGGGTGAATTGGTCAAAACCTTCTTTCAAAATAAACTTAACAGCAACCAAAACAATTAAGCAATAAACTATGCAACAGAATTTACAAGGAAACCCTCTCAATTAGGGAAAACCTTGGTTCTTGGCCAATGCCAATTCAATCATCCACTAGTTACAAGTAAGTTGTTACGCACTCAGATATCTCACTCTATGCACACACCCTTGTCACAGAAGTATACACTAGTTTTCACACACTCTACTCACACATTAGCTCAACACAGTGTATACACATACTCCCTCTGTCCTAGGCAACCCTGCCTAGACCAAACAAGCTCTCTAGCTCACTAAATACATCAAAGCAGGTGTAATACAATAAACATAAATCCTTCTTACAATTGAAATAGGGCAGAAGCTTTTTATCCCGTGAATATTTTTTTCTCACGGATACCCTCGTTGATAAAACATAGTAGCGGATATCATGAACCAGGACTTGTATATAACTCCATACCCATTTATTCATTTTCTTAACCTCTTGGTAGTAGACTATACTGTAAAACCAGCAAACCCACTTCTTGTCATTTGGTTCTATCTATAATTTTTTTTTTTCCATTTTTTTACCGTTATTTCTAATCTTTCTCTGCCATTTCTTTTGCTTTCTACAAGTAAACCCATTTCTTCATTTTCCATACCTGAGAAAAATCTTGTGTTTTCAGAAGGGGAAGATACCAAGTATTCCTTCAAATATGGATTGGGAAAGAGCTCATTTCCTTGAGACATAGCAAGATCACTTCTGGAAATTTTTGTTTTTTAAGAGAAATGGATCATTTCAAGGCATCCGGAAATGGAGCCTTTGGCTCAAAAGCTTTTTCAAAATCTTTTTTTGAATCACTTTCAACACAAGAAGTTTTCAAATCATTGTTCAAATCATTTTTCACCACTTTCTCGACAAGATGATTATACACATGCAATGAAGGATGGATAGAATGTAAAACGAGACGGATGTCAACTTTTGGTTACACCGGTTTAACTCTCTTCATTGGAAACGCCAATTTGATAGTCAACAATTTTTCCACTTCTCAAGGTTGTCACCTCGTTAACATGTTCAATTGTGTGACCTTCATTGGTTTCTACAACAAATTGTTGCTTTGGTGGGGCATTTAGAGGCATCTTTCCTTTCTCTCTAGCATTCAAAGTACTAGTTATTTGCCCGACTTGGGTTTCTAGCTTAGCAATGGATTGAGAATGTGAATGAAATAATTGAGTGTTTGCCTCTAGAGTACCCAAAGCGGTCAGCACTTTCTCCTCAAAAGCGGGACTCCTAGAATTTCCTTTGATAAAATGGCTTCATTATTATATGGGTTAAGTGCACTAAACCCCCCTGTACTATGACCCAATTGCAAGAAACCCCCCTGAAGTAAGTAAAACTCCCTAAACTATCATTTTGTTGCACTCATTCACCAACCGTCAAGTAACTATTAACTCAAAAATGAAATAACCGTTTAGCCCTTACCCTTGTTGAATGATTTTCCACCTGTTGTCGCCGGAGTTGGAGGCCAAAGAGGAAAAAAATATATAGAGAGAGAGAAGGAGGAGGAGGAGGAGCAATTTACATCAGTTTGCAGTTCAATTATTCTTCCAACTCTTCAATCACAAACCCTAATTTCATTAATTAACAACACCATCCCAGCCGTGGTAGGTGGAGATCCAAGCGTAAATTTGATTGTCACTTCGAGTCTTCAACTTTGTCTCTGTTCGATCAAATTTAAAGGAATTACAGAGGAGGTTTCTTAGGTCAAGTCAAAAAATAAGGAAGTTACAAGGGTGGGACAACTGCGGTTAAGGGCAGCGAAGGAACTGAGTTCGGCGGTAAACATTTGGGCGAAGGTGGGGGATTGGGTCAGGTCTTCGTCGACAACGTTGGCGCCGTTTCATAGCAGAACACTCTACAATAAACCCAATCGCAATTGAATAACCCATGAATATGTTATCACAGATAACAAAGTAAACCTAATTGCAACTGAAATTTATTGATTGCAAAAGCCTAGAGCTTGGATGTAATACCCCGATACAAAACAAAAATTAATTTCATTAGCATAATTTAATTTTTGTTTGTCATGATTTATATATGGAATAATTTATTTTGTGAATGTTACGTTTTGTATCAAGCTTACTAATTATAGTCCAATTGGAAATAATATTAATTATACAACTGATAGGAGTGGAAGGAGTGATACATTTGTGTTGGTGGAATACCATGAAATGAAATGGGTTTGTATGCTAGGGTCAAGCGTTGTGCTGAAGTTAGTGAATAATGAAGTGGTGTGATGGTTTGAAAATATATATATATATATATATATATATATATATATATATATATATAATAACTTTAATATATATATAATTATAAATATAAATTAAAGTTATTTTAAGCTTATCACATAAGCTTTGTTGTTTGACCAAGTATAGAATATATATTTTCGTATGCGAAACTGCTGGAACAAGTTGGAAACTACTGGAATAAGTTATATACACATCAAACCTACACCTACAGATATGTAAGTATAGATATACTAAATTCTACAAGCTTCATTTGGAAGCTGTTAGTAATCAACATACATGAGTCACGAAAAAATGAATACAAGTGACCAGCAAAGTGACACGTGCTCGTAGATGTGTTACCATATGAGTGGTAGGGGTGTACACTGAATGGGAATAGTATGGTCTACCATTTTGTTGTGAGATATAATAAATTATTGAGATAAACAGTTAGAAAACAATTTATAACACAATGCCTTATATCCTATGCATCACTTGTTTCTCGATTTTCAGTAGATAACAACAAAGTCTAGATATAATAGATAAAATAGTGGGCTTAGAGAATTCTAAGCCGGACCAGCGAAGAGAATAAAGAGGGGAAAATAGTGAGAAAGGAAGAGAGAAAAGGGAGAAAGGAAAAGAATAAGGCTGGTGGGTTGTTGTACGGAAGCAGTGAGGTAAGAAAATTGGTATTTTTGGTTCTATAATGGAAGTTATTTATTTAAATTTCAGTAATATTTCATTTATTCTACTTTTAATTAATTTCCCCAATTGTGGTCTTGCGTGAATTAATACAATTATAGTGGGATTCAAGTCCATTAGGTGAGATTTAATCTAATTATTATGATTAGAAAATTGTGACTACAATTATGGAGGATTTAAGATTTATTTTGGAGGGGATACGTAGTATTTAATTTTATGTAGAAATAAATATAACATGATTATAATATTGTTCAGGCAAGGAGATGGAAAAGATGACATCAACAGGACTGCATGACAAATAAATAAACTGAAAAGTTGCCAAGGTGAGTGTACTCACTAGAAGTTTATACTTGGATGTGATTAAATTGAGGTATTGAAGCTTTTTATGTGAATTAAAGATGAATATATATAATTTGATTATATTATATAAGGTCCATACTCTGGCCTGGAAGGAGAGTAATATATTATATAAGGTCCATACTCTGGTCTGGAAAGAGAGTACTACATTAAATAAGGTCCATACTCTGGCCAAAAAAGTGAGTATTATATTTAAATAAGGTCCATACTTTGGCCTAGAAGGAGAGTACTATACTTTAATGCCTGTAATATATTAATAAAGTTTAATTGAAGTTATCGGATAATATTTGTTTATATTACTCTGATGTAGTAGTGTTGCATTCACTGGGCTTTAAGCTCATTCCTTCCATATCGACATTTTTCGGGTATCAGGTTGGGTTGCTACTACCAGGTCTAGAATCTTGATTGGGAATGGGGAAAGAAACAATGAAATGTCTTTTGTTTAAGATGTAAATATTGTAGTAGAATTTAACGGTGTAACTTGTTGTTAACGATTTAGTTTGTCAAAAATTGCATAACAGGCCTATATTTTGTTTAAATTGTAAATTGTTAAGCAGGTACTCTGATGTATGATAATGTCATGTTGAATGAGGTTAATGCAGATGGTTAGATGCATTCCAATTTGTTCAATTTATTAAATAGTGTAAATTGGGTTGGGGTGTGTCAACTTTTGGTATTAGAGCCTAGGTTTTCTAGGTTCTGGAGGTAGTAAGAGTCTAGACTGGCAGTGGCAGTAGGAAGTGTGTAGTAAAGTCATTTCTTTGACTTGATTTTATTCTAACAAATATATGTGGTGATTATGTATCATATATATATGTTGTTATATTTGAGATTCATTGCAGATAAAAGTAATGGAAGGAGGAAGTGGTTATCATAGAATCGAGGAAGAAGCCTCTTATATTCCTGTTGAGGCTGAAGTGGAACAACCTATTCAGAGTGGTATGAGAAGAGAACAGGAGTACTTAACTGGTATGCAGAAAATGGAGAAGATGATAACAGACTTGGCAGAACAAAATAAACAATTTATGGCAAGTCAAATGATGATACAAGAAAGGCTGGAAAGACAACAGAAAGGAAAGAAAGACTCAGATTATGAGAGGTTTATCAAGTTAACACCCCCAGAATTTTCGGGTACTACCAAACCAGAAGAAGCAGAGGGGTGGGTAAGAAGAATGGAATCGATATTTGCAGTGATCGGTGCAGCAGAAGACCAGAAGGTAAACTTAGCTACATTTATGTTAAAAAATGAAGCTAGTTATTGGTGGGACACGACAAAACATTTATTGCTCATTCCAGGAGAGAAAGAGGTGATATTATGGAATCCATTTGTTAAAGCTTTTTATGAGAAATATTTTCCTCCAATTTACAGAAAAAAGAAGGAACGGGAGTTTATTCTCCTAAAATAAGATAGAATATCTGTAGTTGATTATGAAGTTAAGTTTACAGCTTTATCGAGGTTTGCACCCAAGTTTGTACAGAATGAAGAAGATAAATGTACAAAATTCCAGGATGGTTTAGAGGCGGCTATTAAGTCCAGAGTTTCGGTGTTTGAGGAAATAGATTACAACAGACTTGTGAATAAAGCCATGATTGCAGAAAGGGATGTGAAAGAATTGCAAGAAAGAAGGGAACAATACAAAAGAAATAGATCTGAGCCATCACAATCAAGAGGAGGTGAAGGAATTTCAAGTCAGAAAAGTCAAAGGTCGCAGTATGGAAGGGGAAGGGGTAGTGAATCTCAGGGGCAGACATCAGGTAGTGGAAGAGATCAAGAGCTTTCTGAACAACAATCTGTACAACAAGGTAGCTTTGGAGGACGTGGTACTGGCAGGGGGTGTTTTCTGTGTGGAAGGGAAGGTCACCAGAAGAAAGAATGTCCTGTGTTGAAAGCAAAAGAGTGTTATCATTGCCATCAGCGGGGCGATCGGAAGAGAGATTGTCCTATGTTGACAAGAGTGACCTCAGTGGGTAGTGTTGCTGGTTCTGGTAAAGGTTTTCCACATGGGAGCTCGTTAAAAGGAGGTGGGAGAGCTATAAGTGGTTCACAAGCCCAAGGAAGAGTTTTTGCTATGACACTTCAGGATGCTCAAGCAACTCCAGAAGTGGTGACAGGTACACTTTCTATTTTGAATAGAAATGTTACTGTGCTTATTAATCCTGGCTCAACCCATTCATTTGTTGCATCATCTATTGCTATACATTTGGGTAGACCACTTTCACCACTAGATAATAAATTGTTTATTTCTACACCAATGGGGGAAGTGGTGGTGGTTGCAAATGAATATCGGGATTGTGTATTACAAATGGGGGATAGACAGTTAAAGGTGAATTTGATACCGTTGGGTATACCAGACTTTGATATCATTTTGGGTATGAATTGGCTATCTGCGTATCATGCATCAATAGATTGTTTTCGGAAAAAAGTTATATTTCAGATACCAAGAGAGCCAAAATTCAGATTTACCGGAGAAAGAAAAGGTTATTCCAAACTGTCTCATCTCAGTTATACAAACCAGAAAGTTGTTGAAGAAAGGGTGTCAGGGTTACTTGGCTATGTGGTTGATACTGAAAATAAAGAGGTGACATTTGAAAATGTACCAGTGGTACAGGAATTCACAGATGTGTTTCCAGACGACTTACCGGGGTTGCCAGTGGACAGAGAGGTAGATTTTACCATTGAGTTGGTACCGGGAACAGCTCCGATTTCTATTGCTCTGTATCGAATGGCACTAACAGAATTGAAAGAGTTGAAAGTATAATTGCAAGATTTACTGGATAAGGGCTTCATTCAATCTAGCATTTCACCGTGGGGTGCACCGGTGTTATTTGTTAAGAAGAAGGATGGAACTATGCGGTTGTGTATTGACTATAGACAGTTAAATAAGGTAACCATCATAAACAAGTATCCATTACCATGAATTGATGATCTGTTTGATCAGTTGCAAGGGGCAAAGGTGTTCTCTAAAATTGACTTGAGGTCAGGATACCACCAGTTGAAGATAAAGGATAGTGATATTTCTAAAACTGCTTTTCGAACTCGATATGGCCATTATGAGTTTTTGGTAATGCCTTTTGGGTTAACTAATGCTCCAGCGGTGTTTATGGATTTAATGAATCGAGTATTTCATCCGTATGTTGACTCATTTGTTATTGTCTTCATCGATAATATTTTGATATATTCTCGGAGTGTGGATGAACATGAAAAACATTTGAGAATTGTGTTACAGATTTTACGGGAGAAATAACTTTTTGCTAAATTCAGCAAATGTGAGTTTTGGATTGATAAAGTTATATTTCTGGGGCATATGGTATCTGGGGATGGTATTTATGTTGACCCGTCAAAGGTGGAAGTAATGGTGAAATGGGAAAGGCCTACTAATGTAACATAAATCAGAAGTTTTCTGGGATTAGCAGGTTATTACCGGAGGTTCATCCAAGGGTTTTCTAGTAGTGCATTGCCATTAACAAAGTTGACCCGAAAGGAAGTAAAGTTTGTGTGGAGTGAGGAATGCCAAAAAAGTTTTGAAGAATTGAAGAAAAAGTTAACGTCAGCTCCAATGTTAACTATTTTGTGTGGTGGTGAAGGTTTTGTGATTTATACTGATGCTTCACATCAGGGTCTGGGATGTGTTTTGATGCAAAATGGCAAGGTAATTGCATATGCCTCTAGACAATCAAAGAATCATGAATTGAATTATCTTACACATGATTTGTAGTTAGTTGCTATTGTTTTTGCTTTAAAATTGTGAAGACATTATCTATATGGTAAAATTTGTGAAATATTCACTGATCATCAGAGTTTGAAGTATTTGTTTACACAGAAGGACTTAAATTTGAGACAGAGACATTGGATGGAGTTAATCAAAGATTATGATTGTAATAGTCACCATCACCCTGGAAAAGCCAATGTAGTAGCAGATGCTTTGAGTAGGAAGTCTTCAGGGAGATTATCTTGTGTACAGTGTGCACGGGTGGAAAATATTATGGAGTTGAGATTGATGGGAGTTGAATTAACAGTTACTAATAAAGGAGCATTCTTTGCACATGTTACGGTGAGACCTTTGTTACTTGATCGAATTAAAGAGTTGCAAAGTCATGATGTATTCTTGGATAAGAAAAGAAAGGAAGCTCGAGAAGGTATGCAAACTAAATTTACAATTGGAGACGAGGGGACTTTGTATTTTAAAAGTTGAATTTGTGTTCCAAATGATGTTTCTTTAAAGAAAGATATTTTAGATGAAGCCCACAATTCTATATATGCTATGCATCTGGGAAGTAGTAAAATGTACAGAGATTTGAAGGAATTCTACTGGTGGAACAATATGAAGCGAGAAATTGTAGAATTTGTGGCAAAGTGTTTGGTATGTCAACGAGTGAAAGCTGAACATCAGAAACCAGCGGGGTTATTGCAGCCGTTACCGATTCCACAGTGGAAATGGGAGTATGTAACCATGGATTTTGTGACGGGACTTTTAAGATAAAAACGGGGACATGATTTTAGGTGATAGTTGATAGATTGACAAAATCAGCTCATTTTCTGACAGTGAAAACTACTTATTCTACAA
The DNA here is from genome assembly GCF_030987335.1 of Cornus florida. NCBI lineage: Eukaryota > Viridiplantae > Streptophyta > Magnoliopsida > Cornales > Cornaceae > Cornus > Cornus florida. The sequence goes on along the minus strand of NW_026775573.1, from coordinate 71,629,386 downwards.
AGGAATATGCTCATTTGTATGTTGATAAGATCATATGTTTGCATGGGGCTCCAGTTTCTATTGTTTGTGATAGGGATTCGAAGTTCACTTCTAGATTTTGGTATAGTTTGCATGAAGCCATGAAAACTTCTTTGAAGTTCAGTACAGCTTTTCACCCGCAGACAGACGGGCAGTCAGAACGAACTATTCAGATTTTGGAAGATATGTTGAGAGCCTGTGTGCTGGATTTCAAAGGTAGTTGGGATGATTATTTACCGTTAATTAAATTTGCTTAAAACAATAGTTATCAGTCTACTATTGGGATGGCACCGTATGAAGCATTATATGGGAGAAAATGTAGAACTCCATTGTGTTGGGGTGAAGCAGGTGAAAGAAAGTTATTGGGTCCAGAATTGATTGAACTTACAACAGAAAAAGTGAAGGTAATTCTGCAGCGTATGAAAGTAGCATAGGATAGACAGAAAAGTTATGTGGATGTACGAAAAAGAAGGGATTTGGAGTTTGAAGTTGATGATTTTGTTTTTCTTCGTATTTCTCGTTGGAAGGGGATTATGAGGTTTGGAAAGAAGGGTAAATTAAGTTCCAGGTACATTGGACTGTACAAAATTCTGGAACGGATAGGAGCAGTGGCGTATCGGTTGGAATTACCAGGAGAATTATCAAGATTACATGATGTTTTCCATGTGTCTATGCTTCGGAAGTATATATCGGATCCATCTCATGTTTTAGTTGCGGAACTGATAGAGTTGAAGGAGGATTTAACTTATGTAGAGGAACCGGTACAGATTTTGGATTGCCGTGAACAAGTGCTACGGAATAAAACTATATCCCTGGTAAAAGTTTTGCGAAGGAGTCACACGGTTGAAGAAGTGACTTAGGAAAGCGAGGAAACTATAAGAATGCAATATCCTCACTTATTTGGTATGTTTCATGCATTTTAATTTCGAGGACGAAATTAATTAAAAGGGGGAAGAATTGTAATACCCCGATACAAAACAAAAATTAATTTGGTTAGCATAATTTAATTTTTGTTTATCATGATTTATATATGAATATTATATGGAATAGTTTATTTTGTGAATGTTAGATTTTGTATGAAGCTTACTAATTATAGTCCAATTGGAAATAATATTAATTATACAACTGATATGAGTGAAAAGAGTGATATATTTGTGTTAGTGGAATACCATGAAATGGGTTTGTATGCTAGGATCAAGCGTTGTGCTGAAGTTAGTGAATAATGAAGTGGTGTGATGGTTTGAAATATATATATATATATATATATATATATATAATAACTTTAATATATATATAATTATAAATATAAATTAAAGTTATTTAAAGCTTATCACATAAGCTTTGTAGTTTGACCAAGTATAGAATATATATTTTTGTATGCGAAACTGCTGGAACAAGTTGGAAACTACTGGAATAAGTTATATACACATCAAACCTACACCTACAGATATGTAAGTATAGATATACTAAATTCTACAAGCTTCATTTGGAAGCTGTTAGTAATCAACATACATGAGTCACGAAAAAATGAATACAAGTGACCAGCAAAGTGACACGTGCTCGTAGATGTGTCACCATATGAGTGGTAGGGGTGTACACTGAATGGGAATAGTATGGTCTACCATTTTGTTGTGAGATATAATAAATTATTGAGATAAACAGTTAGAAAACAATTTATAACACAATGCCTTATATCCTATGCATCACTTGTTTCTCGATTTTCAGTAGATAACAACAAAGTCTAGATATAACAGATAAAATAGTGGGCTTAGAGAATTCTAAGCCGGACCAGCGAAGAGAATAGAGAGGGGAAAATAGTGAGAAAGGAAGAGAGAAAAGGGAGAAAGGAAAAGAATAAGGCTGGTGGGTTGTTGTACGGAAGCAGTGAGGTAAGAAAATTGGTATTTTTGGTTCTATAATGGAAGTTATTTATTTAAATTTTAGTAATATTTCATTTATTCTACTTTTAATTAATTTCCCCAATTGTGATCTTGCGTGAATTAATACAATTATAGTGGGATTCAAGTCCATTGGGTGAGATTTAATCTAATTATTATGATTAGAAAATTGTGACTACAATTATGGAGGATTTAAGATTTATTTTGGAGGGGATACGTAGTATTTAATTTTATGTAGAAATAAATATAACATGATTATAATATTGTTCAGGCAAGGAGACGGAAAAGACGACATCAACAGGACTGCAGGACAAATAAATAAACTGAAAAGTTGCCAAGGTGAGTGTACTCACTAGAAGTTTATACTTGGATGTGATTAAATTGAGGTATTGAAGCTGTTTATGTGAATTGAAGATCAATATATATAATTTGATTATATTATATAAGGTCCATACTCTGGCCTGGAAGGAGAGTAATATATTATATAAGGTCCACACTCTGGCCTGGAAAGAGAGTACTACATTAAATAAGGTCCATACTCTGACCAAGAAAGTGAGTATTATATTTAAATAAGGTCCATACTCTGGCCTAGAAGGAGAGTACTATACTTTAATGCCTGTAATATATTAATGAAGTTTAATTGAAGTTATCAGATAATATTTGTTTATATTACTCTGATGTAGTAGTGTTGCATTCACTGAGCTTTAAGCTCATTCCTTCCATATCGACATTTTTCGGGTATCAGGTTGGGTTGCTACTACCAGGTCTAGAATCTTGATTGGGAATGGGGAAAGGAACAATAAAACGTCTTTTGTTTAAGATGTAAATATTGTAGTAGAATTTAATGGTGTAACTTGTTGTTAACGATTTAGTTTGTCAAAAATTGCATAACAGGCCTATATTTTGTTTAAATTGTAAATTGTTAAGCAGGTACACTGATGTATGATGATGTCATGTTGAATGAGGTTAATGCAGATGGTTAGATACATTCCAATTTGTTCAATTTATTAAATAGTGTAAATTGGGTTGAGGTGTGTCATTGGATCACTTTATGCGATCGCTCAGAAATTAATCACACTACAGCTACTAGCGATGTGCTCCCGGAGCATGGTCGACGTGAATTGGGCATCACAGAGTACAGCTTTCTCTTTCCCCTATGTGTGTCACATCCCAACTCTATCCCTCAATGTGTGTCGCATCCCTCGCTGTGTACTCATCTTCGCATCCCAACTCTATCCCTCACTGTGTACTCATCGTTGTGTGTGTATATATATATATATGGGAGAAATTGATTATAGATTGAAATGATCCACCTTTTTTCTGTTTTTAGGAGAGGTGTATTGTGAAATTTCTTGAATTTCTTAAAGAGGGTTTTTTGGTTTCTGATTACCGTCAAAGTCGTCGTCGTCGGAGGGTTGAGGGGTGGTTTTGGTTTGTGGGTTATTGGATTGCATTTAGCAGGCAAAAACCTTCAAAGACGGCTGAAATTTGAGTCTCTACCGTTGGTCCGCGCTGCAGCTCGGCGATCGAACACATCTTCGCCGGCCAGGATCAACTCAGCTTAAGGGAGACTTTACTCCAGCGAGGGTAAGGGTTTTACATTTATCTCTTAATTGGGTCATGAGGGCTAATTTTGTCATTTTAATTTTTTTTTACCCCTCACGTAGAGTTACCATTTGCAACAAATAGAATAGTTTAGGGAGTTAAATGTCATTGTCATAGTTTAGGGGGGGTTTTTTTTAGGGAGTTAAATGTCATTGTCATAGTTTTGGGTGGGGGGGGGGGGGTTTTGTGAGAAAGAGAAGAAAGTTGAAGAGGGCTTAATGCCCTTAACCCTTATTATATTGAGTTAAATTATCTATTTACGGAGTGAATTGATTCTTTTGTGAATTTTTGTTTTAATTTGTAATTTTTTGTATATTTTTAATTTGTAATTTTTTGTATATGTATACATGATGTTGAATTTGTAACTGAAGCTGAGATTAAGGACTGGTTCAATTTGATTCCGGATTTCCATATTTGAAAGATTCATCCACACAAATTAAAAATATAATAATAATAAAAAAACAAAAAAACAGAATCCAGATGACAGGAGATTAAAGGATGAATAAATCATGATTCAAATCAACCAAATTTCCTTCTGTTTGGTTTTGATCAATTGGGTGCAACTAAAAAATTAGAGTGTGAGCTTGAGGTCTAAGCCACTCTCATCATCATCATTTGATTCTTTCTTGTCCCTTTTCTTTTTACAAATTACAGGTACAGGTGGAGTCTTTCTGAACTCCGTTGTATCGGCCGTGAAATCTTCCCATTCGAACGACGGAATCCAACTCGATTTGTTCTGATCATCGCCTGATTTCCTCTTCTTCTTCATCTCCCTCCCCTCTTCCTCCGACGACGATTCGCTCAATTGGCTTCTTCGAATATTACGTGCTTCTCGAAAGTTTCTGATCAGAGCGAAAAACTTTTCCATCTTCTCATCATCTCCTCCTCCTCCTTCTTCTTCTTCTTGGTGAAAACCATTTTTCTCATTCCTCTCACTTTCCATTGTTTGGTTGTACAGAATTGAATAAAAAAGAATGTCACCAATCACAATACGTCAATGTGTGGCGTCTTCAAATTCCTTAGTCGGGAGGGGATGGGAATTTATACGGAGAATTAGAAAGATTTCCCAGTCCGCTCATGTGAAAAGACTTAAATGCCCCGGTCCACGGTAAGGATGACACGTTTATTCTTTGGCCATTACTGATGTCGGTCTTTGGCATTATTGTTCAAAGAGACGTTGGAGAACTGACGTCAAAAGCATGACGTCATCGCTTTGACAGTTGCTGATGACAATTGTTGGTCATGTTGCTTAATTATGTTTGCGGAAATGGTTGGGTAGATTATTGTGTCAGCACAAAATATCTGAGGCATCACAGCCAGATCAAATACTCATATAAAAATGTAAGAGGTGCTAATTGTAATCGGGATTGGCCATTCACAATTGTAGTTAGAATTTGTTAGTTTTAAATGTATTTATTATTTTAATTTTTTATTTTTATGAAACTCTATCAATATTATTTTTTAGACAAAAATATCTTTTTAAATTATGTCTATTCATATGAAAATGTGTCCATATATATATATATATATATAATTATTATTATTATTATTATTATTATAACTAATGTGCTGTGAATAGATGGTGAAAAAAAAATAATAATAAAATAAAATAAAATCTAAAAAAAAGGAAGAAAAAAGAACAAGATAGATTCTGAGATTTAAAATAGATATATACAAAATTAGTTTTATATATGTATATATATATTTTTTGGTAAATGAATTATTTACTTTTCTTTTTTTTCATTTTTTTTCTTAAAATCCATTTATAGAAGGATAGTTGTAAAAATAAAAAATAAAAACAAAAAGAAACATATATATATATATATATATAGGAAAAAAAAAAAAAAAAAAGAAGAAATATATAATCAATTTTTTTTTTTTTTTTTTTTTTTTTTACCTTTCTTTTTATTCTTTTTGGATTTTTTTCTCTTGTAAATGAATTATCCTATTTATATTTTTTTTCCTTTTTCAGAGTACCTAGATAAGATAATTCATTCACAAGAGAAAAAAAATCCAAAATGAATAAAAAGAAAGGTAGGGAAAAAAAAAATCGATTATATATTTCTTCTTTTTTGTTTTTTCCTATATATGTATTTATGTTTCTTTTTGTTTTTATTTTTTATTTTTACAACTGTCCTTCTATAAATGGATTTTAAGAAAAAAAAAAAAATGAAATAAAATGAAAGGAAATAATTCATTCACCAAAAAAAGAAATATATACATATATAAAACTAATTTTGTATTTTTTTGTTAGAATCCATTTCTTGTGAATGGATTATCCTATCTAATTTTTTTTTTTTTTTTTCCTTTTTCAGCATCCATTCACAGCACATTAGTTACAATTATTATTATTATTATTATTATTATTATTATTATTATACATATATACGCACACATCTCCATATAAATCGATTAAAAAAAGAAATAAAAAAGAAAGTCATAATTTAAAAGGGTATTTTTATCTAAAAAGTAATGTTAGTAGAATCCCATAAAAATAAAAAGTTAAAGTAGTTAATGCATTTAAAACTAACCAATCGTAACTGTGAATGGACAGTGGCTTACGTGACTGTAATTAGCACTCCTCAAATTTAATGTAACTATCTTAAAATTTTAACTTAAACACAGTTTTTTTTCATACTGTGACTATCTTAAAATTCTTTCAACTCAATCACGATTCTTTCCATAACCTTATTATCCTAAAATTTCATCTCATACATGATTCTTTACAATTACTTTTTTTTTTTTTTTTAATTGGAATGCTTTTATAAGAATTTTATAAAAAAATTAATTTTTACAAAATTTAGAACAAAAATTTCATTTGAAGTTTTGAATATCAACAAAAATCGTTCATTGAAAAATCTAAATTCTTATTTTATTAATTTGTTTGTGTTTTTTTTTTTTTTTTATCATAGTTATAATTTTTATTGATATATTATGTAATGATTATTAATTTGTGCAAGTATTACATGAATTTTTTATTTTTTTTATAAATTAAAATCTAATTGTTTAATTAATTTTTTTTATAATTTTGGCATAAATCTTATTTGTGTTTGTTCAAAAAGTTTGATAAAAAGCTTAATTTAAATAACTAGTTTTTTTATTAAAATAAATTGGCAAAAGTTTAGATAGATATATTTTTGTATGAATATAATAAATAGTAAAAGCCTACGTAATATATATTTTTTTTTCCCAAAAGTTCTAGTGTTGCTTATAATTTTGTGCCCCCCAACCTTCCACCCCTGATACTACTAACATAAAATAAGATCATTTTTTATGAACTCTTGTCCCAATATATGGTTATATTGATACATACAAACAATTTCTTTTAATTATATTGAGATATGCAACGTAGTGGAGGTAAGCCGCCAAAGAAGCCCAAAGGGCTACAACGTAGTAGTGGAGGTAACAACTTCTTCTTTTTTTTTTTAGCATAAAAACAATATCATATATCATTTTAAAGGCATAAAGGCCAAGCCAACGGCAGTATAGAGACAAAAAGTCAAGTCAGAAAAGATATACAAATCATAAAGCAAAGTAATAAAATGAAGAACATGTTCCAGATCTGTGGAGAAAACAGAACCTTAAACTCTACAACGGCACCACCATAGGAAAAACACAATAAACTGGAGTGACCCAAAGGTCAGACCATCATCAAGGCAACAGCTCCAAAGTTACAGCCACAAGGCGCTCAGACACCCAAGAAACCACGCACAAGATCAAATCAAGGAGAAAAAGATCAAATCTAGGCGGGAGAAAACCAAAACCGACTTAGACCAGAGATCTAGTCGAAGAAAACAACAGATTCGCCCATGTGATCCGAAAATGAACTCAACATGAACAGATCTAGCCGAACAAAACAAAAACGGCGTAAAAAAAAACCCACGGAGCGCACTTATTTAAACATGCCGAGTTTATTGCAGTCGTGGGAGGCAACCATCATCTTCTCACTCCCATGGAAGGGAGCAGGGAGGCACAGAGTGAAGAAGACGAAAGGGGTTAGAGAGAGAAAGTTAGAGATAGGTGGGAGAGAAAGTTGGGGCAGTAATCCTTGTTTGAGCCTAGTAATCCTTAGCCTCAATAACTCTTTTAGAGATCTCACTATATTCCTTCTTGTTTAAGCTTTCAACTTGATCTGAAGTATCTTCAACTTACTAACCACCTGAGACATTATAGTACCATGCACATTTTGCTCCCAAACAGAAGCCACAGTGGCCAAAAAATCCTTGTAATTCCCAAGAAATTGAAGAATCTAAAAGGGATATTTTTCCTAAGAGGTTCACTTCCTAAATTAATAATCATTGGGGAGTGATCAGAGATCCCATAATGAAGAAACTCACAGCTGGATAAAGAAAGTTTGGACAACCAACTGTTATTCACCAAGACTTTATCAAGTTTCCCTGAGATATTAGTATTTCCAGGAGTCATGTTAGTCCATGTAAAATAAATACCACTATATCTCATCTCATACAATTCAGCATCAAAAATACAATTATTAATATCAGTGATCCCTGAGTTCCACTTTCTAAAGCCTCCGGCATTCTCATATGGATGCCTAATAATGTTGAAATCAACACAAAGGACCCAAGGAGAGGGAGAGAAGCTCATAGCTTGAGATTTTATGTCATTCTACAAAGAATTCATCTACACAGTAGTATTAAATGCATAGATGACAAAAACAAAGAAATGGTTATGGTTTTCAATGGTAGTAATGCTGCAATGGATTGCTTGAGCATTAGAGGATAACATCTGGACTTTAAGCTTTGTGGGATCAAAGAGGACCAAGATTCTACCTAGATTTGAAGAGGGATAGTTGCGAAGTAGGTGCCAAGAAGGAGCAATGTATCTGTGGATCTCCCCTACAATAGATTCTTGGACCTTAGTTTCTTTAATAGCAATAAATTGCAAGTTGGAGTTAGCAATGAGTTATTTTATTTCCTTTTTTTGTCTGGGAAATTGAGACCCCTGATGTTCCAAGCTGCTAGGATCATTAGGACAGGGTTTTAAGTACTACCCCTAGAAAAGCTGAGACAGGTAAGATAGGGCATTCACCTCCCTTCTTCTTCTTCTTCTTCTTCTTCTTCTTCTTAGCCTTTTGCTGTGAAACCACAGTATCCTCCTTGCCATTAAGTTGGTTAGAACTTGAGGAGCAAGTAGAAGTGGAACTACTAGGGGTAACAGAAGGTTTTACATTCTCCATAAGGAGTACCTCAGGTATCTCATAAACCAAACTTCCTTCATTCCTCAGCCTATTATCAGGTATGTCTTCAATGACCTCAAGTACCTCTGACCTGGGCACCTCCTGTGTGGTCAATTCTTGATCATTATGCCCTTGTTCATGATTGGACACAATTTGTTGTATAGGTTTAAAACCATTGACATCACTATTAACCACAACAGCAGCAACATCAGAGTGATCCTCATGGCCACCACCCAACAATGCAGCTGATTGAGTGTTCCTTTGGACAGTTGTCCATTCATTCCCCTAGTTGGAGGTCTCCTTGGTTAGCTTGCTTAAGCTCTGCTTTGTAGGGCATGTAGTTATTAGGTGACCAAAATAGTAGCAAGAAGAACACACCATAGGTTTCCACTAGAATTAAGCCTTGATATCAAAATAACTCCCATTGGCTACCTTGAGCTGGAATGCTTCAACAAATGGTTTGGTGGCATCCACTTCAACACACAATCTAGCATAACTCAGTCTTGTCTTACTTTAAGTGAGCCTATCAGCAAAGAGAGGTTTTCGCACTGCATTAATAACATGACTGAGCCCCTTAGTTGTCCAGTACTCAAAAGGGATATTATAGAATCTAACCTAGAGAGGTATAAATCTACAAGAATCCTTATTAATTTCTATGCCCTTATGCCATTTTTTAAAGAACATAGGTCTTCCCATCACCATACAAGGTCCATTGGCAATGATGTTATTACATTCCATTTCTATTAGGAATTTGAACATAAAGAAACCCTTATCATCAGCCAGTACTTCTTTTAGACCTTTATTGCTCCATATCTTTGAAACTGAATCTTTGACAAAAGAGAAGGGTAGCTTCTTTTGGATAAAATATCTAACAAGACAAGTCTTCCATTCCTCAGCACCTTCCTCTGCAACCTCACCAGGAGGTTCAATCAGGATAAGTTTACCATTGGATGGAGGAGGTGGAATGTACTCAAATTCCATCTTGGAAGAGTGATCATGTGGCCCAACAGTAATCGCAGCCCAGCTAGGATGTCTAGTAGTTATTTGGCCAGATCCTAAATCTATGTTCTTATCAACCTACAGAATGATGCTTGAAGAGTTGGACTTGCCATTTTGGTGAAACTTAGAAGAACTTTGATTAGCAGGTAGGCTAGCTTTCACAGAAAAGTGGTTGGTTACAGCCCTGGATCTAGACTGATTTATGTATTGCCCTGGCTCACTAGGCGCATGACTTGGTTCTCCATGGTGATAGCTGTTGTATCCATAACTGGATCTCCCAAAGCCTCTGTTAGGTCCACCTCTTGATCTGCCTTTACCCCTCTGGATATTAGCTTGTTAAGTACTGAAGATTCTAAGCTAGCAATCTTCTCCCTAGCTTGGTCAAGTTCCTTCCCAGCATCAGCAAGATATCTTGATGGAGCCTCAGAAATCATTTGCTTGGCTAGATCAAGATTCCTTTTGTCATCAAACAGCAGTGGCTCTAATGCATTAACATGGGGTGAACAATCCATGTCAAGGCTATCGATCTACAGCCCCATTAATGGGGTGAGGAGCGTGAATAAGGTCATTGGGGTGGTCACAGATAGGGCTGGGGGAAGGTTGGACAGGTAGAGGGTGTGTAGGTGAAGAACCATCCATGGTCTCGCAGGTAGATTCGCGCAAGGTGGGGGGGTTTCGAGAGGGCATAACTATTCTAAAAGTGTAAGCCTCTCCTAATTTCTAAATATTTTTTTATTTTTTTAAATAAAAAGTCTAATAAAGTCTCGTTAAATCACCTCCATTAATTCCAAAATAAAAATACACAAGTAAATATTGTAAATTATTGTATCTTCAATTAACCAATTTCAACATAATTCCAAAAAAATAAAAATAAAATAGCACGTTCCTCGTAATAATGCATATATAATTATTATTGAAAAAAATTTCCACTTGTTTAAATACAAAACCGAAACTCACAAATCATTTCCTTCTCTCTCCTATCATTTAGACCAATATATTCTAATTGTTTATGTTGGATAAAATGGCTATCATTATGTTGAGTTAAATATCTATTTACGGAGTGAACTGATTCTTTTGTGAATTTTTGTTTATTTTTATTTTTATTTTTTATATATGTATACATGATATTGAATTTGTAACTGAAGCTGAGATTGTGGACTGATTCAATTTAATTCCGGATTTCCATATTAGAAAGATTCATCCACACAAATTAAAAATATAATAATAATAATAATAAAGAATCAAGTTGACAAAAGATTAAAGGATGAATAAATCATGATTCAAAACAACCCAATTTCCTTCTGTTTGGTTTTGATCAATTGGGTGCAACTAAAAAATTAGAGTGTGAGCTTGAGGTCTAAGCCACTCTCATCATCATCATCATTTGATTCTTTCTTGTCCCTTTTCTTTTTACAAATTACAGGTACAGGTGGAGTCTTTCTGAACTCTGATGTATCGGCCGTGAAATCTTCCCATTCGAACGACGGAATCCAACTCGACTTGTTCTGATCATTGCCTGATTTCCTCTTCTTCTTCATCTCCCTCCCTTCTTCCTTCGACGAAGATTCGCTCAATTGGCTTCTTCGAATATTACGTGCTTCTCGAAAGTTTCTGATCAAAGCGAAAAACTTTTCCATCTTCTCATCATCTCCTCCTTCTTCTTCTTCTTCTTCTTCTTGGTGAGAACCATTTTTCTCACTCCTCTCATTTTCCATTGTTTGGTAAGAGAATGTCACCAATCACATTACGTCAATGTGTGGCGTCTGCAAATTCCTTCGTGGGGCTGGGAATTTATAATTAGAGAGATTTCCCTGCCCACCCATGTGAAAAGACTTAAATGCCACGGTCCAAGCGGAGGATGACACGTTTGTTCTTTGGCCACTACTAATGTCCGTGTTTGGTATAAGTTTCTTCAAAGTGACGTTGGAGAACTGACGTCAACAGCATGACGCCATCGCTTTGACAGTTGCTGATGACTATTGTTTGGTCATGTTGCTTAATTGTGTTTCACGAAATGGTTGGTGTAGATTATTGTGTCACCACAAAATATCCGAGGCATCTGAGCCGGATCACATACTACTAATATAAAATAAGATCACTTTTTATGAACTCTTGTCCCAACTTCTTTTAAATATATTGATACATGTTACTTCTCTTGTGTCGCAGGAATAACCCACCGTGCCGTCTCTGACATCAGCAGCATGACGTCATCGCTTTGACAGTTGCTGATGACTATTGTTTGGTCATGTTGCTCAATTACGTTTGAGGAAATGGCTGGTCTGAGCCAGATCAAATACTACTAACATAAAATAAGATATATTTATTATAGAAATTTAATGAAACTTTAATAGAGAGAGAGAGAGAGAGAGAGAGAGAACGTAAAAGATGGAGAATGAAATAGCTGCTCATTGTTTTTAGATCAATACAAATGAGTTACATACATGCCTATTTATAGGCTTAAACTGAGGCGTCCACTGTAAGCTACTCTTGTTATCTTCCTTCGCTGAATTGGTTTCATCATTGATGACTAACTTTATTGTGGTTGATGAGTAACTTTATTGTGGTCCCCAAATATATATAAATATATATAACACTCCTTTTTGGGGTCCACAATATTACATTAAGAATATACCTCGTTAAAACCTTGCTAAGTAAAATTCAGTGGGACAAAACCCTAGCGAAGGGAAAAGAGTACAATATTCTTGTGTATCTGAAAATGGTATTGCATGTATTATGACTGCCTCATTAAAACCTTGTCAAGAAAACCCAGTGGGATAAAACCTGAACGAAGGAAAAAGAGTACAGCATGCCAATACCTCTTTGATCAATTGCTCCCCCTCATTAGTTTAACCCTGAAGATCCTTTAGTTGACACATTTCAATATTGTGCACCAGCTTCTTGAATGTTGTAGTTGGAAGCATTTTAGTAAAAAGATCTGCTAGATTTTCACATGAACGTATCTTCTGAATATCAATATCACCTTTTTTCTAGAGTTCATGTTCCCACGAGGTTCAGATCATCAACATATACTGCAACAATAACAAAACCAGATTCTGATTTGTTAATAAAAATGCATGGACAAATATGACTGTTCACATACCCTTCTTTGAGTAAGTAATCGCTAAGGCGATTATACCACATTCATCCAGATTGCTTCAATCCATACAAGGATCGTTGTAATTTTATCGAGTATATATTACGTGGTTTTGTTTCAAACATTTTAAATCCTTCTGGAATTTTCATATAAATATCACTATCTAGTGATCCATATAAATATGCTGTAACCACGTCCATTAGATGCATAAGTAATCTTTCTGTGACTGCCAAATGTATTATGAATCTAAAAGCGGGTGCATCAATCACAGGGGAGTATGTTTCCTCGTAATCAATACCAGGTCTCTGTGAGAAACCTTGAGCTACTAGTCGAGCTTTGTATCTCACGATTTCATTTTTCTCATTACGCTTTCGTACAAACACCCATTTGTACCCAACAGGATTAACACCCTCAGGTGTCTGGACTACGGGTCCAAATATTTCACGTTTAGCTAATGAATTTAGCTCTGATTGTATCGTTTCTTTCCATTTTGACCAATCATTTTTTCGTCGACATTCTTCAACGTTTTGAGGTTCCGGATCCTCATTATCAATATCAAGAGCAACGAGATATGAGAATATGTTGTGACAACAATTTCATTTCTATTCCATCTCGTTTCATAATTTAATGTGATCTCATCATTTTCAGGTACCTTTGCCTCATTAAGGGCATGTGCCTCATCAAGGGCCATATCATCATTTGTTGCTTTTGCCTCATCAATATTTATTATTTCATCATTTTTAGGTACCTGAGACTCATTAAGAGCCTCTACCTTATCAAAGGCTATTATCTCAAATTGATCAATAATATCTGTTACTCCTTTTGTGGTCTCTTCAGGAGTGCCAGCTTTTCTTTGTGATTTTCTCTTACGAGGAGCAATATCTTTTGCACCAACTGGTCTGTCACACTTCAGGCGTGTTTTAGATATATTTACTGCATTAGTAACAGAAGGACCCTTAGGCACAGCAATTCAAGCTGGAATATTTGCAGCTGGTATATGTGATTTTATCGCTTGCTTTGTATCAGTAAATACATCAGGTAATTGATTTGCAACATTTTGTAAGTGAATGATCCTCTGAACTTCTCGTTCACATTGATTTGTACGAGTATCAAAATGAGACAATTCCAAGGCATTCCAAGTAAGATCACGTTGCTGCTATGCCTTTTCTCCCCCTAATGGTAGGAAAACACTCTCATCGAAATGACAGTCAGCAAATCGTACTTTAAAGACATCACCTGTCAGGAGTTCAAGATATCTAATAATCGATGGAGAATCAAAATCAACATAAATTCCAAGTCTACGTTGAGGACCCATTTTAGTGCGTTGGGGTGGTACAATTGGAATATATACAGCACAACCAAAAACTCGTATGTGGGAGATATTTGATTGTTGACCAAAAACAAGTTGCAATGATGAGTACTTATGATAAGCAGTTGGTCGTATACGAACTAATGATGCAGCATGTAATATGGCATGACCCCAGGCAGAAACAAGTAATTTTGTTCGCATAAGTAAAGGACGACCAATTAACTGAAGTCTTTTAATAAAAAATTCAACCATACCATTTTGAGTATGAGTGTGTGCAACAGGGTGTTCAACATTAATTCCAACTGACATGCAATAATCATCAAAAGCTTGAGAAAAAAATTCAGCGGCATTATCAAGACGAATTGTCTTAATTAGGTAATCAGGAAAGTGTACCCGTAATTTGATGATTTGAGCAAGGAGTCTAGCAAATGCAACATTACGAGTATAAAGTAAACAAACATGTGACCATCATGTTGAGGCATCAATTAAGACCATAAAATAACGAAATGGTCCAAAAGGTGGATAAATTGGCCCACATATCCCCATGAATTCGTTGTAAAAATGGAGGAGACTCAACAATGACTTTTGAAGGGGATGGTCTGATAATCAACTTACCTTGTGAGCAGGCGGTGCATAAATGATTATTTGGCAAGATGATTTTTTGATCCTTTAGTGGGTGTCCATGCGAATTTTCAATAATTCGACGCATCATTGTACTCCTTGGGTGACCAAATCGATCATGCCAAAGCATAAAAAGGTTTGGGTCACAAGATATTTTATGAATCACAGCATTTGACTCAATTGTCCTAATGGTTGTATAGTATAACCCAGAATAGAAAACAGAGAGTTTTTCTAATATCAGCTTCTTGCCTGAGGTAATGGAAGTAATGTAGAGATATTCCACATTTCTTTCATTTGCGGTCTCAATATGATACCCATTACGATGCAAATCTTTAAAACTTAACAAATTTCTCCGGGATCTTGTAGAATATAAGGCATCATTGTTTTGTAATCTTGTTCCATATAGTAAAATGATGTAGGCTCGTCCAGAGCCTTCAATCAAGTCGGTGAGACCTGATATAGTACTGACACTGACGTCTATCAGAATTAAGTGGGAAAAATATTTTTGATCTCGAAAGATTATGTGTGTCGTTCCACTATCTGCAAAACATATATCTTCACCATTTATTTTGGAACTAGTTAGATCCATTCCTATTCATGCAAATTTCTTTATCAGAAAAGAAACTTTTATAACAAAATAAACTTTAATACAAACTAGAAGATAAAAACTTTAATACAAGGAAAATAAAAACATAGTAGACAGAATATGAAAATAAAGTAAGATTAATTGGTGTAGACACTTCCATCACCAATTAGAAAGTCTATTCTTCCATCACGGTCCTCACAAAAATCTGATACATCCAGATTTGTGATGTTAACTGACTCATCATGATTAATGAAATTCATTTCCAGAGTTGTGGTGTCAACTGGCTCATCATAATCAAGGAAATTCATTTCCTTTTGTTTCCCTTTTTCTTTTATTGAGGCTTGGTAAAGGTCAGTCAGATGCTTAGGTGTACGACAAATGCTTTGCCAATGCCCCGTCATTCCATATCAGTAACAAGTATTATCATGAGCCTTAAAAGGTTGAGCCACATCCTTCCCTTTTACTTATGATCTTTCCTTTGAGGATATGGTGTGGATCTCTGATTGCGAAAATGTGAGGATTGATATCCTTCATGATAATAAGAATGATTTCTACCACGACCATATTCATTATTATGGTAGTTATTTTTACCACGACCATATTCATTTCTACCACCACGACCATGTCTACGTCCGCGTCCACGACCACGGGATGAGGCAACATATGTTTAAGGGATCGATGTCGATCCAATTGGACGGGACTGGTGGTTTCTTAACAAAAAGCTCATTATTTTGCTCTGCCACAAGCAAACATGATATCACCTCTGAATATTTTTTAAATCTACGCTCTCGATATTGTTGTTGCAAGAGTACATTCGAGGCGTGAAAAGTGGTGAATGTTTTTTCTAGCAAAAGTTCATCAGTAACAGTATCACCACATAATTTCAATGTAGAGCTGATTTTGAATAGAGCAGAGTTATATTCAGCTACAGTTTTAAAATCTTGCAACCTCAGTTGCAACCAATCAACCCTGGCCTTTGGGAGGATAACTGTTTTTTTATGATCATATCTTTCTTTCAAATTATTCCGCAAACAAAGTGGATCTCTTTCAGTGAGGTATTCAGTTTTCAGTTCCTCACTAATATGGCGCCGAAGGAAAATCATGGCATTTGCTTTATCTTGTAATAATGCATCATTTTTTTTCTTTGATTGTGTCTCCAAGGCCCATGGCATCCAAATGGATCTAAGCATCCAGAATCCAAGATAAATAATTTTTGCCAGAAATATCCAGGGCCACGAATTCCAGTTTTATCAAATTTGACATTTTCAGAATAACTAGATGTAACAACAATATAAAAATATAATTTAGCATAGTATATAAAATAAAATGACATTAAATAAAATAATAACATAATATAAATTATTTAAATAATAAAGATGATAAATCTAGCCATAGTAAATAAATTATTAAACAATAAAGGAGGTAAAACCAGCCATAAAACATTAAATAATAAATGTGGTAAGACCGATCATAATGTAAGCACATATATCATTTAAGTGAACAAATTTATTTTATGAACACTAATCTATAATTAAAATTTTCTTACCCTTTGGAGTCAGAAATATTATTTTCTTTGATAAAGCAAACCAACCCAACAATCTATCAAAACTAATATCACAAAATAGATATATAGTTGGGATAGAAAGAGGGAGAGAAAACTTTTTCTTCAAATCTGAGATGGATGGAGCTCGCACTGATAACGTATAATAAATATATGTGTGTATATATTTATATATATATATATATATATATAGTAATATTTATTATAGAAATGTAATGAAACTTTAATAGATAGAGAGAGAGAGAGAGAGAGAGAGAATGAAATAGCTGCTCATTGTTTTTAGATCAATACAAATGAGTTACATACATGCCTATTTATGGGCTTAAACCGAGGCGTCCACTGTAAGCTACTCTTGCAATCTTCCTTCTCACGCTGAATTGGTTTATCATTGATGACTAACTTTATAGTGGTTGATGAGTAACTTTATTGTGGTCCCCACATATATATATATATATATATGTATAACAATATGGTCATATTTATATTAATACATACAAACACATTTTTTTTTTAATTATATTGATATATGCAAACAATTTTTTTGATTAGTATGCGTACGGAATAATAAACCTAGAAAGTTCAGCCGACATACAAGCCAAAAGGGGCTAAAACGTAGTGGAGGTAACAAACCACCGATCCAAACAATTTGTTAGGGGTAAGAAGAGGTTTCACAATAAGACACTACTATAAATGTTTCTATAAAAAAAGGGTTATCAGTCAATTTAAAAACATAAGGCATAAATTTTATATTTAATCATTTATAAAATATTCATAATAAGTACTAACTTGATCGTTAAAGTGCATCCAGTTGGCACCACGCTAATCGTTATTTCTCGTCTTGCAGGAATCTCCGACCGTTGCGTCTATGTAAAAACGTGTTCTAGTCCCAACAAATTACAACCTAGAAATTATTAATCTGATCTATAATGGTGTTCGTGTTCTTGGCCTTTGTCGTCGACGCTGGCCAAGTCCAACATTTCATTCATTATCGATCACAAAAAAAGCCAATCTCACAAAACGAGTTTGGTGACTCCAACAATATCTACAACCAACCATCTAGAAAAAACTGGTGTCTCCAAAGGGGTGTGGTATGATATGGGACCACCAGAATAGAAAAGAAAGCTTACAACTACATCGTCCAAAGCATTATCGGAAAATAACCAACAAATTCTAGACTTCGTCAGTGCTCTGCAAATTTAGAGAATTAATTTGCCAGCAACGTTGATCGCCCACGAAACCTTGTAATCACCGAAGATTTTGAACTACTCAACAACAATGTTGCCTATCACTATCACATCTCACGAGAAGACTGCCACCGAACGGCCTCGGACACCATCTTTTTCGACCCTGGACACCATTTTTTGCATTCATATTCATGGAGATGCTGATACTACTAATTCTTTCATCTCTCCTGGCGTCTAAACCCTCAGCATCCTTCTTTCGTCAAAGGGATCTGGGATGCCGTTGGACCATACTGTGAGTTTGCCACTGAATTCGGCCTGTTCGTCATGCTCACGCTGGTGGGGGTGGTTCTCTGACGTTCTCGCCTCTGCTCCCTCTGTCCCTCGCTGGCTTGGGCTTCCGCCCTAGAGGTATAGCGGGGTTCGGGAGACCTCCTTGGGCTTCGTTCAGCAGGTTAGCATTAGCTGGTGGTGGCTGTGCCGCCATCTACTCTATAGTTGTCTGAAAAGCATCATTTCGTTACTGAAGCAACGTGATTTGAGCCGTGCTGGCTTCTTTTGCTTGTCGGAGCGTCTCGAACTGTTGCATAAACTCTTCACGCATCTTCTGCATCAATTCCATCTGTTGATCTACTGCACTCGTGTGGGGGTATATTTCTATACGTATTCCCACAGACAGCGCCAAAGAGTAAGTGCAAAAATTCGTCAACTTTGAAAAGTTAAAGAAAAAACACAACACTCAATAAAAATAATCAAAGCAATACAAAGCAAAGATAGAAATATTTACATAAATAAATAAATAGTTAAAATTTGACAACTGAAAGCGAGTATTAGCAAAAAAAATCAAAATCAAAATCTTTGCAAAGATGTTTAATTGTGTCCTTTAGCTGAAGGATTCAAGTGTAGGCAATGTCTTCAAAATAACCTTTTCAGGAGGCCCAAATCAGGTGAGAGGCCAACTAGTGCAAGCAATAGCTCGGTGAAGTAACTTGATTTGTTGAAAATTTTGATATCTTAGAAACGAGACTACCTGAAACAATCAAAATTGACAATTTACCTTCGACAAATTTGTTCAAAAACCCAACTCATAATATTAATATCACAAAACCATAAACTATCCAGTATCAACCAACAGAACAACCAAGAAGCGGCTTATTATACACCAACCAGATCAAGAAACCATAAACTATAAAGTACCAACCAACCGAACAGATTAGTATGTACTCAAAGAGGAAATGATTAAGACCCATTGACCCAATCCAATCAATGCCAATATTTCATATTAGGGGGGGGGGGGGGGGGGGGGGGGGGGGGGTTATTCCATTTTTCTTGGAATCAAAAGGGTTTATAATCCAAAGTTTAAATGTCCACCTTCTTAATGGGTATTGCTTGGCTCACACATGTATATTATATATACAACTTGGAGCATTATGCAATAGCTAAACTGAACATACCAAAACAAATATGGAAAGAGCAAGCTATAGGAATTCTATGACTCATCTCTAGCTAAAATTTGTGCTTTGTTTGCATTTACACTAAAAGTACCACCTAACAGAGAAACGAATGAGATGAGGATCAAAGCTAAGTTTTTCAATCATAAATCAGATTAGATCAGACTCAAATCAACTCACGCTACAAAGATGATTCAATAATAATACTTGCCTAGCACTAAACTGAAAATCAAACCAAAAAAAAAATAAGAAAAAACTGAAAATAAGAAAGTATACTAGTCAGAAAGATGAAATAGGCAAGTAACTAGTTAATGGAAATGATACTCCTCATTTATGTAGCTATTTGCACGAATATTGTGATGGGGAGTGTGGAGCCTGAAAAGTACTGTACACCTTAGCCTAACTTCACGGTAAGTTGGTTGTGGTAGAGCGGTGCCCCCAGCCCGAAGGTGGGGGTTCGGGGTCTTACACGAATATTTGGGGGGTCTTTTGGTATATTCCGCACTTATTATGTTGCCCTAGTGGAGGGTATTTAATTCATTCTACACTCTTTGTAATGTGCGTCGTTTTTCTGAATATGGTGAAATCTCTGCAACCCGTGAACGTAACACTAGTTTTTGGGTGAACCACATAAAATCTGTGTGTTCTTGTGTGTGTTTGATTTATTTTCTGTAATTTTTTCACCACACATTACTTGCAGAATAAAGTTGCAGCTAAACTTAAATATGAATGAAGCTTTCTAAGCTCTTATTTGAGCAGCAGTTAGTTAATAATTACAAATATCAGTTTGGGTTGGAACAAGTTGAGATTATACAAAACAGAAAGCTTCCAATGGAATAAGTCCAAGTCTCTACGCATTCTGGCAATATTGACATGTATTAAATAGTGCACTTTATCACAATATATTATAATAAATGTACGAGTCGAATGAGGTGCAATTAAGGGGGGGAAAAAAGGAATGCAACTACCTTCATGCCTTGCATTGTTCGCTTTTAGCATATATATTCCCTCTTTATCATAAAGTCATAGACCATTAATCGTTACCTTGAGCAATATTCCCAAATTCATTAAAAAATAAAAAAGCTTTATTGTAAAGATATTTTGTCATTAACAATTATACTCTTCACCAATCACCCTTTACCTTGATTTTAAGATGTCAAATTCAGTTATTAGAATATTAAAGTATCAGAGAGGAGTGAGATTAATTTAATCATGTATCATTTCTTAACTTTCAATTTTAACTTGTTGATAGGAATGTAGAAAGGATATTTGTACCATAGAAATAGGGATCTCAAATCCAACGCACCGGCAAAGACACTAAAAAACTATTGTAAAAACAAACAAAAAAATTACCTCATTTGATTAAAGAGGAAACAAACAGAATGTGGGATGTGAAAATAATTATATCATTTCCTAATCGAATACTATGATGGTCAAACTACCTAAACAAACAGAATGGTAGTAATTTCATGTTTCCGTATATGAGCCATCACAATGTCAAAGACAACATAGCTCAAACTCACATCTTATCTTGTTTAGTTTAAATGGAACATCTGATACAAATACTAAGACAAATGGAAACCCAGCTAACAGGTGTAACTTCCATTCATACTGGTACAAACCAATTAAAAGCCTTATTCATAGAATTGAACAGATAAGATATATTAAGGAACCAAATATGAGAGTTTTTCAAAATCAGCAAAACAGAATCAAAGATTAATTGCAACATTTGCATCTGCAATGGGAACAAACCCATAATTTTTTTTTTTTTTTTTTTGACAAGTGCAATGGGAACAAACCCATAATATATAACCATTATATAGATCTATATAACTGATCCCAAAAAAAAAAAAAGCAACAGATTAAAAGCTATTTATCAAAATTGATGCAACCAATCAATCATAAACACGTACCCAATTCCGAAACTATAAACCAATGGCACATATCAATATAAAATAAAAATAAAAATAAAAATTTATTACACAAATATATATTTACACACACATAAATTTACAGAGAAATTAGAAGCTGTCACACGAAAGAGAAGAGGAACAGAGATCAAATGTGGTGAAGATTGGCAACTAGAATTGATTCTACTATTCTGAAACTCAAAAGTAACAACAAACCATATGGAATTTTAGAATGAAACCAAAAAATTAATTGCTAAATAGAGAGAAAACATATATGTGTGGATATACAAGAAAATGGATTCATACCTCATTTTTTTTTTTTTTTTTTTTTTTTTTATAAGTAAAAATAACATTAAAAAAGGATTTCAAAAGGGGAACGCGTCCCAATTACAAAAGTGGAACCGGGGCTAAGGCCCTAAAGAATCCAAGAAAGTAATTAAATCATCAGAAGAAGAACAAAAGCTCCCCTTCACATAATTGAAAAGAGAACGAAGAATGTAAAGTTTGACCATTGCCGTGGGCGACTATTTCCCTTCAAACATTTTGCTATTTCTCTCCTTCCAAATGCACCACCATACACAATGTGGTACAATTCTCCAAAAATCGCGAACATCTCTTCTCACTCGACAACCTCTCCAAACGTGAATTAAGTCTAGGGTTTTGTCAATCCACGATGGCATATGAGGGTGGAAAATGATTTACCAAAATTTTGTTGGTAACTCCTTTTTTTAGCAAGTCCGTAAAAGATTTTTTCAATTAAAATATTTTCTTATTTTTAAGACAACCAAACACCAAAATAATAAAAATAAAAAAATTCCTGAAAAACATTTTACATTGAAACAAACTGAGGCTAAATATCTGGGTCAATTAGTCACGAAAAGCACTGAAAAGAGCATGTAACATTGAAGAGGGAAACAAAGATGAGTACTGAGGTTAGGTGGATAAGAGATAGATTGGTTTGAAGCAAATTTACTTTTAGGGAGGAGGAGATAACATGAAGTATTGTTTACAAAGCAAATGTTGTTCCTTCTCCATAACATTACAGCAAAATAATCAAGCAACCCAGATGACTGACCTAATTTAGTAGCTAAAGCAAATAACTATCTTAAGAAGTGTCGACACGAAACATTTAAGTGGACCTTGATCAATTTTATGTGATTTCATTTAAGCCTTGAAACCTAACTCATAGTTAAGGAGCACAAACACAACATTGTAAAGCAACAGGATCAATAGAACTGAATGGTGCCTCAAGACTCAAGAGCCAAAACAAGTTGTAATAATATTATCAAGGGAGCAAAGAAGCAAATGTAAAAACATGACAACAAACAAGACCAGAAGTAAGATGAAAGATGACAAACAAGGCAAGATAACTTCAATTCTATCTACTAACCATTCGGTCCTATCCAACAAATGTGAAATAAGAAGGGCTTCAAACTATGACAAAAAGAATGTTCATATTTGTTAAATTCCATGGCTAGGAAGTCAAAAGTTTTTATAAAGCAATGAGAAACCATATATTTACCAATCTAAAGAAAATGTGCGCAGCATATATTGTAAGACAGAAAATCTATTAGAGTATTGACATTTTGTTGCCACTTATGTTTCACTTGAATGCCCACGCAAAACCATATATTTTCTAATCTAAAGAAAATGTTAATAGCGAACTTATCATACCATCGATATTTGCATAGCAGTTTTATGTATCAGTTGGTTGTCTAATCAGACTCCTTGTGGACCCCATCTTCCTCCTTTGGAATGCAGTCATTCTTAATGTTAAATGTCCTGCGAACCTCCTCCAGAGTATTTTCCTTGATAATGTCTGCCACTACTTAACAGGTCAGATCTAGCATGCCCTTCACGTTCAGATACTTAGCCGCCTGAAAAAAGGATAAAACAAACATCAGTATATCAAATATAGCAAGATATGAAAACTTAACTTCTTAAAAAAATTAAGATGAATACCAAACAAAAATTGAAGGATCAGGAGTGCACGATATGGCTCTAATGGCTTTGTTACATGGCAGGAAAAAAAAGCACATACAAGAAAACCTACAATGGTAAATCCAAAATTAACAAATTAATAAAAAATCCATGATAATTTGGATTTATGCGACAAAGGCCAACAACGAGGTCATATAAAAAATAAAAAAAAGATGTTCTGGCCATGTAGACAAATGCCAACAATCGCACTATTGAAAACTAGCTACATGATACTGTCAAAGAAGAAGATCAAATTAGTTCGCATTAAAATAGAAAGGAAAAATATAATAGCATGTGCATTAACTGAATTTATATCAAAAAATTTAAAAATCAGTATTCATATAATTGACAGAACATAGTTGGAACAAATCTGTTTTGAGTTGAGTTGAGCAGTAGATGTACAACAGAAAAGAACCCCACAATATAAAAGAAAAGATTTGACCAGATAATTGGAATAAATCTTTGTTGAGTTAAATTCTTTACTTATCAAAAATAAATATAAAAATAAATAAATAAATAAAGAATTAAATCTTTGTTAAGTTGAATCTAGTAGCAGAAGCACATAAAACATAGAGTACTGTATACTTTTATGATTTTATCTACCGTGCGTAGGTAATCACATAACAATTCAAATCAAGCCTAGCCTGCCTAAGTGGAGACCTTTCAGTTACAAAATATCAATCAATCACATAGGCTTCGCTGCAGACCTAATTACCCAATATGTTTTATTTGCCAAACGAGGGGTCAGTATCCTATAGAAAGGTCTAGTTTTGAAAATGCGATCTGTTATACTTTCACTACACGCTGTTACTCAGCTTTCCAGTATCAAAACAGAACTAAATATGTAACATAGTGTCCCCTTTTCCCCTTTCAACGCCAGAAATGCACCTGAAGTATCAGTTCTTGTTGCATGGACCCTAGTTGTATACAGACCTGGGATTTAGTTGGAAAATATTAGATCATTGAAACTAAACTATACCTCAATGAACTTTTAAATTAAACAAAGTCACAAGCCTCGACCTTGAAAAAACAACAATTAATTACTACTGCTATAAAACAAGCTCATATTTTTGGGACCCAAAGGATACTTTGGCATTTATTACTTGGACCATATTCGCAATTTTTTGATTGTTCCACGAGATAATCCGTTCAAGAAAAGATCATACATTTTAACTTGACTGCCATAAATTTGGTGTTTCTACCTTTTCTAGGCTCGGGAAAACTGTCTTCAAGAACTTCCAGGGTATCCAAGCAATTTGACAATGACAATGACAATAAAAAAATTTTGCAGAGCCACTCACTTAATCACAAACTTAATTATTTACTGTGTCTGTCTGTGATATTGTCACTTTAACATGACGTTGCAAGGGGGCGGGGGAAAACATCATTCTAATAAATAAATAAAAAAGTCCATTAAACAACACAAAAACAATTGCATGAAGTCATGAGCAATCTTTTTATGTAAAAAATAAATAAATTATTCAATAGTTCCAGAGTAACTCCAAATATCATAAACAATTCTGATGATCCCAAATTTCTTCCAAATTCTTTTTTTATCCTAAATAATTATCAAATGTTCAAGAGTTCTATATGCAACTGAATAATTATACCCATTGTACTTTTACCATTACAACATATGGACAGAAATGCCTTTTCAAGCGTTCCAAAGACAAAATGAGGTTTTCAAATTTTTTCAAGCATGACCTCAACAAACAACATTGACAGATTTTATGACGGGGGAGATCAGTGTTACTCCAGAAGTATAGGGGAGGTCATTGTTATTTTTTAAACTAGAGAGGAGGTCACTGTTATTTAGGCATTCTACAGGGGAGCTCATTGTAATTTACCCTATTTAAAATCATTTTCACTTTATTACATGTTGTTCTTGAAAATTTATAGCAGCTAAACAAAATAAAAAGAGGTTAGTGTAATTTATGACATGTTATTTTTTAATTTAAAGAAACTAAACAATATAAAATAAATAAATAAAAGATGAACAAAAAGTATTTTTAATTGACATTCATATGATGTCATCTTTTCAGTGTTCATTGATTACTTCTTATTTTCATTGATTAGTCTATTTAAGTCTTCCACTTTGAAAAAAAAAAATTGTTATACAATGAAGTGTATTCTTGATTGATATACCCATCGAGTTAATGGACAATTATATAATATTAATTTATATTTTGCTTGGAGTTTCCCTAACATTTTTGTTTTCTATATGAGTGGCTAGGTAGGTAATTGCCCCTTTCCTCACATTATCACTATGTTTTATTGGATATCCGGATACCAGTGATGTTAATCGGAATATTATTTTCACAATCCATATGTTATTACTAAAGCTAGAACCAAATAGAAATGCTACACAATTTGAAAATGTAACCATGTAAACAATAAGAAAAACAAATAACTAATAAATGCATTCATTTGAATCTTAATTGATACCATCTCATAAATGTTTATTGGTTATGTTTCTTTTTGTATTGATTAGTAGACTTATTGGACCCTTTTTAGTTAGAATACTTATTGGAAAACTCATATAGTATTATATCATTTGATAAATATTTTAATATTACAATTATGCGTCCGAATTCTCTGTTGTAGCGAGTTTTCTGCTGTAGTATGTTTTACATTTTCAATTTCAACACCATTACTTCCAATCTAGTTCCACACATTACTTCAAACTGAATTTAATTGTGTTGAAAGCTCCTACAGCATTGTGCAGTGCAGTGCACTGCAGAAAATCCGGACTCTACAATTACAAGAGGAGCAATGTTATTTAAGCTGAAAATTTCGAGTGACTAAACCATATAAAAAGAAGATGAACAAAAAGTATATCCATGCAACATTCATAGTATTCTTGATTGATATACCTATTGAGAACAAATTATATGATATTAACTGAGATTCTGTTTGGAGATTCCATAATTCTGGTTTCCCCTACATTTTTTTTTTGGGAAAATTAGTTTTTAGTGACCAAACCTAAACAAAATTGCTCGAAAGTGACCCCAAAGTCGAGAAAAGATGAATAGTAACCATTTTTTTTTAAATGCTATCAAATGGCCATTTAATGATTTAATACAGAAATATCCATCTTATAATAAATTATTTTATTATTGGACAAATCTACCATACAACATTAAACTCAATTAAACAATCTCACTTCATGTTGTGGTCCGACAAGCACGGCACATTCTAGCACTAGGGTGGGTCTTGAAAGAGAAGACGAAGATACATGAGATGTGATAATTCCTTTGCCTCATATCCACTAACCCAACCAACCCAAATGCAATATACTAAGGCCAAGAAAAGATGAATAGTAACCAAATTTATAACTTAAAACGCTACCAAATGACCATTTAATGATTTAATACAGAAATATCCATCTATAAATTATTTTATTATTCGACAAAACTACCCTAAAACATTAAACTCAATTAAACACTCTTTGCTTCATGTTGCAGTCTGACAAGCACGGCACATTTTTTTTTTTTTTGATAAATAAAATGTATTAGAAAGCATTCAAAAGGGGAACGCATCCCAAGAGAAAAACAAAGAACCAAATCAAAAGCACGGCGCATTATAGCACTAGGGTGGGTCTTGCAAGAGAAGACGAAGATACATGAGATGTGATAATTCCATTGCCTCATATCCACTAACCCAACCAACCCAAATGCAATTTACTCTGAATTCTTTTTTGCATTTTCTTATTTAAACCCCTAAAATTGAAAACCCATTTGTCAAATCCATCTTAATTTTGCTCCATATCAGAAAAACACAATCTGCTAATACTGATGCCCTCATGTTATGCATTTACTGTTGATAACTAACATGAGAGTCTTTGGTGACAAAAGGAATTTCCAGACTTCGTGACAACAGTACTATTGTCACCAATGACAACTTGAAACGTTCACTTGATTTGGTGCTTGTTAGAGAGAGAGAGAGAGGAGGTTGGGAGATGGTGGTGGGTTTATGTGTTGTTTAATCAAATAAATTTCTTTGGGTTTACAAATGAATCGCTTTGCTAATTGTATTCGTTTTCACCTGCTTGGCAAACATCTATTTTTTGAACTTGTTAAATTTGAAGTTGCATCAATGAATTTGAACTTGGAATGATAAAGAAATCCATTTTTTTGGCCGGTGGACTACAACTGAAAAAGGAAGAAGAGGGGAGAATTAATAAGGAGAGAGAAGGATGACCCCAAAGACTTACAAGGAACAATTTAGTAGTCCTCTTAAAATAATTTTTCAGTATTTAAATATACAATTTTAGTGTTTTTGACCAAATTACCCTCAATTAATCACTTCATTTAAGTTTTAAATTTGGTGACTATTCATCTTTTGTTGACTTTGGCATCACATTAGAGCAATTTTGTTTAGGTTTGGTGACTTTGGTCACCAAATTCTAATTTCCCCTTTTTTGTTCTCTATATGAGTGGCTAAGATAGGTAATTGCTCCTTTCCTTACATGATCACATAATTGAAATGCAAAAAACAACTTTACCTACTTTTATGACTCCTCAAACAAAACTCTTATCTTTTATCGCATTTCAGGATAGCAGTGATATTAATTGGAAAAATATTTGCATAATTCATACGCTATTACTAAAGCTAGAACCAAATAGAAATGCTACACAAGTTGAAAATGTAACCAAGTAAACAATACGAAAGACAAATAACTAATAGATACATTCATTTGAATCTTAACGATACCATCTCATAAATATCTAGTCACGGCATGATAAAATAAAAAATAAAAAGAAAAAAAAAAAGTCGTGGCATGCAGACCTAGCCTGCGAAGCATTTTTTTCATGACAACTTATCGTTAGAATGAAATTCAGAAATAAAAATTGTCTGTTCAATGAATTTTTCAATCATAATCAAATAAATTATGTTTGGTTACATCATCTCACAAGTCAAACAACTCTTTACCTTTAGATGTCTAGAATTATTAAGTCAAATAATAGTTAGAGGTGAATTTGATTTATTGTTTGAGTTTTGTAAAATCTAGGAAACTAGTCTAAACCCCTATTGCAAATTGTATTGAAGAGATCAACTTGTTACGATCTTTTCAAACAATGCCAGTAAGTTTTAGGTTATCATTGGACTTTCTGATAATAGTTTTCAGAAGATTGAAGTTTACTTCAGGCCATTTTAAAAGTTCATTTTGTTCCGTCTAACAAGACAACTAATTTTTTTTTTCCAAGGAGGACTTTCTAGTATTATACGTTTGAATCATTTTACCCTTTTAGAGCACCAAAATGGCTCATAGCCTCGTACAAACATTAGGGATAAGACCATCTGTCACTTGATGGTCCAGTTCAACCAAAACACTTTCACAAGGGTGCAATAAGATATTACAAAAATATATATAAATGAACATTAGTTTTGATTGGATTCGACCACTAAGTGACAGATAGTCCAAAATTATCTAATAATTTCTAAAAATAAGGTAATAAGATATATATATATATATATATATATATATATATATATATGAACATTAGTTTTTGACCGGATTGGACCACCAAGTGACAGATAATTCAAAATTATCTAATAATTTCTCATAAAAAAAGGAGTCTATAGATGGTCCTACACTGCAATATAATTAAATAGTATTACGGAAAGCAAACTTCAACGTGAAATTCAAGAAACAATAAGGTACTCAAATATAGTAGTATTTATTAATTGATATAATAAAAATAGGAAATCTACAAATTGGTCTAATTATATAATAAAAACAGAATTGGTCAAATTACATGAACCAGGCACACAGCTCCTGGCTTTTTATCTTTATACTTAACTTTTACATTTTTATCTCCATTAAGCAAATTTATAAAGAACAATATTACTTTTTTTTTTTCCTGAATGTAAAGAACAATATTATCACAATGTTGTTCAAAGTAGACAAAACAAATTGTAATAATATTATCCAGGAAACAAATAAGCAAATGTAAAACTTGAAAATAAACAAGACCTGTATGAAAGATGAGAAAACAAGGCAAGACATCAATCATCACATGTCAAATGCAATGCCAACTTCAATTCTATTTGCTAACAATTCTGACCTGTCCAATGTGAAATAAGGACTTCCAACTTTCCGGCACTAAGTTTATAACAAAATTCATACCAATAAAAAGATAAACAAGAACCATATGAAAAACCTTGTATCATATTATGACAAAGCAAACCTATCATATTGTTGATATTTGCATAGCCGTTTTATGTATCAGTTGGACGCTCAATCAGACTCCTCATGGACCTCGTCTTCCTCCTCTGGAATGAAGTCGTTCTTAATGTTAAATGTCCTGCGAATCTCCTCCGGAGTCTTTCCCTTGAGGATGTCCGCCAGTGCTTGACCGGTCAGATCTAGCAGGCCCCTGATGACCAGATACTTAGCTACCTGAAAAAAGGATAAAACAAACATCAGTATATCGAAAATAGTGAGATATGAAAACTTCTCCAAAAAATTAAGACGAATACCGAGCAAAAATTAAAGAATCAGAAATAGACGCTATGGCTCAAAAGCCTACCAAAATGCCACTAATGGCTTTGTTAAATGGAAGGGAAAAACCAGCACATGAAAGGAACTATAATGGTAAAGCCATAATTAACAAATTAACAGAAAACCAATAATAATTTGGACTTATGCCACAAAGACCAACAATGAGGTCAAATAAAGTATTGAAAAAATGTTTTGGCTATGTACACACAAATGCCAATAATCACACCATTGGAAAACAGCTACAACTGCTAAAGACAAAGATCAAATTAATTTGCATTAAAATAGAAGGAAAAATATGACTTATCAAAAAAAAAATAGAAGGAAAAATATAATAGCATGTGCTGAACTTATATAAAAAATGGAAAAATCAGTATTCATATAACTGACGGAATATACTTGGAATAAATCTGTATCGAGTTGAGTCGAGCAGTAGATGTACATCAGAAGTCCATACTACAACTTAGAGTACTACACAATCTAATACTAATATACAAGAAAAGAATTGACCAGATAATTGCAATAAATCTTTGTTGAGTTTAATTCTTTAATTATCAAAAATAAATATATAAATAAAAAATTTAATAAATCTTTGGTGAGTACCCATATGTTTTATTTGCCAAATCGAGGGTCGCTATTCTATAGAAAGGTCTAATTCCAAAAATATAATCTGCTTCATACTTTCACTAAAATGTTACTCGGCTTTCCAGTATCAAGAACGAACTAAATATGTAACATAGTTTCCCTTTTCCCCCTTATTATTCAACACCAGACATGCACCTAAAGTTTCAGTTCTTGCTGCATGGACCAAAGTTGTATCCAGACTTAGTTGGAAAATATTAGATCATTGGAACTAAACTATTCCTTAATCAACTTTGAAACTGGACAAAGTCACACGCCTATCCAAGCAACCTGACATTGACAATACAAATTTTTTGCCTTACAGAGCCACACACTAAAATAACAAACTGAGGAGCATGAACAATCTTTTCATGAAAATAAATAAATAAATTACACAATAGTTCCAGAGTAACTCACTCCAAATATCATAGAGATAACATATCCCAAATTTCTTTCCACAATTCTTGTTTTATCCCAAATAATTATCAATCAGCAACATATATTTATTTGGTTACATGACAAAACCAAACAACATCATCATCAAGAATAACAATAATGAGTAAAAAACAATAACCCAAGTTTCTCACAACATTGCAAAGAAAAAAATAATAACATTACCTAAAAAAATACCCAACTCATATTAAATATTCAATAATTCCATGTTTAAATGAATGTCACAAAGAAAACTCATTTATCTCCTTATATAATTCATTCTTTCAAATTATTATCATTTATAAAACACATCTAGTTATTCAGTTGCAATACATTGTTTCCTCACCCATAGCTTCATCAATTACAAATTTTTAACAGAAATTTTCAAACATAACACATACAGAGACCAAAAGAGAAACACCACACACCAGTATGGAGACAGCTTGAGAGCATAAAAATCACTAATAGTGAATATCACACACATTACCGACAAATATAGTAAACATCATCAAGAATAAAAATAATGATAACAATTAGCACAACCCCAATTTTCTCACAACCTTACAAAGAACAAACATAATATCATCACCAATACATGTAATATTTGAATTCCCCAACTTATATCATACATTTAACAATACCATGTGTATTTAAGTCAATGTCACAAACAAACCTACTTATCACATAATCCACTTGTTTCAAATTACTATTAAATTATAACACACCTAGTTCTTCGATTGCAATTTTCTCACCCATAGTTTCATTATTGAAAAAATTTTAAGAAAAAATTCAAATACACGCACATATATATAAACTTGAATGTGAAGATGGCAAACAACAAACAGTGCAATATCAGATGATCAAGAGGTTGAAACAGTTACCATCAACGGAATCACACACAGAGAAGAGCGAACCTGGACGAGATCGTATATGGTATCCAGGTCGATATTTTTTATGAAATCGGCATCAAAGTTCTTGAGCTCATCATCGACGGCGTTCTTATCACCGGAGTTTGGGGTCTCAGCATTCTTCTTGCAGTACTCCATTACCTTGGCCAAGGTTTCGCTGTCCACGGGCAGAGGAAATTTGTGATCGCCGTGGTCAAAGTCTTCAATCAGGTTCTTCAGGAACTCCGACACCTTCGCCGTCGCCTCCTCCACCTCGAAGGTTTTGCCGTCCAAGCTCGTCAATGTGATCGTCTTCGAAGTCGCCATGTGCCTGGAGGTGTATCAGAAAAGAAAAGGAGAAAATAAAAGGTTAAAAAAAAAGGTTACCTACTGAAAGAAAATGAGAGATGCAGAGGGTGTGTTTGGATAGGCACGTGGAGAAAAAACAAAAAACAAAAAGAAATGATAGTAATCGTGAGAAAAGAAATGAAAAGAAATAATTTATATGTTTAGATAAATAAGAAAAGAAATAAAAGAAAGGATAGTTATTGTTATTTAGATAAGATAGAGAAGACAAAAGAAAATAAAAAATATTAGACAAATTATTTTTTGACCTTTTCATAATTATGGGACTTAAATGGAATAATAAATTTATATATTGATTTATGGAGATTAATTTTGGTATTATCAAAATATCACTTACTATGCTTTCTCTTTCTACCTTTTTAAAATTGAAGAGAAAGCAAATAAAAGATAAAGAGGGATAGCTATCCCTCCTTATCTCTCCCTATCTCTTCACTTAACTTATCCAAACACAAACTTACATTATCCTCTCTTAAATATAATTACAAGATTCGATTTTTACTGTGTCTTCAAATAAACTCCATTAAGTTTAGATTCAAATGTCTTGTATTCATTCAAAAATTCAATATTTATATATTAAAATACTGCAGTGACTTCAAAGGTAACCTTGATTAAGGTATTTTCATTCAAAGAATTAATAAAATAAAATATTATAATTTAAATAATCAACTTTATTCATCTAAAAATAAATAAAATTTGTTTCCTTTTCCCCCATCTTTTCTTCATAACCAATATATATATATATATATATAGTAAACATATAATTATAAGTTATTAAAACTTCAAATTTAAAAAGATTAGAATATCACATAATGGTTCTGTTCACATGCTTAAATCTTAAAAATGATCTCAATTCATTTTATCACTAAAAGTCTATAAAATTCCAAAAACAAAATAAAATAAAATAAATATTTACTATTTACAAACAAAATTTAAAAGACCTTAAAAAATAAAAGATATCTACAAAGATTTATAAGTATCTATGTTTCACAAAATGTGTTCATGTATATTCCATTACTTAATTGAAGACTACGCCTTGGACTGCAAAAATATATTGCATTTAGTGAAGAAAAATAAAATTATATTTGAGAAAAATATAGAATTAGAATTGCACTGAGAAACCAAAACGGGATGTAAGAAAACATATTAAACAGTGACTGGTTTAAAATCATTTCATTGGGTTGGTAGTAAAATTCGCTTATTTAATTATTTAGATATCATTCGCGAATTTATTACGAGGGTCACTCTTCGTGTTATTGCAAAATGTACACTAATTTTTTTACAATTATTTTTTAAAATAAAATTGGCTAATTGCATAAAACTCTCCTAACTTGTAAGGATTTAACAAAATCTCTTTTAAAATTTTTTTTGTTACAAAACCGTCTCTAATCATTAAAATTCGCTTAGCTTATTTTTTTAAGACAAAAATGCTCCTTTAATATATATATTTTAGAAAAGTAGATATGATTAATACAGATAGAAATGATACGTAAATATAGTTTACCAATAATAATAATAATATATATATATATATATATATATATATATATATATATATATATATATAACTAGAAGTCTTTTTTAAAGTATATTACTATTTTATGTTATTAAAAGTATAAAGAGTTGGATGTGGTGTGACAGGGCATGTGTTTTTTGTGGCCAAAGAGGTCCTAGTTCAAATCCCCATTTCATCATTAAGTTAAATGTAAATAATTATTTAATTAATTTATTGAATATAAAATTTAATACTATATTACTTTATTAAAAGTATAAAGAGTTGGATGTGGTGTGATAGTTCAGTGCTAGGGCATGTGTTGCTTGTGACCAAAGGCCTAGGTTCAAATCCTCACTCCATCATTAAGTTAAATGTAAATATTTTATTTATTTATTTATTGAATATTAATTTTGATACTATATTATGTTATTAAAAGTATAAAGAGTTGGATGTGGTGTGATAATCTAGTAGTAGGGCATGTGTTCCTTGTGGCCAAACGCCCCGTTCAAATCCCCACTCCATCATTAAGTTAAATGTAAATAATTTATTTATTGAATATTAATTTTAATACTATATTAATTTATTAAAAATATAAAGAGTTGGATGTGGTGTGATAGCCCAATGGTAGGGCATGTGTTGTTTGTGGCCAAAAGCCTAGGTTCAAATCCCCACTCAATTATTAAGTTAAATGTAAATAATTTATTTATTTATTGAATATTATTTTTAATACTATATTACTTTATTAAAAGTATAAAGGGTTGGATGTGGTGTGATAGTCATGATTGAGCATGTGTTGCTTGTGGCCAAAGGCCCAGTTCAAATCCCCACTCCATCATTAAGTTAAATGTAAATAATTAATTAATTTATTTATTGAATATTATTTTTAATACTATGTTACTTTATTAAAAGTATAAAGAGTTGGATGTGGTGTGATATC
This sequence comes from Cornus florida, assembly GCF_030987335.1. Taxonomy (NCBI): domain Eukaryota; kingdom Viridiplantae; phylum Streptophyta; class Magnoliopsida; order Cornales; family Cornaceae; genus Cornus; species Cornus florida. Next base: position 71,594,739 of record NW_026775573.1, on the reverse strand, counting down.
AGTGGTAGGGCATGTGTTCCTTGTGGTCAGGTTCAAATCCCCACTCTATCATTAAGTTAAATGTAAATAATTATTTAATTAATTTATTTATTGCATATTAATTTTAGTATATTATGTTATTAAAAATATAAAGAGTTAGATCAATATTTGTAAATAATTTTAAATTAAATTGGTAATTCACCTACTACTAATATAATAAAAAATATTTATTTATTATTTTTAAAGCGAACGGACACACTTGGCATATTCATGTTCCTGGAGGAACCTTATCCCTCAAACCTTTCCATTTGGTACGTTTTAAGACTCGTTTGGTTCACAAGAGCCCATACGTAAGCAGAGTTTTAAAAAAACATTCATTCGCTTGTTTGAGTGTGATTAGTCCATGTTAGGGTTATCACATGTTTCTTTTACAAACGACATTCCATGAACTAATGCGCAAATAGAGTTTAACAAAAATACGTAATCTAATTTGTGAAAATCAATACCACATTGAAGTAGAGTAAGTTTATATTTTAATTTGTTAAAAAGTCAAATGATGAGAAAGTAATACAATATAATTGTGATACAACTAAATAAACATTAGAGAGATATACCATGATAATATTATCAATGATGTGAGTCATATTGGTTTTACAACAATTCCTCAGGGCTATTGGAGGCTTATTTGGTAGTTAATTTTAGGATATCGTGAGATTAGTCGAGGTGCGCGCAAGCTGATCCGGACACTCACAATTGTAAAAAAAAAATCCCTCCGCCCCACTTTAATTGTTCTGTTTTAGGATCTCGTGAGATTAGTCGAGGTGTGCGCAAACTGGCCCGGACACCCACAATTGTAAAAAAAAAAAAAAAAATACCCCTCCGCCCCATTTCTATTTTGACAAAACAGAATAATTAAAGTGGGACGGCCAAAACAGAATACTTAAAGAGAGACGGAGGTAGTATATATAATGATGCTAGAATCCATTATAATATTATAATAGTAACATCAGATAGTAACATGGCTTATTTAATGTGTGATAAGGAAAATTATTTTGCCTAAACCAAGTGTGTTGACTAATCTGGATAAAGATGTGGTTAGTAAATGAATTTAAGGACTAGTTTGTTGCAGTAGAATGGAATAAAAGAAAGTAGAATGGAATGATTTTTTTTCCATTCTCATGTTTGGTGCCAATTTTAAAATTAGAATTATTATTCTCTACTATTCTTGGACAATGATCATTCCATCAGAATCATTCTACCTTCAAACAAAATGAATGACCATTCAATTCGATTCGCATTCTATTATTACATCCATTCTTATTCCATTCCAATTCATTTCACCATACCAAATTAGTCCTAAGTTTATAATCTATTATTACATCTATTCTTATTCCATTCCAATTCATTCCACCATACCAAATTAGTCCTAAGTTTATAAGAGATGAGAATTACAGCACATTGTTGGTTAGGGAAATCTATAATTCAAGATAAGCACGACATTCAAAGAGTAGTTAAAGGAGATAAGTTTTATCTTTGCAACCAATTGAAAATTGCAATAAATACGAGGACTTAGTCAATATATGAGGCAGGCAAAAATTTTAGTTGTCATTAATGCAATATTCTACAACTCGGTAAGATTGTTATCTTGATTGTAAAAGCATTCTCGATGGGCATTACATGGGTGTCATTTAAAATGACATCTTATTGTATTGTAGGAAAAGTCTTTGGATTGTGTTGATATTCTCTTCCACAATGTGCAAGGGGGCATTTTCATCTCAAAAAAAATATAACGGAGCAAAGTTTGGTTAATTGAAGGGTGTTTTGTGACCCAAAAAAAATTAAAATAGGAGTTTATTGCCAAATGTTATAAGTCGCATTTTTTTTTTTTTTTAATGCAATTCACCCTATTATATATCACTTAAGAAATAGTTTGATATTACAATTACACATTAGTTTGATATTACAATTACAGATTTGGATCCTCTCTAAGCGAGTTCTCTGTCATAACCCGTCGTACGCTTTCAACCTAATTAAATCATATTTTAGCATTTAGTTTAAGCTAAAAGTAATGGTGTTAAAACATTAGCATTTAGTTCAACCTAAAAGTAATGGTGTTAAAACATGACTAAACAAAATTTAAACGTGTTTCAACATACCATTACTTTCGAAACACATTACTTCTGACTTAATTTAATTGTGTTGAAAACTATATTTTATCGCAGGCCTTGTGCACTAAACCCCCCCTCTAGTTTTAAAGGGTTGCATAATACCGGTCTCCTTTTTTTTTCAGTGGCAACAAACAACCTTTTTGTTTAGTAACTGTTGCAACCTACCCTACTTGGCTAACGGAGCCTTAACTGCCTGCCGTTAAGGAATGAAATAAAATTACATAAATATCCATAATAATGAAATTGAATTTAAAAAAAAAAGGAAAATAAATATTTTAAAAACAAAAAAATACCCATAATTAAACCAACATCTTTTGCTAGTTGCAAGGAGGATCACCGAGGATGGATATGAACGTGGGTCTGGTTATGGTGCCAATCAACAAAAGATTTTGTGATTAGGGAGCTGATTTAGCATTAAGACTCTGGTGTTCAAAGCAATAGTTGGTAAACTTAGACTCGTAGCATCTAGTCGTTTTTTTTGTTTTGGATGACGTGGGAACCTCGCAACTACCGGCCTTTTGAATTTGTAGGTACCAGATAAACTCTGGCTACTCACCTCATAGTGCAAATAGTATTTTAAGTAAAAAATGATCATGTTCATCGACTCATATGATAATATTCATAAAGAGATTTAGAAGATCAATTCCCATGAAACGATCCAATTTATGGCCATCCAAATTCTAGCAACTTTGAATGAGTTTTTAATTAAAGGGTTAACTTCAGTTACACCCCCTGAGGTATGTTCAAACTTCAAGTAAACCCCCCATGTTTGCAAAAATTCAGTCAGACCTCCTGTCAGACATTGTCGGCTGACAAAAAATAATAAGTGAATGAAATGACTAAATTGTCTTTTTATCGTTTTCCTCTATACACTTAACCAAACCAAAGTTTGTATAACTTAAACCCAATTTTGCTTTATCTTGTGAACCAAACATCTTGTAATTATAGTGGGCAAACACTTGAATCCACTTTACGTCGTTAATCCAAACTTAGGTTTTGCAATTTCATTTTGTCGACTAACCCTAGATAGAGATGTAGAGAGAAGAGATAACAGAGAGATATAACCCTAGGTTCGTATGTGAAGACATCGATTTTGGTTGATACATACACCGAATACGCTTGATCAAACAACATATCTGCAGATAGTTGAGGTCGAAGGGGAAGCATTTGTTTGATTTGAAGCTGTTGAGAAAAAATCGCGATTTGGAGGTATGAATTTTGTCTTTCTAAAAATTGATCTTGGTTTTAGTTGATAGGGGGTTTCGGATTTATAAAAATGGGTTTCTTTTTTAGTGTTTCTTTGTTAGGTTGTTTTGGTTTGGGGGTTTAGGATTTGTTAAATTTATATCTGTAATTTAGGAACTTGATCTGGGGATTTAGGGTTAGTTTGTTGGGTTTGTTGAATTTGTTGAATTGTTCGATTGTCAGTAAATTGTCTGTAATTTTAGGATCTTGATTTATTTTCAATTTGTTTGTAAATTGTTCGATTTTGGCGTTTTATTTGAAAATGCATGAATTTGTTTAATTTATGTTAAAATGTCTGTAATTTGAAAATGCATGAATTTGTCCAATTTGTCTGTAATTTCTTTGTTTCAATTGACTAGTGCCTTATTTATGCCATTTTTTTAATATATATTTCTTGTTATTTGAATTATTGACAGTGATGGGAGATGTTTATCATAATTTTTACGTGCACTACAAGTCAAAATGTAGAACTGTTAATCATGTAGACCCTGATAAGTATGGTTTGTATGATTTCCTGGAAGACATAATGTAATGACCTGGTCATTTTTTCGTTTAATTTTCTTTTTTTGAGTTCTGTTTCTCGTCACTGGGTGTCGTCTCGAGTGCTTGGAAATGGTTTATGAGACTCTTTCGTTTGGATTGATAACTTCCTTTGAGGACCGAATCATTTTCACATTTTCATTTTTTCGACACTATTCACTTTTTGTCTTTTTCCCGTTTGTCACTTTGTTGGCACAACCTCACTTTTCATGTTCGGATTTGATTCCGGTTTTGCATGTATTCATAATATTTAAATTCCATACCATGTGTATTTTTACTTTCTTAGAAATGCATGCCATTTGTTCACTTTCTTCCTTAGGGGTGTGGATGCACACTTTCTTTGGAACCTTCTTGTTTTGGGGGTTACTTGTGTAATTACTTAAAGTAATTATTTTTTGTCTTGGAGACCATTTTACAATTTAATTTGAAAGATATTTTCAAAAAAGACCTTTTTACAATTTTCGGAAAGTGTGTTGACATTTGTGTGGAAACACTTTGATGCATTGGCTGATGACATGTGGAGGGTGGAGATTCACCCACTTATTGGCCTAGGATAGGTGCACTTGTTGGTTTGGATAATTGACAAGTATAGGCTTAAGATTAAGAATGTGCCTTAGATTTGTGACAAGTGTAGGCTCACAATTTAGTCTTGCAATTATTTTTAGGCCACTTTAGGATTATATTGTTAAAGAATGGTTTTTGTGCAATTGACCAAAACTTGTGTGTATTGACCTTGGTATAAGACCACATAGTGAGTGGAGGATTTCTATTTCCTCCACTCACATTCTTTCACACTTGATTTTATCATCTCCCTCTCTTGTAAAGAAAACCCTAGCCTCCATGGATGAAGCTTAAAGCCTTAAGCTTTGACCTTAATTTTTGAGGCCCTTCCATTCACCTTAGACCATGAAGTTTGGAATATTTTTTGTTCCTCTCATTCTCCTTTTCATAACCCTAGAAGGGTTTACCATTTTGTATTGATTTGCCTTGGATTCTAGAGAGACTTTTCTCTAGTGAGGTAGGAGGTGTTATAATTTATTTTTCAAGTGGTTTTACTTGCTTTTGTATGAAATACAAGTTGTATGCATATCTTTTGTTAATTTGAGAAATTAATGATATATCATAGCTTGCATATAACTCATCCTAGACTTGATATATGGCATAACCTTGACTTGATCTTTATTATATAATTATTTGGAGCCATTTGAATGAGTTTTCAAATTTATAGATTTAATGGATTTAATTTAATTTAAATTCTACTTAATTGTACTTTGCTTGTACTCCATTTTTGACTTGATATATGGCATGGCTATGACTTAATCCTTATTATATATTTATTTGGGATCATTTGGACAACTTTTGAAATCTAGAGATTTATTTAATTTTAATTAATTAAATTCCACATGATTATATCTTGCTCACTTTGTGAAACTGATGTGATATTTGCAATCATCATGAAATGGACATTTACGTATATTATTTTGAGAATTTTTGGACAACTTTGATTTCTAGAGAAATTAATTAATTAGGCTAATTAATTTCTACTTAGTGTTCTAATGAATTGGACACGTTTCTCATGGGGCTTTTGCCTTTTTTATCGTGTATTATGACTTATTGTATCTTAGCTTCATTAATGTGGTTAATGAACTTGCACCCTTGCATTGTAATGATTTAATTGTTCATGAGTTGTTAAATAAGTAATTAAATCATTAATCTTATACTCGTGGTATATTTACATCAATGGATTATATGTGCTATATATCATAGTTCGTAGTCTATGTGGATGCATACTATGATTTCTTGACATTTCACATGCCATTATAGTTGGAACTTAGGGCATGACTTGCGTGTTCCAAAATCTTGGTTGTGTATAAAACGTGGTTAATGCATCTCTTGTATCTTGATACTATCTTGACTTGCACAACTTGTTAATTTTGGAACTTGGGATATCAATCAAGAATTGACATGGCTAGGACTTGGTTCTAGTAAGGGAGATAGAGAGCTCCCTATACTATAGTGCGCACTAAGGGAAGGTACCCATGGGTTAGTAGCCCTAAAGTGATCCCAAGAGTACGGTTTTAATCTGGACGAAATCTGAGTTTCCATATTGGTTGATTTCACTCTTTAAATTTCAAATTGTTATTCCTTGAAGATTTAAAACTCTTCGTGTTATGTGAAATGCGCCAATCTTGTTTCATTGCATAGATTTTATGTTTCATCCGTCATTTCACTCCTTAAATTTCAAGTGTTGTATTCATTGAAGATTTAAGACTCTTTTCGTGTTGTATGGAAGATTCCATCCTTGTTTACTTGCATAGATATTATGCCTTGTTTTGGATTTCATGTATAACTCTTATCGTGTTAATTGGAATGTTCCAATCTTGTTTACTTGCATAGCTATTATGTCTTATTCTTGATTTCGTGTAATTAAACTTGTCGTGTTGTGTGGAATGTTCAATTCTTGTTTAATTACATAGATATTATGCATTATCATTGATTTCACACCTTGTCCTTATCGTGTTAATTGAATTGTTTCAATCTTGTTAATTTTCTTAGTTATCTCATTTCATGTTACTTTATGCTATCGTGACTTAGGAATGATCCTATACATGTAACTTGACTTAGATTCTAAGTGGCATGGACCACATATAATGATTTGTATCAGTATGCAAAATCTCTAAACCCTTAGATTTCAAGTGTTATTTCTTGAAGATCTAAGAACCTTGTCGTGATATATGGAGTATTTCCTACCTTGTTTAATTGCATAGACATTTTGCTTACTTCGTGTATTTAGACCTCATTCAGCATACTTGAAACTGTGTACTTGCTCCTTGTATCTAGATTCCATTTAGTATACTTGTGTCTCGTATACTTGCCTTTTTGTGTTTTGTGGAATATCTCATCCTTGTTTAATTGCATAGATATTATGCCTTATTCTTGATTTCATGTATAACTCTTGTCGTGTTAATTGGAATGTCCCAATCATATTAATTGCATTGATAATATAATTTTTATTAATTTACATCCGAGTATTCTTATCATCGTGTTGTATGGATTATTCCAAACCTTGCTTAATTGTATTGATAATGCAATTCATGTTGATCTATATTCAAGTATCCTTCTTATCATGCTCTTTGGATTATCCCAACCTTGATTCGTTTCATATATGTCTATATATCATGATTCTTGTTGATTTATACTCTAAGGTAGCTTAGGATGCTCCCTGAGTCATACCTTGATATAGACGTTAGGTGGCATGACCCTTTTGAATTGTTTCAAGTTAATGTAAAAATCTCTAAAGAAATCGAGTCTATGCGTGCTCATTCTCTATGAGTAAACTTATTTACTCACCCCGAAGTTACTGGGGGTTTTGTTCAGGTACAAAGACTTGGTTCATGATGTTCATCATTGCTTGGATGATTGTAAACTTGAAGGTTTTAATTCTTGTAAAGGTTGGCTTGAAATGCCACTTATAGCCCTTTATGTCAAAATGTGTATATTTGATTCCATATATGTAATGTGTACATAAATACATCTTTTGTATTATATTTGACATGTATAAGATGAGGCCGAAGGCCAATGACATGTATCTTGTATCCTATGTAACTTTTAACTTCATGAAATATTATGAAAATATTGAAAAATCACAAGTCATTGTCTCACCATGTTTGCATCGGGTGTGGGAATTTCATTTTCATTCCTTTATAGGGTCTCATTAATCATGTATGAAGTGTGGCCAAGGGCCAAACGGTCATTTGACTCCATTTTATAATTTTGGATTTCAAAATTTTCATTTCAAGTTCATTTTCTCCTTTTTGGCCATTGAGCGGTCAGATTTTGACTCAGCCATTTCTGGGAGCCATGGACCATTCCCATGCGCTCAAAATCACTATTTACGTTTGTGTGCATGATCGTTTTCATGAAAAACCTCTTCCTTGGTGAAATGAGTCTCCGGTGGACTCATTTTGCATTTTTTTTTTTGAAAAATCTTGTTCAAGGGTATTTTGGGAATTTTCTTTGGGAAATAATTTCCGTTCTCAACTTTGTCATATAGAAAATGTGATTTTAGGGGGAGTTTTTTCACGACATTTTTCTGAAAAATGTCATCTTGATCTTGAAAACCGCGTTGCAAACTCAATTTTTTGCATTTCTACATTTTCTGTCAAGGTTGAACCGGTTAAACACTCTTGAACCAGTTCAAGGTGCAAAAATTGGTCCAGCATGGACGTACTGTCCATGTTGAACCGGTTCAAGAATGTTGAACCGGTTCAAGTCGTCCAGAGTTGTTTTGCAGGTTCAGCTTTGGCCTTCCAACTTTGAATTGATGTAACTTCTTCGTTTCAACTCCGAATTGGTCCGTCTTGAGTCCAAACGGACCGCATCAAAGTAAGCTTTCCAATGGTATAAATTTTAGTTTTAGATTCTTCTCATAGCTCGAGATATCTTTGTTTTAATAAGAGGGTGTTGGATTTAGTTCGAACCAGGATAGGGTTCTTTTAGGATTTCACTTCCTTTTGCCTTCGGACTTCATGTGAAGTTACCAAAGGATGTTTTAGATCTCATTGGACTTGTTGGAAGTCAAATTCCTTCCTCTTAGGGTAAAATGACCATTTTACCCTTGGTCTTCTTTCGATAGGGTTTTGATACCCTTATCTTTGTTTTACTTCCGTTGAGCCTCGAAACTCTTTCAAAGTCCATTCTTGCGTCCTAAGGATAACGTACATCTCTATGGACTTGTTTTCAAGTTGCTTTCGCACTTTATACCCTTCGGTTCCATGACCTCATGGAAGGTCATCTTTGGGTCTTAGAGGTGTGTTGTACCTTGGGAGACCATTGTCACCGTTGTCTTATTTTTTGCTTCCGCATTTTGGATCCACTTCGGGTCATCATAGGTCACACTAGGTTGAAAAATCTAGGGTCGTCACACATAAGTAGAGCTGTTCTTGAGGATTATCCTGGGGGTTTGGGGTTTACCTATGCTATATACTGTGATGTTCTTGGTTCTTATTCTAAGATGTTAGTTAAGAATGAAGCTGATTTATTAGACATGTTATACTTAAATAGTGAAAGAATTAACATTAATGTGTATGTTGAGATAGAAGAAGTTAAACCTTTAAATATATCAACTGATATGGATTATGGAGTGGATGCTGAAAATAGTGAGGGACTGAGTGAAGAAAATGATGAGGAAGTGGGTGATGAAAACAATGGGGAAGAGGATAGTGATGTGGAGAAAGATGATGTGTATGATTTTAGGAAAAAGAATCAAGATTAGATAACAGAAGGTGATACTGATTATGTTGAAACTGACACTGATAGCTCAGATGATGAGTATGTAGGGTTTTAATACAATGATGAAGACTACAATGTGGACTGTGAAGATGGCCTGTCAGATTATGAGTCAAATGATGAAGCACATTCTGATTCAAGTGTAGAGATTGGTGTGAAATATCCAAAGAGAAATAGATCAAAGAGTAAGGATTGTGATAAAAAATCAAAGGGAAGGAATATGTAAAGGTGAAAGGACAACCTATAAAACTAGAACAATATTTGTTGTTTCAAAATGTGAAACATTTTAGAGGGGTGTTGACAGATTATACAATCCAAGAAGGGTTTCAAATTAGAAAGACCAAAAATGAGAGTTCAAGGGTAACTTGTGTTTGCAAAGCCAAAGGTTGTCCATGGAAGATCCATGCCTCCCCACTGCCTTGTAAGACTTACATGATAAAAACATACAATGACAATCATTCTTGTGTGAGGGGTGATAAAAATCCATTAACCAATTCTACATGGATTGCAAAGAAGTTTTTTAATAAACTCAAAAAAAACCCACAAATGACAGTTGAAAGTTTGAGAACTTCACTGCATAAAAAATATGGCATTAGGGCAAAGAAACAATAATGTTATAGGGCAAAAAGAAAGGCATTGGATGTAATTGAGGGTAACCATGTGAAGTCATACAGTTTGCTGCCCTCATATAGGAATGAAATTAGAAGGACAAATCCTGGCAGTTTGGTCACAATTGATTATTATAATGCTGAATCCAATGGAGTCAATAGATTCAGAAAGATTTTCATTGCTTTTGATGCTTTGAGGTCTGGGTTTATAAAAGGCTGCACGCCATTCATTGGGTTGGATGGCTGTTTTTTAAAGGGCCCACATGGTGGAGTGTTTTTGTCAGCTGTGGCCTTGGATGGCAATAATGGTTTATTCCCCATTGCCTATGCTGTGGTAGAAAGTGAAGGAAATGAGACATGGACTTTTTTCTAAGATAATTTGAAGGATATTCTTGGTGTAGATGCACAAGCCAGACATTGGACAATTATGTCTGATATGCAAAAGGTATAATTTTTTTCTTTAACTTGTTCATTATTACACAGTTTATTATTAAATTGTTCATTATTATTTTTAATTTATTTTATTTTGCATTTCAGGGTCTTGAGGTTGCAATTTTTAACTTGTTTCCTGAGGCAAGCCATAAGATATGTTGTAAGCACTTGTTTAACAGTTTTAGGAAGGATAATTCTGGCTTGTTGTTGAAATTTTTTTTTTTTTTGGAAGGCTGCTAGATCATGCAATGAACTTGAATTTAATGATACAATGAATCACATGAATGAGATTTTTACAGAAGCTCATGATTAGCTAATGGACAAGCCTTTGGAAATATGATCTAGGGTGGGGTATAATGAGACATCAAAAAGTGACCATATCACAAATAATTTGACTGAATCCTTTAATAACTGGGTTGGTCATTATAGGTCTAAGCCAATCTTGAATATGCTCGAGTGGATTAGGATTAAATTAATGGTGAGAATCCAAAAAAGGTATCACAAAGCTTTAGCTTGGAAGGGAAATTTGACACCAAATGCCTTGAAAAAATTAAACAAATCCATTCAAGAATCAAGAGGGTGTAGAGGAGGGACGAGTTTGAAGTTCATGAAGTAGTGAGAGTAAGTGTGGTTAATTTATACTTGAGGACTTGCTCATGTAGAGCATGGCATATAGGATACCTTGTAGGCATGCAGCTGGTGCTATTTTATGGAATAGTCAGGACCCTGAGCATTTTTGTGATCCTTGTTACACCAAGGACACATATCTACTTACCTACAGTGGGATGATTCATCCTTTGATGGATGAGAAGTTATGGCCAAAAACTCCATTAATTGACTTGTACCCTCCTAAACCAAGAAGATTACCTGGTAGACCAAGAAAAAATAGAAGAAGGGAACAAGGTGAACCTGCCCCTGCAAGTGCAGTACCTAAGAGATTATCAATTGTAACATGCAAGTATTGCCAACAAACTGGTCATAATAGGAGGACTTGCCAGAGAGCTCAAATAGCAAGAGAAAGAGCTGCATCAGCAAGAGGGAGGGCTGCAAGTGCAAGAGGAAGAGCTCACACAGCAACAACGAGTGTTTCAGTCAATTTTAAACTTGCTATATTTTCAAAATTTTCTTTTATTACTGATTTATATACCTTCTAATTGTTAATTTAGGGAAACATAAATTCTTAAACTCAAGGATCAGAAGGAGCAGGAACTTCTGGTGTTACACAACAAGTATAAGTCCTTATTTATGTTCACTATAACAAATTTTCAATTCTATGATTACCCAATACTGTACTTAACTAATTTTTTTTGTTTAAATTTTTTCTAGTCCCAAACTGCTACGAGAGGTGGAAGAAATGTAAGTGCAAGAGGTGGAAGAAATGTATGTGCAAGAGGAGCTTCTCAACCAAATGTGAGTGGCATTAGTGGTGATTCTCAACAAAATGTGAGTGGTATGGGTGGTGCTTCTCAACCAACTGTGACTGACATGGGTGGTGCTTCTCAACCAACTGTAAGTGGCATGGGTGGTGTTTGTCAACTAACTGTGAGTGGCATGGGTGGTGCTTCTCAACCAAATATGAATATGAGAAGTTGTTCACAACCAATTCATAGTGGTAGCAAAGTTGGAAGACAACCAAACCAGAGTGGCAGCAGAGGTGGAAGAGAGCCAAGTCAGAGTGGTATTGGTGTTAATCCTCCACCATGGGTAAGCAATAAGTTACCTAATATTTATCCTTATACATATTAATTTATTGTTGCATTAGTATTTTAATCCTGACATTCAATTACAGAGAGGGTAGCAAAAGCAGTACCAAGGAAAGAAACACAAACTGTTAGCAGTTGGGGACTCCTTTGGGTTTTATTCACCACACTACAGTGAGCTAGTTTTTGATGTTTTTGATTCCAATGTTTTAATGGTTTTAGGATTTTTGTATTAAATATTGACTTGCTTTGTTTGAAACTTGAAACTTGTAAGTTATGGTTAACACTGGTTATGTTTTTTTGTGGTTTCTCAGTAATAGTGATGTTTGCTTTGTGGTTATAATGCATGTGCAGTGGTAATAGATTAATGATGCTTTCTATGGTAAATGTACTCAATATAGGTCAATATTTATTGCATCATTTTATTTGAAATAAATAGCAAAAAAAGATAACAAGAAGCAAGTAAATACAACTATCTTCAAATACAAAATAACCGTTTCAACAACTTGTGACCTTGAATTCATAGCTTGTCTCTACAACCTCAATTCAGCAACAACCTCAAGCAAAAGTTGATTTGCAGGTGAATACTCCTCAGCAGCACCAACACTAGTAACAGCAGCAGTAATAGAACCATCTATAGGGTTACACCATTCCCAAAAACTACATGTTTGATTTTCACAAGTATAATATAACCTTCATTTGTTGTGATTTTTGTCATTCTCTGTAACCTTCACTATAGTAAAATCCCTACAGCGACAAATCTTGTTCATATACTGTATATAGCCTCTACCGCCTCTGTCTCTACCTTCACGACTATTTACGCTTGATTAAGACATCACTTTAAATAGGAGAATATAAGAGAGGAAGAGAGGAAGTGCCAAACATTATGCCCAGCTATCTCCTATTTATAGAAGCCAAACATGACCGTTGGAGAGTTGAGGGGCAATCTATGCATTAACATGGACTTCATGGGTAATATGGACATTTAAGTTGCTTTATAACCTAAAGCCAAACATAACCGTTAATGTTTGTAGCCAAACAGAACCGTTTAGGGGCAATCTGGGCATTAAAAGCTCTTTTTTTGCTGATGTCGGCAAAAAGTAACTTTGACCAGCTTTGACCGTTAACTGAGGGGGGTGACTGATGTGTGTCAGAAAAAGTAGGGGGTCTGACTGAATTTTTGCAAATGTGGGGGGGTCTCTTTGAAGTTTGGACATACCTCAAGGGGTGTAACTAAAGTTAACTCTTAATTAAATTGGATACTCGAATAGGGAATTTAGACTTCTTAGAATAGTTGTAAGTTTGACCGTAATCACAAAATCTTGATAAGCTTCTGCATCCAATGAATTATGATTACCAACTAGGACAAAAAGAGAAAAAGAAAATGCAAGTGTTCTTATTTTTAATCGCTAACTTCTAATAAAAAATAATATTATACTTACAAATACTTATTTCCATGAATATACTGCCACTGACTTCCACCACCATCACTTCCATGCCTTCTACCACCACCACCACCACCACCACTACCACACCACTGCCTTCCACACTACCGCCACTATTTCTGCCACTACCTTCTACCAATACCACTGCCACCTTTCACCACCACAATTGTTGCCACCTTCCCCCACCACTACCATCGCTGCCTTCTAACACCACCCCTGCTACCACAGCCGCCTTCCACCTCCATTATCATAGTCATTGCCATCACCAATTTCTTTTTTAAAAAATTATATATAAAAAAATATATTATCTTGTTAATTTAATTTATTTGTCACTAACAAGGATATTTTGAAATTCATTCCATTCTAAATTTTAAATTGATCCAATTAAACACTAGAATGATTACTATTATCATTCTATTTCTGCACATTTCTTTATTGCAACCAAATAATAAGATGACAATGACCATTTCTATTTATATTTCATTCCATTCCTGTGTACCAAATGCAGTATTATAGTTTAGTTCTCGATTTCATTTTTTTTTTTTATAAAAAATCCTAATTTGTTTTATGCAGTCTTCAACACATATGTTTTATTTTCGGCTAATGGAACAAACATGATTAAGGGGTTTAGTAATGATGATATTTGTATTATCTGGGAATAATGAGAAATGATGGTGTTATTAATCTATTTAAATTAAATGGGTTGTATAACATTTTTATTTATTTATTTTTTTTCTCAATTGTGTAAGCTGTGTTTTTTAATATTAGAACTGATATTGCCGCTCCACTATTATTCTAAAGCAGTTCATTGCTTTTTTTTCTTAAAATAAAATTAATATATAATTACAAAAATAATGAATGGAACAAGGACAATAATGCAATCCCAATTCCCAAATAAAAAAGGGCATTATATTATATGCGCACACACATATATAATTAAACTGATTATTTTCTTTCAAAGTGGTTGTTGATGCTATAGGTAAATATAAGAGTGAAAGTTGAAAAGAGAAAAAATCACAAACTCTATGACCAATAACCTCTTTAATTAAAATAAAAATATAAAATCCTACAAAACTGGACACACACACACACACACACACACACACACACACACACACACATATATAATATACATAGAGAGAGTTGAGGAAGTTTTATTCTCTATCTTGCAAGTTGCTTCATGCATCTTTTCCTCCCAATTTCTCTCTCCTTTTGTTCTGTACCAACTCTCCAGCTCTTTCAAGTTCTTTAAACTAGTACTAGTATCAGTTTTGGATTTCTTTTCAATATAATCGCCAACTTTTATTGTTAAGAGAATGCTGCCTGCTGGCTAAAAACTTCCACCAAAATTTCAAATACATCTGCAAAAATTATGTCACACACTATTGGGGGAGAAATCCACGCGATCCGATACAACACCGTTTTTCTGCAAAGAAAAGAGTAGAAAATTGATGAATTTTGATGGCACCGGTGTGGTGCCTGCCAAGAGCTCTTCGACGATCACATCAGTCGCTGAAGTTCTAAAAGAAAGGCAGGGATTTAATAATCATTTTTTATTGTACTTTTATTCATTGGTAAGATCTCCTTCTTATAGTCGTTCTCCCTCAATTTATTTGTGGGATCAGAAGAGATCCGCTTGTGTGAGATCAGAGGAGATCCGTTTGTTGCCAGATTTGTCGGGTATTCCTCAAATTGTGCCAAGGTTGTCCTTACCCTGTTGAACCACGTCATATTTCATTATCCTTGATAATGAAATATTATCATTCTTATCCAATGGAAATATTATCTTTCGAAAGTCTAAGAGGTCTGACAATTGGTCAACACTTAGTTGCCTCTGTCGTTAGGTCAAGGTAGGTTAGGTTTATTTTTCCCTATCAGTTGCCCCCCATTCCCAAGCTTGCTCGTCTAGCATTGGGAATGTAATTTTTTTTTTTTTTTTTTAGGCCCTGGGCACTGTTCCTCGGGAATAGTGCTCGCGGGTACTATTCACTTGAACAGCTTTTTTTTGTTTTTTGTTTTTTGCCCTGGGCACTGTTCCTTTGGGAAGAGTGCCAGCGGTACTGTTCACTTGAATAGTAAATTTTTTTTTTGTCCTTGGCACTGTTCCCTCCGGAATAGTGCCGCGGGTACTGTTCCCTTGGGAATAGTATTTTTTTTTTGGTACCCTTAGGAACTCTTCCCTTGGACAATGTTCCCTTGGGTAATCTACCCTTGGGTACTGTTTCCTTGAGTAATATTTCCTTGGGTAATCTTCCCTTAGGTATTGTTCCCTTGAGTAATCTTCCCTTGGGTACTATTCCCGTGGGTACTATTCCCAATGGTGGAATTAATACAGATACCAAATCAAGGTTCTGTTCCCTTGGGTACTCTTCTCTTAGGTAATCTTCCCTTGGGTACTATTCCCGTAGGCACTATTCCCAACGGTGGAATTAATACAGATACCAAATCAAGGTACTATTTTGAAAGGGCATGGATTCAAACCCATGGTCAATGACTCTTAGTGATGTAAAACTGAATTTTTCTTTTGAAAATCCAATATACTAGTTGTAAACTTTGTGGGTTTCAGTCAGCCCATCCCTTTGGCAAGGGAATAAATTTTACGAGCTTCACTCAGATTGTCACTCCTTTAATAAGGGAACGAGCTTTACTCAGCTCCTCCCTTTAGTAAGGGAATTAGGTTTTACGAGCTTCACTCAGCTCGTCCCTTTAGTAAGGGAATTAAGTTTTACGAGCTTCACTTAGCTCATCCTTTTAGTAAGGGAATTAAATTTTTATCAAGCGTCGGGAATGCCAAATCCTACTAAGCTAAGCATACTTGATGATTACTTTCTTGCCCCTTTTAATAAGGAAAGTAGATTTGCTCGAGCATTGTGAGCTCACCTTTTAATAAGGGAGTAGTTAACCCCTCGTCTCTTTACCGAGGGAAGAAGATGAAGTTGACCTTTCGTTCCTTTATGGGGGAAAGAGGTTTAGTCTGAAGGAGGGTGACCCTTTTAATACGAGGGGTAGTCGTCTTGTCTCTCTAGTAAATGAAGGAAGCTTTAATTATTGCACCCTTTTGTGTGAAGGAGTAGTCGGATTCTTGTCCCTTTAATGAGGGAAGAATGTGTTGTTTGCCTTTGGTCCCTTTAATGAGAAAACCTTTAATAAGGTGTAATTAGCCTCTTATCCCTTTAATACGATAAGTAAATTACTATGAGCTTAATATTACTACATAGGTAGGTAACTGAAAACGTAATATTTTATTGCGTAAAAATTGAGGGTCATCCATCTCATTGGTGATGTTGACTTTATTGGAAAACAAAATAACACGTGAGGGAGCTACCCTCCATGATGAACTAAGATACCCCTAATCTTTATTTTGCATGACTTGATAAGGCTAATTCCAGCTGTGAGACAATTGTTAGTCGTAAAACTTATCTGAGTCCTTCTCACGATATGTCCTATCGCTTTGGCCGAAGAATGATCTCTTATAGCTGGTATCCTTTTTATCCTGGTGAGAGAGGCTGACCTCTTCTTGTCCTCTCCTTCCTTTCCCTTCCATGCATTCATGGCGTCTTTAGTGTTCATGTGTTTCTGCACTCTGATCAACAACTCTGCCATGCTTGTGGGAGGTTCTTTAGATAAGGTGAACAAGAATCTGGAGGTTTGGAGTCCTCCTATGAAAGTAGTCAAAGACACCTTGTCGTCCACCTCTTCTACCTCCAACATCTCTGTGTTGAATCGGGTGATGTATTCCCGGATCGGCTCTCCCTTCTGTTGCTTCACAGTAAGCAAGTAGGTGGCTGGCCTCCTATGCCTCTGACCTGCAATGAAGTGGCTCACAAATTGCTTACTCAGTTCTTCGAAGGTGTTGATGGTTCCTAGCTTCAGCTTGTTGAACCAAACTTTTGCCGATCCCTTTAGTGTAGTGGGAAAAGCTCGGCACATGATTTCATCTAGCATGACGTGTAAATGCATAAGAGCTTGAAAAGTCTCCAGGTGATCGAGGGGATCTTTGGTCCCATCGAAGCTTTCGAACGAGGGTAGCCTGAACTTGCTAAGCAGGGGGCATTTCATAACGACAGGGCTGAACGGCAAGTTAGTCCTCTGTACCAGGTTATCTATGGTGGCAGGACCTTTCCCTTTCATAGCCTGCATTACATCTTCCATTTTCGCTTTGAGATCCTCTATCTGTAGGTCGAAATAGGTAACTTTCTCTATCTTTTCCTTAACACAGAAGGTTATGCCTGTTTGAGGCTGGGGATTCCGCGGAGGCAGGGAAGGAGGTTCTCTGTGTCGGTTTCTGACTTGGCTTTGTTCTGCCTCGAACTTGTGAGGAGGATCATTTTCTCGGTCATCCTTGTGTTGTCCCCCATCATTCAGATTGGGAGGATATGGGTTGGATAATTCTTGTTGAGGTGGTGGTCCCGCTAGGATAAGATGTTGCAAGATCTCTGCATTTTTTTGGATCAATTGGTCCAAACCCTGATTCAGAGTTTGGACTTGTAGTTCTAACGCTGCAAGCCGTTCTGGTCATTCGGGACGTCTGGGTGTTCTCCCGACCCTTCTCTTTGACTGGATCCCTACAACGATGTTTCTATTCCAGTTACCATACCAGACCGCAAGTGCATATACCCAACCGAGTAATTGATTTAAGGGAATCGTCGTTTCCCACAAACGGCACCAACTGTTGGGGGAAAAATCCACGCGGTCCGATACGACATTATCTTCCTACAAAGAAGAGAGTAGAAGATCGATGAATCTTGACGGAACCGGTGTGGTGCTTGCCAAGAGCTCTCCGACGATCAAGTTAGTCACCGGAGGTCTAAAAGAAAGGCAGGGATTTAATAATCATTTTTTGTCGTACCTTTATTGACTGGTAGGATCTCCTTCTTATAGTCGCTCTCCCTCAGTTCATTTGCAGGATCAGAGGAAATCCGCTTGTGCGAGATCAGAGGAGATCCGTTTGTTGCCAAATTTGTCGGGGATATGATTTACCCCTTTGACTTCCTCAAATTGTGCCAAGGTTATCTTTACCTTGTTGAACCACGTCATATTTCATTATCCTTGATAATGAAATATTATCATTCTTATCTAATGGAAATATCATCGTTCGAAAGTCGAAGAGGTCTGGCGACTGGACAACACTTAGTTGCCTCTGTTGTTAGGTTAAGGTAGGTTAGATTTATTTTTCCTTTTCGTTCTCGATTGTGTAACCTGTGTTTTTTAATATTAAAACTGATATTGCCGCTCCACTATTATTCTAAAGCGGTTCATTCCTTTTTTTCTTAAAATAAAATTAGTATATAATTACAAAAATAATGAATGGAACATGGACAATAATGCAATCCCAATTCCCAAATAAAAAAGGACAATATATTATATGCTCACACACATGTATAATTAAACTGATTATTTTCTTTCAAAGTGGTCGTTGATGCCATAAGTAAATATGAGAGTGAAAGTTGAAAAGAGAAAAAATCACAAACTCTATGACCAATAACCTCTTTAATTAAAATGAAAATATAAAATCCTACAAAACTGGACATATATAGGAAAAGATGCATGAAGCAACTGGCAAGATAGAGAATAAAACTTCCTCAACTCTCTCTATGTATATGTATATAAAAGATGCATGAAGCAACTAGCAAGATAGAGAATAAATACATGGAGATGCATGAAGCAACTAGCAACTAGCAACTAGCAACTAGCAAGATAGAGAATATGTATATGAAAATGAAAATATAAAATCCTACAAAACTGGACATATATAGGAAAAGATGCATGAAGCAACTAGTAAGATAGAGAATAAAACTTCCTCAACTCTCTCTATGTATATGTATATAAAAGATGCATGAAGCAACTAGCAAGATAGAGAATAAATGTATAGGAAAAGATGCATGAAGCAACTACATAGAGATGCATGAAGTAACTAGCAACTAGCAAGATAAAGAATATGTATATGAAAATGAAAATATAAAATCCTACAAAACTGGACATATATAGGAAAAGATGCATGAAGCAACTAGCATCTTTTATATACATATACATAGAGAGAGTTGAGGAAGTTTTATTCTCTATCTTGCTAGTTGCTTCATGCATCTTGTCCTATCTTGCTAGTTGCTTCATGCATCTTTTATATACATATACGTAGAGAGAGTTGAGGAAGTTTTATTCTCTATCTTGCTAGTTGCTTCATGCATCTTTTCCTATATATGTCCAGTTTTGTAGGATTTTATATTTTCATTTTAATTAAAGAGGTTATTGGTCATAGAGTTGGTGCTTGCTAGTTGCTTCACGCATCTTTTCCTCCCAATTTCTCTCTCCTTTTCTTCTGTACCAACTCTCTAGCTATACATAGAGAGAGTTGAGGAAGTTTTATTCTCTATCTTGCTAGTTGCTTCATGCATCTTTTCCTCCCAATTTCTCTCTCCTTTTCTTCTGTACCAACTCTCCAGCTCTTTCAAGTTCTTCAAACTAGTACTAGTATCAGTTTTGGCTTTCTTTTCAATATAATCACCAACTTTTATTGTTAAGAGAATGCTGCCTGCTGGCTAAAAACTCCCACCAAAATTTCAAATATATCTGCAAAAATTATGTGACACACTATATTCTATCATTTAAAAAAAAAATCATAAGATTTGGTGCGTTTTCTTCTAGCTATGTTGATATTGAAATACAACTCTATCAAGAATTGATTAATCTGTGTTTAAAAAATTCAAACCGATGTCAAGATGTCTATTTACTTCTTTCCGCACTCTCATTCTATGTTTGAGAGCACCAAATTCAAGACTTGAATTTGAATTTGGCAGAAATTTAGTTAAAATTTTGAACTAAATTCCCTCGTATTTCAAATTTAAAGCACCAATTCGGACATGAATTTAGTTAAAAAAAACCCATAGACGATAAAGATTAAATTGTTGCGGATTAACAATGAATTATGGGTAGCAAAGCATGTAGATCAATTTAGATATATACCTGTGTAAAAATCGATGCTAAATATCACAGCAAGTATAAAAATAGCCACATAACTAAATTTCCTCCATCTTTGTGTGTATTGTGTGTGTGGAAGATCTTGTTGGAAACGGCATTAGAAAACGCAAACTTTGGAAGGATTTTTAAAAGATTCCGCTAAGAATTTTTTGCGAATCTATTGACGAGCGCGTTCCTCTCTGCGAGGAGATGAACGTGGTATATTTATTTTCTCAAATCCGTTTCCGGGTGAATGAGAAATTGGCTCCAAAGTAAGTGATTTATAAAGCCTAAATGGGTGTGAATAAAGTGGGAAATGCTTGTCCCACATCGAAAAAGTAGCAAAGCAACCTTGAGTATATATATGTCTAGTATGGGATTTGGGTTTGGGCCCAAGGGCACCCAAGTTTTTAAGAGGGGGAGGACCTAGGCTAGCCTGGATCCGAACCAACTACCACACACGCGCACGCCGCCCGCCCGACCCGACCCGGTCCGGGCTAGGGCGGGGCGGGGCTTGATTGTGAAATGGGTTTAACTTTTTACACAAAGTTGGGATGGGCCTGTGTGGTTGAATTTTATTTTGTTGCTGGACTTATCAAAATGGGCCTGTTTACTGGGCTGAATTAATGGCCGGAGAGTTGGATTGTTTGCTTGCTGGATTGGACGAAATTAAAGGGCTGGGCTGGATCAGAATTAAAACGGTTTGGGTTTATTTAAACCATAAATCAGTTTTATTTTTGAACCAAGGGTTGCACCCTTTACAAATTAAAAACCACCAACAGATTTTTAATTTTGATTAGTCAACAATGGTTGCACCCATTCGGACTATAGGTGCACCCATTCAGAATAGGCACCAACAAGCCTATAAATACCCATCATTGGGTTCATTTCAATACACACCAATTCAGAAATCTTCTTCTCTTCTTCTGATTCATCTTTGTTCAGTTCAGCCACTGGTTTGGGTTCAACCTAAACTGGTTTGGATTGGGTTCGAACCTTGGTTTCCAAGTTTGGGTTCAATCTTGGTCTCCGAGTTAGGGTTCAATCCTGGTCTCTGAGTCTGAGTTCAACTGAGAGTACTACACCGAGCCGGTTCGCCTATTTCATTGGTTTGAAGTGCTACTACCAAAGGAAGAAAAGTCGTTGTATCCTGGGAGATAGACGCCGAAGAGTCCGTTAGCACCGTAGCGGGGCGTATTTGTCTTAAGGCTATAGAATTAAATTCTAGCCTCGACTTTAACAGGTTCTTTTATTTTATAGTTTTATTTTCTTGATATTAAACTATATAAATATATATAGATTATTATAATAAATATTATATTTACAAATAATATTTAAATAAATTATACTATAGTATATGATACATTTTTGTTCCACAATCTTAAGACAGAAAACTTTATACTATAGTAATAATTATTTAATTATTATTGTTGTTATAATTATTATAATTTGACTCGTGGTCTGTATATCAATATATAACAGACAAATGGCAAGTACGAGTGTTACCGTGCCTAATGTTCCCGTCAGTCATGGGGAGAAGCCCAAAAAATTCAACTGGACGGAGTTTAAAAGGTGGCAACAGAAAATGATGTTCTACCTTACAACTCTGAATCTAAGCAAGTATCTGACTGAAACTGCTCCAGTGTTAGATGAGGGTGATACAGACATTACCAAGCTTGGAGCTGTTGATACATGGAAGCATGGAGACTTCCTATGCAAGAACTACATCCTCAATGGATTGGACAACACCTTATATAATGTGTACAGTCTAATAAATACTGCTAAAGAGCTTGGGGAGTCGTTAGACAAAAAGTATAAAACAGAGGATGTTGGCTTGAAGAAATTCGTGGTTGGACGATTTCTGGACTTCAAAATGATAGACTCCAAGACAGTCGTGAGCCAAGTGCAAGAGCTCCAGCTGATCCTACATGAGATACATGCTGAGAAGATGACATTGAGTGAATCCTTTCAAGTAGCTTCAATCATTGAAAAGCTGCCACCTACTTGGAAAGATTTCAAAAATTACTTGAAGCATAAGCACAAGGAAATGGGGCTCGAAGACTTAATTGTAAGGCTGAGAATTGAAGAAGATAACCGTACATCTGAAAAGAGAGCCAAAAATTCTTCAATGGTGTCAAAGGCAAATGTAGTGGAAGCTGGACAGAAAAATAAGAAGAAGAAGCACTCTGGAGAAGGTCCTAGCCAAAGAAACTACAAGAAGTTCACTAGGAAGTGTTTCATATGCGGCAAGCTAGGACACCGAGCTAAAGATTGTCGTAGCCGCAAAACACAGCATAACCCCAAGAAGAAGACCATTGAGGTGCACATAGCTGAAGAAGATAAGTTGACAGCTGATGTATCAGAGTTAAATCTTTCAGCTGTAGTTTCTGAAATCAACCTGGTAAGCAACAACAGAGAATGGTGGGTGGACACAGGAGCTACTCGTCATGTTTGCTCTGAAAAGAGGATATTCACTACCTATGAAACTATAGATAATGAAGAACAACTCTACATGGGGAATTTTTCTACTGCAAAGGTTGAAGGACAAGGAAAGATCAAGCTACTAATGACCTCAGGGAAAGAGCTCACTCTTAATAATGTGCTGCATGTACCAGACATCAGGAAGAACTCGGTCTCTGGGTCACTACTAAGCAAGAATGGGTTCAAGCTGGTCTTTGTATCTGATAAGTTTGTGCTGACTAAGAATGGGGTGTATGTGGGCAAATGGTATCTAAGTAATGGACTATTTAAGTTCAATGTAATGACTGTTGTACCCAAAGCTATTAATGATAATAATAAAGCTAGTGCTTCTTCTGCTTATATTATTGACTCATCTGATGTATGGCATGGTAGGTTAGGACATGTTAATTATGATACTATTCGTAGATTAATTAACATGGAATATATACCTAAATTTAATATTGATTTAAATTAAAAATGCCAAACATGTGTAGAAGCAAAATTGACTAGAACCTCATTTCACTCCATAGAGCGAAGTACTGAACCTCTAGCATTAATTCACAGTGATATCTGTGACTTTAAATCTGTGCCAACTAGAGGTGGGAAAAAGCATTTCGTTACTTTTATTGATGACTGCACAAGATATTGTTATGTATACTTGTTAAGTAGTAAAGATAAAGCCTTGGAAATGTTTAAACATTACAAGAATGAGGTTGAGAATCAACTTGGAAAAAAGATAAAGATGTTTAGAAGTGATAGAGGTGGTGAATACGAAGTACCATTCACTGACAT
Organism: Cornus florida; assembly: GCF_030987335.1. Lineage (NCBI taxonomy): Eukaryota > Viridiplantae > Streptophyta > Magnoliopsida > Cornales > Cornaceae > Cornus > Cornus florida. The sequence goes on along the minus strand of NW_026775573.1, from coordinate 71,571,127 downwards.
TTGCTCAGAACATGGTATTATTCACCAAACTACTGCTCCTTATTCACCTCAACAGAACGGTGTTGCTGAACGCAAAAACCGTACCTTAAAAGAAATGATGAATGCTATGTTGATAACTTCTGGTTTAACCCAGAATTTGTGGGGGGAAGCATTGCTCTGTGCTAATTATGTTCTCAACAAGGTACCTCAAAAGAAATCAAATGTGACACCTTATGAATTATGGAAAGGTCAAAAACCTTCCTATAAATTCTTAAAAGTGTGGGGGTGTTTAGCTAAGGTTGCGGTTCCTACTCCTAAGAAAGTTAAGATAGGACCAAAAACCTTTGATGGTATTTTCATAGGCTATGCATAGAATAGTAGTGCATAACGTTTTCTTGTGCATAAATCAGACATTCCTGATATCCATGTCAATACAATTATTGAGTCAAGGAATGCTTATTTCTTTGAGGATATATTTCCATGCAAAAATCCTCTTAAAAGAAATTATGATACTGCTAATAGCAATATACAAGAGAATATAGACTAAGAGTCTATAGATGATGAAAATGAGGAAGAACCTAGACGTAGCAAAAGAGCTAGAACGTCTAAGTCATTCGGTCCTGACTTTCTGACATATATATTGGAGAATGAGCCATAAAGCTACAAGGAAGCTATGTCTTCTCCTGAAGCTCATTTATGGAAAGAAGCCATAAATAGTGAAATTGAATCCATCATGCAAAATCATACTTGGGAGCTGGTAGATCTTCCTCCTGGTACTAAACCTTTAGGGTATAAGTGGATTTTCAAGAGGAAGATGAAGCCTGATGGTTCAATTGAAAAATATAAAGCCCGACTTGTTGCTAAAGGATACAGGCAAAAAAAAGGCTTGGATTATTTTGATACATATTCACCAGTCAGAAGAATAACATCCATTAGATTGTTACTAGCTATTGCAACACTGCAAAACTTAGAAATACATCAAATGGATGTTAAGACTGCCTTCTTAAATGGTGAATTAGAAGAGGAAATCTATATGGAACAACCTGAAGGGTTTATAGTTCCAGGAAAAGAAAAGAAGGTGTGCAAACTTGTAAAATCCTTATATGGATTAAAACAAGCACCTAAACAATGGCATGAAAAATTTGACAAAGTGATGTTGTCAAATGGTTTTAAAATTAATGAGTGTGATAAATGTGTGTATGTGAAAAACACTCAAAATGGATATGTCATTGTGTGCCTATATGTGGATGATATGCTAATAATGGGTAGTAATGATGTTATAATCAAAACTACTAAAAAGATGTTGATAAAAAATTTTGATATGAAAGATTTAGGCATAGCTGATGTCATACTAGGAATTAAGATTTCTAGAACATCAGATGGTCTAGTATTATCTCAATCTCACTATATTGAGAAAAAATTAGAAAAGTTTAATAAAGAGGATAGTAGTCTTGTAAAGACTCCTGTTGATATAAATCTTCATTTATCGAAAAATACTGGTGCTAGCATATCACAACTTGAGTATTCTCGCATTATAGGAAGCTTAATGTATTTGACGAATTGCACACGACCAGACATAGCATACTCAGTTAATAAATTGAGTAGATATACTAGTAATCCAGGAAAGAACCATTGGACTGCAATAATCAGGGTTCTAAGGTATTTAAAATATACTATAAGTTATGGATTACATTATTCTAGATATCCAGCAGTACTTGAAAGATACAGTGATGCTAATTGGATATCAGATACAAAAGATTCTAAATCCACAAGTGGCTATGTCTTTACTATTGGAGGAGGTGCCATATCTTGGAAATCTTCAAAACAAACTTGTATTGCCAGATCCACTATGAAATCTGAATTTATTGCTTTGGATAAAGCTGGTGAAGAAGCTGAGTGGCTTCGTAATTTCTTAGAAGATATTCCAAATTGGCCTAAACCGGTGCCCGCTATATGTATACATTGTGATAGTCAATCAGCAATTGGAAGGGCACAAAGTAATACGTACAACGGTAAGTCTCGACATATACGTCGACGACATAATACCGTTAGACAATTGCTCTCAAGTGAGATAATCTCAATAGATTATATCAGGTCAAAAGATAATTTAGCGGATCCATTTACAAAAGGTTTGACAAGAGAGCAAGTGTATAGTTCATCGAGGGGAATGGGATTAAAGCCAAAAACTAACGAGTCATCTTAATGGAAACCCAACCTAGTTGACTGGAGATCCCAAGATCTAGGTTCAAAGGGACAACAGAAATTCTGAATGGCTCACCAGAAGCACTAGGAAGATGTAATCTTCTACCCATTTCTATGATGAGACAGTGTTACCTACAGCGATGAGTAGGATATGCTATGCTTTTAATGACTCTTATACCTTGAAAATTCAAGTGGGGTATGGTAGGATACTCTTAATAAGAAGTCACCTATATGAGTGTGAAGTGGGGCCGCTTCTATGAAAACTTCTAAGGCTAAGTTTTCTAAAGCTCTCATGAAATACCAGGCGTTGTTCAGGCCATATGAACACAACCATGAGAACCGACTCTGTACGGGAAGGAATTTTGTGTTTACTATTGTCTTGGTTTACATAAACGGCTGAACAGTTCAAGACATCATGTTCACTGGTTAGCCAGTAAATCTGATAGTAATACACTAGGGAAGGTTCAAGGCCAAAAGTTACCTATCCCGATGCAGTAACTTTCCAATAGTACTCTCTATAGTGTCTGTATCTTCTCCTTTTGTAATCTGCGCAAATTTTCATTCACGTGGGGGATTATTGGAAACGACATTAGAAAATGCAAACTTTGGAAGGATTTTTAAAAGATTCCGCTAAGAATTTTTTGCGAATCTATTGACGAGCGCGTTCCTCTCTGCGAGGAGATAAACGTGGTATATTTATTTTCTCAAATCCGTTTCCGGGTGAATGAGAAATTGGCTCCAAAGTAAGTGATTTATAAAGCCTAAATGGGTGTGAATAAAGTGGGAAATGCTTGTCCCACATCAAAAAAGTAGCAAAGCAACCTTGAGTATATATATGTCTAGTATGGGATTTGGGTTTGGGCCCAAGGGCACCCAAGTTTTTAAGAGGGGGAGGACCTAGGCTAGCCTGGATCCGAACCGCCTGTGTGGTTGAATTTTATTTTGTTGCTGGACTTATCAAAATGGGCCTGTTTACTGGGCTGAATTAGTGGCCGCCGAGTTGGATTGTTTGCTTGCTGGATTAGACAAAATTAAAGGGCTGGGCTGGATCAGAATTAAAACGGTTTAGGTTTATTTAAACCATAAATCAGTTTTATTTTTGAACCAAGGGTTGCACCCTTTACAAATTAAAAACCACCAACAGATTTTTAATTTTGATTGGTCAACAATGGTTGCACCCATTCGGACTATGGGTGCACCCATTCAAAATAGGCACCAACAAGCCTATAAATACCCATCATTGGGTTCATTTCAATACACACCAATTCAGAAATCTTCTTCTCTTCTTCTGATTCATCTTTGTTCGGTTCAGCCACTGGTTTGGGTTCAACCTAAACTGGTTTGGATTGGGTTCGAACCTTGGTTTCCAAGTTTGGGTTCAATCTTGGTTTCCAAGTTAGGGTTCAATCCTGGTCTCCGAGTCTGAGTTCAACTGAGAGTACTACACCGAGCCGGTTTGCCTATTCCATTGGTTTGAAGTGCTACTACCAAAGGAAGAAAAGTTGTTGTATCCTGGGAGATAGACGCCGAAGAGTTCGTTAGCACCGTAGCGGGGCGTATCTGTCTTAAGGCTATAGAATTAAATTCTAGCCTCGACTTTAACAGGTTCTTTTATTTTATAGTTTTATTTTCTTGATATTAAACTATATAAATATATATAGATTATTATAATAAATATTATATTTACAAATAATATTTAAATAAATTATACTATAGTATATGATACATTTTTGCTCCACAGATCTATATATATCTATATTTGTATTTATTCCTATGGAAACTGGAATCTATCAAAATAGCAACCATGGACTTAAATAGAAGAGTTGGAAACTGGAATGGAATTTACTTCAATGACTGGTAAGTTAAGTTGGACGAGGTCTATCTATATGGTTAGGGTGTTTAGAATTTTTTTTATTTATTTTCGAGCCAGAAAGGGCTAGGGTTTAGAGTTTGGCTTACATACGCTTTCGTTCTCTAATAAGAAAAACTGTATCGTTTCAGGGTTAAAAATTGAAGTATAAACTGGAGTGTGTGTATATAACTATATATATATATATCTTACTCTTGCTTTCATGGTTGATCATTATTTTACCAGCATGACCATTATTAATTTTGTTCAAAACGGTAGGAATTTTATAATTATTTAGACACTCGAAAAGATTTGTTTTCTTTTTTGGGGTCCAGGAAAAGGATTGGTAATTTCATTTAATAATAATATCATAACATTGAAATTTTCAATAATAATAATAATAATAATTTGAGTTTTATTTTATTTTATTTTATTTTTTTTATAAGAATGTCAAGGATTGGCAGTTAGTTATTAGAGAGGAAAAGGAAGAGGGAACAACCCAACCTTTAGGGGGCATTTGAACATGCATTGCATCTCAAAGTTTAGAATCCTTCAAAAATTGTAGTATATTGTTATCTCTTCAATTTTACCATTAAATGGTGAGAGTTAGAGTAGGGACAAATGTATGACAATAAAATCTTTTTATATTTTTTATATCACTACAATTAAAATGTTATAATTATTGACAATACCTCGTTGCTGCAACAAAAATGAGTTTTTAAATTTAAAGTTGATAAAATCAAGAAGGATATTTTTTATATGAAAAGAGTTAGCTAATTTTTTATACTAATATATTATATATTAAAATGTCACGTTTATATTTTTAGCCTTATTAACCACCTCGATATTAAGTATAATAAGTACGGTAAAAAAAGGCAGATGCCTCGATAGCCCAGTGAGTTAGTACCTCCAGTAGATTTTGGATTGACGGCTTTGTGGTAGGAAAATAAAAAAAAAAAAGCCTTTTGATTCCTTTATTTATTTATTATTATTTGATATGCAATATTAAATGTGGGATGATCATTTCTCTTCTTCATCTAAGTAATATCCATTCTATTCTTACCTAGAATTAAAATAAATAAGTTAAAAAAAGAAAAAGAAAAAAGAAAAGAAAAAAGGAAGGCGATATTTGCACTCCACTTTTCTACCCCACCTTCCCAACCTTTTTTTTTTATTTTATTTTATTTTTTATTTTTTTTTAATGTGAGTGACAAAAAAGTCCCTAAGCATCATTTCTTATTTTATTATACCATAACTATCATTTGCACTATAAACTTTCGTATTTTTACCTTCTTTACTCACTCCAAAATTATAATTTAACATGACAATACACTAAAGACTTGGATCCTCTAAGTTAAATATTCTCTAAGTTATCCTAAGTTGAATTCGTTACAAATTGACACGTGACATTTAAAATTTATTTGTCGTGTGTTAAATCATGTCAACTAAAATTTGAAAACTGCATCGTTTTGAGATAAGGAAAATTTACTAAAGTTTTAAAACTGCACCATTTTGAATCAAGGAAAATTCACCATACTCTAACGACGTTTAACGTCACCAAAAAAGATACTCCTTCTCTCTCCTCTTGCTCATTCCTAGAAAATATGTTTACAAGACATGTAACTTTTATTGGTAATAGTAATGATTGAAAAATTATGTGTATATATATATAAAGGCGATGGAGTTAGAAAAATATAACCAAAAGCCCTATATATAGAAAAGATGAGAGAGAACGTCGGTCAGGTTAAAAGAGAAACAGAGACCATTACGACTTGTTTAAAATAGGAATAAAAAGGAGGGACTAGGATCCTCTACAGTAAATGGGTCCTGCTATACCCATGTTGTAGTGCAAAAAGGAATTTTCTAAAAATGGGTAACTTTAAAGTTAAACGGAAAAAGGGCCCACAATACTTGGGGGAAAAAGAGACCTTTACGTTATGGTAAAAATATTACCAAAATATTATACATAAAAAAAACTACCAAATAGAAAAAAGAAAAAGAAAAAAGGAAAACAAAATATCCTCTTCGGCTTGTCAGATATCCATAGAAAAGGGAGAACTCGCATACGGACTTGAAACAGGATACGTGATCTACAATGCCTCCCTCGTCACGGTCCTGTCCGCCATCTCCCTTCCTCATCACGGTCTACCTCAAAATAACATAGTTCTACTAGGTTGTTCCGGCATCACCTCGTCGCTGTCTCATGGCTGTATTTTTAGGTACTCGCCCTTTCTCTTTCTCTTTTCCTTTTCATAAACCCAAACTCTCTCTCTCTAAAAATCACACTGAAGCTGTTTCTCTTTGGTTTCAATACCAATTAGAGGTATATCTATGAATCTCTGTATATATATATATATATATATATATATATATATATATATAAATAGTATAGGCTGTTTGTTTGTAATAATTTCAATCACTACTGTATTATATGATTTGATTCATCATCCATGGCTTCTCTTCATACTGTTTTGAATTTCCTTTTTGCTTTTTTTTATGTGTTCATGCTAGTTTCAGACTTGTTGATTTTTTATTTTATGTTTGTTCCTGTGATTAGATGTGTGTTTTTGGTTATTTATTTATCATCCATTGATTTTTTTGCTAACCTTTTGGAATTCATATTCACAACGGCTCATGCTGTTGTGATCGATTTCTTCCAATCTTCTTTCTAACTCTTCGATTTTGATCTGAAGATCTTTTTCCACCTCCAAACATGAATTTTAAAATGTTTCAAGAGACATTTCCTTGAGCTTTATCTGATCCTGTTGATCATTAAAACAGTCAATACAGCATATTAGGTAACATCATATATATTTAAGCTACAATCACGACTGTTATTAACACATCAAGAAAGCATTTTAAAAAATTCTAAAATGTAAATCATGTTTGAATGATTCCAATTATAATGGTTAGTAACATCAGGATTTTAACCATCTTGGGGTTCAACAAAATCTTTAGGCCTAATCATCTATTTACTCTTGTACACAGTCCATCTAATTTATCATTAATACCTAACATGTTCAAGTAACAACTGGTTTAATATACAAGATGCAATAGATAATTTACCTCAGAAAATTTCATTTTATCCTTCACATTCTTCTCAATACTGCTGAATGCATCCTCCTTCTTCTTTAGATTACCTTCCAATTACAATACCTGATTCATAAGTTTCTCTTTCTCTAAATCATCCTCTAACAAAGAATGCTCCAATTCGTGACATTGAGCATTCAAAATTTCTAACTCCGACTGCAGCTTTACAATTGTTGACTCTTTTTCATCCTTTAGACTCCTCAAAATGTTTAATTCCTCTATTGACTTCTCTGCTTTCATCTTCATCAAAGCATGCATGTTTTCTATCTCATCCCTTTCTAGATTCCCTTTTTGAATCAAAATTTCCAATTCCTTCATTGATGTTTCCATGTGTTTTCCATATATAAGTTGTTGGTTACTATTATTAATATTTACAATAGTAAATGTTTATTGAGAAATTGTATTCTCTAAGATACTTTGTTATCTTGTTATAGGTGAAAATGTATATGACTTTTATAATGCATATGGGCGTGAAGTTGGATTTAGTATGAGAAGGGATTATTCCAATAAAAACTATAAAACTGGAGAAATTACTTCTGCCTAATTTGTATGTTACAAGGAGGGTTATAGGGGAAACGACAAAAGGGACCATCTTACAAAAGAAGCTAGGGCAAAAACAAGGGTTGGATGTGGTGCAGCCATGCATATAAAATTTGAAAGGGATGAAGGAATATATTTCGTAGATTGATTTGAATAGAAGCACAACCATAAACTTATTAGAAAAGATTGCACTCATTTGATGCCTTCACAACTAAACATCTCTGTACCTCAAGCAATTGACATTAATTTGGCAGATGATTCTGGACTTCCAATTGGTTCTTCATATGACCTAATGAGACGACAATTCGGGGCAAGAGAAGTGCTTGGGTTTACAAAAGTAGACCAAAAAAATTATTTGAGAACCAAAAGACAAGCAATTTCAATCTGGAGAGGCTGGATCCATATTTGAGTATTTTCAATCCCAGATGTTGGAAAATTCCTCATTTTTTCATGTGATTCAGTTGGACAAAGATGATTTGATAACCAATATATTTTGGGTTGATGGAAGGATAATTATTGACCATGGTCATTTTGGAGATATTGTGTCGTTCAACACAACATATAAGGTGTAATGTGAATCGACCATTTGCCACTTTTGTTGGTCTGAATCATCACAGAGAAACAGTTATATTTGGAGGTGCTTTGATGTATGATGAGACAACGGATTCATTTGTGTGATTGTTTGAGACATTTTTTAATGTAATATCTCATAAATTTTCGAAGACAATTATAAGTGACCAAGATGCGGCTATTAGAAAAACATTAGCATTGATAATGTCGGAGACACACCTCCATCTTTGTATATGGATTATTATGCAAAATGGTACAAAGCCTTTAGGCAATGTTATCAAGGGTCCAGTAGGTATAACAGACATTTTATCTGAGTTTATGAAAAAATATGAGAATGAAAATAATTTTGAAATATGTTGGGAATCCATGCTAACCGAGTGTGGTGTTCGTGACAACAAATAATTATTTAAAACGTATAATTTAAGGACCAAATGGGCAAAGACATTATGAAAAATCATTGGTGTGCCGGTATGCATAGCACTCAATTCAGTGAAAGTTTCAATTTCGGATTGAAAAAATTCGCTAAATCTGACCAAAATATTCTCAATTTTTTCAAATACTTTGATAGGATGGTCAGAGAAAAGGTATATTGAACTAAAGGCAGAGTACGATTTGACTCACCAAGAGCCGAATGTTAAACTTCCATGCACGATGGTAGTCAGAGTTGGTGAGATTTACACGAAAAAAATATTTCAATTATTTCAAAAAGAAATTCAAACTACAGTTGGATTCTATTTCAAAGAATCAATTCAACAGGATGGAGAAGTTATACACAAAATGGTCTCGCTTCAAAAACATAATCAAGAATGACGTGTAAAAAGGAAAACAGATGACTATTTGACATGCAGTTATTGGATGTTTGAAATGGATGGTATTCCGTGTTCACACATGTTAAAGGTCATGAGAGAAGTGCTACACAAAACTGAATTACCTAGAGAATACATACTGAAATGGTGGACGCGAGAGGCAAGAGATGGGGCAGAGTTGGATTTCATTGGTCGTGAAGTGCAAATAGATCCTAAATTGTAACAACGACAAAGATATAAAGACATGTGTTATATATTCATTCGCGTTAGCATCAGAGGGAGAAGATTTTTTTTTTTTTTTTTTAATTTATCCATTATCCACAGGAAACATTTGCTTAAGCTTTGAAGAAATGAGAAGGCAAAAACGGGTGCAACGTAATGATGAATACTCGTCATTGACATCAAATTCATATCACTTACGAGCAAAGTGGCCATGACATTACAATAAATGGTTTTAAAAAATGGGACACATCAAGAGGGCAGCAAAAAAAAAAGACTCAAACAAATATTTGAAATTGATACAAAAAAGGGAAAAAAATCTTTGAAACAACCTGTTCAATCATACGTGAAGTATAAGGTGAGTAGCACTCTAATATGTTACAAATGTTTAAAACATACCGATTTGACTACTATTGGATTTTCATTTTAATATATATATATGCATGGATGTCCATATCACCTAGTCCACCCCTAAGCCCTGACTTGAAAAGGAGTTACGACTACCAGAGGCTTCAATTTCTTAATCGGTGTGATAAAGGTAGTGTAACAAGCGCAGAAATATTGAACTACGATTTGTCACAAGCCACCACAGAAGTGAATATTGTTTCTCAATCATCTTATTGTCCATTTCTCAAGCAGGTTATTACCTATTTCATATATTGTAATTTTTTTTTTGGTTTGTTTAAACAATTATGACAATTATTTATACAACATGCTTGTTGCCAGGTCAATGAGACAACCAATCATGCTAAAGAGACAACATTAGCAAATCTAAGTGGTGATTGGGTAAGCTTATTCTTTTATTTATTTATTTTTTATAATCATAATTGGCTATTTATTGATGGAAATACATATTTTATTTTTTATTTATTGTATTTTTTTTTTAAATGCAGCCCTTGGATCAAAACTTTTGAAGTTGTAGTTCAGAAGACATATATGGCTTTTTTTTTTTTTTTTTTTTTTTTTTTTTTTTTTTTTAATTTGCCAATTTGGTCTTTGTTCACTCTCCATAATTTTGTAGATGAAGTAGATGGTACCAGAATTAATTAGCTTGATTGAAGATGGCTGCTTTTACTTTACTTCCCTTGAGAATTCTTGCCTAGTTGAGTTTTTTTATTTAGTTCTTATTGAGAGTTAACTTGCCTAGTTGCTTTTACTTTACTTCCCTTGGGAATTATTGTTATTGTTTTGTTGAATCATACTTTGTAATCTGGTTTAGAATAGTCATACTTTGTGAGAGGCATACAAAAAGTTGTGATCCCGTTGAATTATTCCAATTATTCATCTGTACTGAGTAAGTTTTTATTTGGAAACTCAGGCATGCTGCTCATATGTACTGTTTTGCTTACAATTGGCATGATGATTTATTAGGCAACTATTTCATGTGCTTTGAAATTTCATATGCATTTGTCGAAGAGAAATCTACTATATTATCAATTCTGGCATTTCAAATTCCAATTCAGCTTAGAAAAGAAGGAGTTGGGGAACAAGTAGTCAAATTTCAAAGTGATTTTGTGAAAGGACTTGTGTAGGGAATTAGAAATGGAAACTTAGGAAAAACCTGAGAATTTCGTGGGGCTATTCTTTATATTTGCAGTGGACCAAACATTCCATCTTTTTTCTTTTGAAGGATTCTTTAAGTTAGGATTTGTGATGCTTTTATTTTTTTTGAGTGGACGATGGTGATTCCGTGCTCCTCAATGAACTTTTACGTTTATGGACTAAAAAATTACTCAAGATTCTCTATAGATGGATGGTTTGAGCTTAAGCATGAATTCCCGTCCTTAATGAAGCATATACATATCCTATTCAAAAAGTTGATTTCGGTAAGCTTAAATTATAGAAAGAAAGCAAATGATAGTTTTCGCAATGAAGCAGCTATGGTGAGCATTATCATCCAATTGTCATGAGAATAAGAAGGATCCCTGGCTTCCATTCAAGTTTATAGAGACTCATTCAACATTACATCCAAGAACCACAGAAGAATTTCATTGAAATTTTCAGATGGCGCGGGTAACTCAACAAGTCACTAGAGTTGAATGATTATTATTATTTTATGTTGTAATCAAGATAATATTGGGTTTGTTTAATCAAAAGAAGGAAATCACTATTAGAACCACCATTTTGTGTACTTGAAGAGTTGTACATTTTTCAAGAATTGCCTTGTATTATGAAGCTTTACATCATATATAATCTTCAATCAGCTTTCCATCAGATTGTTTTGGGACTTTCACATCAACAGTATTGAATTCTCCGAAATCTTTATTGAATAAAACTTCCATGAATTCCTTCTGCAATTATAAATGATATTTATACATGTTAGTTAATAACATTGAAACTTCAAAACTAACATAAAAAATACATTGAAACTTCTAATCAGAAGTTCATTAAAACTTCATTACCAGTAAGTAAACGTATTTTCTTCTAATCTTGTTGTTAAGGAAGTCCAGATAGTAAATGGTTAATTCGTTAATATCAATAACATAAAGGAACCAATGTTTGTAATTTGACTTAAGGAAAAAGAACCGGAAAACATCATAATTATAAATATAAAAAATAGAACACGCCTCAATAGATAATGAAACGAATCATTAATAGTTAAATGAATCATACATACTCATCTACAATTTAGAATTTCATCTTTATTTATTTTAAAGACCCTCAAGCTATTCTTCCATACATCATTCAACATAACTCTACGCTTAATAGCATTACATCCACTAGCTTGTAAAATTGATGACTACACATGTACAAAGCAACATCAACAACAAATGCCTGAATCATTGATAAAACAACACTTCATACAAAAGATTTACCGTAATAGAAGAATAAAAGAAGAAGTATCTCTTTTGATTGTTTTTAATGACCAACACTTTCACGAGAATGTCAACAAGTATACTTACTCATCAGGTGTGGAGGGTTGATGCATACTTCAATACTCTCCTCATATACTTGTTAGAGAAAACTGTACGCTTCTTAACCGATTCAATGTAAAATGGAGATTTTATGAATAGACTTGGTTGCTTGACACGTACCAGTTTAGAAGGCTTTACTGGAGAGTTTTCTATGTGACAAAGATCTATTACAATACGACCAGACTGTTGTATTATTTGCCCCTCTTTCTCAATCTCCTTATCATTTTGAATATCTCTCTCAATTTTTAAATCACCTCCGTCTTTCTCTATGTTTTTCTCCATCTCTTTATCTTTATTATTGTCAATATCCACCAATATTTCCCTAAGAATATAAGACAAAAATTTAAATTAGATAACTATTATATAAAGTTTGACTTTTTGCATATTTTAACATTTACACTTATTTATCGGGTGCCTCGAGATTTGATGGACACTTCATTTGGACATGTACACTTTCTTTGCCTCCTTCTTGTTTAAGAGATCCATCAAATCGGGGTGAGGCAGCAATTTTGTTCGCTCTCCCAAATTTTGAGCGAATTTTTGATATGTTTGTCCTCATACGTCTTTGAATTTGATGGACTTGATGGAAGTCCCTTTCCAAATTCTCTAATAAAACCTGTGTAAAAATATTAATATAACAAGGTTTTTAGAAGGAATAGATCAGTTGATTTAAATAATTGTAACAAGTGCTAACCAAATAAAAGGTTTCCTCAAATCAAAGGAAATTTAACCATCTTAACATAGATAGTTAGCGTAATAAAAAAATTGTAGTGTCATAATATTATATAGGTTTAATTTTATGATAAGTAATATATATTTTCACAATTAATTACCTCCTCCCTCTCGTCATCCTTCTTCTCTTGTGGTATAATCTACTGACAATATGAAATCATGCAATTAAACATACAATTTGAAACATTTGTACATGGAATAGAAACTTAAGGTTACCTTTTCGAGTCCAAATCACCTTAATTCAGACATTTCATATTTTAGGCGCTCATTAATTAATGGTTTAGGCCAATCACTAGTAACATTAAGGTACTTGTTCGGTTTTGGACAATTGACATCAACACGGACCAAATAAAACAACTGCATGTACATTGACAAACCACTTATAAATTAATGCAACTGATAGTTTAAATTAAATTTTATTATACTTGGGTTATGCATACCTTTAAAAAAAGTAGACTACCATTGTAACCCTTTTTTTATATGTCTTCAATTTATTAACCCTTTTTACCAAATCAATAAGCACACACTTTGCCTAATTGTATTGGTTGATCTTCTTTACATCATCAACCATTCCAAAAAAGTCTTTCGACACGGCATGAGCGGTTTTTGGAAACAATATGCATCCACATGCATAGAGTACAAAAGGTCGCTTAAAATCATCATCAGCGAGTCGATCACCCCAATTTCGAAGCATCTCACCAATTTTGGCAACCTTCAAACTCTTTTTTTTTTTCATGAAATTTGTGGCGGCCAAAGTTTTTCAACCTGGTGCGTCAGTGATGATCCGAAAGTTAATCCGATAACGGATCCGAAATGCAGAAGAAAAAGATAAACAAAGGTCTTAAGAGATGTAAGTCACTCCTAAGACACAAATATGACCACTCATGAGATCATGAAACTTAAAGAGAGTAAGAACGGAAACAAATATAAAAAAGGACAAAATTCGTCATCAAAGGGGCAAAATGGTCAATTCACAACAAAAGAGAGAAAGTTGGCTCTAAACAAGTCAAACAAGGTGTATACAACCTAATCTAATCATTTTGAAACATTCCAAGAGGTTTCATGAACTTTGGCTAAGAATTCCACATAATGTCCTATCCCGGTTGAAGTGAAAACTGACACTACTTTACTAAAATATTAATAACTTCCATTGTGTTTGGAATATGAGAATGGCATTAGTACCATTGGAAAGCTAACTCAAAATTCTTGATTTTAGGCTCAAGAATCACCCCATTTGGATTAGAAACGAAGAAGTTATGACCCTTTGAAGTTGGAAGATCAGTGCTGAAACTCAACAGAAGCTAGGCTCGGGATCAAGCTATTTCGGTCGACCAAAATAGAGTTTTGGACGACCGAAATGAAGATGCTAAGAGCTGAAATCATGAAGAAAAGGTTCTTGTTGCTTCGGTAGACCGAAATAAATGTTCGGTCGACCGAAATGACCCTTGAACAGTATAATTGGCTACTGGAATGGAGTTTTACTGTGCATTGACAAAACCATTTGCCATCGGTCAACTGAAATAGAGTTTTGGTCGACCGAAACACCACGAAAAGCTACTAAAAAAGCTGCTATGAGTCCAGGGTGCTAAGGTTCAACCTCTACTTTGAATCCCTTCATGAATTGGTTCAAAATGAATGTGCAAAACTGATTTTTTCATGAGTTTTGAGAATGTGAACATGTCAATAACTTTGATATGAGTACATGAATGTAAAATGATGGCCCATGGGCTCATACACATCAACTACAAGATTTTCGTATGTCAAACCTCCAAAATCAGTTTTAATACATTTTGAAGCAAAAGTTTGATGCCATTAGAGTACAAATGCAAAAGCAAACATGTTTGGCCCTTGGCCTCTTTACATACATGTTTATAATGTCAAAAACAATTATTTGAGTGTCATTACATATCAAGAAAGCTACTAAAGCTCCAAAAGTACCATACACCTATGGCATTCAAAATATGATATCAAAAGAAAGACATTCTAAACACTTGCATGTCAATATACAAAAATGCTTCAAATAGCTCAAAAGCTTCTAAGGATGATAAGCATCCAAGAACATGGTCTCTTTACCTGAAAAATAACCCAAACCACTAGGGTGAGTAATCAAGTTACTCGTAGGAAGAAGCATATGGGTATACCCTAAAGTTTCAATATCATTGCAAGATCAGTATAAATACAAGGGAGCATTTCACTTAACGTCTATGTTCAAGGTGTTCTAAGGGATCATCTTAAGCTAACTTAAATTATTCTTTAACAACACATATCAATATCAATGTACTTAACAACATCAATTCGCTAATAACAAGAATTACAAGTTACAATTAAGCATTGGTTGTCAACTTGGAATTTAATACGAAATCAATTAGTGGAATACTTGGACATCACGTCTCGGACTAGACCAAGAACAAAATGGTTATTCCGGGCATTAACCCACTAGGAAAACCACCCTAGTGCGCACTATCTCAATTGGGGAGAACTCATACCTCCCGCACTAAAGCCAAACTTTAGCCATGTCACTTAAACAATGTCCCAAAAGAATCCAAAATATATATATCAAGTTCAAAACTTATATATAGATAACAAGGCATATCAACCACCTTACAAGCACAAGTACTTTGAAACCACACAAACCATATCTTAGGGTTCCAAGTCTAGAATGGCATGCTAAATGACAAGTCTTCATCATGATATTATGCACAATACAATATCACCTACTTATCAATATAAATCATGCCTCAACATTAAGCTTTACATACTAATTATCAACATTTTAGCAATAAGCTTCTAAATTAATCACAATTTGTAATTTACAAGAATATAAAATTATTATCACAACAATATAGCAATTCAAGTCAATAGAAATTGCATATAACATTAATAATTCTACTAGAGTTCTATATTACTACCATATGTGAATTTACTAGAATTTAGCACACCACTAAATTACACATGGTTTATACATATCATACATGGTTAAATCAATAAACTCTAAGTCAAGAAGTGAGGGTTTCCTATAATATGCAAGACTATCATATTAAAAGCATGTATACAATATATATGAAATCTCAAGGATTATAAAACACTTAGAATATAAACATACTACCACCCCTACCTCAATAGAGAATCGAATCTCTATAATCCAAGCAACCAAGCTCAAAATGTAAAACAAGTTTGGGGTTATTGAAGAGGAGAGTGAGAGGAATCTTTTCTCTCCCAAGGTTTATGCTCTAAGGTGAGTGGAAGGAAGCC
Organism: Cornus florida; assembly: GCF_030987335.1. Taxonomy (NCBI): domain Eukaryota; kingdom Viridiplantae; phylum Streptophyta; class Magnoliopsida; order Cornales; family Cornaceae; genus Cornus; species Cornus florida. The sequence continues at coordinate 71,554,973 of NW_026775573.1, read as the reverse complement.
AAAATGAAGGAATAAGCTATGGACTAAGCTTTCCTTCAATGGTGGATTTGCTAGAGTTATGAAGAACAAGTGTAAATGAAGAAGGTGAAGTGAAAATGGTGAGTGGAGGGTCTAGTAATCCTCCACTCACTATGTGCTCTTACACTACCTCTCACACATACATAATGCAAGACTAAATCTTGATCCTACACTTGCCACTAATCTAATGCTCCACCCTAGGCTTAATCCTAAGCCTACACTTGTCACAATTCAATGGCTACATGTGCACTAATCTAAGGCCAACAAGTGGGTGAATCTCCACCGTCCAAATGTCAAGAAGTTATGATGCCAAGTCTCTTCACCCAAATGCCAACAAATGGTTCCATGAGAGTGTGACACTTGTCACACTTTCCAAAAATTGCAAAATGGTCCTTTTTCAAAATATCTTCTAATATAAATTGCAAAAAGGTCCCTAAAATGAAAAATAATTATTTTACATAATTACACTAAAATTCCAAAAGTTATGAATAATTACAATAAAGTATGCATTCATGCCTTTTACAAGAAAAGTAAGCAACTAGCATGCTTTTCTACAAAAGTAAGAATACCAATGTCATGGAAATCAAATATCGTGAATGCATGCAAAACCGGAATCAAATCCGAGCACAACAAGTGAGGTTATGCAAGGAAAAACGATAAACGGGAAAAGACGAAATAAGGAAAAGACAAAATAGGAAAAAGACGAAAAAAGAAAATTGTCGAAAAAGAAAGGAAGGAAAATGACCGGGTCATTACAAAATTACCTTCTTTCACCCAACTCTAGTTGGTCATACCCTTGTCTCCTTCTGAGTTCACCATTACTAAGTGACCATTAGGTATCACCTCTGTCGCTGTTATCGGAATGAGTTTATCACAAAGCCTCAAACCGCATCCGCGCTCGTCAATTTTTTTTATCAGGTACTGACAAAGATATTGGTTTAAGTGAGTACACTTCAACTCAAGAAGATTTCCAAAACCTATATCCTAAACAGCAGAAATCTGGTCTTCTTTAAAACTAGATATAGTTCAAAAAAAAATCTTCACCGGCATTGTGCTTACTCTTTTGTTCTGTAACAAATTACAAAATAATAAGTAAAAAAATTGTCTCTTGATAAATGTACTACCTAATAAATTTATAATATTAATAATCAATGATGAGAGAAAACCAAATATAACATTACAAAACAGTTTTCAAAGAATTGTAAAAGGGGACGTTATTTTATTTTTCAAAGTGTTAAAAGGCTCCACATTGTAAAAATACATAACAGTTTTCAAAAAATTGTAATCAACTATAACCCCTTGAATATTACTATCAACTACCCCTACAATGTAGAATTTCTTACCTTAGGCTTTTTCTGCTTTTTCTTTTTCTTAGTATAAGACACCATATTCTTTTTGTATTGATCTCTAAATGGTTTTTTTATTTATTAATTTCCGACATTGAATTCCATTCTTTTGAATACTTCTTGTTTTGCCCCACCACATTTGTACCAATTTTTTATTTTTATTTTTTAATAACATGACATAAAATCAAATATATTAAGAACAACAAAATATATACATAAAATATTTTAACAAAGTAATATTTTATAAAATTTGTACCTGTATAATAAGTAGCAATTGACCAGCTTATGTGGATTTGTAACGACCCGGTCATTTGCCTTCCTTTCTTTTTTCCTGAAATTTTACGAATGAATTTTTTTCGTTTAGTTTTCTTTTCTGAGCTCTGTTTCGTGTCGCTTAGTGTCATCTCGAGTGCTCGGAATTGGTTTATGAGACTCTTTCATGTGAATTGACAACTTCCTTTGAGGACCGAGTCATTTTCGCATTTTTCATTTTTGGACACTATGCGCTATTTCGTCTTTTCCCTATTCTGTCATTTTCCCTATTTCGTCTTATCTCCGTTTGTCAGTTTTTGGCACAACCTCACTTCTCATGCTCGGAGTTGGTTTTTGACTTCATGTGCCTACATCTTGAGTGGTTTTCTCGAAATACGTATCTTTACTTTTGTAAGAAAGTACTCTGGTTGTTCCCGGTGCCCACAGGGGCATGGATGCACAATTCTTTAGAATCTTTTTCATTTCTTGGGGTGTTTTTCGTAAATATCTTTTGAAGATATTTTATTTCAGGGGCATCTAAGAAAATATCTTTTGGAAGATATTTTCATTCTGGGGCAGTTTCGCAGTTAACCCTTTTTGTAGGGGCCATTGTGCAATTAAAGAAAGTTATTGCAAAATGTCTCGTCTGGAGCCTAGATCCTCGTATAGGATTCATTTTCACATTTCGTCGAGTCGTGGACTCTTAGAATTTCCTTCTGGTCATTTTTTTCTAGTTTCAGGGTTTCTGGCCCCAATTTGCGCCAAACTTGTTTTGGGCATAACTTTCTGCTCGAGACTCAGTTTTCGATGCAGTTTCTTCCGTTGTTCATATTTTATCATTTTGAATCTTTTTTGTTCAAAAAGTTTTGCCATTTGAGCGCGTCTGCTCAAATTTTACTTTTTCGGACCCGATGGGGCCCGTTCGGGGCACTTTTTGAGATTTCTATAAAAGGGGGTTGAGATATTTCAATTTTTATCTTCTCCCCTCTTCATCACGACCTGGAGTTCCCATGGCAGCCCAAGGGGTGTTGCCATCTTCTCTCTCCTCTTTTGGTTCACTTTTCCTTGATGGAAAGTTTTCGGCTTTAACGTTTGTTGTTCCCCTCGCCGTGCTTTACCTTTCTCCCTTATTAGAATCCATTTTCGACGATTTTTTGAGTTCGGGTTTGGAGTCAAGTTGAGATTTTCATGGGGTTTCTTGCGGATTCTTATTCACGGTGTTGTCCCCGACAAAACCTCTCGGTATCGTCGAATTCGGAGCACTTTTATTTTGGTGGGCCTTTGGGATTTTCATCTCAAATTGAGGTAGGAGATATTCTAGGTTTAAATTCTTGTTATATAGCATGCTTGTGATGCTTATACTACTTGTTTGCATGATTAAATATAAAATCTAGAGATTTTATTTTTTATTTATTTTGTACGGGATCTAATTTTCCCGGTTGCTCATGACTTGGTTTAAACATGTAGCATGATTTTATATTGCCCCTTGATATGCTCATTGTCGTGTATTAAAATTGGAACATTTGAATAAGTATTAAAGATTTTATTTAATATTTATCTTAGGTGAAAGATTAATTCACATGGCCTTAACTAGTTTGAAATTAATATGTGTTAGCATATTATATTAGGCCTTAGCATGCTCTTCAACATAGTTGAATTTGAAAGTAATTGGAGGTGTTTTGAAAATTAGTAATTTTTAATTAATTTAATTAATTAATTTGCCCCGAGTGCACTATTCACTCCATTTGAATTCTGACTTGATATTCTTGATCTACATGCCATATAGCTTCACATATATTTGATTTAGAATATTCGGTGAGGTTTTGAAACCTTTCATTTAATTAATTTCCTTGTTTAAGATTTAATTCTCATGGTGATATACAACTTGGAATTGAATTGTGGCATGCTAGAAAATTAAGCTTTGGTGTGGTTGTTCACATATATTAAATTGGGATTAATTGCATGAGAATTGCAACCTTTATTTTATATTTAACTTTAGTGAAAGTTTAATTTACATAGGTGTAACTTGCATGAAATAAGCTTGTAATGTGATATTACATTAGTCCTTGGCATATTCTCTAAGATATGTTAAATTGAGAGCATTTGGTTAAGTTTAAAAATTTAGAGATTTTAATTAAAAGAATTAATTAAAATCTATTTTGTGGTACCATTAGCTTAATTAAGGTTTTAACTTGATATTTGTATTGGCCATGACTTGTTTACTGGTATATATTAATTTGGGACTATCTGAAATTGTTTTAGAACCTTGGGATTTAAATTAGCATGATTTAATTAAAGTTCTACTTTGTTGTTCTAACAACCTAATTGAGTTTTAGAATGGATATAGGTGATGACCTTGCCATGTCCTTTAACATGTATTAAATTGAGATTAATTGAAATTGAATCGAAAATTTAGAGAATTTAATTGTGTTTATCTATTTAAATTCTATCAATTTGTTCCATGATCTAGTTGAAATGGATATAGGTGATGATCTAGTTGTGTTTTAGAAGTGGTTTCTATATTCAAATCATGGACTTAGACTTGTTGTATATTCATTTGGTTATGTTTTGAACATTGGATAACATACTTGCTATGTTTGTATTCGTGATAATATGTTTTCCTTATTGAATATATTGTTACCTTGTGTAATGATTTGTATATTTCGTGTTTAACATCTTTCATCCATAGCGTGTAACGAATCGCAAACTGAAGATTCGACATTCATCATATCATATTAGCTGTGGATTTAGAGCATGTATTGTATAGGTTTCCAAATTTGGTTGTGCTTAGTAGATAGTTAATTATCTTGCATATTCCTGTTGATATATGCGTTGTTGCACAACTTGTTGATTTTGGAAACTTGGGGATGTCGTTGTTTGACTATGGCTAGGACGTGGTTCTAATACTGGGGATAGTCCCTCTATATTGTCTAGTGCGCACATAGGGAGGTTACCCATGGGCTAGTAACCCTAAAGTAACTATGTTGTCAGTCTGATCCGGCGTGACGTCCGAGTATCCACTTTGTTTGATTTCGCATTTCATTTTCAAGTTGATAACTAGATGATGTTGTAACTTGTTGTTTCTTATTTGTCGTTCCATTTTAAGTTACAGGATGTTAACTTTGCGAAATTGTGCTTTATGCGTTGTATTGGAAGTTCCAATGTTGGTTAAATTGCATCGATATTGAAAATCGTGTTTTGACGTTCTAATAAAGCTTAGGATTGATCCTATTGATTCATTTATAACATAGACGTTAGGTGGCATGAACCACTACTTTGATTTTGTGCTTTAGATTCTAAGTTGATTGTTTTGAGAACTTAAACCTTGTTGCATTGTATGACATGCTCTTTTGTTGTTGAATTGCATGGATAATGTGATTCTTGTTAACTTGTATTCAAATATGCTTTTGTCATGTTGTATGGATTACTCTAGACCTAGTTCAATTGTATTGAAAATGCAATTCATGTTAATCTATGCTCAAGCATTCTTCTTGTCGTGTTCTTTGGATTATCCCAACCATGATTTGTTTCATACACGTATGTATATCATGATTCTTGTTGCTTAGACTCTAAGGTAGCTTAGGATGCTCCCCGAGTCTCACTTGGACATAGACGTTAGGTGGCATGAGCCCCTTTAACATGTTTCACCTTAAGGTGATAAATTTGTAAAATGCTAGGTCGATGCATGCTCATCTCCTACGAGTAGCTTTATGTTACTCACCCTACGATACTGGGGCATATTTCAGGTACGAAGACTTGGTTCGTGACGCCTAGCATTCCTTGGATGTCGTGTAGCTTTTAAGTTTCAAGCAAATGTTAGCATGAAATGTCATTTTGTAGACTTATATGTCAAAATATGTATATTTGATTCCATGTATGTAATGTATACTTAAGTACACTCCTTTCAATGTATTTGATATGTAAGAGATGAGGCCGGAGGCCAATGACCATTATATTGTATTCTATGTACTTTTTAACTTCATGAAATATTGTGAAAATCTTGAAAAATCGCAAATCATTGCTTCACCATGGTTACATCGGGTGTGGGAATTCCATTTTCATTCATTCATAGGGTCTTATTAATCTTGTATGAAGTGTGGCCAAGGGCCAAATGGTCATTTGATCCTGTTTTGTATTTTTGGATTCCGAGTTTTCATTCCAAGTTCCATTTTTGCCTTTTTGCCTGTTGGAGGGTCAGATTTTGCATCGGTGGTATATTTAAGTCGTGGACCATTGTCGCACGTCCAAATAGGTAAGTTGCGTTTGCGTACATGGTCGTTTCCGGGCAAAACCTTATCGTTTGTGTTTTGAGCCTCTTGTGAATTTATTTCGCATTTTTTTTGCATATTCTGATCTAGGGGCATTATGGACCTTTGACGGTGGTTTTTCTTTCTTCTTTCAACATGGTTGGATAGAAAACATGATTTTAAGGGGGGTTTCTTTTCCGTGTTTTTCCAGAAAATGTCGTCTTGATATCGGAAATCGCTTACGAAGTTCAGCTCTCAGTTTTCCAACTTAGCAGCTTTTTGGACCTCCATGACCAGATTTCATGGAGGGGCATTTCGGGCATTCTACATTACGTTTTTTTTGAATTCTTTCGCGAGTCACGTAGAAAATTCAATTTTGAGGGGGGTTTCTTCTTGTGTTTTTCTAGAAAAATTCATCTTCTAGCCCGTTTTCGCTCTCAGTTGCAGACAGTTACTGTAACAACTTTTAACCCTCTTGTTCAGTTCTGATCTAGGGGCATTTTGGAGATTTCACAGTGAGTTTTTTTCTATTCCGTCCTCGAAGTCGGGTAGAAAACTCGATTTTAGGAAGGGGTTTCTTCTTCGTATTTTTTCAGAAAAACTCGTCTTGACCTCCGTTTCAAGCCTCAGTTCTGGGCAGATAAAAAAAAAAATGTAGCAACAGCCAAGGGCTGCCACCAGCCATGTCTTTGGGCCCCAGCATGCGGGCCGGTGGGCTCGTGCATGGGCGCCGTGTGCGCCATGGCCTTCATCGGGCCGCCGCGACATCAACTTTTCTTTTGGGCTTTTCTCTTTCGTCCGGACTCCGATTCAAGTGAATTTTTTTTTGAATTTGACCAATTTTTCGCTGTCTTTCTAACGGTGTGCTCGGTTGCACCCGGTTCTTCCTGGATAATTACTAGTTTACCCTTTTTGCCTTAAGTGCTCGTTTTTCTTCGTCATGTCGTTTCACCTTCGTCCGGACTCTGAATCATGCGATTCTTGAATCCATCTTGATTAGTTTTTTGTTGTCCTTCCAGCAGTGTGCTTGGTGGCACCCGAATCTATAGTTTTTATAAATGACTATTTTGCCCCTGGGGGATTATTTGTCATATTTTCGATCTTTTGCTTCCGCATCAGTTCTTGTTGAGTTCTACGACCTCATGGAAGGTCACTTTGACTTCTTAGAGTCTTGTTTTCTGTTTTCGCTTCCGCATTCGGATCCGTTATCGAATCATCCTTACGGTTCATCACAAGACATGCTGGCCTAAAAACCAGGGTCGTCACAGGATTATCTTCCACGTCTGCAGGACTCGAGGAAGTAGCTTGATGTTTTCGTTTTACACCAGTTGAACATCCCATCATGAAACTATAAATTTAACAATAAAAATAAATTGTTTGTAACGCTGGTCTTAGTCCAATCAAGATGGTGGATGTATGAAAAGTTCTTCAGCTTAAAGTCAGAATCAGAAAGTTAACTTACATAATGTAGTCCAAGCTGCTACATATTTCAGAAGTTCCCGAACTAATAATGTTCGTAACACTGGTAAAAGTTAGATCAGGTTAACTGAACCCAATACACCCTTTGTATCACGTTTCCTGAACTGAGTTAATTTCTACAGGTGAACTTTCATCACTTTGGTTGACCCAATATAGTAGGCAACATATAATGTAAAACATAATGTGTAATTTCAAAATGTAAGCTTGAGATGCAGGACCTTGGTTTTGATCCTAACCTCTGTGACCATTTAAATTTTGCTAATTGTCAACTTTTTATATATAAAAAAGAGAGCAGACTTTCAATGATTAAATCATATGAAACTAAAAAAATCGATGGATAATAAATAGCCAAAAAAGCACATCTAATCATAGGAACAAACATAAAATAAAAGATCAATAAGTCCGAAACAAGCATGAACACATAAAAAAGCAAAAAACAAACCCAAAATGACATGAAGAGAAGCCATGGATGATGAATCAAATCATATAATACAGTAGTGATTGAAATTAATACAAACAAACATCTTATATTATATATATATATATACAGAGATTCATAGATATACCTCTAATTGGTATTGAAATCAAAGAGAAATGACTTCAGTGTGATTTTTAGAGAGAGAGAGAGTTTGGGTTTATGAAAAGGGAAAGAGGAGAGAAAGGGGGAGTACCTGATAATACAGCCGTGAGGCAACGATGAGGTGATGCCGGAATAACCTAGTAGAAGTATGCTAGTTTGAGGTAAACCGTGAAGAGAGGGGGAGATGGCGGACAGGACGGTGACGAGGGAGGGAGGCACTGAAGCAGAAGAGGATATCTTGTTTTCTTTTTTCTTTTTTTTTTCTTTTTTTGGTAGTTTTCGATTTTTTTTTTTTAATGTCCAAAGTTACCCATTTAAAAAAAATTCCTTTTTACACTACAACATGGGTACAACATGACTCATTTATTGCAGAGGCTCCTAGTCTAGAGAGGAGAGAGAGGGAGGATCTTTTTTTGGAAAAGATGAGGGAGAGATAATGACGTTAAACGTCGTTAGAGTATGGTGAATTTTTCTTAATTAAAAATGGTGCAATTTTTAAATTTTGGTAAATTTTTCTTATCTCGAAACGGTACAGTTTTCAAATTTTCTTTAAATTAGTTGACGTGGTTTAATACCAGCAGTGGATAGATTTTAAATGTCACGTGTCAATCTGTAGCGAATTTAACCTAGGATAACTTAGAAAATATTTAACTTAGAGGATCTAAATCCATAAAGTTATTGTCTTCCTTAGATATTACCTGACATATTAAAACTATCATTTCATCGTCATCTTTTTCACCATTTTTCTTTCTATGTTCGTTATTCCTCTAAACAATATGTTTTTGCTTAAAATTCTTTTTTCTATAAAATAATTTTCTTGAAGAATTCTGTTGCAGTGAATTTAATTCTAAATATCACAAGAAGGAAAAAAAATTAAAATTAAACTCAAAACACATAATACGAAAAGAAAAATAAAAGAAAAAATTACCATCACCATTATCATCGATGGTATTGAATAGCTCATGAAATTTTGATAATTTTTACGTGCTTCATGTGCTAATATTCCATTGTTACATACAAAGATTAATATTAAACCCTAATGGAAAGAGGGCACATAATTGATACAAAGTAGGAGAAATAATTGAGAGAGTTTATACCCAAAATGTTAAATTGGGAAGAGAGAGTGAGACAAAGATATATTTCTATAACTAAAAGGGTAATTGTGGTATTTGAGCTTATAAGTATTTATGTAGGACCGATCCAGGAATTTTGAAATGAAACTGTGTAATTAAAATTAAAAAATTTGGAATCTATTGTAGCATAATTTTTACTATATACGTATAATATTAGTCTTGGTATATGTATCAAGAAAAATATAATTCAAAATATGTGAGAAATGAAATCTAAATAATAAAGATGAAAAATTAATAATATAAGAAAAAGAATGTAAGTAAGCTTGGGCCAGCCCAAGTTAGAAAACAGAAAAGACTGGTTTAAAAGCAATAAACATACAGTCCAGCATTAGGGACATTTACAGTGTTTTATCGAGAAAAGTCGAAGCCTTGTGGAGTCGATAACGTCATTCATGTTTTTCCAGAGGAGAAGAGGATTTGTTGCCAAAAATTTAATTGAACACACATGATACACAAAGCTTCCCAAAGTAAGTAGTTTCCAACTTAACACTTACTGAATTTCAATTTCAATTTTTTTTTTTTTTTTGACAGAATTAATAAATTGTACTTTACTGTGACCACAACTCAGTTCTGAACCAAAAAATTTATAAAAAATTTATTACCCTGTAATTTGAGGGTGAAATTTGGTCCAACTGTAAGATTTCTCCATTGTGATCGGCCACAGGTTCAATCACGGAAATAGTCTCTCCTCATGCTGAGTAAAGCTGCGTACATTTGACTGTATACTGGGCTAAGCCCAAACAGATTCAGTACTCTTAAACATTAAAAAAAATTGTTTTCAGATTGGTTTGTGATCTTTTAGTTTTTTGGTTCTAGAGTTGTGGGCTTTTGTTTCCTGCTGCTAGACAGTTTCTGCCCTGATTTTATTGACCGTTTGTTCTAGTTTGTATATGCATATTTCTGTATGGATGCTCCTAGGAGCTTGTATCTGTGTTCTTTTCATTTAGTTATATTTAACTTACCCCCAAAAAAATAGAAATAAATTAACAAATAAATAATCAAGAAGTACATATGAAAAGAAGTAAAAATGATCAAGGAGGGCAATCATTTCATATCCAAACCTATCAAAAACTTGCTTAACTCTGATTATCTTCAAGAACTATGGCAATCATTTAATGTATTATTTTAAGGAAATGAATTACCAAAATACATCAGGTCGATTCTGGCTAGGTGCAAACGAATCTTTGGAGTGGGAGTGTGTTAGTACCCCTAGGAAAAAAAAAAGGAATTACCAAAATAATATTAGTTAATGGAAATAACCAACTCATTACATTTTCGTCATTCTAGCTGGTCGTTGATGTATATAGAAATGGTGAAACAATAAGTAAAACATTCTGCCGGCCAGTGGCAAAGAAACATCCAAGGCATTAGCAGTCGGCTAAAAACATTATGCGGAAAGCAACCAAAACAAGAACGTACGTTATGTGCAGTGAAGTTTGACAGTGATGCCAAAGAATACCCTATACGCGTCTTAACACAACACACACACACTCTCTGTCTCTCTCTCATCCTGTTAGAAATTAAATTTTATTTTATTTGGTGTTTTATATTTATGTGAGTTTTTTATTGGAGTTAGTGGGGGGCATGAGAGTTACAACTAGTAAATGGTCATGTTAGTGGGTTAGTGGGAGTTTTGCCTACTAAATGGTCATGTTAGTGGGTTAGTGGGAGTTTTGCCTACTAAATGATATGTTAGTGGGGTTTTAAGTTTCATTTACATTTATGTTTTGAAGCCTATATAAACCCATGCATTGTACTCATTTTCTATCAAGTGAAATAAAAAGTATTTTCCTCCATTTCTATTCTCTTCCAAATAGTATAGTGTTGTGTGTGTAACTAGGGCACTATTTCCAACAAAGTGGTATCAGAGCTAGTTTGTGAGAGAGAGAAAAAATGGCAAACAATTCGGTTCCATTTCAAATGCCTCGATTCACCAAAGATAACTATGAAAATTGGTGTATCCGTATGAAGGCAATTTTGGGACCACAAGAAGTGTGGGAAGTTGTTTCCAAAGGTTATGATGAGCTAGAAGATGAGGCAACTTTGTCTCAAGCCGAAAAAGATGTTTTACAAGCCATGAGAAAGAAGGACCAAAAGGCGGTGATGACCATCCATCAATGTTTGGATGATGGAATGCTACAAAGAGTTGCTAGTGCAGAAAATGCAAAGCAACTATGGGAGATTCTTCAAAATTCCTTCCAAGGAGTTGATAAAGTGAAGAAGGTTCGCCTCCAAACGTTATGGGGTGAATTTGAAGCATTGCATATGAAGGAATCTGAATCAATTTCAGATTATTTTTCGAGGGTCCTGGCTATTGTAAATCAACTAAGGAGATATGGCGAAACCACCATGACTGATACAAGGGTCGTTGAAAAGATCCTTCGGTCGTTGGATTCCAAATTCAACTACATTGTTGTAGCCATTGAAGAGTCAAAGGATTTGGATTCCATGACTGTTGATCAACTCATGGGTTCGTTGCAAGCTCATGAAGAAAAGGTGGTGAAGAAACAAGAAGTATTGGAGCAAGTGCTACAAACAAAGTTTTCGTTGAACGAAAGAGACGAAAAACATGGAGGAAATCAAAGGGGCCGAGGACGTGGAAATGCACGTGGCCGAGGAAGAGGAAGAGGCCGTGAAAGAGGAGAAAGAAGCGGTTAACACACAACCAACAATGAAGAAAAAATCCATGACTCACAACAAATAAGAGGTCGTGGTAGAGGAAATTACTCAAGGTCATATGGAAGGAGGTATGATAAGTCTCAAATTCAATGTTATAATTGTCAAAAGTATGGTCATTATGCTTCGGAATGTAGAAATGTTGCTAACGATGTTGAAGAAAAGGCGAATTATGTTGATGAAGAAGTGGAGCCTACTTTGTTGTTAGCATACAAATGTGAAAGGAGTGATCAAGAAGATGTGTGGTATCTTGACACCGGTGCTATCAACCATATGTGTGGTAGCAAAGAGAAGTTCGTTGATATTGATGAATCAATAAATGGCAAGGTAACATTTGGAGACTTATCACAAATTCCGGTAAGAGGGAAAGGTAAAATATTGATTCGTTTGAGGAATGGGCATCATCAATTTATCTCTAATGTTTATTATGTGCCTAATATGAAGAACAATATTTTGAGTTTAGGACAACTCTTAGAAAAAGGCTACAATATATCCATGAAGGATTGTAGTCTTTCGATAAGAGACCCATTGGGTAATTTGATTGCCAAGGTTCCAATGACAAAGAACCGGATGTTTTTACTAAATATTCAAGCCGACGAGGCTAAATGTTTGAAGGCTTGTGTTAATGATTTAACTTGGCTTTGGCACTTGAGATTTGGGCACTTGAATTTTGGAGGATTAGAGTTGTTGGCCAAAAAGAAGATGGTGAAGGGATTGCCTTTCATTAGCAATCCAAATCAATTATGTGAAGGATGTCTCGTTGGAAAGCAATCAAGGAAAAGTTTTCCTAAAGAAGCTACCACAAGAGCTACGGCGCCACTACAACTTATCCATTCGGATGTTTGTGGTCCAATTTCTCCATCATCATTTGGTAAGAATAATTATTTTTTATTATTCATTGATGATTTTAGCCGAAAAATATGGGTGTATTTTCTTAAACAAAAATCGGAGGTGTGTGAAATTTTTAAAAAATTTAGAGCACTTGTTGAAAAACAAAGTGGCTATGATGTAAAGGCTCTTCGATCCGATAGAGGTGGTGAATTCACATCAAATAATTTCAAAAAATTTTGTGAAGAAAATGGAATTCACCATCCTTTAACGGTTCCGAGATCGCCCCAACAAAATGGAGTTGCAGAAAGGAAGAACAGAACCATTCTCAATATGGCTCGAAGCATGTTGAAAAGTAAGGAAATGCCTAAAGAATTTTGGGCTGAAGCGGTTGATTGTGCGGTGTACTTGTCCAATCGGTGTCCTATTAGAAGTGTGCAAAACAAAACACCACAAGAAACATGGAGCGGAAGAAAGCCAAGTGTCTCTCATTTGCGGGTTTTTGGGAGCATTGCCCATGTGCACGTGCCGGATGAAAGGAGGACCAAGTTAGACAACAAAAGTGAAAAAATGGTGTTCATTGGCTATGATGCAAATTCCAAAGGCTACAAGTTGTACAATCCAAGCAATGGGAAGATTGTCATTAGTAGAGATGTTGAATTCAAAGAGGGAGCCACATGGGATTGGAACACTCCAAATGAAGATTATAATATTTTTTCAATTTCTGATGAGGAGCAAGAAAATGAAGGCATGTAGCAGCCCATTTCTCCACCAACATCACCTCCACCGCCATCAATTCAAGATCAATCAACTCCATCATCATCAAGTTCAAGTGACACACCACCACTTCGCATGAGGAGTCTTCGTGACATATATGACGAAACAGATGAGGTAACGGAAAGGTTAGGTGATCTAACACTTTTTTGTCTCTTTGCGGATTGTGAACTCGTAGGATTTGAAGAGGCGGCACAAGACAAAAAATGGAGAAATGCTATGGATGAAGAAATTAAATCTATAGAGAAGAATGACACATGGGAGCTTGCTACACTTCCAAAAGAGCAAAAGGCAATTGGTGTCAAGTGGGTGTATAAAGCAAAGCATAATGCAAATGGTGAAGTTGAAAAATATAAAGCAAGATTGGTCGCCAAGGGGTATAACCAAAAGCCCGGAATTGACTATGATGAGGTATTTGCACCCGTAGCTCGTTTGGAAACAATTAGATTGTTAATTTCTTTGGCAGCCCAGAACAATTGGAGAATCCACCAAATGGATGTGAAATCGGCTTTCTTGAATGGGTTTCTTGAAGAAGAGGTGTATGTTCAACAACCCATGGGCTATGTTGTAAAGGGGCAAGAAAACAGAGTCTTGAAATTGAAGAAGGCTTTATATGGCTTGAAGCAAGCACCAAGAGCGTGGAATAAGCGAATTGACAAATATTTTCAAGACAATAATTTTTCAAAGTGCCCATATGAACATGCTCTTTACTCCAAAGTAAGTGAGAATGGAGATGTATTTTTTGTTTGCTTGTATGTGGATGATTTAATCTTCACAGGTAGCAATCCAAAAATGTTTGAAGATTTCAAGAAGGTTATGGCTCGAGAGTTCGAGATGACAGATATTGGCATCATGGCTTATTATCTTGGCATTGAGGTCAAGCAAATGAAGGATGGAATTTTCATTCACCAAGAAGGCTATGCTAAGAAAATTCTTAAGAAATTCAAAATGGAAGATTGTAAATTGGTGAACACGCCCATGGAAGTTGGAATTAAATTGTCAAGAGATGAAGATGGAGAGACGGTGGATCCAACATTTTTCAAAAGTCTTGTTGGAAGCTTGAGATACTTAACATGCACAAGGCCGGACATATTATTTGCGGTTGGGCTTGTTCGTCGGTTTATGGAAAGACCCACCATAACTCATTTCAAGGCGGCTAAGAGGATTCTTCGTTACATCAAAGGTACCCTTGATTTTGGGTTATTCTATTCATTTTCTAATGATTTCAAGCTTGTGGGTTATTGTGATAGCGATTGGGCCGGAGATTTGGATGATAGAAAAAGTACTTCGGGCTATTGTTTTTTTATGGGAAATACTGCTTTTACATGGTGTTCAAAGAAGCAACCCATTGTCACCCTCTCAACTTGTGAAGCAGAATATGTTGCAGCCACTTCATGTGTTTGTCAAGTAATTTGGTTGAGGAATTTGTTGAAGGAATTACACATGCTACAAGAAGAGTCAACGGAGATTTTTGTGGACAACAAATCAGCAATTGCTTTGGCCAAGAATCCGGTGTTTCATGAACGAAGCAAGCATATTGATACAAGATTTCATTTCATTAGAGAATGTATAACTAAGAAGGAGGTGGAGCTCAAGTTCATCAAGTCACAAGATCAAGTTGCGGATATTTTCACCAAGCCCCTCAAGTTTGCAGATTTTCACAAGTTTAGGAGTTTGCTTGGAGTTGAAAAAAAATCAAGTTTAAGAGGGGGTGTTAGAAATTAAACTTTATTTTATTTGGTGTTTTATATTTATGTGAGTTTTTTATTGGAGTTAGTGGGGGGCATGAGAGTTATAACTAGTAAATGGTCATGTTAGTAGGTTAATGGGAGTTTTGCCTACTAAATGATATGTTAGTGGGGTTTTAAGTTTCATTTACATTTATGTTTTGAAGCCTATATAAACCCATGCATTGTACTCATTTTCTATCAAGTGAAATAAAAAGTATTTTCCTCCATTTCTATTCTCTTCCAAATAGTATAGTGTTGTGTGTGTAACTAGGCCACTATTTCCAACACATCCTCCCTTAGCCATGGGAACTACTGTCCCTTTGAGTCTGCCAACAGCACCAAAAGAATCATGTACCTTTCTCATCTTAAAATCATTATCACTGCCTATCTCGTCCACCTTCTTGTATTTACCGGCGTGAGTAACTCGCCTTTCCAATACTACCCAGTAGATGACATTGCCCTTAACTGTGGCTCCTCTGGTAGTTCATCTGCATTTGATGGCCGGGAATGGATCGGGGATATGGGGTCAGAATTTACTTCACCCAAAAGGCAAACCGATAAGCTCATCAATAACTGTCCACCAATCACTTTTGGCCGATCCTGTTCCCTACATGGCCTCCCTGATCTCTCGTGCTCAATTCACCTATGCATTTCAACTAAGGCCAGGTCAAAAATTCATTCGACTGCACTTCTATCCGGCTTCATACCCTGGTTTTGAAAGATCTAAGGCTCTTTTTACAGTTAAAGCTGGGGCTTATACCCTCCTTGGCAACTTCAGCACTTCCCTTACTGTTGATGCTTTGGGTGTAAGTTATTTTGCAGAAGAATTCTGTGTGAACATCGAAGAAAATCAAATATTTAACATAACATTCTCTCCATCTAAAAGTCGTAGTTCTTCAGATGGTGGTGATGCTTATGCTTTTATCAACGGAATTGAGATTGTCTCCATGCCCGCCGGTCTTTATTACACTCCAGATGGATATTTGGGTGCTCATGTCTTTGGCAACAAGTTTCAATTCTAAAGTTTATCAAACAACTTGGTCAATAGGTTCGAATATTTTACGAGTCAGTTCAAGCAATATGATCACATACACAAACATACCCATATATTCTGCACCACTTAAAGTTTATCAAACAACTTGGTCAATAGGTTCGAACCAACTAACGAACCAAGTGTATAATTTCACATGGAAATTACCAGTAGATTCTGGATTCAGATATCTGGTTAGGCTCCATTTCTGTGAGCTTGAACCAACCATCACTAAGAGCGGCCAAAAACAGTTTGATCTTCAAATAAACAATAAGATCATTGAGAGTGATGCAGATGTGATCAAATGGAGCGGTGGAAATGGGGTTGCAGTTTACAGGGACTTTGTGGTCATGATGGAAGGAGACCGGATGGATGGTAGATGTGATCGAATCATAGCTCTGCGTTTCAAGTATGAGTCAAACACCAAGGAAGTTGATGCACTCCTCGAAGGTATTGAGATATTTAAGTTGAGCAACCCCGACAACAATCTCGCCGGTGTGAATCCTGTTTTCACAGCACATGTTGCGATATCTAGGACTTCAGGACTCCGTAAATTAGTTTTAGCTTTTGGCAGTATAAATTCAATTGCAACGGGTACAATTCTTGTACTCGCTCTATTGAATTTCATTGTTTACCATTTAAATCGTTTGGAATCAAACTCTGCTCAAATAAACACCTCATCGTTATTGGATGAGGAGGAGTTGCACCGATGCTTTTCACTTGTTGAGATCCAATTGGCCACCAACAACTTTGATGATGGACTAGTAATCGGTAAAGGTGGATTTGGTAATGTGTACAAAGGGTTCATCGACCCGACCAGGTGTGTTGCTATAAAAAGGTTGAATTCAGAATCCGGACAAGGAACTCACGAATTTCGGGCTGAGATCAATGTCCTTTCCAAGATTCGGCACCATCATCTCGTCTCTCTAATTGGCCACTGTGATGATTGTCAGGAGATGATCTTGGTCTACGAGTACATGGCCCATGGGACCCTTGCTGACCATCTCCATAAAGCTAATAGAAATGGTAGTGGTAACTATCCTCTTTCCTGGGAATAACGACTCAACATCTGTATTGGTGCTGCACGTGGGTTGGGCTTCTTGCATGCGAGTAGCAGTGCCCACCATAGAATCATACACCGTGATGTGAAGACCTCAAACATTTTGTTGGATGAAAATTGGGTAGCTAAGATTTCTGATTTTGGGTTGTCCAAAATGGACACTGCAAGCATAACGCACACCCACATTAGCACCATGATTAAAGGCACATTTGGTATCTAGATCCAGAATATTTCATGACTCAAAGACTGTCTAAGAGATCGTATGTATATGCGTTTGGTGTGGTATTGTTTGAAGTGTTGTGTGGGAGGCCGGCTTTGGGTTTAACACTTGAGGAGGAGCAGCATAGTCTAGCATTTTGGGCCCTAAAATGCGTCCAAAATGGAACACTTGATCTGCTCGTTGATCCCAGCATGAAGGAGCAAATCTCACCAGGGGTTTGCCGATATTGCTAACAAATGCTTGCATAATCAAGCGAATGAACGCCCTACAATGGCTGAAATAGTGGAAGGACTCGAATTAATTACATTGGAGTTGCAGGGGAGGGTCGACTCTTATACAGAGCAAGAGATCAACAGCATTGGAGGGACTTTTGACGAGCACACTAAATATAGTATTACGTCGGACGATTCTTCCCCAATGTCTGAGCATTACAGTGTACCTCCTATAGAAGTAAGGAATGATACCTTGTTGGGAGATGGTATTTCACCTAGAACAAATAATGGACCATCTGTTCAAAGAGAGAAGCTTTTTGGCCGCCAGAAGTACATTCTAGTCACTTCATGCTGGCAGAGATTCGAACCGCCACCAACAATTTCAATGATGGCCTACTAATAGAAAATCGTGGTGAACGTAAGGTTTACAAAGGTTATATAGAAAACACGGGGAATGTCGCTATCAAACGGTACTTCACCAAAGATAATTTCTATCATAATTTGTTTTGCTCGGAGTTGGAGGTGCACTTCCAACTTCGATGCATAAATGTGGTGTCCATGATTGGGTACTGCTATGAAGGGCATGAGATGATCCTGGTGCAGGAATACATGGCCATTGGGAATGTATCCGATCGTCTTCATGACCCTTGCAATTGCGTTCCTTTTTCATGGAAGCAAAGGTTCAAAATCTGCATCCACGTTGCATGAGGACTGCATTACCTTCATCTAGGTGTGAGGCCTAGAATTTTCCATCGTAATGTGAAGTCGTGGAACATTCTCTGGGATCAAAATTTGGTTGCAAAGATTTCAAATTTCGACTTATCCAAGTTGGTTCCCGAGGATGACTCATTTGTTTGTACAGGAGTTGCGGGTACATGTGGCTATATTGATCTAGAGTGCTTTTGTACTGCTCGATTTACGGAAAAATCTGATGTGTACTCTTTCGAAGTTATGTTGCTTGAAGTGTTGTGCAGGAGGAAAGCATTATTTATGGAGGAGGATCGTCATGAGAGGAGTAATCTAAGCCAGTGGGCCATAGAGTACATAAACGTGGGGTCAGTGGAACAAATCGTTAGTCCGTATCTGAGCGGGAATATATCACCTCTTTCTTTGAATGCGTTTATGGAGATTGCTAGGAAATGTATGCTTGGGAGCGCAATGGAACGCCCCGTCCCATTGCATCCAATCATGTGTTCTATGAGAGGACCAAACATATTGAAGTTGATTGTCACTTTATCTGAGAAAAAATATTAAATGGAAGCATCTCCACTTCATTTGTGAAGTAAGATCAACTAGTTGATGTGTTCAACAAAGTATTGGGACATAATCGGTTAAAGACTATATGCTCCAAGTTAGGATTATATGATATATATTCTCCAGCTTGAAGGGGAGTGTTAGAATATATATATATATATATATATATATATATATATATATATATATTTGGTCAAAGTGTAATTACATATAGTTAGGAGTCGATTTGTAATTTTGAATTGTTGTATTTGTATATATATACATATCTTACCCATTTTAGGGTAAGCAGAGAACACGCCTCCATTTGCTACCTCTCTCTTTCGATCTGCTATCTCTCTCTTTCTCTCTCTCTCCCACACTGAATATTTCATAGGTCCAATATAAATTAAAGTGAACCTTAACTCAACCCAATCGTTAATATTAGGCACTCTTGATTTGAGTGAAAATTTGCTCCCAGATTCCGAATAATAAAACTTTTAGGATTGAAAATTTTTACTTCTCTTTTTTTTTTTTTTTTTTTCTTCTTCTTCTTCTTTTTATTTTTATTATAGATAAAGATATTTAAATTTGGGTGTGTAAGTATCTTGCCAAGGAAGAAAAAAAAAAAAAAAAGATATTTAAATTTTCGTCTTTCTTCTAGAGCATTATGCAATTCTTCTATTATTAGCAGTGTTATCAAAAGCCCAAGGCGCACACCAGCGCTAGAGGTTCTCTTGAGCCTAGGCTCAAAGCGAGGCGCACATAGGGATGGCAATGGGGCGGTTTGGGGCGGGTTTTCCATTCCCCATCCCCGTCCCCGTTTAATATTGGTGCCCCCAAAACCGCCCCATAACCAATTAATTTTTTGCCTCTAATCCCCATAACCGCCCCCGCCCCACTTGCCCCGCCCTCACCCTATCACCCGCCCCATAATCGATTATATTTTTATTTAAACACAATCATAGCACACACACACATACACACACACACACACACACACACACATATATATATATGGAAGTGTTAAGTGTAGGGTTTCCAATATATATAGAGAGAGAGAGAGTGAAGGTTAATTTGGTAAATATATTAACATGATAGGATAAATTAATAATTTAAAATATTAAACGGGGCGGTTATGGGGCGGGTATGGGGCAGGGATCTTAGTCCCCCGCCCCCGCCCCACAACCGGCTGGTTTTTTTTTTTTTAATCCCCATCCCTACCCCATTTAAGTAAACGGTTTTCGAAACCCGCTTTAAATGGGGCGGGGGCGGGGCGGTTCCCCACCGGATTGGGGATTTTTGCCACCCCTAGGCGCACATCCTCTTGAGCCTAGTGTCATGGGCCTAGAGATTTGGCGCAGCGGCATAGCCCGTGCGGCACCAAGGAATTGCTTCAGCTCGCGCAAGCGCCCTGGTCAGCCACCATGACCTGCCCACCCAAGGATACATGCTGACTGGTTTCGACCTGCCTTGGTCTCATCAGGGGAACGACTCCAGCTCCTGACCAGTTTGTGCAGGGATGGCCAACTCCTTTCTTCATAGTTAAGTCCACGACTAGCGACAAGCTCCTCGCACTGAACCGAGTCGACCTGCCTAAACTCTGAAGAGGTACCATCCTGTGCTCTTGTACTCCCCTTCCCTGGAACCATTCCCAGTCAAACTCTGCTCTTTGCCAACCAGCATGCGTGTCTTCCATCTTCCATGCGTTTTAGGAATCACTTCGTGACACTAGGCTCAAAGTGAGGCGTACGTCTAAGTGAAGTGAGGTGCATAATGGAAAAAATTAAATTATTATCAAAACATTTATATTCCATATAAAAGGCGCAAATGTTGTCAAAGGCGCACTTGGGCACACAACAAGTACAAGTCTTGCGCCTGTATGAGCCTGGAGCCTAGGCGCGTCTTTGATAACACTAATTATGGGGAAGTTAATTCTTAAAACGTGATGATGTAACCTCCTTGTTTGTTCAACCCCCTTCAACTTTCTTTCTATTTGTACCATTTTTTAAGGATTCTACAAATTTATTGTTGTCAGGACAATCCACTTAATTTTGCAGCTTGAATTTTATGAATGAAATTTTTGTTGTTGTTTGTTGTCGTAGCTTAAATGTTTACCAATAGCCAAATGCAAGAAGAGCGTGCTAGAAAATAGGGAACTCTAAGGGTGAAATATCTTCAGGTGCACTTTGTAAACTTCGACAATCTAATTTCCAATTAATCCATTTTATACTTTTGTTTTTCCCAGAAGTTTAAGAAAGATATATTGCTAAATACCAAGGGCCTTTTAGCCTAGTGGTAATTTTCTTCTACCTCCCAAAGTGGATTGTGAGAGTTAAAGTCTCCATAGGGACAAATGGGTGTTTGAATTTCTTGGCGATGAAAAGAAATATATATATATGTGTGTGTGTGTGTGTGTGTGTGTGCGCGCGCGCGCACGTGCGTGGGCGCGCGTGTAACTAAATGGGTAATTACAATGGCCTTTAGCTTATGTTGAAGATTTCGGGCCAATGTCCAACAGCTTTATACTTTCTTGATTTTGTTATTCTTGTTTGAGAAAATGTTGTTCTTGGTAGTAAATGTATATTATGAAATTGATAACTGGGTGACCTCTTAGCTTTTGTTATCTCTTATTCATGTGTTATTGAAGTGACATGCATTATTGCATTTATAATAAGCTCTACTAGCATGATATATATATATATATATATATATATATATATATATATATATTCAAGTAAAAGAAGGGGAAAAAATAAGTTAGCTTCTTCGCATGCAGAGGTAAAGTTGCGTACATCTTACTTTCCCAAAGCCTGCAATGGACTACCACTTTTAAAAGAAAAAGAAGTTTAATATGGGAATGAGTGTGGTGAAGTTATTTATACATACATTTGTGTTTCTGAATCTCTTGAGAAGTCAATCTCCTTGTACTGCCCGGCTAAACTTCAAGGAAAGTTGATAATTCATAGTGAAATTATGGTAATCACGATGCAGACTTATAGCCTCTTTATCATCCTTAATCATAATTTCAAAATCCACCTTTTTTACTGATTCCTTTTGGAGTGTGAGCCCATTATATTTGATGTGAAAGAGAATTTATTATCATGGCTAGTAAAAAAGGATATGAATGTTTATATTTTCTCATGGCTTTTGTATATTTCAATTTCAGGACTTGGTTACTCAATTTCAGAATACAACTAGTGAAGGTATGTTGCGTTAGGGGTTGGCTATATGAATCCCATGTTTATTCCGCTCCATTTAAGGCCATTGCCTCAGTCAATTCACATGCTATCATATTTTTCTTTACTAACTCTACGCATGTTAACTTTGGTCTTCCTCTTCTCCTAATATTACCCTCAATGTGCACCATGTTACTTTTCCTAACCGGCACACTTAAAGATCTTCTTTGCACATGTCTAAGATATATTAACCTATTTTATCTTATTTTATCTCCAATTGGTGCTACTCTAACCATCTCCTGAATGTGATCATTTCTAATTATATCCTTTATAGTCTTATCACATATCCGTCTCAGCATTTGTATTTCTGCAAGTCACATTATGTAAATGTTGTTTCCTAGCTTCCCAACATTGGTACCATAAAATATGGCTCGTCTAATAGTTGTTTTTATAGAACTTTCCTTTTAATCATAAGGGGGAAAGGGATTGGCAATAGTTGACACAACACGCTAACATGACTTGAACACCACATGGGATAAGTGATGTAGTAATTAAATGTGTCGTGTTTTGTCTGACATGCCAACCCGTTGATAACCCGATTAATCCGTTTAACTAAGCGTGTCGTGTTCTTGTTGTTGGGAAACATGCTAGTTTTAAAAACTTTTCGAGAGATTTTGATTCATAGATCTTGATTCATCACATAGAGACAAGTTTTATGCAAAAATAAAATATGATGTATTATTCAATTAATAGATTGAATACTTACATCAAAGGTTTGAGTAAACTTTAGATCTCTCCTCTAAAGTGAATGTTCTCACTTATTGTAGATCCCTTTGTTAGATGCCATCTCCATGGATTTCCATCTTCTTGGTAATACTTTTGCCTTTAGGAATCACCCATAAGCCTCCATGAATGACCTTGGAAAACTAGGCTTGTGGGAGCCTCCATTAGATTAAAACATTAACCATAATTTTCTAGAGAGAGAAAATATGTATTCCTTTTTCCTTCTTCCTAAAATCACCCCTAAAATATACATAGACGATGTATATATATAGGCAACATAAAGATAAAAAAAAGGAAACAATAAATCCTTCTCAATCTCTAATTCACATGTCTCAAATCTAATAGGATTCTAATATCAAGTTGGGCTATGAGTGAGAATCCTTTGGGCTTATTATTTTATTGGCTACAATGAATTAATAATTGGCCCGGTCCATGGACCCAATTCAATTAATTCATAAATTAATTTCTACTCCACTAAAATAAATTAATTGAACTCCAATTAAATAATAAATAACCTATAAGTCAATGTTGCACTTTGACCCCTCTATGCATAATTAGTTATTGGATAAATAAAGCCATCAATCCGACTACTTAATTAATATATTTATTTCGGTACCATTGATTATTTTTGGCTTGATCACAATAAAACAATTGTTTGACAAAAATAATAATTTAAATAAATAAATTTATAATAAATCATTTTGTCTAAAAACACACGAAGGCCTTCGAATTTACTTTGTGATCAACCATAATCGATACAAAATAAATACAAGTAACAATGATGCAAATATTAAAAATATAACCCTTTAACTATTAATTACATAACTACCCAAAGTGTCGGTCTAAGGATCCCGATGTATCTGCCGAATAAATCAAAGTAATTATTAATTAATAAAAGAGTTTATACTTTTCTCATGCTTAAGAGTCAAAAGCCATGACAGTGATAGGGAGCAATTGCATACGACGGCTCTCGCAATATAGCTCAACCTAACACGGATCCAGTTGAAGTCTTAATTAATTATGAGTCCATCCATAATTACCGACTATGAACAATATATGATTACTATTTATATTCATGTATTGATCGCCATCACATACATATATAAATATCTCTTGTAATCAAGTGGATACTATTAATTCTATAATGAATCGAACATAATACATTGAATTCATCAATTATATAAATCATAAATATTTCAGATATGTCAGGAACATATGTCACAATAATCCAGATAGGAATTTGCTATGATAGGGTATATAAATCCCAACAGCTCCCACTTGCCCTCATAGCCAATTCAAATTGCATCTAACTCTAATGTTATCCAGGTGTTGATCAAAATTATTGATCGATGACACCATTATAAATGGATCAATAAAGTTGTATTCCAATGCAATGTCCTAGCCATGAGTACATATTCTTGCCGGACAATATCATGTAGGATATGATACTTTTCTCTCAGTGTACCTTGTTCCTCTATGGAACATTGGGTCATTGGTTTGGATTACTTCTGCACTATTGTCGTAATATAGCTCAATAAGCAGGCTAATATGCTCCACAACCTCTAAATCAGTGAGATCAGACCAAAACGCTTCTTTTGCTGCCATTAAGGTTGCAATGTACTCCATCTTCAGGTTTGAGTCAACAGTTGAAATCTGCTCAACAATCTACTAACTGATTTCTCCTTCATTGAGTGAACATACACTAAGTCATGAACCTTATAGTATCTACTTCTGATTAGAAAACAGAACTATCATACCTGACTGGAACCAGATCATCACATCTATAAATGAGTATGAGATCATTGGTTCTTCTAAGGTACTTTATGATATTTTTTACAACAGACCCAGTTATCAAGTCCGAGTTCGGACTGATATCTACTGACTATCCCTACCATATAGCGGATGTCTTGTTTGGTATAGGCCATGGCATATATAAGACTCCCATTTGCAGAAACATATTGTTTCAGTCTCATTTGCTCAATCTCCTTTGATAGTCTTAGAAAACTACTTACTAAAGAGAGCAATCCGTGTCAATAACGCAATAATCATTCTTTGAGTTTTGTATACCAAACCTGGTCAAAAATTTATCAATGTAGGATTATTAAGATAAGCCTATTTTCCTTTTAACCTGATCTTGCAAAAACTTGATCCTAGGAATATAACTTACATCTTGAAAATCCTTCATTTCAAAATAATTGAACAACTATCTCTTTACTGATGACAAAACTTTCCATATCATATTAAATGAGTATGATGTCATCAATATATATAGAATTAGAAAAATAATGACATTCCTTTGTACACTCATGATTTAATTACCAAGAAATCTTCTGGTATTCTTTTGTAGATTAACTTGCCTTCCATAGGTATCACCCTACTAGAAAGTTCTACAAGATTCCAGATTTTATTAGAATACATAGATTCTGTAATACCCCTAATTTTAAAAAAAGATATTCCTGGTATTTAATGGTATTTAATTTATTATTTAAGTGCATTTTATTTGATTATGTGTCATTATTTTTTTTATTAGGTGCTTAATTGTTTTCTTTTGTGGTGATTTTATTTATTTAAATGATATTTATTTTTAGTTATTTGATTGGCATTACTTGTTAGTGTTTTAATAATTTAATTGGCATTAATGGTTTAAGTGTAATTGGTTTAGTTATTTGATTGGAATTACTTGTTAGTGTTTTAATTATTTAATTGGCATTAATGGTTTAAGTGTAATTGGTTTAATTATTCTATTTGTGTCTTATTTGGTTTAATTGGGTTTACTAATTATTATTTTGTTCAATTAGATTATTTGTTAAGTATTTAATGGTGAATAGGGTAAATAGGTAAATACATCTAACTAGGGTTTTAATTATAGTATAAATTAGGGTTTTATATTATAGCCGTCGTAGGTTTTTACGTTAATTGGATGGGCCGGTTAGGATTGTGAGTTGGACTTAAATAAACCTAGGGTTTAGGAAAACTCTATAAGTATAAGGTAGACGTCTGTGTAGGGTTTTTTTTTAAACAAAGCACACGTTTTGTGGAAGTGGAGAAGGAAAAACGCAGTTTTTCACATTCTGCCAAGGTTTGATCAAAGCTCGATCCTACTTCGTCCGTGGTCCAATCGAGCTAAATTTTGGAGGAGAGGTTCACGACTCAGTGACGCACAATCTGAACGGTGGAGATCAGAGTTTGACCTCGGGAACAGTGATTCGTACTCGTGAACAGTAACCGGGTCGCACATGTTTTTTCCATCCTGCCCAGATTTCATCAAAGCTCCGATCCTGCTTTGTCCATTGTCCGATTGAGCTGAAATTTGGAGCAGAGGTTCACGACTCAGTGACGCATAATCTGAACGGTGGAGATCAGAGTTTGACCTCAGGAACAGTGATTCGTACTCGTGAACAGTAACCAGGTCGCACAGGTTTTTTTTTCCATTCTGCCCAGATTTCATCAAACATCCGATCCTGCTTCGTCTGTGGTCCGATCGAGCTGAAATTTGGAGGATAGGTTCATGACTCAGTGTCGCATAATCTGAACGGTGGAGATCAGATTTTGAGTTCAGGAATAGTGTTTCGTACCCGTGAACAGTAACCGGGTTTTGGAACTAGTCGGGATTTTTTAAGAAGACGACGTTGAAACTTTGAACAAAAGTTTCTGAGGCAAGATTCTATCCTTACTCTTTCCCTTAGGCTTCATACTCTTTGCACTCTTAAATGATTCTAGGATTAATAAAGATTAAACCAAACTAAAATGATATCTGTTTTGCTATGAAACTGGTAGTTACAGTAGTGTTGTATGCTTGTTCAACCTAGACTAAACATGTTTGTGGATGCATTGTGGTTCTGTGGTTCACGTTTTTCCTTACCACTGCTAGTATAAATTATTGGAAGGATGGGTCTAGATGATAGCTATCTTAACTTCTGTAATAGCAACTGTTGGAACTTAAATACTAGGAGGATTTGAGTTTAACACTAGATCGGTTTTGTGGAACACTATAATTTGAGCATGTCTACATACATACTGTGAATATTGTTTTAATGCTTACATTATCACAGTTAGTATCAACTGTGGAGGTTAGGATTTTGTGATACATACCCTACATATCTGTATGTCATTTGTAAGGTGTTAAATGGAACTTTTAATTAATTCTGTCTTTATATCAGACTAAAAGGAACAACATAAATTGGGCATGTATACGTTGTTGTTGTGACCCTGTTTATCAATGCTTATTTTATCACTGCTAACATTGAATGTTGGATGTTGGAATTTAGTTGATATATACTTGATTTATTGGTATTATTGACTACTGGAGGATTGGAAAGTAGGCACCGGTATGGGACGGTGGCATACTGAGGATGGGTTTGGTTTTTAAATCAATACCATTACCCACCTACTTGGAATAAGGATGTGATTAACTAAAAGTTAAGTCCCGTGGATTTGTATTGTCATGGCAACCACTTGTTGAGCGGCAATACCAGGGATTTTGGATGGATTTTATATATGTACTGTTATGGTGCCTCGGTATGAGCTTGAGCCTCAGGACCGATGGCTAGGGAGCGTATATGCATCGGGATGTGTAGCTGGCTACGATGGTTGGAGGTGTACCCTGATTAGGTATAGGTACATATGCCCACTTCGTGTACGTTTTAGCATGTTACCTCTATTCAGGTTGAGACCGGCCTGTAGTCCAGTGAGAGTCCTTTAGTGTGACTATATATATATTTACGGACTATTAGCTATTGTTGAATTGTTTAGGATGTACATGCGTATCGGGCCTCTGTTTGGATTGTAGTAGTATAGAACTTGCGCGTGGGCCTGACCCACTTCTATTTTTCAGGTATACGACAGTTCCAGGCTTAGACGTGTTCGTGCTGAGCAGAGGTCTCTATTCACTTTTCCGACGATGTAGGGCTCTCTCTATAGTTTTATTTCTGGACGTTTATTACAGTTGTTCTATCTTCCATTTGGATGTTTAATAGGGGTCCACTAGAGATGGATTCCCAAGTTGTAAACTGATGGAGTTTTGGAGTTTGGGTTTGATGGATTTTAATAATTATAATATTTTGCGGATTCTATTTTTACTTCCTTCCAGCTTTAATTTCATTTCTTAATTTATTTTGTATTCCGTGTTCATTATAAAATATTAATTGTTTGATATTCCCTCGGGTTTGGGCCTGGGCCTGATCAACCCGTGTCTCGGATCTGAGGGGTATCACAGTTGGTATCAGAGCACTCCAGATTCAAGTGTCTCTAGGATATTTTCGTATTAAGTCTTCCGCGTAGCGTTTTCTCTTGAATAGAGCTTAAGTTAGGATTCATTGTATTCCTTATGGTTCGTATAGAAAGGGTACTGACGTCTGTCTT
This sequence comes from Cornus florida, assembly GCF_030987335.1. NCBI lineage: Eukaryota > Viridiplantae > Streptophyta > Magnoliopsida > Cornales > Cornaceae > Cornus > Cornus florida. The sequence goes on along the minus strand of NW_026775573.1, from coordinate 71,526,835 downwards.
TTCGTGTTAACAAATGGTTAACGCTAGAAATGGACAGAACATGCAAGGAACTAGGAAGGAAAGGAGAACGGAACGTAGGCAACAATATCTCCTACGACGTCAGCAAATGGAGGAAGAGCAGCAAAGGCTTGGGTTTCAAGATGACATGGATCAGTTTCAGGAGGAACAGGAGAATGTTCAACAGACTCTGGACCAGGTCAGAGATCCAGAGATTCCTCCTCACCTCAATGACCTCGTTGCTCGGGCTATAGAGGCTGGGGTAACAGCTGCACTTCGGAATCAGCCTCAGGTACAGCCGGCACCTGTACCAGCACCAGTGGTTCAGACGAATTCTTGGGGAAAGGCTAGGAGCTCTTTCACAAAGGGGAGTCCACCTGTATTTTCAGGCTCAACCGATGCGAAAGCAGCTCACTAGTGGAAACAGGACATTGAGCGTCATCTTCGTTTGGTTCAGTGCACGGAGGTTCAGAAGCAGATGCTTGCTACTTTCAAGCTAGTTAGGGATGCACTACAGTGGTGGGAGTCAGTTACCACCTCAGAGGAGAGGATGACATTGTCTTATGATGAGTTCAGTGCTCACTTTGATGAGAAATATTTTCCCTATGCAGTCAGGGCAGCTATGAAGACCGAGTTTCTAAGTCTGCAGTAGGGAAACATGACAATGGCGGAGTATGAGCAGCAGTTCACACGCTTATCTCTCTTTGCACCGGAGGAGGTGGATACAGAGGAGAAGAAGCGCAACAGTTTTGTCAAGGGACTGATGTGGTCTATCAAGAGAGCTATTACAGGTAGTCCAGCCTATACTACCTATGCTCAGGTGGTAGACGCCGCTCTACAACAGTATCAGTTGACTATGGACATCAGACAGGCTCGTGGTGAGAAGAGGGGAGATAAAGACTCTACTAATCAGTCAGCTGAAAAGGGGAATGGCAATGGTCACCGGCAGAATGACAAAGGCAAGTTCCAAGGACAACAGCCTTGGAAGAAGCACAAAGGTGGTTCAGATGCTCACCGGAATGGGACACCTATTCAGAGGCAACAGAATGGGGGACCACAGGTAGGACAGGGTCAGCCACAGGCTAATCGACAGAGGAGGCCATTTGGTACTTTCCAGGGTAGTTGTTACACTTGTGGAGAGTATGGTCATACCACCAGGCAGTTGATAAGCGCCGAATATTGTATATTCAAGCGCCCTAAATTACATTAACAAAGTCCAGTTATTAATTATTTTATGTAGATTAACTCCATTTGCATGTTTTTATGCATTTTCAGGTTGAAGTGCAAAAAGGAAGCAAAAATGAGGCCTTGTGGAATTTTGAACAAAAAGGATGCCATTTCTGAATTTCTGGCAGCAGTGATCCTGACTTTTGTCGCCATTTTCGACCTAGCAAACTCAAGAACTAGACTTCCATCATAACATGAAAGATTTAGATCTCTGAATCAGCTTTCCAAATCTTCAAGTGGTTCATCATTCGGAGTTCGGAGCAGAGAGTTATGATCTTCATAACAGAGGTGCGCAGAACTTCCTGGCAGCACTGATGTACTGCCTTTCTCCCCATTTTCGACCAACCAGACTTGAGAATTGGGTCTTCATCAAAACATGAAGTTTTTAAAGCACTGAATCAGCTCTCCAAATCTTCAAACAGATCATCATTCGAAGTTCAGGGCACAAAGTTATAGCAGTTTTCCCAAAATAGGTCAGCGCTGAGCAAGAGGAGCATGTTGCACATTGCACTAAGTTAGAGTGCTCGAGATCACCAAGCGAGTGCTCGAAAATCAGGCAGAATGCCCTTCGGAAATGGCTCATTTCATCCCACTTGCACATTGGTTTCCTCAATGCCATCTTCCTTCTTTATGAAGTGGTTGGAGGTGTTCCTTGGAGGAGAGAGGGTGTTGTTGGAGCATAAAAAGCTACCCAAGGGCCACACATTATCTTTGATTTTTAGCAAGATAAAGGAGAGAGAAGAGAGCAAGAAGAAGAGGGTTCTTGGAGCAAAAGGAAGGGAGCTCGAAAATGGAGGAAAAGGGCAAGCTTCTTCCTTCTCCTAGCTCACTCATGGGTAACTAAACCTCATCTAGGGAGGTGATGAAGCCTCCCCTTATGTTCATGTTCTAGATTAGGTTCTATTTTGGGGATTATAATGTATAAACTTTGGTCTTTTCATAGTTTAAGAGCTTATTACTTCTTGTAATGAATATTCATGTTTAAATGATTGATGTGAGTTATTTAGCTTGTCTTGATGATTCTTACATTAGTCTTATTGCTTTTATTTTCATAGTGACAATGAAGATATTAACTATGAATGGTTTTCAAGGCATGTTAATTTTGAAACTTGATATTCCATTGCTTAGGTACCTCCTTTGATGGACTATGCTTGATTCTTACTTTCATGTGCTTCATCATTTGATTGAATGCTTGATGGTCTTTTGCTTAAGTTAATGTATTTGATACTACACCCTAGTCTAGGTAGTCCAAATGTGTTGTCTTTTGATAGACCATTCTTGTTTTAATCTCATGAACTTTTTATTGGTTATGAAGCAACTATGTGTTGCTACATAATTCTTGATCATTGCTTATATAGTGTTTATCCCCAATTTAGTCTTGATTTAGTATGTATTTAGGGCGTAGGTGGATTCACTTCTCTAGTTTCCCCTTTTATTATCTCTAACTCTCATTTACTAGCACTACTATTTTATGCATTCTAAGTTCTAAGTTTAAGTGACAAACAACCAAAACCCTCTATAAACCCATTATCATTCTAAGAACAATTCTAGACACTTAGGTTGCCATAGACTAGCGCAGGTCCAGTGGTTCGACTTACCCGACCAATAGCCCTATTTTACAATGATTCGTGCTATTGCGAAGGTTGATGTTTAGTTGATCAACCGATCAACCGATCAATTTTTGGCGCCATTGCCGGGGATTGCAAACGGTTTAGCGACCAAAGTTCTAGGGTTAAACTTAGTGTGATTGTTAATATTGTGTTTTGTGCATATTTCTCGTGTGGTTTAACCATTTTTATGTTGTAAGATTCTAGGGACTTGACTCTCGCCGTGGGAACGCTAGCAAAGTGTAAGTCTAGAGGACCCTAGGTAAGCTTCTTGACCTTTTAGTTTCGCATGGTTATATTTTGTGCATGTGTTAAGCTTAGAAGTAGTTAATTTATTTGCAAGCCCTTGTTGAGGCTATATTATTGTTTTAATTTTGTGTTCAAGCATCGGTCCTTGTCGTGGCCATTTATTTTCTGTCTTGATAATTGAGGAGAAAGGGAACATCGTATGTGGAGTTGATGATAAAGATTTGTTGTGATGCTGTTGTTGTGAATTGTTGATGTTTGGCCGTAGGTCACTCTCTCTTCCCACACTTGACTCGCCTATTGATATAAATTCACTTGAAAGAACTCTTAGACGGAACCTTAGGGAACCCACTCTTACAAGGGACCTTGAAACTGAATTCAATATAATGGGGGATAACGTAGGAAATCCGGGGAATGAACGCGTTGAAATTCCTAATGTAGAACCAATGACTCTTAGAGATCATTTCATTCCTACCACCTATACTTCTCCTTCTTGTATAGTGATGCCAAACATCGATGCAGCTCAATATGAGATCAAGTCTAGTACCATTCAAATGCTTCCATCATTTCATGGCTTTGATAATGAAGATCCATATAAGCATCTTGATGAGTTCCTTGAAATCTGTTCGACCATCCGGTTGAGAGGTTTTCCGGACAATGCACTTCATCTCCATCTTTTCCCATTCTCCCTAAAGGATAGGGCAAAATATTGGTTGAACTCCCTCGCTCCCAACTCTATTACTTCTTGGGCTCAATTGCAACAAGAATTTCTTAAGAAGTACTATCCGGTGAGTAAAACCAACCAAATGAGGCGTTCCATTCTAAGCTTTTCTCAAGTTGATGGAGAACAACTCCACGAGACTTGGGAAAGGCTACAAGATCTTCTTCAAAAATGTCCTCATCATTTGATCCCAAAATGGCAATTAGTGCAAGCTTTCTATGCTGGCTTGACCGAAACCCATAGATTCATGGTTGATTCTTCTTGTGGTGGGATGTTCATGTCCAAGAATGCGGATGAGGCTTGGACCTTACTTGAGAATTTGAGTGAAAATTCACTTCAACACAATTCTTGTAGGGCTCCGACCGCAACCACTCCAAATAACACCAACCCTTGTCAACCAAAGTCAATACGGGAGGAATCATCTCAAGTGGATGCCATCGCTCATAAATTCTACCAATTGATGGCACCACATCTTCCTCCTTCATTGTCTCAAAATTCGGCAAGTTCAGTTTGTGCTTCCTGTACTAGTCCATTCCATCTCTCGGAAGATTGCCCCACACCGGAGCAATTTCCTAGTCCCAACTAAGAGCAAGCTAATGCCATGTTCTCGCGGCCCGGGAACAATCCATATTCCAACACCTACAATCCGGGTTGGCGAGATCATCCGAATTTCTCGTGGCGGCAACAAGCCCCACAGAATTCCCAATTCCAAAACCAAGGGCGGCAAAATCAGCCCTCTTCTCAATATCAAGGTAGACCTTTCCAAGCCTCTTCAAGCTACCGTCCTCCTTACAATCCAAATGTCTCCAATCAACCTCCTGTGTGTCCAACTGACGAGATAGTAGCTACAAACAAGCAAATGATGGAATCATTAAATAAGCAAATAATGGATGCCAACAAGCAACTCTTGACATCCATGCAGCCTACTCTCCAAATGGTTCACTCTCATACTCAATCCATAGCTAATCTCGAAAATCAAGTGGGCCAAATAGCTAACTCGGTGAATCAATTGCTTCAAAAGGACAAGGGCAAGCTTCCCTCTCAACCTTTTGAAAATCCTAGAGGAATGCATGTGATTGACGAAACCCCTCCTCCGAGTGGACCGACTCATGAACAAGTTCAAGCTATCACCACCCTTCGGAGTGGTAAAGTGGTTGACAACAAGGTCGATGGAGACAAAAGTGAGGAAGTTTCTCTGTTGAAAAATCCAAATTCAAGCTCTTCTAATCCAAATTCTTGTCCCAATACCATTCACGGAAATCCCACACATGTCTCCCCAAATGTGGAAACTACTTATGAGCCAAAAGCTCCGTTTCCTCAACGTCTTCAAGAGTCGACACATTTTGGGAACAAGAATTGTAAAATTCAAGACATGTGGGAAGTTTTCAAGCAAGTGAAGATTAACTTGCCCCTGTTGGATGCTATCAAGCAAATCCCTCCCTACGCAAAATTTCTCAAAGATTTGTGCACTCAAAAGCGCACTTTTAAAAATCATTTGCCAAAAAAAGTGAGGTTGACTGAAAATGTTAGTGCTATCATTCAGCACAGCACTCCCCCGAAGTATAAGGATCCGGGTGCCCCCACAATCTCGTGCGTCATTGGTGAAAGCAAAATCGAGAGGGCCCTCCTTGACTTAGAAGCTAGTGTGAATTTAATTCCATACTCGGTCTACCTACAACTTGGTTTGGGAGATCTTAAGCCGACTTCCGTGGTTTTGCAACTTGCTGATAGATCGGTCAAGCATCCACGAGGTATTCTTGAGGACGTTATCATCAAAGTGGACAAATTCTACTTCCCGGTAGATTTTGTGGTTCTTGATACGGAACCAGTCCATGACCCAAAAAAGCACATTCCCGTGATCCTTGGTAGGCCATTTTTAGCCACGGCTAATGCATCAATTAATTGCTGAACCGGGGTGATGGACATTGCTTTTGGAAACATGCAAGTCAAACTCCACATCTTTCATGCAACTCAACATCCCTCCAATGAGGATGATTGTTTTCTTGTGGATGTCATCGATGAAGTGGTCGAAGAATCTCTCCCCTTCATCCTAAGCAAAGATCCCCTTGAAACTTGCATGTCCCATTTTGACTTCTCAAACTTTGATGTTGATCAAGCCATTCAAGAAGTCAATTCCTTGCTTGATATTAATGCTATCATGGATGTACCTCCTTGGAAAATTCCAAAAGAACCACTTCCCCAACTTTCCACCACTCCTCCGGTCCCATCATTGTTATCTCCAACACAACTTCAGCTTAAGCCGCTCCTGGCCCATCTCAAGTATGTGTTCCTTGGTCCAAAGCAAACCCTTCCGGTCATTATTGCCTCGGACCTTCAAAAAGACCAAGAGACCAACCTTTTAGCGGTGCTCCAAGAGCATAAAGAAGCTATTGGTTGGACAGTGGCGGATTTGAAAGGAATTGACCCCTCCATTTGTATGCACCGCATTCATATGGAGGATGACGCAAAGCTTACTAGAGAGGTCCAGCGCCGGTTAAATCCAAACATGAAGGAAGTGGTCATGAAAGAGGTGATCAAATTGCTAGATGCGGGAATCATCTATCCTATCTCTGATAGCAAGTGGGTGAGCCCCACACAAGTTGTCCCCAAGAAATCCGGGCTCACCGTTGTTGAAAATTCAGCGGGCGAGCTCGTGCACAACGAACCACCACCGGGTGGCGTGTGTGCATTGACTATCGTAAACTCAACTCATCAACTAGGAAGGATCATTTCCCACTCCCATTTATTGATCAAATCCTAGAAAGGTTAGCCGGCCAAAGCTTCTATTGTTTTCTTGATGGTTATTCCGGCTATAACCAAGTGGCCATCGCCCCCCAAGATCAAGAGAAAACAACATTCACATGTCCCTTTGGTACTTTTGCCTATCGACGCATGCCTTTTGGTCTATGTAATGCACCGGCAACGTTCCAAAGGTGCATGATGTCCATATTCTCCGATATGGTTGAAAGGTTCTTGGAAGTTTTCATGGATGATTTTTCCGTATTTGGCTCCTCCTTTGACTTGTGTCTCAAAAATTTATCTCTTGTGCTCCAAAGATGCAAAGAGACGAATCTCAATCTAAGTTGGGAGAAAAGCCACTTTATGGTCCAAGAAGGCATTGTTTTAGGACATGTTATTTCTAAGCGGGGAATCGAGGTAGACAAGGCCAAAGTTGAGTTAATCTCTAATCTTCCTCCTCCGAATTCCGTTCGTCAAATCCGTTCTTTTCTTGGCCATGCCGGATTCTATCGTCGCTTCATCAAAGATTTTAGCAAAATCTCACGGCCCTTGTGTAATCTCTTAGCCAAGGATGTTCCGTTCAATTTTGATGACGCTTGCATGGAAGCTTTCATCAAACTTCGCATTCTCCTCTCCTCTGCCCCGATCATGAAACCCCCTAATTGGTCTCTTCCCTTTGAGATCATGTATGATGCATCCGACTATGCATTAGGGGCGGTTTTGGGCCAACGTGTGGATAAACTTCCGCATGTCATTTATTATGCTAGCAAAACTCTCTGCGATGCCCAATTGAACTACACCACCACTGAAAAAGAATTGCTAGCTGTGGTGTACGCCTTGGATAAATTTCACTCCTATCTTCTTGGCTCCAAGGTCATCGTCTTTTCAGATCATGCTGCTCTTAGGCATTTGTTAGCGAAAAAAGAGACAAAACCCCGCTTAATTCGATGGATCCTCTTACTTCAAGAGTTTGACATTGACATCCGGGACAAAAAAGGGACCGACAATGTTGTCGCCGATCATCTCTCTCGCTTACTTATTGAGAAATCTTCAGAATTTACAGCCATCCGTGATTCCTTTCCGGAAGAGCAACTTCTTCAAGTTTCACATTCTACTCTTCCATGGTTTACGGATATTGTCAATTATCTTGCGGTTGGCAAAATTCCAGCTCATTGGTCCAAACAAGAGAGGGACCGGTTTTTCTCCCAAGTCAAGCATTTCTTTTGGGAAGATCCGGAACTATTCAAGTATTGCCCGGACCAAATCATCCGGCGATGTATTCCTGAAACCGAGGCCACAAGCATTTTAAATTTTTGCCATACTCTTGCTTGTGGAGGCCATTTCAGTGCCAAAAAGACCGCTAACAAAATCCTTCAAAGCGGATTCTTTTGGCCTACCTTGTTCCGGGATGCATACAATTTTTGCAAATCGTGTGAACGATGTCAAAAACTTGGATCCATGTCCCGAAGAGACATGATGCCCCTCACCAACATTTTAATTGTTGAAATTTTTGATGTGTGGGGGATTGACTTCATGGGACCATTTCCATCTTCTTATGGCTATGAGTACATCCTTGTAGCGGTGGATTATGTGTCTAAATGGGTTGAAGCCGCGGCTACCAAAACCGATGATCATAAAGTCGTGATCCATTTCATTCAATCTCACATCTTTAGTCGTTTTGGTACGCCCCGAGCAATCATTAGTGATGGCGGATCTCATTTCCGAAATCGTTATCTCAAATCCGTCCTTGCTAAGTATTCAGTCATTCATAAGGTTGCTACACCTTACCACCCTCAAACGAGTGGTCAAGTAGAGATTTCTAACCGGGAGATTAAGCACATTTTAGAAAAAACGGTTAGACCGGACCGCAAAGATTGGTCATTAAGGCTAAACGATGCACTGTGGGCTTACCGGACAGCTTATAAGACACCCATTGGCATGTCACCATATCGACTTGTCTTTGGCAAAGCATGTCATCTCCCGGTAGAATTAGAGCACCGTGCTTATTGGGCCATAAAAAGGTTCAATTTTGATCTCAAACAAGCCGGCTCTAATCGTGCGTTGCAATTAAATGAACTTGAGGAATTGCGTAATGACGCGTATGAAAACGCAAAAATTTACAAGGCAAAGACTAAAGCTTTTCATGACAAACACATCGTCAAAAAGTCTTTTGCCCCGGGACAAAAGGTCTGGCTTTTCAATTCCCGCTTGAAACTCTTTCCCGGTAAACTCCGGTCAAGACGGGATGGTCCATACATTGTCACTACCGTCTTTCCTCATGGAGCAATCGAACTTCATGACCCTGCAAGTGGATCACTCTTCAAGGTAAATGGCCAAAGGCTTAAGCCTTGCATTGACGACACAATTCTAACCCGAAAAGTTGAGGAAGTCCTCTTGACGGATCCAATTTATGAGGATTAGTGCCTGCTCTAGCTTGGTCTAGCTATCGACATTAAATTTAGCAAAGCAAGGGAATAAATTCTTTCGATGTTCCAAGCTTCCTTCTCTTTGAAATTGCTCGTGCCTTAAAAAAAATTTCTGGGAAACGGTTTAGAAAAGCCAAAAATTTGATTTTTCTTAGACCTTCTCAACTCTAATTTTCATTCCCGGAAGTCTCCATCGCTTTCTAGCAATTTCATTTGATTTTTCAAATGCGACTCATGTGCATATTTTCTCATTTTTACTAAAAAGTTTGAAAATTTTCTCAAAATTCTTCATGCATTTGAGATGTTTAAAAAGTTAAAAAATTGCAAGGTTTCAAAACAAAACTTTCACAATTTCCCATGCATTGGAATGGAATGAATTTGCAAGTTTAAAAATTTTCTCCAGAAATTTCATTCATGCATTGTGTGATGTTGCAAAGGTTTGAAAATTTTCTTACATCCACCCATGCTTTGTGTGATGTTCTGAAAGTTGGCATTTTTTTTTTTTTTCCATGCATTAGATATTGCAAAGTTTTTTTTAAAAATAAAAAAATAAAAAAATAATAATAATTTCCATGCATTTAAGATGATATGTAATTTCAATTTTTCCCTCCTTGCATTAGAATGGATTGAAGTTCAAAAGTTTGAGAATTTCCCATGCATTGGAAAGAAGTTGAAAAGTTTTCAAAATTTTTCTAAAAATCCATCCATGCATTGGATTGGAATAATGTGCAAAGTTTCAAATTTTCCATGCATGGCTTGAATTTAGGACTGACATACACATTTTCAAAAATTCTCTATGCATGAAAATTTCATTTTTGCAAATTCAATCCAGTTTGCATAAGGTTGCAATGTTTTGAAGCTTGAAAATTTCATTTTTGGGATTTCCATCCAATTTGAATAATGTTGCTATGTTGCATAATGTTCCTCACTTTACAACTTCCATCTCAATGTTGCATAAGTCCATTTCAATGCGTCAATAGCCTGCTCTCTGCCTCCAGTTTGAGAGCTCTAGCACCCATTTAGAGTGCTCGAAAGTTCTAGCACCCATTCCGAGTGCTCAACATTTCATCCCACAATCCTCCTCATTTCCCCGAGCTTACTGATCCAATTTCGAGCACTCGAATTGGCATTTCGAGTGCTCGACATTCCTACCACATCTTGGCCAATCTCACTGCCCAGAGCTCGAGCACTCCAGCTCCCATTTAGAGTGCTCGAGCCTCACCAACATCTCACCAAACCAACCCTCACCTTCTCTCTCTCGCAACTTCACTCTCACCACCCAACTTTCTTCTTCTCTCTCTCTTAACCCGAGCAACCACAATGCATGAATCACCATGCATCCAACCGAGTCACAAACCAACTTCCCTCTCCACCATGCAATCCTCATGCAACCCAAGCAACCTAACCACACACCATGCATGCATGCAACCATGCAGGTGCCACCACAAACCAATCTCGGCTACCACAAACATCACCCTCTCGGCATCTTGCCTAAACCATCCAAACCCAACCAAAACTCACAACCCAAGCCACACCACCCAACCATCTTCACCATTCATTGAACCACCAACCTTACCACCTTTCTTCCTCCTCTCAACCAACCCAACCCATCCCCAAGACATGCATGCTACCATCTCTCTCTAGCTATCACCACCTCTTCACCTCTCGGCACCACCTCTCTCAGCCACCCCATGCATGCCCCTCTTACCCCTCTCAAGCCAACCATGCCAACCACTTAACCAACCCATCTCCTCAAACTCCAACCCACTTGCAACCAACCTCAACCCTTCTGCATGCATGCATGCATGCCCCTCAACCAACCCCCCCCCCCCCAACCACTTCTCCACTCTCCACTCTCCACCAAACAACCCACCCCTCCCCACCCAAGCATGCAAACCATGCATGCTCCCCACCACCTATCCTTCACCTCCCATGCCATCCATGCATGCATGCATGCATGCAAGCTCCATGCATGCATGCAAAACCAAACTCCCTCACCAACTCACCCTCACCCCATCCTCTCCACCAACCTCCAACCCACCCACAACCCACCTAAACCTAACACACAACCACTCTCGGCAAAATAACCCCAACCAGCCACCCCATGCCTATTGCTCGAACCATCCTCATCCCTCCATGCAACCCACAAACCAACAACTATCCAACCCCATCACGAGCCAATTTCCCAACATCACCAACCCACACCACCCCACCATTCCGAACCAACCCACCACACTCACTCTATCTCTCTCTTCAATTTCACACACCATACACCACCCCCACAATCACCTTCCTGCATGCATCAACCTCAACTCACCCTCAACCCCATCAACCATCCATGCATGCATGCCACCCAAAACCACCACCTTCCTTCCTCCACACTTAACCACCCCACCACCCGAAACCACCACCTTCCTTCCTCCACACTTAACCACCCCACCATCCAACCCACACCAACTACAAAACCCACACCCACCCATAACCGACCTCTCTGCCAAATTCTAGAGCACTCGAAGCCAAGCTTCGAGTGCTCGCCATTGCTTAAGTTCTCACACAATAACCACCCGAGCCCACTGCCACATTTTAGAGCACTCGAAGGCATACTTCGAGTGCTCGAACCAAGCCACTTCTCTTTTAAAAAACCACCTCAGCCACCCCAGGCCACCCTCATCTCTCACTCTTGGCTCCAACTCCCCACCCACCCTTACCACCACCCCATTCGACCACCAACACCCACCACCTCAAACCACACCACCCACCACATTACCAAGCCCAACTCTCAAACCTAAGCACCATCACTCACCTCCTACCCATCACCACCACTTATCCCACGCACAAAGGGCCTTTGGTTCTCCATTTTTTGGTAAGTTTCTTCTTTATCATTCTCTTTCACATTTTTGGTATAAATGGAGGAGGGGCTTGCATGTAATGGAGATTTGTGATTGTTTGGGAGTAGCTAGAGCTTGTTTTCTTGCCAAAATTTTTGGGTTTGCTCCTCCATCCCATTCACTTTCACCTTTTCCTTTTTGTGGTGCACGCCAGGTGTTCGCTGAAATTCCTGAACCAAGTCCACCTCTCTAAATGTCTCGTGCCGGTCCTTCTCGCCATCCTAGACCCTCTGCAGGTGCCCGTGCTGTCAATCGTGAACGACCACGTGATCCTTGGGTTGGCAAACAACTCAACTACGAGCTTTCTTTTCCGCTCACGGATGCCTTTGACATTCTACCCACTACTTCGTGGGCTGTAGCCAAATTGACTAACCGGCGTCTGCAGCACATTTGTGCGCCCCTTGCCAGGGTTGCCTACCCCCGTGTAGTGCGCCTCTTCTACCAGAATCTCCAATGCCCTGAAGAGCCACCCATTTCTCTCACTACATCCATTGATGGCACCGTCTATGCTTTCACTATGACCGACATCATTCAGGTTTCTGGTTGCCCTATTGAGTGCCCCGATGACATTGTTAATCGTGAGAATCTCCCTTTATATGAGGAGCCGGATACATTAACTGTGGTGCAGATTGCCGCTACCATTTGCACTATTGACGATCCTACTCGGCCCCGGTCTTTTATCCGCAAAACCAATCTTCCGGAACGCCTATGGTTCATTGACACTGTCTTCAAGCACAATGTCTGCCCTTTGGTGCATAGCACCGAGCGTCGGGGCCTCCTTCTGCAAGCCTTATATGCCATGGACCAAGGCAAATGGTTCTCCATCCCAGAGCTCATTTGGACCACATTTATGAAGTTTTGGCATGATGCTCATAATACACGGGCTCCGCGAGTTGAAAATCGGAAATTGCCTTTGCCGTTTTTCATCACTCGGCTCCTTCAGCACAAGGGTTTCGTTGTTCCTCCCCATGAACCAAAAGGTGACAAAATTAAAATTTTTACCCAGCGCCGGTGGATCAATGTTCTAAGCCATTCTAGTACCCCTCCGCCTCCTGCCCCCCTGTTCATCCACGCTCCACCTCCTCCTCAAACTGAGGCGGTTTCCACCGCCGCAGCTGCTGCAAGGGTAGAGCCTCCGGTCGACTCTCACCAGGACCAGGCTTTCATCCGGGCTTCCATTGCCGGTATTCATGAGCGACTAGATCGTTTTGAGAATTCTTTGTCCGCGTGCACTCAGACTCTGTGTGAGACTTCTTCACGTGCTGAAGAAGATCGTCGTCTTGCTGCTGAAGACCGCCGTGTCGCTACTGAGGACCGTCGTTTGGCTTCCGCTGAACGGCGTAAGACTCAATCTCTCCTCCATTCCATCCTCGCCCGTTTACCTTCTGGACAGTAGCTTGTTGCGAGTGTGGACCTTCTCTTTTTGTTTCATCTGTAACTATTTCTCTTGTATCTTTTGTTTTCCTTTTAAACTGTAAGAATTTGCTATGTATAGGTTGCTCTGGTCGACATGATCCCTGTACAGCTCTTTTTGTCATCATGTAAACTCTTTTTGCAATGCAAATTCTTTATGTTCTGTTAACTTTCGCTACATTCTTTTTCTGTATTTATGCTTATGCTATTAATGCTGTTTGTGGTTGTTTCTTTTTGTTCTTCATGTTGCTCTCCAGGTTGCGCAGTCCAATTCAAGTTTGGGGGTTTTTGTCTCAAAATGCCGTTCCCTCCCCCTGGGTATTGTTGTTCCTTTTATACTCTTTGTCCTTTTTGTCTCTAACTTGCATCCATGTCCCACATTGAAGACACTGTGTAGTTTAAGTTTGGGGGTGCATCAAAGCATTCTTGGCATATTTTTGGTTCCATAATTTTTGCTAAGCAATGATAGTATAACTTGACACTTGTCGGAGATGAAACATATGTTTAATACCTTGTGTATAGAAGCAATTGAAATTTTTGAAAATAAAGAAAAATTTGAGTTGAAATGATCATGTAGATTCAAACTAGTCTGTATAAATGTTTCAATTAGATTCTTGTTGGATTTACACTCTTATAAGCTTCACAATGCACAGATGCACATTGGAAACTTAACTGTGAGGCATGCAGCTGATTAACCTTGACATTGGCCTAGTTAATCTGATTTGATGGACCTGATAGATGAATATCTTTGGCATGATTTATGTCATTAAAAAAAAAAAAAAAAAAAAATGAAAAATGACTAGTTGACGTTCGTAGCCTTTCCAACTCGAGCTATTAAGCCCTTTGGAGTGTCTCTACACTTAACACCCTAAAGCCGTCTGGTTTGGGAGTTGTTGGCCTAACGCTTGCTACAAGGGTTGGTTAGAAAGCTTAAAGGACTTAAACATTGCACGGTCATTCAAAAAAAATTGTAATAAACATGGTTAGCTGAAGTTCGTAGCCTTTCCAACTTGAGCTATTAAGTCCTTTGGAGTGTCTCTACACTTAACACCCTAAAGCCGTCTGGTTTGGGAGTTGTTGGCCTAACGCTTGCTACAAGGGTTGGTTAGAAAGCTTAAAGGACTTAAACATTGCACGGTCATTCAAAAAAAATTGTAATAAACATAGTTAGCTGAAGTTCGTAGCCTTTCCAACTTGAGCTATTAAGTCCTTTGGAGTGTCTCTACACTTAACACCCTAAAGCCGTCTGGTTTGGGAGTTGTTGGCCTAACGCTTGCTACATAGGTTGGTTAGAAAGCTTAAGGGACTTTAGCATTGCACAACCATTCTATGTTTCGCTTATGTGTTGAAATAAATTGTTAACAAGCAACAAAAGTTGTCTTGAAAATAAAATCATGCCTTAGGGACTTCATGTAAAAGGGAATTCATTGATTTGAAAACTTGTGCCTTGGAATTGGACAAGAAAGTAAAAGCCGCATGTTGAGAATCCAATTCACTTTCACTGGAGTTTGAGTTATTTCCAATTAAGAGATGACAATTGAATTATTTATATGGACTATGATGTTGATGCATGCATGTTGAAATGGTTTTTCCCATTTTTTGTATCAATGCTTCATATATGCAAGGTAGTTTTCCCAATGACCCCATCTCCAGTTTTTGTCTGTTTCAAGTTGTATTTGAACTATGTATCTATCTCATTTTACCATGGATGATATTTTTGTAGTAGCATGCCCATGGTTGTCTTTTCATTATGTTTTTCATTGTAGTTATGCTAAGGGACTAGCAAAATGTAAGTTTGGGGGTGTGATAAGCGCCGAATATTGTATATTCAAGCGCCCTAAATTACATTAACAAAGTCCAGTTATTAATTATTTTATGTAGATTAACTCCATTTGCATGTTTTTATGCATTTTCAGGTTGAAGTGCAAAAAGGAAGCAAAAATGAGGCCTTGTGGAATTTTGAACAAAAAGGATGCCATTTCTGAATTTCTGGCAGCAGTGATCCTGACTTTTGTCACCATTTTCGACCTAGAAAACTCAAGAACTAGACTTCCATCATAACATGAAAGATTTAGATCTCTGAATCAGCTTTCCAAATCTTGAAGTGGTTCATCATTCGGAGTTTGGAGCAGAGAGTTATGATCTTCATAACAGAGGTGCGCAGAACTGCCTGGCAGCACTGATGTACTGCCTTTCTCCCCATTTTCGACCAACCAGACTTGAGAATTGGGTCTTCATCAAAACACAAAGTTTTTAAAGCACTAAATCAGATCTCCAAATCTTCAAACAGATCATCATTCGGAGTTCGGGGCACAAAGTTATAGCAGTTTTCCCAAAATAGGTCAGCGCTGAGCAAGAGGAGCATGTTGCACATTGCACTAAGTTAGAGTGCTCGAGATCACCAAGCGAGTGCTCGAAAATCAGGCAGAATGCCCTTCGGAAATGGCTCACTTCAGCCCACTTGCACATTGGTTTCCTCAATGCCATCTTCCTTCTTTATGAAGTGGTTGGAGGTGTTCCTTGGAGGAGAGAGGGTGTTGTTGGAGCATAAAAAGCTACCCAAGGGCCACACATTAGGAATCTTTGATTTTTAGCAAGATGAAGGAGAGAGAAGAGATCAAGAAGAAGAGAGTTCTTGGAGCAAAAGGAAGGGAGCTCGAAAATAGAGGAAAAGGGCAAGCTTCTTCCTTCTCCTAGCTCACTCATGGGTAACTAAACCTCATCTAGGGAGGTGATGAAGCCTCCCCTTATGTTCATGTTCTAGATTAGGTTCTATTTTGGGGATTATAATGTATAAACTTTGGTCTTTTCATAGTTTAAGAGCTTATTACTTCTTGTAATGAATATTCATGTTTAAATGATTGATGTGAGTTATTTAGCTTGTCTTGATGATTCTTACATTAGTCTTATTGCTTTTATTTTCATAGTGACAATGAAGATATTAACTATGAATGGTTTTCAAGGCATGTTAATTTTGAAACTTGATATTCCATTGCTTAGGTACCTCCTTTGATGGACTATGCTTGATTCTTACTTTCATGTGCTTCATCATTTGATTGAATGCTTGATGGTCTTTTGCTTAAGTTAATGTATTTGATACTACACCCTAGTCTAGGTAGTCCAAATGTGTTGTCTTTTGATAGACCATTCTTGTTTTAATCTCATGAACTTTTTATTGGTTATGAAGCAACTATGTGTTGCTACATAATTCTTGATCATTGCTTATATAGTATTTATCCCCAATTTAGTCTTGATTTAGCATGTATTTAGGGCGTAGGTGGATTCACTTCTCTAGTTTCCCCTTTTATTATCTCTAACTCTCATTTACTAGCACTACTATTTTATGCATTCTAAGTTCTAAGTTTAAGTGACAAACAACCAAAACCCTCTATAAACCCATTATCATTCTAAGAACAATTCTAGACACTTAGGTTGCCATAGACTAGCGCAGTCCCAGTGGTTCGACTTACCCGACCAATAGCCCTATTTTACAATGATTCGTGCTATTGCGAAGGTTGATGTTTAGTTGATCAACCGATCAACCGATCAGCAGTGTCCTAAAGCAGGACAAGGACAGGGACAGAGACAGTATGTGCAGCAGGGACAGAGGGCGCCAGTGCCTTTACCAGCTCCACAGGTTCCACGGATTTAGGGACAGACACATCTGGCTTTACCGGCACCGCCGCAGACTCAGGGACAGACACCACAACAGTTGCACTATGGCAGGGTGTATAACCCCATGCCACAGGATGTTCAAGCACCTCAGACTATTGAGGGTAAGTTTCTTATTCATGATTTGCATGGACGTGTTTTATTTGATACGGGTGTTACACACTCATTTGTAGCTAGGACTTTTGTTGCTTTGTCTGGGATGAAGACAAGGGTATGCACTAGACCTCAGGGTATTTCTACACCATTGGGTGATACAGCTATTATACATGAGAGTGATGGGCCTGTGACACTAGATATTGGCAGACTAAGATTTCTAGCCAATCTATTGGTCCTGGATATGCACACTTATGATGTGATACTTGGGATGGATTGGTTGTCTCACTACCATGCCCAAGTTGTTTGTTTTGATAGATCTATTATTTTTACCATACCTGGTCAGGATATGTATGAAGTAGCTATGCCACGTTCTAAAGGGGGCGGTAGCACCTATTTGTTCCATGTGGAGGAGGAAAATGAGGAGGGGATTACTGTGTCATTGGATAACATACCGATTGTACAGGATTTCCCGAATGTATTTCAGGAGATTCCAGGGTTGCCACCTAGTCGCGAGATCGATTTTGTGATAGACTTGGCTCCAGGCACTGCGCCTATTGCTAGGGCACCCTATAGGATGGCACCGGTAGAGATGAGAGAGCTGAGGGATCAGATTCAGCAGTTACTCAGCCAGGGTTTTATTCGTAGGAGTACATCACCTTGGGGAGCACCGGTTCTGTTTGTAAAGAAGAAGGATGGTTCGCTTCGTCTGTGTATAGATTACAGGGAGTTGAACAAGGTTACGATTCGTAACAAGTATCCTTTGCCCAGGATTGATGACTTGTTTGATCAGTTAAGGGGAGCCACATATTTCTCCAAGATTGATCTGCGTTCTGGGTATCATCAGCTGAGGGTCAGGGAGCAGGATGTTCCTAAGACATCATTTCTCACGCGATATGGTTCTTATGAGTTTCGAGTTATGCCGTTTGGGACGACTAATGCACCTGCAGCATTTCTCAGGAATTAATAGATACAACCACATAACATGGCTCAATGATTAAATATACATTTTCCTATGCCACATCATTGCTTAGACAGTTCGTCCTTTAGTGTCTTAGTTAGCGGCAAAAAAAACAGTTTCTTTCGCCCTCAACATACACTGCCTTATTCCCTTTAAACTTTTGGATACCCATGTTTTATGCTAGCGTAGTCCTATTATCATCCTTCTCCTTTCCTTTGCCCTTCCACTTGGGCCTAGAAGAAGATGGTATAGACTAAGTTAGATTGATAGGAATGCCCATACTTTTGATTATTCCTTTATCTGTTACCAATTCTATAAGAATATCAGCGAGTGTGAACTCAAACAGGTTCCTTAGTTCACTCTAAAAGAGTCGAATGAGTTTGGTAATAAGGCAATAATTATGTCAACTTCAAACTTACCACCCAAGTCAGCCCTTTTGACCTCCAGTTCAATTTTTTTTTTTTTTTAATTTATAAATAAACAATCATTTTCCAAAATCCAATCTCATACTAGAGTTCATTAGGCTATCTTGATGGTATTTAAATTTGACATAGTACTTAGGCATATACTCTATCTAATCTTAGCAAAACATCTCATTGATATTTAACATGATGCTTGAAGAAAATAGTGCAAATAATAGCTTTGGAACGTATTCAAGATAAGTTCTAGAATATAGCACCGAACCAAATCATTTGCCTTATTTCATTTATTAAAAGCATTAATGTTTTCTTGGGTATCTTAAAGTAAAAGAATTAGGTATAGGAGTAGTAAATATATTTTGTACCACTACGTTGTGAATAAAATATCTAAGTTCCTTTTTCCAGTCAATATAAATGAGGTCCAAATATATTGAATATGTAAGCAAGCAGATAAAATAGATTAGACATAATATCTGAATATAAATGCATTCATACAATATGCAAGGTGAGTTATTAATACTATCATGCATATTTAAAATTAAAATAATTTGTTAACCACAAAATATAATAAATCTTAATAGAATAAGAGATCATTATCATTATTGGTAAACAATCCCTTTTAATTAATGCGGGTTCTCAACTTCGTAGCATAATAAATCATACAATCAATATGTCAATAACTTATCCTTATGGAGGAGTTCACTATTACTATTGTTGGGATTCATTTGCTATTCGGTGAGCACTTCCATTAAAATAATATGTGGGTCCCTTAACCACTGCATGAAAAATCAGATAACCAATACGCCAATAACTTATTCGGTTGGCGAAGTTCATTATTACTATTGGCGGGCAAATCCCATCATTTCCATATCTCTTAAGACAATCCTTGTCTATTTATATGAAATGATTCCCGATTATGTTTAGCCTTTCTAAAATCACCTAGTGTAGACCACTTCGTTGGGGAGCTAACACTATTGATTTTAGATTGAGTGTATAACATTATTAATGCTCTAACGAAAAATAAAATATTAAATATCTTGTCATTATAATCTAGACTCTTTAAATCATGCGTAGGGCCTTATTTTTAAAGATCTAATTACAATGAACATTTAATATTTTTATTTTCATGAGACAACCATTTTTGTAATATTAAGACTCTTCAAATCATGCGTGGGGCCTTATTTTTGAAGATCTAATTACAATGATTTTAATAACGAAAGCTATGGGGTAATGTATAAAAATCCCCGCTCCCACTCAATTTTTAATCATTTATAATCAGAGTTTTTCATTTATTCATATCCATAATATAATGCATGCAAAACGTTTTGATTTTAATCTTATTTAATTTAGAAAATAACTAAACTTTTAAATGATTAACTAATATTTAATTTGAGGCACGTTTTAAAAAAAATAATTTACAAAAATAATTTTTCGTTTCCCAATAAATGCCCTCAAATTAATTAGTAATCAAATCCAATTAATTTTCATAATTTAATTAATATAAATCAAGTCATTTAATTAAATATCATGGATCCAATGCATGAATAATAATTAATAAACAATTATCTATTCCATGCATCACATACATCAATAAATGACAGATAAAACAAATAAAAATGGCCAATGGATTTAGCTTTTAACATTCAATTGCGCTAAGTATTGCGCGAGAGTTCTTCATCGGTTTGCAAACACCTGCAGGAGGTTGGTATGCGCCTGAAGAGGTAAAACAATGCATTGGACGCGCCCAGATGACCACGCACATGCTGGCACGCGCCTGAGGGGTGCAGCAGCGCGTAGCACGCGCATGGATGCGCTTTCACGCCCTGCACGCACGCGTGGAAGAAGTTGGCTTGGCTGGTGTGTGCTCCTCACGCGCCAGCAAGCTATTGACCCTGGCGCGTGCTCCTCACGCGCCAGGTGTATTATTTTGGTGCTGCACTGGATTGTAGCCCTTGATCCAACGACTGTGGATCTGGTTGCATGGTCTCACGCCGTACCGGATCCCACCTCTTCCTCTGGCACTACTTCTTGCTGCCGGCGATCTCCGGTCGCCGTAAAGTCGCCGGAAAACTCTTACCACATCTTCTTTTAAATTCTTATTAATGCTCACATTTTTTACTCTGGGAAAGAGACCCACTGCTTCTGCTTGAGTTAACTTTGGAGCTACTTTCTCGTCAAGAGCTGATTTATCCCTACTCCATTTCTTTATCTAGTCTTTCCTATATAATAGATTTATATCCTTCAATCACTCTTGCTTTTGCACCAACCCATTAGTTTCTTGTAGATAAAATATTAATCTTCCTTCTAATCATAGTGTCTACTAACTCCATTCCTTTACCCGTCAAGGTTCCTATGTTCCAGGTCCCTATCCTAAGTGTTAGAACACTTACATGTATATATGTATTTATACTGGGGTCCTATTGTAATTAGAGATAGGGTTTGTAGCTATTATGTAAATAGGCCTTTCTTGTATTGTATAAATACCCTCTTATGTTTTTAGGGTGAAGATATATAATGAATAGAGGGCTGCGCCTCTAATGATATTCTCTCTCAATCTCAATCTTTATCTCTATCTCTATCATACACACAATTTCACATGGTATCAGAGCCATACGAAATAATGGGAAACTAAGATTGTGGTTGTGATTGCATCTTTGTGTTCTTATACAAATCAAAATCGAGATCAAGGTTAAATTCGCCAAAGCTCTGGTCTCAGATCTGAAGCTCGTTTTGAATTTGTCCTTCGTCGAAGCTCTGGTCTCAGATTTAAAGCTCGTTTTGTTGGCCGGAACCGTCTTGGCTGTCAAAACAGAGGTTCCATCATCGCGAACCATCTATGCTCGGTAGTTAGGACGCTTCTTGTGTTGGATCGCCATTGCCGTTGCCGCTATAAGGGCTAGGGTATATACTAGCCTCGATCCTCCGTTGCGAACCTTGGTTGCTGGAGTTTATCGCCAGGAGCAGATTTTTGGTTCTCATCGGTGGTGATCGCGGAGAAGAAGAGACGTGTTTGGTTGCAAGTGTAAGGCTATCCCAAACCAGGATATACTATCTTGATACCGGTTTGGCTCCGACCCGATTTGGCTCCGGATCTTCTTCTTCTGTTTCCGATTTAGTTCTCTTCTGTTCTTCTTGCTATAGATTTGGCATCAGTATGACAACTTGAGGCAGATAAGCCTTTTTTTTTTTTTTTTTTTTTTCAATTTACATATTCATCTACTTTGTTCCAACAGTTTATTTTTGGCATTAAGTACATGTTAGAAGATTCAACTGTTGGCTCTGAGTCTAAGGGAATTAAATCTTCTGTAACACATGTTGATAATGTCGGGCTGCAACTGTAATACCCCTAATTTTAGAAAGGATAGTCTGGGTATTTAATTAATGATTTTGAATTTTATTGCGTTTTTATTTAAGTATATGACGTATGTGCTTGTTTGCTTAAGTGTCTAATTGTGTTTATTTAAATTACTTGTGTATTGGAATTATGCATTTGTTTTAAATTAATTATTTAATTGTAATTGTTTATTTGTTTTACTTTAATTGTTATTTGTGAATTAATTTAATTATTTGATAAATTGGTGGTTTAAATGACATGTGTTTTATATGACTTAATTGGTTTATATTTTATGGTCCTTTATATAGTTTAGGTTTAGGGTTTCTTTTATGACGATGGATTAGCTGACGTATAAGTTCGTTGGAATTAGAAGTAGGGTGAATAACAGCCTATATATATAGAACAATATATGTCTGCCAGAGTTAGAAAACCTTATCACGTAGTAGTGGTTTGAGAGGCAAAACAGAGAGGGTCTTGAGAGATAAACAGAGAGGCAAGGAATTTATAAAGGGAGTTGCTCGTGGGTTGAACCAAGAAGCAACACAGGAAGAGAACAGTGGTCAGTGAAGGGGAACAATCATTTGGGGTTGCCGAAACTCAAAGACGGTGGTTTAGGTTTCAAACCGAAACCTAAAGGCAAGTTTCATTCTATCTTCTTCCTGTACACTTGTATTCTGTGCATTCTATATGGTTTTCAGGAAGTTAATTAAACATTTAAAACGGATTTGTTATGCATGATAAATAAAACTGTAATCCATTGTATGCCTTTGTTTAAACTGTAACTGTATTGTTCATAAACTGTTTCGATCATGGTTTAAGCTTTTGTCAATCAATTCATAATGGAATTTGAGGAGTTTCTAGGAATGAATGGACTTAAGTTGAACCCTAGGAATGTTTAAAAAAAAAATGGGACAGGGACAGTAAACTTCGCCAGAAGCAAAGAAGAAGAATAGAGGCGGAGGAGCAGGCTCTCATGGAGAGAGAGCCGGCTCCTTAAGGGAGGGAGCCGGCTCTCCATGAGGGAGAGCCGGCTCTGGAAGCCTAAGAGCCGGTTCCCACGATGGGGAAGCCGGCTCTCTTGTTGGTTCACTCCTACGGGGGTTTTTCGGAAGGTTTTTGGGTTCCAGGGGCTTGAATGTGATTTCTGGAAAATGAAGGAGGGGGTTTTAAATGCTTAAAATTAACCTGTTAAACCCTTAAAATAGTTAGTATATGCTAGTGTGCTAAACTTAAGAGACATCATGAAATATAAACATATAATATGCATGTTGTCCAAGAAGGAGGAAGACATAATTTCTAGTTTGTTTAGCAAACCAAATGGACCGGTTTGAAAGTTATGTTTTGGGATTTTACTGTAAGGATATATATAATTTAATGAAGGCCAGGAATGTTGGTTTATACTGTGTTAGTGGACTCCATGAAATTTGATAATAGTTTGCATGTTGTCACAGAGTATGGAAGTTTTATTTCTAGTGGTCGTTGTAATAAATTAAATGGACTAATAGAAATGTATTTCAGGATGGGAGTGTAGGTGCTCAGTTTATACTTTTGAGCATCAATATATTATGCTTTGGATTCATAATTAGGAATTTAATGAACATCATGAAATTTATATAATAAGTTGCATGCTATTAAGGATTATGGAAAGTTTAAATTATTAGTCTTGCCTAGTGTATTTCATGGACTGGTACGAAAGTATCTTTGGAATTTTGGTTTGATATGCACAGTTAATACCGTGGATTATCATTATACCATGCTATGGATGTTAATTGATGAACTGTTTTAATTTTTGTTCTGTCAATTATGTGGATATGGATGGTTTGAATTGTTTAATATTACTTTAGCAATTTAAACGGAGGTTTTATGATTATAATCATATACTGGATGCATGATAGAATCTTATCTATATCTGATTTCTATTATGTTGGTTTCTGGATGTACTTGATGTTCATTTGAGTGTGCATCATTTATGGATCATATGCATTATATGCACCGGTATGGGACGGTGGCATATCAGGGACGGATTAGATTAAAATGCTAAGTCCTACCTGTTTATACATACAGAATGGATTAACTAAAATGGTTAAATCCTACATGGATGCATGTCTTGTCAACTAAAATAGTTGAACGACATAATGGATGGTTGTTTCATTTTTCTGTACTAGGAGGGATTTATATATATATTTATGGTACTATGATATGAGCTTGAGTCTCAGGATCATGGTTAGGGTGCGTATATCGCAAAGGATGGGTAACTGGATATTGCTGATGTTCCCTGACAAGAGATGTACATGGCCACTGGAAAGTATGATTTACATGTTTCCTTCTATGCAGGCTAAACTACACTATAGGCTAGTGAGCATCCTATAGTGTGTATCTATATCTATATGGACTATTTTAGTTATTGCCGAGCTGTTTAGGATGTATCTGCGTATCGGGTTTATGTATGGATTGTAGTAGGATGAAACTTGCATGTGGGCCTGACCCACTCTTATTTTTCAGGTGTTCGTAAGTACCAGGCTTAGAACTTGATCGTGATGAAGCAAATACAGTCACTCACTCTTCCGACTACATAAGATTTCCTTTTATAATATAGTTTGGACGTTGGTTCTGTAATTTATTTTTCAATTGAGATTATCAGGGGTCCACTGGATGGATTCTCGAGTTGTACGGATTGAAAAGATTAAATTTTATTAATTTATTATTTTGGAGGATTTTTATATCTAGATTCTTTTCAGTGCATTATTTTATTTTAATTCTTTTGTACTCTTGCTTGTTTACATATTAATTGTTTGGTATCCTTCGAATCTGTGCTCGAACTTGATCACCCGTGGCTCTAGAATCGAGGGGTATCACAGCAACTTACATCGATGAAATTAAGTAACTTCAATTACTTACTATGGGCCCAAGCAGTGAAGATCTCTTTAAGTGCTTGACGAAAGCTGAAGTTTGTTATAGACGATCCTCCATCTAAAACATCAGTAGCATATGATGATTGGGAAAGTGATAACTATATGGTTATGTCCTAGTTGTGGAATAGTATGGAAACTTCCATTGCATCCACCTTTATGTTTGTCAACACTGCAAAGAGAATATGGGATGCCGTTACAGAAACCTATTCTATGGACACGAATGTTTCTCGCATATATTCATTGTTTGAGAAGATATTCCATTTTTGTCAATCTGATCCCTCTGTTTAAGGCATCGGTGAGTATTACAGTACCTTCAAAAGCTTGTTAGATGAGTTGAATTAGTACCATCCCTTGACTACTGATCCTGAGGTTCTCAAGTGACAACGTGAGGAATTTTCTGTTTCTATTTTTCTTGCTGATTTGCGCCCCAGCCTTCAGAATATTCGGGATCAAATACTTGATGGTGATGGAGGACTCCCATCGTTGGGTAACATTTATGCCTGCTTACTTCGGGTTTCAAAACAATCACATGTGACGCCCACTGTGCAAGAAAATTCAACTATAATGATGTAATACCCCTAGTTTTCAAAAGGATAAAATAGGAATATTTTGGTTTGTTTTTCATTTTTAGTTAAATTATTGGACTTATTTGTTATTTGGTTAAATTAGTTAATTTATTATTATTTGTGTGTATTTAATTTAATTGTTATATAGTGAATTGGTTTGTTTAATTGATTAAGTGTGAATTATTTGTTTTAGATTAATTGATTTATTTTAATTGTTTATTGGTTTTAAATTAATTGTTTAATTGAATTGGTGTTTTAAATTATTTATTTATTTATTTTATTTTAATTGGTTTTAACTGACGTGTCTTGTTTATGGTTTATATTTTAGGGTTATTTTAATTTAAGTTAGGGTTTCATTTATTCATGGGTGTAGCCGACTTGTAAATTTAATTGAATTAAATATAGGTTAAATAATAGCCTATATATATAAAACTGTATGGTCTGCTAGGGTTGGAGAAACAAAAACAAAACCCTATTCACGGAATAGTATTTTGAGTGGAAAACAGAGAGGGTTCTTGAGAGAATCTGTGAGGCTAATGGAGGAAGGATAGAGGACGAGCAGAGGAGTTGCTCGTGGGTAAGTCAAGAAGCAACAGAGGAATAGAAGGTTTATCAAAGGAGGAAAACAATCTGGGGAATTCTGAAACGTAGAGACGGCGTAGAGGTTTTAATTCAAAATCTTATAGGCAAGTTTCAGACTATCTCTTTCCCCATAAACTTGTGTTCTGTGCATCTTATATAGACTCCAGGAACTTAATTAAACTATTAAAAACGGATTTTATGCATTGCTAGATGATTTCTGAAATCTGTTCTATGTTTTTAAAGTTTAAACCCGTTGTTGCTTAAACTATTCTGTTGTGAGTTTAATTTCTATCGTTTGATTTACACTGGAGTATGAGAGGTTCTAGGACTATAAAAACTTAAATAGAATCCAAAGAATGCTACAAAAGTTTGGGATATGACACTGGACTTCGCCGGAAGTGAAGAAGAATTGAATTGGTTGTTTGCATAAACTGTTTTTGTCTTCAAATTAGATTTTTGCCAAACTATTCTTAGGGAAATCAAAGGAGTTTCTAGGAGTATTAGGGCTTAAATTGAACTCTTAAAATCCTTAAGAAACTTAGGACAGACAGTTGGAACTTCTGCCGAAAGCAAAGACGAAGCAGTGAAGCAGAGAGGGGCTCTCAGGGGTGAGAGCCGGCTCCTAAATGGTGGGAGCCGGCTCCTATGAAGAGAGAGCCGGCTCTCCATGAGGGAGAGCCAGAACTAGAAGCCTAGGAGCCGGCTCCAATAAAGGGGAGCCGGCTCCCATGGGAAAAAACCCCTACGGGTGTTTTCTGCAATTTTTCTAAAGTTCAGGGGCTTAAAGGTAATTACTGGAAAGTGATGGGGGGTTTTAAATGATTAAAATTAACTTGTTAAAGCCTTCAAATAGTTGGTTTATGCTAAGGTGCTAAATCTAAGTGCATGTCATAAAACATAAGGTTATAATAGGCCTACTGTCAAGGAAGGAGGAATGCTTGTTTTGCTAAGTTGTTTTGATAACTTAATTTGGACTGACATTGTAATTATTGTTAGAATTTATATCAATGATATATTTAGCATAGTTCAGTTCCAGGAATGTTGGTTATGACGTCATGTACTCGTATCTAATAAGTTGTATATTGTCGGGAGTAGTGGAAGGTTAGTTGCTAGTTTCGTGTTAGCAAATTAAATGAAACTGGTATAAAATACTTTTTGAAGTTTCATATGATGTACTTAAACTTTGGAGTGTCATTATATCCGACACAGAATTTATAATGGGGAATTACATAGATGCCAGGAGATTTAATTATAAATTTGTATGCCGTAAAGGATATGGGAGGATTTAAATGCTAGTCATCATTTTAACATTTTAAACGAACTAATATGGATGTGTTGTTTTGGAATTCTAGTATAATGTGCAGTTTAAAATTCTGATATTCATTATATTATGTTATGAAGGATAATTGCTGAACTGTCTTAATTTCTGTTCTGTCAATTACATGGAAATGGATGGTTTAAATTGTTTATTCTTATTTTAACAATTTAAAAGGAGGTTCTATGAATATAATCATATACTGGATGCATGATAGGAGTTTATCTATATCTGATTTCTATTATGTTGGTTCTGGATATACTTGATGTTCATTTTGAGTGTGCATCATGTGTGGATCATATGCATTATATGTACCGGTATGGGATGGTGACATATCAGGGATGGATTAGATCAAAAAGTTAAGTCCTACCCCTTTCATACATACGGAATGGATTAACTAAAATAGTTAAATCCTACATGGATGCATGTCCTGTCAACTAAAACAGTTGAACGACATAACGGATGTTTGTTTTATTTTTCTGCATTAGGAAAGAATTTATATATATATTTATGGTACCGTGATACGAGCTTGAGTCTCCTGATCACGGTTAGGGTGCGCATATTGCAAAGGTTGAGTAGCTAGATATAGCCAATATTCCCTGGTAGGTCTAGGTACTTGGCCACTGAAAAGCGTGTTTTATATGTCACCTTCTACCCAGGCTGAACTATGTTATAGGCTAGTGAGCATCCTATAGTGTGTATTTATATATCTATGGACTATTATAGATATTGCCGAGCTATCTAGGATGTATCTGCGTATCGGGTTTATGTACGGATTGTAGTAGGATGGAACTTGCATGTGGGCCTGACCCACCTTTATTTTTCAGGTGTTCGCGAGTACCAGGCTTAGGGTTTGATCGTGGTGATGCAGATACAGTCACTCACTCTTCCGACTAAATAGGATTTTTCTTTTTGGTTTTAGTTTTGGATTTTATTCTGTAAAGTTTTATCAGTTGAGATTACTAGGGGTCCACTAGTTGGATTCCCGAGTTGTACGGATTGGAAAGTTAATTTATATTAAAACTTTTATTTTTGGAGGTTTTACAATTAGAATTCTTTTCAGCATATCATTATTTTATTCTTAATTCAGTTTTATTCCTGCTTGTTTATATATTGATTGTCTGGTATCCTTCGGATCTGTGCCCGGACTTGATCACCCATGGTTCTAGAATCGAGGGGTATCACAAATGATTCCTTCTATCTTTCCACAATCCTTCAGAGGTCGTGATACTCCTAATAGCAACAGAGGGTGGTGGAAATTAGAGTAGTTCTCGTGGTGGTAGTGGTCGTGATAGAGGTCGCAGTCGCCGTGGTTGTGGCCGTAGACGTACTGATACTCATTTCTGCAACCACTGTTAGGGTACTAACCATTATGTTGAGCATTGTTGGGCTCTTCATGGGAAACCAGCATAGGCAAATCAAGCAGTGTCTTCCTCTGACCTTGCTGGGTCTCATCCGTCTCTTAGTCAGACTTCTGTATTACCATCACCTGCATCTACTAGTGACAACGTGACACTATCACTATCACGAGCTGAGTTCAATGCCTTGGTCAACCGGACACATCCCAACTCTAATGATGCGGTAAATTTTGTGCAATCAGGTAATATTGCATGCTTATCTGATTTACAGACTTCAACATCCCCTTGGGTTATTGACTTCGGGGCTTCTACCCATCTGATTTACATTTTACCTTTCGTTTTGTGTCTTTCAAGACCTCAACACGAAGAAGACGATTGGTGGGGGCACTAACAAAAATTTCCTATACTATTTGGATTGCAAACCTTCCGCTATTGCTTTACATTCCCAAATGTCTGTATACCAGTGGCATTATCGGTTAGGTCATCCCTCGTTGAGGTATTTGAAGTCTGCTTTACCTTTCCTTGAGTCGTTGTCTACTTTAAATTGTGAGTCTTGTCAGCTAAGTAAGCACCATAGAGTGCCTTTCCCTCCTCGTATTGTTAATCATTGATCTTCTTTATTTGAATTAGTGTATACGGACATTTAGGGTCCTGCTCGTCACACTAGTCACTCAGGTTTTTCTTATTTTGTTACCTTTGTTGATGATTTTTCAAGGATGACTTGGTTGTTTTTAATGAAAGACCATTCTGAACTTTTTTCCATATTTCAAATATTTTTAAAAGAAATTGAGGTCCAATTTGGTTGTGTTATACGTACTTTACAATCTGATAATGCTATGGAATATGTCAAAGGTGCTATTTCTAGTTTTTGCAACTCTTGTGGTATTTTCACCAAACTTCTTGTTCTTATACTCCTCAACAAAATGGCGTAGTCAAACGGAAAAATAGGCATTTAATTGAAATAGCTCGGACATTGATGATACATATGCATCCTCCAAAAGCATTTTAGGGCGATACTGTTTTAACTGCTTGTTATTTAATTAATCATATGCCATCTTCCGTTCTTAATTGGAAATGTCCTTATTCCTTTATTTTTCCTAGTCGGCCGTTATTTGCATTGCCGCCTCGTGTTTTTGGGTGTGTGTGTTTTGCTCACATATTACGTCCTTGCGTTGATAAATTGTCTCCTCGGGCCATTAAGTGTGCCTTTATTGGGTACTCTCGGACTCAAAAAGGTTATAAATGTTGGGATCCTAGCACTCGTCGTGCTTTTGTGTGCATGGACGTTACCTTTTTTGAGGATACTCCATATTTTTCTTCATATGATTCATCTTTAGATACCGAGCTACTGCTTCCGTTACCTATTGTGTCACATTCATTACCCTATGACCCACCACAACCACCTCAAGTGCCACCGCCACTTCAAGTGTATCGTCGTCGATCACAAGTAGCACCCCCCCAATTGTTTACTTCCATTGAGGCTTCTCCTACTACTGATGATCTTCTTATTGCGTTATGTAAAGGTATTCGCTCTTGTGTCACTACACACCCCATATCTAACTTTGTTTCCTATAACAATGTATCACCGTCATTTTCTTATTTTTTTTATCCACATTATCTGCTACTGCTGTTCTGAAGACTGTGCAGGATGCTCTGTCTGATACAGATTGGCGCAAAGCCATGGTAGATGAAATGGATGCTCTTCATCATAATGGAACTTGGGATCTTATTCCCTTACCTCCCTGTTCCAAAACGGTTGGTTGTAAGTGGGTCTACACTGTCATATATCTCCATGATGGGTCTGTTGAGAGATTGAAGGCTCGCCTTGTTGCAAAGGGATACACCCAAACCTATGGTATTGATTATGATGAGACTTTTTCCCCTGTTGCGAAGATTTCTTCTATCCGAAGCCTTATTTCCATTGCCGCCAATTGTAATTGGCCGTTGTTTTAATTAGATATGAAAAATGCCTTCTTACATGGTGACTTACATGAAGAGGTTTATATGGAGCAACCACCTGGATTCATTGCTCAGAGGGAGTCTCGCTATGTTGTATGTCGTATTAAAAAGGCCCTGTACGGATTGAAACAATCTCTAAGGGCTTGGTTTGGAAAATTCTCCGAGGCGGCACTTTCCTTTGGCCTTAACAGATGCCAGACAGATCATTCGGTATTTCACCAGCATACTAAAACTGGCTTTATATTTCTTATGGTATATGTAGATGATATTGTTATAACAGGATCAGTTTCACACGAAGGATCTAGGCAAACTTAAATATTTCTTGGGTATTGAGGTTGCTAGATCCAAGGAAGGTATAAGTCTATCTCAAAGGAAATATGCGTTGGACTTGTTAAAAGAAACAGGTATAATAGGTAGTCGCCCTGCTGATGCTCCTATGGACCAAAATATAAAATTATTATCTGATGAGGGTGATTTATTTGACGACCATGACAGATATCGACGTCTGGCTGGGAAATTAATTTATCTCACTATCACCCGACCTGACATTTCATATGCAATTAGTGTTGTAAGTCAGTTCATGAGTGCTCCTAGAGTACCACATTGGAATGTTGTTCTTCAAATTATTCGATATCTCAAGCAAGCTCCATGTTTTGGATTACTATATAAATCTAATGGTCATCTCAATGTGACAGGTTTCACAGATGCTGACTGGGCTGGTTCTCCCTCAAATAGGCGATCTACTACAGGCTATTGTACACTTGTTGGTGGAAATTTGATTACATGGAAAAGTAAAAAGCAAATAGTTGTAGCACAGTTTAGCACTGAAGCAGAGTACAGGGCGATGGCCCATACCTTTAGTGAGTTAATATAGATACAACATTTTCTGGAAGAACTTGGGTTAATAGTCAAGACTCCTATTCCATTATTTTGTGATAACTAAGCAGCTATTCACATTGCTTCCAATCCGGTATTTCATGAAAGAACCTAGCATATTGAAGTTGATTGTAACTTCACTCGAGAGAAAATATTGAGTGGGAACATTTCTACTCCATTCGTGAAGTCTGAAGATTAATTAGCTGATATATTTACTAAGGCTCTTGGTCATAATCGGTTAAAAACGATTTGTTTCAAGCCGGGATTATATGATATATATTCTCCAGTTTGAGGGGAAGTGTTTGAACACTTACATGTATATATGTATTTATGCTGGGGTCCTATTATAATTAGAGATAGGGTTTGTGGCCATAGTGTAAATAGGCCTTTCTTGTATTGTATAAATACCCTCTTATGTTTTTAGGGTGAAGCTATATAATGAATAGAGGGCTGCGCCTCTAATGATATTCTCTCTCAATCTCTCTCTATCTCTATCTCTATCTCTATCATACACACAATTTCACACTAAGCCTACTATTCTGGTCTAACTTCTTTACCTGCGCTCGTCCAGAAAAATGCTAACCCTTGCCGATTTTTTACCACACCCATTTTTCGAAGCATCCAGAAGCTGATGCAACACACCACTTAAGGGGAATGCCCTTGCATTTACTCATGTATTCATAAGTCATGTTCTTATTGATCATGATAAAGTTTTATGCCGGTTGTCAAGCTGCCTTATTCAACCCTCCTCCTTTATCCGGTCTTGGGACCGGCTATGTAAATAACACAAGTGGAGTTAAAAAGAAATTTAGGAAGAAAAAAAAAAGAGTTAAAAAGAAATAGTTGATTAGCTTGCGTTTTCTTATTCAAGTGGCTCATGAGTATTAATTCACATAGGGAATTCAGAATTCTTAAAACAATGGGTGAAAGTATCTTTCAGTTCTAGCAGTGTGGTTGTAGGGTTTGGGTTTTGACCTGGTTTGATCCTTTGCAATTGCTTGCTTTATCTCTATTTGTATCTATGAAGAGTTAAAATTTGGTTTTGATTACAGATTGTGATTATCTGATTACATGCTAGAAATAATCACCCCTTTTGTATTCACTCGTTATCTTATTATGTCATAATGATAAATCTGGGGCGATCAGGTGATCATGTTAACTAAGGATAACCAATTACAATCAATGACAACCCCCCCCCCCCCCCCCCCCCCCCTTTTTTTTTTTTGTTGTTTCCTAGGGGACTTTACCAACAAATTTATTTATTTATATATATTTTTTTTTTTTGAGGGATGAGAATCTGTGCTTCTTTTGGATTCAATATGGTTTTATGTTTAGGGATTAGGTGCTTTTCCACTTATGTGGTTTTGAAATGTGCATACATTGTTCACTTAGAAAAAAGAAGAAGAAATGTGTACGCATTTTCAAACCAGGTCATCATTTTTGGCTAAATTTATGGTTGTAACCGAGTACAAAAATATATTCTGGGTGACCAACAAACCCGTGGTCTAGCGATACCAGGTCCCTACTTCCCACAAGGAGGTCAATGGTTTGAACCTCAGTGAAGGTATATGTGTGTTAGTACCAACTAGGGAAAAAAAAAAAGATATTCTGGGTTAAAAAAAAAATGTCGTACCTTCTCATCTCACTTCTATGTGTTCATGATCGAGTTTTTAAAGCAAAATTCTGAGGTGTTGTGCTTCCTCTAGTATATGTTCACTGTTTTGTCGAATTTCTTTTATTTGAAGCGCAACTCAAAGCAACATGTGTACCATATATCATGTACAATTATTGAAGTAGAAAGAAAGTGAATGTACCTTTTATCTTTTCTATTTGTACACTTGTTTCGTGTGATATATTAGCATATTACATATCTCTGGACAAATATATACAACAGTTGGCAATATACAGGGTTTTCTGTGTTAGACAATAAATTCACACCCTATATATCGTGCACAGTTACATATATTCCTATTTGGATTTATAAGTGAAATAAGTGAATCAGGTTGCTACTAGTTTTTTTTTTACATGATCTTGGGCATCAAAACCTCACCTTTTTCTATTAAAGTTGCTTGATGTTGCTCGTGATTACAGAATCAAAAGAGAAGATTGTTGCTAATTTGGCGAATTTTGCATATGATCCTTACAATTATACATTCTTGCGCGAGGTACGAAATCCTTAAATGCGTGTTAGATTAATTTAAGTAGTTAAATTCCTGAGCTTGTCTTACCACATTAGAACGACATCTATTTGTTATTTTAAACAGCTCAACGTTTTGGAACTTTTCCTCGATGGCATAACGGAACCAAATGAGAAGTTAGTGGAATTTGGCGTTGGAGGGATCTGCAATTCTTGTGTTGGTAGCCCTACAATCTAAACCTTCTGCACAATATTATAATATTGACTCTAAACTAGTCATCTCTCTCTTGGAACAATTTTTTGCTACTCTCCAAATATTGGGTTTCTAACCAATACCATTTTTGTCCAAAGACCCAGCAAATGCTGCAATTGTCAGTCAGTGTGATGGAATCCCTCTCATCATTCAATGTTCATCAAGTCCTGTTAGAAACACGGTGTGTGAAGAAACTTGTTCGTGTATATTTTGTAAGATATATATATTGGGAAGATTGTAAAAAATATATATTCTGTAATTGGCATTTTTCGGTGTCAAAACAAGTCCTAGTCGAGTTGTAATTCAAGTTACCATATCCGGATCGACATCAACTGCGGAATTGGAAGGTTGTTCAAAGTTACCATGACTGAGATCATTCGAGACAGGTAAGAACAATACTTTAGGAAGAATTCTAAAAAAGGTTGGACACATTCTACACTTTCCATTTTGTTCGGAACAAGATTTTACATGCTGTCCATCTTAAACTGGTTCAAGAATAATCGAACAGGTTCAATTTGAACTGGTTCAAAATTTATCGAACAGGTTCAACTTCACCAGAGTGGCGATTTTAGAGTCTATCCATCTTAAACCGGTTCAAGATTTATCGAACAGGTTCAAGAAGTCCCGGTACTATTCTAACTTCAGTTTCCTTCTTCTGAATGTTTCCTTTTTAATCCCAACTTCCTTCCAAATCCTATGCACGAATTTTATCATATTTTCTGAGGGATTAGGACTTTTTAAACTCTATATAAACTTTGTCATACACATTGGTTTAGACACGGCTTTTGCATACAAAATTTCAGATATTTGAGAGATATTTTTTATTCATTTAAAAAATCAATCTGATTTTTCTGATATTATTTTTGAGAGCACACACATAAACACAAGAGTGATTTAGGAGTGTTGTTCTCTATCTCATCGGAATTGAAGCATAATTGAAGATTCAGAAATTCCGGAAAAGCAGAATTCATTCATTCTTCGTCAAATTCAGATCTAGAAGAAAAAGGGTGAAGTGATCACACTTTGAAGGGGTCAGAGTATTCGTGGAGTGTTGTCTGATTTACCTGTAACTCTTCTACAGAGATCGAGAGTAAGCTTGAGGTCGAGAGTTGTTGGACGGGGGAGTCGCAGAGCCAATGATTGTCAGCAATTGGTTTTTGGTAGAACGATAGGGTGTGAGACTGAGTCAAAGTTCGGTATACTTTGCTTCAAACATAGTGGATCGTTTATCTCAGGACTACGAAGTCCAACGAGGTTTTTCCTGTTACAATTGGTTTATTCTACCAATTGGGGTTTCCTCGATAAAATTCTGGTGTCATCTCTCGAACTCTATTTACTTTACTTGCACTTTATTTTTGCTTTGTGGTTTGATTTTAGTTTTATTTTGGTAAAATTAAAATAAGTAAAAATTGGATAAAAAAGTAAGTTGAATCTATTTACCATCTCTCTAGATTATCTATCCATATAATATATTCCACAGCCACTCCGCTGCACACACTCAACAAATGGTATCAGAGCCATCCTCTATACGTATATTGAGTTAATCCTTGTGGAAGTTTTTTTTAAAAAAAATATAACTATTTTTGTTTTCAAAAATTCATAATGGAAAATCCTATGAATAAGGGTGAATTGGATATTCTTTTTGATGGTTTAAGTTCCGATCTTGTTTTCAATGATTTAAGTTCGGATGAGGAACTTTTTCGTTTATCTAAAAGATATGAAAGACTCCTTAAAAGTAGAAAAAATAAAAATTTTGTTAAAGGAGATCCTTCTCAATTGAAAGATAAGAAAAATAGGAAAGAAGCTTTTATTGCTTTTGTTGCTCATGTTGACAATGATACTGCTAATAATTCTTCTTTTTGTGTAGGAGATTCTACCAAATTTGGGACATTGAGCAAGGTTGGTTCTTATGATTCGGATGATAAGAAAATTAAAAGAGAACCAAGTGAAAGCAATACATTGAAAATCTTTGAGGCAATGTTAAAGGCTAGTCAGAAGCAGTCTGAGGAACTAGAGTTGATGAAAAGGGAGAATAAGATCCTGAAGAAAGAGAATAAGCAAAAACAGAAATTGCTTGAGGAGAACAAAGTTGAATTTCAAAATCTTCAAGGTCAAGTAAAAATTCTTGAGAGCAAGGTAAGTCAAGCTAATTCTGCTAGAGAATCTTTTGTTGCCAAATTTAATTTTCTTGAGCTTGAATTGAAAAAGTCTGAAGAGAAATTAATTGCTTTTACTTTTGGGCAGATTAAACTTGATGAGATGATTAATGTTGGTAAGAATGTGAATGATAAAACTGGCTTAGGTTTTAATAAGGCTTCATGTAGTAAAGAGAAACCCACTAACTTGAATGTGCCTAAAAATAAATTTGAGGTTGTTGATTCATCACATGCTAATATGTCTTATATGCCTACTATTTTGCATTGCACTTATTGTGGTAGGAATGGACATAACCAATATTATTGCTTTAGGAAGAGAAGAGAATCTTTTTTTGAATTTCATGCTTTTAGTTCTTGTGCTAAGAATAAGGTTCATGTTAAAAAGCAAAATTTTGTGAATCAACCCAAAAATTCTCATACTAAGAATTACTCAAACAAGAAAAAGGTTGAAATTGAAAAGTCTTTTCAAAAGTTAAATGTAAAGACTGTGTGGATAAAAAAGGAAGACTTGGTTAATTATGTACCTGTTGATGCTATGGGACTTGTTCTTATTAGGTTTATGGGTGCAAATCCCCCTAACTAAGTCCTAAAGAATTTTATGGTCAGGGACTATGCTTTTGATGAATATCTTGTTTTTTCTTTCATAAGAAAGTGATGATCATATTTTCTTGTCAATGCATGAGTGATACTTATTTCTCTTGAATTAATTATTTTTGAATGCAAATTGGGGACACATGATTATTTGTTAAAAAAGTTCTTGATGTGTAATCTATATGTTGAAAGACAATTTGCTTTGTTTATTTCTTTTTAGAGATGAGTCTCTTGAGTTCATATTTTTCTTGTGCACTAGTCCAACTTTGAGAATTTTAATTGGAAATCGTTATGAAGTTGACTAGGTCATATTGCTCATAAAAGGTATAAAGGTTATTGTTTAAAAAAAAAAAAAATTATAGAGCATGTGTTTGAGGAAAACAAATGAAAAATTTCAGCATAAAAAGAAAAAAAAAATCAAAAGAATGCTGAAAATCTTTGGTAAGGAAACGGCTACCTATTGAGATTAGTTCGAAAGCTCCTACTAGACTTTGAAGAGGAGCTAATTGAGTAAAAAAAAAAGGAGGAAACAAGTCAAAATAAGGAATTGTTGTCTACTCTTTAGAGTGAAAGCCGTCGTGCTTAGAAAAGTTTGCTCAAAACAATCTTATCTTGATATTTTTCGATCAATATGATTTAGACAGTTGGCCAATGTGATTTGATTGAAATTTGATGAGATTGGATTGCACACACACACATGTGAACTTGCTAAACAAATTTCTAAATTTTTATAAAAATTGCAAGTTGAATTTCATGTTGTGATTGCATGCTTGAGAATTGATTTAATTGAATAATTTGTGGGGTCTAAAAATTGTGTTTTAAAATTCTCTTGAATTCTTCAGAATTTTTTGGATCTCATATATGCTTGAAATTCATGGAAATTGCTATCTCATATTTTTTGTTTAAGGAAAATGAAATTTTTTTTGAAAAAATGAAAAAAATCCAAAAAGATTTTCCTTTTTATTTTTCATTAGGAATTTTTGTTTTTTTTATTGGATGGAACAAGTGTTATCTTGGATAGTTGTTTTTTGTTCCATTGCTACTATATATCATCATTTTTTTTTGTGCTCATTGCAATATCTTATGCATGGCTGATAGTTTTGATCTCTCGTCTTGTTAATTCTTTTACATTATTTCTTTTCCTTCTTTGTTGAGCTTTATTTGTTACTTTGTAACAAAAAGGGGGAGAATGTGCATAATTGAGGGGGAGAGTTTCTAGAATTGAGAGGAAGATACATATATATTGATATTCACATATTGATATATGTTGATTGTTTATCTTTCTTGATTACGCTTCATGGGTAGTTTTGTTGAGCTAATGTGCAGATTATAGGTTGCTACATGTATTGAAGCTTCATGATGTTCAAAAAGAGTTCCGTTTTATTTCTTTGACAATCATTGTAATTTGTTTTTTCTGCTTAGGTAGATTACATGTTGTTTTTAGGGTTTTGTTACGAAATTGCCAAAGGGGGAGATTGTAAGATATATATATTGGGAAGATTGTAAAAAATATATATTCTGTAATTGGCAACTTTCAGTGTCAAAACAAGTCCTTGTCGAGTTGTAATTCAAGTTACCATATCCGGATCGACAGCAACTGCGGAATTGGAAGGTTGTTCAAAGTTACCATGACTGAGATCATTCGAGACAGGTAAGAACAATTCTTTAGGAAAGATTCTAAAAAAGGTTGGACACATTCTACACTTTCTATTTTGTTCGGAACAAGATTTTACATTCTGTCCATCTTGAACTGGTTCAAGAATAATCGAACAGGTTCAACTTGAACTGGTTCAAAATTTATCGAATAGGTTCAACTTCACCAGAGTGGCGATTTTAGAGTCTGTCCATCTTGAACCGGTTCAAGATTTATCGAATAGGTTCAAGAAGTCCTGGTACTATTCTAACTTCAGTTTCCTTCTTCTGAATGTTTCCTTTTTAATCCCAACTTCCTTCCAAATCCTATGCACGAATTTTATCATATTTTCTGAGGGATTAGGACTTTCTAAACTCTATATAAACCTTGTCATACACATTGGTTTAGACACAGCTTTTGCATACAAAATTTCAGATCTTTGAGAGAGCCTTTTGAGAGATATTTTTTATTCATTCAGAAAATCAATTTGATTTTTTTTATTTTATTTTTGAGAGCACACACATAAACACAAGAGTGATTTAGGAGTATTGTTCTCTATCTCATCGGAATTGAAG
The DNA here is from genome assembly GCF_030987335.1 of Cornus florida. Lineage (NCBI taxonomy): Eukaryota > Viridiplantae > Streptophyta > Magnoliopsida > Cornales > Cornaceae > Cornus > Cornus florida. The sequence goes on along the minus strand of NW_026775573.1, from coordinate 71,488,179 downwards.
CATAATTGAAGATTCGGAAATTCCGGAAAAGCAGAATTCATTCATTCTTCGTCAAATTCAGATCTAGAAGAAAAGGGGTGAAACGATCACACTTTGAAGGGGTCAGAGCATTCGTGGAGTGTTGTCTGATCTACCTGCAACTCTTCTACAGAGATCGAGAGTAAGCCTGAGGTCGAGAGCTATTGGACGGGGGAGTCGCAAAGCCAGGGATTGTCAGCAATTGGTTTTTGGTAGAACGATAGGGTGTGAGACTGAGTCAAAATTCGGTATACTTTGCTTCAAACATAGTGGATGGTTTATCTCAGGACTGCAAAGTCCAACGAGGTTTTTCCTATTAAAATTGGTCTATTCTACCAATTGGGGTTTCCTCGATAAAATCCCGGTGTCATCTCTCAAACTCTATTTACTTTACTTGCACTTTATTTTTGCTTTGTGGTTTGATTTTAGTTTTATTTCGGTAAAATTAAAATAAGTAAAAATTGAATAAAAGAGCAAGTTGAAACTATTTACCATCTCTCTAGATTATCTATCCATATAATATATTTCACAACCATTCCGCTGCGCACACTCAACATATTTACCGTTATCCGTTTTTCCAATTTCTAGGCTTCCTTGCATCTCATTGTTGGTATTCTAACGTAGGTCAGGAGGCATATTGAACCACAGGCCTAATAAACACAATTAGAATTTTGAGGGAAAATGAAACAATTACAACTTTTTTTTTGGGTCAAAATTACCACCATAACTTTGTAGATTGATGTGCATTAAGCTCACTTTGTCTGAGATGACACAGATGAGTCCTTCAATTGATAACCAATTATCACATTACTTTTTTTATTTCAAGTTTTCGTAAAAATCCCTCTATAAGAAACCGTTTTATTGTCAATTCTGTAGTATCTTGCTTTCTATGTTGTCAAATTGTCCAATCTTGATTAATCAGTGAATGCGTATCAAATGTTGAAGCCAACAGAGAGTTGGGAGTCTATTTAATTGATTTGATATGACCGGTGGTTGAAGGGTCCTCCATGTTGGCTTTTTTGAATCGCATGTAAAATATATGTCATCTGTGATTTATGTAATTATGATGATGACCTTTCCAATCATTATTTCAGCAAATTATTTTATTTTGTAATTACACTTCCCTTTCTATACCTTTGTTTGTGCATTTCTGTACTTCATACAACATAACTGGAAAGGGCACTGGAATTTTGATGCTTATCAAAATGACATTGTCCTTCTGCATGGGATCGTTTTTTTTCCTAGTTGGGACTCACACACACTGTCTCCACTGAGGTTTGAACCCCGACCTCCTTTTGGGAAGTAGGAGACTTGTACCGTTAAGCCACAGGCCTGTTGGTTTCTGTATGGGCTCTTCTGCTATACATATTTTGATGGTGTAGCATATAAAATTAGATTCATGGGTACTTTTTTACATTGAACTAAATCTTGATTGGTAGGTTAATTATGCTCTTGGAGCTCTGTATTATCTCTGTAACGCATCCAACAAGGAAGAGATTTTGAAGCCAGAGGTGGTGGATGTCATTGAAAGGTACGCTGCAGCTGGCGCAGTTAGTGTAAGCTTCAGTAATCTAGCACAGGCATTTTTAGATAAGCATGTCTCGAAATGCAAATGACAGAGGAAGCCTATTTTGATAACGAGCCATTACATGACAGCCATTCATTTGGAGAATCTGTTTCGTATCATTCTTTATTCTACTATCTGTAGTGTTTTCTATGGTATTTTGGTTCGAATGTGTTCTCTTTAAGGCCACGCTGGAAGTGCAAATATTTTGTTACACAACACTCTGTACCTGCTGTTTACTCATGTTGTTTGATGTAGGTAGGGTTTGTTACCATCCTATGTGATGAGCCTGATGGCGATTACGTTCGTCGTCTTCTCATAGATGTTGCCATTTCTAAGATGTTTTTTGTAATCAGAAGTTGTTTCCTTGCACTAACCGCTTTGGGAATTAGAAAATGACAATTCAAATTGCTAGTGCTTTGCTTAGCCCTTCCACTAGAGAGAAACAACGATGTACTACTATACATGAGAAGATAATGTTATACAAATGGGAATTGTATTATGAAAAACACTTTTAAACAGGTTTGGATTTTAATTTTGTTTTTTGATTCAAAATGGATCGGGTGTGGATGTTCGTTGAAAGATGTAATTTGACCCAGATCAAGTATATTTTCCTTTGTTCAATATAAATCAGATATGGATGATGTCCATTTGAATTCTGGGTATGAATTTCCAATATTGAAATATGGATCCAAATTTAAATTCACGTGAATTCACTCTAGTCTCTAAATCTGTTTAATTTGAAGCCACACATGGAAAGTTCTTTCATTTTTCATAATACTGCTTTTTATGTCTTTTCTTTATTTAAATAACACAAAATACTCCTAATATTTGATCTTCGTATTTATAAATTAGAAAGACTAATGTAATTTCAGAGCATTTATTAGCAAGGGAATGACCTCCCCTGCATCACCCAAAGTTAATCTAGTATATATAGTGCATTGAAGTAGTTAATTGTTAATTATGTGGACATATTGATCGGTGATAATGTTTTTTTTTTTTTTTTTTTTTTTATTGGGCACTTTTTTTTTTTTTATTGAATTCGGCTAAGGTATTGTGGGGGCTTGTTTTGGTCTTGGAATATCATATGGGTGAAGTTAGATCTATTTTTATTTTTATATATATTTTTTTTTAAATCAATGCCCCTCCCATTTCTTCACATCTATCTACAGCCATGCCATTATGACTTACGACAATGTTTGATATTTTGAACTACCAATAACAAAAAGCTTCGGATGATGGCAAGAGGTTAAAAAATAATAGAAGGATTTATAAATAATAAAAATAAAATAAAATAAAATAAACTTTAACGAGGGAGAGTGAAATTTTATCTTAATTTTAACAAATATAAAAACAGATTAAAAATCAAGTTGTTGCTTATTGGTAAACTATTCATTCCTCTGAACTAGTGTGCCGAGACATATTTCTCATTTTTTATGTCAGATTTGTGAGGCAGCCGTCACCAAGACCATTTAAAAATTGCAGCTCTTGAGGCTATGATTTGTAACATGGCCTTAGTATTGATGTTGTAAAGATGATATTAGACATAATTTAAGTTTTAGGACAATTTAGAAAACAAAGCATATCTTGTCCATATCATTAGACTTGACACATTACGAGCATGTAACATTATACGCAAATTAAATGTTTTTTTTTTCCTTCTAATTTGGGCAAGATAATTTTATAATTATATTTAGAAAAAGGAGGTTCTAATGAAATTTTTAATTATTTTATGACGAGCTAATTAAAAATAATATAAAATTTTAGAAAAACAAGAATAATATATATATATTTTTTCCTTGAATGGAGTATTTTATAAAAATAAATAAAAATAATACAATTACAAAAGGAGGCATACGTCCAATACATATCAAGGAATGGAATATATCCACTTCCAAGAAAATGAAAAACTTATCCAACTACATTAATATCCAAATACAATCATAAAATCTGCAAGACTAATGTTTAGATATGTGATTACATCCCAAACAATAGCCTGGACAGCCTGATTACTCTGATCTCGAATCCCATTGTGTAAAATAGGACCAAATCTTCTAAATTGTCACTGCAAACAAACCACTTAAAATGCTGGACTTAATGGATTTACTAACTGAACCACTCCACCCCCTGATTCAAAGAAATGAACCCTGGACACCCAATCTGTAATAGCTCAAAAATCTCTCTCCAAATAGCTGACAGAAGCAAAACAAATGATCATTTGAATCATGTCCAGCAAAACAGTTATGACAAACGGATGGCACAATAACATGAACAACATTCATGTTAGGCAGGCGATATTCGTACTCCACTTTTCTCCAATTACACTACAATCTTAAATGAAATGGCAATTATAATCCTAACTTTACAAGTAAATGATGATTTTATTTTAAATGACACAACTGCCCTTTCAAATTTTCTGTCCTTATCACTAATCTTTAATATTTTAGATTTTCTGTCCTTATCACTAATCCTTAATATTTTAGGAGTCATGATTTTATCACGTGGCATAATTAGTTTTCCTTCTCGGAGCCAGATTAGAAAAACGCTCACTCAGATCATTCTTAGATTTCCTTTTGGAACGGCAACCACATGGCTTAGTTCTAGATTTTTACTTGAACACAGTGTGAATGATATGTAAATAATTCTTATGTATCAGTCTGAAATTATAACACCAAAATTTTGGATTACGCTTGTATCTCTTAAAGAATTGTCTGATGCATTGTAGAGGAGAACTACTTTTATGGGTTTCAATGTTGACAAGTAGCATAAAAAAAGAAGAAAGAGTGACTTTGACGGAGAAATACGACATCATATTTACCATTTGTAATATAATCTTGATTTTTTTTTTTCTTCGTGAAGTCTAGACCAAAAGTGTATATATATATATATATATTAAATAAAATTTTTTTTTTTTTTACATCGGCCGAAAAAAAAAAAAAATTATGTTGAATAAAAAAATAATCATGTTTAAAGGACAACTATTCTCAAGTACAAACAATCCTTTAAGAAGAATGCGTGAGTATCAATTATTAAAAAAAATAAAAATAAAAACCAACAAGAATTGTCCATGCCACGGTTCAATTCCTCTCCATGGCACCTCTCACTGGAGGGTGTCCATGGCAGATCCAAGGGCTAGGATGAAGACACATCAGTCTATCTTGCCATGTTATTGCCTTGTCAGCGATGACGAAGTGCCATGTCAGCATTTAGTTTTTAACCTTACTTTTTTTACCATGTACAAATACTACAGACAAAATACATATATACCATATACGAATACAATATACCAAAATTATACGTGGGCCCAAATTACACTTTTTACTTGCACTTTTTCAATTCTCTTCGTATTCTTCTTCTTCATCTTCCTTACTGGTTTTCCCTCCGAAAAATTTTACGTGGGCCCAAATTACACTTTTTACTTTCACGTCTTCTCTTCTCTTCATATTCTTCTTCTTCTTCTACTTCTTCTTCTTCTTCTTCGAGTGTTCATCTTCCTTCATCGTCCTCTGGTTTTCCGTCCGAACCGTGCGGCGGCGGCGGCTTCCCTTTGGTCATTGAGTTTTTACTTTACTTCCTCAGCTTCAGTTATCTTGTTCTTGTTTGACCTTGTCTTCCCTCCTTCATCCTCCCTCCGTCCTCTGGTTCGTCTCGTTTTCTCTCCGAGGCGGTATCGTATTTTTGTTTGTCCGTCTTCCCTTTCATTTGTTTATAAGCAGTTATTGTTGTTCAGTTGGTGTTGTTGTTGCATCATATTCCGTCAAAGAAGAAATCGTGTGATTTAGCGAGGGTTTTATATTGTGATTTTGCAAGGGTTTTAAGCATTTGGGGAAATATAATGGCGAGGAAAAAACTATAGCGAAGAAGAAATTGGAAAAGAAATCGGTATCTAAAACAATGAACAAAGAAGATATTGCAGGTGGGGAGCAGACATTGGTGAAACGGCCTGCCACAGTCTTCGTGATGTATAGGTAAATATTTTAGTATTTAGGTTTTACAAAGATTGATTGTTTATATAAAATTTGATTGATTAAATTAGTGTTTTTTATTATATTTGTAGAACTGGAAATTCACATTGTGTTAATTTTAGTTGTATAATTGTAAATACACATGTTAGTATGGTATGCAATTCATAAAACATTGATGTTCATAGAATTTGTGGTTGTTATTTTTATAGAAATATGAAGAAAAAAAAAAATGAAGTGTATCTTATTTATTGCAATAAGAAGTATAATATAGATACACATGTTAGGAAGGTTTGTTGATGTACTATGCAATTTATAATACACAAATGTTGAAAGAATTTGTGATTATTGTTTTTTTAGAAATATGAAATGAAAAATGAAGCTGTCAAATGGAAATTAAGATAGCAAACCAATGAATCCAAAAATAACAACTCAAAAAACAGAAAATGCAGACCCCTGTGATGAGGTCATGGTAACAAAACGTCAGAAGTATGAACAGTTTAATAAATAAAACATCACATCTTTAAGCTAACATCTTCACCTGATTTTAACACAGAGTAATATAATGCACATCCACACATTCGTACACTTTTCCAACATGTGGCACCACTAATTCGAACATGTCATACAAAATATATCCAAACATACTTTAACTAAAAAATATAACCTTTCAAAAACAAGTGTAAACATCTTTATTAATAAACCATCACAACTTTTTACTAACATTCTCAGAAATTTTACTTATAAAGCCTTGTAATCAGTTCATGGTAACAAAACAGCAACAAAAAATAGGGTCCCCTACAATGTCCACCTCAGCAAAGCACAAACAAAAGACAGCAACAAAAAACCACAATTTATATAGTAATATCTTGTTAACTAGCATTCTGTACTGTGACAATATCAAAAAACATGTGTGTGGCCACTAAATTAGAAAGAGTGCAAACATCCAAATGTAATCTAGCATTTGTTTCCTTCCAAATAGCCCACAAAGATGCTGCAAATAAACTTTTCAGAACCATTGAACTCTGGTACTGAGAATTAAACCAGAGAAAAAGCTCTTAAACTGTGTTAACAGCTGTAAACAATTCCATATTCCAATGCAGGACTTCAGCAATCCATATCAGTTTATGTGGTTTAGACTGAATACTGATAGAGTCAAGATAAGCCCTGAAAGGAAGAAGCAAATCATCTTCCAACAGAGCAAAATTCCAGCCTCCATTCAGCATAATACTCCGCATTAAAACATCCCTGTGTAAACATAACCTTCTAGGCAGCGTATGATCAAATTTTAGTGTAATTGTTAACCCCTCAGTCCAAGGGTCAAGAAACAATATAATTTGTTAGCCACTTCCAACTTGATAAGAAACAAATGTCAACATAGTTGTTCTAGCCTCCACAATAGTCTTTCAAATGACAGAATTAGAACTTGTCGGTACCACATTCCAGACAAATGAGTTAGCACAATATTTATGACGAAACCAAGACACCCACAGCCTATCCTTATTGAGTAAAAAGTGCCAAGCCAACACAACTCTAGACACTATTTCAAGATCAGACAGCTTCGTAAGGCCAAAACCTCACTTAGTTTTTGTATTTGTAATAATATCCCACTTCAGCAGATGTATTTTATTAGCATGAGCAGTACTCCCCCACAAAAAATGTGTACATAATTATTGAATTTGATTTGTCACAGTGACAGGGACATTAAAACTGCTACACCAGTAAAGAAAGATAGGATTCACCATTGTTTTAATCAACTCCAACTTACCAGCAAGAGACAACAGCTTTGTATTCCAATGAGAAATCTGTTTAATAACCTTATCAACTAGATCTTTACAATTATTCCGTTTAAGACCTGAAGAACGCAGAGGTAGGCCTAAAACATAATTAGTAGATAATTTGTATTGCATATTATCTTCTATTGTTGGACATGGTAGGAAAGTTAGTTTGTTGATGCAATATACATTCATTGAATAACTATTGAGTCGTCTAAAAAGTTGATAATAAATTCTTTATTATGATTACAGGTCTGACTATATAGCAAAGTATCGGAAAGCGAATAACAAAATTGGAAGGATGTTAAAGGCTGAGATGAATGCAGTGCACAATGCTTGCCAAATGACATGGAATGGTATGAAGGCCAGTGACAAAGAACTGTGGATAAGGAAAAAAGAAAGATTAATGGAAGAGTATGAAAAGCTCGGTCCAGAAAAAAGAGCTCCCAGAAAAGAGAAGGTAATTATATTTCGTTGTAATGATGTAATTTTATGGCTAAGTTCTCTAAAAATATTATATGCATGATGTTTGTTTCTTAATGGTATGGCTTTAAAGGAGAAGAGAAAGGCCAATAAAATTGCTCATCCAGGTGCGTGGCACAGATGCGCTGTTTCGAAGTTTGTTAAAGCTGTTGCACAGCTTGATGAGGGTAAGAGAAAAGCTAAATAAAATTAAGTCATTAATCCTTCTATAAGTCCACAATTAATGCATACTCATTAAATTAGAGAAATATACTACTTGCATTCATAAGCATAGAACATCAAACAAAAAGAATGGATTGTCTACATGTCTAAGAAAGTAAGGCAATACACTACAACTAAGCTAGTGACATGAAAATTAAACTAATTAAACTAAGGAGGTGGCACAATCCATCAAGAAATAAGTGTGAACCATCAAATAAACCACAATAGTAATCTATTTAAGCACCATGTCTTGACCATCACTAGATTCATAATATCAACACACATAGGCATGCATCAATGTCACAAAATCTAGAAATAAACACATGAACATTCATTCTAACATACATAGACATATGAATATAATTAAATGATCAATTTAAAGTATTAAACCACACAAATCATTGTAGAAACAAGATTTATATATATAAGATGTCAAGACAAGAATTACAACACAAATCCCCATTAATTACGAAACATTAAAGTCTAAGAGGCATGCTTAGGGCTATCTCTAGCCCCAAGAGAATGGTTTAGCCACTCATTGATGTTGTCATCCAACCCTCAAGGGCTATCTCCATAGTAGAATTCATCTTTCTCCCCTTGTGTTCTTGGTAGAAACCCTAAATGAGTGGAAGAACTTTCCCAAATTTTGTATTTTTCTCTCTAATCTCTAGCCAAGTCTCTCTCTAACTAACCTCTTGCTAAAACCTAACCAACCTCTTTTACTCAAAATAGCCAAAATCTTTATATAGGTAGCTCAAATGTCACACCTAATGGTCAGACCTCGTGCACTAGGACCTCCAAATGATTGCACCACGAGCACACCTTTAATTTGGTTTAAACTCTATTTTTCATGCAACTTGAGGCAGTTCGATCAATCACAAGGTTGCTCGGATTGATCGAACCATGGCGGCACACTTTTTGGATAATGACAAGGCTGGGATATTTTTTGGAAAAGGACAAAAATGGTAGGTGAGGATAAGAGCGATGGATCTAAGGAAAAGTTGGATTGATCGAATAGGAAATTTTCCTGAGGATAAGGACAAAGGCCTCAATCCATCATGGCATGGTTGGAATGATCACAGTGTGATCGATCGAAGAATGCTTTTTTCACCACTTTGCTTCCACTTTGCTCCTTTCTTCCACTAGGCTTGAGATTGTTTCTTTTAATATTCTAATTCAGCTGAATTGACTTATTTTGGGGATAAGTGCCTGAAAAGGTAAAAAACATAAAATTAGACTAAAACAGAAAATAAGATAGAATAAGGTCCTAGAATATTCAAGCTTAAGGGGTTTAAATGCGCGCTTTTCAGCGCTTATCACAAGAAAACTTTACTCATGCTTTAAACATAGGTGTTCCTAGTGCTTCTCCTAATCAAGGAAGTAGTTCTACTCCTCTTTCTCCTACTACTGCACCATCTCCTTCTCCCAAACCTCCCAATCCGCCACCACCCACCCGAATGGTTACCCATGCCCAGAATAATATACGCAAACCAAAAATTCCTTTTAACCTACATACCACTGCTTTGGCCACCACATCTTCTCTTCAAACTGAACTTACCTTATTTACCCAAGCCAACAAGCATCCTCATTGGCGTGACACCATGAAGGAAGAAATTCTAGCTCTCCACAAAAACGAAACCTGATCCCTAGTCCCTTCTTCTCCCACACAAAATATTGTTGGATGTAAATGGGTTTATCAAATCAAAAGGAATCCTGATGGTTCCATTGCTCGTTACAAGGCTCACTTTGTAGCTAAAGGGTTTCATCAACGACCGGGCATTGATTGTACTGACACCTTTAGCTCGTTTGTTAAACCTGCCATTATGCGTCTTGTTCTTAGCTTAATTGTGTCTCGTGGTTGGGTTTTGAATCAGTTGGATGTTAATAACACTTTTGCAAGGCACCTTATCTGACCATGTCTTTATGCAGCAACCTCAGGGGTTTATTGATTCTCAGTAACCCACTTATGTTTGTAAATTGCATAAGGCTCTTTACGGTCTTCGTTAGGCTCCCCAAGCATGGTATACATAACTTCGCTCTTTTTCTTCTTGCCAACGGCTTTCTCAATTCTAAAAGTGATGCTTCTCTCTTCATCTGTCACACCGGCCATAATACCATGTATCTTCTTGTGTACGTCGATGACATTGTTATTACTGGAAGTGATTCTGTTGCTATTCAAAATTTTACTTACCAATTAGCTTCTTGATTCTTATTAAAAAATCTTGGTGCACTTGGCTACTTTCTAAGAGTTGAAACTACTCGAACTGCTCTTGAACTTTTCTTGTCCCAATGAAAGGATACTCTTGACCTTCATCATAAAACAAATATGCATTAGGAAAAGTAGGTCAATACACCTCTATCTGCTTCTGAATCACTCAAGCTTGATGACGATTTTCCTAGCCATGATCCAACTAAGTACCGACAAATGATTGGCTCTCTCTATTATCTTTCTCTCACTCGTCCTGATGTTAGTTTTGCAGTTAACAAGTTAGCTCAGTTTATGCATCGTCTCTCCTCTTCTCATTGGAATGTTGTAAAACGAGTTCTTCGATACTTGAAAGGTACTGCTCACTTTGGTGTCTTCCTTTCTGCTCGTTTTCCTCTCTCTCTTTATGCATTTGTGGATGCAGATTGGGCTAGTTATGCCCGACTCGTGCCACTCCACCTCAGCTTATATTGTTTTCCTCGACTCCAATCCCATTAGCTGAAGCTCCAAGAAGCAAACTACAATTGCCCATTTATCTACTGAGGCCGAGTACAGGGCCATTGCCTCTGCCACAGCTGAAGTCAACTAGGTAACCAATCTTCTTAGTGAACTTGGTATATCTCTCTCTTATTCACCAACAATTTACTGTGACAATATTGGTGCCACATACTTATGCTTAAATCCGGTTTTTCCACTCTCGCATGAAGCATATCGCCATTGATTTTCACTTTGTTCGTGATCAAGTTGCTCGCAAGTTGATTTGAGTCTCTCATGTTCACACTTCCGATCAACTCGCTGACTCCTTAACAAAGCCGTTTACTCACAAAGTCTTTCAGCTTCATCGGCCCAAGCTTAGCATCCTTCTTGGATCCTTGCGCTTATGGGGCATAATAGAGCACCAATTTAGGAAAGTACAGGCTGTATAGAGTTAACTTTTTGTCCATATCTCTTTATAATCCCTTCTTAATTATTTTGATGTTTCTTCTTAATTATTTGGGTAGAGTACATCAACACCCCTTGAGGTTTGTCAAAAGGACACTCAGATACAAGTTACCTTATTTTGGGACAATGACACCCCCTGATGAGATTTGCAAGCCAAACAGAGCCTTAAAACATGTGAAAAGCCAACATTACCCTTCACTATTTTATTAATTTTAACTATAAAATATCAAAATAATTAAATGACCAAATTATCCTCCAAGCACCCAGTCACTCCTTTAACCAGATTTTGCCGCCGCCGCACCAATCTCCACAACCACCAACGCATACAAGCCCCCAAAACCACCACCATCCCCACCGCCTACACCATTTTACTCTCTCTTTCTAAACCCGTTACTTTCTCTCTCTAAAAGCTTTCTAACATCACAATTTCATCACCAACAGAGCCTCTCTCCCTAAGCTCTTTCTATGTGCGAAATGGCAAAGTCAAAGAAGCAATGTTACATTTCAGTTCCCTCTCAGATAATCAACTCTCTCTCCTTATCTTTGCTTCAATCTCTCATTCTCTTTCCTAAAAAATCTTCAAAGAGCTCAAAGGCGAAGCTTTTGAAGAACCCAAGATTCTAGTTCTTCTTTCTCTTTCTCTTTGGTTTTCTCAGAATGTTCTTTAAGATAGGTCTCAATCTAGATCCCCTGATTCCATTCTCGCAAAACCCATGTTCGATTCCTCAACAAGGGGCCTCAATCTCAAATGGGTATTCGGATTCGCAGCTCAATACAGTGTCTTTTAGCGAGAAAAATTAATGGTGAGGATGTAGAGAAAGACGAAGAACATAGTGGGTTTTGGAAACAACCTGATGGGTCGACGGAATCGAAGGCCGGACACAGATCTACTGGTGCAGCCACCACACCAAAATCCACAACCACCAATCTAGCAGCAAAGGCTATCGTGAAAGCAATATGACGATCAGCGTAAGATCGCAGCACTGGGAACGGTCTGCCATGGTGGCGGCGATTTGCGACAGCGATGTTATGGTGGTCGGCAATATGCAGCGACGACAACGATGGAATCGAAGGCGAGCTGCGAATCTAGAGTCGGTCAACGGTGTAGGAGAGGTAGCTATCCGTCATCGCCTTGTGTGTGTGTGTGTGTGTATGTATATATATCTGTATATACATATATATATGTGTGTAGGTGTGTATATATATATATATGGGTGTGTATATTTATATGTGTGTGTATCCGGGTGACAGACTGAGTATGTGTTGGTGTTTTGGGGGCGGAGGAAGAGAGAGCAGAGGAGAGAAGGATAGAAATGGTTTTGTGTATGAGGTTAAAAACGTCATTTCAATATTAAAATTGGTCAATATAAAAGTCAAAGGGCAAAAATGTCAATTCATCACCATTGGGGTGTCTTTGGTAACTATATCAAACTTAAGGGGGTGTCTTTGTCCCAAAATAAGCTAAGTTTCATCTGTATGTCTTTTTGGCAAACCTCAGGAGGTGTTGTTGTACTTTACCCTAATTATTTTGATACAGGTTCCAATTATACGTCCTTAATTATAGGAAACTATACCTTTGTAAACATTATAAATTGTAATCTTTTCTGTCAATGCAATCAACCAATTTACATAGAAATCATTCAATTAGCGATGTAACGCTATTCATGGTCATGTGCTGGTATCTTGATTCTCATGAGAGTTACTAGATAATAGCTCAATTCTCATAGTCGCAGCCTCACGACTACTCTCACTTAAATGAGTCCTCCAAAGGTACATTTGACCAATACCTTGCAAGAGTTTGCTTGCCTCGAGCTCATTCAAGGCAATGCTCTTCCTAACGTCACACTAAACAACATTGGTGCAATAGGAATGGGTAGAAGTGGATCTTCATGAGAAAACTCCTAATAAGAAAGTGTTCTAAATAAGTCACATAATACGGGTTGTTTCTACCCGTTGAACCTAATTAATGGGATCTCCAATCACAAAGGACGGGTTAGTTTCGAAGGTGACTTCCTTGGGGCTTAGGCCCATTCCCCTCGACACTTCTAGGACTACGCTTCTAGAAAAATAAGACATCCTCAGTCTCATTATTATTTTATTTCTCTAGAGATTCTCTAGGACTACGCTCCTAGAAAGAAAAGATACTTGTAACTCAGATATAGAATTTTCTTTTAAAATAATATAAAGAAGTGTAGTTGCAATATTTATATGTTGCTATATCCAACAAGTAATTCTAAATTTCTAAGTGACATGTTAAATTCATGTTATTTTAAATCTAGACCCACTAGTATTGAATATAAATGCGTCTGTTTAGATATACGTTGTACTAACAGTCCAGAGTCTCATATCTAATACAATTCAAAATAAGAAAACATTTATACACATTAGGAAGAGGATGTAACATTTGGGACTAGTTTAATTACTGAATAACATGAATTTCAAATATGGACAAAGTAGACTACATGATGAACAGACAGTTGGATAAACCGTAAATCAATAGATGATACAAGAGCCACTTACGGCAATTCCAATGGGCTCTCACATGAGCTCTCATTCTCAAAATATAAGAGGGAGGTAAGAAATAGGCTCTCCAATAGACTCTCAAAATTTTGAGATTCTCAAATCTCTTCTTAAATATGACAAAATTTTGAGTCCACATCTGCAAAGCAATTGTGATAGATAGTAGGTCTTATGAAACCTCTCTTCCTTGTAATTTAATAATATTCGGAGCACATTTAATTCAATAATTATTTAATTAATTCAAAATTAAGTATTGAATCTAGTTATTGAATAACCGGCTACTGTTCATTTTTATTCAATGACATTTGTTGGTTTATTATGCTTATTGTTACTTTGAGGGAATCTGTAACAATAAAATAGTGGCATTACACTGAAATACTAGTAGTATATTTTTCGGTTAATTTATTATTTTAATTAAATTAATAAAACAAAAAGACCTTATAGGACTATAATCACAACATATCTCATCACTTCACACCAGGGGTGAAGCTGTAGCTTAGTTTTTGTTTGCAGTTCCATGGTGGAACAAAAACATGAGCAATATAATTTTGGCATGCAAAAATAACATTTTGCATTGGAGATGTTCTAATCACAAACGCATCATCATCATAAAATTAACAGTTAAGTTTTTGCTAATTAACAAATAAAATTCTATTTAATTCTTAATAGATACAAAATAATAATTTTAAAATTTCAACACACCTTTTTGACTACAAGACATGACCTTTCTAAGATGAAAAGAAACACAGTGACCTAATTTACCAGGGTTTTCTTTGAAAGTTTCTTTCAAATCAAATACTCAATCTCTTATTATGAATCCCAAAGCATTAATTCATCTTATTTAAAAATTTCTTGATCGTTTGTTCAAAGAGACAGAGTAATAGAGTATGAGTAGAAACTTTTTTACTTTTCACTCTTTTTCATCCATCCATAATAAAATTTAAAATAATCATATTATATATTCAATTTTCATTTCAATATATGACTTCTGCTAAAAGACATTTCATGTAGGATGAATGATAGACATAACCACTGAGTCTCTTATTCAGAATTAACAAATGTTTCCTATTTAAAACTAATACGTTTTCTAAGTAAATTTTGCATGGTAAAAACTGTGATCTTGACCCTAATATATTATGTATGAAAATTTAAAATATTTGTAGTTAGACATGGTGTCATGATTTCTCATTAAACGAGATATATATATATATATATATATAAACTCAGCCAGTCATCTTCATAATATGGACATTTTAAATTTCTAATATACTATATTAGTACTTCAACTTATTTGATGTTAAAAGAAATTCATAAATTCATTCATAGCAGTATTCTTTGTAAGATTATTTATTTAATTGTGGCCCACATGATTTGGACATATGACATATTACTTGGTGGCTAAGTAAATAGATATCAATTAATTATTCTTGGTCAACTTATAATTACCTTTTTTGGTAATTACTTATTGGAGAAGTGTTTTCCTTCTAATTCCTTACTTTGATGGAAAGTAGAATTATGTTTCTAAAAGGAA
Source organism: Cornus florida (assembly GCF_030987335.1). NCBI lineage: Eukaryota > Viridiplantae > Streptophyta > Magnoliopsida > Cornales > Cornaceae > Cornus > Cornus florida. The sequence goes on along the minus strand of NW_026775573.1, from coordinate 71,472,977 downwards.
AACTGGTCCTCTCTCTGCCTTTATAAAAGTGCATATACTCCATCAATTATGTACGATTATTGAGACAACACGTAAAAGGTTATTGTGTGCAAAAGGCCAAGAGAAAGAAACCAGTTTTCGCCTTTACCTGTTGATCAGAGTTGCAGATTGGTTCGTGGTTAAAAGATCTGGACGTTGGATTTAATCTCAACAAGGTTTGATATCATGAATAGAGGTATGTATATCTAACTATATTTATTTATGCGTTATAAGAATGTGAAATTAATTAAAGTTCTAAGATCTAGGGTTTTATGATAATTTGTGATTAAAATCTAACACAAATTTAATTAGAGTTTTTACATGTAGTATCAGAGCCCGTAGTTTTGGAACTAATTATTTTCCATTATTCTTGCATAAATAATATGTGTAAGTTTAAATTAACATTATATATATTCGGACACTTCGATCCGATCTAATTGAATCCCGTAGCGTTTTTCCTTATTTAAATTTGCGGATCTATTTGTATATATAATGTTTAGTTAAGTTGCCTTGATTTCCGAATTTAAAGATGAAAGTTACAATCATATATACTGATCTGTTTGTCTGTGATCAATTTTGTCTCATTATGTTGTATATATATTGTTTTGTCTCATTATGTTATATATATATATATATATATAATATACAATTATCATGTTTTTGGTTTCATGACAGTAATCATCAAAGTCAACATAATTTAGATTTGCGAGATTTGAATTTATTAGTTGACTTCATTAATTGTGTGTCTCCAAATTTATAGTTGAAAGTTATATATATAATGGGACAAATCAGAATGAAAGTTTTGATTACCTATGGCGTCAAATCAATTTACAGAATGAAAATTTTGATAATTATTCCGCTGCGCAAATTGAGGCTATGAATTGTAATGATGTTGTTTTGTACATGAATAAATATATACTTATTAATATATGTTACAGTATTAAATCTATTAAATTTAAGACACCCACTAGTAATTTAATTAATTGATTTTGTAAATTATGAGTGCATAATATGGTGGGTAATTTAATGTTGAATTTATCACTAAATAATTTAATATTCATATTATAGAAAGGTTGGTAGCTACCAAAGTGGCCTAACCATAATGATTAATGGATATTAATTTTAGTGATAGACATAATGCAATATTTCATGAATAATGATGCTTATAATTTTTTGTAAAATTCATGAATATTGGGTTTATTCAATTATTAGAAATAGTTCCTCAAAGGGAATTAATTTTCAAGTGAGTAAATAAACAATAAGGGGTTGTATGTAATTTTTAATTGGGTAGATATAGGATATCCAAAGGTAACTTGTCTATTTAATTAATTAGTGCATCACCAATGAAGCTATATATAAATAAATACATCTAAGCATCATATTTTTTTGTATTTTGTGGTTACTACCCAAAGGGGTACCATAGTTATACAATGTATTTATTTATTTATTTTTATATGTGTTGTTATCTCAAAGTATTAATGTTATGAGCATTTACCTTATTATGATTATTTTATTGCAGTATCTCTTCCTGTTTCAGTGAATTCGCATGCTTCATCTGTTCCAATTCTCAATGGGACTAACTTCTCATAATGGTATAAGCAAGTTCAGTTCAACTTAGGTGTGCTAGATCTTGATTTAGCATTTCAAATTGAGAAACCTACTGCTATTACTGGTGAAAGCAGTGAGGAAGAAAAGTCTCTCCATTAAGTTTGGGAGAAATCGAACAGATTGAGTATTATGTTTATGCGAATGACTATTGCAAATAATATCAAAACAACTCTTCCCCAAACTGATAGTGCTAAGGAATATTTGAAAAATATTGAAGAACGTTTCCGTACTGCAGATAAGTCTCTTGCAGGGAAATTAAGGGCTGACCTCACTACTATGCGTTTTGATGGTACTCGTAGTATGCATGAGCATGTTCTTGACATGACTAATCTTGTTGTGAAATTGAAAACTTTAGGGATGAATGTGGATGAGACTTTTCTCGTTCAATTTATTCTTAATTCCTTACCTACTCAGTATGGGCCATTTCAAATTCACTATAACACTATTAAGGATAAGTGGAATGTAAATGAATTGGCCAGTATGTTAGTTCAGGAGGAAGGAAAGCTTAAGCAACAAGATAATCATAATGTTCATCTCATGACTCAAGAAGCTAGAAAGAAATTTGGGAAAAGGCCTGGAAAAGGCATTAAGCGAGCAAAACCCTAAATAAAGGATTCTGATCAAGCTACTCAAAAGAAGGAACGCAAGAATGATAAGTGTCATTTTTATAACAAACCTAGACACTTTCAGAAAGATTGCATGAAACGTAAAGAATGGTTCGAAAAGAAGGTAAACCTTTGGCTTTTGTATGTTTTGAATCAAACTTAATTGAAGTTCCTTCTAATACTTGGTGGGTTGATTCAGGCTCTAATGTTCATATTTCCAATACGATGCAGGGATTCCTTTCAACCCAAACCACAAATCCAAATGATGATTTCTTGTTCATAGGGAATAGGGAGAAAATTCCAGTTGAAGCCATTGGGACATTTCGTTTAGTTTTAGATAGTGGATTTCATTTAGATTTGTTTAAAACTCTTTATGTTCCTTCAATTTCCCGTAATTTGATTTATTTGTCCAAACTTGATGTTGATGGTTTTTCATTTAAATTTGGTAATGGATGTTTTAGTTTGTTCAAAAAATCCCAATTTGTTGGTTCTGGTATTCTTGTTGATGGTTTATACAAGATAAAGCTTGATGATTTATTTTCTGAAACACTTTTGACCTTGCATCATAATGTTGGAACCAAACGTAGCTCAATTAATGAAAATTCATCTTTCTTGTGGCATAAAAGATTGGGTCATATATCCAGTGAAAGGTTAAAAAGATTAGTAAAAGATGGAATTCTTTGAAATCTAGATTTTACTGATTTTATTGTGTGTGTAGATTGTATTAAAGGTAAACAAACCAAACACACAAAGAAGGGCGCCACAAGAAGTATAGAGCTTCTTGAAATTATTCATACAGACATTTGTGGACCTTTTGATGTTCCATCTTTTGGTGGAGAAAAATATTTTATCACCTTTATAGATGATTTTTCACGTTATGGATATATCTATTTGTTGCATGAAAAATCTCAAGCAGTGAATACTCTTGAAGTATACATAAATGAGGTTGAAAGACAACTAGATAAAAGTGTGAAAATAGTAAGATCAGATAGAAGTGGTGAATATTATAGAAAGTATGATGAAACGGGTCAATGCCCTGGACCGTTTGCTAAATTCCTTGAAAAGCGTGGCATTTGTGCTCAATACACTATGCCAGGTACGCCACAGCAGAATGGTGTATCTGAAAGGCGTAATCGTACTCTTATGGAAATGGTTAGGAGTATGTTAAGTAATTCCTCATTACCCATATCATTGTGGATGTATGCTCTTAGAACTGCTATGTATATATTAAACAGGGTTCCTAGTAAGGCAGTTTCAAAAACTCCATTCGAACTGTGGACAGGAAGGAAACCTAGTTTAAGGCACCTGCATGTTTGGAGTTACCCAGCGGAAGTTAGGATTTATAATCCACATGAAAAGAAATTAGATTTTAGAACAGTTAGTGGGTATTTTATTGGTTACCCAGAAAAATCCAAAGGGTATAGGTTTTACTGTCCTACACATAGTACAAGAATTGTTGAAACCGGTAATGCCAGATTCATTGAGGATGGTGAAATCAATGGGAGTGATAAAAATGAGAATGTGATCATTCAAGAAGTTAGGGTACAAATCCCTTTACCCACAACTTCTAAAGAAATAATTGTTTCTCCAGTTGTTGAACTGCATAACAACGAAGAACAATTAAATGATCAACAACTCCATAATGAAACTATCACCAATGAAGTTATTGAAGAACCACAAGGAATAACATTAAGACGGTCTCAAAAAGAAACGAGACCTGCTATTGCGGATGATTATGTGGTATATCTACATGAATCTGATTTTGATATAGGGATATGTAAGGATCGGGTTACATATTCACAAGCTATTAATAGTAATAATTCTACTAATTGGATTAATGCCATGAACGAGGAGTTGAAGTCAATGGAACAAAATAAAGTTTGGGAACTCGTTGAATTGCCTGAAGGATTTAAACAAGTCGGGTGTAAATGGGTCTTTAAGACCAAACGCGACTCTAATGGCAATATTGAACGATATAAAGCCAGACTTGCAGCCAAGGGCTTCACTTAGATAGGAGGCATTGATTATAAAGAAACCTTCTCTTCTGTATCTAAGAAGGATTCCTTTAGAATTATCATGGCGCTTGTAGCTCATTATGATTTAGAGTTACATCAAATGGATGTGAAAACAGCTTTTCTAAATGGGAATTTAGAGGAAGAAGTATATATGGATCAACCTGAAGGCTTCAGATTAGTGGGTAAAGAACGCATGGTCTGTAAACTTAAGAAGTCAATATATGGACTTAAACAAGCTTCCCGACAATGGTATATTAAGTTTAATGATATTATTACTTCTTTTGGTTTTAATGAAAATACTGTTGATCGGTGTATATACCAGAAGGTTAGTGGGAGCAAGTTTATATTTCTGATTCTATATGTTGATGATATTTTGCTTGCTAGTAGTGATCTTGGTTTATTGCATGAAACTAAAAATTATCTCTCTAAGAATTTTGAGATAAAAGATATGGATGAGGCATCCTACGTGATAGGAATAGAAATATTCCGTAATAGGTCACGTGGATTGTTAGGATTGTCTCAGAAAACATATATTGAGAGAATTCTAGAGAGATTTGGTATGGAACATTGTTCAGCTAGTATTGTTCCAATACATAAAGGGGATAAATTTAGTTTGATGTAATGCCCAAAGAATGAATTAGAACGAAAAGAAATGCAAAATATTCCTTATGCATCTATTGTAGGAAGTTTGATATATGCACAGGTTTGCACTCGTTCAGATATTGGAATGTTAGGCAGATACCAAAGCAATCCAGGAATGCATCACTGGAAAGCTACAAAGAAAGTTATGAGATACTTACAAGGAACAAAGCATTATATGCTCACATTTAGAAAGACTGGTGAGTTAGAGGTTATTGGTTACTCAGACTCAGATTTTGCTGGATGTGTGGATAGTAGAAGATCCACTTTTGGTTATTTGTTCCTTTTAGCTGGAGGGGCAATGTAACGACCCTAGCTGATGCCAAGAATTTTATAAAAAATTCGGCATAACCTCCCCTAAAAATAGGTCTATCACAACCTGTTTAATTGCATTTTTAACATGTCATGGCTCAAATTCCGAATTCACGGCAATAGTAGATGATGATACACAATCAAATGACCTCAATAATACTTCAAACTAGTATTACTCTCCCCATTTATCAATAAGGTTTACATGTTATCAAATTCACATCCAAAATATCATCAAATACCTTAATTACATTACATGACAAAGTTTTTACAAAATATACATATACACCTTCACACTTTAGTGCTTTGCAAAAATAATGGGAGATATACAAAAGACACAAAAGTGAGCTTCTAGTATCGCTCAAGCTTGAGGTGGGTTGTCGTCCACCGGTTCTTTTCCAAGACCTGAAAAAAAATGTATAAATAGTAGGGTGAGCTATATGCTCAGTAGGTGACACTTAAGACACAAATCTTGTGTCCTTGTGAATTCAAGCAAAGCATAGGCCAATGGGAGATAGGGATCATACAACGTAGGGGATCAAATACAACATACAAGTCAATTCCAAGTATAAAGAATGCAATGCAATGAAATGAAATGCAATGCATGTCAATGACACTCCCCATTTTCATTCTCAAAACCATCACTTTCAAACGTTAATACAGCTCGCCCTTTGGTAACCCCGCCGCAACACGAGAGGAGGATTGGCTAGTGTCCCTGACCCTTGGTAACCCCGCGGCGTCATTATGGGGCCCAGCTAGCTCAACCACACTAGGGCGACTCCCTAGTCCCCTCTAGGCTATATTAACCTCCGGCCCGTTGGTAACCCCACAGCGACCGGGTTTATCAAAACCATTTCAAAAAAACTATCATCTCCCAAAAATTCCTCATTTTCATTTCAAGACAAATTCTCCCATTTCATGCATCCCAATGACATGTCCAAGAATGTAGATATAATCTCAATATCATGACAATGTGAAATTTTGGCACAATACAATTAAGTATGGTCTCATACATCACTTTCAGCAAGTTTACACATGGTGGACATAAACTCAACACATAGGCAAGCTTTTCACATAATACATCACATGTGCATAAACATACATTTCTCTAGACAACATTAAAATAATCATTAACACAATTAATCCCCAAGTAAGGCATGTTAGCACATAAAAGAGGTGTAATTCACAAAAAACACCATAAAGCCATCATCTATACATGCTTTTCACATAGACAAGTCATAACCCTAAGACATGAATTTTTTCTAAACATCACTTACACCTCATTGAAGCAATTAATTCTCAAATTTAGCATGTCTAGCACAACAAAAGAGCATAACTCACAATGGAACAAGAAGAGAGTGGATTAAGATGCCCCTACCTCATGATTGCACCAAAACCCTAGAAAATGGGTCCTCAAATTCTTACTCCAAGGAAGGTAGCAAAACTGGAATTGCTGGTACTAGAACGTAGAGCTCGTCACATTCGTCGTTTTGCCTCAAACGGCACCTAAATCCAGCAAGGATTGAGAGAGTAATCAAGGGTTAAAGCTTGAAGTGAAAAAAAAAAAAGAAAAAAGGAAAAGAGAAGGAGCCGATAGCAGCAGTCGGGAGAAAGAGAGAGAAAAAGAACATAGACTAACTTGGTCTCTTAATTCATTTAAAAGGGACATGGGTCCCACCTCTCTTTTTCTAATTTCTTTTTCTCTTTTTTTTTTTTTTTTTCTTTTAATACACACCGCACACACAGGCATATATATATAAAGGCACAAACATTACACTCTCCCATACTTTAAAAGATTTCGTCCCCGAAATCAAGACATACCTGAGGAAGAAAACAACTCTGGATACTTGGAGCGAACCTCCTGTTCAAGCTCCCAAGTAGCTTCCTCGACTCCGTGGTGTCTCAAAAGGACTTTCACCATTGGTATCGTCTTGTTCCTCAACACCCTCTGCTGAGTGTCAAGGATCTGATCTGGTCCTTCCTCGTAGGAAACATCCTCATCAATATCCACATCTACCCAACTCAAAATGTGAGATGGATCCGGTTCGTGCTTCCGTAACATCGATACATGGAAAATATTGTGGACCCTATCCAACTGTGGTGGCAAAGCAAGCCTGTAGGCAACCTCTCCTACTCGGTCCAAAATCTCAAACGGTCCAATAAATCGTGGCGACAACTTGCCACTTTTCCCGAATCTCATCAATCCCTTCCGTAGAAAAACGTGGTCTCCCACCTCAAAGGATAACGGTCGTCTCCGCTTATCCGCATAGCTCTTCTGTCGGCTCTGAGCTGTAAGTAACCTCTGTCTTATCAACTTAATCTTCTCAGTAGTCTCGAGTACAATGTCTGGTCCTAAGGCGGCTGTCTCACCTACCTCAGTCCAACAAACAGGAGACCTACAAGTTCTACCATACAACGCCTCAAATGGAGCCATTTGGATGCTCGCCTGATAACTGTTGTTGTAGGCAAACTCAATAAGTGGAAGGTGATCCTCCCAACTACCTCCCAAATCAAGCACACATGCCCGAAGCATATCCTCCAAAATTTGGATAGTACGCTCCGACTGACCGTCTGTCTGTGGATGGAATGTCGTACTAAGATGCAACGTTGAACCAAACGCTGCTTGAAGTCCTTCCCAGAACTTTGAAGTGAACTTAGCATCCCTATCTGAAACAATGGTTACTGGAACTCCATGCAACCTTACAATCTCCTTCACATAAAGAACACCAAGCTTCTCTGCATCATCTGTTGCCTTAATAGGCAAAAAGTGAGCCGTCTTGGTCAATCTGTCAATGATGGCCCATACGGCCTCATTGCCCCTCCTTGACCTTGGAAAACCTGTCACAAAATCCATAGCAATATGCTCCCATTTCCATTGGGTAATGGTTGCAACAAACCTGCTGGCCTCTGATGCTCGGCCTTCACCTGCTGACAGGTAAGGCATCTAGCCACAAACTGTGCAACATCATTCTTCATCCCGCTTCACCAATACTGACGTCTCAAATTGTGATACATTTTAGTACCACCTGGATGAACTGCAAAACGGGAAGTGTGAAACTCCCGTAGGACATCCTCACGACATACTGTGGGAACCACCAACAAACCAACCCCTGAACCGTAGACCCCCGTCTGCATGCAAGGCCCAATCTTTCACTGTCTCACCACTAGAGATCAAAGCGTGGATGGCATCTAAGTCCGGGTCCTGTCTCTGTGACTCAATCACTCGTACAACAAGAGTAGGCTAAGCCACAAGACTAAATAAGAATGCCAACTCACTGTAACCATCATCATCAAAACACTGTAATCCTATCTCTGCCAGATCTTTAAGCATCTTCCACTTCTGAATAGCTAAACTGGCCAAAGTTCCACGAGATTTTTGGCTTAAGGCATCAGCTACAACATTTGCCTTGCCCGGATGATACTGCAAATCAAAGTTGTAATCTTCCAAGTACTCAACCCATCGTCTCTGTCTGTTGTTCAAGTCCTTTTGGGAAAAAAGGTACTTGAGACTTTTATGATCCGAGTATACCTCGAATCTCTCACCATACAAATAATGTCTCCAACACTTCAAGGCAAACACAACTGCCGCTAACTCCAGATCATGAGTAGGGTAGTTAAGCTCATGAGTCTTCAACTGTCAAGACCCATAAGCCACTACTCTACCATCCTGCATCAACACACATCCCAACCCGTCACGTGAAGCATCACAATAGATCACATAACCCAAGCCTCGCTCAGTTATCACCAACACTGGAGTTGTAGTCAATCTCGTCTTCAACTCCTGAAAAGATGAATCACAGGCCTCATTCCAGACAAACTTGACCCCTTTCCGGGTCAAACGGGTCATAGGAGCTGCCAAACGGGAGAAATCCTTCACAAATCTCCGATAGTAACCCGCTAAACCAAGAAAACTGCGGATCTCAAACACATTCTTGGGTCGCTCCTAAGTCAAAACTGCTTCAACCTTTGATGGATCAACTAATACTCCACCTTCTGAAACAACATGCCCCAAAAACTTCACCTCCTGTAGCCAAAACTCACATTTCTCGTATTTGGCATACAATCCGTGTTCCCGCAAAATCTGTAAAACAATACTCAAATGGACCTCGTGATCTTCCCGAGTCCGTGAGTACACAAGAATGTCATCCACGAAAACTACCACAAACTGGTCCAAGTAATCGTGAAAGACGCGGTTTATCAAGTCCATGAATGCCGCTAGCGCATTAGTCAAGCCAAAAGGCATAACAAGGAACTCATAGTGTGCATACCGTGTACGGAATGCTGTCTTCGGGATATCATCATCCCTAACCCGCAACTGATAATAGCCAGACCTCAAGTCAATCTTCGAGAAGCAACTGGCTCCCCTCAACTGATCAAATAAATCATCTATCCTTGGCAAAGGATACTTGTTCTTGATGGTGGCATGATTCAACTTCCGATAATCAATGCAAAACCTCAACGAACCATCTTTCTTCTTAGCAAACAAGACCGGTGCGCCCCACGGTGACACACTCGGTCGGATGAAACCTTTCATCCTCAAATCATCAAGCTGCCTCTTCAATTCTTCCAATTCAACTGGTGCCATACGATACGGTGCCATAGAAATCGGTGCAGTACCATGCATCAAATCAATAGTGAACTCCACTTCTCGGTGTGGAGGCAACTCTGTCAAATCCTCTGGAAAAACATCCAAGAAGTCACAAACAATCGCCGGATAAACTTCTCCCACGACATCATCTTCTTCAGCTAAAAGGCTAGCTAAGAAATAATCATCATGACTTCGTCCACACGAACTCCATAAAACGATGAAATGTGGGAATCACTCCGATCTCCCACGAAAAAGAAACAGTCTCCCTCAGGAGTGCAAATTGTAATTCTCCCTTTGAAACAATCGATCGTGGCATGAAAGAAGGCCAACCAATCCATCCCAAGAATGACATCAAAGCTAGTCATCTCCAGGAGGATAAGGTCAAACACAAAGGTCCGCCCGGCTATCACAATGGAGCAATCCCACACAACTCGGCTCAATGACACTGAAATCCCAACTAGCGTATCAACACATAACGCCCGATCCATGAAACTAACCTCTAACCCCGATGCAAGTGCAAATGATGATGAAATGAAAGAATGAGATACACTAGAGTCAAACAAAACACGGACCCAACAACCAAACACTGGAAATATACCTCGAAGAACTGACGGTCCAGAAGATGCATCGGTCTGTGCCAGTGCAAAAACACGTCCCTGTGGTACCTGTGCCTGAGGACTGCCAACCTGAACACCTGACTGCTGCACTGACATAGTAGGAGTATCCCTCCTAACTGATCGTGAACCCTGTGAAGACATAGTAGGCTGTGGTGGTGGTGGTCTGAAACCTGACTGAACTGTAGCCGATTGTGACGGCCTCTGCTATGACCCTCTACCACTAATGGTGCCTGCTCTCTGACTCGGACAATCACAAATCAAGTGACCCTGCTGGCCACACCCATAACAAGCCTTCGGAGCTGACGAAACTGAAGACGATCTCATCGGACAACTGGACTTGTAATGTCTGGGCTGCTGACACTGATAACAAACAACTGCACTCCTGTCAGATCCAGCTAGCATAGGAGTGGTAGGAGCAGATCTTGTAGACTGTTGCCCCTGAAACTGAGATGGACTGCCCCTATTCCTTTTCCAAGAAGGTCCCTCTGAGGATGGCCCTGCACCCCTCTTTTGCTTCAATTGCTCTCTTCTTGCATCCTTCTCTCTATTGTCAGCCTCCAGCATCAAAGCCCTTTCCACTGCTTCAGAGTAAACCTTAATAAACTGTGCCGTGATCAACGGCCTCATTCGATCATTAAGACCCGAGACAAACGTCCGAGTCTTGTTAGCTTCATCTCTCACCACTTCTAGAGCAAAACGGGAGAGTGAGGTGAACTTGTTCTCATACTCCGCCACTGACATGTTCCCTTGAATAAGATTATGAAACTGGTCTTGTAACTCCCATCTTTTAGAAAGTGGAAAGTAATTTTCATAGAACAGTTCCTTGAACCTGTCCCAGCTCAACTCTTCAATCTTGTACTGGTTGGTGATCGACTTCCACCAAACCTTGGCATCCATAGCAAACTTGTAAGTTGCTAGGATGATCTTCAAGTGATCCTCTGTCACATCCATTGAGGTCAACTGAGTTTCGACTTGATCCATGTAGTTGTCGGCTACCATTGGATCCGCACTGCCCTCAAACATTACTGGCATCAACTGAGAAAACCCCTTAATGATCTTGAGACGCTTTTGAGCTGGAGTCTCCTCAACTCGAACTGTAGGTTGTGGTACCAACTGTGGCTGAGCAACAATAGTTGCTCTCACGGCATTTTGCAACAATTGATTCAACTCTAGTGCCACAGAACCTTCACCCACTTCTACGGGTGCGAGTGTTTCAACATTCTCTCTTCTTGGGGGAATAGCTCTTGGGGGAATCAAGTCCATAAGAAGCATGTTTTCATCAACTGGCTCCGCCGAATTGGAGCTAGAGCTTTCACCAACATCGCCCCTTGTTGGCCTAGGGCCTCTAGGTTCCTCACGCCGTGACATCGTGCTATAAAACGAGAAAACGATTCAGAAACATGACACTAAGGTCCACTGTGGACGACTTAACAAGAATTAATACCGTACAACACTTAGCATGCAAGACTATGCAAGAAACATTTTAACATAAACAAGTAAGCAAGTAAGCACATAGGCAGTTAAGCATGCTCATTTAAATAAGATACCACGTAGCAAGTAGTCAAGTAAGCAACACAAACAACATTCCATGCGACTCTATGTAGGCCTCTACCCGTCGTCCTAAAGGTTTTTGAACCTTTGCTCTGATACCAAATTTTGTAACGACCCTAGCTGATGCCAAGAATTTTACAAAAAATTCGGCATAACCTCCCCTAAAAATAGGCCTATCACAACCTGTTTAATTGCATTTTTAACCCGTTATGGCTCAAATTCCGAATTCACGGCAATAGTAGATGATGATATACAATCAAATGACCTCAATAATACTTCAAACTAGTATTACTCTCCCCATTTATCAATAAGGTTTACATGTTATCAAATTCACATCCAAAATATCATCAAATACCTTAATTACATTACATGACAAAGTTTTTGCAAAATATACATATACACCTTCACACTTTTAGTGCTTTGCAAAAATAATGGGAGATATACAAAAGACACAAAAGTGAGCTTCTAGTATCGCTCAAGCTTGAGGTGGGTTGTCGTCCACCGGTTCTTTTCCAAGACCTGAAAAAAATGTATAAATAGTAGGGTGAGCTATATGCTCAGTAGGTGACACTTAAGACACAAATCTTGTGTCCTTGTGAATTCAAGCAAAGCATAGGCCAATGGGAGATAGGGATCATACAACGTAGGGGATCAAATACAACATACAAGTCAATTCCAAGTATAAACAATGCAATGCATGTCAATGACACTCCCCATTCTCATTCTCAAAACCATCACTTTCAAACGTTAATACAGCCCGCCCTTTGGTAACCCCGCCGCAACACGAGAGGAGGATTGGCTAGTGTCCCTGACCCTTGGTAACCCCGCGGCGTCATTATGGGGCCCAGCTAGCTCAACCACACTAGGGCGACTCCCTAGTCCCCTCTAGGCTATATTAACCTCCGGCCCGTTGGTAACCCCGCAGCGACCGGGTTTATCAAAACCATTTCAAAAAAACTATCATCTCCCAAAAATTCCTCATTTTCATTTCAAGACAAATTCTCCCATTTCATGCATCCCAATGACATGTCCAAGAATGTACATATAATCTCAATATCATGACAATGTGAAATTTTGGCACAATACAATTAAGCATGGTCTCATACATCACTTTCAGCAAGTTTACACATGGTGGACATAAACTCAACACATAGGCAAGCTTTTCACATAATACATCACATGTGCATAAACATACATTTCTCTAGACAACATTAAAATAATCATTAACACAATTAATCCCTAAGTAAAGCATGTTAGCACATAAAAGAGGTGTAATTCACAAAAAACACCACAAAGCCATCATCTATACATGCTTTTCACATAGACAAGTCATATCCCTAAGACATGAATTTTTTCTAAACATCACTTACACCTCATTGAAGCAATTAATTCTCAAATTTAGCATGTCTAGCACAACAAAAGAGCATAACTCACAATGGAACAAGAAGAGAGTGAATTAAGATGCCCCTACCTCAAGATTGCACCAAAACCCTAGAAAATGGGTCCTCAAATTCTAGCTCCAAGGAAGGTAGCAAAACTGGAATTGCTGGTACTAGAACGTAGAGCTCGTCACACTCGTCGTTTTGCCTCAAACGGCACCTAAATCCGGCAAGGATTGAGAGAGTAATCAAGGGTTAAAGCTTGAAATGAAAAAAAAAAAGAAAAAAGGAAAAGAGAAGGAGCCGAGAGCAGCAGTCGGGAGAAAGAGAGAAAAAAAGAACAGAGACTAACTTGGTCTCTTAATTCATTTAAAAGGGACGTGGGTCCCACCTCTCTTTTTCTCTTTTTTTTTTTTTTTTTTTCTTTTCTTTTAATACACACCGCACACACAGGCATATATATATAAAGGCACAAACATTACAGGCAATATCATGGAAAAGCGCAAAACAGTCTATTATTGCTTCATCAACTATGGAGGTTGAATTTGTAGCATGCTTTGAGGCTACAAATCGTGGTTTGTGGTTGCGGAACTTTATTTCAGGATTTGGTGTTATGGATTCAATTTCCAGACCGCTGAAAATTTATTGTGATAACACCGCAGCTGTCTTCTTTACTAAAAACGATAAGTATTCCAATAGCGTTAAGCATATGGAGCTGAAATATCTTACCGTTAAAGAAGAAGTTCAGAAACAACGAGTGTCTTTTGAAAATATAAGCACACAGCTTATGGTTGCAAATCCATTGACAAAAGGATTACCACCCAAGACATTCACAGGGCATGTTGAAAGAATGGGTCTTGAATGTAATCAAAGTTAATTATTATTTTTGTTGTGGATTGCTTAACAATGCTTATATATATTTGACATTTTGAGCTCATTAAAATGTGTTTCTGATATTTCCTGTTAATTTATGTTTGTACATGCATGTATTACTTTAAATGATGAAAACAGGAATAGTCTTAGAAAAGACATTATTGCTAGACCTTTATTGATGCTTTTCACTCATAGACTATGTTAAATGGGTTGCTAGTGTTGTGGTACATGGAAGGGACTGTGTCGTTTAGTGACATACAACCGCCATGACTCACATTGGTAATTTGTTTACCATGGTATATATGATGACCATATTAATATCTTAATTTGATTTATGGTACACACTAATGACTATTTTACTAAACCACTACAGAAGTTATATATGTGCCAAGTGGGAAAATGTAAGATTATTTATTTAATTGTGACCCACATGATTTGGACATATGACATATTACTTGGTGGTTAAGTAAATAGATATCAATTAATTATTCTTGGTCAACTTATAATTACCTTTTTTGGTATTTACTTATTGGAGAAGTGTTTTCCTTCTAATTCCTTACTTTGATGGAAAGTAGAATTATGTTTTTAAAAGGAAAACTGGTCCTCTCTCTGCCTTTATAAAAGTGCATATACTCCATCAATTATGTACGATTATTGAGACAACACGTAAAAGGTTATTGTGTGCAAAAGGCCAAGAGAGAGAAACCAGTTTCTGCCTTTACCTGTTGATCAGAGTTGCAGATTGGTTCTTAGTTAAAGGATCTGGACGTTAGATTTAATCTCAACAAGGTTTGATATCATGAATAGAGGTATGTATATCTAACTATATTTATTTATGCGTTATAAGAATGTGAAATTAATTGAAGTTCTAAGATTTAGGGTTTTATGATTATTTGTGATTAAAGTCTAACACAAATTTAATTAGAGTTTTTACATTCTTTTCTTCTTAACATTTTGAACACGCCATACACTTCAAGTGTTAAAGAAAAGAAAAAAAAAAGTAAAAAAAATAAATAAATAAATAAAGGAACTAAACTGCCCTTATATAATATGACAATAAAATTAATAGCAGACTTATCTAGGACAAACATTAGATAGAGAACTGCACAGGAAAATATTTAAAGAAACAATAAACACATGATCTACTGAGAGATAAAAGGCTTTAGATTGCTAGAAATTTTGGATATTTTTATATAATTTCAATTTTGGGTCTATTCACGTGATTATATCAAAATGCACTTTTATTAAAACACTTATATATTCACAATGTAATAAATAAAACAATATATAAAAGTAAATGGTCGAAAAAACTCATATTAAAGTAACAGAGAGAGTAAGAAACTTATAGCCTGTTTAATGGAGGCACACAATATTGCGTTGTCCTAAAGCCTAGACGGCCTGACGACTATGAAAGGCTCCATAATACAACTCTAATGTCCTCCATACGCACGTCCCTACGTGCTAATTGTGACGACTAAGAAAAGCTTCTTAATATAACTCCAATGTCCTTCATAGGTTCACAAGTGACGATCACCAAATCCATTGTTATGTTGCCCATAAAGTCAAATATATATATATATATATACACACACTCAAATACATATAATATTTTGGTTGAATGAATAGAGGTATTAAACAAAAAAAAAAAAAAAAATCTGAAATAAAAGGACACCCTTAGCCAATAGACACGTGTCGATCATATCTTTTCACATATAACATTAAGAAGTTTTAAAAACATCTATTATTTATTTAAAAAACCTAACAGAAAATTGATATTAAAACAAGAAGCAAAAAAAAAAATCGTGAAAATATTTGGACAGTTGACTAGGTAAATAAAGGAATGTTTTGGAAAGATAGAATCTGCACCGTCGGTTCATGCTAACATTACAGAATGATCGTCTTTTCTAAAAGTAACCTTTCGAATTCAAACACCAATCATATTTATCACATTTGACCCCTCTCAAATCAACCACTTGTAACGTCCTAAAATTTAATTTTTTAAAAAAAATATATAATATATTTCCATCAAGTAAATGCCACCAATCGGTTAGGACATAGAGAGATCTTGATTCCGAGAACTCTTGGAGTTGCAAGGTAGATGGTGCAGATAAATATATCATATGTATAATACGAACAATATATACATTGACTCTATGATTGCAGTCTATATACAAACCTGAGCTTCAAAGTGAAACTACAATTTTCCCATACTATAGTAACAATTGATGCATTTACTTTTGTTGGCCTCTTCATTCAAATCATAGGAGACATAAAAATATCTAGTAGTGAGAGACGTTCCCTTCTTTCCTAGGTTATTCACCAATCATTAGCCATAAAAAGGGGATGATCCAGAGCTACAGAAACATGAACTTTATACGTATAACAATCTATATATTTGTATTGTTACATTGTGTGGTACAAGAGACATTGATTTTTAATTCTTCATTGACATAGCTGAAGAAATAAAGCAGCAACTCTCAAAACTTAAAATGCAGATCTAAAAATTATGCCAGTTGCAGGGCTTCCTCACGCTTGATGTCAAACACCCTAACTAGGGCATCTTCAACAACCTGGTCAAATCCAGACACAAATTAATAATCAATTCTTACGTCAATGGCACTAAAATCCCAAACTAATAAATAATATAATAACTGTGAGTTAACCCAGGTTGCATTGAATGTGCGAGGCTCGCTAGGTCGGAGCAGGCCTGTGAGAGGCAAGGCTCTAGTGCGAGCTACTTGTGCTCAATTCCCACATCGCCTGGGTGCGTGGAAGAGTGAAGTGTTATATGTAGGTTCGTCACCCTTTTATTACACAACGCATTTTAAAGCCATGATGGCCGTGAATTTATCAGAACTCCGGAGTTAAGCGCGCTTAACCTGGAGAAGTACCAGGATAGGTGACCTATTGGGAAGTTGTCCGGGGAGCCAAAAGCAAACACTATTATGTCTGGTGGGGTGAGGGCCGTTACAGAATGTTTATGTGGTTTACCGAACATGCTTGGATATGCTTACCCCTATTTCAAGTTCTAGTAACAGGGCAAGGCGGGTAACGGAAAAATGAGGACAATCACACCCCTATCTATAGAAAAATCATGTTTGTTAGAACTTACCTTATCAGGGGTAGAGGCACCAGAGGTCACACCTATTGTAATTGGACCCTCTGGTAGAAAGTTTTCTTTCTCAACCAGCTCACCATGCTGTCACAACAAGACAAATCAAACATAAATGAATAATAATAATAATAAACAGAGTTGGGAACAAATAATGGGCTTCAAAATAAGAATTATCTACTTAAACCTACATTCAACTTATAACTTATTCTGTTTCCAGGACCAATTCTTTTTTCACTGTCGATCCAATATGATGGAATTCCACGGGCCTCTGCAATCTCTTGTAAGTGGGAGGTGTTGCTCGAGTTCCACCCCCCAACCACTAACATAAGATCCAGTTTATCTTCCACCAGCTTATACATGGCATCTTGACGCTCCTGAAGGAAAAAATGATCATCTTATGAGACAAGATTCATCAAGACTGAAGCATAATAATGACCAGTCCAGTAAGGCAACTTTCATTTTCAGCTAATTTCTAATTGGGTTTTGAGTGTGTACATGGGTCGGCGAAGTGAAGCAAGAACCCAACCAAAGCAGGAAAAAAAAGAACAGTTGTTGTCCGAATTTCCTTTTGAATTCTGGACATTTCACAAATAGGTCACTTTGAAAAGTATGAATTCTGTTCCCACCAAAAGTTTAACATATATTGTAAAAAGCCTCATCAAGGGGATATTCTATATATTCATCCGAAGAAAAAAAAAAACAGAGATATTCTATTTACTTGAGGCCCATTGCAACAATCAAGTGTTTGGTTCAATTCCATCGCAAACAGAAGACTCAGAAAGACTGGTCAATAAAGGTGGCATTTCTTTCAGCAATTAATTAATCAACAAACTTAAAACTAACTCATACCCATTCGGCAGTCAATTAATCCACAAGTCATAAACAAAATATTCTGCAAGACAACAGCCATCCAGCATGGATCTATGCAATATGATCTTCTCTGGTGACTCCCAATCTTTTTTAATGCTAGCATAGCAAATCTATAGGTCATTTTATGTACAGGTTTCAAAAAGAAATCAAAATTAGGGCACCATCAAATTCATTGGATTGAAATTTAATGATTGAAAATACATATCATGTCAAATTTTTGTATGATCCACTCAACATGATACACATGCAGGGCTACAATTACTCTCTGGCTCTCAGCTCGCACCCCATCATACAATATGCCTCAGTATTGCTTTATTGTTAATCTAGCAGGGTTTAATTAGCCAATCAGATCTTGAGGTGACAATTCAACTTGAAAAGAACCTTCCTAGTCCTCAGAATATTGGGTCTGCTGATACGAGTCAATTATCTGCTTACACCTATAGGCCAATTCATTACCAATTTATAACTATACCCACAAACTAAATAGATCCAAACGGTATTCATGTAAGCCTGACCAAAACCAACATGGTTTTGAACAGATTCAGCTTTACCTAACCTGATCATACTGCAACATTTTCAAAGACTCGACACAAACTCATTCACTTGGCCTAAAACCCATAGGATGTCATGCTGTTGCTTAATGCCAACAAAATCTAATACCACACCATCAAAGCTGTGCAAGTTAAACAGGTATTGCTAACTCAATTGAGTCGAATTTAACCTACCTATAATTTTCTAAGTATAATCAAGTACATGTAGACTAATTTTAATCGCATTCCCATTTTCTGAGTTCAAAACTTTTAAAGCATGGTGTTTTTTAAAACCTTTTTAACATATGTGTTGGCAGGTTGGGCTTAAGACTAACCCATATTTGACCTGACCAAAAAACACCCAATCCAGATATTCAGAGTCAGAGCCTACCCTATTTCAATGAACACATGCCGTTTACATGTGTACTTTTTATCAGGACAATTATAATTTGCAAACTTGACAAACTCAAAAAATAAACAAATAAATATATAAACATAGGTAATTTGCTAAAATTAAAGAACTGGGTGTAACTTTTAAGAAACAAGCATTTTTTGCATGAGGGGCAACATTATAAGAGCAAATAGCCAGGGCTCATTCAAACATTGAAAGGTAGCTATTGATGCCCTTGCAAGCAGTTATAATGATCCTCATGCAATATGCATACATGCTTAACAAGGACAGTTTACATTAACAGTGCCAAAAAATCGAAGTATGGATAAATGATCAAATCTCCAATAATGGGGGTGTTTGCTCCTAGTTCCTAGGAGTCTTCAACTAGAGCCTGATGGCAATTTGGGGCTAATAAAACAGATCTTCAATGTCAAAATAAAGACAAACAAAAAGGAAGAAAAAATATTTAAGTATAAAATGATAAATAGAAACAGACACAAGTATGACATACTTTCTCAAAAACATATCACAAACAAATATTTGCCATGAAAATTGGCTAAATAAATAGACTAGAGTAGAAAAAATTACTTGAGTAGCATCACATATTGTGTTAAAACTTATGAAGTGCTCATTGACATTTTCCACACCATATTTACGCATCATGGTCCTCTCTAATAATTTCCCTGTGAAAAAATAGAAGTAAAAAAGAGAATCACAACTTGCATTTGTTGACAACCGATGGAAAAAAATAGTTTAAAATGCAACCAACCAATCTCTTCAGTTTCTCCCTTGAGCATCGTAGTTTGATTTGCAATACCAACTTTTACCAAGTCACTGTCTGGATCAAAACCCTTAGAAATTGCAAATTTGAATTTCTGCAACCAATCAAAAGATTGTCACCATAAAATTAGTATAACACTTAAACACTTCAAAATTAAGACAGATAAAACTACACAAACTGCACCTCTAGAAAAGCTTCTTTGGTTGAGCTAGATCCATCAAGTTCACCCCCAAGAACGTAATCGCACACATACGTTGCCTGGATGAAAAACAATTCATATCTTCAAAATTTTATGATAATAAATACTGGCTTCCCTCTTTGGTGCAGTATACCTTTTTTTGAAGGGTAAATTTCACCTAGACCCCCTGAGGTTGGCGCATATTTCACCTAGATGGAGATTTGGTTTTTAGCAACCACTTAGACCCCAATTTGATTTTTGGCCTCAAACACATGCGAATGGATATTTTTACCCTCAAAATTTTAATACTACAAAATATCTTTAATTTTAAATGACATAAATGCCCCTCTTTCATCTCTCTCGTCTGCGTCTGCGGTCCTCCCACCCACCCCCTTCAGCCACTAACACACCACCTCAAAAAATGTATAAAACACCCACAAACCACCACCTCTGTAATCAATCAAACAAACCAAATCTTACACCCAATCACAATCCCACAATCAACGCCCCAATTCACAAAATCGGAGCATGTAATTAACAATCCACAAGAAGAAAAAATAAATAAATAAAAATTCAACAATCCACCGCCTGCAAATCAAACCCAAACTCGGCAACGATGGCTGCCATCGAGACCTGCAAGACTCAACAAACCCTGCTGGAGACGAATCCGAACCAGAATCGGACTCAAACCATGGCAAAGACAAGCTCAGCACACCGTCGCTGGAATTGCGCCACAGGCGCTGATCGACATCTTCTTGAGGAGAGAAGTCACGGCGTGTTGGAGGTCCTCTTTACCGCGATCGACGGCGATTGGTGACTGTCGATGCAGATCTTGACCGTCGGCTAGAGGTCTTCCAGCGATATGTTCTTGATTATCTCCGTCGAGAAGTTCTCGCGTTGCAGAAAACCCAAGCTCAGGGTCCATCTAGATTATAGCGAGCTTTGTGGCTTCGGATGATGGCGGCGGCGAGCTTGAGATTCAGTCATCCCGTCCATCGCCAAGCTCCCTCATCCTAGCTGCTTTGATCTCATAGCTGACCGCCGAGAGTCCATCCCATTCGCCGGCTGCCGATTCAATCATCCCGTCCATCGCCAAGCTCCCTCATCCTCGCCGGTCAGACTCAAACGTGCACAACTACAGTTCATCCACAGCCATCGCCCGAGCACGCCGTCGCTGTCATCTAAGCTGCCGCTAGTCATCCACGGCCAAACCGATCTCCCAACCTTCTCAACCGCCGACCTATATTCGACTCCCCTGTTCTATTTATTGGGCTCCTCTCTCTATATATATGTGAATCACTCTCTCTCTCTATATGTGAATCATTCTCTCTCTCTCTCTCTCTTCACAAATATCAGAGAGGTCTCACTTTGCCAATCTACACTCTAGCCTCATTTCCCCAACAGAAGATGGTGTGGGTTAATTGGGATGATTGTCTGAGAGGTGGAAGAAGAGGAAATGTGTGTTGGGGGCAGTTTAGTCACAAAAAATAGTCAACACGAGGTCAAAGGGTCACATAGTCATTTAATACCAAAAATTGACATTTGGGGTGTAAGTGAAATTTTAAGCCACTAATTGGGGTCTAAGTGGTCGCTAAAAACCAAATCTCCATCTAGGTGAAATATGCACCAACCTCAGGGGGTCTAGGTGAAATTAACCCTTTTTTGAAATGTAGAGATAGGTCAAAAGAAAAAAGAAGCATCCAAATTATACATACCTCTGCCTTGTTCTTCACAATGACATATTTTCCGGCAAAAGAGGCAGTAGCGATGGTCTCCTCGTGAGAATATTTGCCATGAATGACTGAAGTATATTCTCCCTTCTTGTGCTTTTCAACAGTATTCCAAACCTTCAAAGAAATTATAAATATATGGTCTCAATAATGAAAGAATTACATGCAAGGAAATCAGCTTAGCAGCAGTTCACTTTCTCTCTCTCTCCCTCTACCTTAGACACCCACGGGCAAGTTGTATCAACTATTTGGACATTTTTGTCACTCAAAACCATCATCTCTTCCACTGCAGCTCCAAAAGCAGGCAATATCACAACATCACCCTTCTTAACTACGTCAAATTCTTTCTTCCCCTCCTGGACAGGGATATCCTTAACTTCCATCTCCTCCAATCGCTGCAGACAAGATCAAATCATTTACTAATTGGCATAATTAGTTATTGAATAGAAAGGGAATGACTTACACCATATAGCGATGGCTTATTTAATTGTCCATCCAAATACTACCGAATGTAATAAAATGTTACCAGGAATGTTAACCAAGTCAAACAATTCCACATTCTCCATGATCAAGTACGAAAGCTTCACTGGTGTTAGATGGTCATTAAAGAGAAATGTTCCAGCCAATGCAAGGTGCGGGAGAGTAGAACAGGTTAATGCATAACACTGTTTGCACAGAGGCCATTGCTTCTTATTAAGAATATTGTTTTCACGAACTTTCTACGCTAAGTCCGAATTTCAGCATAATACTCTTGGTCAGCACTTAAATGGAATAACAAAAAGTACATTACCAAGTGTTGGTCCACTTACTTTCTGTGAAGGGAAAATTGGACACAGATTCAACTTTTGGTATTATTTTACGCAAAATATCATATATGAGCCTGCATCCTAAGGTCATTGGTCCGAACTTTTATCATTGCATTAAGCAATGGCCCCTCGAAGGGAATAAGAAAACTCTGAAAAAATCCTAAATTCTAAAATTGATTGGAGCAAACATAATAAGAACTTTACAAAAGATCACCAAAACTGTAACGATATGATTAAAACTTTAATATTCCCAAAACTGTAACGATATGATTAAGATTTTAAATATTCCCATTATTTGAGAACCAGATTCGCGATCTTGTACAACGCTACAGAACACAATTTCACAAGGTAGTGCCTAATGACAATGAACACATAAATCATACAGAAGTATAATACTAAAGTACATGAAAAAGTGCATTATTCAGTAGATGTTCACAGGATACAGGGAGGGAAGACTAAAGATGAACCTAACCTTTGACATTATTTTGCACAAAGTAGCTATTCACTTGTATCTGCAGTTTCACACTTTTCAGTTCAAGTTTTTACCATAGCACCAAGCAAATACCCCCTTAAAATATAATAATAATTTTAAAAACCAACTAATCTAAAATAACCACATTATGCATGCATCTGCAGATAAAGATACATGCTACATATGGCATGGCAAATCCTAAGAAATTAAAACACCGACACAACAAAAAATAAATATATTTTTTTATATATGTGATCATATATAATAAGACTAATATCACTGTTCACCAAATTAAGAATAAAAAACCCCTGATCACAATAACTAATGAAACTACAGCAAAAATTCTCTAATTTAAAAAGAAAAAAGAAGAGAGACTGGACTAAGACCCTTTATAAAATTAGTTGTAACATAATCCATAACTAAACAAAGAATTGCAGTTGTGTAAAGAATGAAAGAAATACCAACGGGCCAGTGGCCTAGCGGTATCAGGCTCTTACTTCCCAAAGAGAGGTCAAGGGTTCAAACCCCAATGGAGGCATGTGTGTGTGAGTACCAACTAAGAAAAAATAAGAAAATAAAATAATAATAATAATCATAATAATAAATGAAAACAGAGAGAGAGAGAGAATTGGCTGAAGTGGAATTTCTAAATCCTTGCCAAAATTAGTGTTTCTTGAAGAAAAAGGAAAGCTAATTCTATTAGGAGAGAAAGAATTATTTAAAGAAAAAAAATAATAAATAAGGAGAATTAAGGTTTTATTGAGAAAAAAATTTTGTGCTTTGCTAATAATAAAAAAGAGAAGCTATAGGGGAAGAAAGGGATTTGCGATAAGAAGAAAGAAGAAAAGAGAATAAACAAATAAATAAACAAAAACAAAAAAACAAAAACATAAGAAAAAGAGGATTTAGTAAAGAATAAGACAAAGGCTCGAAACAGTCAAGCTTCAATAATTGGTGGTAGCTAGTTCAGAGCTTGGTTACAAAAAGCACGATTCTTACCATTCTCTTTCTAATCTTTTATAATAAGTCTAAATCTTGCCATTCTTTTTGTAATCTTTTACAATTCTAAACAAGTAATAAGTATAAAAAGATCAGGTAAATAGAACTGCTTGAGAACTTTCATATAAAAAAAACATCTTATTTTTTATGTTTTGACCTCTAAATTATTGAAAATTTTCAAGGAATTCCATAAACTTTATATTTTAACCAATCTTTTTCTCGAAATTTTTAAAATCTCCATTTAATCAAACACAGGTTTCCATGGCATGTTTGTGGTGTGTCTGGCATGTCCGTGTGTGTCCGCAATGTATCCAAAAAGAAAAAAAAATATCCAGACATGTGTTTTGGCATGTCGGACATGAGTCGAGTAGTGTGTGACGAGTGTCCATCTCCGACATGAACACTTTGACCTTTTAGGCGTGCCTGTGCTTAGTAGGTCACAAGTCAATAGGAAACTAAAGAGTAGAGGAACATAATTTCAACAAGTCTTTTAAAATATTGGATAGAGAAAACAAGATTAAGAACATAGAATACTATTATAAGCCATTCTCAGCAGGTAACAGAACATAAGCAAAACCTAACAAGCATGCTTGTAGATGATTTCAGTGAAGAAATATGCACATTCATGCAGATTTAAAATCTCTAACTACAAAAGAGAAGTGCCACAGGACCACACTAATGGATAGCAAATCATTTTTAATCAATAACAAGCAGAGTGATCCCAAAACTTGCATATGCAAACCAATACTAGTAAGGCAAACTAGCATCTTTTTACTTACTTTATTCTGATAGGTGTAAAAGAAAGATCATTATCAAGAAAAGCAAGCACACTAAATCGAGTTGCATGCGAAATCAAATTTCAGCTTTGCTTCTCCTTAGTATCCATTACTAACTAAATAGCGGCACTGGCCAAAAACATTTAAAAAAAAAAAAAATTCAACAACTTTTTTTTAGAAATTAGGGTGTGCGCTTTATAAACCTTATTAACAGTTGGATTGTGAATAATTTCATTTGTAATCCAAATTTTCTCCTCTGGAAATTGTTTTCTTGCTTCATAAGCTATCTGGACAGCACGCTCGACACCCCAGCAGAAACCATATGATTCTGCAAGTTTTACTGTAACATTTCCCCAAGTATACTCATTCCCATTCTCCTTCAAAGTTTTTATGATGTCACCTGAAAAATTTTAAACAAAGATAAGTGCACAAACCATAACTCGGAGACATCTGAATCATCACTTATATGTAAAACACAAGTTTGAACAAAACCTTGCATGCAATTGAGGAAGGACATCAAATTAAACTTTTATTAAATTCCATATTGAAGAAATTCAAAAAAAAAAAATAATAATAATAATAACAAATAGATAAATAGACAGAAGAAATAAAATCTTAATTTGGTTGCAGAATAACCAGAGGAAAAGAGAGGAATAAATTGAATCCTTATACTTCTTCCAATGTTAAATTAAAGTCTAGTACAGCAATTTGAGTATTTGATTGCCTTAAGCTGACCCTTTTATTTTTTCAAGGTTTTGGTTTTTTTTTATTAATTATTCTTTGAAAGTCAAACAGTAGAATAATATAGGAGTATCATATTAACCTTAGTATTTTTTTTTTTTTCTTTCAATTTTCCTTTCCTTAAATTTCTAGGAAACCAAACAGTCGGGCTATGAGAAAAGTGCAGAAAAAATTAAAGAACAAATGTTTTCTTGAAAAAAATAAAATTGGACTCTTTAGTTATTAAGCAGCTGAGAAACGGAAAGAAGTCCACCAAAGAGTTTTACTTATCTTATCATCCACCATTTTCTCCCCAACCAAACAGAATATTAAGCTCAAGGAACAAAATCCCTAGAATTGAAGATCTTACTGGTGTACTCGCGATTCATGAGCTCAAGAGTCTCCTCTTTATGTCCAAAACCTCGGCGATTATAGTTGTCACTCCTGGTCAAGTTCTTCCGAAACACCTTGGCGTCGAAATTGGAATCAACGGTGGCAGACGAAGAAGGGGAAGGAGATTCGCCGGCGGTGCAGCGGATGGAGACAGGCTTCCGGTGGAACACCTTGACATCCGGCCAGGAGAGGTCGGAGCGGGTTGCGATACGGCAGAATTGCAGAGAGATCGCCATGGACGAGGTGGGTGCGCACGCTAGTGGAATGAATACGTGTTGAAGAACTTGGGACTCCTCGACTCAGAGAGCTGAACACTTGGGTGAGTCCGTATTTTATCCAATGCCGAGCTCGTGATCCTCGTTTTTGCGCCGTTTTGGCATTTTGCTTGCTGGGATTGATTTAGTTGCTGGCCACACGATCCGATTTGTGTAATTACCAACAAGGACATCATTTTTGCTTCTTTTTCCCTAAAAATAGGAATAACACTGCGGACTGTGCTACTAAAAACATGAATATAACGTGGGACTCGTGGCTGCTCTGTGGATCCCACACTTGACTTGGCATAGAATTATTTCGTTTTTTAAATTAAACACGTGGAATTTTTTGTGCTCCAGCTAATTGTATGATTTGTTAGTCCAGTATGGAGTGTTCCAACCTCGCGTGTTCCTCGTGGCATGTGGGATCCTCTCCAATTTAAATATGTTTCTAAATCTAAGCATATCTACACGTAAATAATCACACAATTATTAAGTGCCAACTAGGGATGCACTATAGTCATATCTGAAACAACTGGTGACACATTAATATTGAGAATGAAAACTACTTCAATTGTTTTGACCTTAAGATTGAGACTTAAAAACATACATCCATCATCAAACATCTTGAGAAGAGCCAGAGTGTGTGATCCTTGTTTGATTATAGGAGTGGTTGAGTCAAAATTGTCACTCAACTTAAGTCTGAACCAGCTAGATTTAAGAGTTTCAGATTGAACACTGTATACATCACCATTTTCAGCTCTGCCAGACCATAAGAGAGTTTGATTCCCCTTTCTCTTTGTTGCTTTCTTCCAATGTCCAGTTAGCTTCCTTGACCTTTTCTTTGAACTGCAAGACAGAAATTCTTTGTACTTTCTTAGAGTCCCACAGACTATTCTTTCTAAGCTTGATGAGGATACTCTTTGCTGTCTGAAGCTTTGAATTCTTCTTTTGTAAATTGTACCTTCCAATAAGTGCATTATCTGATCCTCCCTTAGTTAGATGCTCCACTGGCTCAAGTATCTTCAAATAAAGACCATCATTCTCTCCTTTTACGTCAAATTCAGAATTCTCTTTAGAGACCAGAATCATCTTTTCAGCATTGTCCTTCATGTCTTTGTAGTTTTCTGAATTGTTACCATATTCCCTACATTTATAAAGAGTCTGACCTTGAGATGATTTCTTCTTCTTGAGCCTTAGTTCCTTGAGCTTCTTTGTAGAATAGTCAACTTCATCATCTGATGAACAATCAATAAGATCTTGTTCAATATCGTTCTCCTTGAGAGCAACATTCCATTCATTCTGAGTAGGGCTGTAATCTTCTTCACATAGTTTGGAACAGCTGAGCACTGTTTGGGATCATATGTTGCTCCAAGTAAATTCCATATTTCATTAGCTGTGATGTAGGCTTTGACCTTAGTAAGCTCTTTCAGTTTGAGAGCACTAATTAAAGTGAGCCCAGCTTTTACTTCATTACCAAATTGATCTTGTCACATGAGGAGGGATCTTCTGTCTTGAACATTGTAGTACTCTTGGTTGCAGCTTTCCACACTTCATATGACAGTGACATCAAAAATACCTCCATTCTGATTTTCCATGAGTCATAATCTGAGCCATTAAAAATAGGTGCTCTGTCCACATCTTGGCCTTCTTCCATATGTCAGATCTTTGTTGCAGGTGTGTTAATACCTAAAGAATGCAGACCAATGGCTCAAATACCGAGAGAAGGAGGGGGGGGGGGGGGGGGGGGGGGGGGGGGATGTGTGAATTGGTCTAAGTCAATTCCAATCCACTTTTCTCGTGTTTCTTCAATATTACAGAACAAATAAGAACAATGAATAGCCAATCCACAAGTACACAGGATTTACAAGGAAAACCTTTTCAATAGGGAAAAATCTTGGTTCTTGACCTCAGCCAATAAATTCCTTCACTAGTTGTATGCAAGTTGTTACACAAACTACAAGAAATTAGGGTTTTAGTGACGGTCGAATCTGTCCCTAAAAGCCCTAAGACTGTCCCTAATGATTGAATTCGACCGTCCCTAATAGCTGTGTCACAAAAGATTTTTAGGGACGGTAAAATTTGTCCATCCCTAAAAATATCAACATTTAGGGACGGACTTACTGTCTCAAATAAGACCGTCCCGTTTGATTTATTAGGGACGGACTTACTGTCTCAAATAAGACCGTCCCGTTTGATTTATTAGGGACGGACTTACTGTGTCCCAAATAGGACTGTCCCCCCTTTGATTTATTGGGGACAGTAATTACTATCCCTAATAGTTGTATATTAGAGACGAATTTGTTGTCTATCCCTAATACAATACTTATTCCCTAATATGATTTTTTATTATTATTATTATTATTAAATTTGTGACAGTTTAAACTGTCCCTAATACTTGATTATTATTATTATTATTATTATTATTATTATTATTATTTGCTCTACTGGATTTGTGTTCTAGAAAAACTTATTATACCAAAACATTGGAACTAAAAAGTACATACATCCACAACAATATCATTCTAGAAAGAAAAAAAAATAGATTATCACCACAGTACAGTGCCAACAAACAAGCTCTTAATCTCATGATGAAACTACAAATTCTCCAGTTTTGTAAACAAGAACTAAAAGTATTAACTAGCTGCTTTAACATCAAATGGTTCCAAACATCCTCAAAAATTAAAACATCATGTTAAACTCAATGCAATCATGAAAATGCAGGCCAAAAAATACACATACCAAAATAGTTAGAAATCAGCTAGCTAGCCATCAAAAAGCTCCAAAATATATTTACCAAAATAATTATCTTTATAGTTCATTCAGGTGATTGTTGTGGTGGTGTTGGCGGGTGGTGCTGAAATTGCCACCATGTTGGCGGCTGTTGATACTAGCTTGGCGGGGTATGCTGCTGTTGGGAATGTGACTGTGGTGGCGATTGTTGGTGTTGTTGTTGCTCAAGGAGCTGTTGTTGCTGCTGTTGTTGCTGTTGTTGCTGCTCAAGTAGCTTCTGAATTGTATCTAACTTCTCCTCCAAATTTGTAACTTTCTCCATAAGTAGTGCATTTTTTTCTTCAACATTTTTCACCCTTTTTCTAGAAGCCTCTTCAAAAGATGAGGATGCACGTTGATGGCTTGGAGCTACAAAACCATTTCCGATATGACATGATTGGTTTTCCACTATCTAATTGGTTTTCCACTATCTCAACATTATTTATGATATGACTGGTACCATCAGAATTGTGAGAAGCTTGTGAAAACTTCTCTTTCATTTCATCCTGAAATTAAGATTAATGTAGTGTTAACATCAGTATGTCAATAAAAAAAGTAATATTGCAATCAATAACTGAACAACTTTTTTCATTCTAGACTAAAGAAAGGTTCTCAGTTCTATGGTCACTTGCTCTTCACTTTTCTTCTGATTTTTTTGCATTTCTTCACTGTACTAATATTTCCTACTTATTTTCCTCATTTGCGGTATTCTGTTTTCATTTCAATACTAACAATAGAGGGAATATTAGGTGCAGTATTAAGTGGGTGAATAGCAGACTTCTTTAGTTGGGGAGGCGTAAGTTCTTTTTTGCCTTTCAATTATCTATAGGCTTATTTCAATTTTCATCAACACAATTGTGCCAACAATTAGCTTATATCAGTCTTGACTGAAATTTTATGGCAGGCAATGTGGTTTTCAGAAATTTTCTGCCTAATGGGATGGCTTGCAATATTATTTTCTGAGGTTTTTGATCTAATTTCCTACACAAGGTTTTCTATTTAAGTTCTGCTTTATCCAATCACCAAGGAGAACCAAAAAAATAAAATAATTAAATTGTGATGCGTACCTTCTAACATATCTTTATGAGCTGTACACACCCTATGAATCAGCTTTACGAAGAATGGTTCTTAGATAAACTTTAGGAAGAATAAGATTTTAATATAATCTTTCACAAATATTTAGTAAAAGATTGCTAAAATGGCAAAAATAATATCTAGAAATTACAGTTTAAGCAGAAGTCGCCTTAATATGTTTTTATGGATTTTTAAAACTTGTTAAAAGGATGGTATCTGGCTAGACGGTGGTTTTCAGAAATGTGATGCATCTTTTGTCAATGTTGCAGGAGTATATATATGTGTGTGTGTGTATCTTCCCCCAGTGAGTGTGTTTGTGTGTGTAAAAAGTGGTGGCCCTGGACAGCTCTAGCTGTGTAATCTTCCCATCTATTCGACAAAAAAAAAAATGGTAACTAGGTTGATACTTAGCTTATAGTTTTGGTTTATATTTAAAGGTAAAAAAAGGGAAGGGGCCTGATGCATGCTTGTCTTTATGATTCCAACCTACAAGTTTATATATTGTGTAGTGGTTAGCATGTGTTCACTCTCTTTGAGAAATCTTAGGGGGCTCTCTTTAATCAAAATCTACTTATCATCTATACACACTTATAATGCCAATGGGTCCCTTAGCTTCATCCATCTCCATATATATATACACACACATATATTTAAATCCAAAGGTAGTTTTGATTATTCTTTCCAACTGTAATATATCTCATCTGTCCAATGTCTTTATGATTTGTGCAACTTGGGAACTTCTTGGTGGGAGGACACAAATATGGTAGATGTACACGTACACTACACACTAGATAGTGATTGCATTATATATATATGGATTAATTAATTAATTAAGTTAATCCCTACACATGTATGTATGGGTCAAGTGAATGATGCCGCAAGGCGGTTTTGTTCCCTTGCTTTTGTAGTCCATCAATTCATCGAGTATATATATATAAAATATACAGCACAAAAAAATGTGACATCGTGCAATGAACAAACAAATAAAAAACCTAAAAGGGAAAAAATGGCTGAAAAAGAATAACATGGCTGCATGACAGCATAAAACCAGCTGTAGGGTCCAACAACCATGCATGTAGATTAAATGGGGAATTTCTAATACATGAAACAATCAAGTACGTGACGAAGTAAACGTTTAGTAAACTGACATATCATCTGTGATATCAGAACCAGTGTAGTAATATCCAAAAACATTCCTCAAAATAAACTGAAGTAAACTGATTTAACAGCTTTCAAATTAAGTTTTAAAAGCACAAAAAAAATTCCAACATGATGGTTCATTATATATGCAGGAAACATATTAACTAAGACCCTCCTCCTGCTATTTTTTTAATGTATTAGAGTGGAAAATTTATATATACTTCTACATATAAGTATATATACTGTATCTAATTTACTACACACACACACAATCTTATTATCAAACAAGATGGCAATAATAACATATTAAGAAAAATAAAAAGAAAGTAAAATGGGGAGAAAAAAACTTACATAGTTCTACTTAGCCATCTCGTTTACCCATCCAGTCTCTTACCTAAAATGCATGTCCTTGTACATACGAATAGCAGGACCCTCCTCAGGACTTTCAACTTCCTCATCTTCTTCGTTTTGCCTTTCTTGACTTTCTTTCAGCTACAACACAAAATATGATTTAGATGGATAATAAATTGAAATTTTATAATTATTATTTTAAGTATTACGTACATAAACATCATAGCGTCTAGCGAAAGACATCGATCCAAAAACATAAGAAATCTTATACTTCGAATGGTTGCCTTTATTTCTGTCACTTAGTTTCTACATATTAATTCAAACAATAATACAAGTTAAGAAATCTATATAGCTAGTCAATCAATGTAGTATAATCAATGATTTCAAGTAAATAATTTAAAGCAAGTGGTTAAAAATCCGAACTTGAAATTCTGGTGACGTCCACCAATCGCACATTTTTCCCCAAACATCAAGATCAATAATACCATAAGGACGAAAGCGTGAATTCTCAATTGGAAGATGCTTGTCAAAATGATTCTTCAATTTACATCTATATTTCCTCAAACGTTCAAACATTTCCTTAGTTACTCGTTTGAAATCAGTTTCATTGTCACGTGCATCCACTCCAAAGGTCACCTTTAAAATGGACATTTAATTTAAGTTAAAAAGAGCCCAATAATTCACACAACAAAAAGCATTGAAAATGTGAAAAATAAATAGCAAGTCAACAAAACAAATATTTTAACAGAGTGGTATCTCACTGAGAAAATACATAGCAAAATTAAAAATGATATAGTATTCCCCTTATGATATAGAATATAAAAAGAACTCATTACCTTAAAATGGTCATAGCAGACCTGTCTCTCATAATCTGGAATTTCCTTCCACGTTTTATATTTTAATATGTTTTTTTATCTCTCGCATGGATGCCAACCTCAGCCGTCCATAAATTGTGATTTTTGCCAACAGGTTTAATATAACCCATCCCAAACTCTATCGGAATTGGAACATCCTTTCCATAGAGTTCCTTAGCTTTGTGTGGGGCTATATTCTTTGCTTTTCCACGCCCTTTTCGTACTGGCCTGAAAAACAAAATTATCAACTTAATTAAAATATAGTCATTCTACAAAAATGCTTGTGGTTAATTAATAATGAAGCATAATTATCACCTCTACTTGGTTGTGGCCTCGTCTGTAAAGTATTATCATCACCTTCCATAATAGGCTGTTGACTTACTGAATTACTACCATCAGCTTCTCCACTCGGTTGTGTGGCAGCTGAACTTGTAGATGGTGTCTCAGTTCGAGTTTGAGGCATGCAGGTTCTTAATATTCTACGCATTGGTGCCTCAGAAGTGTCCATAATTCTGTTTACAAGCTGATATGAAGAATCAAGTAATATTAAATCAAAATAAACAAGCATATGCAGAATAACATTAGCATCAATATTAACATTATTGCTGGCCTGAGGAACCTCCACGTGATATATCCAATTGGTATACCCTTTGTCCATCCCATTACTCAAGAGATGTTGCTTAACCTGTTTAATTTCAAGATATTCCTTGTTTTTGCAACAACGACATGGACATCGGGTAATACCGTCTGCCTGTAAATGACGACTAGCCACCTTAATGAAGTTTTCTATGCCATCAAAATAGGTTCGACTACCCCTAGTGTGATGATGAATCCAAGACTTATCCATGTAACTGGCATTTTACATAAAATAAATAGATTAAAACAATATCGCCAATAACATTTATATTAATAGATTAAAACCAAAAAAAAATATATATATATATATATATATTAAATAAAATATCGAACGCAAAAAATTAACAGAAACAGAAATGGAGGTTGGATTTTTTATTTTATTTTATAAACTTCAACGCAAAAAATAAATTGTTGTCCCTAAAGGACTGTCACCAATACCGTTAATGCTAAATCTTAGATTTTATAGTGATCATTTATCCTTTAAAATGAACTTTTTCTAAAATCAATCACATGTGCGCTTTCAAAAACTCATAGCATGCTTGTTTTAGCCGTTAGAAAGACAAAAGTTTCCAAATATCAGACAATGGATTAGTTTGAAATTCATTAGCTGTCCCAGCACTATGCTCTGCTCTCTCAAATATTTGCTAAAGCCTAAGCATAAATAACAAGAATATTCAATCAATTTCAAAGAGTTTACTGTATCATAATGTGACGGCCCTGGTTTTTAGGCCAGTGCGTCCTATAATGAATCGAATGTAAATCCGAAAACGAATCCAAAATGCAGAAGCAAAAAAAATAAAACGGTCTCTAGAGATACAACGCATCTCTAAGACACCAATATGACACTCAATAAGGTCACGGAACTCAAAGAAAACAAATGTGGAAGCGGCGTTTCAAAAACGGACAAGAATGAACCTAAGGGCAAAACGGTCATTTCTAACATGAAAGTGGGTGCTACCGATCACACCATTGGAAAGACAACGAAAAATTAATCAAGATGGACTCAAGAATCGCATGATTCGGAGTCCGAACGAAGGAGAAACGACAAGACAAAGAAAAATGAGCACTTGAGGCTAAAAGGGTAAACTGGTAATTATCTATGAATATTTAGGTGCAACCAAGCACATCGTTGGATAGAAGAGGAAAAAATAGTCAAGTTCAAAAAAAAAAGTTCACTCAATTTGGAGTCTGAATGACAAAGTTATGATCAAATGAAGAAAAGGGTCAAAAGATACAACTCATGACCATCTAATCGATTAGACGCCAAAATAGAATGCAGGAAATCCCACGGAAAACCATCTAATCGATTAGATGGCTCATCTAATCAATTAGATGAGGCTGACAACAAGTAAAAAAATTTTTACCAGAAAACTGAATTCGAAATGGGATTTTCGTGTCCAGGACGACGTTTTTTGGAAAACACAAAGAAGAAACCCCCACCCCCCTAAAATCATGTTTTCTACATGACCATGTCAAGAAAAATTTTTATTTTTCAAATGAAATACTCAAAATACCCTTAAACCAGATTATGCAATAAAAATACAAAACGAGTCCATAGGAAGCTCAAATCACCAAGGATGAGGTTTTTCTTGAAAACGATCATGTACGCAAACATAACTTACCTATTAAGACGTGCTACAATAGTCCATGACTTAAAAATACCACCGATGTAAAATCCGACTCCCCAACGGCCAAAAAGGCAAAAATGCACATGAAATGGTAAATTTGAAAACCAATATTGACAAATGATTTTAAATTACCGTTTGGCCTTTGGCAACACTTCAAACATGATTAATGAGACCCTATGAAAGAATAGAAATAGAATTCCCACACCTGATGCAAACGTGGGGAAGCAAAAACTTGACATTTTTCAACATTTTCATAATATTTCATGAAATCAAAAATTACATAGGATACAAAATAATGATCATTGGCCTCCGGCCTCATCTCATACATGTCAAATACATTGTAAAGAGTGTACTCATGTACACATTACACAAATGGAATCAAATATACACATCTTGACAAATAAGGCTACAAGTGGCATCTCAAGCCAACTTTTACAAGAATTAAAATCTTCAAGTCTATAATCATCCAAGCAATGATGAACATCACGAACCAAGTCTTCATACCTGAACAAAACCCCCAGTAACTTCGGGGTGAGTAAATAAGTTTATTCGTAAGGAATAAGCATGCATAGACTCGATTTCTTACAAGATTTTTACATTAACATGAAATAATTCAAAAGGATCATGCCACCTAACGTCCATGTCAAAGGTTAGACTCAGGGAGCATCCTAAGTTACCTTAGAACATTTCTAGCATAAATCACATCATTCATGCAATTCCAACCAACATAGAAGCATGTTATACAAAGCAACAAGATATAAATTCTCAAAATCCTCAACTTGAAATCTAAAACACGAAAACAACTTAAGTAGATCATACCACCTAACGTCTATGTTCCAAATGAATTTATAAGATCATTCATAAGTTACATTTGAACATAAAACCACAAAGCACGATATCGATGCAATTTAACCAACATTGGAACTTCCAATACAACGCATAAAGCCTGATTTATCAAAGTTAACATCTTGAACTTAAAATGGGAAATCAAATAAGGAACAACAAGTTACAACATCATCTAGTTATCAACTTGAATTGAAATGCGAAATCAAACAAGGTGAATACTCGAACATCATGCCAGATCAGACCGACAACGTGATTACTTTAGGGTTGCTAGCCCATGGGTAAGCGCCCTATATGCGCACTAGACTATAGAGGGACATTCCCCCGTACTAGAACCATGTCCTAACCGTAGTCAAACAACGACATCCCCAAGTTTCCAAAATCAACAAGTTGTACAACAACGTATATATCAACATGTATATACAAGATAATCAACTATCTACCACACACAACCAAATTTGGAAATACATACAATACATGCTCTAAGTTCACAACTACTATAGCATGAAAGATGTCAAGAACAAAGTGTACAACTCATTACACAAGGCAATAATATAATCCATAAGGAAAACATGCTCTCATGAATATAAATAGAACAACAATGTTATCCTATACTCAAAACATAACCAAGTGAATATACAACAAGTCAAAATCCATGATTTGAATATAGAAACAACTTCTAAAATACAATTAGATCCATGAAGCCATTAGATAGAATTTAATTAAATAAAAATAATTAAATTCTCTAAATTTCAAATAACCTCGAATTATTATATGTTAAACAATATAGCATGTTCATTACATATATCAAATCAAATGAGCAAAATAAGCAAGACATCATCATGTAGAATTTTATTAATTTAAATTAATTAAATCTCTAATTTTCAAAAGTTGTTCAAATAATCCCAAATTAATATATAACAATGACTAAGTCATAATCATACCATATATCAAGTCTAAGATGGAATACAAGCAAAACACCATTAACTAGAATTTAAACAAATTAAATTCATTAAATCTCTAGATTTGAAAACTTATTTAAATCATCCCAATTTAATATATAACAAGGATCAAGTCATAACCATGCCATATATCAAGTCTAAAGTAAGTTACATGCAAATTACCATTTAATCATTTATTTCTCAAATCAACATAAGACATGCATACAACTTATAACTCGTTACAAAAGCAAGTAAGACCACATGAAAAATAAACCATAACCCCCCCTACCTCACTAGAGAAGTGTCTCTCTAGAATCCAAGTCAAATCAACATAAAATGGCAAACCCTTCAAGAGTTATATAGAGGAGGATGAGGGGAACAAAAAGTATTCCAAATTTCATGGTCAAAGGTGAGTGGAAGGGCCTCAAAAATCAAGGTCAAAGCCTAAGCATCAAACTTCTCTAATGGTGGCTAGGGTTTGTAGTGTGGAAGAGAATGAAACAAAATGATTAAGTGTGAGTGGAGGAAATAGAAATCCTCCACTCACTATGTGCTCTTACACCATGGTCAACACACACATCTATGGTCAATTGCACAAAAATCCCTCTTTAACAACATAATCCCAAAGTAGCCCAAAAATAATTGCAGGACTTAATTTGGAGCATATACTTATCACTAATCTAAACCAACAAGTGGTCCAATCATAGGCCAACAAGTGGGTGAATCTCCACCCTCCACATGTCATCATCCAAGGTATCAAAGTGTCTTCACACAAATGTCAACAAATGGACCAATGAGAGTGTGATACTTGTCACACTTTCCAACAATTGCAAAAAGGTCCTTTTTGAAAATATCTTCTAAATTAAATTACAAAATGGTCCCTAACTAAAACCCCACAAGTTAAGAATATTACAAAAATGTTATGCATCCATACCCTTTACAAGAAAAGTAAACACTTAGCATGCTTTTCTAAGAAAGTAAAAATACACATACTATGAAATTTAAATATTGTGGATGCATGCAAAACCGGAATCAAATCCGAACACGAAAAGTGAAGTTGTGCCAATAAAGTGACAAACGGAAAAAAGACGAAAAGTAAATAGTGTCCAAAAAGTGAAAATGTGAAAATGACTCGGTCCTTAAGAGAAATTGTCAATCCAAAGGAAAGAGTCTCAAAAATCATTTCTGGGCACTCTAGACGACACCAAGTGACAAAAAATCGAACATAGAAAAGAAATAACAACGGAAAAATTTAATTCGTAAAATTTGAAGAAAAAGGAAAGGAAGGAAAATAACCGGATCATTACACATAATGATTAAAATAATGTGGTTGGACGTGTAAGTATATAACAAGCTCTATAAAAAGAAATAAAAATCAAATAAGTAAACCACAACGATATATTACACAAAACAAAATGGCATCAAAAGTGACAAGAATGCAGATTCCCTTCAGAAATTGTTCACTATATGCAATGTATAAAACCACATAACGCGCGCACGCACACACATGTTTTAAGTCCATAATGCATTAATCACACAGACCAAAAGTTGAAAGTGGATCAAAGATCAGAGAGGATATAAGTATCAAATCTATTGAACTGATTTCTTTTAATTTTTGAACAAAACACATTGAGTCAGATATAAAAATACTCTACAAATAACACCACACAAAAAAAATAATAAATAGAGAGATAACTCTAGCCTCACCAAGCAAATAAGATCTAAGAAGCAACAGAAAACATATATATATATCAAAAATAAATAACACTTCCAACACTAGTAGAAGAGTAAGTAGTGACACTAAACTTTTGGTCGCTCTAGTAGTCCTTGTAGAGAAGATGTGCGGCACGAAACAAACAAGCAATTCATAGAAAACATTCCAAACTATCAGTCCAATCAACTAAGACAAATGAATGGGATATTCCAAAAATATAAAGAACTATCACTTTACGTGTTCAACTAAACATTTTGAGCTAGTGCAAAATTTACAAATCCATTAAATTGACAACATTTTTGGCTGCTCAAGTGGATCAGTAATTTTGGTGATTAGAGATTTTCTTAATTGCACAATATACAAGTGTTGCATTCTATAACAAATTAACAATTGCTTCCAAAAAAAACCATTGCCCTTCTGTTTTCTTGCCCAATAAAACTTTTTGAAAATTTAGTTCCAAAAGAAGATGGATACAACTAATTAGGCCAATAATTTATAGCAATACTAAATTTAGTTTATTCTGATTTTTTTTTCCCAAAAAAAAGAGGTTAAACCTCATCAGTATCATTTAGGTTAATGCAAAATTAGAATATTTCCAGAGCCATAAGAAGAATATTCAAAAATGAAAAAGTAGGGTTTGTGAGAGGATGACGAACCTGTTGATGGACTGACTTTGCTGCCTCTCAATTGAATTGAATTAGATGTTCACCCAATTAGACGAAGAAGAAGCCAATAAACTGCAAATTATATACCACTAAGATCAATCAACAAAACCCACAAAAAGCTAACACTCAAGTTTTGTGCGTTTGAAGCATTCATGTTAATTATATGTGTATACGTGTGTATATAGTGAATCTATAAGCAGTTAGGGTTCATTAATTGGGAAATAAGGGAATTGAGGAGTGAAAATTACCGGCGGTGGGATTGATGTTGAAGACGGCTAAGAGTGTTAGAGGACTCGTCGATAGGAGAGCAAAGGAAGTCAGGAAAGATCGTTTCCGGCTACTGCAGTTGGGGGGCTCTTCAAGACCTCCATGTTGATACCCACCTTGAGAAAGAGAAAATCTGGGGCTACGACTTCAATTGAAAAGAAATAGATCAATTGGGGAAGACCAAACCAGTTTGAGAGAGAGGACAGAAGGAGAAGCTCGAGCTAGGGCAAGAAACAGTCTTCAGACACAGAGCGCATCGAGTAAGAAATTTAGCAGAGTGATCCCTTGTGAACTTGAATTGTGGACTTCCTATGTAAGGTTCCAAACATAACTACATCCTTTCCACAACAAAGTGGACTTCCTATGTAAGCTTCAATATGACACAATTTGGCACTTCACACACACACCAAACCTTCCACGTGCTTCAGCCGCTCAAAACAACAAAATGCTTAAATAAAATCACACCATATTAATTAAATTTATCCTCTTAATCAACATCAAAATGTCCTTCACTATGATATTTGATTTAATGGTGGTAAATATTACAGGATAAAACATCATGTTACTCATATATTATCCAAACTCATGAGTTGGTAAATTCAAAACAATCAAATCGAAAAACTTTCTAAAAAAACACAGAATATTGGCCTTTAGACTTTACATTGATGCTCAATGGGCTATAAGAATAAATGAAATGCCATCACTATCTTTGCAGCTTCCCAATGGAGTGTAAATATATTGAGACAGAGACAACACTGTACACATGTAAATAGAAAAAGAAAAAAAGTAGAATTAGTACGAAGGAACTAAAAGTTAAAACATACCCAATCATAATATGCTCTCTTGTTTTTTTTTTTTTTTCAGACTAGAGCTAACCACCATTCTGGAATGGCTTTCACATTCTGATTTGTTCCAAAGTAAACAAGACCCCTAGCTCCTAAGCATGTTGCACATGGTACACATGCAGAAATGAGGACAAGATTGATGTGGTGGTATCTTAATAAACATTTAACTTATAATCTAACTCTATTAAATAAATACGATCCTACTTGGTCCCAGCACTATACATTTGCCATCCTATTCAAACAGGCAGAAAAGACTGGTTTACCTAAAACCTATTGAGCGTGCTACAACAAAGACCTGAAAAAATAAACCTAAAGGTACTTACATGGAGCCAAGGAAGAAGGCAATGGACAGATGAAACCTAAATAAGAATACAGAAACAACCGCTGTCAGCAGCATTGCCACTGAAGTAGAATACACCTGCAAAATTTTGGGCGGCTAAATAAGCACTACAATACAATCTTAGAAGTCCATAATGAGTGCCAAGTGATCTCTGATATGTGTCATCATGTTGATCTATTAATATGGCAAGATTTTCATGTTGCAAGGATGCTTAAGCCTTATGCAATATAGAAAATGGAGGAAGAAAATAAGTTCAAATATTAGCATCAACGTCCTTGTTACTTATATATATTTTTGGTTGAGAGATGAGGCATTGATAAATAGCTGTTAACCAAAATACAAATGCCTTTCCTTAGTATTTGCTGATACACACAGTATTTCTTATAAGAATCATTTGACCAGGCAATTACATAGGATCCTTTTCAGAGTATCATGGTATTAACAACTTAACCAAAAAGTTCAACTTGAAGAAAAGAAAGTTTGTATTAATAACCAAGAGAAGTAGGATTGCATATAACGCCCACTTACTGAAACAATTTTGGACAGATACAGAGAACCAAATGATATGCCTAGTAGAAACTTTGGCTTCAGTCCGCATTGCTACGAACTGATTTTTCAGACTACTATACTTAAAAATATATAAAATTGTAAGTTTAAATCATATTTTGCAACCTCCACCCTCAATATCCCACCATCACAATAATGTAGGTATGTGGTACTAGATCATTCTCTCATAAGTGAACATGGTAAGAGATCATTTAATGTTACAAGATGAAGTAAGAACATATACATTTTAGCCAAAACATTCTAGCAATTTCTTTCAATTCATTAGAAAAAAAAAACAAAATAAAACTGATATATACCCAGGCATAATAATTGTAGTATATATAGATGTAAAGATGTGAATTAGTACATCAATGAAAAAAATAAATAAATAAAAATAAAAATAAAAAAATTATCTTGCTATCTTACCTTCACGATGTTGTCAGCATACTTCATTACCATTGATACAGCAATGCCACTGCATAAATTACAAACTATTACGCACTTAGAGAATTGAAAAAAAAAATAAATAAATAAATATCCACATTCGGTCAATAGCACGATTGACAACAAATATAGACTATTTCAACAAAATATGAAGGTTAGTCATTAATTCCAATTTGCAAGCAACAATTGATGGAGGATATTTCACATCTTTTGCAGTCTTCCTAAAATTTTGATCCAAAAAGAAATATTTAGATGAATATCTTTTGCAATATTTGAGGGCATAACTATATAACTTGCAAATACCTACTTGCTTGAAACATTGTTCAATTAACCGGCATCTGAGTCAATTTAGAAACAATTAAACTTGATGTGTAATTCAACTGAATGAAGCTTTATCCCAAATATTTCGATTGGCTACATGAACTTTATGTGCTGCTTTTCTCTTTCTAAGGTCGTCATTTTAGTTAACTCAAATCTTACCCATCAGCTTTATGTGCTGCTTTCTTTCCTTACCCATGTAGCACCTATTGCATTCCAAAAGTAGGTTCTTTACAGATACCTTCTCAACCCCTCCTACCTTCCCTTTTAATTTTTCATCCCACACCAAGCAGATTATAAAACGAATATGCATGTCATGGTTAGTAGTTATCCATAAGATAACCAAATCGATTACAAACTTAATCAGAAAGTGGTTCAGACAAGTCTTCAAGATTTAAAAAACCGGTGGATGCTCTTGTACCAAAAACAGAACTGTAAATTTTCTCTATATATAAAAATTTAAGGATATTATATAAAACATGCATACATGTTAGCAATTACATAATTCAAATTAGATATTGTTATAATCCAAAAGGACTTGAAGATCATGATCAAATCTGGCACTAGTACTAAATCCCCAGTGAAACCAAAATGCAGGTTAGGGATGGCGAGGTACAGTTAATTAAATGTCAACTGTTGACATAAATGAATACATCTTCTTCCTGCTTCAATAAACCTGTTCCGAAACTTCTTTACCTCCTTTCAAACAAAGCAAGCCTACCATTATCTTGGTCTCTTCTAATTCTGTTGAATAGTAGGGTTCTATGATGATGAAAACTCCTCCCGAGCATGTAAAGAAATTTTAAAACAAGAGCCTGTTAAAATAAAAGTTTCCTTCTCTTGTTTAATATTTTGAGGAGACTCTTAAGAGTATTAAATTTAAAACCTTTAACAAAAGAAATAACAGGTGCAATTTTTACATTTTTCTTGTAACAAATTCAATCTTAAAATAAAGAGGGCAAGTCTCAGATTTTTCTGATAAGGTACATGAATCCTAAAAGTAATCAACTAGCGCCAAAAATCAAAAAATTGTGCATGAGTTTCCTAATATGAATTCAATAAGACGATTACTAGTGACCGCTTCTTTTGAAGTTTGAATATTAACATATTAATAGAAGTTTTCTCTAAATCCATAAAGTTTTATTACAGAAAAGATTTATTTCAAAATATTGCAATGTTAATTTTTAAAATGAAAGGTAAATCATAGATGTTATAACCACCCTTTGTGTCCTGCCCCTGCTGATAGAAATATGTTTTTACCAAGCCCAGCACTGAACCCAAATTTGTTGATATCCCTTCTTCCTCTATTTCATTTTTTCCTCTTTGAGAAAAGAAAACTAAAAAAGAAGCATACATATAATATTTGATTTAAAGCAAAGGGACCAAAAATTAATTTATTCAGATTTTATTTTTCAAGTGCATTATATTTAAGCCATCATAGACTTCACTCAAGGTAAAAAGGACATTCACTGTAAATAAAATTATCAACTGAATTGGGAAAAATCAAGGGGTAACAAGGATATTTGCTATAAATGGTGCATACCATATGTGACAAACCATTTTTAAGTTCTCATCAATCATTTTTTTTTTTTTTGATAAGTAAATTCATTTAAGAAAGAAAACCGTTTAACAAGGGAACGCGTCCCACATAAATTATAGATAGGGTAAAATCACATAACCCCCCTCTACTTTCAATTTTGTGCAAAAAACCCCCACTAAAATTAAACCACCCCCTGAACTAAATCCTTATCACATTGCCCCAAAAGTAACTTCGTAAAATTGGCGTACTCAATTTGAGAGCCTGACTATCATTATATACAAGCGGAAAATTACAAATATGGAAAAGAGAATAAAATCAAATCAAAATAAAGAGAATAAAATCAAATCAAATCAAATCAGAATAAAAATAAAATCCCTAAAAATTAGCCTATATTGAAGACCCAATAAATCTGCCATAATTGTTGAGTCAACTTATAGATAAGAATTCCAACACTCCCCCTCAAGCTGGAGCAAATATGTTGACTAAGCCCAGCTTGACTATGGAAGACTGGAGAAGAGAAGGCCCAACAGACTTTGTGAACACATCTGCAGTCTATTCTGAAGAAGGAACAAAAATAGGACTAATGATATCCGATCGAACCTTCTCTCAAATAAAGTGAATGTCTACCTCAATATGTTTCGACCTTTCATGTAAAACAGAATTAAAAGCAAGCATAATGGCTGATTTATTGTCACAAAACAGCCTTAAAGAACCTTTCTGTACAAGACCCAACTCTCCCAAAATTGATTGAAGCCAAAGAAGCTCACAAGTACCTTGAGCCATAGCTCGGTATTCAGCTTCAGCAGAGGATCTAGAAACAACAACCTGCTTCTTGCTCTTCCATAATATGAGATAATTACCATAGAAAGTACAGAAGCCAGAGGTAGAACGTCTATCTGTCTTACATCCAGCATAGTCTGCATCAGTAAAGCATAAGAGTCCAGACTGATTTCCTGAGGCATAGAACAGACCAAGACCAGGGCACGACTTAAGGTACCTCAAAATATGGTAGACTGCATCCATATGAGCTGAGCGAGGGGCATGAATGAATTGACTAATCACACTAACAGCAAATGTCAAATCGGGCCTTGTGTTAGTCAAGTAGATAAGACGACCTACTAAACGTTGATATACGGATGGATCTGGAAGTAATTCCCCTGACTCAACAGAGAGTTTAAGATTGGGGTCTATAGGAGTGGAAGCGGGTCAACACCCAAGCATGCCAGTATCTTGAAGAAGATCCAAAATATATTTCCTTTGAGATAAAGAAATTCCACGACGGGATCTAGCAACCTCAATTCCAAGAAAATATTGAAGAGGACCTAAGTCCTTCACATCAAAGGACTTTTGAAGATGAAGTTTCGCCTGAGCAATCCCTGAAGCATCATCACCTGTGATAATGATATCATCCACATATACCAATAACATAATGCAACGACCACCAGAGCGACGTCGAATAAAACAAGTATGGTCTGAGTGGCGGCGCACAAAGCCCATGGATAAAACAACATCGCTGAAACGACTAAACCAAGCTCTAGGAGATTGCTTCAGACCATAAAGA
Organism: Cornus florida; assembly: GCF_030987335.1. NCBI lineage: Eukaryota > Viridiplantae > Streptophyta > Magnoliopsida > Cornales > Cornaceae > Cornus > Cornus florida. The sequence goes on along the minus strand of NW_026775573.1, from coordinate 71,428,281 downwards.
GACTTCCGTAGCCTACAGACTTTCCCAGCATACTCCCCCTCAGCCCGAAATCCAGGGAGTGGATCCATATATATAGTCTCAAGTAAGTCTCCATTAAGAAATGCATTCTTGACATCTAACTGATGCAGAGGCCAAGAATGGGCAGTAGACAAGGAGACGAGCAATTGCACAGACGTCAACTTAGCCACAGGAGCAAAGGTAGCACTAAAGTCTTTGCCCGGAATCTGAGTAAAGCCTTTTGCCACCAACCGAGCCTTATACCGATCAATAGAACCATCGGTTAAGTACTTCACATTAAAGACCCATTTGCAGCCAACCGTTTTCTCCACAGGAGGTAAAGCAACAAGTTCCCATGTATTATTATGGTGTAAAGCATCAATTTCTGTTGTCATGGCAGACACCCAATTGGGATCCTGGAGGGCCTCTGGCACAAAACGAGGAATAGAAACGGTCCCAATCTTGCCCAGGAAGGATTTATATGCACCTGAAAGACCATCATAGGAGACATACTGGGAAATAGGGTGGTTAGTGCTACTAGAAAAACCATACCAATTAGGAGGATGACGATCACGGGTAGGATAACGGGAGATACGCTCAGGAATTGTAGGAGCAATAGGAGAAGGAGAGTTACCTGGACCTGGTTCTGAAGATGATTCTGGCAGGGGAGGTTGAGTGCGATGGCGACGAGAATAGACCTGCAAAGGTGGAAGGTAACCCTGCATGGATGGAGAAGGAGATTCCAGGACAGTGTGATTTTCAAATAGATGAACAGGACGGGCAATAGGAGAAATCTCCTTCTCCAGATCACAAGAGAGAGAATCCTGTACCACAGAATTAGTACTATAAAAAGAAACAGTTTCATGAAATGTCACATCAAGAGAATGATACATGTGTTTCGTCACAGGATCATAACAACGATAGCCCTTTGACATAGCAGAATACCCCATGAAAATACACCTAATAGATTTATCATCAAGTTTATGACGAGAAGGACTACGGTTATGAACAAAAAAAGTACAACCAAAAACTCGAGGCAGAAGGTGAAACAATGTATAATCAGGTTGGAGAATCTGAAGTGGTGCCTTACCACCCAAAACTTGACTGGGAGTACGATTAATCAGAAAACCAGTTGTAAGAACAGCCATGTGCCAATAGAATTTAGGCACATGCATACCACTCAGAAGACATTGGACCACAGACATAAGATGACGGTTTTTGCGTTCAGCCACGCCATTTTGCTCAGGAGTATAGGAGCAAGTGAGTTGATGTAAAATCCCCTTTTTATTAAGTTCAGACCGGAACTCATTCGAAACATATTCTCGTCCATTATCAGAACAAATATTACGGACAACAGTGTTATACTGGGTTTTGATCATTTGAAGAAACTGGGTAAATAAAAGAAACACATCATATTTCTTTTTCAATAAATAAACCCAAGTACAACAAGAATAATCATCAATAAATGTCACATAATATCGATGTCCAGAGAAAGCAGTAACTGGGGAAAGGCCCAGACATCAGAATGAAAAAGATCAAACATACTAGGAGCACGACTCATATGAGAAATATAGCTAGTTCTAGTATGTTTAGAAAGCTCACAAACTTCACATTGAAACTTATGGTCCTTACATGCTTTATTTAACGAAGGAAACAATAGACATAGATATTGAAAGTTTACATGCCCTAAACGTGCATGCCACAAACTAGAAGTGCGAAAAGAAACATCATAAACACTAGAAGTAGGTAGGACAGAAGCTTGAAGACTCGTTCCTGGTGGTTCCCCAAAGTAGTAAAGCCCATCATGCTCATAACCCCTACCAAAAATCCTCTTCGAACAAAGGTCTTGCAACAAACAGTGATCTGGTAAGAATATAACTACACATTGGAGGTTTTTTGCAAGCCGGCTAACAAATAAAAGGTTAAAGGCAAATTTAGGTACATGAAGGACAGATGAAAGAGTAATATCAGGAGACAGACAAACATCACCCTTACTGTGAATGTAAGATGTAGAGCCATCCGCAAGATACACAGATTGGGTAACAGGTATGACATTAGAAGAAAAAACTGATAACTCACCAGTCATGTGATCATTAGCCCCAGAATCCAGAACCCAAGTGGGCTGTTTGGCCTTAACATGAAATGCAGTAGGAGTACCTGTAGCAATAGTTGCAGTGGGAACAGTTAAAGGAGCACTAACTCTAGAAGCAAGGGAGCCAAGCTGGTCCTGGATATGCCCAATCTGAGACTGAAGCTGGCTCAGTCCAGGAAACACAGTAGATCCACCAGTAGGAACAAGAGTTTCTGCAACAGCCGCAGTACGAGAAGAACCAGTTCCAGATAAACGGCTCCTAGAAAATTTTTGCTTCAATTCAGGATGAAATTTGAAGCAATGAGCCTTAACATGTCCAACCCCTCCACAATGGTGATAAATAATCTGACCTCCAGAAGCTTGTGATCCAAAGTTGGCTGCAAAAGCCATACTATCCCCAGCAGGCTCAGACACTGGTACAGGAACAATTGAGGGCTGAATTAAACGGTGTCTGCGTGCTTCACCATCAACAGTAGCAAAGGCTTCCAACAGGGATGGCATTGGTGATGCATTCAAGATCTGAGACTTTAGTGGTTCAAATTCTGGGCGTAATCCCATCAAAAACTGATAGGTATGCTGACGATCAAGACGTTTGACAAGAAGAGAGGCTGCCTCAGAAGGAAATTCATTGAGAGGCTCATATTGAGCTAGTTCCTCCCAACGAGATCTCAAATACCCAAAATAATCAATTACAGACAAATTAAGGCCTTCCTGCGAGGCCTTAGCAATATCTTGATATAATTCAAAAATACAAGCATCATTCCTAGAATGAGCATACATTTGATTCAAAGCAGTCCACAAATCATTAACAGAGTCATAAAATATGAATGTATTATAAATGCGTTCCTCCATAGAATTAAACATCCATCCTAAAATAGTGCAATTGTCCATATCCCACTGAGCATATTTAAGATCTTTAATATCTGGCCTCTTTTCAGTACCCAAAATCCACCCTGATTTGCCTCTTCCACCAACATAGAGGCGGAGGGAACGAGCCCAGGATGCAAAATTACGGCCATTCAACAGCACACTAGTAACTCCTTGAGCCGATGTGTGTTACGCCGAAAAGAGAGTTTCTTTATTATTACTTGATTCAGCCATAATATTAAATAGATAAATTCAACAGATTACCAATAATGTCAAATAAAGGAGGAATAAACCTGATTTTGATCAAACCAAGAAGCCGGAGACACGGTGGTCTAATCCGAAAATGCTGCCGAATATCTCGGCAACCCCAAAAAATTACAAACACGTCTTCTGACCCTTAGTGCATAAAAAAGACTAAGGGAATACCCCTACAGGGGTCGAACCTAGAGGAGATTGACTCCCCCTAGGACTGTCGCAACAGCGACCTGAAAAAGAGAGAAGGCCTGTGAAAAAAAAAAATAAGGAAGGGGCTGTAACGAGATAGAGAGAGATATTAAAAGAGGCGGTTAAAGAGAGAGAGATGGGGGAGGCGTAAGTTTGAGGCTCTGATACCAAAAAGTAACTTGGTAAAATTGGCGTACTCAATTTGAAAGCCTGACTATCATTATATACAAGCGGAAAATGACAAATATGGAAAAGAAAATAAAATCAAATCAAAATAAAGAGAATAAAATCAAATCAAATCAAATCAGAATAAAAATAAAATCCCTAAAAATTAGCCTATATTGAAGACCCAATAAATCTGCCATAATCGTTGAGTCAACTTATAGATAAAAATTTCCAACAACCCCCATATTCGTAAATTAGGTTGTGAAAAGACAAAACTGACCTTATAATTTAATGTTAAATTAAAAATATATAATTATTATAAAATTAAAAAATACCCCCTAGGTCTTCTTCCTCATCACCCTCCCTCTAAAACTCTTAACCTTTCTCTCTCTAAACTTCCCCAGCTTGAAAAAAAAAATAAAAAATACCAGACCTTCCTCTTAACCCTCTCTCTTAAACTCATAATCTTTCTCTCTAAAAACTTTCCCAGCTTGACAAATAAAAAATAATAATAATAATAAAATAAAATAAAATAAAATAAAATAAAAAATAAAAATTCAAACCTATTAAAAGCTTGAAAAAAACAATACCCATTTTTGCTCAATTAAAGACTGAATAAAGGCTATCATATATGTCGCCAGAGATGCCGTCACTGGAAAGAAGGAATTATAGTGGTTAAATGGAGATTGTGGAAATTTAGAGAGAGAAAACACCCTCTGCAAACCCTACTTTCCGGCATGACAGAAGCTAATGAGAACATCAAGTTCGGGTTAGCGTCCGGAGATGTACAAAGCCAACTTCGTCGTCACCATCGATCCCCCATACGACAGCCATGTGTTCCTCTGCTATGGTAGTTATGAGTCTTGGCCAACTTCGTCGTCACCATCGATCCCCCATACAACAGGAGGTTGTCGCCGGTGACGACCTCAGTGGTCGCAAGCAGCGACCTTGCTGGTTGCCGAAAATTCGAGACCTCGCTTGTCCGTACCTAGAATTCGATCCCTTTCGCGAATCAAGCCATCCTCGAATCATATTATATATATATGTGTGTGTGTGTGTGAATAATGTGATTGATGCATAGTGTGCTGGTATATATATATATATATATATACACACACATAATCAGTGGTTGATCTTGCTTGGAAATGATCTGAGGGGTACTTTTGGAGATTTGGTAAGGAAAGACACAGATTATGGAGAAGGGTTATCTCATGTCGCTTTGGGGAGGAGAGAGGAGGGTGGTCAGTTAGACCAGTCAGGTCTGTTAGCGGAGTGGGGGTGTGGAGGGCCGTTGGTAAGGGGTGGGATGCTTTTTCTAAACATATTAGATTCAGAGTTCGGGATGGAAGAAATGTCCGGTTTTGGGAGGATCCATGGTGTGATGATAGGCCTTTGGCCCTTTTGTTTCCCAGGCTTTTCAGGATTGCTGTTGACAAACATGCTATGGTTGCTGACTACTATCGCCTTGATAGTGGAAGGTTGTCTTGGGATGTGCGTTTCCTTTTCAGGATTGGGAGCTGGATGATGTCACTGGGTTTTTGGCTCTCCTTTACGGACAGGAGGTGGAGGGGTCTGGGGCAGATTCTTTGATTTGGGTGCCTTCTTCTCAGGGGATGTTCCAGGTCCGGTCCTTTTTTGTGTGCCTTTCTGGTTTTCATGGTACCTCATTCCCATGGAAGACGGTGTGGAGGTTTAAGGCGCCTCTTAGGGTAGCCTTTTTTGTGTGGACTGCAGCTTGCAGTAAGATTTTGACTTTGGACAATTTGAGGAAGCGAAGGCATATCATTGTTAATAGGTGTTGTCTTTGCAAGATTAATGGGGAGTCGGTGGATCATCTTTTGTTGCACTGTCCTATGGCTCATGATTGTTGGAGTTTGATGTTTGGCCTGTTTGGTATTCATTGGGTCATGCCTCGGTCATCTCGGGAGTTGTTAGATTTGTGGAGGGGGCAATGGGTGGGGGCTCAGGCCAGAGTTTTTTGGAGGGTGACCCCTTTTTGTATTTGGTGGAGCCTTTGGAGAGAGCGTAATGGAAGATCTTTTGAGGGAAAGGAATCCTCCATTGGGGTGTTAAAATTTTCTATCATTTGTAATTTGTTTTGTTGGGATCAGGGGAGAGACTACTCCTCTCTTGAGGATATTGTTGATTTTATGAGCTCTGAGTTCATAGGCTCCGTTTTGTCTTTATATAGTTTGGGACGCGTTCCCCTTTTGAACGCTTTTAATACAATTTACTTATCAAAAAAAATAATAATTATATGGTTTTAATTTAATATTAAATTATAAGGTCAATTTTGTCATTTCGCAACCTAATTGATGGGTCAGTCACGGGTATGGGGGCAATGCGATAACTGCTAAGAAGCACGGATACGGATACGGGACATGGATACGACACGACACGGACACAGCGACACGGCAAATCCAAAAAAATTAGGACACGGACACGGCGAATAGTATATATATATATATATATATATATCAGCATTAATAATTTAAAAAAAAAAAACACTGATATGTTTAGGTTGGAATATATATATATATCACTGATATGTTAGTATATATATATATATATCAGCATCTTTAGGACACGGACACGGCGAATTGTGGCATCTTTAGGTTAGTATATATATATATCACCATCTTTAGGGTAGTACAAAACAAAAAATAGAACATATCAGCATTAAAAATTTTAAAAAAAAAAAAAAAAATTAACATATCAGCATTAAAAATTTTTAAAAAAAAAAAAAAAATCCAGAAAAGTGTGTCCGAGCCGTATCTGAGCCGTGTCCGAGCCGTGTCCAAGCTGTCCGAGCCGTGTCCGAGCTGTCTGAGCCGTGTCTGTGCCGTGTCCAAGCCGTGTCCGAGCCGTGTCCGAAAATAAAAAAAATAAAAAAATTCCAGACACGTTTTTTGGCATGTCCGACACGTGTCGGGGATGTCGGACGCGTGTCCGTGTCCGACACGTGTCGGACACGGATTCTTCGCCCATTTTAGAGTGTCCGTGCTTCTTAGGTGATAAGGATTTATGGTTCAGTGGGTGGTTTAATTTTAGTAGGGGTTTTTTTGCACAAAATTGAAAGTAGAGGGAGGTAATGTGATTTGACCCCTTATGTATATCTCAAACTACAAAAATCAGTCTTGAAAAAGGTTTGTCAGTACAGTCCTTCATTTAAATTCAGGGACAACAATAATTATTTAATGTACCTAAATTTTTCACTGATTATGCACAACATGCAACCAATAAACAGTTCCTGAGGCAGTCCTGGTTATTTTTCACATTGTATCGTGATTCATGAAGTTTGAAGCAACATTATAACGACCAGAAAAACTTGCTCGTAAAAAAATAAAAATAAAAAATTACCACAAAAACACTAAGATTCACACGTTCTTATGAGAATTAATTCTTGCTAAACAGAAAATTAGGAAGTAGAAGCAACTAAGCTACTGCTGAACTATATTAATTCTGAAAGGAGATATATATTACCTTAGTGCATGGTTAAGAATCATGAGGACTGTAATCAATGAGTACCCGTGGAAGAACCCTCTGTACAAGAAAATATTTACCAGTAAAACATACAGGAGTGATATATTCTAATTGTACAAGAAAATTAGACCTTTACTAGTTACAAAACAGTGATAGCAAAGCTTCCTATTTCACAAAACATGTTGAATCTTCAAACAAATTAATGCTTACAAGAAAAAGAAAAAAAAAAATTGTAACTGAAGACTTTGGGACCCAATGGAAATCGATTTACTCTAGCAGATCATATGGATGTCGAAAAAGCTCATAATTTTGATAAACTGGAAACATATTTCTATTTTTTTTTTCTTAAGTAGAAAATATTTCTATTTACCCAGTTCATATCTTCGTTTTGTTTGTTCATTGCTGGAATTTGATCTTTTCAATCTTGGTATACTGCCTAATAACAATGACTTAACAGGAGCACCTCCTATAGAAGAAAATATGTACTGAAATAAGAGAAAATATATATCTTCCTATCAATTAGGAAACCAAGTATCATCCAAATTACTTTATTTACTATTTTCAATATAATGGTAGCTCCATGTGGTGCCATTAATTTACTATTTTCACCATAATCGTGGAACTATAGGATGCCAATGTAACCCATATAAGTTCTAAATCTGCTATGTTTTATGCTCAGCAGACAAGCTCAAACTTTGTAAATGTCAAATGTTGACTAGAAAACAAACATGAGTAAAATTAGAAGGAAAGAGCAATCTCAAATTACTCGTTCACGACAGCATCAAAATCTTGAATCACTATTGCAATAGCATTGAAGGCCATCCCAAAGACATACAACCAGAAGTTTTGCACGTTTATGTTCCTTGAAGGACGCTTTTTAATAATAGCCTGCAGAAAGGAGAAGGAAGCTCATCAACAAAACAAAAACAAGAATCTAGATGATTTGATTGAGATTTCCCACTTTTTTCCTTTTTGCATAGCATAACCAATATTTTCTATGGGGAGCTCTAAAAGAACTATTTACCAACCAGAATCAAATAAATCCTGAAAAATTTTAAAGAATGAGGAATTCATCTGAACATGAATAATGCTTTAAATATGACTGCCGATCTTGATCATAAAGAGCAAAATGGATGCTTAACAAATTTACCTCTGTGTACACTCCTGCAGAACCACTTAGAAGGGCCATGACCTACAGAGGAATTAGTAACCGTTACAATAAGAAGCATTTTCCTAGAAAAAAAAAAAAAAAAAAAGGAAGAGTCAAATTTTCACTTCAACTTGATGGATCAAACTCAAAATGTCAATAACTCACAATTGCCATCACCCAACCTTGAAAGGGAGTTTGAAGAACATGATCAGAACTGCATAAACAATATTATTGCGTAAGAAATGGCAATAAATGAAAAAACACAAAAAGAAAATCTAAATGAGGTGAAAAAAAAAAACAGAAAGTGAGGAACAATGTTCCTCCCTTCTATACACACAGAACAATGTCTAGAAAAACTGATGAAATGTTTAAAGTAATTAAAGGATTGTAGGTTTAGGCACTAGTGCAATATGATTTCACATACATTCATCACTTGACTACAAGTCAGGCTGTATATCATAGACATGCAATCAACATGCCCATCAAATTGAACTATCCAATGATACTCACAAAGAGATTTCAAGGTCAATATGCCAAATACACCAGTAAAAGCAATGTCACTTAAACAACCAAAACAATCAAAATTGAGACCCCACAAGAATGCAATTAAAATAATTTCATAATCATTCTTACGAAGGATTAAGTTGTGCTATGGTGCACCCCGCACACAATAGAATGAAAGCGGCCCACTGAATCTCACTTAACCTGAAAAAAATATATATTTAATTATCAGAACATGATTTCTAACAAGGGTCGCCCCACAGTCCTGTTCTGTTAGGTGTTTTTTCTTGTTAAATGTTGACTTTTGGAAAACTTTTCTTCCAGATTAATATAGTAGCTCAGTTTGTCAATGGTGGGGTAAAGAGCATAAAAGTTACTCAGCTCCTACATGCTCTTATTTATGGATTTTAATAATGATCCACAAGAAACAATTTTGGATTTAGAATATTAATGGAAAAGCATAAAGAAACTGTGTTGCTTAAAAGTTTTCCTTTCTTTTATATCAAAGGAGAACAAACAAGGAAAAATATCAAACCATAATCCTTTGCTACAAGCCTACATCGAACAATTTTTTAAGGGCTTCTCCTCTAATCTCTCAACACATAAAGGAATCTAACAAGTGGTAGAAGGACTAACTTCTTCTTAAGAATAATTCGATATAACACACCGGTGCTGATAATATTCAGGTTCTTCAGTATCTGATATCCCGGAGCATCCACATATGCAAAGATGTAATACTGCCACATAAAGTGATGTCTCAGAAAACAAGAAGGCCAAAGCAATTAATAACTGTAAAAACCAAAGAAGAATACGACCTACCTGAAGTAAGTTCTTGACAAGGTAAAGTGCTGCAGGAATGGGGTAAACACTAACTTCATCGAATGTTGTACTCAACCTAAATAATAGCAAGGCATACATCAAGACAGGAAAAAAATTGCAACATCTAAATTTATGAAGGGTTCCTTGATCAATAATACAGTGGATTAGAATTTAAGTGAAACATTCAAATAACAAGAATGGAACAATTAGTCAACAATCACACCATGCAAAACTCCTACCAAACTGATAATTCCAACTTAATACCATTCCTGAGTTTATACAGGGTAAAGAATATAGGGCAGAAAAAAAGTTTAAAATAATAATGTTAGAATCATGTGATGAAGGAACTATTTTCCCAGAATAAAAGGTTGCACTGGGAGAGTGATACAAGAAAGGGGACCGCAAAATGGCGGTCAGAAGTTTCTCCCTAGGTAAAACCAATCGAATTTTGGGCCTAAATCCCTTTATGTATTACAGTGACAGACTTTATCCTTGATATTGAAATTTCTTTCTGGCACATAATTGTTAAAGTTTTGGAAAAAAAACCTAATTGACTACCATTGCAGATCTGTTAATATATAAGAGTACTGTATCCCAAAGATATGTGACAATTACAAGCTACAAACACAAACGAAGAAAAAGGAAAAAGGAAAAGATGATATAGCAAACCTGTTGTCATCGGTAACACCTTCATTTCTCCAGATTCTTCCCAAGGCTGCGAGGGAGAATGCACATTTCAAAGCCTCCACCTGATTCCAAAAGGAGGAAACTAAAGGTCAACCTTAATTCCTATGAGAATTGATTCTATTACCGCCCTTGGTGTTATAAGGTGAATAATTATCATAGATTTAACATTTTGAGACTCATACCTTCCATTTTATTACAAATGAATAATACTATCTTCTCACCAAGAAATTTGCGGTTGTAACACTATACTCATATTTTCCAGCTCTCTTAGACCAGACAATGAGTATTGCTTGTGAACTCGTAAGCACAGTCAGCGCAAGTGTGACAACTGACCTATATCAAATGGGAAAGAGTTAGAAATAAGATATTAGATTAAGATATCATTTCTATTTGTTTTATCCAGTGCACAAGACACCACCACGATTTGAATGATGTCTTACTTGAGCTTCCACTTAGATCTTTCGGTAGAGCTACCTCCAAAGACGGCCACATTACCTACAGTAAATGCAACAGCAATGGCTATTATTAGGACTAGACAAATGCATATGGGCTCATGATTCCCAGAAAGCATGATAGATTACCCAGTGGGTGCTGCATCAAGTTCAAGGTTGAGCTTTAACAAAAACATACCACCTGAAAGAGCTTTCCCATGTAAGCTCTCTATATCATCGTCAGCTGCCTTCCCATCTTCATCCTATAAGTTGCATATATTAATCATAATATGAGTGCATGTTAAATGCAATCAAAAGAATCAATTCGCAATTTACAATTTGCAATATACAACTCATATAAGCACAATTTCTAAATACACAAGGAACATGATAGATAACACACCCTGATTCAACAAAGATAATAAATCTTAAAAAATGGGTTCTTAGCACATCTAAATAACTACAATTGAAAGTGATTTGGTTGAATTTATACAGAAATAAAATGGAAAGACTTCGATCTAATGCTGAAAGTTGCTGAAGTGACTGAACAGAGAATCAAAAAGAAGACTTGAATTAATATATATATATATATATATATATATATATTGAAAATTAGTTGCACGAACTATAAGTTGTAGACATTAGACAAAGCGGACAGATCAAAATCAATGATAATCATGAAAATTTTCACATGGAATTTACGAATGACTGAGTTTGCAACACACAGATAAGGAATCCAGAATATTGGCGAAAGATGGCATCGGCAAAATGTAAAAAGTGAATCAAATCTCGACAGTTATTCAATGGCATTGAATTCTATTAAAGAGAATTGAGAAAGAACACAAAACCCAGATGAGATTTCAGGTAAAAGATCCAAAATAGCTAACCTGGTCTTTGATTTTTCTGTACTCCATTAGCGAATCTCCAAAACTTTGAAACAAGTTGTTTCTTTGTGGTTGTTGTGGTGTTATTACACTCGGCAACTCTTTGCTTATTCTGTATATCTCCGTTTACAACATGTTCAACTGTTCAAGAAAGCCGAAAGTGAGAAGGAGCTCAGAGACTTGACATAGATCGGTGAGAAGGCATGGCTATGGTCTGTTTGGAAAGTGGGTTATAGGTTACTACATATGGATTATGGTTTTCCTTCCCCCAACTCCGGTTCTCATAGATCCATATTAGAATAAGGATTGACGGGTTGATGACCCTTTTTTCTTTTTTCTTTTTTTTTTTTATAAAAAAAAAAAAAAGTTAACACCAGGAACTAAGTTGAGAAAATATTAGGCTTGAGAGAACTCGGGCCGCGGCAACAGCATGTAAGTACTTTACTATCACTGCTACGCCCTGGGAGCGGGTTGATGACTTGATTGTATTCATTTTGTCGTTTTATTTATTTATTTTTTTTTTCAAAGAAAAATGTTACTCAAAACTAAATATTAAGCCGAACAGCACACTAATAAAAAATAAAAGGGATATGTTTTTTAGGTTAAATCCATAGTTTTGTATCCATTTTTACATTTGTACTTTTTTAAAAAAATATTAGCCATTATCCTATTTTTAAATATTTGTATTGTTAATAAATAATTCACCAAATGATGAACGCTCATTATCACTTCGTTTTAAAATCTCATTTTTCAGCAACACATGCAAGCAAAAGAACAAAGCTTGCCAAAGGCCATATAAGCACGGATTATCTGTTGATGCTTACATAGACAAATAAGAGTGTGCCAAGTGTAATACAAAAGTTAATAAAAAAGACGTCCACAAATTGGATGATTAAATATCTAACCATGGTAAAGCCTAATTAACTCCAAGCTACCTACACTAGCTCTCTCTCTAAGTCACGCCTTTCTCCATTGCTTGCCAACACCCTAACATTTTTGTCGATCTCCACTTTCTGGCGTGGAGTTGCAGCTATTGGTGTGAGAAAATGACTAACCCAAGAAGCAAAGAATGAACTTTGATCAAGGAGTCCCGCAAAGGCAGAGATATGCCAGAGACGGAGATGGTGATGAAAAGGCAAGCAAACGACTGATTGACAGTGATGGACTGTGCTTTACCGGTGATGCCCTAAGCGAGTCTGTACTACCGACGACAAAGGAACTAACCGGCGATTAAGGATGAAAACGGCAATAGAACTTACTGTCTTTGTAGCGGCAACGAGCTCAGAACGACTAAATGGTCGGCAAGGGCTCGGCGAACAGATGACAGATGGATATGCAAGGATGACGAGACCGATGATGAAGTTCTTGCCAACATACAAAGAATGGGTGAAGCACGCGCACTGGAGGAAGAAGATGACTGGAAGCGCGTAGGGCGCGTGGACTTAACGCGAGTTACAGTTCCCAGCATGTGGTTGCGCGTGGGAATGGCGATAGGGTGCATGTTGGATGCGAGTGTGAAGATGAGTCTCTTCATGAAGCGCGTGATGACTGGTGACAGCAATTGTGATGTCCCTAATTTTTCCTATTTTTTAATTTGGGGGATTTTTTTTTCTTTTTTGAATTATTTATTTTGTTTCTTCTCGCTTTGCGTGTCAGACACCGTGGGATGTACCCAGTCGTGTTGCAGGAGGGCATTACCTCAAGTTCAGACTCTTGGAAATGCATTGGTTGTCATTTCGGTATTTTTTTCGTTTTTCGGGCCAGGAGGTCGCAGGTGGGACTCCCTACCGGAGTTACATGAATTGTGTTTAGGGTTTGTTGCATTTCATGCATTATTATTTGATGTAAAATTGTGTGATTAATATTAATTTATTTATGTGGTTGTAATTGGGTTTGTGTGTGTGTGTGTGTAGATATATATAAATATTAAAGGAAGATATTTGACGAGATGAGGCCGTTCCTACATGCCAAATTGATATAGTGAATGTGCGGTTCAAGAAAAGCCTTTTAGGTCAAATTTAAATTTATAAAAACCACTACCAACACTATTACAAACGTAGCAAGAGTGAGTAGGGATCATCCCAAGGGATTATACATGTTGAAATTTAACTTCAACTTTAATGTATCAATTGATTGTAAAGGAGAGTGATTAGTTTGATTAAACTAAGGTGCAATGAAATTAAAATGCAAGTAAAGTAAACTAGTTAAAGATAGGAATTTAAGAAATATAAAGAGAGGTCTTAGGGTGTTGAAATCACCACTAAGCTCGTGTAATTAACCACTTGCTTTCCATTAATCGGGAATACATTGTTGTGAACAAAATGCAACTACCAATTGCAATATTAAGCATGGACCATCTAATTTATGTATGAATTGTCTACCTAAACTAAGTATAGCACAACTCATCAATTTTAAGCATGACCCATCTAAGTAGCAACAATTGTAGCACACATCAATGTAGAGAATCATGGAATTTGCAATATTAAGCATGGACCATCTAATTTATGTATGAATTGTCTACCTAAACTAAGTGTAGCACAACCCATCAATTTTACACATGACCCATTTAAGTAGCAACAATTGTAGCGTACATCAATCTAGAGAATCATGAAATTTGCAATAATAAGACATGAAATATCTAAGCAAGTATAAATTGTCTACCTACCTACAAGCATGAATTAAATTGTAGAATAACCCATCAAGTATAAGTATAAACCATCAAATTAATTGACAAACCCATTCAATGAAAACACATGCTTAGCCTCACTAGATTTTCAATCAACCACACATAGACATGCAATTAATATAGAAAAACTAGTGTTGAGATTAATTCCCAAATAACTACATATAAGACAACATGTAATCAAATAGAGAAGAATTAATCCATATGAATCATGTAAGAAATAATTCCTAATTTAATCACATAGACATGTAAATAAACTAGAGAATTAATAGGAAGAATTAAACTATAAAGATCATAGAAATATACCAAGATTTATGAAATTCACAAGGCTAGAACACTAATCACAACAATATATATAAATCCCCAAAAATAGAAATACAAGGGTTTAGATTACACAAGACTTAGGACTCATTCAAGCCCCAAGTGTAGATCTAGCCAATCATGGAGGAGGTAGATGTGGTCATGAAATCAAGCTCCAAATATGGCTCCATCTTCTTCTTCCTCTTCTTCTTCTTCTTTTTTGAAGCTCTAGAGATGGAGAGAGAGTGGAGCTAGAGATGTGTTCTTGAGATGTGCCTCCACTTCCCTCTTTTCTTCTAACCCTAATCTCTAACTTTCTAGAGAGATAAAGTAAAATTACAATGTAGAAATAAAATGATAAAAAGCTTATTTACAAATGGGTCTCTTCCTTTTATATAGAATGCTCTTTTCTTAGTCACTAAGTCAGGAATATAGCCCCAAAATATCTAATCTCGTACTATGTGATAAGTGGACTTTTGGGCGCGCACGGAATAAGACAGCTCGCTGCCAGCAATGTTCGATTGATCAGAGAAAAAGTTGGATCAATCAGAGAAGTTGGATCGATCAGAGCAAAAGTTGGATCGATCAGAGAAGTTGGATCGATCAGAGCAAAAGTTGGATCGATTAGAGAAGTTGGATAGATCAGAGAAAAAGTTGGATCGATCTAACTTGGCAGTTTTTCAGCGTTGGCCTCCTTTTGCTCCAAATCAGCCTCTTTTTGCTTCGGATCATCACTAAGACTTAGTTTGACTCCAAAAAGGCCTTAAGAATCCATTTTTAGCTCATTTTAACATTATTGACCTGAAATAGACAAAAACACAAATAAGTACTAAAACGGGTAAATAAGATAGATAAAGGTCCTAGAACACTCAAGTTTAAGGGGTTTAAAAGTGTACTTTTCAACGCTCATCAATATTTTTATAAAGGATATGGGACCCACCATTTTATTAAGTTTTCATCAATGACTTATTAGTCATTACAGAGTTCTCATTTTATCTTCTCTCGGCCACGAAATTTTCTCTCTCAATTTCATTTCATTTCATTTCATTTTTTTTCTTTTTCTTTTTTCTTTTATCACACTTTCAAGCTTAGATCTAGGTTGTATCTTTGGGATTTTGGCTTTGCCACTGAAGGTAAAGTCGACGAGCACGACGAGGGTTTTGTATTGATCAGAGCAAAGTCTCGTTTGGACCACTTTGGTGATTTTTGAATTTGGGGGTTTTAGTGGATTTGCTCTTCTAATTGAGGTAAGGGTATTCTAATACATATTTTCTTTAAGTTTGGTGAATCATCCTCTTGATTTTAATGTATAAGCATGCTTGATGTGTTAGAATTTTACTTAATATGAGTTTTATGTTGTATATATGATTTTCAATGTATTATCTATGTGGTGAATGTCTATGTGCTAGTTATTATAATGTAAAAAAGCATGCTTATGTGTATATATATTTCTTGCCTTGTATATTTGATGAGCCGGATGGTTTTTATGCAAAAATATAATGAAATTCCTTAGAAGTTTTATTTAAATTATGCTATGTTGATGAATTTTTGCTGAGAGCTTGATAGTTTTTTCCCTTAAAAGCATGCAATTATGATATAGTGGAATTATGTAAAATTTTATATTTATATTGACATTGAAAAACATGATGCATACATGTACATCATTGGGCAAGAAATGGGTGAATTGATTTGAAAGGAAATGAAAATTTTGTTTTGGGGATATAATTTTGAAAAGTATTTGTGAAAATCCGGGCGCCGATGAGTTGTCTAGTATTCCGTGGCGTTAATGTGATCTAAAGGAAACTCGGGAGAGACCCTAGCATGGTTGAGCTACCTAGGCCCGAAACGACGCCTTGGAGATGCCATGTGGTTGGAGATAGTTAGTCAATCCTTCTCTCGCAGTGCCATAGAGCTGTTATGGGTGGAGTTGCATTAACGATTTAGAACGGTAAAACCGAAATGTTTTGAAAAATAGGGAGCGGCATTGGCATGTTATTGCATTACATTGACATGCATTGTATACATATGGTTGGATAGCCTGCCTTGTTGTTGTTGTTGTTGATGTTGTTGTTATTGAAGTTAGTGTGTTTCCCCAAATGACATGATCCCGTATATCTTTACTCTATGTTTTGTGTAGATTCACGGGGTCATTAAGATGTATGTCTTAGGCACCTCCTACTGAGCCATTGTGCTTATCCCTTCATTATTACCATTTTCAGGTCATGGGAAGGAAGTGACAGTCGATGCAGCCTTATCCACTTGCATTTGTGAGTCTTCCGTGATGTTAGAGATATGATGTACTATGAGTCTTGCGATGACGTATATATATTATGTATTGATATTGGATAGGACTTTAATGCCCTTAGACTATGTCGGGTTCGGGTAAGAACTCGGTTAGTAATTCGGACCCCCGGGTTTGGGTCATTACAGTAGCGGTTCTTCGGATGGTGGAGCCAACCACTAGAGTGGAGAAAAATAAGGGTAGAAGGGATATGAAAAAGTGATATATGAAAAAGATATTTGATAGATTGATATATTGATTAAGAGTATCGATGATAGCGAAGCCATTAGTGGCCAATGGGAGTGTGAAATCTCACTAGATGTTGGATGTCGTTTGTGGTAATAGCAGAGGTAGTAGCCATGGTTGGGGTGGTGGTGGTGAAAGGTTGAGGCTGGGATTGGAGGGTGGGGTATAGAGGTTTTGGGCATGGTAGGGCGATGGTAGGTGTAGCTGGATGGTGGTGTACCGGTGGTGAGAAGTGGGTGTAAAAGGTTAACCATGGTTAATGTTACAAGGGACCATTTGTTCTACATCAGATCCAGATGGGGAAGTAATTAGGTATAAATGGGTGGGTATGCAACACTACCCAACAGTTTAAGCTTTTGGATAAATGATTTCAGAGCCAGACCCAGTCATTAATTCGGTGTCACGCCAAGCGTCCAACCCAGAAGGCATCCGGGTGAGCACCCCGGGTAGGTAGTATGGCCCAAGCTACAATGAGGGTGTTACGAGTTTGGGTGAGGGAGAATGTTACAAGGGATCATTTGTCTCACATCGGATCCAGATAGGAAATTGATCGAGTATAAATGGGTGGGTATGTAGCACTATCCAACAGCTTGAACTTTTGAGTAAATGGGAAAGCGCCCACCCATTACAGTTAGATATTTAATCATCCAATTTGTGGATAACTTTTTTTATTAACTTTTGTTTTACACGTGGCATACTCTTATTTGTCCATATAAGCATAAACAGATAATCCCTGCTTAAATGGCCTCAGGTAAGCTTTGTCCCAAGTAAAATAGGTAAAGCTTAAAGCCTCGTGTTAACCGATTCATCAACACACAAAAATGTCTTTGATAAGTACTAAAAAGTGTGCATTTAAACCCCTTAATCTTGAATACTCTAGGACCTTATTCTATCTTATTTCCCCGTTTTAGTCTAATTTCATGTTTTTCTCCTCTTTAGGCACTTGTCCCTAAAATAAGTCAAATCAGCTAAATTAGAGCATTGGAAGAAACAATCCAAAGTCTAGTGGAAAGAAGGAGTAAAGTGGAAACAAAGTGGTGAAAATTTCCTTTTCGATTAATCGAACCAAGCTATGATTGATCACATCGTGATCATTCCAGCCCTGCTATGATGGATCGAACCCTTGTCCTTATCCTCAGGAAAATGTCCTATTCGATCGATCCAACCTTTTATTCGATTGATCGAACTTTTTGATCTTATCTTCATAACCACTTTTGTCCTTGATCAGCTGTCTCAAACTCTGTATACACACATGCACAAGTTGAAACCCTAGTTTTCACAGCCTCTACATACATCCTAGCTCCACTAAATGCACATTGCACTCCCCCTGTCCACAGCACCCTTGCTTAGACCCAATGAGCTATCTCAGCTCACAAAATATAAAAAGAATAAAGGTGTCAACATGCCAAGTACAACTTACTTAAGTTGTTACACAAGATAGGAATGAATACACAGCTTTAAGTACAAAAATTATGAAACCTAACTTGCAAAAACATATACTTAAGAGATTACCACAATCAATCTTTACTTCAGCTTCAGTAATGCCTCAAGATAAGTTTCCACAGCCTTTTCTCAACATAAGAAACTTGTTCAAAACAATGGCAGTCAATGTATAACAAGCACACAACAAATTGTAACTCAACGGGCTTCAAACACAACTATGAGGGTATTTCCGTCAAATCACAGTGTAGCTTCAATACAGATCTTTCCTCTATTCCCACAGCCCTGATATCTCAATACACACTTGTTCAGATAACATAATTACAATGATCACAGCAAGATATAGTAATGACAACACCTAACAGGCTTAAAACATAACAAACCGTAGTTTTCAAGGTTTGTGATGAACTTCTTCAATGTAGCTTCAATTCAGGCTTGTACTTAATTCATGCCACAGTCCTCAATTAACAGTATATACTAGTTTAAATGAATAGCTCACTTAGTACAACAAGATTAAATATTCTCTCTTTAAACCTTAACAGTTATGGTCTTAAGTAGTCACTCTTCAATGACACTTCATACCAAACCAAATCTTTATAACTCTAAATCATCACTTTACACTTGCTTAGATAAATAATGAAGTTGTTCAAGCAAATTGAAACAATGGAATCACAGAAATAGTTATCAAACACATACAACAAGTTGTTTTCTGCTGGAACGTAAATATCACTGATTTGAAGGGCAATGCTGGTAGTTCACCTCAACAAAACTCGAACCTTAGGTTCACATCTTTGTTTCAACACAACAAACTTCCTTGGATCAACAACCAACAATGGACAACAAGTATAATTCAATTAACAGTTAAAACATGCTCTAAATAAACTTCTACAGAAAAGCTGAACTTAGGGACAAAAATGGAATTTCACTACAACATAGTCCTGAACTCAATACCTTCAATCACATTTCAGCTGTATATATATGCTCAGATGATTATCACATCAGTACTAGCATAATATATCAATTTCAGTTCACATAATAGACTTGTATTAGTTGAAAACCCTAATTAGTGAGTTTTACAAGTCCAGAAATAGATATAGCCACTTCAAATCTAATCTCAACTTGAACAACCTTCAATCATTAATTAAAACATGCTCAGATGTTGAACAAGTAATGTATAGCATGATTGCAACAGAATGAGAATAGGTTCAGAGGCAAAACCCAGTAAAACAAGCAAATAGAGAGGTCTGAAGTGTCAAATACATTTACAGCAATAAACTAGTCAAGTATTTGAGTTCTGCAAATGTAAATCATAGAAATAACCTTGTCTTAACCTTGTTCAACATTCAGAACCACCTCAAGGCAAAACCAGCCTCTCAAACCTTGTTTCTACACCAGAAAATAACAGCTACACACCT
Source organism: Cornus florida (assembly GCF_030987335.1). Classification (NCBI taxonomy): domain Eukaryota; kingdom Viridiplantae; phylum Streptophyta; class Magnoliopsida; order Cornales; family Cornaceae; genus Cornus; species Cornus florida. The sequence goes on along the minus strand of NW_026775573.1, from coordinate 71,408,396 downwards.
CTTGAGATCTTCACAACTTCTGAAATCTTTTCATGTGGAATTTTGAGATGAAATACAGCATTAAACTTCAAGAAGTATCTCAGATTTCACTTTGTATATTTTATGCTCGAGGACCTTTGGTGTTTTTAGCTCATATCCATGTTCATAGATGCTCACTTAAGGCTCACAAAGGCTTAGCAGCTATAAGGACTATATATAGTACCTTATCACTTCAATGACATAGTCCTAGAAGGCTGTCACCACATTCCCTTAGAAGGAACATATAGCCACGTTTAAGTAACAGAGGCATTGCACAATTTCATACCAAAATTGTAATGATCTTCCATAAATACCCCTTGTAGGGACACTTGGCAAATATAGCAAAGACATGGACATTTGAGCTTAAAAAATATATCACTGGTACAATGTACCTTCCTTAGAGGATTGTAAACACTCTCACTGCTGTAATACCCGAAATATCCTTATGGATAGTAATTAAAGTTACAAAACTACCTTTGAGAGATAAGATAGCATATACAATGAAAAACTATGATGCAACCACAAACAAAGTCTGAGAGATGTAAAACTGAGGTTCAATTACACAATGAACTATCCTAGATAAGTTCAATATTATTTCATAAATTGGTGAAATGACTCAACTGCCCCTAAAGATGTCTATGACCATTTTCCATAGGGTAACTCAGATTATAAATTAAACTAGATAACTTCAGCTTCACCTTTTGACATTTCAATATAAAGGCAAACCTAGTCTCATGACATTATAAAGGTAAACCTTCACAAACTCACTTGGAACCAATAAGATGATATCATTTATGCAAGACAAGATGTATCTATATCTTGTGTGGTCCTCCAAGAGGTCAAAATTTGAGCCCCATAAAACTTCCATGAGATCCACGAAAAGGGGAAAATTAACCCCTTTTCAATAACTAGAGCAGACTGAATGACTGGTTGTAGGGTGTCGAGGTGCTGGGTTGTGTGCGCGCCAAAGGCTGTCAGGGTGCCGAGGCTGGTTAGTTACGATCAGTAGTAACTGCTTGCTTCCAATCGTAGTTTTTCTTGGCTACTGGAATTGCAAAGTTGCAATTCTCAAATTTGATTTTCAAAATCTTTAATTGGACGACCGGTCGTCCATTGATCAATAATTATGGTTTTTTGGACTTTGGATTGGCTACATTCTTCTTTTTCTCTCTTAGTTGAGAGTGTCCATGGATCTTTGGGCCAACACTCTTGATATTTCCATTGATACAAAGGCCCGAGATGATTTGATAATTTGAAAGCCCGTATTTCCTGATTTTTATACATTTTGAATATTAAACCCTAAAGATTATGAAAAACACAAAAACCGAATAAATGTATACAATAAAAATACATAAAGAATTAAGATATGCATATAAGGGCGCTTGAATATATAATATTCGACACTTATCACATGTATTGAGTGGGTTTTGAGTGATTTGTATATGTATATGTTGATGACATAGCCTTTAAATGATGTTTCAATGTTCACTCAAGATTAGCTGTGTTTAAATTTCTTATTTGAAATGTAAGTGATGATAAATTGATTTATCCATGGTTTACTTGTATGTGTTTCCTTGCACACTCGTTATATGAAGTTTAAATCCTAACTTAAAATAATTCTTGTGCCTACATTGATGATAATGTGAACTCTATTTTTGGATGCAAAACAATATGGTTAATTTTGTTGCCTATCATGTCTTGTATGATGAACTTGTTTACATGATGTAATTTGAGGTAACCACCATATACTATCTCATTGAGGTTATTTGCATTAGATTGCATGCCATTGTAGTATTTCGGACTTTAAGGCATGTGTTGTATGATTAATCTTTGCTTACGTGCATTTGTGAGGTGAAATTTGATCATATATTGGCATGAATATTTACCTTGTGGAATTGATTGATGATTTTTGGGATATACTCTGTGGATTTGTTATTGTGACAACGAGGGCTTAGCACTCGCGGGTGAAACATGAGTTTCTCCATTTTTTAGTGGCCACTCGGTTGGTTTTTGGCTAGGTTAATAGCCCGGAACGACCATATTTTTATTGGCGCATAACACCTGGAGTGTGGGTATGTTTATGAATTATCCCTTTTATTGATTTCGAATCTTACTTTCAAGTTGGCATCCATGTGTAATGCAACTTGTGGTTTATTCTATTTCATTATTATGCTTATGTTTGCTTATAGTGTGGTTCTTTATGATGAGATGTTTGCTTCTCTTGCATATTTATATGAATTGTTCATATGCTAGCCTAGGATTATCCCTTGGTAGGTTTCCTTGAGACTAAACATTAAGAGGCACATCCCCTTGCTTTGTATGATATAAGCTGCTCTTATGAGGCCAAAGAAATATAGTTTATTTACCTAGCATAAAGCCCAATGAGCATTGTACCTCACCCCATATTGATTCCCATTTCAGGTTAAGGCAATGTTAGAGAGGATGCTACTTTTATTTGGTTTGGATAACGTATTTGACGATATTTGATATTTGTGGATATGTATTGGTGTAACTGATGTGTAGTCTACTTGGGGCCTTTAAGGCAACTATATGTATACTTGGATAATGTAGAATTTTGTAACCTATTTAATGATTCAGAGGATAATTGATGTAACGAGGCCATGAAGCCATTTATATTTCAATGTATGGTTTTCTCCCTTAAATTAATTATCTTCATGATTTTTTGCACACACATTTTTGGCTCACATGTGTTTTTGCCATGATTTAGATACCCTATGTTGGGTAGATTCACCATTTTAATCTCTTGGATATTCCTAATGAGATTTAGAAGGTGTCCATAGCTTTGTTCCTTTAAAAAACTCATTTTTGGACCTTGTTTTAGTTCCTTAGGCTTACAGAACCAGTTGCGCGCCTGTTGCGCATCATTTGTGTCTCCAAAAATTGGTTTATTGCCCTGCAAAAACCGGTTGCATTTTTGCACAATCGGTTGCGCTACAATTCATCCCCACCGTTTCAACCCCCTGGCTTCAAACGGCCAAAATTTACTCATTTAAAATCCAAATTAGGTCATTCGTGTGTGTTCAAATTGAATGTCTCAAAGTCAAATTTCCAATGGTACTAGTCTCATTCAAAAATTCAGAACATAGAAAGAGTTATGACTATTTTAGTGAAGATTGGTTATGTTTTTTTTTATGAGAAAAATAATGATTTGTGATGAAACCATTCCTCTAGGGTCTAGAACCTTATAAGATGTCTCTAAATGTTTTGTATGACCTAAATGGTCTTCGGTTGACATATAATTCATGGTCACATTATCCAAGTAGGCTAATGTGGGTTTTAGCTTCCGTATTTTGGACTCGGTATTGGGTTGGGTTTGGGTTATACCCATTAATGGGATATTGTTAGATTACCTCTAGGGAAGAAAATAGTTAGGTGTTGTTACGTATACAAAATCAAATATAAAAGTGATGGAATCGTGGAACAATATAAGGCAAGACTTGTTGCTAGATGGTTTACTTAAACCTATGGAGAAGATTATATAGAGAAATTTACACCTTTCCAGGAAGAATACATTCTAAGTTCTCATATCTCTGGTAGTGAATCAAGACTGGAAATTTTTTTAGATAGATGTTAAAAATGCGTTCCTACATGGTGATTTAGAAGAAGAAGTTTACATGAGTGCCACCCACAAGAATCCAAATTTGGTTTTCTTTGCAAGCTGAAAAAAGCTACATATAGGCTTAAACAGTCTCCACGAGCTTGGTATGCTAATGTCACGAAGTGATTCCTAAGACGCTTGGAGGATGGAAGACATGCATGCTGGTTGGCAAAGAGCAGAGTTTGACTGGGAATGGTTCCAAGGAAGGGGCATGCAGGAGCACAGGATGGTACCTTTTTAGAGTTCAGGCAGGTCAACTCGGTTGAGTGCGAGGAGCTTGTCGCTGGTCGTGGACTTGACTATGAAGAAGGGAGTTGGCCATCCCTGCACAAACTGGTCGGGAGCTGGAGCCGTTCCCCTGACGAGGCCAAGGCAGACCGAAACCAGTCAACATGTATCCTTGGAAGGCAGGTCGTGGTGGCTGACCAGGGCACTTGCGCTAGCTGAAGCAATGCTTTGGTGCCGCACAGGCCGTGCCGCTGCGCCAAATCTCTAGGCCCGTGACAAATGGTATCAGAGCAAGACTTAGGGTAAAGCACGGTGGGGTGCCCCTTTGTCGGTCCGGGAGGGGTCAGAGAATGAAGACGGTGCACTAAAGCTGTGTCGATGAGGAGGAATCAATGTAGTGGGGGGAGAGTCTCCATCTCACCAGGATGAGGTGTCAGTTGAAGTTGCACACTAGAGGGCCAAAGGGCCGCGCGCACCAAAGTTCGTGCTTAGTCTTGGGTGATGCAAACCATGGTGAAGGGCGAGCATCAAGTCGGCAGGAGGCCCTTGCTTTCTCGGGATGTCGCGGAGGCGGCATGACGGAGAAGAGCCACGTTCTTGAGGAGTGGACGTCCCCTTGGTCCGAGGCCTATCATTGGGCGAGTGTAGTGCAGGGAGTTGCACAAGGAAACAATGGTAGGAAGGCGAGCATACCGCATAGAGGCAGACTTTGGAAGGGAGTGGACGCAGTAATGAAGCGCCGCACTGCGACGAGGGCGTCGCAGGATTTGGGTGGGGGAGAATGTCACGAAGTGATTCCTAAGACGCTTGGAGGATGGAAGACATGCATGCTGGTTGGCAAAGAGCAGAGTTTGACTGGGAATGGTTCTAGGGAAGGGGCGTGTAGGAGCACAGGATGGTACCTCTTCAGAGTTCAGGCAGGTCGACTCGGCTGAGTGCGAGGAGCTTGTCGCTGGTTGTAGACTTGACTATGAAGAAGGGAGTTGGCAATTCCTGTACAAATTGGTCAGGAGCTGGAGCCGTTCCCCTGACGAAGCCAAGGCAGGCCGAAACGAGTCAGCATGTATCCTTGGAAGGGTAGGTCGTGGTGGCTGACCAGGGCGCTTGCGCGAGCTGAAACAATGCCTTGGTGCCGCACGGGCCGTGCTGCTGCGCCAATCTCTAGGCCCATGACACTAAGCTCAGATCTGTTCTCATGATCAATGGGTTAAAAAAGAGTGTTGTAGATGTTTTTCTATTTGTCAAGAAAGGTATTTCTGGTACAATTGCTGTTCTGATTTTTGTTGATGATATAGTGATCACTTGCGAAGATGAGATAAAATATCAAAGTTCAAGACTCTTTAACACATGCAATTTTCTATTAAAGACTTGGGAGTTTTAAAGTATTTTCTTGGATTAGAAATTGCCTACTAAAAAAAGGGCATTTTTCTTAATCAACCAAAGTATGTTTTGGATCTCTAATGGGAAACTAGAAAATTGGGAGTCAAACCTTTAGTCACTCCCACTGATAGTGGTAGCAAGATTGGTGATGAAGGTGAATTATTTTATGATGTTGGCCAATTTCAAAGATTAGTTGGTAGACTAATTTATTTAACCATTACTCAACCAAATATCTCATATGCAGTTAGTTTGGCCAGCAGATTTATGCATGCACCAAGAGTTAATCACATGAATGCTGTAAAAGAATTTTGTAGTATTTGAAGGGATCACCAGGAAGAGGCATATTAATGCATAAGAATGAGTACAATTCTATTACTGCCTACATTGATGCTGATTGGGTTGGGTGTTCAATTGATTGAAGGTCTACAACTAGGTACTGTACCTTTGTTGGAGGTAACTTGGTAACGTGAAAGAGTAAGAAACAGAATATTGCTGCACGATCAAGCGCATAACCAAAATATCAAGCAATGGCTTCAAGAAGAAGTGAAGTTATTTGGCTTTGAGCTTTATTGCAGGATTTGGGTTTTAGTTCGTTTGAACCAACAAAATATTACCAACAAAAATATTTTGTGATAACCAAGCTCCAATACACATTGCTTTAAATCCAGTCTATCACGAGTGAAATAAAAATATTGAGGTGAATTGTCATTTCATTTGAAAAAACGTGCAAACCAATGTTATTTGTACTCCTTTTGTTCGCAGTGACCAACAATATATTTTTACCGAGGATTTGCCCGCTGTCAAGCTTTAAGAAAGATTGTCTAAGTTGGGCTCTATCAATATTTTCGCACCAACTTGAAGGGGAGTGTTGGTGGAGAAGAGAGATTTGTTAGATTTGTTCTATTTTTGTGTTGATATGGTGAACCCTAGCAGTAATTTCCTTATATTCTTATATCGTGATCCTTAATTGATACCACTATGGAAAGTTTCCTTAATTGAGATGATATTGTAATATTTTTTATGCTGTTGTAATCTCCATTGAGACATACTGAACGAGAAGAATCTTTCTCTCTTCTCCTGTGGACGAGCCCTAATGACTAAACAACGTAATATTCTTCTGTTGTTCTTTCCCGTATTTTCTCTTTTCTTCTTCTTGTCTTAAATTATTCTTCACAGGGCTATTCACCGATCTAGCATAAAATCAAATTGGACAAAGCGGTCCTTACTAACCTTTTGCTGTGGCCTTAGGACCAGAGCACAAATCTATTGGTCAGAAAACGCATCCGTCTACAGCATTGCCATGAAAAAATTTAAGTTGAATTGTAGACAACACAGCACACTAAAGGATTTTCCTTAGGTTAAATGTAACACATTCCTTTAGAAATGAATACCATCATCTATTCCAGGAGCAAATATATCATGAAACAATGAATTATACTGACTATATTTCACAAACATGAATTAATTGATATCAAATCCTACAGTCTCTCATGAAACAATTCTAATTTCATAAATACAGATTATTCAATGACCTAAAGCATTCGGAAAGAATACACTGTTTTTGATCAATTAGTGCACCAGCCCGTTTTTTTTTATTACATACGATATAAACCAACCAAAAGAATCATGTTGAAGATACTCTAGCAACCTGCATTCTGACCGGTAGTTCAAGAAATAGTGCTTTGGTTTATATCACTACATCATATGTAATAAAAAAAGACTAAGCAAAAGAATCATGTTGAAGAGACTCCAGCAACCTGCATTCTGACCGGTGCTTGAAGTTCAAGATAATGTTTGATTTTTTCTATTCATTCGTTGAGCTAGAAATGGTCTGAACGTCATCAGCACTCCAATTGCCTCAATTACATTCAGGAAGAAGAATATCATCTGGTCACCTACATTGATTGTAATTAGGATGGTTATCAGATGGAAGAACGGAAACCCAGTACAGAACATGTTATAATAAATATCAGATAGAAATAAACATTACTCTGGATAGCAATAGGTAATAAGCAAGTGTTAACTTCTTATAATAAATATGAATATATGGCATGATAAGGGTAATATCGGATTAGGGTAGATTTACTGAAAACAGAATAAAATGTCATACTTGATGTGTACACATACAATGCCATGGAAATTGATGAATAGAAAAAAGTTAGTTTATGGAAATGCTTTGTAAACAGAATTTTCAGCAAAGATATCACAAACAAGTCTGAGTTTTATACTAGGGTGTTTGAACGAAGTGTAACTGAATCTTGTTGCTCATTTTGGTCACCTTGCCAATGGAAATGAAGCTCAATTTGGGGTTTGAAGACTGGATATTGAATATCTTAAAACAATGTGCTCCATGAGGGGTTTGAAACTTGAGAAACTTTATATATTTACCTCAGAGGATTTTGGATACTTACGAAAGGTTTTTAAATTTTTTAAAAGTAAAAATATGTTTTAAAAACCTTGTGTTAGGAATATGAGTCACGTGTTAGCAATTTCTTACTCAAAACTTCTAATGTGTTTTAGTGTTGTGACTCTTTTGTATACAACCTCAAATATGATGGAGATGGAGCTTAGCAAAGAACACAGCAAAAAATTTCTCAAAACACAATCACATAAATATAAAGGTCAAGGTAAGTTGAGACCATAGAGACCAATTATGACCAATAAAATTTCTCAAAATTAAGCCACGCTTGGAAATGTGAACGTCATTAATAATTGAGATGATCGATTTTGAAGTTGGAAGTTATGTAATTAGTATGGGTAATTTAGGAAAGATCAATATAATGTGAAATTAAGGTTATACAATAAAAACCACAAATGTATCTGTAAAGAAAGTTAGAACTGGTATCAAGAACAATGATTTAATATGTTGTTTTTCTCTGATAAAGAGTTGAAAACAGGTGAATATCTCGCACAACATAAGTCTTCTTTAAACAAAAGATATGGAAAAAGAAAGAACAACTAGCCACAATGTTCAGAACTTGCTCTAATGCTTATGTTTAGGATTCATTTTGTAAATCTATTTGTTAAACCCACTGTGAAAGGAGGAACTTACAGATAGATGTATTAGACATAATAACAAAAAGTGTCCAAATTTATATGATAAAGCTGAAGAAATTACCTGGAAGAAATGCAGCATCAAGACGCGATTGTGCCCAGGAAAAACTGCATCAACCAAATTCAAATAAAATAAATAAATGATTAATATTAAAGAATAGAAAAGATAAATAATTTGCAATATAACTTGTTATTATATAGTACTAGTGCTATATATTTTGACAAACTACAAAATAGTGTAGGCAAAAATATAGACACTGGAGCAATAGCATTATTTTGGAAGGACATGCCAATAAATTAATCTTATACTGTTCAGAGAACTAAACCATCCATGAATTGTTTTAATCTTTATAGTATGTTTCTGTTCTTATAAATTCTGTATTCCATAATAACAGTAGATGGTGGTAGTAGGGATGAATGGAGGCTTTGCTTGGATGAAAACCAAGGAGGGAGAGATGTGGGGGGGAGGGGGGGTTTGATGGTCGGGGTGGAGTGTGAAGTGGCAGCATGGGCCTAGGGCTGTGAGTGCAAACACAAGGGGCACTAGGGCTCAGATCCAAAAATCCTATACTGTTCTTGCCTGGAACGAAATGGGATGGCTTCTATGTATCCGTCCATAATACTACTTTCATATGCAACAACTCATTTGGCTAGGTGGAAAGAAGATCTTTCATATCATGGTATCATCATAACCTGCAATTTTTTATTTTTTTTTACAAAACAAAGTGCTAATGCATTTTTAACAAATCAAAGTGCTAATGCTACAACTAGTCCCATATATTATTAAGCTTCTATATATAATAGAGTAATCTAGCTTAGAAAAACATTTGATGACATAAACATGAATAATATTATTAGTCAGGTGGAAGTTTGCTGGAAAGCGAACACTTGCCAGCTCAGCCTAGGAGAAAGTGAAGAATCCAAAGGATGCACTGAAGACAAAGTGCATCACAGAGGAAACTTGATCTCTCTCTCTCTCTCTCTCTCTCTCTCTCACATACACACACACAGATGGTCTTAGATGTAACTCTCTGGGCTTACGTAAAGTGTGTGGGCACAACTCCACAAGTCTTTGAGCCTGATTGGGATTGCTTTTCAACCACTTAAAAGCACTTTTATTTTATAAATTTTTTGTTTGGATGTGTTTGGAAACCATTAAAATCACTTTATTGGTTACCAATTTTAGCTCTGTAGAGCTTTTGAACGAGCTAAACTTTCTGGCTTTTAAAACTGCATTTTGAGTGTAGGTTTCATATTTTAGGTAATTGTTTTTCATTAGACAATTTCATCCCTTTTTATATTTTATTAAGACAATTTCACCCATTCCTTTTATAAAGTCATGCTATTATCAAATTCACAATTTCACCCATTGTCTTAAGGTAATCAAACTTCTACTCAGGTTGCTCAAACAATTAAATAGTTTCCTTCCCTCTACCCTAAATCAAACCCACTATAGATGAACCAAATGTGTCCTCTAGTCTAACTGAGATCGTATTGTACTTATTCAAATTCTTTTTTTTCCTAAATGAGTACTTATTCAAATTCAGAAACTCCAAAAAATTAAAAACTGTAATATCCATATCAATATTATGACAATACCCCAAGTTGGATGTAAAATTGTTATAAAGAAATTTGACATTTCCACATGCACATTATATACTATTATTGATGTACCGCAGCCCATTTGACACTTCGAAAACCCAATATAAGTAGCTTTCCATGTGCTACCAGTTTCTCAAAAACTTAAGAAAAAGAAGCTAAAAAAATAAAGCACTCACAGTGCTCCTCCTCCAGCTGGACCGGCTGCTTTAAAAAGTGATGTTGCAGTCATAGAAATGCCATTAGCAGCGCCCCTTTGGTGTTGATCCTGTTGGGATATTATCAGGTCAAGTCAAGTAAAGACATAATACGGGTAAGAAAAGGTTGTTTGACACAGAAGAGAAAAGAATGGGAAGGGAATCAAACCAGATTAAATCAAGAAGAGAACAAAAACTTACCACAGCATTATTTTGCAGAATGAACAAACCTGTTATAATGGACACCTGATAGCAGTTAAAAGTTACAAGAGAAACATTAATTCTTGAATAGTAGAAGACTGAAAATCACCATTTCTGATGATATGACTATAAAATTCACTCAGGTAAAAATACTATAAAATTCACTCAAAGTTATATGTCTGTATTAGTATAATAGGAAGATCATATGGCAACCGTAAAAGCACTTGTATGCAGTCTTTTGTTCATAAATGTATTTTTTTCCAGTAAATTGTTCACAAACGCATTTGAATATGCATGATTTGGTATCCATTTGAGTTCTTCTTCACATCATGTAACATTTGGATTATTCAGTATCAATAGCATTGAAATGTTCACATGCCCACAAATACAATAATTTCAACTGTTTGCTTTTCAATCCCATCTTCACAACAAATGTATCATTCGTAGGCATTTGCCTTCCCATTTGCTGCACTTAGCCAAAAACTGCATTGTTAGGATTATTAGGATTCAAGTCTTGTGTTGGCAAATTTCGTAAAACAAAACTTGCTCAACGAATTGTAATTTTTTATGTTTTTAGTGAGTGAATTATAAATAGGTAGTTAGATATAATTGAGTGTGAAGACTACATTTGGTGAAGAATATACATCAAAAGGACATGTATGTTAAGCTTCATCTACAAATAGTAAAGGTTTCATCTTTTCAAGTCTAAGGTTAACAGGTAAAATCACACTTGTTATCATCTGTCACCATCTAGGTTCATGCATACATGTGTTACATGCATTAAAATTGAAAATTGCATTTAGAACCTACTCTTATACTTTTTATATATTTTTTTATATATGCATAAAAAGGAAAACGTGTTTTAGCACGTGTTTATATTATATATATGTTAAGGTTAAGATTCTAGAGCTTACTCATATATATGTGTGTGTGTGTGATAGTGCGGCCCGAATTTTGCTTTGGCCCGGGTCACATTGCGACCTAGTTTTAACTTGAAATGGGGAAATAAATTGACCCATTTTTTCTCTTGCGGGTCATGGACCCTATTTAGTACTCTATTGTAGACTGATGTATAAAGGGCATTTAGGGTTTGGAGTGGGACAATGAGAGAACACTAAAAATTGCAAGAGAGAGAGAGAGAGAGTAAGAGTGAGAGTGAGAGCGAAAGCTAGGGTTTGAGGGCTAAAACTTGTAATCTCCGTTTTTTGCATGGCTATTGTTTTGTTCTTGTTTCACTACGTTTGTCCCAACAATATACATATACTTTCCTTGTTCATATTAAGAAAGATTACATGCTACAAGCTATATATGCTAAATTTCCAAGATTTTCTTACACTTACTTAGGTAGTTGCTTATGCATCAAGAAAAAGTTCTCCAAATATGCATTCATGGATCCAAGTTTCCTAGAACATAGACATTCTTCTGCATTAAGAAAATGTTTTTCTAGAACCTTATGTGAACTACAAACTTGGGGATCGAAGGCTCATAGGTACAATCAATCGTAACTAGTATAAATATCAATCAAAAAAAATTCTGTAGGCACGATCGAAGTGACTCTGTTCATTTATTGATCTGATTGCAGTGCTACATGTATTGATCACAGGAATATACTCAAGATTTGTTTCCTAAACTGAGTTTTTATAAATTAGAAGCCTGTAGATTTGTGGAACAAGTCGTTCCTCTATAAACACCAGTGTGTCCATTGGTGTCGAGTGCCCTAGAATGCTAAGAGTCCCCCTCCCCCACCCCCCAGGTCTGTTTAATGCAATCGTGATCAGAACGATCTCGTATCGCTGCGTTCTTAATTGTTACTGTAATGTCTGAGTCAATGCCAAACTATCAAACGGTCTTTTTAAGAAGCATTCTGTTGAAAATTGTGTCTCAATTTCCTATTCCAATTAGGTTTCTATTTTAGAGTTGTATTATGTTAGGAAATTTATTCTCAAGCAAGTCTTGGGTTCTAAGAAATTGTAATCCTTGTCCAACAAGGAATTGGGTTTGGAATTCTATAAATAGATATATAGGCTTTGGGTTGAGACTTATGAGATTGAGAGAGATGTAGTCTCGCGAGGGAGTTGATGAGTAGAGGTAGTTTATAGGATGGTAGAGTATGAAAAACACCAATGACATTGGTAGTGAGGAGATAAGACTCGTGGAGTGGTACATGGTGAAAAGACATGCACTTGGTGTTGGTACTCTATTGTTCTAATATCTCTATGAATCATAGTGGAATCTCTTCTCACCCATGGACGTAGCCCTGAGTTTGGGTGAACCATGTATTATATCTTGTATTTGTGTGTGATTGCTTTGTTGCCTGTCCTTGGATCTCGATGTTCGCATGTTTACGCTGCTCCAACACATTCCCTTTCAGCCAGACCGTCTTCCAATAGCATATACCACTCTGATCAACCTATCTATCAGACAACTCCACTTGCTATCTATTAATAAATATCTAAGAACAAAACGTAAAACAAAAGCAAAAAATGATCCAATTTCAGGAACAAATTACTTATCTGAAAAGGAGAAAAGGTTATGGCAGCAACAGGAATCACATATAAACATGGTCAAGAATGTTGGATTGTGGTGCTTTTTATGATGCATCATTGTAAAAGCAAAAGAGAAGAAAGAAAAAGCATCAAAGAGAAAATGCCAACTAAAAAAAGTAAAACTAAAGAGTGTGGTTATAGGACCAATAAATTAACGCTGGGATTGAAACAATAATTCTCTTTCTTCATCATCAATAGAATCACTGTTCGCGACCCAGGATTCTATTTTATCATCAATCCAATCCCCGATCACATTTTTTTCTTTTTCTTATCGATGAATAGATCTCTTTACTTGTATGACTTAGATGTCTCGTATTTCTCGAAAAAGTGATCCGATTGATAGGATTTGGTATGATACTTATGAGATCAATGAGATTGGGTTACTGTATATAGGGTCATAACTACTGAAAGCAAAGACAGGAATAGTAGATTGAATTTTAGTGTAGACATCTTACGGTTCTCATGAGCAAGCAGAACCGGCATGACAAGGTCGGCTGGGACTTTATAAGAAAAAATTACTATTGCCAGCGGCAGCTCAGTATATTTTATATGCATCTCTACTATACCATACATAATTTCTTATAACACCCAAGTGTTTTTAATATATGAGGAGAGCATTATGGTGTCTTTTCATGCAGCTATTAGTATGTAGATGATTATTTCCCTTCAATTGTCTGAGGAAATAACCTACTTTGTATAAGTAGTACTAATCATCTTGGCAGAAGCATAAAAAATGGAGCTTGTAATTTAAAAATAAATAATACATTTGCTGCAAAAGATAATAAGCATTAACTATAACTTTACCATTGCTAAAACACTAGCAAACATATCTATATATATATATATAGCATACTTCATAGAGGGGTTTAGATAGTAGAATCTTGAAGTTTTAGATGCACTTACGGATAAAACATTCTTCATCACAGATGCGCAATTTAACACCAATGAGAGGCTGAATCCAGATAGCATGGCTATATAGTGGTAACTTGTCAAAAGAAGTATCGCTACAACCTAAATAAAGGGCAACATAAAAAAAAAGGAATAAATACATGTTAACATAAAAATTGGAAACATGGAGAGTACATTGGGCTTTACAAGGTTTGATTGCTTACTCCTGCAATGCGAGCTATCATGATAGGGCCAATAATCCTCTCCACAACAGGATAGAGAGAAAGTTGAAAGACTAAAAGGCCGAAACCTAAAAATTGAAAAAGTGGTTAGCAACACAAGGTCGTGTATGTATATTAAGCAATACATGTATTACATGTTAGAACGATAAAGAATAAAAAATTACCTAATATGTTTATTTCGACTAGAGAGGGGGGAGAGAGAGAGGGAGAGAGAGAGAGAGAGAGAGAGAGAACAGAGTTATCGTACCATATACATTTCAATCTGACCCAAAAAAGAAATAAAGGCATAAGATTCCTAACGGTGTATTTGATAATATGATAAAATATTCCTAGTAATTGGAAGGATAAATTGGTATGTGATGATGGTATTGAATCTCAGCTTACTCGAGTCTATTTCTGAATTCTACAGGATCCTTCAAGAAGTAGAGATGGCGACTCAAGAAGTTCAACTTTGTCCTTGATCTCGTTTTTCTACAACAGAGCCTCCTACCTCAATTGATCCAGTACCTTCCAGTTCTTTAGGTTTGATTACACTAAAGAGGAAAAGGACACACTGTCTGTTCTACATGTCCCTGTAATTTCAAATATTTTAACAAGTAGCAGTACCAGTAAGGACTCAAACTGAAATTACATCTTTGTTCCTATTCATCTTGTCTTTTCAGATTAAAATGCAAGGAGGACAATAAGGAGGGATATGGAGAAGGATAATCTATAATTTCCATGTCTGTAGACTGCTAAGAGAGTTGAAATTAAGCAAGCACCTTAGCGATTCGTCTGAAAGTTCTTCCATAACAGTAAAAAGGAAATTTCTATGGCATCATTTATAAAGGCATCCATATTTTTCTGATACAAATTTAAATTTCCATTTTTATCTTCTAAACTAAGTGGTGCCGGATTTTGCTTAGGAAACTATAATCCTGCTAAATTCAACAGAGTTCAATTCTCTTCATGTTTGAATGCAAAAGAGAAAAGAGAAATAAAAAAATAAATGCAATAGAAGAAACCGATTCTCAAGCCCGTGACATTTTTATGCAAAATAAAGCTTTGACCATATTTAATAATTTATGGATGGGATACCATCCATTATTATACCTGATATTGCAAGAACTTCACCAACATTCTCAGTTGAATAGCTCAAGCCCCCATACTTTCTGGGGCTCACAGCCCATAATGAGAATATCTGTAAGGACATTGTTTGTCAGAGATTCACAGTAAGACAATCAGATACAAAATTTTAAGAAAAAGAAAATCATATGTATTAGAATGAAAAAATAGTGAAAAAAGAAACATGATTACTTTATCAGTGATGCCAATATTAGCTTAAGTGACATTTTTATGTTTTAGAGTAGGATATAAATGCCATTAATCATTGACTGCTACCAAGGGCTGTAGACTAGTGGCAGTTCCTCACCTTCCAAAGTAGAAGGTCGAGGGTTCAAGTCTCCATAAGAGCAAAATGGCAACTGGAAAAAAAAAAAAAAATTCATTGACTGCTCAAGTGCATATCAATATGCCTAAACTAATTAATTGTTCAATGAAAAATCTTCACTATACTATTCATTCAATATTTTTCTTTCCGCCATTACAATTTGCACAGCTGTAGATGAAAATTCAAAAAGAAATGAAAAAAGATATATAACAGGAAGTTTCGCTAAAAAATTATCTTCTCCTACAACTGAAGGAAAAGTTCAGGACTAAAAGAGAAAAACTTGAGATGGTGTTTATCGATTGACAGAAAACATGGAGACTTTATGCTAAAATGAGGTTCTAAGAATATATAACGGTAATAAAGTGACACTATAAGGGAACTAAAACTTGCATTAGAAGAGATGGCAGTGATACTAAACAAGGTAAAAGTAACATTGTTGAAGAAAAAGAAAAGGGGACAATAATAAGAACCAAAAAGAAAGAAAGGGAAAAAGGTAATGCGCCTAAGGCTGCCATGTATTCCAATTGACAACCACTGAATGGTCCCTCCTGTGATCAGCATGCGTCACCTCCCATTCAGGCCAAGTGGCATAACCTTCAATAATAAGTGGATCCAGCTCTTCGATGTGTGTAAGCCTAACAATTGTGCAAACCCAACAAAAATCCTACCTTAGGGGACCTTGATTTGGGATATCACCAAGGTGGTCTTGTACAAAGACTTTCACCAAAGCCCTCTTCCAAGCCCATCCCATGGTGCAAGCATTGAGAATATACCATCTGGGATGCTTGCAACGTGCCCTCTTTCGGACCATCTCATTGGCATTCCAAGGAACTCCTTCACCTCAATGTGGTGAACTGAACATTACACAACAGACCACATAGGATCCTTGGAATCCAGTGGCTTGACAGCTTGAGTTTGGGAAACTCATGATCTCAAGACTCTCAATGACAAGAGACTGCTTTTTGGTCAGTGGAAGAGAGAGAGAGAGAGAGCACATCTCCTCTGGGAGATTTGTCATGCTCAGTGGATTTTACGGAGCTGACAAATTCTGATCGGTAAGCTGGTATGTCCAGGTTGCTATTTTGGCCTGTCACATGTCCTGGCCTTGCAAGTTGGCTGTACAACCCTCTGACTCTCTATATATGAGCAGTTATACAACACCAAGTAGCAAGTATATCAACTCTTGTGTTCTCTTGTCCCTCATGCAAAACCAACACGTCCATAGGTGTAATACTGCTAACCTTCTTTCCCTCTCTAGATCCCCGTGCCCCACCAGACCAAGTTCAAACTCATACGACTCCTGCACTATCCTACACGTATTACTTCCTTGGCTAAGAACCCATAAATCACCATCAACATTTTTTGTGACTCTAAAACAGGAGTATTTACGCATGATAGCAATAACATGAAGCGGTGTTCATCATTCATAAGAAATGAGTCTTCCAGTCACTCCTTCAACTCCTAAGAGTCCAAACTAATGGGACCAAGCAGGCTGACGAACAATACACTACATCAGATTCAATGGCACCCACTGACATAAAGGCATTGCTCCAGTAGAAAATACCCAGGCTACTTCCTCTATCCTAGAGTCAATGTACAAATTCCTGAATCTGTTTCTAGCTTGCCCTCTACCAAGTAGAAGACTGTTCCGAAATTCATTTGCTTGAATGGACACTGTTTTTATGCTAGAATGTATGGTGTCTGTCTTATCACTTATGTTACCCTTAGTTCTCATGAAGCAAAAAATCTAAACTCGGCTAATTCTTTGTCTCCAATTAGTTGTGCATATACTTTGTAAACCAATTATTCAATTTTAACGGATATCTTGGACACCTAACCGCCAGATTATCATAAATGCAGAAGACAGGCTAACTGCACAATGTCAGAAAAGAAACACAAAACAGGCCAAGGACATTAACACTTATTTTTGCTACTTATGCAAGAAGATAAGGAAGTGCTATGAGTCTAACTCAACAGGTCAACGGGACAAGAATATGCTCAACTGGTACAAGTCAACGGGATTTTACTTACTCGTCCTGACTCCGTGAGACATCACAGAGGCTCGGTGCCACAACTTGTGCGTCAATTTTCAGAATTATTGATCTGCTACACCATACCTCTCCGAGCATGTTGGGATTGATTACCATCTAGCAGTGGCATGTCAACTCTCCTGCTTTCCTTCACGTACCCATGTCAACATGACACTGGTAGGGATACAGGATATGTGTCCAACACAAAAAGCCAAATCGGATATCCTGATCATAGTGAGATAGATGGAAACCTTTTCCTTTACAACATTCCATTTATATGGAGTAGTAATTGAGTACATAATGGTAATAATATATCTGTAATGGTAGTAGTGTGACCATATCTGGTGTATTGGTATTGACGTAACAGGAATCGGTTACCACAGCCATGATTTTTTAATCAATAGAAAAATCACTTAAATGAAGAAAATTTACTTCAACAAACTCATTTCCTATCAAAAAATTACATTCTAAAAAATAAACTTCCTATAAGATAGCTGCTTCATAGTTTCATAATGTAAATTGCTATTAATTTGTGATCAGTTTCTGCAGACATTGTTTTTGGAGGATCAACCATAAGTTATTTATGATTATTTATGATGATTTCTTCCAATATTAAAGAAGCAAATCCTCCACTTCAGTTGTTTATGTGTAACTAACCATGTCACTTCTGCCTTGCCATTACAAAGAAAATTTCTTTTGTCATATTATTACTATATATGAGCTACTGTGCCAGAGGGAGTTTTTTTTTAAGCCATGCAACAAAATGCTAAATCCCAAAGGGGTTGAAATCATGGGTAGTAAACCAAAATATAAGAATGGAAGACATCTGATAAAACAGTATGCAGATCAAACCACATTTCAGAAACCAAAAGTTAGGCTGTGGAACCTACCTCTGTATAAGCCATATCATGAAGTGAAAACACACAATAAACTATGATAGATGACATTAAGGGCCAGTTCTTGAGCAGGCTTTCTTTAGAAGTAGGTTCTCTTTCTTCAATATCCTGCACTATTTCTTTTGCATTAGATCCATAGCAAGCAGCCTCAAGAGCTTCAGCTGAGTTATCACGTGATTTATGGTGCATGTGCAAAGTTTCCTGCATTTTTCCAGATAATTTGAAACCAAATTGCAGTAAATAGTCAGATTTAGTGAAATCAGGTCTTATACGAGTAAAATATAAAAACTAAAAGAATTACGATGCTATAAATAATCTTTAATTGTTCCTAGTTGCATTACAATCCCAAGGGAAAAGATAAGATCCTGGTAATTTAGACTAAATAAAGAGGCTGGAAATTTGTGGGCAAACTGAGAGAAAAGATTTTCCAATGCAATGCGAGTAATTGATGAAGGTAAACAACTAGTTGCTAAAGATCAACCACAGAAAAGGACCAGCATGAATAAAAAGTAAGGCACATTTTATCTAACACATCATTATCATCCTTGTCTATATCCCATATAATGGAGTCGGCGACACAAATTCTCTTTTTCCATTTTCTTCTATCACAAGTTTACAAGCCATTTCTCCAATTGTATATAAATATATATTTTTAAATCATTTCTTATTACTTCACCCCATGCTAGTTTGGGTCTGCCTCTTTGTCTCATGCTAGTTTGGGTCTGCCTCTTTGTCTCTTACTTCTTAGTCTCTCTTTCGAAACTGGTGCATCTATGGATTTACATTGTATATGTACATACCACCTAAGTCTACATTCTCTTATTTAACCAGTAACCGTCACTAATACTACTTTTTTCTCACAAGTTTGATTAATTATTAACCCTATCATTTCTACTCACTCCAATCATCCATCTCAGCATTCTCATTTGAATTACATTAATTGATAATCTTTTTCCATTTTTTAACACCCAACACTCAGCTCAACTTGTTGAATGACCATCCAGTAAAATTTTATTTTTAAATTATTTGGTATTCTCTTACACATAAAGCACCATTAGTCTGCTTCCATTGTCTAGCATGTTCAGATCCTACTAATTACATCATCATCAATCTTAAATATCGAAAAAAATGTCATTTTGAGAAATCCTTTAATCCTAGATTATTTGTATTATATTTTAATTTTCTGAGACTTTATTAAGTTTGCATTTTATATATTTTGTTTTAACCTTTGTTAAATTTTAACCCTATTTATATTTTAACCCTTTTGCAAATAATATATTTTTGAAATACATTGACCTCCCTTGAGGTTTAGCCTAATACACTCGGATGAAACTTTTCAAAAATTTTGCATCATGTTCCCCTAAGTTTGCTCACTTGCTACTATTACCCCCACCATCCAAAAAAAAAAAGAAACAAGAAAGGTGATTTGACCAAAATGCCCTCACTCCATCTGAAATTGCTTAAATAACCTTTACAATAGCATTTATTTACTAAAATACCTCATATTTTAGGACAAAAATACCCTTTCCATCTTTTTAGGATGGAGTACTAGATGCATAACATTAAAACTCCGAGAATTTATTAGGGTCTAACTTAACCAGAGAAGCCACTTAGATTTGTAGATTTTACAAATCTGCATAAATGGTGGGATGAAGGTCACATCAATTGTATGGCTTTCAGGGTGGAGTACTAATTGCGTAAGACTGAGAACACTGAGACCTTTTTTACAATTCTAGTCTAATTTAGTAAGAGAAGACACTTAGATTTTCACAGATCTATGAATGGAGACTGATGAGTGATGACATCAATAGCATAGAGCCAGAAAGAAAATTATAGGAACTGTAACTTAAAGGGAATACACACAGATTCTTTTGCTCATTTTTGTGATACAAGGAAGGTAATTTCTGAATTGACACTTGTGGAAACTTGCGTTTAACATATTAATCGCCAATATAAGAAGGCTATACATTTATAAGAACTATATATTATTAAGTTTTTCAGACATGTTTTCAATGTATTTAAGCAATTGCAATAGGAATGCATCTAATAATATTAGAAACAACACAGAGGAAGTGGACAAGTCAGAGACTGAGTTGCTATGTATCCTAGTGTTGATCTTGCGCCATAAGTTCATCGTCAGTTGATTCCGAAGATGTTGAGATGATTATTTTTTTTTTCCTAGTTGGTACTCACACACACATGCCTCCACTGAGGCTCGAACCCTTGACCTCTCTTTGAGAAGTAGGGGCTTGGAACCGCTAAGCCACTGGCTTGTTGGTGTTGAGATGATTATTCAGTCTCAGGATGCGAAAGGCCGTGGAAAAGGAACAGAGGTGGTGCCGCTGCCAGGATAAATCAGTGAAATAGCAACTTCCCCAAGATGCACCAGGTGGAGGTCAAGTGACGGTGGAGGAAGAGGAGCGACAGCGATCGGTGGCACAAAGCCCGAGGACTCACGGTGCTGCTCTGGCTAGGGCTCCACGTGTTGGGGTTAACGACAGTGGTGACAATGGTTGTTTTGTTATCGGTGGTGGCGGCAACGGCGACAGTGGGTGGAGAGAGGATGAAGTGGAGAGGAGAGAGAGAGCGGAGAAGAGAGAGGAGAGGGATGGTGGTTGTGGCAGCTACAGTGGGCGAAGAGAGAGAGAGAGAATGGGGGTGACCAGGTTATGATCAAAAAATCCTAAAGTCTTCATTTATGGGAAATTTGATATTTTTATGCTGAAATTTTTGGGGGTATAAAGGTAATTTCACCTTAAAAATTAACGTCATTGCAAGAAATTTGAAAAGTTTCACCTGAGTGTAATTTGTTTTTCTCTATACTACGATCAGTATCCATTGTTTTCCAATAAATATTCAATTTTTAAATAAGTTGAAATCTTTTAATTTTTAAAAGCCCTTTTCCAAGAACTTATTTAAAGCAAAACATTGAGCCTCCCCTAGATCAATCTTGGTGAAATAAGTTCTTTCAAAGTCAATTTACCTGTGCTCTAGACATGCGATTGAGGATGCAAATTTCATATTGTATTATATGCAAATCTGTTTCTGCTTAGTCTTTAACAAATGTACTCGAAGACTCGAGATACTTTGACACAATACAACACATGTTTTGAATAGAAATTTTCCAACATATGACTCATATACCTAACAACTAGCCCATAATGACTTAGGTAGGTATGGATTCCATTTGAGGTAGACACTAAGGATACACCATGATGGTGTCCCATACCCCATGTTTCCAATACTCCCTCGGGTCTCATACTTCTTTCAAAATCCAAACTCAACTTTCTAAATCAAATATAGTAGTAGTGTTTCACAAATGTTTTAAGGGGGCATAACACCTTCCATTAGAACTGGTAAACCCCCAATATTCTAAATATCAGTACACATAGATCATTATGGAGCGATGACCCGTTTACGTTGGGCCTTTTTTTAAAAATGATTTTCAAAATCAATTTCTCAATTTGTTTTCAAAACCTCATCTCCAAACTGTGACTTAACACACTAAAACTCGGTGTTATGTGACGACTCCATATAAATGTACCTAAGGTCCTACCCTATGATTTTGTCACACAAAACCTTATTTTAAAACCATAACCTCCATTGACCAGCCTCGAGAAGGTAGGCCAAAAACTAGGCATGAGAATGAAAAAAGAGAAAAAAAATCTTGCTTTATCTTGCTTTGATACCATAAAACACTAAATCTTTTATTTCTGTGACTTGTATGTTACATAATAGATAAATAGATTACATTTGTATTACGCATACATTGACTTTATTTCACAAGGAAATATTTCAAAAAAACAAAAGAAGAAGATACAAACACATTACATTTTTATTTCCTGTTACTCAGAAAAGTTACAATATAAGTTAATCAATAAACTTCATGAGAAAAATACATACACTAAGAAAATAAAAGAATGCTGAAAATATGAGAGAAATCAAGACTAAAGTATTGAGGATGAATAAGATCATTGATATGGATTGTTTTATATCCTTTCTATCATTCTAATTACATGGATCACTTAGGGTTTGCATTGGACTTGAACACATTCTTTCCATTTTAAACGTTGATTTCCCATACCAATTTCAGGATCAATTTGGATTTTGATGGGACCCACAAGATCCAACTACTTTACAAGCATTAAATTGCATGGATAATTTGAAGTTTGCATAGGGTCCATGCTACCAAATATGAACTGACTAGAACCACCACCCCATCAATGAAGCCCAAAACTTATCCAAGAAAAAGTAAGGTGAAATTATACATCATACCGTTTTTAACATAAAGGGAAATTGTTTTTATCAACTTAATATAAAGTCTAGATGTCTCTCTACACAATTGTTAACACGTCAATTTTTATTTTAACTAAATTAAATTAATATTATTATTGCTACACTATAAAATTTAGCAAGCTCTGTTCAATTAAAAGATCCCAAGCAGAAGTTGAGATAAAATAAGTGACAAGAATGAGAAAGATGCTTTTGAAAGACAACAATAACATAAACGGCATGCAAATTAGATTAACAGAGAAACTTACCGGAAGCCAACAAGAAGCAATGGTCACAATCAATGCAAAAACTGATATGCTGAGGCAGGGTAAGAAATAAGGAAATCTGCATCACAGGTGGATTTTTGGAACAAGATAGATTTAGTACACTGACAGCAAGTTTTGAAATGAGATATTTGAGCTGCATCATTACAATACAAAGCAATGGAAGCAAAGTTACCTCCCAAAAACAGAATCTTTCGAAAACAGAAATGGATATTTCTCTGCAGGCTTGACGACCAAACACCAAAAAACATAATTTAGTTAGTAATGTTAAACCATGCATAAAGAGGAGACAAATGAATAATCATATAACACATTTGGGAGGAATTCAGTTTAGAAGTTCTTCACATCTTAAAAATAACATATTGTGTACGAAGTGATTGTAAAATAAATATTAAGAAAAATAAAATTCAAGAGAAAAATTAAGCATGAACAACACAAGAATATAACGTGGTTCAGCCAGTACGGCCTACATCCATGGCACACAAAGCCCAAAGGACTAAATCTCTTTCATTATATTCTCTCTTAAATTTTGTTTATAATGACCACCGCTGTTTATAGGTGAAAGAATACAAACATGTGATAAATAAGAAAAATATATTGATGGAGAGATTCTTAAGATCAATCCCATAAATAACTCCTATCAATATTCTATCATGGGCTTAAATAACTCCTTAAGAGATATTCATTATTATCATCATTATCATCCTTGCCTTAACCCCGTATGAATGGTGTCAGCCAAATGAATTCTCTTTTTCCATTCTTTTCTATTAAAAGCCATCTGTTCTCTAAATTTAACTTTTAAAGTCATTTCTAATAATTCCAATCCATGATAATATCAGACGCCCTCTTTGCCTCCTACCCTCTATGCAGATAATTGTTCCTCTTCTCACCAGTGCATCTATAGGTCTTCTATGTATGTGTCCATACCACCTAAATCTACTCTCTCTAATCTTGTTCCTAATAGGTGCTACACCTAATTTTTCCCTCACATTTTGGTTTGTAATCCTATCATTTCTAGTCCCTCCCATAATCCATTTTAGCATCCTCATTTCTGCTACATGAATTCTTTATTCTTGCTTCTTTTTTACCGCCTAACATTCTACACTACATAAAATAGTTGGCTTATGTTCTATAGAATTCCCCTTTTAGTTTATATGGTATTCGTTTGTCACACAAAACACCACTAGCTTGCGTCCATTTTGTCCAAAGTGTTCGCTTTGGATAATCTTTTGATTTTGAAGTGTAGCCATTACATCATTATCGGATTCTCCTATAAAGATATTCTCTAGCAATAAAGGTTGTTGCCAAGATCAACAGTATATGCTTGGATTCTCAAGTATGAGTGTAACACTCTGAACTTTTCACCAGATTAAAAGCATTAATCCGAGCTTAAGTCACAAATTCCAAGTGAAATTAAGAGTAATTAAAATGTAACAGACTCTACTGATCATTAAATAGCCTCACACATAAATAGCATTTATATTATATTTCAAGCTTTCACACGTGTTTTTGAACTTGTATCTTTTGTGACAGTGGTGAGAGCTGAATGTAATCGGTCAAGGTAATGCATTAGCATTACAATTAGAGAAGGCCTTAAAATTATTCATGTTAAGGAACACTGAAAATGTGTATTAACTCAAGAAATGAGACTTCCAGATGCAGAGCAATTTTGAAGAAAAAAAGAAGAAGAAGAGTTGATCCTATTTATAGGAAGCAAATTAGGCATCAGACTGCCCAGCTGTGCAGAGACAAATCATTGGGGAAAATGTTGAGCGAGAAGAAGAATTTGCATCACATTTAGTGGTTAAATCCTCAAAGGACCTCGGCCGGCCCTCCTCATATAGGTTGGTTAAAGCCTAGGTTTCTATAAAATATATATATAAATAATAAAAATAAAATGATGCTCATCCCGAAAATGAAACTCTGGACCATGGAGTTGCTTCTTTTCAAGCAAAATAGATAAATAGATGTACCTGGGCAAGGAAGCCTCCCAGAGCTGGGCCAATGATCAGACCTATACCCCATGCAGTACTAACCTGACATAAAAATTAACACTGTCAAATGCATTGATGTAATCCAATTTTAAGAACTATTAGTATATGCAGACCACAAAAGCTTACTGTTGACAGTCCTAAAGCTTGGTGCTCTTCACGGAAAATCTCAGATGCATAGGCCTGGTGATGGAGAAATGTTTAACAATACAAGATGAATTCAATACACAAAAAAAGTAGCAAAAAAATAACATAAACCTAGTTATGCAAGATGAAACTGAATTAAATATAACAAAAAAAAGCAAAATGTAAAGCAAACATAACTATCTAAAATATAATCATTCAGCTATGTGTTAGCAATCAAATGGATATTCGATAAGGGATACCTTTATTGGTCCAAGTAAACCATTAAAGCTTCCAAGAAGAAACCTTGTAGCGATTGCCATCCAGAAGTTCACGCTAAGACCAAAGAGAGTGTTGAAAATAACCCTAAAACCAAAAATCAAAAATAAAAAAATCAAGATTGTTATGCAAAATAGATAGTACATAGTTCCAAAAAATCAAATAGCCAAGTTAATTGCAAATATTCACACAAGTTAATATACTAACACTGTGAAAGTTCCCATAATAATAACTGGTTTTCGACCATATCGATCAGCAACTATGCCCCAAAAAACAGATGTCAAAGCTCTTCCAAGCATAAATGAGGACCCTTCATGTTATCAAAAGATTTATTAGGACTACCCTGAATGCAACCCAAAAAGTGATGACTGATTGATGTGTATCATCAATGCTGAAAAGCTGAAAAGAAAATTAGCTCACCCACATAACCGGCATAGTAACCGATGTCTTCTTCTCTTTTTGCAATATGGAAATCCCTTATCTACAACAAAAATAAAACTTAGTTATACAACAATATGCATGCATAAATAATTACTTATGTATATATAGTTGTCTTAAAGAAGAAACAGAGAGTACAGATATTACAAATACGACAGCATAGTCAAATTTATTGAAGTCAGCTCATCAAAATTTCTGATTATGTATGGATAAGACAGGCTACATAGAAGAAGAATTAGAATCCAAGATAAAAAGAAAGAACATTACTTCCTTAATCCCTCAACTCCAATCATTATTACATTGGCACCCAAAGTTGCGCTAATAATAATATCCTGACATCATAAAATGGTAGCATAAAAAATAAAAATGTTGAAATGAAGTTAAAATAGCTCTTATGGAAAGAGCTGATAAATAGAAGCATAATTATAAATATTGCATGACCGACATTCCTCAAACATAGTGGAGAACTCGAAAACTAATATTTCTGGTATATATTTGACGTTCAAGGCCTCCAAAGTTAGGTCAGCTGCACTTGGAAAATAATTAAAAGGGACCAGAAGCAATTTGTAGGAGGAAAGAAGTTTGTTCTGACTAAAATGTGCTGCCACCATCAGCCACAAATGGGCTTGCCATGCCATCATGTCCAGTGTAGCCCACATGCACCGTCACGTCATGACCTTGCCCTAGGCAAGTTGCCACCACCAAGAGTCCATATGTGATTGCCGTGTCATGCCCCTTCGCTTGGGGTGTGCACCCATATGTTGCCCGCCCTTAGGGTCACGCCCTACTCATTTAACCGTCGTCACCTGCTGCACAACCATGTCCAATGCATGTTGGCACCTCCCAAGCTTGCCTCAGGAAAGTGTGCCTTGCCTAACTAGGTGAGGTGGTCCCAAGAGCACCCCCACGTAGGGGTAGGGGTTGGAGGGTGTGAGACCTCACCCCCCCTATATGTGCATAATTCAAAGTCAAGGCTCTGGCAGGAAGAGACATGAACGCCACTCTAGGAGTTTTAATTCCACAATAAATTTTAGGGACCTCCAAAATTCGAGGAGTTGTTGCAATGCGTTCTAATGGCTTGGAGAAGATTCCATATTTTTCCAATTCCATTCTACAAGGTGTACCCCAACTCTAATTGTTGGAATATTCACAAAAATGTCACTGACAACCCACTTGTGCCCCGGGCATAGTTCCCTGTATCAGCAGAGTCTTGGCGACTCATCCAAGTTGTAATGGACTCGGACTCAGCCTAGTCTAAGTCCAGTTATTCCTAGGGAATCAGCCGAATCTCTTATGAGTTCTACCAACTCAACTGAGTCAGCACATCTGATGGTGTGCAAGGTAATAAAATTTCACAACCACGATAAATGATTCTATTACATTACGCCTGATACGGTCTCACATCCACGTCGGCAGACGCATCCGCATCTTCGAACCATGGACCCAAGTTGGCTGTCGAGGCCAACTTTGGCTATTCCGTGGTTTAAGTTTGCCTTCAAGGGTCTAACACCTTGCACCATCGTTCTCCTTATTCTTCACCACACTCCGTGCTAGGGCTAATATTCCACATTAAGCCTAACTACCGCATTGAGAGATTCACACTTCCCTGATTATTAATGTCTTGTCCTCTGGACATGCATCAAACTCATTACATTCAAGACCTTTTTAGCTTGAACAACGCATAACAAGCTTATGACCTCACTGTGAGGCAATCACAAGTTATATATTAGTGGCATAAGATTTTGTCATTAGCATTGGGAAAAACCTGATAGAAACCTACAAACCTCAACGCACCTTGTCTAATGGCTCCATCCTTTCTGCCAATGGCACTTGGAGTACCCCCTCTGAGATGGCTCATTTCTTTATGCCATTTAGGACTTACTGCCATAAGAAATCCATTTTCTTAATGGTTGGACAATTACTTCTCTAGCAACAACTACTACTACAACCACCAAAGCCTTTTCCTAATCACATTTCTAGCATGCACTTATTTCCTATAATGCAGTCGAGGCACACCAAAACAAGCAACAAATCTCTGTCAGCTTGGGGGTTAAATAAGGGAATCTGACCTCACTTCAGCACATATCTCCCTCATTGATTTTATTGTGACACTCGTAACCACACCATGCAGCAACACTGTGTTGACATGTGTGCCACATCTTCATTTCATCGCATATCACCTACTAGATGATGATCCTCAGGACCACAACATGTATTGAAATGATCCTCAGGACCACAACATGTATTGAATCTCCATAGTGTTCTACAATAATCCAAATTCCACAGTTAATACATGTGATGCCTCAACTTGATTTTGCAAAATGGGCCTAATTTAAGTTTCTTAGTATAGAGCTCACAACCGATACAAAACGCCTCTAGAGTGCATAACCTCTGGGTTGTGTCATGGTTAATTTGGCATCCTAGGAGTTGTGTCTTAATAGCTGTGTTGAAGGATTTAAATATTAAAGTAAAACCCTCTCTAATAGTTAATGATTTTAAAGTAGATGGTGGTTAACATGGTATCGCAGTAGGCAAGGCCTTGTGTTCTAATCTCACCGTCACCCTAATAATTAAAATTGAAACACGTGTTGGACCAAAAGAAGACCACACATGAGGGAGCGTGTTGAAGGATTTAACTAATAAAGTTACACCCTCTCCAACAGCTTAAGCTTTTAAAGTGGATAGTGATTAACATGCTGAAATCAATGATTTGTCAAGGTTTACTTCCTCTGTGTCTTATATGTTAAATAATCTCCAAAATAGAGAAACATGAGGGTGACCTCAAGACACACAATCGCCACATGTCTTGCTCAAAACACACTATTTTTCCATTATATATTCTCCATAGATATGTCAATACCTCCATTTGGCCACATTACTCTTAGCATGTGAATGTGAATTTATTATTCTCCACACCTTTATATTCTCCTATAAACAAGACGTGACTACTACCTTATATTAAAGGAAACCGCAAGACACCGTATTGGAACTCCTTACCCCCCTTCAATTGGGAATTTTTTTTGAAACAGAATTAGGAGGGTTGCGATGACCCTAAAGTTCTGTTGTTTTTCTCCATTACTACAGCAAGACAATACTTGTGTTTGATCTTGTACGCCAACCTTGATATCACAATGTTTCTTTCAAGATGTGAAGGAACAAGATTCCAGATAGAGGATTTAAATAAAAAGTACAGCAGAAATTGAAAAAAAAATATCCTAAATCCTATCCTATTTTAAGTAATGTGAGCACGTTCAAAAGTTTAAATTCCCTGGCAACCAAGATTGCTTTTTAAAAATCCAGCAAGCACAGTCAACTTGGGACATGATAACTTCATTATAATTAAACACAAGAATAATGCAATTGAAGGTACAAGTACCCGAGATATGTACACAAAAATTGTACAAAAATCTGTTTGGTTGACAGTTATTTGAAAGCCTGTTTTCAGAGAATTGAAAAATAGTTCTCGAAAACAATTATTGAGAACAATTTTTTAAAAATTGAACCAAGCAGGCCCTAAATCGTCTATTTAAATTCAAAACAATCCATAAGGAAACAATTATGTGCTTAACTGAATGTAAAATGATGAATTAAATCTAGAGTTCTTTATATTGAAACACATGTCAAAGGTAAAAAATACCAAATCCAAGATGTTATATACTCACCATGAAGTAGAGGAATGGAAAAAGAGATGATATTGGCAGTGCTGAAAAAAAAAAAAAAAAGGCATTAGAGGGTCAATAAATGACAGAAAACTCATTACGAAGCAGATAAATCTCATACAAGTGATGCACCAATTTTATATCATACAAAAGGAGAAAGAAAACTACAGAAAATATAAATATAAGACAAGCTTAATGATCCAACTTTCAACAAAGCAACAAATTTAATCAATATTTAAGGGTTTTAAATGTCGTATAAAGTAGATGATGTTAGCTTATCTTTTAATTCCAAACAAGAAGAATTTTTTGAATAAAAAGTGCATCACCAATAGGGGAGAAAAATCTGACACAAACAGAAAACTCCTACAGCAATGTAGTATTATTCACACTAACAAATTTCTAATATACACTTTGTGGAGAAAAATTGCATGCATAATCTATAATATAACAAGTTTCCTTTCCAATGTTTGCTGCTTTGTCCCAATTGGGCTTAGCCACTTATAGGTCTTAGCCTGCAACTTGGCTGCTTTGTCCCAATTGGGCTTAGCCACTTATAGGTCTTAGCCTGCAACTTGATTAGCACCCTTAAAAAACATTTCGTTCTTTCCAACCACACCCGATTGCTGCACTTCACACATATATCATTTTTCATCTTTATGGCACCCAATTCATCCAATAATTTCATGTTTTAGGCACATATCAAAGATTAATTCCTCATATCAACTTTCTTATAGACCTCCCTTACAAAATAACCCCTATTTCAGCTTTTGAATTAGTAATTACTTCTTACTGAAAATTACAGTTTTCAGCACCCCCACCCACCAAGGACTAAAATCCTCTTTTGTAAAAACGTGGTCATATTCCGTCTAATTAGTAAAGTACTTTGCAAAAATGTTGTGAATGAGGAACATAGGAGATAATTTTGTTCTCTACGCACATGTACAAATAAGCACACAGACATAAAATATTATCAATAACAATCCAAAACCATGCAGCCTATTGCTGTCAAAATACAAAATAATACTAACATGGGAGGCAAATACTCATGCATAACTCAGTGACTTAGCTGACAGAGCAAGTAACTTTTCAATCCCTCCCCTAATTTGTTAAGGGAAAAAAAAAATAATAATAATAAAAAAAAAAAAAAACAAACAAACAAGAGAGAGAGAGAGAGATAAGCGATTGGTCACTTGTGCAAAGCACCACAATCCATATAGAGACCAGTTCCTTAATAGGTAAGCCTCTCTTCAACGCTTTAAGCTGATCAGTTTTACATCCCGGGCAGTTCTCATAGTAATAGGTCTTCAGCAGTGGCTCTTTATGCACATCTGCCATTTTTATCTGAACCCAACTACAAATTCAGCACCAAATGGCTCTTAGGAGAGACCAAACACTTTGAAAAATAGGATCTCCCACAAGATATTAAGAGCTTGGCCTACGGTGTCCGGTTGGACTCATAGTGAGCTGTGAGGAGTATAAATATGTGGAACGTGGGCATTGTTCCCATTGCATCATCGCTCACGTTGGTCAGATAATAGGGACTGACAAAAGTGACCAAAACATTCACGCCATTCATTATATATACATGTGTCTGTAATCTATTATAATATAAAATAAATAAAAGAAAAAAAGGGCCACAGAAAATAAAACAAGTTGTCATCTTAAAGAGTCATTTATTCAAACAGATGAACGTACATTAATTCCCATTAATGTCGACAATGATTCACAAAAAGACAAAAATCATTAAAAAGGACAGGACAATTGACTTTATATATGTATATATGTCGCATGCGTAATTTCAAAAGTGATGCTACTTATATCTATATTTTTTTATTAGAGAGAGAAGAATTTTTATTTGGTGGAGCAGAAAAAATCAATACTCACCCTGTCTACACTAGGCTTAGCGTTAGTGAAATGGTATCGGTTCCTATTAGCGTTAGTGAAGTATGTTTGGATTCTTATTAGTATGTTTGAATTTATGGATTCTTATTAGTATGTTTGAATTTATGTCATTGTGGTTGTTAAAAATGGTTAGTAATTATACGTTTTAAGAAATTGATGGCTAAAAATAAACTTGATCTGAAATAAATTAAAACTAATCATACCATATATAACTTATGAGAAAAAATAAAATAAAATAAATAAATAAAATAAAATTGAAAATTAATATAAATTAAAAATATTATTTTACCTACATCTAAAGTAAACTAGAGGACAAGTGAAGAAAATACCTTTGAAGTATATTCCGCGTAGCACTTTTACCTTATTTGAAAAAGCGTGCAAAAACATCCCTAATATTTTCACATTGTGCAAAAATATCCCTCTTGACATAAATTAGTGTTGTAATACCCATTTTGCCTTTTTACTCTTTCAAAAATGTCCAAGGGATATATATTCTCCTAATATCAAAGTATAGAGGTGTTATGTGCACATTACTTTTTTTTTTTTTTTTTTTTTTTTTTTTTTTTTTTTTTTTAACTTTGAAAATTTGTAGAACAAGGATTTGAATTTGTTAAGATTTTAGTTCACTGTTTCTACTATTTTTTTTTTTTTTAAACCAAAAAAAAAAAGGAAAAAAATTTCCAATATCAGTGTGCACTGGTTTTCGGAGTTTGGAGCAGATTTATTTTCTTTAGTTTGCACTTTATTTTCGTTTTTTATTTTCTTTTCTTTACTTTTATTTTTATTTTTATTTTATATTTTTATCTTTACTTGTCCATTATCGGTATCCTCCAATAGTGTCATTTTCAGTCATTTTACAAAATTATTTGTTTTTGTACATTTTATAAAATGGTTCAATAAGGGTAATTTAGTCAACTTAGGGTTTAAATTTGTCAGAGGGGCCTATTTGCACAAAATTGAAACTTTAGGGGTATTTTTTGCA
The DNA here is from genome assembly GCF_030987335.1 of Cornus florida. Lineage (NCBI taxonomy): Eukaryota > Viridiplantae > Streptophyta > Magnoliopsida > Cornales > Cornaceae > Cornus > Cornus florida. The sequence goes on along the minus strand of NW_026775573.1, from coordinate 71,376,139 downwards.
CGTGTGGGATATCTTCCAATAGTGTCATTTTACAAAATTATTTATTTTTATATATTTTATAAAATGGTTCAGTAAGGGTAATTTAGTCAATTTAGAATTTAAATTTGTCATAGGGACCTATTGGTACCAAATTGAAACTTTAGGAATATTTTTTGCACATAAATGGTGTGAAATACATTGTAAGCATACTGTAGGAGTATATTTTTCACTTAACCCAATAAACTAGGTGTCACGACCCCGAATTTTTTCTAAATAAATTCCTCGATTTCATTAAATCAAAATACTTCATAAAAGACACCCAGGATCTCAAATAAATAAAATATCCTTTATTGATACGAAATCAATTTCCTCAATATTAAGATACAATATCTCAAATTAAATTAAATTGACACTAAATCAATTCCTCAAAAATGAATATACAAAATTCTCTAAATAAATAAAATAATCCTCAAAATGAATACAACATCCCTCAAAATAAATAAATTAATACTCAACACCAACTCTTCCACCTAAACCCGCAACTAGCAATCCAAGTCCATCCTTGGTACTTGAAACTGTAGGGGGTGAGACAGTAGGAAAAACCATAACAGGGATTTCAAGGAATTTCCTGATAAATTTACTTTACAAAAATATATATATGCTTTTAAACAAAATACATATATATAATTTTAGAAAAATAACAATCAACAAAATATTTCAAATAAAATCATCCAAGCTATTAAAGGTATGATGATCCCTACACTGTAAAATAATAATCATCATTGTAATATCTGGGCATCAAACTTCCGGCTCTTTGTGAACTTTTCATTAAAACTCTCTCTGTATAATTCTAACTTTCCTCAATATTTTTATGCTCTCAAATTCATTCTCAATTTCACAAGGCAGATACTGATATATATATAAAGGCAAATGAACCGACACAGCATAGACATCAGTATTGCTCACCCCACGCCTCCACTAGATAAATCTTTTCCTTTGGCCAAAAAGTCTCTTATTTCTGCTGGAACCTTCTATTTCACTTTTCCATCGTCACATTTTCCTTATACAATGCACTTGGTCAAAAAGCAAAAAGCTACTCATCATTACAGTAATTCCATTTCTTTCTTTCAACTTTCCCGCTGCTGCAAGCTCCTTCAGACAAGAGATATATATATACACACACACACACACTAAAGTAACAAAAACCAAAACCCATATATTTCTTCAAATGGGACCCGCAAGACCATTAACCATCTTACTCCCTTTTTCATTATTTTTATTTCATAAACAAAGAATACAACTTCCATCCAAAAGATATCAGACAAAGCCACATGAATGCCTAAGAAAATGTAACCAACAAGTCAAATGAATGGCACCCACCAAATCATTTCTTATCTTTCCTTCCTTTTCTTTATTTTCCCTTTTTTTTTTTTTTTTTTTTTTTTTTTTCTCTTTTTTTCACAAAAAAACTCGGCAGCCATCCCTTTTTGCTTCTCGTTCAAGAGATGATATATATATATATATATATATATATATATAAAATCAAAACACCAAACCCATTTTGCTTCCAATTTCGGCCACCTCACTAAAAATAATTAAATCAATTAAAACCTCAAAATCAACTCCCTTAAATATCATTTTAATGGGCCCACAAAAATAATTACAATTTCACTCTTTCTTTCTCATTTCGGCTGCCTGATCACTTTTATCTCCATATCTCTATGTTCCATCTAATTGCAACAAATATATACATATAATTGCAAAATAATCAAAACCCATTTAGTCTCCTTCCACCAATATTGTCCAGAAGCTTCAGCATACAAAATTAAAATCAAAACCAATTAAAATATTAATCGGGTAAAATCTCAAATTCAAGACCCAATATCTCAAATAATCAATTTCCATAATAAATCTCCAATAAATAAGCCTTAAATCATAATTAATTAAATTAATTATGACAACAAAAATCAAACCCATTAAATCATTTAAATGGGTAAATCGTCAATTTAAAATTAAATAATCAATCTCTAACAACTAAAATTTATGAGATAAAAATAATTTAAATTCTTAAAAATCCGAGTTGTTACACTAGGCACACAATATGTGATTTTATAATAAACATATAAAATAAATTAGACATATATAATATGTGATTTTATGATTGTAATGACCTAGTCATTTTCACTCCTTTCCTTTTTATCAAATTTTACGAATAAATTTTTTCCGTTTAATTTTCTTTTCCAAATTCTGTTTCTCGTCACTTAGTGTTGTCTCGAGTGCTTGAAAATGGTTTCCGAGACTCTTTCGTTTGGATTGACAACTTCCTTTAAGGACCGAGTCATTTCCGTATTTTTACTTTTTGGATATTATTCATTTTTCGTCCTCTTCCCTATTTTGTCTTTTCCCCATTTGTAACTTTTTGGCACAACCTCACTTTTCATTCTCGGAGTTGGTTTTTGACTTCACGTATCTTCATTCTAAGTGGTTTCCACGAAATACGTATCTTTACTTTTGTAATAAAGTACTCTGTTTGTTCCCGGTGTCCATAGGGGCATGGATGCACAGTTCTTCAGAAATTTTTTCTTTTCTCAGGTGTTTTCCATAAATATCTTTTAGAGATATTTTATTTTAGGGGTTTTTAAGAAAATATTTTTGGAAAATATTTTCATTCTGAGTCATTAGTGCAGTTAACCCTTTTTGGAGGGGCCATTGTGCAATTAACAAAAGTTATTACAAAATACCCCGTTTTGAGCCTGGATCCTTGTACGGGATTCATTTTCACATTTCATCGAATCGTGTACTCTTAGAATTTTCACCCGGTTTTTTTCCCCAGTTTTAGGGATTTTTGACCCCGGTTGCTACTGAACTTGTTTAGGGCATATCTCTCTGCTCGGGACTCGGTTTTAGACGTCGTTTCTTCCGTTATTCATATTTTCTCATTTCGGTTCTTTTTTGTTCGCGGAGTTTCTCTGTTTGAGCCCGTCTGCTCAAATTCCACTTTTCTAAATCCGGCAGGGCCCTTCGGGGCATTTTTAGGGTTTTGCTATAAATAGAATGTCTTAAAGTGAAAAATCACTTTTTCCATCATCTTCCTCCCTCTTTGGCCGGCAGCCATGGAAGCCCCTTGGGCTACCACCTTTTCTTCTTCTACTCCACTTGATTTCCTTTGTAAAAAGTCTCATGCCTTAACGTTTATCGTAAACCTCGTCGTGCTCTACCTTTTCCCCTTATTTAGAATCGATTTCTGACCCTTTTTTAGTACGAGTTTCAAGTTCAAGTTTGGATTTTCATGGTACCTCAAAGGTTAAAGTTGTTTCCCTCGTTGTCCCCGACATAACTTAGGAGTATCGTCGAATTCAGAGCACTTTTCTTTTGGTGGGGATTTGAAATTTTCATCTCAAATTGAGGTAAATGATGTTATAGTTTATATTCTTGATGTATTGCATGCTATTGATGCTTATACAACTCATTTACATGTCTATGTATTAAATCTAGAAACTTTATTTATTTATTTTCTTGAATGAGATTTAATTCTCCCGGTTGGTTAGAGCTTGATTTAAACATGTGGTATGATATTATATTACACATTGATATGTTCATTGACATATATTAAATTGAGAGCATTTGGACAAGTATTGAAGTTTTTATTTAATATTTTTCTAGAATGAAAATTTAATTCATGTGACCTTATCTAGTTTGAAATTAATGTGTGATGTCATATTATATTAGGCCCTAGCATGCTCTTCAACATATTTGAATTTGAGAGTATTTGAAGATATTTTAAAATCTAGAGATAATTAATTAATTTGATTAATTAATTTTTTTCAAGTGCACTATTCACTTCATTGGAATTTTGACTTTATATTGTTGATGTGCATGCCATATACTTTCACATATATTATATCGGAAATATTTGATTAGGTTTTGAAACCTTTCATTTATTATTTTCTTGTATGAAGGTTTAATTATCATGGTTGTAGCTTGCATGGAAATAACTTGTATTAGGTTATTAAATCAAGTCTTGGCATGTTTTATAACATACTTTAATTTGAGATCATTTGGGTGAGTTTAAAAATCTAGAGTTTAATTAAAAGAATTAATTAAAATCTATTTAATGGTTCCATTGGCTTGATTAAGTTTTTAAGTTGATATTTGTAATGACTAGGACTTGTTTACTAGCATTTATTGATTTGGGACCATTTGAAGTTGCTTTAGAATCTTGGGATTTAAATTAACATGATTTAATTAAATTCTACTTTATTATTCCAATAATCTAATTAAGTTTTTGAATAGATATAGGCGATGACCATGCTATGTCCTTTAACATGTATTGATTTGAGGTTATTTGGAATTGATTTGGAATCTAGAGAATTTAATTATCTTTATTTAACTAAATTCTATCTAATTGTTCCATGGATTTAATTATGTTTTGAATGTTGTTTCTATGTTTAAATCATGGACTTGGACTTGTTGTACATTCACTTGGTTGCATTTTGAGTATTGGATAACGTTGTTATTATATTTAGATTCATGAGTTTACGTTTTCAATATTGAGTAACATTGTTATAGCGTGTAACGAATTGCACACTAAAGATTCAACATTTGTCATGCCATAATAGTTGTAGACTTAGAGCATGTATTGTATGTGTTTCCAAATTTGGTTATGCGTGATAGATAGTTGATTATCTTGTATATACATGTTGATATATACGTTGTTGTACAACTTATTGATTTTGAAAACTTGGGGATATCGTTGTATGTTTACGGCTAGGACATGATTCTAGTACGGGGGATTGTCCCTTTACAAGTCTAGTGCGTACATAGGGAGGTTACCCGTGTGCTAGTTACCCTAAAGCAACTATGGTGTCGGTTTGATCCGGCGTGATGTCCGAGTATCCACCTTGTTTGATTTCGCATTTCATTTCCAGTTGATAACTAGATGATATCGTAACTTGTTGTTCCTTATTTGATTTCCCATTTTGAGTTTCAAGATATTGACTTTGAGAAATCATGCTTTATGTGTTGTATTGGAAGTTTCAATGTTGGTTAAATTGCATCGATATTGTGATTTGTGTTTTATTATTCTAATGTGGCTTAAGAATGATCCTATAGATTCAATTGGAACATAGACGTTAGGTGGCATGATCCACTTTAGTTGTTTTCGTATTCTAGATTTCAAGTTGATAACTTTGAGAATCTATGTCTTGTTGCGTTGTATAGTATGCTTCAATATCGTTTAATTGCATAAATATTGTAGTTTATATTAGAAATGTTCTAAGGTAGCTTAGCATGCTCCCTAAGTTTCACTTTGACATAGACGTTAGGTGGCATGAGCCCCTTTAACATGTTTCACCTTAAGGTGATATTATTGTAAAATGTTAGGTCTATGCATGCTCATCTCCTACGAGTAGCTTTACGTTACTCACCCCAAAGTTACCGGAGACATTTTTCAGGTACGAAGACTTAGTTCGTGATGTTCATCATACTTTGGATGACTTGTAGCTTTTAAGTTTCCATTTCATACAAATGTTAGCATGAAATGTCATTTTGTAGCCTTATATGTCTAAACTCGTATCTTTGATTCCATATATGTAATGTGTACATAAGTACAGCTTTTACAATGTATTTGACTTGTGTGAGATGAGGCCGGAGGCCAATAACATTTATATTGCATCTTATGTAATTTTTGATTTCATAAAATGTTATGAAAATATTGAAAATTCATAAGTCATTGCTTCATTACTTTTGCATCGGGTGTGGGAATCCCGTATTTATTCTCCTATAGGGTCTCATTAATCATGTATGAAGTGTGACCAAGGGCCAAACAGTAATTTGACTCCATTTCATATTTTTGGATTTCAAAATTTCCATTTCAAGTCCATTTTTCTCATATTTGGCCGTCGGCGGGTCTTATTTTGAGTCGGGGCTTCTCAGGAGCTGCGGACTATTCCCGCGTGCTTAGAATCATTTATTACACTTACGTGCACATTCGTTTCAACCTAGAAATGCATTTAGGGTCAAATGCATACTTGGTGCAAAGTTGCATTTTTTGAGTTTTTAATCCTTTTCTGATCTAGGGGCATTTTGGCCATTTCACAGTGTGTTTTTTTCAGTTTTCTCTTGCGTGGCCGGGTAGAAAATTTGATTTCGGGAAGGGTTTTTTTTTCGTGTTTTTCCAGAAAAATTTGTTTGATAGCCCGTTTTTGCTCTTAGATGTGGACAGTTACTGTGGCAACCTTTTTCCCTCTTGACCTCTTCTGATCTAGGGGCATTTTGGGGATTTTGCAGTGAGTTTTTTTCATTTCCTTCCACGTTGCCGGGTAGAAAAATCAATTTTAAGGAGGGTTTTTCTTTGTGTTTTTCCAGAAAAATTCATTTCGAACCTTGTTTCAGCTCTCAGTTCTGGCTGAATTTTTTTGTCTTTCCTAGAATGTCATGGTGCATGTCATGGTGCTCGTGGGATGCTCGTGGGGTGCTAGTGGTGCCCCATCTCGATGTCGTGATGTCGATTTTTGTTTTCACTTGTTCTTCTTCGTCCAGACTCTAAATTGAGTGAACTTGTTTTTGAACTTGATTAATTTTTCGCTGTCTTTCTAACGGTGTGCTTTGTTGCACCCGGATCTTTCTAAATAATTACCAGTTTACCCTTTTAGCCTTAAGTGCTCGTTTTTCTTCATCATGTCATTTCTTCTTCGTCCGGACTCCGAATCATGCAATTCTTGAGTCAATCTTGATTAGTTTTTCATTTTCTTTCCAGTGGTGTACTTGGTGGCATCCGAATCCATATTTTCAGAAATGACTATTTTGCCCTTAGGGCTATTTTTATTCAGTTTTTCTTGTTTTCCGCTTCCACTACTTTCTTTTGAGTTCCATGACTTCATGGGAAGTCACGGATGTATCTTGAGAATGATATACATTCTAGGGACATCGTAAAATGACTATTTTACCCCTAGGGGCTAAATTGTTATTTTTTTAATCTTTTGCTTCTGAGTCAGTTCTCATTGAGTTCCACGACCTCATGGAAGGTCATCAAAGTGTCTTATAGGTGTGTTGTGCCTTGGGAGACCGTTGTCTTGTTTCTTGCTTCCACATCTAAATCCGCTATTGGGTCAATCTTCAGTTCATCACAGGACGCACTGGCTTGAAAAACCAGGGTTGTCACAGGTGGTATCAAAGCGTCTGGATTCGAATACCTTGGACGACGGGTTTTGGTGTATATCATGCTCACGTTGTTTTACTTTGATATGTCATTTGTACCTTGACAACATGTTTTGTTTGGTAACATGTCTTGTATGATAACATGTTCACATGCTCAGGTGTTTTGAGATATCAATTATTTGTTAAGCATACTTTTTGTGTATATATGCTTCCTGATAGCACAATCTAGGTTACTATTATGTCCTAGTGTGATATCATATCTGCATGCTTATGTTAGCATGTCCGTATGCGACGTATGTCGGCATACTTTACATTTTTCATTCACGTGTATTGTCATACCATGTACTTACATTGATAACATATTTTGATTTGATAACACATTTGTTTGCTTATGTGGCAAACTGTTTAGAAGCTTACCTTGACTGTCTTAGTGTATTATATATGATTGTTTACCTTAGCACATGGTACCTGCTTGTTATGTTAGCATGTGGTATATGCTCGTCTGTCTGAGTGCATTGTATACGCTTGTTCATCTTGACATGATTATGTGCAGCATATTGTTATACTTTACGTTCTTCTCCTGTATACACTGATATGTTTTATATGATCTTACTACTTGTGTGAGTAGATAGTCCGTTGCTAAGTTACATGCTAGCTGTTTACTTTCATTCTAGTTTTGACATTGTCTCTTTGGGTCTGTCGTATCCCTTGGATGCATTTTGTTTTACGAAGTTCTTCTTTGGATAGGAGAAATTCATTCTGTAAGGACCCATGTCGGGAACCTTTTTGTCTGTTTTGTTGGTTGGATGTTTCGAGACCTCAGTCTGATAGTTGATGCGAGTAAGGCTCATGTGAGCGCAGAATCGCAGTCCTTGTTTGGTGGAGTGAGACGCAGGCCAGGGAGGCACCATTTCATTTCCTTTTCCTTCGTGGCTTTACGACGTGGTCGGGGAGTGTCAAGGGTGTTTTGCAATGTAGGAACTACTGGTTCTACTTACACTGAGGATTTAAGGCGTTAAGCATAGCGGTGCTTATGACATTGTTGTCAGAGTTTTGGGATTAGCCAAGATGGTCTGGCCAGACATCATTGGACTATATCCCACTCTCGCAAAATGTCTGGTTCCCGTAGTACTTTTGGTAATTATTATTTCTGACATTGATGTAATTAGTACCGATAGGTTTTTCCGAGTTGACCTGGTTGGGGCAGGTTATGAACTAGCGCCTTATACTGTCATGCTGCCGTACCAAGTTGTGTGTTGTGGGCGAATGCTAGTTGTCGTCGATGCTATCTTACTGACGAGTAAGTGTGGGCGGGCACTAGGCACTATTATTGCTACCACACATTTGAGTACGTCGTGGGCAAGTTCTGATCGCTATTCGTACTGCCTTGTCGCTCTTTCCTTTTATCGTGTTTCAATGTTTCATTGTCTTGGAATTCTCTCGGTGGTTGACGTTGAGTTAACGTACCGATTCGTATGAGGTGTTGTCTTGGTTCGTGGTTTCGTGTTCCTTCAGTTGATCTTAAGACATCTGGAGTTGTCTTTTAGTGTTTTATGAGCTGTCCTTTGGTTTAACCTTGTGTTCAGTCTTAATTTGGTTCTCCTCGGGATGTTCCTAATTTCGGGGACGAAATACCTTTAAGGAGGGTAGGTTGTAATGACCCAGTCATTTTCCCTCATTTCATTTTTCTCAAATTGTATTATCGTGTTAAACCCAAACCCACTTATTCATGTCATGTTCAAGTTATACTATCGTGTCGTGTCAAATATTGTCACCCAAGGGGTGAAAATCACCTCCAGTTAAATAAGGTGCGATTTCCACCATTTTGGAATAAGTGGAGGAGAATTGGCTACATTAATTAAAAATCTTGGGTAACTAAATTTTCACCACCCTTGTATTTCATATATATAAGCTTTAAATATTGTATTCCATATATATAAACACATTTAAATATTGTATTCAAAATACGCCAATCTTCTTCCAAAATGTCGTCTTCTTCATTTCTCTCTCTAAAAGCTTCATCAGCTTCCATTAATGGACTCTCCAGGTACTCACAATAACTTTTGAACTTCAAAGCTTCACTTCAAAACCCAAAAAGACTCCAAAAACCCATGTAATCTCACTGGAGTATTATGTAGAAACTCTAGAGTATCATCCATAGATCTAAGCTTTGTTCATGTAAATCTCGATTTTTGATCTGTTTTTTCTTATCTGATTAAAGAGCACAAACATCATTGGTTCGCACTCTTTTTAATAAAATTTTGTTGGGATTTTACGTATAACATAAGCATGAAATAAAGTACGTACTGCTTGGGATACAAAATATGTATTGCTTGGGATGTTAAGTAGGAATATTTTGGGATGTTACGTACATTTTATACTAACTTAAATTACAAACTATTCGGATGTTATGTAAAAATAATCTATTAGGATTATGTTAGGATGTTGCGTACAACTTATATTGACTTAAATTACAAACTGTTTGGGATGTTATGCAGTACACAAATAATTAAACAAAAAAACCATGCCAGTCCAAATGTTGCTTTGTTCCAATATTGCTATGTTAATTTGGAATAAAATGACATAGTATATGAAAAAAGGGAAGTAAAAATTTATGAAAATAAATGAATGGAGAAATAGATCTCAGAAATTTATGGAAAGAAAGGAATTGAGAAATAGATGTGTGATTTGTTTCTGATTCATTTTGGAAACAAATCAAAGAGAATTATCGAGATTTGAAAGAAAAAGAAGAAAATAAGTAAAAAATGATCTCTTTCTCTCTCTAACCTTCTCTCTCAGAAACCTCTCTGAAACCTTTGGGCAAATCTAAGTAAGGCGGGATTTGGGTTGATTGAAATATCATCAATGGTCTTTCTCATGTTCCAAATCTCCACGCAAACTGCAAAATCTGGGTTACTAAAATATTTTGGAAAGAAATCAAAATCTGGTTGCTGAAATGGAAGGATTTTGGAAAGAAATCAAAATCAATATTTTGGGAGAGAAGAAAATGGCGGGAAATGGGTTGCTGAAAATAAGGGAGGAAAGAAGAAATAGTATTTGTGAACAGTGTATACATATATATATATGAAAATTATGTATAAAATAAATAAACATTTTTACCCACCTTAGTAACTACTGTTCATTAACACAAAAGGAGGAAATGGGTTATTGTTGGACTGGAGGTGATCCTGGTCCATCACCCAAGTGACCACATCTCCAAACAAAAGGAATGGGAATCATTAAACAAAAGAAAGGCAACTTAATATATATGGAAACTGGATCCCAGATGATCACATCGGCGGGAATAGCTCGGCGTTAGGGATGATCCAATGAATATTCAAATTTCAGACTCATGAATTGAATCGCACATATATGTTTGTATTTTTACCTCTCTCTTCTTTTTCTTCTTATTCTTTTTAATGTAAGAGATAACAAATATTTTGAATTTTGAAAGCAAGTTCTCTTCTTCTTCTTCACTATTCTAGAACAAGAAGTAAGAGATTTCAAGTTTTTTGAGTTTTAGAAGAAAAAGTTGAAAATCAAACTACGCAAGATACTAAGAATCTGGTTCCAGGAAGTAATTTGGCTGAGTATCGGTCGGTTTTTAGAAAACCTGTTGATACTAATGTGCATACCAGCACTCACCAATGAGTATCAGTATCGATAACCTAAGATAAAATAAGAAGCAGTCGATACTCATGAGCATACTTGCACTCAACGGTACACCGGTGAGTTTTAGTATCGATAACCTGAGAAAACGTTGTGAACCGGTAGGTTTGCATAAACATGTTTTAGACTAAATCAGAATAGAATCGATTCCAACAGTTCCTAAAAAAAAAAAAAAAATTAGAATTGAAACCGGAACCATTGAGGTTTGGAACCGAACCGAACTGTATCGGTTTTGAACCACTATTTTTTTTTTTTTTTTTACCTTTTAAAAAAAAAAAAACTCAATAATTCACTAGTAACTATATGAATTTGGCTTATCAAATAAAATACAAATAAACCTCTCAACCAAGAAATAAAATATATTTGTAATGTGTAGATGCAAAAAATCTCAAACAAGCACAAGAACTCGAACCAGAGCCCTTTGCCTATGCAAACTCAAGAAAAAATTTATGCAAGGTAAATATAGAGACAATATTTGGGAATTGCTTGCTTTCATTGGGGACTTAAACACTTATTTATAGAGTATAAAACCCTAGCGCACTAGGACTCCGTTCTTGCTATACAATTTATTTTCTTATCAATCAATACTTCCTTATCTTGTAGAGTCCTTGTTTTAGTTTGACAAGGAATACTTTTGGGCCGAATAGGCTTTAACGCTTTGCACGATCTTCAAGGGTGTGTTGGGCCGTTATGAATACTTCATTCTCGAGTCAATATGAATGGTTCAGGTTGCACGAACGGACCTATGATGCGTCCTCCCCAAGCCCGATTCTTAGACGTCCATTTATGGTTTTGTTATTGGCATTCTACTGTATATGTGCCGCCCCTGACTAGAGGAGAGTTTTCCCTCCACACTTTGCCTTTAATTCTTTCTTTGAATAAGATTCAATGAAGGAATATTAACTTCCTTTGGAAGTTGAGGCATTCATGCCGATCATTACATCCCTTGGGAATCGCGTCATAGGCTCTTGTGGAACTGCCTCTATCATTACGTCTTTCTTCGCTTATGGTTATATATATTCGGAGATCACTGCTGAAGTTCTTACTCCTGCTTCTTATCCATAATCTACCCTCTCTGCATGTGCTAACAAGTTCTTTGAATAAACTCGTGACTCCTTCAACTGATTCATTCTTCTAAGGATAGTCCCTTATTTTTTATTGTTAAATTTCTATTTTCCTTTCATCTTGTCTTCTAATCATGAGTGAAGAGAGTAACAGCTGCACTATTAGTGCTGGGTTTCAAAATCTGAACCCCAGGATTTAAGGATTGACGCCGAAGTAGAGGGTGAGGTGATTCAGGAAGGGCCTGTTGAACAAAAGGGGGGGGGGGGGGGGTGAATTAGTTAACTCCTTTACTTGTTTATACTTTGTTTAAATAGATAAATAGGCATTCAAGATCAGTCAACACACAGTTTACAAGGAAACCCTCTTAACTAAGGAAAACCTTGGTTCTTGGCTAATGCCAATATGAAATCCACTACAAGCTGTTTGTATTTTGTTACACACTCAGCTGTCTTACTCTTTGCACACACCTAAGCATACAAGCACTACACCTGTCCTAAGCAACCATGCTTGGACCTATTAAGCTCTCAAAGCTCACAACACACACCATTACAGATGTAAATTAATATAAGAAAGTCTCCCCTACAATTACAATAGGTTAGACAACACAGAATTCCAAATTACTGCCTCACAACAATAATATGTTGCACTTAAGGTTTGAGGGGTAAAATGGGAAATTCCTCTGAGATCAATTTAGCTACACTTCACACAGTCTTCTTTCACTATTGTACTCATGTAAAAAGCTTTTTACAATCAAACACAGCATGAGCATATATCATAGTTTATTCACAGCCCTCATATCAACACAAAGCAGCCTTAGTCTTAAGGTTTGAATACTCAAAAACACAGTATACCATTTTTTTGAGACAAGGCCAACTTTAACAATCTTGATTCACCAAAATATACTTACTAGCAGTTTAATAACTTAAGAAATAACTCAATATAACATATTAGTACTTGAATCCAAGATTAAAACAGAAAAATAAGCTTAACTAGTGATCTTAGAGTCCAAATTCATTTCCAGCATGTTTTCAACACAAACACAGTACTGAGCAAGTGTAATTAACTTGTGTATACCTGACACAGCTTTTAAAATAGACCACAGCAGCTTGAAACCCAAAGCCACTACTCAATCCAGCCCTTGCAGCAGTAATTCTGAAAGTAGTATCATCTCAGCACCTTGTACATTCTCCTGAGTTGGTTCAATAGGTTTTTCTTGTATGGATCATTATCAGAAGGCTAAGAAAAACTTGTTTGACATTGGATGCTCGAGGGTTCTCAGCTGCAGCTCTCAATTCAACTCAAGACTCAAGGCATAAACGCTAAAAGGCCTTATAACAATATATTTATATCTATATACACATAGCAGCCTTGGTACAACTACTCCAATATGCCTGTCACCTTTTACAAATCATTAAGAGAGAATAATTTAGATATTTTTTAGAGCAATGCACCAATGTAGGCCTACCACCTTAGCTAATTTGTCACTATTCTCACCAGTTGTAGCAGGTTACAGATATGAGTACTGAATTCCAATTCTATCCAAACTTAGCCCCTAAGCAATACAATATTTCTGCGTATATCATCTCACTAGGACCACTGAGACGTGGAACACTCCTGAGCACAGCTGGAAAAGACCACAATACCCTTGTAATAGTTTTTATTCTTCTCAGCCAACAGATAGTCCTGAGACTACATAATTCACAATGCAAGTTCACTAAAGGCTGTTCAGTGCAATGCAGCTGTCAAGACAAACGTATGACAATGGAATACAACTAAAAAAAGACCATAGTACCCTTGTAAGCACCTGTAGCTAACACTGGAGTACTGAACCTTCACTATCACAGTGATTTTGATCAAAATATACTGAAACATTCCAATGCACTATTAAAAATCACTGAGAACAATGTGATACAAGGTAGTAAATGTCAATACAACCCCTGGACCTTATTTTAATACATAATGCAAAAAGAAGTCATACTTGAAGCCACTGAAACCATACTTTTTGACATTAAAAGGCAAATATTCCTTAAGATAACTTAGGACTAACAATCTCCCCCTTTTGACTTTAATGACAAACAGTGGCGTAGCCACATAGGGACAAATGGGGGCAGCTGCCCCTACTGAATTTTTAATTTGTTTAATTTTTTTTTAATTTTATATGGAAAGATTTTTTTATTTGTATAATTATCCCCTCTAAAAGTTGACATTGCACATATATATAATATATTATATATATATATGTATATATATAACCAAATGACCATTCACGGTATTATAAAATAAAAAAAAGGAATATAATCTTTCCAAAAAATATGATATTTTTTTCCACTTTCTCAAAATATTATATTCTTTCTCACTTTCCCCAAAAATACAAGATATTCTTTCACACTTTTGACTGTACCACAAACAAATGCGTTGTTAATTTCCATCACATTTTCAATCTTCAACATTTCTCTTTCGACGAGTCTTCAATATTTCAAAAATTCACAAAATCCAAACAAATACTACAGTGCGAAGACAGGTAATCTGATATATATTTTTGTATCATATAAATTTACTATTATTATGCCATGAACATTTTAAAAACTCGACTGCGCACTTTCAGAATATGAAAAATATTGAAATATTTAGTACTGTTTAATTTTTACATATATTATTTTGGTTCAAATTATATATATATATATTATTGCTGTTAAAAATTGCCCTCACTGAAGGAAATTTCTGGCTACGCCACTGATGACAAAAACCAATTAACCTTGAAATAAGATATTGAGAATGAGAACTTTCAAAGATAAAGATTCAGTAAATTAGAGCAACCTAAATGCAAAAGGAATAGTTTCAAGCTATCCTTATTTCAATCCATTTTTCTCCCTTTTTGACATTGAAGGTCAAAAGGTGAGTATGACCAACAATATAAGTTCAGAAGGGAAGAGGAACAACCCTGAGAAGAGCTCTAAGGGTTGAAAATCTCTAAGGAAGAAGAGGTTTGGTCATGATATGTGCAAGTTGATCTTCAGTTGGCAGGTAAGTAATATCAATAAGGCCTTTTTGAACTTTGTCTCTAAGAAAATGATACCTGATATCAATGTGTTTGCTTTTCCAGTGTAGTGTGGGATTTTTGCTGATAGCAATAGCACTTTGGTTGTCACAGAAAAGCTTTGGAGGACCTAGAAATTGAAGGCCAAGGTCTGAGAATGTATTTGTCATCCAAAGTAGTTGAGAGCCAGCTTGTGAGACAGCTATATACTCAGCTTCAGAGGTTGAGAGAGAGACAGTTTCCTGCTTTTTGCTTAGCCAAGAAACTTCATTAGAACTAAGAACATAACAACAACCAGAGGTACTTTTTCTGTCAGGTAAAGATCCACCCCAATCAGCATCTGAGAAGGTTACAATAGACATTAAGGGTGAGAAAGTGTAGTATAGACTATATGAGATGGTGCCCTTGACATATCTGAGAATTCTTTTGGCAGCTTGAAGATGAGAAACCTTTGGATTACTTTGAAATCTGGCCATTAAACCCACTGAATACATTATATCAGGTCTTGAAGCAGTAAGATACAACAAACTACCAATGATTGACCTGTAAAGTGTTGAAGGAACAGTTTCAGTGGTGCACTCCAGTGAGAGTTTTGTATTAGGACATAGTGGTGTTGAGACAACTTTACAATCATCCATTTTGAACTTTTTAAGTAGCTTAGAGGCAAACTTTTGCTGAGAGATGAAGATTTCAGTGGATGTTTGAGTAATTTGCAGGCCTAAAAAGTATCTGAGAGTCCCCAAGAGTGACATTTCAAACCTTGTCTTCATGAGATTAGCAAATTCTGAAGCTAATGAGGTGTATGAACCACAAAACATGATTTCATCAACATAGATTTACAGAATTAGAAACTGTTCTTGATGAGTTTTTACTTAAAGAGTATTATCAACCTTGCCTCTGTGAAATCCTTGTTCAACTAAGAACTAATGCAAGTTCTCATACCATGCTCTAGGGGCTTGTTTGAGACCATACAAAGCCTTACTTAGTTTGTAAACATGAGAGGGAAACTCTGAATCTTCAAAGCCTTCAAGTTGTTCTAAGCAGACTTCTTCATTTAGATCTCCATTAAGAAAAACAGAACTGACATTTATTTGGTATACTTTGACTTGTTTGTGACAAGCAAAAGATAAAAGCATTCTAATGGATTTCATTCTTGCAACTGGAGCAAAAGTTTCATCATAATCAATACCAGCCTGCTGAGAGAAACCTTTACACACCAGTCTTGCCTTGTTTCTGATAACTAATCCTTTTTCATCCATTTTATTTCTGAAAAACCATTTTGAGCCAATTACATTTTTGTCTTTGGGTCTGGGAACAAGTGTCCAGGTATCATTCTTATTGATTTGATCAAGTTCCTCTTGCATAGCAACTGGTTAATCTTTACTTTCTGAGCTTCAAAATAAGACTTTGGTTCAATGGATGACAGCATAGCAAGGTGACTATATTCTTCACGATCTTCAGCATCTAATTTATTTAGCTTCTTTTTGTTTCTTGTTTGAACTCCAGCTTGATGTGAACCAATGATGTTCTCAGCTTGAACCTGCTTTTGCAGCACTGGATAAGTGGTTTCTCTTGGATCTTCAGGTTTAGTAACTGAGGAACTGGTTTCATTTGAACCAAAAGTATTGTCACAGTCTTCAACAGGTGTGGACTTAGGATTCTCATCAAATTTCACATGAATGGATTCAACCACCTTTAAGGACCTTAGATTATAGCACCTGTAGGCTTTGCTTTTTGTAGAATACCCTAAGAATATACCTTCTTCTGCTTTTGAATCAAACTTACCCAAACTATTAGTGTGGTTCAATATATAGCATTTGCTGCCAAAAATTTTGAAGTAGTGAACAGTTGCAGTAGGTCTTCCATACCATAATTCATAAGGAGTTTTGTTTGAATTAGGTCTGAGAAGAACCCTATTAATTATGTACACAGTAGTACTTATAGCTTCAGCCCAAAAACCTTTTGTCAGACCTTTTTCTAACAACATTGTCCTTCCCATTTCTTGAACTGTCCTATTCTTCCTTTCTACAACCCTATTCTATTAAGGAGTGGCCACAGCTGAGAATTCTTTCTTAATTCCTTTATCATCACAGTAGTGCTTAAATTCTTTCATGATGAATTCAGAACCAAAGTCAGACATGAGTCTCTTTACAGTGCTACCTCTTTCATTTTCCACAAGATTAACAAACTTAATGAAGTGTGTTACGGCTTCTGATTTATCTTTTAGGAAGTAAACCCACACCATTTTACTATTACAATTCGGCGACGAATCAAAATTATTGTTTGCAACTACACTTTGGCGGCAGACCTAATTTCTTTCTTGCAGCTATAGTTTGGCGACAGACCAAAATTTCTTTTACAGCTACAATTCGGTGACGTGCCAAGTTGACAAGGTGCGACGAGCACTTTTGATATCGCATGATGAGTGACAACATCTTGATAGCGAGCCAAGTTGAAAATTTGTGACGAGCGCTTTTGATATCATGTGACGAGCACACTTTGCCATTTTACAACTCTAAGGACTTTTTTTTTTTTTGGTCGAACTGAACTTAGAATAAAATCCTAAGCTGCCTACGTACCCTCAAAAGAGAAAGGGATCAAGTCATCACATAGTTCAATAAAGACACATTTTTTTTTCGAAAACAGTTTATACTCATGTCAATGAGTGTCATTTTTTTGGTTTCAGGTAGATAGTTTAAGCTCGTATTAAGGAGTGTTAGTTTTTTTTTTTCTTCAGGTAGACAGTTTAAACTCGTGTCAAGGAGTGTCATTTTTATTTTTTAAGTTGACAGTTTATACTCGTGTTAGGGAGTATCATCGAAATTTTGTTTTTGGGTAAATAGTTTATACTCATGTCAAGGAGTGTCATTTTTTTCTTTTCAGGTAGACAGTTTAAACTTGTATCAAGGAGTTCTTGATTTTTTTTTTCAAGTAGACAGTTTAAACTCATGTCAAGGAGTTCTTAATTTTTTTTTTTTTTTTTTTTTTTTTTTTTTTTTTTTTTTTTTTTCAAGTAGACAGTTTAAACTCGTGTCAAGGAGTGTCATTTTTTTTCAAGTTGACAGTTTATATTCGTGCTAGGGAGTACCATCGATAGTTTAGGCTCATATCTGGGAGCATCATCGATAGTTTAGGCTCGTATCTGGGAGCATCTTCGACTTTAATTATTTTCTTTAACTTTGCAAGAATCAGATGATCGTCTAAGCTTATACTGGAGGGCACAGACTATCTCGTCATTACTTTGAGAATTTTCTTCTTGGTTTCCTTGACTTAATGCCCCCTATGATTTTGTATTTTCGGTTGAAGTTATTGTTATAGCATGGTGGATTTCTTGATGTAAGTCTCTTGAGTTGATGCTTATAATGAAAGATGATGCTACTTCGTCGTCTGAGTTAAGAAGTATATTGTCTTCTTCTTCCGACTTACTTCCCTCATCTTCTTGAAGGTTGTCGGGTATATCTGGAACATCTTTCCTAGCACCATGATTTTCCATGCTAAGCTCCATGTCATGGGCTCGAGTAACAAGCTCTTCAAATGTGCGAGGCTTAATCCCTTGTAGGATGTAAAGAAGCTCCCAGCGCATGCGCTGCATACATACTTCAACTGCAGAAATTTTAGATAAACGATCCTTGCAATTAAGACTTAGAGCTCGCCAATGGTTGATGTAGTTAACCATGGGTTCACCCTTCATCTGTTTTATGTTTGTAAGCTCCAGCATACTTACAGTACAACTAGTGTTGTAGAAACGGTTGAGAAATTCTCGTTCCATTTGTTCCCAACTGTCAATACCTCTAGCTTTGAGGTCTGTGTACCAATCAAATGCATTCCCTTTGAGGGAATGAACGAATTGCTTGACAAGGAGATCTCCGTCTGTACCAGCATTACTGCAAGTCTCTATAAAGTGTGCGACATGTTGCTTGGGTTTGCCTTTTCCGTCAAACTGTTAAAGCTTTGGAGGTTGATACCCAACCGGCATTTTTAAGATTTCAATTCTTTCTGTGTAAGGCTTTGAGAACATGCGAGCACTTTGAGGAACGCCACTGTATTGTTTTTTTATGCAATTCACTATCATGTCTTGAAGTTGTTGGATAGAAAGTGAGGTGACGGAGGCAGCATCAATTGTTAGATTGGCGGACACGTTATTTTGATCATCAATGGGAGTGTTCTCAGGCATGGAATTAGAATGAGAAATTCGGCCTTTGCTTGACTCAGCATTATCGTCACGCAATTTTAACTTTTCTGTCAGCAAAGCAATTTTCAGATTTTACTCCTTGAGAGAGTGTTGTAATCTTTCAATTGCACGGGCCACAGTCGCTAATTGCTCTTCGTACGAGGTAATACTCGTCATCATGACTGGCATAGTGATGGAGTCAGAAAAAATCTTTAGCCTTGGGTGGACCAACCTTGAACTTGAACTTATGACTGGAGCAACCTTTGAGGTTGTAGGAACCTTCCTCCTTACCTCCAGTGAGGTGAAGGCAGTATGAGCTTGAGTTGTTACGTGGAAAGATTTGGCAGATTTGACAAAATTTACTTTTACCGCGTCGTGTTGCCTTTTGGTGGGAACGGATGCTTTGTCTATGTTCACATCATTGAATGTGCAGAGTTGTTTGTACCACTTGACGAAGTTGCAACCTTCTTGCCACCTTTTATGGTAGTGTTGATGTTATCTGTCATGATGGCAATGTCTTTAGGGGTATTCTTACTCTTCGTCTGAATCTTGCTGGAAATCATAGAATTTTACGATGAATTTGTTGAGGATTTGATGTAGGAGAAAGAGATGAGAGGCAGAGGATATCCCACCGGGCATGCCAGAAATTTGTACACACAAATTTTATACCCTGCAATAAAGACAAAATATGGGCAAAATAATAATTTATTAAATTAGAAATATTTAGAGTACAATCCTTTGTGATATCTTTTACAAAAAGAATGGTCCTCTGATTCGATCTCCTTTTTGTTGTTGGTTGGATCCAAGGGCTGCACGAGCTTGTTCTTAAATCACAGTGGAATTTGATGAAGAACGGCATGTCTTTGGATGTGCTTGATGTTCTTCGCTTTTGGGTTTGGATTCTGAATTTGTGTCTCTGACTTCTAAGTCTCTGAATTTCTGAGTCTCTGGACTTCTGGACTTTTGAATTTTGAATCTCTGGATTTCTGGACTCTGAATTTGTGTCTGAATTTCTGAACTTTTGAATTTTGAATTTGTGTCTGAATTTCTAAACTTCTGAATTCTGAATTTATGTCTTTTATTGAATTTGAGGAAGAACGGCACGTCTTTGGATGTGTTTATTGTTCTTCGTCTTCAGAGATGATTTGTTGAATTTGATGAAGAACGGCACGACTTTGGATATACTTGTTGTTCTTCACCTTCAGGTTTGGAATTTCTGGACCTTCTGGATTTTTGAATTTTTGATTCCCTTCCTTCTTCCTCCAGGCCTCTATTTATAGGCTTCTTGGATCCATAAGATGATGACATGTGTCATCGCCTGATAAGGATAAAATAATAACTGGGCCGGGCCAGTTATATTAAAATTAATTGTCCCAAATATAATATATTTGGAATAATTTTCTTTTCATTTAATCATCTGGGCTGCGCTAAGTAAATAATTTAAGTGGATCAAGTCTGGACCAATTAAATAACTTAATTAAACATTAGGCCCAAATTTAAGGGGTCCATTTGTTAAAACCAAAGCCCGCTAAATTTTAGTGTCTACAATTGCACAATAAGTTCATTTAAACCTGTTTCATATCATAATTTCCCAGCAATGCATCAATCAGTCAACTACAACAAGTATTGACGGCCCAAGTTTTGCAACACGGTGCGTTAGTGATGACCCAAAAGTTGACCCGGTAACGAGTCCAAAATGTAGAAGCGAAAGATAAAACCAAAGTATCTAGAGATATAAATCATTTCTAAGGCACCAATGTGACGTTCCATGAAGTCACGGAACTCAAAGAGAATGAAAGAGCAAACGAGAGTCAAAACGGGCAAAAATCCGTTAATCAAGGGGCAAAATGTTCAATTTATAAATGAGAAGGGAGATTTGACTCTAAGAAATTCAAATGAGGTCCACACAACCTAAACTAATTATTTCACCATTCTAAGAGGTTCTAAGAACTTTGGCCAAGAATTCCACAAGACTCCCATTCCCGGTTTAAACAAAATCTGACACTGTCTCACTAAAATATGAATAACTCCCACTATGATTTGAATATGAGAATGGAATTTATACCATTGGAAATATGACTCAAAATTCTTGAATTTAGGCTCAAGAATCACCCCATTTGGATTATAAATGAAGAAGTTATGATAGTTTGAAGTTAGAGCAATAGTGTTGTCCCAAAACTGAAGAGTAAAGGACTGAAGCATTTAGGTCGACCGAAATGAACCTAGAATGGCCCAAAATCTATAAAATGAAGGAGAATCATTTAGGTCAACCAAAACTCAAAACCGGTCTACCAGTTGTGACCCAAACAGTGCGTAAGCTACTGGAAAATGACTTTTTACTGTACAAACAAATCCTAAAAGCTATCGGTCGACCGAAATGACCTTTCAGTCGGCCCAAATGACTCAAAATGGTGTTGAAAGACCTGTTATATGCTAAAAAAGTTGAGGCTTAACCCAAGCCTCAATTCCCATCATGGAATTGTCTACAAACAAATCTTTAAAGCTGTGCAAGCATGCCAACAAATGCACTTTACATATTGAAATGTGTTACAGTGGCCCATGGCCTCATTACATATCATTTACTCCAAATCACATGCCAAACCTCTAAAGTTATGAAAATTACATTTCAAAGGCAAAACTTGAATCTAAATGGATACACTTGAACTTTAAAGTTTGTGGCCTTTGGCCTCAAATCATACATATCAAGTTGGTTCTAAATAGTGTATCTAAGTACACTTTACATATTATAAGGCAAAAAGGGCATATTGAACCTAGCTATATATCACAATTTTATAAGCAAAACTTAAACATGCTAAGACTTGCATGTGAACAAAAATACACTTAAATGAACTTCAATCCATCGAAACGACCTAGGGATATTGTGCATCCCAAACTAAGGTATCCGTACCTGAAAAATAACCCGATAACTTTAGGGTGAGTAAACAAGTTACTCGTAGGGAATGAGCATGCATAGACCTAACTTTTTTACAAGTTTGTATAAATTAATACTTGTGGTTCATTTCACCTAACGTCTATGTCAAAAGTGAGACCCAAGGAGTATTCTAAGCTACCTTAAAACAATTCTAGCACAAACCACAATTTTATGTAATTAAACAGTATAGGAGCATACGATACAATGCAACAATATATAGATTATCAAAGTTATCAACTTGAAATCTAAAATGCGGAAACAACTAAAGTGGGTCATGCTACCTAACAGCTATGTTCCAAATGAATCTATAAGATCATTCTTAAGTTACATTTGAACAATATAGTATAAATGTACTTAACAACATTAAAACTGCGATGATTCATTAAAAATCATAACACATAAATGTACTTAACAACATTAAATCACCAATAACCAAAACCACAAGTTGTAATTAAACATTGGTTGCCAATTTAGAATTGAATGCGAAATCAAATAGTGGAAGACTTGGACATCAGATCTTGGAGTAAAACCAAGACCTAAACGGTTATTCTGGGCACAAACCCGCTGGGAATACCACCCTAGTGCGCACTATAAATTGGGGAAACCTCATACCTCCCACACTAGAGCCAAATTTTAGCCATATCAAAGTAACAATATCCCAAGTGACTCCAAAATCAATAAACTCCAAAATCAATAAATAAGTTCAAAACTTATACATAATTAAATAATGCACAAAACCACATTCCATGCACAAGTAGGTTGAAACCGCACAATCCATGTCTTAGGGTTTCAATTCTAAAATGACATATATAATGTCAAATACGAAGTGTGCGATTCATTACATAAGACAATAATATATTCAATATTGGAAACATATTCTCATGAATATAAATTTAACAACAATGTTATTCAATGCTTAAAGCACCACCAAGTGAATACACAACAAGTCTAAATCCATGATTTATACATAGAAACAACTTCGAAAACATAATTAAATCCATAGAACAATTAGATAGAATTTAATTAAATAAAAATAATTAAATTTTTTAGATTTCAAATCAATTCCAAATGTGCACAAATTAATGTATGTTAAAGAACATAACATGGCCATCAACAATATCAAGCTGAAAATCCTATTAAGTGAATAAAATACTTATTATAAAATTAATTAATCTAATTAATTAATTTCCTCTAGATTTTAAAACAACTTCAAATGTCCTTAAGTTAACATAGGTTAAAGAACATACCCAGGCATATTTTAATATCACATTATAAGTTGATTTTGGGCTAGTTACAACCATGTGAATTAAACTTTCATAAAAGAAAATTATTAAATAAAAGTGTCAATACTTATTCAAATGTTCACAATTTAATATATGTTAATAAACATATCAAGGCCTAATTTAATAACATGCCACAATTTAATTCCATCACATATACAACCATGTGAATTAAATCTTACACAAAGAAAATAATTAAATTAAATTATAGATTATGAACAAAAGCATGCATACAAGTTGTTTAAACATCAATAGCATGCAAGACAACGAAAATATAAACCTATAACATCCCCTACCTCCATTTGAGATGAAATCTTAAATCCCACTGAAAGAAAACCGCTCCGAATCCGACGATATTCCTAGGTTATGTTGGGGACAACAAGGTGAACATTAAACACCAAGGGGGTACCACCAAAATCCAAACCCGAACTAAAAAATGGTCGAAAACGGATTCTAATAAGGGGGATAGGAAGATCTCACCAAGGCCTATAATAAAAGCTAAGGCACTATGGCATTTATCACGGGGGAAGAGGCCAAAAAAAGAAGAAGAAGGGTGGCAACCCCTTGGCTGCCATTGCTGCCGGTCAAGAGAGGGGAAAGAGATGAGAAAGTTTTGACTTTTTCTTATGACACCCCCATTTATAGAAAAACCCTAAAAGTCCCGAACGGGTCCGGTCAGGTCTAGAAAAGTGGAATTTGCGCAGACGCGCTCAAACAGTAAAACACTATAAGCGAAAAAAAACTGAAATAAGAAAAAATGAATAACGAAAGAAGCGGCGTCAAAATCCGAGTCTTGTGCAAAAAGATATGCTCCAAAGAAGTTCAGCGGCAACTAGGGTCAGAAACCCTAAAACTGGGGAAAACGAACAGAAGACAATTCTAAGAGTACACGACTCGACGAAAAGTGAAAATGAATCCCGCACGAGGATCTAGGCCCAAACGAGGCATTTTGCAATAACTTTCATTAATTGCACAATGGCTCCTACAAAAAGTGATAATTGTATAACTATACCAGAATGAAAATTTCTTCTAAAAGATATCTCCTTAAAAACCCCTGAAATAAATATCTTCAAAAGATATTTATGAAAAATACCCCAAGAAACAAAATGTTTCTGAAGAATCCTTTCATCCACGCCCTTGCGGGAAAATGAGACAACTGACGAGCTTTTCTCCAAAAGTAAAGCTACGTGTTTCGAGAAAATCAACTAGAATGAAAACTCATGAAGTCAAAACTCAACTCTGAACATAAAAAGTGAGGTTATGCCAACAAAGTGACAAACGGGGAAAAAGATGAAAAGTGAATAGTGTCCAAAAAATGAAAATGTGGAAATGACGCAGTCCTTTAAGGAAGTTGTTAATCCATAAGAAAGAGTCTCGGAAACCATTCCCGAGCAGTCGAGATGACACCAAGTGACGAGAAGCCAAACTCAGAAAAGAAAAGATAACGGAAAAAATTTATCCGAGAAATCTGAGAAAAAGGAAAGGAAGGAAAATGACCGGGTCATTACAACCTACCCTTCTTAAAGGGATTTTGTTCTCGAAATCCAGCCCCTACAAAACAAAAGGCCAGACCAGGATAATTACAGAGTACATCGCTGAGTATCCCTCATAACATGTTACAAAAACAATCCCAAAACTGAAAGACAACGTACAAACCAATGTCATTCACACCCACGTGCTCACGACAAGACAACCTTTCAAAAGAAAAGCGACCACACGGTCACACGACAAGTCGAAACTCACATATAGAACCCAAAGTTAGATAAAGGAATAAAAGACAACAACCGTAAGCATCCCTCCTGATGAACCATCATACCGATCCAAAAACAACTACCAAAAGAACTCCAAAACAACCACATATCAAATCAAGGTACCGAATAAAGACAACGTGGCAGTATGAATAGCGAACAGAGCCCACAATATACTCAAATGTGTGGTAGCAATGATAGTGCCTAGTGCCCGCCCATACTTACTCGTCAGTAAGGTAGTATCGACGGCAACTAGCACTCGCCCATAACACATAACTTTGTATGGTAGCATGACAGTATAAGGCACTAATTCATAACCTACCCCCCTAGGTCTACCCATAAACCTTCTTAAAACAAATGACATCAATGTCGTAAATCATCATTACCAAAAGCAATCTGGTAACCCGGCATTCTGTAAGAGTTGAGATATTGTCCTAAAACGTCGACATCCCGGCCATTCTCAAAATCCTGATGACAATGCTACAGGTACCTTCCAGTTTAAGGCCTCAATCCTCAATATAATAAAACTAACAACTCCAACATCTCAAAATACTCCTATTAACAACATCAATCAAGAATCCAATGCCTGACAAGCAAATTAATACCTCCAAAAATCAAAACGAACCTCACTACAAGACATTTCATCGAAAGTCCTACATATTTCCCAGAAACAGATTAACTATAAGACCACACCGTAATCAAACATCAGATCCACATCCTTATCATGGATAACTAAATCCTCAAAATACAAGTCCACCAAGTGGCACGTACATCAAAATCTTGATAACTAAGGTCACAAAATGAATCCCTGGAAATTGTACTTGGCAACAACAAGCTAAATAAAAATTCCTCAATTTCAATCCATAAACAACCACTGGAACTACGATTCCTCAAGACCATGCCTAGTCATAACTAGACAAGAAAACTCCACAAATAAACCATATCCAATATCGATCCTCCAAAACTTCTCCTAAGAGTCAACCACATCCAGGTCCCCTAAACTGAAACAAGTCTCCAAAAGACATTCTCAAAACAGCATCGAGCTCACCTCATGAATCAAATAAACCCTCAATAATATGGACACAAGTCCCCGTAAAATGATCTCACACCAATCAACTTACTCTGAGTACCACAACTCCGTCAACAACCACGGCAAAAACTCATCAAGGTAAGATATGAAAGAAAGGGAACCACCAGTCCTAAGAAGGATAACACTATGACTCCGTCTCTGAAACGAAAGGCAACAAGGTGATGTGTGTCAATAATAAATTAACCACTCGCAATAGAACGAATCCTTGTAGGATAGGGCTATGTTGAGGGTGTCGAACCTCAAGGACTGTAGTGGTTTATCAAGTCTTTAATTAATACTATATTAATTTAGAAAGAGGATTTGATTTGTTGTGTTGTGCTGTAATTCAATAATATAAAATAAACTAAACAGAATAAAAAGATTGAGATCAAGAGAAGAAATACTTAGGGATTGACTTAACCACAAACCTCATACTATGATCAACTGTTCAACCTTGGGATTTCAATAATTATGTATAATATGGAATTAAACTCAATAACATTTATTTAATTCAGATTTAAAGAAAGATGTTTCATGAATTTCAATTAATATTAACCTATCTTCGGTTGGCATGAATTATCTACCTTCCTACATCTAATTTTACAGTATAACTCGTCTTCCCTAGGCATAGATTATGAAAACATTCATTCATAAAAAACGTTTGAATAGTATTGCATGATCTCCATTTTTATGTCCGACAGGGCTCTCCCAAATATCGTCCAATAAGAATAGGTTGAATATAATTTAAGAATAATTAAATCTAAGACAAGTTATTAATCATTCAAAAACTATTTAATCATTAAAAACCAATTGAATTAAGTCAATTGCCCATAATCATGCAATCAAAATACATAATATATTAAATTCCCAAAGTACAGAACAATCAAATCATAATATTCAGATTCGGGCAATATCAATGCCCTAAGATAGGAATTAGCTACTCATGACGATGTCGGATATCATCTGTGTTGTTTTGGTCTTCATCGCCATAGACTGCCAAAACTCCTTTTGGATCTTTTTTTTTTAAAACCCTAAAAGCCGCCGTGAGAGAGAGATATGAGAGATATCGATATGATGGCCTTGTGCCTCCTTTTATAGAAAAATTAACTTCTAATAAGGGTTGGATGGGCTTTTAGGTCTTCTGGGGTAATTTGGGCCCATCTGGGATGAATTATGACTGAATTAGAACAAATCCCGCAACTTGAAAATTCTTACTTAACAGCAAAGCTCACGCTTTTTGTACCTAAGGCTTAAGCTTTGGGTAGCAGGCTCGAGCTTTTGGTATAGCGCTCGAGCTTTTTGTACAGTGCTCGATCCCTACTTCTATACTTAGCCAATTTTCTTCAAATATTTTCCGAAGTGTCTTTTTCTTCAACATTTAGAATATTTTTCGGTTTTTCCTTTAAATAGTGCTTGATCCCCCTTTCATGGTGCTTGATCCTTGATTTTTGGGTCCAGGCTCGAGCCTTTGGTACCTAAGGCTCAAGCTTTTGGTACAGGCTCAAGTTTTCACAAACATACCTCGATCCTTAACGATTTTGACCCATTTAGAGTGCGAATTTGGAGATGGCTATTAGAGACAAAAACATCGGACTTCGAGTCTTCTTTCCGGAGCCTTTGAGTTTACTTAATTTAGAGTTTTGAGTGAAAAGTTAGGCCCAAAATACTAAAGTATGTCTAGAATTCTCATTATTTTTACTCCAAGCTTGCTTTAGATGACCGGCAACGACTCGGTAAACTTCTTTATCATTCTTTTCAATATAAAAGCCTGGTTTTAACCGTTTCTTTGGGAAAGTACCTACAAACATGAAATACATAGAAATCAGTCTAACAATGGATAGAAGCATCACTTTATGTCTTAACATACGTATATTTAGGGGCTCGAATATGCAATATTCAGCGCTTATCACAAGGTCAAAAACTTCACCCCCTACGTGGAAGTAAGTTGACCAAAATTCTTCAAATCCTCACCAAGGACTCAAGACAAAAATGGTGATTCTCGCAGACTGACCAACCCCAAAATCGTGCACAAGGCGACGAAGAGAAGAGACTCACTCCTTGTGAAGTCCCTAACACGAACCAAGAAAAAGAAGAGAAACCCTATTCTCCCACAAGTGTCAACACGACAAACACGAAAAAGGGAGCATTCTTCCCACCTTAGGGAAGTGTATAGCTCAAGACAAAACAAATGTGACAACTCCTCTACAAGGAATTTCATACCGAAACCATTGTGGAAACCCGCAAACACGCTACGTACGACCAAGGGGAACAAAAATGGAAAACTAAACATGGAAGTCAAGCATGTAACAAGAAAATGCAACTACCAAGTAAGTAAATCTACTCACATAGATAAAATCAAGGGTACATGCATCACGTCTCTACGTAAGCACAAAATCATGTCATTAAAGCATAGTAACAACATGCCATCTCTAAGTGATGTGCACAAATGTGTACCACTTAAAAATACCACTTATAACAATAGCATATTCATCATTGCAGATTAATGCTATAGTAGGGGGTTGTCGAACCACAAGGATTGCTAGTTTATGGCAAACAGAATTGTAAAATTATTTCCTAATTTGATAAAAGAGATGATAGTTCGATTGGTTTGTTACTTAACCTATGAATTAAAATTTCATAAAACAGTAAATAATGTGATTAGAATTGATTGAACTTATAAAGAGAAGGCTAGGGAATTGACTTTACCTTAACCTCATAAACATGGTTAATTACATTGAACTTGGGGATAGACAATTATATATATAAAATGATGTGCAGAAGTATAAAACTATCACAACATCATCAAGAAGATCATACATCTCAGGACTAAGCATAACCCATCTTTAGTTAACATGGTTCATCCACCTAAACTAGGTTGTGGTATGAACCACATTCCCTAGGCATGGCCTATCAAGGTCCTTTAATGGTATGTTTGCAATACATGAAATCAATTAAATATCATAGATTATCTTCAGTTGGTATGGACTATCTTCCCTAACTAAATTAGTCTAAAGGTGTAGCATAGTCCATTTTCCTAAGCATAACCTATATAAATGCTCAATTACATGCCAATATAACCATTCCATAAATTCTTTCCCATTGTCACTATAGGAAATCAAGTGTATAATTGTGTCAATGTGATTTCTAAGACAAGATAATAAATCAACAAAATTGATATTCAAATGATAATAAAATATATCAATTCAATGTAAACTACATCAATTCAATGTAAACACTTCTAATTTATGAAACTGAATATATACAATAAGAATCCCCAAATTGAAATATAATTTAACACATGTTTACTTAGTCTAGGTTACATCAACTCCCTAGAAAGGGATTTTGCCTCTCATGGATATGGCAACAACCTCCAGGATTAAAGAAGAGAAGAAAATCCCCTCTCTCACCATTGTTGCAAAGCTTAGCCTAAGAACCCTAAGATAATCCTCTCTTTCACAATACCTTTTCAAAAACCAAAATTAACTGTCTTTCCTCAAGCCTTTCCCCCTCTTTTATCCTTATGTGAGTTTCAGAATACAAATCTTTCATTCAAAATTCGAATTTCCACTTAAGATAGAACAAAATCGTACTTAATTAAAATGGGGGCCAGTAGTCTTGCGTCCGGAAGCGAGGCCCTGATGGTTTGGCATCCGGACGCCAAAACGTGCGTCCGGATGCGAGTTACTAGAAGGTGGCGTCTGAACGCCAGTTCTTGCGTCCGGACGCCTCGCATACTACTTTGGATTCTTTTTCTTTCTTTAGCTTTGGTTGCATCCATCGCCTCTTCATGTCATTTCTCTTTGATAATCATTAGATATGTAGGCCCGATATGACTTGTGCTCCAAAAACCTTTAAAACCTTATTCTTATTCTTTTTTAGCAATAAGACCTGCAAAAACATAAAAACTTAAAAATGTAGTTAATCTATATACACAGACCAAATAATAGGCTTAACTAATGCAATTAAGAGCGCTTAAATTTGCAATATTTGATGCTTATCAGACCTCCAAACTTACATTTTGCTAATCCCTTAGGAAAACAAAATTGAAACACAAATTTCTCCTCTTCCGTGGAAGTGACGATTGCATTTAGCATATGCAACAAGCCTTTTAAACCCCTAAGTATCCCTAGAGGACGAGTGAAGTCTCGTGAAGGTTTACCAGAAATAATACCCACAAACATTAAGCACAAGGCTCATTCTAGTATATATTGAAAAATATGACTTTGGGGAAAAATTATATCATGAAGACTACAACAAGTATGCATACAATGATATCTGAAAATAGTATTCAATTCCTAGCATTCATGCATCAACAGACTAGTCCACATACATGATCTTCAATATCTCATTTATAATAGAATTTCATCTCAAGTTCCTTAGAAGTGAATTGAAATTTCATTTTCTTTTAAAATGCACTTTTAACCCTTTTATGTCTTATTCAATGTTTTCCTTAATCTATCTTTTGAAATCATAATCCAAGGCATGTATTTATTTAAACACATTTTGTGTGTTTTTTTATTTTTATTTTATTTTATTTTTTTTTTATTTTTTTAATGCATGACCATGTGCAATGTCCAAGTTTATTAAGCTTTCTAATCACCCCATATAACACGCGTTGAGCCAACGACTCCCAAACTAGATGGTCTTAGGGCGTTAAGTGTAAATACACTTCTATGGACATAATGACTTAGAATGGTTCGGCTACAAACTCAACCTAATCATACATCTTACATTCTTTCCTTATCTTCCTTTTTAATCAGTTGACATGTTGAAAGAACGCAGTTTTATTCATCATTTTTTTTTTTAATGCCAAGGATTATTTCATTCACCCGACTTACTAATTCTTGGAGCCAATTAAGCAAAACCACAAGGAAGGGAATGCAATTTCTGGTGTGCTCAATGTGCATTGTGAAGTCACTTAGAGATGAAAAACTCCAAAATAAAACATTTAAATCATGCAATGGACCTTTTTCATTTGAACAATCATGCTATCAACTTTCAATCATTCCTTGATATCCTATATAAGCATACAAATTGTATTAATCACATAGACTCCCCCTCAAACTTAGTTCCAAGAACACCAAAAATCAATTGCCTAAACATACAATCTTTTTTTTATTTTTATTTTTATTTTAAACAAATCAACAAAACAAATCAACTATATATACACAATTCAACCATATTTAACAATGACAATACGCCTGTAAATAGTAATAGATAGCAACTCCCAACACCCCCAAACTTATATTATACATTGTCCTCAATGTATGAAAACAAGTATATAAGAATTTAATCAGGCAAGGAAGTGTAAGAAGGAGAGAAACTATTGAGTGCGAGCTATGAACTTTAGTGCAACCATTCTTATTTAGAAAGCTAAACGTCTCTCCCCAAAACTTGGACCGTATAATCTATTCACAAAAACTGGGTACCAAGCATAAAAACATAGACATATATAAAGATATAAATATGAATTAATATGTCATGCTTTATTCAAAACCGGAAAAGAAATCAAAATTGTGCACATCAAAAAGTGCACCCACAATTGTCATGCCAAATATGGCCCAAGTCCTAAAATTATTCAAAATACACAAAGCAAAAATAAGTAGCATGAACTAAATAAAACTAAAGAGCAACACCATGCTCAATCCTCCATAAAGGTGGAAGACGATGGACTTGGACCGGCACCACCACGGTCGATAATTGATTGTATCATTGCCTACAAAAGCTGTTGTCAGTCTCTTGTCTCCTTACGAAAATCGATAAGGGTGCCCTCCATGGTATCGACCTGCAGCTGAAGAGCATCAAGCCGGGTGTTGAGAGAGTCATACTATACTCTAGTAATGCCAGGTGGTTGTGGACCGACAGGTGCAGGTTCAACATGCTCAGCCTCCAAAGGAATATTCACATCACCCCAATAAAAGTCGTCACCAATGCGTAGCTGTCTACCCTTTTTCAATTAAGAGCTGCTCTTCTTCCATTTAGTGAGATTGTACTGATACACATCTTTAAATTTCTCCTCATTCTGTCGCACCTTAACTCCCTTCTTCTTTAACATTTTCGTGATCAAATAAGGAAAGGGAAACGCCCAAGTCAAAGCATTATCCACTTGCTTCATAATGAGGTCACAGTAAAGTTTCAGAATTTGATCCCAAATTAGCTATGGAATGCAAAACCAATACCCTCTTTCCGCAGTATAGAGGGTAGTCAGAAAAACACCCTTTCTTTCCGAATGCCTAGCAACCGGAAAGACATTATGATTAAAGACAGAGTCTAAAAACCAAATCCGGCATGGAATATAGGACTTGTTAGTGCTCATTGTGCGACGATGTGTGAAGCTGTTATGATAAATTTCACGCAGAATGTCTGGTAAGGTAATTGTGTCTGGACAAACGCCGTAAATAGGCTCATTCTCATCATTCAAAGGAGAAGTCATAGGAACATCCCAAGCTGTGGCAATGTCAGTGATGGTGAATACGAAAGGCGTGCCATCAATTGTTGTCCGTATCACATCTGGCTTAGCACATGAGTGTGACATGTTGGCATAGAATTGTCGGACGATCTGCGGAAGGAAAACAAGAGCACATGGCTTAAATAAAGTGGCAAGACCCTGATTTTTCAACTCTAAAACTGACTAAGCCATTTCCAGATAGTCTTAAAATTCATGCTTAATTGTGAATTTAGTCTCATATTTAATGGGCCAGTCAATCCAATCCGAGGTAGGAGTGTCCTTAGAAGACCCCTCGGATGTGCGAGAGTGCTCAAAAGCGGAGGAAAAAGCCATGTGAGTGATTGAAGTTGGTTCAGGACTTTTGTTGAACACGTGGTGTGCAAGACTGAAAAGTAAAGAACACTTGTGAAGATTAGATTATTTGAATCCAACAAGCATGAATCTAGAATTAAAGCATAATAATTCCTTACTTAATAAACTAATCACCTACAAAATCAAGTTCTAATCTTCATTAAATATTCAAGAATTGATGGATGGAAAAGATAAAAACTTACCTCCAAATTGAGGATTGAAACCTTGCCTTCTTTGATGGAATGATGATGATGGAAGAGGACGATTAAAGATGATGAATTGATGAAAAATAGAGATGGAGAGAGTGAAATATGATTTTGAGGTGGTGTGGGAAGGTAGGGTTAGAAGGTGGGAGGTATAGGTTGCGAATGAGGAATGAAGGAATAAAGTTTATAAAATCCCGAGCTGGGCTTGGGTTGGCTTTATGGGCTTTCGCGTCCGGATGCGGACTGTAGCGGAGCTCTTGATGATGAATTTTGGCGCGCTGGGGCTTGAGGATGAAAGAATGGCATCTAGACGCACTTTTTGGCTTTCGGACGTGAGTAGGAGAAGGAGTTGGCGTCCGGACGTGAGTGCTAGCAGGATTTGGCATCCGGATGACGGTGATGGTGTCCAAACGCGAGTGCTTTTAGTTGGTGGTGTCTGGACGCAATATGTGGCGTCCAGACACGGGGTCCTTTAGTAATTGGCGTCTGGACGCAAGAAATGGCATCTGGACGAGAGATGCTTCAGTTGATCTAATGAATTGTTGATCAAAGACGCCCAAAAATGTTACCAAACCTTTGTATGACTATAGAAACCCACTATGGCCACTTGAATGGACATGTAAATGATTCTTAAAGAATTCGAAGTGGGAATTCTATTCTGCCATTTGTAGAGAATTTTGGTTTATGGTAACAAGTATATAAGGAGGCTTATAATGGAAAGAATTTGCTTCCTTGAAGTGCTAAATTTAATGTCAATAGCTAGATGAAATGGGAATCTTTCTAATCCTCATAAATTAGATTCGTCAATATGATGGAATCCACATATCCGACCGGGACTAGGTTGTCAATGTAAGGCTTAAGCCGCTGACCATTGACTTTAAAAAGACTCCCACTCTTTAGGTCTTGCAGCTCAACTGCACCATAGGAGAAGATAGAAGTGATTAGAAAAGGTCATTCCCTGCGTAAACAAAGTTTCCCTTGGAAGAGTTGCAACTGGTGATCGGTTGGTCAATTAAACATCAACCTTCGCAATAGCACGAATCATTGTAAAATAGGGCTATTGGTCGGGTAAGTCGAACCACTGGGACTGCGCTAGTCTTAAGGCAACCTAAGTATCTAAAGTCATTTTAGAGTGATGAGGGGTTTATAAAGGGTTTGTGTGTTTGTCACTAAACTAGGAATTCAAAGATACATTAACAATAAAATTGTAAGAAATTTAGAAAGAGAGATCTAGGTAGAGAAGACTAAGGAGATGAATTCACACTACACCCTAAGTACATGCTAGATTAAGTCTAAATTGGGGATAAACACTATAGAAGTAATGATAAAGAATTATGTAGCAACACATAGTTGCTTCATAACCAATAAAAAGTTCATGAGATTAAAACAAGAATGGTGTATCAAAAGACAACACATTTGGACTACCTAGACTAGGGTGTAGTATCAAATACATTAACTTAAGCAAAAGACCATCAAGCATTCAATCAAATGATGAAGCACATGAAGGTAAGAATCAAGCATAGTCCATCAAAGGAGGTACCTAAGTAATGGAATATCAAGTTTCAAAATCAACATGCCTTGAAAACCATTCAAAGTTAATATCTTCATTGTCACTATGAAAATAAAAGCAATAAGACTAATGTAAGAATCATCAAGACAAGCTAAAGAACTTACATCGATCATTTAAACATGAATATTCATTACAAGAAGTAATAAGCTCTTAAACTATGAAAAGACCAAAGTTTATACATTATAATCCGCAAAATAGAACCTAATCTAGAACATGAACAAAAGGGGAGGCTTCATCACCTCCCTAGATGGAGTTTAGTTACCCATGAGTGAGCTAGAAGAAGGAAGAAGCATGGATGGACAAGCCATTTTCGAGCTCCCTTCTTTAGGCTTCAAGAACACCTTTCTTGCTCTCTTCTCTCTCCTCTAATCTTGTAGAATGAAGGATAATGATTTTGTGTGGTCCTCCCTCTCTCTTATCAAGCTCAAGTCAAGGCTCTCTCTCCTCCAAGGAACACCTCCAACCACTTCATAAAGAAGGAAGATGGCATTGAGGAAACCAATGTGCAAGTGGCTGAAATTGAGCCATTTCTGTGTGCAATCTGCCAGAATTTCGAGCACTCGAAGGGTGTTCTCGAGCACTCTAAATTAGTGTAATGAGCAACATGCAATTCTTGCCCATCTCTGACCCACTATGGAAGAATGACCATAACTTTGTGCTCCAAACTCCGAATGATGATATGTTTGAAGATTTAGAGAGCTGATTCAGAGCTTTAAAAACTTTATGTTTTGATAAAGACCCAATTCTCAAGTCTATTTGGTCAAAAATGGGGAGAAAAGTAGTACTTCAGTGCTGCCAGGCAGTTCTGCGCACCTCTATTAAGAAGATCACAACTCTCTGCTCCGAACTCCGAATGATGAACCGCTTGAAGATTTGGAAAGCTGATTCAGAGATATAAATATTTTATGTTATGATAGAAGTCCAGTTCTTGAGTGTTCTAGGTCGAAAATGGTGATAAAAGTGAGGTTCTACTGCTGCCAGAATTTCAGAATTGGCACCCTTTTTGTTCAAAATTCCACAAGGCACCATTTTTGCTTCCTTTTTGCAATTTAACCTGAAAATGTACAAAAACATGCAAATGGAGATAATCTACATAAAATAATCAATTAATGGACTTTGTTAATGTAATTTAGGGCGCTTGAATATATAGTATTCGGCGCTTATCACACCCCCAAACTTACATTTTGCTAGTCCCTTAGCAAAACCAAAATGCAAAGCTCAATGGAATGAAAAACATGGGAATGCTATTACAAAAATATCCACCATGGCAAAAATAAACATAAACATAGCTCAAATACAACTTGAAACAGATAAAAGCTGGAGACGGGGTCATTGGGAAGACTACCTTGCATATATGAAGCATTGATACAAAAATTGGCAAAAACCATTTCAACATGCATGCATCAACATCATAGTCCATATAAATAACTCAATTGTCATCTCTTAAATGGAAATAACTCAAACTCCAGTGAAAGTGAATTGAATCCTCAACATGCGGCTTTTACTTTCTTTTCCAATTCCAAGGCACAAGTTTTCAAATCAATGAATTCCCCTTTACATGAAGTCCCTAAGGCATGATTTTATTTTCAAGACAACTTTTGTTGCCTGTTAAGAATTTATTATAACTCAAAAGTGAAACATAAAATGGTTGTGTAGTGTTGAAATCCTTTAAGCTTTCTAACCAACCTATGTAGCAAACGTTAGGCCAACAACTCCCAAACCAGACGGCTTTAGGGTGCTAAGTGTAAAGACACTCCTAGGGCTTAATAGCTCAAGTTGGAAAGGCTACGAATTCCAACAAACCATGTTTATTACACACATTTTTTTGAATGACCGTGCAATGTTTAAGTCCTTTAAGCTTTCTAACCAACCCATGTAGCAAGCGTTAGGCCAACAACTCCCAAACCAGACGGCTTTAGGGTGTTAAGTGTAGAGACACTCCAAAGGGCTTAATAACTCGAGTTGGAAAGGCTACGAACTTCAACTGGTCATTATTTTCTTTCTTTCTCATCTTCATTTTTTTTTTTTTTTAGAATTTTTTTTTTAAACATAGACAACTTATATCATGCCAAAGATATTCATCTATCAGGTTCATCAAATCAGATTAACTAGGTCAAGGTCAAGGTCAATCAAGTTGCATGCCTCACAGTTAAGTTTCCAATGTGCATCTGTGCATTGTGAAGCTTATAAGAGTGTAAATCCAACAAGAATCTAATTGAGGCATTTATACAGACTACATTATATTTTGCATGATTACTTCAAATTCAAATTTCTTTATTTTCAAAAATTCTCAATTGCTTCTATACACAAGGTATTAAACATATGCTTTGTCTCCGACAAGTTTCAAGCTATACTATCATTGCTTTACAAAATAGTGATACCAAAACTATGCCAAAAATGCAATATTGCACCCCCAAACTTAAACTACACAGTGTCCTCAATGTGGACATGGTTGAAGTTAAAGACAAAAAATGACAGAAAAATAAAAAGGAACAAAAATACCCAGGGGGAGGAAACGGCGTGGTGAAACAAAACCCCCAAACTTGAAATGAACTGCGCCACCTGGATAGTATGACGAAGAACAAAAAGAAACAACCACAAAGGGCATCAATAGCACCAGCACATATACATAAAAAAAATGAACAAAAAGTTAACAGAAAAGAGAGAATTTGCATTCAAAAGGAAGTTTACATGATTACAAAAGAGCTGTACATAGATCATGTCTACTAGAGCAACCTATACATAACAAATTCTGAAAGTTCAAAAGTAAAACAAAAGATACAAGAGAAATATTTACATATGAACAAAAAGATAAGGTCCAACACTCGCAACAAGCTACGGGCCAGAGGGTAAACGGGTGAGGATGGAATGGATGAGAGATTAAGTCTTGCGCCGTTCGGCGGAAGCCAAACGACGTTCCTCAGCTGCGACACGGCGGTCTTCAGTAGCAAGACGACGATCTTCTTCGGCACGGGAAGAAGTCTCACACATAGTCCGAGTGTACGCGGACAAAGAATTCTCAAAACGATCCATCCGCTCATGAATACCGGCAATGCTAGCCCGGATGAAAGCCTGGTCCTGCTGAGAGTCGATTGGAGGCTCTACCCTTGCAGCGGCTGCTGCTGTGGAAGCATCCTCAGAAGGAGGAGGAGGTGGAGCTTGGATGAACAGGGGGGCAGCAGGCTGAGGGGTACTAGAATGGCTAAGAACATTGATCCACCGGCGCTTGGTAAAAATTTTAATCTTTCCCCTTTTTGGTTCATGGGGAGGAACAATGAAACCTTTGTGCTTTAAGAGCCGAGTGATGAAAAACGGCTAAGGCAATTTCTGATTTTCAACTCGCGGAGCCCGTGCATTATGAGCGTCATGCCAAAACTTCATAAATGTGGTCCAAATTAGCTCCGGGATGGAGAACCATTGGCCTTGGTCCATGGCATATAAGGCTTGCAAAAGGAGGCCCCTACGCTCGGTGCTATGCACCAAAGGGCAGACATTGTGCTTGAAAACAGTGTCAATGAACCAGAGGCGTTCCAGAAGATTGGTTTTGCTGATAAAAGACCGGGGCCTATTAGGATCGTCAACATTGCCAATGGTAGCGACAACCTGCTCCACAGTTAATGTATTCGACTCCTTATATAAAGGGAGATTCTCACGATTGACAATGTCATCGGGGCACTCAATGGGGCAACCAGAAACCTGAATGATGTCAGTCATAGTGAAAGCATAGGTGGTGCCATCAATAGATGTAGTGAGAGAAATGGGTGGCTCTTCAGGGCATTGGAGATTCTGGTAGAAGAGGCGCACTACACGGGGGTAAGCAACCCTGGCAAGGGGTTCGGAAATGTGCTGCAGACGCCGGTTAGTCAATTCGGCTACAGCCCACGAAGTAGTGGGTAGAATGTCAAAGGCATCCGTGAGCGGAAACGTAGTTGAGTTGTTTGCGATCCCAAGGATCACGTGGTCGCTCACGATTGACAGCACGGGCACCCGCAGAGGGTCTAGGAGGGCGAGAAGGACCGGCACGAGACATTTAGAGAGGTGGACTTGGTTGAGGAATTTCAGCGAACACCTGGCGTCCACCACAAAAAGGAGAAGGTGAGAGTGACTTGGATGAGGAGCAAAACCCAAAATTTTTTTAAAAGATTAACAAGCTCCAACATAGAGCAATCACCAACAATCATCAACACAAGCATCAATAAAATCTCCAATATGCAATCCCATCCTCCTTATGATGATTATTGTCAATGAAAAGAAGAAATTAAATTGTAGGGAGAAGAAACTGACCTTAAGAATATTGAGAGAAAGGTGGGAGGAGGAGGGTGCTGTGATGGGGTGGTGGTGGTTTGGTAGGAGCTTGCATGGTGGATAGATGAGTTAGTGTGGAGAGAGAGAAGGTGGTGTGGGTTGGGTCGAGCCGAGAGGGGGAAGGTGGTGGGGTGGGGGTTGGTTTGTGGTTGAGTTGGGTTGTTGCATGGTGGTTGAGTGTTGCAGAGAGATGGTGTTGGATGGTGGAAGATGAGGGAAGATGGAGGTGCATGCATGCATGGGGCTTGCATGCATGCATGCAGGTCGTGGGTTGGTTGTGAGATGCAGAGGAGGTGTGTGAGGTTTGGTGGTGAAGTGGGTTTGCATGGGGTGGTGAGTTGAGTTGATGAGTTGTGATGGCCGATGGTAGAGGGATGTTGGTATTGTGTGAGGTGGTTTAGGAAGGTTGGCATGCATGGTTTGGTTGGCTTGTGGGTGAGGTAGCCGAGATGGTTGATAGGGTTGAGGGTGATTTGAGGTTGATGCATGCAGGAAGTTGTTTGTTGGGATGGTGTATGGTTTATGGTTTTGTGGATGAAGGAGAAGGAGGGTAAGGTTGGTGAGTTGGGTTGCCGAGAATGGGAGAGGTGGTGAGGTGAAGGTGGTGGTTTCATGGTTTGGTTTGATGCTGAAGTTGCATGCATGCATGGAGCTTGCATGCATGCATGCATGTCTTGGGGATGGGTTGTGGGTTGAAGGAGTAGGGTGAAGTTGGGGGATAGAGGAAGCCGAGAGGGAGCAAGCATTGGTTTGCATGGTTTGAGGTTGATTTGCATGGGTTGTTGCTCGCTGGGTGGGGGTGATTGAAGGTTGGTGGTGGGTTTGTGGAAGTGCCGAGAGGGTGGAGTGTTGAGTGGTGAGAGAAAGAAGAAGATGGTTTGGGGAAGTGGATGAGAGTGGAGGGTGGTTGTGGGTTTGGAATGGTGCGGTGGTGTGGGTGTAGTTGGGTTGCCGAGAGGAGAGGTTTGCATGGGAAGTTGAGGTGTGGGTTTGTGTGGCCGAGAGAGAGATGGTTGATGTTAGGGTGATGAGAGGAGATGAGGTTAACTTCGAGGGCTTGAAAAGGAGCCTACGAGCACTCGAAATTAAGGCAGTGTCTCGGGTGTTTGGTGTAAGCAATGTCGAGCACTCGAAATGGTATTGCGAGTGCTCGAATTGAGAGCAGTAGGTTCGGTGGTTTAATGCATGGACCGCGAGCACTCCAAAGGGTAGTTGTGATTGCTCGAACTGGAGGCAGAAGCAACCGAATGATGGGAGGGATTTTCGAGCACTCAAACTGGAAATGGGAGTGCTCAAAGTGTTGACAGAGAGCTCGGCTATGAGGTGAGAAGAGTTGGATGAAGCTTCGAGCAGCTGTGAGCACTCGAATTATGCAGTGTGAGCAACATTATGAGAAGAGCTTAGTTGACAATGGGAATCATTATTCAACATAAGGCAACATGGAAAATGAATGTTGCAATGTGAGGTCACGCAAGCAAGATGAAGGAATGCATGCAACCCACAATGGCTCGGATATGAAAGAAGGCATGCAATATAGAAATGCATGGAATGCATGCATTTTTCCTATGCATGGATTGAATTTTAAGAAATATGCATGGATGGAAAAATTGAAATTTTTCATGGAAAATAAAAAATTTTCATGGAAATTTTTCATGGAAATTTTTTTCTTTAATGATGTATGTATGAATGTCAATTGCATGGAAAAATTTCCAACTTTTACAACATCACACAGAGCATGGATGAATGAAATTTCTGGAGAAAATTTTTTAAACTTTGCAAATTCATTCCATTCCAATACATGGGAAATTTTGAGAAAATTTTCAACTTGTTGCAAGAACTGTGCAACAATCACTCCAATGCATGTAAAATTTTCAAACTTTGCAACAATTTGGGAAAATTTTCAAACCATTCCACATCACTTCAAGCTTTTGCAACCTCACACGATTCATTGAAAATTTTTGAGAAATTTTTTTTTTTTAAGAATGCAATAAAAATGATAGTTTATGCACATGAGTAGCATTCCAAAGCCAATGAAATTGCCGGATAGAGCTGAAAATTTCCAGGAGTGAAAGCAAAAGTTTCAGAAAGTCTAAGAAAGCCTAATGTGAAGATTGGAACGCAATTAGAGACAGTTCCGGAGAAGGTCAAATTTTTGGCTTTCCTTAGCGAATTTCCAGAAAACTCAAGGCTCAGGCAATTTTGTTGGGGGAGGGAAACTTGAACATCGAAAGAATTTCTTCCCTTGCTTTGCTAAATTTAATGTCGATAGCTAGACGAAGTTAAAGTTGGCACTAATCCTCATAAATTGGGTCCGTCAAGAGGACTTCCTCAACTTTTCGGGTTGG
This sequence comes from Cornus florida, assembly GCF_030987335.1. Taxonomy (NCBI): domain Eukaryota; kingdom Viridiplantae; phylum Streptophyta; class Magnoliopsida; order Cornales; family Cornaceae; genus Cornus; species Cornus florida. The sequence goes on along the minus strand of NW_026775573.1, from coordinate 71,334,806 downwards.
GATTATGCCATCAATGCAAGGCTTAAGCCATTGGCCATTAACCTTGAAGAGTGATCCATTTGCAGGATCATGAAGATCGATTGCTCCATGAGGAAAGACAGTATTGACACTGTATGGACCATCCCATCTTGACCGGAGTTTACCGGGAAAGAGTTTCAAGCGGGAATTGAAAAGCCAAACCTTTTGGCCTGAGGCAAAAGACTTTTTGACGATGTGTTTGTCATGAAGAGCCGGCTTGTTTGAGATCAAAATTGAACCTTTTTATGGCCCAATAAGAACGGTGCTCTAATTCTACCGGGAGATGACATGCTTTGCCAAAGACAAGTCGATATGGCGACATGCCAATGGGTGTCTTATAAGCTGTCCGATAAGCCCAAAGCGCATCGTTTAGCCTTAATGACCAATCTTTGCGGTCCGGTCTAACCGTTTTTTTCCAAAATGTGCTTAATTTCCCGGTTAGAAATCTCTACTTGACCACTCGTTTGAGGGTGGTAAGGTGTAGCAACCTTATGAATGACGGAATACTTAGCAAGGACGGATTTGAGATAACGATTTCGAAAATGAGATCCGCCATCACTAATGATTGCTCGGGGCGTACCAAAACGACTAAAGATATGAGACTGAATGAATTGGATCACAACTTTATGATCATCGGTTTTGGTAGCCTCGGCTTCAACCCATTTAGACACATAATCCACCGCTACAAGGATGTACTCATAGCCATAAGAAGATGGAAATGGTCCCATGAAGTCAATCCCCCATACATCAAAAATTTCAACAATTAAAATGTTAGTGAGGGGCATCATGTCTCTTCGGGACATGGATCCAAGTTTTTGACATCGTTCACATGATTTGTAAAAATTGTATGCATCCCGAAACAAGGTAGGCCAAAAGAATCCGCTTTGAAGAACTTTGTTAGCGGTCTTTTTGGCACTGAAATGGCCTCCACAAGCAAGAGTATGGCAAAAATTTAGAATGCCTGTGGCCTCGGTTTCAGGAATGCATCGCCCGATGATTTGGTCCTGGCAATACTTGAATAGTTCCGGATCTTCCCAAAAGAAATGCTTGACTTGGGAGAAAAATCGGTCCCTCTCTTGTTTGGACCAATGAGCTGGAATTTTGCCAACCGCAAGATAATTGACAATATCCGCAAACCATGGAAGAGTAGAATGTGAAACTTGAAGAAGTTGCTCATCTAGAAAGGAATCACGGATGGCTACGAATTCTGAAGATTTCTCAATAAGCAAGCGAAAGAGATGATCGGCGACAACATTGTCGGTCCCTTTTTTGTCCCGGATGTCAATGTCAAACTCTTGAAGTAAGAGGATCCATCGAATTAAATAGGGTTTTGTCTCTTTTTTCACTAGCAAATGCCTAAGAGCGGCATGATCCGAAAAGACGATGACCTTGGAACCAAGAAGATAAGAGCGAAATTTATCCAAGGCGTACACCACAGCTAGCAATTCTTTTTCAGTGGTGGTGTAGTTCAATTGGGCATCGCAGAGAGTTTTGCTAGCATAATAAATGACAAGCGGAAGTTTATCCACACGTTGGCCCAAAACCGCCCCTAATGCATAGTCGGATGCATCACACATGATCTCAAAGGGAAGAGACCAATTAGGCGGTTTCATGATTGGGGCGGATGAGAGAAGAGTGCGAAGTTTAATGAAAGCTTCCATGCAAGCGTCATCAAAATTGAACGGAACATCCTTGGCTAAGAGATTCCATGGGGGCCGTGAGATTTTGCTAAAATCTTTGATGAAGTGACGATAGAATCCTGCATGGCTAAGAAAAGAACGAATTTGACGGACGGAATTCGGAGGAGGAATATTAGAGATTAACTCAACTTTTGCCTTGTCTATCTCGATTCCCCGTTTAGAAATGACATGTCCTAAAATAATGCCTTCTTGGACCATGAAGTGGCTTTTCTCCCAACTTAGAATGAGATTCGTCTCTTTGCATCTTTGGAGCACCAGAGACAAATTTTTGAGACACGAGTCAAAGGAGGAGCCAAATACGGAAAAATCGTCCATGAAAACTTCCAAGAACTTTTCAACCATATCCGAGAATATAGACATCATACACCTTTGGATCATTGCCGGCGCATTGCAAAGCCTAAAAGGCATGCGTCGATAGGCAAAAATACCAAAGGGACATGTGAATGTTGTTTTCTCTTGATCTTGGGGGGCGATTGCCACTTGGTTATAGCAGGAATAACCATCAAGAAAATAATAGAAGCTTTGGCCGGCTAACCTTTCTAGGATTTGATCAATAAATGGGAGTGGGAAATGATCATTCCTAGTTGATGAATTGAGTTTCTGGTAGTCAATGCACACACGCCACCCGGTGGTGGTTCGTTGTGGCACGAGCTCACTCGCTAAATTTTCAACAACGGTGAAACCGAATTTCTTGGGGACAACTTGTGTGGGGCTCACCCACTTGTTATCAGAGATAGGGTAGATGATTCCCACATCTAGCAATTTGATCACCTCTTTCATGGCCACTTCCTTTATAGTTGGATTTAATCGGCGCTGGACCTCTCTAGTAGGCTTTGCGTCATCCTCCATATGAATGCGGTGCATACAAATGGAGGGGTCAATTCCTTTCAAATCTGCCACTGTCCAACCAATAGCTTCTTTATGCTCTTGGAGCACCGCTAAAAGGTTGGTCTCTTGGTCTTTTTGAAGGTCCGAGGCAATGATGACCGGAAGGGTTTGCTTTGGACCAAGGAACACATACTTGAGATGGGCCGGGAGCGGCTTAAGCTCAAGTTGTGGCGGAGATAGCAATGATGGGACTGGAGGAGTAGTGGAAAGTTGGGGAAGTGGTTCTTTTGGAATTTTCCAAGGAGGTACATCCATGATAGCATTAATATCAAGCAAGGAATTGACTTCTTGAATGGCTTGATCAACATCAAAGTTTGAGAAGTCAAAATGGGACATGCAAGTTTCAAGAGGATCTTTGCTTAGAATGAAGGGGAGAGATTCTTCGACCACTTCATCAATGACATCCACAAGAAAACAATCATCCTCATTGAAGGGATGTTGAGTTGCATGAAAGATGTGGAGTTTGACTTGCATGTTTCTAAAAGCAATGTCCATCACCCCGGTTCGGCAATTAATTAATGCATTAGCCGTGGCTAAAAATGGCCTACCAAGGATCACGGGAATGTGCTTTTTTGGGTCATGGACCGGTTCCGTATCAAGAACCACAAAATCTACCGGGAAGTAGAATTTGTCCACTTTGATGATAACGTCCTCAAGAATGCCTCGTGGATGCTTGACCTATCTATCGGTAAGTTGCAAAACCACGGAAGTCGGCTTAAGATCTCCCAAACCAAGTTGTAGGTAGACTGAATATGGAATTAAATTCACACTAGCTCTTAAGTCAAGGAGGGCCCTCTCGATTTTTCTGTCACCAAAGACGCAAGAGATTGTGGGGGCACCAGGATCCTTATACTTCGGAGGAGTGCTGTGCTGAATGATAGCACTAACATTTTCAATCAACCTCACCTTTTTTGGCAAATGATTTTTAGAAGTGCGCTTTTGAGTGCACAAATCTTTGAGAAATTTTGCATAGGGAGGGATTTGCTTGATAACATCCAAGAGGGGCAAGTTAATCTTCACTTGCTTGAAAACTTCCCACATGTCTTGAATTTTACAATTCTTGTTCCCAAAATGTGTCGACTCTTGAAGACGTTGAGGAAACGGAGCTTTTGGCTCATAAGTAGTTTCCACATTTGGGGTGACATGTGTGGGATTTCTGTGAATGGTATTTGGACAAGAATGTGGATTGGAAGAGCTTGGATTTGGATTAGAAGAGCTTGGATTTGGATTTTTCAAAGAAGAAACTTCCTCACTTTTGTCTCCATCGACCTTGTTGTTAACCACTCTACCACTCCGAAGGGTGGTGATAGCTTGAACTTGTTCATGAGTCGGCCCACTCGGAGGAGGGGTTTCATCAATCACATGCATTTCTCTAGGATTTTCAAAAGGTTGAGAGGGAAGCTTACCCTTGTCCTTTTGAAGCAATTGATTCATCGAGTTAGCTATTTGGCCCACTTGATTTTTGAGATTAGCTATGGATTGAGTATGAGAGTGAACCATTTGGAGAGTAGGCTACAAAGATGTCAAGAGTTGCTTATTGGAATCCATGATTTGCTTGTTCTATGATTCCATCATTTGCTTGTTTGTAGCTACTATCTCGTCAGTTGGACACACAGGAGGTTGATTGGAAACATTTGGATTGTAAGGAGGACGGTAGCTTGAAGAGGCTTGAAATGGTCTACCTTGATATTGAGAAGAGGGCTGATTTTGAGGCCCTTGATTTTGAAATTGGGAATTTTGTGGGGCTTGTTGCCTCCACGAAAAATTCGGATGGTCCCTCCAACCCGGATTATATGTATTGGAATACGGGTAATGCCCAGGCCTTGAGAACATGGCATTAGCTTGCTCTTGGTTGGGATTGGGAAATTACTCCGGTGTGGGGCAATCTTCCGAGAGATGGAATGGACTAGTACATGAAGCACAAACTGAACTTGCCGAATTTTGAGACAATGAAGGAGGAAGATGTGGTGCCATCAATTGGTAGAATTTATGAGCGATGGGATCCACTTGAGATGATTCCTTCCTTATTGATTTTGGTTGGCAAGGGTTGGTATTCTTTGTAATGGTTGAGGTCAGAGCCCTACGAGAATTATGTTGAAGTGAATTTTCGCTTAAATTCTCAAGTAGGGTCCAAGCCTCATCCCCATTCTTGGACATGAACATCCCACCACAAGAAGAATCAACTATGAATCTATGGGTTTCGGTCAAGCCGGCATAGAAAGCTTGCACTAATTTCCATTTTGGGATCAAATGATGAGGACATTTCCGAAGAAGATCTTGTAGCCTTTCCCAAGTCTCATGGAGTTGTTCTCAATCAACTTGAGAAAAGCTTAGAATAGAACGCCTCATTTGGTTGGTTTTACTCACCGGATAATACTTCTTAAGGAATTCTTGTTGCAATTGAGCCCAATAAGTAATGGAATTGGGAGCGAGGGAGTTCAACCAATATTTTGCCCTATCCTTTAGGGAGAATGGGAAAAGATGGAGATGGAGTGCATTGTCCGGAAAACCTCTCAACCGGATGGTCGAACAGATTTCAAGGAACTCATCAAGATGCTTATATGGATTTTCATTATCAAAGCCATGAAATGATGGAAGCATTTGGATGGTGCTTGATTTGATCTCATATTAAGCTGTATCGATGTTTGGCATTACTATGCAAGAAGGAGAAGCATAGGTGGTAGGGATGAAATGATCTCTAAGAGTCATTGATTCTACATTAGGAATTTCAGCCCTTTCATTCCCCGAATTTCCTACGTTATCCCCCATTGTATTAAATTCAGTTTCAAGATCCCTTGTAAGAGTGGGTTCCCTAAGGTTCCGTCTAAGAGTTTTTTCAAGTGAATTTATATCAATAGGCGAGTTAAGTATGGGTAGAGAGAGTGACCTACGGCCAAACATCAACAACAAAGCATATATTCAACAACACAATTCATCATCAATACTCCACATACGATGTTCCCTTTCTCCTCAATTATCAAGACAAAAAATAAATGGCCACGACAAGGACCGATGCTTATATACGAAATTATACAAAATAATAGCCTCGACAAGGGCTTCACAAGCTAAATAACACTAAGTTAAACACATGCAAGATATTCACAATTTGAAAGACTAGAACCTTGAAAAACTTACCGAAAGTCCTCTAGACTTACAATTTTCTCAATTTTCCCTCGGCAAGCCTTGAGTTTCTAGAATCTCACTTACAACACAAAGATGGTTAAACCAGAAAAGAAATATTCACAAAACAAGTATTCACAATCAAACTAAATTTAACCCCAGAACTATGGTCGCTAAACTGTTTGCAATCCCCGGGAACGGCGCCAAAAATTGATCGGTTGGTCAATTAAACATCAACCTTCACAATAGCATGAATCATTGTAAAATAGGGCTATTGGTCGGGTAAGTCGAACCACTGGGACTGCGCTAGTCTTAAGGCAACCTAAGTATCTAAAGTCATTTTAGAGTGATGAGGGGTTTATAAAGGGTTTGTGTGTTTGTCACTAAACTAGGAATTCAAAGATACATTAACAATAAAATTGTAAGAAATTTAGAAAGAGAGATCTAGGTAGAGAAGACTAAGGAGATGAATTCACACTACACCCTAAGTACATGCTAGATTAAGTCTAAATTGGGGATAAACACTATAGAAGTAATGATAAAGAATTATGTAGCAACACATAGTTGCTTCATAACCAATAAAAAGTTCATGAGATTAAAACAAGAATGGTCTATCAAAAGACAACACATTTGGACTACCTAGACTAGGGTGTAGTATCAAATACATTAACTTAAGCAAAAGACCATCAAGCATTCAATCAAATGATGAAGCACATGAAGGTAAGAATCAAGCATAGTCCATCAAAGGAGGTACCTAAGCAATGGAATATGAAGTTTCAAAATCAACATGCCTTGAAAACCATTCATAGTTAATATCTTCATTGTCACTATAAAAATAAAAGCAATAAGACTAATGTAAGAGTCATCAAGACAAGCTAAAGAACTTACATCAATCATTTAAACATGAATATTCATTACAAGAAGTAATAAGCTCTTAAACTATGAAAATACCAAAGTTTATACATTATAATCCGCAAATTAGAACCTAATCTAGAACATGAACAAAAGGGGAGGCTTCATCACCTCCCTAGATGGAGTTTAGTTACCCATGAGTGAGCTAGAAGAAGGAAGAAGCATGGATGGACAAGCCATTTTCGAGCTCCCTTCTTTAGGCTTCAAGAACACCTTTCTTGCTCTCTTCTCTCTCCTCTAATCTTGTAGAATGAAGGATAATGATTTTGTGTGGTCCTCCCTCTCTTTTATCAAGCTCAAGTCAAGGCTCTCTCTCCTCCAAGGAACACCTCCAACCACTTCATAAAGAAGGAAGATGGCATTGAGGAAACCAATGTGCAAGTGGCTGAAATTGAGCCATTTCTGAGTGCAATCTGCCAGAATTTCGAGCACTCGAAGGGTGGTCTCGAGCACTCTAAATTAGTGTAATGAGCGACATGCAATTCTTGCCCATCTCTGACCCACAGTGGAAGAATGACCATAACTTTGTGCTCCAAACTCCGAATGATGATCTGTTTGAAGATTTGGAGAGCTGATTCAGAGCTTTAAAAACTTCATGTTTTGATGAAGACCCAATTCTCAAGTCTGGTTGGTCGAAAATGGGGAGAAAGGCAGTACTTCAGTGCTGCCAGGCATTTCTGCGCACCTCTGTTAAGAAGATCATAGCTCTCTGCTCCGAACTCCGAATGATGAACCGCTTGAAGATTTGGAAAGCTGATTCAGAGCTCTAAATCTTTCATGTTATGATGGAAGTCCAGTTCTTGAGTTTTCTAGGTCGAAAATGGCGACAAAAGTGAGGTTCTACTGCTGCCAGAATTTCAGAATTGGCACCCTTTTTGTTCAAAATTCCACAAGGCATCATTTTTGCTTCCTTTTTGCAATTTAACCTGAAAATGTACAAAAACATGCAAATGGAGATAATCTACATAAAATAATCAATTAATGGACTTTGTTAATGTAATTTAGAGCGCTTGAATATACAGTATTCGGCGCTTATCAACTGGGAATTGAAAAGCCAAACTTTTTGACCTGAAGCAAAAGACTTTTTGATGATATGTTTGTCATGGAATTTTTTAGTCTTTGCTTTATAAATTTTGGCATTTTCATAAACCTCATTCTGGATTTCTTCTAGCTCATTGAGCTACAATTTTCTATTAGAGCCGGCCTGATCAAGATTGAAATTAAACCTTTTTATGCCCAATAGGCACGATGCTTTAATTCAACCGGAAGGTGGCATGCCTTACTGTAAACAAGCCGGTATGGTGACATGCCAATTGGCGTCTTAAATGCAATTTAATAGGCCCAAAGCGCATCATTCAGTCATAAAGACCAATCTTTGTGGTCCAGTCGAATCATTTTTTCAAGAATATTTTTGATTTCCAGATTTGAGACTTCCACTTGACCACTCGATTGAGGATGGTAAGGTGTGGTAACCTTGTGAGTAACGGAGTACTTAAGTAAAACAAATCAAAGATAACGATTGCAGAAATGAGACCCTCCATCCCTTAAGAGTGCTCTTGGTGTACCAAACTGACTGAATATGTTCGTTTGAATGAACTGGACCACTGCAGTGTGGTCATTGGTTATGGTTGCCTAAGCCTCTATCCATTTAGAGACATAGTCCACCGCTAGGAGAATGTAAACATAGCTATATGAAAATGAAAATGGTCCAATAAAATCCTTTCCCCATACATCAAAAATTTCGATAATTAGAATGGAGTTCATTGGCATCATGTCCCTTTTAGACATGGCCCTAAGCTTTTAACATCTCACACGAGACTTGCAAAAGTTATAAGCATCCTTGAATAATGAGATCCAATAAAATCCACTTTGAAGGACTTTAGATGAAGTCTTTTTGGCATTGAAGTGTCTTCCACATTCAAGAGTGTGGCAAAATTTTAAGATATTTTGGACTTCAGATTCAGGAATGCATCTCCGGATTATTTGATCCGGGTAATACTTGAATAATTCCGGGTCTTCCTAAAAGAAATTTTTGATTTGAGCGAAGAACCGGTCTTTTTCTTGCTTAGACCATTTTGATGGAATTTTTCCAACCGCAAGATAATTGACAATGTTAGCAAACTAAGGAAGTGACACATGAGAAATTTGGAACAGTTGCTTATCCGGAAAGGAATCATGAATTGGAGAAAAATCAAAAGTGTTCTCAATAAGAAGCCTAAAGAGGTGGTTTGTGACCAATTGTCAGTTCCTTTCTTTTCTTTAATATCAATGTGGAACTCTTGGAGTAAGAGTATCCAACAAATGAATCGCAGTTTGGTCTCTTTCTTCGTAAGTAGATGTCTTAACGCGGCATGATCCGTGAAAATGATGACCTTGGATCTAAGAAGATATGAACGGAATTTATCCATGGCATAGATAAATGCTAGCAATTCTTTCTCAGTTGTTGGATAATTCATTTGAGTATCTAAGAGAGTCTTGCTAGTATCATAAATAGCATGAGGAGTTTTATCCACATGCTGGCCCAAAACAGCACCTAATGCATAATCGGATGCATCACACATGATCTCAAAGGGAAGAGACCAATTTGGTGGTTTCATGATTGGGGCAGAAGAGAATAGTGAACAGAGCTTCTTAAAAGCTTCCAAACATGCTTCATCAAAGTTGAAATTAGTATCCTTTTCAAGAAGGTGGCATAAAGGCCGAGATATCTTGCTGAAGTCCTTGATGAAGTGGCGATAAAAGCCAGCATGGCTAAGAAAAGATCCAATTTATCTCATCAAAGAGGGAGGAGGAAGGTTATAAATTAATTCAACTTTTGCCTTATCGACCTCATTCCCTCTTTTAGAGATAATGTGTCCCAAGACAATCCCTTCTTGTACTATGAAGTGACTTTTCTCCCAACTTAATATCGTATTTGTATCCTTATATCTTTGAAGCGCGAGTGATAAATTATGGAGACAAGAGTCAAAAGAAGATCCCAAGACAGAAAAATCATCCGTGAATACTTTAAGAAAATTTTCAACCATACCAGAAAATATGGATATCATACTTCTTTGAAAAGTGGCCGGTGCGTTGCATAACCCAAATGGCATGCAACGATAAGCGAAAGTTCTAAAAGAATAAGTGAATGTGGTATTCTCTTGATCTTTAGGATCTACAGCCACTTGGTTATAGCCAGAATAACTGTTAAGAAAATAATAGTAACTTTGGCCAGCTAACCTTTCTAGGATTTGATCAATGAATGGAAGTGGAAAATGATTTTTCCTAGTTGCAGAGTTTAGTTTCTGGTAAACTATGCACACATGCCAACCAATGGTGATGTGTTGTGGCACAAGTTCTCTCACTGAATTTTCAACAACGGTAAGGCTGGACTTCTTTGGAACAACTTAAGTAGGGCTTACCCACTTGCTATTTGAGATGTGGTAGATGATCCCCGCATCTAATAGCTTGATTACCTCTTTTATGACAACCTCCTTCATGTTAGGATTCAACCGACGCTGCACCTCTCGGGAAGGTTTAGCTTCTTCCCCCAAAATAATGTGGTGCATGCAAATAGAAGGGTCAATTCCTTTTAAATCAGCCACTGACCAACCAATAGCTTCTTTGTGCTCTTGTAACACTGCTAAAAGGCTGTTTCTTAGTCTTGAGAAAGATCCGATGTAATAATGGCCGGAAGAGTTTTGTTTACACCAAGAAATACATACTTGAGATTAACTGGGAACGGCTTTAACTCAAGTTAAGGTGAAGATTTTAGTGAAGGGATAGGAGGAGTGCTAGAAATTAATGGAAGAGATTCCTTTGGCACTTTCCAAAAAGGAAAGTCTGAGATTACATTGGCTTCAAAGCAAATAGTTGATTTCACGAATGGATTGATCAATATCAAAAATTTGAAGTCGAAATGAGCCAAGCAAGTTTCAAGAGGATCTTGACTTAAAATAAATGGGAGAGATTCTTCAACCATTTTATTAATGATGTCAAAAGAGAAACACTCATATTCCCCTTAAGGATGTTGAGAAGCACTAAAGATGTTAAGCTTCACATTTATATTTCCAAACGAAATATCCGTCACCCCAGTTTGGCAATTAATTGAAGCGTTAGCCCTAGCTAAGAAAGGCCGACCAAGGATCACAGGAATATGTTTTATTGGATTATAGACTGTTCAGTATCTAGAACCACAAAGTCTACCGGAAAGTAAAAATTATACCTTGATGAGTACATCTTCAATGATACCCCGAGGTTATTTTATATATCTATCCGTAAGTTGCAAGACAACCGAAGTGGATTTAAGTTCTCCTAAGCCAAGTTACAAGTATACTAAGTAAGGAATCAAATTTACACTTGATCCTAAGTCAAGGAGGGCCTTTTTTATCTCATTGTCTTCAATGATACATGAGATTGTTGGGGCAACCAGATCCTTAAACTTCAGAGGTGTATTATGCTGAATGATAGCACTTTCTTGCTCAGTTAGCCTCATATTTTTAGGAATATTTCTCTTAGAAGTGCGTTTTTGAGTACACAAATCTTTAAGAAATTTTGCATAAGGTGGAATTTGCTTAATGGCATTAAGGAGAGGAATGTTGATCTGTACTTACTTAAAGACTTCAAACATTTCCTTAATTTTATTGCCCTTTTTCCCAAAATGTGTGGACTCTATGAGGCATTGAGGAAAAGGAGCCTTGGGCTCATAAGATGTCTCAACATTTTGGATTGGCGGATTTGGAATTTCTAGACTATCTTTCAGATTCTTGGATGAAGAAGTTGAATCCTTGGGAGCAAGGGTTTTAATTTTTTCATTAACCTTATTGTCTACAATTCTTCCACTCCGAAGTATGGTGATTGCTTAAACTTACTCAAGATTTGATCCACTCGGAGGAGTTATCTCATCAATCATATATTGCCTTTTCGGGTTCACCACAGATTGAGCTGGAAGTTTTCCTGTATCCTTCTTATGAAGCTGATTCATTGAATTAGCCATTTGTCCTAGTTGGGTTTCAATATTAGCTATTGATTGGGAGTGAGTATTAAACAATTGCACAGTTGATTGCATACCACTAAGAGTAGCTATTATCTGCTTATTGGAGATTACTAGCTTATCCAATTGAGACTGTTGAGAAAGAACATGATTTTGATTGAAAAAATTTGCATTATATGAAGGAGGTCGATAGTTTGAAACGGCCGGTTCATGGACTGAGAATTAGATTGATTTGATTGCCCAGGACCTCGAAATGATGAATTTTGTGGGGCTTGTTGCCTTTATGAGAAATTTGGATGATCTTTCCAACCCGAATTGTATGCATTGGAATAAGGATTATTTGCTGGGCAAGAGAACATGGCATTGGCCTGTTCTGGCATACCTTCAGAAAATTGCTCCGGTGTGAGGCAATCTTCTTCATTATGAAAAGTACTTGTGCAATGTGCACACATAGCACTTAATGAAGAATTCTGAGAAGATGAGAGATGGGATGCCACAAGCTGAAAAACTTTGTGGGCTATAGCATCCACTTGAGAAGATTCTTCCCTAAGAGTTTGTGGTAAACCACATTAGATGTAGAGGCTCTACGAGAACTATGTTGCATAGAATTTTCGCTTATGTTCTCAAGTAGAGTCAATGAATAATCTGAATTTTTGGATATGAACATACCTCCACATGAAAAATCGATTAATTGTCTATGTGGTTCTGTTAAACCATTATAGAAGGCTTGTACAATTGCCACTTTAGAATTTGGTGGTGTGGACACTTCCTCAGAAAATCTTAAAGTCTATCCCACGTCTTATAAAATATTTCCCCATCATTTGGGAGAAGCTATGAATGGATCGACAATTTTGATTGGTGACTCACATGATAGTACTTTTTAAGAAATTCTTGTTGTAATTGGACCCATAAAGTGATGGAATTTGCAACAAGAGAGTTCAACCAATATTTTGCTCTATCTTTCAAAAGGAATGGGAAGAGAAGCATATGAAGTGCATCTTGGGGGAAGTCCTTCATCTTGATGGTGGAACAGATTTCCAAAAACTCATCAAGATGTTTATAATCCTCATTATCAAGCCCATGATATGTTGGAAACATTTGAATTGTGGTAGATTTGATCTCATAATGATGAGCCTCAACATTGGGCATGACAAATTTGATCTCATAATGATGAGCCTCAACATTGGGCATGACAATGCATGATGGAGATATATATGTAGAGGGTATAAAATAATCCCTAGGAATCATTGGGGCTAAATTTTTATTTTCAGCTCTAGGAATTTCGAGATTATCTTGTTCATTAGCCATTTTGTTTACCTCAATTTCAAGTTCTCTTAAAATTTCAGGATCCCTAAGGTTCTTTCTTTGTTGTCTAAGAGTTCTTTCAAGTAAAGCAATATCAATTGGTTCCTCAAGATGTGGTAAAGACGATGATCTACGACCTACCATCAACTATCAAACATAATAATCACAACAACCCTTCACCAATACATCCACATACATTGATCCCTTTCTCCTCAATTCAACAATGATTAAAACAGATTAAATTGGCCACGACAAGGACCTATGCTCTGAATAACACAAGAATTTGCAAAAGCCTCGACAAGGGCCAAACAAAGAATAAACTAGGAATTTAAAAAACTTACCCAAAGTCTTTAAGACTTCAAATTTCACACTTAAATCTCTTGGAAAGTCCTTAGTCCCTAGTAATACAAAAACATTAAAAACATAAAAATATATATACAATCAAACAATAAAACAATTTTTAAATTTTGATTATAAAACCATATGCAATTCCCGGCAACGGCGCCAAAGGTTGATGCGTACAAATGTGTACCACTTAAAAATACCACTTATAACAATAGTACATTCATTGTTGTAGATTAATGCTATAGTAGGGGGTTGTCGAACCACAAGGATTGCTAGTTTATGACAAACAGAATTGTAAAATTACTTCTTAATTTAATAAAAGAGATGATAGTTCGATTGGTTTGTCACTTAATGTATGAATTAAAATTTCATAAAACAGTAAATAATGTGGTTAGAATGGATTGAACATATAAAGAGAAGGCTAGGGAATTGACTTCACCTCAACCTCATAAACGTGGTAAATTACACTCAACTTGGGAATAGACAATTATATATATAAAATGATTTGTAGAAGTATAAAACTACCACAACATCGTCAAGAAGATCATACATCTCAGGACTAAGCATAACACATCTTTGGTTAGCATGGTTCATCCACCCAAACTAGGTTGTGGTATGAACCATCTTCCCTAGGCATGGCCTATCAAGGTCCTTCAATGGTATGTTTACAACACATGAAATCAATTAAATATCATAGATTATCTTTAGTTGGTATAAACCATCTTCCCTAACTACATTAATCTAAAGGTGTAGCATAGTCTATCTTCCTTAAGCATAACCTATATAAATGCTCAATTACATGCCAATATAACCATTCATAAATTCTTTCCCATTGTCACTATAGGAAATCAAGTGTATAATTGTGTCAATGTGATTTGTAAGACAAGATAACAAATTAACAAAATTATATATTCAAATGATAATCAAATACACCAATTCAATGTAAACTACATCAATTCAATGTAAACACTTATAATTTATGAAACTGAATATATACAATAAGAATCGCCAAATTGAAATATAATTTAACACATGTTTACTTTGTTTAGGTTATATCAACTCCCTAGAAAGAGATTTAGCCTCTCATAGATATGGCAACAACCTCCAGGATTAAAGAAGAGAAGAAAATCCCCTTTCACCCCATTGTTGCAAAGCTTAGCCTAAGAAACCTAAGATAATCCTCTTCCTCACAATACCTTTTTAAAAACCAAAATTGACTGACTTTCCTCAAGCCTTTCCCCCTCTTTCATCCTTACGTAAGTTTCAAAATACAAATCTCTCCTTCAAAATTTGAATTTCCACTCAAGATAGAACAAAATCGGACTTAATTAAAATGGGGCCCATGGTCTTACGTCCGGACGTGTGGCCCTGATGGTTTGGCGTCCAGACGCCAAAACTTGCGTCCGGACGTGAGCTACTAGAAGGTGGCGTCTGGACGCCAGTTCTTGCATCTGGACGCCAGGCATGCTACTTTAGCTTCTTCTTTTTTCTTTAGCTCTAGTTGCATCCATCGCCTCTTCGTGTCATTTCTCCTTGATAATCACTTGATATATAGGTCCGATATGACTTATGCCCCAAAAACCCTTAAAACCTTGTTCTTATTCCTTTTTAGCAATAAGACCTGCAAAAACACAAAAACATAAAAATATAGTTAATCTATATACACAGATCAAATAATGGGCTTAACTAAATCAATTAAGGGTGCTTAAATATGTAATATTTGACGCTTATCACTAAGCATATAAATAAGGCATGCTAATGCCACACAACAAGAAAGCAAATGTGGACACACCTCCACCTACTTATACATTGCAATATCATAAATCATACTACTAACATGGTATTAAACGAAACTGTAACGACCCGGTCATTTACCTCCCTTTCCTTTTTCCTGAAATTTTACGGATAAATTTTTTTCCGTTTAATTTTATTTTCTGAGCTCTGTTTCTTGTCACATAGTGTCTTCTCGAGTGCTCAGAAATGGTTTCTGAGACTCTTCCATGTGGATTGATAACTTCCTTTGAGGACCAAGTCATTTCCGCATTTTTCACTTTTCAAACACTATGCACTATTTCGTCCTTTTTCCTATTCTGTCTTTTCCCCGTTTGTCACTTGTTTAAAAAAAATCTCACTTTTCATGCTCGGAGTTGGTTTTTGACTTCACCTGTCTTCATCTTGAGTGGTTTCCTCGAAATACATATCTTTATTTTTGCAAGAAAGTACTCTGGTTACTCCCGGTGTCTATAGGGGCATGGATGCACAATTCTTTAGAATCTTTTTCATTTCTTGGGGTGTTTTTCATAAATATCTTTTGAAGATATTTTATTTCAGGGGTATCTAAGAAAGTTATTGCAAAATATCTCGTCTGGAGCATGGATCCTTGTACGGGATTCATTTTCATTTTTTGTTGACTCGTAAATTCATAGAATTCCGTTCTGGTTATTTTTCTTTAATTTCAGAATTTCTAGACCCAGTTGCCGCCGAACTTGTTCAGGGCATAACTTTCTGTTCGGGACTCGGTTTTTGACGCCGTTTCTTCTGTTGTTCATATTTTCTAATTTT
This sequence comes from Cornus florida, assembly GCF_030987335.1. Taxonomy (NCBI): domain Eukaryota; kingdom Viridiplantae; phylum Streptophyta; class Magnoliopsida; order Cornales; family Cornaceae; genus Cornus; species Cornus florida. The sequence continues at coordinate 71,318,984 of NW_026775573.1, read as the reverse complement.
GAATCTTTTTCATTCATGAAGTTTTTCCGTTTGAGCACGTTTCCTCAAAATGCACTTTCCGGACCCGGCGGGGCCCTTTCGGGACACTTTTTAGATTTTTCTACAAAAGGGGGAGGAGATATATCATTTTTCATCTTCCCCACACACCTTGCACGACCAAAGCTCCCATGGCAGCCTAAGGGGGGTTGCCACCACCTCTCTCCTCTTTTGAACATCATTCATTTGTTAAAAAGTTGAAGTGCCTTTACATTTTGTGTTCGTGTTGACTACGCGCTTCTTTCACCCTTATTGGTATCCATTTTTGGCCGAATTTTGAGTTTGGGTATGAGGTCAAGTTGTGATTTTCATGGGGCTTCCTTCAGATTCAAGTAGATCGTGTTGTCCCGGACAAAACCCTTCGGTTTCGGCGGATTCGGAACACTTTTCTTTCGGTGGGGATTTGGGATTTTCATCTCAAATTGAGGTAAGGGGTGTTATAGGTTTAATTCTTGTTATATAACATGCTATTGATACTTATACAACTTGTTTACATGCTTAAATATGAAATCTAGAGATTTTATTATTTATTTTTCTTGTATTGGATTTGATTTTCCCGGTTGCTCATGGCTTGTTTTAAACATGTAGCATGGTAATATAATACTCTATAATATGGTCATTGAAATATATTAAATTGAGAGAATTTGAACTAGTATTAAAGATTTTATTTAATATTTATCTTGATTAAATATTTAATTCACATGGCCTTAACTAGCTTGAAAACAATGTGTGTTAGCATATTATCTTAGGCTTTAATTCACTCTTCAACATAGGTAAGTTTGAGAGTAATCGAAGTTGTTTTGAAATTTAGTAATATTTAATTAATTTGATTAATTAATTTATTCCGGGTGTACTATTTGACCGGTCCTTGCTTTACAAGGGTCGCGATACCAAGTCAAGCTTGAAGAGTTGTGAATTTAGGAGGTGGCCAAGTTTTACATTTATAGAAAGCCACTACTACCTTTCTCTATATAAAATATAGATAGGGCGAGTAGGGATCGTCCTAAGGGATTTGATGGTGTATCGAATTGTGAAACTATGGTAATTAGGGTTAGTAGGTCGAGTGATCACACAATTGATTGGTTGGTTGATTAAGCTAAATTGAATTCAACTAAATAAAATAATATGAAGTAAACAAGAGAGAGAGAGGTCTTGGGGTGTAGAGATCACCACCAAGCAATACTTTTCTATACTACTAACAAGTGATCAATTAAGGGTAATGGATGTCTTGCAATATGATAAGGGTGTGTGTGCATTAGGTTGATTCAATTGGCAAGGATGACAAATCAAGCAAGTATTGTTTAAACATCATGTGAAGAGCACAATATATCTAAACAATAGAGCATATATTGTCTAGACAACATGGGGATAGCACAATAGATCAAAACAAGTCATTAATCCTTCATTAAGCTCACAATCCACATACAACACAATATTAGAGGAATATGCCATTTGGACTCACAAGCATGGAACATCAAACATCAAGAGTAGTTTGTCCTCCCATCTAACATTACACTACCACTACACTAAATCTACACTACTAGCATGAAAATAAAGCTATCTAGACTAGGGGAGAGGCACAAACCATCAAGAATAGGCATAAACCATCAAATGAACCAAAATAGCATTCATTAAGCATATCATCTTGATAATCTCTAGATCTATAGCATCAATACACATAGACATGCATTAAAAACACTAAATCTAGGGATAAGCACATGAATATCCTACTCTAGCATACATAGACATATGGATAGAATAGAATAGTCAATTGGAGCATTAAACCATACAAACCATGAAATAATCAAGATTTATATATACATGAATATCAAGATGTATCATACAACACTAATCCCTCAATAATACACAAGATTAGAGTATAGAAAGCATGCTTGGGGCTAACTCTAGCCCCAAGAGGATGTCTAGCCATTCATGGTAGTGATGATCCAACCCTCAAGGGCTAACTCCATGGCTGCTCCTTGTTGGTGAAGATGTCCTCCAATGGTTGTTCTAGCTTCCTCCCTTCTGCCTCTCCAAGAATAGCCTCTAAGATGATTTTCAATGTGTGACAAGAGACTCTCTCAAAAAAAGTGTATTATATTCCTTGTATAGGTAGGTCAAATACACTTCATGATGAGCTGTGGTCGTGCAAGGCATATTCTCCAATCATTAGATGAAGGACGGAATAAATGAGCTGGACTTTAACTTTTTCTCGCTGGAGGAAGTTCGATCGATCGAACCTTAACTTGGATCGATCGAAAATGGGTTCGATCGATCGAACTGCATCTTGGCGATCGAAGTGGTCTGACTCCTCCGAATAATGACAAAGCTGGGATATTTTCAAGATATTTATGGGGAAAAAGACAAAAGTGGTTGGTAGGCGTACAGCTGTGGATAAGATCAATCATTTGAATAGGACAAAATAGGGTTCGATCGATCGAACTTGGAATTTCAACAAAGGCCAAGGTTGGATCTATCGAGAACTACTGTGATCGATCATAGATGTTCGATTGATCGAACTCTAAGTTGGATCGATCGAACTTTTTAGCTGCACAACTTGATTCCTTTTTGCTCCTTTCTTTCTCCACTTTGCTCCCTCCTTTGGTTTATCTCAGGATTGCTTCAATTAAGCTCTTATTTGGCTGAGTTAGCTCAATTTTGGGATTAGTGCCTGAAAATATAAATAACACGTAATAAGTCTAAAACGGCAAAGTAAGATAGATAAAGGTACTAGAATGCTTAAGCTTAACGGGTTTAAATGCGCACTTTTCAGTGTTCATCACACCCCCAAACTTAAATATTGCTAGTCCCTAGCAATGAACTAAGAAGTAAAGGAATGAAATAAACAACTATACAAGTATAAACTGGAAAACAAGTAAAATGATAACACCATTTTCGTAGGGAACACGATTACATTTAGCATATGCAACAAACCTTTTAAACCCCTAGGTTACCCCTAGTGGACGAGTAAAGTCTCGTGAGGGTTTCCAGAAATGGTACCCACAAACATTAAGCTCATTCTTTCAAAAGAGGCACCAATATTACAAACAAGCATTGGGAGAAAACTACCTCAAGTATGCAATTTTTCAACCGATTCTAAGCAATCTCCCAAAATCTCAACATCAAACAAGCAAGTATGGTCCTCCACATATCAAGAAAATGATCATGAAAATCGAAACAAGTCTAGAATCCATGTGAGAGGTCCGGCATCAAGTGTGTTGCTATCTTAGCTAACTAGAGAAGTAATCACATCCTTACCCTCAAACTAGCGCATAAATCTAGTACCGATCATCAAGATAAGAGAGTGGACCTTTTATTAAAGCTTTATTGTTCTAGGTGCGCTTATTCTTTTCACTCATTTTCTTCTTCTTCTTCTTTTTTATTTTTTTATTTTTTTATTTTTTTATTTTTTTTTATTGAGCATCAAAGATGGAAATATTGTGTAATGTGTTGATCTCTTAAGCTTTCTAGAAGATTCATGTAGCGAGCTTTAGGTCAATGACTCCCAAACCAGATGGCTTTAGGGCATTAGGTGTTAAGACACCCCTACGGACTTACAAACTCAAATCAACTAGGCTATAAATCAAGACAACAACCATCTAATCATTTCCTACTTCTCACCTTTTGGGAGAAGTCCTCACTTTTATTGCTTTTGCAACTTCTTTTTTTTATTTTTTTATTTTTTATTATTAACCTAGAGTTTGGGCCCTCCACCTTTCGGCGCGAGAAGTTCACTGCTTAATGAGGCAAGAATCCCGGCTACTCAATGAAAAGGGGTTGTTATCCACCTTTTTCAAGAATGAAAGCTTTCAATGCACTACTAGCCCAATTGGGATATAACCAATTCAATAATCAACAAAGCATGTACCCTACAATTGAATACTAGCGTGCACCGGTGCTAGTGTAGAATCCTAGAATGAATCTCAAAACAATCACAGAATCAAGATGATGTGGACCACAAGTGCAAGCATGATAATAATCTTTTGAAAAATTTACTCCTAAATGGCATCCTCAAGGCATACAAGGAGTATTGGACTCTCAAGTCAAGCAATTTTTAAATTTTAAGCAATATAGTCCTCAAAAGATCAAAATCATAGCTAACATCAATCTCAAATCTCAATCATGCATTTAAAGCTCAAATCTTAAGTGGAATGCAACAAGACACCTTACCCCTAAACTTAAACCGCACATTGTCCTCAATGTGTAATGAGAACAATGGAAAAGATGGAAAGAGTATACCATGGTGGTGTAGACATGAAACCCTGTTATGATCCAATTCGAAAGACGTCTCCCCTAAACTTGGAATCAACAACCTACTTGAATAACCACGCTAGCAAACTCACATCAAATATCAAATGGGATAAGAATAATCAAATCAAGTATTCTAAGGCAATGTAACACATGATGCAAGAGAGATATAAGATCAAGCCCAAAATAAATCATAAAGTATGCATGACTACACATAAGGGCACAATGGTGATCTTTTTATATTTTTCATTTAATGAAAGCAAGTATATACAAAATGCAAGAAAAACAAAGAATAAAATGCATGAACAAATATAAAAAGAAAATTAAATAAGGCAAAATGTAATGAAAGAATATGTTCAATGTAAGAAATGAAAAACAATATGTGCAATGCAAGAAATGAAAAGGAACATGTACAATGCAAAAAAAATGGAAAGAATATGTACAATGCAAGTATATACAAAATTTTCTTACTTTTTGTTTTTCATTTTTATTTTTTTTTTTATTTTTTTATATATATGTGAAAACATGCAAAGAAAAATGAAAAATGTAAGAAATATGCAAAATGGGTGCTAAGTTTAACGTCTCTAGCAAGACGGAATGCTTCTTTGAAAAACCGTCTTTTTTTATTATTATTTTTTTAGACAAAACAAATATGTACACAAACAAAAATAAAAAGACAAGTGAATAAAAATAAAAATAAAAATGCAAGAAGTAAAAATGTAAGGAAATAAAGAATGCAATTTTTTTTTTTTTTTTTTTTTCGAAATTAAAAATTAAAGTTAAACAAAATATTTTTGAATTTTTGGAAATAAGATAAAAGGAAATAAAATAAAAGAAAAGAAATATTATTATTTTATTTTTTATTATATATATATATATATATATTTTTTTTATTTTTAATACCAAGATAGAAGTAACTAAATAAAATAAAAGAAAATAAAAAATAAAATAAAATAAAATAAAAATAGAAATAGGAAAAAGTCAAAAAGTCAAAGGGTCAAAGAAGCAAAGCTGTGATCGATCGAAGATGAAGTTCGATCGATCGAACATAGCTGTGATCGATCCGAGATGAAATTCGATCGATCGAATATGTAAAATTTTGGAGATCCCGAGAGCATGCATTTTGGAATTTGGATGCAGGTCCAAAATTTTTCTGAGTGTTGGGACTCATGATCGATCGAACCACATGTTGGATCGATCGAAAGGTAGTTCGATCGATCGAACTTTTGAAAATTTGGAGATCCCGAGAGCATGCATTTTGGAATTTGGATGCAGTTCCAAAATTTTTCTAAGTGTTGGGTGCAAAATGAGAGCTGGATCGATCGAGTCCATAGTTGGATCGATCGAAGAACAATTTGATCGATCGAAGGTGCTCTTGTGATCGATCGAACTGGCACCAAATGCCTAATTTTGAACTGAAAGTGCAGAAAATCCTATGCTAAGCCCCAATGATGGTAACAAGAATGAAAATTTGAAAAATAGATGGAAGAATGTACACAAGAATGAAAAATAAAAAGAAATGAGGGAGGAATAGAGTTGTGAAACTCTACGAATACTAGTGTTTAACGTCTCTAGCAAGACGTTAGGTCAACTCACTAATCAAATGAATCAAAAACTGGATATGAAACATCCTTATTGACCCTCTTTTCACTTTTCTCATTTAATGTCCCACTTATGACAATAAAATCATCCTCCAAAAGAATGACTTGAAAAGAAATAAAAGAGATGATATTGTTCCTTTCATCCACGGTCTTGAAAACAAAATCAATCATGGTTAGGCTTGCCTATTTGTTGTGTTCTTGAAACACATTCAAATGATTATCCATATTGATAATTGATGAGGCATTGTCTTTCAAAGACTCATTTGGATTAATAAGAAACACCCTCTCTTCATCCCTCTTCTCCTCCTCATAAATTACCATTTCTTCACCTTCTAAGTAAGCTAAGGAGTCCATTAGAGAGTTTATTTCATTTTTAGAGCTTTTAAAGTCAAAACCACAATTTTTATACATTTCCAAAAGACATTCCGTAAGAGGGTCATTAGAGATAATAGAAGGAAGGCCCTCTTCAACAAGTTTCTCCTCCTTCTCTCCTACCTCAAGTGTGGTCAACATCTCCTCACTCTCTAGAGTAGCCATCTCCGAGATAAAATCATAATAAAAACAAGGAAAGTCCTCATTAATCATGTTATGTTCTATTGGATTAGCCACTAACTCACTTGCCACTTCCTCCTCTATACAAGATAGAGTGCTAGGCATTAGCTCACTTGTTTCATTCTCCTCACTCTCATCATCCTCATCTATATACATTGAAGTTCTTGCCATTTTTTCATTTACCTCTTCCTCCTCCTCTTAATGAGAAAGAGTACTTGCAATTTGCTCAACTTGAGCTTCTAAGTTGGCTAAAGTTTGAGAATGAGAATTAATAAGTGAAGTGTGTGAAATATGCACATCAAGTAAAGCTAACACTTTTTCTTCAAATCCGGGTGAGTACTTAGAAGGTGGTGGAATTGATTCATCATAGAATGATGGGGGAGGGTAATAGTCACAAGAAGGATTAAATGAGTGATCAAGTCCATAATAAGATGATGCATGAAATGAATTGGACTCAATCTCATAAGGATTAAAATGTGATGGAGGAGCATAAGGTGAAGGGATGTAATTCCCCCCCAAACTTGGATCAAACAATTCCTCCATTCACAATTAAAACCCAAATGCAAGAAAAAAAAAAAAAAAAAAAAAAAAAAATGGTCTTAACAAGGGCCTATGCTTGGACAAAAATTTAGCAATAAAATGAGCCTCAACAAGGGCTATCACAAGCATACAAAGAAGTGAAACAATTAAAATACAAGAGTTCCAAGAATTGTTCACAACGGTCCTTTAGCACTTCAACTCCAAATTTAGCTTTTAAGCTCCAATGATTGCTTTAAGTTCCAAAGTTCGCCTTCCTTGTAGTCAAGTACCTAATTGAACAAATAATAATGAGAATCAAGAGAAAAGAATATACAATGGAAAATAAAATAAAAATAGAAGCAATCTAATGAACACTATTGTCTAGTTTAATTCCAACAAAACCGTTAATCCCCGGCAACGGCGCCAAAAACTGACCGGTCCTTGCTTTACAAGGGTCGCGATACCAAGTCAAGCTTGAAGAGTTGTGAATTTAGGAGGTGGCCAAGTTTTACATTTATAGAAAGCCTCTACTACCTTTCTCTATATAAAATATAGATAGGGCGAGTAGGGATCGTCCCAAGGGATTTGATGGTGTATCGAATTGTGAAACTATGGTAATTAGGGTTAGTAGGTCGAGTGATCACACAATTGATTGGTTGGCTGATTAAGTTAAATTGAATTCAACTAAATAAAATAATATGAAGTAAACAAGAGAGAGAGAGGTCTTGGGGTGTAGAGATCACCACCAAGCAATACTTTTCTATACTACTAACAAGTGATCAATTGAGGGTAATGGATGTGTTGCAATATGATAAGGGTGTGTGTGCATTAGGTTGATTCAATTGGCAAGGATGACAAATCAAGCAAGTATTGTTTAAACATCATGTGAAGAGCACAATATATCTAAACAATAGAGCATATATTGTCTAGACAACATGGGGATAGCACAATAGATCAAAACAAGTCATTAATCCTTCATTAAGCTCACAATCCACATACAACACAATATTAGAGGAATATGCCATTTGGACTCACAAGCATGGAACATCAAACATCAAGAGTAGATTGTCCTCCCATCTAACATTACACTACCACTACACTAAATCTACACTACTAGCATGAAAATAAAGCTATCTAGACTAGGGGAGAGGCACAAACCATCAAGAATAGGCATAAACCATCAAATGAACCAAAATAGCATTCATTAAGCATATCATCTTGATAATCTCTAGATCTATAGCATCAATACACATAGACATGCATTAAAAACACTAAATCTAGGGATAAGCACATGAATATCCTACTCTAGCATACATAGACATATGGATAGAATAGAATAGTCAATTGGAAGTATTAAACCATACAAACCATGAAATAATCAAGATTTATATATACATGAATATCAAGATGTATCATACAACACTAATCCCTCAATAATACACAAGATTAGAGTATAGAAAGCATGCTTGGGGCTAACTCTAGCCCTAAGAGGATGTCTAGCCACTCATGGTAGTGATGATCCAACCCTCAAGGGCTAACTCCATGGCTGCTCCTTGTTGGTGAAGATCTCCTCCAATGGTTGCTCTAGCTTCCTCCCTTCTGCCTCTCCAAGAATAGCCTCTAAGATGATTTTCAATGTGTGACAAGAGACTCTCTCAAAAAAAGTGTATCATATTCCTTATATAGGTAGGTCAAATACACCCCATGATGAGCTGTGGTCGTGTAAGGCATATTCTCCAATCATTGGATGAAGGACGGAATAAATGAGCTGGACTTTAACTTTTTCTCGCTGGAGGAAGTTCGATCGATCGAACCTTAACTTGGATCGATCGAAAATGGGTTCGATCGATCGAACTGCATCTTGGATCGATCGAAGTGGTTTGACTCCTCCGGATAATGACAAGGCTGGGATATTTTCAAGATATTTATGAGGAAAAAGACAAAAGTGGTTGGTAGGCGTACAGCTGTGGATAAGATTAATCATTTGAATAGGACAAAATAGGGTTCGATCGATCGAACTTGGAATTTCAGCAAAGGCCAAGGTTGGATCTATCGAGAAGTACTGTGATCGATCATAGATGTTCGATCGATCGAACTCTAAGTTGGATCGATCGAACTTTTCAGCTGCACAACTTGATTCCTTTTTGCTCCTTTCTTTCTCCACTTTGCTCCCTCCTTTGGTTTATCTCAGGATTGCTTCAATTAAGCTCTTATTTGGCTGAGTTAGCTCAATTTTGGGATTAGTGCCTGAAAATATAAATAACACGTAATAAGTCTAAAACGGCAAAGTAAGATAGATAAAGGTACTAGAATGCTTAAGCTTAACGGGTTTAAATGCGCACTTTTCAGTGCTCATCACTATTCACCCCATTGGAATTCTGACTTGACATTCTTGATATGCATACTATATGGTTTCACATATATTAAATCTAGAATATTTGGTTAGGTTTTGAAATCTTTCATTTATTATTTTTCTAGTATTAAAGTTTAATGCTCATGGCCATTCATTGCATGGAATTCACTTGTGTCATGTTTTTAAATCATGTCATGGTATATTGTATAACATATTTAAATTTGAGATCATTTGGATGAATTTCAAAACTTAGAGATTTTAATTAAGTGTTATAATTAAAATCCATTCAATAGCTCATTGGTCTTGATTAAGTTTCTAACTTGGAATTCATGCTTTTCATGACAAATTCCTTCACATGTATAAAATTGAGAATGATCGGATAAGTTTGAAACTTATATTCATTTATTTCTTTTGTATGGAACTTAATTCATATGGTTATGTCTTGCATGAAATGGACTTGTAATTTGACATTGAACTTGACCTTGATATGATCCTTGACACACCTTGTTCATAGAACATTTGGACTTGCCTTGTAATCATGATAATTTAATCCCTTAGGTTGATTAAATTTTCCTTTTTATGCTTCCATTGGTTTAATCATGACCCCTTGTATCTAGGTTTCATTAATGTATGCAATGAACATGCACACTTGTCTTGGAATGATTTAATTACTCATATGTTGCTTAGAAAGTAATTGAATTATGTATCTTATACTTGTGGTATATTTACTTCAATGAACTCCATGTGTTAAATATCTTAGATGTCGTCTATATAGTTGCATACCATGATTTCTTATCATCTCACATGCCATGATAGTTGATGAACTAGGGGCATGACTTGCGTGTTCCAAAATCTTGGTTGTGTATAAAACGCGGTTAATGTATTTATTGTATTTGATACAATCTTGACTTGCATAACTCGTTGATTTTGGGACTTGGGATATCAATCAAGAATTGATATGGCTAGGACTTGGTTCTAGTACGGGGGAATGTCCTCCTACAACTATAGTGAGCACTAGGGGAAAGGTACCCATGGGTTAGTAGCCCTAAAGTGATCTCAAGAGTATGGTTTTAATCCGGGTGATATCCGAGTTTCCACATTGGTTGATTTCGCTCTTTAAATTTCAAGTTACTATTCCTTGAAGATTTAAACTTGTCGTGTTATGTGAAATGCTCCAATCTTGTTTCATTGCATAGATATTATACCTCATTCGTGATTTCAAGTGTACTCCTTGTCATGTTAATTGCATCGATAATGTAATTCTTGTTAACATATGTCCGAGCATACTTATTGTCATGTTATATGGAATGTTCCATCCTTGTATACTTGCATAGGTATTATGCCTTGTTCTTGATTCCATGTGTAATTCTCATCGTGTTAATTAGTTTAATTCCATTCATATTAATTGCATCGATAATGTAATTCTCGTTAATTTATATTTGAGTAATTTTCTTGTCGTGCTTTATGGAATATCTCTACCTTGCTGCATTGCATAGATTTTGTGCATTATCCTTGACTTCGTGTATTCTTCTTTTCGTGTTAAATCGGTATGTCCCAATCATGTAAATTGCATTGATAATGTGATCCTTATATTTCATTGTTTTCTTATCATGTTGTATGTATCTTACTGGTTATATTCATTGGATTATCCCGATCTTGATTTGTTTCATACATGTTTATGTATCATGATTCTTGTTGCTTATACTCTAGGGTAGCTTATGATGCTCCCTGAGTCTCATCTTGACATAGACGTTAGGTGGCATGAGCCCTTTGACGTGCTTCACCATAAGGTGATATAACTGTAAAACGCTAGGTTGATGCATGGTCATCTCCTACGAGTAGCTTTATGTTACTCACCCCTATGTTACTGGGGCATATTTCAGGTACAGGACTCAAGATTTGAAGATTTCATTGCCTTGGATGATTTGTAGCTTCTCATAACAAAACTTGTATTCTTTGATTCCATAAATGTAAAGTGTGTAGAAGCACACTCTTTTCATTGTATTCAACATGTATAAGATGAGGCCGGAGGCCAATATCATGTATTATATGCACTTTTACTTTTAAAGTCATTGTGAAAACCTTGAAAAATCAATAGCCTTTGTTTCATAACTTTTGCATCGGGTGTGAGAATTTCATTCTTTCTTTTTCACATGGTTTCTATGACCATGTATAAGGTGTGGCCAAGGGCCAAACACCATTTCATTCTAGGTTTATCATTTTGGTTCCATTTATCTCAATTTTAGGCATTTTTGGCCGTTGAGAGGTCATATTTTGCATTCTTGATATTTTGAAGCCGCGGACCATTGGAACGCGTCTTAAATGTCTTTTTACGTTCTCGTGTATGTCCACATTGCACAAAACTCTTAAGTTTCAACTTTTGACCTATTTTTGGGCGATTTTTATGAATTTTTATGAAAAATTCCTCCATGGGGTGTCATCTTAAGTTCGCTCTTGTTTTAGCATGTCTTAGATGCTTCAATGATGTTAGAAAGTGTTTTCGAACTTGTTCGGAACATATTGGATGCATGTAGAACCTTAGAAGTGGACCTAGCATCACAAAAACACATACTGGAAAATGACTTTTTATTGTACAAACAAATCCTAAAAGGTATTAGTCGACTGAAATGACCTTTCAGTCGGCTAAATTGACTCAAAATGGTGCTGAAAGACCTGTTATACACCAAAAAAGTTAAGGCTTAACCCAAGCCTCAATTCCCATCATGGAATTGTCTAAAAACAAATCTTTAAAGCTGTGCAAGCATGCCAACAAATGCACTTTCCATATTGAAATGTGTTACAATGGCCCATGGCCTCATTACATATCATTTACACCAAAACACATGTCAAACCTCTAAAGTTAGGAAAATTACATTTCAAAAGCAAAACTTGAATCTAAATGCATACACTTGAATTTTAAAATTTGTGACCTTTGGCCTCAAATCATACATATCAAATTGGTTCTAAATAGTGTATCTAAGTACACTTTACATATTATAAGGCAAAAAGGGCATATTGAACCTAGCTATGTATCACAATTTTATAAGCAAAACTTAAACATGTTAAGACTTGCATGTGAACAAGAATACACTTAAATGAACTTCAATCCATCGAAATGACCTAGGGATATTGTGCATCCCAAACTAAGGTATCTGTACCAGAAAGATAACCAGATAACTTTGGGGTGAGTAAACAAGTTACTCGTAGGGAATGAGCATGCACAGACCTAACTTTTTACAAGTTTGTATAAATTAATACTTGTGGTTCATTCCACCTAACGTCTATGTCAAAAGTGAGACCCAAGGAGCATCCTAAGCTACCTTAAAACATTTCTAGCATAAACTACATTTTTATGCAATTAAACAGTATAGGAGCATACGATACAATACAACAATATATAGATTATCAAAGTTATCAACTTGAAATCTAAAATGTGAAAACAACTAAAGTGGGTCATGCCACCTAACAACTATGTTCCAAATGAATTTTTAGGATCATTCTTAAGTTACATTTGAACAATATAGCATAAATGTACTTAACAACATTACAACTGCGATGATTCATTAAAAATCATAACACATAAATGTACTTAACAACATTAAATCACCAATAACCAAAACCACAAGTCATTGTTAAACATTGGTTGTCTACTTGGAATTGAATGTGAAATCAAATAGTGGAAGACTTGGACATTAGATCTCGGAGTAAAACCAAGACCTAAACGGTTATTCTGGGCACAAATCCGTTGGGAATACCACCCTAGTGCGCACTATAAATTAGGGAGACCTCATACCTCTCGCACTAGAGCCAAACTTTAGCTATGTCAAAGTAACAATATCCGAAGTGACTCTAAAATCAATAAATAAGTTCAAAACTTATACATAATTAAATAATGCATGAAATCACTTTTCATGCACAAGTAGGTTGAAACCACACAATCCATGTCTTAGGGTTATAATTCTAAATTGGCATATATAATGTCAAATACGAAGTGTGCGATTCATTACACAAGACAATAATATATTCAATATTGGAAACATGTTCTCATGAATATAAATATAACAACAATGTTATTCAATACTTAAAGCACCACCAATTGAATACACAACAAGTCTAAATCCATGATTTATATATAGAAACAACTTCTAAAACATAATTAAATCTATTGACAATTAGATAGAATTTAATTAAATAAAAATAATTAAATTATCTAAATTTCAAATCAATTCCAAATGGCCACAAATTAATGTATATTAAAGAACATAACATGACCATCAACAATATCAAGTTGAAAATCAAATTAAGTGAATAAAATACTTAAAATAAAATTAATTAATATCCTCTTGATTTTAAAACAACTTCAATTATCCTCAAGTTAACATAGGTTAAAGAACATACCAAGGCCTATTTTAATATCACATTATGAGTTGATTTCATGGTAGTTGCAACTATGTGAATTAAACTTTCATAAAAGAAATTTATTCAAATGCTCTCAATTTAATATACGTTAATAAACATATCAAGGCCTAATTTAATAGCATGCCACAATTTAATTCCATCACATATACAACCATGTGAATTAAATCTTACACAAAGAAAATAATTAAATTAAATTCTAGATTATGAACAAAAGCATGCATACAAGTTGTCTAAGCATCAATAGCATGCAAGATAATGAAAATATAAACCTATAACATCCCCTACCTCTATTTGATATGTAATCTCAAATTCCACCGCAAGGAAACCACTCCGAATCCAACGATACTCCTAGGCTATGTGGGGACAACAAGGTGAACATTAAACACCAAGGCGGTACCTCCAAAATCTAAACCCGAACTCAAAGTCCAAACTCAAAAATGGTCAAAAACGGATTCTAATAAGGGGGAAAGGAAGATCTCACCAAAGCCTACAATAAACGCTAAGGGACAAAGGCATTTATCACGAAGGAAGAGGTCGGAAAAAGAAGAAGAAGGGTGGCATCCCCTTGGTTACCATTGCTGCCGGCCAAGAGAGGGGAAAGAGATGACAAAGTTTTAACTTTTTCTTATGACACTCCCTATTTATAGAAAAACCCTAAAAGTGTCCCGAACGGGTCTTGCCGGGTCCGAAAAAGTAGAATTTGCATAGACGGGCTCAAACATTAAAACACTGTGAAAGAAAAAAAAACCAAAATAAGAAAAAATGAATAACAGAAGAAACGGTGTCGAAAACCGAATCCTGTGCAGAAAGATATGCCCCGAACAAGTTCGGTTACAATTGGGGTCAGAAACCCTAAAACTGGGGAAAATGACCAGAAGAAAATTCTAAGAGTACACGACTTGATGAAAAGTGAAAATGAATCCCGTACGAGGATCCAGATGCAAAACGAGGCATTTTACAATAACTTTCATTAATTGCACAATGGCCCATACAAAAGTGATAATTGCAAAACTGGCCTAGAAGATCTTTTCTTAAAAACCCTTGAAATAAATATCTTCAAATGATATTTAGGAAAAACACCTCAAGAAACAAAATGTTTCTGAAGAATCCTTTTATCCACGCCCCTACGGGAAAATGAGACAACCGACGAGCTTTTCTCCGAAAGTAAAGCTACGCGTTTCGAGGAAATCAACTGAAATGAAAACTTATGAAGTTAAAACTCAACTCCGAACATGAAAAGTGAGGTTATGCTAACAAAGTGACAAATGGGAAAAAAGACGAAAAGTGAATAGTGTCCAAAAAATGAAAATGTGGAAATGACGCAGTCCTTTAAGGAAGTTGTCAATCCATAGAAAAGAGTCTTGGAAACCATTCCCGAGTACTCGAGATGACACCAAGTGATGAGAAGCCGAACTCAGAAAAGAAAAAATAACGAAAAAAATTTATTTGAGAAATTTGAGAAAAATGAATGGAAGAAAAATGATCGAGTCATTACAATGTTTAAGGAACTATATTAAACAAAAAAAATCTCAAACTCTCAATATCATATCAGCAGCCACGGTCCCCATATGTCAATTTAAACACATATTGAACAACCTCAATCCCTAAAATCCCTTTTAATAATGAACTTACAATTTTAAACATGTAGCTTATTATCCATACTTATATCTAATTCATGTTATCCCTCAATTCGCACATAAACCTTTCAAATTCTGATCCCCAATGTATTTTTCCTAATTTTCTACAGATATGCATTTATTTCTTTCATCACTCAATTTTTTTTCTTCAACACTACTTTTTTTTTTTTTTTAATTTAAAAAAAAGGGTACTGTGCAATGCTCAAGTCTATTAAGCTTTCTAAATCACTCCTGTAATGAGTTTTTAACCAATGAATCCCAAACCAGACAGCTTTAGGGTAGGTGTTGAGACACCCTTAAGGACCTAATTACTCAAGTAATCTAGGCAACCTAAATCACTCATGTAGTGAACTTTCAGCCATTGACTCCCAAACCAATTTATTTTAGGGCATTAGGCGTTAAAACACTCCTGAGGACTTAATTATTCAAGCAATCTAGGTACAAACCCAAACTTGACCTATTGTTTCTCTTTTTTTTTTTTTCTTTTTTTTCTTTTTTTTTTTCATATTAGTGAAGAACATATTTTTTTTTCATTGCATACATACCATTTTTTTATTTTTTTATACCTTGGTTCTCAAAATGATCAAATTCACACCTGCTCATCTCAGTTTAACATAAATCAGAATAAGATTTCAAGTTTATACCCCACAGAATGCATGTAAGTGTGAACATATGCAAAGTGAAGTATTCTAGGAATCAAAATCATCAAATTGTAATCATTTCGACAAAGTGGCCCACAGGCCACCAACTGATAAAATTCCTTATTTATCATGAATTCGGCATACAAGCCATCTTTAACCAATATCACAATGTATATGGACATCACAACAATCAACAGACTTAAAATTATGCTTAAATAGTTAAATTACATCCTTTTGTGCACAATATATCAACATTAAAAATTTGAATTTAAAGGCCACTGCCTTACCCCCAAACTTAGTGCACACATTGTCCTCAATGTGTGAAACAAGATGTAGAGTTAGAACAATTTACCATAATACGTAGAACTAGCAAAGATCAAGAATTGTAGTACAGAGGGGTAAAATAGGTATCTCACCCCCAAACTTAGTCGCTTGTACTTGGCAAAACAATCACACGCCACAGCACACATCAGAGTATCAAGCATATGGAGTAAAACATATATGGATCATCATGCACAAGTAAATTTTAATTTTTTTTTTTTTTTCAAAACAAACCTAAACTAACCTAATCTAAAACTAAAAGAAAAATATATAAATAAACTAAAAACCTAGAAAACATAAAAAAAAATTGAAGAAAAAAAAAATCAAATCAAACTAAAGTACAAACCTGCGAGTGCTAAGTTTAACGTTGATAGCTCGACATCATGCTAAGTTTAACATCGCTAGCTCGACTGTACACCACTCCCTAGCCTGTATCCAATAACTGAACTACCTCCCTCATCCTAAAACCAGTCCTATGGGTGATTATGAAATTCAAAATAGGAGGAACCAATGTGGTTCCATCAAGACCCAAGAAAGAATACTCAAACTTATCCGGTGGTGGCTTAGGCTCAAGTTTGTAAGAAAACTCACAAGAAGGATGATGAGCACTGAATATTGTATATTCAAGCCCCTAAATATACGTATGTTAAGGCCTAAAGTAATACTTCTATTTATATTTAGACTGATTTATGTTCAATGTGTGTTTATAAGTACTTTCCTAGAGAAATGGTTAAAAATTAGAACTTTATGGTGATATCGAAGCTTAAATGGTGAAGTTTGGAAGAATGTAGAATCCAAAGCTCGAGCCCAAGTCTTGAGGCTCGAGCCTTACAAGTCAAAGAAGACAAAAATCAACAAGGCATTAAAGCTCGAGCCTTATACCTTCAAGCTCGAGCCTGAACAAAGGGTGCTTGAGCCTAACCATATGGTGCTCGAGCCTCGACCCTTAAGCTCGAACACAAGGCATTAGAATTTGAAAAGTTGATTTCCAAGCCCCCAGACCTCGTGCCTCAACCCAAGGATCGAGCACCATCCATTGAAGCTCGAGCCTGGTACCTAGTGCTCGAGCTCATGAAGCTTTGATCAAGCAATGTTAAAAGATTTCAATCCCAAGAATATTTTAAGTGTTGAAGAAAAAGACGCTTCAGAAAATAATTGAAGAAATTTGGCTGAGTGTCAAAGTGAAGATCGAGCACCAATTCTTAAAGCTCAAGCATCAATACAGAGAAGCTAGAGCCTTGTTCTTTAAGCTTGAGCATGCACCTTAAAGCTCGAGCCTTTGTTCCTAAAGCTCGCGCCTTCCATGACATATCAGATTTAAGTTACTAGAATGTTCTCTTTTCAAGCCGTATCTCATTCCAGATGGGCTAGAAGACCTAAAAGCCCACCAGATCCTTATTTTCTTCTATAAAAGAAGGCTTAAGCCTTGATAGAAGAGGTCCAAAATTCCAAATCCTTTTTGCCGTGTGATTCAGAAGGCTGACTATGGTGGCTTTTAGGGATTCCACAACCTTAGAAAGTGAAGATCCTGAGAAGAGAAGTGTCGTCCGTGACGATGGAGACAACTCCAACATAGATAATATCCGACATCGTCATAACTAGCTAATTCCTCTCTTAGGGCACCGATGTAACCCAATCTAGTATTATGGTTTGATTGTTTTAACTCTGGGATTATTTTAATATATTATGTTTCCTTGATTATATGACTATGAGTAATTGAGACAACTCAATTGGTTTTCATTCTTTAATAGATTACAAACTGTTATTACCTTGTCTTAGATATAATTGTTTGTTGTCTATTCTCAACCTATCTTATTGGACGGTATCTGGTGGAGCCCTGCCGGACATGAGAATAGAGGTCATATAGTGGTGCTCCAATGTTTTTTATAAAAGAATATTTTCATAGTATATGCTTAGGAAAGGTGGATTGTTTGCAAAATAGTTAAAGTGTTAGAGTAGGTAGGTGGATAGTCCACGTTAACCGCAGATAGGTTATAGTTAACTGAAGTTTGTAAAACATCTTTCTTTAAAAACTTGAATTGAATGAATGTTATTAAGTTCAATTCATTTAAAAAACATAATTGTTAAATCCCCAGAGTTGGTACAATTAACCATAGTATGATGATTGTGGTGAAGTCAAAGCCCGGAGATTTTTCTCTCTTATTATTTAATTTACTTTAATTTAATATTTTGTTTTAATTTTAGTTCATTTTTAATCGTGACAACAAACAACTTTTTCAACCAGTTACCTATAAACCAATAAAACTAAATTGAAAGTTGAGTACTAATCTCATCTCCCTGTGGGTTTGTGTGACGGCCCAAGTTTTTCAACCTGGTGCGTCAGTGATGAACCGAAAGTGATCCGATAACGAATCCGAATTGCGGAAGCTAAAGGTAAACCAAGGTCTCTAGAGATAGGAGTCACTCTTAAGACGTAAATGTAACCCTTCATGAGGTCACCGAACTTAAAGAGGACAAAAACGAAAACAAAGGTCAAAAAGGACAAAATTTGCTATCCACGGGGCAAAAAGGTCAATTCACTATTAAAAGGAGAAACTTGACTCTAAACAAGTCAAAAAAGGTTAATACAACCTAATATAATCATTTTGAAACATTCCAAGAGGTTCCATGGACTTTGGCTAAGAGTCCCACAAAATGCCCCGTCCCGATTGAAGTGAAAACTGACACTGCTTCACTAAAACATACATAACTCCCACTGTGTTTGGAATTTGAGAATGGTATTGGTACCATTGGAAATATGACTCAAAATCCTTGAGTTTAGGCTCAGGAATCACCCCATTTGGATTAGAAACGAAGAAGTTATGACCCGTTGAAGTCGGATGATCAGTGTTGAAACTCAACAGAGGCTAGGCTCAGGTTCTAGCTATTTTGGTCGACCGAAATGAAGTTTTGGATGACCAAAATGAATATGCTGAGACCTGAAATCATGAAGAAAAGGTTCCAATTGCTTCAGTAGAACGAAATAAAGGTTCAGTCGACCGAAATGACCCCTGAACAGTGTATTTGGCTACTGGAATGTGATGTTACTGTGCAAACACAAAACCATTTGACATTAGTCGACTAAAACGGAGTTTCGGTCAACTGAAACACCTCAAAAACCTGTTATGAGCCTAAGGTGCTAAGGTCCAACTTCCACTTTGAATCCCTTCACGAAATGGTTCAAAATGGATGTGTAAAACTAATTTTCAATGAGTTTTGTGAATGTGAGCATGTCAACAACTTTGATATGAGTAAATGAATATAAAACAATGGCCCATGGCCCCATACACATCATTTACAAAATTTTGACCTCTCAAAACTCAAATTTTGTTTAAAAGACAATTGAAGCAAAAATGTTATACCAAAAGTGTCTAAGTACCAAGGTAGACATGCTTGGCCCTTGGCCTCTTTACATGCATGTTTCTAATGTCAAAAGTGATTACTTAAGCATCTTACACATCAAAGAGGTTACATAATCTTCAAAAGTACCATACATACATGGTATACAAAATATAACTTCAAAAGTTAAGCATGCTAACACTTGCATGTTAATATACAAAAATGCTTCAACAAGTTTAAAAGCTTCTAAGGATGATGAGCATCCATAAACATAGTCTCTTTACCTGTAAAATAACCCAAATCACTAGGGTGAGTAATCAAGTTACTCGTAGGAGAAGCATATGCGTATACCCTAAAGTTTCAATATCATTGCAAGATCAATATAGACGAATACAAGGAAGCATTGCACTTAACGTCTATGTTCAAGGTGTGCTAAGGGATCATCTTAAGCTAACTTAAATGATTCTTTATCAATACAAATTAATATCAATGTACTTAACAACATCACTTTGCCAATAACAAGAATTTCAAGCTACAATTAAGCAGTGGTTGTCAACTTGAAATTTAATGCGAAAACAAGTAATGGAAGACTTAGACATCACGCCTCGGATTTCCGCCGAGAACAAAATGGTTATTCTGGGCATTAACCCGCTGGGAAGACCATCCTAGTGTGCACTATCTCAATTGGGGAGAACTCATACCTCTCGCACTAAAGCCGAACTTTAGCCATGTCACATGTAACAATGTCCCAAGAGATTCCAAAATATATATCAAGTTCAAAACTTATATATATATAATAAGGCACATAAACCACTTTCCATGCACAAGTATTTTAAAACCATATAAACCATGTCTTACGGTTCCAAATCTAGAATGGCATGCCAAATGACAAATTCACACCATGATATTATGCACAATACAATATCACAAATTTATCAATTCAAGTCATGCCTCAATAACAAGCTCTATATACTAATTATCAACATTTAGCAATAGGCTCATAAATTAATTACAATTTGTAATTCACAAGAACATAGAATTATTATCACAAAAATATAGCAATTTAAGTCAATAAGAATTGCATATAACACTAATAATTCTACTAGAGTTCTATATTACTACCGCATGTAAATACTAGAATTTAGTATCTACTAAATTATATAATCCTTCTACACATGGTTTACACATATCATACATGCTTAAATCAATAAACCCTAAGTCAAGAAGTGTGGGTTTCCTATAATATGTAATACTATCATATCAAAAGCATGTACACAATATATATTAAACCACAAGGACTATAAAACACTTAGAATATAAATATACTACCACCCCTACCTCAATAGAGAATTGTATCTCTATACTCCAAGCTACCAAGCACAAAATGGAAAACAAGCTTAGGATTCTTGAAGAGGAGAGTGAGAGGAATCCTTCCTCTCCCAAGGTCAAAGGTCTAGGGTGAGTGGAAGAGTGCCAAATGTGAAGTCAAAGTTCTATACTAAGCTTTCCTCTAATGGAGTCTTTGCTAGGGTTTATGAGAGATAATGAAATGAAGAAGGTAAAGTGTAGAAATGGTGAGTGGAAGGGCTACAAATCCTCCACTCACTATGTGTTCTTGCACTACCTCTCTCACATACACAATGCAAGACTAAATCTTGAGCTTACACTTGTCACCAATCCAATGCCTCTTCCAAGACTTAATCCTAGACCCACACTTGTCAACAATCAATGGTTACTGTGCACCAATCCTAGGCCAACACATGGATGACTCTCCACTTTCCAATTGTCAAGAAATTATGGTACCAATCTCTCCACCCAATTGCCAACAAGTGGCACCATGAGAATGTGACACTCGTCACATTTTTTAAAAATTGCAAAATGGTCCTTTTTCAAAATATCTTCCAAAATAAATTGCAAAAAGGTCCCTAAAATGAAAAATAATTATTTTACATAATTACACTAAAATCCCAAAAGTTATAAATAATTACACTAAAGTATGCATTCATGCCCTTTACAAGAAAAGTATTAATTTAGCATGTATTTCAAGAAAAGTAAAAATACCAATGTCATGGAAATCAAATACCATGAATGCATGCAAAACCGGAATCAAATCCGAGCACAACAAGTGAGGTTATGCAAGGAAAAATGAAAAAGGGGAAAAAGACGAAATAGAGAAAAGACAAAATAGCAAAAAGATGAAAAAAGAAAATCGCCGAAAATGGAAAAGGAGGAAAAAGACCGGATCATTACAGTTTGACACCTTTTTTTATAGCACTATCCTACACGGAATCGTACTATTGTGAGTGGTAAAATTAGACACATCAATTTTTGGCGCCGTTGCCAGGGAGATTAGTTTTATTTTAGTTTTTTATTAGGTTATTTTGGTTTACCAGTCTTTGGACTTTCTGATATCTCACCTTAATTCTTTTTCTTTTTAAGTATAAGAAAGTAGCAGTGACGACAAAGACGCTTGAGAGATAAAAAGCTTCGGTTTATTAAACCTTTTGTGAGTTTTTACTGTTTTCTTTTTACTTGGAAAGTTTTATTTTTGATACTTTTAGGATTAGTGGAATTAATGCATGTTAACTTGCCAAACTAGGTCAAAACCTTTAGTGCATGATCCTGAAATAGAGAGAACTTTGAGTCAATGAAGAAAACTTAAAAAACATTTGAATAATATAGATAGTTCCTTTGATAACATGGCTGAACATCGTGATGCACCGGGTAATGGCAATGGTAATGGTAATGGAGGATGGGTTCCACCTGTCCCTCCACAACCACAATTGAGGGACCATTTTATTCCTACCACATACATTTCTCCATCGTGCTTTGTATTTTCAGACGCTGATGCAACCCATTTTCAAATCAAGCCTGCTATGATCTAAATGCTTCCTACCTTCCATGGGTATGCAATAGAGGATCCTTATACGCACTTGGATGTATTTTTGGAATTATGTTCAACTGTGGCGACCTTGGCTTATTTAACCCAGTGTATCCTGTAGTGACCCAAAACGGATCCAAAATGCGGAAGCAAAAGAAGAAAGGTGACCTCTAGAGATATACGTCATCCCTAAGGCACCAAAATGACTCCACATGAAGCCATGGAACTCAAATGAGCTAAGAAATAAAGCAAGAATGCCAAACCCGAAAAGAAATGAACCAAGGGAAAAATGGTCATTTCACATTGAAATGGGTGTCATCGTGCACACCATTAGAGAGACAATGAAAAATTAACAAGGATAAACTCAAGAATCACTTGATTCGGAGTCTGGATGATAAAGATATGAAGATAAAACAAAGTGGCATCCTGCGACTAAGCGACACCGGGAACCTATCTCACTAAAATCATCATAACTCTCACTAAGGTTGGACTTTCAAGGTGTCATTGGCACCATTGGAAAGCTGACTTCAGGCTCTTGAGTTTAGACTCAAAAATGACCTAATTTGGACAACGGATGAGTAAGTTATGACCATTTGAAAATAGGTCATCGCTGCAGCCAAACTTAGTCAGCTAAGTTGAGAACTTAGTCGGCTGAGTTAGGCCGAGAGCATAAAAATGATGCCCAGATGAATTCAGTCGGCTCTTTTGTGAACTAAGCCAGCTGAGTTGGTGAAAGAGTCGGCTCTTTTGGGCTGAGGCATGCTGCAACCTGCTACCTTGAAAAAAAAAAAAATAGCAGAAACAGAAAAATGGAAGGAGATTTGGGATTTTTGAGGCCGAGACGACATTTTCTGGAAAAATGCCGTGAAGAAACTACCCCTAAAATCACATTTTCTATGTAACAAAGTCATGATTGGAATTTATTTCCTGAAGGAAAACCCCTAAATGCCCTTAAACCCTAATATG
Organism: Cornus florida; assembly: GCF_030987335.1. Classification (NCBI taxonomy): domain Eukaryota; kingdom Viridiplantae; phylum Streptophyta; class Magnoliopsida; order Cornales; family Cornaceae; genus Cornus; species Cornus florida. The sequence continues at coordinate 71,295,471 of NW_026775573.1, read as the reverse complement.
CAAGAAAAATGTGAAATGAATCCAAAGGAGGGTCATTTCACCAAGGAAGGGTTTTTCCCGAAAACAATCATGCACACAGGCGTAACTTACCAATTAGGATGCGCTACAATGATCCATGGCTTAAAAATACCACCGATGCAAAATACGACCCCCCGACGGCCAAAATGACTAAAATGGAACTTGGAATGAAAACTCGGAATTCAAAATTATGAAATGGTTTCAAAATACCATTTGGTCCTTGGCCACACATCATACATGATTAATGAGACCCTATGGAAGAATCAAAATAGAATTCCCACACTCTATGCAAACATGGCGAAGCAATAACTCAATATTTTTCAATATTTTCATAATATTCCATGAAGTCAAAAATTATATAGGATACAAATTACATGTCATTGGCCTCTTGCCTCATCTCATGCATGTCAAATATATTGTAAAGAGTATACTCATGTACACATTACATATATGGAATCAAATATACACATTTTGACATAAAAGGCTATAAGTGGCATTCCAAGCCAACCTTTACAAGAATTAAAAACCTTAAAGTCTACAATTATCCAAGCAATTGTGAACATCACGAACCAAGTCTTCGTACCTAAAATAGGCCCCCAGTAAATTCGGGTGAGTAAACAAGTTTACTCATAGAGAATGAGTATGCATCGACTCGATTTCTTATAGATTTTACGTTAACATGAAACAATTCAAAAGGGTCTTCCACCTAATGTTTATGTCAAAGGTTAGACTCAGGGAGCATCCTAGGCTACCTTAGAACACTTCTAGCATACGTCAAATCCTTCATGCAATTCCAAACGACATAAGAGCATGCTATACAAGCAACAAGATAAAGGTTCCCAAAGTTATCAACTTGAAATCTAAAGTACGAGAACAACTAAATATAACCATTTAGCATAATTAGAACTTCTAATACGATGTATCAAGACATAGATTCTCAAAGTTATCAACTTGAAATCTAAAAGTGCGAAAACGACAAAAGTGGGTCATGCCACCTAACGTCTATGTTCCAAATGAACCTATAGGATCATTCCTAAGCTACATTTGAACATTTAGCATAGATGTACTTAACAACATCAAAATTTACCATGATTCATTGAAATCATAAAGCTTGGATGTACTTAACAACATCAAAATCGCCAATAACCAAAACCATAAGTCACAATTAAACGTGATTGTCAACTTGGAATTGAATGCGAAATCAAATAGTGGAAGATTTGGACATCAAGCTCGGAATTCTGCCGAGACCTCAATGGTTATTCCGGGCATTAACCCGCTGGGAAGACCACCCTAGTGCACACTATCTCAATTGGGGAGAACTCATACCTCCCGCACTAGAGCCAAACTCTAGCCATGTCACTTGTAACAATAATTTCCCAAGACTCCAAAATAAACAAAATAAGTTCACAATTTATACATAATTTATATAATGCATGAAAATACTTTCCATGCGTAAGTAGGTTGAAACCACACAATCCATTCCTTAGAATTTCAATTCTAAAATGGCATACATAATGTCAATTACAAAGTGTGCAATTCATTACATAAGGCAACAATATATTCCACAAAGAAAACATGTTCTCATGAATATAAATATAACAACAATGTTATCTAATGCTCAAAACACAACCAAGTGAATACACAACAAGTCCAAGCCCATGATTTGAATATAGAAACAACTTCTAAAACACAAATAGATCCATGGAGCCACTAGATAGAATTTAATTAAACAAAATAATTAAATTTTCTAAATTTCAAATCAAATTCAAATAACCTCTAATTAATATATGTTAAACAGCATAGCATGTTCATTACATATATCAAATCAAAAGTGTAAAATGAGCAAGATATCATCAAATAGAATTTAATTAATTTAAATCAATTAAATCTCTAGATATTAAAAGTTGTTCAAATGATCTCAAAATAATATATATTAAGCATTAAGTCATGGTTATACCATATATCAAGTCTAAAAAATGATACAAGTAAAACACAATTAGCTAGAATTTAAATCAAATTAAATTTATTTAATCTCTAGAGTTGAAAACTCATTTAAATCATTCCAAATTAATATATAACAAGGATCATGTCATGGCCATGCCATATACCAAGTCTAAAGTGAGTTATACGCAAACTACGGTACATCATTAATTTCTCAAATTAATAAAAGACATGCATACAACTTATATTTCATACAAAAGCAAGTAAAACGCTTGGAAGATAAATTATAACACCCCCTACCTCACAAGAGGATTGTTCCTCTTGAATCCAAGACAAATCAACACAAAATGGCAAACCCTTCATGGGTTATGAAGAGAAGGATGAGAGGAACAAAAAGTATTCCCAAGGTTAAGCTTGGAAATCAATGGAAGGCACTAAAAAATCAAAGTCAAAGCTTAAGGCTTTAAGCTTCATCTATGAAGGGTACGATTTATGGTGAGGAAGGTAATGACATAATGTGAAAAAGTGTGAACGGAGGAAATAGAAATCCTTCACTCACTATGTGATCCTACACCATGGTCAACACACACATCTAAGGTCAATTGCACAAAAACCCTCCTTTAAAACCATAATCCCATAGTAGCCCAAAAATAATTGCAAGACTTAAATATGAACCTACACTTGTCACAAATCCAGGGTTCCTTCCTAGGCTTAATCTTAAGCTTACACTTATCAACCATCCAAGCCAACAAGTGCACATATCCTAAGTCAACAAGTGGGTGAAACTCCACCCTTCACATGTCATCATCCAAGGCATCAAAGTGTTTCCACGCAAATGTCAACAAGTGGACCAATGAGAGTGTGACACTTGTCACACTTTCCTAAAATTGCAAAAAGGTCCTTTTCTAAAATATCTTCCAAATTAAATTGCAAAATGGTCCCCAAGATGATAAATAATTACTTTATTTAATTACAATAAAACCCCACAAGTTAAGAATATTAGAAAAAGTTATGCATCCATACCCTTTACAAGAAAATTAAACACTTAGCATGCTTTTCTAAGAAAGTAAAAATACACATGGCATGAAATTTAAATATCATGGGTGCATGCAAAACTGAAATCAAATCCGAACATGAAAAGTGAGGTTGTGCCAACAAAGTGACAAATGGGAAAAAGACGAAAAATGAATAGTGTCACAAAAGTGAAAATGTGAAAATGACTCGATTCTCAAAAGAAGTTATCAATCTAAAGGAAAGAGTATTGGAAACCATTCCCGAGCACTCAAGATGACACTAAGTGATGAAAAACCGAATACAGAAAATAAAAGACAACGAAAATAAAATATCCGTAAAAATCTGAGAAAAAGGAAAGGAAGAAAAATGACCGGGTCATTACAACCTTCTTACCTTAAAGGGATTTCGTTCCCGAAATCCAGCCCTGACAAAACAAAAGGTGAAACCATGATAACTATAGAGTACATCTCCGAGTATCCCACACAACATGCTACAAAAGCAATCCCAAAACTGAAAGACAACGTACAACCCAATGTCATTCGCACCCACGTGCTCACGACAGGATAACCCTTCTAAAGAAAAGTGACCATATGGGCACACCACAAGTCGAAACTCACATACAGAACCTAAGGTCAAACAAAGGAACGGAAGGCTACAACCGTAAGTATCCCTCCTGAAGAACCATCATACGGATCCAAAAACAACCACCAAAAGAACTCCAAAATAACCACATATCAAATCAGGGTACCGAATAAAGGCGACATGGCAGTACGAATAGCGACCAGAACCCACCCACGACGTACTCAAATGTGTGATAGCAATGACAGTGCCTAGTGCCCACCCACACTTACTCGTTAGTAAGGTAGAATCGACGGCAACTAGCACCCGCCCACAACACACATCTTATATGGTAGCATGATAGTATAAGGCATTAGTTCATAAGTTGCCCCCCACTAGGTTTACCCATGAAACCTCTCGATACAAATGACATCAATGTCAAAAATGATCATTACTAAAAGCACTACGGAGACCAATATTTTGTGAGAGTTGAGATATGGTCCAAAGATGTCCGGCCGGACCATCCTGGCCAATCCCGAAACTCTGACAACAATGCCATAGGTACCGCTACGCTTAAGGCCTTAAATCCTCAATACAACAAAACCACCAACTCCAACGTCTCAAAACACTACTATCAACAACATCAATCACGAATCCAAAGACTGACAAGCAAAACAGCGTCTCCAAAATCCCAGATATTATCCTAAAATAGATCAACTATAAGACTACTCACCGTAATCAAACATCTGATCAAAATCCCTATCGTGGATAACTAAATCCTCGAAATACAAGTCTACCAAGTGGTACACACATCAAAATCTTGACAACTAAGGTCATAAAATGAATCTCTTGAAACCGTGCTTGGCATCACCAAGCTAAATCAAAATTCCTGAATTCCCATCGATCCATAAACAACCACTGGAGCTACGATTCTTCAAAACTACGCCTAGCCATAACTAGGACAAGAAAACTCCACAAACAAGCCATATCCAACAACAATCCTTCAAAACTCCTCCTAAGAGTCAACCACATCAAGATTTCCAAAACTGAAATAAGTCTCCAAAAGATATACTCAAAAAAGCATCGAGCTCACCTTACGAATCAAATAAATCCTCAATAATATGGACACAAGTCCCTAAAAAATGATCTCACACCAATCCACTCGCTCTGAGCACCACAACCCATTAACAACCACGGCAAAACTCCTCAAGGGAAGACACGAAAGAAAGGGAACCACCAGTCCTAAGAAGGAAAACACCACGACTCTATCTCTGAAATGAAAGACAATAATGTTGAAGACTTCAAGTTGACCAAAATCAACCAAATCCTCACCAAGGACTCAAGACAACAATGGTAATCCTTACGGACCAGCCAACCTCAAAGATGTGCACAACGCAACAAATAGAAGAGACTCACTCCTTGTGAAGTCCCTTACTCGAACCAAGAAAAGAGGAGAATTCCTCTGCAAGGAATTTCACAACGAAACCATTGCGGAAACCAACACACAAACAACGTGCGATCGAAGAAAACAAAAGGGAAAACAAAATATGGAAGTCATGCAAATAACAAAGAAATGCAACTACCAAGAAGGTAAATCTACTCACATAGATAAAATCAAAGGTACATGCAACATATCTCCACGTAAGCACAAAATCATGTCACTAAAGTATAGTAACAACATGGCATCTCTAAGCATATAAATAAGGCATGCTAATGCTACACAACAAGAAAGCAATATGGACACACTTCCACCTACTCATGCACCACAACATTATAAATCACACTACTAACATAGTAGTAAACAAAACTGCAGAAGATAAAATAATGCATCAATGAACCCTATGGACATCGTGTCCTAGAGTGTCTAAGTAAAAGGAAAGACCAGTCCTAGCCATAAACTGACTCCAAAAACTAATGTGACCACAACTTGTCTCAAAACAAACGTGAGCCCTTACCACAATGGTAAGACTCAAACAATCCATCTCTAAATCTAGAGGTGACACCACAAGTGACACTAACAGTGCAATATTCTCTCTACCTGAAACATCAATCAATCGACTTGATCCCAAAAGCGTCATCATACAAGGAGAACTCAAAGAAAATGTAAACTATAACCATACCAACAACAACCAAACCAATCACTACGACTAATCTCCAAAACAACCCTCACCATCATTGATCAAAAGGACAACGCCTATCAAAACAAAACCAACATTGATTCGATCCGAACTGAACTTGTAGCTAGCCAGTACGGTAGCATGACAGTGCCATGCACCCGCCCACAAACGTACCCGCCCACAAAAATTGCAATCCCAGAGGAATCATCCCGAATAACCAAGGATTCTAAGAGGTCCATAACCTCACCATGGCCCAAAACCAACAAATCCTGCACTACAGCAATGCCAAATGACTCACCTCACGAGAGCCTAAACAAAAGGTGATTCACCACCTACCTTAAAACCACTGCTAGGTCAATAACAATCTATACTACCACAAAACTATGACTACAATCACCATCAACCTCAACTCGTGCCTTAATGACCATTCCCATGTCATGCCAAATATGCAACCCAGTTATGCATATACAAATCTATCTAGTATGCATCATACGTAATGCTCTTTACATTAGAATTAAATCATACTAAACAAACGACATACCACATGTAGCACGTAAGCACATAAACATGTTATTAAACTAAAACATGTTATCATAAAGTATATAAATACATAGAGCATGGCAACACAAACATGATATGCACCCAAAACCCGTCGTCCAAACTATTCAAACCTAGGAGCTCTGATACCACCTATGGCGACCCTGGATTTTTCAACCCAGTATGTCTTGTGATGACCTGAAACGGATCCAAAATGCGGAAGTAAAAGAAGAAAGGTGACCTCTAGAGATGTACATCATCCCTAAGGCACCAAAATGACTCCACATGAAGCCATGGAACTCAAATGAGCCAAGCAATGAAGCAAGAATGCCAAACCTGAAAAGAAATGAACCAAGGGTAAAATGGTTATTTCACACTGAAATGGGTTCCACCGTGCACACCAATGGAGAGACAACGAAAAATCAATAAGGATAGACTCAAGAATCACTTGATTCAGAGTCCAGATGACAAAGATGTGAAGATAGAACAAAGCGGCATCCTGCGACTAAGCGACACCGGGAACCTATCTCACTAAAATCATCATACCTCTCACTACGGTTGGATTTTCAGGGTGTGGTTGGTACCATTGGAAATCTGACTTCAAGCTCTTAAGTTTAGACTCAAAAATGACCTAATTGAGACCTTGGATGAGCAAGTTATGACCATTTCAAAATAGGTCATCCCTGCAGCCAACCTTAGTCGGCTCAGTTGAGAACTTAGTCGGTTGAGTTAAGCTGAGAGCATAAAAATGATGCCCAGATGAATTCAGTCGGCTCTTTTGTGAACTAAGTCGGTGGAGTTGATGAAAGAGTCGGCTCTTTTGGAACTGAGGCGGCTCTTTTGGGCTGAGGCATGCTGCAACCTGCTACTTTGAAAAAAAAAAATAGCAGAAACAGAAAAATGGAAGGAGAATTGGGATTTTCGAGGCCGAGACGACATTTTCTGGAAAAATGCCACGAAGAAACTACCCCTAAAATCATATTTTCTATGTGACGGAGTCAAGATTAGAATTTATTTCTTGAAGGAAAATCCCAAAATGCCCTTAAACCCTAATATGCATGAAAAATGTGAAATGAATCCAAAGGAGGCTCATTTCACCAAGGAAGGGTTTTTCTCGGAAACGATCATGCACGCAGATATAACTTACCTATTAGGACACGCTACAATGTTCTACAGCTTAAAAATACCGCCGATGCAAAATACAACCCCACGACGGCCAAGATGACAAAAATAGAACTTGGAATGAAAACTCGGAATTTAAAATTATGAAATGATTTCAAAATACCATTTGGCCCTTGCCCGCACATCATACATGATTAATGAGACCCTATGGAAGAATCAAAATAGAATTCTCACACCCGATGCAAACATGGTGAAACAATAACTCAATATTTTTTAATATTTTCATAATATTCTATGAAGTCAAAAATTACATAGGATACAAATTACATGTCATCGGCCTTATGCCTCATCTCATACCTGTCAAATATATTGTAAAGAGCATACTCAAGTACACATTACATATATGGAATCAAATATACACATTTTGACATAAAGGCTATAAGTGGTATTCCAAGCCAACCTTTATAAGAATTAAAAACCTTCAAGTCTACAATCATCCAAGTAATGATGAACATCACGAACCAAGTCTTCGTACCTAAAATAGCCCCCCAGTAACTTTGTGGTGAGTAAACAAGTTTACTCGTAGAGAATGAGCATGCATCGACTCGATTTCTTATAGATTTTTACGTTAACATGAAACAATTCAAAAGGGTCATGCCACCTAACGTCTATGTCAAAGGTTAGACTCAAGGAGCATCCTAGGCTACCTTAGAACATTTCTAGCATACGTCACATCCTTCATGCAATTCCAAACAACATAAGAGCATGCTATACAAGCAACAAGATAAAGGTTCCCAAAGTTATCAACTTGAAATCTAAAGTACGAGAACAACTAAATATAACCATTTAGCATAATTAGAACTTCTAATACGATGCATCAAGATATAGATTCTCAAAGTTATCAACTTGAAATTTAAAAGTGCGAAAACGACAAAAGTGGGTCATGCCACCTAACGTCTATATTCCAAATGAACCTATAAGATCATTCCTAAGCTGCATTTGAACATTTAGCGTAGATGTACTTAACAACATCAAAATTTACTATAATTTATTGAAATCATAAGGCTCGGATGTACTTAACAACATCAAAATCTCCAATAACCAAAACCACAAGTCACAATTAAACATGATTGTCAACTTGGAATTGAATGCGAAATCAAATAGTGGAAGACTTAGACATCAAGCTCAGAATTCTGCCAAGACCTCAATGGTTATTCCGGGCATTAACCCGTTGGGAAGACCACCTTAGTGCGCACTATCTTAATTGGGAAGAACTCATACCTCCCACACTAGAGCCAAACTCTAGCCATGTCACTTGTAACAACAATGTCCCAAGACTCCAAAATAACCCAAATAAGTTCACAACTTATACATAATTTATATAATGCATGAAAACACCTTCCATGCGCAAGTAGGTTGAAACCACACAATCTATGCCTTAGAGTTTCAATTCTAAAATGGCATACATAATGTCAATTACAAAGTGTGCAATTGATTACACAAGGCAACAATATATTTCATAAAGAAAACATGTTCTCATGAATATAAATATAACAACAATGTTATCCAATGCTCAAAACACAACCAAGTGAATACACAACAAGTCCAAGTCCATGATTTGAATATAGAAACAACTTCTAAAATACAAATAGATCCATGGAGCCACTAGATAGAATTTAATTAAACAAAATAATTAAATTCTCTAAATTTTAAATCAAATTTAAATAACCTCTAATTAATATATGTTAAACAACATAGCATGCTCATTACATATATCTAATCAAAAGTGTAAAATGAGCAAGATATCATCAAATAGAATTTAATTAATTTAAATCAATTAAATCTCTAGATTTCAAAAGTTGTTCAAATGATCTCAAAATAATATATATCAAGCACTAAGTCATGGTCATACCGTATATCAAGTTTAAAAAAGGATATAAGCAAAACACAATTAGCTAGAATTTAAATCAAATTAAATTCATTTAATCTCTAGATTTGAAAACTCATTTAAATCATTACAATTTAATATATAATAAGGATCATGTCATGGCCATACCATATACCAAGTCTAAAGTGAGTTATACGTAAACTATGATACATCATTAATTTCTCAAATTAACAAAAGACATGCATATAACTTATATTTCATACAAAAGCAAGTAAAATGCTTAGAAAATAAATTATAACACCCCTTACTTCACAAGAGGATTATTCCTCTTGAATCCAAGGCAAATTAACACAAAATGGCAAACCCTTCAAGGGTTATGAAGAGGAGAATGAGAGGAACAAAAAGTATTCCCAAGGTTAAGCTTAGAAATCAATGGAAGGCTCTTAAAAATCAAAGTCAAAGCTTAAGGCTTTAAGCTTCATTCATGGAGGCTAGGGTTTATGGTGAGGAAAGTAATGACATAATGTGAAAAAGTATGAGTGGAGGAAATAGAAATCCTCCACTCACTATGTGATTCTACACCATGGTTAACACACACATCTAAGGTCAATTGCACAAAAATCCTTCTTTAAAACCATAATCCCATAATAGCCAAAAAATAATTGCAAGATTAAATGTGAACCTACACTTGTCACAAATCCAAGGTTCCTTCCTAGGCTTAATTTCAAGCCTACACTTGTCAACCATCCAAGCCAACAAGTGCACTGTCGTGACCTAGTACGTTAGTGATGAACCGAGGATTGACCCGTTAACGGATCCAGATGCGGAAGCAAAAGATGAAACCATAGTCCTTTGAGATATAAATTATCTCTAAGAGACAAATGTGACATTCCATGTGGTCATGGAAGCTAAAGAGAGCAAAAGGGGAAACTAGAGTTAAAACGGGCTAAATCCATCAAACAAGGGCAAAATGGGCAATTCACAATTAAAAGGAGAAAATTAACTCTAAAAAAGTCAAACAAGGTGAATTAAACCTAATCTAATCATTTCCTAACATTCTAAGAGGTTCTAAGAACTTTGGATAAGAATTCCCACAAAACGCCCTTTCCCGGTTTAAGTGAAAACTAATACTATTTCACTAAAACATACATATCTCTCACTGTGTTTGGAACCTGAGAATGGGATTGGTACCATTGGATAGCTCACTCAAAATCCTTGAGTTCCATTTGGATTAGAAACGAAGAAGTTATGACCCTTTGAAGTTGGAAGATCAATGCTGAAACAAAATCTGGAAGCTGTGCATATGAAAGATATTTAGGTCTACCGAAATGACCAAAAAATTTGCTGAAAACATGCATTTAAGTTCTAGTTGTTTCGATAGACAGAAATAAAGTTTCAGTCGACTGAAATAGGCCTTGAACAGTAGAATTAGCTACTGGAATGATGAATTACTGTGCGTTAATGATTCCATTTGCCATCGGTCGACCGAAATGGAGTTTCGGTTGACCAAAACACCTCAAAAAGCTGCTATAAGGCCTGCTATATGCCAAAGGTGTTAAGGTTCAACCCATACTTTGAATCCTATGATGATTTGGTTCAAAAATGAAAGTTTAAAATTGATTTTCAATGAGATTTTGAGTATGTGAACATGCCAACAATCTCGAAATGACTAAATGAATGTATTGTAACCACTTATAGCCTTGTACATGTCCATTACAATAATTCAATATGCCAAACCTTCAAGGTTGGTTTAAAAACATTTTTAAAGCAAAGAATGGTACCAAATGACTACAAGTGTTAAGTTAAACATGTTTGGCCTTTGGCCTCATTACACACACATCTAAAAAGTATCAAAAGGTGCATTTAAGTGCACATTACATATCTTGAACAATAAATACAAGTTTTTAACATAATAACCAAAATAAAGTGTGATATGCTAACAAGTGCATATTCTAACATAGTAAAAATACTCTAAGTAGTCTAGCAAGTCTAAGATTGTTGTGCATCCCACAATATTGCTTCTTTACCTGAAAAACACCCGGTAACTTCGGGGTAAGTAAACAAGTTTACTCGTAGGGAATGAGCATGTATAAGTTCAACTCATTACAAGGTTTACATTTTAATATAATTCAATCCATGCTATTAAAGTGACATTAAAACTTTGAACATAGCATAATGAGATGCAAATTCACATAGGTAACAACTTGGAATTTAAACGCAAAATTAAACCAAAGTGGATATTTGGATGTTGCCCGGATTAAAACCGTACTCTTGGGATCACTTTCGGGCTATTAACCCATGGGTACCTTCCCCTAGTGTGCACTATAGTGTAGGAAGCTCTCTATCTCCCGTACTAGAACCAAGTCCTAGCCTAGTCAAGTTCTTGATAATATCCCAAGTTTCCAAAATCAACAAGTAGAGCAACAAGTCATGATATGTGATAAAACACAACAAGTTCCATAAATTGAATGACTAAATCATTAGAACAATAAGATAGAAATTAATTAAACTAATTAAGTAATTTCTCTAGATTTCAAGAGTTGTCCAAATGATTCCAATTAAATATATGACAAGTAGTAACTCATAGACATGCCATATATCAAGTTAAAAATGGAATTTAAGCATGGTGCAATTAAGTAGAATTTAAATCAATTTAAATTAATTAATTCTCTAGATTTAAAAGCTTATTTAAATCATACCAAATTAATATACAACAAAGATCAAGTCATAGCCATACCATTTATCAAGTCTAAAATGAATTATATGCAAACTACCATTAGTTATTTATTTCCTAAATTAACATAGGACATGCATACAATTTGTATATCATTTCAAGATCAATTAAATCACTTGGAAAAATAAATTATAACACCCCCTACCTCAATAGAGAATAGTATCTCTATAATCCAAGGCAACCAAGCTTAAAATTGGAAAATTAAACAAGGGTTTTATAGAGGAGAGTGAGAGGAAGATAAAGTGTTCCAAGCTTATAAGTCTAAGGTAAGTGGAAGGAGGCCAAAATGAATTCTAAAGCTTTAGACCAAGCTTAGTCTTCAATGGTGGCTAGGTTAGGGTTCTTGAGAGGAAAGAGATGACTGAATTAAATGTGAAAACCCTAAGTTAAAATGGTGGGATTCTCCACTCACTAGGTGCACTTGCACTACCTCTTATACACACACTAATGCAAGACCAATTGTGAAGCCTACACTTGTCACCATCCTATGTAAACTTCTAAGACTTAATATTGAACCTACACTTGTCACCCATCCATACCAACAAGTGCCCCTATCCTAGGCCAACAAATGGGTGAATCTCCACCCTCCATGTGTCAAGAGATTAAGTATCTAAGTGCTTCCATCACAAAATCAACAAGTGACACCTTAGGAATGTGACACTTGTCACATTTTTCAAAAATTTCAAATAGGTTCTTTTTGAAAATATCTTCCAAATTAAATTACAAAATGGTCCCTAAGACGAAAAATAATTATTTTATCTAATTACACAAAACCCCTCAAGTTTAGGATAATTATCAAAAAGTCATGCTTTCATGCACTTTACAAGGAAAGTAAACATTTAATATGCTTTTCTACAAAAGTAAAAATGTAGATATCATGGAAATGAAATATCATGGATGTATGCCAAGCTGGAATCAAATCCGAGCACAAAAAGTGAGGTTAAGTATAGAAAAATGAAAAATGACTAAAGGACGAAATTGGGAAAAGATGAAAAAAAAGAATTTTCGAAAAAAGAAAGAAATGAAAATGACCGGGTCATTACATGTACCTATCCTAGGTCAACAAGTGGGTGAATCTCTACCCTCCACATGTCATCATCCAAGGCATCAAAGTGTTTCCACACAAATGTCAATAAGTGGACCAATGAGAGTGTGACACTTGTCACACTTTCCGAAAATTACAAAAAGGTCATTTTTTAAAATATCTTTCAAAATAAATTACAAAATGGTCCTCAAGATGAAAAATAATTACTTTATTTAATTATACTAAAACCCCACAAGTTAAGAATATCACAAAAAGTTATGCATCTATACCCTTTACAAGAAAAGTAAACACTTAGCATGCTTTTCTAAGAAAGAAAAAATACACATGGCATGGAATTTAAATATCATGGATGCATGCAAAATCGAATCAAATCTGAACACGAAAAGTGAGGTTGTGCCAACAAAGTGACAAACGGGAAAAAGACAAAAAGTGAATAGTATCACAAAAGTGAAAATGTAAAAATGACTCGGTCCTCAAAGGAAGTCGTCAATCCAAAGGAAAGAGTATTGGAAACCATTCCTGAGTACTCAGGATGACACTAAGTGAAGAGAAACCGAACACAAAAAAGAAAAGACAACGGAAAAAAAATATCAGTAAAAATTTGAGAAAAATGAAAGAAAGAAAAATGACCAGGTCATTACATCAACTACCAAGTTAACCACTCTTACCAATGATTCATTCAGGATACGACTTTTCTAATTTTCCCTTAAGGATAAAGCAAGAACTTGATTGTATTCCCTTCCTCCAAATTCCATATCTACATGGGAGATGTTGCAACAAGAGTTCTTAAAAAAGTACTACACAGTACGTAAAACTTGTCAAATGAGAAGAGAAATCATGGTGTTTTCCCAAATCCCGGGAGAACAGTTCCATGATGCTTGGGAGAGATATAATGATTTTCTAAGAAAGTGTCCACACCATGATATTGCCCAATAGCACTTAATACAGATTTTCTCTAGTAGTCTCTCTAATTCCTATAGAAACATGGTTGATGCTTCTAGTAATGGATCTTTTCTGCGTAAGAGTCTAGCTGATGCTTGGGAACTGTTTGAGGACCTAAGTGAAAATTCAATGCAACATGCGTCTTCCTCTAGGTCTAAGTCTTCACCTGGAATGCATAAAGTTGAAAAAGTCTTTGAGGTAGACAAATCTAGTGAATTAGCTGCCAAATAGAAGCCTTAAATCGTAGGTTTAATCGATCAAATTCTATCATCTGGCTTTGCTCCTGTTGCTAGTCCACAAACTGCCTTGCCAAAGAAAGTTTGTTCAATCTGTGCTAATCCTTCCCATTTTGTTGACACTTGCCCTTATAATGGGACAATCATCTGAGATCCCACAGGAGCAAGTGAATGCTGCATTCTCTAGATCAGAATATAATCCATATTCTTCTACATATAATCCTGGCTGGAGAGATCACCCTAATCTATCATGGTGTAACCAAAGTCAAGGAATCATTGCTCCCCAATCTTTGGGATAGTATCAAAATTCATCCAATCCTATGCCAGAAAATAATTCTTTCAACCAATCTGGTATTTATCGTCCACCTCAGTTTAAGAATCAACCCACTTAAGTTCCTAATCTTCCACCTCTTCCTAGAAATTCTGCTTTTGAGGATCAAGTACTCAATGCTCTAGTTAATCTTAAAGCCAATACCCAACTTTTTAATTCTCATTCTTAAGCCATAGCAAAGCTAGAGGCACAAGTTGGGCAAATAACGAGTACTCTATCTCGAAAAGAGGATGAAAAGCTTCTTAGTCAGTCAATAGCCAACCCGAAAGGGCAAACTTACATGATTGATGAAACTAATTCCTCAAGTATTCATCATGAGAAAGTGCTATCACTACATTGAGGAGTGAAAAAGTGTTTGACAATCAAGTTGAAAAAGGACATGAAGAAAAAAAGAGGCTTAGGATCCTCATTGTTCCTATCATCCATAATCCACATCCCAATAATGTTTCCTCAAGTTCTATTCCATAATCCACCACAAGAGTTGAAGGTAGAGTCACTTCTTCATCTGCTCTTAGTCCTGAGACAGCTTATGAGCCAAAAACGCCTTATCTTGAACGTCTTAAGGAACCCTCCCACTTTGGTAAACAAGGGGAGAAAATTCAAGATATGATAGAGGTCTTTAAACAAGTCAAAATCAATCTTCCTCTGCTTGATGCTATAAAGCAAATTCCCACCTACTCCAAATTTTTAAAGGACTTGTGTACTCTTAAGAGAAAATCTAAAAGCCAAGTTCCTAAAAAAGTTTGTCTCACCAAGCAAGTCAGTGCTATTCTTAAGTATAACACTCCTTTTAAGGTTAAAGATCCTGGTGCTCCTACAATTTCTTACATCATTGGAAACAATGTGATAGAGCGAGCACTTCTTGATCTTGGAGTAATTGTTAATCTTATTCCTTACTCGGTGTTTTAGAAGTTAGGTTTAGGTGCGTTAAAACCTTCGTCGGTTGTTCTACAGCTTGCTGACTGTTCTGTTAGAAAACCACGAGGTATTGTTGAAGATGTACTCATAAAAGTGGACAACTTCTTTTTTCCAGTCGATTTCTTAGTACTTGATACAGAACCGTTCCACGATTCCAAAAAGTATATTCCAGTTATTCTTGGGCGTCTTTTTCTAGCCACAACGAATGCTTGCATTAACTATAGGACTGGAGCCATTTTGGAAATATGAAAGTCAAGCTAAACATCTTCAATGCTATTCATCATCCTCATGGTGATAGTAAATGCTTCTTCCTTGATGTTATTGATGAGTTGGTTAAGGAATCACTCCTAATTATTTTATCCAAGGATCTTTTAGAAGCTTGTCTGAATCACTTCAATTATGAAGATTTTGATATTGAACCATCGATAGCTGAAGTGAATTCTTTGCTCAACTCCACTCCTATCACAGATTTTCCTCAATGGAAATCGAGATTAGAGTCTCTTCCACCACTTTCTAGTATTATACCTATTCCTTCCTTAGAGTCTCCACCTAAGCTTGAGCTTAAGCCACTTCTGGACAAGCTCAAGTATGTTTTCTTGGGTTTAAATGACACCCTCCAGTGATCATTGGTTCCAATCTTATGAGTTCCCAAGAAAGTAGTCTCTTAAAAGTTCTTGAGCAAAATAAAGAGGCTATTGGGTGGATTGTGGCTGATTTAAAAGGAATTAGTCCCATAATTTGCATGCATCAGATTCTTTTGGAGGAGGATTCCCGAACATCTTGGGAGCTCCAACGAAGATTGAATCCTAATATGAAGGAGGTGGTTTTGAAGGAAGTTGTGAAGTTGCTAGATGTGGGAATAATCTATCCCATCTCAGATAGCAAGTGGGTGAGTCCTACTCAAGTAGTACCTAAAAAGACAGTATTACAGTGGTTGAGAATTTTGAGGGAGAATTAGTTCCACAGCGCACCACCACTGGATGGTGTGTGTGTATTGATTACCGGAAACTCAACTCCGCTACTAGAAAAGATTATTTTCCACTTCCATTTATTGAACAGATTCTAGAGCGATTGGCTAGCCAGAGCTATTATTATTTTTTAGACGGATATTCCGGCTATAATCAGGTGGCCATTAATCCTAAGGATCAAGAGAAAACTACTTTAACTTGTCCATTCGGTACATTTGCATATAGACGGATGCTTTTTGGATTGTGTAATGCGCCAACGACATTCAAGAGGTGTATGATGTCTATGTTTTTGGATATGGTTGAAAAGTTTCTCGAACTCTTTATGGATGACTTCTCTGTTTTCGGATCCACATTCAAGAACTATCTCCAAAATTTGTTTAAGCGTTATAGGGAAACCAATCTTATTCTTAGTTGGGAGAAAATCCATTTTATGGTTCAAGAAGGGATTGACAATAGCAGCTTGTATACGCCAAAATAATGTAGTGAATGTGCGGTTCAAGAGAAGCCTTTTTAGGTCAAGTTTAAATTTATAAAAACCACTACTACTAACATAGCAAGAGTGAGTAGGGATCGTCCCAAGGGATTATACATGTTGGATTAACATAGCAAGATTGATTGTTTGATTACACTAAAACTCAATTAATTAAATTGCAATTAAAATAAACTAAGAGGAGATAGGGATTTAAGAGATGAGAAGTGAAGTCTTAGGGTCTATTGGAATTGTCACCAAGCTCATTCACCAAACCACACACTTTCAACTAATTTAGGGAAAACCTTCTTGTGAACAAAATGCGGTTACCAATTGCAATATTAAGCATGGACCATCAAATTTAATAATGTATTGTCTACCTAACCAACAAATAAATTAAGTGTAAAACAACCCACCAATTCTAAGCATAACCCATCATACTAGTCACAATTGTAGCACACATCAATCTAGAGAATCATGGAATTTGTAATAATAAGCCATGGAATATCAAATCAAGTAGAGATTGTCTACCTACATATAAGCATGAATTAAATTATAGAACGATCCATCAAGAATAAGAATAATCCATCAAATTAATTGACAAACCCATCTAATAAAAACCATGTCTAGCCATCACTAGATCCTTAATAAATCACACATAGATATGCAACCAACATAGAGAAACTAGTGTAGAGATCAATTCCCAAATAATCACACATAAGACAACATGTAATCACAAAGAAAATCAATAGGAAGAATTAAACTATATGAATCATGTGAGACATAATTCCCAATTTAATCACACATAGACATGTAAATAAATTAGAGAATTAATAGGAAGAATTAAACCATAGAAATCATAGAAATATACTAAGATTCATTAAATTCACAAGGCTAGAACACTAATCACAAGATATTATTCCCCAAAAAGTATGAAAAAGATAGAGGTTTAGATTACAAACTTGGGGCTCATCCAAGCCCCAAGGAAAAGTCTAATTAATCATGGAGGAGGTGGGTGTGCTCTTAGAACCCTCAAGGGCAATCCCCAAACATAGCTCCATCTTCTTCCTCTTCTTCTTTGTTGAATTCTAGAGAGAGAGTGTGTGTGTAGATCTTGAGATGTGTTCTTGGTGCCTCCACTCTTCTCTTTTCTTCTAACCCTAATCTCTAACTTTCTAGAGAGAGAAAATAAAAATTACAATGTAAAAATAAAATGATGAAAAAGTTTCTCTACAAAATGGTTCAATTCCCTTTAAATACAAGGTTCTTTTCTTAGTCACTAACTCAGAAATACAGCCCAAAAATATCTAATCCCACAACTATGTGGTAGGTGGAGTTCGGGGGCGCGGGAATAAGACAGCTCGCTGCCAGCACATTTTCGATCGATTCAACTTCTCTTCGATTGATCAGAGTTGGTTCGATCGATCAGACTTTTCTTCGATCGATTAGAGTTCAATCAATCTCACTTTTCTCTAATCGGTCTCATTTTTTTTTTCTGATCGATCTCACTTGGCAGTTTTCAGCATCAGCCTTCTTTATGCTCCATATCAGCCTCATTTTGCTCCGGATTCTCACTAAGACTTAGTGTGACTCCAAAAAGGCCTTAAGAAACCATTTTTAGCCTGTTTTAACATTATTGACCTAAAATAGACAAAAACACAAATAAGTACTAAAACGGGAAAATAAGATAGAATAAGGTCCTAAAATACTCAAACTTAAGGGGTTTAAATGCGCACTTTTCAGCACTCATCACACCCCCAAACTTAAATATTACAAGTCCCTAGCAATAAACTACAAAGTAAAGGAATGAAATGAACAACTACACAACTATGAACTACAAAGCAATAAATAGATAAAGCCACTTTGGTAAGGAACACGATTGCATTTAGCGCATACAACAAGCCTTTTAAACCCCTAGGTTACCCCTAGTGGACGAGTGATGTCTCGTGAGGGTTTCCAAAAATGATACCCACAAACATTAAGCTCATTCTCACTAAAGAGGCACCAATATTGCAAACAAGCATTGGGAGAAAACTACCTCAAGTATGCAATTTTTCAACCATTTCCAAGCAATCTCTCAAAATCTCAACATCAAGCAAGCAAGTATGGTCCTCCACACATTAAGAAAATGATCATGTAAATCAAAACAGCTCTAGAATTCTTTTTGAGTGAACCAGCATCAAATATATTACTATCTAAGCCAACTAAAGAAATGATCACATCCTTACCCTCAAACTAGCACACAAATCTAGTACCGATCATCAAGACAAAGGGTGGACCTTTTTTTAAAGCTTTATTTGACTAAGTGCGCTTATTCTTTTCACTCGATTTTTTTTTTTTTTTTTTTCTAATCCTAAGGATCAAAGATGGAAGCATAGTGCAATGTGTTGATCTATTAAGTTTTCTAGTGATCCTTGTGGTTAAGCGTTAGGTCAATGACTCCCAAACCAGACAGTTTTAGGGTATTAGGTATTTAAACACCCCTAAGGACTTACAAGCTCAAATCAACTAGGCTATAAATCAAAACAACCTCCATCTAATCATTTCCCACTCTCACCTTTTGGGAGAAGTCCTCACTTTTTTATTGCTTTTGCAACTTTTTCCTTTTTTTTTTTTTTGTTTTTATTTTTTTTATTTTTTTTTAGAAACTTCAATTATTAACCTAGAGTTTGGGCCCTCCACCTTTTGGCGCGAGAAATTCAATGCTTGATAAGGTTAGAATCCTGGCTACTCAAGGAAAAGGGATTATTATCCACTTTTGTCAAGATGAAAGCTTTCAATGCACTACTAGTTCAATTGGGATATAACCAATCCAATAATCAACAAAGCATGTATCCCATAAATGAATGCTAGTGTGCGCCTGTGCTAGTGTAGAATCCTAAAGTGAATCTCAAAACAATCACAAAATCAAGATGATGTGGACCACAAATGCAAGCAAGATATCAATCTTTCGAAAAATTTACTCCTAAATGGCATCCACAAGGCATGCAAGGAGTATTGGACTCTCAAGTCAAGCAATTTTTAAATTTTAAGTAATATAGTCCTCAAAAGATCAAAATCATAGCTAACATGGATCTCCAATCTCAATCATGCAATTAAAGCTCAACTTTAAGTAGAATGCAACAAAGACACGTTACCCCCAAACTTAAATCGCACATTGTCCTCAATGTGCAATAAGAACAATGGAAAAGATGAAAAGAGCATACCGTGATGGCAAAAGCATGAAACCCGGCAATGGTCCAATATGAAAAAGGGTCTCCCCCAAACTTGGAATCAATAACCTATTTGAATGACCACACCAGCAAACTAACATCAAATATCAAATGGGATAAGAATAATCAAATCATGCATTCTAAAGCAATATAACACGAGATAAAAGAGAGATATGAGATCAAGCCCAATAGAAAATATGAAAGTAACATGATTACACGTAAGGGCACAACGGTGAAAAGGTTTTATATTTTTCTTTTTATGAAAGTAAGTATATACAAACCATACTAATATACCAAGATTAAATTCATAAGGCTAGAACACTAATCACAAGATATTATTCCCCAAAAAGTATAAAAAAGATAGAGGTTTAGATTACAAACTTGGGGCTCATCCAAGCCCCTGAGCGAAGTCTAGCCAATCATGGAGGAGGTGGGTGTGATCTTGGAACCCTCAAGGGCAATCCCCAAGCAGTGTGTGTGTAGATCTTGAGATGCGTTCTTGGTGCCTCCACTCTTCTCTTTTCTTCTAACCCTAATCTCTAACTTTTCTAGAGAGAGAAAATAAAAATTATAATGTAAAAATAAAATGATGAAAAAGCTTATCTACAAAATGGTTCAATTCCCTTTAAACACAAGGTCCTTTTATTAGACATTAAGTCAGAAATACAGCCCAAAAATATCTAATCCCACAACTATGTGGTAGATGGAGTTCGGGCGTATGAGAATAAGACATTTCGCTACCAGCACATTTTCGATCGATCCAACTTTTCTTTGATCGATCAGAGTTAGTTTAATCGATCAGACTTTTCTTTGATCTATCAGAGTTCGATCGATCTCACTTGGCAGTTTTCAGCATCAGCCTCCTTTTTGCTCCAGATCAGCCTCCTTTTGCTCCAGATTCTCATTAAGACTTAGTTTGATTCCAAAAAGGCCTTAAGAAACCATTTTTAACCCGTTTTAACATATTGACTTGAAATAGACAAAAACACAAATAAGTACTAAAACGAAAAAATAAGGTAGAATAAGGTCCTAAAATACTCAAGCTTAAGGAGTTTAAATGTGCACTTTTCAGCGCTTATCAGGGATCATTTTAGGACATATTATTTCAGAGAGAGGTATTGAATTCGATAGAGCTAAAGTAGATTTGATCTCTAAATTGCGTCCTCCTACCTCCGTAAGGGGAGGGCGATCATTTCTGGGGCACGCTGGGTTTTATCGACGCTTTATTAAAGATTTCTGCAAAATTTCTTGCCCTTTGTGTAATCTACTTGCAAAAGATGTTCCTTTTATCTTTGATTAGTCATGCCTAGAAGCTTTCCATAAGCTTCGCTCTCTTCTTTCTTCAGCTCCTATCATTAATCCTCCTAATTAGGTTCTTCCATTTGAGATTATGTGTAACGCATCTGATTATGCTATGCGTGTTGTCTTAGGACAATGAGTAGATAAGCTTCCTTATGTTATCTACTATGCTAGTAAAACTCTTTCAGAGCCACAATTGAATTGTACCACTACTGAAAAAGAGTTACTTACAGTTGTCTTTGCTTTGGATAAATTTAGATCATAACTGTTGGGTTCTAAAGTCATAGTCTACTCTAATCATTCTGCTTTGAAACATCTTCTTTCCAGAAAGGAAACCAAACCCCGTTTGATTCGATGGATCCTCTTGCTTCAAGAGTTTGATTACAAAATCCGGGAAAAGAAAGGGCCAGAGAATGTGGTAGCTAACCATCTTTCTAGAATTCTGATTGTGAATACCTTAACTTCACTTCCAGTTTGTGATTCCTTTCTAGATGAACAACTGTTTGGGGTTTCTCATTCGAATTTGCCTTAGTTTGCTGATATTGTGAATTACCTCGCAATAGGCAGAATTCCTTTGTCTTGGTCAAAGCAGGAAAAAGATCGATTCTTTTCTTAGATAAAGATGTACTATTAGGAAGATCCTTAGCTCTTCAAATATTGTGCTGATCAAATCATTCATAGATGTGTTCCTGAGAGTGAGTTTCATAGTATTCTGACCTTTTATCACAGTTTAGCTTATAGAGGTCATTTCAGTGCAAAGAAAATTGTTGCTAAAATTCTTCAATGCAGTCTCTTTTGGCCATCACTCTTTCGAGATACGTATTTGTTCTATAGGTCAAGCCTTAAATGTCAGCAGTTAAGATCAATTTCTAGAAGAAATATGATGCAATTAATTCCAATCTTAGTTATTGATGTTTTTTATGTTTGGGGTATTAATTTCATGGGTCCTTTTATTCAGTCAAATCATAATTAGTATATTCTTGTGGTAGTTGATTATGCTTTTAAATGGGTTGAAGCAGTGGCTACTAAAATCGCTGATCACGCAGTCGTGATTCAGTTCATTCAAACTAACATTTTTAGTCAGTTTGGTATGCCACGAATTAGTTATGGAAGTGCTCACTTCTGTAATAGGTATTTTCGTACTTTGGTACAAAGATACTCCGTCACTTATAAAGTTGCTTCTCCCTATCATCTTCAAACAAGAGTCCAGGTTGAATTATCAAATCGTGAAATTAAGAGAATTCTTGAGAAAACGGTTAAGCCAGATCATAAAGTTTAGTCTTTAAGACTAAATGATGCTTTGTGGGCTTACCGAACAACTTATAAGACTCCGGTTAGTATGTCACCTTACCGTCTCGTGTATGGTAAAGGGTGTCATCTTCCTGTAGAATTAGAACACAGAGCTTTCTGGGCCATAAAAAAGCTCAATTTTGATATGAACTCTGCTGGATCTAACAGGAAGCTTCGACTGATAGAGCTTGAAGAATTACGTAATGATGCTTATGAGAGTGCTAAGGTTTATAAATCAAAGACTAAGGCATTTCATGACAAGTATATCTTGCGTAAGACTTTTGATACTGGGAAGAAAGTTTGGTTGTTTAATACAGGACTGAAACTTTTTCCTAAAAAACTAAAGTCACGTTGGGAAGGTCTATATATGGTTATTTCTATTACGCCTTATGATGTAATTGAGATACAAGATTGCAAGACTGGATAACTGTCTAAGGTCAACGGACAGAGACTAAAGCCCTACATAGAGGGTAGTGTGTAGAGAGGCACAGTAGAGGCAGTAGAACTTCATGATCCTATTTACTTAGACTAGAGATGTTAGGTTTTCGTCAAGCTATCAACGTTAAACGTAGCATGCTGTCAAGCTATCAACGTTAAACTTAGAATTTATACATTGTACCGTAGTTTTATTTTAATTTTTAATTCGTTATTTTAGTTTTTGATGTCATTATTTTCTTTTCTAAGTTTTAGGTTGATTTTAGGATAATTTTAGGTTTAAGGTAGTTTAGGTTTAGGAAAATAGAAAAAGAAAATAAAAATTGAGAAAAATCCAAAAATTTGTTTCAATGCTCAAGCCTGATCTTTGGGGCTCAAGCGTCAGCTACTAAAGGCTCTAGCATCAGTACCTTAAGCTTGAGCCTTCTATTATCGTTAAGTTTAGGGTTTTTAGTGGCCATGTTCGAGCATCTATACTTTAAAATATTAAAAAACACTCAAGCCGAGCTTGAAACCCTCGTACCTCTATACATTCTTGCCTCCTCTTCATCCCAAATCTCTCAAATCTCTTTAAGTTCTTAGTCTTCATCATTTTGGGCTTCGATCTACATCAAAAAGGTAAGATCTTTGCTCATTCTCCATTCGGATTCTATAAATATATATTATGTATATAGTTTAAATATATCTCATGATTTCGAACTCCTTTCATGCCCAAATTCGATAACATCATTGCTTTACTCATGTATCTCTAAATCTAATCCTTAAAATTATTTAAAAACTTAAAAAATTCTAAATCTGATTTGGATTTGAAGAACACAGGTTAGGGTGATTTGAGGTGTTTTAGGCGAATTGGTTGAAGTTTGGGGGTTTATTTGCTATTACAAAGAAGTTTGGGGGTCATTTGGAGTGATACTCAATCGATTTTGGAGGATTTGAGGACGATTTTGCTTCGGTTGCAAAACAAGAAGCTCGAGCCCTCATACCCAGGCTTGAGCATTTGCTTGCAGTAAGCTCGAGCATTAGGATTCCAAGCTCGAGCCTCAGCTAGTACTAAACTCAAGCCTTTGGACTTTAGGCTCGAGCCTCAGAGCATAGAGTTGGAAGTTTGCTTAGACAGTGCTTAGAGGTTATTTCAGAGCCTTTGATTGTAGAGATGCCTTGACGTCCGCGGCAGAGACGAGTCCGTACTCTGGCAATGGCACTAGATGACTCGTGGTGGTACAGTACTATCTGCCATGAGACAGATTTTGTAGGAGAGAATTTTTAGCGCTATTGAGATACTTTTTGGGTGATGGAGGCCCTACAAGCTCGGCAATTATCGGGATTCTTGCGGCATCCAGCCCAGATTGCTTATCCCAGGCTGGTACGAGAATTTTTTTGCTCTTTGCAGTTTCTTACAGGAGACGCGGAGTAGGATAATGAGGCTTACTTTATAGCCATTGTCAAGGGTATACAGCTGACAGTGAGCTGTGAGATTATTGCACAGGTGATGGGTTGCTATCATAGGTGCCCTGCGGCCTTACAGGATAGATTTCCATCCTTTTCCCCTGGCCTTTCAAGGGAGGTGATAGTTCGCGCACTTGGCCAGGAGAGACATGCCACCCCCTGGGAGACGATCCGGAAGTCACAGCTTCTGTGATGTTTCTAGTTTCTAGATACAGTCCTAATAGCCAATGCTCACCCTATCAGACATAAGGGAGGGCGATGTACTAAGATGGTGGATGCACACTACGCATTCTATGCTGGCTACTAGGTGTCTATTCCCCAGTTAGTTTTCATACAGCTACGCCAGTTGTATGACGAGATAGGAGAGGCCCGATGCCCTCCTACTCATCATATTCACTTTCCCAGGCTTGTTACAAACTTGATGGAGATAGTGGGGGTTCTGATACCCCCGAATGAGGATACTGTTACCGTCTTCACCCAATACTGTTTCACTTAGTGGAACAAAGAATATGATATTTGATGTTACTAGCATACGTTTGAGTCTATTGATTGTTATATACTCCGTTTGCAGTCTGATGTTGGTTAGATATAGTTTGTATGCTAAACTATTGTGAAAAAGGGATTCTTAAAAATTTTGAAATTGGTTGATAGCCTGTGGTCCACTCTGTTAGGATAATCTTTGTTTAATGAAATTAATCTCTGGAATACAACACTTTCCACATATTCACACTTGCATGAATTCTGTGGAGTAAATACCAAAAGTCTTGTTTTGTTTTAAGTTAAACTAAGATGAGCAGATAGATTTGATGATTTTGACAACCAAGGCATAAAAATAAAATAAAATAAAAAAAGAAAAAAAAATAAACAAGTTGAAAAAAATAAACAAGATTGGTATGTATGCAATAAAAGAAAAAATTCTTCACCAATGTGAAAAAAAAAAAAAAAAAAAGAAGTAGAAAAGGATCAAGTTTAGGTCTGTACTTAAATTGCTTGAGTGATTAAGTCCTTTGGGGTGTGTTCTGACACCTAATGCCCTAAGATCGTCTGGTCTGGGAGTCGTTGGCTGAAAGCTTGTTACATAAGGGGTTTAGGTTGCCTAGATTACTTGAACAATTAAGTCCTAAGGGGTGCTTTATCATTTAATGCCCTACGATCATCTGGTTTGGGAGTCATTGCCTGAAAGTTCGTTACAAGGGTGATTTTGAAAGCTTAATAGACCTGAACATTGCATAGTATCCTTTTTGAAAAAGAAAAAAAAAATGGATACCTTAAAAAATAATAAATAAATAAATAAATGCCTTAGGAGTTAGAATTTAAAAAAATTTCCTGTGAATTGAGGAATAGCTAGGAATGAATGCAAGTATGGATAGTGAGCCACACGTTGAATTGTAGGGTCACTTTTAGAAAGTGTTTTAGAGATTAAGGTTATTGAATCAATGATTAGACTGATATATAGGGACCATGGCTGTTAAATTAAAATTATATATTGAAAGTTTTCCTGATTACATGATTGGCTGTACTTGCTATATTTGACTGATTAATGAGTTACAGGGATAATATGATTTGAAAATTGGCTCGAATGAGCTTACTGTGCAATTAAGGCACTAATTTAAGAAGTTTGTGGGTATCTTCACTGGAAACCTCATGAGACTACAACTTGTCCACTTGGGGTAACCTAGGGGTTTAAAGGTTTGTTGCATAGGCTAAATGCAACCGTGATTCCCATGAAAGTGGCAGTTTAGTTCTGTATTGCTAAGTGACTAGAAATATGTAAGTTTGGGGGTGTGATGAGCGCTAAATATTGTATATTCGAGCCCCTAAATATACGTATGTTAAGGCCTAAAGTAATACTTCTATCCATATTTAGACTGATTTATGTTCAATGTGTGTTTGTAGGTACTTTCCCAGAGAAATGGTTAAAACTGGGACTTTATAATGATATTGAAGCTTACAGATTTGTTGTCGGTCATCCAGAGTAAGTCGAGAGCTTAAATGGTGAAGTTTGGAAGAATGTACAATCCAAAGCTTAAGCCCAAGTCTTGAGGCTCGAGCCTTACAAGTCAAAGAAGACAAAAATCAATAAGGCATTAAAGCTCGAGCCTTGTACCTTCAGGCTCGAGCCTGAACAAAGGGTGCTCGAGCCTGACCATAGGGTGCTCGAGCACAAGGCATCAGAATTTGAAGAGTTGATTTCCAAGCTCCCAGACCTCATGCCTCAACTCAAGGATCGAGCACCATCCATTGAAGCTTGAGCCTTGAGTACCAAATGCTCAAGCCTGGTACCTAGTGCTCGAGCCCATGAAGCTTTGATCAAGCAATGTTAAAAGATTTCAATCCCAAGAATATTCTAAGTGTTGAAGAAAAAAACGCTTCAGAAAATAATTGAAGAAATTTGGCTAAGTATCAAAGTGAAGATCGAGCACCAATTCTTGAAGCTCGAGCATCAATCCATAGAAGCTCGAGCCTTGTTCCTTAAGCTTGAGCCTGCACCTTAAAGCTTGAGCCATTGTTCCTAAAGCTCGAGCCTTCCATGACATGTCAGATTTAAGTTACGGGAATGTTCTCTTTTCAAACCGTATCTCATTCTAGATGGGCCAGAAGACCTAAAAGCCCACCAGATCCTTATTATCTTCTATAAAAGAAGGCTTAAGCTTTGATAGAAGAGGTCCAAAATTCAAATCCTTTTTGTCATGTGATTCAGAAGGCTGACTGTGGTGGCTTTTAGGGTTTCCACAACCTTAGAAACTGATGATCCTGAGAAGAGAAGTGCCGTCCGTGACGATGGAGTCAACTCCAACACAGATGATATCTAACATCGTCATGAGTAGCTAATTCCTCTCTTAGGGCATTGATGTAACCCAATCTAGTATTATGGTTTGATTGTTTTAACTCTGGGATTATTTTAATATATTATGTTTCCTTAATTATATGACTATGAGCAATTGAGACAACTCAATTGGTTTTCATGCTTTAATAGATTACAAACTGTTATTATGTTGTCTTAGATATAATTGTTTGTTTTCTATTCTCAACCTATCTTATTGGATGGTATCTGGCGTAGCCCTGCCAGATATGAGGATAGAGGTCATATAATGGTGCTCTAATGTTTTTTATAAAAGAATGTTTTCATAGTCTATGCTTAGGAAAGATGGATTGTTTGTAAAGTAGTTAGAGTAAGAAGGTAGATAGTCCACGCTAGCCGCAGATAGATTATAGTTAACTAAATTTTGTAAAACATCTTTCTTTAAAAACCCGAATTGAATGAATGTTATTGAGTTCAATTCATTTGAAAAACATAATTATTAAATCCCCAGAGTTGGTACAATTAACCATAGTATGATGATTGTGGTGAAGTCAAAGCCCTGAGATTTCTCTCTTTGATTATTTAATTTACTCTAGTTTAATATTTTGCTTTAATTTTAGTTCGTTTTTAATCGTGACAACCAACAACTTTTTCAACCAGTTACCTGTAAACCAATAAAACTAAATTGAAAACTGAGTACTAATCTCATCTCCCTGTGGGTTCAACACCTCTTTTTATAGCACTATCCTACACGAAATTGTACTATTGCAAGTGGTAAAATTAGACACATCAAAGGACAAAAAAGATTCGAAATCAATGGAAGAGGATCTTTTGTTGGAAAGATGGTGACTGAAGCACTCATCTTTCTTTGAGGAATATGGAGTGGCATTGAAGATGTTTAATTTGAGCTTCATGTTCCCAAAAGAAATATTCATAGCCCCAATCCTACAGTTAATGTTTGCATTCACTGTAACCAATAATGGACTACCAAGGATCACGGTAGTACATTGATTAGGATCATGGACATGTTCTTTATCCAGGACAAGAAAGTTAACTGAAAAATAGAACTTATCCACTTTAATGAGAACATCTTTAATGATCCCATGTGGTTGCTTCATAGATCGATCAGTAAGTTACAACACCATTAACATAGGTTTAAGCTCTCCCAAGCCTAATTGCTCATACACCGAGTAAGGAAGAAGATTAACACTCACTCCAAGATCAAGAAGTGCTCGATTTATCACATTATTTCCAATGATGCACGAAATGGTAGGAGCACCAGGATCTTTGAATTTAGAAGGAGTGTTGTGCTAAATGATTGCACTGACTTGCTCAGTGAGTTAGATTTTCTTAGAGACTTAGCTTTTTGATTTTCTCTTTTGAGTGCACAAGTCTTTCAGAAATTTAGCATAGGCTGGGATTTAATTGATAGCATTTAGGAGAGGAATATTGATGTTTACCTATTTGAAGACATCCATCATGTCTTAGATTTTCTTTCATTGCTTACCAAAGTAAGAAGGTCCTTTGAGACGTTCAGGAAAAGGCGTTCTTGGCTCATAAGCTGTCTCAAGATTGAGAGTAGATGAAAAAGTGACTTCACCTTCAACTCCTTTAGAGCTTGATGGAGTAGGATGTGAGGGAACATCTGTGGGATGTGGAGTTGGAAGAATGGGATTGATAGGAATCAAACGCCTCTCTTTTTCTACCCATTTTTCCTCAACTTAATTATCAATGATCTTTCCACTCCTCAAAATAGTGATGGCATTAACTTGCTCATGACAAGAACTTGAAAGAGTAGTTTCATCGATCAAGTAAGTTTCCATTTTTAGATTTGCAATTGGCTAACCTGGCATTGTTGCTTCTTCTCTTTGAGTCAACACTTTAACTATTTGCCCAACTTGAGTCTCTATCTTGGCTATAGATTGAGAATGGGAATGTACCAATTGAAAGATGGAATTAAAGTGATTAATTGCAGCCAAAACCTTTTCTTCAAATCCAGACTAGTACTTAGGAGGAGGAGGATCTGGATTAGCTTGGTTTCTAAATTGAGGAGGACAGTAGATAGAAGATTGATTGAAAGAATTATTTTGCAGAGGATTGGATGAATTATGGTATTGTCCCTGAGATTGGGGAATAGTATTGCCTTGGCTTTGATTCTGCCATGATATATTAGAATGATCTCTCCAACCAGGGTTATAAGTATTGGAATTTGGATTGTAACGCAAACTGGAGAATGCAACATTAGTTTGTGCTTGTGGAATTTCAAAAGCTTGCCCCATGAGAGGAAAACTGTTAACATAATGAGATAGACTAGTGCAGACAGAACACACCTCTTTTGGCAAAGAGGAGTACTAAGAAGAACCAAAAGTACTGACAGTTGATCAGACTTAGTCAAACTTTTGATTTAACACTTCCATTTAAGTGGCTAGCTCTCTAGTTTTCTCGCCCTTATACCAACTTTCAACCTGATGGATACCAAGAGTGGACCTAGACCTAGAGGAAGAAGCTTGTTGAACAGAATTTTCACTTAGGGCCTCAAACAGTTCCCAAGCGTCATCTGGGCTCTTATGCAGGAAACCACCATTACTAAAAACATCTACCATGTTCATATATGGATCATGTAATCCATCATAGAAGATTTGCACGAAATGCCATTCAGCAATATCATGGTGTGGACACTTTCTTAGAAGATTAGTGTATCTCTCTCAAGTATTATGAAGTTGTTCACCCGAGATTTAGGAGAACGCCATGATCTCTCTTCTTATTTGTATGGTTTTACCACCAATGTAGTATTTTTTTAAGAACTCTTGTTGCAACTTATCCCATGTGCTTATGGAATTATGAGGTACGGAGTATAACCAAGTTCTACCTTTGTCCTTGAGAGAAAATTAGAAGAATCTCATCCTAAAGGCATCATCAAACAGAGTGGTCAAATTGTAGTTAAACACTATTCCAGAAATTCATATATGTGTTTATATAGATCTTCAGTAGCAAACCCCCGGAAAGTTAGAAGTATTTGGATCATAGCTGGCTTTATCTTAAAGTGGGTTGCATTAGATTGTGGAAATTGAAAGTTATAAGGGGATGTATATGAGGTGGGAATGAAATGATCCCTTAATTGTGGTTGTGGTGAAGGAACAAGTGTTTATGGCACATGTGCCCCATTTAGATTATCACCAATATTAACTATGTCTGATTTAGAAAATTCTCCTAATAATTTAGGCCAAGTTCAATGGTAACAAGTAAAAAGAAAATTTTCAAGCAAAGAAATAAATTGAAAAGAACTCACAAAAGGTCCTTAAACCGTAACTTCTTCTCCTAAAGCTTCATCGCCCTTTCTCCTTGATTCCTGTACTTGAAAAGAAAAAGAAATAAGGTGAGATATCAGAAAGTCCTAAAACTATAAATTAAATTAGAATTAATCTCGAACTAAACAAATTTGTGACACAGTCCCCGGCAACGACACCAAAAATTGATGTGTGTTTTTGTTTATCAATATTGAATTACCACTCGCAATAGAATGAATCGTTGTAGGATAGGGCTATGTTGGGGATGTCAAACCTCAAAGACTGTGGTGGTTTATCAAGTCTTCAATTAATTGCTATTTTAATTTAGAAAGAGGATTTGATTTATTGTCGTGCAATAACATAAACAGAAAATAAATAAAGTAAAAGAAAAGATCAAGGGTAGAAATACTCAGGGAATGACTTCACCACGATCCTCCTACTATGGTCAACTATTCAACCTTGAGATTTCAACAATTTATATACCATATGAATTAACCTCAATAACATTTATTTAATTTGGTTTTAAAGAAAGATATTTCATGAATTTTAGTTAATAATAACCTATCTTCAGTTGGCATGAATCATCTATCTACCTACTTCTAACTAATTTTGCAGTATAACTCGTCTTCCCGAGGCATGGACTATGAAAACATTCATTCACAAAAAATGTTTGAACATCATTACATGATCTCCATTCTTATGTCTGGCAGGGCTCCGCCAGATACCATCAAATAAGAATGGGTTGAGACCAGTTTATGAATAGTTATATCAAAGACAAGGCAATAACTATTCAGAAACTATTAATTCATTAAAACACCAATTGAGTTGTCTCAATTGCTCAAAATCATGTAATCAAAGTATATAAATTATTAAATCCCAAAGTATAAAAAATCAAACCATAATAATCGGATAGGGTTACATCAATGCCCTAAGAGAGGAATTAGCCACTTATGACGACGCTAGATATCATCTGTGTTGGTGTAGTCTTCATCGTCAAGGTCTGCACTTCTCTCTTGGGGACTCCCCTTCAAAACCCTAAAAGCCGCCGTGAGAGAGAAGAATGAAATGATGGAATCAAAACTATTTTCCTTGTGACCTTTCCTCTTATTTTATAAGAGAAATTAAGTCATAATCCCATTTGGATTTGTTTTACAGCTTTTTGGAACAATTGACCCTTTAAGGAAATAAAGAGGGGTGAAAATATATAATTCCCATATGTATTTTTAACCTCTAAGATGTCAGAGCTCGAGCTCTACCTGCCAACAACTTGTTCTGGTGTTGTAACGCGATTTTGACACATTTAGAGTGCGAATCTCGAAATTGCTATTAGAGACAAAAACATCGGGCTTTGAGTCTTCTTTCCAAAGTGATTAAGGTTGCTCAATTTGGAGTTTCAAGCCACAAGTTATGCCCAAAATACTGAAGCAGGTCTAGAGTTTTCGGCAATGCTCGAGCCCTGAGTGGTTGTGCTCGAGCTTTCTAAGTTGGGCTTGAGCTTTGAAGCATGGGCTCGAGCTCTGGGAGCAAAATTTTTCTGAAACGTCTTTTTATTCATGGTGCTCGATCCCAAGGTGTTGGGCTTGAGCTCTAGGTGTTAGTGCTCGATCCCTTGAGGTCTGGCACAAGGTCCTGGAACTTGGATCAACTCTTTAAATTTCGACATATCATGTGCTCGAGCTCTTAGGCAAAGGCTTGAGCACCCTGTGGTTGGGCTCGAGCTCTGAGGGTTAAGGCTTGAGCTTTCTTGCCTTGGTGGAATTTCTTGTTGTTGTTGGCTCTAAGCTCCAGCCTTAACACTTGACTTTCTCCAAAATCACCATTTTGACTCTCGACTTGCTTCGAATGACTGGCAACAACGGTTTTAACCATTTCTTTGGGAAAGTACCTAAAAACACGATATAAACATAAATCAGTATAAAACTAGATAGAAGTATCACTTTAGGTCTTAACATATGTGTATTTAGGGGCTCGAATATGCAATATTCAGTGCTCATCAATGCGCGTACACTCTGGCACGCGCTAGGACTCGCTATTCTCTTTGGTGACCCGCATACACGCGTGGCCGCGTGCTGGCTGTTCTCTTTGGTGACGCGGCACTCCCCCATTCGCTGGTCGCATCGCGTCCCTCTGGGTGCGTTGCACTGAACCAATCCGCCGTCTTCAATAGCCCAAATCCATGCACACCGTAGGATAGAGACGCTGCGCCGCACTAGATTATTTCCTCTAGTCAACCCAATCTCTATGGCTGAGATATACATGCCCACCTTATTAATATGGTCTGGTACCACACTGGATCGCTTGTTATTTGTTGATACACCGATTACAGAGCCTCATTAGATATATATATATATATATAACAGAATATACATATATAATTTTTTCCAAACAAATATAGGAAAAATAATTCAAATAATTCCCAAAAAAATATAGAAAAATACCAAAAAATTCCAGAAATTTCAAAAACCTTAATTAACCCTCTTAGGTCACATGTTAACCTATAAATTTATTTTAATATATATACAACACCTATATATATCAATTAAAATCTAATAATCTAAAAAAATCAAATATAATAGTTTATGCTTTTAATTATTCCTATCTAACCATTATTTTAAACAAATAAATTTAATTAAAGCCTTGATACTCAAGATAAAATCTTTACGAGTTCTAAGAGAAAAGATATAGAGGAACTCACCTGAAGGTTTTAAAACAAAACCGACGCTTCAAGCTTTGATTGTCTCTTCCATTTCCTGCGTCCTTTTTCTCAGATCCGGCATCCTCCTTGTCAGCCTTCTTTTCTTATCTTTATCTCTCTTATTTTTCTAACATAAAAACTTTTTAACCCTAAACCTTATGTGTATAATTTATACATATTAAAATCTAAATCCTACCAAATAAAAGAAATAATAATTATCAAATAATATAAAATATATACACACATATTATATAATATATATATATATATATATTACCTTCCATTTTAATCATTAATTAATTAAATCATATACACACATATATATATATCAATAAATATAAACAGATATATCCTTCCATAATAATTATTAATTAATTACATTTATATACATATAATTATATATATATATATATATAATTATGCAAAGATAATTATTTAAATATCTTTATAACCATGGCCCTTATTAATTAACCAAACAAGGCTCCCTTCAAGTCTGAGGCCACATTCATTGGTCCCACTCCTCTTGAGCCTAATCCAATTAGTTTAATAAATCAAATAATTAAATAAACACTTAAATTAAAATAACTAATTTCATAAAATACATAAATGAAACAAGAAATTACAATCAAGTCATACCATACTAATAAAATTAACACGCTAACAATTCAATCAATAATCATGCACACACACAAACAATTATCACATATAATCATGAAATATAATTTATTTAAAATAAAATAATTAATCTAAGCACTCAATTAAATAAAAAAAATTATTTAAAAATAAAATAAAAGCAATTAGTCCCAATTAAATCAAACAAATCATTTAAAAATAAAATAAAATAAAAATAATTAATCCACATTAATAAATCCTTTAAAATATCGGGGTATTACACGGACAATAAGAATAGAGATCATGCAACGGTGTTCAAACATTTTTCATGAATGAATATTTTCATAGTCTATGCCTAAGGAAAACGAATTATACTACAACATTAATTAGAAGTAGGTAGGTAGATAATTCGTGCCAACCGAAGATAGGTTATTATTAATTGAAATTCATGAAACATCTCTCTTTAAATTTGAATTAAGTGAATGTTATTGAGTTTAATTCTATATGATACATAATTGTTAAAATCCCAAGGTTGAATAGTTGACCATAGTATGAGGTTCGTGGTGAAGTCAATCCCTAAGACTTTCGCTCTCTGATTTCATTCTTTTATTTAGTTTAATTTTATTTATGTTAGTGACACACACCAAATCAAACAATCTTTTCTCTCTGAATCAAAATAGTATTAATTGAACAGTTGATAATCCACCATAGTCCCTGAGGTTCGACACCCTCTAAGTAGCCCTATCCTGCAAGGGATTCGTTTTATTACGAGTGGTAAATAAATAGACACATCAAAGGTCAAGGTTGTGCTCTAACTACTAGTCGTTGCCTCCAGCCATCAGTAGGTCAGTCCGAATAGTTGGTATTTATTATTCTGTTAGAATTACCTCTTCAGATCTATAAGCCATTGCGAAAGGACTTTCTCTGGTCGGCCTTATCGAGGTGGTTCTGTAAGCCAACAGCATGTTAGGGAGGTTCTCATACCACTTGGTTTTATGCTGCTCTAGCTTCTTCTTCAGGTAGTCCAAGGTAGTCCAGTTAGTTATCTTGGCCTAACCGTTTCCCTGTGGGTGGTGTTAAGTGCTGAAATATGCATATTTCAACTCTTGATCTTGAGTATATTAGGGTCTTATTCTATCTTTATTTTCCCACTTTAGTTTTATTTTACGTTTTTTCCCTTTTCAAGTGCATAAGGTTGAAATGAGCTAACTCAGTTAAATTAGAGCCTTGGGAAGATCAACCAAAGTCTTGGTAGGAAGATGGAGCAAAATGGAAGTTGAAGATGTAAAATTTCCTCTTGAATCGATCAAACCTTTAGTATGATCGATCACACATGATCGATCCAGCTAGTTGCCATGATGGATCAAAGGCCTTGTTCTTATCTTCATAAATGCCTTTGTTCTTATCCAAATAATTATCTTCCATCATTTATGATCGATCTAACCCTTCTATGTTTGATCACAACTTCTGGTCTTATCTTCGTAAATATCTCTAGCCTTTGTCCTTATCCATATTAATAGCTGTCACATACCTGTGATCGATCGTATTTGCCTCGAAAACTGTAAAAAAACATAATTGAAGCCCGAATTCATGGGAGCTCATGGTGAAATCATTTTGGGATATTAGTGCACGAGGTCAGACCATTTTAATATCACTTGAGTCACCTATATAAAGGAATTAGCCCTTTTTGGCAAGGGGGTTGGACGTTTGGCAAAGATTAGCTTAGGATTAGATATTTTGGGACATTCTTTCTCTAGTTCATACACACTCTCTCTCTAGGGTTTCAACCAAGGAAGAAGAAGAAGAAGATGAGCCAAGCCTTGGAAATGATTTGTGAAGCAACCTTGATGACATCTACCATCTCCATGAGTGGTTATCCCTTCACTTAGGGTTTGGATGACCCCTAAGCATGTGTAATTAAACTTGTGTCTTTTAATTTTGGGGATTATTAATTATAATTAGGGCTATAGTTTTGTGAATTCAAACTTAGTTGTACCAAGATTTATTTATGATAATTCTTTCAATTGGTTCTTTATGTTGGTTGCATGTTGTCTTATGAGTAATTCAATTAGGATTAATCTTTATACTAAGTGCTTTTTGTAATTGTGCTTAGTGATGGCTATGCATTGTATTTATTGGATACAATTGTCAATTGGTTTAATGGGTTATAGCTTAGTCTTGATGGGTTGTACTACACTTTAGTTTAATTGTAGTTAGGTAGACAATTCATGCTTAAATTTGATAATCCATGCTTATTATTGCAATTTGTATTATCCTTTTCATTGATGTGTGCTTATAGCCACATTTTGATTACAATAAGTTTTCCCCATTAATTGAAGACTCATGGTTTAGTTACATATGCTTAGTGGTGCGTTCCATGCCCCAAGCCCCCTCTTCCTAACTCTAAACCCTATTTAATTTAGTGTTAATTTCAATTGCATGTTCACATTAGTTTAATCAATTAATCAAACATCCTTTCAATCTCACGTTCATTAATGTCAAGTTAGATTCCATCCCATAATCCATGTGCACCATCCCTT
Source organism: Cornus florida (assembly GCF_030987335.1). Lineage (NCBI taxonomy): Eukaryota > Viridiplantae > Streptophyta > Magnoliopsida > Cornales > Cornaceae > Cornus > Cornus florida. Next base: position 71,259,014 of record NW_026775573.1, on the reverse strand, counting down.
CTCACTTTAAACTCATATATAAGTGTTTTGTAACTTTTATAAATTTAAAAGTTGATGCCCACTTAGCACTCTCTATTCTAAATATTTAAAACATTTTTGGTTACACACCAAATAAGCATTAGGTGGCTCACCGCGGCCAAACTTTGGCTAATCCCATGCCCTCTGGAGAACTTTCTGGTATGCTTGTTGTCCAGGTTCTTGCCATTGTCCATGATAATGGCCTTTGGCACCCCAAATCGTCATATTATATTGCTCAACAAGAAACTTTCTACCTGGTAGTGGGTCACTATTGAGTAAGCTTCTACCTCCATTCATTTTGTGAAGTAGTTGGTGGCTAACAATACATATTCTTTTTGGTCAAAAGTTTTGGATAGTGGGCCCATTACATCAATTCCCCAGTGGGCAAATGGCTATGGGTTCGTCATTGCATACAAATCTTTTGCTGACTGATGATTCATTAAGCAATAGCGCTGACATTTGTCGCATCTCTTTGCGTACTCTTAGGCATCCCTAGCTAGGTACGACCAGAAATACCCTTGAGTCAATATTTCATGAACAATGGACCTCTCACTAGAGTGGTTTCTACAATCCCCCTCATGGATTTGCTTCAATATCTTAAGAGCCTCTACTAGTGTTAGGCACCGCAAATAAGGTCCCGAAAATGATCTTTGGTACAGATGGTTGTTTATGATTTAGTACTTAGCTGCTACGGCCCTTATTCTCTTAGCTTCTTCTTTTTACTCCGGGAGAGTTCCATTTCTGAGGTAACTCTCTAACGAGTCTATCCAGCACAGTTCTCTCGGAACCACAAGGATTACTATTACCTCTATACTGGGGCTCAGACTTGGTTCCTCAAGTATGTCAATTGGGACTACTCGGATTAAGTCTTCGACGGATGTTGAGGCTACTAATGCCAACTTGTCAGCTTTAGTGTTTTCTTCTCTAAGCACTTAAAGGAACTCAATTCAATCAAAGCCGTGAGAGGCGGTTTCAACTGTTCCCTTGTACACCTTTATTTTTTCATCCCTTGGTTAGTACTTCCCCATTACCTAGTTCATAATAAATTGTGAGTCACTGTAACTTTTCAAGCATCATACCTAAAGTTGTGATCCCAAGTGAAGTCTAGCTAGCAAGGTCTCATACTCGGCCTCATTGTTAGTGGCAGGGAAATCTATGTGGATTGACTGCTGTAGTTTGGTTCTTTCGGGTGTTCTGATGATGATTCCCTCTCCCGCACCTATTAGGTTTGAGAAGCCATCTATATGGAGTTCCCACTCCAGTTCAGGGAGGAGCTAGCTCATCAGACTCCTCTACTTGCTGCTAGACCTGGCGGTCATATGTCCAGTGGGCCGTGGTCTTGAACCGAGTCATGGCCTGCAAAAAGAAAAAAACACTTGCAATTGTAGTCAGTAACAAGAAGGAGGATATGAGATACAGAATTAAAAGCACAACAGATAGAGACATGGTTGTCAGATGAAGATAGATAACTCAGAATATAAGCACATGAACCTATCTATGCAAGTGGTAATGCAACCAAATATAGATAGTGAATGGTTAAATATGTGAAACATGCTAGATATGATAAGTATGGAATGCAACCAATGTGGAAAATGTTGTGTTTAATAATTTTACCACTCACAATAGAACAAATCATTGTAGGATAGCACTATAGAGAGGGTGTCGAACCCATAGGGATATGAGAATTTATGTTCAGACTTTAATTAATCTCTATCAGTTCACAAGTAACTGGTTGAAGTGTTTGATTGGTTGTCACAATTAAAAACTAAAATTAAACTAAAATTAAGCTAAAGTGATCAGAAAGAAAGATCTTAGGGCTTTGACTTGACCATAATCATCATACTATGGTTAGTTGTTTCAACTCTGTGAATTTAACAAATTATATTATTAATGAATTGAACTCAATAACATTCGTTCAATCTGGGTTTTAAAGAAAGATGTTCTATAAAATTCAGTTAACTATAATCTATCTGCAGTTAACATGGACTATCCACCTACCTACTCTAACTACTTTAACTACGTTAACTACTTTGTAAATAATCCATCTTTCCTTAGCATAGACTATGAAAACATTCTTTTATAAGAACGTTGGAACACCATTATATGACCTCTATTCTTATGTCTGGCAGGGCTCTGCCAGATACCGTCCAGTAAGAATAGGTTGAGAATAGAGAATAAACAGTTATATCTAAGACAAGGTAATAACAATTTGTAATCTATTTAAAGCATGAAAACCAATTAAGTTGTCTTAATTGCTCATAGTCATATAATCAAAATTATAATGTACATTAAATAATCCTAGAGTTAAGAACAATCAAACCATATTGCTAGATTAGGTTACATCAGTGCCCTAAAAGAGGAATTAACTACTCATGACGATGGCAGATATCATCTGTGTTGGAGTTGTCTCCATCATCACGGACGACACTTCTTTTCTCAGGATCTTCACCTTCTAAGGTTATGGAAACCCTAAAAGCTACCACCACAGTATCAGTCTCTTAAAATAATACGAGAAAGAGGGACCTCTTCTATCAAGGCTTGTACCTTCTTTTATAGAAGAAAATAAAGGCTTGGTGGGCTTTTAGGTCTTCTGGCCCATCTGGGATGAGATACGACTTGTAAAGAGAGCAATCCTACAACTTAAATCTAACATGTCATGGAAGGCTCGAGCTTTAGGAAAGAGGGCTCGAGCTTTGAGGTTCGGGCTCGAGCTTTGGGAACAAGGCTCGAGCTTCTCTGGATTGGTGCTCGAGCTCCAAGGATTGGTGCTCAATCTTCACTTTAACACTTAGTCAAATTTCTTCGACTATTTTCTGAAGCGTCTTTTTCTTCAACAGTTAGAATATTCTTGGGCTTCATCTCTTTTAACATTGCCCGATCCAAGCTTCATGGGCTTGAGCACTAGGTGCTAGGCTCAAGCTTTAGGTACTCAAGGCTCAAGCTTTGGGTAATGGTGCTCGATCCTTGAGGTTAGGCACGAGGCCTTGGGAGCTTGGTTCTTTATTTAAATCAACTCTTCAAATTTCGACACCTTGTGCTCAAGCTTGAGGGTCAAGGCTCAAGCACCCTATGGTTAGGCTCAAGCACCCTGAAGGTAAGGCTCGAGCTCTAAGGTACAAGGCTCGACCTTTAATGCCTTGTTGACTTTTCTTCTTTGACTTGTAGGGCTAGAGCCTTAAAACTTGGGCTCGAGCTTTAGATCTTGAATTCTTCCAAACTTTACCATTTAAGCTCTCGGCTTGCTCTAGATGACCGGCAACGACTCTATAAGCTTCGATATCAGTTTTTCATCATAAAATCCCAGTTTTAACCGTTTCTCTGGGAAAGTACCTACAAACACACATTAAACATAAATCAGTCTAACAATGGATAGAAGTATCACTTTAAGCCTTAACATATGTATATTTAGGGGCTTGAATATACAAATATTCAGTACTCATTACATCCCCAAACTTACATATTGCTAGTCCCTTAGCAATACATAACTAAAAAGCCGTTTTCGTCAAAATCACAATTGCATTTAGTTTATACAACAAGCCTTTAAACCTATAGGTTACCCCTAGTAGACGAGTTGCAGTCTCGTGAGGGTTTCAAGTGAAGATACCCACAAACTTCTAAAATCAGTGCCTTAATTGCACAGTAAACTTATTCAAACCTATTTTCAAATCATAGTATCCCTGTAGTTCATTAATCAGTCAAATATAGCAAGTACAACCAATCATGTAATCAGAAAAACTTTCAACTTCTAATTTCAATTCAGCAACCATGGTCCCCATATGTCAGTTTAATCATTTATTCAACAATCTCAATCTCCAAAACACTTTTTGAAAGTGATCCTATAATTCAACGTGTGGCTTACTATCCATACTTACATTCATTCCTAGCTATTCCTTAATTAATAGGCAAACTCTTCAAATTCTAACTCCCAGGGCATTTATTATTATTATTTTTTTCTCAAGGTATACATGTTTTCAAAATGGATACTATGCAATGTTCAGGTCTATTAAGCTTTCTAAATCACCTATGTAACGAACTTTCAGCCAACAACTCCCAGACCAGATGGTCTTAGGGTATTAAGTGATAAAGCACCCCTCTAGACCTAATTATTCAAGCAATCTAGGCAACCTAAACCCCTTATGTAACTAGCTTTTAGCCAACGACTCCCAGACTAGATGGTCTTAAGGCATTAGGTGTCAGAACACACCCCTAAGGACTTAATCACTCAATCAATCTAGGTACAGACCTGAACCTGATCATTTTCTACTTCTTCTCTTCACTTTTTTTTTTTTTTCTTTTCTTTCATTCACATTGGTGAAAATTTTTTTTTCTTTTATTGTATTGCATACATACCAATCTTTTTTATTTTTTTTCTCTATTTTTTTCAATCTTTTTTTTATTTATTTTATGCCTTAGTTATCAAAATTATCAAATCTACATACTTATCTCAGTTTAACTCAAAACAGAACAAGACTTCTAGTATTTACCCACATAATTCATGCAAGTGTGAATATATGCAAAGTATAGCATCTCGGAGATTAATTTCATTAAACAAGGATTATCCTAACAGAGTGGACCATAGGCCACCAACTAATTTCAAAATTTTTAAGAATCCATTTTCACAATATTTTAGCATACAAACCATATCTAACCAATATCAGACTGTAAATGGAGTTTATAACAATCAATAGACTCAAACTCATGCTAATAACATCAAATATCATATCCTATCCTTGTGTCTTCAAAATTTTCTCAAGTCCCAAATTACCTTACCCCTAAACTTATTGTGCACATTGTCCTCAATGTGGGAGAACAAAAGAGAGTTAGAAAGATATTACTAGATAAGCAGACCATCAAAGATAGACCAAAATGAAACTCAGAAGTGTAAATTTGGAAATCACCCCAAACTTAATCTTTAGCATCTGGCAAAATCAACAAACTCCAAAACATATTAGAGTATTAAGCATATGGAGTAATAATAGGGAAATATCACATGAAGTATAAATAATAACACAAGGATAGCATAGTCAAAAAACATCTATATAAATGATAATGATCAGTACAATGCTTTCAAAATAACAGACTTAGTGCAGATATACATCATAAAGAAATAAATACATCTAAAAAAATGCCCTAGTCAACAAAAAAACTATAGAAAAACCCTAGTCAGCTAATCTATCTATGGGGGAGGATATGTAAAAGTGGATGGAGCAGACGGTGTGCTGCGCAGTAACTCCTCTAATATGCTCTGCTGCGCAGTCAACATCTGTCGCAGCACTACTTGTCTGTCCTACAGCTCTGTAACCTATGCCTGTAACACTTTAATCTCAGCCTGAGAAGAACTCTTAGGTTGTGCTACAAGAGCGGGCTTCCTCCTCGACAGGGCCTGGCTATCGGAGAGATCCATCTCATCCTCCATAGCCTCATCATTATCTACCCTCCTAGCCGCAACTACTATATATCCCTCATCGCCAAACTCTACTGCATCATGACAATGTGCCGGCATATGTGTCCACACCTTATTCCATTCATTTATTTTAAACTTCGGAGATTCATCACATGATTCCTCTTTTGGACCTACTATAAAACCCTGTAGCTCTAATAGCCTGGTAATTATGTATGACAAGGGGAACATATGGGTAGGAACAGTCTTGTGTGGTCCAATTTTTGACCAAAACTCCAATAGTTGACAGAAAATCATCCTAGAAAACGAATACCAATGCTCAAACTAAATAGCATACAGTACCTAGAGAAAATTAGTATTCCTAATATTCTTATGTCCAAGAGGATGGACATTAGCAGAGATGATAAAATCTAAAATCCATAGCCTCTTAGGAATTTTGTCTTTGGTAGTATTACTACGCTTTCTCCTAGCAAATCGACCATCATACAGCTTTTGAATTAAATTCTCTGCAATCGGTACCCTAGGGAAAGGTGTGAAAGTGGGACAACTATGCCTCTCATTTACGACCTCAGGAAACGTATGATAACATTCTAAAGCTGTCATAATAGCACAAGGATTGACATTCAACTCATGCCCATCAATCATAGTCCTTAGCTCCCAAGGGTCATCCTCACTATAAGTAAGATTGAGATAAAACAAATGAATAAGACGAGGATATGCAATGTTAGTTACAAGGACCATAAAATGCAGAAGATGCCTGTAACTGAGAGACTTCATAGCTCATCTAGTGCGAGGATCATTGATGAACGCCTGACAATCAAAGGTCGTCTCATAAGAAATTGGAATTTCTTTCCAAGCACTTGGCAAAACATCTTTCGCCACCCTAGCACGCTTAGAGGGAGTAAGACGAACCGTCTCTAGTCTCAATTAATAGTATCCTGCAACAAAATCCCTAAAATCACCCAAAATTCCCAAAATCCTGCAATCTAGAAATTGAGGCTCAAGCTTAACCTTCTAGGCAGAGCTCGAGCTCTACTGGACTTCACCAAAACAGTTTTTCAGAAATCAGTTCACAAATCAATCAAAACTTGATTTAAATAACTATATTGATGATGTATAAAAAGTCCAAAGAATCATTTATCCAAAGAGTAAATCATGCTCTTCTGATCTAGATCTAGAAAATCGATTAACTAAGGAAGAGATAATGGAAAGAGGATGAAGAAGGAGAAATTTACCTCTGTATTTCCTATAAATTTGCGAGGAGAATATGAAGCATCATCGGATATGAATATGGAGAGAACTTGGAGAGACTTTATAGGGGAGGGATGTCCTTTATGTAATAGGAGATAGAGTATTTAGTTTCTTAGTTTTAAAACTTTAGAAACCTAAGGCTCGAGCTTAAAGGATGCAAGCTCGAGCCTGCTACCACAAACCCTAAAGTTCACGATAATGGAGGGCTCGAGCCTAGCATGTGCCAGCTCGAGCCTTTAGTAGCTAATGCTCGAGCTCCAAAGTTCAGGCTCGAGCATTAAGACAAATTTTTGGATTTTTTCTATTTTTTAATTTTTTTTCTCTTTTTTTTTTTTATTTAAACCTAAACTAGTCTAATCATAAAACAAACATAAAAATAAACTAAAACCTAGAAAATAATTAAAACACAAATAAAAATAAAAATGAAATAAAACTACAGTACAACATATAAATGCTAAGTTTAACATCGATAGCTTAACAGCATGTTAAGTTTAATGTTGATAGCTTGATGAAAATTAACCCCTCTAGTCCAAGTAAATAGGATCATAAAGTTCTACTGTCTCCACTGTGCCTCTCTGCACACTACCCTCTACGTAGGGCTTGAGTCTCTGTCCATTAACCTTGGACAGTTGTCTAGTCTTGCAATCTTATATCTCAATCGCACCATAAGGTGTAATAGAAATAACCATATATGGATGATGCGACCGAGTGTGTGCACAAAATAATGCACATCACTTTAGGTTTAGAAATAATGTCAAGTGGGCATCATATTTTATAATTTATAAAACCACTAAACACTTATACTATGGAGTATAAAGCGAGTAGGGATCATCCCAAGAGATTTAAACAATTATTGGTTTTCGGAATTGAATTCTACTTTAGTGCTTATGTGATTGCTAAAAGGGTTTTGTTTGTGATGAAAACTAATTTTAAACTAAATGATTGCAATAAAGAAATAGAGTTTAAAAGATTAGGAAAAAGACTTAGGGTGTATGATTCACCTTCACCACTAAACACGTTCCCTAACTCACTAACTTTCAACTAATTGGGGAAATAATACTATGTAATCTATATGTGGCTAACAGTTGCAATGAAAAGTGTAAACCATCAATATCAAGCATGAATCAACTACCTAATGACAATTAAACTAAGTGTAGTGTAACTCACCAATTCAAAGCATGATTTATCAATTCAAGTTACAAATTTAACACACATTAATCTAGAGGATATATAATTGTAACAATAAGTATGGATTTCAAACAATTGTATGGATTGTCTACTTACCTAATAATTAAATTGCAATTAACTAATTTACCTTAAATTAAACTAATCAAACCTGAAATTAACCTATTTAAACTAGACATTAACCTAATTGTGTAGTACAACCCATCTAATATAAGTAATTTCCATCAAATTAGAACACAATGACATCAAATTAATACAATGCATAGCTATCACATGATTCAATTCACAAAGAAGTCAAGTGTAAAGATCAATTATCATTCAAAAATATATAAGACAATATGAGATTGACAAAGATAATCAATTGAAAGAATTATTATATATATATATCAAGGCTATAACAAAAATTACATAAATTAAATCCCTAAAATAGTAAAAGAGAGAAAAGTTAGGTTACATGCTTGGGTTTATCCAACCATAAGTTGAAGAATTAGCCGCTCATGGTTGATGGATGCAAGATGTCAATAAGCCTCATCCTTTGATTCATCTGGCTCCTCTTCTTCTTTTCTGAACTTTTCTCAAGAACCCCAACTTTTTCTCTTTTTCGTGTTTTCCAGAGAGAATATCGATCTATCGGTTACAGAAAAATAAAAACTTAATAAAATCAAATAATAAAACTCCCTCAAAACTAATGGGTATTGGTCTCATTAAATAAGCCTTATTGGAGACCAATAAGTTACAAAATAAGCCCAAAACAATAAAATTCCATAGCCAAATAAACATCAATCCCGCAATGCTGCCAGGTGCTGGGGGATCTATCCCCCAGCCTTGGGGATCAATCCCCCAAGGGCATTTTTAGTTCTGTGAATAATGGGGGGTCGATCCCCTACCCAGTGTTGGAAACTTCCTTCAAGCCTTATTTAGCTCCATATTGGCCCCTGGCTAATCCGTTTGCTTCTTAATCTTTGGGAACATCATCAAAGGCCCGAAAAAGGTAGAATTGACCGTTTTTGAAGAATAAGCACACTATATGAACAGTGGGCTGCGACCTCTTTTTGCCATTTTCTGAACTTTTTTCGAATGTCTTTGCTTGACTCCAAAAAGGCTTTAATGAACCAAAATTAGTCCGTTTGAACCTTATCAACCTAAAATTGACAAAAACATAAATTAGAACTAAAACATGAAAATAAGATAGATGCAAGGACTAAAAAACCCTAGTTTAGGTGCTGAAATGTACAACATTTAACCACTTACCAATGGACCTTCCCAACGTGACTTCAGTTTGCCAGGAAAAAGTTTCAGTCGTGTATTAAACAACCAAACCTTCTTCTCAAGCTCAAAAGTCTTTCGCAAGATATGCTTGTCATGAAATGCCTTAGTCTTTGATTTGTAAACCTTAGCACTCTCATAAGCATCATTACGTAATTCTTCGAGCTCAGTTACTTGAAGCTTCCTGTTAGATCCAGCAAAGTTCATATCAAAGTTGAGCTTTTTTATGGCATAGAAAGCTCTGTGTCCTAATTCTACAGGAAGATGACACCCTTTACCATAGACGAGACGGTAAGGTGACATACCAATTGGAGTCTTAAAAGCTGTTCGGTAAGCCCACCAAGCATTATTTAGTCTTAAAGACCAATATTTATGATCTGGCTTAACCATTTTTTCAAGAATTCTCTTAATTTCACGATTGGATAGTTCAACTTGGCCACTTGTTTGGAGATGATAAGGAGTAGCAACTTTATGAGTGATGGAGTATCTTTGTACCAAGGTACGGAAATACCTATTACAAAAGTGAGCACCCCCATCACTAATAATAACTTGTGGCATACCAAATCAACTAAAAATGTTCGTTTGAGTGAACTCAACCACAACTGCGTGATCGGCGGTTTTAGTAGCCACTGCTTCAACCAATTTAGATACATAATCAACAGCCACAAGAATATACTCATTATAATTTGACTGAACAAAAGGACTCATAAAATCAATAGCCCAGACATCAAAAACCTCAATGACTAAGATTGGATTTAAGGGCATCATATTTCTTTTGGAAATTGATCCTAACTGTTGACCTTGAAGGCATGACCTACAGAATAAGTATGCATCCCGAAAGAGTGATGGCCAAAAGAAACCGCATGGAAGAATTTTAGCTGCAGTTTTTTTTTTTTTTTTTTTTTTTTTTTTTTTTTTTTTTTTTTGGCACTGAATTGACCTCTACAAGCTAAACTGTGACAAAATGTCAGAATACTATGAAATTGACTCTCAGGAACACATCTACGAATGATTTGATCAGCACAGTATTTGAAGAGCTGAAGATCTTCCCAATAATAAATCTTAATCCGAGAGAAGAATCGATCTTTTTCTTGCTTTGACCAAGACAAAGGAATTTTGCCTATTGCAAATAAATTCACAATATCAGCAAACCAAGGCAAATCCGTATGAGAAACCCCAAACAGTTGTTCATCTGGAAAGGAATCACAAATTGGAAATAAAGTTGAGGCATCCTCAATAAGAATTCTGGAAAGATGGTCAGCTATCACATTCTCTGACCTTTTCTTATCCCAGATCTTATAATCAAACTCTTGAAGCAAGAGGAACCATCGAATCAAATGGGGTTTGGTTCCCTTTTTGGAGAGAAGATGTCTCAAAGCAGAATGATCAGAATAGACCACTACTTTAGAACCCAACAGATAAGATCTAAATTTCTCTAAAGCAAAGACAACTGCAAGCAACTCTTTTTTCAGTAATGGTATAATTTAATTGTGCTTCTGAAAGAGTTTTGCTCGCATAGTAGATAACATGAGGAAGCTTATCTACTCATTGTCCTAAGACAGCAGCCATAGCATAATCAGATACGTCACACATGATCTCAAATAGAAGAGCCCAATTTGGAGGATTCATGATAGGAGCTGAAGAAAGAAGAGAGCGAAGCTTGTGGAAAGCTTCTAGGCATGAGTCATCGAAGACAAAAGGAGCGTCCTTTCCAAGTAGATCACACAAAGGACGAGAAATTTTGCTGAAATCTTTAATGAAACGTCGATTAAATCCGGCGTGCCTAAGAAATGATCGCACTCCCCTAACGGAGGTAGAAGGAGGCAATTTGGAGATCAAATCTACTTTGGTTCTATCAACTTCAACACCTCTCTCTGAAATGATGTGTCCTAAAATGATCCCCTCTTGAACCATAAAATGGCTCTTCTCCCAACAAAGAATAAGATTGGTTTCCCTATAACGCTGAAGCACTAGGGACAGATTTTGGAGACAGTTTTTGAATGTGGATCCGAAAATAGAGAAGTCATCCATAAAGACCTCGAGAAACTTTTCAACCATATCCAAAAAGATAGACATCAGACGCCTCTAGAATGTTGCTGGCGTATTACACAATCCGAAAGGCATCTGTCTATATGCAAATGTACCAAATGGACAAGTGAAAGTAGTTTTCTCTTGATCTTTAGGATCAATGGCCACCTAATTATAGCTAGAATATCCGTCTAAAAAGCAATAATAGCTTTGGCCAGCCAATTGCTCTAGAATCTGATCAATGAATGGAAGAGGAAAATAATTTTTTCTAGTAGCGGAGTTTAGTTTCCGGTAATCAATACACACACGACATCCAGTAGTGGTGCATTATGGAACTAATTCTCCCTCAGAATTCTCAACTACTATAATACCTGTCTTCTTAGGTACTACCTGAGTAGGGCTCACCCACTCGCTATCTAAGATAGGGTAGATTATTCCCGCATCTAGCAACTTCACAACTTCCTTCAACACCACCTCCTTCATATTAGGATTCAATCTTCTTTAGAGTTTCCGAGATGTTCGAGAATCCTCCTCCAAATAAATCTGATGCATGCAAATTGTAGGGCTAATTCCTTTTAAATCAGCTACACTCCACCCAATAGCCTCTTTATTTTGTTCAAGAACTTTTAAGAGACCACTTTCTTGGGAACTTGTAAGATTGGAAGCAATGATCACCGGAAGGGTGTCATTTAAACCCAAGAAATCCAGAAGTGGCTTAAGCTCAAAGTTAGGTAGAGACTCTAAAGAAGGAATAGGCGGAGTACTAGAAAGTGGAGGAAGAAGCTCAAGTCTAGATTTCCATGGAGGAAAATCTATGATAGGAGTGGAATTAAGCAAAGAATTGACTTCAGCTATTGAAGATTTGATATCGAAATCTTCATAATTGAAGTGATTCAGACAAGCTTCTAAAGGATCCTTGGATAAAATAGTTAAAAGTGATTCCTCAACCAACTCATCAATAACATCAAGGAAGAAGCATTCATTATCATCGTGGGGATGATGAATAGCATTGAAGATGTTTAGCTTGACTTTCATATTTCCAAAAGATAAATCCATGGCTCCAGTCTACAGTTAATGCAAGCATTCGTTGTGGCTAAAAAAAGATGCCCAAGAATAACTGGAATATACTTTTTGGAATCGTAGACTGGTTCAGTATCAAGAACTAAGAAATTAACCAGAAAGAAGAACTTGTCCACTTTTATGAGTACATCTTCAACAATACCTCGTAGTTTTCTGACAAAACGATCAACAAGCTGTAGAACAACCGACATAGGTTTTAACTCACCCAGAATTAACTTCTCATATACTGAGTATGGAATCAGATTCACACTTGCTCCAAGATCAAGAAGTGCTCGCTCTATCACATTGTTTCTAATGATGCAAGAAATTATAAGAGCACCAGGATCTTTAACCTTAAGAGGAATGTTATACTTAAGAATAGCACTGACTTGCTCAACAAGACAAATTTTCTTAGGAACTTGGATTTTGGATTTTCTCTTAAGAGTGCACAAGTCCTTTAAAAATTTGGAGTAGGCTGGAATTTGCTTTATAGCATCAAGTAGAGGAAGATTGATTTTGACCTGTTTAAAGACCTCTATCATATCTTGAATTTTCTCCCCTTATTTACCAAAGTGGGAGGGTTCTTTGAGACGTTCAGGATAGGGCACTCTTAGCTTATAAGCTATCTCAAGAATAGGAACAGATGAAGAAGTGACTCCACCTTCAACTCTTGTGGTGGATTGTGGAATAGAACTTGATGAAACATCCTTGGGATGCAGATTATGAATTATAGGAACAATGGGAACCCTAAGCCTCTCTTTTTCTTCCTTTCTTTTTTCAACTTGATTGTCAACCACTCTACCACTCCTCAATGTAGTAATAGCCTGAACTTGCTCATGATGAATACCTGAGGAATTGGTTTCATTAATCATGTAAGTTTGCCCTTTCAGGTTTGCTACTAGCTAACTAGGCAGCTTTCCATCCTCTCTTCGAGATAGAATACTCGCTATTTGCCTAACTTATGCCTCTAGCTTTACTATGGCTTGTGAATGAGAATTAAGAAGTTGGGTATTGGCTTTAAGATCAACAAGAGCATTGAGTACTTGATCCTCAAAAGCAGAATTTCTAAGAGGAGGTGGAAGATTAGGAGTTTGAGTAGGTTGATTCCTAAACTGAGGTGGATGATAGATACCAAATTAATTGAAAGAATTATTTTGTGGCATAGGATTAGATTGATTTTGGTACTATCCCTGGGATTGAGGAATAGTGGTTCCTTGGCTTTGATTACGCCATGATAGATTTGCATGATCTCTCCAACCAGAGTTATATATAGAAGCATATGGATTGTAAGTTGGTCTAGAGAATGCAGCATTCACTTGCTCCTGTGGGATCTTAGATGATTGTCCCATCATAGGGCAAGTGTCAGCAAAATGGGAAGGATTAGCACAGATGGAGCAAACTTCCTTTGGCAAGGCAATTTGTGGATTAGCAGTAGAAGCAAACCCAGATGATAGAATTTGATCAAACCTATGGTTCAAGGCTTCTATTTGAGTAGCTAACTCACTAGATTTGTCTACCTCAAAGACTTTTTCAACTTTATGCATTCCAGGTGAAGACCTAGACCTAGAGGAAAACGTATGTTGCATTGAATTTTCACTTAAGGCCTCAAATAGTTCCCAAGCATCAGCCGGACTCTTACGTAGAAAAGTTCCATTACTAGATGCATCAACCATGTTTCTATAAGAATCGGAGAGACTATCATAGAAAATCTGTATTAAGTGCCATTGAGCAATATGATGCTGTGGACACTTTCATAGAAGATCATTATATCTTTGCCATGCATCATGGAACTGTTCCCCTGGGATTTGGGGAAATGCCATTATTTCTATTCTCATTTAACAGGTTTTACCTACTGTGTAATACTTTTTTAAGAACTCTTGTTGCAACATCTCCCATGTAGATTTGGAATTTGGTGGAAAGGAATGCAACTAAGTTCTTACTTTGTTCTTGAGAGAAAATTGGAAAAGTCGCATCCTGAATGAATCATTAGTAAAAGTGGTCAACTTGGTAGTTGAACATAATTCCAAAAATACATTCAAGTGCGTATAAGGATCCTTTGTTGCAAACCCATAGAAGGTCAGAAGCATTTAGATCATAGTAGGCTTGATCTCAAAATGGGTTGCATCAGCATCCGAAAATACAAAGTACGAAAGTCCGAAGACTGGTAAACCAAAAATAACTAATTAAAAATAACTGGAATATTAAAAAGTCTAAAAACTGGTAAACTAAAAATAACTAATTAAAAACTAAACTAAATAGCAAATCTCCCCGGTAACGGCGCCAAAAATTTGTTGTGTATAATAATTTTACCACTCGCAATAGAACGAATCCTTGTAGGATAGCACTATAGAGAGGGTGTCAATTTTGATCAACACATCCTCAGTAATACCCCAGGGCTTTTTAATGGATCGGTTGGCTTGTTGTAAAACTATCGACGTCGGTTTTAAGTCTCCTAAGCCCAATTGAACATACACTGAATATGGAAGAAGGTTCACACTTGCTCCAAAATCAAGAAGAGCCCAGTTAATGACATGGTCACCAATGATGCAAGAAGTAGTAGGTGAACCGGGGTATTTGAATTTTAGAAGTGTGTTATGTTGCAAAATGGAGCTTACTTGCTCGGTCAAAATAACACTTTTTGGTGCTTGGCTCTTGTTCTTCCTCTAAAGGGTGCAAAGATCCTTTAAGAATTTGGCATAAGTTAGAATTTTTCTAATTACATCTAAGAGAGGAAGGTTGATCTTCACTTACCTAAACACTTCAATTATATCATTAACTTTGCTTTGTTGCTTTTCAAGAGAATTGGATCCTTTTAATGCATCCGAAAATGGGCTCAAAAACTTTTTCAGAGTCCTTTTTCAAAACATTTTCAGCACAAGAATTTTTCAAATCATTTCTCAAATCTTTCCCATCAAAAGGGTCTTTAACATGCAATGAAAGAGGAATAGGATGTGAGACGGGACGGGTGTCAACTTTTGGTTGCACCAATTCACTCTCTTCATTTTGAATACCAACTTGATTGTCCATAATTCTTCCACTTCTCAAAGTGGTTACCGCATTCACATGTTCAATTGTGTGACCTTCCGAGGAGAAATTGGTCTCCATGGTGAGACCGAGCGTGTACACAAAATAATGCACAACACTTTAGGTTTAGAAATAATGTCAAGTGGGAACCATATTTTAAAATTTATAAAACCACTAAACACTTATATTATGGAGTATAAAGTGAGCAGGGATCGTCCTAAGAGATCTAAACAATTATAGGTTTTTCATAATTGAATTCTACTTTAGTGCTTATGTGATTGCTAAAAAGGTTTGGTTTTGTGATTAGACTAATTTTTAGTTAAATGATTGTAATAAAATAATGGAGTTTAAAAGATTGGAAAAAGACTTAGGGTGTAGGATTCACCACTAAGCACATTCCCTAACTCACTAACTTTCAACTAATTGGGGAAATTAAATGTATAATCTAAATGTGGCTAACAATTGCAATGAAAAGTATGAAGCATCAATTTAAAGCTTGAATCGTTTACCTAATGACAATTAACTAAGTGTAAATCAATTCACCAATTCAAAGCAAGGTCCATCAATTCAATTAGCAATTTCAACTCACATTAATATAGAGGATAATGTAAATTGTGGCAACAAGCATGGAAATCAAACACAAGCATGGATTGTCTACTTACCTAAGAACGAAAGTGCAATTAAATTAATTAAGCCTGAAATTAACTAAATTCAATAAGAACTTTACCTAATTTAACTAACTGTGTAGTGCAATCCATCTAGTAGAAGCAAAATCCATCAAATCAAAACACAAAGATAACTAATTAACACCATGTATAGCTATCACAAGAATCAATTAACAAATACTTCAAGTGTAGAACTTGATTACCAATCAAACACACATAAGACAACATGATATTGACATAGATAATCAAATGAAAGAATTAAATTATATTATTCAAGACTATACATCAAATACAATTAAATCCCCAAAAAGTAAAAAGAGAGAAATTAGGTTACATGCTTAGGGTTTATCCAACCCTAAGTTAAAGAATTAGCCGCTCATGGTTGATGGATGCAAGATGTCAACAAGCCCCATCCTTTGATTCATCTGGCTCCTCTTTTTCTTCTCTGAACTTTTTCTCAAGAACCCTAGCTTTTTTCCTCCTCGCGTTTTCCAAAGAAAACGTAATATCACGATACAGAAAAAAAAAAAAAAAAAAACTTAATTAATAAAAATAATAATATCCCCCTAAACTAATGGGTATTGGTTTCCTTAAATAAGCCTTATTAAAAACTAATAAGTTACAAAATAAGCCTAAAACAAGAAAATCCCGTAGCCCAATAAACATAAATCCCGCAATGCTGCCAGGTGCTGGGGGATCGATCCCCCAGCCTTAGGGATCGATCCCCCAAGGGCATTTTTAATTCTGTGAATAGTGGGGGATCGATCCCCCAGAGTTAGAATTTCCTTTTACACCTTATTTAACTCCATTTTGACCCTGGGCTAATTGGTTTGCTTCTTTATCTTTGGGAACATCATCAAAGGCCCGAGAAAGGTAGAATTAATCGCCTTTTGAAGAATAAGCACACTATACGAGCAATGGGCTACGACCTCTTTTTGCCATTTTCTGAACTTTTTCTAAATGTCTTTGCTTTACTCTAAAAAGGCTTTAGTAAACCGAAATTAATCTGTTTGAACCTTATTGACCTGAAATTAACAAAAACATAAATTAGAGCTAAAACATGAAAATAAGATAGATGAAAGGACTAAAATACCCTAGTTTAGGTGCTGAAATGTGTAACATTTAAGCACTTATCACACCCCCAAACTTAGATATTGCTAGTCCCTAGCAATGAACTACAGTATATGAGAATGAAACAAACATATATACAACTATGAACTAATAAAACAAATAAAGATAACACCACTTTTGTAGGGATCACGGTTACATTTAACATATGCAACAAGACTTTTAAACTCCTAAGTTACCCTAGTAGATGAGTGAAGTCTTGTGAGGGTTTCCAAAAATGGTACCCATAAACATCAACAGCTCTTTCTTACTTAAGAAGTAACGACACATATCAAACAAGTGTTGAAAGTAGACTACTTCAAGTATGCAAATTTCTGCCATTTCTAAGCTATTCTCAACATTTCAATATCATGTGTAATGACCCGGTCATTTTCATTCCTTTTCTTTTGCTCAAATTTTACGGATAAATTTTTTCCGTTATTTTTTCTCTTCTGTGTTTGGTTTCTCGTAACTTAGTGTCATATTGAGTGCTCGAAAATAGTTTCTGAGACTTTTTTCTTGGAATTGACAACTTTCTTTAAGGACCTAGTCATTTCCACATTTTTCATTTTTTGTCACTATTCACTTTTTGTCTTTTCCCGATTTCCTTTTTCGTTGCATAACCTCACTTTTTGCCCTCGGATTTGACTCCAGCTTTGCATGCACCCATGATATTTAATATCTATGATATCTACATATTTACTTTTGTATAAAAGCATGCTAAATGTTTATTTTTCTTGTAAAGGGCATGCATGCATAACTTTTGATAATTTTCTTAACTTTTAGGGTTTTAGTGTAATTATGTAAAGTAATTATTTTTCATCTTAGGGACCATTTTGAAATTTAATTTGGAAGATATTTTCAAAAAGGACCTTTTTGCAATTTTTGGAAAGTGTGACAAGTGTCACACTCTCATTGGTCCACTTGTTGCCATTTGTGTGGGGACATTTTGATGCCTTGGATGATGACATGTGCAGGATGGAGATTGAACTACTTGTTGACCTAGGATAGGTGCACTTGTTGGCTTGGATTGTAATACCCCTAATTTCAAAAGGATAGTCCTGGTATTTAATTTATTGTTTTAATTGAATTTTTAATTATTTAATTGTTTATTTGAATTATTTGAATTATTTAAATTACTTGAATTATTTGAATTACTTGAATTATTTGAATTATTTGATTTATGTGAATTAGTTGAGTTATTTGACTTAATTTTAAATTGGTAAGTTGTTTAAATGACATAATTTTTATTTCTTTGAATCACTATTTTAATTTAATTATTTGTTTTCATTTAATGATTTAGATTAGGGTTTTTTTAAGAAGTCACGTATGTAGCCGACTTAATTTATTAATTAGGTTTTTTATGGGCCAACTAAGGATTTAGTGTAGAGTTTGAATTAAACTAGGGTTTGGTGTAAACCTATAAATATACGTCATGAAGTTCTGCCTAGGGTTTCAGAACCCTATTCACGACAGTGAGGGCAGGAACAGAGGAGGATTACAGTGGGAGTCGCCGAAAAACTTAGAAGACGGCATAGAGATTTTGAACAAAAGTCTCAAAGGCAAGTTCTAATCCTATATCTATTCCTTAGACTCGTGTTCTTTGTATGTCTAATACAACTCCAGGAAGATAATAATGATTAAAAATTAATCTGCGTCTTCATGTTTCTGATGTTTTAAAACTGATCGTAGTTGTATGATTAAGTACTGCTTGTTTTGAGGTTTCTTGTTTAACCTTTAATTGAATGCATGTAAATTGATGTATATAAGGTTTTAATTAATCTGGAACACATGGGAATATAGTGGAATTAAACTGGATCATAGGGTTGAATGCTGTAATCAGTGAGTGTTCAGGAATAAACGATTACTTCGTTTTAAGTTTTATTGTGTAAGTTGTGTTCTGAAGTATAACTGGGCTTGTATAAAGATTTAAATTTTCTATTGAACATACTGGAACTCAGTTTAGAGACCTAGAAGTCTTAGGAATTGAGGACAGATATACTGAACGTCGCCGGAGTGGACACAGGGGAAGAAAACAAACAGAGAGAAGGAGAGGGGGAAGAGGCAGCTCCATGGAAACATGGAGCTGGCTCTAAAAGGATTTGGAGGTGGCTCCAAATAGTTTGGAGCCGGCTCCATCATGTTTGGAGGTGGCTCCAACTTGTTTGGAGCCGGCTCCTTCATGGTTTTTCAAGGTTTTTCCAGTTTTGGTTTTTTTTTTTTTTTTTTTTTTTTTTTTTGCAATAGTTTGGGCTACGGGACTCGGATTTTGGGATTTTCAGATTATGTAGGAAGCTATACTTGGGAGTTTTGAGATGTTCTAAGTCTAGTTAACACTTGTGAGAGTGGATTAATGCTTAATAAACCAATAGGTGTTTATAACTTGAACACTGGTAAGTCTCGACGGAAATTATTTTATTTCAGTGCAGAGGAATTTTAAATTACTGAACCTTAATTTATTTATTCTCTGTGAGTGGAAATTTTATTAATATGATATTATTAATAGTGGACAAGCATGATAATTAATATGATTTTATTAGACTTGTCATGGTTATGGATGAGAAGAATAAATTATCAGCATGCTCAAAGTAAGATAATTTGTAACGAATATATGGGATGAACATGATACGTATCTGTTTAATTTGTGTTCATCATGGAATTAATTGATATGTCTTATTATTTTGATCTATCAGTTACTGGAGTAAGCATGTTAGTCTATATTTTTATTTATGCTTATTATGGTTCAATTGTTATGTGCATTGATTATGTATTTTATCAATTGTTGGATGGATTGGATTATATGTACCGGTATGGGACGGTGACATACTAGGTTTAGATTAGCTCAAATTGCTAAGTCCTACCTACTTTGGAATAAGGGAATGGATCACAAAAATAGAATCCTCCTTATGTATAAGTCTGTGCGGTTGAATAAGCTGAATGACTTAAGTCTATGCGGTTGAATAAGCTGAACGACTTATTGGATTTCTTATGGATGAATGTGAACGGATTTTAAATATATTATTATGGTACTGTGACTTGAGCTTGAGTCTCAGAGTTAACGGTTAGGGAGCGTATATGCAATAGGACGCGTAACTGGCTATGCTGGTTGAGGTGTACCCTGTTAGGCTTAGGTAGTCATGCCTACTCAGGTGTGTTTTGCATGTTACCTTCTACTTAGGTTGAGACCCGTATCATAGTCCAGTGAGAGTCCATAGTGTGGATATATATATATATATATATACACGGATTATATAATTATTGTTGAGCTAGTTAGAGTGTATATGCGTATCGAGTCTCTACTTGGATTGTAGTAGGATAGAACTTGTTCGTAGGCCTGACCCACTCCTATTTTTTAGGTATACGTCAGTTCCAGGCTTGAGCTTGTTCGTGCTGAGCAGAGACGATCTTCCATTCTACCGACGATGTAGGACTTCCTTCCAGATATTGGATTTGGATTTTATCTTCAGTTTTACTTTCTTTCAGCTTGGAATTTTTATTAGGGGTCCACTGGAGATGGATTCCCGAGTTGTTAAAGTATTGGAGGTTTTTTTGAATAGCGGATTTAAACATTATTTCTAAAAGGATTTTATTTTAGTTTCTTCCATTATTTATTTCTTATTTTATTTTATATTCCGTATTCGTTTTACATATTAATTGTTTGGTATCCCTCAGATCTGTGCTCGGACTTGATCATCCGTGGCTCTAGAATCGAGGGGTATCACGTGGATGATTGACAAGTGTAGGCTTAGGATTAAGCCCATAATGGATGCTTGGATGAGTGACAAGTGTATGCTCCAAATTAAGTCTTGCATTTTTGGGCCACTTTGGGATTATGGTTTTAAAGAGGGGTTTTTGTGCAATTGACCAAGACTTATGTGTGTTGACCATGGTGTAAGATCACATAGTGAGTGGAGGATTTCTAATTCCTCCACTTACACTTCATCTCATTGTTTCATTTCCTCCCTCACCAAAAACCCTAGCCACCATTAGAGGAGCTTGATGCTTAAGCTTTGACCTTGATTTTTGAGGCCCTTCCACTCACCTTAGACCATAAAGCTTGAAATACTTTTTGTTCCTCTCATCCTCTTCTAGATAACCCTTGAAGGGTTTGCCATTTTGAATTTGTTTGCCTTGGATTCTAGAGAGACTCTTCTCTAGTGAGGTAGGGATTGTTATAGTTTATTTTCTAAGTGTTTTACTTGCTTTTGTATGAAATATAAGTTGTATGCATATCTTTAGTTAATTTGAGAAATTAATGATTTATCTTAGCTTGCATTTAACTCATTTTAGACTTGATATATAGCATGGCCATGACTTGATCTTTGTTATATATTAAATGAGTTTTCAAATCTAGACATTAAATGAATTTAATTTGATTTAAATTCTAGTTAATTGTGTTTTGCTTGTATTCCATTTTACACTTGATATATGGTATGACCATGACTTAGTGCTGGATATATATTAATTTGAGATCATTTGAACAACTTTTGAAATCTAGAGATTTAATTGATTTAAATTAATTAAATTCTATATGATGATATCTTGCTTATCTTGCACTTTTGATTGGATATATGTAATGACCATGCTATATTGTTTAACATATATTAATTTGAGGTTATTTAGAATTGATTTGAAATCTAGAAAATTTAATTATTTTGTTTAATTAGATTCTATCTAATGACTCCATGGATCTATTTGTATTTTAGATATTGTTTCTATATTCAAATCATGGACTTGGACTTGTTCTGTATTCACTTGGTTGTGTTTTGAGCATTTGATAGCATTGTTGTTATATTTATATTCATGAGAACATGTTTTCTTTATGGAATATATTGTTGCCTTGTGTAATGAATTGCACACTTTGTAATTGACATTATATATGCCATTTTAGAATGGAAATTCTAAGGCATGGATTGTGTGGTTTCAACCTACTTGTGTATGGAAGGTGATTTCGTGTATTATTTAAATTACGTATAAGTTGTGAACTTATTTGATTATTTTGGAGTCACTTAGGACATTGTTGCTGAGATATGGCTAGAGTTTAGCTCTAGTACTGGAGGTATGAGTTCTCCCTATTTTATAGTGCGCACTAGGGTGGTATTCCCAGCGGGTTAGTGCCCGAAATAACCGTTTAGGTCTTGGCTTTATCCAAGATTTGATATTCAAGTCTTCCACTATTTGATTTCGCATTCAATTCCAAGTTGACAATCATGTTTAATTGTGACTTGTGGTTTAGGTTATTGGCGATTTAATGTTGTTAAGTACATTTGTGCATTATGATTTTTTTTTAAGAAATCATCGCATGTTTTTGATGTTGTTAAGTACATCTATGCTAAATTGTCATATCTAGATGTTTTTGCATTTTAGATTTCAAGTTGATAACCTTAAGGATCTAGATCTTTATGCGTTATATTAGAACTTCTAATTATACTAAAGTGTTATATTTAGTTGTTATCGTATTTTAGATTTCGAGTTAATAACTTTGAGAATTTATATCTTATTGCTTTGTGTAACATGCTCTTATGTTGTTTGGAATTGCATGAAGGATGTGATTTATGCTATAAATGATCTAAGGTAGCTTAGGATACTCCCTTAGTCTCACTTTTGACATAGACGTTAGGTGGCATTACCCTTTTGAATTGTTTCAAGTTAATGTAAAAATCTTTAAAGAAATTGAGTCTATGCGTGCTCATTATCTACAAGTAAACTTGTTTACTCACCCCGAAGTTACTGAACGATTTGTTCAGGTACAAAGACTTGGTTCGTGATGTTCATCATTGCTTGGACGATTGTAGACTTGAAGGTTTTAATTCTTGTAAAGATTGGCTTGAAATGCCACTTGTAGTCTTGTAGGTCAAAATGTGTATATTTGATTCTATTTATGTAATGTGTACATAAGTACACTCTATGCAATGTATTTGACTTGTATGTAATGAGACCAAGGGCCAAAGACACTTATGTGATATGTATGCAAATTTTTAACTTCATTGTTGCTTATGGAAGTTAGGAAATTTCATACACTGAAGGGTCATATTTTACATACAACATGTCATGAGGCCGTAGGACATTGTAGTACGTCTACCTTATAATATCATATATACTTACATGTTCACTTTGGCAAACAATACCCTTCTTGATGAAACAAAAACTTAAGGTTGTATTTTTTTGAGTTTTTACCCTATTCTGTTACAGAGGCATTTCGGGCATTTCACAATATGTTTTTTTTTTTCATTTTCGCCCACATTTTTGGGTAGAAAACTTAATTTTGGAGGGGGTTTCTCCTTTGTGTTTTTCCAGAAAACATTATCTTGGCCCTCAAAAACTCATTTTTTTCCGAAAAATCCTTGCTGCCAGATTTTTTACTGATTTTAACACAAGTGTACTTGGTACTATTCATCGACTTTTTTTTTGAAAAGTGTGACGACCGATCCGAAACTTCTGGGGGTCTTGTGGGTGTATTTTAAGATTGCATTTTCAATTTAGGCAATTTAAAAACCTCCCGAAGCCTCATTTCCTTTCCTTGGGCAGTAGCTAAGAATGATTTTTACCCTCTTGACCTGATTTTCTTGGGGGCATTCTGGGCATTTTGTAATACATTTTTTATGCTTTTGTCCATGTTTCCGGAAATAAAACTTGATTTAAGGGGAGGTTTCTTTTTTGAGTTTTTCCAAAAAAGTCTGTTTAGATGCCCATTTTTACTCTCAGTTGCAGCAATAGTTGGTCGGCAGCACTGTAGTTGTCATGACACTCTTTTTGTTTTCGACCTTTCTCCCTCGTCCGGACTTCAAATTGAGTAAAAAAAAATTTGAACTTGACTATTTTTTTGCTGTCTTTCCAACGGTGTGCTCAGTTATACCCGGATCTTCCTGGATAATTACCAATTTACCCTTTTTACTTTGTATGTCCATTTTTTCGTTGTTTTGCCGTTTCTCCTTTGTCCGGACTCCAAATCATGCGATTCTTGAGTCCATCTTGATTAATCTTTCATTGTCTTTCCATTGGTGTGCTCGGTAGCACCCGAATCTATATTTTCAAAAATGACCATTTTGCCCTTGGGACTATTTTTGTCCGGTTTTCTTATAATTCGCTTCCGCTACTTTCTTTTGAGTTCTATGACTTCACGGAAAGTCATGGATGTGTCTCAGGAATAATATACATTCTAGGGACGTCATTTTCATGTAAAATGACTATTTTGCCCCTAGGGGCTTATTTGTCATATTTTCGATCTTTTACTTTCGCGTCAGTTCTCATTGAGTTCCACGACCTCATGGAAGATCATCAAAGTGTCTTAGAGGTGTGTTGTGCCTTGGGAGACCGTTGTCTTGTTTCTTATTTCCGCATTCTGGATTCGTTATCGAATCTACGTTCGGTTCATCACAAGACGCGCTGGCCTAAAAACTAGGGCTGCCACATCATGTAAGTAAAAATGGTCCTCCACACATCAAGCAAGTTCATCATGTAAATTGAATCAATTCTATCATCCTTTTTGAGTGAACTGGCATCAAAATGTGTTGTTATCCTAACAAATCAAAGTAATGGCATAGCCTTACCCTCAAACTAGCATACAGATATAGTACCAGACATCAAGACATTGAATGAACCTTATTATTCAATCAAACATTCTCTTTTTTTATATTGATTTCATTATTTTATTTTTTTTTATTTTTTATTTTTTTATTATGTATGACCATGTACAATGTTCAAATTCCTTAAGCTCTCTAATCACCCCATGTAACAAGTATTGAGCCAACGACTCCCAAACCAGATGGTCTTAGGGCGGTAAGTGTAAAGACACTCCTAAGGGCGTAATGACTCGGAATGGCTAGGCTACGAACTCAAACTAATCATACATCTTACATTCTTTCATTGTCTTCCTTTTTAATCAGTTGACATATTGAAAGAACGCAGTTTTTTTTTTTTCCTCACCTTTGGTGAGTGCTTTTATTTCTTTTCTTTGCAAGGTCATTTTATCAAGAATGAAAGTTTTCAAAGCATACTAGCTCAATTGGGACAAACCAAGACGATAATCAACTAAGCATGTACCCCACAAATTGAATGCTAGTGTATGCAAGTGCAAATGTAGAATTCTAGAATTAACTCTCAAAGCATTTTCAACCAACAAGATGATGTGTACCAGAAGAGAAAACATGATATCAAAAATTAAAAATTTACCCCTAAATAGCATCCTAGAGCATACAAGAAGTATTAGACTCTAACAACTTGCTTTTCAGAGGCACTATGCTTCAAAAGTTTGAAATCATTGCCAAACATATCTCAAATCTCATCATGCATTTAAAGCTCAACTTAAAATAGAATGAATCATGATGACCTTACCCCCAAACTTAAACTGTACATTGTCCTCAATGTGCAATGAGAACAATGAAAAATAATAGAAAGAGTATACCGTGATGGCAAAGACTATGAAGTCCAGCAATGATCCAGTAGGAAAGATGCCTCCCCCAAACTTGGATGCAAAAACCTAGCTATATAACCATAATAGCAAACTCATATCAAATATTACATGAGATAAGCAATGCATACAGTTCAAAATAATATATAACACAATGCAAAGAGATATGAGATGAAACCCTTGATAAAATCTGAAAACATTCATAACCAGTCATAATGACACACCGGTAACATACATTTTTGAATTTATTTTTATTTTCTTTTTTTGTTTTGTTTGTTTTTTTTATTATTATTATTATTATTACTTTTTAAAAACAAAACAAAGATAAAAAGAACATGTATATACAACCCACAAACTAAAAAAAAAAAAAATAGGCTAAGTTTAACGTCACTAGAGACAGAATGCTATTGAAAAATTTTTATTATTATTTAAAAAATTTTATTATGTATTTGTTATTATTATTATTTAATTTTTTTTGTTTAATTTATTATTATTTTTTTTGTTATGTATTTTTTTTATTTTTTATTTTTTTTTGTTATTTAATTTTGTTTTTTTATTATTTATTTTTTTTTTGTTATGTTTTTTTTTATTATTATTTAATTTTTTATTTTTTTTATATACATGCAAAGGAGAACGGCGAAGCCGAAATCGCCGGAAGGAACCCAGTTGCGATCGGAGAAGAACCCAGCCGGAATTAAAGAAGAACGAGCCAGAAAAATGAAAGGCGAATCACGATCCGAGTCTTAAACCGTGGCCGGAGAAAAATCCAGCCGGAATCGGACTCATACAAGCACGGCCGGAAGAACCTGCAAACTTGCCTGCAAAGAGCCCAGCCGAAAGCGCCGAAGAGATCCAGCCGAAATCGCCGGAGAGACACAGTTGCGATCGCTGGAGAGGAACCCAGCTGCGATCGGAGAAGAACTAGCCGTGATCACTGGAGAAAAAGCAGCCGCGATCGCCAGAGAATAACCAACCGCGACGCCAGAAAAGGACCCAGATGCGACGCCGGAAAGACCCAGGAAAAGGCGCTGGAAAAGAAACAGCCTCGATCTTAATCGCCGGAAGGAACAGCGAACAGCCGTGACGCCGAAAAGATGAACAGCCGCGATCCGGAAAAGAACCCAGCTGCTATCGCTGGAGAGAACCCAGATGCGACGCCGTTGAACGACCCAGCCGCGACCGCCGGAAAACGAGACAAATGAGAGAGACCCGAGACTGAGGTTGGGGTGGGTTTGATTCGGCCGGAGCTGGTGATGGTAGTGTGGTGCTCGGTGTAGAGATATGAGAGGTGAGGGTGATGAGGATAGAATGAGGCAGCTTTTTGGGTAAGTGCAGCTAGGCGATGGAGAGAAGTGAGGGCTGGAAAAAAGGCGCTCGATCTTTAGAATGGGGGATGATAATTTTAGGCAAAAAAAATTTCCCCTTCACTGTGTAACGATGAAAGTGAAAGCACAAGTAAAAGGGGATTCATCCACATAGTTGGGGGATCAATCCACTTGGGTACTTTTTTTGTTGCTCTCTACTAAGAATGAGATTGATCTCCTAATTATTTTTTTATTATTATTTTTTTATTTTTTATTTTTTATTTTTTATTTTGACACAAAATTAGAAAAAATATATATATTAAAATAAAATATGTAAAAATAATAATAAATAAATAATAATAAATTAAAATAAAATTAAATACTAACCTACACTACTCATTAAATTGTTTTTTTAAATATTTTTTTAATTTTGTTATTTATTTTTTACATATATATATTTTTAAAGAAGCAAAACTAAAAAGAAATATAAATACGCTAAAATGAAATATATATATATATATAACAATAATAATAATAATAATAATAATAATAATGGAAATAAAAATCTAACACCAACCTACATTACCCATAAATTTTTTTTATTTTTTTTTATTTTGTTATATTTTTTTTCTTTTTGAATTTCAAAATGCATAAATGTACAAAAGGAAAAAAAATAATAATAATAAATAATAAAATAAAATAAAATAATAATAAAATGTAAATTAACATGCAACGAAGGAAAACTCAATACAGTTAGTGTTTAATGTCGCTAGAAAGTCGTGAGATGCTCTCAATCTTCAAAGTAAATGGGATCCACCAAGAGAGCGGATTCCACAATTCTTTGAAGAGCTTATCTATCATTGTATGGTTTAAGCTTTTGACCATTAACTTTGAAGGTCCCTTTATCTTTTTAATTTTTAAGTTCAACCACCCCATGAGGTGAGACGGAGATGATTTGATAAGGGCCTTCCCATTTGGTTCGAAACTTTCCAGGGAAGAATTTGAGCCTAGAGTTGAATAACCAAGCCTTTTGACTGGCCTCAAAGGACTTTTTCACAATATGTTTATCATGAAATGCTTTTGTCCTTTCCTTGTAGATTTTTGAATTATCATAGGCATCATTTCTCAATTCCTCTAGCTTATTGAGTTGTAGCAAATGGTCTTTTCTAGCCTTATCAAGATCAAAGTTGAGCCTTTTCATTGCCTAAAGTGCTTTGTGTTCTAGCTCAACTGGAAGATGACAAGGTTTCCCATAAACAAGTCTATATGGAGACATGCCTATTGGAGTCTTGTAAGCTGTCTAGTAAGCCCACAAAGCATCATTCAATTTCCTTGACCAATCTTTTCGGGTCGGATTGACAGTTTTCTCAAGAATATGTTTGATTTCCCTATTTGATACCTCGATTTGCCCACTTGTTTGGGGATGGTGGGGAGTGGCCACTTTATGTGTGACAGAGTATTTCAAGAAAAGTTGCTTCAAGAATTGATTGCAGAAATGTTTTCCTCCATCACTTATCAAGGCCTTTGGCATACCAAAACAAGCAAAAATATTTGTAATGACCCGGATTTTCACGGATATTTTTTTTTCCGTTGTCTTTCCTTTCTGAGTTCAGTTCCTCTTCGCTTAGTGTCGTCTCGAGTGCGCTGGAGTGATTTCCGAGACTCTTTTCTGTGGATTGACAACTTCCTTTGAGGACCGAGTCGTTTCTGCATTTTTCGTTTTTCGACACTATTCACTTTTCGTCATTTTCCCTATTTCGTCCTTTTCCCTATTTTGTCTTTTCCCCGTTTGGCACTTTGTTGGCGTAACCACACTTTTTGTGTTCGGAGTTGGTTTTTGACTTCATGTATCTCCATCTTGAGTGGTTTCCACGAAATACGTATCTTTACTTTTGCAAGAAAGTACTCTGGTTGCTCCCGGTGTCCATAGGGGCATGGATACAAAGTTCTTTGAAATTATTTTCTTTTCTTGGGGTGTTTTTCGTAAATATCTTTTGAAGATATTTTATTTCAGGGGTTTTTAAGAAAATATTTTTAGAAGATATTTTCATTATGGGCCATAAGTGTAGTTTTCACTTTTTGGAGGGGCCATTGTGCAATTAATGAAAGTTATGGCAAAATGTCTTGTTTTGAGCCTGGATCCTCGTACAGAATTCATTTTCACATTTCGTCGAGTTGTGTACTCTTGGAATTTCCTCCTGGTCGATATTTTCCAGTTTCAGGGTTTTTGGTCTCGGTTTGCGCCAAACTTGTTTTGGGCATAACTTTCTATTCGGGACTCGATTTTCGACGCCGTTTCTTCTGTTGTTCATATTTTATCATTTTGAATCTTTTTCGTTCACAAAGTTTTGTCATTTGAGCCCGTCTGCTCAAATTTTACTTTTTTAGACCCGGTGGGACCCGTTCGGGGCACTTTTTGAGATTTCTATAAAAAGGGGGTCAGATATTTCATTTTTTATCTTCTCCCCTCTTCATGCACGACCTGGAGCTCCCATGGTAGCCCAAGGGGTGCTGCCATCTTCTCTCTCCTCTTTTGGTTCACTTTTCCTTGATGGAAAGTTTTCAGCCTTAACGTTTGTTGTTCCCTTCGCCGTGCTCTACTTTCCCCCTTATTAGAATTCAGTTTGGACCATTTCTTGAGTTTGGTTTTGAGGTCAAGTTATGATTTTGATGGGGCTTTCATAGGGGTTATGTTCACGGCGTTGTCCCCGATAAAACTTATTAGTTTCGTCGGATTAGGAGCCGTTCCATTTTGATGGTTTTTGAGATTTTCATCTCAAATTGTGGTAGGGGATGTCCTAGGATTTTGTGTATGTTGTATTGAGTGTTTAGTATGATTATACAACTTAATTTCATGCCTTGTATCGATTATAGAAAATTAGTATTAATTATTTCTTTGTATGAAATTTAATTCACAAGGATGTGTATAACTTAGAATGGAATTGTGGCATGCTAGAAAATTATATTTTAATATGTTTGTTAACATATATTAAATTGGGATTAATTGAATAAGAATTGCATATTTTATTTAAGATTTATCTTTTGTGAAAGATTAAATCATATGGCCGTACCTAGCATAAAATTGACTTGTGATATGCTTTTAAATTATGTCTTAGCATGTTGTTTAACATACTTTAATTTGAGAGCATTTGGACAAGTATGAAAATCTAGAGATTTTAGTTAAAATGATTAATTAAAATCTAATTAAGGGTTCCACTGGCCTAATTAAGTGTTTAACTTGATATTTGTGATAATTATGACTTATGTTCTAGCATATGTTAATTTGGAACCATTTGATGTTGTTTTAGAAGTTAGGGATTTGATTATCATGATTTAATTAAATTCCACTTTATTGTTCTTATGGCCTAATCGAGTTTTGATGTGGTGTATGTAATGACCATACTATATTGTTTATCATGTATTAATTGGAGGCCATTTGATTGGGATTTGGAACCTAGGGAATTTAATTAGTTTATTGATTAAATTCCATTTCTATTGTATTATTGATTAACTCATGTATTTGACATTAATAGTATGTTTGAAGCATGACTTTTGACTTATAATGGATTTATGAGTTATGTTTCAATATTGGATTATATTGTTATAGCGCATAACGAATCGTGCT
Organism: Cornus florida; assembly: GCF_030987335.1. Taxonomy (NCBI): domain Eukaryota; kingdom Viridiplantae; phylum Streptophyta; class Magnoliopsida; order Cornales; family Cornaceae; genus Cornus; species Cornus florida. The sequence continues at coordinate 71,228,671 of NW_026775573.1, read as the reverse complement.
CTGAAGATTCAACATGTGATGTTATTATAGCGCGTAACGAATCGCGCTCTGAAGATTCGACATTGTCATCCTATAGTAGTTGTGGATTTAGAGCATGTGTTGTGTGGATACAATCTACTTGTGCATGGAAGGTGACTTAATGTATTATATAAATTACGTATAAGTTGTGAACTTATTTGATTATTTTGGAGTCTTGGGACATTGTTACTGTGATATGGCTAAAGTTCATCTTTAGTGTGGGGAGTATGAGTTCTCCCCAATTGAGATAGTGCGCACTAGGGTGGTCTTTCCAGCGGGTTAATGCCCGGAATAACCAATTTGTTCTTGGTTTAGTCCGAGACGTGATGTCCAAGTCTTCCACTATTTATTTTCGCATTCAATTCCAAGTTATCAATCATATTTATATTGTGACTGTGGTTTTGGCTATTGGCGATTTGATGTTGTTAAGTACATCCATACTAAATTGCTATATTTAGTTGATTTAGCATTTAGATTTCAAGTTGATAACTTTGAGAATCTATATCTAGTTGCTTTGTGTAAGCATGTTTCTAACTAGTTGCTTTGTGTAAGCATGTTATATCTTGTTGCTATGTGTAGCATGCTCTTGTGTTGTTGAAATTGCATAAAGGATGTGTTTTATGCTAGAAATGATCTTAAGTAGCTAGGATGCTCCCTGAGTCTCACCTTTGACATAAACGTTAGGTGGAATGAACCACAATGATTAAATCATGTACACTTGTAAAATATAGGTCGATGCATGATCATTTCCTACGAGTAGCTTTATGTTACTCACCCCTACGATACTGGGGCATATTTCAGGTACAGGATACAAGATTGGAGATTGCAATTGCTTGGGTGATTTGCTGAGTTAAGCTTCTTTAGAAGCATTCTTGTTCACATGCAAGTGTTAGCATGTTCATGATTTGTCTATGAAATGTAATTTTTCTAACTCGGAGGTTTGACATGTCAAATGTTGTAAATGTATTGTAATGAGGCCATAAGCCATTGTAACACATCTATTTTATCATATTACATACACTTGCATGCTCACTTTGGCAAACAATACTTTCCTTGATGAAACAAAAACTCTCAGTAGCATTTTTAGGGAGTTTTACCCTATTTTGTTCCAAGGGCATTTCGGGTATTTCACAATGCGTTTTTTTTAATTTTTCCTTATGAGTCACGTAGAAAACTTGATTTTAGGTGGGGTTTCTTCTTTGAGTTTTTTTAAAAAAGTCCGTTTAGATGACCGTTTTTACTCTCAGTTGCAGCAGTGGTGGATTGTCCTCATCTGGCTGCCACGACATCATTTTTGTTTTTGACCTTTCTCCCCCGTCCAGACTCCAAATTGAGTAAAAAAAATTTTGAACTTAATTAATTTATCATTGTCTTTCCAGCAGTGTGCTCGATAGCACCTGAATCCACTTTTTGCAAAATAACCATTTTGCCCCTAGGTTTTTTTTGTCCGTTTTTTAAACGACTTTTCTGCATTTGTTTCCTTTGGGTTCCATGACCTCATTGAGGGTCAAATTGGTGTCTTAGAGATGCATTGTATCTCTAGAGATTGTTGTTTTACCTTTCACTTTCGCATTTCGGATCCATTATCGGGTCATCTTTTGGTCATCACTGACGCATCGGGTTTACAAAACTTGGGCCGTCACAAGTGGTATCAGAGCTCCTAGGTTCGAAAACCTTAGGACGATGGGTTTTGGGTGCATATCATGCTTTTGTTGCCATGATCTATGTGTTTATATACTTTATGATAATATATTTTGGTTGATAACCTATTTATGTGCTTACGTGCTACATGTTGTATGCCGTTCGTTTAGCATTGTGTTATTCTAATGTAAAGAGCATGACATGTGATGTATGCTAGATTAGAATTATATATGCATAATTGTGTTGCATATTTGGCATGACACGGGATTAGTCATTGAGGCACGAGTTGAGGTTGATGGTGATTGTAGTCACAGTTTCGTGGTAGTATAAGTTGTTGTCGACCTAGTATTGGTTTTAAAGTAGGTGGATGGTCACCTTTTGTTTAGGCTCTCGTGAGATGAGTTGTTTGGCGTTACCATAGTGCTGGATTTGTCGGTTTGGGGCCATTATGAGGTTATGGACCTCTTAGGATCCTTGATTGTTCAGGATGATTCCTCTGGAACTTGGGTTTTTCGTGGGCGGGTACGTTGTGGGTGGGTGCATGACACTGTCATGCTACCGTACTGGCATGCTATATGTGCAGTTCGGATGGAATCAGTGTCGATTTTGTTTTGATAGGCATTGTCTTTTTGATCGATGATGATGGTGTTTGTTTTGGGGATCAGTCGTGGTGATTGATTTGGTTGTTGTTGGCATGGCTATAGTTGCTATTTTCTTTGGAGTTCTCCTTGAGTGATGACGCTTTTGGGATCAAGTCAATTGATTGATGTTTCGGGTAGAGAGAGCATTGCATTGTTAGCGTCACTTGTAGTGTCACCTTTAGATTTAGAGTTAGATTGTTAAAGTCTTACCATTGTGGTAAGGGCTCACATTTGTTTTGAGACAGGTTGATGTCGTATTGGTTTTTAGAGACAGTTTATGGCTAAGACTGGTCCTTCCTTTTGCTTAGACACTCTAGGACACGATGTCCATAGGGTTCATCGTTGCATCATTCTGTCTTTTACAGTTTCGTTTACTACCATATTAGTAGTATGATTTATGATGTTATGATGCATGAGTAGATGGAGGTGTATCCACATTTGCCTTCTTGTTGTGTGGCATTAGTATGCCTTCCTTATATGCTTAGAGATGCCATACTGTTATTACGCTTTAATGACATGCTTTTGTGCTTACGTGGAGACGTGTTGCATGTACCTTTGATTTTTATCTATGTGAGTAGATTTTTTTCTGGTAGTTGCATTCCTTGTCACATGCATGACTGCCAGGTTTGGGTTCCCTTTTGTTTCTCCTCAGTCACACGTAGTGTGTATGTGGGTTTCCGTAAGAGTTTCGCTGTGAGATTCCTTGTAGAGGAGTTGTCACATCTGTTTTGTCTTGAGCTATCCATTTCCCTAAGGTGGGAAGGATGCTCCATTTTCGTGGTTGTCATATTGACACTTGTGGGAGGATAGGGTTTCTTCTCTCTTCTTGGTTCGAGTAAAGAACTTTACAAGGAGTGAGTCTCTTCTTTTCGTTGCGTTGTGCACAATTCTTGGTTGGTTGGTCCGTGAGGATCACTATTGTTGTTTTGAGTCCTTGGTGAGGATTTGATGGATTTTGGTCGACTTACTTCCATGTAGGGGGTGAAGTCTTTGACCTTGTTGTCTTTTATTTCAAAGATGGGGTTGTGATGTTTTCCTTTTTAGGACTGGTGGTACCCTTTCTTTCGTGTCTTCCTTGGGGAGTTTTTGTTGTGGTTGTTGACGGAATTGTGGTGCTCGGAGTGAGTTGATTGGTGTGGGATCATTTTATGGGGACTTTTGTCCATATCATTGAGGATTTGTTTGATTATGAGGTGAGCTCGATGCTCTTTTGAGAATGTCTTTTAGAGACTTGTTTCCGTTTTGGAGGTCTGGATGTGGTTAACTTTTAGGAGGAGTTTTGGAGGATCGCTGTTGGATATGGCTTATTGTGGAGTTTCTCGTTCTAGTTATAACTAGGCATGGTTTTGAGGAATCGTAATTCCAGTGGTTGTTTATGGATCGATAGAAATTGAGGAATTTTGATTTAGCTTGGTGATGCCAAGCACGGTTTTGAGAGATTCATTTTATGACCTTGGTTGTTGGCATTTTGATGTGAGTGCCACTTAGTGGACTTGTATTTTGAGGATTTAGTTATCTATGATAAGGTTGTGGATCTGATGTTTGATCATGGTGATTGGTCATGTAGTTGATCTGTTTCAGGGAGAAATGTAGGACTTTCGATGAAATGTCTTGTGGTGAGTTTCGTTTTAATTTTTGGAGGTCTTGATTTGCTTGTTAGGTTTTGGATTCCTGATTAATGTTGTTAATAGGGGTATTTTGAGACATAGGAGATGTTGGTTTTGTTGTATTGAGGATTTAAGGCCTTAAGCATGGCAGTACCTATGGCATTGTTGTCAGAGTTTTGGGATTGGCTAGGATGGTCTGGCCAGACATCTTTGGACCATATCTCAACTTTCACAAAATGTTGGTCTCCATAGTGCTTTTGGTAATGATCATTTTTGACATTGATGTCATTTGTATCGAGAGGTTTCTTGGGTAGACCTAGTGGGGGGGCAGGTTATGATTTAGTGCCTTATACTGCCATGCTACCGTACAACCGTACAAAATTGTATGTTGTGGGCGAGTACTAGTTGCCGTCGATGCTACCTTACTGACGAGTAAGTATAGGCGGGCACTAGGCACTGTCATTGCTACCACACATTTAAGTACATCGTGGGCAGGTTCTGATCGCTATTCGTACTACCGCATCGTCTTGTCCGGTACCCTGATATGATACGTGGTCATCTTGGAGATCTTTTGGTGGTCGTTTTTGGATCGGTATGATGGTTCATCTAGAGGATGTTTACGATTGTTGTCTTCCATTCCTTTGTCTCACCTTGGGTTCTGTGTGTGAGTTCCAACTTGTTGGGTGGCCATTTAGTCACTTTCCTTTTGAGAGGTTGTCCTGTCATTAGCACGTGGGTGCGAATGACATTGGTCTATGCGTTGTCTTTCAGCTTTGGGATAGCTTTTGTATCGCGTTGTGTGGGATACTCGAAGATGTACTCCGTAGTTATCCTGGTTTCACCTTTTTGTTTTGGTTGGGGCTGGATTTCAAGGACAAAATCCCTTTAAGGTGGAAAGGTTGTAATGACCCGGATTTTCACGGATATTTTTTTTTTTCCATTATCTTTCCTTTCTGAGTTCAGTTCCTCTTCACTTAGTGTTGTCTCGAGTGCTCTGGAGTGATTTCCGAGACTCTTTTCTGTGGATTGACAACTTCCTTTCAGGACCGAGTCGTTTCCGCATTTTTCATTTTTTCGACACTATTCACTTTTCGTCATTTTTCCTATTTCGTCCTTTTCCCTATTTTGTCTTTTCCCTATTTGACAATTTGTTGGCGTAACCACACTTCTTGTGTTCGGAGTTGGTTTTTTACTTCATGTATCTCCATCTTGAGTGGTTTCCACGAAATACGTATCTTTACTTTTGCAAGAAAGTACTCTGGTTGCTCTTAGTGTCCATAGGGGCATGGATGCAAAGTTCTTTGAGATTAATTTCTTTTCTTGGGGTATTTTTTGTAAATATCTTTTGAAGATATTTTATTTCAAGGGTTTTAAAGAAAATATTTTTGGAAGATATTTTCATTCTGGGCCATAAGTGCAGTTTTCACTTTTTTGAGGGGCCATTATGCAATTTATGAAAGTTATGGCAAAATGTCTTGTTTTGAGCCTGGATCCTCGTATGGGATTCATTTTCACATTTTGTCGAGTTGTGTACTCTTGGAATTTCCTCTTGGTCGATGTTTTCCAGTTTCAGGGTTTTTGGCCCCAGTTTGCGCCAAACTTGTTTTAGGCATAACTTTCTGCTCGGGACTCAGTTTTTGATGCCGTTTCTTCCATTATTCATATTTTATCATTTTGAATATTTTTTGTTCACAAAGTTTTGCCATTTGAGTGCGTCTGCTCAAATTTTACTTTTTCAGACCCAACGGGACCCGTTCGGGGCACTTTTTGAGATTTTTATAAAAAGGGGGTGAGATATTTCATTTTTCATCTTCTTCCCTCTTCATGCATGACCTGGAGCTCCCATGGCAGCCTAAAGGGTGCTGCCGTCTTCTTTCTCCTCTTTTGGTTCACTTTTCCTTGATGGAAAGTCTTCGGCCTTAACGTTTGTTGTTCCCCTCGCCGTGCTTTACCTTTCTCCCTTATTAGAATTTAGTTTTGACCATTTCTTGAGTTTGTTTTTGAGGTCAAGTTATGATTTTGATGGGGCTTTCATGGGGGTTATGTTCACGGCGTTGTCCCCGACAAAACCTATTAGTTTCAACGGATTCGGAGCCGTTCCATTTTGATGGCTTTTGAGATTTTCATCTCAAATTGAGGTAGGGGATGTCCTAGGCTTTTGTGTGTGTTGTATTGAGTGTTTAGCATGGTTATACAACTTAATTTCATGCCTTGTATCGATTCTAGAAAATTAGTATTAATTATTTCTTTGTATGAAATTTAATTCACAAGGATGTATATAACTTAAAATGGAATTGTGGCATACTAGAAAATCATGTTTTAATATGTTTGTTAACATAGATTAAATTGGGATTAATTGAATAAGAATTGCATATTTTATTTAAGATTTATCTTTTGTGAAAGATTAAATCCCATGGCCGTACCTAGCATAAAATTGACTTATGATATGCTTTTAAATTATGTCTTAGCATGTTGTTTAATATACTTTAATTTGAGAGCATTTGGACAAGTATGAAAATCTAGAGATTTTAGTTAAAATGATTAATTAAAATCTAATTAAGGGTTCCATTGGCCTAATTAAGTGTTTAACTTGATATTTATGATAACTATGACTTATATTCTAGCATATGTTAATTTGGAACCATTTGATGTTGTTTTAGAAGTTAGGGGTTTGATTATCATGATTTAATTAAATTCCACTTTATTGTTCTTATGGCCTAATCGAGTTTTGATGTGGTGTATGTAATGACCATACTATATTGTTTATCATGTATTAATTGGAGGCCATTTGATTGGGATTTGGAAGCTAGGGAATTTAATTAGTTTATTGATTAAATTCCATTTCTATTGTATTATTGATTAACTCATGTATTTGACATTGATAGTATGTTTGAAGCATGACTTTTGACTTATAATGGATTTATGAGTTATGTTTCAATATTGGATTATATTGTTATAGCGCGTAACGAATCGCGCTCTGAAGATTCGACATGTGATGTTATTATAGCGCGTAACGAATCGCGCTCTGAAGATTCGACATTGTCATCTTATAGTAGTTGTGGATTTAGAGCATGTGTTGTGTGGATACAATCTACTTGTGCATGGAAGGTGACTTAGTGCATTATATAAATTACGTATAAGTTGTGAACTTATTTGATTATTTTGGAGTCTTGGGACATTGTTACTGTGATATGGCTAAAGTTCATCTTTAGTGTGGGGGGTATGAGTTCTCCCCAATTGAGATAGTGCGCACTAGGGTGATCTTTCCAGCGGGTTAATGCCCGAAATAACCAATTTGTTCTTGGTTTAGTCCGAGACGTGATGTCCAAGTCTTCCACTATTTGTTTTCGCATTCAATTCCAAGTTATCAATCATGTTTATATTGTGACTGTGGTTTTGGTTATTGGCGATTTGATGTTGTTAAGTACATCCATACTAAATTGCTATATTTAGTTGATTTAGCATTTAGATTTCAAGTTGATAACTTTGAGAATCTTTATCTAGTTGCTTTGTGTAAGCATGTTTCTAACTAGTTGCTTTGTGTAAGCATGTTATATCTTATTGTTATGTGTAGCATGCTCTTGTGTTGTTGAAATTGCATAAAGGATGTGTTTTATGCTAGAAATGATCTTAGGTAGCTAGGATGCTCCCTGAGTCTCACATTTGACATAGACGTTAGGTGGAATGAACCACAATGATTAAATCATGTAGACTTGTAAAATGTAGGTCGATGCATGCTCATTTCCTACGAGTAGCTTTATGTTACTCACCCCTACGATACTGGGGCATATTTCAGGTACAGGATACAAGATTGGAGATTGTAATTGCTTGGGTGATTTGCTGAGTTGAGCTTCTTTAGAAGCATTCTTGTTCATATGCAAGTGTTAGCATGTTCATGATTTGTCTATGAAATGTAATTTTTCTAACTTGGAGGTTTGACATGTCAAATGTTGTAAATGTATTGTAATGAGGCTATAGGCCATTGTAGCACATCTATTTTATCATATTACATACACTTGCATGCTCACTTTGGCAAACAATACCTTTCTTGTTGAAAGAAAAACTCTAAGTAGCATTTTTAGGGAGTTTTACCCTATTCTGTTCCAGGGGCATTTTGGGTATTTCACAATGCATTTTTATTTTATTTTATTTTTCTTAACGTGTCACATAGAAAACTTGATTTTAGGGAGGGTTTCTTCTTTGAGTTTTTCCAAAAAAGTCCATTTAGATGACCGTTTTTACTCTCAGTTGTAGCACTGGTGGGTTGTCCTCGTCGGGCCGCCATGACATCATTTTTGTTTTTGACCTTTCTCCCCCGTCCGGACTCCAAATTGAGTACACTTTTTTTTTGAACTTGACTAATTTGTCATTGTCTTTCCAGCGTTGTACTCTATAGCACCTGAATCCACTTTTTGCAAAATGACCATTTTGCCCTTAGGTTCTTTTTGTCCGTTTTTGAAACGACACTTCTGCATTTGTTTCCTTTAGGTTCCGTGACCTCATTGAGGGTCACATTGGTGTCTTAGAGATGCTTTGTATCTTTAGAGACCGTTGTTTCACCTTTCACTTCCTCATTTCGGATCCATTATCGGGTCATCTTTTAGTCATCACTGACGCACCGGGTTTACAAAACTTGGGCCGTCACAATATTTGATTTGACGAATGCAATTACCACCGAGTGGTCAATCGTTTTGGTAGCATAAGCCTCAACCCACTTTGACACATAATCAACGGCAACAAGAATGTATTGAAAGCCATAAGACATTGGGAATGGTTCCACAAAATCTATGCCCCATACATTGAAGATTTCAATCACAAAGACTGAAGTTAAAGGCATCATGTCTCTCTTTAACATTGATCCCAACTTTTAGCACTAAACACACACCTTGCAAAAGTTATAGGCATCTCGGTGGATAGTGGCCAGAAGAGCCCACTTTGAAGAACCTTCAAAACGGTCTTTTTTCCACTAAAATGCCTACCACAAGCAAGTGTGTGACAAAACACAAGGACGCTCGGAACTTCACTTTCCGGCACACATCTCCTTATGATTTGATCCGGGCAATAATGAAACAGAATGGGATCTTCCTAATAGTATTTCTGGATGTTAGCAAAGAATCGGTCATTTTCTTGTTTTGACCACGTAATAGGAAGTTTGCCGGTTACAAGATAGTTAACAATGTCGGTGAACTAAGGCAACGTCCCATTTGATATTTGAAAGAGTTGTTCATCCGGAAATGATTCATGAATTTCAAGATTTGGAGAAGATTCAACCATTAATCTTGACAGATGATCAGCAACAACATTGTCGGAGCCCTTTTTATCCTTGATTTCAAAGTCAAATTCTTGAAGAAGTAGGATCCATCTTATCAAGTGAGGTTTGGTTTCCTTTTTCATTAAAAAATGCCTAAGAGCGGCATGATCAGAAAACACAAAGATATGACCGAAATTTATCAAGGGCATATACTACGGGAAGTAATTCTTTCTCGGTGGTAGAATAGTTCAATTGGGCACTTGAGAAAGTCTTACTCGCATAGTATATAGCACATGGTAGCTTACCTACCCTTTGCCCCAAAATAACACCCATTGCGAAGTCAGAAGCATTACACATAATCTCAAATGGTAAGGACCAATTTGGAGGTTGCATGATGGGAGCGGCAGATTGAAGAGTGCGAAGTTGATGAAAATCATTTAGACATGCTTCATCAAAGACAAATGGAGTCTCCGTGGCAAGAAGGTTGCACAAGGGTCTAGCAATTTTGCTAAAGTCTTTGATGAACCGGCGATAAAAATCGGTATGCCTTAGAAAGGAGCGGATTTCTCTTACCGTAGTAGGTGGAGACAATTCGGAAATCAACTCAACTTTCGCTCTATTTACTTCTATTCCTCTTTTAGAGATGACATGTCCAAGAATGATTCCTTCTTGAACCATGAAATGGCTCTTTTCCCAACTTAACACAAGATTAGTCTCACGACATCTTTGAAGCACTTTTTTGAGATTTTGGAGACACGAATCAAATGAGGACCCAAAAATCGAGAAGTCATCCATGAAGACTTCTAAATGCTTCTCCACTATGTCCGAAAAAATTGATATCATACACCTTTGGAAAGTGGCAGGAGCATTGCACAATCCAAAAGGCATCCATCGATAAGCAAATATACTGAAAGGACATATGAAGGTGGTCTTTTCTTGATCCAATGGATCTAGGGCCACTTGATTATACCCCAAGTAACCATCTAAGAAGTAATAATATTGTTGCCTAGCCAATCTTTCTAAGATTTGATCAATGAAAGGAAATGAAAAATGGTCCTTCCTAGTGGCAAAATTCAGCTTCGGTAATCTATGCAAACACGCCACGAAGTGGTGGTGCGTTTTGAAATAAGATCACCCTTAGCATTTTCAACAACTGTGATTCCTGACTTTTTGGGAACCATTTGAGTTAGACTAACCCACTTGGAATCAAAGATAGGATAAATGATTCCTGCATCTAGAAGTTTCACAACCTCCTTCATGACAACTTCCTTCATATTTGGTTTTAGTCTCCTTTAAGCATCCCTAAATGGCCTTTTATCCTATTTCATATGTATGCGATGCATACAAATGGAAGGGTCAATGCCTTTTAGGTCAGCCACATTCCATCCAATGGCTTCTTTATTAGCTTTAAGCACTTCCAAAAGATCATTCTCTTGGTCATTTTCAAGATTTGAAGCAATGATGACTGGAAGAGTTTCTTTTAGGCCTAAGAAGGCATATTTGAGATTAGATGGAAGAGGCTTAAGCTCAAGAGTAGGAGGAGTGATGAGAGAAGGAACTGGTGGAGTACTAGAGAGTGAAGGAAGAGGTTCTTTCTTGCTTTTCCAAGGTGGGAAATCCAAAGTGGCTACAGAGTCCATCAAAGCATTCACCTCACTTATGGATCCTTCTATGTCAAAACCACAACTTTCAAACATATCATAAAGGCACGCCTCAAGAGGGTCCTTAGAGAGAATAGAGGGAAGAGTCTCCTCTATGGTTTCATCTAAGACATCCACTAGGAAACACTCGTCTTCATCTGTGGGATGTTGACTTGCATTAAATACATTAAGCTTAACCATCATGTTGCCAAAAGAGATGTCCATAATGCCGGATCTGCAATTAATGGTGGCATTGGCGGTGGCAAGGAATGGTCTTCCTAGGAGGACTGGATTATGACTAGTAAGATTAGGGACTGGTTCAGTATCAAGTACCACAAAATCAACTGGAAAATAAAATTTATCAACCTTAATTAGAATATCCTTAACAATTCCCCTCGGTTTCTTAATTGATCTATCGGCTAGTTGGATCACAACCGATGTTGGCTTCCAGTCCCCTAATCCTAATTGCAAGTAAACAGAGTATGGAATGCAATTGATATTTGCACCTTAATCAAGGAGATATCTACGAATCTCTTGGTTTCCAATAACACAAGAAATGGTCAGAGCACCTGGATCCTTGAACTTAGGAGAAGTGTTAGACAGAATGATGGAACTCACTTGTTCTGTTAAAAGCACTTTCTTAAGGTCCCTTCCCTTGCTCTTCCTCTTTTGTGTGCACAAGTCCTTCAAAAACTTTGCATATGGTGGAATTTGCCTAATTGCATTTAGAAGAAGAAGATTGATTTTCATTTGTTTAAAAACTTCCATCATATCGTGAATTTTTCCTTCTTATCTCCCAAATGATGAAGTCTCTCTCAAAGCTTGAGGAAATGGAGCTTTTGGCTCATAAGGCTTCTCTAATTGGGGAGATGATGATGTAGATGATGGAATGTCCTTTTTAGAACCACTAGCATCCAAAGAAATAGGAATAGGATTTGGAATGGGACGGATGCTACCACTTGGTTGCTTCAGTTCACTATTCTCTTTAGGTACCTCTACCTTATTTTCCACTTTTCTACCACTCCTCAAGGTAGTAATTGCTTGAACTTGCTCATTTCCAAAAAATTCCAATGAAGGACTTACTTGCGCCATAAATTGCCCCTTAAGATTGGTCTCAGTTTGACTAGGCAACTTACCTTTCTCTCTTACATTTAAAGAATTAGCTAATTGCCCGATTTGAGCTTCAAGCTTTGTAATTAATTAAGAGTGAGAATGAAACAATTGGTTATCGTTTCGAAGATCACATAAGGCTTGCAAGACCTTGTCCTCAAAAGCGAAACTCTTAGGAGGCGTTTGATTTGGATTAGAGTACGATTGAGAATTTGATGCTTGAGGATGAGAGTATTGATTCACATTCTGAGGATTGAATGAAGGACGGTAACCTTGAGAATTCTGATTTTGATTTTTAAGTGGGGGAACATACTTTGCTTGGTAACCTTGAGTTTGAGGAGGGTTTGCACCGTCTCCTTGATTTCTCCATGCAAAGTTTGGATGATTTTTCCTCTTCGGATTGTAAGTATTGGAATAAGGGTTGTTCCCTTGATGAATGAAAGCGGCATTTGCTTATTCTTGAGACTCACTTGGTATGATTTGTCCAAGAGGGCAATTTGAAGTATGGTGAGTGTAACTAGAACAAGTCATGCACATTTCATTGGAAGGATGGGAATAAGATTGAATTGCCGGACCCTAATTCAAAAGGAATTTATCAAACCTTTGAGTAAGATTTTTGACCTCTGCGGCGATTTCTATGGAAGAGTCTATTTGATTTAAAGCTTTCCTTCCTCCCACATTTGCTAGGTGACCACCCCTAGAAGATGAAGATCTATGCATTGAGTTTTCACTCATTTTTTCGAAAAGGAAGCCAACTTTCATCTTAATTTCTTTCTATGTAGCTTCCGCCACAAGAAGCATCAATAATGCCCTTATTGGCATCGAATAAACTTGAAAAGAAACATTGAACTAATTGCCACTTAGGAATGTCATGATGTGGACACTTTCGTAGCAAGTCATTCAAACGTTCCCATGCTTCATGAAGGGGTTCTCCTTCTTTTTGTTTAAATTCATGAATGGAAGTTCTCATGGCAATGGTTCGACTTGCGGGGTAATACTTCTTTAAGAACTCTTGTTGCAATTGTGCCCAAGAGGTGATTGTATTTGGCCACAAGTTGTTAAACCAATATTTAGCTTTATCCCGAAGAGTGAAAGGGAAAAGCTTCATTTTTAGGACTTCTTCCAGAACATCCGTGATTTTCACGGTGGAACAAACTTCCAAGAACTCATCTAAATGTTTATAAGGCTCTTCATTGCTCAACCCATAGAAAAGGGGGCACATGTTAATGGTGGAAGCCTTAATCTCATAATGATGAGCACGGAAATTTGGCAACTGGATGCAAGTGGGTGCATTATATTGATTTGGAGTGTAACGATCCCTAAGGACCAATGGAGGATTAAGAGGATTGAGAAGAGGATATTGCATTTAACCTTGCTGATGATATGTCATTTAACCTTGTTGAGGGTATGCCATTTGAACATATTGTTGTTGTTGCTCACCAATTAGGGGAACAACATTTGGCCTTGGCATCCCTAGATTAGGTTGTTGCACAGTATGATTGATTGGTCGTGGCATTTCCAAGGGTGGATGCACACCTTGAGGATCCACAATATAAACTTGTGGCGGGTGGTACACACCATTATGATCCACATGACCAAGATCTACAATGGGATCTTCAATTGGATCTATTGGGTTTTCCATTAAAGGTGATGGAAGATCAAAATTTGGAAGATTAGATAACTATCCCAACCTCTTAAACGCCGAAGGAAAACTTCGAGATTTTGATTTACAGGAACAAGAGGACGATTCAGTGATCTACAACCATGCATGCACTAGAATAAGTCAACACACCAACACTTCAATTTTCAACCTCCACATACGATGTTCCCAAACTCCACAATAATATCAATGTACTTAAAATAAATAAATGCCTCCACATGGGCCGATGCCTTATACAAGAAGGTATGCTTGGACTTAAAAATAAAACAATTCAATTTAAGCCTCCACTTGGGCTGTCCAAAGCATGCAAGATAGTAAACAATTAAGCACAAAAATTAAAGAGAAACTTACAAATGGTCCTTAAGCAACTTCAAAAAAAAAAAAATTAATTGCTTTTAAATCCAGCGTTTGCTCCACTTTGCTTCAAGTACCTAATTGACAAATCAAATGAGAAAATAAAAATTAAAATGACTTAAAAGTAAACAATCAACAAAGAACTAATGTCTAATTCAATTCTTTTAAAAACCGTTAGATCCCCGGCAACGGTGCCAAAACTATGGTGCAACCGAGCATGTGCACAAAATAATGTACAACACTTTAGGTTTAGAAATAATGTCAAGTGGGCACCATATTTTAAAATTTAAAAAACCACTAAACACTTATACTATGGAGTATGAAGTGAGCAGGGATCGTCCCAAGAGATCTAAACAATTATAGGTTTTTTAGAATTGAATTCTACTTTAGTGCTTATGTGATTGCTAAAAAGGTTTGGTTTTGTGATTAGACTAATTTTAAGCTAAATGATTGCAATAAAATAATGGAGTTTAAAAGATTGAAAAGAGACTTAGGGTGTAGGATTCACCACTCAACACATTCCCTAACTCACTAACTTTCAACGAATTGGGAAAATTAAATGTATAATCTGAATGTGGCTAACAATTGCAATGAAAAGTATGAAGCATAAATTTAAAGCTTGAATCGTTTACCTAATGACAATTAACGAAGTATAAATCAATTCACCAATTCAAAGCATAGTCCATCAATTCAATTAGCAATTTCAACTCACATTAATCTAGAGGATAATGTAAATTGTGGCAACAAGCATGGAAATCAAACACAAGCATGGATTATCTACTTACCTAAGAACGAAAGTGCAATTAAACTAATTAAGCCTGAAATTAACTAAATTCAACAAGAACTTTACCTAATTTAACTAACTGTGTAGTGCAATCCATTTAGTAGAAGCAAATTCCATCAAATCAAAGCACAAAAATAACTAATTAACACCATGTATAGCCATCACAAGAATCAATTAACAAAGACTTCAAGTGTAGAACTTGATTACCAATCAAACACACATAAGACAACATGATATTGACATAAATAATCAAATGAAAGAATTAAATTATATTATTTAAGACTATACCTCAAATACAATTAAATCCCTAAAAAGTAAAAAGAGAGAGAAATTAGGTTACATGCTTAGGGTTTATCCAACCCTAAGTTGAAGAATTAGCCGCTAATGGTTGATGGATGCAAGATGTCAATAAGCCCCATCTTTTGATTCATCTGGCTTCTCTTCTTCTTCTCTGAACTTTTTCTCAAGAACCCTAACTTTTTTCCTCCTCGTGTTTTCCAGAGAAAACGTAATATCACGATACAGAAAAAAATAAAACTTAATTAATAAAAATAATAATATCCCCCTAAACTAATGGGTATTGGTTTCTTAAATAAGCCTTATTAAAAACCATTAAGTTACAAAATAAGCCCAAAATAAGAAAATCCTGTAACCCAATAAACATAAATCCCGCAATGTTGCCAAGTGCTGGGGGATCGATCCCCCAACCTTGGGGATCGATCCCCCGAGGGCATTTTTAGTTCTGTGAATAGTGGGGGATCAATACCCCAGAGTTGGAATTTCCTTTTACACCTTATTTAGCTCCATTTTGACCTCGGGCTAATTGGTTTGCTTCTTCATCTTTGGGAACATCATCAAAGGCACAAGAAAGGTAAAATTGACCGCTTTTTGAAGAATAAGCACATTATACGAGCAATAGGCTGCGACCTCTTTTTGCCATTTTTTAAACTTTTTCTGAATGTTTTTGCTTGACTCTAAAAAGGCTTTAGTGAACCAAAATTAGTCCATTTGAACCTTATTGACCTGAAATTAACAAAAACGTAAATTAGAACTAAAACATGAAAATAAGATAGATGGAAGAACTAAAATAACCTAGTTTAGGTGCTAAAATGTGTAACATTTAAGCACTTATCACTCCACAACAAATTGTTGCTTCGGTGGTGGATTCAATGGCATTTTCCCTTTTTTCTTAGCATTCAATGTACTAGATATATGCCTGACTTGGGTTTCTAGCTTCGCAATGGATTGGGAATGAGAATAAAGTAATGGGGTGTTTGCCTTCAAAGTACCCAAAGCTATCAAAACTTTTTCTTCGAATGCAGGACTCCATGAATTCCCTTGAGAATATAAAGATTGATTTGGAAAGTGAGTGTTTGAAAATTGGTTTCTATGTGGTGCTTGGTATGATGACCTATAACCTTGGGAACCTTAGCTTTGTATTAGGGGCGGAACATACTTTCCTTGTAAACCACTTTGGGGAGGGTTTGGCCCTTCCCCTTGGCTTTTCCAAGAGAAGTTTGGATGGTTCCTCCACCTGGCATTGTAATGAGTGCCATAAGAATTATACCCTTGGTTGACAAAAGTGGCATTCACTTGTTCATGGTGCTCACTTTGCGCATGTCCATGGGGACAATTGGAAGTAGAATGTAAGACACTAGAACAAGTCATGCAAGCTTCATTAGAATTATAATAAGTATGGCTAGGGGAGGAAGATACTTGATTCGTTGAATTTTGGTTGATCAAACCGTTAGGATAAAGATTTCACTTCGGCGGCTATGTCATAGAAATTGTTAACTTGATACAAGCCGACATTCTTCTGTCCACCCAGAGTTCTACCATTTTTGGAAGAGAAAGATCGATACATTGAATTCTCACTCATGCTCTCATATAGACGCCATACATCGTCCTCACGCCTATCAAGATATAAACCACCGATAGAAGCATCCACCATTCCTTTATGATTATCTGACAAAATTTTGAAGAAAAATTGGACTCATTTCCATTTAGGAATGTCGTGATGTGGACACTTCCTAAGCAAGTCATTTAGGCACTCCCATGCCTTGTGAAACATCTCCCTTTCCCCTTGAGAAAAATCTCGAATTGAGGTTCTCATTGCATTGGTCTTTGAAACCGCATAGTACTTTTTCAAGAACTCTTGTTGCATTTCTGCCCAAGAGGTTATCGAAAAAGGTCTTAGATTGTTGAACCAATATTTTGCCTTATCTTTAAAGGTGAAAGGAAAGAGTTTTAATTGTAAAACCTCTTCCGGCATGTCCGTGTATTTCACGATGGAACACACTTCGAGAAACTCATCTAAATTCTTGTAAAGTTCTTCACTTGGAAGTCCATCATAATTGGGAAACATTTGAATAGTTTGTGGTTTGATTTCATAATGGTGTGCTTTAAATGGGGATAATTGAATGCACGTTGGTGTATTGTACTTATTTGTCACATAATGATATCTCAAAACAAGAGGAGGATTCACAACCAGTGGCGCTACACAAGCACCATGGTTTCCTTGAATAATGGGAGGTTGTGGTGGAACAAAACTTGGCCGAGGTATTCCCAATGGAACATGGACTTGTTGTTGTTGCGGAATGAAGGGTCTTGGCATACCTAATGGTACATGAATGTTGTCATAATGCACATTAGGGTGGAGGATACCTTGTTGGTTAATGTGACCAAGGTCCTCCACATGGTCCTCATTAATGTCCTCCATTGATGAAATAGAGTGATGAGAGTCACCCCTTCCCTTAGGATTGTGAACAATGGATTCAAGATTCAAATTAAGTGAAACAAGAGTTGGATTCAATAATCTATGACCATGCATGCACTATCAAAACAATCAACAAATCATAACAAGAATATAACAAGCAATTCTCCTTCATAACAAATCAATCAACAAACCTCCACAAATATTTATCCAATACTCCCATGCTTTGAACAATATACAAGAAACGTAAATTGTTTCCATGCGGGCTCACGATTTATCTAAGAATTTAAAGACTTGCCTCCACGCGGGCCAACGATTAAACTAGTGAGAGAGTTAGAAAAGCTTACAGAGGGTCCTTAAGCAACTTCAATTGAATTTTTTTTTCAATTTTCGCCTTGCTTTGCTTTGCAATTTTTTTAAAAATTTTTTTAGCTTTTGTATGCTTAGCTGAGCTTGCTCATTTGCTTTAGATTTGCCCTTTGCTTCACCCTCTTGGCTCAATGCACCTAGTCAATCAAGAGCAAACACAATAAATAACCAAAATAAAATAAAAATAAAGGCAAGATCAAAAGAGTACTAATTCCTAATTAATTTTCAAAATACGACGTTGCCCAAAATCCCCGGCAACAGCGCCAAAACTTGGTGGTTGTCAAGCACTAGTTGTAAAAAGAGGTATAGTGTGGTCAAGTTTAAATTTATAGATTGCCACTACCACTACTAACTATTAATATAGCTAGAGTAAGTAGGGATCATCCCAAGGGAAATGAAGTATATTTTAGCTTGGAAATCAATGTTGAATTAGTAGGTCGAATGATCAAAGATGATTTGGTGGTTGAATTAAACTACAATGTAAACTAAGTAATGCAATGTAAAACAATTAAAGTAAAATGAGGTGTAGAGAATATAAGAGATAAGTCTTGGGACTTAGAGTTCACCACTAAACATTATCTTCCTAGACATTCAATGCTTGATGGATTAGGGGGATTAAATGTAATAATGAAAGTGTGTGTCATTAATATAATTAATAAACATAGATGGCCAAGTGAGCATACATTGTCTAACCAAACTAGTGAATAGCACAACATATCAAATCAAGCCAATATTCATTCCCTTAAGTCCACAATTAATGCACATCATCAAATTAGAGAAATATACTACTTGCATTCATAAGTATGGAAAATCAAATAACATGCATGGATTGTCTACCTATCTAAGAAAGTAAGGCAATTACACTACAACTAAGCTAGTGACATGAAAATTAAACTAATTAAACTAAGGAGGTGGCACAATCAAGAAATAAGTATGAACCATCAAACAAACCACAAGAGTAATCTATTTAAGCACCATGCCTTGACCATCACTAGATTCATAGTATTAACACACATAGACATGCATTAATGTCACAAAATCTAGAAATAAACACATAAACATTCATCCTAGCATACATAGACATATGGATAGAATTAAATGATCAATTGGAAACATTAAACTACACAAATCATTGTAGAAACAAGATTTATATATAAAAGATGTCAAGGAAACAAATACAACACAAATCCCCTTAATTACAAAACATCAAAGTCTATGAGGCATGCTTAGGGCTATCTCTAGCCCCAAGATAATGGTTTAGCCACTCATTGATGTTGTCATCCAACCCTCAAGGGCTATCTCTATGGTAGAGATGATCTTCTTCTTCTTAGTAGAAACCTTAGATGAGTGAAAGAACTTTTCCCCAAATGGTGTGCATCTCTCTCTAATCTCTAGACTCTTCTCACCTCTATATTGTATATGGTTCCCCTCTAATTGTATATGATTGTATATCTCCAAATAGCTAAAATCCTTATATTGATAGCTCAAATATCACACCAATGGTTAGACCTCGTGCACTAGGACCTCCAATTGATTGCACCACAAGCACACCTTTTAATTGGCTGGAACTCTGTTTTTCTCGCACTTGAGGAAGTTCAATCGATCACAAGGGTGCTTCAATCGATCGAACTATGGCGGCACCTTTTTGGAATAATGACAAAGCTGAGATATTTTCGGGATATTTTGGGAAAAGGACAAAAGTGGTAGGTGAGGATAAGATCAAAAATGTTCGATTGATCGAAAGGAATGCTGGATCGATCGAACAGGGAAATTTCCTTAAGATAAGGACCAAAGGCTCAATCCATCATGGCATGGTTGGAATGATCATAGTGTGAACGATTAGGGATTGTTTTGATCGATTGAAGAAGGCTTCTTTTCACCACTTTGCTCCTTTTTTCCACTAAGATTGAGATTGCTTCTTTTATGCTCTAATTCAGTTGAATTGACTTATTTTGGAGATAAGTGTCTGAAAAGGGAAATAACATGAAATTAGACTAAAATGGAAAAATAAGATAGAATAAGGTCCTAGAATGTTCAAGCTTAAGGGGTTTAAATGCGCACTTTTCAACACTAATCAACGACTCAGCGCCACTATCCTCCCAGCTAGGACTTACACGTCCCTCTGAGTCTTTAGCTCTTGATTCTGAACCAAAGCGACCTTCCATGAAGTCACGGAACTCAACGAGAATGAAAGCGGAAACAAAAAGTTAAAAATAGACCCAAGTATGGCCCCAAGGGCAAAATGGTCCTTTCACTTTCTTTTGGTGAGTGGGAGGATCCGACCTGGGTGACTTTCTTTGGGTTCCTTAGAACAACTTCTATGGTCTCAAGAAGTTCTTCGGTAGAATTTTGTTCTTCTTTTTCTACCACCAAGTATTTGGGCAGAGAACTCTGTGATTGTTATTTGGTGGTGTTTTCAACAGCTATGTTTGGCTTTTGGTCCTTCTGAGCTTCTTTCAAGGTTGCCACGTAGCACTCCTTAGCTGCGGCCTAGTCAACCCATAGGTCAATGACTTCCTTTTCGTCCAGAAATAGACACCTCATGACCTGATGCAAAGTAGATGGCACCCCCTTCATCCGATGTATCCACTCTCTTCCCATGATGAGATTGTAGGAGGGGTGAATTTTGGTTAAGATAAAATTTTCTTTCAACATTCTCTTTGCAGTAGTGACTAATAAATCTATTACTCCAATGGGATCCACCTTCATCCCATTGAATCCCAGCAGTGGGCTAGAAGTGGGTTTGACTGATGCGGGATTGATCTCCAGTTGTTCGAAGATTGTCTTTGTTATAATGTTGGTGCTACTGTCGGGGTCCACCAAAACTTTCTTAATCAGGTAATTAGGCACTAAGAGGCTGATGACCAGAGGATCTTCATGAGGGAGCTGTACCCTAGATAAGTCCTTATCTCCGAAGTTGAACCTGATACTTCCAGACACGATAGTGTTCACAGTAGCCAGTTTTCTCAGCTTATGCACCGCTTTTAGCCTGGACTAATACGCCCCTTCTGATTTTTGGTCCTCTTCTTATGGTTGCTGTGGATAGCTTTTATGAGCTACGGTTGGGATGTGCGTGGTTTCATGTAATTAATTACATTAGCGCAATTAATTACTCTCCTTCATCATTTAAGACTTGGGGTGGTGTTTTAGGGTTCTGGTAGAATCTTGTAAAGTTCCCATCAAACTCATCGGTGTTTTGAGATATGTTTCCTTGTTGATGTCTCGTGATGGTTAGTATTAGAGCTAACATTACATTATTGCTTTGTTTTGCATGGCGTTGTGATTCTATCTTGGGTATGAGCTGGTCTTGGGAAGGACTTGTTGACCCTATATTCGGAGACCTTGGTGATTGTTTTAGGAAATAATTCCTTTCCTCACAGTGAGAGATTGGACTCATTCGGGGTTTGAGGATACGCTTTCAGTGAGGTTGTCATTTTGAGTGGTATTCCATTTTGTTTATGATTTCTTGGCATTTCTTTTTATATAGTCATTCTCTTATGTTAATGTTCCTTTTAGTTTTGAGCATGCCTTATAATCATGTTTAGGTGAAGTGATTGTATGATGGTTCATGTGATGAGGTAGATGACGCGTTTTTCATATACTCTATCCATCTAACATGCTAGTGTCATTAGTGACATATAGCGTGTCGTTGTTTGTTTGATCCCTATGTGATAGGTAACATATTTGATTACCTTGTGTATAATATGTGCTAAGTTATAAGGTGTTATCTGGTTGTTTTGTGATTGTTTGTTTTACCTAGTTCATGCTATTTTGTCATTCCTGCACTAATGTTTGGGGTTTTGTGACCGTGGTTGTCGGGATTGTGATATGTGAGCTTCATGGTTGATTTATGTCTTTAAGGATTTGGTCGTCTCTGATATTGAGTTTGATCCAGTGCCTTGATTCTTATGAGTAGCCTTATTATAGGCCTACTTTAAGATAGTGTGTGAGATTTTTGGTGCAGTGTCCTGTAGTAAGTCATCGTGATTGGGAAGATGATGATATTGTTTGATCTCGTAAAGTCCGATCCATTGGCTTGAGGACACAGACTTGTCAGGTTTTGGATTCATGACTGGTGTTGTTGACAATGGTGTTTTTGAGACGTAGGAGTTGTCAATTTTTCGTGTATTGAGGATTTGAGGCCTTAAGTGTAACGGTGCTTATGGCATTGTTGTTAGAGTTTTAGGGATTGGCCAAGATGGTCCGGCCGAACATCTTTGGACTATATCTCAACTCTCACAAAATGCCCGATTTGCATAGTGTTTTTAGTAATGATCATTTTTGACATTGATGTCATTTGTATCGAGAGGTTTCACGGGTAAACTTTATAAGGGGTATGTAGTAAATTAGTGCCTTATACTGTTATGCTACCGTACAAAGTTGTGTGTTGTGGGCGAGTGCTAGTTGCCGTCAAAGCTACCTTACATTACCTAGCTAGTAATGTGAGTGTGGGTGGGCACTAAACACTGTCGTTGCTGCCGTACATTAAGTACGCTATGAGTGGGTTCTAGTCGCTATTCATACTGCCATGTTGCTTTTAGCTGGGTGCCTTGTTTCGACCTGTGGTTGCCTTGGTCTCCTTTGGGTGATTGACATTGAGTTGTATGTCAATTCGCTTGGAGAGGTTACACGGTCCGTGATTTCATGTTTCTTCGTTGATCTTGAGGCTTTTAGAGTTGTCCTTTAAGGCTTTATAATATGTTCCTTGGTGTAACCTTGTGTTCAGTCCTTGTTCGGTTCTTCTTAGGTTGTTCCTGATTCGGGGACGAAATCTCCTTAAGGGTAGCTTGTAATGACCCGATCATTAACCTTCCTTTCGTTTTTTCCTATTTTTACGGATTTTCTTTTTTCGCTGATTTTTTTTCTTTTCGAGTTCGGGTTTTGTTTCCTTTCGGGTCGCGTTGAGTGCTCGAAAATAGTTTCTGACACTACTCCTTGATGTTGTGGCATCCTTATGAGGACCGTGTCATCTTCTCGCTTTTCCGGCATTTTTCTTTTTTTGTCATTTTCCTGTTTATTATTTTCTTTCACGTAACCTCACTTTTTGTGCTATGATTTGATCACGGCTTTGCATGCATCCATTACATTTGATTTCCATGAAATACGTAGTTTTACTTTTGTAGAAAATTATGTTACTTGTTTACTTTTCATGTAAGGGTATGGATACATCGTTTCTTTGGAAACATTTTGGCTTTTGGGGTAATTGTGCAATTATTATTTTGTAATTATTTTTCGTCTTAGGGATTTTTTGTGTAATAAAATTTGTAAGATATTTAGAGGAGGGACCTTTTCGCAAAATATTTTTGGAGATATTTTGGGAGAGGGACCTTTTTGCAAATCCCTAAGGTGAGAGGGACTTTTTATGCAATTTTGGAAAGTGTGTGTTCACAAGGTAGTGCTAGTGCACATAGTGAGTGTTGGAATACATATTCCTCCACTATCTCTCTTTCTTCCCTACTTTCTCTCTCTCCACCATCGAAGGAACCTTGAAACCTAGGCCTACCACCAAAGTTTTGATCTATTTCCCTTCACCTTTTGGCTTAACTTTTGGGAGGTAAAAGCTTCTCCTCATCTTTCTCTACAAAACCTTAGAACGGTTTCTTGAAATTCTTTGGCTTGCCTTGAATTATGGAGATTCAATTCTCTATTGAGGTAGGGGTTGTTGTATGTTTATTTTCTTTGTGATTTAAATATATATGGGGCTTAATATACATTGATTACATGCTTATAGAATTGTTATATTGCATATACAGGTAGAAATTATATGCTTGACTTAGGGTTTTACAATTCAAAGCATGTACAGTATGTATTTCATGTGTAAGTAAATTGTTTCATTTACTAGGTTCCTAAATTTTAGATATTTTGTCGTTATGATGATGAAATCTTAAATAATATTAATAATGTCTACTTGGAAGGCTTTTTATTAGATTATAATATATTTAGTAATTATAGCTTGCATAATAGTAACTTGATTTAAATAATATTTAGAAATTTAAAGCATGTGTAGCTTATAAATATTGTGTAGAAAAGTTATTTGATTCAATAACTTATTAATTCCTAGAGAATTGTCTTGTTGAGATAGTAAACTCTTGTAGGATATTAATTGTGTTTACCTTGAGAGCTTATTTCTAGGTTGTTATATGCTTAGTAATTGTGGCTTGCAAATGGTAACTTGATTTAGTTGTTTTATACTATAATCTTAGCGTGTAACGAATCGCATATTGAAGATTCGACATATTGTATACCATTGTATATGTAACGAATCGTACATTAAAGATTCGACATGGTGTATGCCATTGTAGACATGAAACATTAGGGCATGGTTTGTGTGGTTTCACCATACTTGTGCTTGGTAGGTAGTTTCATGCATTGTTATTATGCATATGTCATGATCTTGTTGATTTTAGAAAGCTTATAAGGACTAAAAAATGTCATGGCTAAGGTTCAGCTCTCGTACGGGAGATAGGAGTTCTCCCTACAACATTAGTATGCACTAGGTAGTACCTTGTGGGTCGTAATTTCCCGGAATAACTGGCTTGGCCTAGAAACCACATGTCCTAGTCTTTCCAACTACTTGATTTCGCGTTCAATTCCAAGTTGTTAATCATTGATTACTTATAGCTTGTGATTTGGTGGTTACGTTTTCAATTTCATTTAGTATACTTGAACCTTGTGTACTTGCCTCTTACGTTTTTAATTTCATTTAGTATACTTGAGCCTTGTATACTTGTTTCTAGCACTTTCAATTTCATTTAGAATACTTGAGCCTTGTATACTTATTTCTTGCACTTTCAATTTCATTTAGTTTGCTTGAACCTTATATACTTGCCTCTTGCATTTTCAATTCCATTTAGTATACTTAAGTCTTGTATACTTGCTTCTTGTGTTTTTCAATTACACTTAGTAAACTCATGCCATGTATACTTGCTTCGTATGTCTAGCTATTTTATTTAGTATACTTGCGTCTTGTATACTTGTTCCGTGTATGTTTCAATTTCGTTTAGTATACTTGTGCTTGTATACTTGTGCGTCTTATAATTATCATTTCAAATACTTGTATAGTTTGAGATGATCCCTTAGTTCTCCTTATAACATAGACGCTAGATGGAATGAACCCTTGTATTAGTTTATATTGAGTTTACAAGATATTTGAAACTTTAGGGTATACGCATGCACTTCTTTCTACGAGTAACTTATTTACTCACCCTAGTTGTTTGGGTTATTTTGCAGGTAAAGAAACCTTGTTTTGGGATGCACAAAATCCCCAGGTTTACTTAGTTACTTGGAGTATTTTGCGTATTTTGAAAACATGCACATGTTAGCATGTTAGCTTTCATTTGGTTTAATATGCTAAATCTTGTAATATTTACCTTGGATATGTAATGTGTACTTATGTACACCTTTTGAGACTTATTTGACATATATGTAATGAGGTCAAGGGCCATGAACCTTTAGGCTATGTTTGGTACGGTAGGTTTGAAGGGAAAAGATAACATTAGTTATGAGGGAAAGGGAAGGGAAGGATAATTTAACCCTCAATTGTGTTTGGTTAATTAATGAAAGAAAAGAAAGGAAAGTATAATAATTATGTTTGGGAAAAGAAAGAAAAGAGAATTATTTTAGGAAATTTACTATTATACCCTTTTTTATTTTAAAAGATAAATGTGTATATATATATATATATATATATTGTCTCCTATACTATCTAACAGGCCATGGATGATTGACCAAGAAAAGAAAAAATAAAATTTAGGGTAAATCATTTCAGCCTCCCCAATCTCGCCGCCTCCATCTCTATTCTCATTCTCAACTCTCTCTGTTTCTCTCTCTCTCTCTTTGCACTACAAGAATCAGAAGTTCAAAACCCATATATTTCAGTTTATCTATCTGTCAGCAAGAATCAAATTTTCAAAACCCATATCGGCATATCATTTCAGATTCTTCAAAAAATCAAAACCCATATCTTTCAATTTCCAACGCCGCTGTTCCAGTTTGGGTTCGCTATTCGCAAGCTTCAGCTGTTGTCCGCCGTCTCTCGCTCTCTCTGCAACTGCTAACTTGTATGTATCTGTAATTCTTGTTTTGCACACTTGTGTAATCTTGAGGGTAAATTTGGCATCACTAAAAATACATCAATCTTTCCTTCCATTTCCTCCCATTTTTTGGAGGATAAGGAAGTTACTATTGAGCCTTGTGCTAACCCTTCAAAACCATCCCTTTCCTTTCCTTTCCTTTCCTTCCAACCATTTATGCCAAAAACAAATTTTTAATCACCCTCCATCACCTTCCCTTTCCTTTCCTCCCTTTTCCATTACACCAAATTGACCCTTAAGTTACATTTGTGTACTTTTGATTTCATGTTTAAAGTATAAATATAGTTGAACTTGAAGTTTAATATATGATATTTTGCAAATGACTTGTATCAAGGCCATAGGCCATTGTAACACGCTTGAATATGCGTATTACATTCGCGTGTATACCCACTTTTGCACACAATTTCATATTTGTTCATAATGGGGACTTTTGGTTTCTTACATTTTGTCTTTTTTGCAAAAACTGAGCTTAAGAGCATTTTGGGAATTCCCTTTCAAAAATAAAAGTTTCTTTTGACATGGTTGTGTAGAAAACATGACTTCAGGGGGGGGGGTTACTTCACAACTTTTTTTCAAAAAAGATCGTTTTGGTACCGAAAAATGCTCGTAGATTTGGAAAATTTGGTGCAGCCGGCAGATTTCGATTGATCCAGAAATTTCTTGATCGATCCTCAATTTTTTTCAATTGATCCAAAATTTCTCGATCGATCGCTGAGACCCTGGAACTTGTCAAAATTCTGTTTTTACCCCAAAACTTCGAGGTCCCATATCTTGGTCATCCAGACTCCGAATCAGGCGATTCTTGAGTCTAACTTTTTTAATTTTTCGTTGTCTTTCCAATGGTGTGCTTGGTAGCACCCATATTTGTTTCAAAATGACAATTTTCCCCCTAAGGTTGTAGTTGTCCGTTTTTAAAACGTCGCTTCCGCATTTGTTTTCCGTTTGGATTTCGTGACTCATAAGAGGTCAGTTTGGCATCTTTGGGGCGACGTATGTCTCTAAAGACCTTGTTCTCATTTTCACTTCCACATTTCGGATCCGTTATCGGGGGAAACTTTGTGCCATCACAGGGCGCACCGGGTTTGTAAAACCAGGGCCGTCATAGGTGGTGGGGCTAAAAACCTTGCTTTATTTTCTTAAAACAGTCTGGCTAGCATTGTTTTGAGTGAGGTTACATTCTCTTTGATCTTCTGTCTCTTCTTCAATGTTTGGATTGCTAAAGCTGAACCAATATGGTTCCTCAAATTCTTAGAACACGAGGCTCTCTCATTCACCGAGATGCGGGTGGCGTGTTGAACCCTATTGGCAACATTCTCCTTGAGTCAAACATATATTTGTGCCCAGGCATTCAGGTTAGGTATTTCTAGAGGGGAGTATTTGATTAAATTGGTATAAATTTTAGTGCCTTGGATAATTTGGTTGATACATGGTATCATTAATTTGTGTAACGAATCACACATTGAAGATTCGACATTTCGTATGCCATTAGTTGTGAGCTTAGGGCATGACTTGTGTGTATTCTAACTTGTTTATGCATGGTATGTGGCTTATAGCTTGTATATATATGATATATACATTGTTGCATAATTTGTTAATTTTACAAATTTAGGATATTGTTGTTATGACTACGGCTAGGGCATGGCTCTAGTACGGGGGATACGAGTTCCCCCTACAGTCTAGTATGCACATAGGGAGGTTACCTGTGGGCTAGTAACCCTAAAGTAACCATGTGTCGATCTGATCCAGTTAATGTCCAAGTATCCACCTTTGTTTGATTTCATATTTTCGTTTCAAGTTGATAACTATATGAAGTTATAACTTGTTGTTTCGTGTTAACTTCGTACTTAAATTCTAAGTTTATATCACTAAATAGATGTAACTTCTTATGAATTGTTGACTTTGTACTTTACTTCCAAGTTGATATCATTAAATAGATGTAACTTGTTGTTTCTTGCTAATTTCGTATTTTAAGTTCAAGTTGATAATATCATGGAGTTGTAACTAGTCATTGTGTATTTGGTTCTCCAATTTTGTTAAATTGCATGAATATTATGGTTTATGCTAGAAATTCTTTAAGGTAGCTTAAGATTGTAATGACCCAATCATTTTCCTTCCTTTCCTTTTTTTGAAATTTTACAGATAAATTTTTTCTGCTGAATTTTCTTTTCTAAGTTCGGTTACTCATTACTTAGTGTCGTCTCGAGTGCTCGGGAATGGTTTCCGAGACTCTTTCGTTTGGATTGATAACTTCTTTTAAGAACCGAGTCATTTCCACATTTTCATTTTTTTGACACTATTCACTTTTCGTCTTTTTTCCGAGAATGATTTTCTTCACGTAACCTCACTTTTTGTGCTCGGATTTGGTTCTGATTTTGCATGCATCCATGATATTTAAATTACATACTTTATGTATTTTTACTTTTCTAGAAAAGTATGCTAGTTGTTTACTTTTACGTAAAAGGGTATGGATGCATAGTTTTTCGGAAACATTATTTATTTTTGGGGGTTTTTCATAATTATAGAAAGTAATTATTTTATTTCTTATAGACCTTTTTGTAATTTATTTTGGAAGATATTTTCAAAAAGGACCTTTTTGTAATTACTAAAAAGTGTGACAAGTGTCGCATTCTCATTGGTCCACTTGTAAGCATCTCATTGGTTCACACTTGGAAGCCTTGGATGATGACATGTGGAGGGTGGAGATTCACCCACTTGTTGGCCTAGCATTGGTGCACTTGTTGTCTTGGATTATTGATAAGTGTAGGCTTTAGATTAAGCCTAGAATGAACCATTGGATTTATGACAAGTGTAGGCTTCTAATTAAAGTCTAGCTTTTGTGTGTGTGAAGGGATGGTGCAAGACTAGGTGTGTTTGACTTCCATTGACCAAGTGAGTAAAGGAATACACTAAAGTGTTTTAATTAATTCATTTTACACATTAAATTTCTTTTTCCTCACTTAAAACCTAGCCACCATTGAAGGAAACCATTAACCTAGGCTTAAAACCTTGGTTTTGATCTCCTTCCACTCACCTTAGACCTTAAAGCTTGGAACATAAAACACTTGCCTCACCTTCCTCTATATAACCCTTGAAGGAAATTATAAAATTCCTTTGTTTGCTTTTGATTCAAGAGGAACAATCCTCTTGTGAGGTAGGGGGTGATTTAGGTTTTTAATCTAAGTATTTTAATTATTTTTATAGCTTACAATAAATTGTTTACATGTCTTATACTTATTTTTTTAATTAATAGGTTGTAGTATCTTGCATGAAATTAAGCTAGGACATGATATTCTTGAAGGCCATGACTTAATCTATAACTTGAATTAGTTTAAAGTCATTTGGAGTTGTTTTAGAATCTAGAGATTTAATTATTTAAAATTAATTAATTTCTATTTAATTATTCCACTTACTTAATTAAGTTTTTGAGTTGATATATGTGATTACCATGATAGTACCATTGGCATATAATTATTTGGAGTCATTTGAAATTGATTTAAATTATAGAAAAATTAATTAGTTAGTTTAATTAATTTCTATTCAAGTGTTACATTCATTTAAATTGACATTTAACTTGATATATGTAATGAGTATCGTATGTTCTTTAACATTATTAAATTGAGAATATTTGAATGAGTTTAAAAAACTTTATTTAATTATTTTCTTGTATGAAATTTAATTCACCTAGTTGTACCTAGTGTATAATTAACTTGTAACTTGATTTTAAATAATGTCTTAACATGTTCTTTAACATATATTAAATATTGAACATTTAAATGAGTATTGAGAAATTTATTTAATTATTTTCTTGGCATTGATCTTAATTTACCTTATTGTAACTATGGTAGAATTAGATTGTAACTTGAAATTAAATTAGACCTTACTATGACCTTTGACATATATTATATTTAGAATTCTTGGAGTTGTTTTGTAATCTTGAGAATTTAATTATTTAATTTAATTAAATTCCATTTATATGCTTTCATTGAGGTAGTTAAGTATTGATGTTATATTCTTGCTTAATTTATAATTTGCAACTTGGTGTATGATTACAAAATGGTATTCCTTGCGCACTAGGTAGTTCCTTGCGGGCTAGTAACCCGAGATCACTTGTTTGGTCATTGAGACCATATGTCCTTTGTCTTTTCGCTATTGGTTGATTTCGCATTCAATGTCCTAGTTGTAATTGTGGATTACTTTTAACTTGTGCTTGGATGCATGGTACTTCATTTCTTGCTTAGTATACTTGTATTTGTATGCTTGTGCGTCGAGTATATCAAAAATGCTTTGTATACTTAGATTTGTATACTTGTATGACATGTATGTCAACATTGCTTAGTATAGTTAGAAATGTATACTTGAATATATATATTGTATTCTATTTCAATATTGTTTAGCGCACTTGGTATATACACTTGCATATTGATGATTTACTTTCTAGATAACCTAGTATACTTGTGTCTTGTATACTTGTCTTAAGTGCATTTCAATATAGATTGTATACTTGTGTACGTATACTTGTATATTGAATATCTTGTTGCGTATACCGCGTGCTCCTATGTTATTTAAATTGCATGAATGATGTGGTTTATGCTAGAAATACTCTAAGGTAGCTTAGGATGCTCCCTGAGTCTCATTTTGACATAGACGTTAGGTGGCATGAGCCCTTTGACTTGTTTCACCTTAAGGTGATAATTTTGTAAAATGTTAGGTCTATGCATGCTCATTCCCTACGAGTAACTTGTTTACTCACCCCGAAGTTACCGAATTATTTTTTAGGTATGGATACCTTGGTTCGAGATGCACATCATTCCTTGGACGACTTGTAACTTTTAAGTTTCCATTTCATGCAAATGTTAACTTGAAATGTCATTTTTTAGCCTTATATGTCAAAACTTGTATATTTGATTCCATATATGTAACATGTATATAAGTACACCTTTTACGATGTATTTGACATGTATGAGATATGTAATAACCCGGTCATTTCCTTCCTTTCCTTTTTCCTCAGAATTTTACGGATTAATTTTTTTCGTTGAAAATCTCTTTTCTAAGTTCGGTCTCTCGTCGTTTAGTGTCGTCTTGAGTACTCAGAAATGGTTTTTGAGACTCTTTTCTTTGGATTGACAACTTCCTTCATGGACCGAGTCATTTCCACATTTTTTGTTTTTCGACACTATTCACTTTTCGTCCTCTTCCCTATTTTGTCCTCTTCCCTATTTTGTCTTTTCCCAGTTTGTCACTTTGTTGGCATAACCTCACTCCTTGTATTCGGAGTTGGTTTTTGACTTCACGTATCATCATTCTAAGTGGTTTCCATGAAATACGTGTCTTTACTTTTGCAAAAAAGTACTTTGGTTGCTCCCGGTGTCTATAGGGGCATGGATGCATAGTTTTTCAGAATCTTTTTTTTTTTTTCTTGGGGTGTTTTTCATAAATATCTTTTAAAGATATTTTATTTTAGGGGTATCTAAGAAAATATATTTTGGAAAATATTTTCATTATGGGGCAGTTTTGCAGTTAACCTTTTTTGCAGGGGCCATTGTGCAATTAATAAAAGTTATTGCAAAATGCGTTATTTTGAGCTTGGATCCTCGCACGGGATTCATTTTCACATTTCATCGAGTTGCGTACTCATAGAATTTCCTTCTGGTCATTTTTCTCCAGTTTCAGGTTTTTTGGATCCGGTTGCCGCCGAACTTGTTTGGGGCATATCTCTCTGCTCGGGACTCAGTTTTTGTCGTCGTTTCCTCCGTTCTTCATATTTTCTCATTTACAATCTTTTTTGTTCATAGAGTTTTGTCATTTGAGCACGTTTGCTCAAAATCCATTTTTCCGGACCTGGCGGGACCCTTTCGGGACACTTTTTGAGATTTTCTATAAATAGGGGGTCTTAAGTCAAAAAGTCAGATTTCCATCATCTTCTTCACCCTCTTGGCCGGCAGCCATGGGAGCCCAAGGGGCTGCCTTCATTCTTTCTTCTCCTCCACTTGATTTCCTTAGTGAAAACTCTTCGGCCTCAACGTTTATCGTTTCCCTTGACGTGCTCTACCTTTCCCCCTTATTAGAATTCATTGCTAACCGTTTCTTGAGTTCGGGTTTAAAGTCAAGTTATGACTTTGATGGGGCTTCTTGGGGATTCATGTAAATCGTGTTGTCCCCGACAAAACCTAGGAGTTTCGTCGAATTTGGAGCGGTTTGATTTTGGTGGCTTTTGAGATTTTCATCTCGAATTGAGGTAGGGGATGTCTTAAGTTTATATTATTATTGTATTGATTGTTTTGTATGCATATACAACTTGTGAGCATGCCTTGTTCAAGTTTTTAGAATTTAATTTATTTATTTTCTTTGTTTAGGATTTAATTCTAATAATGGTATATAGTTTAGAATTAAATTGTGGCATGCTAGTAAATTAGGCCTTGGTGAGTTGTGTAACATATATTAAATTTGGAGTATTTGAATAAGAATTGCAAAACTTATTTAATAATTATCTTTTCTGAAAGATTAAATTACATAGTTGAAACAAGCATGAAATCAACTTGTATTGTGATATTAAAGTAGGCCTTAGTGAGTTCTTTAACATAAGTTAAATTGAGGTTATTTGGATATGTTTGAAAATCTAGAGAAAAATTAATTAATTAGCTTAATTAATTTTATTTTAAGTGTATTAGTCACTTAAATTGATATTGGACGTAATAGGTTGATAATTCCTTGAAATGTAGTTCGTTTAATTACCTTGTCAGCATGCTACTAACTTATTGTAGAATTAGTGCTTGTGGGCTCTAAAGAATGTGATTTGATTTAGCATGATATGTGATATCATTATCTTGAATAGCTTGTTTAAATATATCTTGTGTACGGATATAGCTTGTTAGAATATTACAATTGTTTACCTTGAAAGCTTGTTGCTAAATTGAAACTTATTTAGTACTTGTGGCTTAGAATGGTAATGTGGATCAATTGCTGTAAGATATTCTTACTTTATATATAAATTGCATATTGAGGACATGACATGTCATATGCTATTTAGACTTGAATTCTAGGACATGGTTTGTGTGGATTCAACCTTATTTGTGCATGAAATGTGGTAACTTGCATTTGATTTTGTATAAGTTTTGAACTTATTGATTTTGGAAAGCTTGTGAGGACATAATTTATGTGATGGCTAGGGTTTGGCTCTAGTACGTGGACAAGTGTCCTCTAAGTCACAAGTGCGCACTAGGTGGTTCCTTGTGGGTCGTAATTACCCGAAAATACTTGCTTGGTCTAGCGACCGCATGTCCTAGTCTTTCCACTATTTGATTTCGCATTTAATTTGAAGTTGTTAATCATGGATTATTTGTAGCTTGAGAATTGATGCTTATTTTGGGTATTTGAATCCTATTTAGTATACTTGAACCTGTATACTTGCCCCATGTTTCATTATAGTATTCTTATGCCATGTATGCTTGTCTTGTGCGTATTTGTTTATCTTAGTATACTTATACCATGTATACTTGTCTTGTGCGTAATTGTTTAGCTTATTATACTCGTGTTTGTATACTTGATTTATGAGTACTCTATATATATATCAAATACTTGTGTATGTATGTTGGATATTGCTTTTCTTGTTTAACATGATTTAGAGTACTTGAACATATATGCTTGTATGTCGTGTATCATGTTTTAATACGGTTTAGTGTACTTGTGGACATGTATACTTGTATGTTATTGTTCATTTTAATTGCATGAGTAGCTTAGGATGATCCCTGAGTCTCACTTTGACATAGACGTTAGGTGGCATGAGCTCTTTAACATGTTTCACCTTAAGGTGATATAATTGTAAAATGCTAGGTCGATGCATGCTCATCTCCTACGAGTAGCTTTATGTTACTCACCCACGTAGTGGGGACATTTTTTAGGTACAGTGACCTTGATTTGGGATATACACTATGCCATGGAAGTTTCGTAGAATTGAAGTATCATTTTCATGAAAAGTTAGCATGAAATGCCATTTTGTAGCCTTATTTGTCTAAATTTGCATTCTTTGATTCGTATATGTAAAGTGTACATAAGTACACTTGTTTTAATGTATTTGACATGTAGAAGATGAGGCCGGAGGCCAATGACATGTATCTTGTATACCATGTACTTTTGCTTTTCAAGGTTTATTATGAAAATATTGAGAAATGCGAAGTCATTGTTTCACAACTTTTGCATCGGGCGTGGGAATTTCATTCCGTTTCTTTTATAGGGTTTCAATGATCATGTATGAGGTGTGGACAAGGACCAAACACCATTTCGTTCTAGGTTTTGCATTTTAGGTCCATTTATTGCCTTTTTAGGCATTTTTGGCCGTTGAGAGGTCATATTTTATATTGGGGTCATTTTGAGGCCGTGGACCATTGGGACACGCCCTAAATGTCTTTTTACGTTTGCGTGCATGTCCACATTGCATAAAACTCTTGAGTTTTAACTTTGGAACTATTTTTGGGCGATTTTATAAGTTTTTATGCAAAACCTTGCATTAGGGAGTCAATTGAGTTCTTCTTTAGGTTGGCATGTTTTAGATGCTTGAATAAGGCTAAGAAATGGTTTGAAACGTGTTTGGATCATGTAGAAAGCAAGTAGAACCTTGGAGATGGACCAAACACCATATCCATAAATTGCAACAACTTTTCATAGCTGCAACAACTTTTCATAGCAGCAGCAGGTGTGTCGGTCGGCTGATGAAGCTTCATCGGTCGGCTGACGAATCCCTCGAGACCATTCCAGTAGCCTTTTTGAGATTTTAGGCATTTTGGTTGGCTGACCATGGGGGTTCGGCCGGCTGATGGTTACATTTCGGTCCGCTAATTCTCCATAGAACCACCCCTTTTCAGCTTCTCTTGGACAGCCTTGTTGTTCCAACTTTCGAAGGCCATATCTCTTTTATTTCTTGTCCAAATTGGTTTATTCTTGAGTCTAAGTTTAGGAGCTTGAAGTTAGCTTTCCAATGGTACCAACCATTCATCAAAACTCCACCTGTAGTGAGAGTTATTATAGTTCTAGTAAGATAGTGTCGTGGTATGTCTTAAACGGGGAAAGCCATTTTGTTTTAAATTCATATCTTTTCCGTCCGGACTCAGAATCAGATGATTCTTGAGTCTAACTTTGTTCATTTTTGTTGTCTTGCCAATGGTGTGCACGGTGGCACCCATTTTAGTTTGGAATGATCATTTTGCCCTTGGTTCATTTCTTTTTGGGTTGGCATTCTTACTTCATTTGTTGACTGAACTGAGTTCCGTGGCTTCATGGGGAGTCACTTTGGTGCCTTAGGGATGATGTACATCTCTTGAGGCCATTTTACTTCTTTCGCTTCCGCATTTCGGATCCGTTATCGGGTCATCTTTTGGTTCATCACAGGACACACTGGGTTTAAAAATCTAGGGCGTCACAGGTGGTATCAGAGCTCCTAAGTTCGAAAACCTTAAGACGATGGGTGCATATCATGCTTGTGTTGCCATGTTATATGTTTTTTATTTGCTTCTTAATAATATGTTGAATGTGATAACATGTTTACATGCTTTTGTGGATGTATGTTTAGAAGTTTACTTTAACTTTCTCAATATGATATATATACTTATTGCTTTAGTACATTGTATATATTTGGGGGTTTTAGCATGTTGTATGTGTTTGTTTGTCTGAGTACATTGTATATGCTTGTCTATTTCAACATGTTGATTTACACTTGTCTGCTTAGCATGTGGGTTATGTTTATTTGCCTTAGCGTATTGTATGTACTTTTTATTCTTAGCATGATCGTATGATGCATACATTGACATGCCTTATGTCACCTTACTACTTGTGTGAGTGTGTAGTCTATTGCTATGTTACGTGTCAACTGCTTACTTTTATGTCTTGTTTAGGCATTGTGGGTTGTTCCAGCTTGGTTGGTTGAGATTGATGTTAGGGCATCATCTCTTGTAGTTTCATGGTGACCTTGATGTAGTGACGTCATTGGGGTCTTGTTTCTAGCGTCATGGGACGATGAGTCGGATTGACTCGAGTCCTTCCTTGGGGATTAGGAGTTTTTGTTTTCGTGAGCCTCAATGGCGAGGTCCTCGCATCTTTTCTTCTTAAAGTGATGGTTAGGGATTTGATAGGTGCATTGACCTGGAATTCTTCTTGTCTTACCTTGGATAGCTCTTATGAGCAAAGGTTGGGGTGTGAGTGTTTCAGTGTAATTAATTGCATTGGTGCAATTAATTACTCTCTATTATCCCTGGAGACTTGGGATTTTGTGTTTAGAGGTCAGATAGGATCCTGTAGAGTTCTTATTGAACTCATCAACGTCTTGAGTTGATTTCTTCTATTGGTATCTCGTAATGGTTAGTATTGGGGCTATCCATTACCTCGTTGTTTGCTTTGTATGGCGTTAGGACTCTACCTTGGGTTTAAGTCAGTCTTGGGAAAGACTTGTAGGCTCTTTGTTTCAGGGACCTTAGTGTTCATTTTAGAAGATGATTCATTTCCTTGCAGTGAGGGATTAGACTCATTCGGGTTTTTGGGATTCACTTTCAGTGAGTTGTTCTTCCGAGAGGCATTTCATCCCTTTTTGCTTGTGTTTTTGTGGGATTGTTATTTGCATAGTGATTCCTACATGTTTATATGCTTTGTTGTTTTGAGCATACCTTAGAAACATGTTAGGGATGTGACTATTTGATGGTTATGTGCTGGTATGGATAACGTGTTTTCTATTTACTATATCTATTTGTCATGCTAGCGTTATAAGTGATGTGTAATATGTCTCTGATGCTTGACCCCTATGTGATAAGTAGCATATTCAATTTCCCTTGTACACTATGTGTTTAGTTGTATGATACGATATTGTTTCTGTGAAATTGCTCGTAGAATTTCATTTACGTTTAGTATACTTATACCTAGCATGCTTGCGCATTGTTTACTTCAATTCGTTTTGGTTTAGTATACTTGAGCCGTTAGACTTGTCTACTATGGATTTAGTACTGCTTAGTACACTTATGAGTGTATACTTGTACATATACACATTTTGCGTTTCTATTTTGACATTCATAGTATACTTGTGAGTGTATACTTGCATAGATATATATATGTTTCATGACTAATTGTTTTATTAGTTCATTTCTTTTATCATTCATGTACTGTGCCTGGGGTATGTGACTTTGGCTCTCAGGGATTGTGTGTGTGAGCTTGATCCGATGTCTTGATTCCTAGGCTTAGCCTTGTTGTAGGTCAGCTTTAGGATGACGTGGAGGATTTTGGGTGCATTATCTTGTTAGGAGTCGTTGTGACTAGGGTGGAGGTGATGTTGTTTGATTTTGTAAAGTCCGATCCATTGGTTTGAGGGCATAGACTTGTCAGGCTTTGGATTCGTGACTGGTGTGGTTGACAACGGTGTTTTGAGACTTGTGATTGTCAGTTTTTCCAGTATTGAGAATTTAAGGCCCTAAGCGTAGCAGTGCCTATGACATTGTTGTCAGAATTTTGGATTGGCCAGAATGGTTCGACCGGACATTTTGGACCATATCGCAACTCTCACAGAATGCCTGGTTCCCATGGTGCTTTTGGTAATGATTGTTTGACATTGATGTCATTTGTATCGATAGGTTTCATGGGTAAATTTGTTGGGGGCAGGTGATGAATTAGGGCTTTATACTGTCATGCTACCGTACAGGTTATGTGTGGGCGAGTGCTAGTTGCCGTCGATGCTACCTTGCATTACCTAGCTAGTAATGTGAGTATGGGCGGGCACTTAACACTGTGGATGCTACCACACTTTGGGTACGTTGTGGGCGGGTTTTAGTCAGTATTCGTGCTGCCATGTTGCTTCTGGTTGAGTTCCTTGTTTAGTTACGTAGTTGCCTTGATCTCCTTAGGGTGGTTGACATTGGGTTAGTATGTCAATTTGTTGGAGAGGTGTCTCATGATTCGTGGGTTCGTGTCCTTTCGTTGATCTTGAGACATTTGGAGTTGTCCTTGGGTACTTTATGATCTATTCCTTGGTGTGACCTTGTGTACGGTCCTTCTTCGGTTCTTCTGGGAATGTTCCTGATTTTGGGGACGAAATCTTTTTAAGGAGGGTAGGATGCAATAACCCAGTCATTTCCTTCCTTTCCTTTTTCCTCAGAATTTTACAGATGAATTTTTTTCGTTGAAAATCTCTTTTCTAAGTTCGATCTCTCGTCGTTTAGTGTCGTCTTGAATGCTCAAAAATGGTTTTTGAGACTCTTTTCTTTAGATTGACAACTTCCTTCGTAGACCGAGCCATTTCCACATTTTTTGTTTTTCAACACTATTCACTTTTCGTCATTTTTCTTGTTTTGTCCTCTTCCCTATTTTGTCTTTTCCCAGTTTGTCATTTTATTGGTATAACCTCACTCCTTGTGTTCGGAGTTGGTTTTTGACTTCACGTATCATCATTCTAAGTGGTTTCCACGAAATACGTGTCTTTACTTTTGCAGAAAAGTACTTTGGTTGCTCCCGATGTCCATAAGGGCATGGATGCATAGTTTTTTAGAATCTTTTTCTTTTCTTGGGGTGTTTTTCATAAATATCTTTTGAAGATATTTTATTTTAGGGGTATCTAAGAAAATATCTTTTGGAAGATATTTTCATTCTGGGGCAGTTTTGTAGTTAACCCTTTTTATAAGGGCCATTGTGTAATTACGGGATTCATTTTCACATTTCGTCGAGTCGCGTACTTATAGAATTTCCTTCTGGTCATTTTTTTCCAGTTTCAGGGTTTTTGGACTTGGTTGCTGCCGAACTTGTTTAGGGCATATCTCTCTGCTTGGGAATTGGTTTTTGACGCCGTTTCTTCCGTTGTTCATATTTTCTCATTTAAAATCTTTTTCGTTCATAGAGTTTTGTTATTTGAGTGTGTTTGCTCAAAATCCACTTTTCCGGACCCAGTAGGACCCTTTCGGGGCACTTTTTGCGGTTTTCTATAAATAAGGGGTCTTAAGTTAAAAAGTCAGATTTCCATCATCTTCTTAACCCTCTTGGCCGGCAGCCATGGGAGCCCAAGGGGCTGCCTTCATTCTTTTTTCTCCTCCACTTGATTTCCTTAGTGAAAACTCTTCGGCCTTAACATTTATCGTTCCCCTCGACGTGCTCTATATTTCCCTCTTATTAGAATTCATTTCTGACCGTTTCTTGAGTTCGGGTTTGAAGTCAAGTTGTGATTTTGATGGAGCTTCTTGGGGATTCATGTAGATCGTGTTGTCTCCGACAAAACCTAGGAGTTTCGTTGAATTCGGAGCGGTTTGATTTTGGTGGCTTTTAAGATTTTCATCTTAAATTGAGGTAGGGGATGTCTTAGGTTTATATTATTGTTGTATTGATTGTTTTGTATGCATATACAACTTGTGAGCATGCCTTGTTCAAGTTTTTAGAATTTAATTTATTTATTTTCTTTGTTTAGGATTTAATTATAATAATGGTATATAGTTTAGAATTAAATTGTGGCATGCTAGTAAATTAGGCCTTGTTGAGTTATGTAATATATATTAAATTTGGAGCATTTGAATAAGAATTACAAAACTTATTTAATAATTATCTTTTGTGAAAAATTAAATTACATAGTTGAAACAAGCATGAAATCAGCTTGTATTGTGATATTAAAGTAGGCCTTAGTGAGTTCTTTAACATATGTTAAATTGAGGTTATTTGGAGATGTTTGAAAATCTAGAGAAAAATTAATTAATTAGCCTAATTCATTTTATTTTAAATGTGTTAGTAACTTAAATTGATATTGGACGTAATAGGTTGATAATTCCTTGAAATATAGTCCGTTTAATTACCTTGTAAGCATGTTACTAACTTGTTGTAGAATTAGTACTTGTGGGCTCTAAAGAATGTGATTTGATTTAGCATAATATGTGATATCATTGTCTTGAATTACTTGTTTAAATATATCTAGTGTAGGTATATAGTTTGTTAGAATATTACAATTGTTTACCTTGAAAGCTTGTTGCTAAATTGAAGCTTATTTAGTACTTGTGGCTTAGAATGGTAATATGGATCAATTGTTGTAAGATATTCTTGCATTATATACAAATTGCATATTGAGGACATGACATGTCATATGCTATTTAGACTTGAATTCTAGGACATGGTTTGTGTGGATTCAACCTTATTTATGCATGGAATGTGGTAACTTGCATTTAATTTTGTATAAGTTTTGAACTTATTGATTTTGGAAAGCCTGTGAGGACATAATTTATGTGATGGCTAGGGTTTGGCTCTAGTACGTGGACAAGTGTCCTCTAAGTCACAAGTGCGCACTAGGTGGTTCTTTGTGGGTCGTAATTACCCGAAAATACTTGCTTGGTCTAGCGACCGCATGTCCCAGTCTTTCCACTATTTGATTTCGCATTTAATTTGAAGTTGTTAATCATGGATTATTTGTAGCTTGAGAATTGATGCTTATTTTGGGTATTTGAATCCTATTTAGTATACTTGAACCTATATACTTGCCCCATGTTTCATTTTAGTATACTTGTGCCATGTATGCTTGTCTTATGCGTATTTGTTTATCTTAGTATACTTGTGTTTGTATACTTAATTTATGAGTACTCTATATGTATATCGAATATTTGTGTATTTATGTTGGATATTGCTTTTCTTGTTTAATATGATTTAGAGTACTTGAACATATATGCTTATATGTCGTGTATCATGTTTTAATACAGTTTAGTGTACTTGTGAGCATGTATACTTGTATGTCGTTATTCATTTCAATTGCATGAGTAGCTTAAGATGATCCCTGAGTCTCACTTTGACATAGACGTTAGGTGGCATGAGCTCTTTAACATGTTTCACCTTAAGGTGATATAATTGTAAAATGCTAGGTCGATGCCTGCTCATCTCCTGCGAGTAACTTTATATTACTCACCCACGTAGTGGGGACATTTTTTAGGTACAGGGACCTTGATTTGGGACGTACACTATGCCATGGAAGTTTCGTAGAATTGAAGTATCATTTTCATGAAAAGTTGGCATGAAATGCCATTTTGTAGCCTTATTTGTCTAAATTTGTATTCTTTGATTCGTATATGTAAAGTGTACATAAGTACACTCGTTTTAATGTATTTGACATGTATAAGATGAGGCCGGAGGCCAATGACATATATATTGTATACCATGCACTTTTGTTTTTCAAGGTTTATTACGAAAATATTGAGAAATGTGAAGTCATTGCTTCACAACTTTTGCATTGGGTGCGGGAATTTCTTTCCGTTTCTTTCATAGGGTTTCTATGATCATGTATGAGGTGTGGCCAAGGGCCAAACACCATTTCGCTCTAGGTTTTGCATTTTTGTTCCATTTATTGCCTTTTTAGGCATTTTTGGCCGTTGAGAGGTCATATTTTGTAGTGGGGTCATTTTGAGGCCGTGGACCATTGGGACGTGCCCTAAATGTTTTTTTACGTTTGCGTGCATATCCACATTGCATAAAACTCTTGAGTTTCAACTTTGGAACTATTTTTGGGCGATTTTATAAGTTTTTATGCAAAACCTTGCATTGGGGTGTCAATTGAGTTCTTCTTTGGGTTGACATGTTTTAGATGCTTGAATGAGGCTAGGAAATGTTTTGAAACGTGTTTGGATCATGTAAAAAGCAAGTAGAACCTTATAGATGGACTAAGCACCATTTCCACACATTGTAACAGCTTTTCATAGTAGCAACAGGTGTGTCGGTCGGCTGATGAAGCTTCATCGGTCGGATGACCATGGGGGTGCGGCCGGCCAATGGTTGAGTTTTGGCCGGCTGATGGTTACATTTTGGTCGGCTAATTCTCCCTAGAACCACCCCTTCTCAGCTTCTCTTGGACAGCCTTGTTATTCCAACTTTGGAAGGTCATATCTCTTTTATTTCTTGTCCAAATCGGTTCATTCTTGAGTCTAAGTTCAGGAGCTTGAAGTTAGCTTTCCAATGGTACAAACCATTCTTCAAAACTCCACCTGTAGTGAGAGTTATTCTAGTTCTAGTAAGATAGTGTCGTGGTATGTCTTAAACGGAGGAAGCCACTTTGTTTTAAATTCCTATCTTTTCCGTCCGGACTTAGAATTAAGCGATTCTTGAGTCTAACTTCGTTCATTTTTGTTGTCTTGCCAATGGTGTGCACGATGGCACCCATTTTAGTTTGGAATGACCATTTTGCCCTTGGTTCATTTCTTTTCGGGTTGGCATTCTTATTTCATTTGTTGGCTCAACTGAGTTCCGTGGCTTCATGGGGAGTCACTTTGGTGCCTTAGGGATGACGTACATCTCTTGAGGCCATTTTGGTTCTTTCGCTTCCGCATTTTGGATCCGTTATCGGGTCATCTTTTGGTTCATCACAG
The DNA here is from genome assembly GCF_030987335.1 of Cornus florida. Classification (NCBI taxonomy): domain Eukaryota; kingdom Viridiplantae; phylum Streptophyta; class Magnoliopsida; order Cornales; family Cornaceae; genus Cornus; species Cornus florida. The sequence goes on along the minus strand of NW_026775573.1, from coordinate 71,186,447 downwards.
GACACATTGGGTTTAAAAATCTAGGGTCGTCACATGATAAGGCCGGAGGCCAATGACATGTATCTTGTATCCTATGTAACTTTTAACTTCATGAAATATTATGAAAATATTGAAAAATGCCAAGTCATTGCTTCACCACGTTTGTATCGGGTATGGGAATTCCAATTTTATTCTTCCATAGGGTCTTATTAATCATGTTTGAAGTGTGGCTAAGCGTCAAATGGTAATTTGACTCCATTTTATATTTTTGGATTTCAGATTTTCCATTTCAAGTCCATATTTCTTATATTTGGCCGTCGGGGGGTTGGATTTTGAGTCGGGGCTTCTCAGGAGCCGCGGACCATTCCAGCACACTTAGAATCATTTATTACACTTGTGTGCACATTCTTTTCAACCTAGAAATGCATTTAGGGCCAAATGCATACTTGCTGCAAAGTTGCATTTTCTGAGTTTTTGACCCTTTACTGATCTAGGGGCATTTTAGGCATTTCACAGTGTATTTTTTTTTTCATTTTCTCTCTCTTTTCAAAGTAGAAAACTCGATTTCGGGAGGGGTTTCCTTTTCGTATTTTTCCAGAAAAATTCGTTTGATAGCCCGTTTTTGTTCTCAGTTGTGGACAGATCCTAAAAAAAATCCATGTAGCAACTTTTTGAACCCTCTTGACCTATGTTGATCTATGGGCATTTTAGGGACATTACAGCATGTTTGTTTCTGTTTTCTTTCATGTGACCGGGTAGAAAACGTGATTTTAAGGGGGGGTTTTTCTTCGTGTTTTTCCAAAAAAATTCGTTTAAGGGTCCGTTTTTAGCCTCAGTTCTGAAAAAAAAAAAAAAAAAAAAAAAAAAATCAAATGGTACTTGCTGTCAAAACACTATTCATGCCCAGATTTGTAAACCGAAAATTTGTTTTTTTTTTTGAAACTTTGGAGCTTCATATCTTCTTCGTCCCAACTCCTAATCAAGTGCTTTTTGAGTGTAAGTTTATTAATTTTTCCTTGTCTATCCAACGGTATGAACGGTTGCATCCATTTTTGCCTAGAAAAGGCCATTTTACCCATTGTCAAGTACCCTTACTGCACTGATTTTAAACCCAAAAGTTGGTTTTTTTTAAACTTTGACGTTTCATATCTTTTTCATCCGGACTACGAATCAAGTGATTCTTATGTCTAGATTTATTAATTTTTCCTTGCCTATCTAATGGTATGCTCAGTTGCATCTATTTTTATCTGAAAAGATTATTTACCCCTTGTAAAGTACCCTTGCCGCACTGATTTCAAACCCAAAAGTTTGATTTTATGAAACCGTGGAGTTTCATATATTCTTCATCCGAACTCCGAATCAAGTGATTCTTGGGTCTAACTTGATTAATTTTTTATTGTCTTTCCAGTGGTGTTCTTGGTAGTACCCGATTTTATATTTTTAGAAACGACCATTTTGCCCTTAAGGCTAAATTTGTCCGGTTTTCTTTTAAGTTGTTTTCACTACTTTCTTTCGAGTCCCATGACTTCGTGGGAAGTCATGTATGTGTCTTAGGAATGATGTACATTCCCAAGGACGTTGCTTCCATGTGAAAAGACTATTTTGCCCTTAGGGGCCTATTCGGTCTTTTTTCTGATCATTCATTTCTGCATTGTTCTTGTTGAGATCCGTGGCCTCATGGAAGGTCACTCTGGCTTCTTAGAGATGCATCTCTAAGGTCATGTTTTCTATTTCTGCTTCCGCATTTGGATCCGTTATCGGGTCAATCTTCGGTTCATCACAAGACGCACTGGCTTGAAAAACTAGGGCCGTCACAAGATGCTCCCTTAGTCTCACCTTGGACATAGACATTAGGTGGCATGAACCACATGGATTGATTTATACTAAACTTGCAAAACCATTAAAACTTTAGGTTATACGTATGTTCATTTCCTACGAGTAACTTGTTTACTCACCCTAGTTGTTTGGGATCTTTTTCAGGTATGAAAACTCTATTTTGGGATGCACAACATCCTTAGACTTGTTTAATAGCTTGGGGAATTTTGGTGTATTTGTTACATGCATTTGTTAGCATGTTTTTGCATTATTTTGGTTTAATATGCTGAAACTTGTATCTTTTATTTAAACTATGTAATGTGCACTTAAGTGCACCTTTTGAGACTCATTTGATGTGTATGTAATGAGGCCAAGGGCCAAGAATCTTTGAATCACATGTATGTCATTTATTTTTTCATGTTGTATTTGGAAATATTATGAAATTTGAGGTTTTAGTATGTCATTTTTAATTCGAGATATGTAAAGTGTGCATAAGCACATTCTTTATGACTCTTTGTATATGTATGACGTGTGGCCAAGGGCCAAAACGTCTTTTGCTTCCATTTGTATACTTTTGGTTTTATGTTTTCCTTTAAAAGCAATATTTTGCAAACTTGAGGTTTAATAGGTCAAATTTTGCATTTGGCGTATTTTGAGGCCACGAGCCATTATAGCATGTCTTAAAATGCATATTATGCTTACGTCCATGTTCACTTTGTATAAAACCTCATAATTGTATGAGATGAGTAACCCTTTGGACTCAACTTTGGTACTTTCTTACAAAATCTGGTTTAAGGGTATTTTGGGGTTTTTCTTTAAAAATAAGAGTTTCTTTTAACATGGTTAGCTAGAAAACATGATTTTAAGGGGGGTTTCTTCTTTTTGTTTTTCCAAAAAAATTCGTTTGAGTGTTCGAAATCAGTCGCAGATCTGAATTTTCTGGTGCGCACATTTTTTTTCAGGAAAAAGTTTGATATAGGGGTATTTTGGGTATTTCACTTGAAAAATTAAAACTTCTCTTAACATGATCATGTAGAAAACATGATTTTGGGGGGACGGGGTTACTTTACAACTTTTTTCTAAAAAATATTGTTTAAGCCCTCAAAACCCCATTTGAAACCCAGAAATCAGTGCAAGCCATTGGTAATTTCAGGGGGGCTGCAGTGCACGCGCACGGCGTGCACCATGGGCGCCCATGGTGCCCTCCCCTTGGCAACCTTGACGCTCCTTTTTCAAATGGCCATATCTCTTTCGTCTGAACTCCAAATCAAGAGATTCTTGAGTCTAACTTTATTATTCTTTTCGTTATCTTTCCAATGGTGTACTCGGTAGTACCCATTTTTGTTTTGAAAAAACCATTTTACCCCTAGGGTTGCATTTGTCCATTTTTAAAATGTCGTTTCCACATCTTGTCTCTTTGTTTTCTGTGGCTTCATGAAAAGTCACATTCATGTCTTAGGGATAACGTGCATCCCTAGAGACTTCGTTTTCTGTGTGAAATGACCATTTTGTCCTTGGGGCCATACTTGGTCTATTTTCAACTTTTGCTTCCGCTTTCGTTCTCGTTGAGTTCCGTGACTTAATGGAAGGTCACTTTTGTATGTCCCTAGAGACCTTGTTTTTGTTTCGCTTCCTCATTCAAGATTCGTTATCGGATCATCCTTCGGGTCATCACAGGGCGCACTTGGCTATCGGTACTACTGCTGTTTCAGTTTAAGGTAACTTAATCCCATCCTGTTTTAGACTTCTTAGTTGGTTTAGAATATTACCAAAAGTCCTATGCACGAATTTTCCTTTATTTTCTAAAGGATTAGGTCTTTGAAAATTCTATATAAACCCTGATACACATCTAGGTTTAGAACGACTTTTGCATTATAACTTCATTATTCATAAAAGCCTTAGGAATATTATTTTTATAGAAAATCCAAGTTAATTTCTTTGTCATAGTGAGTTTAGAGTGTTGTTCAAATCTTGATCCTGATCAAAATCTTACATCTGCAACGATGAGAGAAAAGCAGATCTACTTCTACATCGAATTCAGATATTGAAGAAAAGAAGTAAAAACGATCACACTTTGAAAGGGCTAAAGCATTCGAGGAGTGTTATTTGATCTACCTGCTACTCTTTTACAGAGATCAAGAATAAGCCTAAGGTCAAGTATTATTGGACGGGACGTTGCAAAGCCAGAGGATTGTTAGTGATTGATGTCTGACAGAACGATAAGGTGTGAACCAGAGTCAAAGTTCAATGTACTTTGTTTCAAACATAGTGGATCGGTTTACTTTGGACTACACAGTCCACGAGGTTTTTTTTTTCACGCAAACAGTTGATCTATACTCGCTAAAAATCCTGTATCATCTCTAACTATTACTTTGTTTTATTTTATGTTACATATAATTAATTATTTAATTACTAAAATAAGTACAAATTATAAAGACCCGTATCTAATTTTAAATATACAAAACTTTCTAAATATTTCACTACGTACGAGTCACACAAATAACTTGAACATACAATTTTTTTTTTTTTGTTTTTTACATCCTTTTCCTCCTCATATATGAAATTTGGTTCTTCACTTAAAGATCAAGCGAAGGAGTAGATTAGAGCCCTCGGGCTTAGTAGATATGTATGGTCACTATGTAACCATTAAACTATTTTTTTGGGGGGTCCATCATATCTATCTACATGGGGTGGAGCTGCATGACTGCTAAACTGAAAAAGCTAAAACAGAATACACATTATTAGTCACTCTCTCTCTCTCTCAATTTGGGAGTACATTAATGGAGATTCACTCCCTACAATCGTCCACCGTAACTAGAATACCTTCCGCTCTAACCCCCTTTTTTTTGAGAGAGAAACCATTTTTAAGTGGTCAGGTTATCAAAATTCCCAATTCCAAGAGGCACCTATATGGCAGAACCATCAAACTTCTTGATTTCAGAGTTCAAGCTTCAGGTACGTACTGCATTGTTACACATTTCCCAATTTAATTAATGTGGGAGTCCATTCAAATTTCTTGTTTTTTGGTTGCTTCCCATGTGTAGGAATTGGAACGAAATTGAGATTTTGAATCTTATATATTCCATTATTTATAACCCATTAGTGGATTTGAGTGCTACACTTTTCTGGAAACAAAAGGACATCAAACATTGGGAAAACGAAATTTATCTATTCTCTTTTGGGTTTCCCAGGAACCAAACAGAAAATTAATATGTGCTTTATATTTATTAGTATTATTTTTCTAGGAGAACTCTCCTAGAAATTTTGATTAATTGTTTTTGGATTATTATTGCGTTGAGACTTTGGAAAGTTACCGTGAAGCTTTTTATTAAAAATAGAACTATTATTTCAGAGTTCATGCTTTTTACTGTGAAGCTTTTTGTTTCAAGGGCAGCATTATTTGAGTTGGATCTTGAATAATCTGTTTGGAATGGAATGTGGCTAAGTTCACTTTTATTCAAGTGATTCATCCATGTAAAGTAGATGATTGTCAGCTGGGTAATAATGGTCAAGTTAGGCATAGGAAAAAAATTAGAAGTAAATTTGGTCCTCAAAGGAACATGGTACATTGAAAAATAAATTTGAAAAAAAAAAAAAGAAGAAAAAGGGAACCTTTATAACTGAGATATAACTTTTGGACTTTTCAAAGAAAATGTGTTGAAAGTGCTTGGAAGCTTTTGGGGATTCGTAGGAACCATTTTCAGAACTTATGGGAAAACTTGTTTCCTGTTATCTTCATGTTGCCAGTGTTTCCTATTCCCTTTTTGCAATGGTCTATAAGCATTTCTCAAACACTCTAGAGTTCACGCATCTCGTTCCTATACACCATTAGCAATTCTTTTCATATATTTTGTTACATCTGTACTCATCTGGTACGAGATTTTTTTCATGCTTCTAATTACATCTATCTTTTTTTGATAACTATGGTCTGTGAGTTTGAATTACTATAAATATACATGAAATGTATACCATGAGCTTTTAACAGTCTTGTTGACTTTTCCCAACTAATGATCCTACTACAAGGTAATCTACCCTGATTGTTGATTTTATTTCATTTTAGCTTCATTTGGCTGTTCATCGTGATCTTCTTTTTTCAATGGACATTAACTACACTCTCTCTTCTTTTTCCAATGGGCATTAATTACAGTCTTTCTTTGACGGACACACCAGTAAATGGACATTTATAGGATCAATCTTTTATGTTCAGAAGAAATAAGATTACTTGCATTGTTATTCTTTCTTCCATTATTTTTTGTTAATTGATCTATAGTAGGTCAAAGAGCACTTAAAGGTGAGACACGCCCTGTTACAACCTTCTTCTACTACACTAGTTGCCTGCAGAAGAATTTATAGGACTCTTTGGGTCCATTAAGGGTATGCTTGGAAGCAAGTAAAGGAAAAGGACTTAAGACTTGTCTTAATTTTTCATATTGAAGTTTCTACATCATGCTTCTATTTAAGTTTTCATTTGTGAAGTGAATATTTAAAAAAGCTGATATCTCTACATATTTGGAGGAGTTTAGACACTGTTCAACCCTCATATTTATTTATCTTAGTACTCTTTTATCTCTTAAAGACACAGTAATCAGCCTAGTAACCATTTGATTTTTTATATAAAAAAATTATTTTGTACTTGTTTAAGAACGTCTCTTTTAATATAAGTCTTGCATCTACACATAGCTATGTTTAGTTCTGATTTGACTAGTTTGGTAGAAGCATGAGCTGAAGAGTTTGGAAAAGTGTCAATTGGGGCTGCAAACGAACTGATTTGTCATGAACTCAGGTACACTTCAAAAAAAGGTTGGTTCGTGTTTGTTGGCTAAGTAAATGAGTTGAGCTCGAACAACATTTTCAGGCTTGTTAAGGTAAATGAGCTGAAGCCGGACAACTCATTACTTGGTTTGTTAGGCTCGCAAACTTATTCATGAACAAGCTCGTGAACATGCCTCATTTGTTAGGGCTTGTTTAGGTTTCTAATCAATTTTCATCTCAAGCTCAAGAATGAGCTCGAGTTTAAGTTCAAAATTGGACGAGCAAGCCGAGCTCAAGTTTGTCAAGCTGTGTCCGACCCATCCAAGCTTGAACACTCATATCTCTAGGCTTGAATCGAGCTCGAACTCAAGTTTGATTGGTTAAGCTGATCTCAAACAACCAAATAATCAGCTTTGGCATCACTTTATTGCAGCGCTAATGTCGACAAATCCTGGAGCAGACAACAAAGTGCTGGAAAACGGGTCTATTTTGTGGAAGCTGAAAAACATTTCCCATTTGTCATTGTGACTCAATCCTAGAGAGAGAGAGTAAGATTTATGCCTTTGGACAACTTTTAGATTGCCAACTGTTATATTATATATATGTTGTACTCATTGTACCATGTATCACCTTCTACTATTGTACTGCTGTACTACTTAGTACTCACATACTCCCTAGGGTTTCATTCCTATATAAAGGCCTCCTATATATCGATCATAAATATACAGAATATCAATTTGTTTTCCTTAGTACTTAATATCAATTACTTCCATCATCTTTAAGATGATATCAGAGCTGGGGTTTTAAAATCCCTTTCATTTTTTTTTTTTTTTTTTTTTTTTTTTTTTTTTTTTCGGGTCTTTTCCAGCCGCCTGTCTTCCTCCTACAAGCAGTGCTACTCACTAGCAGCACTCTCATTACCGTCAAGCACTGTTCATTTTCTGAATCGTTCAGCATCCGTTTGAAGTTCTGTTCACATCAATCGAAGGAATGGAACAATATTGTCAAAACACCACAAAAATTAACCCGAAACACTTCCTCACGCACCATGCAAAGTTTCTGCTGCCACCACCACACGCCATAAGACATTGTCACGCGCCTCCATGTGCTGCAAGCTCTTGCCCATGTGCCAGAAGATTTCTCACTCACCCTAGTGCCACATCATCATCCTCAGCTCTGCCACATCAACAATCAGTCTTATTTGGCAGCCACGACAGCAGACACATCAGCAAACTGCCACGTTATCACATTGCCATGCCATCCTACACGTCATCTACCGCGTAAGCCAAAGGTCTGATATATGTCTCCAAACTCAAACTGGCTTCATATAATCCACCTTGAGTTTGAGGGGGCTGTTAGATTATATATATATGTAGTACCCTTTGTTGTACTTGTTGTACCATGTACTACCCCGTAGTACTGTATTAGTCACCTACCCCAATCAGGGTTTCATGCTTCCTCCCATGTATTGTTCATAAATATATTGAATATACATTACTTTCATCATACTTAACACCAACTATGAGAGATCTTTAAGCTCTTTCTCTCCAATCCAAGCTTTTGATTTCCTTCTTCAAGCTTTTTGCGTGTGTGTGTGTGTGCGCGTGGTTTGGGGGGGGGGGGGGGGGGGGGTGGTGCGGTGTTGGTGTTTGTAGCTTCTTCACCACCAAATTTTCACTCTTAGAGAGAGAATATATCGTGTATGTATTTGAGTGTCTATCAAACAAGATCACAACACACATATATAGGGGTGGATAGAGAGTGGGCCACCCCTCTCTTCCTCTCCATTCAATCTCTCTCTCCTAATCTTATCCAACTATCATGCTTGTAATCCTAGGTAGGCTAGAAGTGGGATCTAGATGGGCCAATTCCATACTTGGATTCCAATGGACTTCTTAAAGGAATATTGAACCCCATGACCCAATTAATTAGCCCATAAACTATTTTTAATTTCACTAAATAAAAATAGTTGTACTCCAAGTAAAAAATAAATCAAAGCCTCAAGTATTAAATTACAAGTATACACATCTATGCATAATTAGCTTATTGGACAAGTAAAACCATCAATCCAATTACTAATTAATCCTTTATCATTGACTTCTTGATTAAATTTATTTGATCACATAAAAACATTTATTTGAGAAATAATATATTTGATAAATAATTATATAATAAAACATTTCATCAAAAACTACCGGATTCGGATTTCTGTGATCAAACTTAATCAAGTCAATAATAAATGATACTAGCATGGATGTCATCTTAGAATAAATGTTCAAATGCCCATAATTAATGATTACCTAAATACTCAAATTTTTGACCCTAGGGCCCACTGAGATTAATCAAAGTAAGCACTAATCAAGACACAAGTCCATTACTCTCTCATACTTAGAGTAACTTGTTAGAATACAAATAAGGAGAAATTACAACGACGACATGTTCAATGTGTCGTACACAGCAACTTGCACAGTCCTTCTATTTATAGTGACTAAGATAAGTCATTTCTATAGGTGGAAACTTACACGTTACTATTGAAGATTTAATGAAGGAATCAGTGGAGAAAAATCCTCCTTATTTCCTATTTTCTAATTCTTTCGATTCTCATAATGTATGAATTGAGAGAGTATTATAAAAGTGATATAGCCATTTGGGCTCTTTGTGTCGTGGATGTAGGCCCTAGTGGCTGAATCACGTAATATCTGTGTGTTCTACTTGTTTTATATATCTCTTCGCTTTTGGTTTATGCTTTTCAATATGGTATCAGAGCCAAAGGTCTCATGTTCAAACCTCACCGTCACCCTGATAATTAAAATTGTGAAACATGTGTTGGATAAAAAAAAGGCCACACGTAAAGGGGTGTGTTGAAAGATTTATATATTTAAGTTACATCCTCTCTAATAGCTTCAGCTTTTAGAGTAGATGGGTTGTTAACATGGTTTCAAAGCCTAATTTCTCTTCGTAGGTTTGGACCCCTATTTTGGGGTATTCCCTTAGCATCTGAAATGTTGCTAAGGGATTTTCAGTGCTATTTATGACTTGTTTGGGTTGCCAGTTTGTTCGACAAGTAATGTTCTTCGCCTTTACCGTGTCTTCGGCAATTTTTATTGACTTGTTTGGGCTGCCGGTGTGTTTGGTAGGATTGTCTTCGTCGTTGCCGTGTCCGGTAGTTTTTATCAACTTGTTTGGGCTGCCGGTGTGTTCGGTAGCATTGTCCTTGCCTTTGCCTTGTCTCCGGCAGTATTTCGTTGGCTTGTTTGGGTTGTCGGTGTGTTCGGTAACATTGTTCTTCGTCTTCTCTCTTCAGCATTTACTCTTGTTACTCGTCATCTTAATGGCAAGCTGGACATTCATGCTCCAACTTGAGGGGGAGTATTAAAGATTTAATGGAGGAAGAAAATCTTTCAGTAATTGATGTCGTTTCCTATTATTGAAGATTTGGTGTTACCAGAGGAATCAGTGGAAAAAAATCCTCCTTATTTCCTATTTTCTAATTCTTTTCATTCTCATAATTTCTTCTCCTATATAAAGGAGCCTCCACCATTGTATTGTGTATGAATTGAGAGAGTATTATAAAAGTGGTGTAGCCCTTTGGGCTCTTTGTGCCGTGGATGTAGGCCCTAGTGGCTAAACCATGTAATATCTGTGTATTCTACTTGTTTTAATTATCTCTTCACTTTCGTTTTATGCTTTTCAATAGTTACATTCTTATAGATAGATTGTCCAATTTTATCATGATTGTGAACTAATCAATTCTTACAAAAGATGTGATTTCTATGATTTATATCTCCTAATGCACATCTCTATTACAGATGCACATAAATTATATCACATAACTTTGAGTCAACTCTAGAGTCAACCAATCCAAAGCATTCACCATATATGTATGTAAAGCATGTAAACTAGAAATAACAAATTCTATTAATGATAAAATGTGAAATACAAAGCTAAATTGGTTTGAAGGGCACACTCAATCCCAACACAAAGTCTGCATTAAAATGAAAGAGCAGAGGCTATTCCCTTTCTTACAGTTGCAATTTTACCCGTCTCTCTCTCTCTGGTTAAGAAACGGTTATCATGCTATATTAATTGTTCCTAAATGTGATTATGTCCCTATGTTTCTATAAGGCACAACAAAATTTAGCTCAGAGGCAACTGAAGGAATTACAAAAGATGCGAATTTAAAAGTTGAGGATCTTGTATTTGTTGCTGGTGGCACTGGTAGAGTTGGGTCGCGTACCGTAAGGTTACATTCTATGCTCAATTCATTATAAAGTTGGTATGATCCCAAATTTGATAAAAAAAATGTTCTTTTTTCGTTTCTTTTTCTAGGGAGCTTTTGAAACTGGGATTCAGAGTTAGAGCTGGTGTTCGGAGTGCTCAGAGAGCTGAATCTCTTGTGCAAGTATGAGTTTAATTAGTGGTCAATGTGAATTGCTTATTTTTTTCTGTAATCATTGATGAACTAAATAAAATGCTTATCTGCAGAGTGTTCAACAGATGAAGTTTGGAATTGAAGTTACAAGTGAAGGAAGTAAACGTAAGTGAAAGGAGCTATGCAAGTCTCATTTACTTCCTACACTTAATTGTTGTGAACTTTGATGTCTATGAGATAAAACGAAGTGTTTGGTTATGCAAGTACTATTTGAAAAGGTTTGCTCCTACAGCAATTAACAAAGTTTCTTTGGTCTTTAGCCCAGCTACAGAGAAGCTTGAAATTGTAGAGTGTGACTTGGAGAAGCAGGATCAGATTGGTCCAGCATTAGGCAATTCATCCATCATTATATGCTGTATTGGTGCTAGTGAGAAGGAGGTTTTTGATATTACTGGACCATATCGAATTGACTATCAAGCTACAAAAAACCTTATTGATGCAGGTAAAGAGAAGTTGGATTGTAGACAAGTGCTTTCTCATTTTCGGCTAAGCATGAGATGACTATATTGATTGTGAAAGCTGAAAACTAAGCAGAGGTGGAAAAAATTCTATATAAAAATACTAATTATTTTGGCCCCATTTTTGCAAAAATCTGAGATCCAAGTTGGATCATCTAATGATTGGGCTGGTCAATACTCTGAAGTCTATGAGTATATGGAATCGATGGGTCAAAACCAACAATAGATATTATCAGCCTGTGTTTTCGATGTTTGACCTTAGCTCATGAATGATGAACCTAAAGTTGTGCTAGGGTTTGGATAGGGCTTGTAACAAATCTGGGGTGCTGAACTCGGACATGGTCATTCATGAGCTTTATTCTTTCATGATATATATGTTATTTTACCTATCATTAAATTTCAATTGAAATTCCTTTAGGGATTGAAATTTCCTCAATTTTGAATTTAGCAAATTTATTCTCTTTAAGCTCAAGATGCCAGAACTTTTGAGTACTTTAATGTGCAGCAACTGTTGCAAAGGTGAACCACTTTATTTTGCTTACATCATTGGGAACTAACAAGGTTGGATTTCCTGCGGCTATTTTAAAGTAAGTACAGAAATTTTTTGATAAACAAGACAATTTGTTGTACTATATGCAAATATTAATCCTATAACAAAATGATTTAGAATGTTGATAATTTGTGTTTACTGTTAAGTTAGATTTGTTGACTGTCATTTGCTTCTGCTGCTAAAGTTTGTTTTGGGGAGTCCTGATCTGGAAAAGGAAGGCAGAAGAAGCACTGCTAGCCAGTGGTCTCCCATACACTGTGAGTTCTCATAGATTTTTCTGGAAATAGATAAAAAAAATTGGGTGTCGCAGATGATGTGAACCAGAAGCTGGTTACTAGTTTTTATTGTGCTATCTCAGATTGTGAGACCTGGAGGGATGGAGCGTCCTACTGATGCCTACAAGGAAACTCACAATGTCACTCTCTCAGAAGAAGATACTTTATTTGGTGGTCAAGTGTCAAACCTTCAGGTTTTCTTCTAGTAAACTTCTGTCTGCATTTTGGTTATTGTTCAAACCTTTTTTCATTGCTCTTCCATTTGGATCTGGGTCCATTCTTGCTTATATCGTGTGGGCACTTGATGCCTATGAAGCATGGAAATGGATACGGGATATGGGGGCAATACGTCAAATTCCTGAAAGGTAGGATATTGATGTGGCAAGGACACGGAAATATATGTAATACTAATGTAAATATATGTAATTAATATATATATATATATATATGTATTTCACGACTCGCCCCAACCCGTGTGGATATTGTTCGCTTTGCACACTCTCCTCTTAGTGCTCACAGTTTTGCTCAAAAACACGTTTACAGGGTTAAGTGTTGTCCACAGATATAAATGCTAGGAACTTCTCCCCCCAAGCGACATGGACTGTCACAATTGCCCTTGTTGGAGACTATCCTTTTATTTTATTTTTTCTATGTTGAAGTGTATATAAGTAATTACGTGTTTATCCAAGATAGTATAAATAATATAACGTAAGAGAGAATCAGTATTCTCTCTCATTCTTTTTGCCGTCACATTCTTTTCTTTTCTCCCCTTTCTTAGTTTTCTTCTTTTGCTTCTTTTTCCCTAATATGTTTTTCAATCTCATAAATTAACTACCCAAGAACGTCCTTGCTAGCCTAACTTGCATGGGCTTGTGCACACTCCCCCATTTTCGGTTGGGGATTGGCTTTGACACAATATGTCATAATCCACCTTGCACCTTATAGATATTGTCTACTTTGGATGCTCTCCTTTTGGTGCTTACGGTTTTGCTCAAAACGCATCTACACAATCAAGATGTGCCCACATGTATAAATCTCACCAACTTCACCAAACCCCCACCCCCCCGCGCGACAATGTGTGACATCCCACATCGCCTGGTGGAGAATTTCTTGGCATTTATATGTATGAACGCGTTTCGAGCAAAACTATGACTGATAGGAGAGTAAGCAAAGAGGACAATATCTACACGGATTGGGGCGGGTCGTGACAAACGGTATCGGAGCCAATTCCTAGCCAAAAATAGGGGTCATGCATAAACCTATGCGGGTCAGGCCAGCGAGGACGCTGGATCCAAGAGGGGGTGATTGTGACGTCCCACATCGCATGGGGGGAAAAAGTTGTTGAGACTTGTATCTGTGGACACCCCTTAACCATTTAGTTGTGGTTTGAGGAAAACCATGAGCACCGAGAGGAGATTGTGCAAAATAGACAATATCTACATGGGTTGGGCAGCTCATAACAATGTATATATGGATAAATTTAAATAATAATTACTTTTGCTGTTATATATGTACATAGATATTGTTAATTTGCTACTAACATTTATTTATTAAAGTTATAACAAATAAGCTAAAAGGTCAGAGTTGAGAGTTATATTGCATAGATAAATTTTTGACTAAACTAGTCATGGTACAATATCACATTACTTATATTTTAAAGAAAATTTAAACTTTCTTAGCAATTATACAGTGATACTATACTTGAAATAGTTACTCTATATTTTAGGTTTTAAGACTTGTTAAATATGTGTGCTTGAGGATCTGAGAAGCATTGGATACATGGTTGAAGTATCTAAGAAGTAGAAGATACAACCAAATATATATATATTAGTTTAAGACTATGAATACATTTAAGAAGTATTGGACATGTATCTGCAACTGTCCGAAAAGTGTCGGTATCCAACACGGACATGATACGGGTATTGTCGCACCTATAGAAGTAGCTATGCTTCGTATCTTGATGCCTTTTTTACTGCTTTACCCATATGTTTTTCCATTGTTTTATTGTTTGCGGGAGTTTTAGAATGGTGACTGCTAGTGGAAGCATCACCAACCAAGATCATATCGAGAGTGGAACATCTTGCAGTGTAAACCATACTTCAATATTAAACATAGTATGGAGTTGTGGCAATCTGCAAATTGATTCACCTCGAACTGTTGGGTGGTAGTATGGAAAGTTCTGTAAATTATGAGTGGTCATGATGTAATTGTGAGTTGTGCAAGGTGGAATGGTTGTGGAATAAATATGGATAATCAACCTAGACTTTTATCTGATTTTTGCTCAATATGAATTTTAAATAAATAGGTGTTTAGAGAGACCTAGAAACCCTTGGAAAATTTAGTAATTTCGTGCAAAAGCTTCTCTTGAAAACCTAATAAAAAAAGGTAATTGAATTTGTCTTTAAAAGAACTTTACCTTTTGGTTAGAGCAAACACAACCGGTTTTGTTTCAGAATGCTATCGGTTGTGTTTTGACTGAGAGCTAGTTTTCCACCGGCATGAAGTGCAACCGGTTGTGTTTAAAGTGCAACCGGTTGTGTTTAAAGTGCAACCAGTTGAGAGTTCAAAATACACCTGTTTTGACCCAAAAGCACCTAACTCTCAATTAAGACATAAATCTTAAGTTGTATAAAGTGTGTTCTCACTCTCTTACCTGACTAAGTGTACTCTCATTGACCACGGAGTGAGTTAGCACTTGTTCTGTTTACGACCTCAAGACTCAATCGGACTTGTTTTGACACCGAATTATGTCAATTACAAAAGTTACTATTCACAGTGATATAGTTATTTTTCATACACACAATATTCTGTTGGTATATGACTGAATTAGAATGGAGTCAGGATGAGTAGAATATATTCATTAAGTATCTGGAAAGTTATACATTTATTTCATTTTAAGGCCAAGATTCTGGTTAAACATCATTATGAATAGTGGAAATAAAATCAGTCTTTTCTATCTTATATATGGTTGAGGAGACTTAAACTTCTTATTGTTAAATGGCAGGTGGCAGAACTAATGGCATTTATGGCCAAAAACCGAAGCCTTTCATATTGTAAAGTGGTGGAAGTAATTGCAGAAACAACTGCGCCATTGACTCCCATGGGAGAACTCCTTGTGAAGATACCATCCCAACGTGCTGAAGCTTACCCACTGAAGGTATTTTCCTTCAATTTGTTGCCAAAATGAAGATTAATCTCCATCTTAAATTGTAAACATGAAAAACTTGATTTCGAGCTTTAAAAGTAGCCACTTTGTGCAAAATAATGTCAAAGGTTAGGTCTGTCTCCCGACTTCCCTCCCAGTATCCGATGTACTGGGTAATTCAAATGCTGAACTTGTTTGGAAAGTTGATTCTGTTGCCCAAGTTGCCAAAGTATTTCTGCTAGCCTATTTATTAATATAAGAAAGAAATTGTTATATTTTAGGTAATCCTGATTTTTTCCGCATTCTCGTGTTTGGGCAATCAAGCATGAAAATGCAGGGGTTCCTTGATATTAGGGTGTCAAGGCGGTTAAAGAATACCAAGTGTAGCCACTTTCTTTGCAATTTAATCCCAAGGGTTAGGTTTATATCCAGTGTCCTCAAATGGCAGGGACCATATTCGTAGTGACCCTTGAGACCTTTTCAATTTCATAATTTCAACTTTCTTGTCCATGCCCTCACCATTCACTTTTGTCCTCTTTTAGGTTAAAATGATAGGCCTGCAATAATATCACCACTTGTACACCAATAAGCTAGACTTCTTGGAACTTTTTTTTCCCCCTGTATTCCCTTTTTCCTTTTCTTTTGATGAGATGAAGTATGGTTCTACTGTACCTTGGTTGTCTCGTTAATTGTGGCGCTTTTTTCATTTTCATGATTGTAAGTAATATGTAACATCATGCCACTGGATTATGCATGTCAAAAAAAAAAAAAAAAAAAAAAAAAAAATTACAATAATAAAACCAAAGAATGATACCAAATTAAATGGGATTTAATCTTATGACTTGAGCAAGTCTTTTAACCACGTTCGAGAAATTTAAACCATTTAAAATAGATTTGCAAAAATAATTGAGAAATTTGAATAGGACTGTTCAGATGGTAAACCCTGATCCAGTGCCAACCTAATTCATTTGTTTTGTTAACAAAGACAGATATATTTACTTACCAAAATATGTTTTTTTGAAGAGGAATAATTTTATCATTTGATTAATACCTTCTGGCATAAAAAAAATTAGATGGATGGAGCATTAATAAAATTGGTGGAAACTAGGTGTAAATTATAAGGAATTTTAATAAAATTGGTGGAAACTGAGTTGCATTAGTGCATTACTCAGTGCTTGTGCTGCCTGATGGGATGCTGGGAGAGTAGAATTGATCAATGCTTTATATTAGATTTAGCAGTACAAGCACTTAGCAATGTCGCAGAACTATGAAAATATATGTAGCTCGGCTCAAATCAATAAAGTTTTAGGTTCCAACTGCAAAGTTGTATGTACATGGTGTTTAGCACCAGAGGAATAGACAAACTCATTTGGTAAGGTTCATTCCTTCTTCTTTATTTTTTATTTTTTCCCTTTTTATATTTGCTGAATAAGGAATTTTCTTAAGCGCCTTATGGAAGTGTTTTATTAAAAAGAAAAAAAGAAATGCAAACCCAGTGCACCAGGCTCCCGCCATCGTGGGCGTTTGGGGAGGGTCAGGGTATGCAGCCTTACCTCCGCATGCAGGGAGGTTGTTTCCTTATTTTGAACCCGTGACCTCCAGGCCACAATGTACCGTTGCGCCAAGGCTTGCCTCAAGTGTTCTATTACTTATTTCAATACTTATTTCAAAATTATTGTTCAGCACCTTGTAATGTACTCTAATACTATTTTCAAAATTGTTATATGTACTTATATAGATAAATGTGTGTAATAATGTATTGAAACAGTTAGTGGTATGTGTTGTAAACTATAATTATTCGTGTTAAACCATTCATCACAAATAAACATGAATCCCATAATCTTAGAACTTCATGATTTTCACATATCTATAATGTATAAATAAATAGTTAGATATAAATACCTCGATTCATGATATCAAACCTTGTTGAGATTAAATCCAACTTCTAGATCCTTTAACCATGAACTAATCTGCAACTCTGATCAACAGGCAAACGTGGAAATTGGTTTCTCTCTTTTGGCCTTTTGCACACATAAAACTTTTACGTGTTGTTTCATTAATTGTATATAATTGATGGAATATATGCACTTTTATAAAGGCAGAGAGAGGACCAGTTTTCCTTATAGTAACATAATTCTACTTTCCATCAAAGTAAGGAATAAGAAAGGAAAACACTTCTCCAATAAGTAATTACCAAAAAGGTAATTATAAGTTGACCAAAAATAAATAATATTAATTGATATCTATTTACTTACCCACCAAGTAATATGTCACATGTCCAAATCATGTGGGCCACAATTAAATAAATAATCTTACATTCTCCCACTTGGCACATATGATAATTTCTGTAGTGGTTTAGTAAAATAGTCATTAATGTGCACCATAAATCAGATTAACTTATAAAATTGGTCATCATAAATACCATGGTAAATAAATTACCAATGCGAGTCATGGCGGTTATATATCCTTAAATGACACAGTCCCTTCCATGTACCACAACACTAGTAATCTATTCAACATAGTCTATAAATGAGAAGTATCAATAATGATCTAATAATAATGTCTTTTTCAAGACTATTCCTATTACCACTTATTAAAGCAATACGTACATGTACATTAATTAATAGGAAATATCAGAAACACATTTAATCAGCGCAAAATGTCAAATATATATAAGCACTATTTAAGGAATCCACAATTAAAAAATAATCATCATTGACTACATTTAAGACCCATTCTTTCAACATATTCTATAAATGTCTTGGATGGTATTCCATTCATTAATGGATTGCAATCATAAGTTGTGTGCTTATAATTTCAATAGACATTTGTTGTTTCTAAAATATCTTCTTTAATGATAAAGTATTTCAACTTTAGAATACCTATCATTTTTCATACAAGAAGATCAACAATTGCAGCATAAATTTTCAGCAATCTGAAAACGGTACCCATAACTCCAAGTCCTGAAATAAATTCTACAACCATAAATTATAGCCTCAAAGCATGCTACAAATTAAAATTTCATAATAGATAAAGTAATCATAAATTACTTTGCACTTTTTCATAATATTGTTCCTCCAACCAAATTTTCTAGAACTCTTTTAATATATGATTTATGAGACAATTCTAAAAACAAATCAATGTGATCTATAATGAAATATTTCTATTCCTATCACATAGGATGTTTCATCCATATATTTCATTTCAAAGTTCTTAGAGATAACTTTTAGTTTCATATAATAAACTAAAATCACTACTAACAAATAAAATATCATCAATATATAGAATCAGAAATATAAACTTACTCCCACTAACCTTCTAGTATATACACTGATAATGGTGTTTTTCTTAAAACCAAAAGAAATAATGGTATCATTAAACTCAATATACCATTGTTAGGAAGCTTGTTTAAATCCATATATTGACATCTTAAGTTTATGGACCATGAATTCTTTACCCTCTAATATGAAGTCTTCAAGTTGTTCCATATGGACTTCCTCTTATAAACTCCTATTCATAAAAATTGTATTCACATTCATTTGATGTAACTCTAAATCATAATAAGCTACTAATGCCATGGTATTTTAAAATATTCCTTCTTAATACTAGAGAGAAGGTTTCTTTATAATCTCTTCATTCATGACACTAATCCATTTAGTAAAATCATTACTGTTAATGACTTGTGAATATGTAACCGGATCCGTATATATCTCACTATTTATCAAAATCAGATTCTTGCAGATATATCACATAGTCATCCAGAATAGCAGATCTCCTTTCTCTTTGAGATTGTATTAATGTTATTCCTTATGATTCTTCTACAATCTATTCATTGGTGACAATCTCATTATAGAGTTGTTGATTATTTAATTGTTCTTCGTTGTTATACGGTTCAACAACTGAAGGAACAATTATTTCCTTATAAGTTATGGATAAAGATATTTGTACCCTAACTTCTGAAACGATCAAATTCTTATTTTTATCACTCCCACTGATTTCACCATTCTTAATGAATCTGACATTACCGGTTTCAATAATTAACGTATTATGTTTCGGATAGTAAAACTTGTACCCTTTAGATTACTTAATATCCACAACATTATGGGTAACGAGGAATTACTTAACATACTCCTAACCAATTCCATAAGAGTACGATTACGCCTTACAGCTACACGCTTCCGCTGTGGCATGTATAGCAAAGTGTATTGAACACAAATGGCAATCATTTCAAGGAGTTTAACAAACGGTTAGAGCATTAATCTGTTCCATCATACTTTACATAATATTCACCACTTCTATATGACCTTATGATTTTCACTTTCTATCTAGTTGTTTTTCAACCTCATTTATGTATACTTCAAGAGTATACACTGCTTGAGGTTTTTCATATAACAAATAGATATATCCATAACGTGAAAAATCAACTACAAAAGCGATAAAATACTTTTCTCCTCCAAAAGATGGAACATCAGAAGGTCTACAAATAATTTCAAGAAGCTATGTACTTATTGTGGCTCATTTCTTTGTGCGTTTAGTTTGTCTACCCTTAATACAATTTACACACACATCAAAATCAGTAAAGTTTAGATTAAGAAGAATCACATCCTTTACTAATTTTCCTAACCTTCTACTAGATATTGACCTAGTCTTTTATGCCAAAGATAAATTTTCTATTAATTGAGCTACGCTTAATTCTAACATTATGATACAAGATCAAAAGGATTTTAATAAATAAACCATCAAATTTGAATTTATAGAAATCATCAACAATAATACCATAACTCACAAATTATAATTTCTTAAATAAATATCATTACCAAATTTAAATGAAAAACTATTAACATAAAGTTTTTGAAATAAAATCAAATTATGGGAAATTGAATAAACATAAATTTTTAAAAATAATTTAAATAAAATCCATTGTCTAATATTAAATATAGTGTCAGAATGGTTTCAACAAAACTTTTTCCCAATTATCATAAATAAGAAATTCTTATTTGAATTTGTGGTTTAAGCCATAAAAAATTCTTGCATCTATTAGAAATATAAATATTAGTACTTAAGTCAACCTATCATGTATTAAAAAGAATTTCAACAAGTAATTCACAAAATACAAAAGCCAAAATCATACTCTTTTTTTTCAAATCATTCTTTATATGTCATGTAGTCTTTCTAAAAGTGTTCAATACATTAATGACACTTTTTCATTATTACATTACTTTCTTTTAGTAGATTGACCTAAATCTTTTTATTTTGAGTGTTGCTCACTTAATGCCTTTTCTGACTTATTCCCAAATTTCTTTCTAGCTTCTTGAGTCGTCAGATGAACATAATGATTACCTTGCTACTTAAGTTTTGTCTCCTCATAAATTAACATAAAGGTCAATTAAATCACTTTCCACTTGTCTTAATAGTGTTAATTCGAAATGACTCATACTGAATAGACAAGAAATTGAGAATAAATTGAATAAGAAAATTCTCATTCACAATCATCCATAAGGTTCTCAATTTTGCAGCAACATTAGTTATCTAAAAATACGATCATACATGGTACGAGTACAACAAAAAATCCAGAGTAGTTATATCAATTAATAATTTTTGTTTTCGATATTTATCTACAACACGAAAACATTCTTATAATCAAATATTCCTTAGCACTATCACTATGAGGAACAATTATTCGCATAACCATAATGCTTAATCTGTTCGATCTCTCCCAAGCTTTATGGAGAATCTTTTCTTCCTCACTGTTTTTATCAGTAATAACAGTAAGTTTCTCAATTTAAAATGTTAAATTAAGATTTAACACATCTAAATTTTGAACTCAACTTACTCATTTCATTATGAGAAGTTAGTCATATTGAGAATCAGAACAGATGTAACATGCGCATTAAGGGATGTAATAAAACAAATATAATAAGATAAAATCTTAACAACAATAATGCTTTGAGTTAACAACACGTATGTATAACTTAAAAATATAAATACAATGTATAACTATAGTATCCCTTTGGGTGGCAACTATAAAATACTAATAATGATGCTTACATGTATTTATATGTATACCTTTATTGGTGATGCATTATTTAATTAAACAAATAAGTTACCTTTGGATATTCTATATTTACCTAATTAAAAAAATACATACATTCGACCCTTTAATTTTTATTTAATCACTTGAAAATCAATTCCCTTTGAGGAATTATTTCTCATAATTAAATAAAATCAATATTCATGAATATCACAAAAAATTATAAGCATCATAATTCATGAAATATTGCAATTATGTTTACTACTAAAATTAATATTCATCAACTATTATGGTTAGACCACTTTGGTAGCTACTAACCTTTACATAATATGAATATTAAATTAGATAGTAACTAATTTATGATTAATTATGTCTATTACAAAAATTAATATTCATCAATCATTATGATTGGGCCACTTTAGTAGCTACCAATCTTCACATAATATGAATATTAAATTAGACAGTAATTAATTCATCATTAAGTTATATTTAGTACTAAAATTAATATTCATCGACCATTATGGTTAGGCCACTTTGGTAACTACTAACCCACACATAATATGAATATTAAATTAACTAGTAATTAATTAATTATTAATTTACCCATTTAACATTATACACACATACTCATAATTGTCGATTAAAGTTTAAGCAACTTCGATCTCAAAAACTTAATAGTCCGAAATTTCATAGAAAATATCTTTTTATTTTATCTACATAATAAAATATATTATTTTATTTTCGGACTTAAAGATCATAATTGAATCAATTTAAAATTGATTCTACAATATGTATGTATGTTTGGGTACGAAACAATAAGTTATTTACATGTCTAATTTATTAGATTAAATTTCTAAACTCACAAATTATTCTAGAAATTCAAATTCCTAAAATAAATAAATCAATACATATATTTTATGTATTCAATAACTTTAATTTTAATTTATTTTAAATTAAAAGCAGAATCTTCAAATCATTGGACAAATACTTATAACAATAATTTAAACCTCTTTAATAAAATAAATAAATACACAAACTTTATGTATTTATTAATTTTTAAATAATAATAATAATGAGTTTTTGTAATCCTTTCACAACTTACTGTTTCTATAAAACAATAACAAGACAAATGCTATTATTATTATTATTATTTTTTTAATTCAATGTTCTTTATTAGTCATGCACGAAAATCAGTAACCTAAAGCATTGAAGTTGTTTGTCTTACACACATTATGCATACGTTTGTACTATTACACATATGTAAACTATGTATCAGTAATCAACTTTCATAATTCAATTTTGGCTCATAAATTGAGGTACCTAAACCCAAAAACCACACGGACTGATCTAAACATACGATTCTAAAAGAATGGATTATACAATCATTTAATTTTAAAATTATACATATTATTTATGCAACTTTAATGAAAAATAATGAGTTCCTAAACCGTTAGCTCTGATACCACATGTAAACTATAATTATTCGTGTTAAACCATTCATCACAAATAAACATGAATCCCATAATCTTAGAACTTCATGATTTTCACATATCTATAATGCATAAATAAATAGTTAGATATAAATACCTCGATTCACGATATCAAACCTTGTTGAGATTAAATCCAACTTCTAGATCCTTTAACCACGAACTAATCTGCAACTCTGATCAACAGGCAAACGTGGAAACTGGTTTCTCTCTCTTGGCCTTTTGCACACATAAAACTTTTACGTGTTGTTTCATTAATTGTACATAATTGATGGAGTATATGCACTTTTATAAAGGCAGAGAGAGGACCAGTTTTCCTTATAGTAACATAATTCTACTTTCCATCAAAGTAAGGAATAAGAAAGGAAAACACTTCTCCAATAAGTAATTACCAAAAAGGTAATTATAAGTTGACCAAAAATAAATAATATTAATTGATATCTATTTACTTACTCACCAAGTAATATGTCACATGTCCAAATCATGTGGGCCACAATTAAATAAATAATCTTACATGTGTATCCATTTTCGATGAAGTATGCAAGATGAATCCAATATATATATATATATATAAGCATGAAGGATCATATAAAGATCGTAGTTTTAGATTTTAAATTTTTTTGAAGGACTTTGTATGCTAACCTTTCACATTTCATATTGGCTCACTTCCTGACTATCACTTGAGAACATGAATTTCAGACCTAAATCACAAGAACTTCTTTTGGGTGTTGTCAGGAATCCTTTGCTGCAGATGGGCCTGGGCCTGCAGTTTCTAAGGGCGTTGCATCTGAGACGCCAAGCACTCCTATCAAGAAAGAACCTGCCAATGTAAAAGCAGTTCCAACAAGGCCACTCTCTCCATATATTGTGTGAGTCAAAATTGAATTCTTCCATTGTTTTATGCATACATTCAAGTTATTAGAATGCCGTGGTGAAAACAGTATAGTCACCCGATAAAATTAGAAATGTGTTCACTTATGTAATACAATGATGCTATTGATTTGAGCAAGTGTTAGAAAACAGAAGACAGACTTGTATAAATGCTGCATAGAACTCTCAAAAAATAGCAACTCATTGATATAGAAATTTTGTTGTTGTCATCATCTTTAATATCATTACAATTACGATGATCTTAAACCACCAACATCCCCAACCCCAAACCCACCTGGTGGTCAGAAAGATGTTAATGTCATTGAAGCATTGTCAAAGCCTACTCCTGTGGATACTATGGCTAGCAATGCCTCAGGAATGACAGCTGGTACTGTTGAGTCCATATCAGCTGCAGTAGAAGTGCATATAAAAAGGCCTCTTTCTCCTTACACCTCGTAAGTCATTTCCTTGTGCTTTAAAACTCAAGAAACAAAGTTTTTTTTTTCCTCGAGCTGATTGAATAATAGTTATGAGGATTTGAAACCACCTACCTCTCCAAGCCCTACACCAAGTGGACCAAAAGAGATACCTTCTAGTTTCCCAACGCCAGCTGAGTTTGTATCACAATTTACCAAAGGCAATGATTTGGCAAAGATAACAAATTCCTCTGATGTTGAGAAAGATCCTCCCCAAGATTTCACTTTTAATCTTTCACCTTACCATGCATAACTTTATAATGGTTCTAGTTTCTTTATGTATATGGTGCCAATTTAAATTTTTATGCTTACATGTACTGTCATAATTTTTGTTTCATGAAATAATATACACAATAAATACCAGGAATCTCCTATGCTGTTGCAGCGGCCACTATTACCAAATCGTAGATTATCATGCCAAAGGGGTTTTACTAAATATTTATAACCTGCAACTGTATTGCACTGTATTATATTTAGGATAAATGTTACTTGGAAAAAAAAGAGCATAATAAATGAGTTGGCCTTGATAGGCATCATCTATTTTAGTTTATCATTTTATTTTATAATTGACATAAAAATCCTGAAGTGAGTACTTGATCATCTCTTTTTTTCTTTTACAAACAATAAATTTAAAAATTTTAAAAGCACCCACACATTTGCAAGTACTTACTTACTGTGAAAAGAGGTGACGTACAAAAGGATGCAAACATTTTCTTAAGGATTGTGTATGAAGTACGATAAAGTATGCTGCTGGACACAGTGGACATGCTTCTCTTAACAGTGACAAGTTTAGTGAAAATGTTTCTTTCTAAAATTTTATTAGTTCGACTCATGACATGATGGCAATAACATATATAATGGGTAAGATGACAAACTGAAAACTTGCTTTTCTTAAAATCACAAAGATTTGATTTTAAGGCTCTAGTATCACTACTTCTATTATTTAGTGGCTTCTCTATGCTACAGCAAAGATTTGAGTCTTTTTAAATTTTGTTGATATATCTCTTTATTCTTTTTTTTTTTTTTTGTGACGTTTCTTCAATATTTTATTCTAATATTTCTCATGATACCCCTGCCTTCATGGCTTCATGTCCCTTATGAAGTCCCATTTCTTAGGTGGTTACTCTTTCTTGACTTGTCTAAGAATTTTTTTATTAATTTTGCAAAAACGTCTTTCTATTCTTAATTTTTTTCCCCTTTCAATTGCTTCCTAATCCACTGTGGCACCTTATGTTCTCAGATACGATGACCTCAAGCCCCCAACATCACCATCTCCTAATGCACCAACCTTTTCACTCCCGTCAATGTCTACCTTGGACGGTGGATCTCAGATAGCTACTGTGTCGGGAAACAGCACAGCTCATACTGCGTCTGCCGATAAGCCAGGGGATGAACAGCATTCTAATGAAGCAAAAGGGAGGCCACTTTCACCTTTTACTATGTAAGCCTTCTTCTAGTTCCTCTTTTTGGTTTTGGTTTTGATTTTTTATGTTTTTCATTTTATGAATGAGGGTAACCACGATCCATCATTCCATTGTGGCATTCTGTCAAAGAAACTTAAATTATTCTTGCAGAAAAATTAATCAATTCCCACTGTCTGGATCTTCTTTAAACCAAAATTTTGCAAACTGTATATCATTTTTATTTATTTTTTTCCATAATAAACAGGTACGAGGACATGAAGCCTCCAACTTCTCCAATGCCGTCACCAAGGAAATGATTAAAAGCACTCCTTAATTCTGGCAGGTATATATGTTCAAATTCTTTCGTGGGATTTAAAGCCTCTGAAGGAATCGGACTACATAATCATATCAGAAAAATAGCAATATTTGAGGATATTGCATTATGTGATTGTGCGGCAAATTTACTCTGTAATTCACAAGAGGCAGGCAACTGAAAATGTGGGAAAATTTTCTATGTATACTTATATAATTTAATTTGTAGTTCATGCATGTTATCCAATTAAAACTTGCATATGAAACTATAGCAATTTGAATTTGAATTTGATTTTGTGGAATGAGAATGATATGACTTGTTTCTTTCGTGTGAACATCATCCTTTCCCATATGTCCCTTTTTTTTTTTTCCTTTTTTTTATTTTCTTTTTTTTTCAGGCAGTGATTTGTTGTTTTTTTTTTTTTATTTTTAGTGCAGAGAATATTTTTAGAATGAATGCGATTTTTGCCACTCAGTAATTTGTCTATCAAAGTTTTTTTTTTTTTTTCATAAGCCCTCTAAAATGAAATTTTATTTTGTTCTCTATTTGAGCCCTCTAAAATGATGCAGGTTGCTTATGCAAGGCCTTCTAGGTTTTATTATATAAAAGGTGAAACAGATGAAGTAGGCTTCATTCGGGTCCTGTTGTGGGACCTACCTCATCAAATATTTATTATTTATTTATTTATTTAGTTGTCATTGGTAACAAACAAGACTTGATATCTTACCATCCATTTGATATTTTATCATCCATTTTGAAAGATAGAGAAGATAGCATTAGGCCATATGACCCTAGATGATTTTTATTTTTTATTTTTTATTTTTATGGTTAAAATGGGTGAAATTCTCTTACCAGGTGTAGGTGCAAAATTTCGCTCAATCAATAATGATTAAGAAAAATAAAACAACTCACTCAATCAATAGTAAAGATAAACAAGAACAATATATGTCGAAGCGTAGAATTGCTTGATCCCTTTATTGGAGGTCTAAGCCTCTATTTATATACAAAAGATTGTAAAATTATGGTAGGACTCGCGTTGCTTGTCCTCCAATTCTTTCTATATAAACATTCTTTACTAATAGAGTTCTTTCCATTGTCTAATTTTCCATGCATAGAATTTGCCTTATACAGAACTTCCTATCTCAGAATTTTCCTAAATCCTTCAATTGGTAGGACTTGTGCATTCTTGAATAACTGGGCTGAACATACTTTGATCCGGCTGGGCTTGAGTAACGGACCGGATGTTAAATATTAACAAGTTGGGCTGATGACCTCTTGATTCGGCCTTGATGGAGGTTGGAAGACAAATAACAATGGTCTTGGGCTAAAAATACCCTCAATTTGGGTTTGAGCATGATGGGCCTTATATGTCCTTGGAATGTAGATATGTGTAGTGATGACGTGTACGCTTCTTATTGGAGGGAGTTTTTTTCCCTCTACACTTTGCCCCAAATTTCATTTTTAATTGAGTGACGGCTCCCATTAAAGAGGGAATTGAAACCGGTTTTTTACTTTACTTCAGAGACGGTTTGAGGACTTTTATTATTACTCCGTCGTACAAGATTCTGCAAGAGTTACATTCGCCCTAGCTGCACTCCTGCGTTCTTCATTCCATCGCCTTGTCAGGTTAGTTTTTTTTCGCATCTTTCTCTTCAATCTTTCATTATGAGTACTTCATCTACTCCCGAACGTATAGACATTGGGGATTCTGAATCCACACCTTCATCTTCCCCCGTTCGCATTAGGGCTCCCCCTCCTAGGGTTTCTACAGATCGTCTTTCGTTGAATCAATTAGGTACTTCCCCCCTTCCAGCCGAGACATCCACCTCAGGCTCTGGTAATGTTCTTACTCATGAAGAGAGGAAAGCAATCATCTCTATTCGCCGCATCAAGTTCTCTATTGCTTCAGTAATGGAAGAATTTGATATTCCTGAGGGAGTAGAAATTGCAGAATATCTCGAGGGTGCCGATTTTACCTCCGGCGAGGGAATTGAAGAGAGTGAGTTGCTTCTTTCGGTAGGGCATCTTAGCGCCCTCCGGTTCCCTCTTCACCCCTTCTATCATTTAGTTTTCAACAAGTTAGGTCTTGCCCCCTTTCAGGTAAATCCTAATTTCTTTCGCATCCTTTCGGCACTGTTGGTGCGCCGGAAATTAGAGGCTCTGGATTTGACCTTTGTCTACCTTCTGCTTACTTATAATATATCTAAGCATGGGACCGAGCCTGGTCGCTTCTTTTTTACCTCTCCCCTTCATCAGAGGATATGCACGAACCTTCCTTCATCCGAGAAGAAGTGGAAAGAAAGGATGGTTATAGTTAAAGGAAAATGGTTCGTGCCCCAATCAATTACGCTCCCCATCCCGCGCAAGTTCGGGAAATTAGGTATAGAATACTTAACCTCCCTTCATACCAAGTGTTCTGGCTGTTTTCCTTGCCAAGTCTTAATGTTTCGCCGTATTTATGAGTTTCTTGGTGTTTTTTGAGCTACATTCCCATCCTCTGCAGCAAGGAACAGACTTTCTTTTCTTGAGGAACGAGTCTGGAGTGACCCCTCGCCTATCGAGGACCTGCTAACTTCTTCAAACCTCAAGGATATTGCCTCCAGTGCTGTTGCTGCAGACCTCATGGATCTGTCTCTACCATCCTTTGATAGTTTCCCCATGACTGAGGAGGAGATACGGAGGGCTGAGGCTTTAAAAAAGAAAGCCGAAGATGCCCAACCCTTGGTCGTTATTAGGTCTACTGAGGGTGAGGTGGAGGCTGAGGAACCACCAATGAAGAAATCTCGTCTCAACCCCCCATCCTCTAGCAAGGGCAAGGTCCCTTCTAAAAGCAGAGGGAAAAAGGCTGGAGAGGCCGAACCTGAAGATGAAGTCAGGGCATATGTTCTGGCTGAAACTGGGGCTCCTTGGACTCCTTCCTTTACCAGGGCTGACAAGTCAGTCCTGCATTCAGGGGATTCTGTGATCACAGACCCTTCAGCTGCATTGGCTGTGACCCGAGGGATGTGGCTCCCAAAGGACGAGGAAGCCATCAGCCAAATGGGGTTGGAACAACTACTCCCCTCTGCCCCGGTCCGGGCCATAGAGGTTCGTATTGCTCCTTCAGAATTATGTTACTCTTGCTTACTTATGTTTCCATTTATACTCATATTTGTTCCTCTGTTATCTTTTTATACAAAGTCTATACCACACCATGGCCCTCTGCGCCACTGCTGAAGCCTAATCCCTCTCCATCAAGAAGCTGGAGAAGGATCTTGACAATGCAGAGAAGAGAGCCACCAATGCCTCTACCAATCTGAAGATAGCTACTGAAGCCAAGGATGTGTATAAGAGGCAGTTGGCTGCCTCTGAGGCTAAGGTGGATTCTCTTCAGGCCGAAGTTCAACGCCTGACCGAGGCTCTTACTACTTGCTTCAAGGCGGGGAAGCAAATGCAGGGGCGCTACTCCTGTCTGGCACACCTGGCTAGTTCTAAAGCGTTCCGGTCTGGCTATAATCAGGGCTCAGGCCCTAAGACAATGGATTCGGACGCTTTTGACAAGCAGGTGGGGGTGCACTTCCCATATGATGAAGGGCCACAGGCTTTGGAAGCTGAAATCCGCTTTGCCGAGATGGTGAAGGCGCACCTGAAGGGTACTCCTAGCTCTTCTGCCCCTGCGGCTTCAATTCCTCCTACCCCAAGTCCTACTGTAGTGGATGCTTTTGAATCTACTCTCTTCGATCCGAAGAGGAAGTAGAACCATGTATTTTGTTTTTATTGACAGTATATTTGGGATAATAAATATAATTTTTGTTTTAGGCTTTTAATACCTGATTTGTTTTTGCTGTGTGCTTTTGATATTGTTCATACCTTTTCTGACTGGTAATGTTTTTATGACAAACAAAACACATTGTCTTTATGCTTCGGATTTATGCTATCCGAGAAAAAGTAAGGATGATGGGAAGAAGGAGATCATTTCAACAGTTTAATTGACATCTCAGGATGATTCATATGGACAATGATCTAACTGTTTAAGTGAACTCTTCTTGCCTTTGACTTACCTGCAGTAGACGTATACATACTCTTTCTTTCTCGTGTGTTCCTGATGTGGGGTGGATCATGATGAATTTATGATATATCCACAGGGTATTAAACACTTGGAGTCCGGAGGAAAAAGTTCTAATCCGGCCACCAGAGGTCTGAAGCGAATTGTTCCTCGGCACTGAGTCGTGGAAGAATATTGCTGAACAGGACACTTAGGGTCCGAAGCTGTCTCGGACACTTAAAATCCGAGGCGAATTGTTCCTCGGCACTGAGTGTGGAGGAATATTGCTTAATAGGACACTTAGGGTCCGAAGCTGTCTCGGACACTTAGATCCGAGGCGAATTGTTCCTCGGCACTGAGTCGTGGAGGAATATTGCTGAATAGGACACTTAGGGTCTGAAGCTGGCTCGGACACTTAGATCCGAGGCGAATTATTCCTCGGCACTGAGTCGTGGAGGAATATTGCTGAATAGGACACTTAGGGTCCGAAGCTGTCTCGGATACTTAGGATCTGAGGCGAATTGTTCCTCGGCACTAAGTCGTGGAGGAATACTGCTGAATAAGACACTTAGGGTCCGAAGCTGTCTTGGACACTTAGATCCGAGGCGAATTGTGTGTTCGTTCTATTTTCAAATGATGTGGGACAATAGTAATACAAAAACTAAACCAGCCACCCATAAAGATCCACTTGGCATGATTGCTTTCTTTCGCCAATCAGTGTTTACTCTTTGCATAACAACAATGAAGTTGATCAAGGGAAATTTTGACAATCCCAAAGAGGGAAACTTGAATTTCATTGAAATAAATTGAAATGAAAAACTTGTGATGGAAATTATTAAAAATTGCCAACTGTAACTGTAATAATCAACTGTAATTGTAATAGCCGTACCACTGTGGTAACATCACGGCATATAGGTATGGATCCCCCTTGTTATAAAAAGAGAAATATACATACGATATTGACAAAGTTGGAGAGTGGTAATACCTTTTGAGGTGGATGGCATTCCATGGACGTGCAATAGGACGCCCATCAACTTCAGCCAACTAGTAAGCTCCCTTCCCTACCACTTCGGTAATCCTGTAGGGTCCTGTCCAGTTGGGTTCCAACTTTTTAACATACGCTGTCTTCTGCTTCATAACCCAATCGCCAACCAAGAACCTACGGTACCGGACACGCTTGTTATAACTGTTACACACCTGCTGTTGGTATGCCGCGAGCCGAATTGCTGCTGCATCTCTCCTTTCGTCCACAAGATCAAGGCTATGTTCGAGTTGTTGCTCATTGTTCCCTTCCAGTACCAAGGATGTCCGAAGGGTTGGGATTATTGACTCGGTAGGAATAACAGCTTCGGATCCATATGCCATAGCAAATGGGCTTTCTCCCGTGGGTCGTCTTGGAGTGGTTCGATAGGCCCAGATCACTTGGGGGAGATTCTCGTACCATTTTGTCTTCAATTTCTCCAATTTTTTCTTTAAGCACCCAAATATCGTGCGATTAGTTATTTCAGCTTGCCCATTGCCTTGTGGATGACTAACTGCAGCCAATTTTTGCAGGATTCCATGTTCGTTAAAGAACTTTCTTGTACTTCTGTTATCGAGGTTCTTACCATTGTCCATTACGATGACTTTTGGTACCCCAAACCGGCAAATAATGTTGCTCCAAATGAAATGCTTTACTTCTTCATGGGTGACGCTAGAGAAGGCTTCAACTTCCACCCACTTGGTGAAGTAATCCGTAGCCAGAAGCACATGCTCATTTTTTCCACGGTTTTGGGTAACGGTCCTACTACACAATCCCCCATTGGGCGAACGGCCATGGATTAGCCATGGCGTGCAAACCTTCGGTAGGTTGATGCTTTATTGGACCATGGCACTGACACTTGTCACATCTTCTTGAGTATTCTTTGGCATTCCGAGCCAAGTATGGCCAAAAATAACCTTGGGTTAGAATTTTGTGTGCAAGGGATCTTCCTCCCGAGTGATTTCCACAATCTCCTTCATGAATTTGTTTTAGAATTGTGAGAGCCTCAGTAGGGGTTAAACACTTGAGATAAGGACCGGAGAATGACCTTTGGTATAACTGGTTATTGATGATTGAGTACTTAGCCGCAGTAAGCCTAAGCTTCCTTGCCTCAGCTTTTTGATTTGGGAGAACTCCCTCCTTGAGGTAGGCCTCGATTGGATCAATCCAGCATGGCTCGCGTGGAACTTCCGGGATCACCATCACCTCTTGCCGGGGATTAATGCTAGGTTCTTCGAGGACATCGATTGGAACAAGCCGAATCAACTCTTCGTCTGAAGATGATGCGGCTGCAGCCAATCGATCTGCTTCGGCATTTTCATCTCGTGGTACCTGATGGAATTCAATTTGATCGAACTCCCAGATGGCACTCTCTACAGCATCTTTGTATGACTTCATACGTTCCTCCTTGGGATAATAGTGCCCTGTCACTTGATTAATCACAAGCTACGAGTCACTAAAAACTTTTAAACACCGTACCTGTAGCTGTTTAGCTAGCCGAAGTCCGGCAAGCAACGCCTCATACTCGGCCTCGTTATTAGTAGCTGGGAAATCTAGCTAAATTGACTGCTGCAGCTTGGTACCCTCGGGTGTTGTGATGTCAATCCCGGCCCCTGCCCTTTTCTGGTTGGAAGAGCCATCAACCCTTAATTCCCAGTACGGCTCTTGAAGTGTCGGCTCCTCAGATTGATCTTCATACTCTAGTAGGAAATCCGCTACTGACTGCCTTTTGTGAGATACCTTTGGTGCATAGGTGATATCAAAATAGCTAAGTTCAATAGCCCATTTTGTAATTCGACCAGACAAGTCTGGTTTAGCTAGGATAGCCCGTATAGGGTGATTTGTAAATACCACTATGCTGTGAGATTCGAAGTAATGTCGAAGTTTCCTCTTGGCATAAATTAACGCCAGGATTATCTTTTCCGTCTTGCTGTACCGTGTCTTGCATCCGTCATCGTTTTGCTTGTGTAAAAGATTGGGTGCTGAACCTTGCCTCTTTCTTTGATCAACACTGCGCTTGTTGCTACAACTGATACTGCCAAGTACAGGATGAGAGTGTCTCCGGGCGTTGGAGCAGAAAGGATTGGGGGTTTTGTCATGTAGCTTTTCAATTGATTGAGAGCTTCCTGCTGCTGAGGTCCCCACATATCTTTGTTTTTGGATCGAATAGCGTCAAAGAAAGGTTTATACTTATCAGATAATCGGGATATGAACCGGCTGAGGGCCGCAACTCGGCCAGTTAGAACTTGCACTTCCCTGCGGGTTTTTGGCTCTTGGTTCTGTATGAGTGCCTTTGCCTGAGCTGGGCTTACTTCTATTCCTCTTTTATTTACAATGTGCCCGAGGAACTGTCCTGAAGAGACGGCGAAGGAGCACTTGGTGGGGTTCAACTTCATATTGTACCTCTTAAGAGTATCAAAGACCTCCTGGAGGTGCTTCGGGTGATCCTCTTTCCGTATACTTTTGACCACCATGTCATCGATATAGGCTTCAACTGTATTCCCCAGTAGATTATTGAAAATTTTATTGACAAGTCGCTGGTAGGTGGCTCCGGCATTCTTTAGACCGAAGGGCATCACTCTGTAGCAGTAAGTGCCTGTCTCTGTGATGAAAGCAGTTTTCTCCTCATCTTCAGGATTCATGGGGATCTGATTATAGCCGGAGTATGCATCGAGGAATGTGAGCCTCTCATAACTTGTCGTAGCATCCACCATTTGATCAATCTTGGGCAGAGGGAAGCTATCTTTTGGGCAAGCTTTGTTAAGGTTGGTATAATCTACGCATACCCTCCATTTCCCATTCTTCTTTTGAACGACTACTACATTTGAGAGCCATTGTGGGTATTGCACCTCTCGAATGAATCCTGCTTGTAATAGTTTATTTACTTCCTCGGCTATTATGCGATTCCGTTCAGGTGCGAACCGTCGGTGCCTCTGCTTGACTGGCCTGAATTCTGGGTTAACCCTCAAACTATGGCATGAGACCGTAGGATCGATCCCTACCATGTTCGAGTGATCCTAGGCAAAGACATCCGAATTGCACCGAATGACCCTGATCAATGCTTCCTTCTCTTCGGCTGTGCAAGATAAGCCAATGTAGGTGACCTTCTGAGGGTCTCCGAGGACTACCTCTATAGCTTCGAGGGACTCCTCGGTAGGTGCTTCAGCCTCGGCTTCTTCCTCTGCCTTGAGATACTTGGGCAGAGGATACTGTAACTGCTATTTGATTGCATCTTTGGGATTCGCCTCTAACTGAGGTGATTTCGACGCCTTCTTTGCTTCATATAGTGTTAGCATGTAACATTCTTTTGCAGCAACCTGGTCTCCCCAGAGGTCGATGACCTCCCTGCCATCTGGGGATAAACACCTCATTACTTGACGAAGGGTAGAGGGGACTCCGTTCATACGATGGATCCAACCTCTCCCCATAATGATGTTATAAGATGGATGAATCTCCGTCACGACAAAGTTCTCCTTCAGAGTCCTCTTTGCTACAGTAACGGATAGATCGATCACCCCAAGCGGATTCACCTTAGTACCATCAAACCCCATTAGGGGGCTGGAAGTTGGCCTGATGGACGATGGTGAAACCCCCAGCTGATCGAAGGCTGCTTTTTGTAATGATGTTGGCGCTACTTCCTGGATCTATCAGCACCCTCCTGATCATATAATTCGTTACTAGGAGGCTAATGACCAAGGGGTCCTCATGCGGGCGCTGGACTCTAGACAGATCATTGTTACCGAATCCAATGTTGATGCTGCCTGGTGCAACCGTGTTTACCGAAGACAATCTTTGTAACTTATGAGCCTCTCTCAGCCTGGATCTGTACAACTCTTCAGATTCTTCATCATCCTCTGACCTTCCGTGTATGGCATGGATAACCTTTACCTGACCGGCCTCTACCCGTCGAGGGTTAACCTCCCGAGGTTTTACGTACTCCTTCATGGCGAGATACTCCACCAACTCTCCTCTCGCTATCATGCTTTCTACCTGTCGCTGAAGGGACCTGCAGTCATTGGTGGTATGCCCATAGTCTCTATGGTAGGCACAATGTTTGCTTTTGTCCCTCTGCTCCAAGGGTTGTTTCATGGGTTGAGGAGTTACGAACCTCGTCTTATTCTCTTGGAATAGGCGCGCTAAGGTAGTACGGAGAGGGGTAAGCCCATCCTCTGTCCTTTGCCTCTTCTCAGGCGCTTGGGTGACTTGTGTGGCGGCATGAGGAACCTTCTGCATCCTTGTGCTTGCAGCTTTCTCTCGATACTTGTTTTCCACTGTGACGAGGGTAGCGTGCTGTGCACGGTGGGCTACATTTTCCTCCAACCGAATGTAGATTTGTGCCCTAGCGTTCAAAGTCTGTATATCCGGGGGGGAATATTTGATCAAGGATGTGTGAAACTTGGTTCCCTGGATCATTGCCAACTTAAATGTTTCGATTGCCGTGGCAGGGTGGCAATCTGCTATCTCCGAGGCTTCCATGTTAAACCTGGATAAGAAATTTTGCAGAGTTTCTCCCTTCCTTTGCCTTATGGTGAAAAGGCTGGCGATATTTTTCTTCTGCTTCTTATTTCCGCAATACTGGGCTAAGAACATAGTGCACAAGGTCTCATAATCAGGGATAGACTTGTGTGGCCTATTCCTGAACCATTCTAACGCTGCTCCGATTAAACTGGTAGGAAAAACCTTACACATCCACGGATCGTTATGATCGTCCAGTGCCATCTTTTGCGCATAATGATCGAGATACCGAGAGGGGTCTCCTGCCCCATCGAACTAGGTGAAGAATGGCATAGTGAACTTCCTTGGTCTCTCCACAAGGTACACATCGTCAGTAAAGGGGGTCTTGACCAAGGAGTTCTTGTGCTCTCTAGCCATCTCGGCTGGTGTCTGAACTCTTAATAGCTTCTTTTCGTTGAAGGCATCTTGTACGCGTGCGCCATCTGGAATACCATTGGACCATACCGTAAGCCTATGGCTGGACTCGGCCTGTTCATCCTGTGTGCGACGCGGGAGATTATCCGAAGCAACCGCCTCGGACCTCGTCCCTTGCTGTTGCTGAACCTCATTAGGTCGAGCCCCGTTGGGTGGTGTCCCGTTGGCCGGATGTTCGTGAACTGGAGGTAAATTCTGGGTGGGGGGTGGTGCTGCAGCATCGCCTGGTGGTGGTTGTGGCGTTAGCCTGGCCATTGCCGTGTGCAGTGTATGAGTTTGCTGCTGAAGTGCAGCTATCTGGGCGACACTCATATCGTTTGCTTGCCGGGGTGTCTCAAATTGGTGCAAGAACTCCTCTCGCATCTTTTGCATCAATTCTATCTGTTGATTCATTGCTGACTCTCCGTTTGACATTCCAGATACGACTAAGGATTTGATTTGAAGAACAAGTGGGAGTATATTTTTATACGATTCCCACAGACGGCGCCAAAGTGTAGGTACAAAATTTCGCTCAACCAATAATGATTAAGAAAAGTAAAACAACTCACTCAATCAATAGTAAAAATAAACAAGAACAATATATGTCGAAGCGTAGAATTGCTTGATCCCTTTATTGGAGGTCTAAGCCTCTATTTATATACAAAAGATTGTAAAATTATGGTAGGACTCGCGTTGCTTATCCTCCAATTCTTTCTATATAAACATTCTTTACTAATAGAGTTCTTTCCATTGTCTAATTTTCCATACATAGAACTTGCCTTGTACAGAACTTCCTATCTTAGAATTTTCCTTCTATGGTAAATCCTTCAACTGGTAGGACTTGTGCATTCTTGAATAACTGGGCTGAACATACTTTGATCCGGCTGGGCTTGAGTAACGGACCGGATGTTAAATATTAACAAGTTGGGCTGATGACCTCTTGATTCGTCCTTGATGGAGGTTGGAAGACAAATAACAATGGTCTTGGGCTAAAAATACCCTCAATTTGGGCTTGAGCATGATGGGCCTTATATGTCCTTGGAATGTAGATATGTGTAGTGATGACGTGTACGCTTCTTATTGGAGGGAGTTTTTTTCCCTCCACACCAGGATATTTGTAGTAAAAGAATTTATTGAGTAGTTTTTTAAATAAAAGAAATATATATATAAATAAAAAATGTCTCACATGCTATGTGTTTGGTGATACAATCACCGAGTAAAAGAATTTCACTTAGTACACCCTTTACATTCAATGAGTATGGTTAAGCCAAATTGGAATTGCATTAAAATTTCAATTTCATAGAATCGGAATTAAAAAGGAATCAATTTCAAATGGATCAACTTTGATATTCATTCTTGGAATTTCAATTTCATAGAATGAGAATTAAAGGGTTTCAATTTCAAGTCCTGTTAATGGGCTTGAAAAAGAATTAGTTGGTCTTTTTTATAATTATTATTTATATATTTTTTTTATTAAAGGTTCTTTAAGTGTGTCAAAAACACCAGCCCATGTCTTCCATTCACGACTAAGTGTTCAAAATTTCCATTTTATATTATTCAAGTATCCCCCTTCATAAACTAAAATTAAATCTGTTATTTGGTCTTACTACCTTGTTCTTAAATTTTACTCTTCTAAGAGGTAAACATTTCCAAAAGGACAATGTCAAAGTGCATATATGATCCGACCATGTAAGTGTCCAATATATATTTTAACCACTTATGTTTTAAAATATAAAAATGTTATTTTTAGTGAGATACCATTGAGACACGACAAAGATATGTTTTAAATATTTTCATATGACATGACAAGGTGATTTTGTAATTATTATTATTATTTTGTAGAGAATTGAGATTCAATATAATTTAAAATATATTTTGGGTTAAATAAAAACATAATATAAAACTTATAAAAAAAAAATAACGAACTCTAAGTTCCAAATTAGTAAATTTCGTTCATGGTTATATAGATAATGAGCAAAAGTTATTATTTATATATATATAATAATATATTATATTATTATTATTTGACGTATTCATGTTATATCCGTATCCTATTTTTATTTTTAAAATTTGTTGTATTGTTGTGTCTTTATCGTGTTGTACCTGTGTCTCGTGAAATTTTTGTTTTATAATATTTGAGCTTTAAAAAATATAACTAAAAGCAAGGCTCCAAATGAACTAAGCTAATCATGAATAGTTCGGGCTCAACTCCTAAAAAGCTCGGTTCAGACTCATTTATTCAGTAAACGAGCCGGACTTAAACACCAATTTTGAACTCATTTACCTAAACAATGTTAGACTCGTAAACAAGCTCATTACCATATTTGTGAACAAGTTAGTTATGTTGGTAAAATACATGTTATTTATATTTTTTACTACTGTCAAAGTTAAGAGCCCAACTAAAAATGGCCCATATGAGCCAACTTAAAATCCCATTTTCGCGCCGCGGGGGGGGGGGGGGGGGGGGGGGTCACTTAAAATGTAGGGACCACAACGATCGCCACCCTCTCACTTCGAGATCAAAATCCTCTCATGCACTACAGGAGAGCGGATCCTAGCCAGTGAGGACAGTGTGGTCCTCATTGTGCCATGTTAGTTAAGTGAAAAAGACAAATTTTGAGTAAGTAATTTTCACTGAGTACATGTATGCGTATACAAATCTTTTTATATAAAGTCTTTTATACATATATCAGTTTGTTTTACACGTATAAGACCAAAATCCCTTTCTAAATCCTTTGTCCATCGAAGCGACTAAAAATGAATCAAATGCACAAGGTTCGATCTTAAGAATTAGTTGGATCAAACCCACAAGGTTTGATTTCTATAAAAGATTCATCTTCTGAGTGTTGTTAGGGTTTTCATTTAGAGAGAGAAAGTGCAGCAACTCCCCCCTCCTCTCTCCTTCCTTCCTTCACCCTAACATATTTTTTGACATTATTTCTCACTCTTTTGAGTGGTGTTAAGGTTTTTGTTTAGAGAGAGAGAGAGTGCAAAAACTCTCCCCTCTCTCTCCTTCCTTTATTCACCTCGATTTCAGTTCTATCAAGATCTATTGTTGGCACATAAAAGTGGTAGCTCAAGGGGCAGCCACTTCAATGATGACATGGGGCAATGAAAAGATGACAAATGGACTAAATCAAGGTCCAATATTGAGTTAACACATGTCAACAATGAAAGGAAACAGGATTCCAACACGTGTAAAACATCAGATTAAGAAAGGTAAATATGGCAAGTAAAGATGATGACATCTGGCAATGGGAATTCTTGGATAGTTTGCTTCCTATAATTAAGGAGGAGATTGGCCCAACAAAGTCTACAAGTAGGAGAACTTCTATAAACTACTTAGTTTAGTTTGTTTGGAGTTCCTATTTTTAAGGGATTTGAACCAAGAAGTTGCTAAAGAAGGTTGTTCCTAAAATCTAGGGAAAAATTAAACCTCTCAATTATATGCAATAATCCTATTTTAAAGGGGAATGAGGCAATAGTAGCTAAAGAACGTGATATATATATATTCAAATAAGCAGGTAAGAACGTGGGACACATGGCAGCATTGGAAGAAGTTCACAGTTCGTGGGTCTGGAAGTTAGGTTTCTGTAGCTGGATGTAGGACATGTATCTTGTAAAGAATAGATAGGCAGTTCCTTAATATGACATGGATCCTTCTTGTAAGGCTTGTAATGCCCATAAATAATGTACCTAGTACTACATTAGTTGGGCTCTCTCAACGACATCAATCAAACTTCAATACATTGTATTTCAATTCATGCAATTTCAATACAAGTTTATTTTAATTCATTTACATTTCATGTACTTGTACTTTAATTCTCTAGTTAGCATTGTAGTTTTATTAAAAGTCCTTTCATCGAAGGCAAATCAAAAACTTCCACAATCGCCTGATCGTTCCAAAAAGGATCTTCCTTTTTGTTTGACTCCTTTGAATCTTTCGAGATTCTGGAACGTTTATGCACTTCCAATGTCTTAATTTTGTGCAAACATTAATTGGTACACCCAGCTGAACCCCAGTAAGATTGCAATGCCGCCAAAATCAAAGACGACCTGTCTACCTACAACTGGTGATGAAGCCAGAAGAAGAAGTATAGCCAGTTCAGACTGGAAGTTCTAATCTTGGCCCTGAAGAATCAGGAGTACGTGCCAAGGTGCAATCACTGGTTGCACCATTGGTCGAGGCATTGGTGTAATACCCCTAATTTTAAAAAGGATATTCCTGATATTTATTTATTATTAAATTTCGTTTTGGCTGTTTTATTTGGTTATATTTGCATTAATTGTTGACATGCATATGTGTGAATTTTATTGCTTTAATTGTGGTTAGTTATTTAATTGTTTTCATTGTGGTGATTTAATTGAATTTAATTATTTAATTTTTTTAATTTAATTGATTTAATTATAGTTAATTATTTAAGTGGTTTAATTTAGTTGTTTTAATTGAATTAAATTAATTAAATTTATTTGGTTCTAACGTGACTGTATGGTGGCACACATATAGTTATATTAGGGTTACAGTTTATAGCCGACATAGATTTTAAGTGTAGGTTGTTATATGGGCCGACTAGGGTTAAGATTAGGGATCTGTCTCTAATGATACTGGGAATAGGTTGGTATTCACGTCTCTATATATATAGAGCAGTACGTTGGTTTAGGGTTGGAAAAGCAGACGTGAATTGAGTTTTGTAAAGATAGAGCATTGTAGGGTCTGTCAAGGGAAGAATAGGGAGAACCAAGGAGGTGTGGTGGTGAACTAACTAGAACCAGAGGAGGCTTAACAGTGGTTCGTGTTGCCGGAACAAGCAAAGTTTGAATAGGCAAGTTGTTTTCTCCTCCTTCCCTTTGCCTGTGTTTTGTGCACCTAGATAGCCTCTAGGAGATTAACTGGACAATAATTGAACCATGCATGATTGTTGTATGTTATAATTGATTATCTGTATTCGATGAAATTGATTTAAAATTATTCTGTCATATATGGTTTTGTATGCCTCTATTTTTTCATAAAAACGTTCCTCTGTTTTAAATCTTTTGTTGAATCTTCTGTAATAAATCAAGGACTTAATCATCACTAGATGTAAATTAGGACCTGTAAGTTCAAAGTAGAGAAAGAACAGTAAGGTTCGAATGGCCGGAAACAATACAGGAAGTCGCAGAAGTAGCAGAAATTGACGAAGGCTCTCGGAGAGGGAGAGAGCCGGCTCTGGAATGCAAAGAGCTGGCTGCCCCCATTGTAGAGCCGACTCTAG
Organism: Cornus florida; assembly: GCF_030987335.1. NCBI lineage: Eukaryota > Viridiplantae > Streptophyta > Magnoliopsida > Cornales > Cornaceae > Cornus > Cornus florida. The sequence continues at coordinate 71,145,256 of NW_026775573.1, read as the reverse complement.
GAGAGGTAGAGCCGGCTCTACCCTTCTAAGAGGCGGCTCTAGGTTGATACAGAGCCTGCTCTTTTTATTTTTAGAGCAGGCTCCCATATTTGATGCAATTCTGGGTTATTTAGGGGCACTGTTTGGCCGAGCTGTGGATTCTGAATAGTTCTGGGAGTAAACTGAGGTGTTTAACAGTGCCATATGGGTGTTATTAAGAGTCTCAGTGCATGACTTATACAGTTATGGAAGTAGGATGAATATTATGAAAGTAAATGCCTTTGCATGCTATTACCGGATAAAACAGATTCGAATTGCAAAATTTTAAATTAGTGAATTGCATAATTCTAAATTAGTGATTTAATGGATTATAACATAAGATTAAATCATATTTTTAGAGGCTCTGTAGGGTCTTCAGTTAACTGGCTGATCCTATGCAGAACTTGGATTTTGGTTACTTATCTGTTCTTCTTTATATTTCTGGGGTTTACCTAAGTTGAACTGGATTATACTCTGAGTTGTAATTACTGTAATAACATACACTGTTTCTACAAGTCATTAGATGATGGATTTGGAAATTAAATGTTGAAAGCTTATGTATTATTCTGCTTTTCATTGGTGAATGATTTTAAACTGTAGTTGTTGAAATACCAGATATTTTCCTCCATTTATTTGGATTATGGTTTAGATTATAGATTATTAAACTGTTATATATGTGTTGTAATTTACATTGACATGGAGGATTGTATGCACCGGTATGGGACGGTGACATACTAGGGATGGTTTAGGTTAAAGACGCTAACCTAACCTACCGGATTGAAAGGGTGGATTGTAAAATATTGAATCCATTAACGTGTTTAAGTCGAATCAACTGACTAAGTTGAGTGACTTCCTGGATTAATTGGTTGTAGTTAAGCCACATTAGCTGAGTAAGTTGAGTGCTTATCTAGACGGTATGTTTCCTCAATGAATAACTGAATGACATACTATGGTTTCGGACGGACTTTAGATATATGATTATGGTATCACGATATGAGCTTGAGTCTCAAAGTCATTGGTTAGGGTGTGTATATGCAGTGGATGCGTAGCTGGATATAGTAGGTAGGTCTACCCTATTAAGTCTAGGTACTCATGCCCACCTTTGGGTGCGATTTCGCATATTGTAATATCCCGATATTTTAAAGGATTTATTAATTGGAATTAATTACTTTTATTTTATTTTTAAATAATTTATTTGATTCAATTTGAATTAATTGCGTTTATTTTAATTTTTAATTGATTTATTTTATTGAGTGCTTAGATTATTTATTTTATTTTATTTATATTTCGTGAATTATTGATATGATGATTGTTGTATGTGTGCTTAATTATTGATTGAATTGTTGGTGTATTGATTTTATTGGTATGGTATGACTAGGTTGTAATTTATTGTTTTGTTTATGTGCTTAGTGTATTTAGTTTTTATTTTTATTTTTAATTTAAGTGTTTATTTAATTATTTTATTTATTTAAATTAATTGGATTGGGTTTAAGGAAAGTTGGATCATAGGATATGGTCTTGGACTTGAATAAAGCCTTATTGGGTTAATTAATAAAGCCCATGGTTTTATGATTATTTAAATTATCATTTTTTGTATAATTATAAATATATATTTAATTATATATAAATATAATTAATTAATAAGTGTTATGGAAGACTATATATATAGATATATATATATTTATGGATATATATAGGTATATATGATTTAATTAATTAATAATTAATTATGGAATGTAATATGCATAAATATATTATATAGAATATGTATGTCTAGATATATATATTAGTTAATGATTATTAGTTTCATTTTATTTAATAGTCATTATTGGAATAGGATTAGGTATTAATGTGTATAAATATACACTTAAGGTTTTATCGATAAAAAATTTGTCACGTTAGAAAAATAAGAGTGACGGAGAAAGAAGAAGAGAGGGTTGACAAGGAGAATGCCGGATCTGAGAAAGAGGATGCCGAAATTGGAAGAAACAATCAAGGCTTAAAGCGTCGGTTTCGTTCCGAAACCTTCAGGCAAGTTCTTCTCTAATTTTCCTCTTAGAACTCATAAGGATTTCACCTTGAGTATTAAAATCTAAGGTTAAATTTATTGATTAAATGACGGTTAGAACGGAATATTTAAAATATGAATTATTATATTTTTTTTTGGAATTTTAGATTTTTATTGTTGTATATATGTGTTGTATATTTTGTTTACATCAACAGATAGACTGGATTTGGACCCAAGAGGGGTTAATTAGTGTTTCTAATTTTTCTTAAATTTCTTGGAATTTTTTGATATTTTTCTGGTATTTTTGGTAATTTATTAGAATTTATTTTTATATATTTATTGGAAATATATATATGTATATTATCACTGTTAGTGGAATGGCGCCTCAATAGGGGAAGCAATTCAGTGTGCCGTGGTACATAGAATAATGGTGCGCACACTGATCTAGACCATTAGATTACTTAAATATTAATGGATTAATTCAGTGCATTAGGGTACATGATATGTTAATGCACATGTGGAATCCAGCGGTTAGATTTGATTGATAAAAGGGAGATAATCTGGTGCTGGTGCATACATGTGAGCTCAAGTGAGCTAATCTGGTGTGGGTGTATTTGTGTGAGCTCAAGTGAGCTAATCCAGTGTGGGTGCGCTCACAGTAGTGTTTGAGCTCAGCCAATTATTTTGCCATAAAATTAAAACGGTCATAACTTAGTCATCTTAAATCGAAATTAGGTCATTCTTGAGCTCAAATTCAAGGAATTTTCGTCCTCTTTCCAATGGTACCAATTTCATTATCAGATTCCCATCCTACTAGAATATATTTACGTTTTAGTGAGATGGTGTCGGAAAACTATTTAAACCGATATGGAGTATTTAGGGGAAACTATCTCTGACATATTTAGTAGCATTAATTTATGTAATATAGTGAATTAATATATATATATCATCCATCCATAATTAATATATATATATATATATATATATATATATATATATATATATGTGTGTGTTTATGTGATTTTAAATAATTAAGGATTATTAAGGAAGGATTATACACATATATAATATATATGTGTATATATATGTAAATTAAGATCATTAGTATTATTATTCTTCCTTAATATATCTGGATGGATTGGTTATTAAATTAATGATATGCGTATAATATGCATGAGATGGCTATGTATGATTTAGCGTATTGTTAAGGTTAAAGTTAATTCATGATTAAAATGTAGGCATGGATGAATTGCCAAAGAATTAAATATATTACTTAAATATTTGTATGAATAGAATACATATATGGAAAGCATGGATGAGTTGCTAATTAAATGTATGAATAAATATACCTGTGGATGCATGTTTGAATTGCCAATGTATAAATAAAAATACTTAAGGAGGCATGGTTGAGTTGCCAATATATAAATGAAAATATTTATAATGGTATGGTTGATTTGCCAAAGCATAATTAGATTGCTATGTGTTATATGATTAAAATGTCATTTATGGTTGTTGTATATATAAATTGGATAAGGATTAGATATTCTTAAATTAGAATAATCTAGTACTTACTAGTTAGTATATTATTTTATATTAATAGAATAATATTGGTGGAGACATTGATGATTTGTCAAAGCTTAGATTTTGGATATTTGATTTGAAAAATTAAAATCACTATCGGGTTTTGGGATTAAATATAAGATTCCTTGTATTATAACTTATTGTTTAAATGATTAAGGTTAAAGGAGTTTCTTTTTAAAAGAAATGGTGTATTAGTCTTGGTATGATTATTATTTTAATCATTGTTTAATAGGTTTGAAAATTTATTAAATCTATTAATGGATGTGATTAGTGTAGTATATATAATTATTTATATATATGTATATCATGCTATATTAAAGTTAAAACTTTATTAGGTTTGGTTTTGATCAGAGATGATCTGCTTATTGGTTTTCAGAGGCCTGGTAGAGTGAACTTGCTCGTAGGGTTTAACCCACGATTTATTTTTCAGGTTATTAGAAGTTCAAGTCTCAAGGTTGAGGATCCGCAGCTAGAGGACTTATCTATTCTTTCTATTTTATTTCAAAATAGGATATTATTACTTCTGTAAATATTAATGGATTAATAGATAGTGGATTTTGGTTAAGGGGTCTGTTAGTCACTAATTGACTCTAGAGGGGGGGGGGGGGGGGTGAATAGAGTCAAGGAGCAATTTTTTCAATTTAAAAATTATATTTCTACCAAACTGTTGAATATCAGTTTATTGAAATATTCAAGCAAAATAAAGCACAAAAATAAGAGAGATAGAGATAAGAGATTGCAAACAATGACTCGGTGATTTAGCGAGGTTCGGAAACTCCTACTCCTCGGCTCAAGATCCCCCTTGAGACTTTCCAAATTCACTAGAGCTTCTCCTTAATGGTGGAGAGTACCTTCACTTTTGAAACAAGATATTGCTTCTCTTCTTTGCTAGGAGAACACCCTTCTCCTAGGCTTTCTTTTGGGTTACACCAACCCTTTACAATGGCTTTGAAATTTGAAGAAACAAGTGTACAAGAATTCTCTCAAAGATAGATTACAGAGTTTAGCTCACAACTATAGAAAAGATGAATATACGTGAAGCTCATAATTACTACAGTGATATGAAATAACAGAGAGGGAATGAAATCTCAGAAAACTTCTTTAATGCTTTTCAAGGAATGATAGAATGTTCTCTGTTAAAAAGGTATTTTAGTTTGAAGACCAACCTCAGTATTTATAGAATCAACAGAGTTCAATATAGCTATTAGAGGTTGTTGAGAACATTTAATGAAAATGTTTACGTTACAGTTCAAAACCCTAAAGAGAGCCGTCTCTTGAAAACCAAAGAGCCTGTTCTTTGTTCATTTTCCTTGGAAAGAGCCTGCTCAATAAAAACGTGAGCCTGCTCTTTATTTTGAAGATCCATTTTCGTAGCTTTCTTGGAACAAAAAGAGCCCTCTCTTTCTTTTGATTGAGCCCTCTCTTTTTCTTAAATACTTCTCAAAGACTTACTGGAGTTAAAGAAAAGAATCTTCTCAGAGCTCACTGAATAAGAGAAAAGAGCCTTCTCTTTATTTTATGGAGCCTTCTCCATCTCACATTATGATACTTAATATGAAATTCTTTAAGTCCTGTGAATGTGATCATGAGCTGATTTTATTTTCTTTGAGAAATAAAATGGGAATGCAATGCATGGATTGAATTTTGAGCTTCAAATATATTCAAATTAACTTTGACATTAAATCTTAAGCTCTCACCATCTAATCTACCCTTTTCTTCAATCTTTGACCATGATTGGTTAGCCTTTGATGGAGTACTTGAATAATCTTTGAATTCTTGCAACTTCAATGCTTCCTTGAATCTATTGCTTGAGTACTTGGAATGCTTCTGGCTCAATATTGAGGATTGAATTAAATGATCAACTACATAGCACTCAAGGAAAATATTAGTACATAAACATCATTAATGGTTTGTAATCATCAAAATATAAGATTGACCTTTAGATTAAATCCTTAGGCCAACAGGGTCCTTAAGTTACAGGATTCCCGAGTTGTAAATTTTGGAAAATTATTAATGAAACTTTTATTTAATAGATTCCCTTCAGCGAGTTATTTACTCTTTTTATTTCTTTTTGTACTCTGTGCTTGTTTAAATACTTTACTTGTTTTGATATTTCCCTGATTTTGTGCGCGGATTTGATCAACCCGTGTTCTGAAATTAGGGAGTATCACACATGTTACCTTCTATTCAGGTTGAGACCCCTACTGTAGTCCAGTGAATGTCCTTAGTGTGGATATATATGTATACTTATGGAATAAATAGATATGTTAAGGGTATCTAGGGTGTATCTACGTATCGGGTCACTGTATGGATTGCAATTAGATTGGGACTTGCATGTGGGCCTAACCCACTCTCTTATTTTTCAGGTGCTCGTCAGTTCCAGGGTTAGTGCTTGGTCGTGCAGTGCAGATACGGGCTTCCATTCCATCGACTACGTAGGACTCTCTCTCTCTCTCTATAGCTTGTTGCTACATGTTTCTTTCAGTTGTTTTTAATTCAGTTTGGATTATTATTAGGGGTCCACCAGAGATGGATTCCCGAGTTTTTTAATCTTTTGGAGGTTTTGGAATATTGGGATTTAAGAATTTAATTTAAAGGATTTTATTTTAGTTTCTTTCAACTTTTCATATTTATTCTTATTTCATTTTGTCATCTGTGTTCGCTTTAAAATATTAATTGTTTGATATTCCCTCGGGTTTGGGCCTGGGCCTGATCAACCCGTGTCTCGGATCCGAGGGGTATCACAATTGGGTAGATTGACTGCCCGCCTTGATGACATGGATTATAAGTTCTCTCAGAATTCTCAGAATATCTCTCAGCTATCAGCCGTCGTTTATAATCGACTGGCTTAAGCTTAAAGTTCAAGTGCTCAAGAATCGGTATCTCAGCCAATTCCCTATCTTCCACCTATACTGTCTGTTCAACCAGCTCCTGTAGTAAGTCTTCCATAAAACCCATCAGTGACTTGGCCGAAACTTCCACTATTTCTGCAGCCACCGGTACAACAACCGCTTCCATAGCCGCCGTACCAGCCACCTCCAAGACCTCAGGTATTTCCTCCAAATTTCCCTAGAGGAGATTATCTGTGGCAACCTTGTAGGCGAGTGTGCCGTGGGTGGGTGCAAGGCACTGATAGGCTACCACACTAGGTGAGCTACAAGTGCACAATTCCACATCGCCTGGGTAAGGGTAATATAATGACCCGGTCATTTCCTTCCTTTCCTTTTTCTTAGATTTTACGGATAAATTTTTTTTTCGTTGGATTTTCTTTTCTGTGTTCGGTTTCTCAACACTTAGTGTCATCTCGAGTGCTCGAAAATGATTTCTGAGACTCTTTCCTTTGAATTGAAAACTTCCTTAAAGGACTACGTCCTTTCCTTATTTTTCGTTTTTTCGACATTATTCACTTTTTGTCTTTTTCCCCGTTTGTCACTTTGTTGGCATAACCTCATTTTTTGTGTTTGGAGTTGAGTTTGACCTCATGAGTTTTCATTCCAGTTGATTTCCTCGAAACGCGTAGCTTTACTTTTAGAGAAAAGCTCGCTGGTTGTTTCCTTTTTCCATAGGGGCGTGAATGAAAAGATTTTTCAGAACCATTTATGTTTCTTGGGGTGTTTTTCATAAGTATCTTTTAAAAATATTTTTTTAATGGATTTTTAAGAAAATATCTTCAAAGATATTTTCATTCTGAGTCACTTGTGCAGTTATCCTCTTGTGTAGGGGCCTTTGTGTAATTAATGAAAGTTAATTGCAAAGTGTTTCCTTGGGGCTTGAATCCTCGTATAGGATTCATTTTCACTTTTCGTCGAGTTGTATACTCTTAGAATTTTCTTGTGGTCGATCTCTCTAGTTTTCGGGTTTCTGACCCTAGTTGCCACCAAACTTGTTTGGGACATATATCTCTGTTTGGGACTCAGTTTTCAATACCGTTTCTTTCGTTATTTATTTTTTCTCATTTCGGTTCTTTCTCGTTCATGATGTTTTGTCATTTGAGCGTGTCTGCTCAAATTTCACTTTTTCGGACCCGGTGGGGTTCGTTTGGGGGCACTTTTAGGGTTTATCTATAAGTAGGGGGTTATGAAATGAAAATTCAAACTTTTCTCTCTTCTTCCTCTCTTGGTTAGCAGCCATGGAAGCCAAGGGGCTGCCACATTTCTTCCTTCTTTTCCGGCCACTTCCCTTTAGTAAAATGCCGTAGTGCCTTAGTGTTTAACGTCCGCCTTGACGAGGCCTTCGATTCCAACCAATTGGAATCTCATTTCGACCATTTTTTGAGTTCGGGTTTAAAGCCAAGTTTGAATTTTGATGTGAGCTCTTTGGGGTTTAATGTTCACCTTGTTGTCCCCGACAAAACCCCGAAGTTTCGTCGGATTCGGAGCTGTTTCATTTCGGTGGGGATTTGAGATTTGATCTCAAATTGAGGTAGGGGATGTCTTAGGTTTATATTAATGTTGTATTGATTGTTTTATAAGCATATACAACTTGTAAGTATGTCTTTGTTCAAGTTTTAGAATTTAATTTAACTATTTTCTATGTATAAGATTTAATTCTCATGATTGTGTATAGCTTAGAATTAAATTGTGGCATGCTATTAAATTAGGCCTTGATATGTTTTTTAACATATATTAAATTAGGAGTAATTGAATAAGTATTGCAACTTTTATTTAATCTTTCACTTGTATAAAAGTTTAATTTACATGGTTATAACTAGCATGAAATCAACTTGTAATGTGATATTAAAATAGGCTTTAGTGTGTTCTTCAACCTATGTTAAATTGAGGACATTTGGAGTTATTTAAAAATCTAGAGAAAATTAATTAATTAGCTTAATTAATTTTATTTTAAAGTTTTTTTAGTCACTTAAATTGATATTGGGTGTAATATGTGTGAAGACCGTACGATGTCCTTTAACATATATTAATTTGAGTTTATTTAGAATTGATTTGAAATCTAGAGAGTTTTCATGTTAGGGTGATAATCTTATGAAATGTAGTACAATTAATTACCTTGTGAGCATATTACTAATTAAATGTAGAATTCGTACTTGTGGCCTCTTAAAATGGTAATTAGACTTAGCATGATATAGGATATCATTGTCTTGCAAAGCTTATTTATATATATCTTGTATAGGTATGTAGCTTGTTTAGAATATTACAATTGCTTATCTTGAAAGTTAGTTATTAAATTGTAGCTTATTTAGTACTTGTGGCTTAGGATGGTAATTTGGTTCAATTGTTGGATGATATTCTTGTTTTGTATATAAATTGCATATTGAAGACTTGACATGTCATATTCCATTTAGACTTGAATTCTAGGACATAGTTTGTGTGGATTCAACCTTATTTGTGCATGGAAGATGGCTTTAATGCATTATTGGATTTAATATAAGTTTGGTTTAACTTATTGATTTTACCGAAGTTTTAAACTTATTGATTTTTGGAAAGCTTGTAAGGATATGAAATATGTGATGGCTAGGTTTGGCTCTAGTACGGGAATAAGAGTCTCTCTAAGTCATAAGTGCGCACTAGGTAATTTCTTGTGGGTCGTAATTACCCGGAATAACTTGTATGGTCTTCGTGGCCGCATATCCTAATCCTTCCACTATTTAATTTCGCATTTAATTTTAAGTTGTTAATCACGAATTACTTATAGCTTGAGAATTGGTGCTTACCTTGTGTATTTAGATCTCATTTAGTATATGAAATGGTATACTTGCTTCGTGTATTTATATCTCATTTAGTATACTTGAAACTGTATACTTGTTTCGTGTATTTAGATCTCATTTAGCATACTTGAACTTGTATCCTTGTTTGTGTGTCTAAACTCTACTTAGTGTACTTGTGCTTGTATACTTGATTCACGAGTTTTTTCGTGATAATTGTATATTTGTGTATGTATGCTTGGACATTGCATAACTTGTTTAATGTGGCTTAGTATACTTGTAAATGTATGCTTATATGTTGTATATCATGTTTAGACATTGTTTAGTATACTTGAGCATATATACTTGTATGTCGTAGTTCATTTCAATTGCATGAGTAGCTTAAGATGATCCCTGAGTCTCACTTTTGACACATACGCTAGGTGGTATGACCTTTTTGAATTGTTTCACATTAATGTGATAACCTTGTAAAATGTGAGGTCTATGCATGCTCATTCCCTATGAGTAACTTGTTTACTCACCCCAAAATTATCGGGTTATTTTTCAGGTACGGGTACCTTGGTTTGGGATGCACAATATCCCTCGGTCGTATCAATGAATTGAAGTTCTTTTAAATGTATTTTAACGAGCATGCAAGTATTAGTATGCGTCGTTTTGTCATTTTAAGTTGTAATGCTTAGTTAGCCCAAAATGTCATTTTTGCCTTAAAACTTGTAATGTGTGCCTAAGCACACTTTTTTCTTATACTCATTTGATATGTATGACATAAGGCCAAGGGCCACAAACTTTAAAGTTCAAGTGTCTACCTTTAAATTTTAAGTTTGCCTTTGAAATGTAATTTTTGTCAACTTGGAGGTTTGGCATATAAAATGTTATTTTACGTTTGAGTGTATGCTCATATTAGCACACAAACGCATGGTTTTAAGTTTGATCATGCCATGGGGGATTCCAATGAGACTTAAAGGCTTCTTTTTCAGTTCTGATGCATAGCAGGCTTGATTTGCATGTTTTCGACCTGTTTCAGTCGACCGGTGGCTTATTTTGGTCGACCGGTTCATTGTTCAATTTAATTTGAACAGTATTTTGTCATTTCTAGTAACTAAAGTACTGTTTGGGCCACAACCGGTCGAACGATGCATTTTTCCTTCATTTTTCAGTTTTGGGGTCATTTTGGGTTCATTTACGTCTACCGAAATTCCATTTCAGTCGACCTAAATGCTTAAGTTCTTTATTCTTCAGTTTTGGGACAATATTGTTGCTCTGACTTCAAATGGTTATAACTTCTTCAATTCTACTCCAAATTGGGTTATTTTTGAGTCTAACCTTAAGAGCTTGAAGTCAGATTTCCAATGGTACTAACCACACATAGAAATTCTAACCGTGGTGAGAGTTATGATATTTTTTGTGAGATAGGGTTGTGGTATCTGGTAATCGGAGGACATCACATCGATCTTTCTTCATATCTTTGTCATCTGGACTCCGAATCAAGCGATTCTTGAGTCTAACTTCGTTGATTTTTCGTTGTCTATCTAATGGTGTATAAGGTGGCACCCATTTCATTTTGGAATGACCATTTTGCCCTTGGTCCATTTCTTGGAGGGTTTTGAAACCCTAACCTCGGTCTCACTTCTGTTGAGTCACGGGACTCCTAGGAAGGCCACTCTCATGTCTTAGGGATGATATACATCTCCATTAACTTGTTTATGTTTTGCTTTCGCATTTTTAGATCCATTTTGGATCATCACAGGACACACTGGGTTTGTAAAAACCCAGTGTCGTTACAGGTAAGGTGAATTACTTATATGTGGTGGTATTATCTCCAATTGGTATGAGGCCTTTTGGGGTAAAACCTAAGAACAAAATCATACGGGCTCGGGCTCAAAGCAAATAATATCATATCATGTGGTGGAGTGGGTCTTTAAAACAGTATCAAAGTCTGACCCAACTGGAAGTATGGCCAACAAGGATGTTGGGCCCTAAAGGGGGGTTGAGTGTGGCGACCTTATGGGCGGGTGTGTGTGAGTGTGTGCAGGTGGCACCAGTAGGCTACCACACTGGGCAAGTTACAGGTGCATAATCCCACATCGTCTGAGTGAGGATGGGGCAAGTGCTATATGTAGATTCAACACCCTTCTATGACACAACGTGTTTTAAAATCGTGATGGCCGTGAACCCACCAAAACTCCAGAGTTAAGCGTGTTTAACATGGAGTAGTATCAGGACGGGTAACTGTAATACCCCTAATTTTAAAAGGATAGTTTCGACATTTATATATTTATTTTAATTAAATTTTTAATTATTTAATTAATTATTTGGTTATTTGTTTATATGTTTAATTGAATTACTTGTTTAATTAGAATGTGTGCTTAAATTATTTATTTGAATAAATTGTTGGTATGAATTGAATTGTGTGTATTTGTGTGTTGTGATCTATGTGACTTAATTGTGTGTTGGTTTGTAATTATGTGGTAGTGAAATGTTTTAATTGTCTATGTGGTTTTATTTTATTTTATTTAAATTAAAGGACATAGATTTGGATAGTAGTAATGGACCAAATAAATGGGTCATATGGACTACTTGGATGAAACCTAAATGAGTAAGGATTATGACCCATGGGTAATTAGTATGATAATATATATATATATGTATTGTAATGACCTAGTCATTTTCCTTTCTTTCTTTTTTTCGAAAATTTTTTTTTTCGTCTTTTCCCTATTTCATCCTTTAGTCGTTTTTCCATTTTTCCTTGTATAACCTCACTTTTTGTGCTCGGATTTGATTCCGACTTATCATACATCCATGATATTTTATTTCCATGATATCTACATTTTTACTTTTGTAGAAAATCATATTAAATGTTTACTTTTCTTGTAAAGTGCATGAAAGCATAACTTTTTGGTAATTATCCTAAACGTGAGGGGTTTAGTGTAATTAAGATGTAACGACCCGGTCATTTGCCTTCCTTTCTTTTTTCCTGAAATTTTACGAATGAATTTTTTTCATTTAATTTTCCTTTCTGAGCTCTGTTTTGTGTCGCTTAGTGTCATCTCGAGTGCTCGGAATTGGTTTATGAGATTCTTTCATGTGAATTGACAACTTCCTTTGAGGACTGAGTCATTTTCACATTTTTCGTTTTTCGATACTATGCGCTATTTTGTCCTTTTCCCTATTTCGTCTTATCTCCGTTTGTCAGTTTTTGGCACAACCTCACTTCTCATGCTCGGAGTTGGTTTTTGACTTCACGTGCCTTCATCTTGAGTGGTTTCCACGAAATACGTATCTTTACTTTTGCAAGAAAGTACTCTGGTTGCTCCCGGTGTCCATAGGGGGCATGGATGCAAAGTTCTTTGAAATTATTTTCTTTTCTTGGGGTGTTTTTTGTAAATATCTTTTGAAAATATTTTATTTTAGGGGTTTTTAAGAAAATATTTTTAGAAGATATTTTCATTCTGGGCCATAAGTGCAGTTTTCACTTTTTAAAGGGGCCATTGTGCAATTAACGAAAGTCATTGCAAAATGTCTTGTTTTTAACCTGGATCCTCATACAGGATTCATTTTCACATTTCGTCGAGTTGTGTACTCTTGGAATTTCCTCCTGGTCGATGTTTTCCAGTTTCAGGGTTTCTGGCCCCGGTTTGTGCTAAACTTGTTTGGGGTATAACTTTCTGCTCGGAACTCGGTTTTTGACGCCGTTTCTTCTGTTGTTCATATTTTATCATTTTGAATCTTTTTTGTTCACAAAGTTTTACCATTTCAACGTGTTTGCTCAAATTTTACTTTTTCGGACCTGGCGGGGCCCGTTCGGGGCACTTTTTGAGATTTCTATAAAAGGGGGTGAGATATTTCATTTTTCATCTTCTCCCCTCTTCATGCACGACCTGGAGCTCCCATGGCAGCCCAAGGGGTGCTGCCATCTTCTCTCTCCTCTTGTGGTTCACTTTTCCTTGATAGAAAGTCTTCGGCTTTAACGTTTGTTGTTCCCCTCGCCGTGCTCTACCTTTCCCCCTTATTAGAATTCAGTTTTGACCATTTCTTGAGTTTGGTTTTGAGGTCAAGTTATGATTTTGATGGGGCTTTGATGGGGGTTATGTTCACGGTGTTGTCCCCGACAAAACCTCTCGGTATCGTCGAATTCGGAGCACTTTTATTTTGGTGGGCCTTTGGGATTTTCATCTCAAATTGAGGTAGGAGATGTTTTAGGTTTAAATTCTTGTTATATAGCATGCTTGTGATGGTTATACTACTTGTTTGCATGATTAAATATAAAATCTAGAGATTTTATTATTTATTTTTCTTGTACGGGATCTAATTTTTCCGGTTGCTCGTGACTTGGTTTAAACATGTAGCATGATTTTATATTGACCCTTGATATGCTCATTGTCGTGTATTAAAATTGGAACATTTGAATAAGTATTAAAGATTTTATTTAATATTTATCTTAGGTGAAAGATTAATTCACATGGCCTTGACTAGCTTGAAATAAATATGTGTTAGCATATTATATTAGGCGTTAGCATGCTCTTCAACATAGTTGAATTTGAAAGTAATTGGAGGTGTTTTGAAAATTAGTAATTATTAATTAATTTGATTAATTAATTTACCCTGAGTGCACTATTCACTCTATTTAAATTCCGACTTGATATTCTTGATTTACATGCCATATAGCTTCACAAATGTTTGATTTAGAATATTCGGTTAGGTTTTGAAACCTTTTATTTAATTAAATTCCATGTTTAAGATTTAATCCTCATGGTGATATACAACTTGGAATTGAATTGTGGCATGCTAGAAAATTAAGCTTAGCTATAGTTGTTCACATATATAAAATTGGGATTAATTGCATGAGAATTGCAACTTTTATTTTATATTTAACTTTAGTGAAGGTTTAATTCACATGGTCGTAAATTGAATGAAATAAACTTGTAATGTGATACTACATTAGTCCTTGGCATATTTTCCAACATAGGTTAATTTGAGAGCATTTGGTTAAGTTTAAAAATCTAGAGATTTTAATTAAAAGAATTAATTAAAATCTATTTTGTGGTCCCATTAGCTTAATTAAGGTTTTAACTTGATGTTTGTATTGGCCATGACTTGTTTACTAGTATATATTAATTGTGGACGATTTGAAGTTGCTTTAGAACCTTGGTAATTAAATTAGCATGATTTAATTAAAGTTCTACTTTGTTGTTCCAACATCCTAATTGAGTTTTAGAATGGATATAGGTGATGACCTTGCCATGCCCTTTAACATGTATTAAATTGAGGTTAATTGAAATTGAATTGGAAATCTAGAGAATTTAATTGTGTTTATCTATTTAAATTCTATCAATTTACTCTATGATCTAGTTGTGTTTTAGAAGTGGTTTCTATATTCAAATCATGGACTTAGACTTGTTGTATATTCATTTGGTTATGATTTGAACATTGGATAACATAGTTGCTATGTTTGTATTCGTGATAATATGTTTTCCTTAATGAATATATTGTTGCCTTGTGTAATGATTTGCACACTTCGTGTTTAACATCTTTCATGCATAGCGTGTAACAAATCGCACACTGAATATTCGACATTCATCATATCATATTAGTTGTGGATATAGAGCATGTATTGTATAGGTTTCTAAATTTGGTTGTGCTGATAGTTGATTATCTTGCATATTCCTGTTGATATATGCGTTGTTGTACAACTTGTTGATTTTGGAAACTTGGGGATGTCGTTGTTTGACTATGGCTAGGACGTGGTTCTAATATGGGGGATAGTCCCTCTATATATAGTCTAGTGTGCACATAGGGAGGTTACCCATGGGCTAGTAACCCTAAAGTAACTATGTTGTCGGTTTGATCCGGCGTGACGTCCGAGTATCCACTTTGTTTGATTTCGCATTTCATTTTTAAGTCATGGACCATTGTAGCATGTCTAAATAGGTAAGTTACGTTTGCGTGCATAGTCGTTTCCGGGCAAAACCTCATTGTTTGTGTTTTGAGCCTCTTGTGAATTCATTTCGTATTTTTTTTGCATATTCTGATCTAGGGGCATTATGGACCTTTCACCTCAGTTTTATTTTCTTCTTTTGACATGGTTGCTTAGAAAACGTGATTTTAGGAGGGGTTTCTTTTTCGTGTTTTTCCAGAAAAGGTCGTCTTGGTACTGGAAATCCCTCGTGAAGTTTCAGCTTCCAGTTTTCATTTAGCAGCTTTATGACCCTCTTGTTCAGTTCTGATCTAGGGGCATTTTTGGGATTTCATAGTGAGTTTTTTTTTATTCCGTGCACATTGTCGGGTAGAAAACTCGATTTTAGGGGAGTTTCTTCTTCGTGTTTTTCCAGAAAAACTCGTCTTGACCTCCGTTTCAAGCCTCAGTTCTGGGCAGATCAAAAAAAATGTAGCAGCAGCCAAGGGCTGCCACCAGCCATGTCTTTGGGCGCCGGCATGCACGCCGGTGGGCTCGCGCATGGGCGCCGTGTGCGCCATGGCCCCTCGTTGGGCCGCCGCGACGTCAATTCTTTTTTTGGGCTTTTCTCCTTCGTCCGGACTCCGATTTAAGTGAATTTTTTTTTGAACTTGACTAATTTTTTGCTGTCTTTCCAATGGTGTGCTCAGTTTCACCCGGTTCTTCCTGGATAATTACCAGTTTACCCTTTTTGCCTTAAGTGCTCGTTTTTCTTCGTCATGCCGTTTCTCCTTCATTCGGACTCCGAATCATGCGATTCTTGAGTCCATCTTGATTAGTTTTTTGTTGTCCTTTCAGCGGTGTGCTCGGTGGCACCCGAATCTACAATTTTCAGAAATGACTATTTTGCCCTTGGGGGCTTATTTGTCATATTTTTGATCTTTTGCTTCCGCATCAGTTCTTGTTGAGTTCCACGACCTCATGGAAGGTTACTTTGATTTGTTAGAGTCTTGTTTTCTGTTTTCGCTTCCGCATTCGGATCCGTTATCGGATCATCCTTACGGTTCATCACAGGACACGCTGACCTAAAAACCAGGGTCGTCACAGGTGGTATCAGAGCGTCCGGGTTCGAATACCTAGGACGATGGGTTTTGTGTGCATATCATGCTCACGTTGTTTTGCTTTGATGTGTCATTTATATCTTGATAACATGCCTTGTTTGATAACATGTCTTGTATGATAACATGTTCACAGGCTTAGGTGTTTTGAGACATCTATTATTTGTTAAGCATACTTTATATGTATATATGCTTTCTGATAACATGTTCTGTGTCACTATCATGTTCTGGTGTGATAATATGTCTGCATGCTTCTTGATAACATGTTTGATTTGATAACATGCCTATTTGCTTATGTGGCAACTTGTTTACTACTTGTGTGAGTAGATAGTTATGCTATGTTGCATGCTACTTGTTTACTTTATGTCAGGTTTTTGCATTGTCTCCTAGGATCTATCGTATCCCTTGGATGCGTTCTTGTTTCATGAGTTTCTTCCTTGGGTAGGAGAAATTCATTATGTGAGGACCCATGTAGGGAACCTTCTTGTCTGTTCTGTTCGTTGATTCGAGTGAGGCTCATGTGAGCGTAGACGACTGTGATTCATTTCCTTTTCATTTTCTGGTGGGGTAAGACGTGGGCCAGGGAGGTACCGTTTCATTCCCTTTCATCGTGGCTTCTAGATCTTAGGCCTTAAGCGTATGGTGCCAGTGTCATTGTTGTCAGAGTTTTAGGATTTGCTACCCCAATTCTCGCAGATGCCTGGTTCCCGTGGTGCTTTTGGTAATGATCATTTTCGACATTGATGTCATTGGTATCGAAAAGTTCCCTTCTGGGGCATGTTACGAACTAGTGCCTTATACTGTCATGCTACCTTGCTGACGAGTTAGTGTGGGCGGGTTCTGGTCACTGTTCGTACTGCCTTGTCACTCTCTTCTTCTATCATGTTTCAACGTTTCGTTGTCTTGGGATTCTCTCGGTAGTTGACGTTGAGTTAACGTGCCGATTCGTATGAGGTGTTGCCTCAGTTCTTGGTTTCGCGTTCCTTCAGTTGATCTTTAGACTTCAGGATTTGTCTTTTAGTGCGTTGTAAGCTGTCCTTTGATTTGACCTTTTGTTCGGTCATTATTCTGTTCTCTTTGGTGTGTTCCTAATTTCGGGGACGAAATTCCTTTAAAGAGTGTAGGTTGTAACGACCCGGTCATTTGCCTTCCTTTCTTTTTTCCTGAAATTTTACGAATGAATTTTTTTCGTTTAATTTTCCTTTCTGAGCTCTATTTCGTGTCGCTTAGTGTCATCTCGAGTGCTCGGAATTGGTTTCTGAGACTCTTTCATGTGAATTGACAACTTCCTTTGAGGACCAAGTCATTTTCATATTTTTCGTTTTTCGATACTATGCGTTATTTCATCATTTTCTCTATTTCGTCTTATCTCCGTTTGTCAGTTTTTGGCACAACCTCACTTATCATGCTCGGAGTTGGTTTTTGACTTCACGTGACTTTATCTTGAGTGGTTTCCACGAAATACGTATCTTTACTTTTGCAAGAAAGTACTCTGGTTGCTCCCGGTGTCCACAGGGGGCATGGATGCAAAGTTCTTTGAAATTATTTTCTTTTCTTGAGGTGTTTTTTGTAAATATCTTTTGAAGATATTTTATTTTAGGGGTTTTTAAGAAAATATTTTTGGAAGATATTTTCAATCTGGGCTATAAGTGCAGTTTTCACTTTTTAGAGGGGCCATTGTGTAATTAATGAAAGTTGTTGCAAAATGTCTTGTTTTGAGTCTGGATCCTCATACGGGATTCATTTTCACATTTCGTCGAGTTGTGTACTCTTGGAATTTCCTCCTGGTCGATGTCTTCCAGTTTCAGGGTTTCTGGCCCCAGTTTGCGCCAAACTTGTTTGGGGCATAACTTTCTGCTCGGGACTCAGTTTTTAACGCCGTTTCTTCCATTGTTCATATTTGATCATTTTGAATCTTTTTCATTAACAAAGTTTTGCCATTTGAGTGCGTTTGCTCAAATTTTACTTTTTCAGACCCGGCGGAGCCCCGTTCGGGGCACTTTTTGAGATTTCTATAAAAGGGGGCGGGGCCCCGTTCGGAGCTCCCATGGCAGCCGAAGGGGTGCTACCATCTTCTCTCTCCTCTTGTGGTTCACTTTTCCTTGATGGAAAGTCTTCGACCTTAACGTTTATTGTTCCCCTCGCCGTGCTCTACCTTTCCCGCTTATTAGAATTCAGTTTTGACCATTTCTTGAGTTTGGTTTTGAGGTCAAGTTATGATTTTGATGGGGCTCTGATGGGGGTTATGTTCACGGTGTTGTCCTTGACAAAACCTCTCGGTATCGTCGAATTCGGAGCACTTTTATTTTGGTGGGCCTTTGGGATTTTCATCTCAAATTGAGGTAGGAGATGTTTTAGGTTTAAAGTCTCGTTATATAGCATGCTTGTGATGCTTATACTACTTGTTTGCATGATTAAATATAAAATCTAGAGATTTTATTATTTATTTTTTTTGTACGGGATCTAATTTTTCCGGTTGTTCATGACTTGGTTTAAACATGTAGCATGATTTTATATTCCCCTTGATATGCTCATTGTCGTGTATTAAAATTGGAACATTTGAATAAGTGTTAAAGATTTTATTTAATATTTATCTTAGGTGAAAGATTTATTCACATGGCCTTAACTAGCTTGAAATTAATATGTGTTAGCATATTATATTAGGCCTTAGCATGCTCTTCAACATAGTTGAATTTGAAAGTAATTGGAGGTGTTTTGAAAATTAGTAATTATTAATTAATTTGATTAATTAATTTACCCCGAGTGCACTATTCACTCTATTTAAATTCCGACTTGATATTCTTGATTTACATGCCATATAGCTTCACATATATTTGATTTAGAATATTCGGTTAGGTTTTGAAACCTTTTATTTAATTAAATTCCATGTTTAAGATTTAATCCTCATGGTGATATACAACTTGGAATTGAATTGTGGCATGCTAGAAAATTAAGCTTAGCTATAGTTGTTCACATATATAAAATTGGGATTAATTGCATGAGAATTGCAACTTTTATTTTATATTTAACTTTAGTGAATGTTTAATTCGCATGGTCGTAAATTGAATGAAATAAACTTGTAATGTGATACTACATTAGTCCTTGGCATGTTTTCCAACATAGGTTAATTTGAGAGCATTTGGTTAAGTTTGAAAATCTAGAGATTTTAATTAAAAGAATTAATTAAAATCTATTTTGTGGTCCCATTAGCTTAATTAAGGTTTTAACTTGATGTTTGTATTGGCCATGACTTGTTTACTAGTATATATTAATTGTGGACCATTTGAAGTTGCTTTAGAACCTTGGTAATTAAATTAGCATGATTTAATTAAAGTTGTACTTTGTTGTTCCAACAACCTAATTGAGTTTTATAATGGATATAGGTGATGACCTTGCCATGCCCTTTAACATGTATTAAATTGAGGTTAATTGAAATTGAATCGGAAATCTAGAGAATTTAATTGTGTTTATCTATTTAAATTCTATCAATTTACTCCATGATTTAGTTGTGTTTTAGAAGTGGTTTCTATATTCAAATCATGGACTTAGACTTGTTGTATATTCATTTGGTTATGTTTTGAACATTGGATAACATAGTTGTTATGTTTGTATTCGTGATAATATGTTTTCCTTATTGAATATATTGTTGCCTTGTGTAATGATTTGCACACTTCGTGTTTAATATCTTTCATGCATAGCGTGTAACGAATCGCACACTGAAGATTCGACATTCATCATATCATATTAGTTGTGGATTTAGAGTATGTATTGTATAGGTTTTCAAATTTGGTTGTGCTTAGTAGATAGTTGATTATCTTGCATATTCCTGTTAATATATGCATTGTTGCACAACTTTTTGATTTTGGAAACTTGGGGATGTCGTTGTTTGACTATGGCTAGGACGTGGTTCTAGTACGGGGGATAGTCCCTCTATATATAGTCTAGTGCACACATAGGGAGGTTACCCATGGGCTAGTAACCCTAAAGTAACTATGTTGTCGGTCTGATCCAGCGTGACGTCCGAGTATCCACTTTGTTTGATTTCGCATTTCATTTTCAAGTTGATAACTAGATGATGTTGTAACTTGTTGTTTCTTATTTGTCGTTCCATTTTAAGTTACAGGATGTTAACTTTGCGAAATTGTGCTTTATGCGTTGTATTGGAAGTTCCAATGTTGGTTAAATTGTATCGATATTGAAAATCGTGTTTTAACGTTTTAATAAAGCTTAGGATTGATCCTATTGATTCTTTTATAACATAGACGTTAGGTGGCATGAACTATTACTGTTATTTTGTGCTTTAGATTCTAAGTTGATGGCTTTGAGAACTTAAACCTTGTTGCATTGTATAACATGCTCTTTTGTTGTTGAATTGCATGGATAATGTGATTCTTGTTAACTTGTATTCAAATATGCTTTCGTCATGTTGTATGGATTACTCTAGACCTAGTTCAATTGTATTGAACATGCAATTCATGTTAATTTATGCTCAAGCATTCTTCTTGTTGTGTTCTTAGATTATCCCAACCATGATTCGTTTCATACATGTATGTATATCATGATTCTTGTTGCTTAGACTCTAAGGTAGCTTAGGATGCTCCCCGAGTCTCACTTGGATATAAACGTTAGGTGGCACGAGCCCCTTTAACATGTTTCAACTTAAGGTGATAAATTTGTAAAATGCTAGGTCGATGCATGCTCATCTCCTACAAGTAGCTTTATGTTACTCACCCCTACGATACTGGGGCATATTTCAGGTACGAAGACTTGGTTCATGAAGCCTAGCATTCCTTGGATGTCGTGTAGATTTCAAGTTTCCATTTCATGCAAATGTTAGCATGAAATGTCATTTTGTAGACTTATATATCAAAATATGTATATTTGATTCCATGTATGTAATGTGTACTTAAGTACACTCCTTTCAATGTATTTGACATGTATGAGATGAGGCCGGAGGCCAATGACATGTGTATTGTATTCTATACAACTTTTTAATTTCATGAAATATTATGAAAACCTTAAAAAATCGCAAGTCATTGCTTCACCATGGTTGCATCAGGTGTGGGAATTCCATTTTCATTCTTTCATAGGGTCTTATTAATCTTATATGAAGTATGGCCAAGGGCCAAACGGTCATTTGATCCCGTTTTGCATTTTTGGATTCCATGTTTTCCATTCTAAGTCCATTTTTGCCTTTTTGCCCGTTTGGGGGTCGAATTTTGCATCGACTATATTTTTAAGCCATGGACCATTGTAGCGCGTCTAAATAGGTAAGTTACGTTTACGTGCATAGTCGTTTTCGGGCAAAACCTCATCGTTTGTGTTTTGAGCCTCTTGTGAATTCATTTCGCATTTTTTTTGAATATTCTGATTTAGGGGCATTATGGACCTTTCACCTCAGTTTTATTTTCTTCTTTTGACATGGTCACTTAGAAAACGTGATTTTAGGGAGGGTTTCTTTTTCGTGTTTTTCCAGAAAAGGTCGTCTTGGTACCGGAAATCCCTCGTGAAGTTTCAGCTTCTAGTTTTCATTTAGCATCTTTATGACCCTCTTGTTTAGTTCTGATCTAGGGGTATTTTCGGGACTTCATAGTGAGTTTTTTTCTATCCCGTCCGCGTTGTCGGGTAGAAAAATCGATTTTAGGGGGGGTTTCTTCTTCGTGTTTTTCCCGAAAAACTCATCTTGACCTCCGTTTCAAGCCTCAGTTCTGGGCAGATCAAAAAAATTGTAGCAGCAGCCAAGGGCTGCCACCAGCCATGTCTTTGGGCGCCGGTATGCACGCCGGTGGGCTCGCGCATGGGCGCCGTGTGCGCCATGGCCCCTCGTCGGGCCGCTGCGACGTCAATTCTTCTTTTGGGCTTTTCTCCTTCGTCCGGACTCCGATTCAAGTGAATTTTTTTTTTAACTTGACTAATTTTTCGCTCTCTTTCCAACGGTGTGCTCAGTTGCACCCGGTTCTTGCTGGATATTTACCAGTTTACCCTTTTTGCCTTAAGTGCTCGTTTTTCTTCGTCATGCCGTTTCTCCTTCGTTCGGACTCCGAATCATGCGATTCTTGAGTCCATCTTAATTAGTTTTTCGTTGTCCTTCCAACGGTGTGCTCGGTGGCACCCAAATCTATAGTTTTCAGAAATGACTATTTTGCCCCTGGGGGCTTATTTGTCATATTTTTGATCTTTTGCTTCCGCATCAGTTCTTGTTGAGTTCCACGACCTCATGGAAGGTCACTTTGACTTCTTAAAGTCTTGTTTTCTGTTTTCGCTTCCGTATTCGGATCCGTTATCGGATCATCCTTACGGTTCATCACAGGACACGCTGGCCTAGAAACCAGGGTCACCACATAAGAAAAGTAATTATTTTTCGTCTTAGGGACCATTTGGTAATTTAATTTGGAAGATATTTTCAAAAAGGACCTATTTGTAATTTCTGAAAAATGTGACAAGTGTCACATTCCTAAGGTGCCACTTGTTGGTGTTGTGGTGGAACCACTTGGAGGCTTAATCTCTTAATACATGGGGGGTGGAGATTCACCCATTTGTTGACTTAGGATTGGACCACTTGTTGGCATAGATGGTTGACAAGTGTAAGTTCAATATTAAGCCTTAGGAGTTTACATAGGATGGTAACAAGTGTAGGACTCACCTTTAGTCTTGCATTAGTGTGTGTGCGAGAGGTAGTGCAAGAGCACCTAGTGAGTGGAGAATCACACCATTTTAACTTAGGATTGTCACATTTAGTTCATGCATCTCTTTTCTCTTAAGAACTCTAACTTAGCCTCCATTGAAAGAAAAGCTTGACCAATAGCTTTGACTTCAATTTTGGTGCCCTTCTACTCACCTTAAACCATTAAACTTAGAATACTTAAGTTTCCTCTCACTCTCCTCTATAAAACCCTTGTATAATTTTCCATTTTTAAGCTTGGTTGCCTTGGATTATAGAGATTCTATTCTCTATTGAGGTAAGGGGTCTTATAGTTTATTATTCAAGTCAATTATTATTTTTCATAATGATGTATAAGTTGTATGCAAGATTGTATTAAATTGGGAAACTAATGATAAATGGTAACTTGCATATAACTCATTTTAGACTTGATATATGGCATGGCCATGACTTGATCTTTGTTGTATATTAATTTGGCATGATTTAAATGAGCTTTTAAATCTAGAGAATTAATTAATTTAAATTGATTTAAATTCTACTTAATTGTACCATGCTTAAATTCCATTTTGACTTGATATATGGCATGTCCACGAGTTACTCCTTGTCATATATTTAATTGGAATCATTTGGACACCTCTTAAAATCTAGAGAAATTACTTAATTAGTTTAATTAATTTCTATCTTATTGTTCTAATGATTTAGTCATTCAATTCATGGAACTTGTTGTGTTTTATCACATATCATGACTTATTGCTCTACTTGTTGATTTTGGAAACTTGGGATATTATCAAGAACTTGACTAGGCTAGGACTTGGTTCTAGTACCGGACTTGGTTATAGTGTGTACTAGGGGAAGGTACCAATGGGTTAATAGCCCTAAAGTGATCCCAAGAGTACGGTTTTAATCCGGGTAATATCCAAGTATCCACTTTGGTTTGATTTCGCATTTAAATTCCAAATTGTTAACTTTGTGAATTTACATCTCATTGTGTTATGCTGAAAGTTTTAATGTCACTTTAATAGCATGGATTAAATTGTATTCAATTGCAAACCTTGTATAAAGATAAACCTATGCATTTCCTACGAGTAAACTTGTTTACTCACCCGAAAGTTATCGGGTGTTTTTCAGGTAAAAAAGTTATATTGTGGGATGCACAACAATTTTAGACTTGCTAGACTACTTGGAGTATTTTTGCTATGTTAAAATATGCACTTGTTAGCATATCGCACTTCATTTTGGTTATTATGTCAAAAACGTGTATTTGTTGTTCAAACTATGTAATGTGCACTTAAGTGCACCTTTTGATACTATATGGATGTGTGTGTAATGAGGCCAAGGGCCAAACATGTTTACTTTAACACTTGTGTTCATTTGGTGCAATAGTTTATGTTAAAAGCATATTGTAACCAACCTTGGAGGTTTAGCATATGAGATCCTTATAATTAACATGTATAAGGCCATAAGTAGTTGCAATACATTCATTTAGTCATTTCAAGGTTGTTGGCATGTTCACATACTCAAAATCTCACTGAAATTCAGTTTCAAACTTTCATTTTTGAACCAAATCATCATAGGATTCAAAGCATGGGTTGAACCTTAACACCTTTGGCATATAGCAGGCCTTATAGTAGCTTTTCGTGGTGTTTCGGTCGACTAAAACTCTATTTCGGTAGACCAATGGCAATTGGAATCATCAATGCACAGTAAAAACTCATTTCCAGTAGCCATTTCTACTGTTCAGGGCCATTTCGGTCGACCGATGGCCTATTTTGGTCGACCGATGGACCAATTCAGTCTACCGAAACAACTAGCACATTTTTTGGTCATTTTGGTCAACCGAAACTCCATTTCGGTCGACCTGAATAGCTTTTATATGCACAGCTTCCAGATTTTGTTTCAGCATTGATCTTCTAACTTCAAAGGGTCATAACTTCTTCGTTTCTAATCCAAATGGGGTGATTCTTGAGCCTAAACTCAATGATTTTGAGTCAGATTTCCAATGGTACCAATCCCATTCTCAGATTCAAAACACAGTAAGAGATATATATGGTTTAGTGAAGTAGTGTCAGTTTTCACTTAAACCGGGAAATGGCGTTTTGTGGGAATTCTTACCCAAAGTTCTTAGAACCTCTTGGAATGTTAGGAAATGATTAGATTAGGTTGTATTCACCTTGTTTGACTTTTTTAGAGTTAATTTTCTTCTTTTAATTGTGAATTGACCATTTTGCCCTTGTTTGACGGATTTAGCCTGTTTTAACTCTAGTTTCCCCTTTTGCTCTCTTTAGCTTCCGTGACCACATGGAATGTCACATTTGTGTCTTAGAGATGATTTATATCTCAAAGGACTATGGTTTCATCTTTTGCTTCCGCATCTGAATCCGTTAACGGGTCAATCCTCGGTTCATCACTAACGTACCGGGATGAATAAAACTCGGGTTACGACAAATATTTAGATGTGTATATATATATATGAAGGTTATTATTATTATTATTTTTATTAATAATAATGAGGATATAATTATATTAAATTTATAAATGGATATATATATATATATATATATATATATATATATATATATATATATAGATATGTGATATTACATGATAGTATTATTACTATATTGGTTGTATTTTATTTCTCTTCTTCCTTAAGTCAAACTTAGGGTTAATATAGGATTAGGGTTATATGTTGTATAGCCTATATATATTCATTAAGTCTGAAGAGGGGGCTATAGTTTATACTACGTGAGTTTTATATAGAGAAGGAGAGAAGAGAGAGAGAGAGAGAGAAAGAAGAGAGAATCGAGAGTTTTGGAGAGAGGAAGAAAGGTGCGGCCAAGGAAGGGTGAAGTCCGAACCAAGGAGGAAGAAAGAAGGAGGATGCTCATGGGTTAGGATCAAACCTACAGAGGATGACGACGGCATTCAGAGGTCGTCGGCGTTGAGGTTTTGGTTGGAGAAGAAGGAGCGGAGTTTATTCAAACCTTTAAGGCAAGTTTACTCCTACTCTTTCCCTTAGATTTGTATTTTATACATACTTAGGATAATTCCAGGATTAACCAGATATTAATTGGATCTTTCATGCATGCTTAATTGGAATTAAAACTGAATTTATATGTTTCTATGTGTAATGACTTGATCTTAATTATACTTGCAAGAGAACTTGTTTTGATTCGTGTTTATGATGCGTAATATCTTTAATTAATTTTCTGGGATTGTTTGGGACATACAACGGAGGTTTAGGACCCTTAACGGAGTGATCGGAATAATTAGAGGACGCCGGAGACGAAGAAGAAAGAGCAGAGTAGGTCAAGAGCCGACTCCCAAGGGCATGGAGCTGGCTCCCTAATGAATTTTTACAACTCTCAGAGGAAAGAGTCGGTGCCATGGAAGAGGTACCCTACTCCCTCAGGCTGAGAGCCGGCTCCCTCGTGGTCAGAGCCCGCTCCCTTGAAAAGGGAGCATGCACTCTCGCTGGGTATGGGCATAAACTGATTTTTAGGTTCTATTTGGATAGTTTGGGGTGTTCTAGAATTGTTTAGATCAGTTTAGATGGTTTAAATGATTAAAATAAATTGGATTAACTCCCAGAATGCATAATCTACACTAATATGCTATGGACTTGAACAATATGAAGTTTTAAATAAATCTACATATTGTTAATGGATGATTTAATTGCTTAATATTGTTTTAACAATTCAAATGGATATTGTATGATTTTAAATCATGTATTTATAGTATAATATTCTCAGTTAATTATCTGATTTTGATTATACTTATCTCTGGATTTTTGATGTATTATTTTAATATGTTGCATCAATTATTGGATTGTATGGATGTAATGCACCAGTATGGGATAGTGGCATTCTAGGGATGGATTAACGGAAAAGTTAAATCCTACCTATTCTGGTATAAGGGAATGGATTAACTAAAATGTTAAATCCTACTTATAATTCACGTTAGGTCAACGAATAGTTAGATGGCATATCATGGTTTACTTTTATAATTGAATAGGATGGATTTTATATATGTATAAATATATGCCATGATATAAGCTTGAGTCTTAGGATCAGTTGTTAGGGTGCGTAAATTGCATGGGGTGGTTAGCTAGCTATAGTGGATAATGGTGTGCCCTAGTAGGTCTAGGTACTCATGCCTACTATCGGTGCGTTTTGCATGTTGCCTACTATTCAAGTTGAGGTCGCCCTATAGTCTAGTGGGAGCCCTTTAGTGTGTATCTATATATATATACGGACTACTAGTTATTGTTGAGTTGACTAGGATATATACGTGTATCGGATCTCTATTTGGACTGTAGTAGTGTAGAACTTGTTTGTGGGCATGACCCACCATTATTTTTCAGGTTTTCGTCAGGTGTAGAAATTATTCATTCTAAACAAAGATCAGTTTACTTCACACTTCCGATTCTATTTAGGAGATTCATTTATGTTTCAGTTTTCAGTTATGGACAGTTATTACTGTTAATTGTTTAGTTTGGATTTTCTAGGGGTCTACATAGTATGGATTCCCGAATTGTATTACTGGAGGATTAATTGTATCAGAAGGATTTATTAATTTTTTTCTGTGTTCATTAATTGCCGATTTATTTTTGATATCCCCGGGCATTCAGGCGTGGGCCTAGCCAACCTGCATTCAAAAATCCGAGGGTATCACAGATCATTTTGGATGGTTTAATTTAAACCATCCAAACTCATTTAAACAATTCTAAAACACCCCAAACCATCCAAACAGAATCTAAAAATCAATTTCTGCCGATGCCCAATAAGAGAGCATGCTCCTTTTTTAAGGGAGCAGGCTCTGTCCATGAGGGAGTCGGCTCCCTCTCGGCCTAAGGAGGCCAGCTCCCTTTTCCATGGAACCAGCTCTCTCCTTTGAGAGCCATAAAAATTCATTAGGGAGCCGGCTCCATGCCCTTGGGAGCCTGTTCTCGACCTGCTCTGCTTTTTCTTCTTTGTCTCCGGCATCCTCTGATCATTCTGATCATCTCCATTAAGGGTCCTAAACCTCCGTTGTATGTCCTAAATAATCTCAGACAAATTAATTGAAGATATTATGCATCATAAACACGAATCAAAACAAGTTCTCTTGCAAGTATAATTAAGATCAAGCCATTACATATAGAAACATATAAATTCAGCTTTAATTCCAATTAAGCCTGCATGAAAGATCCAATTAATATCTGGTTAATCCTAGAATTGTCCTAAGCATGTATAGAACACAAATTTAAGGGAAAGAGTAGGAGTAAAACTTACTTTAAGGGTTTGAATAAACCCTATTCCTTCTTCTCTGGCCAAAACCTCAACGTCAACGGCCTCTGGATGCCGTCGTCGTCCTCTGTAGGTCTGGTCCTAACCCACGAGCATCCTCTTTCCTTCTGTGATACCCCTCGATTCTAGAGCCACGGGTGATCAAGTCCGAGCGCAGATCCGAGGGATATCAGACAATCAATATGTAATCAAGCAGGAATAAAAAAATTGAATTAAGAATAAAAATATTATGCGCTGAACAAAATCTAAAATAAAAATCCTCAATCTTTAAATAAGAAATTAATATTATTTAAATCCTTTAAATCCATACAACTCGGGAATCCAACTAGTGGACCCCTAATAATCTCAAATGAAAAAACTTTGCAGAATTAAAAGCCAAAACTAAAATTAGAAAGAAAATCCAATTTAGTTGGAAGAGTGAGTGACTGTATCTGCATCACCACAAACAAGCTCTGAGCCTAGTATTGTCGAACACCTAAAAAATAAGGGTGGGTCAGGCCCACATGCAATTTCCATACTACTACAATCCATATATAAACCCAATACGCAGATACATCCTAGATAGCTTAACAATAGCTAAAGTAGTCCATATAGACATAAGTACACACTATAGGACGTTCACCAGCCCACATAATCTGTCTCAACCCGAGTAGAACAACCAGGGAAACATCATTAGGCCTAGTTATCAATCCTAGGCGATATACGCACCCTAACCGTGATTAGGAGACTCAAGCTCATATCACGGTACTATAAGTATATATATAAATTCCTTCCTAGTGCAGAAAGATAAAACAAACATCCGTTATGTCGTTCAACTGTTTTAGTTGACAGGACATGCATCCATGTAGGATTTAACTGTTTTAGTTAATCCATTTTGTATGTATGAAGGGGTAGGACTTAGCTTTTTGATTTAATCCATCCCTGATATGTCACCGTCCCATACCGGTACATATAATGCAAATGATCCATAAATGATGCACATTCATTAGAACATCAAATATATCCAGAGTCCGACATAATCGCAATCAGATATAAGCAGGATTCTATTATACATACAATACATCATTAAAATCACAAAACATTCGTTCAAATTGCTACAGTATTGATAAACAATTTAAACTATCCATTCCCAATATAATTGACAGAACAGGAATTATATTGGTTCAGCAATTAACATCCATAACATGATATAATAATTTTCAGAATTATAAACCAAGCACATTATATTAGAATTCCCAACCAATACATTCATACTAGTTCATTTGAATTATTAAAACAAAGAATCCTCCTCAATCCCTGACAGCATGCAACTTCTTGTATAAATTTCATGATGTCCATTAATCCTTCCTTATGAATCCAGTGCCTAATATAATAACACTCAGAAGTCTAACCGGAGTATATTATATGAAAACCTAATGGTATTTCCATACTAGTCCATTCAGTTTGCCAAAACAAAACTAGCAACCAAACCTCTACAACTCCTGACGACATGCAACGTAATAGCTAAAATTACATGAGGTCCATAACCACAACCTAACCAACATTCCTGGGACTTAATTATGTTATATATATTATTGACATAAAATCCCAAAAACTAATTTTCATACCAGATTATTTAATTTACCAGAACAAAACTAGAAATTAAACCTTCCACCAACCTTAACAGCATGCCTATAAATATCCAAAAGTCATGGTGTCCAATCCCATAGCTTAAACCAATAATCTTAGGTCTTTAATGTGTTTTACACTTCATTCAAGAACCCCCATCTAAGTTCCTAATTGCCCTTTAGCCCCTGAAGTAGCAAAAATTAACAAAAAACACCCCCGTAGGGGTATTTTATCAAGGGAGCCGGCTCCCCCTTCATGGGAGCCGTCTCTAACAGCCTTGGAGCAAGCTCTACCTCATGGAAAGCCAGCTCTCTCACCTAGGGAGCTAGCTCCTTGCATTAGGGAGCCAGCTCTCACCCCCTGAGAGCCGTCTCGTGCTCCTACTTCTCCTGTGTTGTCTTCTTCGCTTTTGTCCCAATCCTTTTTACCATTTCTAGGGTTCATTTTAAGTTCTTATAGTCCTAAAAAATCCTCATATTCCAGTGTGAATTAATTGACAAATAGTTAAATCATGCTCGAAACAGTTTATGCTTCCTCTGTGTGTCTTCTTCGATTCCGGCATAGTTCAATCCTCTGTTCCAACTTTTCTTAAAGTTCTTAAGGTTCAATATAAGTCCCAATAGTCCTAGAAACTCCTCAATTTCAATTATGAATTGATTGACAGAAGTTTAAATAAAAAACAACACAGTTTATGCAAGAAACCGATTTCAGTTAATTAAACGTAAAACAAGTTACAGTCCAATAAAACATGCATCAACCATCAGTTTTAAAAGTTGAATTAATCCCTGGAGACTATAAAGAATGCACAGAACACAATTTTATAGGAAGGAGATAGAATGAAACTTGCCTTCGGTTTTAGCTTTGAAACCCAAACCACCAACTCTGCATTTTCTGACAGATTCCCTACTACCGTTCAACCCCTCCATTGCTCTTAGTTACATCCAGAAGCAACCCCTTCTTTCTCCTTTAGCCTCATGGGTTATCTCTTAAGACTCTCTCTGTTTTCCTCTCAAGCTTCCCTCTGTGCTTTCCTGACAAGAATTATTACATGAATACGGTTTTCAACCCTAGCTGACATAAACCAAGCATATATATATACGGCTAAACCCTAAGTTGGATTATACAGTATATATATAATAGCTTCCACTAAACCCTAATTCTAAACCTTTTAAATTACAAGTCGGCGACCCAAAATTACATAAAGAATAAAACCCTAATAGACACGACATACACAATTTAACCAACTAGTTCACCTCAGCACTTATTTAATTAACACAATTAAATCAAACAAACTATCAAATAAATTACATCATTTAAATCACCAATTAATCAAATAATTAAATACAATAACCATTAAACAATTAATTTAAAATAAATAAACAAATACA
Organism: Cornus florida; assembly: GCF_030987335.1. Taxonomy (NCBI): domain Eukaryota; kingdom Viridiplantae; phylum Streptophyta; class Magnoliopsida; order Cornales; family Cornaceae; genus Cornus; species Cornus florida. The sequence goes on along the minus strand of NW_026775573.1, from coordinate 71,114,031 downwards.
ATTAAACAATCAACTTAAATAAATACTTACTTAATCAATTAAGCAAACAAACACATAATTCAGTAAAAAGGCAATAAAATCCTCAATTAAAATTCCCAAATTATCCTTTTAAAATTAGGGGTATTACACCTTCTTCCTCCTTGGTTTGGCCTTCACCCTTCCTTGGCCGCACCTTTCTTCCTTTCTCCAAAACTCTCGGTTCTCTCTTCTTTCTCTCTCTCTGTTCTCTCCTTCTCTATATAATCCTCACAAAATATAAACTATAGCCCCCTCTTCAGACTTAATGAATATATATAGGCTATACAACATATAACCCTAATCCTATATTAACCCTTAGTCTGACTTAAGGAAGAAGAGAAATAAAATATAACCAACATAGTAATAATAATACTATCATATAATATCACGTATCTACATATATATATATATATATATATATATATATATATTAACGTACTAATTACCCATGGGTCATAATCCTTACCCAATTTGGTCTATTACTACTATCCAAATCCATGTCCTTTAATTTAAATAAAATAAAATAAAACCACATAGACAATTAAAATATTTCACTACCACATAATTACAAACCAACACACAATTTTTTTTTCGTTTCATAATTGGTGTTAAGAAAAAATAAATATGTACAGGCGCACAAAGTGCATAACCCCAGAAAGGATTAAAAAAAATCAAAGCATAAATCAAAACAGTAGAATCAATCCAATACAAATCAAAAAAACAAAAACTACTATGTAAAAAGATCTTGAATAGCAACAAAGATCTTGAACCAAAATTGCTATGTAAAAAGATCTTGAATAGCAACATTGTAGATATCAAGGACCTCGAATAAAATTTGTCTTGCAATCTCTTGGTGAGTCCTAGGTATATTGTGACGGCCCTGGTTTTTAAGCCAATGCGTCAGTGATGAACCGAAAGGATGATCCGATAACGGATCCGAAATGCGAAAGCGAAAACGGAAAACAAGACTCTAAGAAGTCAAAGTAACCTTCTATGAGGTCATAGAACTCAATGAGAACTGATGCGGAAGCAAAAGGTCGAAAATATGACAAATAAGCCCCCAGGGGTAAAATAGTCATTTTACATAGAAATGACGTCCCTAGAATGTAAATTATTCTCGAGACACATCCATGACTTCCCGTGAAGTCACAGAACTCAAAAGAAAGTAGCGGAAGCAAATTACAAGAAAATCGGACAAAAATAGCCCCAAGGGTAAAATGGTTATTTCTGAAAAACTATAAAATCGGGTGCTACCGAGCACACCACTGGGAAAAAAATAAAAAATTTAATCAAGTTGGACTCAAGAATCACTTGATTCGGAGTCTGGATGAAAGAGAAAAGTCAAAATAAAGTTTTGACTTCGCCACGGCTGTGAATAATAACCTGGGCAAAATGCTGAAATTTGTGTACCGTTTTGAGGTATTAAACGATATTTTCTGCAAAAACACGAAGAAGAAACCCCCCTTAAAATAATTTTCCAAGCTGACCATGTCAAAAGAAAAATTTATTTTTGACGTAGAATCCCTAAAATGCCCTTACAATAGACTTTTTTAAATAGTGCTAATGCATACGGGAAATCAGATTTGATACGGGGTTTTCGGGTCCGAGATGACATTTTCTGAAAAAATATTGTGAAGAAACCCCCCCCCCCCCCAAAATCACGTTTTCTATGTGACCATATTAAGACCGGAATTTATTTTTCAAAAGAAATTCCCGAAATGCCTGTAGATTAGTTTAGGCCAAGAGGGTTAAAACAAAAAGCTGCTACATGATTTTTTTTGAAATCTGCCAGAACAGAGAGCGAAAACGGGCTAGTAGATAAATTTTTCTGGAAAAACATAAAGAAGAAACCCCCTCAAAATTGAGTTTTCTACCTGAATCGTGAGATAATTAAAAAAAAACTCGCTGTAAAACACCCAAAATGCCCCTCCATGAAATCTGGTCATGAAGGCCAAAAAACTGCTACAATTGAAAACAGAAAGTTGAACTTCCCGAGGGATTTCCGATACCAAGATGACATTTTCTGGAAAAACAAGAAGAAGAAACCCCCCTAAAATCACATTTTCTAAGCGATTATGTTGAAAGAAGAAAATAAAACTGATGTAAAAAGTCTAGAATGCCCCTAGATCAGATTATGCAATAAAGTTTCAAAATGAGTCCATAGGAGGCTCATTTCACCAAAGAAGAAGGTTTGCCTAGAAACAACCATGCACGCAAACGTAACTTACCTATTAGGACGTGCTACGATGGTCCATGACTTAAAAATACCCCTAATGCAAAATTTGACCTCCCAACGACCAAAAGGGCGAAAATGCACATGAAATGGAAAATTTGAAATTTAAAATTTACAAATGATTTCAAATTACCATTTGGCCCATGGCCACACTTCATGCATGATTAATGAGACCTAGTGGAGGTGCCGGGACACACTTTACACTACCCGATTTGAAAATGAACCCTTTAAGGCTTGGTTTCTACTATTTTAGCCCAAAAATGCAATATGTGAACTAAAATGCAAAAATGAAAACTAAATGGTGTTTGGCCCTTGGCCACACCTCACATATGGCAAATGAATGCTAAAGGATAAATTTCACACAAAATGCACACATCGGTGCGATAATGACATATCAAAACTCTAGTTTTCATACTTTTCTCAATAAAGGCAAAATTCAACATTCATGAATATTCATGGATTTCAAATAGAGTTTAGCCCTTGGCCACAAATTATATACATGGAATGAGAATCAAAAAGTGTGCTTAGGCACACATTACAAGTTTAGAATCAAATATACACATTTGACAAATAATGCTACAAATGGCATTTCAAGCCAACCTTTACAAGAATGGAACCTTCAAGTCCACATATCATCCAAGCATGATGAGAATCTCAACCTTGATTCCTGCACCTGAAATATACCCCAGTAACTTTGGGGTGAGTAACATAAAGCTACTCGTAGGAAATGAGCATGCATCGACCTAACGTTTTACATGTTTACATGATTTAAACATCGTGGTTCATTCCACCTAGCGTCTATGTCAAAGGTGAGACTCAGGGAGCATCCTAAGCTGCTTAAGATCATTTCAAGCATAAAACACATCATTCATGCAATTCAAACAACATAGGAGCATGCTATACAAAGTGACAAAATATAGATTCTCAAAGTCATCAACTTGAAATCTAAAATGTGTAAACAACTAAATATAACCATTTAGCATAAATTGGAGTTTCTAGTACCACACGTCAAGACATAGATCCTTAAAGTAATCAACTTGAAATCTAAAAGTGTGTAAATGACTAAAGTGGGTCATGCCACCTAACGTCTATGTTCTAAATGAATCTACAAGATCATTCCTAACTTACATTTAAACAGTAAAGCGTAAATGTACTTAACAATATCAAAACCTACAATGATTCATCAGAAATCATAATGCCTGAATGTATTTAACCATATCAAAACCTGTAATGATTCATTCGAAATCATAATGCCTGAATTTACTTAACAACATTAAATCGCCAATAGCCAAAACCACAAGTCACAATTAAACATTGGTTGTCAACTTGGAATTGAATGCGAAAACAAATAGTGGAAGACTTGGACATCACGTCTCGGACTAAACCAAGAACAAAATGGTTATTGCGGGCATTAACCCGCTGGGAAGACCACCCTAGTGCGCACTATCTCAACGGGGAGAACTCATACCTCCCGCACTAGAACCAAACTCTAGCCATATCACAGTAACAATGTCCCAAGACTCCAAAATAAATAAGTTACCAACTTATATACGAAATATATATATACAACACGAAACTACATTCCATGCACAAGTAGGTTAAAACCACACAAAACATGCTCTAAATCCACAACTACTATAGGATGACAATGTCGAATCTTCAGAGCGCGATTCGTTACGCGCTATAACAACATCACATGTCAAATCTTCAGTGTGCGATTCGTTACACGCTATAACAATATAATTCAATATTGAAAGCATAACTTATAAATCCATTACAAGTCTAAAATCATGCTTTAAACATGCTACCAATGTATATACATGATTAAATCTTCAATGCAATAGAAACGGAAATTAATTACATAACCTAATTAATTTCTCTAAGTTTCAAGTCTCGATTTAATGATCCCTAATTAACACATGTTAAACAACATAGCATGGTCATTGCATATTCCAATTCAAAAACTTAATTAGGCAATTATAACAATAAGATGGAATTTAATTAAACCATGATAATCAAATCCCTAAATTCTAAAACAACATCAAATGGTCCAAAATTAACATATGCTAGTATACAAGCCCTAGTCATCACAAATATCAAGTTAAAAACTTAATTAGGCCAATGGAACCATTAAATAGATTTTAATTAATCATTTTAATTAAAATCTCAAGATTTTCATACTTATCCAAATGCTCTCAAATTAAAGTATGTTAAAGTACATGCCAAGACTTAATTTAATAGCCTATCATAAGTTAATTCCATGCAAGGTACGTCCATGATAATTAAACTTTCACAAAAGATAATTATTAAATAAAAAGTGCAATTCTTATTCAATTAATCCCAATTTAATATATGTTACCAAACATATCAAAGCATAATTTATCATCATGCCACAATTCAATTCTAAGCTATATACATCCTTGTAAATTAAATTTCATACAAAGAAATAAATATTACTAATTTTCTAAATTTGATACAAGGCATGCAAACAAGTTTTATAATCATGGGAAACACTCAATACAACACATATATAATCCTAAAACACCCCTACCTCAATTTGAGATGAAAATCTCAAAAGCCACCAAAATGAAACGGCTCCAAATCTGACAATACCTCGGGGTTTTGTCGGGGACAACACCGTGAACATAAAACTCCAAAGAGGACCTACTAAAATCCTAACTTGACCTCAAACCTGAACTCAAAAGTTGGCCAAAAATGGATTCTAATAAGGGGGAAAGATGCGCGTAGTCAAGACAAACACAAACCGTAAAGGCATTATGACTTTATAACAAAGGGAAGGAGGTTTAAATGAGAGGAGAATGGTGGCAGCCCCCCATGGGCTGCCATGGAAGATTCAGGTCATGCATGAAGGGAGGAGAAAGTGACTTTTCAATTTTATAACCCCCTATTTATAGTAAAACCCTAAAAGTGCCCCGAAAGGTCCGGAAAAGTGAAATTTGAGCAGAAGTGCTCAAACAGCGAAACTCCATGAACAAAAAAGATTCAAAATGAGAAAATATGAACAATGGAAGAAATGACGTCAAAAATCGAGTCCCGAGCTGAGAGATATACCTCGAACAAGTTCGGCGACAACCGGGGCCAAGAACCTTGAAACTGGAGAAAAATGACCAGAACGAAATTCTAAGAGTACAGGACTCAATGATATATGAAAATGAATCATGCATGAGGAGCCAGACGAGGTATTTTTGCAATAACTTTCACTAATTACACAATGGCCCCTCAAAAAAGTGAAAACTACACTAATGGCCCATAATGAAAATATGTTCAAAAAATATTTTCTTAAAAACCTCTGAAATAAAATATCTTGAAAAGATATTTACGAAAAACACCCCAAGAAAAGAAAAAGATTCTGAAAAACTATGCATCCATGCCCCTATGGACACCGGGAGCAACCAGAGTACTTTCTTACAAAAGTAAAGATACGTATTTTGTAGAAACCACTTAGGATGAAGGTACGTGAAGTCAAAAACGAACTCTGAGCATGAAAAGTGAGGTTGTGCCAAAAAGTGACAAGCGGGGAAAAGACAAAATAGGGAAAAAGACGAAATAAGGAATAGGACGAAAACTGAATAGTGTCGAAAAACGAAAAATGTGGAAATGACTCGGTTCTTAAAGGAAGTTGTCAATCCAAAGAAAAGAGCCTCAGAAATCATTCCAGAGCAACCGAGACGACACTAAGTGATGAAAAACTGAACTCAGAAAGGAAAAGAATAACGGAAAAAAAAAATATCCGTGAAAATTTGACAAAAGGAAAAGAAGGAAAATGACCGGGTCATTACATATATGATCATGAATTCTTCTATTTCTTTTTTGCCAAATGATCCACAAGGCAGCAACAAAAATAGTATGAGTCATCTTACTTGTTTGCTAAGAAAACCAATAAAGCAAGTCCTCCAATGTGAAAATTGAAGACATAACATTCCATCTCAAAGTATCTGCCATCCACCTCCAAAAATTCCTAGTATAGAAGTATCCCACAAAAAGATGATTTCTAGTATCACAATCAAGTAGACAAAGAGAACACCTTGGAGCTAACTGCACTTTCCTCCTCTAAAGATTAACCATGGAAGGCAACCTATCTTGAAAAAAGAATACTGTGACGACTCTGGTTTTTAGGCCAACGCGTCCTGTGATGAACCAAACGTAGATCCGATAACGAATTAGAATGCGGAAGCAAGAAACAAGACAACGGTCTCCCAAGGCATAACACACCTCTAAGACACTTTTATGACCTTCCATGAGGTCGTGGAACTCAATGAGAACTAACGCGGAAGCAAAAGATCAAAAAATAACAATTAAGCCCCCAGAGGCAAAATAGTTATTTTACATGGAAATGACGTTCCTAGAAGCTATATCATTCACGAAAAACATCCGTGACGTTCCATGAAGTCACGGGACTCAAAAGAAAGTAGTGGAAGCGGAAAGCAAAAAAACAAAAAAAGAAGAGGACAAAAATGGCCCCAAGGGCAAAATAGTCATTTTTGAAACTATGGATTTAGGTGGTAACAAGTACACCACTGGAAAGATAACGAAAAATTAATCAAGATGGACTCAAGAATCACATGATTCGGAGTTCGGACGAAGGAGAAACGGCATGACGAAGAAAAATGAGCACTTAAGGCTAAAAGGGTAAACTGGTAATTTTTTATGAAGATCTGGATACAACTGAGCACACCATTCGAAAGACAGCAAAAAATTAGTGAAGTTCAAAAAAAATTTCACTCGATTTGGAGTCCGGATGAAAGAAAACGAGTGAAAACAAGAATCGACGTCACAATGTCAAGATAAGCACCTCACGAGCATCCTGACAAGCACCATGACATGCCAAGGGAAAACAAATTTCAGCCAGAACTGAGAGCGAAAATGAGGTCTGAAATGAATTTTTCTGGAAAAACACAAAGAAGAAACCCCTCTTGAAATCAAGTTTTCTACTCTACTACACAAAAGGCAATGAAAACAACTCACTGTGAAATACCTAAAATGCCCCTAGATAAGAAGAGGTCAAGAGGGCCAACAAGAACTGCTATAGTAGCTGTCCACATCTGAGAGAAGAAACGGGCTATCAAACGAATTTTTCTAGAAAAAACACGAAGAAAAAACCCCTCCTAAAATTTAGTTTTTTACCCGGTCTTGAGGAAGAAAATGAAAAAAAAATAATGTGAAATACCCGAAATGCCCCTAGATCAGAAGAGGTCAAGAGGGCCCAAAAAGATACTACAGTGACCGTCCACATCTGAGATAAAATTGGGCTATCAAATGAATTTTTTTGGAAAAACATGAAGAAAAAACCCCTCCCGAAATCAAATTTTCTACCCGATTACATAAGAGAAAATGGAAAACACACACTGTGAAATAGCCAAAATGCCCCTAGATCAGTAAGGGCTTAAAAACTAAAAAAATCCAACTTTGCACCAAGTATGCATTTGACCCTAAATGCATTTCTAGGTTGAAACGAATGTGCACGCAAGTGTAATAAATGATTCTAAGCGTGCAAGAATGGTCCGCGGCTCCCGAGAAGCCCCGACTCAAAATCAGACCCCACCGACGGCCAAAAATGATAAAAATGAACTTGGAATCAGAATTTTGAAAACTAAAAATATAAAATAGAGTCAAATTACCGTTTGGCCCTTGGTCACACTTCATACAAGATTAATGAGACTTTGTGAAAGAATAAAAACAGAATTCTCACACCTGATGCAAACATGTGAAGCAATGACATGTCATTATTCAGTATTTTCATAACATTTTATGAAATCAAGAATTACATAAGATACAATATAAATGTCATTGGCCTCCGACCTCATCTCACACAAGTCAAATACATCGTAAAAGGTGTACTTATGTACACATTACATATATGGAATCAAAGATACAAGTCTAGACATATAAGGCTACAAAATGACATTTCATGCTAACATTTGCATGAAATGGAAACTTAAAACCTACAAGTCATCCAAAGTATAATGAGCATCACGAACTAAGTCTTCATACCTGAAACAAATCCCCAGTAACTTCGGGGTGAGTAACATAAAGCTACTCATAGGAAATGAGCATGCATTGACCAAACATTTTACAAAATTATCACCTTAAGGTGAAACAAGTCAAAGAGGCTCATACCACCTAACGTTTATGTCAAGATGAGACTCGGGGAGCATCCTAAGCTATCTTAGATCATTTCTAGCATAAATCACATCATTCATGCAATTTAATAATATGGAAGCATGTTATACAAAGCAACAAGATATAGATTCTTAAAGTCCCCAACTTGAAATCTAAAACATGAAAACAACTAATGTGGATCATGCCACCTAACGTCTATGTTCTAAATTAATCTATAGGATCGTTCCTAAGCTACATTTGAACATCAAAACACAAATCACAATATCGATGCAATTTAACCAACATTGGAACTTCCAATACAACGCATAAAGCATGATTTCTCAAAGTTAACATCTTGAAACTCAAAATGGGAAACAAATAAGGAACAACAAGTTACGATATCATCTAGTTATCAACTTGAAATAAAATGTGAAATCAAACAAAGTGGATACTTGGACATCACGCTGGATCAGACCGACACTATAGTTACTTTAGGGTTATTAGCCCATGGGTAAACTCCCTATGTGCACATTAGACTATAGAAGGACAATCCCCCGTGCTAGAACCATGTTCTAGCTGTAGTCAAACAACGACATCCCTAAGTTTCCAAAATCAACAAGTTGTGCAACAACGTATATATATCAACATGTATATACAAGATAACCAATTATCTACTACGCACAACCTAATTTGGAAACACAAACAATACATGCTCTAAATCCACAACTACTATGGCATGACAAATGTCGAATCTTCAGTGTGCGATTCGTTACACGCTATAACAATATATTGCAACATTGAAAACATAAACTCGTAAATCTAATACAAGTCCAAAATCGTGATTTAAAGATAACCAATGTTAAACATATGATTAAATCTTTAACGCTATAAAAACGAAAATTAATTAAATAAACTAATTAATTTCTCTAAGTTTCAAATCTCAATCAAATGACCCCTAATTAACACATGTTAAACAACGTTGCATGGTCATTACATACATTCATTCAAAATCTTAATTAGGCCAATGGAACAACAAAGTAGAATTTAATTAAATCATGATAATTAAATCTTTAACTTCTAAAGCAACTTCAAATGGTTCCAAATTAATATATATGCTAGTAAACAAGTCCTAGTCATTTCAAATATCAAGTTTAAAACTCAATTAAGCCAATGGAACCCTTAAATCTATTTTAATTAATTCTTTTAATTAAAATCTCTTGATTTTCATACTCATCCAAATGCTTCAAAATTAAAGTACTTTAAAGAGCATGCCAAGACTTAATTTAGTAGCCTATCACAAGTTAATTCCGTGCAAGGTACAACCATAATAATTAAACTTTCACAAAAGAAAATTATTAAATAAAAGATGCAATCTTCATTCAAATAATCCCAATTTAATATATGTTAACAAACATACCAAAGCCTAATTTACTAGCATACCACAATTTAATTCTAAGTTGAATATCATCATGAGAATTAAATCTTAAACATAGAAAATAATTAAATTAAATTAAATTCAAGAATTTGAACAAAAACATGCATACAAGTTGTATAAGCATCAATAGCATGCAAGACAACAAAAATAATAACCTATAATACCCCCTACCTTAATTTGAGAAGAAAATCTCAAAAGTCACCAAAGTGAAACCGCTCCGAATCCGACAAAACTTCGGGGTTTTGTCGAGGATAACACAATGACCGATATACTCCAAAGAGGACATACCAAAATCCCAACTTGGCCTCAAACCTAAACTCAAAAAATAGCTAAAAACAGATTCTAATAAGGGGGAAAGATGCGCGTCGTCTAGACAAACATTAAATACAAAGGTACTTCAACTTTTTAACAAAGGGAGGAAGCTCAAAAGAAGATAGAGAAGGTGGCAGCCCCTTAGCTGCCATGGAATCCTCCCAAGAGAGGGAGGAAGAAGGTGAAAAAGTGATTTTTTCACTTTAAGGCATTCTATTTATAGTAAAACCCTAAAAGTGCCCTGAAAGGGCCCTGTTGGGTCCTGAAAAGTGGAATTCGCGCAGACGTGCTCAAACAGCAAAACTTCGTGAACAAAAAAGAACTGAAATGAGAAAATATGAACAATTAAAGAAACGACATCAAAAACCGAGTCCCAAGTAGAGAGAGCAACCGAGGCTAGAAACCCTACAATTGGGGGAAAACGACCAAAAGGTAATTTTAAGAGGACACGACTCGACGAAAAGTGAAAATGATTCTCGTACGAGGATCCAGGCTCAAAACAAGACATTTTTGCAATAACTTTCATTAATTATACAATGGCCCATCCAAAAAGTGAAAACTACATTAATGACCCAGAATAAAAATATCTTCCAAAATTTTTTTTTAAAAAACCCCTGAAACAAAATATCTTCAAAAGATATTTATGAAAAACACCCCAAAAAAAGAAAAAGATTCTAAAAAATTATGCATCCATGCCCCTATGGACATCGGAAGCAACCGGAGTACTTTACTGCAAAATTAAAGATACGTATTTCGGGAAACCATTTAGAATGAAGATACTTCAAGATACGTGAAGTCAAAAACCAACTCCGAACACAAAAAGTGAGGTTATGCCAACAAAGTTACAAATGGGCAAAAGACAAAATAGAGAAAAGGACAAAAAGTGAATAGTGTCGAAAAAATGAAAATGTGGAAATGACGCGGTCCTCAAAGGAAGTTGTCAATCCAAAGAAAAGAGTCTCGGAAATCATTCCAGAGCACCCGAGATGACACTAAGTGACAAGAAACTGAACTCAGAAAGGAAAAGATCAATGGAAAAAAAAAATATCCGTGAAAATCTGAGAAAAATGAAAGAAAAAAAAATGACCGGGTCATTACAACCTACCCTCCTTAAAGGGATTTCGTCCCCGAAATCTGGAATAGACAAAAGAGAACCGAACAAGATCAAACCAAAGGACAAACCATCAGGTGCTAAAGGACAACTCCGAAAGCCTAAAGGTCACCCGAAAGAATGCAAAAACCCAGAATTGGGTGACACTTCCCGAACGAATCGGCATATCAACTCAAAGTCAATCACCGAAAGAATCCCTAAGACAACGACAAGTTAAATCATGATAGATGGCTAAGAATGATATGACAGTACGAACAATGACCAGAACCCGCCCACACTTACTCGTCAGTAAGGTAGCATGACAGTATAAGGCACTAGTTCATAACATGCCCTCAACAGATCAACTCAAAAAGAAACTTTTCGATACAAATGACATCAATGTCGAGAATAATCATTACCAAAAGCACTACGGGAATCAGGCATCCACGAGAGTTGGGGTAGCTAATCCCAAAGCTCTAACAACAATGTCATTGGCACCGTTACGCTTAATGCCTTAAATCCCTAACGTTGGCGTAACTAACGACCCCCACATCTGAAAATGCAATAACAACAGCACCAGTCCCGAATCCACAGCCTGATGAGTCTGTGCCCTCAAACCAATGGATTGGACCCACAAAACCAAAAACCTAAGCATAGATCTGAAGTAGACCTATCGTAAGGCTACATACAGAAGACAAAAATGCTGGGTGAAAATCCCTATAATGGACAATAAAAATCTCAAAACACAGGTTTACTACGTAGCTCACACATCTCTATCCCAACAACCACAGTCACAAAACCCAACATAAGTGCAGGAAAGATGAAACAGTATAAACCAAATACTCACATAGTGGATACTCATAATTTTAAATGATATAAATCAAATAATACCTTAGTACTAAATACACAGTACACATAAGGTAAACCAAATAAACCACCTATCACATAGCGGTTAAACAAATAGCGAAATACTATACACCACCAACGGCACTAGCATGGTAAATAGATACAGTATATGAAAACGTATCATCCACATCCTCATACGACTACCACATAGTCATAAATCTTAAACATGTTTCTAAGGCGTGCCCGAAAACAATGGGGCTCATAAACATATAAAAGTGATCTTACAAATAGAATTTTCACAAAATAAGAAGAAATGAATGGAATGTTTCTCAAAAGGACAACTTCTCAGAAAACGTAACACAAAACCTAGATGAGTCCAATCTCTCACTACGGGGAAATGAATCATTTCCCCCAATGACCACTAAAGTCCTTGAGACATAGGGTCAGCAAGTCATTCCCAAGACCAGCTCATACCTTGATGAAATCCCAACACCACATGAAACAAGACCACAATGAAATGGATAGCCCCAATGCTAACCGTTACGAGACATCAACAAAAAAGCCCCCAATCCAAGATGCCAGCAAGTTAGATAGGAACTCTATAGGATTCTACTAGAACCTTGACACAACGCCCTAAGTCTCCAATGACAAGGGAGAGTAATTAATTACACCAACGCAATTAATTACACAAAACCACTCACATCCTAACCGTAGCTCGTAAGAGCTGTCCAAGGCAACATAAGAAAGATCCTAGGTCAACACACCTATCCAAATCCCGAAACCATCTCCCTAAGAAGGCAATACACGAAAACCTCGCCCTGAGGCTCACAAGGCAACTTCCTAACTCCCTAAGGAAGGATTCGAGTCAGTCCTGACTCATTGTCCTATGACGTTAGAAACAAATACCTCAATGACATCATGACATCAAGACCACTATGAAGTCCTAAGAGATGACACCAACACCTCCACACCACCATAACCACATCACAAAAAGACAAAAGAAAATGAGACGAAACAGTGCCTCCGTGGCCTACGTCTCATCTATAATGACCCAATCTTTTTCCTTCCTTTCTTTTTCTCAGATTTTTATGGATATTTTTTTTCCGTTGATCTTTCCTTTCTGAGTTCGGTTTCTCGTCACTTAGTGTCATCTTGAGTGCTCGAAAATGGTTTCTAAGACTCTTTTCTTTGGATTGACAACTTCCTTTGAGGACCGAGTCATTTTCATATTTTTCACTTTTTGGACACTATTCACTTTTCGTCTTTTTCCCTATTTTTGTCCTTTTTCCTATTTTGTCTTTTCCCCTTTTGTCACTTTGTTGGTATAACCTCACTCTTTGTGTTTGGATTTAGTTTCTGACTTCACATATCTTCATTCTAAATGGTTTCCACGAAATATGTATCTTTACTTTTGTAAGAAAGTACTCTGGTTGCTCCCGGTGTCCATAGGGGTATAGATGCATAGTTTTTCAGAATCTTTTTCTTTTCTTGGGGTGTTTTTCGTAAATATCTTTTGAAGATATTTTATTTTAGGGGTTTTTAGAAAATATTTTTGGAAGACATTTTCACTCTAGGGCAGTTGTGCAGTTTTCACTTTTGGAGGGGCCGTAATGCAATTAATGAAAGTTATTGCAAAAATACCTTGTCTGGAGCCTGGATCCTCGTACGGGATTCAGTTTCACATTTCGTCGAGTCATGCACTCTTAGAATTTCCTTCTGGTCATTTTTCTCCAGTTTCACGGTTTCTGGCCTTAGTTGCCGCCGAACTTGTTCGAGGCATAACTTTCTGTTCAGGACTCAGTTTTTTATGCCATTTCTTCCGTTGTTCATGTTTTCTCATTTTACATCTTTTTTGTTCACAAAGTTTTGCCGTTTGAGCGCGTCTACCCAAATTCCACTTTTCTAGACCCGGTGGGGCCCTTTCGGGGTACTTTTTGAGATTTTCTATAAATAGGGAACTTAAAGATAAAAAATTAATTTTTTTTTCTCTCTCTCCTCTCTCTTGGCCGGTAGCCATGGCTGCCAAGGGGCTGCCACCCTTCTTCTTCATTTTTCGGCCACTTCCCTCGAGTGAAACATCGTAGTGCCTTAGTGTTTAATGCTTGTCTTGATGGCGCGCATCTTTCACCCTTATTAGAACCCGTTTCTGACCAATTTTTGAGTTCGAATTTGTGGTCAACTAGTGATTTTCATGGGGCTTCTTGGCGATTCTTGTTCACCGTGTTGTCCCCGATAAAACCCTTCGGTATCGTCGGATTCAAAGTATTTTTTTTTTGGTGGGCTTTTGAGATTTTCATCTCAAATTGAGGTAGTGGATGTTTTAGGATTTTATATGTGTTAAATGGAGTGTTTTCCATGATTATACAACTTGTATGCATGCTTTTGTTTAAGTCCTAGAATTTAATTTAATTAATTTCTATGGTTAGGATTTAATTCTCATGATGATGTATAACTTAGAAATAAATTGTGGCATGCTAAAAAGTTTGGATTTGATATGTTTATTAACATATATTAAATTGAAATTAATTGAATAAGAATTGGAATTTTTATTTAATAATTATATTTAGTGAAAGTTTAATTCTTATGGCCGTACCTTGCATGAAATTAACTTATGATATGTTTTTAAATAAAGTCATGGCATGTTGTTTAACATACTTTAATTTGAGAGCATTTGGATGAGTATGAAATTCTAGAGATTTTAATTAAAAGAATTAATTAAAATCTATTTAATGGCTCTGTTGGCTTAATTAAGTTCTTAACTTGATAATTGGAATGACTAGGACTTGTATACAAGCATATGTTAAGTTTGGGACCATTTGATGTTGTTTTAGAATTTAGGGATTTAATTATCATGTTTTAATTAAATTCCATCCTATTGATCCAATGACCAAAGTAAGCTTTTGATTTGATTCATGTAACAAATAAGTTATGTTGTTTAACATGTGTTAGTTAGGGTTCATTTGATTGAGATATGAAACTTAGAGAAATTAATTAGGTTATATAATTAATTTCCATTTCTATTGCATTATTGATTAAATCATGTGTTTAACATTGATATTATGTTTGGAGTATGATTTTAGACTTGTAATGGATTTATGCGATTATGTTTCAATATTAAATTGTATTGTTATAGCGTGTAACAAATCGCACACTAAAGATTCGACATGTGATGTTATTATAGCGCGTAACGAATTGCACTCTGAAGATTCGACATTGTCATCCTATAGTAGTTGTGGATTTAGAGCATGTTTTATATGGTTTCAACCTACTTGTGCATGGAATGTAGTTTCGTGCTGTATATATATATTTCGTATATAAGTTGTTAACTTATTTATTTTGGAGTCTTGGGACATTGTTACTGTGATATGGCTAGAGTTTGGCTCTAGTGCGGGAGGTATGAGTTTTCCCCATTGAGATAGTGCGCACTAGGGTGGTCTTCCCAGTGGGTTAATGCCCGGAATAACTATTTTGTTCTTGGTTTAGTCCGAGACGTGATGTCCAAGTCTTCCACTATTTGTTTTCGCATTAAATTCCAAGTTAACAATCAATGTTTAATTATGACTTGTGGTTTTGGTTATTGGCGATTTAATGTTGTTAAGTACATTTATGCATTATGGTTTTGAATGAATCATAGCATACTGTACATTCATGGTTTACTTACACTTAACTTCGTTAATCACGTTTGGGCCACGTAACGGTATATGTGGTCTAGTTGAACTAGGTTTGATCTCCCCTTGGTTGTCATTGGTGCCACAGGGTACCATTTGACCTTTCTCCTCTAGTTTCTGATTCTGGTTATTTCTTTGAGTTTCATGGCTTCTTAGAAAGTCATTTGGGTGTCTTGGGGATAATTGATATCCTTATAGACCTTGTTTTTGGTTTTGCTTCTGCATTTCGGATCCTTTATCGGGTCAACTTTCGATTCATCACTGACGCACCGGGTTGAAAAACTTGGGCCGTCACATTATCTCGCCAGACGGATACTACAACCCTACGCTCACCTGAGCCCTAACAAGAAGACTTTCCGCAAGTCAAGACTGTGATGCTATATGCATGGAAAGGAAATGAGATCAATAATAACACGATTTATTATGATCGAATGCAACTTACACTATGAATGCACCAAACACAAAGCAAGACAGGGTATGCAACACACGGTCATGCTAAAGCAATCAAAGAAAACCGTTTAAATAATTAAGCACTTAAGCAAATAAACGTACATGTCAAACAAGGATGCTTTTAAACACATAAGCATATAAGCATAGAGACTTGTCATAATACCAAACGTGTTATCAAGAAACACATAAACATGTTATAATACTAAAACATGTTAACAAATAGCATATACATATGTATAACATAACAACAAAAATGTGACATGCACCCAAAACCCATCGTCCAAGGTATTCAAACCTAAAAGCTCTAATACCACCTATGACAACCCTGGTTTTTAGGCCAGCGTGTCTGTGATGAACCAAACGTTGATCCGATAATGAATCCAGAATGCGGAAGCAAAAAACATGACAACGGTCTCCTAAGGCACAACACACCTTTAAGATACTTTGATGACCTTTCATGAGGTCGTGGAACTCAATGAGAACTGACACAGAAACAAAAGAAAAATAACAATTAAGCCCCTAGGGGCAAAATAGTCATTTTACATAAAAATGACGTCCTTAGAAGGTATATCATTCTTTAAACACATCTGTGACTTCCCATGAAGTCACGGGACTCAAAAGAATGTAGCAGAAGCGGAAAGCAAAAAAAAAAAAAAGGGATAAAAATGGCCCCATGGGCAAAATAGTTATTTCTAAAACTATAGATTCGGGTGCCATCGAGCACATAGCTGGAAAGACAATGAAAAACTAGTCAAGTTAGACTTAAGAATCACACGATTCGGAGTTCGGACGAAAGAGAAACGACATAACGAAGAAAAACGAGCACTTAAGGCTAAAAGGGTAAACTAGTAATTTTCTAAGAAGATACGAGTGCAACCAAGAACACCGTTGGAAAGGCAGCGAAAAATTAGTCAAGTTTAAAAAAAAAATCACTCGATTTGGAGTCCAGACAAAAGAGAACGAGCGAAAACAAGAATCGACGTCATGACGTCGAGACGAGCACCCCACGAGCATCCTGACAAGCACCATGACATGCCAAGAGAAAAAAAATTTCAGCCAGAACTGAGAGCCGAAACGAGGTCCGAAACAAATTTTTCTAGAAAACCCTACCTAAATCGAGTTTCCTACCCGATTGGAAGAAAGGAAACGAAAAAACTCATTGTGAAATATCTAAAATGCCCCTAGATCAAAAGAGGTCAAGAGGGCCAAAAAGAACTGCTAAAGTAACTGTCCACATCTGAGAGTAGAAATGGGCTATCAAACAAATTTTTCTGGAAAAACAAACGAAGAAACCAAAATCAAGTTTTCTACCCACCAGTGTGGAAAAAAATGAAAAAAACACAATGTGAAATACCCAAAATGCCCCTAGATCAGAAGAGGTCAAGAGGGCCCAAAAAGATGCTACAGTGACCGTCCACATCTGAGATAAAAAACGGGCTATTAAATGAATTTTTCTAGAAAAAACACCAAGAAGAAACCCATCCCGAAATCGAATTTTCTACCTGGCTACGTGGTAGAAAATGAAAAAAACACACTGTGAATAGGCCAAAATGCCCCTAAATCAGTAAGGGTTTAAAACTCAAAAAATGCAACTTTGCACCAAGTATGCATTGGACCCTAAATGTATTTCTAGGTTGAAACAAAAGTGCATGCAAGTGTAATAAATGATTCTAAGTGCGCGGGAATGGTTCGCGACTCCTAAGAAGCCC
The DNA here is from genome assembly GCF_030987335.1 of Cornus florida. Taxonomy (NCBI): domain Eukaryota; kingdom Viridiplantae; phylum Streptophyta; class Magnoliopsida; order Cornales; family Cornaceae; genus Cornus; species Cornus florida. Next base: position 71,096,150 of record NW_026775573.1, on the reverse strand, counting down.
CGACTCAAAATCTGACCCCCTGACGGCCAAAAATGATAAAAATGAACTTGGAATCGGAATTTTGAAAACTAAAAAAATAAAATATAGTCAAATTACCGTTTGGCCCTTGGTCACACTTCATACAAGATTAAAGAGACTCTATAAAAGAATAAAAACGGAATTCCCACACCCGATGCAAACATGTGAAGCAATGATTTGTTATTTTTTAATATTTTCATAACATTTCATGAAATCAAGAATTACATAAGATGCAATATAACTGTCATTGGCCTCCGGCCTCATCTCACACAAGTCAAATACATCGTAAAAGGTGTACTTATGTACACATTACATATATGGAATCAAAGATACAAGTTTAGACATATAAGGCTATAAAATGACATTTCATGTTAACATTTGCATGAAATGGAAACTTAAAAGCTACAAGTCATCCAAAGTATGATGAGCATCACTAACCAAGTCTTCATTCCTAAAACAAATCTCCAGTAACTTCGGGGTGAGTAACATAAAGCTACTCGTAGGAAATGAGCATACATTGACCTAGCATGTTACAAAATTATCACCTTAAGGTGAAACAAGTCAAAGGGGCTCATGCCACCTAATGTCTATGTCAAAATGAGACTCGGGGAGCATTCTAAGCTACCTTAGATCATTTCTAGCATAAATCACATCATTCATGCAATTAACAACATGGAAGCACGTTATACAAAGCAACAAGATATAGATTCTCAAAGTCCTCATCTTGAAATCTAAAACACGAAAACAACTAATGTGGATCATACCACCTAATGTCAACGTTCTAAATGAATCTATAGGATCGTTCCTAAGCAACATTTGAACATTAAAACACAAATCACAATATTGATGCAATTTAACTAACATTGGAACTTCTAATACAATGCATAAAGCATGATTTCTCAAAGTTAACATCTTAAAACTCAAAATGGGAAATCAATTAAGGAACAACAAGTTACAATATCATCTAGTTATCAACTTGAAATAAAATGCGAAATCAACCAAAGTGGATACTTAGACATCACGGCGGATCAGACTGACACCATAGTTACTTTAGGGTTACTAGCCCATTAGTAACCTCCCTATGTGCGCACTAGACTATAGAGGGACAATCCCTCGTACTAGAACCATGTCTTAGCCATAGTCAAACAACGACATCCCCAAGTTTCCAAAATCAACAAGTTGTGAAACAATGTATATATATCAACATGTATATACAAGATAACCAACTATCTACCACGCACAACCAAATTTGGAAACACATACAATACATGCTCTAAATCCACAACTACTATGGCATGACAAATGTCGAATCTTCAGTGTGCGATTCGTTAAACGTTGTAACAATATATTTCAACATTGAAAACATAAACTCATGAATCTAATACAAGTCCAAAATCATGATTTAAACATATAACCAATGTCAAACACATGATTAAATCATTAATGCTTTAAAAATGGAAATTAATTAAATAATTTCTCTAAATTTCAAATCTCAATCAAATGACCCATAATTAACACATGTTAAACAACATTGCATGGTCATTACATACATCCATTCAAAATCTTAATTAAGCCAATGGAACAACAAAGTAGAATTTAATTAAATCATGATAATTAAATCTTTAACTTCTAAAGCAACTTCAAATGGTCCCAAATTAATATATATGCTAGTAAACAAGTTCTAGTCATTTCAAATATCAAGTTTAAAACTCAATTAAGCCAATGGAACCCTTAAATTGATTTTAATTAAATCTCTAAATTTTCATACTCATCCAAATGCTTCAAAATTAAAGTATGTTAAAGAGTATGCCAAGACTTAATTTAATAGCCTATCACAAGTTAATTCCGTGCAAGGTACAACCATAATAATTAAACTTTCACAAAAGAAAATTATTAAATAAAAAATGCAATCTTCATTCAAATAATCCCAATTTCATATACGTTAACAAACATACCAAAGCCTAATTTACCAGCATGCCACAATTTAATTCTAAGTTGAATATCATCATGAGAATTAAATCTTAAACATAGAAAATAATTAAATTAAATTCTAGATTTTGAACAAAAGCATGCATACAAGTTGTATAAGCATCAATAGTATGCAAGACAACAAAAATAATAACCTATAACACCCCCTATCTCAATTTGAGATGAAAAACTCAAAAGCCACCAAAATGAAACCACTCTGAATCCGACGAAAGTTCGGGGTTTTATCGGGGACAACACGGTGAACGATAAAATCCAAAGAGGACATACCAAAATCCCAACTTGGTCTCAAACCTGAACTCAAAAAATGGCCAAAAACGGATTCTAATAAGGGGGAAAGATGCGCGTCGTCAAGACAAACATTAAACACAAAGGTACTTCAACATTTTAACAAGGGGAGGAAGCTCAAAAGAAGAGAGAGAAGGTGGCAGCCCCTTGGCTGCCATGGAATCCATCCAAGAGAGGGAGGAAGAAGGTGAAAAAGTGATTTTTTCACTTTAAGGCATTCTATTTATAGTAAAACCCTAAAAGTGCCTCGAAATGGCTCCGTTGGGTCCGAAAAAGTGAAATTCGCGTAGACGCACTCAAACGGCAAAACTCTATGAATGAAAAAGAACCAAAATGAGAAAAGATGAATAACAAAAGAAACAGCGTCGAAAATTGAGTCCCGAGCAAAGGGATATGCCTTGAACAAGTTCGGCGGTAATTGAGGCCAAAAACCCTACAACAGGGCGAAAACGACCAGAAGGCAATTCTAAGAGTACACGACTCAATGAAAAGTGAAAATGAATCCCGTATGAGGATCCAGGCTCAAAATGAGGGCTTTTTGCTATAACTTTCATTAATTGCACAATGGCCCTTCCAAAAAGTGAAAACTGTACTAATGACCCAGAATGAAAATATCTTCCAAAAATATTTTCTTAAAAACCCCTAAAATAAAATACCTTGAAAATATATTTACGAAAAATACCCTAAGAAAAGAAAAAGATTCTGAAAAATTATGCATCCATGCCCATATGGACACCGGGAGTAACCAGAGTACTTTATTGCAAAAGTAAAGATAAGTATTTTGTGGAAACCACTTAGAATGAAGATACGTGAAGTCAAAAACCAACTCCGAACACAAAAAGTGAGGTTATGCCAACAAAGTGACAAACGGGGAAAAGACAAAATAGGGAAAAGGACGAAAAGTGAATAGTGTCGAAAAAATGAAAATGTGAAAATGACGCGGTCCTCAAAGGAAGTTGTCAATCCAAATAAAAGAGTATTGGAAATCATTCCATTGCACCCGAGACAATACTAAGTGATGAGAAACTGAACTCAAAAAGGAAAAGATCAACGAAAAAAAAATATCCGTGAAAATCTGAGAAAAAGGAAAGGAAGGAAAATGACCGGGTCATTACAAATACACAGTTTATAGACCATCTAGGTCGAGCCTTACCCCAGAAAATCTTGGACTAGTCTAGCTCTGAATAAGTAACTCTGCATTGCTGCCAAGAAGTTTTAAAAGAAAAAGGGTCTCCAGCCCATGTGAATCTGTCTTATCTGGCATGAACATTCAAAGTTTGAATATAATCTCTGATTGGTATAAAAATACGATCCTATAATAGCTCCAAATTCCAACTACCATTATCTATGAGAGCAGACAAGGTAGTATCGCAAGAGAACCCCAACCTTCTAACAATTTTGTTACCAAATCTCGGTAACAAAGTCTGCCCTTCACACCATGGATTTGCTAGAAGATTAAATATAGTCCCAGTACCAATTGAAAAATTATTATTAAGGTGCATTAGATCCGTATAGTTGATCATATTTCTCCACAGAATAGAGTGAGAGCTTTTTAGAATTGCATTCTAATATGTTGAATGAGAGGCATACCTGTTCTTGAACTAAGGGACCCAAATTCTATCTTTACTCGGCAAGAAATAGCCAGAACATATTGAGAGGTTGTCTACAAATCAATCAACTTTCTGATATCCAACCCTCCTTCCAGTTTAGTTCTACACATCAAATCCAAATTCATTAGATGTAACTTCTTCGGATTATCTCTATTGCCCCAAACAAATTCTCTGCACAACTTCTGAATATGATTAATAACATCTACAGGCAATAAGAAAACACTACACCAATATAAACAGATAGGAGTGATTACTATCTTAATTAACTCAACCTTACCAACTACTGACAGCAGATTATTACTCCAAGTGTTGAGCTTTTTTGAAATTTTGTCCATGAGAACAATACAATCAGATTTCTTTAAGTCTGTGGAACATAGAGGAATAACCAAATATTTTAAAGGTAAATTCTCCTCTTTGTATTGTAACAGATCAAGTACAGCTCTTCTCCTTCTAACTGCCTTGGAAAAAATAACACTTATTTTCTAAAAATTGACATGCAAACCAGAAGCCTCACCAAATGTTTTAAAAATTCCTTGAAGAGACCTAGCATTGGAAATGGAGGCTTTACATGTAACCAAAAGATCATCTACAAAAAATGTGTGACATGTACTAGAATTGGCTTTCCGAGCTGTGTTTGACAGTTGAACCCTCCCATTAACAACTTCAGTGTTGATAAGTTGAGTAAACTGATCTGTTACTAGTGTGAAAAGAAGAGGGAGAGGATACCCTTGTCTCAGGCCCTTTGTAGGATGAATGAAACCATAAGGTGAACCATTAATTAAAACAGAATATCTGGTAAAGCTCAGCAGAGTTGAAATCCAATTTATCCAAGTGTTACTAAAACTAGTAGTAGTCAAAGTTGTTAAAAGGAAGCTCCAAGAAACTGAATCAAAGGCTTTGGAAATATCTATTTTCAATGCCACGATAGGGTGTTTAGAATTGAACTCACTTTTCGTGCCCCATGATAATAGCATCTTGACCTTTCCTACCTTTTATGAAGGCATTTTGTTTAAAACCAATAAGCTTAGGCAACACCAAAGATAATCTATCAGCCAATATCTTAGTGATAATTTTGTAAATTAAATTATAGAGGGTAATAGGCTTGTATTCTTTTGTTTTAGAAGCATTACCTACTTTGGGGATCAAAGTTAAGAAGGAACTACTAACCCCAATAGGCAAATTACCTTAAACAAAGAAGTGATGAACAACTGCACATACTTCATATTGCACAATGGTCCAAAAGGTTTGAAAAAACCTAGCTGGAAAACCATCTAGGCCTAGGGATTTATCAAGTTTGAAATTCATCACCACAACTTGAATTTCTTCATTGGTTATAGGTGTATTTAACAACATCTTATCTTCTGTTGTCAATTAAGTCACATAGATCACAACACACAAATGCACACAATTTAATTCATACCAACAATTTATTCAAATAAATAATTTAAGCACACGATTCCAATTAAACATGTGACGGCCCTGGTTTTTAGGCCAGTACGTCAGTGATCAACCGAAAGGATGATCCGATAATGGATTCGAATGCGGAAGCGAAAACAGAAAAAAAGACTCTAAGAAGTCAAAGTGACCTTGCATGAGGTCGTGGAACTCAACAAGAACTGATGCGGAAGTAAAAGATCAAAAATATGACAAATAAGCCCCTAGGGGCAAAATAGTCATTTCTAAAAACTATAGATTCGGGTGCCACCGAGCATACCGTTGGAAAGACAATAAAAAAATAATCAGGATGGACTCAAGAATCGCATGATTCGGAGTCTGGACGAAGGAGAAACGGCCTGACGAAGAAAAATGAACACTTAAGGCTAAAAAGGTAAACTGGTAATTATTTAGGAAGATCTGGGTGCAACTGAGCACACCGTTGGAAAGACAATGAAAAATTAGTCAAGTTCAAAAAAAAGTTCACTCGATTTGGAGTCCGGACAAGGGAGAAACGAAGGTTTGAAGTTGAGACGTTGCGGCGGCCTGATGAAGGCTATGGTGCACATGGCGCCCATGCACGAGCCCATCGGCGCCTATGCCGGCGCTTAATGGCATGCACAGGCTGATAGCAAGGAAAAAAAGTGAGATTCCAGAACTGAGGCTTGAAACGGAGGCCAAGACGAGTTTTTCTGGAAAAACACGAAAAAGAAACCCCCCCTAAAATCGAGTTTTCTACCTGACATCATGGACGGAATCGAAAAAAACTCACTGTGAAATCTGCAAAATTCTCTTAGATCAGAACTGGACAAAAGGGCAAAAAGCTGCTACAGGATCTGTCTACATCTGAGATCAAAAGTGGGCAAGAAGATTAATTTTTCTGGAAAAACACAAATAAAGAAACCCCCCTCAAAATTGAATTTTCTAAGTGACTCACAAGATAATTAAAAAAAAAACGCAATGTAGAATGCTCGAAATGCCCCTCCATGAAATCTGGTCATGGAGGTCCAAAAAGCTGCTAAATAAAAAAAACAGAAATCTGAACTTTACGATGGATTTCTGATACCAAGACGATGTTTTCTGGAAAAATACAAAGAAGAAACCCCCCCTAAAATCACGTTTTCTAAGTGACCATTTTAAAAGAAGAAAATAAAACTGATGTAAAAAGTCTATAATCCCCTAGAACAGATTATGCAACAAAATTGAAAAATGATTCTATAGGAGGCTCAAATCACAAAGGAAAGGGTTTTTGCCAAAAACAATCATGAACGCAGACGTAAATGGTGATTTTGAGGGCGCGGGAATGGTCCGCAGCTCCAGGAAATGGCCGAGTCAAAATCTGACCCCCCAACGGCCAAAAAGGCGAAAATAAACTTGAAATGGAAAATATGAAAACCAAAATTAGGAAATGGTTTCAAATGACCGTTTGGCCCTTGGCCACACTTCATACAAGATAAATGAGATCTAGTGGAGGTGCCGGAACACACTTTGCACCACTCGATTTGAAAATGAACCCTTAAAGGCTCGGATTTTACTATTTAGCCCAAAAAATGCAATATGTGAACTAAAATGCAAAAATGAAAACTAAATGGTGTTTGGCCTTTGGCCACACCTCACATATGGCAAATGAATGCTAAAGGATGAATTACATACACAGTGAATGCACCGGTGCGAAAATGACATAATATCTCATGAATTTTCAATATTTCCATAATGAAGTTTATAAGTAAAAGTGCATAACATACATAATATATGATATTGGCCTTCGGCCTCATTACATACACATCAAAAGAGTGTCAAAAGGTGCACTTAAGTGCACATTACATGGCTTAAACAATAAGTACAAGTTTTGTCAAAATAAACAAAAGTAAACATGATATGCTACCATGTGCATATTCAATGTCATAAAAAATACTTCAAGACTTCTAGCATGTCTAAGAGTGTTGTGTATCCCACAACAAAGCTTCTTTACCTGTAAAACACCCAGTAACTTTGGGGTGAATAAACAAGTCTAACAAGTTTATTCGTAGGGGACGAGCATGCATGACTCGATTTCTTTAAGATTTTTAGACAACATGAATCATTTCGAAAAGGGATCATATCACCTAACGTCTATGTCAAAGATTAGACTCAGGGATCATCCTAAGCTATCTTAGATCATTTCTAACATAAATCACATCATCTATGCAATTCAAACAATATGGAAGCACGTTATACAAAGCAACAAGATAAAGGTTCTTAGAGGTATCAACTTGCAATCTAGAATACAGAAATAACTAAAGTGATCATGCCATCTAACGTCTATGTTCTAAATAAGTCTAAGGAATCATCCTAGACCATGTTGAACAATCAAAACATAAATTACAATTTCAATGCAATCTAGCCACATAAAAGCATGTTATACAAGGCAACAAAATACAAATTCTTAAAACTATCAGCTTGAAATCTAAAACACGAAAACAACAGAAGTGGGTCATGCCACCTAACATCTATGTTCCAATTGAATCTATAGGATTATTCCTAAATTACATTAGAATATCAAAACACAAATCACAATATCGATGCTATCTAACCAACATTAGAACTTCTAATACAACGCGTAAAGCATGGTTTCTCAAAGTAAACATCCTGAAACTTAAAACGAGAAAACCAGAAACAACAAGTCATAACATCATCTAGTTATCAACTTGAAATGAAATGCGAAATCAAATAAAGTGGATACTTGGACGTCACGCCGGATCAAACCGATAATGTGGTTACTTTAGGGTTACTAGCCCATAGGTAACCTCCCTATGTGCGCACTAGACTATATAGAGGGACTATCCCCCGTACTAGAACCACGTCCTAGCCGTAGCCAAACAACGACATCCCCAAGTTTCCAAAATCAACAAATTGTGCAACAACGTATATATCACCATGTATATACAAGATAATCAACTATCTACCATGCACAACCAAATTTGGAAACCTATACAATACATGCTCTAAGTCCACAACTAATATGATATGATGAATGTCGAATCTTCAATGTGCGATTCGTTACACGCTATGCATGAAAGATGTTAAATACGAAATGTGCAAATCATTACACAAAGCAACAATATATTCAATAAGGAAAACATATTCTCATGAGTATAAACATAGCAACTATGTTATCCAATACTCAAAACATAACCAAATGAATATACAACAAGTCCATGTCCAAGATTTTTATATAGAAACGACTTTCAAACACAATTAAATCCATGGCTCAATTAGATAGAATTTAATTAAATAAAAATAATTAAATTCCCTAAATTCTAATTCAATTCCAAATAACATCAAATTAATACATATTAATGAACATGGCATGGTCACCACCTATATCCATTCTAAAACTCAATTGGGTTATTGGAACAACAAAGTAGAACTCTAATTAAATCATGCTAATTTAATTACCAAGGTTCTAAAGCAACTTCAAATGGTCCACAATTAATATATATTAGTAAACAAGTCATGTCCAATACAAATATCAAGTTAAAATCTTAATTAACCTAATGGGACCACAAAATAGATTTTAATTAATTCTTTTAAGTAAAATCTCTAGATTTTCAAACTTAACCAAATGCTCTCAATTTAACATATCTTAGAGAACATGCTAAGGACTAATGTAATATCACATTACAAGTTTATTTCATTCAATTTACGACCATGTGAATTAAACTTTCACTAAAGTTAAATATAAAATAAAAGTTGCAATTCTCATGCAATTAATCCCAATTTAATATATGTGGACAATCATACCAAAGCCTAATTTTCTAGCATGCCACAATTCAATTCCAAGTTGTATATCACCATGAGGATTAAATCTTAAACAAGGAAATTAATTAAATAAAAGGGTTCAAAATCTCACCGAATATTCTAAATCAAATATATGTGAAGCTATATAGCATGTAAATCAAGAATATCAAGTCGGAATTCAAATGGAGTGAATAGTGCACTCGGGGCAAATTAATTAATCAAGTTAATTAATAATTACTAATTTTCAAAACACCTCCAATTACTTTCAAATTCAACTATGTTGAAGAGCATGCTAAGGCCAAATATAATATGCTATCATACATTGATTTCAAGCTAGTTAAGGCCACATGAATTAATATTTTATTCAAGATAAATATTAAATAAAATCTTCATTTCTTATCCAAATGCTCCAATTTTAATATATGTTAATCAACATATCAAGGTTTAATATAATGTCAAGCCACAAGTTTAAAACATGCTATAACTCACCGGGAAAATTAAATTTCATACTAGAAAATAAATAATCAAAAATTATAGATTTAATATCCAAGCATGCAATTGAGTTGAATAAGCATCACAAGCATGTAATAGAGCAAGGAAGTAAATTATAACACCCCTTACCTCAATTTGAGATGCAAACCTCAAAGGCCCACCGAAAAAGTTCCGAATCCGCCGAAACCGAAGGGTTTCGTCAGGGACAACACAATCTACATGAATCTGAAGGAAACCCCATGAAAATCACAACTTGACCTCAAACCCAAACTCAAGAAATGGTCAAAAATGAATTCTAATAAGGGGGAATGGTAAAACACGTCGAGGGAAACAAAAAATGTGAAAGTCGAAGACTTTTCACTTAGGAAAAGTAAATTAAAGGAGGAGAGAGAAGGTGGTAGCTCCATGGGCATCCATTGCTGCTTCAGGTCGTGCAAGGGGAGTGGGGAAGATGAAGAATGAAGTATCTTGTGACGGCCCAAGTTTTGTAAACCCGGTGAGTCAATGATGACCAAAAGATGACCCGATAACGGATCCGAAATGCGGAAGCGAAAGGTGAAACAACGGTCTCTAGAGATACAATGCATCTCTAAGACACCAATGTGACCCTCAATGAGGTCATGGAACCCAAAGGAAAACAGATGCGGAAGTGTCGTTTCAAAAACAGACAAAAAGGAACCTAGGGGCAAAATGGTCATTTTGAAAAAAAGTGGATTCAAGTGCTATCAAGTACACCACTAGGAAAACAATGAAAAACTAATCATGATGGACTCAAGAATTTTATTATTCGGATTCCAGACGAAGGAGAAATGACAAAACAAAGAAAAACGAGCAATAAAGCTAAAAGGGGTAAAATGGTAATTATCCAAAAATATCTGGGTGCAACCGAGCACACCGCTGGATAGACAATGAAAAATTAATCAATTTCAAAAATTTTTTTACTTGATTTGGAGTTCAAATGAGGGAGAAAGGTCAAAAACAAAATCGACATCACGGCGGCCCGACGAAGGCCGTGACAGCTACAGTGCCGTCAACCCACTATTGCTGCAACTGAGAGTAAAAACGGGCATCTAAACGGACATTTCTAGAAAAACTCAAAGAAGAAACCCCCCCTAAAATCAAGTTTCCTACCCTAATAGTGGACGAAAACAAAAAAAATGCATTATAAAATGCCCAGAATGCCCCCAAGAAAATCTGGTCAAAGGGGTAAAAATTTCTTCGAGCTGCTGCCCAAAGAAAGGTAATAGGGCTTCCGGAGGTTTTTAAATTGCCTAAATTGAAAATGCAATCTTAAAATACATGCACAAGACCCCCGAAAGTTTCGGATCGGTCATCACACTTTTCAAAAAAAAGTCGATGAATAGTACCAAGTACATTTGCACTAAAAATCTGCAAAATCTGGCAGCAAGGATTTTTCGGATAAATATGGATTTTTGAGGGCCAAGATGGCATTTTCTGGAAAAACATAAAGAAGAAACCCCCCTCAAAATTGAGTTTTCTACTTGACTTTTAAGGAAAAATGAAAAAAAATGCATTGTGAAATACCCGAAATGCCCCTGGAACAGAATAGGGTAAAACTCCCTAAAAATGCTACTTAGAGTTTTTGTTTCATCAAGGATGGTGTTGTTTGCCGAAGTGAGTATGCAAGTGCATGCAATATGATAAAATAGATGTACCAACATGGCCTAAAGTCTCTTTACATTCCATTAACAAGTTTTAGCATACAAAGCCTCCATAGTTGATAAAAATACATTTTCAAGCAAAATATGGCACCAATTGAATACAAGTGCAAATATAAACTTGCTTGGCCCTTGGCCTCACGTCCTACATGTCAAATGCATTAAAAGGAGTGTACTTCTGTACACTTTACATACGTAGAATCAAAGAATACAAGTTTGATACTTAAAGCTACCAAACGATCCAAGGCAATGAAATCTTCAAGTCTTGAGTCCTGTACCTGAAATATACCCCAGTAACGTTGGGGTGAGTAACATAAAGCTACTCGTAGGAGATGAGCATGCATCGACCTAGCGTTTTATAGTTTTATCACCTTTGGGTGAAACATGTTAAAGGGGCTCATGCTACCTAACGTCTATGTCAAGTGAGACTCAGGGATCATCCTAAGCTACCTAGATCATTCCTAGCATAGTCACATTGTTCATGCAATTCAAACAACATGGAAACATGTTAAACAAAGCAAGTAGATATAGATTCTCAAAGTCTTCAACTTGAAATTCAAAATATGAAAACAACAAGAGTAGGTCATGCCACCTAACGTCTATGTTCAAAATGAATCTATAGGATCATTCCTAAACTACATTTGAACATCAAAATACAATTTATGATATCAATGCAATTTAACCGACAATGGAACTTCCAATATAACGCACAAAGCATTCTTTCACAAAGTTACATCTTAAGCTCAAAATAGGAAATCAAATAAGGAACCACAAGTTACGATATCATCTAGTTATCAACTTAAAATGAAATACGAAATCAAACAAAGTGGATACTCGGACGTCACGCCGGATCAGACCGACAACATAGTTACTTTAGGGTTACTAGCCCATGGGTAACCTCCCTATGTGCGCACTAGACTATATAGAGGAACAATCCCCCGTACTAGAACCAAGTCTTAGCCGTAGCCAACAACGACATCCCCAAGTTTCCAAAATCAACAAATTGTGCAACAACGTATGTATATCAACATGTGTATACAAGATATCAACCATTTACTAAGCACAACCCAAATTTTGGAAACATATACAATACATGCTCAAAGTCTATAACTACTATGGCATGAAAGATGTCAAATACAAAGTGTGCAATTCCTTACACATAGCAACAATATATTCAATAAGGAAAAATATATTCTCATGAATATAAAAGTAACAACTATGTTATCCAATATTCAAAAGTAATCAAGTGAACATACACCAAATCCAAATCCATAATTTAAATATAAAAACAACTTCCAAAATGTAATTAAATCCATGGAGTAATAAAATAGAATTTAATTAGACATAAATAGTTAAATTCTCTAAATTCCAAGTTAATCCCAAATAACATCAATTTAATATATATTAAAGGACATGTCATGGTCATCACATATATAACATCAAATGACAATTTAAGTGATTAAAGCACTTAAAACAAAATTAATCAAGCTAATTAATTAATTTCCTTTAGATTTTTAAACAATTCTAAATGCCCTCAATTTAATCTATGTTAGAGAACATACCAAGGCCTATTTAAATACCACATTACAACTTGATTTCATACTTGATACAACCATGTGAATTAAACTTTCACTAAAGATAAATATTAAATAAAAGTTGTAATTCTTAATCAAATGAGCCAAATTTAATATATGTTAACCAACATATCCAAGCATAATTTCCTAGCATGTTACAATTCAATTCCAAGTCATACATATCCTTGAGCATCAAATCCTTTACAAAGAAATTAATTAAAATGCATACAAGTTGTATAAGCATATATAATCATCAATACAACACAAATATAATCCTAAGACACCCCTACCTCAATTTGAGATGAAAATCTTAAAAGCCATCAAAACGAAATGGCTCCGAATCCGACGAAACTCCTAGATTTTGTCGGGGACAACACGATCTATATGAATCTCCAAGAAGCCCCATAAAAATCCAAACTTGGCCTAAATCCCAAACTCAAAATTTGGTCAGAAATGGTTTCTAATAAGGGGTAATGGTAGAGCACGACGAGGCGAGCAACAAATGCAAAGGCCGAAGGATTTTTACTTAGGAAAAGTAGGTTAAAGGAGGAGAGAGAAGATGACAGCTCCATGGGCATCCATGGCTACCTTTGGTCATGCAAGGAAAGGAGGAAGAAGAAGAAAATCTGATTTTTCTTCTTTAAGGCACCTATTTATAATAAATTACAAAAAGTGCCCGGAAAGGGCCCCGCATGTCCGGAAAAGTGGATTTTGAGCAAACGTGCTCAAACGGCAAAACCCCATAAACGAAAAGATTTAAAATGAGAAAATATGAACAACGGAAGAAGCGGCGTCGAAAACCGAGTCCTGAGCAGAAAGTTATGCCCCAAACAAGTTCGGCGGTAACTGGGTCCAGAAACTCTGAAACTGGAGAAAAACGAGCAGAACGGAATTCTATGAATTTACAAGTCAACAAAAAGTGAAAATGAATCTTGTATGAGGATCCAGGCTCCAGACGAGACATTTTGCAATAACTTTCGTTAATTGCACAATGGCCCCTACAAAAAGGGTTAATTGCGAAACTGCCCCAGAATGAAAATATCTTCTTAGATGCACCTGAAATAAAATATCTTCAAAAGATATTTATGAAAAACACCCCAAGAAATGAAATTAATTCCAAAGATTTATGCATCCATACCTCTATGGGCACCGGGAGCAACTAGAGTACTTTCTTGCAAAAGTAAAGACACGTATTTCGTGGAAACCACTCACGATAAGGATACGTGAAGTCAAAAACCAACTTTGAGTACAAGAAATGAGGTTGTGCCAAAAACTGACAAACGGAGATAAGACGAAATAGGGAAAATGACATAATAGGAAAAAGACGGAATAGGGCATAGTGTCCAAAAACAAAAAATGCGAAAATGACTCGGTCCTCAAAAGAAGTTGTCAATTCACATGAAAGAGTCTCAGAAACCAATTCTGAGCACTCGAGATGACACTAAGCGACGAAAAACCATCCACAGAAAAGAAAAGACAACGGAAAAAATTTATCCGCACAATTTAAGGAAAAAGGGAAAAGGAAGAAAATGACCAGGTCATTACATATCTCATCCCCCTTTTATAGAAATCTTAAAAAGTGCCCTGAACGGGCCCCACCGAGTCCGAAAAAGTGGATTTTGAGCAAACGCGCTCAAACGAAAAAACTCTGTGAATGAAAAAGATTCAAAATGAGAAAATATTAACAACGGAAGAAACGGTGTCAAAAATCGAGTCCCAAGCAAAAAGTTATGCCTCAAACAAGTTCGGCGGCAACCGGGTGCAGAAACTCTAAAACTAGAAAAAAACGACCAGAAGGAAATTCTATGAATTTAAGAGTCAACAAAAAGTGAAAATGAATCCCGTACGAGGATCCAGGCTCTAGATGAGATATTTTGCAATAACTTTCGTTAATTGCACAATGGCCCCTACAAAATGGGTTAACTGCGAAACTGCCCCAGAATGAAAATATCTTCCAAAAGATATTTTCTTAGATAACCCTGAAATAAAATATCTTCAAAAGATATTTATAAAAAACACTCCATGAAGTGGAAAAGATTCTGAAGAATTGTGCATCCATGCCCCTATGGGCACCGGGAGCAACCAAAGTACTTTCTTGCAAAAGTAAAGATACGTATTTCGAGAAAACCACTCAAGATGAAGGCACGTGTAGTCAAAAACTAACTCCAAGCATGAGAAGTGAGGTTGTGCCAACAATGTGACAAATGGGGAAAAGACAGAATAGGGAAAGGACGAAATAGTGCATAGTGTCTGAAAAGTGAAAATGCGAAAATGACTCAGTCCTCAAAGGAAGTTGTCAATTCACATGAAAGAGTCTTAGAAACCAATTATGAGCACTCGAGATAACACTAAGCGACACGAAATAGAGCTCAGAAAAGAAAATTAAACGAAAAAAATTCATTCGTAAAATTTCAGGAAAAAGGAAAGAAAGGCAAATGACCGAGTCGTTACAAAACAAGTAGTTCAATTAAACATATAAACAAATAATCAATTAAATAATTAAAAATTTAATTAAAATAAATATATAAATGCTGAAACTATCCTTTTAAAATTAGGAGTATTACAGGATATGGAGCTGGCTCCTTAATGAATTTTTTCGGCTTTCAAAGAAAAGGGCTGGCTCCTTCAAGCCGAGAGCCGGCTCCCACTTAGAGCGAGCCGGCTCCCTCATGGACAGAGCTTGCTCCCTTGAAAAGGTAGCATGCTCACTTGTTGGGTATGAGAAGAAACTGATTTTTAGGTTATATTTAGATGGTTTGAGATGTTTTAGAATTGTTTAGATTAGTTTAGATGGTTTAAATGATTAAAATAAATTGGATTAACTCCCAGAATGCATAATCTACACTAATATGCTATGGACATGAACAATATGAAGTTTTAAATAAATTTGCATATTGTTAATGGGTGATTTAATTGCTTGATATTGTTTTAGCAATTCAAATGGATATTGTATGATTTTAAATAATGTATTTGCAGTATAATATTCTCAATTAATTATTTGATTTTGATTATACTTATCTCTGGATTTTTGATGTATTATTTTAATATGTTGCATCAATTATTAGATTGTATGGATGTAATGCACCAGTATGGGATGGTGGCATTCTAGGAACGGATTAACGGAAAAGTTAAATCCTACCTATTCTTGTATAAGGGAATGGATTAACTAAAATGTTAAATCCTACTTATAATTTATGTCAGGTCAACGAACAGTTGGATGACATATCATGGTTTACTTTTATGATTGGATAGGACGGATTTTATATATGTATAGATATATACCATGATATGAGCTTGAGTCTTAGGATCAGTGGTTAGAGTGTGTATATTACATGGGGTGGTTAGCTGCCTATAGTGGATTATTGTGTGCCTTGGTAGGTCTAGGTACTCATGCCCACTATCGGTACGTTTTGTATGTTGCCTACTATTCAGGTTGAGGCCGCCCTATAGTTTAGTGGGAGCCCTTTAGTGTGTTTCTATATATATACACTGTCAACTAGATATTATTGAGTTGATTAGGATGTATACGTGTATCGGATCTCTGTTTTGACTATAGTAGAGTAGAACTTGTTTGTGGGCCTGACCCACCATTATTTTTCAGGTATTCGTCAGGTGTAGAGATTGTTTGTGCTGAGCAGAGATCAGTCTACTTCACTCTTCCGATTCTACTTAGGAGATTCATTTATGTTTCAGTTTTCCGTTATTGACAGTTATTACTACTACTTGTTCAGTTTGGATTTCTAGGGGTCTACATAGTATGGATTCCCGAGTTGTATTACTGGAGGATTAATTGTATTAAAATGATTTATTAATGGAAATTTATTCTAAAGATTTAATTATTGGATTATCATTTTAGTTTTCATTTAAGCATTTTATCTATTCTTAATTGCTTTTTTTATATTCTGTGTTCATTTATTGCCGATTTGTTTTTAATATCCCCGGGTATTTGGGTGTGGGCCTGGCCAACCCGCATTCAGAAATCTGGGGGTATTACAATGACCCCCTGGGAAGTCTTTGGTCCAGGGGAGCCAAAAGCGGACAATATTGTGTCTAGCTAGGGTGAGGTTCGTTACAAAAGCCGCAATGACCGTGAACCCACTAGAACTCTAGAGTTAAGTGTGTTTAACCTAGAGTAGTACCAGGATGGGTGACCCCCTGGGAAGTCTCTGGTCTGAGGGAGTCAAAAGTGGACAATATTGTGTCTAGGTAGGGTAAGGGTCGTTACACTGTCATTATTTGCTTAGTGATTAAGCATATGATACATTTATATACATATACATTCACAAGGCTATTAATGAGCATGCTTATTGAAGACATTTTCTATAAATATGGTAGGGGTATAATGGTACATTCATAAGGGAATTACAAAGTATTCTGTAGCCAATGATTGGATAATGGTGACACATACATTTTCTCTTTAGAATAGGATTTGTATTGATGAAGTATTATATATATGTTGCTATAAACATTCTAGGGTTTTAAGCCTTTAAGTGAACCCTAAAAATGAGTAGCAGCAAGAGTGAATTGAGAGCTGAATATGAATACACTTTTTTGAGATTACATATAATGATGAAAGCTTGATTTAAGTTCAGAAATTCATTCAAAGAATTCACAAGTGTAGATGATCAAACAGAGGCTTGTTGCTGTGATTTTTGCTGGTGCAGAAGCTATGTTGGAGGCCTAAGTTTGGTTTGAGCTTATTGTGGTGATTGTACAAGGTTGAGGCAAGTGTAACTTCACATTTTACATCTGCAAAAAACATGTTTATGACCATCTTTTAGCTGCATTTGATTTTGATGCCTCAGACTTGTGTATCAACTTATTTTTCTAGTTTAACTTGTTGATCTGAACTTGTTATCACTATATCTTGCTGTGAGTTGCATTATTATCATCTTAGAAAGTTTTTATAGCTGAATTAAGGTTGTTGAAATTGAGGTTTGCACAGTATTAAGGTTAATACAATTTTTGACCTTGTGAAACCTTAGTTTTGAAGAATCCGCAGAACTGAGCCTGTTGTTGAGTAGTATTTGTATACACATGCTATATTTATCTTGATTATCATCAGAGTATGACTGTAATAAAGATACAAGGTTGTGGATTCCATCTCTATGTTTGTGGGACACAAAATTCCAATTTTACCCGTTGTTTTAGCAGAATGAAGATAAGGTACTTGTGTTGATACTTTAAGCTTGTTTCTCACTCTGATCTTATATTAAAGCTCAAGTATTATTGATTGCAAAACTTTTTGTGTATTAGTTGTGAGCTGTGAGTGCTCATTTGGTCCAAGCAAGGGTGATGTGGACAGGGGGAGTGTAGTGTGCCCTTAGTGTTACTAGTGTGTGTTCAGAGGCTGTGAAAGCTAGTGTTTCATCTTGTACAAGGGTGTGTGCAGAGAGTGAGACAGCTGAGTGTGTAACAACTTGTATACAACTAGTGAAGATTTTATTGGCTGAGGCCAAGAACCAAGGTTTTTTTTTCCTATTGAAAGGGTATTCCTTGTAAATGCACTAAGTCTTTTAAATGTATGTTGAAGCTTGTTGAATCTGTTATCATTCTCGTCATATTGCTTTGATCATACAAAGAAGAAAAGTTTAAACTAGAACCAATTCAATCTCCCTCCTCTTGATTCATCATGATATCAATCGGACGTACTAGGTTTGATCTGGCCCAGTTCAAGCCCATTGACATTTCCAACCCTTTCATCTGCCCCCTAATTTTGCCATAATAATTAGGGCGAGATTAATGAGTAATGATAGTGACTAAGACTACAGCTGGATGTGACAACGTGGGAGAGTATGAACTGTTAACGCTTGAACACATGCTCTGGGTTATGTGTTGTCATGATTACTTCGCTCTGATCTTCCTACGTGATCTCAACTTATAAGCCTGATGTGACTTTGTTTCTATTTTTTTCTTGTCACTAATAATCTTGTATCTCTGCCTTTTCTGCCTTTAGTCAATATACTTCCCTCCAGTAAGAGTTTGTGGTTCTCAGCGGTGATATTCTGTTTTATGCCTTTTCTTCTCCACTCTTCAATCTTAGTTCCACATTCCTTCTTCTCTTTCCAAAGAACTTTCTTTTTTCTTTTTTTTTTTTCTCTCTCTCTCTCTCTCTCCTTTTCCCTCTTAGCCTTCATTTTCCCTTTCCGGCCTTTGCATATTTTAGTTTTTAATCATGCTGTTTGACCTCGATACTCTCCCCGTTCGTTGTAATATTCCTGACGATGTCACCACTCATTTTTACTTTGACGAGGAAGGTGCTAGCTCCGATAGGGGTCTTCCCTCCGGTGTGGTCTTATTCATTGCATCCTAGTTATGCGTGTTTGGTTTCCTCTTCACCCTATATTTCATGTCGTTCTTTCCAAATTTGGGACTTGTTGTGATACCCCCGAATTTTCACGTGTAGGTTGGCTAGGCCCACACCTGAAAAACATGGGGATATTAAAAGAATTAAGGGAATAATCAAACTGTAACGACCCGGTCATTTGCCTTCCTTTCCTTTTTCCTGAAATTTTACGAATGAATTTTTTTTGTTTAATTTTCTTTTCTGAGCTCTGTTTCTTGTCGCTTAGTGTCATCTCGAGTGCTCAAAAATGGTTTCTGAGACTATTTTCTGTGGATTGACAACTTCCTTCGAGGACCGAGTCATTTCTGCATTTTAACTTTTCAGACACTATGCGCCTTTCGTCATTTTCCTTATTTCGTCTTTTTCCCTATTCTGTCTTTTCCCCGTTTGTCACTTGTTTGGTAAAACCTCACTTCTCATGCTCGGAGTTGGTTTTTGACTTCACGTGCCTTCATCTTCAGTGGTTTCCTCGAAATACGTATCTTTACTTTTGCAAGAAAGTACTCTAGTTGCTCCCCGTGCCCACAGGGGCATGGATGCACAATTTTTTAGAATCTTTTTCATTTCTTGGGGTGTTTTTAGTAAATACCTTTTGAAGATATTTTATTTCAGGGGTATCTAAGAAAATATCTTTTGAAAGATATTTTCATTCTGGGGTAGTTTCGCAGTTAACCCTTTTTGTAGGGGTCATTGTGCAATTATTGAAAGTTATTGCAAAATGTCTCGTCTGGAGCCTGGATCCTCGTATGAGATTTATTTTCACATTTCGTCGAGTCGTGGAATCTTAGAATTCCGTTCTGGTCGTTTTTCTCCAGTTTCAGAGTTTCTGGACCCAGTTGCCGCCCAACTTGTTCGGGGCATAACTTTCTGCTCGGGATTCGGTTTTTGACTATGTTTCTTCTGTTATTCATATTTTCTCATTTTGAATCTTTTTCATTCACGGAGTTTTGTCGTTTGAGCGCGTTTGCTCAAATTTCACTTTTCCGGACCCGGCGGGGCCCTTTCGGGGCACTTTTTGAGATTTCTATAAATAGGTTGCCCTAATCATTAAAATCAGATTTTCAGCCTCATTCTTCCTCTTTGGCTGGCAGCCATGGGAGCACCTTGAGCTGCCACTTTCTCTCTCCTTCTTTGATCCACTTTTCTTTGATGAAAATTCTTCGGCCTTAACGTTTAATGCTTGTCTTGACGCCGCGCACCTTTCACCCTTACTAGAAATCATTTTCGACCATTTTTTGAGTTTGGTGTTGAGGTCAAGTTGTGATTTTCATGGGGCTTCTTGGAGATTCATGTAGATCGTGTTGTCCCCGACAAAACTTAGGAGTTTCGTCGGATTCGGAGCCGTTTCAATTCGGTGGGGATTTGAGATTTTCCTCTCAAATTGAGGTAGGGGGTGTTTTAGGTTATATTCTTGCTATCTTGTATGCTATTGATGTTTATACAACCCATATGCTCACTTTTGGTTCAAGATCTAGAAATTGATTTAAATTCTACTTAATTGTACCATGCTTGTTTTCCAAGTTTGACTTGATATATGGCATGACTATGACTTAATCCTTGATATATATTAATTTGAGATCATTTGAATAACCTTTGAAATCTAGAGATTTAGTAAATTTTAAATTAATTAAATTATACATGATGATAGCTTGCTCACTTTGTGAAATTGATATGATATTTGCAATCACCATGAAATGGACATTCACATATATTATTTTGAGAATTTTTGAACATCTTTGATTTCTAGATAAATTAATTAATTAGCTTAATTAATTTCTACTTAGTATTCTAAAGAATTAGACTTGTATTGTGTTCTTAAATTAAGTTATGACATGTTGTATAACATATATTAAATTGAGATTAATTGCATGAGAATTGCAACTTTTAATTTATATTTAACTTTAGTGAAAGTTTAATTCACATGGTCTTAAATTGAATGAAATAAACTTGTAATGTGATATTACATTAGTTCTTGGCATGTTTTCCAACATAGGTTAATTTGAGAGTATTTGGTTAAGTTTGAAAATCAAGAGATTTTAATTAAAAGAATTAATTAAAATCTATTTTATAGTCCCATTAGCTTAATTAAGGTTTTAACTTGATATTTGTATTGGCCATGACTTGTTTACTAGTATTTATTAATTTGGGACTATCTGAAGTTGTTTTAGAACCTTGGGATTTAAATTAGCATGATTTAATTAGAGTTCTACTTTATTGTTCTAACAACCTAATTGAGTTTTAGAATGGATATAGGTGATGACCTTGCCATGCCCTTTAATATGTATTAAATTGAGGTTAATTGAAATTGAATCAGAAATCTAGAGAATTTAATTGTGTTTATCTATTTAAATTCTATCAATTTGCTCCATGATCTAGTTGTGTTTTAGAAGCGGTTTCTATATTCAAATCATGGACTTAGACTTGTCGTATATTCATTTGGTTATGTTTTGAACATTGGATAACATAGTTGCTATGTTTGTATTCATGAGAATATGTTTTCCTTATTGAATATATTGTTGCCTTGTGTAATGATTTGCACACTTCGTGTTTAACATCTTTCATGTATAGCGTGTAACGAATCGCACATTGAAGATTCGACATTCATCATATCATATTAGTTGTGGATTTAGAGCATGTATTGTATAGGTTTCCAAATTTGGTTGTGCTTAGTAGATAATTGATTATCTTGCATATTCCTGTTGATATATGCGTTGTTGCACAACTTGTTGATTTTGGAAACTTGGGGATGTCGTTGTTTGACTATAGCTAGGACGTGGTTCTAGTACGGGGGATAGTCCCTCTATATAGTCTAGTGCGCACAAAGGGAGGTTACCCATGGGCTAGTAACCCTAAAGTAACTATGTTGTCGGTCTGATCCAGCGTGACGTCCGAGTATCCACTTTGTTTAATTTCACATTTCATTTTCAAGTTGATAACTAGATGATGTTGTAACTTGTTGTTCCTTATTTGTTGTTTCATTTTAATTTACATAATGTTAACTTTGCGAAATTGTGCTTTATGCGTTGTATTGGAAGTTCCAATGTTGGTTAAATTATTGAAAATTGTGTTTTAACGTTCTAACAAAGCTTAGGATTGATCCTATTGATTCATTTATAACTTAGATGTTGGGTGGCATGACCCACTTCTATTGTTTTCGTGCTTTAGATTTAAAGCTGATAGCTTTAAGAAATTGTATTTTGTTGCCTTGTATAATATGCTTTTATGTGTTTAGATTGCATTGAAGTTGTAAATTGCGTTTTGATTATTCAGCATGGCTTAGGATGATTCCTTAGACTTATTTAGAACATAGACGTTAGGTGACATGATCACTTTATTTGTTTCTGTATTCGAGATTGCAAGTTAATACCTTTAAGAACTTATATCTTGTTGCTTTATATAACATGCTTCCATATTGTTTAAATGGCATAGATGATGTGATTTATGCTAGAAACACTCTAAGGTAGCTTAGGATGCTCCCTGAGTCTCATTTCGATATAGATGTTAGGTGACATGAACCCCTTTAACATGCTTCACCTTAAGGTGATAAAGTTGTAAAATGCTAGGTCGATGCATGCTCATCTCCTATGAGTAGCTTTATGTTACTCACACCTACGATACTGGGGCATATTTCAGGTACGAAGACTTGGTTCGTGACGCCTAGCATTCCTTGGATGTCGTGTAGCTTTCAAGTTTCCATTTCATGCAAATGTTGTCATGAAATGTCATTTTGTAGACTTATATGTCAAAATATGTATATTTGATTCCATGTATGTAATGTGTACTTAAGTACACTCCTTTCAATGTATTTGATATGTATGAGATGAGGCCGGAGGCCAATGACTATTATATTGTATTCTATGCAACTTTTTAACTTCATGAAATGTTATGAAAACCTTAAAAAATCGCAAGTCATTGCTTCACCATGGTTGCATCGGGTGTGGGAATTCCATTCTCATTCTTTCATAGGGTCTCATTAATCTTGTATGAAGTGTGGCCAAGGGCCAAACGGTCAATTGACTCCATTTTGTATTTTTGGATTCTATGTTTTCCATTCCAAGTCCATTTTTGCCTTTTTGCCCGTTGGGGGGTCGGATTTTGCATCGGCTATGTTTTTAAGCCATGGACCACTGTAGCACGTCTAAATAGGTAAGTTACATTTGCGTGCATAGTCGTTTCCGGGCAAAACCTCATCGTTTGTGTTTTGAGCCTCCAACAGACTCATTTTGCGTTTTTGTTGCATATTCTGATCTAGGGGTATTCTAGACTTTTCAATTCATTTTTATTTCCTTCTATCAATATGGTTGAATAGAAAACATGATTTTAGGGGAGGTTTCTTTTTTGTATTTTTCCAGAAAATGTCGTCTTGGCATCAGAAATCGCTTACGAAGTTTAGCTCTTAGTTTTTCAATTTAGCAACTTTTTGGACCTCCATTACCGGATTTCATAGAGGGGCATTTTGGGCATTTCACAGTGCGTATTTTTTGGTTTTCCTCATGAGTCACGTAGAAAACTCGATTTTAAGGAGGGTTTCTTCTTTGTGTTTTTCTAGAAATGTCATCTAGGGCCTCAAAATCCCATTTTTTCCGAAAAAACCCCTGCTGCCAGAATTTCTTGCTGCCCATTCTGCCCCCTTCACATCTAAACGGTTACGAGGGGTTTCGTAACCGGTTACATGTGCATGGGCAGTGTTTTGGTCGAAATTTTTTGTCTCCTAACTGGTTAGGAAGGCTTGGTAACCGGTTAGATGTTCTTGGTTGTCACCTTTTTGACCGTTTTGCCCCTTCATCTTCCGTTAGCCATATTTTCTTCATCCGGACTCTGAATAAAGTGATTCTTGAGTCTAAATTCATTAATTTTTCGTTGTCTTTGCAATGGTGTGCTCGGTGGTACCAACTTTTAAGCTGGAAATGATGATTTTGTCCCTAGGTTCATTCTTGTTCGTTTTTGAAACGTTGCTTCTGCATTTGATTCCTTTGGGTTCCATGACCTCGTTGAGGGTCATAATGGTGTATTAGAGCCTTGTTGTATCTCTAGATGCCGTTGTTTTGTCTTTTGCTTCCGCATTTCGGATCCGTTATCAGGTCATCTTTCGGTTCATCACTGACGCACCGGGTTGAAAAACCTGGGCCGTCACACAAACACAGAATACAAAAAGGATAAATAATGAATAAATAAAATGTTGAAAGGAATACTAAAATAATAATTAAATCCTCAAAGTAAATTTCATTAAATAATAAATTCCTCTAATACAAGAATCATACTTTAATACAACTCGGGAATCTGTGGACCACTATAAATCCCAAAATGAATTAAACAACTATCTACATAAGAATACTGAAGACATAAACTAGTATCCTATGTATGTGACTAGAAGAGTGATGATAACAGGTCTCTGCTCCGCACGAACAACATCTATATCTGATACCACTATGGACCTGAAAAATAAATAGTGGGCCAGGTTCACAAACAAGTTCTTTATACGATAACCTAAATAGAGACTAGAGAAACTATACATCTATATCTAACTCATGCAATAGCTACATATTCGATAAGTATATAAGTATACACACTAAAGACTCCTACTAAATTAAGACAGCCTCAACCATGTAGTGGGTATCTCATGCAAATTGCACACAAAGGTGGTCACAAGTCCTCCTTCTACTAGGGCACACATATCCCTAATTTAGCTACCCATCTCAATTGGCAGTATACGCCTCCATCCTAACCACTGATCCTGAGACCTCAAACTCATGCCATAGCATATATCCATACCTATCGAAATCTATATCCTATCTATAACAATAAAATAAACTATCCACCATAGTCTTTTAATGGCATGTCATCCACATGGTTCCATGACTAGACACGAATAAAATAAACTATCCGCTATAGTATTTAAATGGCATGTCATCCACATGGTTCCGTGACTTGACACGAAGAAATGAGACTAAGCTTATTAGCCAGCCTAACCACATAATCCAAAACAAAGCCATATCCTAGCAATGGCACACATAGAACCAAATCCTGACATTGGTCCTCAAGTAAATCCCAACGTATATATATATATATATATATATATATATATATATATATATATCATGTCTCAAGATTATAAAATACAGATATGCAATTAATTGCAATCATAACAACATATAACAAAATATCAAGTTATCAAATTATAGGAATGACTTATAATTTATTTAACCTTCCTATATCATGTATCTCACATAAACTGAATCTTAAGCATGTTGATAATTTATTTTACAGCCAGGTAAGCATTCTCCAAATACATCTCATGCTAAACATTTAATCTCAATTGTTTAAACAAATTAAAAAATTAAATCCATCTATTCTTTAAATAATTTCAAATAGCATGCATCATTGTGTTTAAACCTATTTAAAAATTCATTTTAAATCATCCATAGTCCCTATTTAATGTTCAGGATCCTTAATAGTCAATTTGGGGTCAATTTAAGACTTTCTGTCAAAATTCACTAGAGGGTGATCTATCATTCTGTCGTCCTGAGGGTGATCGATCCCCCTCCCATGGGTGATCGATCACTGTTTTGTGAAACAGCCCGAAAACTCCGTTTTAAGCCATGTTCTCCATTGTTAAGGGTCCTAAAGCATGTTATTAAGTCCCATCAACACACAAGCACGAAAATACATCATTATAACATATAGAAATTCATTAAAAATAAGATCTAAGTCATGAATTTATCAATTCATACAACAAGAACAACCATGAACATAAACTCATAAAAACCTATGTTCTAGATTAATTTAAACATGGATTCCAATTTTAATTATCCTTTAAACATCCCTAAAGTTATGCTAGAAGCACATAGATCACAAATCTAAGGGCGAAGTGTAGAACATGGAACTTGCCTTAAACTTTCAGATCGAAAGTTAAACTCCTTCTTCTTTGTTCTTCTTCTCTAATAGTCCTTCTTCTTCCTTCTCTCTCTTCCTCTTTTTCTCTTTCTCTTTCTAGATCTATTATCTATGTATATATATAAATAAATATATACTACATATTCTAAACCTAACATACGTCTAATAAACTCTAACTTGGTAACTAATTTAATAAAACATTAATTTAATGAAAATAATATATATATATATATATATACCTCATTATATATATATAGTTACTAATCCCCATGGGTCACTATCCAACCCATTTAGGATCTCACTCAAATAGTCCAAGACTCATCTAGTTGGTCCATGCGCTTTAACCAAATTCTTCATCTTTTAAAATAAAATAAAACTAAAACTAAGCAAATCATTTAACTATACAAATAATCACTTAAAATAATTTAATTACACAAACACATCACATATAATTAACCAAAATAAATTAAATTAAATCAAACCAATTATCAATTAAATAAAACAAATAATCAAATAAACACTCAAACAAATAATCAAATAGCCATATAATTAAATAAAAATGCAATTAAAATATTTAAATAATTCTCCAAAATTTAGGGGTATTACATTCTCCCCCCCCCCCCCCCCCTAACAAAGTAATTTCATCCTCAGAATTCACGAAAACTCTGAATTATTTATTTAAATTCATTTTACATTTCCAAGTGGACTCTGCCTCTGTGTATGGGCTCCACTGAACAACGCATCCATCATTCACTTAACACTATACTTAATTCTTATTATCAAGCACCTTTAAACCATACTACACATAGATTGCATCTAATAGTAACTAGATTTACCTAATATGTATTCATGGGTGACTACTCACATTACTATAGGTTTTCATGGCATATAAGCACGAATAACTTCTATACACACAACGCTAATGATTTGGTAACCCTTAACTATAAGCTGTTGCCTCAATTGATAAACAACACCGTGAAGGGTTAGTGCAACAAATAGAAACCACCCTTCTTCCGAAATCGTATCTCTCCCTAAATGGAAGACATCCTAAGTAAACTAATACGCAATACGCAAAATCTAATATACGAGTTCAACAATATACCAAAAATTCTCTACCCCTCTAAAAAGCACACATAAAATCACAAATAGGAATGATTTTTCCAACGTGTCATTAATGAAGTCAAATTTTGATTATTCAGCTCTTGCTCATTTTCAAATCAACAAATGAGAGGTCTACATAGTTTTATTATACAAAACCTCAAATGTTACACACCAGTAATCTTATGCCAACATCATTACACACAATTCAACAAAGCAAAATAGTTAATTCTAATCATCCACAATTCTCTAGGATATATATTAAGTATATCATCCATAACCTGATTAAATCTTTCGATTAATTTCCTCCTTTAAGGATATAAGATAATGCATATTGTATTCCGCACCCAAGATCTTCGAGAAACCTTCTCGAAATAAAACTTCTCATCCCTTATGATGAACAATGCCCTACGTTAGCGCATTGTTGCCTCCATAATGTAAAGCTAATATGAAGCTCCAAACATTACTCTAATTAAATGTCAATAAGTGAACTTAATCCATGCTTCCCTCACAACCCTTTATGGAATTATAACTCCAATTCGATGTGGATAATCTCTCCACCTCATCCACGCATGCTTATTCCTATATTCCCTATTGATACAGGAAGTGACAACAAGCCTTCAATGATCTCTGGTGATCAACCTTTCACCTTTCAAACTGGTGCTATGCTTAGAAACAATTATAATTATGCCCCTGCCCGAACCAGTTCACCAAAATCTATGTTTGAAGCCCAGTTGTACCTTGGAGTCTTTGGGTGTACTGAAAATCATGACTTGGACAACTTAGTCACCCCAACCCTATCACGCCATTTACAGGACTTATCAGTCGTCCCTTCTACTTTAAACTTTATATGCATAAAGTATTACATTCCTTTAAGGTCAGATCCAAAAATTTAAAGTTAACCTCCTTAATTACCTCAATAATAGCGGGTGATCTTATTACACGCCCTATAAAAAAAAACCAACTGAAAACTCAACAACTAATCTGAAAAATATTGATTGCTGAAAGTATCTACTTCCATATTTATTTGCCCCAAGTGATACTTGATGTAAAACGTGAGTCTTTCACCACTTCCCTCCATCTATTTTGCCACGTTATCAGTTTTTTTGTATGAACTAGCATTAACAACGATGGTGGATGCTATTCAACTGCAAGCATTTCTTTACAAACAACGCTTATCACTACATAAGACAATACTATTATTGCAAGCTTTAAAATTGCGTGCCATTTCGTTGAGCTGATGAATCACAAACTTATGAGTAAATGGACCATGGTATGCTATTTTCTACATAAAGTTTTGCCAACTTAAATAGAATTTGTCAAGCATAACTTAAATAGAATTGTGACCCTTGTGCTAAGTCAGCAATCTCTCATATCTACAAAAAATCTGACAGTCCCCAATGATTAATCTTAACCATCGTGGTATATATTACACTTAGAGCTAGGAAAAGGACTACGTACCTCTTTATGTTTGCCTGTCCACATTGTCGCTTCATATTTTGATACATCGTATCTCCACCTGGATAAGTAAAGAAATGGGGAATTGTGACACTCACTCCTCACATCCTCTGTCAAATCCTCTATAAAAAGGTACCATTAGTCATTCTCAGTGATAAGTGCTAAAATATTGCACATTTTAGCCCTAATCTAGGGTATTTTAGACCTTGCATCTCTCTTTATTTTCCCGTTTTAGTCTTAATTTGTGTTTTTGTCTATTTCAGGTCAATAAAGTTCAAACGGGCTAAAGACTGTTCATGTGACAGCCCAAGTTTTGCAACCCGGTACGTCAGTAATGATCCAAAAGTTAACCCGATAATGGATCCGAAATGCTGAAGCAAGAGAAGTAAAATGATCATTTCAAACTGAAATGGGTGCCACCGTGCACACCATTGGAAAAACAACGAAAAATGAACAAAGTTAGACTTAAGAATCACCTGATTTGGAGTCTGGACGGAAAAGATATGAAAATAGAACAAGGAAACATCTTCCAATTAAGAGATACCACAACCCTACAAAAAGGTTCAAATGCGTAAGTCAGTGAGGAAGGGTCGGTCTGCTGATAGCCCTTGGTCGGTCGGCTGACGGGGCATGGTTGGTCGTGTTGACCTACAAGGTTGGTCGTTCTGACCTACATGGTCAATCGTTCTAACTTACAAGGTTGGTCGTTCTGACCTACAAGGTCGGTCATTCTGACCTACATGGTCTGTCGTTCTGACTTACAAGGTCGGTCGGCTGGAGGAAGGGTTAAGGCCTAAACTGAACTTTAGCTACTAGAATCGAGTTTTTAAACAAAATATGGCACCAAATGAGTACAAGTGCAAATATAAACATACTTGGCCCTTGGCCTCATGTCATACACATAAAATGAATGTCAAAAGGTGTGCATAGACACACATTACATACCCGAAATTGAAAATGACATGTTAAACCAAACATTACATAACAACTTCAAAAGAGAAGATAAACATGATAACATTTGCATGTGAACAAGAATATAGTTAAAAGAACTTCAATTCTACATATCACCCAAGGCAATTGCAAATCCCCAAATCTTGAATTATGTACCTGAAAAATGTCCTCGGTAACTTTGGGGTGAGTAACATAAAGCTACTCGTAGGAGATGAGCATACAAAGACCTAACGTTTTACAAGATTATCACATTAATGTAAAACAATTCAAAAGGTTATGCCACCTAACGTCTATGTCAAAGGTGAGACTCAAGGAGTATCCTAAGCCACCTTAGAACATTTCTAGTATAAACCATATTTTTATGCAATTCAAACAATATAGAAGCATGTTATACAAAACAACAAGATATAGATTCTCAAAGCCATCCATTTGAAATCTAACACATGAAAACAACTAAAGTGGATCATGCCACCTAACGTCTATATTCCAAATGAATCTATAGGATCATTCCTAAGCTACATTTGAACATTTAAAGCATAAATGTACATAACAATATTAAAACCTGCGATAATTCATTAAAAATCATAATGTATAAATGTACTTAACAACATTAAATCGCCAATAACCAAAACTACAAGTCACAATTAAACATTAGTTGTCAACTTGGAATTGAATGCGAAATCAAATAGTAAGAGACTTGGACATCAAATCTCGGAGTAAACTAAGACCTAAACGGTTATTCCGGGTACTAACCCACTGGGAATACCACCCTAGTGCACACTATAAAATAGGGAGAACTCGTACCTCCTGTACTAGAGCCAAACTTTAGCCATGTCTTTGTAATAATGTCCCAAGTGACTCCAAAATCAATAAATAAGTTCATAACTTATACACAAATTAATGAATGCACGAAACCACCTTCCATGTACAAGTAGGTTGAAACTACACAATCCATGCCTTAGTTTTCCAAGTCTAAAATGGCATATATAATGTCAAGTCTTTACTACGATACAATGTACAAAACAATATCATCTACTTAACAATTTGAATCATGCCTTCAAGGTAAACTTTAAACACTAATTCCACAACATTGTAGCAAGAAGTTTACAAGGCTAATAACATCAGTAATTCACAAGAATCTCATATTACTACTACATAGTAACAAGTTAGCAATTTAACTCCCAATAATGCACAATAAGCATTCCATATTCATAATACTATGAAATCACAAGAATTTAGTAATCCACTAAATTAAATAACTTCTCGACACAAGTTATATCTACTCAATTACTTGATTATATCAAAGGAACTATTAAATAGATTTTAATTAATTCATTTAAATAAAATCTCTAGATTTCAAAACAATTCCAAATAACCTCAATTTAATATATGTTAAGGAACATAGCATGGTCATCAACAATATCAAGTTACAAATCCAATTAAATGACTAAAACACTTAAAATAAAATTAATTAAACTAATTAATTAATTTTCTCTAGATTTTAAAACAATTCCAAATGCTCCCAAATTTACATATGTTAAAGAACATACTAAGGCCTAATTTAATATCACCTTATAAGTTGATTTCATGCTAGTTACAACCATGTGAATTAAATCTTCATAAAAGTGAAAGATTAAATAAAACTTTCAATACTTATTCAAATACTCCCAATTTAATATATATTAATGAACATATCAAGGCTTAATTTAATAGCATACCACAATTTGATTCCATCACATATACAACCATGTGAATTAAATCTTACCCAAAGAAAATAATTAAATTAAATTCTAGATTATGAACAAAAGCATGCATAGAAGTTGTATAAGCATCAATAGCATGCAAGACAACAAAAATATAAGCCTATAACATCCCTACCTTAATTTGAGAAGAAAATCTCAAAAGCCACCAAAATGAAACCACTCCGAATCTGACGATACTTCGGGGATTTATCGGGGACAACACGGTAAACATTAAACCCCAAGGAAGTCCTACCAAAATCATAACTTGGCTTCAAACCCAAACTCAAAAAATGGCCAAAACAAAATTCCAAAAAGGAGGAAAGGAAGATCTCACCAAGGCCTACAATAAATGCTAAAGCCCTACGATAATTACCATGAGGGAAGAGGCCGGAAAAAGAAGAAGGGTGGTAGCCCCTTGGGCTACCATGGCTGCCGGCCAAGAGAGGGAGAAGATGATGAAAAATCTGATTTTTCATTTACTAACCCCTTATTCATAGAAAAACCCTAAAAGTGCCTTGAACGGGCCCCGCCAGGTCCGAAATAATGAAATTTGAGCAGACGCGCACAAACGAAAAAACTCTGTGAATGAAAAAAATACCAAAATGAGAAAATATGAACAACGAAAGAAACGGTGTCAAAAATCGAGTCTCGACCAGAAAGATATGCCCCGAATAAATTTAGCTGCAATCGGGACCAGAAACCCTAAAACTGGGAAAAATGACTGGAAGGAAATTCTAAGAGTACGCGACTCGATGAAAAGTGAAAATGAATCCCGTACGAGGATCCAGGCTCAAAATGAGGCATTTTGCAGTAACTTTCGTTAATTACATAATGGCCCTTATAAAAAGTGATAACTGCACTAATGACGCAAATTGAAAATATCTTCCAAAAATATTTTCTTAAAAACCCTTGAAATAAAATCTCTTCAAAAAATATTTACGAAAAACACCCCAAGAAAAGAAAGTGTTTCTGAAGAACTATGCATCCATGCCCCTATGGACATCGGGAGCAACCAGAGAGCTTTTCTACAAAAGTAAAGATACGTATTTCGTAGAAACCACTTAGAATGAAGGTACATGAAGTCAAAAACTAACTCTGAACATGAAAAGTGAGGTTGTGCCAAAAACTGACCAACGGGGAAAAAGACAAAAAGTGAATAGTGTTAAAAAACGAAAAAAATAGAAATGACGCGGTCCTTTAAGGAAGTTGTCAATCCAAAGGAAAGAGTCTCAGAAACCATTCCTGAGCACTCAAGATGACACTAAGTGACAATAAACCAAACTCAGAAAAGAAAAGATCAACGGAAAAAAAATATCCGTAAAATTTGAGGAAAAAGGAAATGAATGAAAATGATCGGGTCATTACAGTTCATTAAAGCCCTTTTGGAGTCAAACAAATGCACCGAGAAATCCCAAAAAAGCTTAGAAAAATGCCAAGTTAGGGGCCTACGATCAATCGCAACTTCCTTGTGATTGATCGCAATGCCACGTCAACAATGATAAGCTAAGGCAATAGGACCGTTTGCAAATTCACGATCGATTACAACAGAAGTACGATCGATCGCATTACCACACCAGCAGCTGAGTCAGTGGTAGGTTCAAAAGTGGTTAAGGTCAAAGACAGCTTAGCAGATAAGATCAAGCATGTTAGCATGATCGATTGTAGGGAACTTACGATCGATCGTAAATCCCTGCGATCAATCGTAACTTGCTAGCAATAGCTTGTTTTTTGCTTGATTTCACCCAATTTTCACCTACCAATTGGCCACAGGATTAAATGATTTTGGGGCTTATTTCTGGTTCATTTTGGGCTCCAAGGGGCTTATATAAAAAGGGGGATTGAACCATTCTTAAAAATGATTCATCTTATTATTTTTGTATTCAGTTTTAGAAATCTATAGATAGAGATTAAGGTTTTAAGGAAAAAAGGAGAATGAAGGCACAAGGAAGAATACTTCTAGATCTACACACACTCTCTTTAGAATTCAACAAAGAAAAATAAAAAGAAGATAAAGTCATGTTTGGAGATTGCCCTTGAGGGTTCCATGACCACATCCACCTCCTCCATGATTCGCTAGACTTATTCTTGGGGCTTGG
The DNA here is from genome assembly GCF_030987335.1 of Cornus florida. Lineage (NCBI taxonomy): Eukaryota > Viridiplantae > Streptophyta > Magnoliopsida > Cornales > Cornaceae > Cornus > Cornus florida. The sequence continues at coordinate 71,062,704 of NW_026775573.1, read as the reverse complement.
ATGAGCCCCCAGCTTGTAATCTAAACCCTTTGTCTTTTATCTTTTTGGGGATTTATATCTTGTGATTAGTGCTATAGCCTTATGTTTATAATGAATCTTGGGTTCTCCTTTGATTTCTAATTCGGTTGCATGTCTATGTGTGATTAATTGAGGATTTAGTGATGGCTATGCATGGTTTTTATTGAATGGATTTGTCAATTAATTTGATGGATTATGCTTAGACTTGATGGGTTGTGCTATACATTAGTTTACTTGTTGTTAGGTAGACAATCTATGCTTGAATTTGATATTCCATGGCTTATTATTAAAAATTACATTATTCTCTAGATTAATGTGTGATACAATTGTCAATCAATTTGGTGGGCTATGGTTTAGTCTTGATAGGTTGTTCTACACCTTAATTTATGTTTGTAGTTAGGTAGACAATTTATACCTGATTTTGACAACCCATGCTTATTATTGAGATTAGTATTATCATTTTGATTAATGTGTGCTCTTATTAGATACACTTGGTTAATTAGTTTGATGGGTTATACCTCTAACTTGATGAGTTGTACTACACCCTAGTTTAGTTATTGTTAAGTAGACAATTCATACTTGAATTGGATAGTCCCATGCTTATAATTGCAAGTTATACTATTGATTATAGCTACATTTTGTTCACAAGAATGTTTTTCCCAATTACTTGAAAGCATATGGTTTGGTGAATGCGCTTGGTGGTGATTCCATTACCCTAAGACCTCTCTTCCTATCATTCAAACCCTATCTCACTTTAGTTTACTTTAATTGCATTTTCATTTAATTGAACCTTAGTGTAATAAACCAAACCAACCCTCTATTTACAATCTTGTGAAACACTAGAGTCTAAGTTAGATTCCAACTACGTGTTTAATCCCTGCGGACGATCCCTACTCATTATACTTCATTAGTAGTAGTAAAGATTTATAAATGTAAATTTGACTGTTTTTAAAACTTCCGAAACCACATTCATATTTTTAACTCATGAAGCGACCTCTCATGAGAGATGTGTCAAATTTTGGCGTCATTGCTAGGGATTAACAGTTTTGTTGGAATTAAACTAGACAATAGTGTTCATTTGATTGCTTCGTATTTTTATTTTTATTTTTATTTCTTTCTCAGTTTCTCTTCTATGTTCAATTTGGTACTTGACTACAAGGAAACCGAGCTTTGGATTCCGACGTTGTTGCTTGGGACCTTTCTGAGCAATTCTTGAAACTCTCGCACCTTAATTGTTCATTACTTTATATGCTTGAGAGATAGCCCTTGTCGAGGCTAATTACATTGTTATATTTTCATCCAAGCATAGGTCCTTATTGACGCCACTTACTTAATTCTTATTGATAGGTGCTCAAATGTTGCACATTTTAGCACCTAAGTTAGGGTATTTTAGTCTATTTATCTATATTATTTTCCTATTTTAATTCTAATTTGTGTTTTTGTCTATTTCAGATCAATAAGGTTCAATTAGGCTAAAAACAGCCTATTAAGCCCTTTTTAGAGTCAAGAAAAAATTTCAGAAAATCGCCCTGTAGCAGTGGCGATCGATCGCAAATTCATCCACGATCGATCGCAGGCAACGCGATCCATTGTAGCCACCTCAACAAGGGATAAGACTGCCACTTCATCATTTCCTCAAAGTGGCGATCGATCGCAAACATTAGTGATCCATCGCAGTGCCACGTCAGCTCCAGCTAAGAGGATAAGGTTGCCAGTTGTCAAGATAAACATGCCACGTCATCTACGATTGATTGTTGAGGTTGGCGATCCATCGAAGAACCTTGGTGAATGATCGCCATCCTGCTTGCAGTGAGCTGTTTAAGTCCCGAGCTCGCTCGAACTCTACCTTCCAAAGGGGCTGCGAGATTAGACTAATTAGAAAGCCATTTTCTGACTTGTTCACTACACAAAGGGGCTTGTATTTAAATAAAAAATGGACCATTATATAGGGGTTAGCTAGTTTAAAAATTAAATCAATTTTTAGACATAGTTTCTCTCTCTAGAGATTAGGGTTCTTGAGCAAGAAAAGAGGAAGAAGATCGAGCTTAATTTGAAGATAGCCCTTGAGGGTTTCATTTCTACATCCATGAGTGGCTAAATCATCCTCTTAGGGCTTGGAAAAGCCCTAGGCTAGTCCTTTAAACCCTAGACCTTTGACATTTTTGGGGATTCTATGTTGTAATAAATATTTTAACATTATGATTATATAAATCTTGACTTTGTCTATGATTTGTATGGATCAATTCTTTCAATTAATTCTCTAATTTATTTACATGTCTATGTGTGATTAAATTGAGGGTTATGTCTCTACACTAGTTTTTATAGATATGATGCATGTCTATGTGTGATTAAATTAAGAATCTAGTGATGGTTATGCTTGATTGTTATTATTTGATACTCTTGTGAATTGATTTGATGGACTATGCTTATACTTGATAGATTATTCTACACCCCTAGTTAATTAGCTTAATTTCCTTGTTTTAGTGTAATTGTAGTGTAATTGCATTTCAATTCCTAGATTAGGTAGACAATCCATGCTTGTGTTTGATAATCCATGCTTTTTGTTGCAAGATGTATATTTCTCTAGATTAAGGTGTGCTACAATTGTGGGTTTATTGAATGATTCATGCCTTAACTTGATGAGTTGTACTACATTCTAGCTTAAGTAAACAATTCATGCTTGTTTTTGTCACCCATGCTCATTATTTCAATTGGTAGCACACACACACTTTAGTTACAACATTGAATTCCCCTAAATTGTTAAAGGCTAGATGTTTAGAGGAAGAGCTTAGTGGTAATTCCTATGCCCTAAGACCTCACTCTCATTCTCTATACCATACTCTATTTAGATTGTTTTCTATTACATTACTTAATTTAGTTAATTATAGCTTAATTAAACAAACCAAACCACTCTTTTGATCCCTTGACCTACTAATCTGACTTTTATTCCAAATACCCTTACAATCTCTTGGGACGATCCCTTCATACTACTTTTGACGCACTTTTAAATTGACACATTTTTGTGAGCACGACCAGATCCACACCACGTTTTTAGCGCCGTTGCCGGGAATTGTCAACGGTCGTATTTGGAATCAAAATAGGAATTAGTACTCTTTTGATCCCTTGTCTTTACTTTTATTTTTGTTTTCTCACTTGTTACTTTTGCAATTAGGTACTTGAAAGAAAGGAAAGCATGCATTAGACCTTAAAGCAAGAATTGAATCTTGAAGTTGCTATTATTGCTTGGGAACTTTGTGAGCGTATCTTGAACTCATTTACCTTAATTGTACTTCAATCCTTGTCATGGCCGCTTATTTTAAATGTTGAAAGCAACAATGTATATGGAGGTTAATTATTGATTGATTGTTGTTGTGGATGAGAAGTTGTTGATATTTGTTGATTATTTTTTGTGTGTTAACTTGTTTTGTGTATGCATGGTTAGCTGTCACTTAATCCACCTTTTGTTCCTTTGAATTTAAATCTTGAATCCACCGTTCGTAATCCAAGGGGTAGAGGTAGTTCTAGTCGAATTCTTCTGATTTTTTATCACTCCATTATATTAGTGGAAGATCATGTTGAAGACTTTGGTTATGTAGACCAACAAGGAAATTATCATCCAAATGTTGGGCCACAACCCAACAATGTGCAAGTTCCTTTGGGAATACCAAGACCACTTCTTATTCCACAACCACCAATTGGCCAAATTCCTTTTGGAATGCCAAGGCCAATCTTTGTACCACTTCCTCTCGTAGGTCAAGTTCCTCTTGGAGCTCAAGTAGAGCAACAAGTTCCCAATCCTCCAATGGTTTTGAAAGGCCATTATGTGACTAATGAGTATAATGCCCCGACATGTATCCGATTTCTGAATTTTAGGGTGCATTACTATGAGATCAAACCTACAACCATTCAAATGTGTCCAAATTTCTATGGATTAAGCAATAAAAAAACCCTACAAACATTTGGATGAGTTTCTTGTGGTATGCTCCATCGTGAAATACACGGACATGTCGAAGGAAGTCCTTAGATTAAAGCTTTTCCTATTCACCCCTAAGGATAAAGCCAAATATTGGTTCGCCAATTTAAGGCCTAATACCATCACTTCTTGGGCAGAGATGCAACAAGAGTTCTTAAGGATGTATTATCCCTCCTCTCGAACCAATGTCATGCGAACCTCAATTCATGAATTTTCACAAGGGGATAGGGAGCTTCTACATGAAGCGTGGGAGAGATTGAATGATTTGCTTAGGAAGTGTCCACACCATGACATTCCAAAATGGCAATTAGTGCAATACTTCTACGAAAGCTTGTCTGAAACCTATAAGCGCATGGTAGATGCCTCGTGTGGAGGATCATACTTAGACAAGCATAAGGATGACATTTGGCGATTATTTGAATGTATGAGTGAAAACTCTATGCATCGATCGCTATCTTCTAACCGTGGTCGAAATTCTAATTTAGGAGGGAAGAAAAACTTTAACTTATGTCAAGGTGAGAGTTCCAATGACATTGTTGCCGAAGTTAAAACCTTAACTCAAAGGTTTGATCAATTCTTGATGAATCAAAACTCGATCAATCAAGTATCTTCCTCTCCTCATAATTCTCAAGAGACGTGCATGACATATTCTAGTGGGCTTCACAATACTTCCAATTGTCCCTATGGACATGTTCAAAGTGAGCAACATGAACAAGTAAATGTCGCTTTCACTAATCAATGGAACAATCCTTTTTCAAGTCATTATAATCCGGGTTGGAGAAATCACCCAAACTTTTCTTGGAAAAACCAAAGAGATGGTGCGAACCCTCCTCAAAATCAAGGTTACCAGGCTAAGTATATTTCCCCTCATTTGCAAAATTAAAATTCTCAAGGGTATCGTCCATCTTAATCTCCTTTTAATGTGAACCAATTATCTAATCCTCAAGCGTCTAACTCTCATTCCTATTCTCAAGGTCCTTTTAGGAGTTCCACTTTTGAAGAAAAAGTCTTGCCGGATTTGGGAAGCTTAGAGGCTAATACTTAATTGCTGCATTCCCATTCTCAATCCATTGCTAAGCTATAAACCCAAATAGGGTAATAGCTAGTACTAAGAATGCTAGAGAGAAAGGGAAATTGCCTCTTCATCCCGAGCCCAAACCTCAATATATGGTGGAAGTAACTCCCCCATCATGAGGCCCCATACATGAACAAGTGAACTACATTACCACTTTAAGGAGTGGGAGAATGATTGACAACTAAGTGGATGTCCCTAGCAAAGAGAGTAAACTAGTGCAACCAAGTGTTGACACCCGTCCCGTTTTCAATCCTATTCTTCCTTCACCTAGGCAAAAAGATCACATTGAAGAGAAGTCATCATCTAGTGCTTTTGAAAATCCTTGTGAGCCAAAAGCTTCTTTTCCGTAAGCCTTACAAAAATCTACATCTTTTGAGAAACAATAAGGTAAAGTCAATGCAATGATTGAGGTGTTTAGGCAAGTTAAAGTGAATCTTCCTTTACTTGACGCCATTCATCAAATCTCCGCTTATGCAAAGTTCTTGAAGGACTTGTGCACACAAAAGAGGAAATCAAATAGCCAAGCACTTAGGAAAGTCTTGCCCACCGAGCAAGTGAGTTCAATTTTGCAACATAACACCCTCCCAAAATTCAAAGACCTCAGCTCTCCTACCACTTCATGCACCATCGGTGATTATGTTATCAATAGGGCTCTTTTGGATTTAGAAGTGAGTGTGAACCTTCTTCACTATTCGGTTTATGTTCAATTAGGTATGGGAGACTTGAAACCCACGTCGATAGTTTTGCAACTAGCCGACCGGTCTATAAAAAAGCCCCGTGGGATCATTGAGGATATGTTGATTTAAGTTGATAAGTTCATTTTCCTGGTTAATTTTATTGTCATAGACACGGAACCAGTTGCCAACCTAAAGAATCAAATTCCTGTTATCATTGGCCGTCCTTTCTTGGCCACTGCTAATGCTAATATCAATTGTAGGACAGGGGTAATGAAAATTTCTTTTAGGCATATGAAGGTAAAATTGAACATGTAATGACCCGGTCATTTTTATTCCTTTTCTTTTTCTCAGATTTTAATGGATTTTTTTTTTTTTCGTTGTTTATTCCTTTTTGGGTTCGGTTTTTCATCACTTGATGTCGTCTCGAGTGCTCTGGAATGATTTCCGAGACTCTTTTCCTTGGATTGACAACTTCCTTAGGAGATTGTGTCATTTCCATATTTTATTTTTCCGAACACTATCACATTTTGTCTTTTTCTCGTTTACCCTTTTTCCTTGCACAACCTCACTTTTTATGCTCGGATTTGATTCCGGTTTTGCATGCATTCATGATATTTGATTTCCATGATAGTGGTATTTCTACTTTTCTAGAAAAAGCATGTTGATTGCTTACTTCTTTCATAAAGGGGCATTAATGCATACTTTAGTGTAATTATTCTTAACTTATGGGGTTTTAGTGTAATTAAATAAAGTAATTATTTTTCATCTTGGGGACTATTTTACAATTAAATTTGGAGGATATTTTCAAAAAGGACCTTTTGTAATTTTTGAAAAGTGTGACAAGTGTCCCACTCTCATTGGTCCACTTGTTGACATTTGTGTGGAAATACTTTAATGCATTGGATGATAACATTTGGAGGATGAGGATTCACCCACTTGTTGGCCTAGGATTGGTGCACTTGTTGGCTTGGATGGTTGACAAGTGTAGGTGTGGGATTAAGCCTAGGAAGGAGCCATGGATTGGTGACAAGTGTAGGTTCACAATTTAGTCTTGCAAATATCTTTAGGCCACTTTGGGATTATGTTTTTAAAGGAGGGTTTTTATGCCATTGACCATAGATATGTGTGTTGACCATGGTGTAAGAGCACATAGTGAGTGGAGGATTTCTATTTCCTCCACTCACACTTAACCACATTATTTCATTCTCTTCCTTACAAGAAAACCCTAGCCTCCAGGGATGGAGCTTGAAGCCTTAGGCATTGACCTTGATCTTTGAGGCCCTTCCACTTACTTTAGACCATAAAGCTTGGAATATTTTTTGTTCCCCTCATCCTTCTCTTCAAAACCCTTGAAGGATCTAGCCTAACTCCTAGTTTTGCTTTGGTATCTAGAGATTCAATTCTCTAGTGAGGTATTGATCTATTATTTTGAAGTATTTTTATGTCATTATTGAGTGTTTTACATGCATGGAAGAGAATGACTTGCATTTTGCCCTTAAACTATTTTAACTTGAAAATAATCTTGTCAAATTAAATATAAAATATGAAAAATATACTCAATTAGCTTTCATTTAGTTTTAGTTTCATGTAATTTGGATTTAAAATGAATTAGTTATGAATTTTTGAAGTTGCAAGCTAGTTGTTGGAAATTTGAAGCTTTTCTTTTTTGATCCGGAAATGAATTTTTATATCGAGCTGTAGTGCTTCAATTGCCTTGAAATTTTTACTGGAACTTCCCCCATGGGTTTTACACTACTCAGAATTTGTTCATGATTTTAGAGCATTTCAAAATTTTTTTAAAAATCCGAAACTATCTGCTGTCTAAGTTTTTATTGCAGCTGGAAAACATATTTTTAGATGATTTATTTCACTAACCTTTTGACATTGGATCATGGCTTAAATTTTCAGTTTTACACTCTCATATGTTTACTTCCAAAATAAATTAGGTTTGCCCAATTTGGATGTTTAATGAATTTTTCATGAATTTTCAAATTTGGAAGCTACAATCTGAAAATGTATTTTCTGGGCAGAATTTGTTTCAAAGTTGTGGGTCAAAACTATTTTAATTGGAAAAATATTTTGTTAAACTAAATTGATATTATCAAATTACAGTGTTTAAGCTTTCATTGGGCTTTGGATTCATTCAATTTGGGTTAGAATTGAATTTTTTATGAATTTTACAAGTTGAAGGTAGCAAGCTGAAAAATCTGTTTTGTGGACCGAAAATTTGGGGCGATTTCATTTTGGTGGTAATTGGGATTTTCATTCCAATTGAGGTAGGGTATGTTTTAGGATTATTTGTGTGTTGTATTGTGTGTTTACCATGATTATACAATATATATGTATGCCTTGTATCAAATCTAGAAAGTTAGTAATTTTTATTTCTTTGTATAAGATTTAAAATTTATGATTATGTATAACTTTGATTTAAATTGTAACATGCTAGGAAATTATACTTAGATATGTTGGTTAACATATATTAAATTTGGATCATTTGATTAAGAATTACAACTTTTATTTAATATTTATCTTTAGTGAAAGTTTAATTCACATGGTTGTATCAAGCATTAAATCAAGTTGTAATGTGGTATTTAAATAGGTCTTGGCATGTTCTCTAACATAGATTAAATTGAGGGCATTTGGAATTGTTTAAAAATCTAAAAGAAATTAATTAATTAGGATTAATTTTGTTTTAAGTGTTTTAATCACTTAACTTGTCATTTGATGTTATATATATGATGACCATGACATGTCTTTTAATATATATTAAATTGAGGTTATTTGGATTTACTTGGAATTTAGAGAATTTAACTATTTATGTTTAATTAAATTCTACTTTATTACTCCATGGATTTAATTGCATTTTGGAAGTTGTTTCTATATTTAAATCATGGATTTGGATTTGATGTATGTTCACTTGATTACTTTTGAGCATTGGATAACATAGTTTTTACTTTTATATTTATGAGAATATGTTTTTCCTTATTGAATATATTGTTGCTATGTGTAAGGAATTGCACACTTTGTATTTGACATCTTACATGCCATAGTAGTTGTGAATTTTGAGCATGTTTTGTATAAGTTTCCAAAATTTGGATTGTGCTTGGTAAATAGTTGATATCTTGTATATACATGTTGATATATATACGTTGTTGCACAATTTGTTGATTTTGGAAACTTGGGGATGTCGTTGTTTGGCTACGGCTAAGACTTGGTTCTAGTACAGGGGATTGTCCCTCTATATAGTCTAGTGCGCACATAGGGAGGTTACCCATGGGCTAGTAACCCTAAAACAACTATGTTGTCGGTCTGATTCGGCGTGACGTCCGAGTATCCACTTTGTTTGATTTCGTATTTTATTTCAAGTTGATAACTAAATGATATCGTAACTTGTTGTTCCTTATTTGATTTCCTATTTTGAGCTTAAGATGTAGCTTTGTGAAAGCATGCTTCATGCATTGTATTGGAAGTTCCATTGTTGGTTAAATTGCATCGATATCATAATTTGTGTTTTGATGTTCAAATGTAGTTTAGGAATGACCTTATAGATTCATTTTGAACATAGACGTTAGGTGGCATAACCCACACTTGTTGTTTTCGTATTTTGGATTTAAAGTTGAAGACTTTGAGAATCTATATCTTGTTGCCTTGTATAACATGTTTTCATGTTGTTTGAATTGCATGAACAATGTGATTATGATATAAATGATCAAAGTAGCTTAGGATGCTCCCTGGGTCTCATCTTGACATAGACGTTAGGTGGCATGAGCTCCTTTAACATGTTTCACCATAAGGTGATAAAATTGTAAAATGCTAGGTCGATGCATGCTCATCTCCTACGAGTAGCTTTATATTACTCACCCCTACGATACTGGGGCATATTTCAAGTACAGGACTCAGGATTTGAAGATTCCATTGCTCCTTGGAAAGCTTACAGTTTCTAAGTTTCTATTTTATGCAAGTGTTAGCATAAGATGCCTCTTTGTAGCCCTATTTGTTTAAACTTGTATTCGTTGATTCGTATATGTAAAGTGTACGTAAGTGCACTCTTTTCAATGTATTTAACATGTATGAGATAAGGCCGGAGGCCAATGACATGTATTTCGTTTTCTATGCACTTTTGTTTTCAAAGTTTATTATGAAAATATTGGAAAATGTTAAGTCATTGCTTCATAACTTTCGCATCGGGTGTTGGAATTTCATATCTTTTCTGCCCGAACTCAGAATCAGACGATTCTTGAGTCTAATTTTGTTCATTTTTCGTTGTCCTTCCAATGGTGTGCACGGTGGCACCCTTTTCAGTGAGAAATGACCATTTTGCCCTTAGTTCATCTCTTTTCGGGTTAGGCATTCTTGCTTCATTGCTTGGCTCATTTAAGTTCCATGGCTTCATGGAGAGTCATTTTGGGGCCTTAGGGATGACGTACATTTCTTGAGGTCATTTGGCTTCTTTTGCTTCCGCATTTCGGGTCCGTTATCAGGTCAACTTTCGGTTCATCACTAACACACCGGATTGAGAAATCCGGGTCATTACAGAACATCTTTAATCCGACCCCAAACTCTTTTGACAAGCATGAAGAGGTCAACGTTGCTGAGAAAATTGTTGAAAAAGTGGTTGAAAGTCCACCAATTGTTGAGTCACCAAAGTCAAGTGTACTCCTCTCTAATGATTCTTCCCAAGATTCTACTTTAAAATCCAAGTTTGGAAAGGTATGAAAGCCTAAAAGTTCATCTTTGGGTGTCGATAGAAGTCCACCCCACACCATTGATTTAAATCTAACAAATTTCTTAGGGAATAGTTTGTTGGGTGGGATTCGAAGTGCCTTGCATCCCATTGGAAGGGGATGTCAAATAAGATTTTTGATCTGGGCTAAGTAGGCTCATGTCTTGGTAGAGACGTTAAACACTAACATTTGTAGGGTTTTTAAATCATATTCCTCCCTCCTTTCTTCTTTTGTTATCTTTTGCATTGTCTAGATAAGTTTCAAAGTGCTTCATTCGAGTTTCCGGGCATTTTTCAGCATTTGCTGCACTTTATGTGTCATTGACGATCGATTGCAGAACCCTGACAAACGATCGCCATCTGTAGAGTTCATTTTTGCCTGAAAATCATCTCTCGGTATCTATCCTTCGTGAGTGCTCACGACTGATCGTTGACCTTGGCGATCAATCGCCCTTGTGCTTCAAAATTTTTAATCTTCCAGAGTATCGTTTGTCAACTTGACAATTGATTGCCAACATTAGCGATCGATCGCACTTGCTCTTTTCATCCTTTGTAAATGTTCACGATCGATCGCTAAGGTTAAGCGATCGATTGCTCTGGAATCGAAAATTCCTTATTCAAAAATCAATTCTTGGGTCATAATGGGTCGTGCCTAATCAGCGATCGATTGCCACCCCACGATCAATCGAACAGTGACTGATCAAATTTTAAATTCGGGCCCCACTTTTTGCTTTGGTCGTTCATTTCCCAAACACTATTTTTTATTTATTTTTCTCTCTCCTCTCTCTTCCCTTACTATACGTTTGGTGTGCAGGAATGGAATGGAATGGAATGCTTATTCCAAGCATTCATTTGTTTGGTGTGCATGAATGGAATGGAATAGCCATTCCATTGGAATGAAAATCCATTCCATTACTAAACCTATGGAATGGCCATTCCATTCAATAGTAAGATTAAATATTTTTATAATATTCCTAATAAGCCCTTCATCACATTCCAATAAGGCAAAAATCTTTCGTATAGACAAAAAAATATTTCACATTCCATTTTTCAACTTCTTTATTAGACGTGGTAAATGTCTTTTGACTTCCATCTCTTCTGAATATACCCAGGCTACCATTGACAAAAAGTTACAGGATCTTCAACCAAATTGCAAGTATTAGTCTCTTTATCTAATAAGTATATCACTTTTTTTTTTTTTTTTTTTTTTTTTTTCGTATCTTTGTGTTGAAACGTTTGTGTGATTTCTCCATCTTTCTCTCTTTGAATATTTATATATGGAGCAATGATAATATAAAATAAAAATTAATAATCATCTGGAGTCAAAAATAAAATTTTATTTTATTTTAAGGTTTTTCTTTATTTTTTTCAATGGCAGTATTAGACATCTTATAATATTCCATAATTTATAATATTAATTAGATTTTTATTAAAAAGTAATGAAAGCCATTGAAAAGGGTATTTTTGACAAAAAATCATTCCATTCGAGATTTAATAATGGTCAACCAAACAATATAATGGTAATAATCATTCTATTCCATAACGATTCACCTCGTCACACCAAACAATGGAATAATGTTCTCATTCCATTCCATTCTTATTCTCATTTCATTCCATTATTGCAAACCAAAAGTAGCCTTAGTTCTTTCGTTCTTTTCTTCCTTTTTTTCTTTCTTCCTCCTTCACTTTCTCTTTCAACACCTCCGGTTTCTCTCTCAATCTCAAGTTCTCAATCTCCCTCACCGAAAACACACTTCTCCCTCACCCAAATCAATCCCCAGCACCATACCCCTATCACCTCACACCCAACCACCCTCATCTCTCAATTCTCACCACCGAGAAGCCCCCCGCCATCGCCGTCTCTTTGTTCCGGTGAAACTCCAAGCTTCGCCGCTGCCATCATCACCAGCAGCGAGCTCTAAGCCAAAGGCCGAGCTCTCTTCTTCTCCTCTCGGTTCATCCCTCTCTTCTTGGAGTTCTCTATTTCCCTCATCTCCAGCTAATTTAGGCCAAGGAGATTCGGATCCACCACCGGCGACATTCCGGCGAGTTTCCAGTCACCTTTTCCGGCCATGGTTTCACCGAAAATTCTTGGAAATCTCCCAAGCTCTTTGCCATTTCTCTCTCTCTCACTTGGGTATGTGAGTTTTCCTAATTTTGTTTTTCATTTTTATTTTATTGTATATTTCATATATGTATATATTTGCATCTTTTGTGATTAATAAAAACTAAAAAATTAAAAAATTAAAAAGTTGAAAAACCAAAAAAAAATTGAAATTAAAAATTGAAAAAAAAAAAAAAAAACACTTGGACTAAAATTGAGAAATGGACTGTGGGACTTAAAATGGACTGTGATTTGTTGATGATGGAGGTTGGACATAATTTGAATGGATTGTTTTTTGTTTGTTGTTGAGGACTATGGGCTTTTGTGAATTAGATTTGTTTGGGCAATGTTGTTAGTTTGTCTGTTGATAGAGGATGGGACTTAAATGAAGTGGATTTGTTGTTATGATTCTTGAAAATGGACTGTGACTTGATAATATATACATGTATGCATCTTTGTTGAACTTATGTGACCTATAATGGAAACTAAATGCATGTATACAATTTTTGGGAAAGTTTTGCCATATAGTTATGCCATTTTAAGATATTGAATGTAATATGATATTTGTACAAATGAGTTAATAAAATGTGCATATGTGTTGTGAAGTTTAGAAATTGAGAAAAAGATTTAACACTTGTGTTGTGGTTTTAAAATCTTAAATGGAAGTTTGTTGGAAAGAATTGGATTGTTGTGTTTTAAAGCATGAAATTGAATTTTGAAAGGTTAAATTGTGATGTTATTGTTTAGAGAGAAACTCTATGAAGCATGAATGAAAAATGGAAAGTAGACTTGTATATTGTTATTTGAAGTTCACTTTTTGAAGCATGATTGTTTAACATGAAAATTGGGATTGTTGGAAAGTTGTGATTGAATTGAATGAGATTGTTTAGGAAAAGAAAAATGTAGAAGCTTTGAACTTGAAAAACTCTTGGAATTGTTTGATGTGACCCCTTTGAATTGACAATTTGCTAGCATGCTCCCTAACTTAATTTCATTTGTTAAACCTAAATGTGGAATTGTGACAGCCCTGGTTTTTAGGCAAGTGCGTCCTAAGATGAATGGAACGTAAATCCAATGATGAATCTCGAATGTACTAGCAAAAGGTATAATAATGGTTTTAAGAGATATTACACATTCATAGAACACCAATGTGACCCTCAAAGAAGTCACGAAACCCAAAGAAAACAAATGCGGAAACGACGTCTTAAAAATAAACAAGAATGAACCTAGGGGAAAAATGGTCATTTCATAGATAAATGGATGCTACCAAGCATACCATTAGAAAGAAAATGAAAAATTAATGAATTTAGACTCAAGAATCACCTGATTCGGAGTTCGGACGGAAAAGATATGAATTTAGAACGAAGTGGCATCCCCCGTTTAAAAGATAACACGACCCTATCTTACCAAAACTGCTATAACTCTCTCTACGGTTGGATTTTTTAAGTAAATTTAGTATCATTGGAAAGCTGACTTTAAGATCTTGAGTTTAGGCTTAATAATGACCTGATTTGGATTAGAAATGAAAGAGTTATGGCCCTCTGAAGTTGACCCAAGAAATCTGTCCAAGATGCTGAAAGTAAACCAAGCTTCAGGGAGGATCAGCCGGCTGAACCCCATCATCAGCCAATCGAAACTCAATGATCAGCTGGCCGAACCCAATCATCAGCTGGCTGAAACTCCAATTTTCACAAAAATGGCTACTGGAATGATGCGAGACAATCATCAGCCGACTAATGGGCATAACAGCAACATAAAAAGCTGCTGAAACCTACTGTGATCCATGGGAAAGATGCTTGGCTTGGTTCTAAGGCTAAGCATGCTTCCTAAATGATCCAAACAAGTCTCAAAACACTTCCTAGTCTCATGAAAGCATCTAAAACATGCTAAATCAAAATGAAGCTTTGAATGCTACCTTAATGCATGCATTTTTGCTTAAATTTGCATAATTCATCCATTAATAGTTCAAAAGTTAGAGTTTAAAAGTTTTGTGAAATTTAAACATGCACGCATATGAATATAGGCCATAATTGCAAATCATGAAATATAGTAATTTACCTACAAGTAATTATAAGTGCCACACACAAGATTTTCATGCTAAGCTTTCATTGAAATCTATATTACTTAACATCATAAGTGTACTCTTAAGATATCCATAATAAAACCTCAATGATATCATAAATATTACACAATTTATTAGACAATAACCTACTTATACAATTTAATAGTCACATACATGCTTTAATCCACAAATCCTAAGTCAAGTATATAAAATCTTTATTTACATGCTAGTACCAGAATTTAAAAAGGCATGTAATCAATATATATTAAGCTCCAATATATATAAAACCCAAAGAGGATAAACATACAACCACCTCTACCTCAATAGAGAATTGAATCTCTATAATCCAAAGCAACCAAGCTTAAAATGACAAACCAAAGTAGGGTTTTGTAGAGGAGAGCGAGAGAAAGATAATGTATTCCAAGCTTAATGGTCTAACAGAGTCAAGAAGTGCACTTAAGTGCACACTACATAGTTTGAACATTAGATACATGTTTTGTCAAAATAAACAAAAATAGAGCATGATATGCTAACAAGTGCATATCCTAACATAACAAAAATGCTCCAAGTAGACTAGCAATCCTAAGAGTGTTGTGCATCCCACAACAAAGCTTCTTTACCTGAAAAACAACCCAAACAACTAGGGTGAGTAATCAAGTTACTCGTAGGATGTGGTGCATGCGCATACCCTATAGTTTCAAGTACAATATAACCTACTTATACAATTTAATAGTCACATACATGCTTTAATCCACAAATCTTAAGTCAAGTATATAAAATCTTTATTTACATGCTAGTACCAGAATTTAAAAAGGCATGTAATCAATATATATTAAGCTCCAATATATATAAAACCCAAAGAGGATAAACATACAACCACCTCTACCTCAATAGAGAATTGAATCTCTATAATCCAAAGCAACCAAGTTTAAATTAACAAACCAAAGTAGGGTTTTGTAGAGGAGAGCGAGAAGAAGATAATGTATTCCA
Organism: Cornus florida; assembly: GCF_030987335.1. Taxonomy (NCBI): domain Eukaryota; kingdom Viridiplantae; phylum Streptophyta; class Magnoliopsida; order Cornales; family Cornaceae; genus Cornus; species Cornus florida. The sequence goes on along the minus strand of NW_026775573.1, from coordinate 71,047,082 downwards.
AGCTTAATGGTCTAAGGTGAGTGGAAGGAGGCCAAAATGAAGAAGAAAGCTATTAACCAAGCTTTTCTCCAATGGTGGCTCAAGTTAGGGTTCTTGAGAGGAAAGAGCAAAAATGAAACAAAGGTGTAAACTCTAAGTTAAATGGTGGGATTCTCCACTCACTAGGTACTCTTGCACTACCTCACACACACACACAATTGCAAGACCAATTGTGAAGCCTACACTTGTCACCATCTTATGTAAACTTCCAAGACTTAACATCGAGCCTACACTTGTCAACCATCCATGCAACCAAGTGCTCCAATCCTAGGCCAACAAATGGGTAAATCTCCACCCTTCATGTGTCATAAGATTAAGCCCCTAAGTGGTTCCACCACAAAACCAACAAGTGGCACCTTAGGAATGTGACACTTGTCACATTTTTTAGAAATTGCAAAAAGGTTCTTTTTGAAAATATCTTCTAAATTAAATTACAAAATAGTCCCTAAGATGAAAAATAATTACTTTATTTAATTACACAAAAAACCCCTCAAGTTTAGAGTAATGATGAGCGCTGAAAAGTACATATTTAAACCTCTTAAGCTTAGGTATTCTAGGACCTTTACCTATCTTATTTTACCATTTTGTATTGATTTCGTGCTATTTTCATTTTCAGGTACTTATCCTTAAAATAAGCTAACTCCGCCAAATAAGAGTATAATTGAAGTAATTCTGGGATGAATCAAAGAAAGGAGCAAAGTAGAGCAAAAGGAAGCAAATGGTGGAATTTCAGCAACTTCGATCGATCTCAAGAAAAGTTCGATCGATCCAACATTCATCGATCTCAGCACTTCAAGATAGATCTGAGCCATGTTTGTCCCTGTTCAAAGATCTCAAAAGTTCGATCGATCCAACTTCCTTCTTCGATCGATCAAACATTCTTGTCCTTATCCAAATGATTGATTTTATCCAATTGTACCACCCTACCAACTGCTTTTGTCCTTTTCCCAAAAATATCTTCAAAATATCTTAGATTTATTTTTATCCAAAAAGGCGCCGCCATTGAAGATCGATCCAGCTTCAGTTCGATAGATCTCAACCATGTTCGATCGATCCAAGTCCAAGGTTCGATCGATCGAACTTCCTCTAGTGCGAAAAAGTTAAATTTCTAGCTCACAAAAAGTTTTCCTTTATCCAATCATTGGGGAATATTTGTTGTATGACCCCATCTCATTTTGGGTGTCATTTGACCTACCTATATAAGGATAAGGATTACTTTTTGTATAAGAATATATTGCATCACATCATATCATACGATACCTTAGAGAACTCTTAGTGAGGAAGAAAAGAAGAGAAGGAGGCTAGAGACACCATTGGAGACTCTTCATCAACCAAGGAGCAGATTTCTTCCATGGAGCTTGCCCTTGAGGGTTGGAGGACATCATCCATGAGTGGCTAAACATCCTCTTGGGGCTAGAGTTAGCCCTAAACATGCTTTCTACTTCTTGATTTATATATTTTTGAGGGTATTTGTATTGTAATTCATGTCTTGACACTTATATATATATAGATCTTGTTTATTCAATAGTTTATATGGTTTAATGCTTCCAATTGATCATTTCATTCTATCCATATGTCTATGTATGCTAGAATAGATGTTCATGTGTTTGTCTTTATTTCTTGTGTTATTGATACGTGTCTATGTGTGTTAATGCTATAGATCTAGAGATTGTCAAGACATAGTACTTAATGTCATGTTCTTGTGGTTTATTTGATAGTTCATACTTATTGCTTGATGGATTGTGCCTCTCCCTTAGTTTAATTAGCTTAATTTCATGTCATTAGCTTAGTTGTAGTGTAGTTGTTAAATGGGAGGATAATCCATGCTTGTTGTTGATGTTCCATACTTATGAAAAGCAAGTAACATGTATCTCTAACCTTGTGATGTGTTTGGATTGTGAGCTTAAAGAAAGGATTAATGGCTTAATTTGATATGTTATGCAATCCACCATGTTGTTTAGACAATATATGCTTAATTTTCTATCCATGCTTGTTGAAACAACCACACACACACACTTTATTGCAATACATGTTCTCCCCAGCATTAATCATTCATTAAAGGTGTAGAAAAGCTATGCTTAGTGGTGATCTCTAAACCCCAAGATCTCTCTCTCTCTTTTATTCTCTCTATTGCATTATTGCTTACTTTAGTTCGATTTGCGTCTAGTATAATTCAACCAACCAACCACTATTTTAATCACTCGGCCTACTAACCCTAATTTTGATTCCTCAACCTAGTTCGACACTCAATCCCTTGAGACGATCCCTACTCACCCTAGCTATATTTTTAGTGAAAGGTAGTAGTGGCAATTTATAAATGTAAAACTTGGCCACATAAGCACAAACTTTGGATTTGAATTGACGACACACCAAGTTTTTTGGCGTCGTTGCCAAGGATTGATTGACTGGCAACGTCGTATTTGTGGAATCAATTAGGAATTAGTACTCTTTTGATTGTGTCTTTACTTTGTTTTCAATTTTTGTTACTTATTGCGTTTGTTCTTGATTGACAAGGGGCATTGAGCTAGGAAGCAAGCAAAGGATATTCCAAGCAAAGGAGCTAAGCACGCAAGGAAAAATGCTAAAAATCTAAAAGTTGCTAAGCTAAACTAAAAATTTGGAGTTGAAGTGCTAAAGAACCTTTGTGAGCTTTCTTTACTCATCCCTTAGTTAAATCGTCAGCCCGCGTGGAGGCTAGTATTTTTAATTTTTAGATAAATCGTGAGCCCGCGTGAAGGCAATTTACTTTTCTTGCTTTTTGTTAAAGCATGGGAGTATGAGAACATTGAATGTGGATGAAGTTTGCTGATTGTTGACTTGTTGTGAAGGTGAAGTGTTTATTGTTTGTTGTGTTACATTGTGCATGGATGGTCGTAGATCATTGAGACCTACTCTTTTCCCTTTAAATTTCATCTTGAATCGATTATTTAACCCTAGGGGAAGAGGTAGTTCTAGTCAATCTATTGCATCAATGGAAGGACACAATGAGGACCATGTGGAGGACCTCGGTTACATAGACCAACAAGGTATCCTCCATCCCAATGTGCATTATGATAACATGTAAGTTCCATTAGGCATGCCAAGACCATATGTTCATCCACCACAACAACAAGGCCAAGTTCCATTGGGAATGCCAAGGCCAATCTATGCTCCACCATCTCCCATCATTCAAGGCAACCAAGGTGCCCATGTTGCACCTCCAATTGCTAATCCTTTCCTTGTTTTAAGAGATCACTATGTGCCTAATGAATATAATGCACCCACATGCATTCAATTGCCACCATTTAGAGCACACCACTATGAAATCAAGCCACAATCCATTCAAATGCTTCCTAATTGTCATGGACTTCGAAGTGAAGAACCTTGCAAACATTTGGATGGGTTTCTTGAAGTTTGTTCCACCATAAAATATACGGACATGCCGGAAGAGGTCTTAAGGGTTAAACTTTTTCCATTCACTCTTAAAGACAAGACAAAATATTGGTTTAATAATCTTAGGCCTTTTTCAATAACTTTTTGGGCAGTGCAACAAAAGTTCTTGAAAAAGTACTATCTAGTTTCTAAGACCAATGCCATGAGAACCTCAATTCGAGAATTTTCACATGGGGATGGAGAAACATTTCATGAGACATGGGAATGCTTTAATGAATTGCTTAAGAAGTGTCCACATCATGAAATGCCTAAATGGTAATTAGTTTAATATTTCTTTGAGAGCTTATCGGATAATTGCAAAGGCATGGTTGATGTTTCCATGGGTGGCTCTTACATTGATAGGCATGAGTATGACGTGTGGCGTCTTTATGAGAGAATGAGTGAAAATTCTTTGCATCGTACTTTATCTTCAAAGAATGGTAGAAATTCTAGTGGTAGGAAAAGTGTTGGCTTACATCAAGTTGACCACTCCAATGAAATTGCCGCCGAAATGAAATCATTATCTCAAAGGTTTGATCAATTTTTGATCAACCAAAACTCGGTGAATCAAGTATCTTCCTTCCCTAACCATTCTCATCATGTATCTAATGAGACATGTATGACTTGTTCAATTGTTTTACATTCTACTTTCAATTGTCCCCATGGACATTTCCAAAGTAAGCATCATGAACAAGCAAATGCTGTTTTTACTAATCAAGGGAACAATCCTTATGGAAATCATTATAATCCTAGTTGGAGGAATCACCCGAATTTCTCTTAGAAAAACCAAGGGAAGGGCTCAAACCTTTCCCAAGGCGGTTTTCAAGGAAAGTACATTCCACCTTCAATGCAAAGCTAAGGTTCCCAAGGTTTTAGATCATCATATCAATCACAAGGAAACCAATTTTCAAATTCTCATTTTCTTAATCAACCATCATATTCCCAAGGAAATGTTAGAAGTCCCGCTTTTGAAGAAAAAGTTTTGACCGCTTTGGGCACTTTAGAGGTAAACACACAATTACATCATTCTCACTCTCAATCCATTGCAAAGCTAGAAACCCAAGTAGGGCAAATAGCTAGTACTTTGAACGCAAGAGAGAAGGGAAAAATGTCTTTGAATGCCCCACAAAAGCAACAATGTGTTATGGAGACTCATTCTTCATCGGAAGGTCACACAATAGAGCATGTCAATGAGGTGACTACCTTGAGAAGTGGAAAGATTGTGGATAACCAAGTGGGTATGTCCAATGAAGAGAGTGAACCGGTGCAACCACAAGTTGACGCCCGTCCCGTTTCATATCATATTCCTCCTTCATTGCATGTGCATGACCATATAAATGAGAATGTGTTAAAAAGTGATTTGCAAAGTGATTTTGAAAAGAAAGATGTGCAAAATGATTTGAAAACTTCTTGTGTTGAAGAGACTTAAAAGAAAAAATTCTGAAAAGGTTTTTGAACCAAAAGCTCAATTTCTGGATGCCTTAAAAGGATCCCTTTCAAATGATAAACAAAAGGCCAAAATTAATGAAATCATGGACGTGTTTAGGCAAGTGAAATTCAATCTTCTACTTTTGGATGCAATCAAGCGAATTCCAGCTTATGCCAAATTCTTGAAAGACTTGTGCACCTAAAAGCGGAAGAACAAAAGCCAAGCACCTAGAAAAGTGGTCTTAACCGAGCAAGTGAGCTCAATTTTTTAGCATAACACTCTCCCCAAGTTTAAGGACCTCGGTTCACCTACTACTTCATGCATCATTGGTGATCATATCATTAATCGGGCTCTTCTTGACCTAGGAGCTAGTGCTAATCTTCTTCCATACTCGGTATATGTCAAATTAGGCTTAGGAGACTTGAAACCAACGTCGGTAGTTTTACAACTTGCCGACCGATTAATCAAAAAGCCTAGGGGTATCATTGAGGATGTCTTGATTAAAATTGATAAATTCTTCTTTCCCGTTGATTTCGTTGTCATTGACACGGAATCGGTCCCAATTCCTAAGAGCCAAATTCCTGTTATCCTTGGCCGTCCTTTCTTGGCAACCGCGAATGCCAACATCAATTGTAAGATGGGGATAATGAAGATATCATTTGGCCACATGAAGGTAAAGTTGAATATTTTTAATCCAACCCCCAATTGATTTGACAAACATGAAGAGATTAATGTTGTAAAAAAATGTCATGACCTTAAAAGTGAAGGAATTGACCTTTTGTGTGAGACCAAGGTTTCAAAAAGTCCATCTTCAACCTTCAAACCGAAGAAAGTTATTTCAAAATCTTGTTTTGAAAGGGCGTGGAAGCCCAAAGATTGCATTGACCAAGGACCGAAAATGTCTTTTGAGCTTAATGCAACAAGTTCCTTAAAGAACCATTTGTTGGGTGGAGTTCAAAGCATTTATCACCCCATTGAGGAGGGGATGCACTACAAGATGTTTGATCCGGGCTAAAAGAGCCCAACGTCTTACTAGAGATGTTAAAGAGTAGCACGACATATCGTAGGGTGTCAAAACCCTATTCCTCTCTCATTTCTATCTTTATTTTCATTTCTTGCGAGGTCTAGATACTTGTTTTTGGTGCATATGCATTGCTTGGAACTGTGATTAGGATTACTTGCACTTTTGTGTGGAAACTAAGCATTTTGCACAAGTTCGATCGATCTCTAATTCGAGTTCGATCGATTGAACTTCGACCTGCATCCAACACTTAGAAAATTTTTGACCTGCACCCACTTGCATCCAAATCACCTTTTTGTCCCATCGTTCGAACTTATTCTCAGATCGATCATAACTTTTTCGATCGATCCAAACTTCAAGTTTGATCGATCCTAAGTTCCAACACTTAGAAAAAATTTTGAATCCAAAACCTGCATATTTTTGCTCTCTGTCAGATCGATCGAACATTTTGTTCTTATCGATCTCTGTTTTTCATCTCATTGCTTTGACTTTGTTTTGACTTTTTAATTTTTAAAATTCCAAAAATATTTTTATTTTATTTTATTTCCAAAAATCCCAAAAAGATTTTATTTTATTTTAATTCTTCAAAAATCCAAAAAACTTTTATTTTCAATTCTTAATTTTTAATTTTTAATTTTAAAATATATATATATATATATATATTTTCAAAGAGAGATCATTTCAGTTCGATCGATCGAACTGATTCGGGAAAGTTTTTAAAAAATGAAACCAAGGGTTTCAAGATCGATTTCAACGATCGATCTAACCCTCTTCCAAACCCTATCCCTCATCGCCGCTGCACCCATCTTCCCCATTTTCAGCAGATCTCCGGTGAGCATCTAGAGCATCGTTTCTCTCTCTCTCTCTCCTCTTGGATCTCGGATCTCATCTCATCTTCACCTCACCCCTTTTCTCTCATTTTTGGTAAGATCAGAATCCCTTTTGAGATTTCAAGCTTCGATTTGATTTATGCATGCTTTAAATGATAGATCCATGCTCTTTAATGTTCAAAATCTCCATTGATGAAGTTTGAAGTTTTATGTATATATGTGTGTATATATTTTATTAGATTTTGTATTTTCGATTTGATTTTGGGAGTATGGGCTTCATTAGGTGAATAGGGTTGATGATTTATGTGTTGATGGGCCCACGAACTTATTCGTGAAGGCCCCGTGTCATCCACGTCACAGATCTATGACTGTCTACGTTCTTCACAGAGTTCGATCGATCGAACTTAGTTTCTTAATTTCTTAGATTGATCATGAGAGATTGATCTAAAATTTTTTATGATCGATCAAACTTCACAGATTTCATATACACATTTCATGCATCTTATCTTGTGTCTATGCTATCTCATTCATGCCCAATGCCTGAGATTTTCCACATTGGATGCATTTAACACTTATACTGCTTAGCATATTCACATCCTATCACTTCCATAGATTAATGTCATTTAGCTGTTTTGTCTATCTTACTTGACATATATGATTCTATTTTGTACTTTAAATCCTTTATTTTGGCACTGACTTCCCTTGTAAGCTTTCAATTATTTGTACAGGCCATGGCTAAGCGCAAGACTGTAGCCCACGGACACTATCACCGCCGAGGCAGGCCGTGTTTCGATGATGAGGCCGGTCCATCTCATGCTCAGGACCCCATACAAGCGGAGCCGGCTGAGCCCACACAGTTTCCCCATTCTGACAGCAGATTACATTCTGATACTGGCGCATCTCCTTCACACGGTGATGCTGAGGTTGAGCATATACCATCTTCACTACCACAGCCAGCTCAACCAGGCCGGGAGTTAGACCAGCCATTACGCAGATACTCACGCCTTCTAGTGGCGCATGAGTCAATCTTCGATACAGATTTCTTTTCCAGATCGGTACTTACCCGATCAGCTTATGAGGATATACTCCGGAGGGGCCTTACAGCCATTCTTGCCCCTGTCACATACCCAGTGTACCTGAGGCTTGTACAGATGTTCTTCCAGAACCTTCGGCCTGCCCCGTGTAATACAGCGGAGCTGAGGACCTCCATTGATGGCCATCTGATTTCTATTACTGTGGACACCTTATCCAAATCATGCCATTGTCCACATGACTGCCCTCCCGAGCTACAGGAGATATATCCCAGGCTATACAAGCCTTCATATGCAGATATTGCCGTTCTTCTCACAGGTTATTACGCCGATGGCGAGACCTTTGCCACCTTCACCTATTTTCCAGATGACTTGTGGTTCTTTAACTCAGTTTTGTTTCACAATGTTTTCATGGCTGGCCATAAGATTCAGCGGAGAGGCGACTACCTGACAACTCTGTACGCTTTCTATACAGGGCAATTGCTGTCTATCCTTGCGTTCATCTGGAGCGTGATGAGGAAGCTCTATGATAAGCACATTAGCAGGAGAGGCCCAAAAGGGTTAAGTCTCTCCTATTTGGCCACCTCATCACCCAGATCTTGTTAGACCAACGCTATCATTTCCATCCTCGAGAGCACCCTGAGCGAGGATCCTATCACTTCCTGAAAAAGGGCTGGGATAAGAGCTATTATCAAGAGACTACAGGAGGACGCAGCAGAGGCGGCAGAGGAGTTAGAGGCTGAGGAGGCAGCAGTAGTAGCAGACCCAGTAGCGGACGACTTAGGAATCAATCCGGCTGCTGTACACATGGATATTAATTTAGAGCAGCTTGCCGAGGATGCAAAGCAACACTCTCTAGTTGGATCACCCATTCATGATGCGGAGCAGGCTCAGGATCATCCTTCTCCAGATCCAGCCACACCTGAGGCTCCACCACAAACACCCAGCTTTAGAAAGCGACTCCAGGATTTGGAGGATGCTGTCATATCTATCCACTCGATACGGTCTCTCTCCGAGAGGATGCTATCTCCATTAGAGCTGATATTGCTACCCTCCGTACGGATGTCATGACCGCATTCCGAGATCTATCCCGAGACATCCGCGGAGCACGACCTGCCCGTCCTACCTCTTCTTCCTAATCTCTCTATCCCTTTCCTCCTGTGATCTCATCATGTTGTTGATACTGTTATACTATTTTTGCAGTCGTGTTTATCGGCTCTGATACTGGATGTACTATACTTTATTTTTATTTATATATGTTTTCTGTATGGATGTCATATTTTCATATTCTTATTACTATCTGTTTAACTCCATCAGGTGGATTCTAATGACTTCAGTAAGAGAGAGTACTGCCCAAAATTTTTAGGACCATCATTTTGCCTCTCTCTAATTTTCAGTTGCTATCCCATTTACACTTGCATGACCACTGTACACTGTTATTATCCCTTTTGTTATCTGATGAGTTTTATTCAAGTGCCAAATTTCAGGACCATAGTTAATCCCAAGTTTGGGGGGGCTATGCCACCCACTTTGGATACTTCAGTCCCAGCCATTCGTTGCCTTAATTGCACTAGTATATTTTTTTCCTTTGTTCTCTTTGCACATTAAGGACATTATGCCATTTAAGTTTAGGGGTAATGGTGCTTTGTAGTGTTTGTTTTTAAATTCAAAATTTTGAGCATGTCTTGTGTATTTGAGAGATTTTCTATGATTGGTCCATGATTAACTATGACTTTGATCTTTTGAGAACTATATTGCTTAAAATTTAAAAATTGCTTGACTTGAGAGTCCAATACTCCTTGTATGCCCTGCAGATGCCATTTAGGAGAAAATTTTTTGAAAGATTGATATCTTGATTGCACTTGTGGTCCACATCATCCTGATTTTGTGATTGTTTTGAGATTCACTCTAATATCTACATTAGCATAAGCGCACACTAGCATTCATTTGTGGGGTACATGCTTTGTTGATTATTGAATTGGTTATATCCCAATTGGGCTAGTAGTGCATTGAAAGCTTTCATTCTTGATAAAGATAGATAACAACCCCTTTTCACTAAGTAACCAGGATTCTAGCGTCATCAAGCACTGAACTTCTCGCGTCGAAAGGTGGAGGGCCCGAACTCTAGGTTAATAACTTGAAAAAAAAAAAAAAAAAAAAAAAAAAAAAAAAAAAAAAAAAAAAAAGAGAGAAGAAAAAGTTGCAAAAGTAATAAAAAAGTGAGGACTTTTCCCCAAAAGGTGAGAAGTGGGAAATGATTAGATGGAGGTTGTCTTGATTTGTAGCCTAGTTGATTTGAGCTTGTAAGTCCGTAGGGGTGTTTGAATACCTAATGCCCTAAAGCCGTCTGGTTTGGGAGTCATTGACCTAACGCTCAACCTCATGAATCGCTAGAAAGCTTGATAGATCAACACATTTCGGCGAGCTTCCAGTCACCTCTTCCGGCCACGGTTTAGCCGGAAATTCTTGGAAATCTCCCAACCTCTTTGCCATTTCTCTCTCTCTCACTTGGGTATGTGAGTTTTCCTAATTTTGTTTTTCATTTTTGTCTCATTTTATATTTCATATATGTATATATTTGCATCTTTTGTGGTTAATAAAAACTGAAAAATGAAAAAATTAAAAATTTGAAAAACCAAAAACAAAATTGAAATTGGAAATTGAAAAAAAAAAAAAAAAAAAAAAAAAAAAAAAAAAAAAAAAAAAGACACTTGGACTGAAATTGAGAAATGGATTGTGGGACTTAAAATGGACTGTGATTTGTTGATGATGGAGGTTGGGCATAATTTGAATGGATTGTTTTTTGTTTGTTGTTGAGGACTATGGGCATTTGTGAATTGGATTTGTTTGGGCAGTGATGTTGGTTTGTCTGTTGATAGAGGATGGGACTTAAATGAACTAGATTTGTTGTTATGATCCTTGAAAATGGACTGTGACTTGATAATATATACATGTATGCATCTTTGTTTAACTTATGTGACCTATAATGGAAACTAAATGCATGTATACAATTTTTGGGAAAGTTTTGCCATTTTAAGATATTGAATGTAATATGATATTTGTACAAATGAGTTAATAAAATGTGCATATGTGTTGTGAAGTTTAGAAATTGAGAAAAAGATTTAACACTTGTGTTGTGGTTTTAAAATCTTAAATGGAAGTTTGTTGGAAAGAATTGGATTGTTGTGTTTAGAAGCACGAAATTGAATTTTGAAAGGTTAAATTGTGATGTTATTGTTTAGAGGGAAACTTTGTGAAGCATGAATGAAAAATGGAAAGTAGACTTGTATATTGTTATTTGAAGTTCAATTTTTGAAGCATGATTGTTTAACATGGAAATTGGGATTGTTGGAAAGTTGTGATTGAATTGAATGAGATTGTTTAGGAAAAGAAAAATGTAGAAGCTTTGAAATTGAAAAATTCTTGGAATTGTTTGATGTGCACCCTTTGAATTTTCAATTTGCTAGCATGCTCCCTAACTTAATTTCATTTGTTAAACCTAAATGTGGAATTGTGATGGCCCTAGTTTTTAGGCCAGTGCGTCTTAAGATGAACGGAACGTAAATCCAATGATGAAACTCAAATGAGGAAGCAAAATCAATGGTTTTAAGAGATATTACACATCCATAGAATACCAATGTGACCCTCAAAGAAGTCACAAAACCTAGAGAAAACGAATGCGGAAACGACGTCTTAAAAATAAACAAGAATGGACCTAGGGGAAAAATGGTCATTTCACAGAGAAATAGATGCTACCAAGTATACCATTAGAAAGAAAATGAAAAATTAATGAATTTAGACTCAAGAATCACCTGATTAGGAGTCTGGACAGAAAAGATATGAATTTAGAACGAAGTGGCATCCCCCGTTTAAGGGACAGCACGACCCTATCTTACTAAAAGTACTATAACTCTCTCTACGATTGGAATTTTCGAGTACAATTGGTATCATTGGGAAGATGACTTCAAGATCTTGAGTTTAGGCTTAAGAATGACCTGATTTGGATTAGAAATGAAGGAGTTATGGCCACTGAAGTTGACCCAAGAAATCTGTCTGAGATGCTGAAAGTAAACCAAGCTTCAGGGAGGATTAGTCGGCTGAACCCCATCATCAACCGACTGAAACTCAATGATCAGCTGGCCGAACCCAATCATCAGCCGGCTGAAACTCCAATTTTCACAAAAATGGCTACTAGAATGATGCGAGACAATCATCAGCCGGCTGATGATTGCCATTAGCCGACTGATGGGCTTAGCAGCAGCATAAAAAGCTATTAAAACCTACTGTGATCCATGGGAAAGATGCCTGGCTTGGTTAAAAAGATAAGCAGGCTTCCTAAATGATCCAAACAAGTTTCAAAATACTTCCTAGTCTCATGCAATCATCTAAAACATGCTAAATCAAAACGAAGCTTTGAATGATACCTCAATGCATGCATTTTTGCTTAAATTTGCATAATTCATCCATAAATAGTTCAAAAGTTAGACTTTAAGAGTGTCGTGAAATTTAAACATGCACGCATACATAAAATGGTGAAGTAGATGCGCTACATTGACCTATGGCCTCATGGGACGTCATATGCAAAATATGACCCTTCAATGGATGAAATCCTTTAAATTCCACATACAAACTATAAAGATAAAGTAGCATACATGGCAAATATGTGTCTTTAGCCATTCGCCTCATTACATACATATCAAAAGAGAGTTAAAAAGTGCACTTAAGTGTACACTACATAGTTTGAACATTAGATACATGTTTTGTCAAAATAAACAAAAATAGAGCATGATATGCTAACAATTGCATATCCCAACATAACAAAAATGCTCCAAGTAAACTAGCAACCCTAAGACTGTTGTGCATCCCACAACAAAGCTTCTTTACCTGAAAAACAACCCAAACAACTAGGGTGAGTAATCAAGTTACTCGTAGGATGTGGTGCATGCACATACCCTATAGTTTCAAGTATAATGTGAGCCAAACATAGACCATCACAAGGGTGCATTCCATCTAACGTCTATGTTTTCAAGGCACTCTAAGAGGTCATCTCAAGTTATACCAATGTTTGAAATGATAAACACATGGCATCCAAGTATACATTAAACAAGTACACTAATGCATTTAAAACTAAGATTACCAAATCACATGCTATGAGAAATCCATGATTTACAACTTGGAAAGCAATGCGAAATCAAATAACGGAAAGACTAGGATATGTGGCCACAAGACCATACAAGTTATTTTGGGTAATTATGACCCATAAGGTACTACCTAGTGCGCACTATGACTTAGGAGAATTTATATCCTCTGTACTAGAGCCAAACCCTAGCCATCAACATCTCATATCCTTACAAGCTTCCAAAAATCAACAAGTTCATGACATTTACGCAATCTCAATGCATGAAACTACCTACCAAGCACAAGTAGGGTAAAACCACACAACACATGTCTTAGGGTTATATGTCTATATTGGCAAGTTAATGATATTACACATCATGTTATATCAATTTACTATCAATATAGGCCATAATTGCAAATCATGAAATATAGTAATCTACCTACAAGTAATTATAAGTGCCACACACAAGATTTTCATATTAAGCTTTCAATGAAATCTATATTACTTAACATCATAAGTGTACTCTTAAGATATCCATAATAAAACCTCAATGGAATCATAAATATTAGGCAATTTATTAGACAATAACCTACATATACAATTTAATAGTCACATACATGCTTTAATCCACAAATCCTAAGTCAAGCATATAAAATCTTTATTTACATACTAGTACCAGAATTTAAAAGGAATGTAATCAATATATATTAAGCTCCAATATATATAAAACCCAAAGAGGATAAACATACAACCACCTCTACCTCAATAGAGAATTGAATCTCTATAATCCAAAGCAACCAAGCTTAAAATGACAAACCAAAGTAGGGTTTTGTAGAGGAGAGCGAGAGGAAGATAATGTATTCCAAGCTTAATGGTCTAAGGTGAGTGGAAGGAGGCCAAAATGAAGTAGAAAGCTATTAACCAAGCTTTTCTCCAATGGTGGCTCAAGTTAGGGTTCTTGAGAGGAAAAAGATAAAATGAAACAAAGGTGTAATCCCTAAGCTAAATGGTGGGATTCTCCACTCACTAGGTGCTCTTGCACTACCTCTCACATACACACAATTGCAAGACCAACTGTGAAGCCTACACTTGTCACCATCTTATGTAAACTTCTAAGACTTAACATTGAGCCTATACTTGTCAACCATCCATGCAACCAAGTGCTCCAATCCTAGGCCAACAAATGGGTGAATCTCCACCCTTCATGTGTTATGAGATTAAGCCCCCAAGTGGTTCCACCACAAAACCAACAAGTGTCACCTTAGGAATGTGACACTTGTCATATTTTTCAAAAATTGCAAAAAGGTCCTTTTTAAAAATATCTTCCAAATTTAATTGCAAAGAAGTCCCTAAGATGAAAAATAATTACTTTATTTAATTACACAAAACCCCTCAAGTTTAGAGTAATGACGAGTGCTGAAAAGTGCGTATTTAAACCTCTTAAGCTTAGGTATTCTAGGACCTTTACCTATCTTATTTTACCATTTTGTATTGATTTCGTGTTATTTCTATTTTCAGGTACTTATCCTCAAAATAAGCTAACTCAGCCAAATAAGAGTATAATTGAAGCAATTCTGGGATGAATCAAAGAAAGGAGCAAAGTAGAGCAAAAGGAAGCAAAGGGTGGAATTTTAGCAACTTCGATCGATCTCAAGAAAAATTCGATCGATCCAACTTTCATCGATCTCAGCATTTCAAGATAGATCTGAGCCATGTTTGTCCCTGTTCAAAGATCTCAAAAGTTCGATCGATCCAACTTTTTTCTTCGATCGATTGAACATTCTTGTCCTTATCCAAATGATTGATCTTTTCCAGTTGTACCACCCTACCAACCGCTTTTATCCTTTTCCTAAAAATATCTTCAAAATATCTCAGATTTGTTTTTATCCAAAAAGGCACCACCATTGAAGATCGATCCAGCTTCAATTCGATAGATCTCAGCCATGTTCGATCGATCCAAGTCTAAGGTTCGATCGATCAAACTTCCTCCAGTGCGAAAAAGTTAAATTTCTAGCTCACAAAAAGTTGTCCTTTATCTAATTATTGGGGAATATTTGCTGTACGACCCCAGCTCATTTTAGGTATCATTTGACCTACCTATATAAGTATAAGGATTACTTTTTGTATAAGAATATATTGCATCACATCATATCATATGATACCTTAGAGAACTCTTAGTGAGGAAGAAAAGAAGAGGAGGAGGCTAGAGACACCATTGGAGTATCTTCATCAACCAAGGAGCAGATTTCTTCCATGGAGCTTACCCTTGAGGGTTGGAGGACATCATCCATGAGTGGCTAGACATCCTCTTGGGGCTAGAGTTAACCCTAAGCATGCTTTTTACTTCTTGATTTATATATTTTTGAGGGGATTTGTATTGTGATTAATGTCGTGACACTTTTATATATATAGATCTTATTTATTCAATGATTTATGTGGTTTAATGCTTCCAATTGATCATTTCATTCTATCCATATGTCTATGTATGCTAGAATAGATGTTCGTGTGTTTGTCTCTATTTCTTGTGTTATTGATGCGTGTCTATGTATGTTGATGCTATAGATCTAGAGATTGTCAAGACATAGTGCTTAATGTCATGTTCTTGTAGTTTATTTGATAGTTCATACTCATTGCTTGATGGATTGTGTCTCTCCCTTAGTTTAATTAGCTTAATTTCATGTCATTAGCTTAGTTGTTGTGTAGTTGTTAAATGGGAAGATAATCCATGCTTGTTGTTGATGTTCCATACTTACGAAAAGCAAGTAACATGTATCTCTAACATTGTGATGTGTTTGGATTGTGAGCTTAAAGAAAAGATTAATGGCTTAATTTGATATGTTGTGCTATCCACCATGTTGTTTAGACAATATATGCTTAATTTTCCATCCATGCTTGTTGAAACAACCACACACACACACTTTGTTGCAATACATGTTCTTCCCCTCATTAATCATTCATTAAAGGTGTAGAAAAGCTATGCTTAGTGGTGATATCTAAACCCCAAGATCTCTCTCTATTTTATTCTCTCTATTGCATTATTGCTTACTTTAGTTCAATTTGCATCTAGTATAATTCAACCAACCAACCACTATTTTAATCACTCGACCTACTAACCCTAATTTTGATTCCTCAACCTAGTACGACACTCAATCCCTTGGGACGATCCCTACTCACCCTAGCTATATTTTTAGTGAAAGGTAGTAGTGGCAATTTATAAATGTAAAACTTGGCCACATAAGCATAAACTTTGGATTTGAATTGACGACACACTAAGCTTTTTGGCGTCGTTACCGGGGATTGATTGATTGGCAACGTCGTATTTGTGGAATCAATTAGGAATTAGTACTCTTTTTATCGTGTCTTTACTTTGTTTTCAATTTTTGTTACTTATTGCGTTTGTTCTTGATTGACAAGGAGCATTGAGCTAGGAAGCAAGCAAAGGATATTTCAAGGAATGGAGCTAAGCACACAAGGAAAAATGCTAAAAATCTAAAAGTTGCTAAGCTTAGCTAAAAATTTGGAGCTGAAGTGCTAAAGAACCTTTGTGAGCATTTCTTTACTCATCCCTTAGTTAAATCATCGGCCCGCGTGGAGGCTAGTATTTTTAATTCTTAGATAAATCTTGAGCCCGTGTGGAGGCAATTTACTTTTCTTGCATTTTGTTAAAGCATGGGAGAATGAGAACATTGAATGTGGAAGAAGTTTGTTAATTGTTGACTTGTTGTGAAGGTGAAGTGTTTATTACTTGTTGTGTTACATTGTGCATGCATGGTCGTAGATCATTGGGACCCACTCTTGTCCCTTTAAATTTCATCTTAAATCGATTATTCGAAACCCTTGGGGAAGAGGTAGTTCTAGTGAACCCATTGCATCAATGGAAGGACACAATGAGGACCATGTGGAGGACCTCGGTCACATAGAGCAACAAGGTATCCTCCATCCCAATGTGCATCATGATAACATACAAGTTCCATTAGGCATGCCAAAACCATTTGTTCATCTACCACAACAACAAGGCCAAGTTCCATTGGGAATGCCAAGGCCAATCTATACTCCACCACCTCCCATCATTCAAGGCAACCAAGGTGCCCATGTTGCACCTCCAATTGCTAATCCTCCCCTTGCTTTAAGAGATCACTATGTGCCTAATGAATATAATGCACTCACATGTATTTAATTGCCACCATTTAGAGCACACCACTATGAAATCAAGTGATTCTTGAGTCTATCTTTATTAATTTTTTGTTTTCCTTTTAATGGTATGTACGGTGGCACCCATTTTAGTGTGGAATGACCATTTTGCCCCTAGGTTCATTCTTATCCATTTTTTGAAACATCGCTTCCGCATTTACTTCCTTTGGGTTTCGTGACCTCATTGAGGGTCACATTGGTGTCCTAGAGATGTGTTGTATCTTTGGAGACTGTTATTCTATCCTTTACTTCAGCATTTTAGATCCGTTTCAGGTCATCACAGAACACACTGGGTTAAAAAATCTAGGGTCGACACAGTTCTTGTGGTTTATTTGATGGTTCATACTCATTGCTTGATGGATTGTGCCTCTCTCTTAGTTTAATTAGCTTAATATCATGTCATTAGCTTAGTTGTAGTGTAGTTGTTAAATAGGAGGACAATCCATGCTTGTTGTTGATGTTCCATACTTATGAAAAGCAAGTAACATGTATCTCTAACCTTATGATGTGTTTGGATTGTGAGCTTAAAGAAAAGATTAATGGCTTAATTTGATATGTTGTGCTATCCACTATGTTGTTTAAACAATATATGCTTAATTTGTCATCCATGCTTGTTGAAACAACCACACACACACACTTTGTTGCAATACATGTTTTTCCCCTCATTAATCATTCATTAAAGGTGTAGAAAAGCTATGCTTAGTGGTGATCTCTAAACCCCAAGATCTCTCTCTCTTTTATTCTCTCTATTGCATTATTGCTTACTTTAGCTCAATTTGCATCTAGTATAATTCAATCAACCAACCACTATTTTGATCACTCAACCTACTAACCCTAATTTTGATTCCTCAACCTAGTACGACACTCAATCCCTTGGGATGATCCCTACTCACCCTAGCTATATTTTTAGTGAAAGGTAGTAGTGGCAATTTATAAATGTAAAACTTGGCCACATAAGCATAAACTTTGGATTTGAATCGACGACACACCAAGTAATTACCAAAAGTTATATATTCATGCCCTTTACAAGGAAAGTAAACAATTAACGTGCTTTTCTACAAAAGTGAAAATGTAGATATCATGGAATTTAAATATCATGAGTGTATGCAAAGCCGGAATCAAATCCGAGTATAAAAAGTGAGGTTATGCAAGAAAAAATGAAAAACGACAAAAGGACGAAATAGGCAAAAGACAAAAAAAGAAATTTACCGAAAAAAGGAAAGAAGGGAAATGACTGGGTCATTACAACCTACCCTCCTTAAAGGGATTTCATGCCCAAAATTGAATCATACCTAAAAGAGAGAACAAATGGGGGTACCGAGAGTGAACCTCTTGTTTAAGCTCCCAGGTAGCCTCCTCAATGCCATGGTGTCTCCACAAGACCTTAGCCAATGGAATGGTCTTGGTCCGCAAGACCTACTCTCGTGAATTAAGAATTTGAACTAGACCTTCCTCATAGGTCACGTCCTCATCACCACCCACATCCGTCTATCGCAGAACATGCGATGGGTTCGGCTCGTACTTCCTCAACATAGAGACATAAAAGATGTCGTGAACCCTATCCAAGTTTAGCGGCAATGCCAAACGATAAGCAACCTCACCGATGCACTCCAAAATCTCAAATGGTCCAATGAATCTAGGAGATAACTTGTCAGTCTGTCGAAATCTCAGAAGCCCCTTACGCGGAGAAATCTTAAGAAAGATATGGTCCCCT
Source organism: Cornus florida (assembly GCF_030987335.1). NCBI lineage: Eukaryota > Viridiplantae > Streptophyta > Magnoliopsida > Cornales > Cornaceae > Cornus > Cornus florida. The sequence continues at coordinate 71,028,297 of NW_026775573.1, read as the reverse complement.
ATCTCAAAAAATAAGGATCGTCTCCTCTTGTCAGTGTAACTCTTCTATCTACTTTGTGCGGTAACCAATTGCTGCCGGATCAACTTGATTTTCTCTGTAGTCTCAATGACAATGTCAGAACCCAAGGCAATAGTATCACTGACCTCGGTCCAACAAACTGGAGATCTACAAGGTCTGCCATTCAACGCCTCAAAAGGTGCCATTCCAATACTGGTCTAGTAACTGTTGTTGTAGGCAAACTCAACCAAAGGCAAGTAGTCCTCCCAACTACCCCCAAAATCCAAGATGCAAGCCCATAACATATCCTCCAATATTTGAATGGTGCGCTCCGACTGACCATCAGTCTGAGGATGGAATGCTGTGCTAAAATGAAGCCCCGTATCAAGAGCCTCCTAAAAACTCTGCCAAAAGTGAGACATTAACCGTGGATCCCTATCCGAAACGATGGATATAGGAACTCTGTGAAGCCTGACAATCTTTCTCACATACAGTCTACTTAGTCTCTCTGCACTATCTGTCACCGCCATGGGCAAGAAGTGTGTCGTCTTAGTCAACCTGTCAACTATGACCCAAACGGCATCATTCCCTACCTGAGACCTTGGAAGTCCCGTTACGAAATCCATAGTGATATGCCCCCCATTTCCACTCAGCTACTGGTAATGGTTGCAATAATCCTGCCGGTCTCTGATGCTCTGCCTTCCCTTGCTGACAAGTAAGGCATCGAGCCACAAACTGTGAAATATCCCATTTTATGCCCTGCCACCAAAACTATTGCCGCAGATTATGATACATCTTTGTACCACCAGGGTGAACTGCGAGCCGAGAGTGGTGAAAATCCCGAAGAACATCTTCACAACAAGACAAAGGAACAAACATCATCCCCTTGTACCTAAGACCACCGTCTGAAGGTAAGGTCCAACCCTCTACATCCTCACCGCCTAAAATTCGATCATGGATGGCCTTGATCTCCCCATCCTCCAACTGTGCCTCAATAACTCTACTAACAAGTGCCGATTGATCCACAAGGCTAAACAAAATAGCCAGTGAAACATCCTTATAACACTGTAAACCAAGATCTGCAAGCTCTTCTAGCATCTTCCATCTGTGAATGGAAATGCTAGCAAGAGGTCCCCGCGACTTCCTACTCAATGCATCGGCCACCACTTTGGCTTTACCCGAATGATACTATAATTCAAAGTCGTAATCCTCCATGAACTCAACCCATCTGCACTGTCTCAAGTTCAAATCCTTCTGAGAGAAGAGATACTTGAGACTCTTGTGGTCGGAGAAAAATTCAAACTTTTCCCCGTACAAATAGTGTCTCCACCCCTACAGGGCAAAGATAACTGCTGCCAACTCCAAATCATGTGTAGGATAGTTCAACTCGTGAGTCTTCAACTATCGAGACCCATAAGCAACCACCCGCTCTGTCTGCATCAAGACACAACCCAAACCTTCTCGCGAAGCATCACAAAAGATCACATAACCTAAACCACATTTAGAAATGATCAAAACTGGAACCGACGTCAACCTGACCTTCAACTTCTGAAAAGCAAACTCACATGCCTCATTCCATATGAACTTGACCCCCTTATAGGTAAGTCAAGTCATAGGTGCCACTAAACAAAAGAAATCCCGAACAAATCTCCGGTAGTAGCTAGCTAGGTCAAGAAAACTCCGAATCTCAAGCACTGTCTTTAGACGCTCCCAATCCATCACTGACTCAATCTTCGTTGGATCCACTGCAACACCACCCCTTAACACAACATGTCTAAGGAACTTCACTTCCGGTAGCCAAAATTCACATTTCTCGAACTTAGCATACAACTGATTATCCCTAAGGATCTGTGACACTGTCCTTAAATGATACTCATGCTCCTCTACCATAGCTAAGTATACGAGAATGTCATCAACAAAAACCACAACGAACTGATCAAGATGGTCACTAAATACACGGTTCATTAAGTCCATGAAAGCTTCTGGAGCATTGGTCAGACCAAATGGCATCACCAGAAACTCGTAATGTCCATACCGTGTACGGAAAGTAGTCTTAGATATATCCTTATCCTTAACCCTCAACTGATAGTAACCCAATCTCAAATCAATCTTCAAAAAACAAGTGGCTCCCTTCAACTGATCAAACAAGTCATCAATCCTAGGCAAAGGATACCTGTTCTTGATCGTAGCGTGGTTCAGCTTGCGATAATTAATGCAAAGTCTTAAAGACCTATCCTTCTTCTTCGCAAAAAGAATTGATACTCCCCAAGGCAAAGTACTAGGACAAATAAAGCCCTTAGCTTTCAAATCATCCAATTGAGCTTTCAGCTCATCAAGCTCTACCGGTGCCATACGGTACGGTGCCATAGAGATAGGTGCAGTATCAGGAATGACATCAATGGCAAAGACAACCTCCCAAAAAGGAGGAAGTTTCATCAACTCCTCTGGAAAGACATCCTGAAACTCGTCTACAACTGTCAAAAAAATACGGCCCAAGCTACTGTCCTCCTCAGCTAACAGGCTAGCCAAGTAAGACTTGTGGCGACTCCAATAACTAATACTGAAAATCATCGTCGAGTGGGAATCGCTCCGATCTCCCATGAAGTGAAAACAGTCTCCCTCGGGAGTACATATAGTCACCCTCCCACGGAAGCAATTGATCGTAGCACGAAAGAAGGATAGTCAATCCATCCCGAGAATGACGTCAAAGCCCGTCATGTCAAAAACAACAAAATCGAACTCTAAAGTCAGCCCAGGTATCTCAATAGCACAACCCTAACAGACATGGTCCAAAAAAATTGGACCCCAACTGGTGTGTCAACACAAAGGAAACCATCCCGCTGTGTAACCTCCAGACCTAATGAATTTATAAATGAAGCAGATATGAATGAATGCGATGCACCTGTATCAATAAGAACTCTAGCTTAAGAACTGAAAACTGGAAAGATACTCGAACTGTAGAAGTCCTTACAGACGTATCAGCCTGTGGCAGCGCGTAAGCTCGTCCCTGAGCCCCCGACTGCTATGAACTGCCCTGGTGGCCCGACTGATGTCCGGAAGTAGTAGGCGTAGAGCCTCTGACCGGATAAGAACCAACTGGTGGCGCCACTGATTGCGGTGCCTGAGGCACCTTAAAACCTGATTGTGCAACTGCTGACTATGCCGGTGTGGCCTGTGAGCCTATGCCACTCTACGTTCCCCTTTGCAATTTCGGACACTCTCTCCTGAAGTGACCTGGTTGCTAGCAATAATGACAAGCTCTGCGAACCCCCTTCGTCGAAGTTGTAGGCTTACTAGCTTATGACTGACTGGCCTGTGGCTGAAGATGTGGGCAGCGAGGCTTGATATGCCCCGGCTGCTGACAGTGGTGACAAATCACTCCCCGGGCTGACCTCGAAGATACTGGAACTGCTGGTACAGAAAGAGCCTGCTGTGACTGTCCCTGAGTATGTGAACTGTCCCCAGCCTTAGCCTTCTTCCACTGGCCCCCAACAGATACAGATGAAACCTCCCCACGAGATTGCTTATATGAACCCTTTATCCTGAGTTGATCTCGATCCTCTACCTTAACCAACATAGCTTTTTGTACTACCTCCCCGTAAGTCCTCAATTCCAACACTGAAATCCGTGGCCTAATATCAAGGTGTAACCCATCTTGAAACTTCCTCGCCCTGAGCTCTTCGATAGCTACCATCTTCAGTGCATAGCGGGAAAGAGAAGTGAAGCGTGTCTCATACTCAATGACACTCATCCTGCCCTGATAGAGACCTATGAACTGTACTCTCATGTCCTGCCTCATAGCCCTCGGAAAGAAACGGTCGAAGAACAATGTCCTGAACTCCTCCCATGTCATCACCTCCACATCATGGATATTGGTGATGGACTATCCCCCATGAATATAGAAGTTGTCAAGGAGATCCTTAATTGGTCTGTAGGTACTGCCATGCTATCGAGCTTATGTACCATGAGATCAAGCCATACCTCTGAAGCAAGCAGATCCATACTTCCAGCAAACTGGTCGATCTTAACCCGTTGTAACTTCATGAAGTAGTCTAATGCCTCATTAGCAACTGGTGCTGGTGCTGGTGCCGATACCGGAATCTGCATCCCTGCCATGTGCTGGCGAAACATCGCCTAAATGGACTCTGACTTCCCCAGAGCCACTCCCTGTGCAATCTGCTCCTCATAAGTTGGCGCTCATAGTGGATTAGGGTCCACGCCACGAGGTCGAGCCCTGGGCCTCCCTGGACCCTATGCGAGCCCAGTGTCCGCAACCTGCTCCTCAACCTGCTCATCCACTCCAATGTGACGAGAAGACTCTCCGAGAGTCAAAACCATGGTGCTACACACATAAGGGATAAGGTCAACAACAATGCAAGTCGTTAAAACCCAATGCAACTCACGCCATGAATGCACGAAGCAAGTAGCACATTATACAGTCAAGAAATGTATGCAACATACAATCATACTAAATATACAAGCATATACAACATGCTAACACCCAACAAGCATATACAACATGCTAACACCCAACAAGCATATACAACATACTAAAACAGTTAAGGAACACTCATAAACATGCTACCACATAAGTACGTAACATGTTATTAAATCAAAATATGTTATCAAGAAAGACGTACACATATCAAAGCAAGTCAATGAAAACATGATATGCACTCAAACCTGTCGTCCTAAGGTTTTCAAACCTAGGACCTCTGATACGACCTGTGACGGCCCTGGTTTTTAAGCCAGTGCGTCCTAAGATGAACAGAACGTAAATCCAATGATGAATCTCGAATGTGGAAGCAAAAGGTACAATAATGATTTTAAGAGATATTACACATCCATAGAACACCAATGTAACCCTCAAAGAAGTCACGAAACCCAAAGAAAACGAATGCGGAAACGACGTCTCAAAAATAAACAAGAATGAACCTAGGGGAAAAATAGTCATTTCATAGAGAAATGGATGTTACCAAGCATACCATTAGAAAGAAAATGAAAAATTAATGAATTTAGACTCAAGAATCACCTGATTCGGAGTCCGGACGGAACAGATATGAATTTAGAACGAAGTGGCATCTCCCGTTTAAGAGACAACACGACCCTATCTTACTAAAACTCCTATAACTCTCTCTCTATAGTTGGATTTTTAGAGTGAAATTGATATCATTGGAAATTTGACTTCAAGATCTTGAGTTTAGGCTCAAGAATGACCTGATTTGGATTATAAATGAAGGAGTTATGGCCCTCTAAAGTTGACCCAAGAAATCTATCCGAGATGCTGAAAGTAAACCAAGCTTCAGGGGGGATCAGCCGGCTGAACCCCATCATCAGCCGACCAAAACTAAATGATCAACCGGCTGAACCCAATCATCAGGCGGCTGAAACTCTAATTTTCAAAAAAATGGCTACTGGAATGATGCGAGACAATCATCAGCCGGCTGATGATTGCCATCAGCCGACTGATGGGCTTAGCAATAGCATAAAAAGATGCTGAAACTTACTGTGATCCATAGGAAAGATGCTTGGCTTGGTTCTAAGGCTAAGCATGCTTCCTAAATGATCCAAACAAGTCTCAAACACTTCCTAGTCTCATGCAAGCATCTAAAACATGCTAAATCAAAATGAAGCTTTGAATGCTACCTCAATGCATGCATTTTTACTTAAATTTGCATAATTCATCCATAAATAGTTCAAAAGTTAGTTTAAGAGTTTTGTGAAATTTAAACATGCATGCATACGTAAAATGGTGAAGTAGACGCGCTACATTGGCCTACGGCCTCATGGGACGTCATATGCAAAATATGACCCTTCAATGGATGAAATCCCTTAAATTCCACATACAAACAATAAAGATAAAGTAGCATACATGGCATATATGTGTCTTTGGCCATTGGCCTCATTACATACATATCAAAAGAGAGTCAAAAAGTGCACTTAAGTACACACTACATAGTTTGAACATTAGATACATGTTTTGTCAAAATAAGCAAAAATAGAGCATGATATGCTAACAAGTGCATATCCCAACATAACAAAAATGCTCCAAGTAGACTAGCAATCCTAAGAGTGTTGTGCATCCCACAACAAAGCTTCTTTACCTGAAAAACAACCCAAACAACTAAGGTGAGTAATCAAGTTACTCGTAGGATGTGGTGCATGCGCATACCCTATAGTTTCAAGTATAATGTGAACCAAGCATAGACCATCACAAGGGTGCATTCCACCTAACGTCTATGTTTTCAAGGCACTCTAAGGGATCATCTCAAGCTATACTAATGTTTGAAATGATAAACACATGGCATCCAAGTATACATTAAACAAGTACACTAATGCATTTAAAACTAAGATTACCAAATCACAAGCTACAAGAAATTCATAATTTACAACTTGGAAAGTAATGCGAAATCAAATAATGGAAAGACTAGGATATGTGACCACGAGACCATACAAGTTATTTTAGGTAATTACGACCCACAAGGTACTACCTAGTGTGCACTATGACTTAGGAGAATTCCTATCCTCCGTACTAGAGCCAAACCCTAGCCATCAACATCTCATATTCTTACAAGCTTCCAAAAATCAACAAGTTGATGACATTTATGCAATCTCAATGCATGAAACTACCTACCAAGCACAAGTAGGGTAAAACCACACAACCTATGTCATCGTGTCTAAAGTGGCAAGTTAATGATATTACACATCATGTTATATCAATTTACTATCAATATAGGCCATAATTGCAAATCATGAAATATAGTAATCTACCTACAAATAAATATAAGTGCCACATATAAGATTTTCATACTAAGCTTTCAATGAAATCTATATTACTTAACATCATAAGTGTAATCTTAAGATATCCATAATAAAACCTCAATGGAATCATAAATATTACGCAATTTATTAGACAATAACCTACATATACAATTTAATAGTCACATACATGCTTTAATCCACAAATCCTAAGTCAAGCATATATCTTTATTTACATGCTAGTACAAGAATTTAAAAAGGCATGTAATCAATATATATTAAGCTCTAATATATATAAAACCCAAAGAGGATAAACATACAACCACCCATACCTCAATAGAGAATTGAATCTCTATAATCCAAAGCAACTAAGCTTAAAATGACAAACCAAACTAGGGTTTTGTAGAGGATAGTGAGAGGAAGATAATGTATTCCAAGCTTAATGGTATAAGGTGAGTGGAAGGAAGCCAAAATGAAGAAGAAAGCTATTAACCAAGCTTTTCTCCAATAGTGGCTCAAGTTAGGATTCTTGAGAGGAAAGAGCTAAAATGAAACAAAGGTGTAAACCCTAAGCTAAATGGTGGGATTCTCCACTCACTAGGTGCTCTTGCACTACCTCACACACACACAATTGCAAGACCAATTGTGAAACCTACACTTGTCACCATCTTATGTAAACTTCCAAGACTTAACATTGAGCCTACACTTGTCAACCATCCATGTAACCAAGTGCTCCAATCCTAGGCCAACAAATGGGTGAATCTCCACCCTACATGTGTCATGAGATTAAGCCCCCAAGTGGTTCCACCACAAAACCAACAAGTAGCACCTTAGGAATGTGACACTTGTCACATTTTTTGAAAATTGGAAAATGGTCATTTTTAAAAATATCTTTCAAATTAAATTGCGAAATAGTCCCTAAGACGAAAAATAAATACTTTATTTAATTACACCCCCTCAAGTTTAGAGTAATTACCAAAAGTTATACATTCATGCCCTTTACAAGGAAAGTAAACAATTAACGTGCTTTTCTACAAAAGTGAAAATGTAGATATCATGGAATTTAAATATCATGAGTGTATGCAAAGCCGGAATCAAATCCGAGCACAAAAAGTGAGGTTATGCAAGAAAAAAAGAAAAATGACAAAAGGAAGAAATAAGGAAACGACAAAAAAAGAAATTTACCGAAAAAAAGAAAGAAGGAAAATGACTGGGTCATTACAGGAATTGAATGGATGAATTGTCTAAGTTGTGTTAAATGTTTGACTTGAAGTTGAAACTTGTTTTTCTAAGCTTAAAAATGAAAAGTCAAGTCTAAATGCATGAAGTTGTTTTGAAATGGAACTTTTTGCAAGTTTTTGAACTTAAATTGATGTATTCTCATGGTTAAGGTGCAAAATTTTGAAAAATGATCTTTGAAAGTTGAAAATTTCATTTGTGAATAAGTTTTTGGTTTTCAAAAGTTCAAAATGAGTTTTTGGACTTTGAATTGAAATATAAAGTTGAGTTTTAAATTCCTTCAATTGTTGAGTGTTTCAATGCATGATTCTTGTGAGAATTCCTATCTATAATGCATATAAGCTCTAGAAATCCAAAGTTTAGAAATATTTCACTTTTGAACTAAAGTTTTGAAATTTTTCAAAGTTTACCAAAATGCCCTTAAATGAGTTGAATTTGTTCCATTTGCTTTATTCTTCATCCAAATACATGTTTCAAGTGCCATTAAGTTGTTCTTATTCAATTCTTGATTCTTTCATGTGAGGGCATCTATTTGATATCTTTTGAGCCAAATTGTTGAAAACTTGAAATTTTCTTGAAAAATGTGTTGAAATGTCATCTTAAATTTAAATGTGGTCCAACCTTGAACCAAATTGTCATTTGTGGATATTTGAACTTGAAATGCTATCTTACTTACCTTATATTCTTGTGATTCTTTTTTGAAAGCTTGTAAGGGCTTAAGACCGAGGTTCTTAACCGGTCATTGCTTTTGATCCAAAGGGGTAAGAATCTCATTCTTTTCATTCTTTACCATTATTTGCTTCATTTATGCAAAGAAGGGGGTCGCAAGCCAAAAGCGATCATTTTCATTCACTATATTGCTTAAAGGGGTTTATGAGCCTTAATTGAGTGACCATAGGTTGTTGATTTTGTGAAATAGAGGATGGGATATTTGTGAATGGAGTTTGGCTTTAAAAATTGTGCATCATCTCTAAAATGCTTCTTAGGTTGCATACAATGTTTAAAATTCATCCTTGAAGTTGTGTATCATAACATGCCTAGGATTGAAGTGTTTTGCAACCCTGCCATGACTTGTTTCCTCCATGTCACCATGATTACTCCATTGGTCTTAAATGTTGAATTTGTAGACATTCTTGCCTAGGAAATGATACAATGTCATCCTAGGGTCAACTTGCTTGAAAATTGCAAAATCTTCTTCAGTTTTAAGTTTGTAAACTCACGTTGCATATTATGTGCACATCACAACCTACACTTCTCATTTGGTTACATGCTTGCATAAATTTTTAAAAAAAATGACTTTGTTCTGCCCTCTTTGTTACCATTGCACCATGTTTCATGTTTGAGATTGTTTATCATGTTGACGTAACCCGAGCGTGTGCACAAAATAATGCACAACACTTTGAGTTTGGAAATTAGTGTCAAGTGGGCATCATACTTTAAATTTATAGACCGCTTAACACCTATATTATGTAGTATAAGTGAAAAATGATCGTCCTAAGAGATTATACGTGTTGGAATTTAATTTCAACTCTAATGTATCAATTGATTGCAAAAGAGGGTTGGGTTGGTTGATTATACTAAGATGCAATTAATTAAAATGCAAGTAAAGTAAACTAATGAGAGATAGGGATTTAAGAGATATGAAGAGAGGTCTTTGGGTGTTGGAATCACCACTAAGCTCATATAACTAACCACTTGTTTTCCATTGTTACAATCTAGATGTGGCCACAAACATAAGCACAATTTGCATGTAAAAGTGTGGACTATCTAATGCAAGTTTGAATTGTCTACCAAACCAACAAGTAAATTAAGTGTAGAACAACCCACCAAGATAAAGGTATAATCCATCAATTAGTTAACAAATGTATCTAATGAGAGCTCACATCAATCTAGAGAATCATGGAATTTGCAATAATAAGTGTGGAGTATCAAATCAAGCATAGATTGTCTACCTACTTACAAACATGAATTAAATTGTAGAACAACCCTTCAAGTTTAAGCATAATCCATCAAATTAATTTACAAACCCATTTGATGAAAGCCCTGCTTAGCCATCACTAAATCCTTAATTAATTACACATAAACATGCAACTAACATAGAGAATCTAGTGTAGAGATTAATTCCCAAATAATCACACATAAGACAATATGTAATTAAAATAGAGAATCACTAAGAAGAATTAAATCAACAATCACAAGGCTAACTACTAATCAGAACAATATATATAAATCCTCAAAAATAGAAATACAAGGGTTTAGATTACACAAGACTTAGGGCTCATCCAAGCCCTAAGTAAAGAGCTAGTCCATGGTGGTAGAGGTGGTCAAGGTGTCAACAAGGTCCTCCTCCAAGCATGGCATCATCATCTTCTTCTTCTTCTTTGAAGCTTTTTAGAGAGAGTGTGTGTAGATATTTTTCAAACCCTTGTGCCTCTACTTCCCCCTTTTCTTCTAACCCTAATCTCTAACCTTTCTAAAGAGAGAAAAGTACAACAATATCAAAATTACAATGGAAAAATATGAATCTCCCTACAAAGTGGTTCAATCCCTCGTTTATACATGGTTTTTTGAGCCCAAATAGGTCAGAACTCGGCCTAAGGATCTCCCCTTTCAAGCACAGCCTGAGTTGGGTCAAAATGAGCTTTAGATATGCTTTTTTATAGCTTCTGCGAATAGTTTGATCGATCCAACCAATAGTGTGATTGATCACACATCAGGATGGAACCATCGATCGATCCAGGCTAGAACCATCGATCGATCCAGGCTAGAAACCATTGATCAATCCAAGATGGAACCATCGATCGATCCAAGCTGGAACCATCAAATAGGAATTTTTCAGCTTCCTAAAGGCTATAATAGACCATTTTTAGCCCGTTTGAACCTTATTGACCTGAAATAAACAAAAATACAAATTAGAACTAAAACGGGAAAGTAAGATAGATGAAATGACTAAAATACCCTAACTTAGATGGTAAAATGTGCAACATTTGAGCACTTATCATACCCCCAAACTTAGATATTGCTAGTCCCTAGCAATGAGCTATGAAGTAAAAAAGAAAAGAATAACTAAACAACTACGAACTAGAAAGCAATAAAAGGATAACGCCACTTTCGTAGGGAACACGATTGCATTTAACACATGCAACAAGCCTTTTAAACCCCTAGGTTACCCCTAGTGGACGAGTGAAGTCTCATGAAGGTTTCCAGAAATGATACCCACAAACAATAAGCTCTTTCTCACTTAGGAGGTACTAACATTCCAAACAAGCATTGAAAGAAAACTATCTCAAGTATGCAATTTTTCAATCATTTCTAAGCAATCTTCCAAATTTTCAACAAGAAGTAAGCAAATATGGTCCTCCACACATCAAGCAAGATAATTATGCAAATCAAATCAACTTTAGTATCCTTTTGAGTAAACCGATATCAAATATGTTGTTATCTTAGCAAATCAATGAAATGGACACAACCAGTCTCAAACTAGTGCACAAATCAAGTACCAATCATCAAAATAAAGAATGAACCTCTTTATTTAATTTATTAAAATACTCTTTGTTTTTCTTTTTTGCATTTTTTTTTTATAGGATCAAAGACAAAAGTATGGTGCAATGCAATGATCTTTTAAGCTTTCTAGAAGATCCATTTAACGAGCATTACGTCAATGACTCCCAAACTGGACGGCTTTAGGGCATTAGGCGTAAGAACACCCCTAAGGACCTACAAGCTCAAATCAACTAGATTACAAATCAAAACAACTCTCATCTAATCATTTCCCTACTTCCACCTTTGGTGAAAAATGCTCACTTTATTTATTTTTGCAAATTTCTTTTTTTTTTTTTTTTTTTTTAGGTGAGGGCCCTTCACTTTTTAATGCGAGAGTTCAATGCTTGACAAGGCTAGAATCCCGGTTACTCGGTGAAGGGTTTATTATTAACATGCAAGGTCATCTTGTCAAGAATGAAAGCTTTCAAAGTTTACTAGCTTAATTGGGATATAACCAAATCAATGATCAATTAAGCATGTACCCCACAAATTAATACTAGTGTAGACATGTGCAATTGTAGAACTCTAGAGCCATCTCAAAGCATTCTCACAAACAAGATGATGTGGACCACAAAAGTAAGCATGAAATCAAACTTTTGAAAAATTTTGCTCCAAAATGACATCCAAAAGGCATACAAGGAGTATTAAACTCACAAGTCAAACAATTTTTAAATTTTAAGGAACATAAACCTCAAAAGATCAAAATCATAACTAACATGGATCTCTAATCTCAATCATGCATTTAAAACTCAACTTTAAGTAAAATGCAACAAAGACACTTTACCCCCAAACTTAAATCGCACATTATCCTCAATGTGTAATGAGAACAATGGAAAAGATAGAAAGAATATACCATGGTGGCGAAAGCCTATGAAGCCCGGCAATGATCTAATATGAAGGACATCTCCCCTAAAATTGGAATCAACAATCTATTTGAATAACCACACTAATAAACTCACACAAATATTAAATGGGATAAGAATAAACAAATCATGCATTCTAAGGCAATATAACGCAAGGTGAAAGAGAGATATGAGATCAAACCCAATAGAAAATATGAAAGTAGCATGACTACACATAAGGGCACAATGGTGAAAAGTTTTTATATTTTCTTTTTATAAAAGTATGTACCATGAAACAAAATGTAAGAAAAATAAAAAAATAAAAATGAAAATGAACATGTACTATACAAGAGATAAAAGATACAATATGTCATGTGGGTGCTAAGTTTAACGTCTCTAGTAAGACGGAATACTACTTTGAAAAATTTTTTTTGTATTTTTTAATTTTTTAAAATTTTTAGACATAACAAATATGTACACAAACAAAAATAAAAAGGTAAGAAGTAAAAATGGAAGGAAATAAAGAATGCAAAGAAATAATTTTTATTTATTTATTTATTTTATTTATTTTTTTATGAAAGCATGTAAAGAAACAAAATGAAATAAAAATAAAATAACAAGTATGCACACACACACAAATAAAATAAGCAAATAAACATGCAAGGAATCAAAATGCAAGGAAATAAACGATGCAAAGAAAAAATATATATATATATATATAGATATATAGATTTTGGAAGATTGGATCGATCATGGCATTGTTGGATCGATCATAGAAAAACTCAAACGGTGAGACTGAGAGCATGTCTTTTGGGGTTCTGAAATTTTGGAACCTTCGATCGATCCAATAACAGGTTCAATCGATCCAACACAAGTTTGATCATTCCATTATCAAGTTCAATCGATCCAACATTTTTTTTTTTTTTTCAAACGCCCTAAATGCCTGAAATTTTTCAATGAAGTGCAATGGATCTTATCTAGATGACGTAAGAATGAAAAATAAAAAGAAATCAGGGAGGAATAGAGTTGTGAAACTCTATGAATACTAGTATTTTACGTCTCTAGCAAGACGTTGATTCGACTCACTAGTCGAAAATATCAAAAATCGGATATGAAACATCCTTATTGATCCTCTTTTCAATTTTCTCATTTAATACCTCACTTACAACAATTAAATCCTCCAAAAGAATGACTTGAAAAGAAATGAAAGAGATGATTTTGTTCCCTTTATCCACAGTCTTGAAACCAAAATCAATAATGGTTGGCCTTACCTCATTTTTGTGCCCTTGAAGTGTATTCAAAGAATCACTTCCTTTGTGTGGTGAGGCAATTTCTTTCAAAGACTCATTTGTATGATCAAGAAACACCCGCTCTTCATCCTTTTTCTCTTCCTCAATTAGCACCATCTCCTCACTTTCCAAGTTAGCTAAGGAGTCCATTAAAGAGTTCACTTCATTTTTGGAGCTTTCAAGGTCAAAACCATAATTTTTATACATTTCAAAAACGCATGTCTTAAGAGGGTCTTTGGAGATAATAGAAGGAAGGCTCTCTTCAACAAGTTCCTCCTTCTCCTCTCCTTCCTCTATAGTGGTCACCGTCTCCTCACTCTCTAAAGTAGCAATGGTAAGATAAAATCATGATAAAAAACAAGAAAAGTCCTCATTAATCATATTGTGCTCTATTAGATTAGCCACTAACTCACTTACCACTTCCTCCTCTATACAAGATAGAGTGCTAGGCATTAGCTCATTTGTTTTATCCTCCTCATCCTCATCTATATAAATTAAAGTGCTTTCTATTTGTTCATTTGCCTCTTCCTGCTCCTCTTGACAAAAAAGAGTGGTTGCAATTTGTTCAACTTGAGCTTCAAGCTTAGCTAAGATATAAGAATGAAAATTAATAAGTTGAGTTTGTGAAATATACATATCAAGTAAAGCTAATACTTTTTCTTGAAACTCGGCTGAATAAGGTGATGGAGTTGGTACTTTATAAAATGGTAGGGGAGGGTAGTAGTCATAAGGCAGATCATGAAAGTGATTAAGTCCATTGTCAAATAATGCATGTTGTGTATTAGACTCAATCTCATAAGGATTAAACTATAATGGAAGGGCATAAGGTGAAAGAATGTAATTTCCCCTCAAACTTGGATCAAACAATGGTTCCTGTGACGACCCTGGTTTTTAGGCCAGCGTGTCCTCTGATGAATCGTAAGGATGATCCGATAACAGATCCGAATGCGAAAGCGAAAACAGAAAACAGAAAACAAGACTCTAAAAAGTCAAAGTGCCCTTCTATGAGGTCGTGGAACTCAACAAGAACTAATGAAGAAGCAAAAGATCGAAAATGTGACAAATAAGCCCCCAGGGATAAAATAGTCATTTCAAAAAATTGTAGATTCGGGTGCCACCGAGCACACCGCTGGAAGGATAACAAAAAACTAATCAAGATGGACTCAAGAATCGCATGATTCGGAGTCCAAACGAAGGAGAAACGGCATGACGAAGAAAAACGAGCACTTAAAGCAAAAAGAGTAAACTGGTAATTATCCAGGAAGAACTGGCTGCAACCGAGCACACCGTTGGAAAGATAGCGAAAAATTAGTCAAGTTCAAAAAAAAATTCACTTGAATCGGAGTCCGGACGAAGGAGAAAAGCCCAAAAGAAGAATTGACGTCGCGGCGGCCCGACGAGGGGCCATGGCGAACACGGCGCCCATGCGCGAGCCCACCGGCGTGCATGCCGGGGCCCAAAGACATGGCTGGTGGCAGCCCTTGGCTGCTGCTATATTTTTTTTGATCTGCCCAGAACTAAGGCTTGAAACGAAGGTCAAGACGAGTTTTTTCTGGAAAAATACGAAGAAGAAAACCCCCCTAAAATTGAGTTTTCTACCCGACAGCGAGACGGAATCGAAAAAAACTCACTGTGAAATCCCCAAAATGCCCCTAGATCAGAACTGAACAAGAGAGTCATAAAGCTGCTAAATGAAAACTGGAAGCTGAAACTTCACGAGGGATTTTCGGTACCAAGACGACATTTTCTGGAAAAATACGAAGAAGAAACCCCCCCTAAAATCATGTTTTCTATTCAACCATGTCAAAAGAAGAAAATAAAACTGATGTGAAAGGTCCATAATGCCCCTAGATCAGAATATGCAAAAAAAATGCGAAATGAATTCACACGAGGCTTAAAACACAAACGATAAGGTTTTGCTCGGAAACGACCATGCACGCAAATGTAACTTACCTATTTAGATGCGCTGCAATGGTCCATGGCTTAAAAATATAGCCGATACAAAATCCGACCCCCCAACGGGCAAAAAGACAAAAATGGACTTGGAATGGAAAATATGGAATCCAAAAATGTAAAATGGAGTCAAATGACCATTTAGCCCTTGGTCACACTTCATACAAGATTAATAAGACCCTATAAAAGAATGAAAATGGAATTCCCACACTCGATGCAACCGTGGCGAAGCAATGGCATGCGATTTTTCAAGTTTTTCATAACATTTCATGAAGTTAAAAAGTTGCATAGAATACAATATACATGTTATTGGCCTCCGGCCTCATCTCATACATATTAAATACATTGAAAGGAGTGCACTTATGTGCACATTACATACATGGAATCAAATATACATATTTTGACATATAAGTCTACAAAATGACATTTCATGCTAACATTTGCATGAAATGGAAACTTGAAAGCTACACGACATCCAAGGAATGCTAGGCTTCATGAACCAAGTCTTCGTACCTGAAATATGCCCCAGTATCGTAGGGGTGAGTAACATAAAGCTATCGTAGGAGATGAGCATGCATCGACCTAGCATTTTACAAATTTATCACCTTATGGTGAAACATGTTAAAGGGGCTCATGCCACCTAACGTCTATGTCCAAGTGAGACTCGGGGAGCATCCTAAGCTACCTTAGAGTCTAAGCAACAAGATCATGATACACATACGTGTATGAAACGAATCATGGTTGCGATAATCCAAAGAACACGACAAGAAGAATGCTTGAGCATAGATTAACATGAATTGCATTTTCAATACAATTGAACCAGGTCTAGAGTAATCCATACAATATGACAAAAGCATATTTGAATACAAGTTAACAAGAATCATATTATGCATGCAATTCAACAACAAAAGAGCATGTTATACAATGCAACAAGGTTTAAGTTCTCAAAGCCATCAACTTAGAATCTAAAGCACAAAATAACAGTAGTGGTTCATGCCACCTAACGTCTATGTTATAAATGAATCAATAGGGTCAATCCTAAGCTTTATTAGAACGTCAAAACACTATTTTCAATATCGATGCAATTTAACCAACATTGGAACTTCCAATACAACGCATAAAGTACAATTTCGTAAAGTTAACATCCTGTAACTTAAAATGGAACGACAAATAAGAAACAATAAGTTACAACATCATCAAGTTATCAACTTGAAAATAAACTGCAAAATCAAACGAAGTGGATACTCGGACGTCACGCCGGATCAGACCGACAACATAGTTACTTTAGGCTTACTAGCCTATGGGTAACCTCCCTATGTGCGCACTAGACCATATAAAAGGACTATCCCCCGTACTAGAACCACGTCCTAGCCATAGTCAAACAACGACATCCCCAAGTTTCCAAAATCAAGAATTTGTGCAACAACGCATATATCAACCGAAATATATAAGATAATCAACTATCTACCAAGCACAACCAAATTTGAAAACCTATACAATACATGCTCTAAGTCCACGACTAATATGATGTGATGAATGTCGAATCTTCAGTGTGCGATTCGTTACACGCTATGCATGAATGATGTTAAGTACGAAATGTGCAAATCATTACACAAGGCAACAATATATTCAATAAGAAAAACATATTCTCATGAGTATAAACATAGCAACTATGTTATCCAATACTCAAAACATAACCAAATGAATATACAACAAGTCTAAGTCCATGATTTGAATATAGAAACCACTTCTAAAACACAACTAGATCATGGAGCAAATTGATAGAATTTAAATAGATAAACACAATTAAATTCTATAGATTCTGATTCAATTCCAATTAACCTCAATTTAACACATGTTAAAGGACATGGTATGGTCATCACCTATATCCATTCTAAAACTCAATTAGGTTGTTGGAACAACAAAGTAGAACTTTAATTAAATCATGCTAATTTAATTACCAAGGTTCTAAAACAACTTCTAATAGTCCCAAATTAATATATACTAGTAAACAAGCCATGGCCAATACAAATATCAAGTTAAAACCTTAATTAAGCTAATGGGACCACAAAATAGATTTTAATTAATTCTTTTAATTAAAATCTCTAGATTTTTAAACTTAACCAAATGCTCTCAATTTAACATATCTTAGAGAATATGCCAAGGACTAATGTAATATCACATTACAAGTTTATTTCATTCAATTGAAAACCATGTGACTTAACCTTTCACTAAAGTTAAATATAAATTAAAAGTTACAATTCTCATGCAATTAATCCCAATTTAATATATGTGAACAACTATACCTAAGCTTAATTTTCTAGCATGCCACAATACAATCCCAAGTTGTATATCACCTTGAGGATTAAATCTTAAACATGGAATTTAATTAAATAAAAGGTTTCAAAACCTAACCGAATATTCTAAATCAATTATATGTGAAACTATATGGCATGTAAATCAAGAATATTAAGTCGGAATTCAAATAGAGTGAATAGTGCACTCGGGGCAAATTAATTAATCAAATTAATTAACAATTACTAATTTTCAAAACACCTCCAATTACTTTCAAATTCAACTATGTTGGAGAGCATGCTAAGGCCTAATTTAGTATACTAACACATATTGATTTTAAGCTAGTTAAGGCCATGTGAATTAATCTTTCATCTAAGATAAATATTAAATAAAATCTTTAATACTTATTCAAATGTTCCAATTATAATACACGACAACGAGCATATCAAGGGGCAATATAAAATCATGCTACATGTTAAAACCAAGTCATGAGCAACCGGGAAAATTAGATCCCGTACAAGAAAAATAAATAATAAAATCTCTAGATTTTATATTTAATCATGCAAATAAGTAGTATAAGTCGGGGACAACACCGTGAACATAACCCCCATCAAAGCCCCATCAAAATCATAACTTGACCTCAAAACCAAACTCAAGAAATGGTCAAAACTGAATTCTAATAAGGGGGAAAGGTAGAGCACGGCGAGGGGAACAACAAACGTTAAGGCCGAAGACTTTCCATCAAGGAAAAGTGAACCAAAAGAGGAGAGAGAAGATGGCAGCACCCCTTGGGCTGCCATGGGAGCTCCAGGTCATGCATGAAGAGGGGAGAAGATCAAAAATGAAATATCTCACCCCCCTTTTATAGAAATCTCAAAAAGTGCCCCGAACGGACCCCGCCGGGTCCGAAAAAGTAAAGTTTGAGCAGACGCACTCAAATGGCAAAACTTTGTGAACAAAAAAGATTTAAAATGATAAAATATGAATAACGGAAGAAACGACGTCAAAAACTGAGTCCCGATCAGAAAGTTATGCCCAAAACAAGTTTGGTGAAAACCGGGGCCAGAAACCCTGAAACTGGAAAACATCGACCAGGAGGAAATTCCAAGAGTACAAAACTCGACAAAATGTGAAAATGAATCCCGTACGAGGATCCAGGCTCAAAACAAGACATTTTGCAATAACTTTCATTAATTGCACAATGGCCCCTCCAAAAAGTGAAAACTGCACTTATGGCCCAGAATGAAAATATCTTCCAAAAATATTTTCTTAAAAACCCCTGAAATAAAATATCTTCAAAAGATATTTACGAAAAACACCCCAGGAAAAGAAAATAATTTCAAAGAACTTTGCATCCATGCCCCCTATGGACACCGGGAGCAACCAGAGTACTTTCTTGCAAAAGTAAAGATACGTATTTCGTGGAAACCACTCAAGATGAAAGCACGTGAAGTCAAAAACCAACTCCAAGCATGAGAAGTGAGGTTGTGCCAACAATGTGACAAATGGGGAAAAGACAGAATAGGGAAAAAGACGAAATAAGGAAAAGGACGAAAGACGCATAGTGTTCGAAAAGTGAAAATGCAGAAATGAGTCGGTCCTTAGAGGAAGTTGTCAATCCACAGAAAAAGAGTCTTAGGAACCAATTCTGAGCACTTGAGATGACACTAAGCGACACGAAATAGAGCTCAGAAAAGAAAATTAAACGAAAAAAAAAATTCATTCGTAAAATTTCAGGAAAAAGGAAAGGAAGGCAAATGACCGGGTCGTTACAACCTACCCTCCTTAAAGGAATTTCATCCCCGAAATTAGGAACATACCAGAGAGAGCAGAATAATGACTGAACAAAAGGTCAAATCAAAGGACAGCTCACAATGCACTGAAGGACAAATCCTGAAGTCTAAAGATGAACTGTAGGAACGTGAAACCATGAACTGAGACAACACCCCATACGAATCGGCACGTTAACTCAACGTCAACCACTGAGAGAATCCCAAGAAAACAAAACGTCAAACGCAGTGAAAGAAAAGAGTGGCAAAGAAGTACGAACAGTGACCAGAACCCGCCCACACTTACTCGTCAGCAAGGTAGCATGACGATATAAGGCACTAGTTCGTAACATGCCCCAGAAGGGAACTTTTCGATACCAATGACATCAATATCGAAAATGATCATTACCAAAGGCACTACAGAAACCAGATATCTGCAAGAGTTGGGGTAGCTAATCCCAAAACTCTGACAACAATGACACTGGCACCATTACGCTTAAGGCCTTAGATCTAGAAGCCACGATGAAAGGGAATGAAACGGTACCTCCCTGGCCCACGTCTCACCCCACCAGAAAATGACTGCGATTCTATGCTCACATGAGCCTCACTCGCATCAACCGACAGAACAGACAAGAAGATTCCCTACATGGGTCCTCACAGAATGAATTTCTCCTATCCAAGGAAGAAACTCGTGAAATAAGAACGCATCCAAGGGATACGACAGATCCTAAGACACAATGCAAAAACCTGACATAAAGTAAACAAGTAGCATGCAACATAGCATAACTATCTACTCACACAAGTAGTAAACAAGTTGCCACATAAGCAAATAGGCATGTTATCAAATCAAATATGTTATCAAGAAGCACGGAGACATGTTATCACACCAGAATATGATAGTGACACAGAACATGTTATCAGGAAGCATATATACACAAAAGCATGCTCAACCAATGATAGATGTCTCAAAACACCTGAACATGTGAACATGTTATCATACAAGACATGTTATCAAGATACAAATGACAAATCAAAGCAAAACAACATGAGCATGATATGCACCCAAAACCCGTCGTCCAAGGTATTCGAACCCGGACACTCTGATACCACTTCCGACGACCCTGATTTTTAGGCCAGCGTGTCTTATGATGAACCGTAAGGATGATCCGATAACGGATCCGAATGCGGAAGCGAAAACAAAAAATAAGACTCTAAGAAGTCAAAGTGACCTTCCATGAGGTCGTGGAACTCAACAAGAACTGATGCGGAAGCAAAAGATCGAAAATGTGACAAATAAGCCCCCAGGGGCAAAATAGTCATTTATGAAAACTGTAGATTCGGGCGCCACCGAGCACACCGCTGGAAGGACAACGAAAAACTAATCAAGATGGACTCAAGAATAGCATGATTCGGAGTCCGAACGAAAGAGAAACGGCATGACGAAGAAAAACGAGCACTTAAAGCAAAAAGGGTAAACTGGTAATTATCCAGGAAGAACCGGCTGCAACCGAGCACACCGTTGGAGACAGCGAAAAATTAGTCAAGTTCAAAAAAAAATTCACTTGAATCGGAGTCCGGACGAAGGAGAAAAGCCCAAAAGAAGAATTGACGTCGTGGCGGCCTGACGAGGGGCGATGGCGCACACGGCGCCCATGCGCGAGCCCACCGGCGTGCATGCCGGAGCCCAAAGACATGGCTGGTGGCAGCCCTTGGCTGCTGCTACATTTTTTTTGATCTGCCTAGAACTGAGGCTTGAAACGGAGGTCAAGACGAGTTTTTCTGGAAAAATACGAAGAAGAAACCCCACCTAAAATCGAGTTTTCTACCCGACAGCACAGACGGAATCAAAAAAAACTCACTGTGAAATCCCCAAAATGCCCCTAGATCAGAACTGAACAAGAGGGTCATAAAGCAGCTAAATGAAAACTGGAAGCTGAAACTTCACGAGGGATTTTCGGTACCAAGACGACATTTTATGGAAAAACACGAAGAAGAAACCCCCATTAAAATCCTGCTTTCTATTCAACCATGTCAAAAGAAGAAAATAAAACTGATGTGAAAGGTCCATAATGCCCCTAGATCAGAATATGCAAAAAAAAATGCGAAATGAATTCACAAGAGGCTCAAAACACAAACGATAAGGTTTTGCCCGGAAACGACCATGCACGCAAACGTAACTTACCTATTTAGATGCGCTATAATGGTCCATGGCTTAAAAATATAGCCGATACAAAATCTGACCCCCCAACGGGCAAAAAGGCAAAAATTGACTTGGAATGGAAAACATGGAACCCAAAAATGTAAAATGGAGTCAAATGACCATTTGGCCCGTGGTCACACTTCATACAAGATTAATAAGACCCTATAAAAGAATGAAAATGGAATTCCCACACCCGATGCAACCGTGGTGAAGCAATGGATTGCGATTTTTCAAGTTTTTTATAACATTTCATGAAGTTAAAAAGTTGCATAGAATACAATATACATGTCATTGGCCTCCGGCCTCATCTCATACATATCAAATACATTGAAAGGAGTGCACTTATGTACACATTACATATATGGAATCAAATATACATATTTTGACATATAAGTCTACAAAATGACATTTCATGCTAACATTTGCATGAAATGGAAACTTGAAAGCTACACGACATCCAAGGAATGCTAGGCTTCACGAACCAAGTCTTCGTACCTGAAATATGCCCCAGTATCGTAGGGGTGAGTAACATAAAGCTACTCGTAGGAGATGAACATGCATCGACCTAGCATTTTACAAATTTATCACTTTATGGTGAAACATGTTAAAGGGGCTCATGCCACCTAACATCTATGTCCAAGTGAGACTCGGGGAGCATCCTAAGTTACCTTAGAGTCTAAGCAACAAGATCATGATACACATACGTGTATGAAACGAATCATGGTTGGGATAATCCAAAGAACACGATAAGAAGAATGCTTGAGCATAGATTAACATGAATTGCATTTTCAATACAATTGAACCAGGTCTAGAGTAATCCATACAATATGACAAAAGCATATTTGAATACAAGTTAACAAGAATCACATTATCCATGCAATTCAATAACAAAAGAGCATGTTATACAATGCAACAAGGTTTAAGTTCTCAAATCCATCAACTTAGAATCTAAAGCACAAAATAACAGTAGTGGTTCATGCCACCTAACGTCTATGTTATAAATGAATCAATAAGATCAATCCTAAGCTTTATTAGAACGTTAAAACACGATTTTCAATATCGATGCAATTTAACCAACATTGGAACTTCCAATACAACGCATAAAGCACAATTTCGCAAAGTTAACATCCTGTAACTTAAAATGGAACGACAAATAAGAAACAACAAGTTACAGCATCTTCTAGTTATCAACTTGAAAATGAAATGCGAAATCAAACAAAGTGGATACTCGGACGTCACGCCGGATCAGACCGACAACATAGTTACTTTAGGGTTACTAGCCCATGGGTAACCTCCCTATGTGCGTACTAGACCATATAGAGGGACTATCCCTCGTACAAGAACCACATCCTAGCCATAGTCAAACAACGACATCCCCAAGTTTCCAAAATCAACAAGTTGTGCAACAACGCACATATCAACCGCAATATGCAAGATAATCAACTATCTACTAAGCACAACCAAATTTGGAAACCTATACAATACATGCTCTAAGTCCACAACTAATATGATGTGATGAATGTCGAATCTTCAGTGTGCGATTCGTTACACGCTATGCATGAATGATGTTAAATACGAAATGTGTAAATCATTACATAAGGCAACAATATATTCAATAAGGAAAACATATTCTCACGAGTATAAACATAGCAACTATGTTATCCAATGCTCAAAACATAACCAAATGAATATACAACAAGTCTAAGTCCATGATTTGAATATAGAAACCACTTCTAAAACACAACTAGATCATGGAGCAAATTGATAGAATTTAAATAGATAAACACAATTAAATTCTATAGATTCCGATTCAATTCCAATTAACCTCAATTTAACACATGTTAAAGGACATGATATGGTCATCACCTGTATCCATTCTAAAACTCAATTAGGTTGTTGGAACAACAAAGTAGAACTTTAATTAAATCATGCTAATTTAATTACCAAGGTTCTAAAACAACTTCTAATAGTCCCAAATTAATATATACTAGTAAACAAGTCATGGCCAATACAAATATCCAATTAAAACCTTAATTAAGCTAATGGGACCACAAAATAGATTTTAATTAATTCTTTTCATTAAAATCTCTAGATTTTTAAACTTAACCAAATGCTCTCAATTTAACATATCTTAGAGAATATGCCAAGGACTAATGTAATATCACATTACAAGTTTATTTCATTCAATTTAAGACCATGTGACTTAACCTTTCACTAAAGTTAAATATAAATTAAAAGTTGCAATTCTCATGCAATTAATCTCAATTTAATATATGTGAACAAATATACCTGAGCTTAATTTTCTAGCATGCCACAATACAATCCCAAGTTGTATGTCACCATGAGGATTAAATCTTAAACATGAAATTTAATTAAATAAAAGGTTTCAAAACCTAACCGAATATTCTAAATCAATTATATGTGAAACTATATGGCATGTAAATCAAGAGTATCAAGTTGAAATTCAAATAGAGTGAATAGTGCACTCGGGGCAAATTAATTAATCAAATTAATTAACAATTACTAATTTTCAAAACACCTCCAATCACTTTCAAATTCAATAATGTTGTAGAGCATGCTAAGGCCTAATTTAGTATACTAACACATATTGATTTTAAGCTAGTTAAGGCCATGTGAATTAATCTTTCACTTAAGATAAATATTAAATAAAATTTTTAATACTTATTCAAATGTTCCAATTTTAATATACGACAATGAGCATATCAAGGGGCAATATAAAATCATGCTACATGTTTAAACCAAGTCATGAGCAACCGGGAAAATTAGATCCCGTACAAGAAAAATAAATAATAAAATCTCTAGATTTTATATTTAATCCTGCAAACTAGTAGTATAAGCATCACAAGCATGCTATATAACAAGAATTTAAACCTAGAACATCTCCTACCTCAATTTGAGATGAAAATCCCAAAGGCCCACCAAAATAAAAGTGCTCCGAATTCGACGATACCGAGAGGTTTTGTCGGGGACAACACCGTGAACATAACCCCCATCAAAGCCCCATCAAAATCATAACTTGTCCTCAAAACCAAACTCAAGAAATGGTCAAAACTGAATTCTAATAAGGGGGAAAGGTAGAGCACAACGAGGGGAACAACAAACGTTAAGGCCGAAGACTTTCCATCAAGGAAAAGTGAACCAAAAGAGGAGAGAGAAGATGGCAGCACCCCTTGGGCTGCCATGGGAGCTCCAGGTCGTGCATGAAGAGGGGAGAAGATCAAAAATGAAATATCTCACCCCCCTTTTATAGAAATCTCAAAAAGTGCCTCGAACGGGCCCCGCCGGGTCCGAAAAAGTAAAATTTGAGCAGACACACTCAAATGGCAAAACTTTGTGAATAAAAAAGATTCAAAATGATAAAATATGAACAACAGAAGAAATGGGTTCAAAAACTGAGTCCCGAGCAGAAAGTTATGCCCAAAACAAGTTTGGCGAAAACCGGGGCCAGAAACCCTGAAACTGGAAAACATCGACCAGGAGGAAATTCCAAGAGTACACAACTCGACGAAATGTGAAAATGAATCCCATACGAGGATCCAGGCTCAAAACAAGAAATTTTGCAATAACTTTCATTAATTGCACAATGGCCCCTCCAAAATGTGAAAACTGCACTTATGGCCCAGAATGAAAATATCTTCTAAAAATATTTTCTTAAAAACCCCTGAAATAAAATATCTTCAAAAGATATTTACGAAAAACACCTTAAGAAAAGAAAATAATCTTAAAGAACTTTGCATCCATGCCCCCTATGGACACCGGGAGCAACCAGAGTACTTTCTTGCAAAAGTAAAGATACGTATTTCGTGGAAACCACTCAAGATGAAGGCACGTGAAGTCAAAAACTAACTCTGAGCATGAGAAGTGAGGTTGTACCAACAATGTGACAAATGGGTAAAAGACAGAATAGGGAAAAAGACGAAATAGGGAAAAGGACGAAAGACGCATAGTGTCCGAAAAGTGAAAATGCATAAATGACTCGGTTCTCAAAGGAAGTTGTCAATCCACGGAAAAGAGTCTCAGGAACCAATTCCAAGCACTTGAGATGACACTAAGCGACACGAAATAGAGCTCAGAAAAGAAAATTAAACGAAAAAAAAATTCATTCGTAAAATTTCAGGAAAAAGGAAAGGAAGGCAAATGACCGGGTCGTTACTGCTCCATCCACATTCAAAATCCAAATGCAACAAAATTTTGGCCTCCACACGAGCTGATGCTTAGACTTTAATAAAACAATTTAATTAGCCTCAACAAGGGCTATCTCAAGCATACAAAGAAGTGCACAATTAGGCTACAAGATTTTTAAGAAATGCTCACAAAAGTCCTTAAGCAACTTCAAATTTCAATGTTAGCTTTAAGCTCCAATAATTGCTTTAGGATCCAATGTTTGCCTTCCTTATAGTCAAGTACCTAATTGAACAAATAATATCAAAAATAAGAAAAGAATATATAGTGTGTCCGTGATCGACACCTCAAAATGATGTAAAAAATGTGAGTGTGAGAAGTGGCCACCACATTTAGAATTTATAAAAACCACTTAACACTATACTATGTAGTATGAGCGAAAAAGGATCATCCCAAGGGATTTGCAAGGTACTACGGAATCAAAATTGGATTAGTAATCGAAAGATCAAAGAGAGGTTTGGTTGGTTGAATTAAGCTAATGATTCAATTAAAAACATGTAAATTAAGAACAATCTAAAGATTAAGGTATAGAGAATGAAAGAGAAGTCTTGTGGCATAGAGTTCACCACTAAGCTTCACCTCACTAAACATTTAGCATTTGCTAATTTAGGGGGATTTTATGTTGTAAATGAAGTATGTGTGTGTGCGCGCCATTAATTGAAATAATAAGCATGGATGACAAAATAAGCATACATTGTCTAATCAATTTGGTGAGTAACACAACATATCAAATTAAGCCATTAACCATTCAATGAACCCACAATTAATACACACAAAAATTTAGAGAAAAGTACTACCTGCACTTATAAGTATGGATCATCAAATAACAAGAATGGATTGTCTACCTATCTAGGAATTTAAAGCAACTACATTACAATTATACTAATGACAATGAAATGAAACTAATTAAGCTAAGGAGGTAGCATAATCCATTAAAAAATAAGCATAATCCATCAAACAAACCACAAAAGTAGTCAATTAAGCATCATGCCTTGACCATCACTAGATTTATAATTATAACACACATAGACATGTATTAAACTCATAAAATCTAGTGTAAGCACGTGACCATTCATTCTAACATACATAGACATATGAATAGAAATAAAAGATCAATTGAAAGAATTAATCCATACAAATCATGTAAAAACATAAGATTTATATAATCATAGGTCAAAACATCAATTACAACTAAAATCCCTAAAAATTATAAAGTACTAAAGTTTAGGAGGCAAGCTTAGAGGTTATCTCTAGCCGCAAGAAAATAATCTAGCCACCCATGATTGTTGTCATCCAACCCTCAAGGGCTTTTTTCAATGTAGGCATCATCTTCTTCCTTTTTGCTTTACTCCAAAAACCCTAATCTAGGGAGAGAAAATTATCTAATTGTATAACAAAAGTTGGAATAACTAGTGGAGGAATTTCTTGGAACCCTATACAATTGGTTCAATTTCATTTTAAATGCAAGCCTCTTTGAGTAGGCAACAAGTCAAAAAATAAGCCTTTGATTAGTGCAATCTCGCAACTATAACAGTTGGTGGAGTTCGGGCGCGCTCGGGAATTAAACAGCTCACTGCCAGCAGTAGTTTCGATTGATCGAAGTGCTTCGATCGATCGAAGATGATGTAGCAAAGATATTTTTGACAACTGCCTTCATTTCAATCAATCGTAGATCTTTTCGATCGATCGGGAACTCCTTCGATCGATCGAAAGTTAACCAGTGCAGTTTTTCTGACTTTTTTCGGATTTTCTTCTTAACTCCAAAAAAGAGCTAATAGGTGCTTTTTAGTCTGTTTAAACCTTATTAACCTCAAATAGACAAAAACACAAATTAGAACTAAAACAGGAAAGTAAGATGAATGGACTAAAATACCATAACTTAGGTGCTAAAATACGTCACATTTGAGCACTTATCAATATACAATAAAAATAAAATAAAATAGAAGTAGTCAAATGAACACTATTGTCTAGATTAACTCCAATAAAACCATTAATCCCCGAAAACGACACCAAAATTATGATCTAACCCGAGCGTGTGCACAAAATAATGCACAACACTTTGAGTTTGGAAATTAGTGTCAAGTGGGTATTATATTTTAAATTTATAAACCGCTTAACACGTATATTATGTAGTATAAGTGAAAAGGAATCGTCCCAAGAGATTATACGTGTTGGAATTTAATTTCAACTCTAATATATCAATTGATTGAAAAGGAGAGTTGGGTTGGTTGATTACACTAAGATGCAATTAATTAAAATGCAAGTAAAGTAAACTAATGAGAGATAGGGACTTAAGAGATATGAAGAGAGGTCTTAGGGTGTTGAAATCACCACTAAGCTCGTGTAACTAACCACTTGTTTTCCATTAATGGGGAATACATTATTGCAATCTACATGTGGCCACAAACATAAGCACAATTTGCATGTAAAAGTGTGGACTATCTAATGCAAGATTGAATTGTCTACCAAACCAACAAGTAAACTAAGTATAGAACAACTCACCAAAACAAAGGCATAATCCATCAATTAGTTAACAAATGTATCTAATGAGAGCTCACATCAAACTAGAGAATCATGGAATTTGCAATAATAAGTGTGGAGTATCAAATCAAGCATAGATTGTCTACCTACTTACAAACATGAATTAAATTGTAGAACAACCCATCAAGTGTAAGCATAATCCATCAAATTAATTTACAAACCCATTTAATGAAAACCTTACTTAGCCATCACTAAATCCTTAATTAATCACACATAGACATGCAACTAACATAGAGAATCTAGTGTAGAAATCAATTCCTAAATAGTCACACATAAGACAACATGTAATTAAAATAGAGAATTACTAAGAAGAATTAAATCAACAATCACAAGGCTAACCACTAATCACAACAATATATATAAATCCCAAAAAATAGAAATACAAGGGTTTAGATTACACAAGACTTAGGGTTCATCCAAGCCCTAAGTAAAGATCTAACCCATGGTGGTAGAGGTGGTTAAGGTGTCAACAAGGTCCTCCTCCAAGCATGGCATCATCATCATCTTCTTCTTCTTTAAAGCTCTTTAGAGAGTGTGTGTGTAGATATTCTTCAAACCCTTATGCCTCCACTTCCCCCTTTTCTTCTAACCCTAATCTCTAACCTTTATAGAGAGAGAAAACAACAACAATATCAAAATTACAATGTAAAAATATGAATTTCCATACAAAAATGGTTTAATCCCTCATTTATACAAGGCTTTTTGAGCCCAAATAGGTCAGAACTCGGCCTAAGGATCTCCCTTTTCAAGTACAGCCCGAGTCGGGTCGAAATGAGCTTTAGATTTGCTTTTTTATAGCTTCTATGAACAGTTTGATTGATCTAACCAACAGTGTGATCGATCACACATCAGGCTAGAACCATCGATCGATCCAAGCTGGAACCATTAAACAAGAATTTTTCAACTTCAACCTCCTTTTAATCCAACTTCTCACCAAGACTCAGTTTGACTTCCTAAAGGCTATAATAGACCATTTTTAGCGCGTTTGAACCTTATTGACCTGAAATAGACAAAAACACAAATTAGAACTAAAACGGGAAAGTAAGATAGATGAAATGACTAAAATACCCTAACTTAGGTGCTAAAATGTGCAACATTTGAGCACTTACCACGTGCCATGATCCATTCTTTTTCTGTTGAAGTATGTTTTAGTTCCAAAATGTCAAAAAATGGTTTGAATGTTGTTCTTGAAGCCTTTTTGATATTTCTTGCACAAATATGTTCATTTCTGTATATTCTCTGTTTCTACTTGATTCAAGCATGCTTGATGTTTTCTTTCTAGATACTTACCTCATTCCTAAATTTGTGCACTGATTTCTATATGTTGTTTTTCCAGATGCAGTGGAAAAAGACACTTGCTAGGTAGAAAGTAGCCAAGCCTCCATAACCCCCTCTATCTCTAGAGGATGAGTCTTCTTCATCTGAGGCTGAGGCTACTGCATCATCTTCTGCATCTTCTTCCAGTGCCTCATCTATGAAAGCATAGGGCCCCATTGTCAGAGCAATTCCTGACCCGCATTTTACTAAATGGGAGCAGGAGCCCGAGCATAATTTTGATACTGATTTCTTTGCCGAGTCTGAGCAAACCAAATGGGCCTATGATGAGATAAGATAGTGTGGCATTACTGTTATTCTTACACCGACTAGCGGTATGGTGTATCCCTGGTTGGTTGCATTATTTTACCAACACCTTCGG
Organism: Cornus florida; assembly: GCF_030987335.1. Classification (NCBI taxonomy): domain Eukaryota; kingdom Viridiplantae; phylum Streptophyta; class Magnoliopsida; order Cornales; family Cornaceae; genus Cornus; species Cornus florida. The sequence continues at coordinate 70,997,971 of NW_026775573.1, read as the reverse complement.
TGGGATGAGGATGACCCACAGATCGTTCGTACGACTGTGGATGGGCGAGATATTATTATTTCTACAATCTTCATAGAGATTGCCTACAGATGCCCCCACATGTCTCCAGTGGTCACAGAGACTGGACAGCCATTATACCCAATTATTACATAGTATCCTTCAGATACAGATATAGTTGCAGTTCTTTCTCCTTAGATAGCCTATTTAGGCAATCCCTATGCGGAGTGGGTTGATATTCCCTCCAGATTATGGTTCCTTGCCATTATACTAATCTGTAATGCCTTTCCATCTGGGCATAATACTTAAAGGCGGGAGGGGATTTTAAAGGCTCTATACAGTTTCAACCAGGGATGTTGGGTACCAGTTCATTCACTCATCTGGGAGATTATCCATAAGTATTGGGATAATCTAGTGTTCAGACGGAATGATAGAGCCAAGTCCTGGTCTCTACCCTTTGGCCACTTGATCACATAGATTCTATCAGACCAGGGCTTCCCATTTGACCCAGAAGAGGAGCTAAAGCCGGCCGACAGGAGAGATAAGAGGAAGTATGGTGCAACCCAGTGGAAGAAGAGTTATAATGTTTGTCAGGCCAGTCTAAGAAGCGCTATGTTGAAGAGGCGCCAGAATACAGATTCACACAAGGGATCTCAAGAGGGATCACCTACATCTTCCAGACCCAGGTCGAGAAAGTGCACCACTTCCGGCACATCCCAGCCTCCCCCCACATCCCAGTTCCAGACCAGCACTTCATCAGCTCTACCTCTACCTCCACCTCCAGCAGCTCAAATATGCCTATCCTCTCAGCATGCTAGCTTTGATTCCAACCTCCAAGGCGATGTTACTCAGCTCCGAGCTCAGATCATTCGATGCCCGGATGGTACAGAGAGTTACCAATATTGAAAGAGGTATCACCGACGCGAGGAGGGATGTTGCACAGCTCAGGGCTGATGTAGCCCAGTTCTGCACTGACATAACCAGCTTCCGCAGTAAGGTCACTAACATGTTTCAGCACATCACAGATCTGCTCGAGCCACCGCCGGATGTCATTCCTTGACTCCACATTTTCTCTCTTACTTATTACAAGCTCTTGACATTATCTGATTTTATTTGATACTTGATGATTTTTGGGGATTTACACTGTTTGATATATTTTTGCATGGTTATGGATATTATCTGTTAGATATTGGTTTTGGATATTGATATATTTGATTTGGATTTTAGATATTTTGAGCTTGATATTGCTATATGCCATGTTGATTATGCCCATTCATTCCCAGTTCTCCATTTTATCTCTCATTTTTATCATTGATGCATATGCTTTAACAGTTGCTAATGTGACATTTTTAGACAGGTTTTTAGAATCTAAGTTTGGGGGTACGCTTTCCAATGCTAAGCTTTCCATTGCCGGGTTCTGTATACTATGCCCATTTGTTATAATGTTTCCACTATCTATTGTTATCTTTGTACATTGAGGACAATGCACAGATTAAGTTTGGGGGTGTTTTAGCATGTTGCACTTTATTTACTATACATGTGATATGATTTGAGAGCTTAGCAATGATTTTATTCTTTTGAGGCCTATGTTTCTTAGAATTTAAAAATTGCTTGACTTGTGAGTTCAATACTCCTTGTATGCCTTTTGGATGCTATTTTGGGGCAAATTTTTCAAAAGATTGACATTTTCCTTACTTTTGTGGTCCACATCACCTTGTTTGTGAGATTGTTTTGAGATTCATCTCTAAAGTTCTACATTTGCACATGCGCACACTAGTATTCATTTATGGGGTACATGCTTAGTTGATCATTGTTTTGGTTATATCCCAATTCAGCTAATAGGCTTTAAAAGCTCTCATTCTTGACAAGATGACCTTGCATGCTAAAAACAAACCCTTTTATCGAGTAGCCGGGATTCGAGCCTCTTTAAGCATTGAACTCTCGCGTTGAAAAGTGAAGGGCCCACACAATAGTTAAAAAAAATAATAATAATAAAAAAGAAGCAATAACAAATAAAGTGAGCGCTTCTCACCAAAGGTGGAAATAAGGAAATAATTAGATGGGAGTTGTTTTGTTTTGTAGCCTAGTTGATTCGATTTTGTAAGTCCTTAGGGGTGTCTGTAATGACCCAATCATTTTCCTTCCTTTCCTTTTCTCAGATTTTTACGGATATTTTTTTTCCGTTGATCTTTTCATTTCTGAGTTCAGTTTCTCGTCATTTAGTGTCATCTCGAGTGCTCGGGGATGGTTTTTAAGACTCTTTTCTTTGGATTGACAACTTCTTTTAAGGACCGAGTCATTTTCATATTTTCACTTTTTGGACACTATTCACTTTTCGTCCTTTTTTCCTATTTTGTTTTTTCCCCATTTGTCACTTTGTTGGCATAGCCTCACTTTTTATGTTTAGAGTTGGTTTTTGACTTCACGTATCTTCATTCTAAGTTGTTTTCACGAAATACGCATCTTTACTTTTGTGGAAAAGCTCTCTTGGTTAGTCCCGGTGTCCATGGGGGCATAGATGCATAGTTCTTCAGAAACATTTTCTTTCCTTGGGGTATTTTTCATAAATATCTTTTGAAGATATTTTATTTTAGGGATTTTTAAGAAAATATTTTTGGAAGATATTTTCATTCTGGGTCATTAGTGCAGTTATCACTTTTTGGATGGGCCATTATGCAATTAATGAAAGTTATTACAAAAATGCCTTGATTTGAGCCTAGATTCTCGTACAGGATTAATTTTCACTTTTCGTCAAGTCACGTACTCTTAGAATTTCCTTCTGGTCATTTTTCTCCAGTTTCAGGGTTTTTGGCCCTAGTTGCCGCCGAACTTGTTCAGGGCATATCTTTTTGCTCGGGACTTGATTTTTGACGTCGTTTCTTCGTTGTTCATCTTTTCTCATTTTGGTTCTTTTTTGTTCATGAAGTTTTTCCGTTTGAGTGTGTCTACGGGAATTCCACTTTTCCGAACCCGGTGGGGCCCGTTCGGGGTACTTTTTGAGTTTTTCTATAAGTAGGGGGTCTTAGAGAGAAAAATAGCGCTCAGCCCTGATGAGTGTCGAACGAGCGTTCAGTGCTTTGGCATTAGGCAAGTGCTCGTCCATGCTACAGAACCTTTCCTTCCTTCCACTTTGATCAATTTCGCTTCCGCATTTCGGATCCGTTAACGGGTCATCTTCTGGGTCATCACTGACGCACCGAATTGCAAAACTTGGGCCGTCGCAGTGTCTTTACACCTAATGCTCTAAAGCCATCTGGTTTGGGGGTCATTGACCTAATGCTCATTAAATGAATCTTTTAGAAAGCTTAAGAGATCACTATATTACGCCATACTTTTTGTCTTTGATCCTGTAAAAAAATAAATAATAAAAAGAGTGAAAAAGAAATAAAAAGAGAGCATGTAGGAAATAAATTGCAATAAAAAGGTTCATTCTTTGTCTTGATGATTGGTACTAGATTTGTGTGCTAGCTTGAGACCGTTTGTGCCTATTTCATTGATTTGCTAAGATTGCAATATATTTGATGCCGGTTTACTCAAGAAGGATGCTAGAGTTATTTTGAATTTCATAATCATCTTACTTGATCTGTGGAGGACCATATTTTCTTGCTTGTTATTAAAATTTTGGGAGATTGCTTAGAGATGGTTGAAAAATGGCATACTTGAGGTTGTTTTCTTTCAATGCTTGTTTGGAATGTTAGTGCCTCTTTAATGAGAAAGAGCTTGATGTTTGTGGGTATCATTTTTGGAAACCCTCATGAAACTTCACTCATCCACTAGGGGTAACCTAGGGGTTTAAAAGGCTTGTTACATATGTTAAATGTAACTGTATTCCCTATGAAAGTGGCGCTATCCTTTTATTGCTTTCTTATTCATCGTTGTATAGTTGTTCATTTCTTTGTTTTCTTTCATAGTTCATTGCTAGGGACTAGCAATATCTAAGTTTGGGGATGTGATAAGTGTTCAAATGTTGCACATTTTAGTACCTAAGTTAGAGTATTTTAGTCCATTCATCTAACTTTCCCGTTTTAGTTCTAATTTGTGTTTTTGTCTATTTCAGATCAATAAGGTTCAATTGTGTTAAAAATAGCCTATTAAGCCCTTTTTAGAGTCAATAAGAAATTCCATAAAAAGTTCATAAAATTGCATTGTAGCAATGCTGATCGATCGAAGATTCATCCACGATCGATCGCAGGTCACGCGATCCATCGCAGCCACCTCAGTAAAGGATAAGACTGCAACCTCATCATTCGCTTAAAGTGGCAATCGATCGCAGACATTGGCAATCTATCACAGTGCTGCATCAGTGCCAGGTAAGAGGATAAGGTTGCCAGTTGTCAAGATAAGCATGCCACGTCATCCACAACCAATCGTCGAGGTTGGCGATCCATCGAAGAACCTTGGCGATCAATCGCCATCCTGCTGGCAGTAAGCTGTTTAATTCCTGAGCTCGCCTAAAATCTACCTACCAAAGGGGCTGCGAGATTAGACCAATTAGAGCATCTCCAATGGTAAAATGCTAAATTGGATGCCAAATCTATATTTTGACATGTGCTACAGTGTCAAAATGCTACAATTTAGCAATTTTTCTCCAATGGTGCAAAATGCTATTTTTTTACACAACCACCATTCTTTTTCAACTACCATTCCTACCATTCATATTTGCATCAATAATATTAATATTAGGCACATTCCAAGTCAAGTTATAGATATTAGAAGGAAACTAAAATTAAATCTAATTAAAAAGGAGCAAAAATCTAAAATATCAGGTCAAAAAAGGAACAAAAATAAAAAAACAAATTTTTTATAATTTTTTTTATCACTATTTGTGAATTAATTTTTTTATATAATTTTTTTTTCTTTATATATATATATATGTGTGTGTGTGTATATTATATATATTTGATTATATAATTATTAAAAATATATATATTTTTATGGTAAATCATATCAGCCTCCCCAATCGCCTTCATCTGAGAACTTGCCCTTTCTCTTTCTCTCTCTCTCTCTCTGTGCAACTGCAAACTACAAAATCTACAAGAATCAAAAGCTCAAAACCCATATATTTCAGTTCATCTTACCACCCCATCCCACCAATAGGCTAAGAAGACCTGAGGAATCTACTACTACAGGTGTCTTCATAGGATCTGAACCCTCAGTGCCGGTATTTAGATTATTTTCATTTCCTCTTTCAAGGCTAACAATTGGAACTGCTGAGCCAATGGAATCTATCTGTCTACAAGAATCCAAAGTTCAAAACCTATTACCTATATCAAAACCTATATCGGCGTTACTATTTCATTATATTCATCCGATCTCCGGTCGCTGCCGCCCTCTTCACCGGAGCTCATGCCATAACCCAGAACCATGGCGATAGCGAAGGGAGCCACGATTGGACCACCCAGAACCATAACTGAGCAGCATCTTGGGTTGTTGCAGATGAGAAAGAAAGGGGATGTTGCAGATAAGAGGGAAAGGGTTGTTGTAGATGAGAGAGAAAGGGTCAGCTGAGATGTGAAGAAACGGCGTCGTAGGCCATTAAATAAACTTGCCAAAAAAATTTGGCAGCTCTTACATTTGAGAGAAAAAAATGAGATTTTCAAATTTTGAGAGGCCAAATGAAAGGCCATTGGAGAACTTGTTTTTCACTCATCTCTCAAATTATGAGTTTGAGAGCCCAATATAAAAGACCATTGGAGCTACTTTTAGAAGGCCATTTTTTGACTTGTTCACTACACAAAGGGGCTTGTATTGTATTTAAATAAATAAATAAAATGAATCATTGTATAGGGGTTAGCTAGTTTTAGAATTAAATTAATTTTTAGACTTAGTTTCTCTCTAGAGATTAGGGTTCTTGAGTAAGAAAAGAGGAAGAAGATGGAGTTTAACTTGAAGATAGCCCTTGAAGGTTTCATTTCTACATCTATGAGTGGCTAAATCATCCTCTTAGGGCTTGGAAAAGCCCTAGGCTAGTCCTTTAAACCTTAAACCTTTGACATTTTTGGGGATTCTATGTTATAATAAATGTTTTAACCTTCTGATTATATAGAACTTGACTTTGTCTATGATTTAAATGGATCAATTCTTCTAATTAATTCTCTAATTTATTTACATATCTCTGTGTGATTAAATTGAGGGTTATGTCTCTACACTAGTTTCTTTAGATTTGATACATGTCTATGTGATGGTCCAAATTGTTACCACTTAAAATTACCACTTATAACAATAGCATAAATCAATGTAGAATAATGTTATAGTAAGGGGTTGTCGAACCACAAGGATTGTTAGTTTATGGCAACCAAAATTGTAAAATTACTTTTTAGTTTGATAAAAGAGAAGATAGTTTGATTGGTTTGTCACTTAAACTATGAATTGAAATTACATAAAAACAGTAAATAAAATGAATAAAATGGATTAAACTTATAGAGAGAAGGTTAGGGAATTGACTTCACCAAAACCACATAAACATGCTAACTTACACTTAACTTGGGGATAAACAACTATGTATATAAAATAATGTATAGAAGTATAAAACAACCACAACATCTTGCAAAAAATCATACATTTCAGGACTAAGCATAACCCATCTTTGGTTGGCATGATTCATCCACCTAAACTAGGTTGTGGTATGAACTATCTTCCCTAAGCATGGCCTATCAAGGTCCTTCAATTGTATATTGCAGCATATGAAATACAATTATCTATCATAAATTATCTTTAGTTGGTATGGACCATCTACATAACTAAATTAATCTAAATGTGTAGCATGGTCCATCTTCCTTAAGTATAATCTATATAAATTCTCAATTACATGCCAATATAACTAATTCATTCCCATTGTCACTATAGGAAATCAAGTGCATAATTGTGCCAATATGATTTCTAAGACAAGATAAACATATCCACTTAACTATATATTTAAATAAAAATCACATACATTAATTCAGTGTAAAAACACATCAATTCAATGTAAACAACTGTTGTGTGTTTTTGCATACTACTTATAAATTTACCACTCGCAACAGCACGAATCCTTGTAGGATAGCACTATAGAGAAGGTGTCGAACCGATAGAGAGATGAGTTATTATGTTTTGCTTTTAACTAATTTTTATTGGTCTATAGGTAACTGATTGAATTGATTGATTTAGTTGTCACGATTATAAACTAAAATTAAATTAAAATTAAACTAAAGTGATCAGAGAGAGAAAGGTCTTAGGGATTTGACTTCAATGGTGTGACGATAATGTTTACCAATAATAATCAACACTTGTAATAGCACAACTCATTGTAAAATAGGGCTATCGTAAGGGTAAGTCGAACCACAAGGATTGCTAGTTTATGGCAACCAAGGTTGTAAAATCATTTTGTTTGATGAAAGAGGTGCATATGTGAAGTATGAAGCATAGAAGAGAGTGATACTCGAAGATAATCTAATTGAAGCATTTATACAAACCATTTTGAATCCACATGTTCATTTCAGATTTTCCTTAATTCAAAACTATGATTTGCCTTTATACACAGTATTCAACACATGCTTTAATCTCCAATAAGTTTCAAGACCACAAAATCATTGCTTCCAATTTTTTTTTTTTTTTAACAAAATCATTGCTTCCATTTTTTTTTTTTCTTACCAATTTACATGAACAAATTAGCAAATGTAAACAATAATTAATACCAAAATATACCCCCAAACTTGAATGTCACATTGTCCTCAAAGTGTGAAGACAAAGAATGGAAATGAAAAATATAGAAGGTAAAAAGAGCAATAATACCAAGTATAGGAGGAAAATGCCACCATGTGAATTCCAAAATCAATGCCCCTAAACTTGGAATGAGCACTATGAAAAGATAACACTAATAGATACAGATGAAAAATGTGAATACACACCAAAGAAAGAAATAAAAATGAAAGACCAAACACAAGCATGCAACAAACTATATAAACAGAAAGGGAATTTTTATTTATAATGAGGTTGACAGTTACAGATGATAGTGTATCGCCAAAATGCCAAACCTAACATGCTAGATTAAAAACAGATTCCCAAACTGCAACAAAATAACATCACATAAAATAAAAACAACTTAACAACGGAGATAACCACACAACATTCTAAACATAAAACATAGACAAGAACGGGCCAAAAGGTGCTTGCTAGGGACCAGAAGGGAAACGGGTAAGGAGTGTATTGAGGAGGTTATGAGTTTCAAGCCTCTCTTCATGAGCAATCCGACGGTCTTCCGCAGCAACACGATGGTCTTTCGTTACTGCAATGTAATCTTCCCGCACAGCCCTATTATAGTCAGCTAGTGTACTCTCAAAAGTGTCCATCCGAGCATGGAGACCAACAATGCTATCCCTAAGAAAGGCATGCTCATTCTGAGGTATAATAGGCGGATCCTCCCAATTAATGTAATCTTCTACCATAGGATCATCCTCATGGATGGGAGAAGATGGTACCCGTGGTAGTGAAGCATCAGCGGGGTGATTGGGCCTAAGATGGGCAACAACATTGTTCCATCTCTGTATGGAAAATGCCTAGATCTTTTTGCCCTTCTCTTCATTGGCTGGAATGACGTAACCTTTGTGCTTAAGAAGATTAGTAATGAAGAATGGCAATGGCAAGGCCCAAGTTTGAGCTTTTTGATGCTTCAACTGAATGCATTCTTCCCAAAATTTCATGAATTGGTCCCAAATTAAATCCGGAATAGAAATCCCAAAGCCTTGGTCCAGGGCATACAAAGCATCCAACATCAAACCGTAACGCTCAGTGCTATGCCCTAAAGGGCACACATTATGCTTAAGAACCGAATCAATGAACCAAACATGCTTGGGTTGAGTGGACTTGAGAGTGAAACTACGAGGCCTATGAGGATCAGCCACATTGCAAATTGCAGGAATAATTTGCTCTATGGTTAAATCATTAGCTTCTGTATACAACAGACCACCCATATCATCCAAAAGATCATCAAGGCATTTAAGAGGACAGCCCGAAATAGCCATAATGTCGTCGAGGTTGAATGAATAGATAGTTCCATTAATGGATGTGGCGAGAGTGTTGTCCTGCTCATTTGGGTAATGGAGGTTTTGATAAAACAGCCTTACCACTCACGGGTAAGCAACTTTCGCAACTGGTTTGCAAATGCCTTGTAGATGCCGATTTGTCAATTCGGTGACTGCCCAAGAGGATATTGGGTGGTCGGCAAAGACATCCGTGAGATGGAATTGGTGCTCATAGTTAAGCTTTTTGGTAGCCAAGCAGCCTTGGGACTTCTCGGACCATAGCAGGGGTAGCCTCAGATGCTCTAGGACGCCTAGATGATTCCCCACGAACCATTTGAAGATGGAGAATTGGATGAGGAATTTAAGCAAACACTCGGGAAAGAAGGACCTGGAAGAAGTCTAGGCAAACTTTCAAGTGCTGAGAATGGATGGGTGAATGGAGGTATTTAAAGGAATGGGATGCATGAATGAGGAAGAGGAAAAGATTATGAAGTAATGGGGTGGTGCATGCATGGGGCGGCCATATGGGAATTGAAGAGAAGAAAATGGGTAAGTGAAAAGAGAGGGCCAGGAAGGGTCTTTAAAAAGGAGAGAAAAATAGGACGAGCACTCGTAGGGCTAGATAAGCACTCGTATGACATGGGACGAGTGTTCGTTGGCCACTGGAGGGTATGCGCAGCTATATTTTTTTAGGTTGGACGAGCGCTCGTTGGGCGGGACGAACGCTCTAAAATGAAGCAGTGAGCAAATTGCTAATTACGAGCACTCGTGGGGTATGGATGAGCGCTCGTATGACATTGGGTTGGGCTGCGAGGATGCAGTGGCTAGATGGATGAGCGCTCATAGAGCTGGATGAGTGCTCAAAAATGAAGCAATGAGGAATCATCTAATTACAAGCGCTCGTCTAATGAAGGGACGAGCGCTCGTCCCTGCCTTGGAAAGAAAATATTAAAGAAATGGGATGCCACTAAAGCTCGGGAATGCAAACCAAAATCAAATTGAACCAGCAAGGCTTGATAAGACAAGGAAGAAGAGATCACAGACTTAAAAACACGGTTCTTCCCATGAATGCTAAATTTTACGTCGATAGCTGGATGAACCATAATTTTTGCATTAGTCCTTATAAATTGGGTCTGTCAATAGGACTTTCTCCACTTTTCGAGTCGGGACTATGCCATCGATATAGCCTTTGGCCATTAACCTTAAAGAGGGATCCATCTGTGGGATCATGAAGTTTAATGGTGCCATGAGGAAAGACAGATGAGATAACATATGGACCATCCCATCGGGAACGGAGTTTACAGGGAAAGAGTCGCAACCGAGAATTGAAAAGCCAAACTTTCTGTCAGGGGGCAAAACACTTATTGACAATATGTTTATCATGGAATGCTTCAGTCTTTTCCTTATAGATTTTGGCACTTTCATACACATCATTTTGAATTTCCTCAAGTTCATTGAGCTGTAATTTACGAGTAGAGCCGGCTTGCTTAAGATCAAAATTAAACCATTTTATGGCCCAAAAAACATGGTGCTTTAACTCCACCGGGAGATGACAAGCTTTGCCAAAGACAAGACAATATGACGGCATGCCAATGGGCGTCTTATACACTATCCGGTAGGCCCAAAGCGCATCGTTTAGTCGTAATGACCAATCTTTGCGGTCCGGTCGAACCATTTTTTCCAAAATATGCTTAATCTCACGATTAGATACTTCCACTTCACCACTCGTTTAAGGATGGTAAGGTGTGGCAACCTTGTGAGTAAACGAGCACTTAAGAAGGACGGATTTAAGACAACTATTGTAGAAATGAAAACCTCCGTCATTGATAAGGGCTCTAAGCGTACCAAACCAGCTGAAGATATTTGATTGAACGAACTTGACCACAACAGTATGATCATTAGTTTTGGTAATTGTTGCCTCAACCTATTTAGACATGTAATCCACCGCTACAAGAATACACTCATAGCCATAAGAGGATAGAAACAGTCCCATGAAATTAATTCCCCACACATCAAAAATTTATATGATTAAGATGGGGGTCAGCGGCATCATGTCTCTTCTAGACATGGCTCCTAGTTTTTGGCAACGCTCACAAGACTTGCAGAAATTGTAAGCATCCCGAAATAGAGATGGCCAATAAAATCCACTTTGAAGGACTTTGTCAGAAGTTTTCTTGGTGCTTCCTCCACATGTAAGAGTGTGGCAGAAATTTAGCACACTTTGGAATTCAATTTCAGGAATGCATCGCCGAATGATTTGATCCGGGCAATACTTGAACAATTCCAAATCTTCCCAAAATAAATTTTTGACTTGGGAAAAGAACCGGTCTTTCTCTTATTTGGACCATTGGGACGGAATTTTTCCTACCGTAAGATAGTTGACAATATTCGTAAACTAAGGAAGATTTGTATGAGAAATTTGAAATAGTTGCTCATCCGGGAAGGAATTATGAACTGTAGAAAATTCAGAAGATTTCCCAATAAATAGACGAGAGAGATGGTCGGCTATAACATTGCCTGTCCCTTTTTTATCCCGAATTTCAATATCAAACTCTTGAAATAAGAGTATCCATTGAATTAGCTAGGGTTTGGTCTCTTTCTTTGCGAGCAAATGCCTTAAAGTGACATGATCCAAAAATACAATGACCTTGGACCCAAGAAGGTAAGAGCGGAATTTGTCCAAGGCATACACCACAGCTAGTAACTCTTTTTCAGTGGTAGTGTAATTTAATTGAGCATCAAAAATAGTTTTACTAGCACAGTAGATAGTATATGGTAGTTTGTCCACATGCTAGCCCAAACTAGCACCTAATGCATAATCGGATGCATCACACATGATCTCAAATGGAATAGGCTAGTTAGACCGTTTCATGATTGGGGCTGAAGAGAGAAGAATATGAAGCTTCTTGAAAGCTTCCAAACATGTTTCATCAAAATTGAAGTGAATATCCTAGGCAAAAAGATTACACAAGGGCTGGGATATTTTTTTAAAATCTTTGATGAAAGGGCGATAGAAACCAGTATGACCAAGAAAGGAACAAATTTGTCAGACAAAATTTGGAGGATGAAGGTTAGAGATCAATTCAATTTTTGCTTTATTGACCTCAATTCCCCTTTTAGAAATAACGTGTCCCAAGACAATTCCTTCTTGGACCATGAAATGACTCTTTTCCCAACTTAGAATTAGATTTGTCTCCTTGCATCTTTAAAGCACAAGGGATAGATTGTGGAGACATAAGTTAAAGGAAGATCCAAAGACGAAAAAGTTATCCATAAATACTTCCAAAAACTTCTTGACTATACCAAAAAATATGGACATCATGCATCTTTGGAAAGTTATCGGTGCATTGCATAGCCCGAAGGGCATTCATCTATAGGCAAAAGTTCCGAAGGGACATGTGAATGTGGTCTTCTCTTGATCTTGAGGATCAATTGCCACTTGGTTATAGCCAGAATAACCGTCAAGAAAACAGTAGTAGTTTTGGTCGGCGAGCCTCTCTAGGATGTGATCAATGAATGGGAGTAGAAAATCATCCTTCCTAGTGGTAGAGTTAAGTTTCTGGCAATCAATGCACACACGCCACCCAGTGGTGGTGCGTTGTGCATGAGTTCTCCCTCTAAATTTTCAACAACGGTGAGGCCGGATTTCTTGGGAACAACTTGAGTGGGGCTTACCCACTTGCTATCCGAGATGGGGTAGATGATTTCTGCATCTAGTAGCTTGATCACTTCTTTCATGACCACCTCCTTCATGTTTGGATTCAACCGGCGCTGTACCTCTCTAGAAGGTTTGGCATCGTCCTCCATATGAATGCGGTGCATACAAATAGAGGGATTGATTCCTTTCAATTTAGCCACTGCCCAGCCAAAAACTTCTTTGTGCTCTTGTAGCACCGCTAAAAGACTATTTTCTTGGTCCTTTGAAAGGTTCGATGCAATGATGACCGAAAGAGTTTTATTGCACCAAGAAATACATACTTGAGTTGGACCAGGAATAGCTTTAACTCAAGTTATGGTGGAGATTTTAATGAAGGTACCAGAGGAGTGCTGGAAAGTTGAGGAAGTGGTTCTTTTGGCACTTTTCAAGAGGAAAAGTCCATGATAGCACTAACTTTGAGCAAAGAATTGACTTCTTGGATGGATTGATCGATATTAAAGTTTCCGAAGTCAAAATGAGATATGCAAGTTTTAAGAGGATCCTTGCTTAGAATGAAGAGGATAGATTCTTTGACCACTTCATCTAACACATCAATGAGAAAACAATCATCCTCATCGGGAGGATGTTGAGTTACATGGAAGATGTGGAGTTTGATTTGCATATTTCCAAAGGCGATATCCATCACCTAGGTTCGGCAATTTATTGAAGCATTAGCTGTAGCTAAGAAAGGTCTACCGAGGATCACGGGAATATATTTCTTTAGATCATAGACTGGTTCTGTGTCAAGAACCACAAAGTCTACTTGGAAGTAGAATTTGTCCACTTTGATAATCAGATCTTCAAAAATGCCCCGTGGGTACTTAACTGATCTGTCTGTAAGCTACAAGACCACAGTGGTTGGCTTAAGGTCTCCCAACCCAAGTTGTAAGTAAACTGAATAAAGAATCAAGTTTACACTCGTTCCTAAGTCAAGGAGGGCCCTTTCTTTCTCATTTTCACCAATGATACACGAGATTGTCAGGGCACCCGGATCCTTATACTTTGGAGGAGTGTTGTGTTGAACTATCACACTCACTTGTTCAGTTAGCCTTACTTTCTTCAGTAGATGACTTTTGGAAGTGCGTTTTTGAGTACACAAATCCTTGAGAAATTTGGCATAGGGAGGAATTTGCTTAATAGCATCTAAGAGAGGTAGGTTGATCTTTACTTGCTTAAAAACCTCCCACATGTCCTGAATTTTACAGCCTTTGTTCCCAAAATGTGTCAACTCTTGGAGACATTGAGGAAAAAGAGCCATAGGCTCATAAGAGGTCTCCATATTTGGGGTCACAAGCTTAGAATTTTCAGGGCTGGACTTTGGATTTTCAGGAGTGAAATTTGGATTAGATGAGATGAGATTTGGATCTTTGGGAGGAAGAACTTTTTCATCTTTTCCTCTATCAACCTTATTGTCTAAAATTCAACCACTCCGAAGTCCACTTGTAGGAGGGACTTCGTCAATCACATGGATCCCTCAAGGATTCATAAATGGTTGAGCGAGAAGTTTTCCCGTATCCTTTTGAAGAAGTTGGTTCATTGAATTAGCTATTTGCCCCACTTGATTCTCAAGTTTAGCTATTGACTGAATATGTGAATGAACCATTTGGAGAGTAGGCTGCAATGATGTCAAGAGTTGTTTGTTGGATTCTAACATTTGCTTGTTAAAGGATTCCATCATTTGCTTATTTGCAGCAAGAATCTCATCAGTTGGAAACACATGAGGTGAAGTAGAAACATTTAGATTATAGGGAGGACGGTAGCTTGAAGAGGCCTGAAATTACCGATTTGGAAATTGAGAAGAGGGCTGATTTTGCTGCCCTTGATTCTGAAATGTTAAATTTTGTGGGGTTGGTTGCCTCCATGAAAAAATTGGATGATCTCTCCATCCCAGATTGAAGGTATTGGAGTAAGGATTATTTCCAAGCCTAGAAAACATGGCATTTGCCTGCTTTTGATTATTGCTGGAATATTACTCCGGTGTGGGGCAATCTTCCAAGAGATGGAATGGCTAGTGCATGATACACACACCGCACTTGCTGAATTTTGAGATAGAGAATGAGAGAGATGTGGTGCCATTAATTGGAAGAATTTGTGACCTATGGCATCCACTTGAGAAGATTCTTCCCTCATTGTCTTTGGTTGACATGGATTGGTGTTCTTTGCATTGGTTGATGTTGGAGCCATACGAGAATTATGTAGCAATGAGTTTTCACTCAAATTCTCGAGTAAGGTCCAAGCATCATCTACATTTTTAGACATGAGCATTCCTCCACATGAAGAGTCAACCATAAGTCTATATGGTTCGGTTAAACCATCATAGAAAGCTTGCACCAATTGCCATTTTGGAATTTGGTGGTACGGATACTTCCTAACAAGGTCTTGAAGTCTTTCCCAAGTCTCATAGAGTTGTTCCTCATTGATTTATGAAAAACTAAGAATGGAACACCTCATTTGATTTGTCTTACTCACTGGATAGTATTTTTTTAGGAATTCTTGTTACAATTGTGCCCATGTAGTGATGAAATTTGCAGTAAGGGAGTTCAACTGATATTTTGCCCTTTCGTTTATGGCGAATGGGAAGAGACGCAAATATAATGCATTTTCAGGGAAGTCCCTCATCTTGATGGTAGAGCAGATTTCAAGGAACTCATCAAGATGCTTATAGGGATCTTCATTTTCAAAGCCATGAAAGGATGGAAGCATTTAAATTGTGCTAGATTTAATCTCATATTGGGTTGCATCGATGTTTGGCATCACTATGCAAGAAGGAGAGGCATAAGTTGTAGGGCTAAAATGGTCCCTAAGAGTCATAGGTACCACATTTGGAATTTCAACCCTTTCAAGATTTATTCTTCATCCCGCAAATTTCCATCAATTCCTGCCATAATATGAACTTCAAGTTCGATTCCTTTTATATTTTTGGATTCCCTAAGGTTTTTTCTAAGAGTCCTTTCAAGTGAATTTATGTCAATTGGTTCTTCAAAAGTTGGCAAAGATAATGATCTATGGCCCAACATCAATTACAAAATTCACACAACAAGCACAACACCCCTTCACCATAACATCCACATACAATGTTCCCTTTATCCTCAATCATCAACAAAACAAAAAATAAATGGCCGTGACAAGGACCGATGCTTTGCAAAATAGAATAACAGAAATAGCCTCAACAAGGGCTACACAATCAAAAATCACTAATTTAAACACATGCAAAATATTCACAACTTTTAAAACTAGAACTTTGAAAAACTTAGCCGGAGTCCTTTAGACTTACAATTTTCAGTTTTTTCTTGGCAAGCCTTGAGTTCCTATAATCTCACAAATAATACTTAAACACAAAAATCACCAAAACCAAACTGAAAAAATATCCACAAAGCATAATATTCACAATCAAACCAAAAAAAATCTTGAAACCTCAGTTACAAAACCGTATGCAATCCCCGGTAACTGCGCCAAAAATTGGTGTGACGATAATGTTTACCAATAATAATCAACACTTGCAATAGAACAAATCATTGTAAAATAGGGCTATCGTAAGGGTAAGTTGAACCGCAAAGATTGCTAGTTTATGGCAACCAAGGTTGTAAAATCACTTTGTTTGATGAAAGAGGTGCATAAGGTTTGATTTGTTTGTCACTTAGAACTAGGAATTGAAATTTTCATAAAACAATAAATGGAATGAATTCAAGATGAATTAAACTTATGTAAAGAGAGCTAGGGAAATGAATTCACCACAAACCATATAAACATGCTTGCTTGCAATTAACTTGGGAAACAACTTATATATTTGACCATGATATGTAGAAATACATGATTAATACATTACCTTCAAGAATTTCATAAAATCAAGAACTAAGTATAATCCATCAAAGTTTTACATGATCTAACTACCTAGACTAAGGTGTAGCTTAGGACATGCTCACTAAGCTATGAAATATCAAATTCCTCAATAAGTATGATGAAAGCACATGAAGTCAAAAACTAAGTATAATCCATCAAAGGAGGTCCTTAAGCTATGAACTATCAAAATTTCCAAACAACATGCCATTAAAATCCATTTCATAATCTTATCTCCATTCTCACTATGAAGATGTAAGCAATATAATTATGAGAAAATACAATCTAAGACAAGATGAAAAGTTCAACACAATCATTTATTGACATAAAGAGCCATTACAAGTTGTGTAAATCTCTAGACTATGAAACTATCATATACACACTTCATTCCCCAAATTAAAATACAACTAGAGCATGCTTACAAGGAAGGGTTTCATCACCTCCCTAGGGAGGGAGTTAGTTACCCATAGCAGCAAAAGAGGAAGAGGTTGAAGAACTCAGCCCTTCCATTTTCACCACTTAAAAAAAAAATACAACAAAAGCTCTCAAAACTCAATATTTCTCTCACTAGAATTCTTATCTAGAAATTCAATAATCTTTTTTCATCATCACCACTTCCTAAAAATACATAAAATGTCTAACAAAGCTCCTCAAATTCGAGGTCAATGTCCTCTAAAAGTAATTGACCAACAACCCTAATTAAGGAGGGAATCAAATTGAAAGGTTCACAATGCCAACTGGGTCTGCATTGTCTGAACGAGCGCTTGTCCAGTGAAGGGACAAGCGCTCGTAATTAGCCTTCTACTCATTGGCCCGGATCTACATAGATAAAAGCTCATCCAATAAAGGGATGAGTGCTCGTAATTACACTTTTTTTTCTACCTCAAGTTGGAGCGCTCGTTCATGAGGGACGAGTGCTCGTCCATGCCTTGGAACTTTTCTTTTCTCTAGTTTTGAACTTGTTTCAATTCTTCAAGCTTTTGATCCTCTTTCACCTTGGTCTTGGTTTTGGGTCATTGAGTCCATCATCTACCCTTTTGTTTTATAGAGAGTATCCATGAGCAAAATTGGGTCAATTCCTCTTGGAAATCATATGATGCTAAGGCCTGGAATGACTTAATCTTCAAAAAGCCTTTAAGACTTCTATTTTATTTCTTTTTGAGAAACAAACCTAAAAATACACAAAAGCACAAAACTAAAGATAATCTATATAAAATAATCAAGTAATGGACTTAACTAATGCCAATAAGGGCACTTAATTATGCAATATTTGGCACTTATCATTCACCACAACCTTGTAACCATGGCTGACTGTTTCAACTCTGGGGATTTAAACACATTATATTTCAAATGAATTGAACTCAATAACATTCGTTCAACTCAGGTTTTAAAGAGCGATGTTTTATAAAATTCAGTTAACTATATAACCTATCTGCGGTTAGCATGGACTATCCACATACCTACTCTAACTACATTATAAATAATCCATCTTTCCTAAGCATAGACTATGAAAACATTCTTTTATAAAAAATGTTAGAACACCATTACATGACCTCCATTCTTATGTCCGGCAGGACTCTGCCAGATACTGTCCAATAAGAATGGGTTGAGAATAGAAGACGAACAGTTATATCTAAGACAAGGTAATAAAAATTCGAAAACTATTTAAAACATTAAATCCAATTGAGTTGCCTCAATTGCTCATAGTCATGCAATCAAAAGCATAATATATATTAAAACATCCCAGAGTTAAAACAATCAAACTATAGAACTAGATTGGGTTACATCAATGCCCTAAGAGAGGAATTAGCTACTCATAATGATGTTGGATATCATCAGTACTATAGTCGTCTCCATCGTCACGGACGGCACTTTTCTTCTTTGGATCTTCACCTTCTAAGATTATCGAAACCCTAAAAGCCACCACACTATCAACCTTCTGAATAACACAAGAAAAAGGACTTGGAATTTTAGACCACTTTTATCAAGGCTTATGCCTTCTTTTATAGAAGAAAATAAGGATCTAGTGGGCTTTTAAGTCTTCTAGCCCATCTGGAGTGAAATACGACTTGAAAAGGAATAATCCCATAACTAAAAATTTAATATACCATAGAAAGCTCGAGCTTTAGGAAATTGAGCTCGATCGTCTTTTCCTTCAATACTTAGAATAGTTTTGGGATTGATCTCTTTTAACATTGCTCGATCCAAGTTTCATGGGCTTGAGCACTAGGTACCAGGCTCAAGCTTTAGGTACTCAAGCCTCAAGCTCTGAGTAATGGTGCTTGATCCTTGAGTCTTAGCACGAGGCCTTGCGAGCTTGGTTCTTCAATCAAAATCAACTCTTTAAATTCCGACGCCTTATGCTCGAGCTTGAGGGCTAAGGCTCGAGCACCCTCTGTTAGGGCTCGAGCTCTAAGGTACAAAGCTCGAGCTTCAATGTCTTGTTGCTTTTCTTCTTCTTTGATTGCAAGGCTCGAGCCTCAAGACTTAGGCTCGAGCTCTGGGTCTTGAATTCTTCCAAACTTCACCACTTAAGCTCTCAGCTTGCTCTAAATGACCGGCAACGACTCTGTAAGCTTCGATATCATCATAAAGTCTTGGTTTTAACCATTTCTCTAGGAAAGTACCTATAAACACACATTAAACATAAATCAATCTAACTATGGATAGAAGTATCACTTTTGGCCTTAACATACGTATATTTAGAGGCTCGAATATGCAATATTCAGCGTTCATCACAACCCTAAACTTACATATTGCCAGTCCCTTAGCAATACAGAACTAAAAAGCCGCTTTCGTGGGAATCACGGTTGTATTTAGCCTATGTAACAAGCCTTTAAACCCGTAGGTTACCCCTAGTGGACGAGTTGTAGTCTCGTAAGGGTTTCTAGTGATGGTACCCACAAACATCTTAAATAATGCCTTAATTGCACAGCAAGCTCATTCAAGCCTATTTTCAAATCATAATATCCCTGTAATTCATTAATCAGTCAAATATAGCAAGTAGACACAATCATATAATCAGAGAAACTTTCAACTTTCAACTTCCAATTTCAATTTAGCAACTATGGTCCCCATTTATCAGTTTAACCATTCATTCAACAATCTTAATCTCCAAAACATTTTTTGAAAGTGATCTTACAATTCAACGTGTGTCTTACTGTCCATACTTGCATTTATTCCTTACTATTCCTCAATTCATAGGCAAACTTTTCAAATTCCAATTCCCAAGGCATTATTATTTTTCTACAAGTATGCATTTTTCAAAAAGGATACTGTGCAATGTTCAGGTCTATTAAGCTTTCTAAATCACCCATGTAACGAACTTTCAGCAAATGACTCCCAGACCAGATGGTCTTAGGGCATTAAGTGATAAAGCACCCCTCAGGACTTAATTGTTCAAGTAATCTGGGCAACCGTACCTAAACCCCTTATGTAACAAGCTTTCAGCTAACGACTCCCAGACCAGATGGTCTTAGGGCATTAGGTGTTAGAACACACCCCTAAGGACTTAAGGACTTAATTGCCTTAGCCCTTTTTTCTACTTCTTTTCTTCATTTTTTTCTTTTTTATTCACATTGGTGAAGCAAAATTTCTTTTATTGCATTGCATACATTCCAATTTTTTTTTTTTTTAATATACCTTGGTTATCAAAATTACCAAATCTACCTGCTCATCTCAGTCTAACTCAAAACAAAACAAGACTACCAGTTTTTATCCCACAGAATTCATGCAACTATGAATATGTGCAAAGTGTAACATCTCAGAGATCAACATTATTAAACAATAACCATTTTAACAAACTGCACCACAGGCCACCAACTAATTTCAAAAAACTTCAAGAAATCCATTTTCACAATATTTTGGCATACAAACCATTTGTAACCAATATCTGACTGCAAACAGAATATATGACCATCAACAGAGTCAAACTCATGTTTATAACCTCAACAATCATAACCATGTGTGATCAAAAATATCCAAAACATTTAATTTTTCCTAAATTTCCCACCAACCTTACCACTAAACTTATTGTGCACATTGTCCTCAATGTGTGACAACAAAAGAGAGTTAGAAAGATATTACCAAACAAGCAGACCAGTAAAGATATATAAAAATGATGCACAAAATGGGCAAAAAAGGTTACCCCCAAACTTAATCTGTAGTACCTGACAAATTCAATAAACTCCAACACACATCAGAGTATCAAGGAGTAATAATAGAGAAATATCACAAGTAACTCAATATCAACACAAGGAAAGTATAGACAAAAAGCATGTATATAAGGCACGAGGGTTTCAAGCTCAGGTTGAGGGTTTTTTTATATTTTAAAGTACAAAGGCTTGAGCCCTAAGATGAAGGCTCGAGCATAGCCGCTGGAAACCCTAAAGTTAATGATGATGGAGGGCTCGAGCTTAGCGTGTGCAAGCTCGAGCTTTTGGTAGCTGATGCTCGAGCCCTAAAGTTAAGGCTCGAGCATTGAGACAAATTTTTGAATTTTTATATTTTTTTGAATTTTTATTTTCTTTTCTTATTTAAGCCTAACCTAAAAAAAATAAAATATTAAAAAAAAAACCTAAAAACTAAAACACAACTCAAAAATAAAAATAAAAATAAAAATAAAACTAACAATAACAATAAGCATAAAAATAAAAATAAACTACGGTACAACATACAAATGCTAAATTTAACGTCGACAACTCGACAACATGCTAAGTTTAACGTCGATAGCTCGACGTAAATTGACCTCTCTAGTCCAAGTAAATAGGATCATAAAGTTCTATTGCCTCGACTGTGCCTCTCTACACACTATCCACTATGTAAGGTTTAAGTCTCTGTCCATTTGTAATGACCCGGTCATTTTTCTTCCTTTTCTTTTTCTCAGATTTTCACGGATATTTTTTTTCCGTTGATTTTTTCCTTTCTGAGTTCAGTTTCTCATCACATAGTGTTGTCTCGAGTGCTCAGAAATAGTTTCTGAGACTCTTTTCTTTGGATTGACAACTTCCTTTGAGGACCGAGTCATTTTCATATTTTCATTTTTCGGACACTATTCACTTTTCATCATTTTCCTTATTCTGTCCTTTCCCCGTTTGTCACTTTGCTGGCATAACCTCACTTCTTGAGTTTGGAGTTGGTTTTTGACTTCACGTATCTCCATTTTAAGTGGTTTCCACGTAATACATATCTTTACTTTTGCAGAAAAGTACTCTGGTTACTCCAGTGTCCATAGGGGCATGGATGCACAATTCTTCAAAAACATTTCCATCTCTTGGGGTGTTTTTCATAAATACCTTTTGAAGATATTTAATTTCAGGGGTTTTTAAGAAAATATTTTCGGAAGATATTTTCATTCTGGACCAGTTATGCAGTTTTTACTTTTTGGAGGGGCCATTGTGCAATTAATGAAAGTTATTGCTAAATGTCTTGTTTTGAGCGTGGATCCTCACACGGGATTCATTTTCACTTTTCGTCGAGTCATGTACTCATAGAATTTCCTTCTGGTTGTTTTTCTCCAGTTTTAGGGTTTCTGGCCCGGTTGTCGCCAAACTTGCTTGGGGCATATCTTTCTGCTCGGGACTTGGTTTTTGATGCTGTTTCTTCCGTTATTCATTTTTTCTCATTCTACTTCTTTTTTGTTCATGGATTTTTGCCGTTTGAGTACGTCTACTCAAATTCCACTTTTCCAAACCTGGTGGGGCCATTTCAGGGCACTTTTAGGGTTTCTCTATAAATAGGAGGTCTTAAGAAGAAAAAAACAGATTTTTCTCTCTCTCCTCTCTCTTGGCCAGCAACCATGGCAGCTAAGGGGCTGCCACCCTTCTCTCTTCTTTTTCGGCCACTTCCCTTAGGTAAAAAGGTGTAGTGCCTTAATGTTTTATGCTCTCCTCACCGTACTCTACCTTTCCCCCTTATTAGAATCCGTTTTTGACCATTTCTTGAGTTCGGGTTTGAAGTCAAGTTGTGATTTTGATGGGGCTTCTTGGGGGTTCATGTAGATCGTGTTGTCCCCGACAAAACCTAGAAGTTTCGTGGGATTCAGAGCGGTTGCATTTTGGTGGGATTTGAGATTTCATCTCAAATGGAGGTAGAGGGTGTTATAATTTCATATTTTTATTGTCTTGCATGTTTTTTATGCTTATACAACTTGTACGCATGCTTTTGTTAAGAATCTAGAATTTAATTTAATTATTTTCTATGGCTTAGATTTAATTCTCATGATGGTATTCAACTTAGAATTAAATTGTGGCATGTTAGGAAATTAAGTTTTGATGTGTTAGTTAACATATATGAAATTTGGATTATTTAGAAAAGAATTGCAACTTTTATTTAATATTTCTCTTTTGTGAAAGATTAATTATCATGGTCATACCTTGCATGAAATTAAGTTGTGATATGCTTTTAAATTAAGTCTTGACATGTTCTTCAACATACTTTAATTTGAGAGCATTTGGATGAGTATGAAAATCTAGAGATTTTGATTAAAAGCATTAATTAAAATCTATTTCAAAAGTTCCATTGGCTTACTTGTGTTTTAACTTGATAATTGTGATGACTAGGACTTGTGCACTAGCATATATTAATTTGGAACCATTTAGAGTTGTTTTAAAAATTAGAGATTTAATTATCATGATTTAATTAAATTTTATTTCATTATTCCATGGATTTTGATTATGTTGTAGAAGTTGTTTCTATATTTAAATCATGGATTTGGACTTGTGTGTAGTCACTTGGGTATGTTTTAAGCATTGGGTACATTGTTGCTAAATTTATATTTATGAGATCATGCCTTCGTTATGGAATATATTGTTGCCTTATGTGAGCAATTGCACACTTTGTAATTGACATTATATATATGTCATTTTAGAATTTAAACTCTAAGGCATGGATTGTATGGTTTCAACCTACTTGCGTATAAAATGTGTTTTCATACATTATATAAATTATGTATAAGTTGTGAACTTATTTGGATTATTTTTGGAGTCTTGGGACATTATTGTTACATGTGACATGGCTAGAGTTTGGCTCTAGTGTGGGAGGTATGAGTTCTCCCCAATTGAGATAGTGCGCACTAGGGTGGTCTTCCCAACGGGTTAGTGCCCGGAATAACCATTGAGGTCTTGGCAGAATTCCGAGCTTGATGTCCAAGTCTTCCACTATTTGATTTCGCATTCAATTCCAAGTTAACAATCATGTTTAATTGTGACTTGTGGTTTTGGCTATTGGCGATTTGATGTTGTTAAGTACATCCATATTAAATTGTTATATTTAGTTGTTTTCACACTTTTAGATTTCAAGTTGATAACATAGGGAATCTATGTCTTGATGTGTGGTGTTAGAAATTCTAATTGTACTAAATTGTTATATTTAGTTGTTATTGCATTTTAGATTTCAAGATGGTAACCTTGAGAATTTATATCTTGTTGCTTTGTATAGCATGCTCCTATGTTGTTGAAGTTACATAAAGGATGTGTTTTATGCTAGAAATGATTTAAGGTAGCTTAGGATGCTCCCAGAGTCTCACCTTTGACATAGACGTTAGGTGGCATGACCCTTTTGAATTGTTCCATGTTGTTATAAAAATCTATAAAGAAATCGAGTCGATGCATGCTCATTTTCTACGAGTAAACTTGTTTACTCACCCCGAAGTTACTGGGGGATTTGTTCAAGTAAAGGATTCAAGATTGGAGATTTGCACTTGCCTTGGGTGACTCGTAGATTTGAAGCTTCTTTTAAAGTATTCTTGTTCACATGAAGTGTTAGCATGTTTAAGTTTTGCTCATAAAGATGTAACGCTTAATTAGGTTCAATTATGCCATTTTTGTTTTATGATATGTAAGGTGTACTTAGATACATTATTTGGAACTTATTTGATATGTATGACATGAGGTCAAGGGCTACAAACTTTTAAATCTAAGTATATGTATTTAAATTCCAAGTTTTGCCTTTGAAATGTAATTTTTCTAACTCAGAGATTTGACATGTCAAATTTTGTAAATGTTATGTAATGAGGCCATGGGCCATTGTAGCACATCTCAATATGTAAATTTCACTTGTTGGCATGCTTATATAGCTTAAAATCTTTTGTTTTGGACCAATTTCATGTTGGAGTTCAAGGCATGGGTGAAGCCTCATCAATTCTTGCTCATAACAGGAGTTTCAACATCTTTTCGAGGAGTTTCGGTCGACCGAAACTCCAATTCGGTCGACTGATGGCCTATTTCGGCCTACCGAACCATGCAACCCTCAAAAACATTCCTTTAGAAATGTGTCTATGAGTTTCAATCGACCAAAACTCACCCTACCTCGATTTCGGTTGACCAAAATAGCACTCATTTGCACAGCTCTTCAGTTTTGCTTCAGCACTAAAGTTCCAACTTCAAATGGCCATATCTCCTTCATTTCTAACCAAATTGGGTGATTCTTAAGCCTAAATTCATGAATTTTAAGTCAGCTTTCCAATGATACCAATGCCATTCTCAAATTCAAATCATAATGAGAGTTATTCATATTTTAGTGAGAGGGTGTCAGTTTTTGCTTAAATCGGGAAGGGGCATTTTTGTGGGATTCTTGTTCAATGTTCTTAGAACCTCTTGGAATGTTGTGAAATGAATAAATTAGGTTGTATTCACCTTGTTTGACTTGTTTAGAGTCAATTCTCTCTTTTTATTTGTGAATTGACTATTTTGCTCCTTGGTCAATAGATTTTGTCCGTTTTGATCTTTGTTTGCTCTTTTGCTTTCCTTGAGTTTCGTGACTTCATGGAAGGTCACATTGGTGTCTTAGAGATCATATTTATCTCTAAAGACTTTGGTTTACCTTTTGCTTCCGTATTTCGGATCCGTTATCGGATCAACTTTTGGTTCATCACTGACGCACCAAGTTAAAAAACTTAGGCCATCACACCATTGACTTTGGACAATTGTCCAGTCTTGCAATCTTATATCTCTATTGAACCATAAGGTGTAACAGAAATAACCATGTACGGACCTTCCCAATGTGACTTCAGCTTTCCAGGAAAGAGTTTAAGTCGTGTATTAAACAACCAAGCCTTCTTCCCAGGCTCAAAAGTCTTACGCAAGTTATGCTTGTCATGAAATGCTTTAGTCTTTGATTTGTAAACCTTAACACTCTCATAAGCATCATTATGTAATTCTTTGAGCTCAGTTAATTGAAGCTTCCTGTTAGAACCAGTAGAGTTCATATCAAAGTTGAGTTTTTTTATGGCCTAGAAAGCTCTATGTTCTAACTCTACAGGAAGATAACACCCTTTACTATAGATTAGACGGTAAGGTGACATACCAATCGAAGTCCTAAAAGCGGTACGTTAAGCCCACAAAGCATCATTTAATCTAAAAGACCAATCCTTATGATCTAGTTTAACCGTTTTTTTAAGAATTCTCTTAATTTCACGATTGGATATTTCAAGTTGGCCACTTGTTTGGGGATGATAGGCAGAAGCAACTTTATGAGTGATGGAGTATCTTTGTACCAAAGTACAGAAATACCTATTACAGAAATGAGCACCCCCATCACTAATAATAGCTCGTGGCATACCAAACTGACTAAAAATGTTCGTTTGAATGAACTCAACCACGACTGCGTGATCGGCGGTTTTAATAGCCACTGCTTCAACCCATTTAGACATATAATCAACAACCACAAGAATATATTCATTATGATTAGACTGAACAAAATGACCCATGAAATCAATGCCCCATACATCAAAAACCACAATCACTAAGATCGGAGTTAAGGGCATCATGTTTCTTCTAAAAATTGATCATAACTACTGACATCGAAGGTATGACCTACAGAATAAGTTTGCATACCGAAAGAGTGAAGGCTAAAAGAAACCATACTGAATAATTTTAGCTACAGTTTTCTTTGTATTAAAATGACCTCCACAAGCTAAACTGTGACAGTAGGTCAGAATACTATGAAACTCACTCTCAGGAACACATCTACGAATGATTTGATCAGCACAATACTTGAAGAGTTGGGGATCTTCCCAATAGTACATCTTAATTTGGGAGAAGAATCAATCTTTTTCCTGCTTTGACTAAGGCAAATCCTTATGAGAAACCTCAAATAGTTGTTCATCTAGAAAAGAATCACAAACTGGAAGTGAAGTTGAGGTACTCGCAATCAAAATTCTAGAAAGATGGTCAGCTACAACATTCTCTGACCCTTTTTTATCCGGGATTTCGTAATCAAACTCTTGAAGTAAGAAGATCCATCGAATCAAATGGGGTTTGGTTTCCTTTTTGGAAAGAAGATGTTTCAAAGCAGAATGATCAGAATAGATTACTACTTTGGATCCCAATAGATATGATCTAAATTTATCCAAAGCGAAGATAACTGCAAGCAACTCTTTTTCAGTAGTGGTATAATTCAATTGTGCATCTAAAAGAGTTTTCCTCACATAGTAGATAACATAAGGAAGTTTATCTACTCGTTGTCCTAAGACAACACCCATAGCATAATCAGATGTGTCACACATAATCGTAAATGGAAGAGCCCAGTTTGGAGGATTCATGATAGGAGCTAAAGACAGAAGAGAGCGAAGCTTTTGAAAAGGTTCTCGGCATGATTCATCAAAGACAAAAGGAGCGTCCTTTGCAAGTAGATTACACAAAGGACGAGAAATTTTGCTGAAATCTTTAATGAAACATCGATAGAACCCGGTGTGCCCAAGAAATGACCGCACTCCCCTTACGGAGGTAGAAGGAGGAAATTTAGAGATCAAATCTACTTTCGCTCTATCAACTTCAATACCCCTCTCTGAAATGATATGTCCTAAAATAATCTCCTTTTAAACCATAAGATGGCTCTTCTCCTAACTAAGAATAAGATTGGTTTCCCTACAACGCTGAAGTACTATGGATAGATGTTGGAGATAGTTTTCAAATGTAGACCCGAAAACAGAGAGTCATCCATAAAGACCTCAAGAAACTTTTTAACCATTTCCAACAATATAGACATCATACACCTCTGGAATGTTGCTAGCACATTACACAATCCGAAAGGCATCTGTCTATATGCAAACGTACCGAATGGACAAGTGAAAGTAGTTTTCTCTTAATCCTTAGGATCAATGGCCACCTGATTATAGTCAGAATATCCATCTAAAAAGCAATAATAGCTCTAGCCAGCCAATCACTCTAGAATTTGATCAATGAATGGAAGTGAAAAATGATCTTTTCTAATAGCAGAGTTGAGTTTTCGATAATCAATACACACACGCCATCCAGTGGTGGTGCACTGTGGAACTAATTCTCCCTCAGAATTCTCAACCATTGTAATACTTGTCTTTTTAGGCACTACCTGAGTATGACTCACCCACTTGCTATCTGAGACGAGGTAGATTATTCCCGCATCTAGCAACTTCACAACTTTTTTCAAAACCACCTCCTTTATATTAGGATTCAATCTTCTTTGGAGTTCCCGAGATGTTCGGGAATCTTCCTCCAAATGAATCTGATGCATACAAATTGTGGAACTAATTCCTTTTAAATCAGCCACACTCTACCTAATAGCCTCATTATTTTGCTCAAGAACTTTTAAGAAACTACTTTCTTGGGAACTGGTAAGATTGGAAGCAATGATCACTAGAAGGGTGTCATTTAAACCCAAGAAAGTATACTTGAGCTTGTTCGGTAGTGGCTTAAGCTCAAGCTTAGGTGGAGACTCTAAGGAAGGAATAGGCGGACTACTAGAAAGTGGTGGAAGAGGCTCTAGTCTAGATTTCCATGGAGGAAAATCTGTGGTAGGAGTGAAATTGAGCAAATAATTCACTTCAGCTATTGAAGATTCGATATCGAACTCTTCATAATTGAAGTTATTCAAAAAAGCTTCTAAAGGATCCTTGGATAAAATAGTTGGGAGTGATTCCTCAACCAACTCATCAATAACATCAAGAAAGAAGCATTCACTATCATCATGGGAATGATGAATAGCGTTGAAGACGTTCAGTTTAACTTTCATATTTCCAAAAGATAAATCCATGGCTCCAGTCCTACAGTTAATGCAAGCATTCGTTGTAGCTAGAAAAGAACACCCAAGAATAACTGGAATATATTTTTTGGAATTGTGGACCGATTCTGTATCAAGAACTAGGAAATCGACCGAAAAATAAAACTTGTCCACTTTTATGAGTACATCTTAAACAATACCTTGTGGTTGTCTGACAGAACGGTCTGCAAGCTGTAGAACAACCGACGTAGGTTTTAACTCTCCCAAACCTAGCTTCTCATACACTGAGTAAGGAATAAGATTCACACTTACTCCAAGATCAAGAACTCCTCTTTGATCCTAAGTCTGCTGAACATCCTCCTGCTCTTCATAAAATTGACCATCATCATCCTAAAACCAAGGCATTTATTGCTCTTCCTCCATTTGCTGAAGCCGTAGGAGGTCTTGCTGCCTACGTGCCACTTCCCTTCGCCGCTGATTATTCCGTCTAGTTCTAGCATTAGCCATTCTATGAACACAGAAGGATAAACATCAGTATGATATAAACCGAACTGTAAAGGAATACAACGAATCCTAAACTTAAGCTCTAAACAAAAAAAAACACTACGCGGAAGTCTTATACGATAGAATCCTAGAGACACTTGAACCTGGAGTGCTCTAATACCAACTGTGATACCCCTCGATTCTAGAGCCACGGGTGATCAAGTCTGAGCACAGATCCGAGGGATACCAAACAATAAATATGTAAATAAGCACATAATACAAAAATGAAATAAGTATAAAATAATAAGCTGAAAGAATTCTAAATTAAAAATCCTCAAAATAATATTATTAAAATCCAATAATCCAAAACCTTCATTAATTAAACAACTCGGGAATCCATTTAGTGGACCCCTATTAAAATCCCAAACTGAAAAGGAAACAACTGAAATAAAAATCCAAAGTTAAATATGGAAAGCAGTCCTACGTAGTTGGAGGAATGAGTGACTGTATCTGCTCAGCACGATTAAGCTCTAAACCTGGAACTAACGAACACCTAGAAAAATATAAGAGAATGGGTTAGGCCCACATGCAAGTTCTATCCTACTACAATCCATACAGAAACCCAATACGCAAATACATCCTAGATAGCCCAACAATAACTAAAGTAGTCCATATATGTATAAATACACACTATAGGACGTTCACTAGCCCAATAGGTCTGTCTCAGCCTGGGTAGAGATATCATGCAAATCGCACATAACATGGTCATGTGTACCTAGACCTACCAGGGAACAGCAACTATGTCTAGTTATCCATCCTAGGCGATATACTCACCCTAACCATGATCTTGAGACTCACGCTCATATCATAGCACCATAATCATAAATATATAAAGTTCGTATTAGCCTAATACAAAATACCATCCATCTGGTATAGTGGCCTGACATATGTATAAAAATCCATCCAGAACCAAAGTATATCATTCGATTATTTATTGACCTGACACCAATATGAGTAGGACTTAACCTTTATGGTTAATCCATACCTCAATCCAGAATAGGTATGACTTAGTGTTTAAACTAATCCATCCCTAGTATGCCATCATCCCATACCGGTGCATACAATCCTCCAAATAGCATAACTAATAAAACAGTAATAAGTACTCATCAACCATACTCCAAGATATGCATAAATAAAGTTTAATACATATATAACCATATTAGGCAATCATTATAAGATCTAAAAATCATGTTCCAATTCTTTAAATTGCTAAAATAAAGCTAAGCATTTAAATCCTCGTTTCATCTATTACAACGATACGTTGTATAGGCGTTCATATGAGGGCCTTTTCCTTCGATGCCTTGGAAATGACGAAGCAACCCAAGCAATGAAGGAGGCACATTCTGGGATTTGTGGAGCCATCAATATGGTCTGAAACTTCACTTTCGTGTCAAAAGAATGGGTCATTATTGGCCTACCATGGTCAAAGATTGCTTGGAGTATGCGAAAATGTGTTAAGCCTGTCATTTATATGCTAACTTCATACATCAACCACCGGAGCCGTTACACCCTACTATGACGTCTTGGCTAGTTGATGCATGGGGATTAGATGTAGTTAGTCCTCTAGAAAAAGTCTTCAAAAGGCCCCTTGTATATCTTGGTTGCTACTGATTATTTTTCTAAATGGGCAGAAGCTGCACCTTATAAACATGTGAAAAAGGAAATAGTTGATTTCATCAAGTCTAACCTTATTTATCGATATGGTGTCCCTCGATACATCATCACTGATAATGGGACAAATTTCAAAAACAGTTGGGTAACTAACCTTTATGAGAAGTTTGGCTTCAAATAACATAAATCCTCCATATACAATGCCCCTGCAAATGGTCTCGCGGAAGCATTCAATAAAACTCTTTGTGAGCTATTAAAGAAAGTAGTTAACCAGACAAAGAGAGATTGGCATGAGCGAATGGAAGAAGCATTGTGGGCATACCGCACTATGCATCGTACACCTACTCAAACAACTCCGTATTCTCTTCTCTGTAACGTAGAAGCGGTTCTTCCATTGGAACAACAGATACCTTCGTTAAGGATTTCCATACAAGAAGGCCTTACAATTAAAGAAAATGCCATCTTACGTCTTCAAGAACAGGAAGCATTGGATGGGAAGAGATTAGAAGCTCAACAATAGCTAGAGTGTTATCAAGCTCCACTTTTTAAAGCGTTCAATAAGAAAGTTAGACCTCAATGATTTCAAGTTCGAGACTTAGTATTAGCTGTTCGTAGACCAATTATCATAAATCATCGTAAAGGAAATAAATTTGTATCCAAATGGGATGGACCATATGTTGTTCGCGAAGTTTATACTAACGGCGCATATCTCATTATTGATGAAGATGGAGTAAGAGCGGGGCCCATTAATATCAAGTTCCTAAAGCGTTACTACCCATGAAGGCTATGTTCCTGATCGTATAAGCTTAAACTGCACTATGGTCCTGACTCACATGAGTTAAAACTGTGATCGCCAAAAAAAAAAAAAAAAAAAAAAAAAGTGTACAACTCCTGGCCCGCAAGAATATAAATGATCGATGGTGTCGATTACAATTTATAAATCAACCATTTTGCAATAGCATAAATCATTATAAAATATTGGTTGGGTAAGTCGAACCACTAGGACTGCTAGTTGATGGCAATCGAGGTTTTTAAATCACTTTTGGAATGATGAAAAGGGGTATAAAGTTTAGTTTGTTTTGTCACTTAAATTAAAATTTCATAAAACAATAATGTGCAAGAAATTTAGAGAAAAGGAATTTAGATAGAGAGGACTAGGGAAGTGAATCTACTCCAACCCCTTACACATGCTAAATATATGATTGATTTGGGAAAATAATGTATATATGTAACCATGATATATAGCAACACATGGTTACTACAATATCTTCAAGAAATTCATTAAATCACAAGGCAAGAATAACCTATCAAAGCTTCACATGCTTGAACTACCTAGACTAGGGTGTAGCCTTAGATATGCTCACTAAGCTAGAGATTATCAAGCCCTCAATTAAATGGTAAAAGCACATGGAGTCAAAAGACAAGATTAACCCATCAAAAGGAATCCCTAAGCTATAGATTAACAAATTTCTCCAAAACCATACCATTAAAACCATTTCATAATCTTATTTCCATTGTCACTATGAAAATGTTAGCCATAAAACCATAAGAACAAATAATCTAAGACAAGAGTAATTGATTCAACATGATCATTTATACAAAATAATATTCATTACACATTGTAAAGTGCTCTAGATTATGAAACTTGGTCCATACATTCATACATTCCCCAAAATAAATCAAACTTTAAACATGCTTACAAGGAAGGGTTTCAACACCCCCCTAGATAGAGAGTTAGTTACCCATGGATGCAAGGAATGAAGGAGAAGAAGAAGCCTTACCCTCCATTTTCGCACATTGAGCAAGCTAGAACTCAAAACCCTCAAGAAAACTCCTTTCTCTCTATAAAACTTAGCAAAAATCTTTATATCCATAATGCAAGCTTCCAACCTCTTATCTAGGCAACATCCTCCCTCCAACCACTCAATTTCGAGCTCCAACCACCCTAGAAACACTCTGGACCACAAAAATTGCATAGGGAACAAGATTCAGCACAAAAACAGGAGCAGGTGATCTGCTACCTGCAGATTGGCGGGGGCCCGAGAGGCGCTGGCGGGCGCCCGTAGGTTCTCAACATCTGAGGGAACTAACTCGACAAAATGACGGGGGCCTTCGGTGGCGCGGCTGGCGCCCGCGGAGGCTCTGCGGGGACCCGCGGTGGCTCGGCAAGGGCCCGCAGTGGAAAGCTTCTTACGGGGTGGCGCGACGGGCTCCCGTAGAAGCTTTGGCTGCTAAAACCATCATTCATTTCTTAAGCCACTTTGGGCCGGTCTGCTGACGTGGTTGCCATTCTGAGCAATATGCCACAAACTTCACACATATGATAACTCAAGAAACTTGGCCTAAAAGACGGTCCCCAGCAACGGCGTGCTTTACTTTTTTAAGAGATTGTCAAGGCTGTTCCTTTAACCATATTCAGGGGAACCGACCTGAAAGAAGACGAGAATAAACAAATAAAGCTAAACTATACATTATTATCAACTAATGGACTTAACTAATGCAAATAAGGGCGCTTGAATATGCAATATTCAGCGCTTATCAACAAGCTGTGAACGGCTAAACAAATAAACAATGACAACATCTTTGTTAACAAAAAAAATTGTTGATGAAGTGCGGAGCGTAGAATCAAAACATCTGAAATCAAGCTTATCTCCTTATTTTGATTGCAGCCAAGATTGGAGAGCTCACAGGAAGATATGCAGGACCACTCTAGCAAATGATGGTACGAAGGATCAGAGTGAAACTGTTTCAGTGCAAAGCCACCGACAAGAGAAGTTCTGACATCTAGAGTAGTTTCTTTCTCTGTGGTGTCGTTCTCTAGCTCCAAGATCTGCGTGGAAGATTTTTGTTCCAGCAGAACAATAGGTCCTGACGAACTAGATGCGTTCCAATGGAACAACGGGTCTCGACGAACTAAATGTGTTCCAACAGAACAATGGGTCCTGACGGACTAGATGCGTTCCAACGGAACAAAGAATCCTGACGGGCTAGTAAAGATGTGTTCCAACGGAACAATGGGTCCTTACGGACTAGATACATTCCAACGGAACAATGGGTTCTGACGAATTAGATGCGTTCCAAAGGAACAATGGGTTCTCACGGACTAGATGCGTTTCAACGAAACAATAGGTCCTAGAGGGACTAGTAAAAAAAAAAAAAAAACAAAAAAAAACAAGGAAAAATAAAATAAAAAAGTGAAAAAAAAAAAAAGGAAAGGAAAAAATGGATGAAAAAAAAAAAATGAAGAAGAAAAAGAGAGGAAAAAAAAAAAAAAAAAAGGGAAAGAAAGAAAAAGGAAAAAAAAAATCGTGAAAAAAAAAAAAAAAAAAAAAAAAAGGAAAGGAAGAAAATCATCAAAAAGAAAAAAGAAAAAAAAAAGTTTGTGAAAAAAAAAAGGAAAGGAAAAAATTCATACCAGTAATCTTTCTTCTTCTATTTGGAAAGGATTGCAATATAACAACTCTTCAGACATGCTCCAATCTAACAAGTTTTCAGAGGATATTGGAATTGATGTCAAACCCTATGACATGGGTGGTATATATAAGCAACAAAATAACTCCTAATTATACTAGGATTTGTATAATTCAATTCAAATTGGAAAGAGAAATCTTATAATCCAAAGTTGGTTAGAAAAGTGAAAAAGGAAACTTTACAAATTCAAAGACCAAGTTGGATACTTCAAGTCCCACTTGAAAAAAGAGACAAGTCCTGTCAAACCTGGGACTCGAAGTGGGGGCAATTTGTAGTTATTAAAATTTTAGTGGACTTTGGTTTTGATAAATTAACCCATCAAATATGGTTTAATGTTTAATTAAGTTATTTATTGGCCCAAACTTGGTGCAATTAAATTATTTAATTAGCCCGGCCCAAATAATTAAATGAAAAGATAATTATTCCTAATAAACTATATTTGGAATAATTATTTTTAAGGATAATTGTCATAATATAACCGGCCCGACCCAGTTATGATTTTATCTTTATCAGGAGATGACATATGTCACCATCCTATTAATCCAAGAAGCCTATAAATAGAGGCCTGGAGGAAAAAGGAAGGGGACACAAATTCAGAATTAAGAAATCCAGAATTCTAGAGAGAAATACAGAAACTTTCATCCCTAACATCCAAACCCAAAAGCGAAGAACACCAAGCACATCAAATCGTACCGTTCTTCATCAAATTTCACAGTGATCAACAACAAACACATCCAAAGATGTGCCATTTTTTATCCAAATTCCATGGTGATTCAAGATCAAGCTCGCGTAGCCCTTGGATCCAACTAACCAAAAAAGAAATTGAAGCAGATGACCTTATTCTTTGTAAAGAATATTACAGAGGATTGTACTCCAATTTTTCCAAATTAATAAAATATTATATTTGCTCCATATTTTGTTCTTATTTGCAAACTACAAAATTTGTATGTATAGTTCCATTGAATTGCAAAATTTCTTATCGTGAGAGTTCAATACTCCTTGTATGCATTTGGATGCCATTTAGGAGTAAATTTTTCATAAGTTTGATTTCATGCTTGCTTTTGTGGCCCACATCATCTTGTTTGTGAGAATGCTTTGAAAATTGATTCTAGAGTACTACAATTGCACATGCGCACACTAGCATTCATTTGTGGGGTACATGCGTAGTTGATTATTGTTATGGTTATATCTCAATTAAGCTAGTAAGCTTTGAAAGCTTTCATTCTTGACAAAATAACCTTGCATGCTAATAACAAACCCGTTTACTGAGTAGTCGGGATTCTTGCCTCATTAAGCATTGAATTCTCGCGCCGAAAAGTGAAGGCCCAAATAATATAAAAAAATAAAGAAAAGAATAAAGAATAAAAAAAGAAAAGAAAAGAAAGATAAGCGCTTCCCACCAAAAGTGGGGAGTCGTGAAATGATTGATGAGAGTTGTTTTGATTTGTACCTCAGTTGATTTGAGCTTCTAAGTCCCTAGGGGTGTCTTTACGTTTAATGCCGTAAAGCCATCCGGTTTAGGAGTCATTGACCATACCTTATTATATGAATCTTCTAGTGAGCTTAAGAGATCTTTACATTGCACCATACTCTTATCTTTGATTCCATTGAAGAAAAAGAGAGAGAGAGAAAGAAAAAGAAAGCATGTTGGAAATAAATTGAATAAAAGGTTCATTTCTCTGTGTTGAAGATTGGTACTTGATTTATGTGCTAGTTTGAGACCGGTTGTGCCCATTTCATTGATTATGCTAAGATAGCAACATATTTAGTGCCGGTTCACTCAAAAGATGCTAGAGTTGATTTGATTTGCATGATTATCTTTCTTGATGTGTGGATGACCATATTTGCATGCTTGATGTTAGAATGTTTGATGTTGCATACTTGAGGTAGTTTTTTTTCAATACTTGTTTGGAAAGTTTGGTGTCTTTTAAGTGAGAAAGAGCTTGATGTTTGTGGGTATTATTTCTAGAATTCCTAATGTATCAGATTATGCCATCTATAAAATGAACATTTGCTTCAAATATCTTTTTAAATGCTTAATCTTTCATTTTTACTATATGATAAATGCACTATAATTTTAGGATATGGCGAGAAATCATTTTGCCTTCCCATCTTTTTGACCTGACAAAGGGGGAGAAATATGAGTGTGATTCATTATGCTTATATTGCCTTCATCATATCGTTATGTTTTACACACACACACACACATATATATACCTTTTGTTGGATGCATGTTGATAGAGGGAGATTTATAGAAATCTCTTGATCTTAAATACTTGCTGTAGACTAAAATTTTAGTGGGCTTTGGTTTTGACAAATGGACCCATGAAATATGGGCTTAATGTTTAATTAAGTTATTTAATTGGCCCAAGCTTGGTCCACTTAAATTATTCAATTAGGCTAGCCCAAATCATTAAATAAAAAGATAATTATTTCTAATAAAATATATTTGGAATAATTATATTTAAGGATAATTATCATAATATAACTGGCCAGACCCAGTTATGATTTTATCCTTATCAAGAGATGACACGTGTCATCATCCTATTAATCCAAGAAACCTATAAATAGAGGCCTGAAGGAAGAAGGAGGAGGTACACAAATTCAGAATTCAGAAGTCCAGAAATCCAAATACTTAGAAATCCAGAGACTCAGAAGTCAGAGACACAAATTCTGAATCCAAACCCAAAAGCGAAGAGCATCAAGCACATCCAAAGACGTGTCGTTCTTCATCCAAATTCCACGGTGATTTAAGATCAAGCTCGTGCAGCCCTTGGATCTAACCAACCAAAAAGGAGATCAAATCAGAAGACCTTTCTTTTTGTAAAGAATATTACAAAGGATTGTACTCCATCATTATCAATTAATAAAATATTATATTTGCCCCTATTTTGTTTCGTATTTGTAAACTTACAAAATTTATGTGTACAAATTTCTGGCATGCCCGGTGGGACCTCCTTTGCCTCTCATCTCTTTCTCCTACCATCAAGTTTCTTTTCTATCAGATTATATGACTCCCCCTAAGACTTCGACAGACAAGAAAGCCCAAAAGAACATCGCTACTGCAAAGGTCGAAGCCAAAGCCACCATGAAAAGTGATGGAAGTACCTTAGCGGGCCCTGTGACACGTAGTAAGTCCCAGGCGATGGCGTTATCCAAACATCAACAGGATTTGGTGAAAACCAATCCTGCAAAGCCAGCGAACATGAAAACTCAACATGTCAAGAACCTTGATGTTGTTCCAGAGAGATTCCGCCACCAGATTTACCTCATTCCATCTATGATGCTCACTCTAGTGTCGATTCACCCCCAAAGTCACCACGTCAGACTTTAGAGCAATCAATCACTTCAAGGAACGTTGACTCTCAAGGCCTATCATACTCAGATGTGGTCGCTGCTATGATGAATGGAGCTGCCACGGTAGAGGAACAACTAGCAACTATGTCCCGTGCCATTGAGAACCTCACAAAGACTATTGAAAAGAAGGACTTGCAAATCATTACACTGATGAACAAATTAGAAGTTCAGACCTTCGGTGAATCACCAGTACAATCTGGGCATCCTACATCTTCCACAGCACCGCCAACTGGGAATCATGCAACTTTCACACCACCACTGTCTGGGAATCCTACATCTTCCACAGCAATGCCGACTGAGAATCCTAATTCTACTGCACAAGGTACTCACATGAAGGACCCTAAACAGACGCCGGCGACAGAACAGGCAGCTAGTCAAAACCAGACGCCGGTGACAGAACAAGCAGCCAGTCAAACCAGTCATGCTTCTTCAATCTCTTCATTATCTGTCGAACAATTGCAAGATATGATGATGAATACAATTCGAGCCCAATACGGAGACGTCTCACATAGTACTCTCATGTACTCAAAGCCCTATACAAAGAGGAGCGATAGTATAAGGATGCATGTAGGATACCAACCTCCGAAGATTCAGTAATTTAACGGAAAAGGCAACCCCAAGCAACACATTGCCCATTTTGTCGAGACTTACAACAATGCCGAAACTGATGGGGACTTACTAGTTAAACAGTTTGTCCACTCCCTTAAAGGAAACGCGTTCGAATGGTATACCGACCTAAAGTCAGAATCAATTGATAGTTGGGACCAAATGGAACGAGAATTCTTGAACAAGTTCTATAGCACTTGTCGCACTATTGGTATGATAGAATTAAGTAACATAAAACAATTGAAGGATGAGCCTGTAATCGACTACATTAATCGGTGGCAAGCACTCAGTCTTGACTGCAAGAATCGATTGTCAGAAATCTCTGCTGTAGAGATATATGTGCAGGGAATGCATTGGGGCCTTCTCTACATTCTTCAAGGCATAAAACCTCACACATTTAAAGAATTGGCTACGTATGCCCATGAAATGGAAATTAGTATGAAATCCCATGACGGCAAAGGTCCCGTGGCCATTGAACCGCGTAAGGATAAGAAAGACTGGAAGAAGAGCGACAAGTCGTCAAAGAACACTGTTAAAGAATCCATGACTATCTCAACTACCCCAGTCAAGATATCTGTTAAAGATAACAAGAAAGATGATAAAAATTCTCGCCAGTTTTAAGAGGGGAAAAGACAGCGTCCTACACTAAAGGAATTAAAGAAGACGGAAAACCCTTTTCCCGATTCCGATGTTCCTGGCATATTGGAATGCTTACTCAAAAGTAAAATTATAGAACTCCTTGAAAGCAAATGCCCTCAAGAGATGGGACGTGTCAATGACCCAAAATACTGCAAATATCATCGTATTATCAGTCATCCAATGTAACGACCCAGGTTTTTCAACCCGGTATGTCAGTGATGACCCATAAGTTAATCCAGTAACGAATCCGTATACAGAAGCAAAAGATAAACCAACGTCTCTAGAGTTAGAAGTCATCCCTAAGACACTGGTGTGACCTTCCATAAAGTCATGGAAGTTAAAGAGAGCAAAAAAAAAAAAAAGAATAGGAGTCAAAATGGGCAAAATTTGTCAATCAAGGGCAAAATGGTCAATTTACAATTGAGAAGGGAAATTTGACTCTAAACAAGTCAAATAAGGTCCACAAAACCTAAACAAATCATTTCACAACATTCCAAGAGGTTCTAAGAACTTTGGACAAAAATCCCACAAAACGCCTTTTCTCGGTTTAAGCAAAAACTGACACCCTCCCACTAAAACCTGAATAACTCCCATTTGATTTGAATCTGAGGATAGGATTGGCATCATTGGAAATCTGACTCAAAATCCTTGATTTTAGGCTTAAGAATCACCCCATTTGGGTTAGAAACGAAGAAGTTATGGCCATTTGAAGTCGGAACTTCAGTGCTAAACCAAAATCTGGAAGACAGGTGTATGAGGGGAGTTTCGGTTGACCGAAATAAAGTTTCGGATGACCGAACTGGACAGAATACTTTCTGAAGACATGTTTTTAAAGGTTGGTTGGTTCGGTAGACCGATTTGAGGCCATCGGTCAACCGAAATAGAGTTTCGGTCGACCGAAACTCCTCGAAAAGCTAGTGTAAGGCCTGTTGTAAGCCCAAGGTGTTAAGGTTCAACCTATACTTTGATTCCTATGATGATTTGGTTCAAAATTGAATGTTTAAAACTAATTTCTAATAAGATATGGATGTGTAGACATGCCAATAACCTTAATATGAATTGTTTATACGTAAAACAACGGCTCATGGCCCCATACACATCATTTACAAAAATCTCACATGCTAAACCTCCAAAGTTTGTTTAAATACATTCTTAAAGCAAAAGATGGTACCAAATGACTACAAGTGCTAAATTAAACATGATTGGCCCTTGGCCTCAATACATACATGTTATTTAAGCATCAAAAAGTTTACTTAGGTACACATTACATATTTCAAA
Organism: Cornus florida; assembly: GCF_030987335.1. Classification (NCBI taxonomy): domain Eukaryota; kingdom Viridiplantae; phylum Streptophyta; class Magnoliopsida; order Cornales; family Cornaceae; genus Cornus; species Cornus florida. Next base: position 70,957,960 of record NW_026775573.1, on the reverse strand, counting down.
ACAAAAATAGCATTTTACACTAAAATGATACTACATGCTAACACTTGCATGTGTTCAAAAATACAACAAACTACATTAAGACTTCAAAGCAACTTAAGGATATGATGCATCCCAAAACAAAGTTTTTTTACCTGCAAAATAACCTAAACAACTAGGGTGAGTAATCAAGTTACTCGTAAGATGTGGTACATGCACATATTTTATAGTTTCAAGTGTGATGTAAACCAAACATAGACCATCACAAGGGTGCATTCCACCTAACGTCTATGTTTCTATGGTACTCTAAGGGATAATCTCAAGCTATACAAATGTTTGAAACGATAAGCACGTAGCATCCAAGTATACAAGACAAGTACACTAACCACATTATAACTAAGATTACCAAATCACAAGCTACAAGAAATCCATGATTTACAACTTGGAAAGTAATACGAAATTAAATGATGGAAAGACTGGGATATATGGCCACGAGACCATACAAGTTATTTTGGGTAATTACAACCCACAAGGTACTACCTAGTGTGCACTATGACTTAGGAGAATGCATATCCTCTGTACTAGAGCCAAACCCTAGCCATCAACATCTCATATCCTTACAAGCTTCCAAAAATCAACAAGTTCATGACATTTATGCAATCTCAATACATGAAACTACCTACCAAGCACAAGTAGGGCAAAAACTAAGGTTACATGTCTAAAATGGCAAGCAAATGTTACTACACATTATGCCATATTAATTTAATATTAATGTAGGCCACAATTACTAATCATGAAACATAATAATCTACCTACAAGTAATTACAAGTGCTATATACAAGATTTTCATACTAAACTCTCAATGAAATCTCCATGTACTTAATAACATAAGTACAATTTCAAGATATTCATAATAAACCCTCAATGAAATCACAAGTATTAGGCAAATCATTAAATAATAACCTACCTATACAATTTAATAGTCATATACATGCTTTAATCCACAAATCCTAAGTCAAGCATATAAAATCTCTATTTATATGCAAATACAAGAATTTAAAAAGGCATGTAATCAATATATATCAAGCTCCAATATATATAAAACCCAAAGAGGATAAACATACAACCACCCCTACCTCACAAGAGGATTGTTCCTCTTGAATCCAAGGGAAGCAAAGGAATTTCAAGTTTTCCTTCTAAGGTTATGAAGAGAAAGATGAGGCAAGGCTTTTGTATTTCAAGCTTAATGGTTTAAGGTGAGTGGAAGGGTATCAAAAATGAAGTCAAAGCTCTAAGTCAAGCTTTGCTCCAATGGTGGCTGAGTCAGGGTTCTTGAGAGGAAAGAGATGAAAATGAGATAGAGGTGTAAACCCTAAGCTAAATGGTGGGATTCTCCACTCACTAGGTGCTCTTGCACTACCTCCCACACACACACAATTACAAGACCAATTGTGAAGCCTACACTTGTTACCATCCTGTGTAAACTTCCAAGATTAAATATCAAACCTACACTTGTCAACCATTCATGCCAACAAGTGCTCCTATCCTAGGCCAACAAATGGGTGAATCTCCACCCTCCATGTGTCATCAAACAAGGCTTCCAAGTGGTTTCACCACAAAATCAACAAGTGGCACCTTAGGAATGTGACACTTGTCACATTTTTCAAAAATTACAAAAAGGTCCTTTTTGAAAATATCTTCCAAATTAAATTACAAAATAGTCCCTAAGATGAAAAATAATTACTTTATTTAATTACACAAAAACCCCTCAAGTTTAAAGTAATTACCAAATGTTTTACATTCATGCCCATTACAAGAAAAGTAACCATTTAACAAGCTTTCTACAAAAGTAAAAATTTAGATATCATCGAATTTAAATATCATGGATGTTTGCAAAGCCAGAATCAAATCCGAGCACAAAAAATGTGGTTATGCAAGGAAAAATTAAAAATGACTAAAGGACGAAATAGAGAAAAGACAAAAAAAAAATTCACCGAAAAAAGAAAAGAAGGGAAATGACCGGCTCATTGCATCCAATTGAGAAGTGTTTTATCTTCAAGGAGGTGGTCATGAATCTCGCAAAACAAGGAAAAATCTTGTTGGACGAAGACGAAGTTGTAGCTTCAAATCATACTATTGCTACTTTGACAACCTCTGTCAAGGGGAATGCTCGTACTCAACCTTTAACTTCTGAGGTATATTGCACAACCATCCAGTTTGGCTCATTAGAACCAATCCCCATCTATCTTGGCCAAGGGAGTGTACCAGATGTTACAACATTTAGAAGGGTCTTTCCTCATGATGATGAAGAAGGATGGACTCTGGTGACAAGAAAGAAACCACAGAAGTAACGAGCTGACATTTTTTCGACTAGTCATTCTGACAGGGGGCAAAGGAAGAAGAAACCTCATTATCACCATAAGCAGTCTGGCCATAAAAGAAAATGGGTCAAGAAGACACAGTCATCCAAACACGCCTCTATGAGCTAAGAGATCCAAAAGCCCATTACTTTGTAAGAGTTTTTTGCAGAAGGATATCTAGATGACGAAGTTGTGACAGCTTATATGGTTTTCAACTGAGAAAATGAGCCCTGATAATAAGAATAACAAGGATCAAGATGAAGCCTAGACTATAGAGAACCATGCAAAGTATGCAGCCATCATTGAAAAGTCCGATGATGATGAAGTAGCCAAAGGTCCACTTGATTCATGTTATGCACCAATTATTTTCACTGACGAGTATTTTCAGTTGGGTTCGAAGCCGCATAATTGTCCTTTCTTCGTTTCTGGTTACATAAATGAACAAAAAATTACTCGAATTCTTGTTGATGGTGGATCAGTAGTAAATCTTATGCCAAAATTTATGATGAAAAATCTCAGCATCACAGTCGACGAGTTATCTAATAGCCATCTTATTAATCAAGGTTTTAACCAAGGAGGACAGAGAGCTATTGGCATGATTCAGGCAGAGCTAATTGTTAGCGAGCTCCAAGCTGAAACCTTATTCCATGTTATTGATGCAAAGACGTCCTACAATTTGTTGTTAGGAAGGCCTTGGATACATAGTAATGGCGTCATTCCATCGACTCTTCATCAGTGCTTCAAATTCTACAAGAATGGCGTACAAACGGTTGTGGCGGACCATAAACGATTTACAGAAGCAGAGTCTCATTTTGCCGATGCTAAGTTTTATATCAATCCCGATACACTTTCAGAAGTGCCCATCCCAAGCCATCCGTCTACACAAGAGGTTCAATCTACAAAGACAAAAGAAGCATTAAGTGATCTATTAGATGTTTTAGTGACAGACATTGTAAAGGTAGTTAAAACGCAAGGGGTCTCGATAAAAGCACATCAGATGAAACCTATTTTAAAGTATGTTCCAAAATCTCAATGACAAGAAGGCAGTCACATATCATCGAGATACTTGAGACCAAGGAATTTAAAGTGAAAATGTCACAAACCAAGGAAAAAGAAGATATGCATAAGCTACAAGGAGAGTTGACTCTTCCTCTCACCAAGATTCAAAAGTCTTCGCCTTCCAAGCCTCCATTAAAAGGGTTTGTGCGGCCTTCTCAATCTCTGGTCGAGCATGGCTCACTTTCAAAATAAAGGACTGATAAAGGATTTGATCCTAAAGCATACCAACTCTTGGCTAAGTCGGGGTATGATTTTATAAATCTTGCATGCCTTAGAAAACTTAATTCTGAGGTCACCAGTGAGAAAGTGCATGGCCTTAATGAGACACAGAAGAAGTTGAAATATCAAGGGCATAAAATCATTCCACCCAAGTCTGGTCTCGATTTCGTAGCTTCTGAGCCACTTTGAATTCAAATCACAAAAAAGGAGAAGAAGTCAAATACCTTATATATTGGGTTTAAAGAAGTTAAGGATGAATAAGATCAGTAGACTATGAATCAAAAATCAGTCTTCGACCATATAGGAGCTCCATGTGCTCGAACATCTGTATTCAACAGGTTATCAAGCCAAGAATCGAATGTCTCAAATTCTCATGTCAACAGTTTGCCTCGTACCTCTGTTTTTAACAGAATGAGCTTTTACGACCAAGGAAGAAAATCTCCACAACCTCAATCTCAAAAGTCAGTATTTTCTCGAATTGGTACTATTAATGATGCACCGCTAAGAAGCAGCAAGAATGGAAAGTCAAAGGAAGCTAACATCGATGTGGTGAACAATAGTAAAGTTTGGAGCTTAGTACCTTCGCGAATGAAACGTAAGACAGAGATAGATGTCACCAATGATGTTACACTAAAAGCCCGAAGGCAAACCATTGTATTTACTAATTAATCAGAAGAAGAGGATAGAACAGAAGGCACTGGCGAATCATCTTATGTGACTTCAAACCATATTACTGTTGAAGAGGAACCTGAATCTGAATAATCTGATAAAATCAAGAGAGCTCCACCAACACTAGAAAACAGGGGGTAGGCTACCGTTGATCAACTCAAGGAAATCAACTTAGGGACTGATGATCAACCTAGACCAGTTTTCATTAGTGTATTACTAAGTCCCTCAGAAGAAAATGATTAATTTCAATTATTATCTAAGTACAAGGATGTCTTTACTTAGACATACAAAGAGATGCCCGATCTTGACCCTAAAATTACAATGCACAATCTTGCTGTGAAACGTGGGACACATCCGATTAAGCAGTCTCAATGTTTCTTCCGTCCAGAGCTAGTTCCGAGTATAAAGGAAGAACTCAACAAATTGATTGAAGTAGGGTTTATTCATAAGGTCAAATATCCAACATGGATTTCGAGCATTGTTTTAATAAAGAAGAAAAATAGACAGATTCAAATCTGTGTGGACTTTCATGATTTAAATGAGGCATGCCCAAAAGATGATTTTCTTCTTCCCTTCCCTGAGCTTACTGTAGATGCAACCATGGGGCATGAAGCTCTCTCTTTCATGGATTGTTACTCCAGGTACAATCAGATAAGAATGACTCTGAAAGATAAGGAATAAACTGCCTTTCGCACTCCTAAAGGTATATATTGCTACAAAGTTCTGCCCTTCGAACTCAAAAATGCAGGAACAACATACCAGGGTGCTATGCAAAGGATCTTCGATGACATACTCCACAAGATTGTTGAATGTTATGTTGATAACTTGGTGGTTAAGACGAAAGAATGAAGAAATCATTTACAAGATCTACGTACAGTTTTTAATCGCCTCCGAAAATTTTAACTCAAGATGAATCCCCTTAAATGTGCATTTGGTGCAACTTCAGGGAAATTCCTTGGATACATCATACGTCATTGTGGTATTGAGATTGATCCTAATAAAGTTGAGACCATTCAAAAGATGCCGCCACCAAAGAATTTACACGAGCTTCGAAGTTTACAAGGTCAACTTGCATTCATTCGTCTGTTCATCTCAAATTTGGCTGGTCGTTGCCAGCCTTTTAACCGACTCATAAAGAAAGACGCCCCATTCAACAGGGACCAATCTTGCCAAAATGCTTTCGATAGCATTAAAAAGTACCTTCTCAATTCTACGGTATTAGGAGTACCTGTACCTGAAAAACCACTCATACTTTACATTGTTGTGCAAGAAGAATCACTGGATGCCCTACTTGCTCAGAATAATGAACATAAAGATAAAGCCTTATATTACTTAAGTCACAGGCTCACCCCGATGGAGCGAAATTATCCTCCAATTGAAAAAACATGCCTCGCGTTTGTCTTCGCCTCTAAGAAATTGAGGCATTATTTTTTAGCTAATACAATACATCTTATTGCAAGAGCTAATCCTTTCAAATATGTTATGTCTAAACCGGTCCTTTCCGGACGCTTGGTGAGGTAGTCAATTTTATTCAATGAATTTGAAATGGTTTATGTGCCACGAAAAGCAATGAAAGGACAAGTCCTAGTAGATTTCTTAGCTGACCATCCTATTCCAGCCGATTGGGAAATTGCTGAAGGTTTTCCTGATGAAGAAGTCTTCCTTGTGGACATCCTCCCTCCATGGATGATGTTTTTTGATGGGCAGCACAATCAGACAGGGCCGGAGCAGGTGTAGTTTTTGTCTCTCCAAAAAGACATGTTATGCCATATTATTTTGCACTCGCTGAAAACTGTTCAAATAATGTAGCTGAATATCAAGCCTTGATCATCGGCCTTCAAATGGCGAATGAGATGAAGATCACGGATCTCGAAATATATGGAGACTCAAAATTAGTGATCAACCAACTTCTTAAAGAATATGAGGTTAAGAAAGATGATCTAGTACCGTACCATCATTATGCCTCTTATTTGTTAGAACGGTTTGATAGCATCATACTAAAGCACATTCCGAGGAAGGAAAATCAGATAGCTGATGCTTTGGCAAATTTAGCTATAAGATTGACGTTAACTGATGAGGACTTGGTTGATGTTCCTGTACGTCAACGATGGGTCTTGCCACAAGTCCTGGAAGATATATTTGAAGAAAGTAATTTGGTTTCTTGTTGGACACAAGAGGACGAAGACTAGAGGCTCCCTATTATTGATTATCTTGAACATAGAAAGCTTCCCTAAGACCTACGCCACAAGACTGAAATACAAAGACGAGCACCTTGTTTCATCTATTACAACGATACGTTATATAGGCGTTCATATGAGGGCCTTTTCCTTTGTTGCCTTGGAAATGACGAAACAACCCATGCAATAAAGAAGGCACATTCTGGGATTTGTGGAGCCCACTAATCTGGTCCAAAGCTTCACTTTTGCGTCAAAATAATGGGTTATTATTGGCCCACCATGGTCAAAGATTGCTTGGAGTATACGAAAAGGTGTCAAGCTTGTCAATTCTATACTAACTTCATACACCAACCACCAGAGCCGTTACACCCTACTGTGACATCATGGCCATTTGATGCATGGGGATTAGTTGTAGTTGGTCCTCTAGAAAAGTCTTTAAAGGGCCACTTGTATATCTTGGCTGCCACTGATTATTTTTCTAAATAGGCGGAAGCTGCACCCTATAAGCATGTGAAAAAGGAAATAGTGGTTGATTTCATCAAGTTTAACCTTATTTATTGATATGGTGTCCCTCGATATATCATCACTAATAATGGGACAAATTTCAAAAACTGTTGGGTAACTGACCTTTGTGAAAAGTTTGGCTTCAAACAACGTAAATCCTCTATTTACAACACCCTTGCAAATGGTCTCGCGGAAGCATTCAATAAAACTCGTTGTAAGTTATTGAAGAAAGTAGTCAACCAGACAAAGAGAGATTGGCATGAGCGAATGGAAGAAGCATTATGGGTGTACCGCACTACGCATCGTACACCTACTCAAGCAACTCCGTATTCTCTTGTCTATGGCGTAGAAGCGGTTCTTCAATTGGAACAACAAATCCTTTCGTTAAGGATAGCCATACAAGAAGGTCTTACAAGTGAAGAAAATGTCATCTTACGTCTTTAAGAACTGGAAGCATTAAATGGGAAGAGATTAGAAGCTCAATAACAGCTAGAGTGTTATCAAGCTCGACTTTCTAAAGCATTCAATAAGAAAGTTCGATCTCGGTCATTTCAAGTTCGAGACTTAGTATTAGCTGTTCGTAGGCCAATTATCATGAATCGCAAGGGAAATTAATTTGTATCCAAATGGGATAGACCATATGTTGTTTGAATAATAATAATAATAATAATAATAATAATAATAAATAAATAAATAAATAAAAATTTCTTCGTATACTCCTGGCCCGCAAGAGTATAAACTGTGAACTGCGAAACCGATAAACAATGACAACATCTTTGTTAAAAAATAAAGATAATAAATCATTTGTTTTATTGCTTGGATTCAAAGTTACAAATTTTGGGGTTGCATAAAATAAAAATAAAAAATTAAAAAGATGATGTTCAATATTAAAATTCCATAACTATTATTTCGTCACATTCTTGCCGTAATATCTCTTCTAGTTGCTTCACTACTTTAAGATCATGATTGGAGATGACGTTAGCTTCTTCCACTGATTTTTGATCTTCCCAAAGTTTGGTGACGGCTTCCTTCTTCTGAGATAATTGTGCATCCGCCATCATTATGAGGACTTTAAGTCCCTTAGTCTCTTCCCTGGCTTGTTGCAACTCCTTTATTAACATGGCTTCTTTAACTTTGGCTTCACTCAAACACGACCGAAGTGATTGTATACGCTTAACACCTTCATCCTCTATAGCCTTAGCATTGGTGAGCTGTGTATCAATACTGGCCAATCGTTGGGATTAAGAATCCAAAGTCATCATATAAGCATAGGAAGAAGATGTAGCAACATAATTGGCTGCATTAGTCGTATATGAGTCAATTCGCCTCTTTAAAGCCGAATGATCTCCAGGGAGTTTTTCGAGTCCCTCATAAAGTGTTTGAAGCTTAGGAGCTCGAGACGACTTTTTGTCGGTAGGAGTATCACGTATGATACCCTTTATGAAATCAATAAAGAGTAAAGCAGCACGGCGGTGAACATCAAGAACGATCTCTTCTGCATTAAAAATGGACATTTTAGAGGGGGCAACACGATGCAAGGGTGGACCCTGTTCTCTTATAGTTAAGTCAAGGATAGCCATATGATCTATATCAACATTTTTAACCGGCTCCATAGTTGACTAGTCACTTCAGTAACCCCCAAAACATCCGAATGTTGAATAGTTCTATTTCTTTGTAGTAAAATCTCTGTACCTTTTCCTATCGCAGTTGCTAAAGCTAAGGCAGACGGTCCATAAATAGATTTTTCACTACATGTCGGGTTAGCACTTGAAAAAATAAAATAAAATAAAATAATCAAAAGTGTGGATTAGTATGCATGGAAGATTTTTTGTTCCAATGGAACAATGGGTCCTTATGGACTAGTTGCATTCCAAAAGAACAATCGGTCCTTATGGACTAGATGCATTCCAAAGGAACAATGGGTCCTGTAATGACCTGGTCTTTTTCCTCCTTTTCCTTTTTTGGTGATTTTCTTTTTTCGTCTTTTCCCTATTTCATCTTTTTCCCGTTTATCATTTTTTTTCCTTGCACAACCTCACTTCTTGTGCACGAATTTGATTCTGGTTTTGCATGCATCTATGATATTTAAATTCTATAATATCTACATTTTCACTTTTGTACAAAAACATATTGGATGTTTACTTTTCTTGTAAAGTGCATGAAAGCATGACTTTTTGGTAATTAACCTAAACTTGAGGGGGTTTAGTGTAATTATGAAAAGTAATTATTTTTCATCTTAGGGACCATTTTGCAATTTAATTTGGAAGATATTTTCAAAAAGGACTTGTTTACAATTTTTGAAAAGTATGACAAGTGTCACACTCTCATTGGTCCACTTGTTGACATTTGTGTGGAAACACTTTGATGCCTTGGATGATGACATGTGGAGAGTGGAGATTCACCCACTTATTGGCCTAGGATTGGTGCACTTGTTGACATGGATGGTTAACAAGTGTAGGTTCAATATTAAGTCTTGGAAGTTTACAAAGGATGGTGACAAGTGTAGGCTTGAGATTAAGCCTAGGAATGAACCATAGATTCATGACAAGTGTAGGTTCACCATTTAGTCTTGCATTGAGTATGTGTGAGAGGTAGTGTAAGAGCACATAGTGAGTGGAGGATTTCTAGCCATTCCACTCACCATTTTACACTTTATCATTTTCATTTTCACTTATCTTCAAGAACCCTAACCTAGCCACCATTGGAGAAAAGCTTGGTTAATAGCTTTGACTTCATTTTTGGCTTTCTTCCATTCATCCTAGACTTAAAACCTTGGAACACAAAAGTTTCCTCTCACTCTCCTCTTCATTAACCCTAAACTTGTTTTCCAATTTGAGTTTGGTTACTTAGATTATAAAGATTCAATTCTCTATTGAGGTAGGGGTGGTAGTATGTTTATATTCTAAGTGTTTTATAATCCTTTAGGGTTTAATATATATTGTGTACATGCTTTTAGAATTGTAGTATTGCATATTATAGGAAATCATTATGATTGACTTAGGATTTCATTGATCAAGCATGTATGTTGTGTATATATCTTGAGTAGGATTGTTGAAGTTGTATAGAATTCTTAATGATTTGAGTTACTATGCTATTATGATGTTAATCCTACATTCTAGTAGATTACTCTTAATAATCATGATTGTTATAGAAGCTATTTTTGCTAAAATGCTAACATTTAGTATATATGGCTTATTGTTAAGGCATGCTTAAATTGATAAGTTAATGATATTGTTTTGTGCATTATATCATGTTAAGAACTTGTCATCTATCATGCCATTCTAGACTTGGAACCCTAAGATATGGTTTGTGTGGTTTCAAAGTTCTTGTGCTTGTAAGGTGGTTGATATGCCTTATTATTTATATATATAAGTTTTGAACTTGATATATATTGTGGATTCTCTTGGGACATGGTTACTAGTAACATGGCTAGAGTTTGGCTCTAGTGCAGGGGGTATGAGTTCTCCCCAATTAAGATAGTGCGCACTTAGGGTGGTCTTCCCTGCAGGTTAATGCCCGGAATAACCGTTGAGGTCTCGGCAGAATTCCGAGCTTAGGTGTCCAAGGATTCTACTTTTTGATTTCGCATTCATTTCCAAGTTGACAATCAATGTTATTTGTAACTTGTAAATTTTGTTATATGCGATTTGAGGTTGTTAAATACATCCATTTTGATATTGTGTTGCTAAAAAACATTTAAGTTAGCTTAAGATGATCCCTTAGAACACCTCGAATATAGACGTTAAGTGGAATGCTCCCTTATATTCGTCTATATTGATCTTGTAATGATATTGAAACTTTAGGGTATACGCATATGCTTCTTCTGACGAGTAACTTGATTACTCACCCTAGTGGTTTGGGTTATTTTACAGGTAAGGAGACAATGTTCTTGGATGCTCATCATCCTTAAGGGTTCATGAGCAATTTGAAACATTTTTTGTATACGGACATGCACTTGTTTAGCATGCTTTATCTTTTGGATATTATCTTTTATATACCATGGATGTATGGTATTATGTAAGCTGAGATGGCTTCTTTGACATGTAATGTGTATCCAAGCATACTTTTGAAGCTTACTTTGTATGTATGACATGAGACCAAGGGCCATTAACTTTAAAGATTACAAGTATGTTTTCCTTAAAATTTAAGTGTTGCCACTGTAGGTTAATTGTGAGAATTTGAGGTTGAGTATGCCAAAACTTGTAAATGTATTGTAATGAGGCCATAGGCCATTGTAGCACATCTATGTTATCACATTACATACACTTGCATGCTCACTTTGGCAAACAATACCCTTCTTGATGAAACAAAAACTTAAGGTTATATTATTTTGAGTTTTTACTCTATTCTGTTCCAGGGGCATTTTGAGTTTCTCAAAATGTGTTTTTTTTTTTAATTTTCGCCCACGTTGCTAAGTAGAAAACTCGATTTCTGGGGGGGTTTCTTCTTTGTGTTTTTCCTGAAAACGTCATCTTGGCCCTCAAAAATCCATATTTTTCCAGAAAATCCTTACTGCCAGGTTTTGCAGATTTTTAGTACAAATGTACTTGGTACTATTCATCGACTTTTTTTTTAAAATCGTCTCGATCGATCCGAAACTTCTGGGGGTCTTGTGGGTGTATTTTAAGATTGCATTTTCAATTTAGGCAATTTAAAAACCTCCCGAAGCCCTATTTCCTTTCCTTGGTCAGTAGCTTAGAGTAATTTTTACCCCCTTGACCTGATTTTCTTGGGGGCATTCTGGGAATTTTACAATGCATTTTTTTTGTTTCCGTCCATATTTTGGGGTAGGAAACTTGATTTTAGGGGGGGGGGGGGTTTCTTCTTTGAGATTTTCCAGAAAAGTCCGTTTGGATGCCCCTTTTTACTCTCAGTTGCAGCAGTAGTGGGTTGTCCTCGTCAGGCCGCCAAGATATCTTTTTTGTTTTTGACCTTTCTCCTTTGTCCGGACTCCGAATTATGCAATTCTTGAGTCCATCATGATTAGTTTTTCATTGTCTTCCCAGCAGTGTGCTTGATAGCACCTGAATCCACTTTTTTACAAAATGACCATTTTGCCCCTAGGTTCCTTTTTGCCCGTTTTGAAACGACACTTTCGCATCTATTTTCTTTTAGGTTTCGTGACCTTATTGAGGGTCACATTGGTGTCTTTGAGACGCATTGTATCTCTAGAGACCGTTGTTTCACCTTTCGCTTTCGCATTTCGGATCTGTTATCGGGTCATCTTTTGGTCATCACTGACGCACCGGGTTTACAAAACTTGGGCCGTCACAGGTCCTTACGGACTAGTTACGTTCCAAAGGAACAATGGGTCCTTACGGACTAGATGCGTTCCAAAGGAACAATGGGTCCTTACAGACTAGTTGTGTTTCAAAGGAACAATGGGTCCTTACGGACTAGATGCGTTCTAAAGGAACAATGGATCCTTACGGACTAGTTGCGTTCCAAAGGAACAATGAGTCCTTACGGACTAAATGCGTTCCAAAGGAATAATGGGTCCTTACGGACTAGTTGCATTCCAAAGGAACAATGGATCCTTATGGACTAGATGCGTTCCAAAGAACAATGGGTCCTTACGGACCAGATACGTTACAATGGGTCCTTACAGACTAATTACGTTCCAAAGGAATAATAGGTCCTTATGGACTATATGCGTTCCAAAGGAACAATAGGTCCTTACGGACTAGTTGCATTCCAATGTAACAATGGGTCCTTACGAACTAATTGCGTTCCAACGTAACAATGGGTCCTTACGAACTAGTTGCATTCCAACGTAACAATGGGTCCTGACAAACTAAATGGGTTCCAACGGAACAATGGGTCCCAGAGGGACTAAAAAAAAAAAAAAAAAAAAAAAAAAAAAGGACACACCAATCATTTGTGTTCAAGCAAAGGCCGCAATCTAACACAGTCTTCAGAAGTTATAATCTGATAAGTTTTCAAAGATTATTGGAATTGATGTCAAACCCTACAATATTGAGGGTATATATAGGCAACAAAATACCTCCAAGTTATATTGGGATTTGGATAATTCAGTTCAAATAAGAAAGTCAAATTCCAATCCAAAGTTGGATAAAAAAGCAAAAGAGGAAAGCTTACAATCCAAAGTTGGATAGGAAAGTGAAAAAAAGAAAAAAAAAAAAAAAAAAAAAAAGGAAAGTTGGATACTTCAAGTCCCACTTGAAAAAGTAGATAAGTCCTGTCAATCTTGGGACTCGAAGTAGGGGCAATTTGTAGACACTAAAATTTTAATGAGCTTTGGTTTTGACAAATTGACCCATGAAATATGGGCTTAATGTTTAATTAAGTTATTTAATTGGTCCAAGCTTGGTCCATTTAAATTATTCAATTAGCCCAACCCAAACCATCAAATAAAAAGATAATTATTCCTAATAAAATATATTTGAAATAATTATATTTAAGGATAATTATCATAATATAACCGGCCCGGCCCAGTTATGATTTTATCCTTCTCAGGAGATGACACGTGTCATCATCCTATTAATCCATGAAGCCTATAAATAAAGGCCTGAAGGAAAAAGGAGGAGGTACACAAATTCAGAATTCAGAAGTCCAGAAATCCAGAGACTCAGAAATCCAAAGACTTAGAAGTCAGAGACACAAATTCAGAATCCAAACCCAAAAGTAAAGAACATCAAGCACATCCAAAGACATGTCGTTCTTCATCAAATTCCACGGTAATCAACAACAAGCACATCCAAAGACGTGCCGTTCTTCATCCAAATTCCACGGTGATTCAAGGTCAAACTCGTGCAATCCTTGGATCCAACCAACCAAAAAGGAGATCGAATCAGAGGACCTTTCTTTTTATAAAGAATATTACAAAGGATTGTACTCTATCATTATCAATAAATAAAATATTACATTTGCCCCTATTTTGTTTCGTATTTGCAGACTTACAAAATTTGTGTGTACACTTGCTAATGTCTAATATTAATGTTATTTGATCAAACACGTGATTATGTTCAAGATATACACATTAATAGGGGGATTATTCTTTCAAATGCTACTCCACTTATAAATTAACACATCAATGTTTTGTCATCATCAAAAAGGAGGAGATTGTTGACCTTAAGGAATTCATCTAAAGGACAATTTAATTGTTTTGGTGATTACGAACCATTAATGATGTTCAAGGACAAATATTTTTATTTAGTGATATATAGATGATTTAAATGATGAGCTATGAAGATTATTCCAAGCATCTCAAGCAATGGATACAATAAAGTCTTAAAAGTTGCAAGAAATCAAATGGATATTCAATTAAAGAGGACTCGGACTACAATAAGCAAGCAAGCAAACAACTCAAAGAAAGCAAGAACACCTCAAAGCATAAATGATCATGGCCAAAGCATGAAGAAGCGGTAGATAGGATGGTGAGTGTTTAGGATTTAATGGTAAAGTATTTTTGGACCCATTTGAAGCTATAATCTTTAGGATCATGCATATTCATTCTCATTCTATTTTCATGTTCCTAAAGATTGGTTATAAACTTCACATATGCACTCTCACATGAGTTACACATGATAGGAAGTGTATAGGATAAAATTAAAGTCATTTTAGGTCATACACGGTGAGGGAGCCGCCTCCATGAAATGTAGAGTAGGCTCTTTTTTGTCCAGTACTGAATTGTCACGCAAGAACTCCCATAAGCAGCAAGGGAACCGCGTCCCACTTTAAGGAGCCGGCTAACAGAGGAATGGAACTGCCTCCATGAGATGGAGAGCCAACTCACACAGCAAAGGGAGCTGTCTCCCTTTTAAAGAGAAAGCCGCTTCTCTCTGGCAAATTTGAATCTCAATGAGAAGAATTATAGTTAATACCTTCAACAACCTCTAACAACTATATTGAGCTCCAAAATTCTATAAATATCGAGGGTTTAACTAAAGAATAAACAAACAACTTAAGAGAGTATTCAAGAGAGCATTCAATAGCCTTAATGATCATCACTTAAGCATTCATTCATATCATTAATCCTCTCATATCATCTTAAAGATTTAAGCTTTATTTGATTCATCTATTTACTCTAGTTGTGAGCTTGATTTGTACAACACTTCTTTGAGAGATACAATCTTGTACTTCATATTTATATTACTACAAACTTGTATATGGGTTGGTGTGACCCAAAGGAAGTCTAGGAGAATAGTGTTCTTCTAGCAAGGAAGAGAAGCAAGGGTTTGCTTTATGTGAAGGTTTTCTCTCCACCAGTAAGGAGAAGATATAAGGAATTAAGGAAGTCTCAAGAATGATCTTGAACCGAGGAATAAGAGTTTTCGAACCTCGGTAAAATCACCAAGTCGTTGTTTGTAATTTCTCTTCCCTATCTCTCTTACGTTTATGCTTTAAATTTCTTGTTTATTTCAATTGATTATTGCATATTTATTAGCTAGAAATCATTTTCACAAATTGTAAAAATTAACCATTGACTCATTCACCCCCCTCTAGAGTCAATTAGTGGTTAACACGAACCTTTGGCACTTGTCGCATCTCCTAGAGTATTCTTCGGTATGTCGTGACATGCGTGGCCAAAAATAGCCTTGGGTCATGGCTTTGTGCGCCAAGGCTCTGCCCCCCGTAAGATTACTGCGCACTCCTTCATGAATTGTGCGCAGGACTTGTCTGGCTTCTAATGGGGGTGATGCACTTTAAGTAGGGGCCTGAAAACGATCTTTGATAAAGTTGGTTATGAAGGATTGCATACTTCACTGCATTAGTTTGTACTTTCCTTACCTCATCTTTCGGTTAAGGCAGCATACCATCCCTTATGTACGACATGATCGAGTCGATCCAGCTAGGCTCATATGGTATTACACACATTTGTAGACGATCAGGGCTGAATGGCATTTCAATGATGGACGACTAGTACAGTACGTCAATCGATATTACCCTAGTCAATGTTTCGCCTAAAGTGAATGCGTTGCAAGCAAGTCAATTGGCCTTAAAGTTCTCTTCTCGAGGTATCTGTGTTAATTTGACCTAGTCGAATCCTTTCACCTCTCGTTCGACAACAGAACGGTAGGCCTTCATTATGCTACCCCTGGTGCTATACTCCCCCATCACTTGCTTCATGATCAACTGGGAGTCGCTGAAAATGCATAGACCGATAATTTTGAGCTCCTTAGCAAGCCTCAATCCTACTAGCAGCGCCTCATATTCCACCTCATTGTTTGTCGCCTCAAATTCAAGCTTAATCGCCTAGTGCAAGCTTGTTCCCTCGGGAGTATGTAGTTCAATGCCTACGCCTACCCTCATTTGGTTTGACGATCCGTCAACATAAAGCTTCCATTGTGGTTCCTACACTACTTCTTCTTCATCTTTAGTCTCACACTCTAGTAGGAAATCGGCTACAGCCTGGCCCTTTATGGTCATTCGAGGTTCATATGTGATGTCGAATGAACTCAATTCGATCACCCATTTGGTGATTCAACCTGATAGGTCGGGCTTGTGTAGGATGATTCTGATTAGATAAGTGGTGGGGATTATAATTAGATAGGACTCGAAATATTGTCAGAGCTTCCATTTGGCATGCACCAGCGCAAGTATGACTCATTCTGCCTTCGCATATCTTTTCTCAAGGACAACCTTTGTTTTTCTTGTGTAAAATACAGAGTATTGCTTCCCTTCTTCCTCTCTAATCAAGGTGGCACTTGTTGCAGACTTCGATACCACAAGGTAAAGATACAATCATTCATCCTGCTTTGGTGCAGAGAGGATTGGTGGACTCTGTATGTATTCCTTCAGTTTAGATAGCGCTTATTGCTGTTCACTCCCCCATATCTGTCGTTCGTTACTTCTAATTATGTCACAGAACGACCTGTATCGATCTGACAGCCACGAGATGAACCTGCTAAGCATGGTTATTCTTCCTATAAGAGTTTGGATTTCTTTAAGGGTCCTTGGCTCCACACTTTGCATTAATGTTTTGGCCTGGGTAGGGCTCACTTTGATCCTCCGGCTATTGACAATATGCCCCAAGAACGGTCCGGAGCCAACTCCGAATGAACATTTGGAGGGGTTCAACCTCATGCCATGTTTTCGCAATATGTCAAACACTTCTTGCAAGTGTAAGAGGTGATCTTTCTTCCTCATACTTTTTACCACCATGTCATCAATGAATGCCTCCATGGTTTTTCCCATTTGGTCTTTAAAAACTATATCGACTAACCTCCAGTATGTAGCTCCTGCATTCTTCAGGCCAAACGACATCACCTTGTAACAATAAATCCCTTATTTTGTCACAAAATATGTCTTTTCCTCATCGTTCGGATGCATGGGGATCTGATCATCACCCAAATATGCATGTAGGAAGGTCGGACGTTCGTACCCTGTGATTGCGTCTACCATTTAGTCAATCTTTGGTAAGGAAAAACTGTCTTTGGGACAAACCTTGTTTAAGTTTGTGAAGTCAATGCAAACTCTCCATTTTTCGTTCTTATTTTGGATGACCACCACCTTGGATAACCAGGAGGGGTATTGCACTTCCCTGATGAATCTGGCTTCTAGCTGTCTGTCCACCTCTTCCACTATAATCTTATTTCGCTCTAGCGCGAACCTCCTCTACTCCTGTCAGACAGGCTTAAAGTGTGGATCAATGTTCAGGCAATGGCATGAAAGGGATGGGTTAACTCCTGGTATGTCTAAGTGACTCCAAACAAATACATCTATGTTTCTAGTTAAGGTTTCAATCAGCAACTGCTTTCCCTCTACGGTTTGCATTAACCTTATCTTCATGGTTCTCCAAGGTATTAGGGGGTCGATCTGCACTTCTTCTAGTGGTTCCATCATAAGGACTGGCTCCTCCATCCTGATCTCAACCTTTCCGAGTAAAAAGCCCTGTAATTGTTATTTTGGGCTTGCAGGATAGGCGGTTGCATTTCCCTTCCCACTGGCTTTAAATGTTACCATATAGCATTCCTTTGCTGCAACTTGGTCGCCGTGGATGTCAATCACCTCGTTCCCATTTGGACTCAAACACATCATGACCTGGTGTAAGGTGGACGGGATGTCTTGGACTCGATAGATCCACCCCCTCCCCATCAGGAGGTTGTAAGAAGGGTGAACATCCACTATGACAAAGGTTTTCTTTAAGCTCCTTTGTGAAACACATACTAGCAGCTCAACCACTCTAATGAGTTCTACTCGCTTTTCGTCAAAACCTACCAATGGGTTCCCTGTGGGTCTGACATGCTTCGGGCCCGCCATCAATTGTTCAAACACCACATTTATTATGATGTTGGCGCTACTACCTAGATCCACTAAAACTCTCTTGATCAAGCAGTTTGACACCATCAAGCTAATCACCAACGGGTCTTCATGTGAGGTTTGAACCCTAAGAATATCAATCTTGTCAAATCTAATCAAGGCCATATCACCCTCTTGGCGGACTGTGTTGACACTGCTGAGCCTTCCATCTTATGAGCTTGCCAAAGGCGTATTCACCGTAATTCTTTTGATTCATCCTCAGTTTCCAGTCAGCTATGTATAGAATTAATGACTTGGATTGTCTGCCCTCTTAAGGGTTCACCCTTGGATTTTTCCTTGCCTGATCGGTCGGACGGTTCTATTCCTTAGCCTGGACATAATTGGCTAAGTCCCCTTTTGCAATCAGCGTTTCAACTTGCCTCCTCAGGTTCCTATACTCATTTATTTGGTGTCCAAAATCACTGTGGAATGCGCATTGTTTTAAGTGGTCCCTCTGCTCGAGCGGCTGTCTGATTGATTGAGACGGTCGAAACAACCTTTTATTTCTTGGTACAGCTGTGCCAAAGTGACTCTGAGTGGGGTGATCGTCTCGTCTTCTCGTTGCCTCTTCTCAGTCTTCTAAGGAACTACTCGCGATTGTGCTATTAGAGACCTCTCGGTGGTTATTTTGGCTTTTGACTTGTTTTCCACTATGACCATTGTTGTCATATTTGTATTGACTGTTTCATCCTCCTCTAGCTGCACATAGCCTTGTGCCTTCGAATTGAGCTCATCCATAGTTTTGGGTGATGTTACCACCAAGGATGTATGAAACTGAGTCCTTCTGACCATTGCTAGTTTGAACGCCTACACCGCTGAGGCCGGATGGCAATCAATCACTATGCTCATCTCCAAATTAAATCTGGTGAGGAAAGCCTTGAAGTGCTCGCCTTCCTATTATCGCAAAGTGAATAGACATGATATGTCCTTCATTATTCTCCCGTTACTGATAAGTGCTCAAATATTATATTTTTTAACACCTAAGCTAGGGTATTTTAGTCCATTCATCTATCTTATTTTCTCGTTTTAGTTCTAATTCTTATTTCTATGTATTTTAGGTCAATAAGGTTCAAACGAGCTAACAACAACCTATTAAGCCCTTTTTGGAATCAAGAAGAAAATCTGGAAAAAGTTCGAAAATTTGTCCTAGAGCATTTTCGACAATCGAAGACTCATCCACGATCGATCGAAAGTTGGCGATCGATCGCAATGCCACGTCAGTGCCAGCTAAGCAGACAAGGTTTCCAGTTGTCAAGATAAGCTTGCCACGTCATTCACGATCGATCGAAGTAATTCACGATCCATCGAAGACCATGGTGATCGATCGAAATCCTGCTAGCAGTGAGCTATTTAATTCCCGAGCGTGCCCAAATTCCACCTAACTTTTGGCTGTGGGATTAAACCAATGGAAAGGCTATTTTCTAACTTGTTCACTACACAAAGGGGCTTATATTTAAATCAAATTGAACCAATTATATAGGGTTCCAAGTTTTGTTCCAATTTTTGTTACATTTTAGATAGCTAGACATAGTTTCTCTCTCCAAAGATTAGGGTTCTTGAGCAAGAGAAGAGGCAAGAAGATGAATTCAACCATGAAAATAGCCCTTAAGGGTTGTAAGACAACATTAATGAGCGGCTAGATCCTCCTCTTGGGGCTTGGAAGAGCCCTAAGCTTGCCTTCTAAAACTCTAGCTCTTTGATATTTTTGGGGATTTTTGTTGTAAATAATGTATTGACCTTGTGATTTACATGGTTCAATCCTTCCAATTAATCTTCTAATTTGTTTACATGCCTATGTGTGATGAAATGGATGATTATGTCTTTACGCTAGATTTTATAAATTTGATGCATGTCTATGTGTGTTTGAATTGTGAATCTAGTGATGGTCATGCATAGTGCTTATTGGATACACTTATGGTTGATTTGATGGGTTATGTTTATGCTTGATGGATTATTCCACAACTTTAGTTAATTAACTTAATTTCCTTGTCATTAGTGTAATTGTGGTGTAATTGCATTTAAATTCCTAGATAGGTTGACAATCCATGTTTGTATTTGATGATCCATGTTTATTGTTACAAGATGTACATTCCTCTAGCTTGATGTGTGCTACAATTATGGGTTTATTGAATGGTTAATGTCTTCACTTAATGGATTGTGCTACACACTAGCCTAAGTAGACAATTCACACTTGTTTAGTCATCCATGCTTATTGTTTCAATTGTTAGCACACACTTGGTTTACAACATTGTATTTGCCCCAAATTTGTCAAAGATTAGTGGTTTAGAAGAAGAGCTTAGCAGTTATTCCAATACCCTAAGACCTCTCTCTTATTCTCTCACCTTAATCAATTTTAGCTTGTTTTATATTGCATGCTTTCAATTCAATAGTAGTTTAATTAAACCAACCAAACCCCTCTCTTGATTATTCGACCTACTAATCCGAATTTAATTCCGAATACGTTTGCGGTCTCTTGGGATGATCCTTACTCGTTATGCTACATTAGTAGTAGTAGTAGTAATAATGGTTTTATAAATTTAAATTTGACCGAAAAGGCTTCTTAAACCACATTCGTAATTTGATCATTGTGAAGTGACTAACAATCGGAGTGTGTCAGTTACCGAAGTACTGACCTATAAATAGATCACATAGCGCTTAGAACTTCCCACCGATCCATTTGACAGATGCTTGAACCAGTTGAGCACAGGTCCAGTAAGGCTCATTGTGAATACCTTGCACATTAGGGCATCATCTTCGGTGTCTAGGGCCATTTTTAGTTGGATCTGGTATATGTGTTCGGTTGGATCTTTAGTTCCATCAAATAAAGTGAACGTTGGCATTGAGAACTTCCTTGGTATTGGAGATCGGAGGATCTCTTCCGTGAAAGGAGAATCGATCGATTGAGATGACGTTCGATCAACCTTGTTGTTCATTAGCGGCGCTATTCGGTCGTGTTGCTGCCTTCCGGTGACCCTTTGGTCGTGAGTGCTCATATTTGACTAGTGCAATTCATCGAATATCTTATCTGAAGTTGTTTTTGCCATGAAGGAATAGAGTCAACACGTTTCACCCCGTCTTTCGGCCCAAACCTCTTGTGTTATGGTTCCATATGGATAGATCCTGCTCTCTTTGCTTGCCGGTTAAGATTTGTCACCTCCACCCTCTCATCCTCTGTGATACCCCTCAGATCTGAGACACGGGTTGATCAGGCCCAGGCCCAAACCTGAAGGAAATATCAAACAATTAATACTTTAATGAACACAGAATACAAGATGAAATAATAAGAAGTAAATAAAAATAGCTGAAATGAATTCTAATGAAAAATCCTTAAAATATAATTATTAAAATCCAAACTCCAAAACCTCCAATTAATTAACAACTCGGGAATCCATCTGGTGGACCCCTAATAAAAATCCCAACTATAAAATAATATAACTAAAGTACGATCTAAAGCTAATAAGTAAGCAGTCCTACGTAGCTGGTGGAATATAAGTCTGTATCTGCTCTGCACGACCAAGCTCTAACCCTGGAACTGACGAGCACCTGAAAGATAAAAGAGTGGGTCAGGCCCACATGCAAGTCCTGATCTACTACGATCCAAACAGGAATCCGATACGCAGATACATCCTAGATAGACTCAACAATATCTTGAGTAGTCTATATATGTATATAATACACACTATAGGACACTTACTAGTCCAATAGGTCTGTCTCAGCCTGAGTAGAGATACCATGCAAATCGCACATTACGTGGTCATGTGTACCTAGATCTACTAGGGAACAGCAATTACTGTCCAGCTATTCATCCTAGGCGATATACGCACCCTAACCATGGTCATGAGACTCAAGCTCATACCATGGCATCATAACATAAATATATAAAGTCTGTGTCCTCCTAATACAAAATACCATCCATCTGATATAGTGGCTTGATATCTGTATAACCATTCATCCCAGAAATTCAATTATGTCAATCAGTTATTTCCTGACCTGACACTAACAGAAGTCGAACTTAACTTTTACTGTTAATCTGAACCTTAATCCAGATTAGGTAGGCTTAGTGACTGAACTAATCCATACCTAGTATGCCACCGTCCTATACCGGTGCATACTATCCTCCAGTTAACATAGTTGACGAAAATAGTATAATTATCTCTCAACCACATTCCAAAATAAGCGTAAGTATAGTTTAACATGTGTGTAACTAAATTAGGCATCCCATAAAGGATTTAGAATCCAATTACAGTCCATTAAATTGGCAAAGTAAAACCATGCACTTAACTCCTCCGAATAGTGCCTCAACTGATGCATTCTATAGCAAATTTAAACCATCAGTTAATTCCATCCAAGCATACACATATTTATACTACTATATGCTTATACCACAATTGGAAACATAATTTGCAATTTAAGATCTTTCAGAGAATCAAAATTTAAAAAAAAAAAAACAGTAAGCAACAGAAGTTAATTCTCCACTCATCCACCTAAGAATTCTCTGTTTAAACTTAGATTAATTCTATCTCCAATATCTGAATGTGAGCTTGCTTCCCAACATTTTAATAAGTCTTAAGCAGTGAATTACATCATATAGTAGCACATAGATAGCCTTTGAAAAATCCAGTTTAGCCAAACAGACCTCAAACATCAGTTTTACGCTTTAAACAAGAGAAAGAGAAGGCTCTGAAAACAGAAGAGCCTTCTCCACTTCAAGGAGAGCCTTCTCCATCTCAAGAAAAGCCATTGCTATTCTGCATGTGTCTTCTCCGACTCTGGTGGTTATCAGTCTTCGAAAACAATTTTATTACAGGTTTTAAAGTCCCATCCTCATCCCAGATTGATCACAAGACAGAGTTATACAATTAAAAATTTAATTACTCATCAATGTTTAAAGCAAACAACCACCATATACAACCTGAATTTGTAACAACAGAGCAACAAATTTAATTCAATGATGCTAGAAACTGATTTAACATGTATAAGCAATGTAATTAAGACTTAGTTTAATTCCTGAAGTCTAACTAAGCATGCATAGAATACAGATTCATGGGAAAGAGAAGAACAGAGACTTGCCTTTGAGTTTCAAATTTGAAACTCTAATTCCACAGTTCCTGTATTCTCCCTTGATCTGCTCCGCTAATTCCCCAAGTTCACTCTCTGTTTCTCAACACGGGAGTAAAGGTTCTTTATTTGTAGTTCACATAATCTAGTTTTCTATTCTAAAACCCTAAGCCGACAGATCCTTATAGTATTTATAGGCTTCCAATAACCAAAACCCTATTCCAACCCTAACTATAAGTCGACCAACGTTAAATCCTAAAACCTAATTTAAGATAAACAAAATACCGAAACCGTGAATTAACTAAATGACTCAATTAACTAATTAAAGTAATTAAAACATGTTACATATTAATACGCAATTAATTTAATTTAAATAAGTCAAAGAATTCAAATAATTTAATTAAATCCAATAAAAACAATTAAACCAATCAATTAATTCAAGTAATCCAAAGAATTCAAATAATTAATTAAATCAAATGAAACAATTAAGCCAATCAATGAATTCAAGTAACAAAACAATTAAATAACTAAAAACAAATGCAATCAATTAATTCAAGTAACAAAACAATTAAATAACTAAAAACAAATGCAAATAAATACTTAAGTAAATACCAGAAATATCCTTTTAAAATTAGGGGTATTACATCCTCTATCGGGGGACGAGGGGGTGGCAGTGCTTCCCTTCGCTCCATCCTGGATATGAGCTCAGTGTTCTCTCTTCATAAAGTTTCGATGATCTGCATCAACTCATTATGCCTGACTCGTGCATTCTCGTCCTGTTGACGGGAGCCGCCCTTTCCAATCATGGTTCCCAATCAGAGCTGTGTCATAGTTTTGGTGCTGAAATCGATTGATCTTTCTCTTCGTTTCCCACATATGGCGCCAGATGAAGATCCAAAGAATTTTTTTTCTATTATAGAAAGTTTTTCTCACACTCCAAACAATGTGTCTCTTTTATTCTTTCTGTATCCTATTTATAGTACATTTTCCCTTACTCTAATTTCCTATATTTCTTTTCAAATATGAGGTTAACGGGCTTTATTCTTCTGTGGGGTGGTCCGTTTGTACGGACCAGCCCAATCGGAGGCCCGACCTTCTTCCTTTCAACTCTGCATTTGTTAGCCTTGATCTTTGGGCCTGAGGGTTAGTGGTATTGATCGGACGCACTAGGTTAGATGGGCCAGTTCAAGCCCATTAACGTTTCCAACCCTTTCAATTTTCGATCTCTTTGACACCCTCCATGAGACGACCCTAGATTTTTCAACCCAGTGTGTCCTATGATGAACCAAAAGAATGACCTGATAACGGATCCAAAATGCGGAAACGAAGGAAACTAAGTGGGCACTAGAGATGTGCGTCATCCCTAAGGCATCAAAATGACTCCCTATGGCATGATTAAATTGCATTATATGCTATTGTGTGATGATGTGAACATACACGCAAGTGTAAAATGGTATTTTAAACATGCTACAATGGCCCATGGCCTTATTACAACTCATTTACAACATTTGACATGTCAGACCTCTAAGTTAGAAAAATTACATTTCATAGACAAATCATGAACATGCTAACACTTGCATGTGAACAAGAATGCTTCTAAAGAAGCTCAACTCAGAAAATCACCCAAGCAATTGCAATCTCCAATCTTGTATCCTGTACCCCAGTATCGTAGGGGTGAGTAACATAAAGCTACTCGTAGGAAATGAGCATGCATCGACCTACGTTTTACAAGTGTACATGATTTAATCATTGTGGTTCATTCCACCTAACGTCTATGTCAAAGGTGAGACTCAGGAAGCATCCTAGCTACCTAAGATCATTTCTAGCATAAAACACATCATTTATGCAATTTCAACAACACAAGAGTATGCTACACATAGCAACAAGATATAACATGCTTACATAAAACAACTAGTTAGAAACATGCTTACACAAAGCAACCAGATAGAAACATGCTTACACAAAGCAATTAGATATAGATTCTCAAAGTTATCAACTTGAAATATAAATGCTAAATCAACTAAATATAGCAATTTAGTATGGATGTACTTAACAACATCAAATCGCCAATAGCCAAAACCACAGTCACAATATAAACATGATTGATAACTTGGAATTGAATGCGAAAACAAATAGTGGAAGACTTGGACATCACGTCTCAGACTAAACCAAGAACAAATTGGTTATTCCGGGCATTAACCCGCTGAGAAGACCACCCTAGTGCGCACTATCTCAATTGGGGAGAACTCATACCTCCCGCACTAAAGCTGAACTTTAGCCATATCACAGTAACAATGTCCCAAGACTCCAAAATAATCAAATAAGTTCACAACTTATACGTAATTTATATAATGCACTAAGTCACCTTCCATGCACAAGTAGATTGTATCCACACAACACATGCTCTAAATCCACAACTACTATAGGATGACAATGTCGAATCTTCAAAGTGCGATTCGGTACACGCTATAACAATATAATCCAATATTGAAAACATAAACTCATAAATTCATTATAAGTCAAAAGTCATGCCTTAAACATACTATCAACGTCAAATACATGAGTTAATCAATAATACCATAGAAACGGAATTTAATCTATAAACTAATTAAATTCCCTAGGTTTCAAATCTCAACCAAATGGCCTACAATTAATACATGATAAACAATATAGCATGGTCATTATATACACCACATCAAAACTCGATTAGGCCATAAGAACAATAAAGTGGAATTTAATTAAATCATGATAATCAAATCTCTAACTTCTAAAACAATATCAAATGGTTCCAAATTAACATATGCTAGAACATAAGTTATAGTTATCACAAAAATCAAGTTAAACACTTAATTAGGCCAATGGAACCTTTAATTAGATTTTAATTTAAAAATTTAATTAAAATCTCTAGATTTTCATACTTGTCCAAATGCTCTCAAATTAAAGTATGTTAAACAACATGTCAAGACATAATTTAAAAGCATATCACAAGTCAATTTCATGCAAGGTACGGCCATGGGATTTAATCTTTCACAAAAGATAAATATTAAATAAAATATGCAATTTTTATTCAATCAATACCAATTTAATATATGTTAACAAATATATTAAAACATGATTTTCTAGCATGCCACAATTCAAATCAAAATTATATATCATCATAAATTTTAAATCTTATACAAAGAAATAAAAATTACCAACTTTCTAAATTTGATACAAGGCATACATATAAGTTGTATAATCATGAGAAATACTCAATACAACACATATAAATCCTAAAACATTTCCTACCTCAATTGGAATGAAAATCCTAATTACCACCGAAATGAAATCGCCCTAAATTTTTGGTCTGCAAGACAGATATTTCAGCTTGTTACCTTCAACTTAGGAAATTCATAAAAAATTCAATTCTAATCCAAATTGAATAAATCCAAAACCCAATGAAAGCTTAAACACTGTAATTTGATAATATCAATTTAGTTTAACAAAATATTTTCCCAATTGAAACATTTTTGACCCACAACTTTGAAACAAATTCTACCCAGAAAACACATTTTCAGCCTGTAGCTTCCAACTTTGAAAATTCATTTGACATCCAAATTGGGCAAACCTAATTTATCTTGGAAGTAAACATATGAGAGTGTAAAACTGGAAATTTAAGCCATGATCCAATGTCAAAAGGTTAGTGAAATAAATCATCTAAAAATATGTTTTCCAGCTACAATAAAAACATGGACAGCAGATAGTCTCGAATTTTTTAAAAAAAATTAGAAATGATCTAAAATCGTGAAAAAATTTTAAGTAGTGTAAAATCTATGGGGAAAGTTCCAATAAAAATTTCAAGGTAATTGAAGCACCACAGCTCCATATAAAAATTCATTTCCGGACCGGATAAGAAAAGATTTAAATTTCCAACAACTAGCTGGCAACTTCAAAAATTCATAACTAATTCATTTTAAATCCAAATTACATGAAACCAAAACTAAATGGAAGCTAATTGATTATATTTTCATGTTATATATTTAATTTGACAACATTTATTTTAGTTAAAATAGTTTAAGGGCAGAATATAAGTCCTTCTCTTCTATGCATGTAAAACACTCAATAATGACATAAAAATACTTCAAAATAATAGATCAATACCTCACTAGAGAATTGAATCCCTAGATACCAAAACAAAACTAGGAGTTAGGCTAGATCCTTCAAGGGTTTTGAAGAGGAGGATGAGGGGAACAAAAAGTATTCCAAGCTTTATGGTCTAAAGTAAGTGGAAGGGTCTCAAAGATCAAGGTCAATGCCTAAAGCTTCAAGCTTCATCCATAGAGGCTAGGGTTTTGTGGTGAGGAAGAAAGAGATGAAATGTGAAAATGTGTGAGTAGAGGAAATAGAAATCCTCCACTCACTATGTGATCCTACACCATGGTCAACACACACATCTATGGTCAATTGTACAAAAACCCTCCTTTAAAACCATAATCCCAAAGTGGCCCAAAGATATTTGCAAGACTAAATTGTGAACCTACACTTGTCACCAATCCATGACTCTTTCCTAGGCTAAATCCCACACCTACACTTGTCAACCATCCAAGCCAACAAGTGCACCAATCCTAGGCTAACAAGTGGGTGAATCCTCACCCTCCAAATGTCATCATCCAATGCATCAAAGTGTTTCCACACAAATGTCAACAAGTGGACCAATGAGAGTGTGACACTTGTCACCCTTTTCAAAAACTGCAAAAAGGTCCTTTTTGAAAATATCTTCCAAATTTAATTGTAAAATGGTCCCCAAGATGAAAAATAATTACTTTATTTAATTACACTAAAACCCCACAAGTTAAGAAGAATTACACTAAAGTATGCATTAATGCCCCTTTATGAAGGAAGTAAGCAATCAACATGCTTTTCTAGAAAAGTAAATATACCACTATTATGGAAATCAAATATCATGAATGCATGCAAAACCGAAATCAAATCCGAGCACAAAAAGTGAGGTTGTGAAAGGAAAAAGGATAAACGAGAAAAAGACAAAATGTGAATAGTGTTTGGAAAAATAAAATATGGAAATAACACAATCCCCAAAGGAAGTTGCCAACCTAAGAAAAAGAGTCTCAAAAATCATTCCAGAGCACTCGAGACGACATCAAGTGATGAAAAACCGAACCCAAAAAGGAAAAGACAACGGAAAAAAATTATCCGTGAAAATCCGGGTCATTACACTCCAACTAAAAAAAATATATAAATTATAAATAAATTATATGATTTAGTAACCAAAAAAAAAAAGGAATCAAAAGAAGTTCTCTCTTGAATAAATTATCTATTTTGACCGAACTCAAAAACAAAATAAAAAACAACAAAAAACTAAATTTAAATATACATACATACATACATATATATATATATATATATATATATATATATATATATATATATTGGGTTAATATATGTAGATGTATATGTATGTATTTGACTTAAATACATATCCTATCCCATCAGCGGATTATTTTGGGTTAATATGCATTTGGTTATAAACTAATGCAACGCTTAAATGGTAATCAAACTGTTTGATCGTTTAAGAGGCGTCAATAATAAGGTGAATTTCAAGATTCAAATACATTACTAAATTAATTTTTTTAAATTACATTAGGAAAAAAAATGCAAAATTAAACTCAAAGCATGTGACAAGAAAAGTAAAATTTACCATTACTAATAGCGTCGAAGGAATTGAATGGCTCATCAAGTTTTAATAGTTCTTCATTACTTTTCGTGTTAATAAGATCAATTACTTTTTTCAACTCAACCATTCCTTCGTCCATTAGATATTTCATTGTTACAGCAATTTTAAAACTAGATGAGAGAGAAGAGAGAAGAGATAGTAAATGCAAAGTAGAAGAAAAGAATTAAGAGAGGGGGTTGAGAAATTGCAGTGCGAGAGGGGATTAAGGAATCCATGAGAGAGAGAGAGAGAGGGGTATAGAATTATCGCGGGAGAATACAATAGTCTAAATCGATAACCAAAAAAAGAGGCTAATTGGTTAAGTATCTAAAACGCTGTTAAGGTTTATTTTTTTGAGTAAATAACACCAAGAATGTTGTAAATTAGGACTTTTTGGCAGTTAATCGTTTAAAAAGTATAACAACCTAACTAATTTATTCTATTAAATATAAAAAATACCCTTATTTGATTATGAAAATACCTTTACCTATTTTTTATATATAATTTTCACCCTACCTATGTGGCTGGTCATAATAATCATTTTACATTAACTGAATATAGACTATTTTTTATTTTAATTGTAGGAGAGGTGTTTTAGTATTATTATTTCTCCATTAATGCCAAATGAGGAGAGGTCTTTGTTCACCCCTAAAATAAACATTACGATTTTTAGAATGTATAAGGAGGGTTTATATGAGTTATATGCATATTACAGAAGAGTTAAATACTCGCAAGTAAAAACAAAAATTACACATTACTTTGTTGCAAAAAAACTTACTCCAGCATGAAAAGTTTGTAAACAAGACCAAGTAGCCTGAAGTGAGCACTACATGGTGTGGTTTTAATTGATTGATTTATTTTGTGAACTTCCATCTTGAAAGCTTTGGTTCTTCCACTCTTTCATTGTGCTCCAACTCAAATCTAACATTATAGAAATGAAAAT
Organism: Cornus florida; assembly: GCF_030987335.1. NCBI lineage: Eukaryota > Viridiplantae > Streptophyta > Magnoliopsida > Cornales > Cornaceae > Cornus > Cornus florida. The sequence continues at coordinate 70,928,023 of NW_026775573.1, read as the reverse complement.
AGTAACCATTATAGCAAAACATTTAGTTATTAAATGAAAACACAATTAAAGATCCAGAGAATTGAGAGCTAGAGAAGTTGTTAGGTGTGAATCGGCTCTTTAGATTATATTCCATCAATAACAAGGCAATTTTAATCTAACGCTTTTAATAGACATTGTGTTGAAGAACTCAACTAGCTTATTTTTTTCTTCATTCACTCAGTAACCTTCTCTACCAGTACAATTTATGATGGAAAAAAAAAAAAAAAATTAAGACAACTTGTGTTGGCTTAACATAAGACAATTAAGGATTGTCTAGAAGAGGTCCCAAGTGTGTGTTAGAGTTGCACTGCACAATCAACCGGATTTAATATCAGTTGTTGTGGCAGAAATGCAAAATAAACAACACTATTCAATGAATAAATAAGCAATCACAAAGAATTAAAAATAAAATCACACACAAAAACACAAGATATACATGGTTCACCCAAATCTTAGGGCTACATCCATGGAGCATACTTGTCCTACAAGATGAAGAATTACAATGGAGAATTCTCTCTCAATCTCTCTCAATTGCTCTCTAACACAAATTTATCTCTAATTTTCACACCCTCTAAAATCTTATTAGAATTGATATTTATGGAGTCCCAAACTTGTCCTATAAGAACTTGCCTTTTGTAAAATCCAAAACCAATAGGGAAGTTAAATCAGATCAGGAAACTGAATTTTCTTTAAAATTCAGTACTCTTGCAGTTTCCATATAATTAAATCTTTCTAAAAAAATAATTACCTAATCAGACTCTACCAAACAACAACAATGTGTGTGTGTGTGTGTGTGTGTATATTAAGCGTGTTGTTTGGACAACTCATCCGTAAGAAAATTAAGAGAATCGCCTAAAGCCCCCAATAGGAGGGGAGTGTGACGGCCCAAGTTTTTTAACCCGGTGCGTTGGTGATAAACCGAAAGTTGATCCGATGACGGATCCGAAATGCGGAAGCAATGATAAACTAAGGTCTTAAGAGATAAGAATCACTCCCAAGACACCAGTGTGATCCCCCATGAGATCACAGAACTTAAAGAAAATAAAAACGGTAGTAAGGGTTAAAAAGGATAAGATTTGCTACCCAAGGGGCAAAAAGGTCAATTCACAATAAAATAGAGAAACTTGACTCAAAACATGTCAAACAAGGTGAATATAACCCAATCTAATCATTTTGAAACATTCTAAGAGGTTCCGTGAACATTGGCTAAGAATCCCACAAAATGCCCCGTCCCGGTTGAAGTGAAAACTGACACTACTTCACTAAAATATGAATAACTTTCACTGTGTTTGGAATTTGAGAATGGGATCAGTACCATTGGAAAGCTGACTCAAAATCCTTGAGTTTAGGCTCAAGAATCACCCTATTTGAATTAGAAACGAAGAAGTTATGACCCTTTGAAGTTGGAAGTTCAGTGTTAAAACTCAACAGAAGCAAGGCTCAGGTTCTAGCTATTTCGGTCGACCGAAATGAAAGTACTGAGAGTAGAAAACAAGAAGGAAAGTGCCTACTTCTTTTGGTCGACCGAAATGAACCATCGGTCGACCGAAATGGTCCTAAACAATAGAAAAGGCCACTGGAATGTGATGTTTACTGTTCATCGGCAATTCCATTTGCCATCGGTCGACCGAAATGGAGTTTCAGTCGACTGAAACACCACGAAAAGCTGCTGATGAACCTGCTATCAGCCTAAGGTGCTAAGGTCTAAACTCAACTTTGAATCCCTTCATGAATTGGTTTATAATGCATGTGTAAAACTGATTTTTCATGAGTTTTCAGAATGTAAACATGTCAACAAGTTTGATATGAGTAAATGAATATAAAACAATGGCCCATGGCCTCATACACTTCATTTACAAGATTTTGACTTCTCAAACCTCAAAATTTGATTAAAAGACATTTGAAGCAAAACTTTGTTACCCAAAAGTGTCAAAGTACAAAAATAGACATGCTTGGCCCTTGGCCTCATTACATACATGCTTCAAATGTCAAAAGTGATTACTTAACATCTTTTCACATCAAGGAGGTTACATAATCTTCAACAGTACCATACATACATGGTGTACAAAATATGATAACAAAAGAAATGCATACTAAACACTTGCATGTCAATATACAAAAATGCTTCATTTAGCTCAAAAGTTTCTAAGGATGATGAGCCTCCAAGAAGATAGTCTCTTTACCTAAAAAACAATCCAAACCACTAGGGTGAGTAATCAAGTTACTCATAGGATGTGGTGCATGCGCATACCCTATAGTTTCAAGTATAACGTGAACCAAACATAGACCATCACAAGGGTGCATTCCATCTAACGTCTATGTTCCCATGGTGCTCTAAGGGATCATCTCAAGCTATACAAATGTTGAAACGGTAAACACATAACATCCAAGCATACATAAGCAAGTACACTAACCATATTAAAACTAAGATTTACCAAATCACAAGCTACAAGAAATCCATGATTTACAACTTGGAAAGTAATGCGAAATCAAGTAATGGAAAGACTAGGATATGTGGCCATGAGACCATACAAATTATTTTGGGTAATAATGACCCACAAGGTACTACATAGTGCGTACTATGACTTAGGAGAATTCCTATCCTCCGTACTAGAGCCAAACTCTAACCATCAAACATTTCATATCCTTACAAGCTTCCAAAAATCAACAAATTCATGACATTTATACAATCTCAATGCATGAACTACCTACCAAGCACAAGTAGGGTAAAACCACACAAACCATACCCTAAGGTTTCATGTCTAAAGTGGCAAGCTAATGATACTACACATTATGCCACATGGATTTAATATTAATGTAGGCCATAATTACTAATTATGCAATGTAGTAATTTACCTACAAATAATTTCAAATGATACGTACTAGACTTTCAATGAAATCTATATTACTTAACAACACAAGAGTAATTTCAAGATATTCATCATAAACTCTCAATGAAATCACAAGTATTAGGCAAATCATTAAACAATAACATACATATACAATTTTATAGTCATATACATGCTTTAATCCACAAATCCTAAGTCAAACATACAAAATCTCTATTTATATGCAAATACAAGAATTTTAAAGCATGTAATCAATATATATCAAGCTCCGATATATATAAAACCCAAAGAGGATAAACATACAACCACCCCTACCTCAATAGAGAATCGAATCTCTATAATCCAAGCAACCAAGCTCAAAATGTAAAACAAGTTTAGGGTTATTGAAGAGGAGAGTGAGGAGAATCTTTTCTCTCCCAAGGTTTTTACTCTAAGGTGAATAGAAGAGTGCCAAATGTGAAGTCAAAGTTCTATACTAAGCTTTCTTCTAATGGAGTCTTTGCTAGGGTTCATGAGAGATAATGAAATGAAGAAAGTAAAGTGTAAAATGGTGAGTGGAAGCACTAGAAATCATCCACTCACTATATGTTCTTGCACTACCTCTCTCACACACACAATGCAAGACTAAATCTTGAGCTTACACTTGTCACTAATCTAATGCCTCTTCTAAGACTAAATCCCAAGCCCACACTTGTCACAAATCAAAGGCTACATGTGCACTAATCTAGGCCAACACATGGATGAATCTCCACCCACCAAATGTCAATAAGTCATGGTGCCAAGTCTCTTCACCTAAATGCCAACAAATGGCTTCATGAGAGCGTGACACTTGTCACACTTTCCAAAAATTGCAAAATGGTCATTTTTCAAAATATCTTCCATAATAAATTGCAAAAAGGTTTCCAAAACGAAAAATAATTATTTTACATAATTACACTAAAACTCCAAAATTACAAATAATTACACTAAAGTATGCATTCATAACCTTTACAAGAAAAGTATTAATCTAGCATGCTTTTCAAGAAAAGTAAAAATACCAATATCATAGAAATCAAATACCATGAATGCATGCAAAATCGGAATCAAATTCAAGCACAACAAGTGAGGTTATGCAAGAAAAAATGAAAAACGACTAAAAAACGAAATAAGGAAAAGACAAAATAGGAAAAAGATGAAAAAAAAATCGCCGAAAATGAAAAAAGAGGAAAAAGACCAAGTCATTACTGGGAGCCCCATATCTAATTATATTAGTTTTATATTTATTTCTTTTAAATGCGTTGTAAGGAGTATCTCATACATAGGGCAATTAAGGGAGTAGTCTAAGTCCCAATAGGTTTAGAGGCCTTATATCTCATTACATTAGCACTTGTCATGTATTTCTTATGATTTAATTATGGACTTATGGCTCATGTATTATATTAGTTACCAAATAAATGCAACTGTTCTTCTATTGGTCAATACATGCTTCTTTTATATTAGTGTTTGTATATATATGTATATATATGTATTAATGAATTATTTATGCTTAGTGTATTGTATTGATTACCAAATAAATACAACTGCTTGGTCAATTCAAGTCTTTTTAGTCTCATCTTATAATTACTTCATTTTTTTTATCAAGATTTTTTCTAATTTTTAAATTCTCCATATTAAAACTCGTTCAAAATTTTATACTTTGTAATTTATTGACTCTATTTTAGGTAAATTTGCAGCACAATTAAATTACTATCTATTAAGTTAACAAATGTAAATGGTGTTTTTATATTTTCTCAAGGTTATTGCAACTAAGTTAAGAGAATAATTTCTAAATAAAAAATATTAATACTATTTTAATATAATCAAAGGTGATGATGATGACGACTTTATAAATTGTTATCAACCCTAATTGTAACATAAATTTCATTTTTTATGACCTAATTGGAAAAGTGCGTAGTGGGTATGCCGTCCACATTCCCTTAATTTGCCGGGATATAAAAATTTTAAAAAACTTAAAAAATTTTAAAAAAATTGTGTTAAGCTTAGACTTTTTATAACCCTTGAGTTTTTTCATTTATTATTTTTGATTTTTGATCTTTCATTAACGCTCGAGGTTGGGCAAGCCCTTGGGGCCTGGTGGACAGCCTCAATCCTTCGGTACGACGTCGCTTGACCTGGATGATTTTTCTCCTATTTGACCTTTCCCCTGACCGCAAAAGTCAAGGAATGCGTAATCTCTCTCTCCCTCCCCCCCTCTCTCTCTAAAAATCACTCTTCCGTAGCTTACACTTCTCTGTAAGCTATTTTCTCTCTCCTCCCGCCGGTATGGTCGCCGGAATCTGACGATATCACCGGGAAACATCTCAATTGATATCCGGCTTCGATCGGGTCGTCGAATTGTACGGCGATCGGCTGATCTTTACATATATTTATATATAATATTATTATTGATCTTCGTTGATGGAAGATTGTTTGAGTGGCGACGAAGATTATTATTATTCTGATCGAGATTCTCTCGACGGACTTGAAAATGAAGAGTCCGATTTGCAGTGGATCCCTCCCAAAGGTCCTTCAAGCAAGGTATTCGATACCTGCACATACATATACAAATACATGTTAGGTTTGCTTTTTTTTTTTTTTAAGTCTAACATTTTCTTGGATGATGGTAAAGCTTTCGGTTGTATCATCTGCATGTTATTTCCTTTCTATCTCTATCTTGGAAAAGTTTCAAATATTTTTTCTTGGATTATTCAGTACTATATATATACACACTATTATTGTCACTTAGTTAGATTGAGATTGTTGATTTGAAGTTTTAGTGATTGAGTTAGTGGTAATTTGGTTGTTGTGGTTCAGAACAGTTATTATTATTATTGTTGTTGTTGTTGATTTTTGGGGGAATGGGGGAAGGGAAGCTTTGAAACAGGTCTAACTCTATTAAATGGATTGAAAAGATTCAATTTTTTAGTGATGCCTGCTATCTTTTACCTTTAATACTTTATAGGTAGTGGGTCGATTTTTTATTTATTTATTTGCAACCAAGATGAAAGTAATTTTAAATTTAGGGACATATGTGCATCTTCATCTATGCAGAATTGAACTATCTTTGCTTTGTCAAGTAATTTTAATCTTGCCATATTTCCCTTTCATTATTTTTATTTATTTATTTATTTTTTTCTCTTATCTTATTTTTAGGACTTAAATTTGTAAGACAAATAAGTACAAGGATAAACTTCATCCCCTCAATTTAAACTGACGAACACTTTTATGATTTGTTAATTTTATTTTGAATAGTTTTAAGGAGTGTCTGTTTCCTTTTATGTGCATTTCCAAACAGGTTTCTGAAATTGATATGTTCCCTTAACCCTTTTTGGGCCTTCTGCAGGTAATCACTAGAGAGTCGCTTCTGGCTGCACAGGTAAAAAAAAAAAAAAAAAAAAAAAAAAAAAAAAAAAAAAAAAAAAACCTAACTAATTACCTCTTTTATGGTGCGCTCTCCTGACTATATTTGCGTTCTCCTATTAGTACTGATCTTTGAACTACTATGCATGTGTAGAGGGAAGATTTGCGTAGAATAATGGACTTGTTATCGGTAGGAGAACAACATGCTCGGACTCTTCTTATTCATTACCGTTGGGATGTCGAAAGGTTGTTTGCGGTGCTTGTGGAGAAGGGGAAGGCTTGCTTGTTTGCTGAAGCAGGTGTGACTGTGGTTGACCATCATGAGCTTCACTCACCACTTTCTTCTGTAGTAATGTGCAATATCTGCATAGATGATGTACCTGGTAGTGAGGTGACAAGAATGGCCTGTGGCCATTACTTCTGCAACAGTTGTAAGCATTTTGCCATTTGTTCTCTCTCTACTGCAGCATAGTGGATGCATGAAGATTAAAAAACCATAGAATATATTATATGCTCCCTCTATCCCACAAAAAATGTCCACCTTTCCATTTTTGGCTGTCCCAATTCAAATTTCAATGTACTATTTTTTAAATATTCCTACTATACCCTCCTTAACTTGAAATTATAAAAGCAATTAAAGTATGTGGACCCACCATAGAAGGGTATATTTGGAAATTCATTCCCTATCACTTTAATAAAAATATATTAAAAACTACACACTTAAAAAGTTAGGTTTTCAGAAAGGGACAATTTTTGTGGGACAGAGGGAGTATGTAGTCTTAATGCATAAGTGAACACCTAGATAAAATAGGACTGTGTTCCTTTAATTATAGCAATGCGTTGATGGATTTGATTATTTTTTATATGCTATGAAATTCTTACTTACAAAATTTGAGTCCAGTCTACCAATGTTTTAAGTCTGTAAATCTTTGCCTTTTCTTTTGTTGCTAGGAGACATCTGTTGTACTTCATTTGAAGTTATAAGATATTGCATACATTATTATCTATGGGGCTTATTCTTTATATTTCCTATTTTTAGGTTGGACGGAGCATTTTATTGTGAAGATAAATGAGGGTCAAAGTAAGCGTATTAGGTGCATGGCACACAAATGTTATGCTATTTGTGATGAAGCTATTGTTAGAAATTTAGTTAGCAAAAGGCACCCTGATCTAGCGGAGAAATTTGATCGTTTTCTTCTTGAGTCATATATCGAGGACAATAAAATGGTTAAATGGTGCCCAAGTGCTCCTCACTGCGGGAATGCAATACGTGTTGAGGATGATGAATGTTGTGAGGTTGAATGTTCATGTGGCTTACAGTTCTGTTTCAATTGCTTATCTGAAGCACACTCTCCTTGTTCATGTCTGATGTGGGATTTGTGGACGAAGAAGTGCCGCGATGAATCAGAAACAGTTAATTGGATCACGGTTCATACAAAGCCTTGTCCAAAGTGTCACAAACCTGTGGAAAAGAATGGTGGCTGCAACCTTGTGAGCTGCATCTGTGGGCAAGCCTTTTGGTGTGTGTTCTTTCTACTAGTCTCTGTTTCATTTGTTCAAGTTATTTACATCTTCGTAATCTTCTGATGAAGGACATGATTTTTTTTCTTAAATATGTTTTCCAGTGCCGTCCGTAAGTGCTATTTACATCATGTCATTTACTTAGCTGTCTTTTACCCAGGATTTTTTTAACTTCTTTTTCTTTTCTTAGAGTGGGACATTGACCTTCTCTGAAGTTTCGTTTAAAAAGAAGTAGAAGGATATATGTTTTGGAAATTATATTGACATCTCTTTTTGGTTTTGCTTTAATTGTTGATAAAATTCCCCTTCAGTAAACAAGCTGTCAGCAATGAGGCCGGGTTTCAAGCCAATTTTGCTGTTATTAAATTCGTTCTATTTTTTTTTTTTGTTTAAACCTTTGCCACTAGTCATAGTGACGATGTTGACAACAATTTGCTATACAGTTCTCCCACTCTCTCTAATAGACTTCTCTTAGTTATGTATTTGTCTTGCCCTCTCTAACAAGTGATTGTTTTATCAACTCTTTCTATAGCTCTGTTTAATAAACTACTTAAATAAATTTATAAATCGACAAATCGACATAAGTTAATAAATAAAAAAAACTGACATAAGGTAATAAATAAATAAAAACTGAAATTCGACAATTTTTCGTGGAATTTCTCTCTATGAGTCTACTCCCTCTAAGCATATTTAAAATTTTTAAAAGGAGTGGTGGTGGAAGGTAGTGGTGGTGGTTGAGGCGGTAGCGGCGGTAAAAGGCGATGGCGGCAGTGGCGGTGGTTGTAGTGGTGGTGGTGGAAGAACGAGGGACCAAGAGAGAAATACATCACAATCTTGTCAATCAATGAAAAGTACATAGACAAATTAGTAAAATAACAAATTTACTTAAAAAGAAAAATCGGCTTATTAAAAGGAGTTTCTACAAGTAACATTTTTTTACTTCTCTGAAATGGACTTCCTCACCATCGGCTTCCTGGAAAAAGCCTTTACATACGTGTAACCAAGCGTCGCATATATATATATATATATCTATTTATTTCTAAAAGGAATTTTGGAAGCTCCCCCAAACAAGGCCTTTATTATACTATTTTTTCAAAATGAGCATATTGAACACTATGTTATATAAAGAAATTATTTTACTCTAAAAAAGTAAAATAAAAATATTAAATAATATGAATTTTTTGTAATGTCCATGTGTCTTTTTGTTTGAAGATTTGACACATCTGGCATGTGGATACATACCTGAACCCAACACACGTACCCGAGTCCATGTAACATAGAGAGAAATATACTTTTAACTTGTACAGTCTTGGCCTTTGGCGTATATGGTGATATGTACCAAAAACTTCTTGACAACATCTCTATTAATCCTCTTCAAACTGCTCACCAAATCAGTTGGAATGTGGCTTACACTTTGGATGTTGGGCTGCAAGAGCTGGTGGGAATGTTCAGTTTTTAATTTCTGGTGTTGTGTAATTTGAACTGGTTACGTAAAGTGGTTAGGGAGCTGAGTTTTGCTTCTTTCTTTTCTGCAGTGTTTTTCCTTTATTGGGATTTTTCTTGTTAATTTCCCTGCTTGCCAATTTCTGGAAGTGGGTGTTATTTAGTTGCCTTGTAAGGGGGAGGCCTTCCTTTCCTTTGGTTGCCTGTTTAGCTGTTTAATAAAAGCTTGCCTAGGAAATATATATATATATATATATATATATATTTAAAGAGGCGATATTTTCACTCCCCTTTTCTATGTTTGCACTCCCATCTTAAAACAAATGACACTTTTAACCCTAATTTCACAATTGAATTTTGTTTTATTTTATTTATTATTATTTTTTTTTCTAATTACACAACTACCCTTCAAATATGGAACGATCTTTTCATCTCTTTTTCTCTCTCTCCAATCTTTATTGTTTTTGGTCTCTTTTTGATTGGATAAAAAAAAAATCCCAAAAGAAAAGTATGAAAAAATAAAAAGATTCTCTCTTGAATAAATTATCTCTGTTGACACGACTCAAAAAAAAGTACCCCCAAAAAAAGTTCTCTTTTAAATAAATTATCTCTTTTGACAGGATTAAAAAAAAAAAAAAAAAAACCTTTGATTAAATTATGTCTTCTAATAGGACCAAAAGATAAAGAAAGTATAGTATGAAAAAAAATAACAGTTATCTCTGGTGAATTAGTTCTCTCTTTTGACAGGACCCAAAAAAAAAAAGTACTCTCAAAAAATAAGCTATATCTGTTGAATAAATTCTTTCTTTTGATGGGACCACCCAAAAAAAAAAAAAAAAGGTACTAAATGAAGTAAAGAAGGTAAAAGAAGTTATAGTTTATAATTTAAAGGGTAGTTTTGGTATTATAAAATAAGGGATGATGCATTAATGAGTTTAGGAGTCGTCTTGTAATTTCTTTTAAAAAAAAAGGTAAGTGGAGTGCAAATGTAGAAAAGGAGAGTATAAATACCTTCTGTCTTCTAAAAAACTTGTAAAGAAGAAGTCAGTTTTATTTCTAAAACACTTGAGGGGTAGCTGGTGTTATTTAAGCAAACCTTGGGGGAGGTGATATAGTTTACTCTTTATTTATTTATTTATTTTTTCTTGGTTGTGCTAAGGGGCCATTTCTTAGTGCATTAGTAAAATGTTCTGATTGTCAAGGGTGGTGAGAATGTTGGTTAATATCTTGAAAGCAGCCGCTTTGTGCAAATAATGCCAAATGTTAGGTCTGGTCCACCCCTCTCAGCACCTTGATTAACAAGGTAAGGAACTTTTTTTTTTTTCCTGGTGGTGATTTTCTTGTTTTCTTCTACTCTGGTGATGAGGTGGCTCTGAAAGCAGTTAGAAATCAACTGTAATCAATCTGTTTAAGATGTTCTTAGTGATAATTTACACTAGAAAGATTTTTATCATCATCCTCCTTACCTTAAATCCCATATGAATGGGGTTGGACACATGAATTTTCTTTTTCCATTCTTTTCTATTACATGCCATCTCACCCTAATATTTATTTTTTGAATATCTTTTATGATCAGTTAATCTCACAACAATTTTGGTCATCTTTTTTGTCTCTTACCTTCTATGCCTCTTCTTACTAGTGCATCCATAAGTCTTCGTTGTATATGTCTATACCATTGAAGTCTAAACTCTCTTATTTTCTTACTAATGGGCGTTACTCCTAATTTCTCTCATTCCTTGGTTACCATATCTATTCTAGTCACTCTGTCCATCCATCTTAACCTACTCATTTTTGCTACGTGAAGGCATTGCTCTTTCTTTCTTTCTTTTTTTTTTTTCAAAGGCTGGCATCGTAGCCCATATAGAGTAGTTGGCCTGATACTGTCCTATATAATTTTTCTCTTAACCTATTTGTGATTCTTTTGTTCTATAGAATGCCACTAGCTTGTCACCATTTTATTGATCATAATTCAATTCTACTAGTTAGATCACATCTATTTCTCCATCTTTTTGTATTATTGATTCTAAATATTACAAGTGGTTATTTGAAGCCCACACGGGCAACTCGATGAAAGGTCTTTGGGGGTACTCCCCTAAGTTGAAAGCCAAAGATTTCTGTGTTTATTATAAGATGGATGTTCTGCGTGCATCCCTGAACCTCGATATGGGACCATAATGCAAGTCACTTTGCCACGTCTCCATTAGATGAAATTATAAACATATATTCTTATTTGTGAATTTGCATTCCTTAGTTATTATTATTTTTTTTTATCAAGCTTCTCTCTTGCTTTGAGCATTATATATGGCAGGATGAATAATGTTAGTTAAGATATTGTTCTTGAATGACTAAGATTACAAGAATAAGGCAGAATGAATGTTAACATGTATAGAAATTTCCCCCCAAAAGATTAAGATATACAAATTTATGTTATGTTGTTTATTTGGTGGGTAAAAACAATTGATGGGCTGTAAATGACTACTGATTCATGTTGAAAGTTTTTTTTGTCTTGTTATGGAGAGGGTGGAAAAGGAGTTGGTTTACCAAACTGTCACGACCGCAAATTTAAACACAGGAAGCTCTTGTCCCAAACCTAAATAATCCGTCGTAATACTAAATCAAACCAACACTCCAACCTGTGTCTCCATCAATACTAAACAGTTTAATATATCAAGGCCGTCTGTTAAACTCCCATAAAAAATATAGTATATGAGTATCATCTATGATTCATGTATTAACTATGAACAACAAAAGATAACTATACAAAGAAAGAGAAGTAGATGGTTGCCATCTCTCTAACACGTGCCTCCATCAACGAGTACCTGAAAAATAATAATGGAGTGAGCTCACAAGCTCAACAAGGGTATTGTTAAACACTATCATTGCTCAGCAAATTGACCTTGCCTTATATTCCCATATTTAATTATGATTCATGTTAACAAATTAGGTTGTCTCAATATAAGTAAATTAAATTCTCATTAATTAACTTATTCTAATATCAATCTTACATGATTATTAATATCTAATTAATTATTATATTTGCTACCGCTTGCACATTTATTACAATTTCCTTCACTTAAACCTTTTCTTAGCTAATCATCTTGATTAACTTATTTTTAAATTTCCACTTATCTAACATGAATCCTAGGCTCCCCTCAAACAGGTGGGTTGTTCTTAAAGCCACGAGTATAGGATCCAACACTCCCATACTCCAACAAGGTGGTGTGCATTGCATAGTCCTGGACTACTGAAGACATGTAATTGGGCTTGTACGTCTACTAGATGGTCCCAGACCACGTCCACATAATAAAGGCACGCTCAGCCCAATGGCCATAACAAGAAGGGTAGTGCACTCTGAAATAGGCTGGTCTTGGACCAAATGACTAGCAAAGTCCTCATAGAGTTAGTCCCGGACTAACTATAAAATTAGTCAGATAATATCCATACAATTCCCAATACACAACACATCCTTATCCACGTCAAAAAGTATATGCATAATCCTTGCTCTACTACTATGTTTTGACCATGGCTACAATACTCATTCAATTACTGCTATATATATATATATATATATATATATGAATGTATTAACACAGGTATTCTAATATAATCAAATTGAAATGCACACAACCTCACTAATTCATATGCACTGATATATATTGTATACATACAAAGGTGACTACACAGAAGTAGATACATTCAGAGATTATATGTATATTATATTTATATATATATGCACACCTATATACACATTTATGGGTGCACAACATTACACTGATCCGCTGATTCGTATTCATAACCCCATAATTTGTAGCAACACAAAATCAAATCTATCTTTTATTCTTTTCGCATTATCCATACTCAAATAAACAATTAAAACCTATATATATACGCATTTATGATTATAGGCAAAATCAATTCAACAGAACCCAAAATCTGAATTAATCCCATTGCAAGTTGAAACCCATTAACAAATGAAAAGAATATAAGTACTAATATTACTGATTATCAACTCAAATGGTAAACCAGGCATAAGCAGATATGTACGTACTCACACACACATATATATTGTTTAAGCATATGTAGATACACAAATCTAAATCTTTGTGAAGGTACTAAAAACCTCTGTTACATGGACTCTTCAAAAGTAGTGAAGTACCCGTGTCGGACACGTATCCCTCGGACATGGGTATGGGATATGTGTCCGACACTTTTGGTTGGACATTTAATTAAAAAGCATATCCTATCATTTAATTCCATTTTATTATTTCTTTAAAATGAGTTAAATGCCTATATTGAACATTATATTAGATAAAAACATTACTTTACTCTAGAAAATAAAATAAAATAATTAATAAAAAGAATATTTAGCTGTGTCCGTGTCCTTCTGTTTGGAGATTTGACACCTCCTACGCATGGATACATATCCGTGTCCGACACCTGTACCCGAGTCCATGTAATATAGCTAAAAACCATATACTGAGTGCATTGTCCCAACTATCTGGGTCATCAATGAACTATATCAGATAAAAGTCAATAAATTCCTAGATGAATCCATCAAGTAATTAAGACTTACCATATGAATACATGTATGTTATACATATACCACAGTGAGCATGAGCAATCTTTAGAAGTAACAAATCTAAGATTAATACTTCTCTCTTAACAGATTAAACAATCATATATTCACATCATCACCAAACAAGCATCATCATATTTAGTACATAAATTCATCAAATTAAATTTCATACATGCTTGTTCCTGTCAACTAACTGCATCCTGAAATTAAATATAACCCAAGGTACATACTGATTTATCTATTCTAAATTTATCACCAAGCATCTAATTAACAGGTTACGATAATATATGAAAATATAGTGCAAGATCAACTTGCCTTGAACTGTAGTTTTTCCTTTTATGTAATTTTCCTCTTCTTCTTCCTCTCTCTCTCTCTCTCACACACACACACGCGTTCTGTTATGTGACCCTTTTCTATTCTTATTTATTTAAAATAAAAGTGAAGTCAGAAAAAGGGTTTAAATGTAAAGATTTTTGGTTTGGTGGGGAAATCTGTAAATTATGTGAGTTGAAGGGGTTGAATGTAACAAACAAAAACAATATAAAAAAGAAAAGAAAAGAAGTTTTTGAATTGGATGCTGACATACATGTACAATTATATTCTCTTGCCATTACATCTCTAGACTGCAAAGAAAGCTTGACCTGTTGCTTGTCTCTTGGGCTCCTGATAATTCTGGGACATTCATGGCATAATCAGGAAATTTAACAAAGCATCCAAATAGCATGAAATTCATTTCGTAAAATATCTTGCCCTCTAGGCCCATGATGAAATATTATAAACCTGAAAAATATCATGTGAATTTACAGAGTTCATATTCCAAATACTCACAGGATTGCTAGTGACTTGCAGTTTTTTTTGTTTTTTGTCAATGGCAAGAAACTCACACAGCCACTTTGCTTCTTTGGAGACTCGATCCCTCACCATCCATTTTGGGAGGTAGAGGAGATACCACTGGGCCACAAGGCCCTTGGTGCTAGTGACTTGCAGTTAGAATGGCTGAAGTGGTAGAAACCACTTTATCCTATGTATTTTAGGCTTGCTTTGGCAATCTATATTTTTTTCCTTTTGGGAGATTGGATGAATACTATCTTTCTACTTTTCATTCTTTTAAAAGCCAATTGTTTAGTGGGAGCATATGAGTTGACATTGTTGAGATGATCATATTATGTCTGTGTCATATATATATATATTCCAGGTTATAGGTTGATTGCTTTTTGGAACCATTTTTTTAAAGCCTGTGGCCTTACTCATCATGACTTTTTGCAGTAAAGTTTAAGTTGAATTATTTTATCTTACTTTTAGTTCCTTTTTGTGTAGTTGGCTTTGCGGTGGGGCTACTGGCCGAGATCATACTTGGTCACAGATCAGTGGTCACAGTTGTGGTCGCTATAAAGAAGATAGAGAGAAAAAGGCGGAGCGTGCAAAGCGTGACCTTTATCGATACATGCATTATCATAATTTTTACAAAGCTCATACTGATTCTTTCAAGCTTGAATCTAACCTGAAGGAGACCATACGAGAGAAGGTATTGAATTCGGAAAAGAAGGATTCAAGACTTAGAGATTTCAGCTGGGTTACAAATGGACTTTACAGGCTCTTCAGATCAAGACGGGTTCTATCATATTCTTACCCATTTGCATTCTATATGTTTGGTGATGACTTGTTTAATGATGAAATGACAAATGAGGACAGGGAAATAAAAAAAAATTTATTTGAGGATCAGCAGCAACAGCTCGAGGCAAATGTTGAGAAGCTATCAAAGTTTATAGAAGAGCCATTTGATCAGTATACGGAAGACAAAGTTATGGAGATACGGATGCAAGTCATCAATCTCTGTGGGATCACTGATACCCTGTGCAAGAAAATGTGAGTATGGCTGTTGTAAAGCCTGAAACCTTATTAAAATTATTGAGACTCATGCATCTTCTGACTTCTTGCAGGTATGAATGCATTGAGAATGACTTATTGGGTTCTCTCCAATTTGGTATCCACAACATAGCTCCATACCAGTCGAAAGGCATAGAGAGGGCAGCCGAACTTTCTGTCTGTTTGGGTGCTAAAGTTAACAACACTGAGAAATATCCAAACCTAGAGTATACAAATGGTAAAATGACTTTGTTTGTAATCCCTACTCGCTATGTGCTCGTGAAGTATTACTCTTATATTTCTGATTAGTGGTTGAAATTTAATGTGGAATTCCTTAGGTTAGCTTTTCATTAATTATCTTGATTATTGGTCACATGCATAGGACTTCGATTGAGCTCGGATTTTATTTTATTAATCTGGAGTCGGTTAATGGATATATCTGCCATTCTACTCTATTTGGGGCCATATGTAATGTTTGCCAAAGCTACCATGTCTTTTTTCAACATGAACCTAAATGGCTTTTCTCAACTTGAACCTACCATGTCTTTTCTCAACCTGAACCATACCATTGTTTTTACAATTGAACTTCATTTCACATGAATAAATCATCTCAGCTGATGAAGCTTTTACAAATTTGTCAGGATCTCTAATTTTTCATTCTTTCTTGTCACAATATTATTTCTCATGTCACTTTTGATCTTCTCAATGCCTCATCTTGTAGACTCATATAAACTCGAATTATAGGTATGCCTTTCTCTGACTGCATGATGTTATCATAAAACTTTGATGTATTCTGGCTGTGTAAAATATTGAAATTGAGTTTGATGGGTGTTCTTAATCGCTAATATCAGTAGCATCCTGAAATTTTATAAGTAGAATTTCTTTTATAGTTTTAGTATAGAGTCGGATATTGATAATATAATGATTACGCTTCGAAACCTAAAGATTATCCAAAGAGACTATTTTTGATACTTAAGGTTAAAAACACAAAAGGATGGTGAGATGGGTGATGATACAATTTGTAGAATTGGAGCAGGTTGGACAAAATGGAAATAGTCTTGTGGGATTTTATGCGATAAGAGAATAACAAATAAATTAGAAGGAAAATTTTATCAAACAGTTATTAGGCCAACTATATAAAAGGTTCGAAGTGTGGGGCTGTAAAAAAATAAAAAATAAAAAAAAATTCAGGTGGCAAGAATGAGGATGTTAAGGTGGAAGATAGGAGTGACTAGAAGAGACAAAGTTATTAATCTTTTTTTTTCCTAGTTGGTACTCACACACACGTCTCTTCTGAGACTTGAACCCCTGACCTCCCTTTGGGAAGTAAGAGGTCGATACCGCTAGGCCACTGGCCCGTTGGTTGACAAAGTTACTAATCAAATTTTGAGGGAGAATTTTGGAGTGTTGCCAATTAGTGATAAAGAGAAAATTGACAGGTGGTATGGACATATCCAAAGAAGATGTATGGATGCTTAGATATGAAGAGGGAGATTAATTTGCATAGAAGGTAGGAGACTAAGAGTGCAACTGAAGTTAACATAGTATACAATCATTAGAAATGATCTAAAAAATTTCAATATTATAGGAGAGTAATAGAAAAGAATTAGAAAAGACAATTAATGTGACTCCATTCATTAGATATGTTGTACTGCCTTCTAGTGCATTTATGATTTCTAATGAGTATCTTCTGTAATGAAGATTTCCCACAATGGTTGTTTTCCTTGAACTTTGCATAGTTGCCCTTTATTTTCAATGCATGTCACCACAATCCCTCCTTAAAAGTAACATATTGCAGAAAGTATGACTCGCTATTGTAGAGGTTGTGTACAATTCAGAATCAACAATTAATCACTGCGTAACTGCATATGGTTCTACAGGCCATCCCATTTGCAAAGATGAATAAACCAATATTCACCTTTTTTTCCCTTTCAAACTATATATATATGTATGTATATCATATAATTCCTCTAGTTATACCTCAATGTTGAGATAAGTGTCTTTTAAAACACTGCTAACACTATGTGATCGTGGCAGGTACAACAGAATCTAATCAACCTTCAGGCCCTGGGAGTTCGGATGAAAGTGGATGCTCATCACGTAAACGTGCTAGAAAGGGAACTCTTTGTGATGGCATGTTTGATCTCAACTTGCCTCCTGAGGTCATTGATAGAAATTGATCTTAGAATTGCCATTCATTTTATATACAAGTGTACAGCTCAGCTCTAACTTATGAGCACTCTTTTTTAAATGATTATTGGTGGATTAAGTACCCGGATGTTTTGCTTTTTATTTTTCAATTTTCCAATTTCGTAGCTCCCCCGTCTTTTTGAGATGACATGGAAGAGAAATTAGGGCGGACTTATTTTTAAATCTTCCCCTTTTGTTTTTGGAAATCCTTATATTGTAAATATTCTTTCATTAGGTTCCTATGCATCATAAATCTTTGTATCCTCTACTCGAGATACAAAGGATGCTAATCATTGGGAGGATGGCATGATAGGATAAATATGGGGATATTTAACTGACTTCGGTTTATTAATGCTGTAAAGCTTCTGTTGGGTTATCTTTATTTCTCATTTGTATTTGTTTTTAATTTTTATTCAGCTCTAGTTATGGATGAATAGTGAATACCGACTGTTTCAATGAACATAAATCGTTGTATTTTCTACTTGGAGACGATGTTTTTGGAGTCTTCTGGTGAATGTTTTTTTGGTTGTTGATGCTGTTTCAATTGATAAGGCTGAAATTGGGATTATAGTAAATTTGGGTTGTGATGGATTGTTGTAGAAAGGTTTTTTGATTTGAGTATGTGAAAATGGAAACATATTGAATCGTAAATGGTCATCTTTTGTGTGTGGGAGGTCTCTCTTTTGATTTGCAATGGCCGTAGGAGTTAGTTAACAATTTACTTTGTGTTGCTGTTCTTGCTTGTGTTTCGGAATGCCCCTAATTTGTTGGATTTGTTCCTTGTCATACTCTGTCTTTTTTACGTTTTCGTAGGGTTTCTCTGGAAGTGGGAGTTGGGAAGCATAGGGAACAGTTGAAGGATACTGTAGTGCTCTGGGGGCGTAACAAGAAGTTTTGGAATGGTTTAATGTTTTTTCACTTTGTTTCCGGGAAGAGATCAACCTGTATGGTCTATGGATAAGGGCTGGAAGAGTAATGTGGTGGATCGTAGAGATGATTCGGTGTTGCAGTAGATATCTCGCCGGATTCTCACAATTCATGTGACCGGAATTGCACGGAGAAAGAAATCAGCATTCCGTCACCAAAATGGTGGAGTAAATTTGGAGTCGAAGAAAGATGTTATGGGTGAAAATATTCCAAGATTTGTTGAATGCCTTCCTGAATTAATGGTTTGGCCTTCAACTGCATTAGTTATATGCATGTGGAGAGAGAAAAAGGAGAGATGGGAAGTAATTAAAATAGATGCAAAAAGCGGATACACAGAGAGAGACTGACTTGAAATCTGCTTAAAAATCCATGGGTCATGAGAAAGTGAAGGGAAGGAAAGGTAAATAAATATATTACACTGATTTATTTTTGAACAGAATCGTCTTACATTGGTGATATTTTTTCAAAAACCATGATTTCTCAAGGATTTGATTTCATGTTGGACTAATTTATGGATGGCTTGTGACAACTAAAAATACAAGTCTTATTGGTTATTTTTAATTGTGGAAATATAGTAGAAAAATAAGTATATACAGAAATACCTAGGTTATTCAAAGTTTCGAACACACTAGATTCCAAATCCTTCGAAATTCCTTGTAATTAATATACCCCTAACGATTTGGGAGCAGCGGATTAATGTTTTGAATTTGAAATAAAAAGAAATTTAGTTTAAAATTATAAGAAATTTAGTACATATCTGACAGTTGTATATATATTTTTTTGTGTGTAAATATGATGTGTTACGATTGATTTACACAAAAAAAATTGAATTATTTATTTTTAACTCCAATGTTTGTTTTATATATACTTAATATAAGTTTAATTCTTTAATGAAATGAAAAAAAGAGAGGAGAAATAAAATATGTTAATGTGGCTATGTAAAAAATTATGTAAAATACACAACAATTTTACACATTTGTGTATCTTAATAGAATGCTAGCGATATTTTAACAGACTGTTCGAGATGCTCTTATCGTCAGGTCCGGAGAAACTCTAACCTTCTTGTAATTTAATCCAATTTTAAATTTAAGCTATTCTGTGTTTACAAATATAACATTAATATTTTTATTTTTATATCTCCCTCTCACATAAGTTAACACTCAAGAAGCAATCGTTTTTTGTTCTTTTTTCTAAAAAACCTCATAGACAATTACCCAGGTTTTGAAGATGCTTTTTATTCTTAAATCATTGGCATTCACGAGCCTTCGGAAACTTCGCTGCTGTGTCTTTGACTTCTCTCTCTCTAGTGCTGTAGGCAGTTAGAAATGACTGCAACCGCGTTCATCAATCTAGCCATAAAGATTCCGCCTGCTGCCTCGTTTTCTTATTGATAAATTATTATTTTACCCCGACAAATTAGGAAATACTCGAACACAAGTGCACCTGTTCGAACAATTGAGTGCTTTATCAAGTATGTCATTGAATAATATACTTATTCATAAATTATTTAAGAAATGTAGTGCTCTCAGTTAGGAATGTGAATAAGGTTAACAAAACATTTGCTTGGATTACTGAATTGACGTGTCAATATTAGTTTGAATTTTGAATTAAACTTTTTGAATTTCAAAACGCTGATCTCTGATGTTGCATCCTTATTGAGGTTTTACATACAAGTGACAGGGATTCTCATTTTTCCTCATGAGCTTAATTACTTATATTTAGGGTAAATTACTTCTATCTTTCTTGATATTTGGCTTAATTACTCTTGCATTAAAGTTTTTAATAGGAATCCGACAACGGTTATTTGCTTTATGGTTCATGACATGATGATGCTCATGACATTTACCTTTAGGTTTCATTGCAAATTTGCCTAAACATGTCTCTTTCAAATTAACCCTTTCCTTCTTAGCTTGTTTCACAAATGGATTTTATGTCAAATTGCCAAAAAAAATTAAAATTTAAAATAATCTAAATCTAAATCATTTTAGAATTTATAATAGAATGGAAATGAACAAATTTTAAAGGGTAAATTACATGGATCTCTTTTATAGTTTGTCATAATTACAAGGACCTCCTCTTTGATCTGAAAATTTACTCAGACTTTTCCTAAAAATGAAACTAACCTACACGAACTTCCATTTCTAGTGATGGGCCGTCAAATGCGCTAAAATTTTTGTTTAATTTACTTAAATACCCTAAAATTGTTATGATAAATGATTGCAGTAATACCTTATTATGTGTGAGAGAGAGATGGACAAAGGGTAATATTGAAATTTCAATTATTCAGTACATGATATCAGTAAAATTCGTCATTGACTAGGGCTGACCGTAATAGAAGGGACGTTCGTGTAAATTAGTTTCATTTTTAGGAAAGTCTGAGTAATTTTTCAAATTACAAAATAAATCCTAATAATTATGACAAATTATAAGGAGGCCAGTATAATTTACTCAATTTTAAAACTAAGGATCTAGATACGATAAATCTAATGGAAAATACTATACATATATATATATACGATATATATATATATATATGACCATCTACATTTGTTCACCAAAGTCAAATTGTCTTATGACAAATCATTTTGATAACAATCCATCTCACACTGTCCTACGACATGTTCTTTTTTGTCTTTTGCCATTTCAATATTTCAATTCTGGGAAGATGAGATCTATATAATGTAGTTTAATTATTGGTTGACCTTCCAATGGTTTTTTATACACTAAAAGGGCTATATATATATATATATATGGATACTTAAAAGAGTCTGATTCAAAAATTATATAAAATATATATAATATATACACACTGACACACACATAGACCAAGGTATATATATATATATATATTTGTTATCTATATAATGTACTCCAGTTTGATTATTGGTTGACCTTCCAATGGTTTTTTTATACACTAAAATATATATATATACACACACACACCGACACGTACATGGACCAAGGTATATATATATATATACACACACACACGTACATAGACCAAGGTATATATAAATACCTTGTAATGGCTTTGGTACACACCGACACGTACATAGAGTCACAAATATTAATATCCTAGCACTAATTGTAATGGCTTTGGTAGCTGTAGAATCTTTGTTATCTTCCCATTAAACAAACTAATCAACGCAACTCGAAGTTTTTAATTGGTCTGAAAGCATGTCTGTCAGTTCATTTTTAAAATCGATTCTTGGCTTAATTACCCGACAAGAAAAAAAATTGATATTTTTTTCTTAATTTAAACATTTATATTATCATCGGAAGATAAAAACAAAAGTAACGTGTGACTTAGGATTGTTCTAATATAATTTTTTTGCTTGCTTGTTTGAATATCACTAGTGACAAAATTGCAAATTTTTTTTATAATTTAATCCTCCATGTCCTACAAGTTTGAAATATATTAGTACATTGTAATCTACAATTATATTTTATGATTTAGACTCTCTCAAATACATTGTTGTGATAAAAAATAATATATATTTATTTAAAATTCATTGAGAAAGGTACATTTTATTATCGTTGGGACAAAAAAAACAACTGGCTATCATTGACCCAACACCACCCGAGTGGCCACCGCCACCCGAATTCTCAGTGTAAATCTACTAGTTATAATGCAAGAAGGAACACACTCGGCTGTCTCACTCTCTTTTTTACATCCTAGCTCATAAACAGGTGCACCCAATGCATCTTGGATTTTTTCTTAGTTGGAGGAGATTCCGTAGAAAATCCTCCATGCAATGCCTGTGAAGAAACACTAGGTAAGTATGTCTTCACCTGTAAATCAAACAATTTTCCCAACTATCATAACATTTTCACATTCAAAGGCACATATATGACTTTATTTTATAGACAGAATTACTTAAAAGTAAATCCAAATGAAGTAGCTTTTGAGCAGTAGAATTGATAAAAAATTGCGGTCATTAAAAAAAAATGAAAAAATGTTAGGTGTTTGGTGAGATAATGACATATTATAATAAGTACTTTTTATAATTAAATTATTTTTAATTTATTTGATAATAATATATTTTTAAACACTTTTATTACTAATTTTATAACAATATCCTTTAATAGGGTGTTATCATATTTGATAATAGCAACTTTATTAAGAAATGAGTGTAATTGTATTTATAAAAAATAAAAAAGAAAAAATTATCGAATGAAAAAGAGTTACCAAAAATATTCAAGAACGGAGGTTTGAAAGTTCCAAGCTTCATTTAAAAGATCAATTCCAACTTCATTTAAAAGATCTACTGAGTTAAATTTGGTAACGATTAATTGAGTTTTTAATGGTTACTAAACAAATCTAGACGCAATTTTTTAAAATAAAACTATTTTTAAGCAGTAGAGAAACAATCTAAAACAGGCTATAAGGCTGAGTCCAAACAAAGTTTCACTTAAATGAGAAGTCTAGTTTGATTTTCTATTTTGGAATAGAAATCATCTAAAAGAATTACGGATACTTCTATGAAGTGTAGTATTCATATTCGATAGAAGTGTCATGTCAGTAGTGTCAGTATTCGACATCGTGTTGGATGCTAATACACCAAGAACACTTCTAAACACGTCTCCAACACTCAGTAGTCATCACATCTTACCCTCAGGTTTTGTATAAAATAAGCACAAGACAATCCTTAAAGCAGCATTACCAACTTACACCAGCCTTGAAAAAAGAATCATAACTATAATGACAAAATATAATAATAAAATAATGTATAATATAACATTTTTTTTTTTTTAATGTTCGTGTTGCATGTATGTATCCAAGCATCTTAAGAAATCATGTTATAAAAATGAATTGAATTATGGATGTGATAATTTGAATTTTGTTGTGCTAGTAGAATTAAAGGACAAGGGTCCACTTATTGGCGGGACTTGTCAATTATCTTAACTGAAGAGATTTTTTAAATCTTTTGTTTGGTTGGTTTTGTAGCATTCGGTGGAGAAAAGAGCACCCAATCCCATAAAAAAGGTGAAAAGCTTTCTTTAATTTGCAGGTTGTGTGAGTTGTGTGACTTGACAAAAATGGACCTTGTTTATTTGTGCACAATTTTTTATTTATTTTTATTTTTTCCTTTGGTCACTCAGAGGTTCTGAGTTGAGAATTAGACCAACATAAAAGGCCACCAAACTAGTCATTTCATTTCAAAGCATTCTTTTGTTCTTCCTTTGACCCTTCACCTTTCAGCCCTTTTGAGGTTCCTTTTATTCTCTCCTTTTAAGTGCAACCCCTTTTAGTTTTTAAAATCCCAACACCTACTCTAATCCTTGAAACCTTCAATTTTTACATCATCCATTGCCATTTTTTACGCATATAGAAGAGCAAGATCAGGATAAGTAGAAACTAATAGTAACAACAACAATAAGCACACTCAATACTAGTGAACTAGTTACACTTTAAAAGGACATGACAAATGTATTTGCTGACTTGGAGTTAATATACTCACTATACTAAATGCGTCACAGTAAAAAAAATAAAAGTAAAAATAAAATAAGAAAAAAAAAAAGAAAAGAAAAGAAAAGAAAAGACGGTCTAGTGCATGAGATTACCGCTACTACAAGTTTGGAGAGTCATGAAAAGAGTCAGATGTACACAACACTTAAACTGTCGCAAATAAATCCAAAATAAAAATTGGATTCCTCTAATTATTAAAGGAAGAGCATTTACCCGTGTTTTCGGTACTTCTACGTGTGAAGAGGTTGTTTCTTGTTTTGAACTTGTAACTCCAGGTTGTAGAGCCTTGATCACTATGAGATTATAATGTTGGCGAAGTCGGACTGGTTGCACTTGTTCCTATCGTAAGCACTTCATTAAGTCGAATCGGTCGCACTTGGTTTTGGAATGAAGAGCAGCAGCATCCGATCGGTCACAATTATTTCGAACCGGCCGGACTCGGTCACAACGGGAGTTTCGAGGAAGTCCGGTTGGTCAGACTTATTTCGGACTCTGACCAGTTGGACTCGATTAACAGATGCATAAATTAGTTTCTTTATCCGTTTTGGACTCTCCTTAGACTTATGGGGGAAGTTAGTTGATAAAGGAGTTATATATCAATCCTAATTAGATTTTAGAGTGTGCCATAAGAGTTAGAGAAATTGTAGTGTGCCTATATTAGAGATAGAGTAATAGATAGAAATATAGAAGAAATTTCTCCATTATAATTCTTCATATTTTTCAAAGTGAAATTATTTGGTGTGCTTCGTGGTCGTAGCTTAAAGTTTGGGTGAACCACATATATCTTGGGTTGATTTTGTGTGACTGTTTCTTCGTGACTGCTTGTGGTGGCCTATATGGGCGAGTGAGAGCTACCACATTGGGCGAGATATAGGTTGCACAATCCTATCCTATATCACCTAGGTAAGTGTGATCGATACCCTTAAATTTCCATGTGTAGGTTGGCCAGACTCACACCCGAAGACTCGGGGATATCAAAAGTAATTGATTACAAGCACAAAATACAAGAGGAATATAATAAAATAAATAATAATACTGAAAATGATAAACTAAAATAATAATTAATCATTACTTAAAAAAAAAAAATCTCCATAAGTTACATTTCCTCAATAAAACTAATCTCTAAAGTATACAACTCAGGAATCTATAAATCAAGGACCCCTAATAAAAACCCATAACTGAAACATAAAGATATCAAGTCTACTAAACAAAGACAATATCCTATATCAATGCCTCTAAAAGAGTGAAGATGAATGCTCTCTAATTAGCACGTATCACCTATAAGACTGGAACTGATAAACACTTGAAAAATATAACAAAGGATGGTCAAAACCCATGAACAAGTTCTTTCTACTATGACCCAATCAGAGAACCGATGAGTGATACATCCCTGGCCAACTGATGAAATATCTATGTAGTCGATAGATAGATACATATATATACATACTAAAGATTCTAGCTGGGCTATAGGGTAAACTCAACCGGATAATGGGTATCTCATGAAAAATCGCACACGAGGTAGTTATGATTCCTCCTTCTACCGGGGCACACACATCTTCTATATCCAGTTACTCATCTCAACCGGCAATATATGCTCAGTCCTAACCACTGATCCCGAGACTTCAAGCTCGTATTAAGGTTCACATATATAGTATATAACATCATCAATAAAGTTATATCTAACAATGACACAATGTAGCGTGTCTTGACTTATTAGTCAGCCTACCTACTCATCAAACATCAAAGTCATATCTAACAATGACATATAATATCAAGGAGCCTAGCTTATAAGCTATCTGAATGATCTCATCAATAACAAACATAAATCTTACCATGTCTCTATCTAACAATGGCACAACAAATATAAACAGTCATAGATTATGTCTAAAATCATAATAGCATTAATTATGATTAATCATAATAGCATTTATTGCAATTGATATAACAACTATAGCAATAATATAAATCATGTAAACAACTTATAAGTTGATTAATTCCCCTTATCATCTCAAATAACCACTAAATCCACCGAACTATAACCAATGACGGTACAACATACAATTCCAACATCTTACATGCCTATACAACAGCTAATATGATTTAAAAACATAAATCTACCTAATTTATTTAATTGCATAATTAAACCTCACGAAAGATAATTTTAAGACTTACTAATTAGTTTAATCTTTCCATCAAATCCTAAAACAAATGGGTTTAATACAAATTTCATGCAATTAAAACATACCATATTGTTCCCGAGGCTTTAAAATATGGTTAACGTTTAACATAATCAATTTAGGGTCATTCGAAGTCAATTTGGGGAAAATAGGACCCCAGAGCTTGAGCATAACTTCTCTGTGCTCGAGCACAAACCCTAATGCTCGAGCACTAGGTGTTGGAACAGTGTTGTGCTCGAGCACAAAGTCGGACAATAGTTCAGTGGGTCTGTAACAAGTATGAAAATCCATCATTTTGGTCCTAAATTATGCATCTATGTCCCAAATCATTTATATACATCATATTTACATGTTCTAAGCAATTAAAATTAAAATTTAACACATTGAAAAACAAGTTCTAACATGATATATACATATATATATATACACACATATACACGCATATATAGATCAATTATAGTCCGAATTCCATTATTAAAACAGGTTTAGATTATTTGTTTGTACACCATAAAGCCAAACTAGAGATGCATAGAATAAAGGAACTAAGGAGAAGAGTAGAACATAGAACTTGCCTTGGCTTTTTGGATAAAAAACCAACGTCTATGTCTTCGTTCTTCTTCTCCAAACTTTGGTAACCTTTAAGCTATGTCTGGCCAAATACTCCTTGCTCCGGTCACCTTCTTCTTCCTCTCTCCCCCTTTTCTTTAATCTCAGCCTCTATTTGTAACTCACGTGAAAACATAAACCCTTTTTCCTAATTAATACACACACACACACACACACACATACATAACTATCCAAACCACTAATTCTAATATAATTAGGATGAAAAATAATAATGATTATATATTCAATAATACACATAAAATAAACATACATATATATATATATATATATATTATGTAAATAATAATAAAACACACACACACACACACACACACATATATATATATACATCCATAGGCCTTATGAAACGACCCAAACCCGAGAATCCGGATCGCTAAACCGGTCCTCCCCCGAACTCGAGGTCACACAAGGGTACTATGGTCATTTCATGTCATTATAATAGTTCTAGAGTTTATGAGGGTGTAACAGTCATTTACCCTAGTCAAATAATGGTTTAGGGCCCATAAGGGTAAAATAGTCATTTAGTACATTTATTATAGCTTCACAACTCATCAGGGGTAAAATTATCATTTTCAAGGGCTATTCTATGCTTTGGTTGAAGTCTGGGGGTAATTAGGTGATTATACTGTAATATAGGGTCAAGATGCTATTATCAATTCATCTAACCGGGTAGAAGATTTCTTCTAACAGGGTAGATGAATGGTCCAGTAGGTTTTACAAATCTGAAAAGCTCATTTAACTAGGTAGATGGAAGTATCTAATCGGTTAAATAATTCCATTTAACCGGTTAAATAGAGAAATCCATCTAACCCCCTCTCTGCCCCATTCATTTGACCGGGAGCATCTAACCGGGTAGATTAACACCTAGATCATATCTAACCGGTTAGATGGGAGACACCTACCAATCTCAACACTGCCCATTCATCTAACCGGGTAGATACCCCTATCCAATCGGTTAGATGATGCCCAAAAGTGAAGTGATCAAGTAGATCACTTTTCTAACCCATACAGATGCAATCCGAAATACATAAACATGAAATATAAAACTCCATGGACATCATAAACCTTTAAACATGTCATTGAATCATCAAAATAATACATTTCATACATATTTCGTGAATCAAAATCATCTTTAAAACATTCATACATGTGCAAAAGAATATATTTACAAAATGATGAGGCCTCCATGGCTATAATTACAAAGGCTTCACTTGAAACTCACAAAAGAATATAGTTGGTTACATATGATCATTGTCTATGCTAATCTAATACAAAATATGATAAAAGTCCATCACTTTACTTTTAAGCCTGCGGGGGTGCATCGTCTACAATTTCCTTTCTACATCCTAAAAATGATAAATAAGGGGTGAGCACAACGACTCAGTACGAAATGCCTAAAACATTGGCTTTAGGCTCCCTTGAGTCGACATACAAAGAATAGATACAAGACATCGGGATCATGTATGGGAATACCAATATATCATAGTCAATACAAATGCACCATCATGTAATGAAATGTCATGTTTTTCCCGACCAACATCCTAGCCTAACTCAACACACACCGAAAACTACTAACCGATTTTATCAAGGCGAGATTGATTAGTTACCCCTGATTCCAAAATCGGTAGCCATTTGGGGCCTAGTAATTATAAAGACCAATTCTTTTTCCTGTTTTTACGAATTTTCTTTTTCCGTTGCTATTTTCTTCTGAGTTCAGGTTTTTGTCCAGTCTGGTTGAGTCGAATACTCAGGAATCATTCTTGAGACTCTGTGCATTCATGATTATGCATTTTACCTTTTTAGTTTAATACTTGGGCGTAGCATAATGCTATGCTTGTTCATTTCATTTGTTTGTCGTTTCCTTTCTCGAACCTTAGGGTTATAGGAAACCGAGCTACGGTTTTGTGCCCGATTTCATTTTCTGATGTCACATGCATTTACTTCACTTTATTTTCATGAAATGCATAGCTTTACTTTTGTAGAAAAGTATGTTACTTGTTTACTTTTCCATAGGGGTATAGATGCATAGTTTCTTCAGAAATATTTTCATTTCTTGGGGTGTTTTTCGTAATTATCTTTTTTGGATATTTTGTCTTAGGGATCTTTTTGCAAATATTATTTGAGATATTTAGAAAAGGGACTAAGTTGTAATTTTTAAAAAAATGTGACAAGTGTCACACTTGTCATCTTTTGGGTAAAGCCACTTGGAGGCTTAGGATGATAACAAGTGTAGGTGTAGGATTTAACCTTGCGAGAGGCCATTGGATGGTGACATGTGTAGGGTGAAGATTCACCCAGTTGTTGGCCTAGGATTGGTGCACTTGTAGGCTTAAGATCTTGACAAGTGTAGGGCTTAGATGTGGTCTTGTGAGGAGGCCTAAGATTGTGACAAGTGTAAGCCTAGGAATGCATCTTGTGAGGGTGTGTGAGATTTTGACAAGTGGAGGGAGTGGATGCGTGTGTGTGTGTGTGAGAGGTTGTGTTGGTGTATATGTTGTTGGCCAACAAATGCCTTAGTTAATGGAAAATCTCTAGATTTTCCACTAACTTCAAATTCTTTCGTTAACCACTGATCTCCCCCCGGTCCTCCTAGTATTAACTCCTTTTCATTGGTTGCACGACCCATTCAAGGAACAACACTGATTTCCCCTTCTCGACCCGTAGTCCCGCTCCCTATCCCCTTCCACTATGCATCATTCTGTCTTTCTCTCTTTATATAATCTTCTGTTTATTGAATTGTTGAATTTGTTGGAGATTATTATTTATTTTGTGATCTTCTGAAAGTTGGTTTTCGTCTTATCCGTTGCTCTACCTAATTGAACTTGGACTTCCTTTCATATTACTAATGCTATAGGCTAACAATTATCCTTCACTTAATGCTGAAGTTTGATTATGATTGATCTTTGATGGGCGCCTTTTTAGATAGGCAGAATATGAAGAAGATACATAATATGAAGATCGAGCTACAGATGATGATGTTAGTGTTGTCGCTATCACTCGAAGTGAGTTCAATCAGTCGCCTTATGGCGGTTCCCCGTCCATAGGCAACAAGAGTTTTGCGACTAGAACTTCGTAAACTACAATTGCTAAGCTTAAAACCCTAAACTTAGACCTTGCCTTGCACCACCTTCCCCTCACCATTTCATCTCACCATAGAAGGGTTAAAGCTATCTTAGATAATCACCTACAAGGTTTCATTCTTGGATTTGGCTTTGCACCATTTTTGCCTTGGAATCTAGAGCTTGTTTACTCTAGTGAGGTAGGGGATGAACTATATTTATATTCTATATGTATTATGTGTTCTTTGTAGTTAATATAAGTTGTATGCATGATTAATGATATTCTAGGGTTATATATAGATGGAACTTGATGTTAACTAACCGAGGGTTTCACTTTTGCATAAGACTTGTACATGATTATTCTCTTATATAATTGTAGTTTAATTTTGTGTAAGAATGGAATCTAGAGATTTCTTGTGATATGCTTATGAAATTCTAGTATAATTCTTGCCTTGATTTTGTTGATAAACCTATGCTATATTGTTGTCTAAGTAGAGGTTTTAGGCTTGCTATGTTGTGAATGGATTTCTTGTCTAGTAGCATTATGATTAGTGTAGTGAATATTACATTGTATACTTGACATCCACATACCATTATAGCTTGCAAGCTTAGAACATGACTGTGTGATTACCATTGTTGGTTGTGTATGGAGATTGTTTACTTACATTGTAACATTAGTAGTTGTTGTGACAACTTGTTGATTTTAGAAATACTTGGGGCAAAGAAACATTGAAATGGCTAGGGTTTGGCCTTAGTACAAGAGGTACGAGTTCTTCCTATAATATAGTGTGCACTTAGGTAGTTCCTTGAGGGTTAATACCCTAAATCAACTTGTATTATCTTGTGTTGTGAGTTCACAACCTTGTCTTGTGTTGTGAGCTCACACCGGACACCGCCTCTAAGTTTTCCACTTGGTATGATTTCGTATTTATTTTACTAGTTGATATAACTTAGGGTTGTAACTTGTTGTATATCATGGATTATCCCATTGTATTAGATTGATGTACCTATTGTGGATTACTTTCAATATTGTGTCAAATATAGCTTAGAACGTTGCCTTAACTTCCCCTTGAAATGTAGACGTTAGGGAGCATGATCCACTTGGGTACGGTTTATATTATGCAAACAAAGGCCGTTAAAACTTTAGGGTATTCGCATATTCATTTCCTACGAGTAACTTGTTTACTCACCCTAGTTGATTAGGTTATTTTTAGGTAAGGAGATTTTGTTTTGGGATGCACAACATCCCTAGATCGACTTGATCTACATTGGATTTTTGATGTGTTTTTGTATACATGCTAGTGTCAACATGTTAAACTTTCCTTATATGTTGTAATATATAACTTGTATGAAAGCATACCTTGCTTCCCTTTTTGGGCATGTAATGTGGACTTAAATATCGTATTTTAAATGTACTACAATATGTAATGACCTGGTCATTTTCCTTCCTTTTTTTTTTTTTTTTTTTCTGTAAAATCTTTTTTCGTCCTTTTCCTTATTTCGTCTTTTTCCCGTTTATCATTTTTTCTTGCATAACCTCACTTTTTGTGCTCGAATTTGATTTCAGTTTTGCATGCATCCATGATATTTGATTTCTATGATATTTGTATTTTTACTTTTGTAGAAAAGCATGCTAGTTGCTTTCATTTTTCGTAAAGGGCATGGATGTATACTTTCTTATAAATATTTTTGATTTTTGGGTTTTAATGTAATTATGTAAAATAATTATTTTTCGTCTTAGAGGCATTTTTGCAATTTAATTTAAAAGATATTTTGGAAAAGGACCTTTTTGCAATTTTCGAAAAGTGTGACAAGTGTCACACTCTCATGGAGCCACTTGTTGGCATTTGGGTGGGGAGATTTGGAAGCATAATCTCTTGACATTTGGAGGGTAGAGATTCACCCACTTGTTGGCCTAAGATAGGTGCATTTGTTGGCTTAGATGGTTGACAAGTGTAGGCTTAAGATTAAGCCTACGAAGGAGCCTTGAATTTGTGACAAGTGTAGGCTCACAAATTAGTCTTGCATTGTGTGTGTGTGAGAGGTAATGTAAGAGCACATAGTGAGTGGAGGAATACTAGATCCTCCACTCACCATTTTTCACTTTATCATTTCCTTTGCTCTCAAGAACCCTAACTTAGCCACCATTGGAGAAAAGCTTGGTTAATAGCTTATTTCTTCATTTTGGTTTCCTTCCACTTACCTTAGACTTAAAACCTTGGGAAATAAAAGATTTCCTCTTGCTCTCCTCTCCACAAACCTTAGAATCGTTTTCCATTTTTAAGCTTGGTTGCTTGGATTATAGAGATTCAATTCTTTATTGAGGTAGGGGTGGTAGTATGTTTATATTTTAAGTGTTTTATAATCCTTTGGGGTTTAATATATATTGTGTACATGCTTTTAATATGACAGTCTAGCATATTGTATGTCACTTTTGACTTAGGGTTTATTGATGTAATACCCCTAATTTTGTAAAGGATATAATTGGAATTTACATTTTTTTTTATTTTGCATTTTAGGTGCTTACGTGACTGTATGTGTTATGTGGTTTCTGTTTTGTAGTTTAATTGGTTAATTGTTTTCTTTACTTGGATTGGTTGTGTAATTGATTATTTTGTTTTTGTCTAATTATTTGCATTAATTGGTTAACTGTTTTTTTTATGTTCTTTTATTTAATTAAATTAGTTTTAAATTTTTAAATGTTTTGTTAGGTTAAATTATTAATGTATTTCATTTTAATGTAAATTAGGGTTTTAGTTTGATGGACCACGTTATTGGGCTGATTAGGGTTTAGTTGGGTGTCCATCTCTAATGCAAATAGACGTAGGGTATATATGCCTATATATACTGTTATAAATCTGCTTAGGGTGAAAAACACCAACCCTATTTACGAACAGTGAGCATATAGAGGGACGTGAAAACAGAGAGAGAAAACTGTAAGGAAAACAGAGGGATTAGTTGTTAGGGATTTTACTGCGGATTAAAGGACGGGCCTAGGAGGAGGGAAGGTTGCACAATAGGAGATTGACAATGAATTGGACGTCGTCGAAAAATCTTAAAAGACGGCGACAAGGTTTTTATTCAAATACCACAGAGGCAAGTTCTTTTCTTCCTCTTTCCCTTTGGCTTGTGTTCTGTGCACCTAGATAGTCTCTAGGGTTTAATTAATCAGGAACTGGAATTTACATGGTTAATATATGCTATATTGATGGCTGTTCGTTGTTGAAATTAAATCTGTTACAATTCGTGCAAGTCTGTTTAGTTTTGTTTTCTTAAAGCATGTAAATTCTAATAGAATTTTGGTTACTGTATTTTCTTTTAACAACTGTAAACGAACCTTTGGGATGCTACTGGGATTAGATAAGACTCCTAAGTTCAGTAGTGAAGAGGAACAGAGGGGATTGGAATGGAATTGATATTGCAAAATAGTTTCAGTTTTGTTCTTAAAGCATGTTTTGTTTCGGTAATAAATTTAGTTTTAAGGATTTCAACTTCTGTATACGAATCATGGGAATGTTACTAGGGTGTTATAAGACTCTTAAGATGAGTTTTAGAAATTAACAGAGTGGTAGGTATGGTCCAGAGACAGAGCAAACAGACTGAAACGAAGCACCGGGGACTGAAGGCTCTCAAAGGAGGTGAGAGCCGGCTCCATAGAAGTGGGAGCCGGCTCCCACAACAAGTAGAGCCGGCTCTAAGGAGTCCTAGAGCCGGCTCTAGGTTGAAAAAGAGCCTGCTCCACAATTTGGAGCAGGCTCCCTTTTTATTTTATGATTGGTTTTATTTTTTTTTTAATTTTCTACGTACTGTGCTTACTATTGGAGCATGGGTTTTAAATCTGTTGGGTCTGGGGTTCCACAGAGAGTTTAGAAGGCTGAATTTGGGTGTTATTAGGACCTTAAATTGATTAGGGTTTAATTCTAAATTGTCGGGACAAACAGTGTAAAAATTAAGACAATCCCTATGTTGTTAACAAATGGAAGATAAATTAATTGTTGAATTAAATTTCAGCAATTTGATGGAATATAATGTGTTTATAAAACTTGTTTTAGAATGCGTTCAAGTGCATGATAAGGTCATTTAATTGTTAATTTTAATTAATCCATGTTTAGGAGGCTAGTTGCTGAATTATTAAATCGTTTCCTGCAACTATATGGTTAATGCTTGGATTTAAATTGTTGAAATATTAAACAATCTTCTGAAATTGTTTTAGCAATTTATTGGATAATAATAGGATTATTTAACCTATTCACATGCATGATGGAGTCCCTGGCATATTAAATTTGGTCTATACAGGCTCTGGATGTTAGTTGTTGATTTATTAAATCGTCTCCTGCAACTATATGGTTAAATGCTTGGATTTAAATTGCTGAAGCTTTAAATATTTTTCTGCAATTATTTGGATGGTGGTTTTGGGTCTGTAAATTATTAAACTGTTATATATGTTGTAATTTACATGGATATGGAGGATTGTATGTACCGGTATGGGACGGTGACATACTAGGGACGGTTTAGCTCAAAACGCATAAACCTAACCTAATGGATTAATAGAATGGATTGAAAGATATCGAATCCTAATTGTGACTAAGTCAGATCAGCTGTAACCAAGTTGGATGACTTCCTGGATTAACGGATAGTAGTTAAGTCATATCAACTGAATAAGTTGAGTGACTAACTAGTTGGTTTATTGTATGTCAGTTTAATAAATAGTTGAATTGCATACCCTGGATTTGGACGGACTTTATATATATGTTTATGGTACCACGAGATGAGCTGGAGTCTCAGACTCGTTGGTTAGGGTGCGTATATGCAGTGGATGCGTAGCTGGCTATAGTAGGTTGAGGTGTACCCTGTTAGGTCTAGGTACTCATGCCCACCTTTGGGTGCGTTTTCGCATGTTGCCTTCTATTCAGGTTGAGACCCCTACTGTAGTCCAGTGAATGTCCCTTAGTGTGGATATATCTATATGTATGGACTAGATAGCTATTGTTGAGATATCTAGGGTGTATCTGCGTATCGAGTCACTGTTTGGATTGTAGTTAGAGAATAATTTGCATGTGGGCCTGACCCACTCTTATTTTTACAGGTGTTCGTTAGTTCCAGACTTAGAGCTGGATCGTGCTGAGCAGATACAGTTATTCAATCCACCGATGACCAGGGTTTTATTTCATATTTTAGACTTGGGATTCATTTCCAATCTTTTGAATTCAGTGAGATACTTTAGGGGTCCACTAGATGGATTCCCGAGTTGTAATAGGAATGGAGAAATAGGATGTATCATAATCATTCTTTGTTAATAAAATTTTATTCTGAGGTTTTGGATTATTATTCTAGTTTCTTTTCAGCAATTTTTTTTTTATTCTTGTTTTCTTATTTGTATTCTGTGTTCGATTATTGCTAATTGATTTGATATCCTCGGGTTATCGGGCGTGGGCCTGGCCAACCCGCATCCGGAAATCCGGGGTATCACAGTTGGTATCAGAGCACTCCAGGTTCTAGTGTCCTTAGGAGTGTTTTCGTTATAAGACTTCCGCGTTGCATCTCTTAAAACTTAGAGCCATGTTAGGATTCGTTATACTCTCGTTATGGATCTTTAGGAGGAGTTAATGTCAATTGAATTCTGTAGATACAGAGTGGTTGACCCGAGAAGAAGGATGGGCTTCAAGGCGAAAGCGATACGGACCCAAAGGAGTAACAGATAAGATTGTCGAGTTCTTTGCCAGAAGTAGAACTTAGGATCGAAGGTTAAGTTCCAAGGTTGGCATTACTTAGAAAGTATATGCCAAGGAAGGATTAAGGTGTCGGTGTTAGGTCACCGCTTATTAGGACCAACACAACTTCAGCTATTCTTAAAAAGGAGGTAAGCGAAGAGTAGGATTCTGAAAAGGGTCCTACGGGAGGAAATTTCAGTGTCTCCAAGAAAGGGGATATTAAAGCTTGAAGATGAAGGATTGCACGGAGGTGATCTCATTCATCAGCAGTATGGTGAATGATACTAGTAGAATTGGTGTAGATCAATCTACATGTGGATAAATTTTTGTCATCTCTTAGAGAGTCAATTGAAACAGTACTCTTTAGGCGGTTGGAAATCGGATAGAGTTCTTATTAGAACAAAGACATGATTTTATATCACATTTTGGAGTGAATGGGGATTAGGTTGTGACGTTCTATGATACGTTGTAAAACCACGATAGACGGTTTACATTCCGCGTATAAGGAGGATAAGGGGTAAGCTTTTGGTATTTGCTTAGGCAAAAGAATGTTGCTTTTAAGCTATGGTTACAGACAGGTTTCAAGGTTGGATGATTACCAACGAAACTACAAATGAACTTTTGCGACATAATTTGTGAACTTGAGTTCAAATGAGGTTTTCTTCTCTGGAATGGAGGATGTTTTAATTAGAAATCATATTTTGGTTGTTTTGTTGCATTGTGTGTATCTATGTGTTTGATTTTGTTAGTTTGTGTTGCATTTTACTACTATGTATTTCATTTTGTTGTTACGTGTTTCATTTTATTAATTAGTCCGGATTGGGAGTATGGATTGGTTGGGAACACAAGTATGTGATCAACCAGCTATTATGTTGATGACTTGGATAATAGCGCTATGTACGCTAGGATTTGTGACAGTATGGTCATAGGATTGGGTAGAAATACAAACTTCTAGTCAATCTAATGGATCTGGATATGCATCAATATGGTATGCCAGTTAGGATGGGACAGTTAAACTATCAAAATGAGTCAAATAATCAAAAAGGATTAGTTTGATATGCTCAATGCTAGGTGGGGATTCGTTTTTACAACGCTATAATAATGGTGGTTGTTAGTGTCTTGGGGATTCGTGAGGTTGTGGTAGGTAAAGATCACGGTAATGTCACTATGGTTCAGACGGAGGATTTTGTACTGGTAGGTATTTATTAGAATGACGCCGAGAGAGGATAGTGGG
Source organism: Cornus florida (assembly GCF_030987335.1). Classification (NCBI taxonomy): domain Eukaryota; kingdom Viridiplantae; phylum Streptophyta; class Magnoliopsida; order Cornales; family Cornaceae; genus Cornus; species Cornus florida. The sequence goes on along the minus strand of NW_026775573.1, from coordinate 70,890,974 downwards.
CTGATAAAATCTTTAGCAGTCTATTCGTAATCAAGACATGATTTTTCGAGGGTGTCATTTAGAGAAGTTGCTGGTGTTGCACTCAGAGGAGGAACCAAAGTTTCTACACTACATAAAATGTGGAATTTTTTTTTTAGAGTTGTATTTCGCAACAGTTAGCTGTTGTTACAACACTGATGACTATATGGAGGATGGGCAAACGTTCTATATTCAATTGAAATGAGAAAAGGAGTCAGTTTGACACTTACCTAGATTAGAGAAATAGGATGTGTCAAGGACAGGAAGGAGAGACTGAACGTCTATATAAGGAAGCGGTGCACGGTGTGTGTAGGAAGTCATAGTGAATTGACTTTTGCTGAATGGAATTACTGGTTGATTTTTCCTATTGGTAAGTTTATCACTAACTGATGTTGCATAGCTAAAGTGGTAGGGTTAGTTTTGAGGAAAGCTGGTGGTACCAGACTAGTTTGTACTTTCTGTAGACAAACAGGAAGAAGAATATAAGGACTGAGATTCACACCTTTTAGTTCTTTATTTTGGTTGGGATGTTGGTAAATTTTTTTATATTAAATCAGCTCAATCCTGGTTTATTTTGGACTGGTAGGATATCAGTTCATATGAGTAGAGGGGATACAGGACAACTTAGATGCATTGAAGTGGTAATTTCATGCTTTGCATTGAATTCGGTCTGGTGGAAAGGAATAGGGAGGTGGACGTTCTCAATAACTGATAGGATATTCAGGTCTTTCGTTTCTTTGTTGAGTTCGTAGTTGAAGTTGTAGCTTTTATAATAAAGACACTTGCTATTACCAAGGTACTAAAGAAGGTTAACTCCAAATATGGGAGCTGACCCTAGTAGAGGGGTTACCTTGGTCAGATAGAGCTTAAGGTACTGGAGAAGGGTTGATTCTGTGAATGATGTCAGAGTGACTAAGATGTAAAATTCGAAGATTTTCTCGAGGCACTCAGACGATTATAAGGAACATCAAGACATTAAATGTCAGTTCTAGTGAACAGGTTTGGAAAGAGACATGTATATAACTGTCTATACGAATGACACCTATTAGATAAGGGGTGTAGAACTCGTCAGGAGTGGATGGTTAGTCGAGAATATCGACATCTATTGGAATTTTGATTCTATATAGATTAAGAGTGGTGGATTGAGCACGTTTGTTGATGGACATTTATTCTCGTAATGTTCGCTTTTCGACTTCGCATTAGTTCTACATTGCACTGATCACGGAGGTATAGCTGTGCTTCATATCTCTAGACGGAGGATTTGATCGAGAATATATGTTTGACCATGAAGGAGATACTTGGGATAGATATCCTTGGTTTTTATGAAAAGTTGAAAGTACTTATTTTACTTCTTATATTGTTAACACAAGAAGGTTTGTATGACCACAACCACATATCTGTTGGGTTGTAATGGTAGCGAGGGTTGTACAACAAAACCTTGGCTTCATTACCGGAAACATCGAGGAGAAATACTCTTCTTTGTAATGGATTGCGCGTCGTTTGGAGGTGGCGGTAGGTTTTGTTAATCGTTACACTCCTACATTAGCGTTTTCTATCAGGAAACAGTTGATTGGGATGTCTTCTATATCAGAAGCAAAAGTGTGTTTTTGAGGAAAGTTAGTTATTATGTCTTAAATTGACATTTCATGGATGGTGGTTCTCCATTTAGGCGATAGCCTATCGATTAGTGTTTTTAAAATATTGGAATGGGATGCATAGAAGTTTTACATATCTATGCTATAGAACTTGGAGGACTGTGGATCTTTACCCTGTATAAAAACATTGGGCAAGGATGAGTCGTTGCTACATACAACTTATGTGTTGGACCTATAAATTTTCTTGGAGGTTTAGGAATTTCGTGGAACTCCTACACAGAGGCAGCGTCCACAATGGAATGTCAATGAATTTTAATGAAAATATTTCAGAATTTCGTGAATTCCGAGGACGGAATTCTGTTTGTTAGGGGGGAAGAATGTAATACCCCTAATTTTGTAAAGGATATAATTGGAATTTATATTTTTATTTATTTTGCATTTTAGGTGCTTACGTGACTGTATGTGTTATGTGGTTTCTGTTTTGTATTTAATTGGTTAATTGTTTTCTTTACTTGGATTGGTTGTGTAATTGATTATTTTGTTTTTGTCTAATTATTTGCATTAATTGGTTAACTATTTTTTTTATGTTCTTTTATTTAATTATATTAGTTTTAAATTTTTAAATGTTTTGTTAGGTTAAATTATTAATGTATTTCATTTTAATGTAAATTAGGGTTTTAGTTTGATGGACCACGTTATTGGGCTGATTAGGGTTTAGTTGGGTGTCCATCTCTAATGCAAATAGACGTAGGGTATATATGCCTATATATACTGTTATAAATCTGCTTAGGGTGAAAAGCACCAACCCTATTCACGAACAGTGAGCATATAGAGGGACGTGAAAACAGAGAGAGAAAACTGTAAGGAAAACAGAGGGATTAGTTGTTAGGGTTTTTACTGCGGATTAAAGGACGGGCCTAGGAGGAGGGAAGGTTGCACAATAGGAGATTGACAATGAATTGGACGTCGTCGAAAAATCTTAAAAGACGGCGACAAGGTTTTTATTCAAATACCACAGAGGCAAGTTCTTTTCTTCCTCTTTCCCTTTGGCTTGTGTTCTGTGCACCTAGATAGTCTCTAGGGTTTAATTAATCAGGAACTGGAATTTACATGGTTAATATATGCTATATTGATGGCTGTTCGTTGTTGAAATTAAATCTGTTACAATTCGTGCGAGTCTGTTTAGTTTTGTTTTCTTAAAGCATGAAAATTCTAATAGAATTTTGGTTACTGTATTTTCTTTTAACAACTGTAAACGAACCTTTGGGATGCTACTGGGATTAGATAAGACTCCTAAGTTCAGTAGTGAAGAGGAACAGAGGGGATTGGAATGGAATTGATATTGCAAAATAGTTTCAGTTTTGTTCTTAAAGCATGTTTTGTTTCGGTAATAAATTTAGTTTTAAGGATTTCAACTTCTGTATACGAATCATGGGAATGTTACTAGGGTGTTATAAGACTCTTAAGATGAGTTTTAGAAATTAACAGAGTGGTAGGTATGGTCCAGAGACAGAGCAAACAGACTGAAACGAAGCACCGGGGACTGAAGGCTCTCAAAGGAGGTGAGAGCCGGCTCCATAGAAGTGGGAGCCGGCTCCCACAACAAGTAGAGCCGGCTCTAAGGAGTCCTAGAGCCGGCTCTAGGTTGAAAAAGAGCCTGCTCCACAATTTGGAGCAGGCTCCCTTTTTATTTTATGATTGGTTTTATTTTTTTTTTTAATTTTCTACGTACTGTGCTTACTATTGGAGCATGGGTTTTAAATCTGTTGGGTCTGGGGTTCCACAGAGAGTTTAGAAGGCTGAATTTGGGTGTTATTAGGACCTTAAATTGATTAGGGTTTAATTCTAAATTGTCGGGACAAACAGTGTAAAAATTAAGACAATCCCTATGTTGTTAACAAATGGAAGATAAATTAATTGTTGAATTAAATTTCAGCAATTTGATGGAATATAATGTGTTTATAAAACTTGTTTTAGAATGCGTTCAAGTGCATGATAAGGTCATTTAATTGTTAATTTTAATTAATCCATGTTTAGGAGGCTAGTTGCTGAATTATTAAATCGTTTCCTGCAACTATATGGTTAATGCTTGGATTTAAATTGTTGAAATATTAAACAATCTTCTGAAATTGTTTTAGCAATTTATTGGATAATAATAGGATTATTTAACCTATTCACATGCATGATGGAGTCCCTGGCATATTAAATTTGGTCTATACAGGCTCTGGATGTTAGTTGTTGATTTATTAAATCGTCTCCTGCAACTATATGGTTAAATGCTTGGATTTAAATTGCTGAAGCTTTAAATATTTTTCTGCAATTATTTGGATGGTGGTTTTGGGTCTGTAAATTATTGAACTGTTATATATGTTGTAATTTACATGGATATGGAGGATTGTATGTACCGGTATGGGACGGTGACATACTAGGGACGGTTTAGCTCAAAACGCATAAACCTAACCTAATGGATTAATAGAATGGATTGAAAGATATCGAATCCTAATTGTGACTAAGTCAGATCAGCTGTAACCAAGTTGGATGACTTCCTGGATTAACGGATAGTAGTTAAGTCATATCAACTGAATAAGTTGAGTGGCTAACTAGTTGGTTTATTGTATGTCAGTTTAATAAATAGTTGAACTGCATACCCTGGATTTGGACGGACTTTATATATATGTTTATGGTACCACGAGATGAGCTTGAGTCTCAAACTCGTTGGTTAGGGTGCGTATATGCAGTGGATGCGTAGCTGGCTATAGTAGGTTGAGGTGTACCCTGTTAGGTCTAGGTACTCATGCCCACCTTTGGGTGCGTTTTCGCATGTTGCCTTCTATTCAGGTTGAGACCCCTACTGTAGTCCAGTGAATGTCCCTTAGTGTGGATATATCTATATGTATGGACTAGATAGCTATTGTTGAGATATCTAGGGTGTATCTGCGTATCGAGTCACTGTTTGGATTGTAGTTAGAGAAGAATTTGCATGTGGGCCTGACCTACTCTTATTTTTACAGGTGTTCGTTAGTTCCAGACTTAGAGCTGGATCGTGCTGAGCAGATACAGTTATTCAATCCACCGATGACCAGGGTTTTATTTCATATTTTAAACTTGGGATTCATTTCCAATCTTTTGAATTCAGTGAGATATTTTAGGGGTCCACTAGATGGATTCCCGAGTTGTAATAGGAATGGAGAAATACGATGTATCATAATCATTCTTTGTTAATAAAATTTTATTCTGAGGTTTTTGGATTATTATTCTAGTTTCTTTTCAGCAATTTTTTTTTTATTCTTGTTTTCTTATTTGTATTCTGTGTTCGATTATTGCTAATTGATTTGATATCCTCGGGTTATCGGGCGTGGGCCTGGCCAACCCGCATCCGGAAATCCGGGGGTATCACAATTGATATAAGCATGTATGATATATATATATATATATATCTTGTGTAGAAAGATTATATAATTTAGTAGTATGCTAAATTCTAGTATTTTTACATATGGTAGTAATATAGAACTCTTGTAGAATTATTAAGGTTATATACAATTCCTAATGACTTGAATTACTATATTTGTGATGGTGATAATTCTATAATCTTGTTGATAATAAATTGCGATTATTTTAGAAGCTTATTGCTATAATGTTAAGAATTAGTGTATAAAATTTATTGTTAAGGCATGATTTAAATTGATAAGTTGGTGGTATTGTTTTGCACATTATATCATGTTAAAGACTTGTCATTTAGTATGCCATTTAAGACTTGGAATCCTAAGACATGGTTTGTGTGGTTTCAAAATACTTGTGCATGGAAGGTGGTTTATATGCCTTAATTATAGTGTATGAGTTTTAAACTTGATTATGATTTTGGATTCTCTTAGGATGTTGTTACAAGTGATATGGCTAGAGTTTGGTCCTAATGCAAGAGGTATGAGTTCTCCCTAATTGAGATAGTGCGTACTAGGGTGTTCTTCCCAGCGGGTTAATGCCCGGAATAACCATTTTGATTTTGGTTTACCCCGAGACGTGATGTCCAAGTCTTCCACTAATTGATTTTGAATTCAATTCCAAGTTGACAACCAATGCTTAATTGTAACTTGTAATTTTTGTTATTGGCGAATTGATGTTGTTAAGTACATTGATGTTGATATGTGTTATTAAAGAATCATTTAAGTTAGCTTAAGATGATCCCTTAGAACACCTTGAACATAGACGTTAAGTGGAATGATCCCTTGTATTCGTCTATATTGATCTTGCAATGATATTGAAACTTTAGGGTATACGCATATGCTTCTTCCTACGAGTAACTTGATTACTCACCCTAGTGGTTTGGGTTGTTTTACAGGAAAAGAGACTATATTCTTGGATGCTCATCATCCTTAGGGACTTATGAACAATTTAAAGCATTTTTGTATATTGACATGCAAGTGTTTAACATGCTTTACTTTTGAAGTCATATTTTGTATACTATGGGTGTATGGTATTTTAGAAGCTAATGTAGCTTCCTTGATGTGTAATGATACTTAAGTGCTTACTTTTGACACTATAAGCATGTATGTAATGAGGACAAGGGCCAAACATGTTTACTTTAGTACTTGTATCCATTTGGTACCAAATTTCGCTTCAAAAATGTATTTAAACTAATTTTGGAGGTTTGGATATGAAATTCTTATAATTGACATGTATGAGGCCATAACCATTGTTTTACATTTAATTATTCATATTAAGGTTATTGACATGTCCACATACTCACATCTCCTTGAAAATCAACTTTTAACCTTTGTTTTTGAACCAATTCATGAGGGGATTTGAGGCTTGGGTTAGGCCTTTCTGTTTTTGGCATATAACAGGTCATTCAGCAGCTTTTCAAGTCATTTTGGTTATCCGAAATGCAAGTATGGTCCTCCACACATCAAGAAAATGATCATGAAAATCGAAACAAGTCTAGAATCCTTTTTTGAGTGGTCTGGCATCAAGTGTATTGCTATCTTAGCCAACTAAGGAATTAATCACATCCTTACCCTCAAACTAGCACACAAATCTAGTACCAATCATCAAGATAAGAGAGTGGACCTTTTATTAAAGCTTTATTATTCTAGGTGCGCTTATTCTTTTCACTCATTTTCTTCTTCTTTTATTTATTTATTTATTTATTATTATTGAGGATCAAAGATGGAAATATTGTGCAATGTGTTGATCTCTTAAGCAATCTAGAAGATTCATGTATCGAGCTTTAGGTCAATGACTCCCAAACCAGATGGCTTTAGGGCATTAGGTGTTAAGACACCCCAACGGACTTACAAACTCAAATCAACTAGGCTACAAATCAAGACAACAACCATCTAATCATTTCCCACTTCTCGCTTTTTGGGAGAAGTCCTCACTTTTATTGCTTTTTGCAACTTTTTTTTTTTTTTGAAATAATTATTAACCTAGAGTTTGGGCCCTCCACCTTTCGGCGCTAGAAGTTCACTGCTTAATGAGGTAAGAATCCTGGCTACTCAATGAAAAGGGGTTGTTATCCACCTTTATCAAGAATGAAAGCTTTCAATGCACTACTAGCCCAATTGGGATATAACCAATTCAATAATCAACAAAGCATGTACCCCACAAATGAATGCTAGTGTGCACTGGTGCTAGTGTAGAATCCTAGAATGAATCTCAAAACAATCACAAATTCAGGATGATATGGACCACAAATGCAAGCAAGATATCAATCTTTTGAAAAATTTACTCCTAAATGGCATTCAAAAGGCATACAAGGAGTATTGGACTCTCAAGTCAAGCAATTTTTAAATTTTAAGCAATATAGTCCTTAAAAGATCAAAATCATAGCTAACATCAATCTCAAATCTCAATCATGCATTTAAAGCTAAAATCTTAAGTAGAATGCGACAAGACACCTTACCCCCAAACTTAAACCGCACATTGTCCTCAATGTGCAATGAGAACAATGGAAAAAAAAGTGGAAAGAGTATACCGTGGTGGTGTAGACATGAAGCCCGGTCATGATCCAATTCGAAAGACGTCTCCCCCAAACTTGGAATCAACAACCTACTTGAATAGCCACGCTAGCAAACTCACATCAAATATCAAATGGGATAAGAATAATCAAATCAAGCATTCTAAGGCAATGTAACACATGATGCAAGAGAGATATAAGATCAAGCCCTAACTAGAGCATAAAGTATGCATGACTACACATAAGGGCACAATGATGAATCTTTTTATATTTTTCATTTAATGAAAGTAAGTATATACAAAATGGAAGAAAAACAAAGAATAAAATGCATGAACAAAATATAAAAAGAAAATTAAATAAGGCAAAATGTAATGAAAGAATATGTTCAATGTAAGAAATGAAAAACAATATGTGCAATGCAAGAAATGAAAAGGAACATGTACAATGCAAAAAGTGGAAAGAATATGTACAATACAAGTATATACAAAATTTTCTTACTTTTTGTTTTTCATTTTTATTTTATTTTATATATATATATATATATATATATATATATATATATATGTGAAAACATGCAAAGAAAAATGAAAAATGTAAGAAATATGCAAAATGGGTGCTAAGTTTAACGTCTCTAGTAAGACGGAATGCTTCTTTGAAAAATCGTCTCATTTTTTTTATTTTTTATTTTTTTAGATAAAACAAATATGTACACAAATAAAAATAAAAAGGCAAGTAAATAAAAATGTAAGAAAATAAGGAATGCAAAATTTTTATTTTTTTTTTAATTTTTTTTTTTGAAATTAAAAAATTAAAGTTAAACAAAATATTTTTTGAATTTTTGGAAATAAGATAAAAGGAAATAAAATAAAAGAAAAGAAATATTATTGTTTTTTTTATTTTATTTTATATATATATATATTTTTTATTTTTAATACCAAGATAGAAGTAACTAAATAAAATAAAAGAAAATAAAAAAATAAAAAAAAATAAAAAAAAAATAGAAATAGGAAAAAGTCAAAAAGTGAAAGGGTCAAAGGGGCAAAGTTGTGATCGATCGAAGATGAAGTTCGATCGATCGAACATGTAAAATTTTGGAGATCCCGAGGGCATACATTTTTGAAAAATGGATGAGGCCTAAAAATTTTTCTAAGCGTTGGGACTCATGATCGATCGAACCACATGTTGGATCGATCGAAGGATAGTTCGATCGATCGAAATGGTTTACGATCGATCGAACTTTCAAAAATTTGGAGATCCCGAGAGCATGCATTTTGGAATTTTGGATGCAGGTCCAAAATTTTTCTAAGTATTGGGACTCATGATCGATCGAATCACATGTTATATCGATCGAAGAACAATTCGATCGATCGAAGGTGCTCTTGTGATCGATCGAACTGGCACCAAATGCCTAATTTTGAACTGAAAGTGCAGAAAATCCTATGCTAAGCCCCAATGATGGTAACAAGAATGAAAATTTGAAAAATAGATGGAAGAATGTACACAAGAATGAAAAATAAAAAGAAATGAGGGAGGAATAGAGTTGTGAAACTCTACGAATACTAGTGTTTAACGTCTTTAGCAAGACGTTAGGTCAACTCACTAATCAAATGAATCAAAAACTGGATATGAAACATCCTTATTGACCCTCTTTTCACTTTTCTCATTTAATGTCCCACTTATGACAATAAAATCATCCCCCAAAAGAATGACTTGAAAAGAAATAAAAGAGATGATATTGTTCCTTTCATCCACGGTCTTGAAAACAAAATCAATCATGGTTAGGCTTGCCTCTTTGTTGTGTTCTAGGGTGTTCTTCCCAGCGGGTTAATGCCCGGAATAACCATTTTGATTTTGGTTTACCCCGAGACGTAATGTCCAAGTCTTCCACTAATTGATTTCGAATTCAATTCCAAGTTGACAACCAATGCTTAATTGTAACTTGTAATTTTTGTTATTGGCGAATTGATGTTGTTAAGTACATTGATGTTGATATGTGTTATTAAAGAATCATTTAAGTTAGCTTAAGATGATCCCTTAGAACACCTTGAACATAGACGTTAAGTGGAATGATCCCTTGTATTCGTCTATATTGATCTTGCAATGATATTGAAACTTTAGGGTATACGCATATGCTTCTTCCTACGAGTAACTTGATTACTCACCCTAGTGGTTTGGGTTGTTTTACAGGAAAAGAGACTATATTCTTGGATGCTCATCATCCTTAGGGACTTATGAACAATTTAAAGCATTTTTGTATATTGACATGCAAGTGTTTAACATGCTTTACTTTTGAAGTCATATTTTGTATACTATGGGTGTATGGTATTTTAGAAGCTAATGTAGCTTCTTTGATATGTAATGATACTTAAGTGCTTACTTTTGACACTATAAGCATGTATGTAATGAGGACAAGGGCCAAACATGTTTACTTTAGTACTTGTATCCATTTGGTACCAAATTTCGCTTCAAAAATGTATTTGAACTAATTTTGGAGGTTTGGATATGAAATTCTTATAATTGATATGTATGAGGCCATAACCATTGTTTTACATTTAATTATTCATATTAAGGTTGTTGACATGTCCACATACTCACATCTCCTTGAAAATCAACTTTTAACCTTTGTTTTTGAACCAATTCATGAGGGGATTTGAGGCTTGGGTTAGGCCTTACTGTTTTTGGCATATAACAGGTCATTCAGCAGCTTTTCAAGTCATTTTGGTTATCCGAAATGCTAGTTCGGTCCACCGATGGCTTTTGGAAACTTCATTGCACAGTAAAACATTTATTCCAATAGCCATTTTCATTGTTCAGGGTCATTTCGGTCGACCGTTGACTTATTTCAGTCGACCGAAACAACTTCCCCTCAAAAATATGTTTTTAGGAAAATTTCTATCCAGTTCGGTCATCCGAAACTCCATTTTGGTCTTCACTCATCAACCTTCCAGGTTTTGTTTTAGTATTGATGTTTCAACTTCAAAGGGTCATAACTTCTTCATTCCTAACCCAAATGGGGTGATTCTTAAGCCTAAACTTAAGGATTTTGAGTCAGCTTTCCAATGGTACCAACTGAATTCTCAGATTCAAAACATAGTGGGAGTTATTTATGTTTTAATGAGGTAGTGTCAATTTTCGCTTAAACCGGGAAAAGGCAATTTTGTGGGATTCTTGACCAAAGTTCTTAGAACCTCTTGGAATATTGTAAAATGATTAGATTAGGTAGTATTCACCTTGTTTGACTTGTTTAGAGTCAATTTTCTCTTTTTATTTATGAATTGACCATTTTGCCCTTTGACTAACGGATTTTGCCCGTTTTGATGCTAGTGTCCTCTTTTACTCTCTTTAAGTTCCGTGACATCATGGAATGTCACATTGGTGCCTTAGAGATGATTTATATCTCAAAAGACTATGGTTTATCTTTTGCTTCCGCATTTTGGACCCATTACCGGGTTAATTTTCGGGTCATCAATGACGCACCGGGTTAAAAAACTTGGGCCGTCACATAACATGTATGTAAATGAGGCCAATGGCCAATCTCTTTGTTAAATGGAATGTATGAGAAAGCTTAGCAAATGTTGACTTCCATGACCTAATTTATCTTGAGGGCATTTTGGGTATTCTATGTCAAATTTTATTTTGATTTTAGTTCATGGTTGTTTAGAAGACTCAATTTAGGGGGGGGGGGGGGGGGAGGGGTTGCTTCACAAACTTTTTCCAAAAGAATCCGTTTAAGTGTCGAAAAATGTACGTTTTCAATAAAAAATCTACTCGCAGCATTTTAATTTCTGCAGACAGCGATGGATCGCCAATGTTGGCGATTGATCACCAGACACCTGTTTATCCTTCGCGGACTTCGGCAAAGTGGTGATCGATCGCCCTGGAGCATTTTATTTTTCGTTTTTGTTTCAAAACTTCTAGGTTCCATATCTCCTTCATCCGAACTCTGAATCAGGTGATTCTTGAGTCTAACTTTATTAATTTTTCGTTGTCTTTCCAATGATGTACACGGTAGTACCCACTTCTATTTTGAAAAGACCATTTTACCCTTAGGGTTGTACTTTCCCATTTTTAAAACTCCACTTCCGCATTTGGTTCATTGAGTTCCGTGGCTTCATGGGAAGTTACTTTGGCATCTTAGGGATGACATACATTTCTAGAGACCTTGTTTCTTTTATCGCTTTTGCATTTTGGATCCGTTATCGGGTCAACTTTCGGGTCATCATTAATGCACCGGGTTTGTAAAACTTGGGCCATCATAGTAATCAATGTTACTTGTCCAAAACTGGCACACGCTCCCTCTAGGTCGTATTAGCCCTGGACTCGTGAAATTTGATTTCTTTCATAAAACCATTTCTCACAACCTACCCTTCCCAAACACATCTCTTAAAATCATTTCGACCTTATTTTCCCAAATCATGCCCATGCCATGAAATGGATTCTTACATTATAACATCAAGTGAACATAACCAATGCTTACATCAACAAACTTAGCATTTATAACATATGCTTAACAATATCTATAGCATGATTTCATTATTAAGCACAAAGGCAGCATTACAACTTCTAAATCACCAATTTGTACACATAGCATACTTTCAACATATTTAGCATTTCTAATATATTGACGAGGTCGCTTGTAAACGCCAAACTAAATGTAGTGAATGTGTGGTTCAAGAAAAGCCTTTTATGTCAAATTTAAATTTATAAAAACCACTACCAACACCACTACTAACGTAGCAAGAGTGAGTAGGGATCGTCCCAAGGGATTATACGTGTTGGAATTTCAACTTCGACTCTAGCGTACCAAATGATTGCAAAAGAGAGTTGGGTTGGTTGATTACTTCTAGAAAAGAATTAATTAAAATGCAATAAAAATAAAACTAAGTAGAGATAGGGATTTAAGAGATGAGAAGAGAGGACTTAGGGTGTTGGAATCACCACTAAGCTCATGTAATTAACCACTTGCTTTCCATTAATGGGGAATACATTGTTGTGAACAAAATTGGTTTGACTAGCAAAGGTGACTCAACAAGTGTATAATGTCTAAACAACATGTGAAAGGCTACAATATATCTATTGGAAGAGGAATATATTGTCTAGACAACATGTGAAGAGAACAAAATATCAAATCAAGTCATTAAACCTTTCATTAAGCTCATAGTCCAAATAATTCACAAGGATGACTTAGTTAAACATGTATTGTCTAAACATCATGTGAGAGGCCACAATATATCTATTGGGAGAGGAATATATTGTCTAAACACATGTGAAAGATACAATATATCATAACAAGTCATTAATCTTTCATTAAGCTCAAAATTCCATTACACCACAATATTAGATCATATGTTTCTTGCATTCAAAAACATGGAACATCAAAGAACAAGCATGAATTGTCTCCCCATCTAACACTACACTACAACTACACTACTAGTATGAAAATAAACTAAAGGAGAGGCACAATCCATCAAGGAATAAGTATGAACCATTAAGAGACATAACAAGAGCATTCTATTAAGCACTAATGTCTAGCCATCACTATATTCTCAATTAACCACACATAGACATGCAATTAATATAGAAAAACTAGTGTAGAGATCAATTCCCAAAATAATCACACATAAGACAACATATAATTAAAATAGAGAATCAATGGAAGAATTAACTCATATGAATCATGTAAGACATAATTCCTAATTTAATCACACATACACATATAAATAAACTAGAGAATTAATAGGAAGAATTAGACCATGGAAATCATAGAAATATACCAAGATTCATGAAATTCACAAGGCTAGAACACTAATCACAACAATATATATATAAAGCACCAAAAATAGAAATACAAGGGTTTAGATTACACAAGACTTAGGGTTCATCTAAGCCCTAAGTGTAGATCTAGTCAATCATGGAGGAGGTGGATGTAGTCATGGAATCAAGCTCCAAACATGGCTCCATCTTCTTCTTCCTCTTCTTCTTCTTCTTCTTTTAAGCTCTAGAGATGGAGAGATAGTAGATTTAGAGATGTGTTCTTGAGATGTGCCTCCACTTCTCTCTTTTCTTCTAACCCTAATCTCTAACTTTTCTAGAGAGAGAAAATAAAAATTACAATCTAGAAAATAAAAATGATAAAAGCTAAAAAATCCCCTTTTACAAATGGGTTGCTTCATTTTATAAAGAAGGTCCTTTTCTTAGTCACTAAGTTTAGAATATATGCCCAAAAATATCTAATCCCGCAACTTTTTGGTAGGTGAACTTTTGGGCGCGCACGAAAAGGTTGACAGCTTGCTGCCAGCATGTCCAGTTCGATCGATCCAACTTATTTTCGATCGATCCAACTTTTTCTGCGATCCATCCAACTTTTCAGCTTTTCAGTATCAGCTTCTTTTTGCTCCAAATCAGCCTCTTTTTGCTCCGGATCATCACTAAGACTTAGTTTGACTCCAAAAAGGCCTTAAGAACTCATTTTTAGCCCATTTTAACATTATTGACCTGAAATAGACAAAAACACAAATAAGTACTAAAACGGGTAAATAAGATAGATAAAGGTCCTAGAATACTCAAGCTTAAGGGGTTTAAATGTGTACTTTTCAGCGCTCATCATATATTTTAAATATGCATAAACATAACATTTTCAGTAAGAACACATACATCACTTCAACATCTAATAATCATCATTTAAGACAAGTATGGGATGGAATTAAGTAGAGAAAACTCAAATGAAGCTAAAGCATGAAGAGTTAAGCATCCCTACCTCAAAGATGAACCCAAGGCTCCTAAGATCCCAGGCTCAAAATTCACCCAATGGTAGCAAGACCGGTAGTAAAACGTAGCTCTTGGAAAGTAGAATGAACTTTCCTTCTTGCACTTTGTGTAGATCTCACCCTAGCTAGCTCAAATCTTAGAGAGGAGCTTGAGATTTAGAGAGATAGAGTGAAATAGAGGAGAGAGAGAGAGAGAGAAAGTTAGTTGAAAGAGAGAGATGAGGAAATGAGAGTGTGGTCCTAGTTTGGCCATACCTCCTCAAAATGAATAGCCTAAAATTGGGTCAAAAGTCTACCCTATCTCAATTACCAAAAGGCCCTCTAAAGCTCACTTTAATCACATGCCATGCCACAAAAAATCCCTCTCCACTCATTAGCCACATAACTATACTTATACATACACATATGTAACACATCATCACAATAATAATTAAATACATGCAATGGGAAATAATACTGGGACCTACATGGCGCGCAAAACAATGTACAAATAAATAAATAAAAATAAATACCGAAAAATTTGGAAAAACCCAGGACATTACACCTTAAGCCTACTTAGCCTATCTAGGCCTTTTCCTTCATAATCCAAGACCACACATTTGGCCCACTACTTAGTCCTTTGGTCCAACCCAATATAATTAAAAGAAATAAAATAATGAAATAAACTTAACAATTGATTAATAAATAATTCAATACTCTAAACACATAAAAAACATAATAATGAAACAAAAACAAGTACGTTAAATAAATAATTAAAACATTAACCAAATAATCAAACTAACATACCAATTAAATAAAATAAATAATTAGATTATCACGCAATTAACAATTAAATGAAATAAAATCCAATTAAAATAGTTAAATTAAATAGAATGAAATCTCTGAAAATTAGGGGTATTATATAAGGTGAAGATGGAGTGCTTATATATGCTAGTGTTATCTCTAAATTATATGAGGCCTTTTGGGTAAATCCAAGAAAACAACCGTGCAGACTTAGGCCTAAAATGGATAATGTCATACCATGTGGTAGAGTTGGTTGTTACGTATGGTATCTGAGCTGCAGGATAGTCAGAAGTGTGGCCAATAATGACGTTAGGCCCCTTAGTAAGTGATTGTGGTGACTTATTTAGGCTGGTGTGATATGGGCATGTGCGAGACACTCGGCGAGCTGCAGGTTACACAATCCCACATTATCTGGGTAAGGTGAAGGTGAAGTGGTAGTGCTATTCTATGGGGTATGAGGTCTTTTGGGGTAAAATCCAAGAACAAAATCTTGCAGCCTCGAGCCCCAAGCAAACAATATCATACCATGTGGTAAGGTTAGTTGTTACATTTCTTCTATGTTTTACTCATTGACTAATCATTTTCATTTTTATAGTGCGAAATAAATCGATATCAGTATATCCAGTTGGTTTTCACACTAACAATTGGTTCAGAGGCTTTGGTGTGAGAACCTGGCATATAGGGACATTTCACGAGTTTTCAATGAGGAGTTATTCATATTTAAAATGCTCATTCGAGTGGGAGCAATGGCATTAGAAGATAAGACATCCATAATCAAGAAGTTTGACAGGTACAAACTTCAGTTTATGAAAGATACAATTTGAAGCCTATTTGTTTTAGAAAAATTTGTATCTACCTTTAGAAGAGAAGCCAAAGGTGATGAAGGATGTAGAGTGACAATTACTTGATTGAAAGGCTCTTGTCACCATCAGATTAACGTTGTCAAAGTTAGTTGACTTCAACATCAAGAACGAGAAGATGATGATGCCTTTCATGACAACCCTTTCTTGCATATATGAACAGTCGTCTACAGAAAATAAGGTACACTTGATTAAGAAGTTGTTCAACTTGAAAATGGCCGAAGGTTGTCTACAGTGAATAACGAACTTCTAAATGTGTTCAATGAGATTGTGAGCTAATTAGAGTTTGTTAAAATTTACTTCAAAGACGAGGTTCGAGCACTGCTAATTCTAAGGAAGTTATTGAAGAGTTATGGTGGCATAATTACTGTGATTAGTAGTTTTACAAGAAAGTCTAATTGAAGTTCAATGATGTTATTAGCGTAATTCTAATTGAGGAAACTAGAAGGAAATTAAACAATAGGTGTTTCCTCTAGTGGTTCAACATTCAATGTTGAAAGCAGAGGCACATGTTCAAACAAAAAGAAAGGAAATGGTAATGGACATGGTAGTTTCAAGTTAAGGAACGGGAACACAGTTTCAAAATCTTAGAAATTCCACAAATCTAAATGATGTTAAGTGTTGGAATTGCGGTATTACCAAAGAAAAGTAAATTTTAGAAGAAAAAAACCGAAGATAAAACAAAAGAAAATGTGGTCTCAGAAGAATTAGATGATGTATTAATATGTTCTTTGGAGAGCAAGGCAAGGTCATGGGTATTGGATTCTGGAACATCATTTAATGTTACCTCAAGTAGAGAGCTATTTGATAGCTATATATTAGGAAGGTATATCTTGGTGATGATTAGCCCTACAACGTGGTTGGCAAGCGTGAAATATAGATTAACCTGAATGGGTCTATACGGAATTCGAAGGATGTTGGGCATATCCCTAACTTGAGAAAGAATATGATTTCGATGGGATAGTTGTCAGATGAAGGTTATGTCAAAACCTTCAATGGAACCTTATGGAAGTTTTCTTGAGGAGCTATAACCATTACACATGCTAAGAAAACTGACACTCTTTACATGACCACCAGTGCTGGGTAAATAGTATTTGTAGATAGTAAAAAGGATTACAACATTTGACACCAGAGGCTAGGTCACATGAATGAAAGGGGCTTAAGATTATGCACTCGAAGGAGAAACTACCATGCCTAAATGCGATTGATATTAACTTCTGTACGAGTTATGTTTTTAACAAACAGAAGAAGATTGTTGCTTTGAAGAAAAATGGCATAATTATTAACAAGAAGAACCTTTAGCTAGTTCACACAGATGTTTAGGGGTCAACCCTAGTCTCATCTATTGGCGAAAAATCCTATTTTGTGACTTTCATTATTGATTATACAAGGAAGGTATGGGTCTATTTCTTGAAGCACAAATCCAAGATGTATGAGGTGTTCAAAAGTGGAAGGCTATAATAGAGAATAAGACGGATTCAAAGACAAAGAGGTTGAGATCAAATAAAGGTGGTGAGTATGAAGACATCGACTTTAAGAAGTTTTGTTATGAGAATGAAATCTGATTAAAAAAGACTATGTAAAGAACCTCATAGCAGAATGGGGTTACAGAACAGATGAACCAAACTTTGACAAAAATAGTTAGAAGCATACACATACATTCGGGTATGCCCAAGCAGTTTAGAGCAAAATCAGTTAGTACAACAACCTAGTTGACTAATCAAGGATCGTTAGTATTGTTGGAGTATAGGATACTGAAAGAAGTATAAAATAGTAAAGAGGTAAACCTGTCTTAGTTCAAAGTGTTTAGATGTATTGCATATTCGCATATCAGTGACAATGCTAGGGTGAAGCTTGACCCTAAGTCACTAAAGTACATCTTCATTGGGTATGGTAAAAATGAGTTTGGTTATTGACTTTGTGATAATCAAAACAAGAAAATGATCAGAAGTAGAAATATGATT
Organism: Cornus florida; assembly: GCF_030987335.1. Taxonomy (NCBI): domain Eukaryota; kingdom Viridiplantae; phylum Streptophyta; class Magnoliopsida; order Cornales; family Cornaceae; genus Cornus; species Cornus florida. The sequence goes on along the minus strand of NW_026775573.1, from coordinate 70,873,034 downwards.
CAATAAGAATGTCATATACAAAGATATAGAGCACAATCCTTTAGTCCTGTATAGAGTAATTCATAGTATGTTGATGTGGCAAAGCAGATAATTGAAAGTTTACAGCTGGAACTCATAGAGTTTAGTGCACCACAGAGTCCAATTCCTACACCCGCCGAAGGTCCTCACATTCTTATGTCCAGAAATGAGTTATATAAATTATACGTTGCTTATATACGATGGTGAGCCTGAATGTTATGATGAGTCATGTCAAGTTGAAGATGTGTGAGTGGCACATTGTGGAATCAGTTCTGTTAATTTAGTTGGAAACAATGTTCTAATGACCTAGAAGGGGGTGAATATTGCACTTGCTTTATTTTTGTGATTGATTAAATTACCCACAATAATTATCAATTGCACATCCAACACCACAAAATATGAACAGTAAAGTAAAGCAAGTAAAGTAAAGTTTGAGAAGGTTTTAAGTGTGGAAACCCTTGTTGGAAAAAATTCGACCAATCGGGATAAAAACTATGGAGACTTTGTAGTCTTGAGCAAAACAATCTATTAGCTTTGAAGCAAAGTACAATAGACTCTGTCTTCGGCCCACACCTACTCCACTCTACCAAGAACTAGTTGCTGAACACCTTTGGCTTTACGACTTCCCTATTCACACTCTCTAAAATTCAGGTTTACTCCTTGAGCTTTATAGATTGGTAGCTGGAAGAACATGAATACTCTGCCAATGCTCTGTCCCCTTCGTAGCTTGATCAAATCCTCATTCCTTTAAATCTGAATTGGTGAAGATAAAGTACAGACTCTATTACTTTGATTAGTCTTTGTAATATGAAGTACTCTCTAAAGATTCCTTTTTGCAGATGAAGAACATCACCCTAAATCACTCAGTGTTTAAGTGTGTGCTCTTAAAGACTTAAAATCAATTTTTTTTTGTAAATATATCTAAAGTAGCTTCAATAATGATATACAAGATAAATCTAAGTTTCTCCAATTAAAGCAATCAACTCTATCTAGGATTGACTTTTGAAAGGTATTTATACTTTAGAGAGCCCCCAAAATATTCAAAAAATAAAACTTAAAAGTTACCAAAACTTAAAATGTCATAACTATTAAGGAGAGTGCAACCGATCGGACTTTCCCAGTCTATAAAGAATAGGGATTTTGACAAGTGTTGTAATGACCCGGTCATTTTCCTTCCTTTCCTTTTCTCAGATTTTTATTTTTTTATTTTATTTTTTTGTGTTTGGTTTTTCGTCGCTTGATATCGTCATGAGTGCTCTGGAATGATTTTCGAGACTCTTTTTCTTGGATTGACAACTTCCTTTGAGGATTGTGTTATTTTCACATTTTTTTTTTTTTAAAATTTTTCTGGACACTATTTACTTTTCGTCTTTTTCTCATTTATCATTTTTCCTTGCACAACCTCACTTTTTGTGTTTGGATTTGATTTTGGTTTTGAATGCATTCACGATATTTAAATTCCATGCAATGTGTATTTTTACTTTCTTAGAAAAGCATGCTAAGTGTTTACTTTTCTTGTAAAGGGTATGGATGCATACTTTATTGTAATTATTCTTAACTTATGGAGTTTTAGTGTAATAAAATAAAGTAATTATTTTTCATCTTGGGGACCATTTTGTAATTTAATTTGGAAGATATTTTGGAAAAGGACTTTTTTGTAATTTTTAAAAAATGTGACAAGTGTCACATTCTCATGGTGCCACTTGTTGGCATTGGGGTGGAGTGACTTGGAAGCATGATCTCTTGACATTTGGAGGGTGGAGATTCATCCACTTGTTGGCCTAGGATTGGTGCACTTGTTGGCTTAGATGATTGACAAGTGTAGGTTTGAGATTAAGCCTAGGAAGGAACCTTGGATTTGTGACAAGTGTAGGTTCACAATTAAGTCTTGCAATTATTTTTGGGCTACTTTGGGATTATGGTTTTAAAGGAGGGTTTTTGTGCAATTGACCATAGATGTGTGTGTTGACCATGGTGTAGGATCACATAGTTAGTGGAGGATTTCTATTTCCTCCACTCACACTTTTTTCACATTATGTCATTATCTTCCTCACCAAAAACCCTAGCCTCCATGGCTGAAGCTTAAAGCCTTAAGCTTTGACTTTGATTTTTGAGAGCCTTCCATTGGTTTCCAAGCTTAACTTTGGGAATTCTTTTTGTTCCCCTCATCCTCCTCTTCATAACCCTTAAAGGGTTTGCCATTTTTTTTGTTGATTTGCCTTGGATTCAAGAGGAACAATCCTCTTGTGAGGTAGGGGGTGTTATAATTTATTACCTAAGGGTATTCCTTGCTTTTGTAGTGATATATAAGTTGTATGCATGTCTTTTGTTAAATCGAGAAATTAATGGTTTGTTGTAGCTTGCATATAACTCATTTTAGTCTTGGTACATGGCATGGCCATGACATGATCTTTGTTATATATTAAATTGGGATGATTTAAATGAGTTTTCAAATCTAGAGATTAAATGAATTTAATTTGATTTAAATTCTAGTTAATTGTGTTTTGCTTGTTTTCCATTTTTGACTTGATATATGGTATGACCATGTCTTAGTGCTTGACATATAATAATTTGAGATCATTTGAACAACTTTTGAAATCTAGAGATTTAATTGATTTAAATTAATTAAATTCCATTTGATGCTATCTTGCTCATTTTGCGCTTTCGATTTGATATATGTAATGAGTATGCTATGTTGTTTAATATATATTAATTAGAGGTTATTTGAATTTGATTTGAAATTTAGAGAATTTAATTATTTTATTTAATTAAATTCTATCTAGTAGCTCCATGGATTTATTTGTGTTTTAGAAGTTGTTTCTATATTCAAATCATGGACTTGGACTTGTTGTGTATTCACTTGGTTGTGTTTTGAGCATTTGATAACATTGTTGTTATATTTATATTCATGAGAACATGTTTTCTTTATGGAATATATTGTTGCCTTGTGTAATGAATTGCACACTTTGTAATTGACATTACGTATGCCATTTTAGAATTGAAACTTTAAGGCATGGAATGTGTGGTTTCAATCTACTTGTGCATGGAAGGTGTTTTCGTGCATTATATAAATTATGTATAAGTTGTGAACTTATTTGGTTTATTTTGAAGTCTTGGGACATTGTTGTTATAAGTGACATGGCTAGAGTTTGGCTCTAGTGCGGGAGGTATGAGTTCTCTCCAATTGAGATAGTGCGCACTAGGGTGGTCTTCCCAGCGGGTTAATGCCCGGACTAACCATTTTGTTCTTGGTTTAGTCCGAGACGTGATGTCCAAGTCTTCCACTATTTGATTTCGCATTTAATTCCAAGTTGACAATCATGTTTAATTGTGACTTGTGGTTTTGGTTATTGACGATTTTGATGTTGTTAAGTACATCCGAGCTTTATGATTTCAATGAATCATGGTAAATTTTGATGTTGTTAAGTACATCTATGCTAAATTGTTATATTTAGTTGTTTGCATTTTAGATTTCAAGTTGATAACCTTGAGAATCTATGTCTTGATGCATTGTATTAGAAGTTCTAATTATGCTAAATGGTTATATTTAGTTATTCTCGTACCTTAGATTTCAAGTTGATAACTTTGGGAACCTTTATCTTATTGCTTGTATAGCATGCTCTTATGTCGTTTGTAATTGCATGAAGGATGTAATATATGCTAGAAATGTTCTAAGGTAGCTTAGGATGCTCCCTGAGTCTAACCTTTGACATAGACGTTAGGTGGCATGACCCTTTTGAATTGTTTCATGTCAATGTAAAAATCTCTAAAGAAATCGAGTCATGCATGCTCATTTTCTACGAGTAAACTTGTTTTCTCACCCCGAAGTTACTGGGGGGCTGTTTCTGGTACGAAGACTTGGTTCGTGATGTTCATCATTGTTTGGATGATTGTAGACTTGAAGGTTTTTAGTTCTTGTAAAGGTTGGCTTGAAATGCCACTTGTAGCCTTATATGTCAAAATGTGTATATTTGATTCCATATATGTAATGTGTACATGAGTACACTCTTTACAATGTATTTGACATGTATGAGATGAGGCCGGAGGCCAATGACATGTAATTTGTATCCTATGTGATTTTTGACTTCATGAAATATTATGAAAATATTGAAAAATATTGAGTTTTTATTTCACCATATTTGCATTGGGTGTGGGAATTCTATTTTGATTCTTTCATATGGTCTCATTACTCATGTATGAAGTATGGCCAAGGGCCAAATGGTATTTTGAAACCATTTCATAGTTTTGAATTCCGAGTTTTCATTCCAAGTTCCATTTTTGTCATTTTGGTCGTTGGGGGGTCGGATTTTGCATCGGCTACATTTTTAAGCCGTTGATCATTGTAGTGCATCCAAATAGGTAAGTTACGTTTGCGTGCATGATCGTTTTCAAGAAAAACTTCTCCTTTGGTGAAATGAGCTTCTTACGGACTAATTTCGCATCTTTATTGCATAATCTGATCTAGGGGCATTCTTAACTTGTCACTGTCATTTTATTTTCTTATTTTAACATGGTTGAATAGAAAACATGATTTTTTTGGGGGGGGAGGGGGGGGTTTCCTCATGTTTTTCTAGAAAATGTCGTCTTGGTACCGGAAATCGTTCATGAAGTTCAGCTTTCAGTTTTGCATTTAGCAGCTTTTTGGACCCTCATGACCCGATTTCATGGAGGGGCATTTTAGGTATCTTACATTAAGTATTTTTCAATTCCTTCTAAGTTTTCATGTAGAAAACTTAATTTTGAGGGGGTTTCTTCTTTGTGTTTTTTCAAAAAATGTCATCTTAGCCCTCAAAAATCCAATTTTTGACGAAAAACCCCTTGCTGCCAGTTTTCTTTGCTGAACCTACTGTTTTTGCTATCTAAGCAGTTAGAAGGGGTCATCTAAATGGTTAGATATGCTTGGGCAGTGTTGTGGTCATGATTTTTGGCCTTCTAACTGGTTAGGAAGGTGTGGTAACCGGTTAGATGTTCTAGGGTTGGCTCCTTTTGACCTTTTTGCCCCTTCTTCTTTCGTTAGCCATATTTTCTTCATCCGGACTCCAAATCAAGTGAAATTTTTTTTGAACTTGATTATTTTTTATTGTCTTTCCAATGGTGTACTTGGTAGCACCAATTTTCATGTTGGAAATGACCATTTTTCCCCTAGGTTCATTCTTGTCCGTTTTTGAAATGCCGCTTCCTCATTTATTTCTTTTGGGTTCCATGACCTCGTTGAGGGTCACATTGGTGTCTTAGAGACGTGTTGTATCTCCAGAGACCATTTTTTCATCTTTTGCTTCCGCATTCTAGATCCAGTTCGGGTCATCACAGGACACACTGGGTTGAAAAATCCAAGGTCGTCACAAGTATGACTGGTCCAAGAGAGGTGTGACTAGTTAACTCTAACATATTGCAATATTTGCTTAATATCACTTACTAGCTAAGAGCAACCAGTCCAAAAAGAAACACGACCCGGTTAGACTTTTTCGGATTGCAACATTTAAATCAAAATTTGAAATCCTATCCAACCTTAAATATAAAGTGTCCTCAGTCACATACTTGTTCTACATGATGTTCCATCCAATCATACGGTATGAGGCACTTGTAAATTAGCTTCAATGATCAAAACACAAGATGAATAAAAAATATAACTCCATCATCAAGTTTTGACTCTTAAAAATTTCCAATATAATATCTCACAAGATGCTAGCAAGTGGAATCATGCAATGAGAGATGAGATGAAGTCTCTTATCTCCATCAATACATGAGAACTAGCTAAGTTGCCGATGGAAAATAAAGCTCTTTATAACAAATGTGTGTATAAGGTCAAAGAGGAATATGATGGTTCTAAGAGATACAAGGTAAGATTGGTAGTCAAAGGCTTTCAGCAGGAAGAAGGGATTGACTACACAAACATATGTTCTCTGGTTGTGAAACTTAATACCATTCGTTCAATTCTTATCCTGATTGAAGAAGAGGAGTTGCACCTTGAGCGGTTTGATGTGAAAACTAAATTCCTCCATGGTGACCTAGAGGAGGAGATATACATGCAACAATTGGAGGGTTTCTTAGTTAAAGGGAAGGAGAAACTAATGTGCAAGTTGAAGAAAAATTTATACGATTTAAATCAAGCCCCAAGGCAATGGTAAAAAAAGTTTGAGAGGTTCATGCAGTGACATGGCTACTATAATTGCAATGCTAACCATTGCTGCTATTTAAAGAGGTTTGAGATGATTTATGTCATCCTTTTACTTTATATTAATGAATGATTTTGATTTTGAAGAAACCAACAAGTTAAAAAAGCAGTTGAAATGAAAGATTTTGGTGTAGCAAAGCAGATTCTTGGGAAAAGGATTAGCAGGAATAAGTAGACAAGTACTTTGTACTTGCCTTAGGCTGATTACATTAAACGGGTCATGAAGAGGTTCAATATGAGTAATGCTAAGGCAATGAGTACACCATTTGCTAGCCACTTTCATTTATCCAAGTATTGGTGTTCGAAGATATAGCATGAGAGAAACTTCATGTTTGATTTATGCCTCATCCATTGGAAGTTTGACATACACAATGGTGTGCACGAGACCAGACATTGTGAAATATATATTTTGGGGAGCTTGTGAAAAATATATATATTGTATATTGGTGAATTTTGTTGTCAAAACAAGTCCGATCGAGTTGTAAAAACAAGTCCGATCGAGTTGTAATATTTCGGTTCAGAATTTCAAAGTTGAAGATCAAATGCGGATTTGAAGAAGTTCAACTGTTCATGGTTTACTACACTCCGGGATGATGAAAACAATGCTTTAGGAAGGTATGTGAATGAGTGAGAACACTTTAGGGAGTTTAGAAGGTTGAAGGAAACATATATTTCACTTCTGCCTCTTGGGAACCAGTAGGAGGATTCTTGAACCGGTAGCCAACTATGGGTTGAAGAAGAATTCTTCACTGCCCTTTTTGAACCGGTACCACAGTTGGGAACCGATACCAGGAGTCCTAAAAGCATTAGAATTTCAGGTTCCTTATCCGTTTTGATTCCTTTTGGGACCAAACTTCCTTCCAAGTCCTATGCAAGAAATTTTCTATATTTTTAAAGGGACTAGGACATTCTAAACTCTATATAAACCTTGTCATACACATAGGTTTATTCATGGCTCTTGCATACACAATTTAGATCTAATTGAAAGCCATCTTTGAGAGATATTTTTTATTCATTCAGAAAATCAATCTGATTTTTGTGATTTTATTTTTGAGAGCACACACATAAATGCAAGAGTGATTTAGTAGTATTGTTCTCTATCTCATTGAAATTGAAGCATAATCGAAGATTCAGAAATTCCGGAAAAGCAGAATTCATTCATTCTTCATCAAATTCAGATCTAGAAGAAAAGGGGTGAAGCGATCACACTTTGAAGGGGTTAAAGCATTCGTGGAGTGTTGTCTGATCTACCTGCAACTCTTCTACAGAGATCGAGAGTAAGCCTGAGGTCGAGAGCTGTTGGACGGGGGAGTCGCAAAGCCAGGGTTTGTCAGCAATTGATTTTTGGTAGAACGATAGGGTGTGAGACTGAGTCAAAATTCGGTATACTTTTCTTCAATCATAGTGGATCATTTATCTTAGGATTGCGAAGTTCAACGAGGTTTTTCCCGTTACAATTGGTCTATTCTAGCAATTGAGATTTCCTCGATAAAATCCTAGTGTCATCTCTCAAACTCTATTTACTTTACTTGCACTTTATTTTTGCTTTGTGATTTGATTTTAGTTTTATTTTGGTAAAATTAAAATAAGTAAAAATTGGATAAAAGAGCAAGTTAAATATATTCACCATCCTCTAGGTTATCTATTCATACTATATTCCACAACCATTCTGCTGCGCACACTCAACAGACATTGCATATGTAGTGGGAGTAGTGAACGGGTTCATGAAAGATCCTAGCAAGCTACACTAAGAAGCAATGAAGTGGATATTGAGATATCTACGATATACCATAGATACCGTATATCTAGACTTGTGTTTTAGATGCGTGACTTGAAACTACATGGGTATGTAAATCCAAACTTTGCTGGGGCGGTAGCTTAGAGAATGAGTACTGCCGGGTTTGTTTTCACAGTGAGTACTACTGCACTTGGTTGGGTTTCACGGTTAAAGAGGATTGTAGCATTGTCTTCTATAGAAGAAGAGTACATAGTAGTGATAAAGGCCAACAAGGAGATTATTTGGTTATAGAGTTTGTTCGCAGAGTTGAGATTTAGACACGTGAAGAATGTTTTGCACAATAACAGCCAGAGCACGATAAATCTAGCGAAGAATTCAACATTTTATTCAACAACAAAATATATAGGACTTTGTTATCACTTCATCAGATCATTGTTGGAAGATCGAGTGTTACACTTGAGAAGATACTTGGCACTGAGAATTCGGCCAACATGTTGACAAAACAGTGATTATGGAGAAACTGAAGTTGTGGGTAGCTTCAGTCGGTCTTATACCTTAAAGACAGAGATGAACGCATTGACATGCACTAATAGTCGATGGAATGTACTTAGTGTCCAGCCTCCAAGTGGGAGATTGTTGAGGTTGTAAAACCTTTATCACTATGAGATTACAATGTTGGAAAATTCGGGCAGATGGCACTTAAGTAGGACCGATTGCACTTGTTCTTTTCTTAAGCACTTTGCTGTGTTGAACCATTCACACTCAAGTCAGACCGATTACACTTGGTTTTGGAATGAAAAGCAGCAGCATCCGACCGGTCACACTTGGACTTATTGCACTTGTTCTTGTCTTAAGCACTTTGCTGAGTCGAACCGGTCACTCTCAAGTTGGATCGATTACACTTGGTTCTGGAATGAAGAGCAGCAGCATCCAACCGGTCGCACTTAAGTTGGACCGATTGCACTTGTTCTTGTCTTAAGCACTTTGATGGGTCGAACCGGTCACACTCAAGTTAGGTCAATTATACTTGGTTTTGGAATGAAGAGCAGCAGCATCCGACTGGTCGCACTTATTTCGGACTGGTTGGACTAGGCCACAACGGGAGTTCCGAGGAAGTCCGACTGGTCAGACTTATTTTGACAGTCGCATAAGTATAAAGTTCAAAATATTATACTAATGGTGAAGGTAAGAAAGCCAACTAATTAACAAGGGTTAATGTTGGCACTGCTAGACTTGTGACCGGAGACAAGATTTGGCCCCATGAACTGCTACATATACATCATCGGTCACCCCTTGCCTTTTCATGTCCTTTAATATTAGTGCCTTTGTGATTGGGTAAAGAGCATGGGAAGATAATATTGTACTTGCGTGCGAGCATTTATAATGCCCAAGCCTGCAATATGACTTTCTTCAATATTCAAAAGTCACAAATAAAATTACTTCTTTTAATGCAGAAATATATAGCCCACCATTGCAAAAGACACAAAGGTGGTATTGCTTTCTAAGACAAGCGACTAGTCAAGAAAAAAAATAGATATATAGCCCATATATACCCCTTTAAGAACTCTAAACACACACACACACACACACACATATATATATATATCTATACTAAGTGTGCAAGTATATATATATATATATATATACATGCTGATGCTGCAGTGGTTTGGCTAATGTTGATGCTACAAGATATGGTTGTTTTTTGGGTTTGAGTTAGGAGTAGTACCTGAGAAACCCATTTGTTGATGAACCAAATCAGTCGCTTTTGGATCAGCTTTTGAAGAATCCGTGTGTGGTGGGTGAGTAGTCTCTCTCTGTCTCAGTGGGTTCTCTGTTTCTTATTAACAGTGTGAGTAGTTCTGTTACATGCCATAAATGTTTTCTTGGATGTTTCTTATATTCTGATTTTGTTTCTGTTAAGGGACTTATCAATTCTGTTGGAAATACTAGCTACATACATTTAATGCTTCTGCTCTTCAGTACTCAATTTTCATAAGTGGGTCAAGGGAGTGCAGACATACATACATATATATATATATAGATATAGATATATAAAAGCCATTCAAACTCATGGAAGTAAAAAGTGCTTCAACACACAAGCCTTGAATATACATAGTAGATTTTCTTTTCCTTTTCTTCTTTCTCATTCTTTCTCCATTTCAAGTTTGTATATTTTTACTTACCCAAAAAAAGTTTTTTATTTTTTTATTTTTTATTTATCCCCTTTTATATATTCTATTAATTTCCTGTATAATATTATGGCCTAATTAATAGTTAGTTAGTCCCAGCTTGGAAAAGTATACTGCAATGGCTTCTAGGTAAAAAGGGTGTATAGTGGTTTAATTGATAATTGCTTTTGGTGTGTTAAGAATGTTGGTTTTATGGATACAGATTGTGTTTATAATTTATGTGAATTTTTATTTATGTTCTTAGTTTAGTGTATGCTTTTGTAGCTTGCAAAATTTTTCATCATGTTTCAATTTAATTAAATACCTAGCTATTTGATTCCACTGCATAGTGGCCAATCTAGTATTGTGAGAGTTCTGAAAAATCATAAAAAGGAAAGAATTTTCATTACAACATGTATTGATGGCTTTGCGGTACAGAGGAACTAGTGCAATTTTTTTTACTTATTTTAAACAAGAGTCCATATCTTTTCTTTGATGGTAATGACTTGTATGTGTGTGTGTGTGTGTATATATATATATATATGTGCACAACTATTCCATAATGTCTAGAGCCACATTCCACTGAAACCCATCTTGTTATTTGTGTTGATAATTGATAGTGACCCTGCAGCCAAGAGAAAAAACCGAGCAAGTTAAATTCGAATAACATCTTCAAATCTTCTCATTCTCTTAACTTGGTAAGAATTTCATTTTCTTTCTGCTTTTTATTTTTACTTTTTATTTTTCAGTTGTATTTTATTATTTTTTTTTTACCCACACTAAAGGTGTGCTTCTTCTTCTTCTAATTTTGTTCCATATAATGCAAATGCTGATTTTTATATATTTTTTTGTCTCATAACAGGATATGGAACAATTGAAGAGTTGTGTTGAAGTTGAGAAGAGGCAGTTCCCTATTACTGAGGTTCAAAATTCATTGAAGGAAGAGGTAAAAGTCTTGAATAATTGATCTTGGTAATAATTTTCAGACCATGTGAATGAATTTGGTGGTTCATTTTAGCAGTCTAAATTAAACAACTTAAAAAAAAGAAAAAAAAAGAAAAAAGAAAAGTGCTATCCATTCCAAGAATTCGAAAAGGATTATCTGTGTTATATGTTGTTGATTACTGTTTTATGTTTTGCAGGTTCTACAACTCCAGAAGCAACTAGACAACCAATTCGACGTAAGATGTGCACTAGAAAAGGCATTGTGTTGTAGTCCTCTGCCCCATAATCCTACAAATGAAAACTCAGTAACCAAGGTAGATTCTTGTCACCAAGAAGATCCGTGAAAGATTTCACTATGAAACATTGAAACAGATAAATGACTGAAATTGAATTTAGTTTGTAGTCTTGTAGTTCTTACTTGGATATGGTTGTTAGCTTATTATGTTAGTTTTCTAGTAACTAAAAAACTTGCCTTTCCTTGCACTTAAATTCAGAAAGCCCAGGATCTGATCAGGGAAATTGCTGTCTTAGAGTTGGAAGTTGTGCATTTGGAGAAGTACCTTCTTTCATTGTACCGGAAAATGTTTGATCAACGATTCTCATCCTTACCTACAAACACAACGGATAAAAAAAGCTTGAAATCGATCATGCATAAAGGGTCTTCCTCAGATTCTGGGAAGAACAAAAATTTACTTTCGATTGAATATCCACCAGCAAAGGAATGTAATGACATTTGGGGAGAAAAGGCACTATTAGATTCTAGTACTATACACCGCAGCCACTCATCACTATCACAACGTTCGCCTTGTGCAATCACAACTGTTCCTCCTTGGCGAATTCTTGCCGAAGCAGTAGATTCATTCCATTCCTTACCTCTGTCGATGCTCGAGGTAATTCAACCTGAAAATTGCTGAAAAATTAGTATTTTTTAAGGTTCAACCACAAGGGAAGACCTGCCAAGCATGGGAGACAATTGGCCTTGTTTTGTTGACTTCATGCTCTCTATTTGATTATATCACTCTTCCATACATTCATAAGTAGTAGTATTTTTATAATCTATTTTTTGACATCAAATGCTTTTAAGTCCCATCTCCTCATCGACTCTTTGCTACAAAATGACCATCATTTAACATTCATATGCCACATTAGTTGAGATGAAGGCTCAGATGGTTAATTTGGGATTCGAATGCTATTTTCTCAGCGTGCGCAGGGTGGTAGATCAAATGTACTGAGTCTGGCAGAGCATCTTGGCTCCTATAGCTCGGATCATGTTCCAGAGACACCGAACTGGCTTTCTGAGGAGATGATTAAGAGCATATCAGCCATATATTGTCAACTTGCTGACCCTCCTTTGATCAATCAGGGCTTCCCTTCATCCCCTATTTCATTCCCATCACCAATGAGTGAATCTTCTCCACAAGTTCACTACGACATGTGGAGCCCAGAGTGCCGTGGAAATTCATCTTTTCGTTCATGGTTGGACAATCCTTTCAATGTCGAAGGATCAAAGGAATTTAGTGGTCCTTACTTCACAATGGCAGAGGTGCAACGGATATCTAGAGATCGTCCAAAGTCGAGAGAAACAGAACATATGCTACAAAGATTCAGGTGAGTTCTCATTTTTTTAGGCTTCTTGGGAGCTCAAATTTAGGCATCAGAATGTGGTGGCATGTTTTGTGCACACAAACCCCAATCTCATTACAACTTTCTTGCTGGTTTAATGGTATCAATAAACTTAAAAAATACGAAAAAAAAACTGTTGTATTGCAGGTCACTCGTGTCTCGGTTGGAAGAAGTTGATCCTAAATGGATGAAACATGAGGAGAAGCTAGCCTTTTGGATTAACATACACAATGCACTGGTGATGCATGTAATAATCTATAGCCGATCCACTGCATATAAATCTCATGATATTTGTTACTAGAATTACTGTTTGAATTTTGCTACGAGGCTGAACAAATGTTACCACATTGTTGTTCATTGTCACAGGCCTTTTTGGTTTATGGGATTCCACAGAACAATCTGAGGAGAATTTCTTTACTCCTCAAGGTGGGAGTCTCTTTCATTCTTCTGAATTAAGTTGAAAACTGGTCTTTAACATCGTGTCACTTAACAAGTTTTGTGCATGATGATCCAGGCTGCATATAACGTGGGCGGTCTCATCATAAGCATAGGCATGTTACAAAACTCTATTTTGGGATGCCGGCTGCCTCGTCCAGGACAAGTATAATTCATTTCCTGAATATGATTCTATTCACATTGCAATTTATGTGGTTAGTTGAAGAATTTTCTTCCCTACATGTTCAGATGAAAATTATTTGTGCTTGTAGTGGTTCCAGTCCTTGCTTTTTCCGAGGACAAAATTCAAGGTTGGAGATGCAAGGAAAACATATGCAATCAATCAGCCAGAACCACTTTTACATTTTGCACTTTGTTCAGGAAGCCATTCTGATCCTGCGGTACGTACTCCTATGCCCTAATTTCTTATGCTGCAAAACTACTTCTAGGTGCAAAGCATCATTTTTTTGGAGTCACTCCAAAATGAAGAACTTTATAGGTTTGTCTGGTTTACAACAGTGTTATATTTGATTTTTAGAAAATAGATATGAATTTTTTTATAACAAAAAAGGGAAATAAAATTTGGATTTCCTTATGTTGTGCTGTATACTTGTATCAGATATTTGACTAACATGAAAAAGTTTGAGAATGTTGATGTGTTATTATATAGTTCATATATATATATATATATATATATATATTTTCTTTTCTCAACTCTTTTTCATTGTTGTGTGTACTATATGTGATTGTTCAGGTTCGAATGTATACACCCAAGAGGGTGTTTCAGGAGCTTGAAGCTGCAAAAGAAGAGTACATATATACCACCTTCAGGGTACACAAGGAACAGAAGATCCTTCTACCAAAGATTGTGGACTCTTTTGCAAAGGAATCGGATTTGTGCCCTGCCGGTTTAATGGAGTTGATTGAGCACTCTGTATCCAATTCTCTGAGGAAGAGTCATCATGCAAAATTCCGGAAAAAAATTGAGTTCATCCCTCACAACTTCAAATTCCGTTACCTTATTTCCCAAGAATTAACCAAGTGATAAAATGCTCTCACAAGTTCTCCCAATGGTGTTGGTGGTGGTTTGGATCAGTCTTGCAGATTCCGGGATTTCTAAGTATATTGTACAATTCAGGCAACATGATATCTTAGAATGACAGATGAATCATAACCGAACTTTGTTGGTGGTTTATAACATATTCTCAACCTGAAACTACCAACTTGATTCCGACACTATTTGAGTTGAGGAATTGTGCTTTATTTTTAGAAGAATGATGATCAAAATGGCTCAAGATCTTTGAGCTAGAGCATGGCAACACCTATACTAAGAGGTTGAGCAACCACTTTGTTTTTGTCACATCCTTTGAGCTCTCATAAGCTTGAGCTGATTTGATCACTAAGTCTCTCTAAAATGGCATGGTTGTGATTTCACTGTCATTCCCAATTGTTGGGCCTGCATTTTCCATAACAAGAGATGATAGGTGGGCTATGAATATTCCATTGTGTACTGTATTTTATTGAAGTAGAAAAAGAAGTTTCATAACAATGCACTTGGGATGGTCTTTCTTTCATCTATATACTCCTGTACTTGAATTTGTGGATTGCAGTAAGGTAAATCATTGATTGGAATAAGTTTTTATATGTAAATGTTTGTGATTTATATAAATATATATGTATATACATATATATGTATTTACATTAAAGGAAAAGATTATTGGAAGTGGTGGGACCCACCACTAGCTTATTTGGTGGCCATGAGACCACAATTTGGTCTCTCATTTCTCTCTTTCCCGCAGGTTTCTCTCTCATTCTTGGGGTTTTTTTTTTTTTTTTTTTCATCAAAGCTTCCATTTTCAATTAGTCTCTCATCACTTGGAATTTTTGGTTGCCGTTTGCGGCAAAATGGAGAGCACGGCAAGATCTACGTGTTGATACAAACAATTCCTCATTTGGCCAACCCTAGGAATTTCGAATTTTTGGATCCATTTGGGGGGTTTTTGCATCTAAGTGAGGTAGGGGTGCTTTAATTCATATTTTCTTTGATCTTTTGTGAATTTTCCTCCTTTAATTTGATTTTACGTATGTTTGATTTTAGCAGTTTTGCCAATGTTGTTATGATTGTATGTAATTAAGGTGATCGATGTATTATATGTGTTAATTGAACTTATGATTATGATTATATATTTGGTGGGGAAGATACATGTTTAGTATTGATATTTTAGATGCCCCATGATTTTTAATTGTTAAGAAAAGTGATATTGAAATTATGAAAATAAATGTTAGGATTTTCCCTTAATAATGTGATCGTGATGTAGATGGAGTGTATGGGATTTATTGTAAATTTTTCTTGAAAAATTGCCATGATGCTAGATATATGATGTGTATCTCTATGTGTGTTATGTGTAAATAATATATGTGCGCATGATTTGTTGATTGGATATGGAAAGCATGCTTTTGTGATTATGTCCTTGTGTAATATGTGTAATTGTAGAAATTTTGTTGACTTAAAGCATGCTATAAATTTATGAGAAAATTCTTCTTTATTATAAAATATTGTTAAGGTTTAATGATGTGAAAATTATAGTAAATTGTGAAGCATGAAACATTCATGCATCCATTGGGAAAGAAAAAAAAAAGGAAAAAGTATTTTTTTAAAACCAATGAAATTGTTTTGGGGAAACGTTTTCAAAAGTGTTTGTGAAAACCGGACACTTAGGAGGTGCCTAGTGGTCCGTGGTGTTAGTGTGATCTAGAGGGGGTTAGAGAGAGACTCTAGTGTGGTTGAGCTATCCAGACGACGCCATGGAGGTGCCATGTGGTTGGGAAAAACTAGCCAACCCCTCCCTCGTGACGCCTTGGAGGTGCCTTTGGTCGGATTACACTAACGATTTGGAAGTTGAAAGGGAAATGTTTCGGAAATAGGGAGTGATATGAGCATGGCATTGCACTTCATCGGCATACATGATGAATTTGTGACTTGGATGACATTTGTGTTTATATTGGATGTTGTGGTTATGGTTTACATCCCCAGTATAGTATGATCCCATTCTCTTGTCTTCTATTCTATACGTAGATTCACGGGGTCATAAGAGGTGTGTCTTAGACACTTCTTACTAAGCTTAAGCTCACCCTATTATTAACATTTTTCAGGATACGGAAGGGAAGTGGCGGACGACGCTCCTCCACAGGCTTTGATGGGTTAGTGGACTGTTTTTGACATATTTTCTGGCTATAATCCCATCATTATCATTATTATTATTATTAATCATATTGTGTATCGACATAGGAAAAGACAGTAGTGCCCTTAGTTGACCTCGAGTTCGGATAAGGACCCGGTTAGCGATTCAGACCCTCGGGTTCGGGTTGTTACAAATTTGGTATTAGAGTAATGGTTAGAGGCCTACTTAGGGTTGTGTGGAAGGTGGATTGCATTGTTTATGTGCTTATGTGTCAAAGTATTTGTTATTTGAGCAGCATGCTTACGTGTTTAAACGCTAAAATTTGTATTATATGGCCATATATGTAGAATAATTATATGATCTAGCTATGTAAATGAAATGTGAAAGTATTTGAAAGCATGTTATACATGTGGTACATGACTGTGATACCCCTCGATTCTAGAGCCACGGGAGATCAAGTCCGAGCACAGAACCAAGGAGTACCAAACAATTAAAGTATTTTAAATGAACACAGATTACAAAAAAAATGATTTAAGAAATAAAAGAATAAGCGGAAAGATACTATAAAAGAAATCCTCAATAAAAACCTTAAAATATTAATAACTTAAAATCCTACAATCCAAAATCTCCAATCTTTTAACAACTCGGGAATCCATCTCTAGTGGACCCCTAATATAAAAATCCCAAACTGAATCAAAGTAAAACTGAAAGATAAAATCCAAGTCGAACATCTGGAAAGAGATCCTACATCGTCGGAAAAATGAGTGACCGTCTCTGCTCCACACGAACAAGCTCAAGCCTAGAACTATCGTACACCTGTAAAATAGGAGTGGGTCAGGCCCACGAACAAGTTCTATCCTACTGCAATCCAATCAGAGACCCGATACGCATGTACATGCTAAACAGTTCAACAATAGCTAATAGTCCGTACATAAATATATATCCACACTACTGGACTCTCGCTAGACCATGAAGAGGGTCTCAACCTGAATAGAAGGCATCACACAAATCGCACCTGAGTGGGTATGAGTACCTAAGCCTAAACAGGGTATACCTCAATCCCCACAGTCAGCTACACATCCAACTGCATATACGCATCCTAACTGTTGACTCTGAGACTCAAGCTCATGTCACGGTACCATAAAATATATTTAAACTCCAATTCCATCCATCCACAAGAAATCCATTAAGTCGTTCGGCGTAGTCAACCGCACCGACTTACATACATATAAGGAGGATTTATTTAATAACCCGTACCCTCATTCCAAATAGGTAGAACTTAGCAACTTGTGCTGTCCAAACCTAGTATGTCACCGTCCCATACCGGTACATACAATCCAATCCATCCAACAGTTGATACCATACATAAACAATGCACATAGCAACTGAACCGTAATAAGCATAAATAGAGATATAGACTAGCATGCCTACTCCGGTAACTGACAAACCAAAACCATAAGACATATCAATTAATACCATGATGAACATAAAATAAATATATAAGTTATCATATTCATCCCATATCTCCATTATAAATTATCATATTACTGAGTATGCAGATAATTCATCCTTCTCGTCCACGAATCCATGACAAGTACAATAACCTTAACTATATTAATTACCATGCTTGTCACTATTAATAGCATCATATTAATCCATTTTCCATCCACAGAGAATATAAATTAAATTCAGTAGAAGTATAATTCCTCTGCACTACAATGAACAACTTTCGTCGATGCTTACTAATGTCTAAGCTATAAACACTTACTGGTTTATTAAACTTTAATCCACTCTCACAAGTGTTAATTAGACTTAGAACATCTCAAAACACCCAAGTATAGCTTCCTACAGCTTCTGAAAAATCCAAAATCCGAGTTCCGTAGCCAAACAAGTCACAGAATACGTCACACTAGAAGTTCGGGAAAGAGCCTGCTCTTTCTTTGCTTGGAGCCTGCTCTTTGGTTGCAAAGAGCCTGCTCTTTTTGCTTCTATGAGCCGTCTCTTTGAAAACTTAAGCCGTTTCTTCTCTGTTCTTCTGTTTCCAACTCCGATGAGTTTCTGTTAAACTGTGTTTCAATCCTAAGAGTCTTAGATGTTTAAATTAGATTCCAACTAATTCCAGAGTCCACTAAATTCATTGCTCAGTTACCAAAATTAATTAAAACATAAACTTTGCACAAGAATTTAATACTAGCAGTTTATGCAATCCCAAACTCCAACTGTTTTAACACATCAACCTTGTCACTAAAAATTAATTCCATTGATTTCCAACATGATATAGAATTAATTAAAAAATCATTACTTATCAATTTCATTGAACTAAAATAAAAATTTAACATAATGAAGAAATTATAACATGAAAATACATTCAGGACCAAGCAAAATGGAGTGTAGGAAAACTAGTAAAAATCATGGTGCAACCTTTAATACCTTGGAACTTAATCCCACTCCAGACCCTTGTTAAACCATCCATTACAGTAACCATTCCATTTAGATAACTTAGAAAATCAATCTCCATAAAGCCATCTCACTGAAAACTGGAACAAAACCTCACGGAACGTGGAAAACTGGAGATAACCAAATAGAGCAGGCTCTGGAAAACCTTGGAGCCGCCTCCATGGCCTTGGAGCTGGCTCCCAAGTGTCTTGGAGCCGCCTCCAAGCATGTAGAGCCGGCTCCAAACCCTAAAGGAGCCGGCTCTCCCCCTCCTTTGCTCTGTGTTCTCTTCTCCGGCTACGTTTAAACCCTTCTACAGATCACCGTTTTGATTACCAGAAATTTCTAAGTAATTCCCCGTAAATTCTAATGTTGGTTTAAGCCTTGATTATACTTACTAATATGGATTTAACCAAGCACAATGCAAGATCAGTTCCAAGCTTTAACAGTTTATCAAACTAAACCTAAGACTAACAGTTTGCGTCCTAGTAACAAATAGCCTATCTATTTTTGTTTTAAAATCATATAATAAACCTGGAACCAATTTAATATGCAAAGAACACGAGTATAAGGGAGAGAGTAAGGTTAGAACTTGCCTTTGAGATCTTAGTTCAAAATCTCTACGCCGTCTTTAAAGCTTTCCGACGATTCCCACTGCAAAACTACTCTGTTGCTTCTCTATCTCTAGAGACGTGAATAGGGTTTTGTTTGTTTTTCTAAAAACCCTATACAGACATCTCACATATATTTATAGGGTTTTACTAAACCCTAGATTAATTCCAACCCTCCTAAAAATCCTCACCGACCCAAAGAAACCTAATAAAACCTACGTCAGCAACAACTGACTTTTAAAACAAAACCCTATTTAAAAATACAATTAAATTAAAATAATTACCACTTAAATTAAATTAATCAAACCATTTTATTAAATTAGATTAAATCAATTAAACAGTTAAATTAAATCAAATAAAGCACTTAATCCCAATTAAAACAAACCAATTCATAATTAAATAAATAAAAATATAATTTAAACAATAAAATAAATTCCAAACCTATCCTTTTTAAATTAGGGGTATTACAATGACGGTGGCAAGTAATAGGCATGGTTGGTGCAATTTTCTTTTAAGATTAAGTGACAAGTAATTAACATGGTATTATGGGTTTCATTCATTTTGTGTATGTGTATATATTTATTCTTATATGCTTATACGGATGAGCATTGGGGTGGTTGCTAGTACAGTAGAGTACTTGTCATGGCATTGAAGGTTGTGTAAGTTTTGACCTGAGTAGGAAAGGAGCTCGGTTGCTCAAGGGTTGTTGGGTACTGATTCTTATCGAACTACAGGTGTTGACTTCTAGCTTGTAGATTGAGCTATTTGGTGTGTATTCATTTTGATCTTCTTATTGCATTTTATGCGGTGCTTAGAGCACGACTTTAGAGCGGGTTCATATTTCATGGCATGGTGTCCTTGTTGTGTGTGAATTTCATGCATTGGTGTATGGGTCTGGTGACCGTAGAGGTTAGTGTTTGTGACTTGGGTCACGGTTTGGTGCGGAGGTTGTTTTCAAACCAGTCATGGTAGGTGTTGACGAGCCTCTTTCTAATGCGTTTAGAAAACAAGACTTTTTAATGCGAGAGGTCGCTTCGCAAGGTCAAAATAAGATTGTGGTTTAAGAAGCCTTTCTAGTCAAATTTACATTTATAAAACCACTACTACAACTAATGAAGTATAGCGAGTAGGGATCATCCACAGAGATTATACGTGTTGGAATTTAACTTCAACTCTAGCATATCAAAAGATTGCAAAGAGAGAGATTGGTTGATTAAACTAAGATGCAATTAATTAAAATGCAAGTAAACTAAACTAGTTAGAGATAGGGATTTAAGAGATATGAAGAGAAGTATTAGGGTGTTGGAATCACTACTAAGCTCATGTAATTAATCACTTGCTTTCCATTAATGGGGAATACATTGTTGCAATCAAGATGTGGCCACAAACATAAACACATTTTGCATGTAAAAGTGTGAACTATCTAATGCAAGAGTGAATTGTCTACCTAACCAACAAGTAAACTAAGTGTTGAACAACCCACCAAGACAAAAGCACAATCCATCAATTAATTAACAAATAGGTCTAATGAGAGCACACATCAATCTAGATAATTATGGAATTTGCAATAATAAGCCATGGAATATCAAATCAAGTATAGATTGTCTACCTACCTACAAACATGAATTAAATTATAGAACAACCCATCAAGCATAAGAATAATCTATCAAATTGATTGACAAACCCATTCAATTAAAACCATGTTTAGCCATCACTAAATCCTTAATTAATCACACATAGACATGCAACCAACATAGAGAATCTAGTGTATAGATCAATTCCCAAATAATCACATATAAGACAACATGTAATTAAAATAAAGAATCATAAGAAAGAATTAAATCAACAATCATAAGGCTAAACACTAATCACAACAATATAAATATAAATCCCCTAAAATAGAAATACAAGGGTTTAAATTACACAAGACTTAGGGCTCATCCAAGCCCTAACTGTAGATCTAGCCAATCACGGAGGAGGTGGATGTGGTCATGAAACCCTCAAGGCTAGGGTAAGTTCCAAGCATGGCTCCATCTTCTTCTTCCTCTTCTTTTTCTTGTTCTTTGAAGCTTTAGAGATAGAGAGTATGTGTATCTAGAGATGTGTTCTTGAGATGTGCCTCCACTTCCCTCTTTTCTTCTAACCCTAATCTCTAACTTCCTAGAGAGAAAAACTAATGAAAATATAGAAATTACAATGTGAAAAATATGGATCTCTCTATAAGAATGGTTGAATCTCTCTTATACACAAGGCTTTTAGAGCCCAAGAATATGAGAACTCGGCCATAGGATCTCCTCTTTCAAGCTATGCCCAAGTTGGTTCGAAATGAGCTTCAGATCTGCTTTTTAATAACTTTCGCGAACAGTTCGATCGATCTCATTTTTCTTCGATCGATCTTACTTTTCTTTGATCAATTTGGGTTCGATCGATCTCACTTTTCTGCAATCGATCTCACTTTTCTGCGATAGTCTCACTTGGCAGTTTTCAGCATCAGCCTCTTTTTTGCTCCAGATCAGCCTCATTTTTGCTCCAGAATCTCACCAAGACTTAGTTTGACTCCAAAAAGGCCTTAAGAAATCATTTTTAGCTCGTTTTAACTTTATTGACCTAAAAAAGGAAATAACACGAAATTAGTCTAAAACGAAAAAATAAGATAGATAAAGGTCCTAAAATGTTCAAGCTTAAGGGGTTTAAATGTGTACTTTTCAACGCTCATCACACCCCCAAACTTAAATATTGCTAGTCCCTAGCAATGAACTACGAAATAAAGGAATGAAATGAACAGCTAATTAACTATGAACTAGAAAGCAATAAATGGATAGCGCCACTCTAGTAGGGAACACGATTGCATTTAGCATATGTAACAAGCCTTTTAAACCCCTAAGTTACCCTTAGTAGACAAGTGAAGTCTCGTGAGGGTTTTTAGAAATGATACCCACAGACATTAAGCTCTTTCTCACTAAAGAGGCACCAATATTCCAAACAAGTATTGGGAGAAAACTACCTCAAGTATGCAATTTTTCAACCATTTCAAAGCAATCTCCCAAAATCTCAACATCAAGCAAGCAAGTATGGTTCTCCAAACATTAAGAAAATGATCATGCAAATCAAAACAACTTTAGAATCCTTTTCGAGTGGATTGGTATTAAATATGTTGATATCTAAGCCAACTAAAGAAATGATCACATCCTTACCATCAAACTAGCACACAAATCTACTGCCAATCATCAAGACAAAGTGTGGACCTTTTATTAAAGTTTTATTGTTCTAGGTGCGCTTATTCTTTCCACTCGATTTTTTTTTTTTTTTAATCCTAAGGATCAAAGATGGAAGCATAGTGTAATGTGTTGATCTATTAAGCTTTCTAGCGATTCATGAGGTCGAGCGTTAGGTCAATGACTCCCAAACTGGAAGGCTTTAGGGCACTAGGTGTTTAAACACCCCTAAGGACTTACAAACTCAAATCAACTAGGTTACAAATCAAAACAACCTCCATCTAATCATTTCCCACTTCTCACCTTTTGGGAGAAGTCCTCACTTTTTTTTTTTTTTTTTAGTATTCAATTATTAACCTAAAGTTTGGGCCCTCCACCTTTCAGCGCGAGAAATTCAGTGCTTAATGAGGTTAGAATCCCGTTTACTCAATGAAAAGGGTTTGTAATCTACTTTTATCAAGATGAAAGCTTTCAATGCACTACTAACTTAATTGGGATATAACCAAATCAATAATTAACAAAGTATGTACCCCACAAATGAATGCTAGTGTGCGCCTATGCTAGTGTAGAATCCTAGAGTGAATCTCAAAACAATCACAAAATCAGAATGATGTGGACCACAAGTGCAAGCAAGATATCAATCTTTCGAAAAATTTACTCCTAAATGGCATCCACAAGGCATACAAGGAGTATTGGACTCTCAAGTCAAGCAATTTTTAAATTTTAAGCAATATAGTCATCAAAAGATTAAAATCATCGATAAATTAGATCTCAACCTCAATCATGCATTTAAATCTCAAACTTAAGTAGAATGCAACAAAGCCACCTTACCCCCAAACTTAAACCACACATTGTCCTTAATATGCAATGAGAACAATGGAAAAGATGGAAAGAGTATACCGTGGTGATGAAAACATGAAGCCCGATAATGATCCAATATGAAAAGGGTCTCCCCCAAACTTGGAATCAACAACCTATTTGAATAACCACATTAGCAAACTCACATCAAATATCAAATGGGATAAGAATAATCAAATCATGCATTCTAAGACAATATAACACAAGATAAAAGAGAGATATGAGATCAAGCCTAATAAAAAAATACGAAAGTAGCATGACTACACATAAGGGCACAATGGTGAATTTTTATTTTTTTTATATTTTTCATTTAATGAAAGCAAGTACAATGAAACTAAATGCAAGAAAAATAAAAAATAAAAATAAAAATGAACATAAACTATACAAGAGATAAAAGACACAATGTGTCATGTGGGTGCTAAGTTTAACGTCTCTAGCAAGACGGAATGCTACTTTAAAAAATCATTTTTTTTTAATTATTTTTTTAATTTTTTAGACAAAACAAATATATACACAAACAAAAATAAAAAGGCAAGTAAATAACAATGCAAGAAGTAAAAATGCATGGAAATAAAGAATGCAATTTTTTTTTTTTTTTTAGAAGAGAAAAGTGAGTAAATAAAATGAAAGAAAATAACAAAAGTAAAAGAAAATGAAAAATAAAATAAAATAAAAATAGAAAGAATAAAAAGTCAAAGGGGCAAAGCTGTAATCGATCTAAAGATGATCGATCGAAACTCGATCAATCCAAGATGTAAAAACCTGCAGACAACTTCGAACGATACACAGAGATTCAAAAATTTTCTAAGTATAGAACTAAGATTGATTGAAGGGATAACTGGATCGATCGAGAAATAATTGGACCGATCTGGAATAAAGTTCGCACGATACACAGAGAGCTGATTTCTGTAGAGAATTGACTGTAGAGAGGTTCGATCGATTGAATGGACACTTATGATCGATTAAACTGGCACCAAATGCCTAATTTTGAGATGAAAGTGTAGAAAATCATATGTTAGGCCCCAATTATAACGACCCAAATCGGGGTCCGGATCGCTAACCGAGTTCTTAACCAAACCCGAGGACACACCAGGGGTAAAATGGTCATTTTACGCTGTGAGAGGTATTCCATCCTTAAAATAATCAAATGAGGTTTGAAATAATCATTCTTAATCATTTCATAACACTTGAAGAGGTTCTATGGTCATTAGATATGATTTCCCCAAAAGTACCCTTACCGGTTTAAGGCAATTTCTGACACTACTCCACTAAAATAGTCATAACTCTCAATATCAATGGAATTTGAGGATGAGGTTGGCCTCATTAGAAAGCTAACTCAAAATTCTTGAAAATGGACTTAAGAATGACCTTATTTGGGTTCCGAACGAAGAAGTTATGATCAAAGCTGTCAAACTGACAAGGCAAAATGGCACACTGGAGGGCTTGAACCGGTTCAAGATGGGCAGTATGCCCATTTTCGAACTCTTGAACCGGTTCAATGGGGCTGAACTGGTTTAAGATGCCCAGAACCTCCAAATAGCCCCAAACAGCCTAAAATTGTGATCCTTTGCACCTTGGCTAAACCTTTGTCCCTTGGTGACCTAACTTAAAGCCCAAACCTGTCCCAAATCTTCTATATAATGATGAAACTAACATAATTAAGTGGTAATGAAAATGAGGCTATACATGAATCCAATATATCATTAAAATTAATCAAAACCGTCATACATAAAAAATATGGCCTTAAGGCCTTACATGGGTCTTGAAATATAATGAGACTGCAAAAATACAAATGAATGGTCTCAAGACCATCTCCAACCATAGAGGTGATACAAAATGTTCCTCAATATTATATACAACAAATAGGAGTAAAATACATGTCGAGCACAAAGAGTTCAAGTCTGTCAACTTTACTAAACAGGGGGTGGATTGTCGTCTGCCACATCTTTGCCATGACCCGAAAAATGTTAATAATAAAGGGGTGAGCATAAAGCTCAATAGGAGGTGTCTAAGACACACCTCTTATGATCCTGTGAATTCACACAATGAATAGAGTAAAAGAGAACCGGATCATACAACTACGGGGAAAAATATAACTATAATATCAACAATACACAATCCAAGTCATAACGAGCCATGCCATGCAAGGGGATACAATGACATGTAATGCTGCTCGCCATTCCCAAAACAAATCCATTTCATTGTACCAAATTGTAATAGAACCCGATCCATAGCACCTCTATGGCGTCACGAGGAGAGGGTTGGCTAATAATCCTCGACCACATGGCACCTCCATGGCGTCGTCAGGACCTAGGTAGCTTAAACTCCCTATAGATTACATTAACACCACGGACCACTAGGTGCCTCCTAGGCGTCCGGTTTTCTCAACACTTTTCAAAGCATCTTCCCAAAAAAAATCATTTCATTTACTTTCAAAACATTTTTCCCTTTTTCCTTTCCCAATGGATGAATGAATGCCTCATGCTTCAAATCATAAACTCAACCATAGAATTTTACACATGCTTTGCAATTTAAATCTCTAAAATAGATAACTCATGCTTCCATTCAACATTGTTTTAGCATGTCAAGCATACAAGGCGTAAATCCATTTCACATAAGCATGCTATCACACAATTTATCAACTAGCACATTGTTCAATAATTCATATATACAACACATAAGCAATTTGCAAGGATTCAAGCTAATTAGGCATGCAAAACACAAATTCCATTACACATAGGCATGCTTATACACATACTATCAACTTTCACATAGGCACACCTTCCAAATGTAGTATTTAAACAATTTGCAAGAACTTAAACTAATTAAACATGCAATTCATCAATTTATAAAGAATTAACTCACAAAAAGTATAAGAAATTATTTATTAGAACACCCCTACCTCAATGGAGCAAGCTAAACAAGCCCTAAGCTTCCCAAATTTTGAAATCCTTTAAAACCCTAGCAATATTGGTCTCAACTTGAAGCTCATGCTAAGCTCTCCATCTTCCCTTCTTCCTCTCTCTCAAAATCCCACCTAAAACTCTCTAAATCAAAGCTTTTCCTTTGAAGGCATAAATGGGTGCTTGTGCATGAATATAGAGGGAGTTAGAGAAAGTGAAAGAGAGAGAAGAATGGTACCCGAATGAGAAGGAGAAAGAGGTGCA
Organism: Cornus florida; assembly: GCF_030987335.1. Taxonomy (NCBI): domain Eukaryota; kingdom Viridiplantae; phylum Streptophyta; class Magnoliopsida; order Cornales; family Cornaceae; genus Cornus; species Cornus florida. Next base: position 70,846,463 of record NW_026775573.1, on the reverse strand, counting down.
AAGATGGTCTTGCATCTTCCATGGCCAAGATTTTGGCAAGTGTCACAATTTGAGTGATTCTAATTCAAGCTAAGTTACTACAATGCCCCTCCTCTTACCATGAAATGCCATTCTTACCTCACAAATATCTACCTCTAACCTATAGATATAGATGTATACATATATGCGAGAAAAGTCCATTATACCCCTTTCTTAAAATGACAAAACCGGGAGAAGTTCCCGAGTCGGGAAATCGTCCCGACTCCCAAAAATTCTAAAAATAATACCGTCACTTCTAATTGACTTAAAATGATTAAAAATACACTTCTAAAACCCTTGGCTAAAAAAAAAGACCAAAATGCCCCTTAGGGCCCGTGTGGCACTCGAAACGAGGAAAGACGTAAACACCCTCGAGAAAATCAAAAAATTCTAGAAATTGAAAAATGGCAAAAATCGAAAACATCACAATCTACCCTCCTTAAAGAGATTTCGTTCTCGAAATCTACCCTCCTTAAAAGAAGGAGGCCCACAACCACACACTTCCCGAGAACACCTCATAAAACCCCGAGCTTAAGAACTCAACAACCATATTGCCTTTGACACCGGCACTAACAGGCAATCACGCTTTACCGCCAGAAAACCCAATGATCACCACCCTATGAGGGTACTCATCACTCACAACATCATACATAAAACCCGCTAAATTCTAAACTCGACTTAAAACCAACACTAGTCTCCTCTACATTACTACACAAGGCTTCGGAGCCGAAAGAAGAACGGTCATAAGACCCCTGAACTTGCTTATATCCTATCTCAACTTATCCCTTTAAAGGACAAACAAAATCCCTGACAAGGAACCCCCATCCATCACACAATCAAGCTTAAACTCAGATCTACGCCTCTCAGTCAGGCCAACACTTGTCATCTAACACACGGTTAAACCACCACATAATCATACAACAACCACCAACCACACCAACCGATAATTATTATACTGATCAACCTCAAGATAACTAAATAATGAATCTCCCAACGACTACATAACCATGAGTTACCAAAACAATAAAACAGATCATCCTGTACCCAAGTCACAAATCCTCAATACAAGATCCTCAATAATCAATGATTGTACCATAAACCCATTATCGGATACTTGGTCTTACTTAACACACCTCGTTAATCGAGACAACCACTCGAATCCACACCATCACACTGTCACAACACCCAATACCATACTCTCACTATTTATGACAACTCGAAAAAATCATTGACCGTTGACCAGACATTGTGCCAAAGAGGGATTAATTCAAGAGAAATGGTTGGCCAGGCCATTCTCATCCTTAATCCGACCTCGACACAGACATCGTTCCTGTCCTCAGGTCTAAACCTCAAACACAGTCTCACATAGTCCACAAAACAACCATGAGATCCATTCACTATCCACCCATCGCCATACGTAACCTCAACAATTATACAATCACATAACAGCACTAAGAATCTTAATCATTCCTCAATCATACAACTTGTAATAAGCTAAAAACAACGCGGCACCAAACATCACAATCCTCAACCAGCACGAGCGATCTTTAGTTTCCTCATAACACTCATACCAGGTAAACAACTCATAATATCATTCAGTTCAATTCTTACCTCGTCAAAACACATAATACGATCATCTCATGCCCAACACCTCAAAACCAAAATTAACCATTCCCATTATTCCTCAATGGGGTCCCACATTCACTTCCTAACTACTTAACATTCAAACAACACCAACACTTATCCTCAAGACACTACTCAAATCACATGTCCATAAAACATCCGCTAATACCAGACACTGGAAACATACAATCCCAATTCGATAACTCATGCCTCACGCACCACCTATCAAGAACACTCTCAGAACAAGCAATCGCAAAATCAAAGACTACACCTCCTTTCGTGGGAATGAGTCGACCCATTCAACCAAACCTTTACCAAAGAATTCTAACAGCATCACAAACCACACACAGGTTTGTCTACCCACGGACACGCTACTCACCAATCGTCCAACTAGGAATACCCAACCTCACCAGAGATGAAATGATCTCCCTACATACAAGGAGAAGAACTAACTAAAAACACATAAGGGACTACGATCTCGATCCTAGGCAACCTCGCCACTAACAGACCGTCACACTCTAATAAAATAGAAACCTCGCTTACGATACACCGCGATACCCCTGCTAACCAAAACTAAATCAGGTAAGAGCACCGACGCTCACAACATGCTAACACTAGAAATAATCACAGCCCTTCGGACACCGTGCCCCATTCTACCTAGAATCAGTCACTCCCAATCGACAACCTCTATGCCATAAAACGACACTTTACCGTCCATTACATCTCTACTTACCCAGGCGAAACTGCCTATATCACCGTGCGCACAAGACCCGTGCCCTCAGTCACAACAACTCACTGACTCCTCAAATGAAAAAGATGCCTACATAGCAACACCTCTCTCACTGGCTCTAAAGACCAAGCTGCTTACAATTGCCTCAATTGGCGCACAATCCCATCACTTACTTGGCAACGTATATTAACACTTACAATCCTAAACCACCTTCGGATGATGCCTTAAATTGCTCTGCTCCTCATCACTAAACATCTCACCATAACGACTTCACTGCCACTCATCCCAAATCTACAGTTCAACCTATCATCCCACCGGACCATCAAGCCACTACCAAGCAATCCTTCTTCCACCATCCTTAAAATAATACCACAATAACAAAGAATCAACATTACTCTTGGTACTCCCCCACAATGACCACTATTTACCACTAGAAAAGAATCTCCATACGGCAATGCTATGCTGACAAATCCTCAAAACAAAAATTGAACACCAAAAATCCAGAATGCTCAACACCCAATTGTCTCCTTAAAACCATTAACGGTGCAATCAATCACTAACGCTCAACTGGTTACTCAAACCACTCATTCTAAGGTAATTAACATGCCTAAACAATAAAATTTCATGCCCTAGGTTCAACATCATTACTTCTAATCATTCCAGTTCCTCAGAACACCCTTGGCTCCGACAAAAGTCAAATGGGGTCACTACTTAAACCTACAAGATCAACCTCGTCCCAATCATTTCCAATCAACAATCTATCACTTGAATCCTCAAACACCCAACAGAATTGTTTGATACTCTAAACATACCCGGAATACAACTCCAGCCCACAACTTCAATTTCCAAAGCACAATCCATTTGGTATACAATACCTATCATCTATTCCTCCATCTGTAAACGACCAAGCATATCGTTGATAAAATACTATCTACCTTATCGTGCAATTCTGCACTACATAGCCACAATTGATCACAATATTCTGCCTCAAGACTCTCTCAACAACACAAAAACCCGCTCATTAACTGAGCAATGCAATCAACTCACTGAGAGTTAATTACCCGTGACACACTCCTATAGTTTCCCAGAATAGGAATCACTTCTCAACTAACCATAATCAACACATCTCCCTAGACCGTACCGGAACACCCGCAATACACATCTATAACCAATAGACTACATTTGTGACTCAAACAACCTCTGTCACATCTACTACGACTGGTTTGAAAAGAACCTCTCAACAAACCGTGACCCAAGTCATAAACACTAACCTCCTAAGGTCACACCCTTCTCCCACAAAACTATATCTCACACACCTGACCTCCACGGTCATAAGAATGTAATACCCCTAAATTTAAAAAGGACATAATTGGAAATTTATTTTTATTTTATTATTCTTAGGTGTTTTCATGACTTTTGTTACGTGGTTTCCTGTTTTGTTGTTTAAATGAATTAACTGTTTAATTATAAGTGTGCGTGATTAAGTGGCATTTGGAATGTTAAATTAAATGTATTACTTTTATTTTATTTTATTTTTAATCGAACTTGGGCTTGGATATGATTAACGGACTATTTGGATAGTGTAAATGGGTACCATTTTACCCATGGAAGTATATACATGTATATAGAGCTAGTTTTAATTATTGCTATTTATTAATAATTAAACTTGAGGTATTAATCCTAATTTAATATAGGTTATAATTTTAGGGTTACATATATTCTCACGTTTTTAGCCGACTTACATTATAACTTTTATGGTTGTTTTTCTTTCTCGGATTAAAATTAGAATTAGGGTTTTAGTTTTTCTAAACCTATAAATATATCATTATGTTAACTTAGGGTTTTAAAAAAAAATATATGTAAACCCTTTTCACGTACCAGAGAGATAGAGAGGAACAGAGCGTAAATTGTGAGACAATAGCGGAGCATCTTTGGTGAGGGTTTCAACTGTGGATTAAGGATTGGTCATAGGAGAAGGGAAGGTTGAGTAGTATGAGGCTTGACGGCAGTCATGATCACCGGAAAAACCTAGGAAGACGGCGACAAGGTTTTGATTCCAAAACCGCAAAGGCAAGTTCTGTTCTTCCTCTCTCCCGTTGCCTGTGTTCTGTGCATACCTAGGTGTCTCTAGGATTTTAATTGAATATTAATCAGGTCTGGTATGAGTATTATATGTCAAATTGATTATCTGTATGTGTATATATTTGTCTGAAACAATTCTTGATTGACTTGTGTTTGTCGTATGTTTTAAGCTTACAGATTTGCACTGTTTTAATGGTTGATTTAACTCGTACTGCTATAAACAAGGGTTTAGGATGTTATTGAATATATATAAGATGGTTAAGATCGATTTTGATTATCTGTATACGTGTTAATATAATCTGTAAGTATACTTGCAAATTGAAGTTTAAGTTTTGTGGTAACGCGTAATGAATCGGTAGGGGTTTTAAGTCACAATAATAAATTTCAACTACCAAAACAAATCATTGGGATGCTACTGGATATATATTAGACTGCTAAGGTCATTTTTAAGGAAGAACAGAGGGATTGGAAGTGGTTGGAGTCGAAGCAGAAGGTCGGAAACAAGGCTGAAATGGATTAGAGGCTCACAGAGAGGGAGAGAGCCGGCTCCGGGAAGCCAAGAGCCGGCTCCCACTCTTCAAGAGCCGGCTCCAAGATGGTATGGAGCCGGCTCCATGCATATAAGAGCCTGCTCTAAGTTTCAAGAGCAGGCTCTCTCCTATTTTGACGTATTTTAGTGTTTTCTGATTTTCTGGGCACCGTTTGGATGATTTTAATTCTTTCGAATTGTGTTGTGAGGGCATTTCGGTTCTTAATTTAAAATTCAAGTGTATTTAAACCTCTTATTGCATAGTTTATACATTTATGCTAAAGTGTTAAACAGTAGGAAAGTAGATAACTTTTCAGTATTGTTAATGGTTAGAGGAAAGTTAACTTGCGTAGTTTAATTCAGTGATTGAACGGATTATAAAACCAGTCATGGGGATGATTTTGGGTGTGAATAGGATTCTTAAACTCAGTATTAAAGATGAACCGAAGGTTGGGAATAGCCGGAGACGAAGCTGAAAGGCGAAACGGAGCAAAACTGGACAGAGGAGGCTCTAAGTTTCAAGAGCAGGCTCTAAGTTTTTATAGAGCAGGCTCTAAGTTTCTAGAGCAGGCTCTAAGTTTTTATAGAGCAGGCTCCATGGTGTAAAGAGCCTGCTCTATGATTTTCAAGAGAAGGCTCTTTGGTTAGGTTACGTTTGGTTGCAATCTGGAGCTGTCCGGGAACTGTTTGGGCTATGTTTGGAGTTCTAAATTGTTTTAGGGAGTGAACTAACAATTTTAAAAGTAATTTCAAGAGATCTTAAGCTCTCTAATTGCATAAGTTAGCCTATTATAGGAAGGGAATGATCAGTGTGAAAGTTTGACAATTCACATACTGTTAACGGTTGGAAGGGAAGTAGTTGTTAAATTTTTAAATGGGTGACTTAAGTAATTATAACATGATTTTAATCTTGTTTTAAATGCACGTTAGGGTCATTTAATTAATAAATTTGATCTGTGCACACTCGGGAATATAATTGCTGAATTAATAAACCCGTTCTGCAATTATGTAGATTAAGGATAGGAAATTACTTGCTTGTTCTAATATGGCAATTTAATGAATTATAACATGTTTCTAATTTTTGTTTTAAATGCACAGTAGAGTCTTTTAGTTAACAGATTGTACCTGTGCATGCTTTGGATTTTTATATTGCTGAAACATTAATTTTCCTGCAATTACATGAGTAAAAGGTTTGCTTTAAATTGCTGAATTATTAGATACACTTTTCTACAATTAATTGGATGATGGTTTTCAACTGGATGATGGTTTTGGACTTAAATTGCTAAACTAAAACATAGGTTTTGCAATTTACATGGGAGTTAACCTGGACTTAGTTGAAGAATTAATTGCATATTTTCTGTCAATTATATGAATGGATTCTGGATTCTAAGTTAACGAACGATTAAGTTTTGTCTTGTCAATTTCATGGATATTGTCATGGATATTTAGTTGATAAACTGTTCCAATTTTGTTTTATCAGCTACATGGATTTATGTGGATTGTATTTGGTGTCTGATTGAGTTAATGCATCATTTACGGATCATATGCATGGTATGTACCGGTATGGGACGGTGACATACGGAGGGACGGATTAGATCAAAACACTAATTCCAACCCATTCATACATACGAAATGGATTAACTAAAATAGTTGAATCCTACATGGTTTCATGTCCTATCAACTAAAACAGTTGAACGACATATTGGATGGTTGTTTATATTTTCTGTTAATAGGAAGGATAGGGATTTAATTAAAATATTTAAATCCTAATTATATGTTGTGTTTTGGCGACGAATAGTTTACCGGCTCAACATTGTATTTGGATGGGTTGTATATACACTTAATTTATGTTAGTCTGTGCGGCTGAACAAGCTGAATGACTAGCTGGATTTCTTATGGTTGGCTAGGATTGGACTTTATATATATAATTATGGTACCGCGATCTGAGCTTGAGTCTCATAGTCGACGGTTAGGGAGCGTATATGCAGTAGGATGCATAGCTAGCTATATTGGTTGAGGTATACCCTGTTAGGCTTAGGTAGTTATGCCCACTCAGGTGCGTTTTTGCATGTTACCTTCTATTCAGGTTGAGACCCCTCAGCATAGTCTAGTGAGAGTCCTGTAGTGTGGTTATATGTATATATCTATTTACGGACTATATATATATGGTTGAGACATCTAGGATGTATCTACGTATTGGGTCTCTGTTTGGATTGTAGTTAGGATGGAACTTGTTCGTGGGCCTGACCCACTATTATTTTTCAGGTAACAGACGGTTCCAGGTCTTAGATCTTGTTCGTGCTGAGCAGAGACGACTTCTCATTCTTCCGACGACGTAGGCGGTTCCTGTATGGTGATTCTTTTTCAGTGGTTCATTTCTCAGTGATGATTTTATTAGGGGTCCACCAGATGGATTCCCGAGTTGTATTAGAAATGGAGAATTTGGATGTATCAGAATAATTCTTTATTAATTTAATTTTATTCTGAGGTTTCAGTATTTGGTTTATCATTCTAGTTTCTTTTCAGCAAATTTTTATTTATTCCTGTTTCTTTAATTGTATTCTGTGTTCGTTTATTGCTAATTTGTTTGATATCCTCGGGTAGTCGGGCGTGGGCCTGGCGAACCTGTATCCGGAAATCCGGGGGTATCACAAAGAACCTATACACCGATGTATGAAACTCGCACACAACATAGCTACCGTGCCATGAAATACTAACCCATTTTGAAGTCGTGCTCTAAGCACCGCACAAATGCAATAAGAAAATCAAAATGACTACCCACCAAATAGCTCAATCCACGAGCTAAAAGACCAAGCAATTCATTCGATAAGAATTGGTACCCAAACAACCCTGGAGCAACCGAGCTCCTCACCTACTCAGGTCAAAACTCACACAACTATCCCATGCTCAACTGCATATACACACAAGAATAAAGTCATATACACAAGACATACTTACATATATACACAATAACCGAAGTATAACCCTTGACACAATCGTGTCCTATCACATAAGTTTAAACAGTGAATCCATTAAATTATTATGTGAAATTAAATATCCCGTTCATCCTCATCATCATCTCATATAATACACACTTTCTCACAACCCGTGCTCAACTGTCCGTCACATTATAATGCACCATTTACTTGTCATACCTCATACTTACAGTTCGCCATCTTATCACGTGTAACATGCTTTCAATCATTATTACATAAACATTCTAACCATGTAACACATATTTTAACATTTAAGCACATAAGCACTTAGCAAATAGGCATACTTTCAAAATTGTAAACACGTAAGTAAGTAACAAGTAAACATGTTTCTCAAAACAATAAACAGCTTAACAGTCAATACTTTTGACAAATCAAGTCGAACTTAGGTCAACCATACCCATTGTCCTTAGATTTTTGAACCTGAAGCTTTGATACCATTTTGTAACAACCCAAACCGGGGCTCTGAATCATTAACCGGGTCCTTGACCAAACGCGAGGACACACCAGGGGTAAAATGGTCATTTTACATTATGAGAGGGAATTCCATCCTTAAACTAATCAAATGAGGTTTGAAATAATCATTCAATCATTTCATGACACTTGAAGAGGTTCTATAGTCATTGGATGTGATTTCCCCAAAAGTACCCTTACTGGTTCAAGGCAATTTCTGACACTACTCCACTAAAATAATCATAACTCTCAACTCTCAACATGAATGGAATTTGGGGATGAGGTTGGTCTCATTGGAAAGCTAACTCAAAATCCTTGAAACTGGACTCAAGAATGACCCTATTTGGGTTCCGAACAAAGAAGTTATGATCATCCGAAATTTAGTGATCAAAGCTGTCAAACTGACAAGGCAAAATGGCACACTGGAGGGCTTGAACCCCTTGAACCGGTTCAAAATGGGCAGTATGCCCATTTTTGAACCAAAGACTCCCTCTTGAACCTGTTCAATGGAGCTGAACCGGTTCAAGATGCCCAGAACCTCCAAATAGCCCCAAACAGCCTAAAATTGTGATCCTTTGCTCCTTGGCTCAACCTTTGTCCCTTGGTGACCTAACTCAAAGCCCAAACCTGTCCCAAATCTTCCATATAATGATGAAACTAACATAATTAAGTGGTAATGAAATTAAATAAGGCTATACATGAATCCAATATACCATTAAAATTAATCAAAACTGTCATACATAAAAAATATGGCCTTAAGGCCTTACATGAGTCTTGAAACATAATGAAACTGCAAAAATACAAATGAATGGTCTCAAGACCATCTCCAACCATAGAGGTGATACAAAATGTTCCTCAATATTATATACAACAAATAGGAGTAAAATACACGTCGAGCACAAAAGAGTTCAAGTCCGTCAACTTTACTAAACAGAGGGTGGATTGTCGTCCGCCACATCTTTGCCATGGCCTAAAAAATGTTAATAATAAAAGGGTGAGCATAAAGATTAATAGGAGGTGTCTAAGACACACCTCTTATGACCCCGTGAATCCACACAATAAATAGAGTAAAAGAGAACGGGATCATACAACTCCGGGGAGAAATATAACTATAATATCAACAATAAACAATCTAAGTCATAACGAGCCATGTCGTGCAATGGGATACAATGACATGCAATGTCGCTCGCCATTCCTAAAACAAATCCATTTCATTGTACCAAATCGTAATGCAACCCGACCCATAGTACCTCTATGGCGTCACGAAGAGAGGGTTGGCTAGTAATCCCCGACCATATGGCACCTCCATGGCATCATCAGGACCTAGGTAGCTCAACCTCCCTCTAGATTACATTACCACCACAGACCATTAGGCGCCTCCTAGGCGTCCGGTTTTCTAATACTTTTAGAAACATCTTCCCAAAAAAAATCATTTCATTTACTTTCAAAACATTTTTCCCTTTTTCCTTTCCCAATGGATGAATGAATGCCTCATGCTTCAAATCATAAACTCAACCATAGAATTTTACACATGCTTTGCAATTTAAATCTCTAAAATAGATAACTCATGCTTCCATTCAACATTGTTTTAGCATGTCAAGCATACAAGGCGTAAATCCATTTCACATAAGCATGCTATCACACAATTTATCAACTAGCACATTGTTCAATAATTCATATATACAACACATAAGCAATTTGCAAGGATTCAAGCTAATTAGGCATGCAAAACACAAATTCCATTACACATAGGCATGCTTATACACATACTATCAACTTTCACATAGGCACACCTTCCAAATGTAGTATTTAAACAATTTGCAAGAACTTAAACTAATTAAACATGCAATTCATCAATTTATAAAGAATTAACTCACAAAAAGTATAAGAAATTATGTATTAGAACACCCCTACCTCAATGGAGCAAGCTAAACAAGCCCTAAGCTTCCCAAATTTTGAAATCCTTTAAAACCCTAGCAATATTGGTCTCAACTTGAAGCTCATGCTAAGCTCTCCATCTTCCCTTCTTCCTCTCTCTCAAAATCCCACCTAAAACTCTCTAAATCAAAGCTTTTCCTTTGAAGGCATAAATGGGTGCTTGTGCATGAATATAGAGGGAGTTAGAGAAAGTGAAAGAGAGAGAAGAATGGTACCCGAATGAGAAGGAGAAAGAGGTGCAAAGATGGTCTTGCATCTTCCATGGCCAAGATTGTGGCAAGTGTCACAATTTGAGTGATTCTAATTCAAGCTAAGTTACTACAATGCCCCTCCTCTTACCATGAAATGCCATTCTTACCTCACAAATATCTACCTCTAACCTATAGATATAGATGTATACATATATGCGAGAAAAGTCCATTATACCCCTTTCTTAAAATGACAGAACCGGGAGAAGTTCCCGAGTCGGGAAATCGTCCCGACTCCCAAAAATTCTAAAAATAATACCGTCACTTCTAATTGACTTAAAATGATTAAAAATACACTTCTAAAACCCTTGGCTAAAAAAAAAAGACCAAAATGCCCCTTAGGGCCCGTGTGGCACTCAAAACGAGGAAAGACGTAAACACCCACGAGAAAATCAAAAAATTCCAGAAATTGAAAAATTGTAAAAATCGAAAACATCACACCAATGATGGTAACAAGAATGGAGAGTGAAAAATAGATGGAAGAATGTACACAAGAATGAAAAATAAAAAGAGATGAGGGAGGAATAGAGTTTTGAAACTCTACGAATACTAGTGTTTATGCCTGACATGCATGAAATCTTCAATGAAGCTCAATGGAACATATCTAAATACCGCAAGAAGTGAAAGATAAAAAGAAATGGGAGAGGAATAGAGTTGAAAACTCTATGAATGCTAGTGTTTAACGTCTTTAGCAAGACGTTGGGTCAACTCACTAATAAAAAGAATAAAAAACCGGATATGAGACATCATTATTGATCGTCTTTTCACGTTTCTCAATTAATGCCTCACTTATAACAATGAAATCATCCTCCAAAAGAATGAATTGAAAAGAAATGAAAGAGATGGTATTGCTCCTTTCATCCACGGTCTTGAAAAACAAAATCAATGATGGTTGGCATTGCCTCATTTTTGTGCTCTTGAAATGTATTCAAAGAATCACTTCCTTTGTGAATTGGCAAGTCAATGTCTTTCAAAGACTCATTTGGAATATTAAGAAACACATTCTCTTCATCCCTCTTCTCTTCCTAAAAAATAACCATATCTCCACCCTCTAAAATAGCCTCGGAGTCCATTAGAGAGTTGACTTCATTTATGGAGCTTTCATGGTCAAAACCACAATTTTTATACATTTCTAAAAGACATGTCTCAAGAGGGTCATTGGAGATAATAGAAGGAAGTCTTTCTTCAAGAAGTTCATCCTCCTCCTTTCCTACCTCTATAGTGGTCAACATCTCCTCACTCTCTAAGGTGTGAATGGCCAAGATAAAATCATGATCAAAACAAGGAAAGTCCTCATTAATCATGTTGTGCTCTATTGGATTAGCCATTGACTCACTTGCCACTTCCTCCTCTATACAAGATAGAGTGCTAGGCATTAGCTCACTTACTACTTCTTCTTCTTTACTCTCATCATCCTCATCTATATAAATTGAAGTTCTTACCATTTTTTCATTTGCCTCTTCCTCCTCCTCCTGACGAAAAAAAGTACTTGCAATTTGCTCAACTTGAGCTTTTAACTTGGCTAACATTTGAGAGTTAGAATTAATAAGTGGAGTTTGTGAAATATGCACATCAAGTAAAGCTAACACTTTTTCTTCAAATCCAGGTGAGTAAGGTGATAGAGGTGGTTCTTCATTAAATGGTAGGGGAGGGTAATAGTCACAAGGAGGATAATGAGAATAGTCAAGTCCATAATAAGATGATGTATAATGAATTGGACTCAACCTCATAAAGATCAAAATATGGTAGAGGGACATAAGGTGATGGGAAGTAATTTTCCCCCAAACTTGGATCAAATAATGGCTCCATCTACATTCAAAATCCAAATGCAACAAATAATGGCCTTCACACGGGCCGACGCTTGGACTAAAAATAAAGCATTGAAATTAGCCTCAACAAGGGCTATCACAAGCATACAAAGAAGTCCACAATTAAAATACAAGAGTTCTAAGAATTGCTCACAGAGGTCCTTAAGTAACTTCAAATTCCAATGCTAGGTTCAAGTTCTAATGATTGCTTTAAGATCCAATGTTTTCCTTCCTTGTAGTCAAGTACCTAATTGACAAATAATATCAAGGATGAGAAATGAATATACAATGGAAAATAAAATAAAAATAGAAGCAATCAAATGAACACTATTGTCTAGTTTAATTCTAACAAAACCGTTAATCCCCGGCAATGGCGCCAAAATTTGACGAGCCTCTTTCTAATGCGTCTAAAAAACGAGACTTTTTAATACGAGAGGTTGCTTCACAAGGTCAAAATAAGATTGTGGTTTAAGAAGCCTTTCTAGTCAAATTTACATTTATAAAACCACTACTACAACTAATGAAGTATAGCGAGTAGGGATCGTCCACAGAGATTATACGTGTTGGAATTTAACTTCGACTCTAGCGTATCAAAAGATTGCAAAGAGAAAGATTGGTTGATTAAACTAAGATGCAATTAATTAAAATGCAAGTAAAGTAAACTAGTTAGAGATAGAGAAAAATAGATATGAAGAGAGGTCTTAGGGTGTTGGAATCACCACTAAGCTTATGTAATTAACCACTTGCTTTCCATTAATGGGGAATACATTGTTGCAATCAAGATGTGGCCACAAACATAAACACATTTTGCATGTAAAAGTGTGAACTATCTAATGCAAGAGTGAATTATCTACCTAACCAACAAGTAAACTAAGTGTAGAACAACCCACCAAGACAAAAGCACAATCCATCAATTAATTAACAAATGGGTCTAATGAGAGCACACATCAATCTAGATAGTCATGAAATTTGCGATAATAAGCCATGGAATATCAAATCAAGTATAGATTGTCTACCTACCTGCAAGCTTGAATTAAATTGTAAAATAACCCATCAAGTATAAGAATAATCCATCAAATTAATTGACAAACCCATTTAATGAAAACCATGCTTAGCCATCACTAAATCATTAATTAATCACACATAGGCGTGCAACCAACATAGAGAATCTAGTGTATAGATCAATTCCCAAATAATCACACATAAGACAACATGTAATTAAAATAGAGAATCATAAGGAAGAATTAAATCAACAATCACAAGGCTAAGCACTAATCACAACAATATATATATAAATCCCTAAAAATAGAAATACAAGGGTTTAAATTACACAAGACTTAGGGCTCATCCAAGCAGTAAGTGTAGATCTAGCCAATCATGGAGGAGGTAGATATGGTCATGAAACCCTTAAGGGTAAGCTCCAAACATGGCTCCATCTTCTTCTTCTTCTTCTTCTTTGAAGCTCTAGAGATAGAAAGTATGTGGATTTAAAGACGTGTTCTTGAGATATGCTTCCACTTCCCTCTTTTCTTCTAACCCTAATCTCTAACTTTCTAGAGAGAGAAACTAATGAAAATATATAAATTACAATGTGAAAAATATGGATCTCTCTACAAGAATGGTTGAATCCCTCTTATATACAAGGCTTTTAGTGCCCAAGAATGTGAGAACTCGGCCCTAGGATCTCCTTTTTCAAGCTATGCCCGAGTTGGTTCGAAATGAGCTTTAGATCTGCTTTTTAATAACTTTAATGAACAGTTCGATCGATCTCACTTTTCTTTGATCGATCTGGGTTTGATTGAACTTACTTTTCTTCGATTGATCTGGGTTCGATCGATCTTACTTTTCTGCGATCAATCTCATTTTTTTGCAATAGATCTCACTTGGCAGTTTTCAGTATCACCTCTTTTTTGCTCCAAATTAGCCTCCTTTTTGCTCCAGATTCTCACCAAGACTTAGTTTGACTCCAAAAAGGCCTTAAGGTTATTTTTATCTCGTTTTAACTTTATTGACCTAAAAAAGGAAATAACACGAAATTAGTCTAAAATGGAAAAATAAGATAGATAAAGGTCCTAGAATGTTCAAGCTTAGGGGTTTAAATACGCACTTTTCAGCACTCATCAGGTGTGACAGAAGTTGTTTAAGTCATGAATGTAGTCTATGGGTTGTAGAGGTGTATTTTGGGTTTTCTGGTACGGTCTAGGGAAGTGTGTTGGTTCTGACTGTCATGGGGATTTATTAGATTCTGTAGGTCTGGGGTGATATAGGACCGGTTACAGGATGTAGATCATTTCGTGGTCTTGTAAGAGTCTATTTTAGAGACTGGTTTATAGAGGGGTGATCCCCATTTCGAAGAGTTATAGAAGTGTGCTACTGGTAATTGACTCTCGGTGAGTCGATTGCATAGCTCGGTCGATGAGCGGGTTTCTAGGTCGGCTGTCTAAAGAATCTCGAGGTGGTGTATAGTGGTTAGTTTTAGCTGTGTAGTGTAGGATTGCACAATAAGGCAGGTATTATGTAGTTATCGGTATGTTTGGTTGTTGCGAATGAAGTGATGGATGGTAAGTACTGTGTTACCAAATGGACTTTGTTTTGGAAGTTAAAAGTTGTAGACTAAAGTTGAATTTTACGTTGCATATGGGGTATGAGGATATAGTGCTTGTTGTTTAAGGATTCAAAGAGATAGACTGACGATTGGAATAATTGGGACAAGGTTGATCTTGTGGGTTTAGTTGGTAGCCCCATTTGACTTTTATTGGGGCCAAGAGTGTTTTGAGGAATGGTGAAGAGGGGAGGTAGTGATGTTAAACCTAGGGCGTGGAGTTTTCTTGCTTAGGCATGTAAATTGCCTTTGAAAGAGTGGGTTAAGTGGTCGGTTGAGCGTTAGTGATTAATTACATTGTTGATGATTTTAAAGATACAATTGGGTGTTGAGCATTATGAGATTTGTGCTCATTTTGTTTTGAAGATTTGTCTGCATGGCATTGCTGTATAGAGGTTCTTTCCTAGTGGTAAATTATGGCTGTTGTGGAAGGTATCGAGAGTAATGCTTATTCTTTTGTTATGATGGTGTTATTAGTTGAATTGCTTAGTGGTGACTTGGTGATTTGGTAAGCTGAAAAGTTTGAGTTGTCATTTGAGGATGATGGTAGTAGAGGCGTTATGGCGTGGTGTTTAGTATTGATAAGCAGAGTGGTTTGGGATATGATCAGAGGGTGGATTGGAGAGTATGAGTTGTTGTTGTATGTTGTCGGGTAGGTGATGAGGGTGCATCTGTTGAGGTGATGGTGAACAGCTTAGTCTTTAAAGGTAGTGAGGACGATGTTGCCAGATAGGCACCTTTTTCTTTTGAAGAGTTAGTGGGTTGTTATGATTGAGGTCATAAGTTAGGTGTGCACGGTGATCGAGGCAGTATCGTTTGGGAAGGTAATGATGGAACGGGTGGTAAAGTGTCATTTTATGATATATAGGTTGTCATTTAGGAGTGACGGGTTCTTGGTGGAATGGGACGTGGTGTCTAACGTACAGTGATTATTCCTAATGTTAGTATGTTGTAGGCATTGGTACTCTTATTTGGTTGGTTTTGGTTAGCATGGGTGTTGCGGGGTATCGTATGCGATGTTTCTGTGTTGATAGTATATGACGGTCCATTAGTGGCGAGGTCGCCTAGAATTGAGTTCATAGTTTCGTACGGGTTTCCATTTGGTTCTTCTCTTTGTGTGTAAGGAGTTTAGTTTATCTCAGGTGAGATTGGGTGTCCATGGTTGGACAATTGGTGTATAACATGTGATAAGGTGTCGAGTACATTCAGGTGCAAGTCGTTAGTCTATTGTGAGAGCGGGGTTTGTTACCTTTTCCATTTGGTCTAGTCCTGGCAAGGACGTCATTTGTTGTGAGCCTTGTTTTCCATTTAGGAGTTGTGCGTGTCCGTGGGTGGACGGATCCGTGCGTGATTTGTTATGTTGTTGAGTTCATCGATAAAGGTTTGGTTGACTTGGTCGACTCACTACCACTGAGGGAGACAAAGTCATCAGTTTTTAGTAGTGCTTGTTTTAAGAGTGGTTTTGATGGCACGAGTTGCCGAATAGGGATTGTGTTTCCAGTGTCTAGTACTTTCAGTGATGGCTGGGGATGTGTCGTGAATTGTAAGCTTGAGGATGATTAGGTGATGTGATGTGAGTCATGTACTCGGATGTTTTTATAGGCGTTTGATTTGAGAAGTGTCTTGATTACAAGTGTCAATAATTTCGCAATTAAATCTTCTAGAAAGTCTTTAGTCCTTAGCAACATAAAAACATCAAAAACATGAAAGGATATATACAATCAAATAATGAAGCAATTTTTAAATTTTGATTACAAAACCCTATGCAATCCCCGGCAACGGTGCCAAAAAGTTGATGCGCATAAATGTAATCACTTAAAAATACCACTTATAACAATAGCACATTTATCATTACAGATTAATGCTAGAGTAGGGGGTTATTGAACCATAAGGATTGCTAGTTTATGGTAAACAGAATTATACAACTACTTCCTCCATTTGATAAAAGAAATGATAAATCGATTGGTTTGTCACTTAACCTATGAATTTAACTTTCAGAAAACAGTAAATAATGTGAATAGGATGGATTGAGCTTACAAAGAGAAGGCTATGGAATTGACTTCACCTCAACCTCATAAACATGTTAAACTTGCACTCAACTTGGGGATTGACAATTATATATATAAAATGATGTGTAGGAACATAAAACTACCACAACATCCCTAGGCATGGCCTATCAAGGTCCTTCAATAGTATGTTGTAGCACATGAAATTAATCAAATATCATAGATTATCTTTAGTTGGTATGGACCATTTACCTAACTACATTAATCTAAGGGTGTAGCATGGTCCATCTTTTGTAGGTATAACCTATATAAATGCTCAACTTCATGCCAATATAACCATTCCATAAATTCTTTCCCATTGTCACTATAGGAAATCAAGTGTAATTCTTGTATCAATATGATTTCTAAGACAAGATAATAAATCAACACAAATATGTATTCATATGAAAAACACATGGATCAATTCAATGTAAAGAACATCAAGTCAATGAAAATACTTCTAATTTATGAAACTATATACAATAAAAATCTCCAAATTGAAATACAAATCAAACCATGTTTACTTGGTCTAGGTTACATTAACTCCCTAGAAAAGGGATTTAGCCTCTCATGAATATGGCTATAACCTCTAGGATTGAAGAAGAGAATAGAATCCCCTCTCTCACCATTGTTGCAAGCTTCCTTAAAGAACCCTCAAAATCCCCCTCTATCTCCCTATCTTTTCTCAAAAACAAAAACAAGACTTGATCTCCTTTAGCCTTTCCCCCTCTTTATCCTCCCATGAGTTCAAAAATACAAAAATCTCGTTTAAAATTCAAATCCCCCACTTAAGATAGACAAAATCGGATTAAAATAACATGAGGGCCAGTGGTCTCGTGTTCGGACGCGATGACCGGCTTCCGGACGCGAGGCCTTGATAATGTGATGTCTGGACGCCACAGTTTGTGTACGGACGCAAGCTTATGGAAGGTGGCGTCCGAACGCTAGTTCTTGCGTTTGGATTCCAGGCATGCTACTCTGGCACAAATTCCTTTCTTTAGCTCCGGTTGCATTCTTTGCCTCTTCATGTCATCTCCTTTTGATGATTAGTTGAAATGTAAGCTCGAAATGACTTATACTTCAAAACCTATTAAAACCTTATTTTTATTCCTTTTTCGCAATTAGACCTGCAAAAACATAAAAACATAAAAATGAAGTAAATCTCTATACATAGATTAAATAATGGGCTTAACTAATGCAATTAAGGGCGCTTAAATATGCAATATTTGACTCTTATCAACTACCTTCCACAATTGTAGTTGCCACCACCACCATTGCCGACATCTTCCACCTATGTAGTCATCGTCACCATTGCCACTTCTACCATCACCGTCGCCTTCCACCACCTCTTTTGCTACTGCAACCGCCACCGCCACCGCCTTCCACCACCATTATTACCACCACTATATCATTCCTCCAATGCCAATACATTCCTCCACCGACCCCACCGCCACTTTCCAACACAACCAATTGCACCAGTACTGCCTTCCACCACCACCACTACTGCTTCCATCATCACCACTAACATCTACCACCAACACTAATACACCAATGTTGCTTTCCACCATCATCGCCGCCACCAATTTCCTTCACCACCGCTACCAACTTCTACCACCACCTACTTTGTTACCTTCCACCACCAGCACGGCCCCGCAATATCGCCATTGCAGCTTTCCAGCACTACCACTGATGTAATGACCCGGCCATTTTTCTTCCTTTCCTTTTTTTTGGGTAATTTTTTTCATCCTTTTCCCTATTTTGTCTTTTTCCCGTTTATCATTTTTCCTTGCATAAGGTCACTTTTTGTGTTTGGATTTGATTTCGGCTTTGGATGCATCTATGATATTTGATTTCCAAGATAATTGTATTTTTACTTTCATAGAAAAGCGTGCTAGTTGCTTACTTTTTCGTAAAGGGCGTGGATGCATAGTTTCCTTGAAACATTCTTGATTTTTGGGGTTTTAGTGTAATTATGTAAAATAAATATTTTTTCATTTTAGGGACCATCTTGCCATTTAATTTGGAAGATATTTTGGAAAAGGACCTTTTTACAAATTTTGAAAAGTGTGTTAAGTGTCACACTCTCATGGAGCCACTTGTTGGCATTGGGGTGGAGAGACTTGAAAGCATAATGTTGTGACATGTGAAGGGTGGAGATTCACGCACTTGTTGGCCTAGGATTGGTGTACTTGTTAGCTTGGATGGTTGACAAGTGTAAGCTTAGGATTAAGCCTAGGAAGGAGCCATGGATTTGTGACAAGTGTATGCTCACAATTAAGTCTTGCATTATGTGTGTGTGAGAGGTAGTGTAAGAGCACATAGTGGGTGGAGGAATACTAGGTCCTTCACTCACCACATTCATTTCATCTTTTTCATTTCCTTTGTTCTCAAAACCGTAACCTAGCCACCATTGATGAAAAGCTTGGTTTAGAGCTTCTTGTTTCATTTTGGCCTCCTTCCACTCACCTTAGACATTTAACCTTGGGAAGTAAAAGTTTCCACTCTCATTCTCCTCTACAAAAACCTAGATTTGTTATCCATTTTGAGCTTGGTTGTTTTGGATTATAGAGATTCAATTCTCTATTGAGGTAGGGGTGGTAGTATGTTTATACTTGAAGTGTTTTATGTTCCTTTGGGGCTTAATATATATTGTGTACGTGCTTTTAATATTGTAGTATTGCATATTATAGGAAATCCTCACATTTGACTTAGGGTTTGTTGATTTAAGCATGCATGATATGTATTTATCTTGTATAGAATTATTAATGGTATATACAATTCTTATGGACTTGAATTGCTATAATTATTATGATGATAATTTTATATTTTTGCTAATTACCATTTGTAATTATTTTAGAAGGTTATTACTATAATGTTAAGATTTAGTATATAAAGCTTATTGTTGAGGCATGATTTAAATTGATAAGTTAGTAATATTGTATTATACATTATATTATGATGAGGACTTGTCATTTGGTATGCCATTTTAGACTTGGAATCCTAAGACATGGCTTGTGTGGTTTCAAAATACTTGTTCATGGAAGGTGGTTTACATGCCTTGAATATTGTATATAAGTTTTGAACTTAATTACTATTTTGGATTCTCTTGGGACATTGTTTCAAATGACATGGCTAGAGTTTGGCTCTAGTGTAAGAGGTATGAGTTCTTCCCATTTATAATGCGCACTAGGGTGGTATTCCCAATGGGTTAGTGCCCGGAATAACCGTTTAGGTCTTGGTTTGCTCTGGGATTTGATGTCCAAGTTTTCCACTATTTGATTTCCCATTCAATTTCAAGTTGACAACCAATGTTTAATTGTGACTTATAATTTTTGTTATTGGTGAATTGATGTTGTTAAGTACATTAATGTTGATATTGTGTTGTTATAGAATCATTTGAGTTAGCTTAAGATGATCTCTTAGAACACCTTGAACATAGACATTAAGTGGAATGATCCCTTGTATTTGTCTATATTAATCTTGCAATGATATTAAGACTTTGGGGTATACGCATATGCTTCTTCCTACGATTAACTTGATTACTCACCCTAGTTGTGTGGGTTATTTTACAGGTAAGGAGAAAATGTTCTTGGATGCTCATCATCCTTGGGGACTTATGAACAATGTGAAGCATTTTAGTATATTAAGATGCACTTGTTTAGCATGCTTTACTTTTGATGTTATATTTTGGTATACCATGGATGTATGGTATTTTGCAAGCTAAGATGGCTTCTTTGATATGTAATGTGTATCTAAGCACATGTTTTGGAAGCTTATTTTGAATGTATGACATGAGGCCTAAGACCATAAGTTTTAAAGTTTATAAGTATGTTTTAAAACTCAAGTTTTACAAAATAGCCTATTTTGTGGAAGTTGGAGGTTTGGTATGTCGAATTTTGCAAATGAGTTGTAATGAGGCCGTAGGCCATTGTAGTGCATCTACTATATCGTTTTACATTTGCAGGCTGATGAGTGCTCAAATGTGACGCATTTTAGCACCTAGGCTAGGGTATATTAGTCCATTCATCTATCTTACTTTCATGTTTTAGATACTTATTTGTGTTATTGCCAATTTCAGGTGAATAAAGTTCAAAAAGGCTAAAAAGAGCCATTTAGCCTCATTTTGCAGCTTAGGAGCAAAGTTAGAAAGAAGCCAAGAAAAATGCTCTAGAGGAACTTCGATGGATCGAAGGGAAGTCCCGATCAATCGAAGAGGTCTACAATTGATCGAAATGAAGGCGGTGCTAGCTCAGGAAAGTGGATAAGGCCAAAAGATACTATCATTTTATCTTGTAATTTTGAGAGTAGATATTTTTATATACATAGTTTTCTCTCTAGAACTAGGGTTTTGGGAAGAAAGCAAGGATAAAGATGATGATGCCAACCTCCAAGCTAGCCCTTGAGGGTTCCATGTCCTCTATAATGAGTGGCTAAATCCTTCTCTTGGGGCTAGAGATAGCCCCTAGGCTTGCTTCTTAAACCTAGCTTTTGTGTATTTTTGGGGATTTTAATTGTAATGGATGTTTTGACCATGAATTAATATAGATCTTGTGGTTTCTACTTGATTTGTATGGATTAATGCTTTCAATTGATCATTTAGTTCTAGTTATATGTCTACGTATACTAGAGTTAATGTTTATGTTTTTGTCTCTAGATTTAATAAAATTGATGCATGTCTATGTGTGTTGATGATATTAATCTAGTGATGGTCAAGGCATGGTGCTTAATGGAACACTTTTGTGATTTATTTGATGGTTCACACTTGTTTTTTGATGGATTGTGTCACATCTTTAGTTTAATTAGTTTAATTTCCATGTCTTTAGCCTAGTTGTAGTGTAGTTGCTCTAATTTCTTAGGTAGGTGAACAATCCATTCTTGTTTCTTGCTGTTCCATACTTATGAATGCAAAGAATGCATGTCTCTAGATATTTTTGTGTGCATTAATTGTGGTTTAATTGAATGGATATTGGTTTCATTTGATCGGTTGTGCTATTCATTAAAATTGGCTAGACAATCTATACTTATTTGCCATCTATGCTTAGTTTCAATTAATGACACACACACATAAGTTACAATTTAAATTTCCCCATTAATGTACAATTGCTAGTGTTTGATGAAGTGAAGCTTAGTGGTCACTCTATGCCCCAAGACCTCTCTCTTATATCTTTTCCCTACTTTTAGATTGCTATCTACTTGTTTAGTTCTAATTGCATTGTAGTTTAATTAATTAATCACCAACAATCTTTGATCATTCGATCTACTAATCCGACATTAATTTCCATCATAAACGCACCTCCTTTCCCTTGGGATGTTCCGTACTCATTCTAGCTATATTTTTAGTTGGAAGTGGTAGTGACATTTTATAAATTTTCAACTTGGCCACACGACACACTTTTCTTGCTTCCTTCCATTCACACACCGAGTTTTTGGTGCCATTGCCGGGGATTGGCACCATCGTATTTGGAAATTAATTAGGAATTAGTACTCTTTTGATCTTATTTTTATTTTTATTTTATTTTGGTTACTTATTGTGTTTGTTCTTGATTGGCTAGGTGAATTGAGCCAAGAGAGCCAAGCAAAGTGGAATTGAAAAGTAAAAGAAGCAAAGAAGCCAAGCAAAGCTAAGCAAGAGCATAAAAAGCTCAAAAAAAAAAAAAAAAAAAAAAAATTGCAAAGCAAAGCAAGGCAAAGAAAAAAAAAATTGAAAAATCATTTGAAGTTGCTTAAGGACCCTTTGTGAGCTTTTCTAAACTCTTTCTCTAATTAAATTGTGAGCCCTCGTGGAGGCAAGTCTTTACTTTCATAGATAAATCGTGAGCCCGCGTGGAGGCAATTTAATTTTTCTTGCATATTGTTCAAAGCATGGGAGTATGGGATTATCGTATGTAGAGGATTGTTGATTATTGATTTGTTGTGGAGGGGAAGTGACTGCTACTTGTTTGTTGCTTGTTTTTGTTTTATTTGTGCATGCATGGTCATAGGTCGTTAAATCTTACTCTTGTCCCACTTAATTTGAATCTTGAATCCATTGTTCGTAATTCTAAGGGAAGGGTAATTCTAGTCATTACATTTCATCAATGGAAGACATCAGTGAGGACCGTGTGGAGGACCTTGGTCACGTAGACTAACAAGGCATCCTTCACCCTAATGTGCATCATGACAACATTCAAGTACCATTAGGCATGCCAAGACCTTTCATTTTACCACAACAACAAGGCCAAGTTCCATTGGGAATACTTTGGCCAATTTTTGCTCCACAACCTCTCATTATTCAAGGCAGTCAAGGTGCTGATGTAGCACCTCCAATTGTGAATCGTCCTCTTGCTTTGCGTGATCATTATGTGCCAAATGAATATAATGCACCTATATGTATTCAATTGCCCCCTTTTAGAGCACATCACTATGAAATTAAACCGCAAACTATTCAAATGCTTCTTAACTATCATGGACTTCCAAGTGAAAAACCTTACAAACATTTGGATGAGTTTCTTAAAGTATGTTTTACTGTGAAATACACGGACATGCCGGAAGATGTTTTGAGATTAAAACTTTTTCCTTTCACCCTTAAAGATAAGGCAAAATATTGGTTCAACAATCTTAGGCCTTTTTCGATAACTTCTTGGGCGAAAATGCAACAAGAGTTCTTGAAAAAGTATTATCTGGTTTCAACGACCAATGCAATGAGAACCTCAATTAGAAAATTTTCTTAAGGGGATGGGGAATTGTTTCATGAGGCATGGGAAAGATTTAATGATTTTCTTAGGAAATGTCCATATCATGACATGACTAAATGGCAATTAGTTTAATACTTCTTTGAAAGTTTGCCGGATAATCACAAGGGTAGGTTGATGCATCTATGGGTGGTTCATATCTTGATAGACATGAGGATGATGTATGACGTCTTTATGACAGCATGAGCGAGAATTCAATGCATCGATCCTTGTCTTCCAAAAATGGCAGAAATTTAGGTGGAAGGAAGAATGTCATCTTTTATCAAGTTGACAATTCCAATGACATAACTGCTGAAGTCAAGTCTTTATCTCAAAGGTTTAATCAATTTTTTATCAACCAAAATTCGGTAAATCAAGTGTCTTCCTCCCCTAATCATGTTCATCATCATAATTCTAATGAATCATGTATGACTTGTTCTAGTGTCTTACATTCTACTTCCAATTGTTCCCATAGACATGTGCAAAGTGAGCACCATGAACAAGTCAATGCCACATTTGTCAACCAAGGGAATAATCCCTATGGCTCATATTACAATCCTGGGTGGAGGAACCATCCAAACTTCTCTTGGAAAAGCTAAGGGAAAAATTCAAACCTTCACCAAGGTGGTTTTCAAGGCAAGCATGTTCCACCCCTAATGAAAAGCCAAGATTCCCAAGGTTATAGATCATCCTTTCAATTATCATATGGAAATTAATTTTCTAACTCTCATTTTCCTAATCAATCATCTTATTCTCAAGGAAATTCTAGGAGTCCCGCTTTTGAGGAAAAAGTGTTGACCGCTTTGGGTACTTTGGAGGCAAATACCCAATTGCTTCATTCTCATTCCCAATCCATTACAAAGCTAGAAACCCAAGTTGGGTAAATAGCTAGCACATTGAATGCTAGGGAAAAAAGGAAAATGCCTTTGAATCTACCAAGGCAACAATTTGTTGTGGAGACAAATTCCTCATCGGAAGGTCACACAATTGAACATGTCAATGCGGTGACAACCTTGAGAAATGGAAAAATTGTTGACAATTAAGTTGGTGTCCAAAATGAAGTGAGTGAACCGGTGCAACCAAAAGTTAACACCCGTCCTGTTTCACATTTTATTCCTCCTTCATTGCATGTGCATGATCATCTTGTTGAGAAAATTGTAAAAAATGATTTGAAAAATTCTTATGTTGAAAATGTTGTGAAACAAGGTTTTGAAAAAGCTTTTGAGCCTAAAGATCTATTTCTGAATGCCTTGAAAGGGTCCATTTGTCTTGAAAAGCAAAAAACCAAGGCCAATGAAATAATTGAAATGTTTAGGCTAGTGAAGATAAATCTTCCGCTTTTGGATGCAATTAAACAAATTCCGGCTTATGCCAAATTCTTGAAAGATCTTTGCACCCAAAAGAGGAAGAACAAAAGTCAATCACTAAAGAAAGTGGTCTTCACCGAGTAAGTGAGCTCCATTTTGCAATATAACACTTCCAAAATTTAAAGACCCTGGTTCACCACCTACTTCTTGCATTATTGGTGACCATGTCATTAATCGGGCTCATCTAGATTTAGGAGCAAGTGTTAACCTTCTTCCATATTCGGTGTATGTTCAATTGGGCTTAGGAGACTTGAAACTGAGGTCGGTGGTTTTGTAATTTGTTGACCGATCCATCAAAAAGCCCTGGGGTATCATTAAGGACGTCTTGATTAAAATTGATAAGTTCTTTTTCCCGGTCGATTTCGTTGTCATTGACATGGAACCGGTCCCAAATCCCAAGAGCTAAATTCTCGTTATCCTTGGCTGTCCCTTCTTGGCAACCGTAAATGCCAACATCAATTGTAGGATAAGGATAATGAAAATTTTATTTGGGCATATGAAGGTGAAATTGAATACATTTAATCCAACCCCGAGTTCAATAGACAAGCATGAAGAAGTGTGTGTTGTGGTAAAATGTCTTGAAAATAAAATTAAAAAATTTGAGTCTTTGCAAGGAAGTGAAATTTCCAAAAGTTTGTTTTCTAAAATGATTTCCAAGAATGTTGTTTTGAAACCAACATGGAAGCCCAAGATTTGCATTGACAAAGGATAATCAATCTCTTTTGATTCAAATCCAACAAGTTCTTTAGGGAACCATTTGTTGGGTGGGATTCAAAATGTCATTCACCCCATCAAGGAGGGGATGCACAATAAGATTTTTGATTCGGGCTAAAAAAGCCCAACGTAGAGACGTTAAAGACTAGTGCATTTCGTAGGGTTTGACAATCTTATTCCTCCCTCATTTCTATTTTTACATGTTTTTGCGTCATCTAGATATGAGTTGCATTGAAAAATCCGGCTTAAGAGCCATTTTCTGCATTTTGAGTACTGCTAGTGAGGTTTCGATCGATCGAACTCCAATTCAATTGATCGAAGTCCCACTTCAATTGATCGAATCACCTAGGTTGAGGACCTTTCAAATTCCATTTTGATCGATTAAAGTTAAATTTAATCGATCGAAATCCATTTTGGATTGATTAAAGTTAAGGGTTCAATTGATCGAAGTTCTTTGATCGATCGAAAATGCGTCATTTGAATTTTTTGAAAATCCCTTTGGCCGTTCAAATTCCTGATTTTATTTTATTTATTATTATTTTCTTTTTATTTTTCTTTTTCCTCCCTTTTATTTTCTTTCCTTCTTTTTCTTTTCTATTTTTCTTTTATTCCTCCTATTCACCATCTTCCTCACCAAACCCTAACCCTCTCTTCTCTTCCCTTTCTCCCTGAATCCCTCTTCCTCCATCTCACCACCTCAATCTCTCTCCCTCAAACTCATCGCCATCGCCAAACCACCTTACCCTCTTTCTTTTCAAGTGGCGACAACCAAAGGAACCCCAAGCCGCAGGCGCCGACTCCATTGAAGGCGACAAGGAAGCTTTTGGCCGCGGCCAAGTTTTTTCCCCCTTGCCCTCTTTCCATTTCACTCTATTTCCATTCTTTTCATCATCTCCGGCTAATTTAGCCCAAGGAGATTCGATTTCAAGCTTCGGCGACCTTTTGTATTTTTCGGCGAACTGCCGGCGACCTTCCGGTCATCTTTTCCGACGCCGTTGAGGTTGAAAAACCTCCATTTTTGCTCCAAATCTCTTCCTTTACTCTTCTCTACTCTTTAAGTTGTCGGGTGAGTTCAAAATTTTTAGATTTTCATTTTTGCATCCTTATTTTTATTTTTATCTCTATTTTTGTTTCTTGTTTTATTTTTATTTTTGCTTTTAGTTTTGCATGATAGTAATTTTGTATATATTCTTGTGTACATATTTAAATTGAAAACAAAATAAAAATTGAAAAGCAACAAAAACAAATAAAAAAATGAAAAATGCTAAAAATAATAATAAAAATGTTATAATAAAAACCTTATTGAAGATTTGTTTAAAAATTTGGAAACATTTGATTTGGACTACACTTTGACATGTACCAAATGAAAATGGAATGTAGTTGGTGTAGTTTTTAGAAAGAGGATAGGCAAATTGGTTTTGTGGATTGATTGTGGGCAATGTCCCTTGTTGGATGTTGAGATTGATTAATTGATTGTGTTGAATGTTATACATGCTGTTTTGATGTGTTTGAAAATTTTCGGGATTGTCCATTTTTAAGGGGAAATCATGCCGAATTTTTGAAAAATTTCTACAGTTAGATTTTAAAATCAAAACAAGACGTGGTTTGATTCTTGGACTTTGAGATGGAATTTAAGAAGAATTTTAAAATTGATTATGGGTTAGAAAGAAAGAAATGTTTTACTTGTTTTCAAAGATAAAATGTTAATTTTGAAATGCCATTGCAAAGTTTTAATTGTTGTGAGCATGGTTTCATCTTGTCTCATTTACTTGACTTAAATGTGAAATGCCTGGATGTGATTTAAATTGCCTAAATTGATTACAAGCATGACTTGGTTTGATTTTATGATTTTGAATTGAAAATGATAAGTCTTGTCTTCAATGTATAAAAATGTTTCAAATGGACTTCTTTGAAAAGTTTTGATTGGATTGAGTGCATTATTTTGGTAAAATGAGCTTTCATTGTTATAATGCTTTGTGATCACACTTGTTGGGTTTCAAATGTCTAAAAAGGTAAATTTTTGAACTTTGATTGAAAAATGTGAAGTTGAGTTGCATGATTCCTTCTTTTGGTTTTCAGTTATTGCATGATTCTTGTTATGAAGCTTTTCTACAATGCAATTGAATGTCTTGACCCAAAGTTTTCAAAAATTCCAATTTTGCCCCAAAAGTGTTGAAAAATTCCGAAGTTGACCAAAATGCCCTTCTTTAAATTGAAGCTTGTTCTATTTGATTCCTTTGCATCCATTTGAAAATGCTATGTGCCTTTGAACTTATTTGTGCTATAATTCTTGATTCTTGCCATGTTAGGGCAAAGGTTAGATGTCTTATGACACTCTTTATCATGACTTTAATCTTCTTGTGCTTAATGACTTTGAGACATACCAAATGTGATTTCTGACTAAGTTTGGGGGTATGTTATGGATTTTGGGAATTTCAACTACATGATTAGGATGTTGTATCTGTTCTTTGGCGTTAGTTTCTTTTCTCGAGCTTCAATGAGATTTTGACATGCATTTGACTTGACTCTGAGGCTATGCTTACTTTATTTTGCAAAATATCTGTTTCTATGCCATTGTCTTGATATCTTATACTTGTGATCTATTCTTGATGACCGAAGTTCTTTCCGGTCCAGAGTTTAACTTACAGATGGTAAGCTTCTTGTATTCTCAGTATTTAACCATTCTCTGCTTCATTTAAGCATTAGAGGAGGTCACGAGCCATGAGTGATCATAGGATGTTGATTTTGTTGCATTGCTATACAGGATATTTCTTTGTCTGGAGTTGTTCTTATTTGTGTGTCATTCAGATATATGCCATCTAGTTGCATACCATGTCTAGGATTCTTTCTTAAACTTACCTGTCATAACATGCCTTGGATTGTAGTGTTTTGTAACAGTGCATTTCGCTTAGTCTTTATTGCATGACATGTTGGTTTCTCAAATCCTAGGTTGACATTTACCGTACTTATATGCTCTATGCTATCCTATTGCTCTATTTTGATCTTCACTATTGCACCTGTAGACATTCTTACTAGGAATTGATACGATGTCATCCTAGAGTCTACTTGTCTTACCATTGCACCATCTTCTTGAGTTTTAGGTTTGTGAATGCACGTTGCATCATTTATGCACATCACAGCTTATGATTATCCTATTGATCACTCTCTGCCATTATTGCCTATATGATCTATTTTGTTTAGCTAAGGCATGTAGAATGTTGATTCTGAAGCTTTCTTAATCATGTCTTGGACAAACATGATCTTATTGTCTATTTGCCATTTCTATCTGATTCAGGCATGCTTTATGTTTTCTTATCAGTTGCTTACCTTATCCTATATCTATGCATTAATTTATACTTGTGTTTTACAGATGCATCGTTGAAGAAAGACTCTTGCTAGGAAGCGAGTTCACTGAGTTCCACAGCCTCCATCTCCGGTTGCAAAGTCTTCCTCTTCATCTTCTTGTTCTTCATTTGCCATGGATGCCAAGCATACCATTATTAGAGAGGTCCCCATTGAGTATTACGCCAATAAGACACAGGAGACTGAGTACAGATTTGATCGAGATCTATTCTCCACCTTGGACTAGACCCAGTGGTCTTATGATGAGTTAGTAAGGCAGGGCATTGATACCATCATGACTCCAACAGATATAGTTGTCTACCCCCGATTGGTTGCTCTCTTCCACCAGGACCTTCGGACGGATGAGGATGACAGACTTCTTCTACACACTACCATTGACAGTCAGGAGATCGATATTTCTCTCGGGGCCATAGTTGTTGCCAGTCGATGCCCCTACACTTCTCCATTAGCTGATGATACTCAAAAGCCTCTGTTCTTGCAAATCCACCATTTCCCATTGAGTTAACCATGGTAGCTACATTATCACCACCGGTAGTATGTAAGGGGCACACTTTTATAGACCGGGTCGAGATTGATCCCCAGTACTGGTTCTTCGATTCCGTGCTTTACCTCAATGCTTTCCCCTACCGGTCATGGCACTTAGAGGCGAGAGGGGATATTTTAAGCTTTATATTGTTTAGATCAGGGTTATTGGTTCTCCATTCCTGCACTTATCTGGGAGCTTATCCCCAAGTTCTGGAAGAACTTGCATTTTTCACCTACCACTAGAGCAGAGACCTGGCCTTTACCTTTTGGTCATTTGACCACACAGATACTCTTAGACTAGGGGTATTAGTTTGACCACGAGGAGATTGCAGAGCCTGACGCTGATAGGGCAAAGAGAGCTCATGATCTGGCCCGGTGGAATAAGACCTTCAACTTATGCCGCAAGAATACAGCAAATAGAGACTTCATAAGACTTTAGGCACAGCAGCAGAGCGCAGTTGCAGAGGCAGCCACAGTAGGTGATATCCCAGAGGATGATACAGTAGATAGATCTCCCCCCAGGCTGAGACATCGCATTACCACTTTATGTTCTATCTCCCAGCCAGATGTACCTGGTGCATCTTAGTAGACCGGCCCTTTACATGCCCCTCCTACTAAGCCGACAGTCTATACCAGCATTGATTCTAGCTACAGATTAGAGGTAGCTCAGCTGCACATAGATTTTATATTTTTCAGAGCTGATATGACTGGGCAGCACGATGATATCACGAGGTGGCATGACGACCTGGTGAGGAGACATGACGACTTAGTGGGGAGGCACGATGATTTAGTTTGACAATCCGGTGAGCTACAAGCAGATGTAGCTGATGTAAGACGTGACCTAGGCGCCCTGCGCACTGACCTTACCGATTCTCTCATTCACCACAGTACTGAGATGTCTGCCATGCTACAGCATATTGCAGACATGATTACTCCTGACCCTACTATTTGATTCTCCTATCTTCTCTTATCTTCATTATCTGCTCTTTGACTTCTATTGCTGCAATATTTATGCACCATCTTGACACTTGCACTTATTTTGGATATTTCAGATATTTTGGATATTTGTGGATATTACTGTTTACATTGCACTGATTTTGGATATTATTTTGGATATTTGTTTTGGATATTTGTGGATATTACTGTTTATATTGCACTGATACATTGTTTTCTGGATATCTGATATTGTATTTATTTTTTATCTATGGATTTTTGGATTCTTGATATCACTATTGGATGTTATGAGCTTTACATTACTAGATGCCATGATTTTTGCCCAGTTCTCAGTTCCACTTCTCATTTATATCATTGATGCATATGCTTTGATAGTTGTTAGTGTGACCATTTTTCAGACAGGTTTTCAGAATCTAAGTTTAGTGGTGCGCCTTCCAAAGTTGAGCTTCCGCTGCCGGGTCCCTTATGCTTCACCCATTTGGTATAGTCTTTCCATTATCTGTTGCTTCTTTACATATTGAGGACAATGCATATATTAAGTTTGGGGGTGTATTTGCATACTTTACATGTCGCACTTAGTTTCTATGCATGTGATTGATTTGAGAGTCTTGGGCTATGATTTTGATCGTTTGAGGATTATGATACTTAAAATTTTGAAATTGCTTGACTTGAGAGTCCAATACTCCTTGTTTGCCTTGTGGATGCCATTTAGGAGTAAATTTTTTGAAAGATTGATATCTTGCTTGCATTTGTGGTCCACATCATCCTGATTTTGTGATTGTTTTGAGATTCACTCTAGGATTCTACACTAGCACAGGTGCACACTAACATTCATTTGTGGGGTACATGCTTTGTTGATTATTGAATTGGTTATATCCCAATTGAGCTAGTAGTGCATTGAAAGCTTTTATCTGAACAAAAGTGGATAACAAACCCTTTTCATTGAGTAGCCGGGATTATAGCCTCATCAAGCACTGAATTTCTCGCACCAAAATGTGGAGGGCCCAAACTCTAGGTTAATAATTGAATGACTAAAAAAAAAAAAAAAAAAAAAAGAAAGAAAGAAAGAAAGAAAGAAAAGAATAGTTGCAAAAGCAATAAAAAAGTGAGGACTTCTCCCAAAAGGTGAGAAGTGGAAAATGATTAGATGGAGGTAGTTTTGATTTGTAGTCTAGTTGATTTGAGCTTGTAAGTCCTTAGGGGTGTTTAAACACCTAATGCCCTAAAGCCGTCTGGTTTGGGAGTCATTAACCTAACGCTCGATCTCATGGATCGCTAGAAAGCTTAATAGATCAACACATTGTACCATGCTTCCATCTTTGATCCTCTAGGTTAGTAAAAAAAAAAATTGAGTGAAAAGAATAAACGCACCTAGATCAATAAAGCTTTAATAAAAGGTCCACTCTTTGTTTTGATGATCGGGACTAGATTTTTGTGCTAGTTTGAGGATAAAGATGTGATTATTTCTTTAGTTGGCTTAGATATCAACATATTTAATACCGGTCCACTCGAAAAGGATTCTAAAGTTGTTTTGATTTGCATGATCATTTTCTTGATGTGTGGAGGACCATACTTGCTTGCTTGATGTTGAGATTTTAGGAGATTGCTTGGAAATGGTTGAAAAATTGCATACTTGAGGTAGTTTTCTCCCAATGCTTGTTTGGAATATTGGTGCCTCTTAAGTGAGAAAGAGCTCAATGTTTGTAAGTATCATTTCTGGAAACCCTCACAAGACTTCACTCATCCACTAGGGTAACCTAGGGGTTTAAAAGGCTTGTTGTATACGCTAAATGCAATCGTGTTCCCTACGAAAATGGTGCTATCCTTTCATTGCTTTCTAGTTCATAGTTACTTAGTTGCTTATTTGTTTATTTTCCTTATAGTTCATTGCTAGGGATTAGCAATATCTAAGTTTGGGGGTGTGATGAGTGCTCAAATGTGAAGCATTTTAGCACTTAAGTTAGGGTATTTTAGTCCATTCATCTATCTTACTTTCATATTTTAGATACTTATTTGTGAAATTGCCTATTTCAGGTGAAAAAAGTTCAAACAGGCTAACAAGAGCCATTTAGCCTCATTTTGCAGCTAAGGAGCAAAGTTGGAAAGAAGCCAAGAAAAATGCTCTAGAGGAACTTCGATCGATCGAAAAGAAGTCCCGATTGATCGAAGAGGTCTACAATCAATCGAAATGAAGACGGTGCCATCTCAGTAAAGTGGATAAGGCCAGAAGATATTTTTTATGCCACATCATCTTCGATCAATCGAAGCTAAGTGTTTGATCGATCGAAAATCTTTGATTGATCGAAATGCCTGCTGGCAGTGAGCTGTTTAATTCTCGAGCGCACTGATTTCTACCTAACATTGTATAGTTGTAAATTTTCTCCAATCATAGGCTGTTATTCTAACTTGGAGGCTACTAAAAAATGGAATGTAATGAATTAATGGAAGATACTATCATTTTATCTTGTAATTTTGAGAGTAGATATTTTTATATACATAGTTTTCTCTCTAGAACTAGTGTTTTGGGAAGAAAGTAAGGATGAAGATGATGATGCCAACCTCCAAGCTAGCCCTTGAGGGTTCCATGTCCACTACAATGAGTGGCTAAATCTTTTTCTTGGGGCTAGACATAGCCCCTAGGCTTGCTTCTCAAACCTAGCTTTTGTGTTTTTTTGGGGATTTTAATTGTAATGTATGTTTTGACCATGAATTAATATAGATCTTGTCATATGTCTATGTATACTAGAATTGATGTTCATGTTTCCCTTGGGACGATCCATTCTTGTTTATTGATGTTCCATACTTATGAATGAAAAGAGTGTATGTCTCTAGATATTTGTGTGTGCATTAATTGTGGTTCAATTGAATGGATATTAGTCTCATTTGATAGGTTGTGTTATTCATTAAAATTGGCTAGACAATCTATACTTATTTGCCATCCATGTTTAGTTTCAATTGTTGACACACACACACAAGTTATAATTTAAATTTCCCTATTAATGTACAATTACTAGTGTTTGATGAAGTGAAGCTTAGTGGTGACTCTAAGCCCCAAGATCTCTCTCCTATATCTTTTCCTTACTTTCTAGATTGCTATTTAGTTGCTTAGTTTTAATTGCATTGTTGTTTAATTAATCAATCACCAATAATCTTTGATCACTCAACCTACTAATCCGACATTAATTTTCATCACAAATATACCTCATTTCCCTTGGGACGATCCTTACTCACTCTAGCTATATTTTTAGTTGGAAGTGGTAGTGGCATTATATAAATTTTAAACTTGGCCACACGACACACTTTTCTTGCTTCCCTCCATTCAGATACCACGTGCATGCTCACATCTCACAAAACTCTTAAGTTTCAACTTTTGAACTATTTTTTGATGATTTATGTATTTTTATGCAAAAATTTATGCATTTGAGTTGATTTAAAGTTTCCCCTTTGATTTAGCATGTTAAGTATGCTTGTATGAGGCTAGGGAATGTTTTCAGACTTGTCTCGGGGCATATGGGAAGCCTGTATAGTCTTAAGGTTGAACCAAGCACCATTCCTCACACATTGCAATAGCAGCTTTTGCTGCTATCTGCTATGCCGATCGGCTGATGAGAGATATTAGCCGATTGACACATGCTCGAGATTAATTCCAGTAGGCTTGCTAGGAAAAAATATCATTTCAACCGGCTGATGATTGGGGTTTGGTCAGCTGATGATGGAGTTTTGGCTAGATGGTCCTTGCCGTCAGTCAATCGATCCTCCCTGGAGCTTTTCCTTTTCAGTTTTCCTTGGACAGCTTTCTTGCACAGACTTCAGAGGGTCATATTTCCTTTGTTTTTAATCCAAATTGGGTTTTTCTTAAGTCTAAATTCAAGAGCTTAAAGTTAGCTTTCCAATGGTACCAACTACACACCAAAACTCCAACTGTGGTGAGAGTTATTATAGTTTTAGTGAGATAGGTTTGTGGTATCTCTTAAATAGAGAAGACCACTTTGTTCTTTTCCGTATCTTTTCCTTCTGAACTCTGAATCAGGCAATTATTGAGTCTAAATTCATTCATTTTTTATTGTATTTCCAACAGTGTACACGGTGGCACCCATTTTTGTTTCAAATAACCATTTTACCCTTGGTTCATTTCTTATCGGGTTTGAGATCATCACTTCAGCACTTGACTCATTTGAGTTCCGTGGCTTCATGGGGAGTCATTTTGGTGCCTTAGGGATGACGTACATCTCTAAAGGTCATGTTGTACATTCCACTTCCGCATTTTGAATCCGTTATCAGGTCATTTTTTGGTCATCACTGACGTACCAGGTTTATAAAATTTGGGCCGTCACAAGTGGTATCAGAGCTCTTAGGTTTGAATACCTTAGGACGACGGGTTTTGGGTGCATATCATGCTTTTATTGATATACTTTGATACATTCACATGCCTTTGATAACATGTTTTGGCGTTGTAGCATGTTTACGTGTTTCTTGATAACGCGTTTGGTATTATGACATGTCTCTATGCTTATATGCTTATGTGTTTAAGAAGCATTCTTGTTTGACATGTATGCTTATTTGCTTAAGTGCTTAACTATTTAAAGGACTTTCTTTCATTGCTTTAGCATGACCGTATGTTACATACTTTGTCTTGCTTCATGTTTTGTGCACTTATAGGGTGTTGTATTCGGTCATAATAAGTTGTGTTATTGTTGACCTCTTTCCTTTCATATGTTTAGCATAATGGTTATCACGCATGGAGAGTCTTCACGTCAGGGTATTGAGTAGCAGATGGATGACACCGAGTTTACGAGGGGTCTGGGGAGGCCTAGGATTCCAGTTCGTGGCGTGGATGCTAATCCGCCACGGGCATCGACTTACGAGGAGCGGGTGGCTTAAGGAATCAATCAGGGGATCACTGAACCCCTACAGAAATTGATACACAGGCAGGTGGCACGGATACAGATTCCGGCACCAGTACCGATAGTCAATGAGGCACTAGACTACTTCATGCAACTATAGAGGGTTAAGATTAATCCATTTGCGGGGAGTTCAGATCCGCTAGTCTCAGAGGCTTGGTTGGACCTTATGGTTCGCAAGTTGGACAGTATGGCGGTACCCACAGACAGGTTGAGGATTTCTTTAACTGCCTCTATGTTCATGGGAGATGAAAATATCTGGTGGAGGTTTATGACTAATGTCCGCAATGTTGAGTTGATGACTTGGAATGAGTTCAGAGATTTATTTTTTGAGCGCTTCTTTCCGAGGGCTATGAGGCGGGAGATGAGGATACAGTTCATAGGTCTTTATTAGGGCACTATGAGTGTCATTGAGTACGAGACACGATTTACTTCTCTCTTTTGTTATGCCAGTGATATGGTGGTGACAGATGAGGCCAGGGCAATGAAGTTTCAAGATGGACTACATCTTGACATCAGGCCATGAGTCTCAATTCTTGATTTAAGGACCTATAGGGAGGTGGTCCAGAGGGATATGCTAGCTGAGGCAGAGGAACAGGATCAGTTACGGATCAGGGGTTCATATAAGCAGCCTCACAGAGACACTCCGTTATCTTCCAGGGGTTAGTGGAAGAAGGCTAAGGCAGGGAACAGTACATACTCACAGGGGGCACCACAATAGATTCGTTCTACACCCACAATTCCTGGATCATTGGGATCAGCCCAGGGTGTGATTTGTCACCATTGTCAGTAGCCGAGGCACATCAAGCCTCGCTGCCCACAGCTTCGACCACAGGCCAGTCAGACATCGGTTTCTACGAGAGTAGGGCAGGGAGCTTGCTTCTATTACAGGCAACCAGGTCATCTCAAATAGGATTGTCCAAAGTTGTTAAATAAGTCACGTAGTGGCACAGATTCACAGATGGTACCGGCACAGTCTGCAATGGTTCAGTCTGGTTTCAGAGTTCCTCAAGCACCATAGCTAGTGGCTCCAATTGTTACTTATCCAGTCAGGGATTCTACACTTACTGCTTCTACACATCAGTCAGACTATCATGGCAGGGCTCAGGGCCTTAAGGACGAGCCTACACTCTTCCACAGGCGGATGCTTCCACAGGGACCTCTTCAGTTCAAGGTATTTTTCCAGTTATTGGGCACGGGTTCTTGTTGACACAAGTGCATCACATTCTTTCATTTCTGCATCATTTGCACATTCATTGGGTTTGGAGGTCACACTTCAGGATAGTCTTCTTTGTGTTGACACGCTAGTTGGGGGTCCACTGTCTTTGGATCGTGTTTGTCTGGGTTGTGTTATTGAGATAACTGGGTGGACCTTAGAGTTTGATTTTGTTGTTCTCTACATGATAGGCTTTGACATCATTCTCAGGATGGATTGGTTATCTTTCTTTCGGGCTACGATCAATTGCTTCTGCGGAAGGGTGTCCGTTTGCACTCTCAAAGGAGATTGTTTCCATTTTGTGGGAGATCGGATCGATTCTCAACCAGTAATGGTTTTCAGCATTGGTGACTGGAGTCACCACAGATTCTACTTGGCTAGTCTGCTAATTGATGAGGATAGCAGTTTGGGCCGTGTTCTTCCGGCAGTTGTTGAGGATTTTGTTGATATATTTCCAGAGGAATTGATAGAGTTACCTCCTTTAAGGGAAGTTATTTTTGCCATTGATGTCATTCCCGGTACAACACCTATCTCTATGGCACCGTACCATGTGGCACCGGCAGAGCTTGATGAGCTGAATGGTCAGTTGGATGATTTGAAAGCTAAGGGCTTTATTCGTCCTAGTACTTCACCATGAGGAGCACCGGTTCTTTTTGCAAAGAAGAAAGATAGGTCTTTGAGACTTTGCATTGATTTTCGCAAGTTGAATCACTCTACGATCAAGAACAGGTATCCTTTCCCTAGGATTGATGACTTGTTTGATCAGTTGAAGGGAGCGACATGCTTTTTGAAGATTAATTTAAGATCGGGTTACTATCAGTTAAGGGTTAAAGATGAGGATATATCCAAGATCGCTTTTCGTACACGGTATGGCCATTATGAGTTTCTGGTGATGCCATTTGGTTTGACCAATACTCCAGCAGCTTTCATGGATTTGATGAATCGTGTATTCTGTGACTATTTTGACAGATTTGTGGTAGTATTCGTTGAAGACATTCTTGTATACTCAGCTTCGGTGGAGGTGAATGAGTATCATTTAAGGACAATGTTGCAGATCCTTAGGGACAACTGATTGTATGCCAAGTTCATAAAATGTGAATTTTGGCTACCGGAGGTGAAGATCCTTGGACATGTCATGTCAAGGGGTGGTGTTGTAGTAGATCTGTCGAAGATTGAGTCTGTGATGGATTGGGAGCGTCCGAAGATAGTGTTTGAGGTTCGGAGCTTTCTTGGCCTAACCAGCTATTATAGGAGATTTGTTCAGGATTTCTCGTGTCTGGCGGCACCTATGAATCGACTTACTCGAAAGGGAGTCAAGTTCATATGGAATGAGGCTTATAATACTGCTTTTTAGGAGTCGGAGGTCAGATTGACATCGGCTCTAGTTTTAATCATACCAGAACATGGTTTGGGTTACGTGGTCTATTGTGATGCTTCGCGGGAAGGTTTAGGTTGTGTTTTGATGTAGACTGAACGGGTGGTAGCTTATGGGTCTCGACAGTTAAAGACTCACGAGTTGAACTATCCGACACATGATTTGGAGTTGGCAGTGGTTATCTTTGCCCTGAAGGGGTGGAAACATTATTTGTACGGGGAGAAGTTTGAGATTTTCTCCGATCACAAGAGTCTCAAATATCTCTTCTTTCAAAAGGATTTGAATTTGAGACAGCGCAGATGGATCGAGTTCATGAAGGACTACGACTTTAAGTTGTAGTATCATCTGGGAAAGGCCAATGTGGTGGCTGATGCATTGAGTAGGAAGTCACGGAGTACTCTTGCTAGCATTTCCATTCACAGATGGAAGATGCTAGAAGAGCTTATAGATCTTAGTTTACAGTTTTATGAGGATGTTTCACCGGCTATCTTGTTTAGCTTTGTGGTTCAACCGGCTCTTGTTAGTAGAGTTATTGAGGCATAGCAAAAGGATGTGGAGCTGAAGTCCATCCATGTTCAAATTTCAGGCAGTGAGAATGTAGATGGTTGGACCTTGCATTTAGATAGTGGTCTCAGGTACAAAGGAAAGATGTTTGTTCCTTTATCTTGTCGTGATGTTGTTCTAAGGGATTTTCATTATTCTCGACTAACAGTTTATCCCGGTGGTACGAAAATGTATCACAATTTACGAAGATAGTTTTGGTGGAAAGGCATGACACGGGACGTTTCTCAGTTCGTGGCTAAATGCCTTACTTGTTAGTAAGTGAAGGCAGATCATCAGAGACAGGCAGGTTTGTTGCAACCACTACTAGTGGCAAAGTAGAAATGGGATCACATCACCATGGATTTCGTGATGGGACTTCCAAGATCCAAGGTAGGGAATGATGCCATTTGGTTCATTGTTGACAGATTGACTAAGACAGCTTCCTATTTGCCCATGGTAGTGACAGATGACGCAGAGAGACTTAGTGGATTGTATGTGAGACAGATTCTTAGGCCTCATGGGGTTCTAGCATCTATTGTTTTGGACAGGGATCCCAGATTTATGTCTCACTTTTGATAGAGTTTTCAGGAGGCTCTTGATACGGGGCTTCATTTCAGCACGGCATTTCATCCTCAGACTGATGGTCAGTCGGAGCGTACCATTCAGATATTGGAGGATATACTACGGGCTTGCATCTTAGATTTTAGGGGTAGTTGGGAAGACGACTTACCCTTGGTTGAGTTCGCCTACAACAACAGTTACCATACCAGTATTGGCATGGCACCTTTTGAGGCATTGTATGGCAGACCTTACAGATCTCCAGTTTGTTGGACCAAGGTAGGTGATCCAGTTGCCTTGGGTCCTGATATTGTCTTTGAGACTACAGAGAAGATTAAGTTGATTTGACAATGGTTGCCTACAGCTCAGAGTAAGCAGAAGAATTATGCTGACAGGAGGAGGAGATCCTTGTCCTTTGAGGTAGGGGACCACGTCTTTCTCAAGATTTCTCTACGGAAGGGACTTCTAAGATTTCGGCAGACGGGCAAGTTGTCTCCTAGATTCATTGCACCATTTCAGATTTTGGAGTGCATCGGTGAAGTTACTTATCATTTGGCATTGTCGCCAGACCTGGATAGAGTTCACGACGTCTTTTATGTCTCTATGTTGAGAAAGTACGAGCCGAATCCATCACATATTTTACGGTGGACAGATGTTATTGTTGATGAGGATGTGACCTATGAGGAGGGTCCAATCCAGATTCTTGATTCACGGGAGCAAGTCTTGCGGACCAAGACCATTCCATTGGTTAAGGTCTTGTGGAGACATCATGGCGTCGAGAAGGCTACCTAGGAGCTCGAACATAAAGTTCACTCTCGGTATGCCAATTTGTTCTCTCTTTCAGGTACGACTTGATTTCAGGGATGAAATCCTTTTAAGGAGGGTAGGTTGTAATGACCCAGTCATTTTCCTTCCTTTCTTTTTTTTTTTGGGTAATTTTTTTCGTCCTTTTCCTTATTTTGTCTTTTTTCAGTTTATCATTTTTCCTTACATAACCTCACTTTTTGTGCTCGGATTTGATTCCGGCTTTGCATGCATCCATGATATTTGATTTCCAAGATAATTGTATTTTTACTTTCGTAGAAAAGCATGCTAGTTGCTTACTTTTTCATAAAGGGCAT
The DNA here is from genome assembly GCF_030987335.1 of Cornus florida. Taxonomy (NCBI): domain Eukaryota; kingdom Viridiplantae; phylum Streptophyta; class Magnoliopsida; order Cornales; family Cornaceae; genus Cornus; species Cornus florida. Next base: position 70,806,047 of record NW_026775573.1, on the reverse strand, counting down.
GGATGCATAGTTTCCTTGAAACATTCTTGATTTTTGGGGTTTTGTGTAATTATGTAAAATAATTATTTTTCATTTTAGGGACCATCTTGTAATTTAATTTGGGAGATATTTTGGAAAAGGACCCTTTTGTAATTTTTGAAAAGTGTGACAAGTGTCACACTCTCATAAAGCCTGACCCAGCCGGAAGTGTGCATTGTGATGACCTTGTGGGCGGGTGTGCCATGGGCGGGTGCAAGAGACACTGTCAGGCTACCACACTGGCGAGCTACAGGTGCACAAGTCCCACATCGCCTGGGTAAAGGAAAGGTGAAGTGCTTATATGTAAGTGCATCATCTCCAATTGGTATGAGGCCTTTTGGGGTAAAGCCCAAGAGCAAAATCGTGCGGGCTCAGGTCCAAAGCGAACAATATCATACCATGTGGTGGAGTGGGTCGTTACAAATGGTATCAGAGCCTGACCCAGCCGGAAGTGTGCCGAAGAGGACGTCGGGCCTCCAAAGGGGGTGGATTGTGATGACCTTGTGGGCGGGTGTGCCGTGGGCAGGTGCAAGAGACACTGTCAGGCTACCACACTGGCGAGCTACGGGTGCACAAGTCCTACATCGCCTGGGTAGAGGAAAGGTGAAGTGCTTATATGTAAGTGCATCATCTCCAATTGGTATGAGGCCTTTTGGGGTGAAACCCAAGAACAAAACCGTGTGGGCTCAGGCCCAAAGCGGACAATATCATACCATGTAGTGGAGCCACTTGTTGGCATTGGGGTGGAGAGACTTGGAAGCATAATCTTGTGACATGTGAAAGGTGGACATTCACCCACTTGTTTACCTAGGATTGGTGCATTTGTTAGCTTGGTTGGTTGACAAGTGTAGGCTAGGATTAAGCCTAGGAAGGAGCCATGGATTTGTGATAAGTGTAGGCTCACAATTAAGTCTTGCATTGTGTGTGTGAGAGAGGTAGTATAAGAGCACATAGTGAGCGAAGGAATACTAGATCCTCCACACACCGTATTCATTCCATCTTTTTCATTTCCTTTGTTCTCAAAACCCTAACCTAGCTACCATTGATGAAAAACTTGGTTTAGAGCTTCTTGTTTCATTTTGGCCTCCTTCCACTCACCTTAGACCTTTAACCTTGGGAAGTAAAAGTTTCCTCTCACTCTTCTCTACAAAACCCTAGATTTGTTATCCATTTTGAGCTTGGTTACTTTGGATTATAGAGATTCAATTCTCTATTGAGGTAGGGGTGGTAGTATGTTTATACTTTAAGTGTTTTATGTTCCTTTGGGGCTTAATATATATTGTGTACATGCTTTTAATATTATAGTATTGCATATTATAGGAAATCCTCACATTTGACTTAGGGTTTGTTGATTTAAGCATGTATGGTATATATTTATCTTGTGTAGAATTATTAATGGTATATACAATTTTTATTGACTTGAATTACTATAATTATTGTGATGATAATTTTATATTTTTGTTAATTACCATTTATAATTATTTTAGAAACTTATTACTATAATGTTAAGATTTAGTATATAAAGCTTATTGTTGAGGCATGATTTAAATTGATTAGTTGGTGATATTGTATTGTACATTATATTATGATGAGGACTTGTCATTTGGTACGCCATTTTAGACTTGGAACCCTAAGACATGGCTTGTGTGGTTTCAAAATACTTGTGCATGGAAAGTGGTTTATATTAATATTGATATTGTGTTGTTATAGAATCATTTAAGTTTGCTTAAGATGATCCCTTAGAACATCTTGAACATAAACATTAAGTGGAATGATCCCTTGTATTTGTCTATATTAATCTTGCAATGATATTGAGACTTTAGGTTATACACATATGCTTCTTCCTATGAGTAACTTGATTACTCACCCTAGTTGTGTGGGTTATTTTATAGGTAAGGAGACAATATTCTTGGATGCTCATCATCCTTAGGGACTTATGAGCAATGTGAAGCATTTTAGTATATTGACATGCACTTGTTTAGCATGCTTTACTTTTGATGTTATATTTTGGTATACCATGGATGTATGGTATTTTGCAAGCTAAGGTGGCTTCTTTAATGTGTAATGTGTATCTAAGCACACTTTTTGGAAGCTTATTTTGAATGTATGACATGAGGCCAAGGGCCATAAGTTTTAAAGTTTACAAGTATGTTTTAAAACTCAAGTTTTGCCAAAATAGCCTATTTTGTGGAAATTAGAGGTTTGGTATGTCGAATTTTGCAAATGAGTTGTAATGAGGTCGTAGGCCAATGTAGCGCGTCTACTATATCATTTTACATTTGCGGGCATGCTCACATCTCACAAAACTCTAAAGTTTCAAATTTCGAACTATTTTTGGATGATTTATTAATTTTTATGCAAAAATTAATGCATTTGAGTTGATTTAAAGTTTCCCCTTTGCTTTAGCATGTTGAGTATGCTTGTATAAGGCTAAGGAATGTTTTCAGACTTGTCTCGGGGCATATGGGAAGCATGTATAGTCTTAAAGTTGAACCGAGCACCATTCCTCACATATTGCAACAACAGCTTTTGCTGCTATCTGCTACGCCGGTTTGCTAATGAGAGCCATCAGTCGACTGACACATGCTCGAGATCAATTCCAGTAGGTTTGCTAGGAAAAAATGTCATTTTGGTTGGCTGATGATTAGGGTTTGGTCGGCCAATGATGGAGTTTCGGCCAGCTGGTCCTTGCCGTCAGTCGACCGATCCTCCCTAGAGCCTTTCCTTTTCAGTTTTCCTTGGACAGCTTTCTTACACCGACTTCAAAAGGTCATATCTCCTTTGTTTTTAATCCAAATTGGGTCATTCTTGTGTCTAAATTCAAGAGCTTAAAGTTAGCTTTCCAATGGTACCAACCATACACCAAAACTATAACTATAGTAATAGTTATTATAGTTTTAGTGAGATAGGTTCGTGGTAACTCTTAAGTAGAGAAGGCCACTTTGTTCTTTTCCATATCTTTTTTGTCCGGACTCTAAATCAGGAGATTATTGAGTCTAACTTCATTCGTTTTTTGTTATCTTTCCAATGGTATGCACGATGGCACTCATTTCAGTTTCAAATAACTATTTTACCCTTGGTTCATTTTTTATCGGGTTTGAGATCTTCACTTCAGTACTTGACTTATATGAGTTCCATGGCTTCATGGGGAGTCATTTTGGTGCCTTAGGGATGACGTACATCTCCAGAGGTCATTTTGCATATTTTACTTCCGCATTTCGGATCCATTATTGGGTTATCTTTTGGTCATCATTGACGCACCGGGTTTATAAAACTTGGGCCATCACAACTGATACCATTTATTTTAACAAAAAATATATGTGATACCCCTGGATTTCTATGATAACCCCAGATTTCTAGATGCGGGTTAGCAAGGCCCACGCCTAAATACCTAAGGATATCAAAACAAATGGCAATAATCAAATACAGAATACAAACATGATAAATAGAAATAAATAAAATTGCTGAAAGATAACTAAAACGATAATCGACTAATGAAATCCTCAGAATAATTTTTTTATATAAATAAGAAAGTATTCTAATACATCCATACTCCATTACTAATACAACTCGGGAATCCATACTATGTGGACCCCTAGAAAAACCCAACTGATCAAGTGACTACATTAGAATACTGAAACATAAAGAAAACTTCTAGGTAATTAATCCAGAATAATGAAGAAGTTGATCCCTGCTCAGCACGAACAATCCTTACTCCTGTCGAATACCTGAAAAATAATGGTGGGTCAGACCCACAAACAAGTTCTACTCTAACTACAATCCAAGCAGAAACCCGATACGCAGATACATCCTAGATAACTCAACAATAACTATTTTGTCCATAAATATATATATATCCACACTTATGACATTCACTAGACTACAAAAAGGGTCTCAACCTGAATAGAAGGCAACATGCAAATAGCACCTGAAGCGGGCATGTGTACTTAAGCCTAACAGGGTACACCACTATTTATCATAGCCAGCTGCGTATCCCACTAGATATACGCTCCCTAACCATTGACCTAGAGACTCAAGCTCATATCGCGGTATTATAGATATATATTTAGAGTCCATCCAAACCAGAGTATGTCATTCAATTTTTCATTGATCTGACATAAAATATAAGTAACAGATAATCCAGTTAGTCATTCAACTTATTCAGTTGATCTGACTTGAATCCATGTAAGATATAACTATTTTAGTTAATGCATTCTGTATGTATGAGTAGGTAAGAATTAGCGTTTTGATCTAATCCATCCCTAATATGCCACCGTCCTATACCGATGTATATAATCCACATGATGCATAAATGATGCAACACTTAAAACAGTACATCAAATAAATCCACAATACATGATAAAAATCATATATATATCCTTGTATATAATTAAGCAAAATAACAACTCTATGTAGCATGCATTTAATTTTTACAATAATAAATTAACATGCATCTCAAATAGATTGTTTTAACCTCCAGGACGTAATTAAACTATTTAAATCCACTAAATTGATTAAATTAGTTTAATTCTAATATTCATCCATCTAAATTGCTAAATAATATCAAGCAAATTGATTTAAAACTTCATATTTTTCAAGTCCATAACATATAGTCATAGATTATGCATTCCGGTTATTAATCCAATTTATTTAAATCATATAAATCATCCAAACTGAATTAAACATTATTGGAATCATCTTAACAGTCAAACAGAACCTTTAAAAACCAAAATCTACAAGTTCCCAGCGATAGAGCATGCTCTTATTTTTTAGAGAGCAAGCTCTGTCCTCAATGGAGCAAGCTCTCAAACTAATGGAGTATGCTATCACCTAAAAGAGCAAGCTCCCAAACTAATAGAGCACACTCTCAACCAAAAGAGTAAGCTCCCAAATTAATAGAGCATGCTCTCAGCCTGAGGGAGCCGGCTCCTTTTTCTATGGAGCCGGCTCTCACCCAAAGAGTCGTCAATTTTCACTAGGGAGCCGGCTCCATGCCCTTGGGAGCCGGCTCTCAACCTGTTCTGCTTCTTCTTCTTCATCTCTGACATCCTTTGATCATTCCAATCATCTCCGTTAATGATCCTAAACTTTTGTTCTAAGTCCCAAATGATCTCAAATAATTTTTATAGAATTCTTATACATCTTTTACACAAATTTAAAACAAGTTTCATGCAAGAATTTCAAGATCAAGCCACTATGAATATAAACATATAAATTCTATTTTAAATCAACTTAAATAAGCATAAGATCAATTTAATATGTGATTAATCCTGGAATTAACCTAGGCATGTACAGAACATGAATCTAAGGGAAAGAGTAAGAGCAAAACTTGCCTCTCAAGGTTTCGGTTTGAAACCTTTAACCGTCTTCTTCTAAGTTTTCTGCTGACCTTAGTTGCTGTTGAACCTCCTCTACCATTCTTGGTTTAACCCACAAGCCAGCCCCTCTTCCTCCTCCTCCTCCTTGGTTTAGCCTTCTTGGCCGAACCCTAGCTTCCTCTCTTGGTTTCTCTTCTCTCCTCTCTGTTATTTCTCTTTCTCTAGGACTAATAAAACTCACGTAATAAACCTAGCCTCCTCCTCTACAGACTTAAATATACATATATACGCAATAATATATACCTACAACATAAAACCCTAATCCTAGTTTAACCCTAAGTCGGCTTATACATAAAAGAGGAATAAATAATCCTACTTTAATAATACTAATACTACCCTTACATATGACGTATTTACATATAAATATAATCATTTATAAATATAATATAGCTATATCTATGTATATATAACTAAATCTCCTTATCATTATTAATTAGAATAATAATAATAATCACCTCCAGTACCCATGGGTCCCATCCCTTACACATGAAGGTTCATCCAAGTAGTCCATGTGACCCATTCATCTGGTCCACTACTACTATCCAAAACTAACTCCTTTTTAAAATAAAATGAAAATAAAACATAAAACAATATATCATTTAAGCCTAACAATTTAATTACAAATAAACCACACAATTTAATAAGCAATTAACACACAATTAAATCACAAAAATTAAATAAACAATTATTCAAATAAACATTCCACATTAGCACATAGCCACATAATCAATTAAAAATACACATGAAATAAATATTTAAATTCCAATTTTATCCTTTTGAAAACTGGGGGTATTACAATTTTTGAATGCAAGTTAGCTAGGCCCACACCCGAGCGCCCGGGGATATCAAAAATAAATCGGCAATAAACGAATACAGAATACAAAGTGAATAAATAAAAATAAATAATTTGCTGAAAGACAACTAAAACGATAAAATAATGAAAATCTCAGAATAAATTTTCATTGATTAATAAATCCTTCTGATACAATTAATCCTCCAAAATAATACAACTCGGGAATTCATACTATGTGGACCCCTAGAAATCCAACCTGATCAAGTGACAGCAATAACTGTCAACATTTGAAAACTGAAACACAAACGAATCTCCTAAATAGAATTGGAAGAATGAAGTAGACTTATCCCTGCTTAGCATGATTTTTTTATTATTTTATTTTATTTTTTCTTTTTCTTTTTGTACATTTATGTATTTTTAAATTCAAAAAGAAAAATAAATAAATAAATAACAAAAGAAAAGAAAAAAAAAAAATTGTAATGGGCAGTGTAGGTTGGTGTTTGATTTTATTATAATTTATTATTATTATTACTTTTATATATATTTCATTTTAATGTATATATATTTCTTTTTAGTTTTGCTTTATTAAAAAATATATATATTAAAAAAAACAACAAAATAAAAAAATTGTAATGAATAGTATAGGTTGTATTTGATTTTATTTGAATTTATTATTATTATTATATATATTTTATTTTAGTATATATATTTCTTTCTAGTTTTGTGGTAAAAAAAAAAAAAAAAAAAATCAAGCGTCCCTTAGCCTTGAATCCCCAAATACATTCCTCTCTTCTCTTAGTTCCATTCCAGATCGCCACTCCCAAGTTCTTCATCCAACCCTCACTGTTCTCTTCTTCTCTTCTGCGGCGCCATGGTGTTCACTCTTCACTGTTTGAGACTCGGCTTTCGGTTCGTTTAAACAGCGGTGCCCTTTTCTTTGCTCTTCCCTTTTCCACAGTGCACGGGTAATGTCTTCTCCCTTTTCTTTGCTCTTTGCTTGCCCTTTATTTTTTCGACGTCGTGCGTAATGTCTTCTCCGGCCGTGATTCGCTGCACTGACAGTGGTTGAATTTGCAGTTAATTACAAAGTGGGTGTTGCCGATCTAAAAACTTTTTACGAACTAATACCCATTTATTTCACTTTAAAAAATAAAATAAAATAAAATAAAAAATAAAAATTGCCAATTATCATTCCGTCTTATTAGAAACGTAAACTTAGTCCATTTTTTATTTTGTAGGTTATATATATATATATGTTCTTTTTCTTTATTTCTTTAAAAAAAAATAAAAAAATAAAAAAAAAACCAAAAAACAAAAAAAAAAAAAAAAAAAAACATACCATAAAAATTCAAAAATATGTGTTACCAGTATGCCCTTATGCTTGGTTATGAATGTTTTCATCTTTTATCAAGGATTTCATCTCATATCTCCTTGCATCATCTTATATATTGTTTTGAACTGTATGCATTGCTTATTCCATGTGATATTTGATGTGAGTTTGCTAGTATGGTTATACAGCTAGGTTTTTGCATCCAAGTTTGGGGGAGACATCTTTCCTACTAGATCATTGCTGGACTTTATAGTCTTGCCATCATGGTATACTTTTTCCATCATTTTTCATTGTTCTCACTGCACATTGAGGACGATGTATAGTTTAAGTTTGGATGTAAGGTCATCATGATTCATTCTATTTTAAGTTAAACTTTAAATGCATGATTAGATTTGAGATGTATTTGGCAATGATTTTAAACTTTTGAAGTATAGTGCCTTTGGAAAGCAAGTTGTTAGAGTCTAATACTTCCTGTATGCTCTAGGATGCCATTTAGGGGTAAATTTCAAATTTTAACATCATGTTTGCTTTTGTGGTACACATCATCTGGTTAGTTGAAAATGTTTTAAGAGTTGATTCTAGAATTCTACACTTGCACTTGTGCACACCAGCATTCAATTTGTGGGATACATGCTTAGTTGATTAATGTTTGGTTGTATACCAATTGAGCTACTTCACTTTGAAAGCTTTCATTCTTGATAAAATGACCTTACATGTTTAATAACAACCCCTTTTACGAAGTAATCGGGATTCATGCCTCATTAAGCACCGAACTCTCGCATGAAAAGTGAAAGACCCTCACAAAAAGAAAAAGGAAAGAGAAAGAAAAGAAAAAACAAAAAGAGAAAGAAGCAAAAGAAAAAAAAAAAAAAAAAATGAGTGCTTCTCACCAATGTGGGAAAGCGGGAAATGATAGGATGAGAGTTGTTTTGATTTGTAACCTAGTTGATTTGAGTTTGTAAGTCCTTAGGGGTGTCTTTACACCTAATGCCATAAAGCCTTCTGGTTTAGGAGTCATTGACCCAACGCTTGTTAATGGATCTTCTAGAAAGCTTAAGAGATCACTATATTGTATTATACTCTTATCCTAGATCCCATTAAAAAAAAAAAAAAAAACATGTTACAAATAAATTGAATAACAAGGTTCATTCAATGTCTTGATGATTGGTATTATATTTGTGTGCCAGTTTGAGGGTAAGGCTATGGTCATTTCATTGATTTGCTAAGATAGTAACATATTTTGATGCAGGTTCACTAAAAAAGGGTGATAGAATTGATTCAATTTGCATGATTAACTTGCTTGATATGTGGAGGACTATTTTTGCTTACATGATATTGAAATGTTGAGAATAGCTTAGAAATGGAAGAAATTTGCATACTTGAAGAAATCTACTTTCAACACTTGTTTGATATGTGTCGTTGCTTCTCAAGTAAGAAAGAATTGTTGATGTTTGTGGGTACCATTCTGGAAACCCTCATGAGACTTCACTCGTCCACTAAGGGTAACCTAGGGGTTCAACCGTGATCCCTACGAAAGTGGTGTTATCTTTATTTGCTTTATTAGTTCATAGTTGTATATATGTTTGTTTCATTTTCATACTATAGTTCATTGCTAGGGACTAGCAATATCTAAGTTTAGGGGCGTGATAAGTGCTTAAATGTTGCACATTTCAGCACCTAAACTAGGATATTTTAGTCCTTGTATCTATCTTACTTTCATGTTTTAGTTTTAATTTATGTTTTTGTCAATTTCAGGTCAATAAGGTTCAAACATATTAATTTCGGTTCATTAAAGCCTTTTTGGAGTCAAACAAAGACAGTTGGAAAAATTTGAAAAATGGCAAGAAGAGGTCGCAGCCATTATTCGTATAGTGTGCTCATCCTTCAAAAGCAGTCAATTCTATATTTTTTGGGCCTTTAATTATGTTCCCAAAGATCAAGAAGCAAACCAATTTACCGGGGCCAAAATAGAGTTAGATGAGGCTAGAAGGAAATTTCCAAGGCTGGGGGATCAATCCCCCACCATTCACAGAACTAAAAATCCCTAGGGGATCGATCCCCCAACACCTGGCAGCATTGTGGGATTGATGTTTACTTGACTACGAGATTTTCTAGTTTTGGGCTTATTTTGTAACTTATTGGTCTCCAATAAGGCTTATTTAAGGAAACTAATAACCATTAGTTTTGGGAGAGTTTTATTATTTGGTATTATTAAGTTTTTATTTTTCTGAATTGATATATCGATATTCTCTCTGGAAAACACGAAAAAGAGAAAAAGCTAGGGTTGTTGAGAAAAGTTCAGAGAAGAAGAAAAGGAGCCAGATGAATCAAAGGATAGGGCTTGTTGACATCTTGCATCCATCAACCATGAGCGGCTAATTCTTCAACTTTGGGTTGGATAAACCCTTAGCATGTAACCTAACTTTTCTCAATTTTGGGGATTTTATTTTTGTAATTTTTGCTATAGCCTTGATATATATAATAATAATTATTTCAATTGATTATCTTTGTCAATCTCATATTTTCTTATATGTTTTTGAATGATAATTGATCTTTACACTTGATTTCTTTGTGAATTGAATCATGTGATGACTATGCATTGTATTAATTTGATGTAATTGTGTTCTAATTTGATGAAAATTGCTTATATTAGATGAGTTGTACTACACAATTAGGTAAATGTCTAATTTAAATAGGTTAATTTCATATTTGATTAGTTTAATTTAAGGTAAATTAGTAAATTGTAATTTAATTATTAGGTAAGTAGACAATCCATACAATTGTTTTAAATCCATACTTATTGTTACAATTACATATCCTCTAGATTAATATGTATTAAATTTGTAATTTGAATTAATGAATCATGCTTAGAATTGGTGAATTGCACTACACTTAGTTTAATAGTCATTAGGTAGTTGATTCATGCTTAATATTGATGATTTACACTTTTCATTGCAATTGTTAGTCACATATAGATTACATAATATTATTTCCCTAATTAGTTGAAAATTAGTGAGTTAGGGAATGTATTTAGTGGTGAATCTTACACCCTAAGTCTCTTTCTAATCTATTAAACTCTATTTCTTTATTGAAATCATTTAGTTTAAAATTAGTTTTAATCACTAACAAAACCCTTTTTAGCAATCACATAAGCACTAAAGTAGAATTCAATTCCGAAAACCACTAATTGTTTAGATCTCTTGGGACGATCCCTACTTGCTTTATACTCCATCGTATAAGTGTTTAGTGGTTTTATAAATTATAAAATATGATGCCCACTTGACATTATTTCTAAACCTAAAACAATGTGCATTATTTTGTGCACATATTCAGTCGCATCAATATTTAAGCGCCCTTAATTGTATTAGTTAAGCCCATTATTTGATTTATGTATAGAGATTTAGTCCATTTTTATGTTTTTGCAGGTCTAATTGCGAAAAAGGAATAAAAATAAGGTTTTAATGGGTTTTGAAGTACACGTCATTTCGAGCTTAAATTTCAAGTAATCATCAAAAGGAGTAACCTGAAAAGGCAAAGGATGCAACCTGAGCTAAAGAAAGGAATATGTGCTAGAGTAGCTTACCTAGCATCCGGACACCAGAACTGGCATCCGGATGCCACCTTCCATAAGCTCGCATCCAGATGTAGACTATGGCGTCCGGACGCCATATCATTAGGGCCAGGCATCCGGATGCTGGTCCTCGCGTCCGGACGCGAGACCATGGGCCCCCATGTTATTTTAATTCGATTTTGTCTATCTAAAGTGGGCGATTTAAATTTTAAACGAGATTTTTGTATTTTTGAACTCACGGGAGGATAAAGAGGGGGAAAGGCTGAAGGAGATAGAGTCTTGTTTTTGTTTTTGAGAAAAGATAGGGAGATAGATGTGATACCCCCAGATTTCCGGATGCGGGTTGGCCAGGCCCACTTCCGATTACCCGAGGATATCAAAACAATTAGCAATAATTGAACACAGAATAATTATATCAAAAGAGATAAATAAAATTTGCTGAAATGAAAACTAAAAGAGTAATCCAATATTTGAAAACCTCAGAAAAATAACTCCATTGGTAAATAAGATATTTCATATACAACTGATTCACCACGAACACATATCATTCTCTAATACAACTCGGGAATCCATCTAGTGGACCCCTAAAATAACCAATTGAACTCAAAAGACGGGAAACAAAACCTAAGTCTACACACAAAATATACTCCTATGTCATCGGTGGAGTGAACAACTGTATCTGCTCAGCACGATCAAGCTCTGCAGCCTGGAACTAACGAACACCTGTAAAGAATAATAGAAGAGTGGGTCAGGCCTACGAGCAAGTTCTAATCTAACTGCAATCCATACAGTGACCCGATACGCAGATACACCGTAGATAACCCACAATATCTATCTAGTTCATACATATATATATATCCACACTATGGGACATTCACTGAACTACAATAGGGGTCTCAACCTGAATAGAAGGTAACATACGAAAACGCACCCAAAGGTGGGCATGAGTACCTAGACCTAACAGGGTACACCTCAACCTACTATAGCTAGCTACGCATCCACTACATATACGCGTCCTAACCAACGAGTCTGAGACTCAAGCTCATCTCGTGGTACCATAACCATATATTTAAAGTCCATTCAAATCCATCCATAGGAACTCCAATAAATCGTTCAGTTTATTCAGCTGCACAAACTTATATAAGGAATCCAATAAGTCGTTCAGTTTATTCAACTGCACAGACTTAAATATAAGGAGAATTATGTTTTTATAATTCGTGCCCTTCTTCCCAAAATAGGTAGGACTGAGTATTCTGAATCAGTCTGTCCCCAGTATGCCACCGTCCGATACCGGTGCATACAATCCACAAAATCCATATAACTGATAGAACATGTAAAACTATTCACCAATTAAAAATCCATAAGGCAGGAATTAGCATTTTAAGCTAAACCATACCTAGTATGCCACCGTCCCATACCGGTGCATATAATCCTCCATATCCAGGTAAATTACAGGGCATAAATAATAAGCGCGTAATTTATAGTCCAAAACCAACCATCCACATCATTGCAGAATAGTATTTAGTATTTCAACAACTTAAAACCAAAACCATATAAATTACAGACTATGAATGATAGTACAGCAATTTAAAATCCAAAACCAATATCCAATTAATTGCAGAAGATTTTTAAATGTTTCAGCAATTTAAATCCAAGCGTTAAACCATATAGTTGCAAGAAGCAATTAATAATTCAGCAACTAACATCCAGAGAATGCATAGATCACCTCTAATATACCAATGACTCTATCATGCATTTAGAATAAATTCTATAATCATATTATAGTCCAATAAATTACTAAATTAATTTAAGCAATTTAATTCCTTCCATCCGACAACAGGGTACTAAGTTGTATACTTATATTCTGTTTTATCATTTAGCCAGAGCCATGCACTATGCCCTAAGTCCAATCTATTAATTTAAAAGACTTAACTGTGCTTTTAAACTTAATTTAGAATCATTATATAACACCTTAAATTGTCACATTAAAACTAGACAATTAATTTCCTTCCAGCCGTTAACCGACGTGTAGGGGTTGAATAGCACACTATTAATTCCATTAATATAAAGAGGGTATTTTATGCCATTCAAGACCTTAATTACATCTTAGAATAATTATTGAAAACCCCCATTAATGTTTTAAAACTGTTCATGAACCCAAGTGCTCCAACAGTAAAGTTTTTACGCCTTAAAAATAAATCAAAAATGAATTTCAGAAAAGAACCTGCTCAAAGTTTCTAAGGAGCAGGCTCTTAGAGCCTTTTTTATGCGTGGAGCCGGCTCTATGGTTGGTGGGAGACGTCTCTCTCCTCCGTGAAGCCGTCTCTTTCCCCTTCTGCAAGCTTTAATCCGTTCCTGCTCTATTTCAATCCGTTCTCTTCATCTCTGGTCTATTCCTAACACTCAATTGGTATTTAAATCTGATCTTGGGAGTTTAATTAACATCCAGTAGCATCCCATTAGTTTGTTACAATATTTGAAATCAATTGCAGAGATTTAAACAAAGCCATTAAACTAAGATGATTAAATTACAATACTGAAACTAATTGGTAGGATCAGTTCTAATCCATCCCCTCTGTCCTTCATTACCCTTGAACTTAGGAGTCCTATAACATCCCATTAAAATCCCCATAGTTTGTTTACAGTAAACAAAAACAAGTACAGTACACCAAATACAATAGAACTATCATGCTTTAAAGAACGGAACTGGAAACAGTCATGCAAAAATTGTATCAGTTTTAATTTCCACACAAACATACCATTAATATAGCATACAATAATATGAAGTTCCAGTTAATGATTTGTTAAATCCTAGAGGCTACCTAGGTGCACAGAACACAAGCCAGAGGGAAGGAGGAAGATCAGAACTTGCCTCTGTAATTGTTGGTCTCCTTTCCTCTGTTCTGGCCACACTGAAATACTGCTTAGCCTCCTATTACTTCTATTCTTCCCTTCTCCTAGGTCTGACCTTGAAGCTTCAGTCGAAAAGCTCACAAACTTGCTCTGTTCTCTCAAAACCTCACTCTGTATCTCTCTGTGTTTTGATACTTGAATAGGGTTCTCCAACCCTTCCTTCAGATTATAACCGTATATATATAGGCATAGATAAAACCTAATTCTAATGATAATCTAATACAGAAAACCTAGATTAAACCCTAATCGGCCATAGGATAAAACCCACGTTGTAACCCTTGTCTGCTTCCAACTACTGGACCTCTTAATAGAAAACCTAAATAATTATTGACGTAATCCAACAAAAATTAATTAACTTATTATATTAAAATTAAAATTACTAAATTACTTCAACTAATGAAAAAAAATACCAAACACATTTAAAAAAAAAAATAAAACAATTCAAAAACACCAGAAACAATTAATGCAAGTATACCTCCATAATTAAACAATTAAACCACAATTAAATCAAATAACAAAATCAAACAATTACACACTTAAACAACTAGTCACATAAAAATGAAATAAAAAAAACCTAAAATTCCAATTTTATCCTTTTTAAAACTAGGTGTATTACAATAGAGGGGGATTTTGAGGGTTCTTTGAGGAAGCTTGCAACAATGGTGAGAGAGGGGATTCTATTCTCTTCTTTAATCCAGAGGTTATAGCCATATTCATGAGAGGCTAAATCCCTTTTCTAGGGAGTTGATGTAACCTCGACTAAGTAAACATGGTTTGATTTGTATTTCAATTTGGAGATTTTTATTGTATATATTTAGTTTCATAAATTAGACGTATTTTCATTGACTTGATGTTCTTTACATTAAATTGATGCATGTGTTTATCATATGAATATATATTTGTGTTGATTTATTATCTTGTCTTAGAAATCATATTGATACAAGTATTACACTTGATTTCCTATAGTGACAATGGGAAAGAATTTATGGAATGGTTATATTGGCATGAAGTTGAGCATTTATATAGGTTATACCTAAGAAAGATGTACCATACTACACTCTTAGATTAATGTAGTTAGGTAGATGGTCCATACTAACTAAAGATAATCTATGATATTTAATTGATTTCATGTACTGCAACATACTATTGAAGGACCTTGATAGGCCATGCCTAGGGAAGATGGTTCATACCACAATCTAGTTTTGGTGAATAAACCATGCTAACCAAAGATGGGTTATGCTTAGTCTTGAATGTATGATCCTCTTGACGATGTTGTGATAGTTTTATGCTCCTACACGTCATTTGATATATATAATTATCAATCCCCAAGTTTAGTGCAAGTTTAACAAGTTTATGAGGTTGAGGTGAAGTCAATTCCCTAGCCTTCTCTTTATAAGTTCAATCCATCATATTCACATTATTTACTGTTTTCTGAAAGTTAAATTCGTAGGTTAAGTGACAAACCAATCGATTTATCATTTCTTTTATCAAATAGAGGAAGTAATTGTATAATTCTGTTTGTCATAAACTAGCAATCCTTGTGGTTCGACAATCCCCTACTCTAGCATTAATCTGCAATGATGAATGTGTTATTGTTATAAGTGGTATTTTTAAGTGATACACATTTGTGCGCATCAGTAGTGGAGGTGGTGTTGGTGGAGGGCACTAGCGATGGCAGTGGTGGAAGTCGATAGTGGTGGTAGTGGAGGTGGTGGTGGTGGTGACAACAATGATGATGTGGTGGTAGTGGAAGGCGGTGACAGTGGTGGAGATGGAAGGTAGTGGCCTGACAATGATGGATTTTGGACGTAGATAATGAGGATTTTTTGGGAACTTGATTTTTTTAAGACAAAATAATTTTTGGAAATAAAATGGCCATTTCATGGTTAGGTTTAGTTGTGAAATAAATTTTTTTTTAAAAGAAATGATGATTCCCACCAAGACAACAACACAAGTATAACAGGTATGCTCTCAATATAACACAACGCTATTACAAATATGTAACACTGAATCATACTCAACAATTTACATATACCATAAGGCATAAGGCATATAACATGTAGTGGCAAAACCATCAACTAACATGCTTGTGCAAATAGCAACTTAAGGTCCTAAATGCTTCATCAAAATGTATTATATCAAGCTAAACATACTCATACTTATCACATAGCATACACATAAACATAACAATTAGTATGCTCCAAAGAAAATATGCGCACCTAACAATGCATAAAACTCGAAATGAGAAGTACATTACCCCTCAAACATCCTATATTAACTGTCTAAGTCGAAGACACAATGTAATACCCCTAATTTTAAAAAGGATATCCCGGGGATTTTAATTTAGTAGTTAATTGCATTTTATTTGATTATGTGTGATTAGTTGAATTAATTTGATTATTTAATTGTTTAAGTGTTGTAATTAGTAAATTGATTATTTAATTGTTTAATTGTTTTAATTAGTAAATTGATTTAATTATTTTAATTTAATTGAGTTAATTGTTTTGATTTAGTTTATTTAATTATAGTTAATTATTTAAGTGGTAAATTTATTTGTTTTGTTTAATTTGGTTTTCACGGGACTGTATGGGACACATATAGTTATATTAGGGTTTCATTTTATAGCCGGCAATGTATATATCATAGGTCGGTTTATGGGCAAAGAAGGGCTCTGTCTCTATTAAACAAGGATTAGGGTTTGGGATTTGTATGCCTATATATATATATAAATGCTTCTTGGTATTAAGGATTGGAAAAAAAAAAAAAGACTACTCGCGTAACATAAAAACAGAGAGATACAGAGTGAGGTTTTGAGAGAACAGCTTTTGTTTGGTGTGGGATTCGACGGGGATTTCAGGGTTGGACCTAGGAGAAGGGAAGGGTAGAGGTATTAGGAAGCTAGACAGTGTTGCAGTGGTAACCAGACGTTGGGAAGACGGCGACAAGTTTTGAGTCCAAAACTTCAGGCAAGTTCTTTTCTTCCTCTTTCCCGTTGGCCTGTGTTCTGTGCACCTAGACATACTCTAGGGTTTTAATGGATCAATAATTGAATTAAGCATGTTTTTATATATCAATTTAACCTTATCTTTGCCATGAATAAATTCGGTGATGGGTTTTGAAAGTTCATTACAGTAGTTGTTTTTCCTAAGCATGATTTGTCTATGGAACTTGTAGTTTTTGTTTTTGATTTCAACTGTTGTAAACACTGCATAGGGTTTATACTGGACATAGTAAGGACCCTTGGGAACAGTCTAAAACTAAATAGAACGGGTGGGAAGCGGCCGGCATTGAAGAAGAAGGTCGCAGAAGTCACAGACGGACAGACGGCTCTCAGAGAGGGAGAGAGCTGGCTCCATGGAGGAGGGAGCCGGCTCCCCCCTAGTGTAGAGCCGGCTCTAGGAGGTGTAGAGCCGGCTCTACCCAAGTAGAGCAGGCTACAATAAAAATTGGAGCCGGCTCCACCTTTGTTCATAACCTGGTCTCGCTCAGTTTGCTTCCGGAAGGTGTTTAATGCACTGTTTGAAGCTGTTGTGTGTTTGAACCGTTAAAAAAAAAAATATTGGGACTTGCCATAGTGATTAAGAAGTTAACTTTGGGTATTAATAGAACTTTTAATTGATTAAAGTTTACCTCTAAATTAACGGAACAAACTGTATAAAATTTATGCACATTGTACACGATTAAGGGATGGAAGAAGACTTAATTGCTAAAGCTTATTTTTGAGCATTCTAGTGGGATCTAATATGTTTATAAATTGTTCTAAATACTTTATAGGGTCATTGATGTATTGAAGTTGACCTATGCATGCTTTGGAGGCTAATTGTCGAAATAGTAAATACTTCTGCAATGATATGAATTATCGTTTGGATTTTTAATTGCTAGAACATCAAATATCTTCCTACAATTATTTGGATAATGTTTTGGAATGTAAATTACTAAATTATGATTTCTATATTGTAATTGGCATTGATATGGTGGATTATATGCACCGGTATGGGACGGTGGCATACTAGGGATGGTTTAGCTTCAAAACGCTAAGACCTAACCTAATGGATTAATGGAATGGATTGTAAGATATCGAATCCTAATTGTGACTAAGTCAGGTCAGCTGTAACCAAGTTGGATGACTTCCTGGATTAACGGATGGTAGTTAAGCCATATCAACTAAGTAAGTTGAGTGACTAACTAGTTGGTTTATTGTAAGTCAGTTTAATAAATAGTTGAACTGCTTACCCTGGATTTGGACGGACTTTATATATGTGTTTATGGTACCACGAGTTGAGCTTGAGTCTCAGACTCGTTGGTTAGGTTACGTATATGCTGTGGATGCGTAGCTGGTTATAATAGATTGAGGTGTACCCTGTTAGGTCTAGGTACTCATGCCCACCTTTGGGTGCGTATTCGCATGTTGCCTTCTATTCAGGTTGAGACCCCTATTATAGACTAGCGAATGTCCCTTAGTATGGATATATTTATACGTATGGACTAGATAGATATTGTGAGGTGTCTACGGTGTATCTGCGTATCGGGTCACTGTATGGATTGCAGTTAGATTAGAACTTGGTCGTGGGTCTGACCCACTCCTTTATTATTCTTTTCAGGTACAGGACGGTTCCAGCCTTAGAGCTTGATCGTGCTTGTCGAGGACAGTCTCACTTTCATCGGATTACCTAGGACTTCCCCAGATGTTTCTAGTATTATCTATTTTCAATCTCAGTTTCAGTTGAATTATTAGTTAGGGGTCCATCAGTGGATTCCCAAGTTGTAACTTTGAAGTTTTGGAGGATTGGAGTTTTAAATTTTCAGTTACACATGGAGAATTTTACTATTATTATTTCTTTCAGTTTTATTCTATCTTTATTAGTTTTGTCATCTGTGTTCGTTTTAAAATACTTTAATTGTTTGATATTCCCTCGGGTTTGGGCCTGGGCCTGATCAACCCGTGTCTCTGATCCAAGGGGTATCACAGTTGGTATCAGAGCACTCCAGGTTCAAGTGTCTCTAGGACGTTTCGTATTAAGACTTCCGCGTAGCGTTTTTTTTTTTATAGAGCTCATGTTTAGGATTCGCTGAATTCTTTTACGGTTCATTTAAACTCATACTGATGTCTGTCTTTCTATGTTAACAGCATGGTTAACACTGGAAGAGGACAGAACATGAACAGTCGATAGAGGAGAGTGGCACGTAGACAGCAGGAACGTCTACAACGTCGACAAATGGAAGAAGCGCAGCAATTGCCAGGGTTTCAGGAGGAGCAGGAGGAAGTTCAACAGACTCAGGGTCGGGACAGAGATCCAGAGATTCCTCCACACCTCAATGACCTTGTTGCTCGGGCTATAGAGGCTGGGGTAACAGCTGCACTCCGGAACCAACCACAGGTTCAGCAGGCACCTGTACCAGCACCAGTGGTTCAGACGGATTCTTGGGGAAAGGCTAGGAGCTCTTTCACCAAAGGGAGTCCACCTGTGTTCTCAGGCTCCACCGATGCGAGAGCAGCTCACCAGTGGAAGCAGGACATTGAGCGTCATCTTCGTTTAGTTCAGTGCACGGAGGTTCAGAAGCAGATGCTCGCTACTTTCAAGTTAGTTGGGGATGCACTACAGTGGTGGGAGTGAGTTACCACCCCAGAGGAGAGGATGACATTGACTTATGATGAGTTCAGTGCTCGCTTTGAGGAGAAATATTTTCCCTATGCAGTCAGGGCAGCTATGAAGACCGAGTTTCTAAATCTGCAGCAGGGAAACATGACTGTGGCGGAGTATGAGCAGCAATTCACACGCTTGTCTCTCTTTGCACCGGAGGAGGTGGATACAGAGGAGAAGAAGCGTAACAGTTTCGTCAAGGGACTGATGTGGTCTATCAAGAGAGCTATTACAGGTAGTCCAGCCTATACTACCTATGCTCAGGTGGTAGACGCCGCTCTACAACAGTATCAGTTGACTGTGGACATCAGACAGGCTCGTGGTGAGAAGCGGGGAGATAAAGACTCTACTAATCAGTCAGCTGAAAGGGGAATGGCAATGGTCACCGGCAGAATGACAAAGGCAAGTTCCAAGGACAACAGCCTTGGAAGAAGCACAAGGGTGGTTCAGATGCTCACCGGAATGGGGCACCTATTCAGAGGCAACAGAATAGAGGACCACAGGCAGGACAGGGTCAGCCACAGGCAAACCGGCAGAGGAGGCCATTTGGTACTTTCCAGGGTAGTTGTTACACTTGTGGAGAGTATGGTCATACCACTAGGCAGTGTCCTAAGGCAGGACAGGGACAGGGACAGTATGTGCAGCAGGGACAGAGGGCGCTAGTGCCTCTACCAGCTCCACAGGTTCCACGGATTCAGGGACAGACACATCTGGCGTTACCGGCACCGCCGCAAACTCAGGGACAGGCACCACAGCAGTTGCATTATGGTAAGGTGTATAACCCCACGCCACGGGATGTTCAGGCACCTCAGACTATTGAGGGTAAGTTTCCTATTCATGGTTTACATGGACGTGTTTTATTTGATACGGGTGCTACACACTCATTTGTAGCTAGGACTTTTGTTGCTTTATCTGGGATGAGGACGAGGATATGCACTAGACCTCAGGGTATTTCTACACCATTGGGTGATACAGCTATTATACATGAGAGTGATGGGCCTGTGACACTAAATATTGGCAGACTCAGATTTCTAGCTAATCTACTGGTCCTGGACATGCACACTTATGATGTGATACTTGGGATGGATTGGTTGTCTCACTACCATGCCCAAGTTGATTATTTTGATAGATCTATTATTTTTACCATACCTGGTCAGGATATGTACGTAGTAGCTATGCCACGTTCCAAAGGAGGCGATAGCACCTATTTGTTCCATGTGGAGGAGGAAAAGGATTAGGGGATTACTTTGTCATTGGATAACATACCAATTGTACAGGATTTCCCGGATGTATTTCAGGAGATTCCAGGGTTGCCACCTAGTCGCGAGATTGACTTTCTGATAGACTTAGCTCCAGGCACTGTGCCTATTGCTAGGGCACCCTATAGGATGGCACCGGTAGAGATGAGAGAGCTGAGGGATCAGATTCAGCAGTTACTCAGCCAGGGTTTTATTCGTAGGAGTACATCACCTTGGGGAGCACCGGTTCTGTTTGTGAAGAAGAAGGATGGTTTGCTTCGTTTATGTATAGATTACAGGGAGTTGAACAAGGTTACGATTCGTAACAAGTATCATTTGCCTAGGATTGATGACTTGTTTGATCAGTTAAGGGGAGCCACATATTTCTCCAAGATTGATTTGCGTTCTGGGTATCATCAGCTGAGGGTTAGGGAGCAAGATGTTCCTAAGACAGCATTTATCACGAGATATGGTTCTTATGAGTTTCGTGTTATGCCGTTTGGGACGACTAATGCACCTGCAGTATTCATGGACTTAATGAATAGAGTCTTCCGGGCATATTTGGATCAATTTGTTATTGTCTTTATTGATGACATCTTGATCTATTCTCGGTCGGAGGACGATCATGCTAGACATCTTCGCATAGTCTTGCAGACGCTTCGTGAGCACCAGTTATATGCCAAGTTCGATAAGTGTGAATTTTGGCAGCGGGAGGTGAAATTTCTGGGTCACGTGGTGTCAGAAAAGGGGATAGCAGTGGATCCGGCCAAGGTTTCAGCGGTGGTTGAGTGGGGACAGCCTACATCACCTACGGAGATTCGGAGTTTTCTTGGTCTGGTAGGATATTACAGGCGATTCATCCAGGGGTTCTCCAAGATAGCAGGACCACTCACTCATCTGACCAAGAAGGGTGTACAGTTAGTGTGGGATGAACACTGTCAGCGAGCTTTTGGTGAGCTGAAAAGGAAGCTGACTTCTGCACCAGTTCTGGCTACTCCGCAGAGCGGGATAGAGTATCTTGTTTACACGGATACTTCGTTGCAGGGTCTTGGATGTGTATTGATGCAGGAGGAGCGACCGATTTCTTATGGATCTCGGAAACTTAAGCCTCATGAGCTTAATTATCCAACACATGATTTGGAATTGGCAGCAGTGGTCTTTGCCTTACGTATTTGGAGGCATTATCTGTTGGGTGAGTCCTTCAGATTATTCAGTGATCACAAGAGTTTGCAGTACTTGTTCACTCAGCGGGAGCTGAATATGAGACAGCGCAGATGGTTGGAGTTTGTAAAAGACTATCATTTTTCTATACAGTACCATCCAGGGAAAGTGAATGTGGTGGCGGATGCACTCAGTCGCTGGCCTGTTGGTAGTCTTTCTGCTCTATTCACCACTGAGTGGAATGCTTTGAAGAATGTAGATGAGTTGTCAGACGCTTTTATGGCTTGCATGGTGGTTACACCTTCCATCATTCGCAAGGTTTTACAAGCACAACTCACTGATCAGCAATGTGTCGACAAGGTCACAGAGATCGCTTCCGGAGAGGTTCCATTCTACTATGTTGGGGCTGATGGAGGTTTAAGGTACAAGGGATGGTTAGTGTTACCTTCTATTGATAATTTGAGGAAGGATGTGATGACTGAGACTCACTACTCTGAGTTCTCTGTTCATCCAGGAGGCGATAAGATGTATCAGGATATGAAACGGCAGTTTTGGTGGGCAGGTATGAAAAGGGACATTGCTCTTTTTGTTTCTCAGTGTAGTACTTATCAGATGGTTAAGATTGATCATCAGAGGCCGCCAGGAGCTCTACAATCACTACCAATTCCGGAGTGGAAATGGGAGAGCATATCTATGGATTTTGTGGAAGGGTTGCCAAATTCTTTCAAGGGGCATAATTCCATATGGGTCTTTATGGATAGGTTGACCAAGTCAGCTCATTTCTTGCCTATTTGCACTGACTACACTTCGGAGCGGTTGGCGAGGCTTTACATTTCAGAGATTGTGAAGCTACATGGCATTCCATTGTCTACTATATCGGACAGGGATTCGAGCTTTGCATCTGGATTTTGGAAGAGTTTTTAGAAGGCTTTAGGTACGGAGTTACACCTTAGTACTACTTATCATCCTCAGACTGACGGACAGACTGAGAGGGTGAATCAGATTATGCAAGATATGCTTCGGTCGTGTGTTCTGGATTTCAAGGGCCACTGGGAGGAATATTTGCCACTTGTGGAGTTTGCTTCTAACAATAGTTTCCAGAAGACTATTAGGATGGCACCTTTTGAGAAGTTATACGGTCGACCGTGTCGATCACCTATTTGTTGGATGGAGGTTGGAGAGAATCGATTCTTAGGTCCTGAGTTCATCAAGGATACCTCTGAAAAGATTGCTTTTATTCGAGATCGCATGCGTACTGCCCAAAGTAGGCAGAAGAGCTATGCTGATCGTCGTACTCGTGCTTTGGAGTTTCAGGTTAGGGATCAGGTTCTTCTTAAAGTATCTCCTATGAAGGGTGTTATGCGCTTTGGGAAGAAAGGGAAGTTGTCTCCGCGGTTTGTCGGTCCATTCATGATTACGGATCGAGTTGGAGCTGTTGCTTATCGGTTGGCACTGCCGAATAATTTGGACCACGTACACAACGTATTCCATGTGTCCATGTTACGGAAATTTTTGCGCGATGAGGATCGGTATCAGCATATTGATGTTGGGGAGATTGAGTTGCAGCCGGATGTAACTTATTTGGAGCCACCATGTCGTATTGTCGACCGTCGGGATCAAATCCTTCGTAATAAGGTTATCCCATTAGTTCGTGTGCAGTGGAGTCATCACAATGAGGCTGAGTCTACTTGGGAACGAGAGGATGTCATTCACTCGCAGTTTCCTGAAATACTGGAAGAAGGTAAGAGCGAATTCCGAGGATGGAATTCCTTTTGTTAGGGGGGAAGAATGTAATACCCCTAATTTTAAAAAGGATATCCCGGGGATTTTAATTTAGTAGTTAATTGCATTTTATTTGATTATGTGTAATTAGTTGAATTAATTTGATTATTTAATTGTTTAAGTGTTGTAATTAGAAATTGATTATTTAATTGTTTAATTGTTTTAATTAGTAAATTGATTTAATTGTTTTAATTTAATTGAGTTAATTGTTTTGATTTAGTTTATTTAATTATAGTTAATTATTTAAGTGGTAAATTTATTTGTTTTGTTTAATTTGGTTTTCACGGGACTGTATGGGACACATATAGTTATATTAGGGTTTCAGTTTATAGCCGGCAATGTATATATCATAGGTCGGTTTATGGGCCAAGGAGGGGTCTGTCTCTATTAAACAAGGATTAGGGATTGGGATTTGTATGCCTATATATATATATACATGCTTCTTGGTATTAAGGATTGGAAAAAAAAAAGACTTTACTCGCGTAACATAAAAACAGAGAGATATAGAGTGAGGTTTTGAGAGAACAACTTTTGTTTGGTGTGGGATTCGACGGGGATTTCAGGGTTGGACCTAGGAGAAGGGAAGGGCAGAGGTATTAGGAAGCTAGACAGTGTTGCAGTTGTTACCGGACGTTGGGAAGACGGCGACAAGTTTTGAGTCCAAAACTTCAGGCAAGTTCTTTTCTTCCTCTTTCCCGTTTGCCTGTGTTCTGTGCACCTAGACATACTCTAGGGTTTTAATGGATCAATAATTGAACTAAGCATGTTTTTATATATCAATTTAACCTTATCTTTGCCATGAATAAATTCGGTGATGGGTTTTGAAAGTTCATTACAGTAGTTGTTTTTCCTAAGCATGATTTGTCTGTGGAACTTGTAGTTTTTGTTTTTGATTTCAACTGTTGTAAACACTGCATGGGGATTATACTGGACATAGTTAGGACCCTTAGGAACAGTCTAAAACTAAATAGAACGGGTGGGAAGCGGCCGGCGTTAAAGAAGAAGGTCGCAGAAGTCACAGACGGACAGACGGCTCTCAGAGAGGGAGAGAGCCGGCTCCATAGAGGAGGGAGCCGGCTCCCCCCTAGTGTAGAGCCGGCTCTAGGAGGTGTAGAGCTGGCTTTACCCAAGTAGAGCAGGCTCCAATAAAAATTGGAGCCGGCTCCACCTTTGTTCATACCCTGTTCTCGCTCAGTTTGCTTCCGGAAGGTGTTTAATGCACTGTTTGAAGCTGTTGTGTGTTTGAACTGTTAAAAAAAAAAATATTGGGACTTGGCATAGTGATTAAGAAGTTAACTTTGGGTATTAATAGAAATTTTAATTGATATAAGTTTACCTCTAAATTAACGGAACAAACTGTATAAAATTTATGCACATTGTACACAATTAAGGGATGGAAGAAGACTTAATTGCTCAAGCTTATTTTTGAGCATTCCAGTGGGATCTAATATGTTTATAAATTGTTCTAAATACTTTATAGGGTCATTAATGTATTGAAGTTGACCTATGCATGCTTTGGAGGCTAATTGTTGAAATAGTAAATACTTTCTGCAATGATATGAATTATCGTTTGGATTTTTAATTGCTAGAACATCAAATATCTTCCTGCAATTATTTGGATAATGTTTTGGAATGTAAATTACTAAATTATGATTTTTATATTGTAATTGGCATTGATATGGAGGATTATATGCACCGGAATGGGACGGTGGCATACTAGGGATGGTTTAGCTTCAAAACGCTAAGACCTAACCTAATGGATTAATGGAATGGATTGTAAGATATCGAATCCTAATTGTGACTAAGTCAGGTCAGCTGTAACCAAGTTGGTTGACTTCCGGGATTAACGGATGGTAGTTAAGCCATATCAACTAAGTAAGTTGAGTGACTAACTAGTTGGTTTATTGTAAGTCAGTTTAATAAATAGTTGAACTGCTTACCCTGGATTTGGACGGACTTTATATATGTCTTTATGGTACCACGAGTTGAGCTTGAGTCTCAGACTCGTTGGTTAGGGTGCGTATATGCAGTGGATGCGTAGCTGGTTATAATAGGTTGAGGTGTACCCTGTTAGGTCAGGGTCCTCATGCCCACCTTTGGGTGCGTATTCACATATTGCCTTCTATTCAGGTTGAGACCCCTGTTATAGACTAGCGAATGTCCCTTAGTGTGGATATATTTATACGTATGGACTAGATAGATATTGTGAGGTGTCTACGGTGTATCTGCGTATCGGGTCACTGTATGGATTGTAGTTAGATTAAAACTTGCTCGTGGGTCTGACCCACTCCTTTATTATTCTTTTCAGGTACAGGACGGTTCCAGCCTTAGAGCTTGATCGTGCTTGTCGAGGACAGTCTCACTTTCATCGGATTACGTAGGACTTCCCTCGATGTTTCTAGTATTATCTATTTTCAGTTTCAGTTTCAGTTGAATTTTCAGTTAGGGGTCCATCAGTGGATTCCCAAGTTGTAACTTTGAAGTTTTGGAGGATTGGAGTTTTAAATTTTCAGTTACACATGGAGAATTTTACTATTATTATTTCTTTCAGTTTTATTCTATCTTTATTGGTTTTGTCATCTGTGTTCGTTTTAAAATACTTTAATTGTTTGATATTCCCTCGGGTTTGGGCCTGGCCCTAATCAACCCGTGTCTCGGATCCGAAGGGTATCGCAGTTGGTATCAGAGCACTCCAGGTTCAAGTGTCTCTAGGATGTTTCGTATTAAGACTTCCGCGTAGCGTTTTTTTTAATAGAGCTCATGTTTAGGATTCGTTAAATTCTTTTACGGTTCGTTTAAACTCGTACTGATGTCTGTCTTTCTATATTAACAGCATGGTTAACACTGGAAGAGGACAAAACATGAACAGTCGACAGAGGAGAGCGGTACGTAGACAGCAGGAACGTCTACAACGTCGACGATTGGAAGAAGAGCAGCAAATGCCAGGGTTCCAGGAGGAGCAGGAGGAAGTTCAATAGACTCAGGGTTGGGACAGAGATCCAGAGATTCCTCCACACCTCAATGACCTTGTTGCTCGGGCTATAGAGGCTGGGGTAACAGCTGCACTCCGGAACCAACCACAGGTTCAGCAGGCACCTGTACCAGCACCAGTGGTTCAGACGGATTCTTGGGGAAAGGCTAGGAGCTTTTTCACCAAGGGGAGTCCACCTGTGTTCTCAGTCTCCACCGATGCGAGAGCAGCTCACCAGTGGAAGCAGGACATTAGCGTTATCTTCGTTTAGTTCAGTGCACGGAGGTTCAGAAGCAGATGCTTGCTACTTTTAAGTTAGTTGGGGATGCACTACAGTGGTGGGAGTGAGTTACCACCCCAGAGGAGAGGATGACATTGACTTATAATGAGTTCAGTGCTCGCTTTGAGGAGAAATATTTTCCCTATGCAGTCAGGGCAGCTATGAAGACCGAGTTTCTAAATCTGCAGCAGGGAAACATGACAGTGGCGGAGTATGAGCAGCAATTCACACCCTTGTCTCTTTTTACACCGGAGGAGGTAGATACAGAGGAGAAGAAGCGTAACAGTTTTGTCAAGGGACTGATGTGGTCTATCAAGAGAGCTATTACAGGTAGTCCAGCCTATACTACCTATGCTCAGGTGGTAGACGCCGCTCTACAACAGTATTAGTTGACTGTGGACATCAGACAGGCTCGTGGTGAGAAGCGGGGAGATAAAGACTCTACTAATCAGTCAGCTGAAAAGGGGAATGGCAATGGTCACCGGCAGAATGACAAAGGCAAGTTCCAAGGACAACAGCCTTGGAAGAAGCACAAGGGTGGTTCAGATGCTCACCGGAATGGGGCACCTATTCAGAGGCAACAGAATGGAGGACCACAGGCAGGACAGGGTCAGCCACAGGCTAACCGGCAGAGGAGGCCATTTGGTACTTTCCAGGGTAGTTGTTACACTTGTGGAGAGTATGGTCATACCACTAGGCAGTGTCCTAAGGCAGGATAGGGACAGGGACAGTATGTGCAGCAGGGACAGAGGGCGCCAGTGCCTCTACCAGCTCCACAGGTTCCACGGATTCAGGGACAGACACATCTGGCTTTACCGGCACCGCCGCAAACTCAGGGACAGGCACCACAGCAGTTACATTATGGTAGGGTGTATAACCCCAAGCCACAGGATGTTCAGGCACCTCAGACTATTGAGGGTAAGTTTCCTATTCATGGTTTACATGGACGTGTTTTATTTGATACGGATGCTACACACTCATTTGTAGCTAGGACTTTTGTTGTTTTATCTGGGATGAGGATGAGGGTATGCACTAGACCTCAGGGTATTTCTACACCATTGGGTGATACAGCTGTTATATATGAGAGTGATGGGCCTGTGACACTAGATATTGGCAAACTCAGATTTCTAGTCAATCTACTGGTCCTGGACATGCACACTTATGATGTGATACTTGGGATGGATTGGTTGTCTCACTACCATGCCCATGTTGATTATTTTGATAGATCTATTATTTTTACCATACCTGGTCAGGATATGTACGTAGTAACTATGCCACGTTCTAAAGGAGGCGGTAACACCTATTTGTTCCATGTGGAGGAGGAAAAGGATGAGGGGATTACTGTGTCATTGGAGAACATACCAATTGTACAGGATTTCCCGGATGTATTTCAAGAGATTCCAGGGTTGCCACCTAGTCGTGAGATTGACTTTGTGATAGACTTAGCTCCAGGCACTGCGCCTATTGCTAGGGCACCCTATAGGATGGCACCGGTAGAGATGAGAGAGCTGAGGGATCAGATTCAGCAGTTACTCTGCCAGGGTTTTATTCGTAGGAGTACATCACCTTGAGGAGCACCGGTTCTGTTTGTGAAGAAGAAGGATGGTTCGCTTCGTTTATGTATAGATTACAGGGAGTTGAACAAGGTTACGATTCGTAACAAGTATCATTTGCCTAGGATTGATGACTTGTTTGATCAGTTAAGGGGAGCCACATATTTCTCCAAGATTGATTTGCGTTCTGGGTATCATCAGCTGAGGGTTAGGGAGCAAGATGTTCCTAAGACAGCATTTATCACGAGATATGGTTCTTATGAGTTTCGGGTTATGCCGTTTGGGACGACTAATGCACCTGCAGTATTCATGGACTTAATGAATAGAGTCTTCCGGGCATATTTGGATCAATTTGTTATTGTCTTTATTGATGACATCTTGATCTATTCTCGGTCGGAGGACGATCATGCTAGACATCTTCGCATAGTCTTGCAGGCGCTTCGTGAGCACCAGTTATATGCCAAGTTCGAGAAGTGTGAATTTTGGCAGCGGGAGGTGAAATTTCTGGGTCACGTGGTGTCAGAAAAGGGGATAGCAGTGGATCCGGCCAAGGTTTCAGCGGTGGTTGAGTGGGGACAACCTACATCACCTACGGAGATTCAGAGTTTCCATGGTCTGGCAGGATATTACAGGCGATTCATCCAGGGGTTCTCCAAGATAGCAGGACCACTCACTCATCTGACCAAGAAGGGTGTACAGTTAGTGTGGGATGAACACTATCAGCGAGCTTTTGGTGAGCTGAAAAGGAAGCTGACTTCTGCACCAGTTCTGGCTACTCCGCAGAGCAGGATAGAGTATCTTGTTTACACGGATGCTTCGTTGCAGGGTCTTGGATGTGTATTGATGCAGGAGGAACGACCGATTTCTTATGGATCTCGGAAACTTAAGCCTCATGAGCTTAATTATCCAACACATGATTTGGAATTGGCAGCAGTGGTCTTTGCCTTGCGTATTTAGAGGCATTATCTGTTGGGTGAGTCCTTCAGATTATTCAGTGATCACAAGAGTTTGCAGTACTTGTTCACTCAGTGGGAGCTGAATATAAGACAACACAAATGGTTGGAGTTTGTAAAAGACTATCATTTTTCTATACAGTACCATCCAGGGAAAGCGAATGTGGTGGCTGATGCACTCAGTCGCCGACTTGTTGGTAGTCTTTCTACTCTATTCACTACTGAGTGGAATGCTTTGAAGAATGTAGATGAGTTGTCAGACGCTTTTATGGCTTGCATGGTGGTTACACCTTCCATTATTCGCAAGGTTTTACAAGCACAACTCACTGATCAGCAATGTGTCGACAAGGTCACAGAGATAGCTTCCGGAGAGGTTCCATTCTACTATATTGGGGCTGATGGAGGTTTAAGGTACAAGGGACAGTTAGTGGTACCTTCTACTGATAATTTGAGGAAGGATGTGATGACTAAGACTCACCACTCTGAGTTCTATATTCATCCAGGAGGCGATAAGATGTATCAGGATATAAAACGGCAGTTTTGGTGGGCAGGTATGAAGAGGGACATTGCTCTTTTTGTTTCTCAGTGTAGTACTTGTCAGATGGTTAAGATTGATCATCAGAGGCCGCCAGGAGCTCTACAGTCACTACCTATTCCGGAGTGGAAATGGGAGAGCATATCTATGGATTTTGTGGAAGGGTTGCCAAATTCTTTCAAAGGGCATAATTCTATATGGGTCATTGTGGATAGGTTGACCAAGTCAGATCATTTTTTGCCTATTTGCACTGACTACACTTCGGAGCGGTTGGCGAGGCTTTACATTTCAGAGATTGTGAAGCTACATGGCATTCCATTGTCTATTATATCAGACAGGGATTCGAGCTTTGCATCTGGATTTTGGAAGAGTTTTCAGCAGGCTTTAGGTACGGAGTTACACCTTAGTACTGCTTATCATCCTCAGACTGACGGACAGACTGAGAGGGTGAATCAGATTATGGAAGATATGCTTCGGTCGTGTGTTCTGGATTTCAAGGGCCACTGGGAGGAATATTTGCCACTTGTGGAGTTTGCTTATAACAATAGTTTCCAGAAGACTATTGGGATGGCACCTTTTGAGGCGTTATACGATCGATCGTGTCGATCACCTGTTTGTTGGATGGAGGTTGGAGAGAATCGATTCTTAGGTCCTGAGTTCGTCAAGGATACCTCTGAAAAGATTGCTCTTATTCGAGATCGCATGCGTACTGCCCAAAGTAGGCAGAAGAGCTATGCTGATCGTCGCACTCGTGCTTTGGAGTTTCAGGTTGGGGATCAGGTTCTTCTTAAAGTATCTCCTATGAAGGGTGTTATGCGCTTTGGGAAGAAAGGGAAGTTGTCTCCGCAGTTTGTCGGTCCATTCATGATTACGGATCGAGTTGGAGCTGTTGCTTATCGGTTGGCACTGCCGGATAATTTGGACCGCGTACACAACGTATTCCATGTGTCCATGTTGCGGAAATTACTGCATGATGAGGATCGGTATCAGCATATTGATGTTGGGGAGATTGAGTTGCAGCCGGATACAAGTTATTTGGAGCCACCGTGTCGTATTGTCGACCGTCGGGATCAAATCCTTCGTAATAAGGTTATCCCATTAGTTCGTGTGCAGTGGAGTCATCACAATGAGGCTGAGTCTACTTGGGAACGGGATGATGTCATTCGCTCGCAGTTTCCTGAAATACTGGAAGAAGGTAAGAGCGAATTCCGAGGACGAAATTCCTTTTGTTAGGGGGGAAGAATGTAATACCCCTAATTTTAAAAAGGATATCCCGGGGATTTTAATTTAGTAGTTAATTGCATTTTATTTGATTATGTGTGATTAGTTGAATTAATTTGATTATTTAATTGTTTAAGTGTTGTAATTAGTAAATTGATTATTTAATTGTTTAATTGTTTTAATTAGTAAATTGATTTAATTGTTTTAATTTAATTGAGTTAATTGTTTTGATGTAGTTTATTTAATTATAGTTAATTATTTAAGTGGTAAATTTATTTGTTTTGTTTAATTTGGTTTTCACGGGACTGTATGGGACACATATAGTTATATTAGGGTTTAGGTTTATAGCCGGCAATGTATATATCATAGGTCGGTTTATGGGCCAAGGAGGGGTCTGTCTCTATTAAACAAGGATTAGGGTTTGGGATTTCTTTGCCTATATATATATATACATGCTTCTTGGTATTAAGGATTGGAAAAAAAAAAGACTCTACTCGCGTTACATAAAAACAGAGAGATACAGAGTGAGGTTTTGAGAGAACAGCTTTTGTTTGGTGTGGGATTCGACGGGGATTTCAGGGTTGGACCTAGGAGAAGGGAAGTGCAGAGGTATTAGGAAGCTAGACAGTGTTGCAGTGGTTACCGGACGTTGGGAAGACGGCGACAAGTTTTGAGTCCAAAACTTCAGGCAAGTTCTTTTCTTCCTCTTTCCCGTTGGCCTGTGTTCTGTGCACCTAGACATACTCTAGGGTTTTAATGGATCAATAATTGAATTAAGCATGTTTTTATATGTCAATTTAACCTTATCTTTGCCTTGAATAAATTCGGTGATGGGTTTTGAAAGTTCATTACAGTAGTTGTTTTTCCTAAGCATGATTTGTCTGTGGAACTTGTAGTTTTTGTTTTTGATTTCAACTGTTGTAAACACTACATGGGGATTATACTGGACATAGTTAGGACCCTTGGGAAAAGTCTAAAACTAAGTAGAACGGGTGGGAAGCGGCCGGCGTTGAAGAAGAAGGTCGCAGAAGTCACAGAAGGGCAGACGGCTCTCAAAGAGGGAGAGAGCCGGCTCCATGGAGGAGGGAGCCGGCTCCCCCCTAGTGTAGAGCCGGCTCTAGGAGGTGTAGAGCCGGCTCTACCCAAGTAGAGCAGGCTCCAATAAAAATTGGAGCCGGCTCCACCTTTGTTCATAACCTGTTCTCGCTCAGTTTGCTTCCGGAAGGTGTTTAATGCACTGTTTGAAGCTGTTGTGTGTTTGAACTGTTAAAAAAAAAAATATTGGGACTTGCCATAGTGATTAAGAAGTTAACTTTGGGTATTAATAGAACTTTTAATTGATTAAAGTTTACCTCTAAATTAACGGAACAAACTGTATAAAATTTATGCACATTGTACACGATTAAGGGATGGAAAAAGACTTAATTGCTCAAGCTTATTTTTGAGCATTCCAGTGGGATCTAATATGTTTATAAATTGTTCTAAATAGTTTATAGGGTCATTGATGTATTGAAGTTGACCTATGCATGCTTTGGAGGCTAATTGTTGAAATAGTAAATACTTTCTGCAATGATATGAATTATCGTTTGGATTTTTAATTGCTAGAACATCAAATATCTTCCTGCAATTATTTGGATAATGTTTTGGAATGTAAATTACTAAATTATGATTTCTATATTGTAATTGGCATTGATATGGAGGATTATATGCACCGGTATGGGACGGTGGCATACTAGGGATGGTTTAGCTTCAAAACGCTAAGACCTAACCTAATGGATTAATGGAATGGATTGTAAGATATCGAATCCTAATTGTGACTAAGTCAGGTCAGCTGTAACCAAGTTGGATGACTTCCTGGATTAACGGATGGTAGTTAAGCCATATCAACTGAGTAAGTTGAGTGACTAACTAGTTAGTTTATTGTAAGTCAGTTTAATAAATAGTTGAACTGCTTACCCTGGATTTGGACGGACTTTATATATGTGTTTATGGTACCACGAGTTGAGCTTAAGTCTCAGACTCGTTGGTTAGGGTGCGTATATGCAGTGGATGCGTAGCTGGTTATAATAGGTTGAGGTGTACCCTGTTAGGTCTAGGTACTCATGCCCACCTTTGGGTGCGTATTTGCATGTTGCCTTCTATTCAGGTTGAGACCCCTATTATAGACTAGCGAATGTCCCTTAGTGTGGATATATTTATACGTATGGACTAGATAGATATTGTGAGGTGTCTACGGTGTATCTGCGTATCGGGTCACTGTATGGATTGCAGTTAGATTAAAACTTGCTCGTGGGTCTGACCCACTCCTTTATTCTTCTTTTCAGGTACAGGACAGTTCCAGCCTTAGAGCTTGATCGTGCTTGTCGAGGATAGTCTCACTTTCATCGGATTACGTAGGACTTCCCCCGATGTTTCTAGTATTATCTATTTTCAGTTTCAGTTTTAGTTGAATTTTTAGTTAGGGGTCCATCAGTGGATTCCCAAGTTGTAACTTTGAAGTTTTGGAGGATTGGAGTTTTAAATTTTCAGTTACACATAGAGAATTTTACTATTATTATTTCTTTCAGTTTTATTCTATCTTTATTGGTTTTGTCATCTGTGTTCGTTTTAAAATACTTTAATTGTTTGATATTCCCTTGGGTTTGGGCCTGGGCCTGATCAACCCGTGTCTCAGATCCGAGGGGTATCACACACGATGAGTGACGAGGAAGGATAATCAATCACTTCCAAGCATTCGTGACCACATGCAACTCGTCGAATGAATGTATGAAATGAAATACGAAAATACACATAAGGACACCTAAATGATATGATATCACATAATCAATGTGTTAAACACATACGTACCCCAATTATGTTAAGTCATATAATAAAAGTGCCAAACAATTTAGCACATAAGAATACATGTCATATAAAAAATGCTTCTAAAAACTTAAGCACGTAAACATGTGAACACATCAAAGCGTATCAATAGGAAGCATGTGATAAACCCAAAATCCATCATCCATAATTTTCGAACCCGGACGCTCTGATACCACTTATGGTGGCCCGAATTCTCAAAACCTGATGCGGCAGCGAGTAACACAAAAATTGACCTGATAACAGATCCCAAACATGGAAGCAAGAAAAGGAAAAAGGCCTCTAGAGATGAATACCACCCCTAAGACACCAAAGTGACTTCCCGAGAAGTCACGAGACTTGAAAAGAAACAAATGCAGAAGCGAAAGTTTAAAATGGTTAAGGCAAAACATTATGGTTAAAATGGTCATTTAAAATAAAAATGGATGCTACCGTGCATACCATTGGATAGACAACAAAAATGTAATAAACTTAAACTAAAAAATCACTTGATTTGGAGTTAGAATGGAGAAGATATGAAAGTCCGAAGTTTTACAAAATTTTACAAAAAATGGTGCCCAGGTGCGTCGATCGCACCTACAATACGATCGGTCACAAATTTGCGAACAGTTAAAGATTCAGAAAATAGTGCAAGTGCGATCGATCGTACCCTCCAAAGCGATTAATGAAAACATAGGTTTTGGTGCAGGCATGATCGGTCGTATCCACTTGCGACCGATCGCATCCAATGCGATCGAAGGGCTAATGTTGCCCTATTTTTAAAATGTTGAAATTTGAAGGCTTAGACGAGGTTTTTTAGAAAACGTTTGTGAAGTGAAACCCCCCTAAAACTAGGTCTTCTGATCAACCATGGTCCAAACCAAAATTAAAAAGAAAAAAAGAAATGACAAAAATGCCCCCAAGTGAAAATAATGCCAAAAGATAAAAACATGTTACAAATTTATATGCTTTCAATACATAGAAGTGTTTGGCCCTTGGCCTCGTTACATACAAGATAAAGCAGCTTCAAAATAGTGTCCTTAAGTACACATTACATACCCAAGGAAAATAAGCATGCTTCAAAATAGGTTATACATTACAACTTCAAAAGATAACTAAACATGCTAACACTTGCATGCATCAAAATATCCAAAAGATTGTTAAAACGAAACACTAGCCAAGCTAAGGATATTGAGGATCCAAAAGAGTGTCTCCTTGCCTAAAAAACCACAATCAACTAGGGAGAGTAATCGAAATTACTCGTAGGATGATGTTTATGCGTATAACATAAAGTTTTACAAGTCTTTGCAAGTATAATATAAACAACACATGTGGATCACACTCCCTAACGTCTAAGTTCAAGGTGAAGCTAAGGGACCATCCTAAGACTATCCTTGAAACATTTTAAACATAATCCACATTAAGTAACATAATTAAACAATATTGGAACAACTAATACAAAACCATAAGTTACAAGTTCCTAGTATTATCAACTTGGAAATACATGTGAAATCAAACAATGTGAATATACTTGGAAGAACAATTACCACAAAGCTAGTCGGATAACAAAGTTTACACCACTTCAAGAACTATAATTCAACCTACACATAGACTCCACTATGATGTAACTCACAAATGTGACTCCATGATGCAATGTGATGTTATGCCGATAGATACTTCTGATGAAAATGATTAGTGCACTTCCGCGCCCCACTGGCCAAGTGTTTGTAGGGACCTTCCACCGTAAAGACTTGATGTCCACTATTTTTCAATGCATGGATAGCGCTTATCCTTCAATCTTGTTATACATGTTGTACACGCACAAATTATAATCTCATGAACTTTATGATCAAAATGAAGACCACGTGCTCCTAAGGCCAAAGAGGCACACATAAACCATGTTTCACTCACATGGACAATATACTAATAAGTTCACAATGAGAATGAAGATACACTAATACAATGTTGTTAATTTAGGGAACCATTTATGCCAATATAAAGTAAGTTTCAAGTCCATGATTTAAACAACAACATAGTATTACACAATTGAATCATTGGCAAGAATTAAATAGAATTTCTATAGTTGCACAAAAATAATCACCAAATTTTAATCCTCCACCAAATGAAATAATATTAACGCGAAATGTAAATCACATACAAACCTTAAACAATATGAAACCCTAGGTTAGTTATATACAAGATTCATCTATATGCAACCTTAGAATTAAATAACATACATACTGTTGACCATAAGAGTTCATCTAAGGACAATCTAAGTGTTTTAATGATTACAAACCATTAATGGTGTTTAAGGACTAATGTCTACATTGGAGTGTTATTAGATGATTTACATTCAAAGAGTGACCTCAATAAAGCACTAAAGATCATTTCAAGTTTTTCTACTTAAGATCACATCTATGGAAAGCAAAGGATACAAAGGAAGAAAGCAAGTCTACCTGAAAGCCTACACGATCATGGACAAAGCATGAAGAAAGGGGTAAATAGGTTGGTGAGTGTTTAGGATTCATTGTCAAGGTATTTATGAATCCATTTGAAGCTCATCTCTATAGGACCATGCATATCACATCATCATCCATATATTCCTATATCCATTAGCAATAGACTATGCACTTCATACATATATATATTTGCACATTAAGTTATTGTGAAAGAATAAGTTAGTTCAAGCTTGCTTAATCTTTGAAAAAACTTATCACTTGTGCCAGAAATGCTAAGACTATGCACATCAATCATATGATTCATATTAGTCAACTATTGAGGCATGAGAAGCCTTCATTACCATGAGTTGGTAAAGGACATAAGGGCCCCTAAATGCGCATCATGAAAAACTGTGTTCTAAGTATGAAAAATGGCTAAATGTGAAAAATGAAATTTTGAAATAATGATTATTTCAAAATAATTTTTCCCGGTAATAACTCTTTATACTTCAAATAGCCTAAATTGATTTTATCAGAATTTTTGACCAAGTCTACATTGGTTTACATACGGATTCATTTTTAACAAAACTGTCGAAAATCCAAATTTGTACTAAAACTGAATTCCTACATTTTGATTTAGTTGGATTTCAATTTTCTTATATTTTTTATTGAATCCAAATGGGGGTACTTCCTTATTTACATTGTAAACTTAAAGTAAATGACATTTACTTAAATATTTAGAATAGAAATAAGGTATGTTGTAGAATGTCCTATAGAAAAACTGTCATCTATTATCTTAGAACATTTTTCTGAAGAAGCAATTTTTCTTAAAACTGAAGTTCCATTTCGGTCGACTGAAATGGAGAGACAATCTGAATCGAATGACCGATTTGGGCAGTAGCTAAGTTAATTCGAAAGCCACAACCGACAGACCGAAATGCCATTTCGGCCAACCAAAGTAAAAATGCACTGAAAGCCTCAGGTTATATCAACTGACCGAAATAAAGAGCCAATTCATTTTGGCTGATAGAAGTAGGTACCAGATCCATTTAAATTTACAGATTCAAAACCAAATTCAAAACCTGCAACTTATTTGTTATCCCTTGTTTAGTCCACTCACAGTAGCCATAATTGACCTTACTTGATCTGCATATCAAAAAAGATTCTTCTCAATATTTGAGAAGACTTTAGAAGGGAACATTGATCCTACAAAGTCAAAATCAAAGCTATTTCTTTCTTGACCCTTGTGAACTCCAATAGCCACATTTGAATTGGCTTTACCTTTGTCTTGAAGTCCATGATTTAATTCATTCCTTCTGCAGATTTTCTTATAAGTTGTTCCCTATGCGTGATGTCGCTTAAGACCAAAGCATGCAAGAGTGTAGTGTGGCCGAGTTTAAATTTAGAGATTGCCACTACCACTTCTAACTATAAATATAGCTAGAGTGAGTAGGGATTGTCCCAAGGGAAATTGGGTGTATTATGCTTGGAAGTCAAGGTTGGATTAGTAGGTCGAGTGATCAAAGATGTTTTGATTGGTTAATTAAACTATAATGTCAACTAAATGAATGCAAAGTAAAGCAATTGGAATAGAGTAAAATGTAGAGAATATAATAGAGGGATTTTGGGACTTAGAGGTCACCACTAAACATCACCTTCCTAGACACTCAATGTGTAATAAATGATGAGGGTTATGTGTTGCAATATTAGTGTGTGTCATTGATTGAATCAACAAGCATGGATGACTAATTAAGTATATATTGTCTAAATAACTAGTGAGTAGCACAACATATCAAATTAAGTCATTATTCCTTCATTTAAGTCCACAACCAATACACATCATCAAATTAGAGAAATATACTACTTGCTTTCATAAGCATGGAACATCAAACAACAAGCATGGATTGTCCTCCCATCTAAGAAAGTAAAGCAACTACATTACAACTAAACTAAGGACATGAAAATTAAACTAATTAAACTAAAGAAGAAGTACAATCTATCAAGAAATAAGTATGAACCATCAAACAAACCACAAGAGTAATGCATTAAAGTAACATGCATTAATATCACAAAACCTAGAGATAAACACATGGACATCTATTCTAGCAAACATAGACATATGAATAAAATGAAATGATTAATTAGAAGTATTAAACTACACAAATCATTATAGAAACAAGATTCATATATAAATCAAATATCAAGACAAGAATTACAACACAAATCCCCTCAATATACAAAATATCAAAGTCTAGGAGGCATGCTTAGGGTTATCTCTAGCCCCAAGAGAATGGTTTAGCCACTCATTAATGTAGTCATCCAACCCTCAAGGGCCATCTCTATGGTAGGAATGATCTTCTTCTCCTTAATGGAAACCCTAGATGAGTGGAAGAACTCCTAAATGGTGTGTGTCTCTCTAATCTCTAGACTCCTCCAACCTCTCTCTATGTGGTTCCTTTCTCTCTAAGATTGTATATATGTAAAAATGGCTCAAAATCCTTATATAGGTAGCCAAGTGTCACACCTAATGGTCAGACCCGTGCACTACGACCTCCAAATGATTGCACCACGAGCACACCTTTTAATTGCCTGGAACTCTGTTTTTCTCGCACTTGAAGAGGTTTGATTGATCACAAGGATGGTTAGATCAATCGAACCATGGCGGAACCTTTTTGGAATAAGACAAATCTAAGATATTTTTGGGATATTTTGGGAAAAAGACAAAAGTGGTAGGTAGGGATAAGATCAAAGAAGTCAGATCGATCGAAGAAATATTGGATAGATCGAAGATGGAAATTTCTCGAGGATAAGGACAAGAGGCTCGATCTATCTTGAAATGGTTGGAACGATCATTGTGAGATATATCTGAGATTGGTATGATCGATCGAAGATTCCTGTTTTCCACCACTTTGCTTCCATTCTGCTCCTTTCTTCCACTAAGCTTGAAATTGCATCTTTTATGCTCTAATTCAGCTGGATTAACTTAGTTTGGGGATAAGTGCCTGAAAAGGGAAATAACATGAAATTAGACTAAAATGGAAAAATAAGATAGGATAAGGTCTTAGAATACCCAAGCTTAAGGGGTTTAAATGCGCACTTTTCAGCGCTCATCTATGTGTATTATGACTTGAATACTTTATGCAACATGCTTGGACTTTGCATCATTAAAGAAATAACTTCACAATGGCTATTTGCAACAAAAAAGTCTTTATATGCTGAGATATGTTGTCTACAAAAATAAGAGGAATAAAGCTGCGAAAATAGAAAGTTATTCTAGACCTCTAATCAGGGTTTTTGCTCTGCAAGCTACACTTATACAGAGTTGTTGTTCTGTCATTCATTCTCTCACATTCATTACACTTAGAGAGGGAGCTTCACTTTTATTCATTGATTCTCTAGAGTGAGTTATAATCTGTAAATCAGAGAGAGAGAGAGATTTATAACACTTCTATATTTCTAATAAATCTGTTGTAAGCTTAAGAGAAGAAGTTCTCTTAATAAAGCTATTATAAGGGCTAGTGTGGCCCAAATGAAGACTAAGAGAAGGGTGTTCTCTTAGCAACGAGTTGTTTCATGTAAAGGTTTGTTCTCCACCTGTAAAGAGGTGCCATAGTGGATTGGGAAGTCTCAAGAGGGGTCTTGAGCCGAGGAATAGGAGTTTTAGAACCTCGCTAAAATCGCCATGTGAATGTTTGCAATCTCTCTTCCCTTATCTCCTTTACATTAATGCTATTAATTGTTTATGTCTATATATTGATAATTGCATAATTGTTAGAAGGATTTTAGTAAAATTTGCAAAACTGAAAATTGGCCATTATTTGCCATAGACTCTATTCACACCCCCCTTTAATGTCAATACTTGGGCAACAATTAGTATCAAAGCCTAAACTCTATCTAAAGGTTTTAATCGTCTTAGAGTACGATCATGGCTAACAATGGTTTAATCTCACAATTAGAAGGGTAGTCTATTGATAGACCTCCTTGGTTCGATGGAAATGATTTTATCTTTTGGAAAACCAAAATAAGAGCTTTTCTAAGAAGTGTAAATATTGATATATGGGAAGTTGTAGAAAATGGTGATATTATAATTGCTAAATCAAAAGAAGGATGGAATGCAAATGACCGTAGATTAATTTAATACAATGTTAAAGCCATAAGTTATCTTTATTGTGTATTGAGCAAAAATGAGTTCAATAGAATTGCTAATTATAAAATGGCAAAAGAAATTTGGGACTCACTTAATATATTCCATGTTAGTAGTTGTAATGTTGAGGAATCAAATTTATGCATTCTTATCAATGAATATGAACCCTCTAGCCTGAATGAAAATGGTTCAAATAATGAAATGTTTTCTTGTTCTACTAACATTACTACTTGAATGATCATGATAAAACTTACTCGTTCTCTAATAGTGAAGAAAAGCAAGCAATCCAAAAGAAGACTATAACTCTTCAAGCTTCAATTGACATCAAGGAAATGGTTGATAATCATGAAGACGTTAACCATTGTCTCATGGCCTTTGAAGATGAGGTAAAATCTAACCTTGATTCATTATGTGATGAAGATGTTTCCTGCAATGAACTAGTTGATGCACATAGTGAATTACTTAGCTCTTTTAAAGAATTGCATCATGTGTTAGGAAAAACAGTTTTGAAGTGCACATCTTGATAAGTGCTCAAATATGACGCATTTTAGTACCTAAGCTAAGGTATTTTAATCAATTCATCTATCTTACTTTCATGTTTTAGTACTTATTTGTGTTTTTGCCTATTTCAGGTCAATAAAGTTTAAACAAGCTAAGAAGAGTCATTTAGCTTAATTTTGGAGCCAAGGAGCAAATCTAGAAAGAAGTCAAGAAAATTACACCAGAGGAACTTTGATCGATCAAAGGAAGTCTTGATCGATCGAAGAAGGCTACAATCAATTGAATTGAAGGTGGTTCCAGCTCAGTAATTTGGATAAGTCCAAGAAGATATTTTCATGACACGTCAGCTTCAATCAATCAAAGTAAGTGTTTGATCAATCGAAATTCCCTTCGATCGATTGAAATGACTGCTAGCAGTGTGCTGTCTAATTCCTGAGCGCGCCCGAACTCTACCTACTTCTGTAACTGCGAATTTCCACCAATCAGAGGCATTATTTCTGACTTGTTGCCTACTCAAAGAGGCTTGTAATAGATTAATTGAACGATATTGTAAAAAGATATCATCTAGTTTTTCTTATCAATTATAGAAATAGTTTTCTCTCTCTAGAACTAGGGTTTGTGAAGAAAGTAAGAAAGAAGAAGATGATGCCAATCTCCAAGCTAACCCTTGAGGGTTCCATAGCCACTACTATGAGTGGCTAAATCCTTCTCTTGGGGCTAGAGATAGCCCCTAGGCTTGCTTCCTAAACCTAGTATTTTGTATATTTTGGTGGATTTTAGTTGTAATTGATGTTTCGACCATGAATAAATATAGATCTTGTTATTTTTACATGATTTATATGGATTAATGCTTTCAATTGATCATTTAATGCTATCCATATGTCTATGTATGCTAGAATGAATGTTCATGTGCTTTTCTCTAGATTTAATGAAATTAATGCATGTCTATGTGTATTGATGTTGTATATCTAGTGATTCAAAGCATGGTGTTTAATTGATTATTCTTATGATTTATTTGATGGTTCATACTCATTTATTGATGGATTGTGCCACATCCTTAATTTAATTAGCTTAATTTTCATGTCATTAGCTTAGTTGTGGTGTAATTTATTTAATTTCTTAGATAGGTGGACAATCCATTCTTGTTATTTAATGTTCCATACTTATGAGTACAGAAGTACATGTCTCTAGATTTTTGTGCGTGCACTAATGGTGGTTTAATTGAATGGTTAATGGTCTCATTTGATAGGTTGTGCTATTCACTAGATTGATTAGACAATCTATGTTTATTTGTCATCCATGCTTAGTGGTGTTTGTCAAGCACCAACGTCTAAAAGATGTGCACTAAGAGTGTAAGTATGCAATTTGGCCAAGTTTTAAATTTATAAATGCCACTACTACCTCTAACTAAAAATATAGCTAGGGTGAGTAGGGATCGTCCCAGGGATTGTGGGTGCACTAGCAATGGAAACAATATATAGGTTAGTAGGTC
The DNA here is from genome assembly GCF_030987335.1 of Cornus florida. Classification (NCBI taxonomy): domain Eukaryota; kingdom Viridiplantae; phylum Streptophyta; class Magnoliopsida; order Cornales; family Cornaceae; genus Cornus; species Cornus florida. The sequence goes on along the minus strand of NW_026775573.1, from coordinate 70,763,295 downwards.
GAGTGATCAAAAGTGGATTGTTTGGTTGATTAGACTACAAACTAAACTAAACAAGTTCAATGTAAAACAAGCAATTTAAATGAAATTTAGAGAAAACAAGAGAGTGAGGTCTTGGGGTCTAGAGGTCACCACTAAACATCACCATTCTAGACATTCAATGTATAATTAATGAGGGGAAACATGTGTTACAATTTGAGAGTGTGTGATTGATTTTTTCAACAAGCATGGATGACCAATTAAGCATATATTGTCTAAGCAACCTAGTGAATAGCACAATACATCAAGCTAAGCCATTAATCCTTCATTTAAGCTCACAATCCAAACACATCACATGGTTAGAGAATAATACTACTTGTATTTATAAGCATGGAACATCAAACAAAAAACATGGATTGTTCTCCTATCTAATAACTAAGGTAACTACACTACAACTAAGCTAAGGGCATGAAAATTAAACTAAATAAACTAAGGGAGAGGGACAATCCATCAAGACATGAGTATGAACCATCAAATAAACCACAATAGTATTATGTTAAGCACTATGCCTTGACAATCTCTAAATCCATAACATCAACACATATAGACATGCATCAATAACACAAAAACTAGAGATAAACACATGAACATCTATTCTAACATACATAGATATATAGATAGAATGAAATGATCAATTGGAAGTATTAAACCACACAAATCATTGAATAAACAAGATTCATATATAAAATAAGTGTCAAGATAATATTACAACACAAATCCCCTCAAAATACAAAGCATTGGAGTCTAAAAGGCATGCTTAGGACTAACTCTAGCCCCAATAAGATGTTTAGCCACTCATTGAAGTAGCCATCCAACCCTCAAGGGCTATCTCCATGGTAGGAATGACCTCCTTCTTGATGGAAACCCTAGAAGAATGGAAGAACTCCCAAGAATGTATCTCTAGCCTCTCCTCCTCTCTTTTTTTTTCCTTTCTAAAAATGTTTCTAAGTATATCTCTTTGTATATGTGTAAAAAGTAGCTCAAATCTTTATATAGGTAACTCAAGTGTCACATCCAATGGTCTGGACTCGTGCACAAGGTCTCCTCCAATGATTGCACCATGAGACAACTTTTAATGAGTTGGAACTTATTTTTTTTCGGACTTGAGGAGGCTCGATCGATTGAACTGTGGTGAGATCGATCGAACTTAGGTAAGATCCATCCAATGCTGTAGAGATCGATCATCCTTGGCATATTTAACCACCATTTATTACATTAGTTAAGCCCATTATTTGATCTTTGTTTATAAATTATCTCCATTTTTATGTTTTTATGTTTTTGCAGATCTAATTGCTAAAAAAGAATACAAATAAGGTCTTAAGGGTTTTTGGAGAACAAGTCATATCGGGCCTAAACATCAAGTGGTTTTCAAGAAGAAATGGCCCAGATAGGCGCTGGATACAATCAGCACTGTAGAAAAAAGTATGGGTTTTTGGAGAACAAGTCATATCAGGCCTAAACATCAAGTGGTTTTCAAGAAGAAATGGCCCAAATAGGCGATGGATACAATCAGCACTGTAGAAGAAAAAAAAAAAGCCAAGCAGCTACACCTTGCGTCCGGATGCAGGACCTCGCATCCAGACGCAAAACTACAAGCGCCCATTTTGAATAAGTTTGAGTTTGTTCCATCTTAAGTGGGGATTTGAATGTTGATGAGTTGGGTTATTTTGAAACTCATCTTGGGATTAAGACGGGGCAAAGGTTTTAATTAAATCAGTTAGTTTTGGATTCTAAAAATATATTGTAAGGGAGAGGATTTTCTTTAGGGTTTTATGCTGAGTTTTACAACAATGGGGTTGAAAGGGAAATCTTTCTCTTCTTCAATCCTTGATGTAATGACCCGGTCATTTGCCTTCCTTTCCTTTTTCCTGAAATTTTACGAATGAATTTTTTTCGTTTAATTTTCTTTTATGAGCTCTGTTTTGTGTCGCTTAGTGTCATCTCGAGTGGTTGAAATTGGTTTCTGAGACTCATTCATGTGAATTGACAACTTCCTTTGAAGACCGAGTCATTTTCGCATTTTCACTTTTCGGACACTATGCGCCTTTCGTCCTTTTCCTTGTTTCATCTTTTTCCCTATTCTGTCTTTTCCCCGTTTCTCACATTGTTGGCACAACCTCACTTCTCATGCTCAGGGTTGGTTTTTGACTTCACGTGCCTTCATCTTGAGTGGTTTTATCGAAATACATATCTTTACTTTTGCAAGAAAGTACTCTGGTTGCGCCCAGTGTCCATAGGGGCATGGATGCACAATTCTTTGGAATTATTTTCCTTTCTTAGGGTGTTTTTTGTAAATATCTTTTGAAGATATTTTATTACAGGGGTATCTAAGAAAATATCTTTTGGAAGATATTTTCATTCTAGGGCAGTTTCGTAGTTAACCCTTTTTGTAGGGGCCATTATGCAATTAACGAAAGTTATTGCAAAATACCTCGTCTGGAGCCTGGATCCTCTTACGGGATTCATTTTCACTTTTCTTTGACTCGCAAATTCATAGAATTTCCTTCTGATCAAACAGTTTTTCTCCAGTTTCAAAATTTCTGGACCCGGTTGCTGCCAAACTTGTTTAAGGCATAACTTTCTTTTCGAGACTCAGTTTTCAATGGTGTTTCTTCCATTGTTCATATTTTCTTATTTTAAATCTTTTTTGTTCACGGAGTTTTGCCATTTGAGCGCGTTTGCTCAAAATCCACTTTTCCGGACCCGGCAAGGCCCGTTCGGGGCACTTTTTGAGATTTCTATAAAAGGGGGATGAGATATTTCATTCTTCATCTTCCCCACTCCCCTTGCAAGACCTGAAGCAGCCATGGATGCCCATGGAGCTGCCACCTTCTCTCTCCTCCTTTGATTTACTTTTCCTAAGTGAAAAGTTTTCGGCTTTCACGTTTTTTGTTTCCCTCGACGTGTTCTACCATTCCACCTTATTAGAATTCATTTTTGACCATTTCTTGAGTTTGGGTTTGAGGTCAAGTTGTGATCTTCATGGGGCTTCCTTCGGATTCATGTAGATTATGTTGTCCTCGACAAAACCCTTCTGTTTCGGCGGATTCGGAACATTTTTTTTTCGGTGGGCCTTTGAGGTTTTCATCTCAAATTGAGGTAGGAGGTGTTATAATTTACTTTCTTGCTCTATTACATGCTTGTGATGCTTATTCAACTCAATTGCATGCTTGGATATTAAATCTAGAATTTTTGATTATTTATTTTCTAGTATGAAATTTAATTTTCCCGGTGAGTTATAGCATGTTTTAAACTTGTGGCTTGACATTATATTACACCTTGATATGTTGATTAACATATATTAAAATTGGAGCATTTGGATAAGAAATGAAGATTTTATTTAATATTCATCTTGAATAAAATATTAATTCATGTGGCCTTAACTAGCTTGAAATCAATGTGTGATAGCATATTATATTTGGCCTTAGCATACACTTCAACATAGTTGAATTTAAAAGTAATTCGAGGTGTTTTGAAAATTAGTAATTTTTAATTAATTTGATTAATTAATTTGCCCTGAGTGCACTATTCACTCCATTTGAATTCTGACTTGATATTCTTGATCTACATGCCATATAGCTTTACATATATTTGATTTAGAATATTCGGTGAGGTTTTGAAACCTTTCATTTAATTAATTTCCTTGTTTAAGATTTAATCCTCATGGTGATATAAAACTTGGAATTAAATTGTGGCATGCTAGAAAATTAAGCTTTGGTATGGTTGTTCATATATATTAAATTGGGATTAATTGCATGAGAATTGCAACCTTAGTTTTATATTTAACTTTAGTGAAAGTTTAATTTACATAGGTGTAACTTGCATGAAATAAGCTTGTAATGTGATATTACATTAGTCATTGGCACGTTCTCTAAGATATATTAAATTGAGAGTATTTGGTTAAGTTTAAAAATCTAGAAATTTTAATTAAAAGAATTAATTAAAATCTACTTTGTGGTCCCATTAGCTTAATTAAGATTTTAACTTGATATTTGTATTGGTCATGACTTGTTTACTAATATATATTAATTGTGGACCATTCGAAGTTGCTTTAGAATCTTGGTAATTAAATTAGCATGATTTAATTAGAGTTCTACTTTGTTGGTCCAATAACCTAATTGAGTTTTAGAATGGATATAGGTGATGACCATGCCATGTTCTTTAATATGTATTAATTTGAGGTTATTTGGAATTGAATTAGAATCTAAGGAATCTAATTATTTTTATTTAATTAAATTCTATCTAATTGAGCCATGGATTTAATTGTGTTTGAAAGTCGTTTCTATATCAAAATCCTAGATATGGACTTGTTGTATATTCATTTGGTTATATTTTGAGCATTGGATAACATAATTGCTATGTTTATACTCATGAGAATATGTTTTCCTTATTGAATATATTGTTGCCTTGTGTAATGATTTGTACATTTCGTATTTAACATCTTTCATGCATAGCGTGTAACGAATCACACACTGAAGATTCGATATTCATCATATCATATTAGTTGTGGACTTAGAGCATGTATTGTATAGGTTTCCAAATTTGGTTGTGCATGGTAGATAGTTGATTATCTTATATATACATACTGATATATACGTTATTACACAACTTGTTGATTTTGGAAACTTGGGGATATCGTTGTTTGGCTACGGCTAGGACGTGATTCTAGTACGGGAGATAGTCCCTCTATATAGTCTAATGTACACATAGGGAGATTACCCATGGGCTAGTAACCCTAAAGTAACCACATTGTCGGTTTGATCCAACTTGACGTCCAAGTATCCACTTTATTTGATTTCGCATTTCATTTCAAGTTGATAACTAGATGATGTTATGAATTGTTGTTTCTTACTTGTTTTCTCATTTTAAGTTTCAGGATGTTTACTTTGAGAAACCATGTTTTACGCGTTGTATTAGAAGTTCTAATGTTAGTTAGATGGCATCGATATTGTGATTTGTGTTTTGATATTCTAATGTAGTTTAGGAATGATCCTATAGATTCAATTGGAACATAGACGTTAGGTGGCATGACCCACTTCTGTTGTTTTCGTGCTTTAGATTTCAAGCTGATAGCTTTAAGAATTTGTATTTTGTTGCCTTGTATAACATGCTTTTATGTGGCTAGATTGCATTGAAATTGTAATTTGTGTTTTGATTGTTCAACATGGTCTAGGATGATTCCTTAGACTTATTTAGAATATAGACGTTATGTGGCATGATCAGTTTAGTTGTTTCTGTATTCTAGATTGCAAGTTGATACCTTTAAGAACCTTTATCTTGTTGCTTTGTATAAAGTGCTTCCATTTTATTTAAATTGCATAGATGATGTGATTTATGCTAGAAATGATCTAAGATAGCTTAGGATGATTCCTGAGTCTAATCTTTGACTTAGACGTTAGGTGACATGATTCCTTTTGAATTATATCATGTTAGTCCTAAAAATCTCTAAAGAAATCGAGTCGATGCATACTCATCCCCTACGAATAAACTTGTTAGTCTTGTTTATTCACTCTGAAGTTACTGGGTGTTTTGCAGGTAAAGAAGCTTTGTTGTGGGATACACAACTCTCTTAGACATGCTAGAAGTCTTGAAGTATTTTTGATGACATTGAATATGCACATGTTAGCATATCATGTTTACTTTTGTTTATTTTGATAAAACTTATATTCTTTGATTCCATATATGTAAAGTGTGCATAAGCACACTCTTTTCATTGTAATCCATGTATATTCAAAAATGTAGAATTTTGCCTTTAATGAGAAAAACATGAAAACTTGGGTTTCAATATGTTATTTTCACACCGGTGTGTGCATTGTGTATGTAATTCATCCTTTAACATTCATTTGTCATATGTGAGGTGTGGCCAAGGGCCAAACACCATTTAGTTTTCATTTTTGTATTTCAATTCACATATTGCATTTTGGTCTAAAATAATAGAAACCGAGCCTTTAAGGGTTCATTTTCAAATCGGGTGGTGCAAAGTGTGTTCCGGCACCTCCACTCAGTCTCATTTATCTTGTATGAAGTGTGGCCAAGGGCCAAACGGTCATTTGAAACCATTTCCTAATTTTGGTTCCCATATTTTCCATTTCAAGTTCATTTTCGCCTTTTTGGCCATTGGGGGGTCGGATTTTGACTCGGCCATTTCCGGGAGCCGCAGACCATTCCCGCGTGCTCAAAATCACCATTTACGTCTGCGTGCATGATCGTTTCCGGGAAAAACCCTTTCCTTTGTGATTTGAGTCTCCTATGGAATCATTTTTCAATTTTGTTACATAATCTGTTCTAGGGGCATTATAGACTTTTCACATCAGTTTTATTTTCTTCTTTCGACATGGTCACTTAGAAACGTGATTTTAGGGGGGGGTTTCTTCTTCGTGTTTTTCCAGAAAACATCGTCTTGGTATCAGAAATCCATCGCAAAGTTCAGCTTTCTATTTTTTTTTTATTTAGCAGCTTTTTGGACCTCCATGACCAGATTTCATGGAGGGACATTTCGGGCATTCTACATTACATTTTTTTTTAATTCTCTCACGAGTCACATAGAAAACTCGATTTTAGGGGAGGTTTTTTCTTCGTGTTTTTCCAAAAAAACTCGTCTTGGCCTCCGTTTCAAGCCTCAGTTTTGGAATCTCATTTTTTTTTTCCTTGCTGTCAACTTATGCATGCCATTGGGTGCCGGCATGGGCGCCAGTGAGCTCGTGCATGGGCGCCGTGTGCGCCATGGCCTTCGTTGGGCCACCACGACGTCTCAACTTCAAACTCTCATTTCTCCCTCGTCCGGACTCCAAATCGAGTGAACTTTTTTTTGAACTTGATTAATTTTTCGCTGTCTTTCCAACGGTGTGCTCGGTTGCACCCAGATCTTCCTGAATAATTACCAGTCTACCCTTTTAGCCTTAAGTGCTCGCTTTTCTTCGTCAGATCGTTTCTCCTTCGTCCGGACTCCGAATCATGCGATTCTTGAGTCCATCCTGATTATTTTTGTTGTCTTTCCAGCGGTGTGCTCGGTGGCACCCGAATCCATATTTTTCAAAAATGACTATTTTGCCCCTAGGGGCTTATTTGTCATATTTTTAACCTTTTGCTTCCGCATCAGTTTTCATTAAGTTCTACGACCTCATGGAAGGTCACTTTGACTTCTTAGAGTCTTGTTTTCTGTTTTCGCTTCCATATATCGGATCCGTTATCGGGTCAATCTTCGGTTCATCACTGACACACTGGCCAAAAAACCAAGGCGGTCACACTTAAAGTTGTTACCATATCCATGAGAGGCTAGTTCCCTTCCAAGGGAGTTGATATTATAATGACCCGGTCATTTTCCTTCCTTTCCTTTTTCCTAAAATTTTACGGATAAATTTTTTCCATTTAATTTTCTTTTCCGAGTTCTATTTCTTGTCACATAGTGTCGTCTGAGTGCTTGGAAATAGTTTCTGAGACTCTTTCATGTGGATTGACAACTTCCTTTGAGGATCGAGTCATTTCCACATTTTCACTTTTCGGACACGATTCACTTTTCGTCATTTTCCTTATTCTGTCTTTTCTCGTTTGTCACTTTATTGGCAAAACCTCACTTTTCATGCTTGGAGTTAGCTTTTGACTTCACGTTCCTTCATCTTAAGTGGTTTCATGTATCTTCACTTTTGCAAGAAAGTACTCTGGTTGCTCCCGGTGTCCATAGGGGTATGAATACATAGTTCTTTGGAATTATTTTCTTTTCTTGGGGTGTTTTTCGTAAATATCTTTTGAAGATATTTTATTTCAAGGGCATCTAAGAAAATATCTTTTGGAAGATATTTTCATTCTGGGGCAGTTTCGCAGTTAACCCTTTTTTGAGGGGTCATTGTGCAATTAACCAAATTTATTGCAAAAATACCTCATTTGGAGCCTGGATCCTCGTATAGGGATCGTTTTCACATTTTGTCGAGTCGTGTACTCTTAGAATTCCGTTCTAGTCATTTTTCTCTAGTTTCAGAGTTTCTGGACCCGGTTGCCGCCGAACTTGTTCGGGGCATATATCTCTGCACGGGACTCAATTTTTGACACTGTTTCTTCCGTTGTTCATATTTTCTCATTTTGAATCTTTTTTGTTCATGGAGTTTTGCCGTTTGAGCGCGTTTGCTCAAATTCCACTTTTCCAAACCCAGTAAGGCCCTTTCGGGGCACTTTTTAAGATTTTCTATAAATAGGGGACTTAAAGTCAAAAAGTCAGATCTCTCTCTCTCTCTCCCCTCTCTTCTAGCCAGAATCCATGGCAGCCATGGCTACCACCTTCTCTCTCCTCCTTTGAACCACTTTTCCTTGGTGAAAATTCTTCGGCCTTAACGTTTATTGTTTCCCTCGTCATGTTCTATCTTTCACCCTTGTTGGAATCCATTTCTGACCACATTTGAGTTTAGGTTTCAAGTTCAAGTTGTGTTTTTCATGGGGCCGCTTGGGGATTCTTGTTCACCGTGTTGTCCCCGATAAAACCCTTCGGTATCGTCGGATTCGGCGTACTTTTATTTCGGTGGGCCTTTGAAGTTTTCATCTCAAATTAAGGTAGGGGGTGTTATAATTTATTTTCTTGCTATCTTGCATGCTTATGATGCATACACAACTCATTTACATGATTATGTATCAAATCTAGAAACTTTGATTTATTATTTCCTTGTGTAAGATTTAATTTTTTCGGTTGTCCATAGCTTGTTTTAAATATGTGACATGATAGAATATTACCCCTTGACAGTCATATATTAAATTGAGAGCTTTTGGACAAGAAATGAAGATTTTATTTAATATTTATCTTAAGTGAAAGATTAATTCATGTGGCCTTAACTAGCTTGAAATCAATGTGTGTTAGCATATTATATTAGGCCCTAGCATGCTCTTCAACATAGGTGAATTTGAGAGTAATCAGAGGTGTTTTGAAATCTAGAGAATATTTAATTAATTGATTAATTAATTTATTTCATGTGCACTATTCACTTCATTTGAATTCCGACTTCATATTCTTGATATGTATGCCATATACTTTCATATATATTAAATCTAGAATATTTGATTAGGTTTTGAAACCTTTCATTTATTATTTTTCTAGTATTAAAGTTTAATACTCATGACCGTAACTTGCATAGAATGCACTTGTATCATGTTTTTAAACCAAGTCTTGACATGTTGTATAATATACATTAACTTGAGACCATTTGGGTGAGTTTCAAAATCTAGAGATTTTAATTAAAAGAATTAATTAAAATCCATCCAATAGTTCTATGAGCTTAATTCACATTGTCGTGTCTTATATGAAATGGACTTGTAACCTGATATTAAACTTGTCCTTGACATGACCTTTGACATGCCTTGTTCGTGGGACAATTGGACTTACCCTAAAATCTTGATAATTTAATCCCTTAAGTAGATTAAATTCTTTTGTATGCTTCCATCGAGTTAATCATGCCTTGATATTGAATTCTTGTTAAACTTGTGAATTGTACTTGTTTCATGAACTCGTATCTTTTTATCAAGCATCGTGACCCCTTGTATCTTGGTTTCATTAATGTACTTCATAGACTTGTACATTTGTCTTGGAATGGTTTAATTACACATGTGTTGTTTAGTAAATAATTGAATCATGTATCTTATACTTGTGGTAAATTTACTTCAATGAATTTATTGTGCTATATATCTTGGTTCTAGTCTATATTGATGCACACTTGATTTCTTGACATTTCACATGCCATCATAGTTGTGAATCTAGGGCGTGACTTGTGTGTTCCAAAATCTTGGTTTGCACAACTTGTTGATTTTGGGACTTGGGATATCATTCAAGAACTGACATGGCTAGGACTTGGTTCTAGTACGGAGGAATGTCCCTCTACAACTATAGTGCGCACTAGGGGAAAGGTACCCATGGGTCAGTAGCTCTAAAGTGATCTCAAGAGTACGGTTTTAATCCGAGTGATATCCGAGTTTCCACATTAGTTGATTTCACTCTTTAAATTTCAAGTTGCTATTCTTGAAGATTTAAAATTTTTCGTGTTATGTGAAATGCACCAATCTTGTTAGTTGCATAGATTTTATGCTTCATTCGTGATTTTACTCCTTAAATTTCAAGTGTTGTATTAATTGAAGATTTAAGACTCTTTTCGTGTTTTATGGAATATTCCATCCCTGTTTAATTGCATAGATATTATGTCTTATTCTTGATTTCATGTATAACTCTTTTCATGTTTCGTGGGATGTTTCATCCTTGTTTCATTACATAGATATTATGCCTTGTCTTTAATTTCGTGTATTACTCCTATCGTGTTAATTGGAATGCTCCAATCATGTTAATTGCATTTATAATGTAATTCTTGTTAACTTATATTCGAGCATGCTTCTTGTCGTGTTAAATGGTATAACCCGATCATGTAAATTGCATTGAAAATGTGATCCTTGTGCTCTAGTATATTCTTGTCGTGTTCTTTGGATTATCCCAACCTTGATTTGTTTCATATATATATATATATATATATATATATATATATATATATATATCATGATTCTTATTGATATTGCTCTATGGTAGCTTAGGATGCTCCCTGAATCTAACCTTTGACATAGACATTAGGTGGCATGACCCTTTTGAATTGTTTCATGTTAGTTTAAAAATCTGAAAGAAATCGAGTCAATGCATGCTCATTATCTACGAGTAAACTTGTTTACTCACCCCAAAGTTACTGGGGGATTTGTTCAGGTACGAAGACTAGGTTTGTGATGCTTGTCGAACATGGGGGTGGCTTGTAGCTTCAAGTTTCCATTTCACGCAAGTGTTTACATGAAATGCCATTTTTGTAGCTTTTTATGTCAAAACATGTATTCTTGATTCCATTTATGTAAAGTGTACGTAAGTACACTCTTTTCAATGTATTTGATATGTATGACAAGAGGCCAAGGGCCAAGCATGTTTATTCTTATACTTGTATTCACTTGGTATCAAACTTTGCTTTAAAAATGTATTTTTACCAACTTTGGAGGTTTGACATGTCAAATTTTGTAAATGTTGTGTAATAAGGCCATGAGCCATTATAACATTTTCCCATATATAAAGTACACTTGTGAGCATGCTTTTATAGCTTTAAAACCTTGTCTTTGGACCACATTCATGTTGGGGTTTGAGGCTTGGGTGAAGCCTCAACAATTCATATGCTTGGCAGGTCATTTAGCAGCTTTTCAAGGAGTTTCGGTCGACCGAAACTCCAGTTCGGTCGACCGATGGCCCAAAAAGGCCTACCGAACAAGGAAACCCTAAAAAATCACTGTTCATAAAGTATTCTATGAGTTTTGGTCGACTGAAACTCACACCACCTCTATTTCAGTTGACTGAAAGTCGCTCCACGCGCCTGACTTCCAAATTTGTTCCAACACTGAAGTTCCGACTTCAAATGGCCATAACTTCTTCGTTTCTAACCCAAATAGGGTGATTATTGAACCTAAATTCATGGATTTTAAGTTAGCTTTCTAATGGTACTAATTTCATTCTCAGATTCAAATCACAGCAAGAGTTCTTTATGTTTTAGTGAAGTAGTGTCGGGATTTGGTTTGAACCAGGAAAGGGCGTTTCGAGGGGTTCATGTCCAAAGTTCTTAGAACCTCTTGGAATGTTATGAAATGATTAGTATAGGTTGTGTAGACCTCATTTTACTTGCTTGGAGTCAAATTTCTCCTCATGGTTGCAAATTGACCATTTTGCCCTTGATTAACGGGTTTAGCCCGCTCTTCTTCATCCTGTCGTTTCTCCTTCGATCGGACTCCAAATCATGTGATTCTTAAGTCTATCTTGATTAGTTTTTTGGTGTCCTTCCAGTGGTGTACCCGGTGGCATCTGCATCCATACTTTCAAAAATGACTACTTTACCCCTGGGGGCTTAATTGTTATTTTTTTTATCTTCTGCCTTCACACGTTGTTTCTTTGAGTTCTGATACCTCATGGAAGGTCATCTTGGGGTCTTAGAGGTGTGTTATGCCTTAGAAGACCATTGTTTTGTTTCTTACTTCAGCATCTGGATCCGTTATCGGGTCGATCTTCGGTTCATTACTGTTGCACCAGGTTGAATAAAAAACCTGAGTCGTTACAGATATAACCTAGGCTAAGTAAATATGTTGTAATTGCTATTTCAATTTGGGGATTCTTCTTGTATATATTTTTGATTTCAAAAATTAAAAGTGTTTACATTGAATTAATGTGTTTTTATATTGAATTAATGTATGTGTTTTCATGTGAATATATAGTTATGTTGATATGTTTATCTTGCCTTAGAAATCATATTGACACAATTATGCACTTGATTTCCTATAGTGACAATGGGAATAAATTTATGAAATGGTTATATTAGCATGTAATTGAGAATTTAGTTAGGTAGATGGTCTGTACCAACTGAAGATAATTGATTTCATGTGCTGCAACATATAATTGAAAGACCTTGATAGGCTATGCCTAGGGAAGATGGTTCATACCACAACTTAGTTTAGGTGGATGAACCATGCCAACCAAAGATGGGTTATACTTAGTCCTGAAATGTATGATTTTCTTGAAGATGTTGTGGTTGTTTTATACTTCTACACATCATTTTATATATATAGTTGTTTATCCCCAAGTTGAGTACAAGTTAACATGTTTATGAGGCTAAGGTGAAGTCAATTCCCCAGCCTTCTCTCTATAAGTTTAATCCATTCTATTCATTTTATTTATTGTTTTTATACAAATTTTAATTCATAGTTTAAGTGACAAACTAATCAAACTATCATCTCTTTTATCAAACTAAAAAGTAATTTTACAATTTTGGTTGCCATAAACTAACAATCCTTGTGGTTCGATAACCCCTTACTATAGCATTAATCTACATTGATGTATGTGATATCGTTATAAGTGGTATTTTTAAAGTGGTACACATTTGTAGTCATCACAGTCTCGTTACTCGCCTGAAGGAGATCTCGGGGGTTCCATTACCCCCCGAATAAGGCTACCATAACCATCTTCACTCAATATCATTTCACTCAATGGAACGATGTCTGGGGGCATATGCCCAAGCCCAGATGCAGGGAGTGGGGGGTTGACGATGAGATCCGAGAAGATCGACAGCGATTAGATGCCGAGACTAGAGGGGTGCCATATGTGCTAGATGGACCACCTTACCCACCTCCACCTATTATTCTTTCAGCTGACCGTGCAGATGTAGCAGTGGAGGAGGAGGATAAGGATGAGGATGATGATGATAATGAGGCTACAGAGGATGAGATGGATATCTCTGATAGCCAGGCACCACCTACGAGGAGGCCAGTTCTTGCAGCACAACCTGAGAGTTTTTCTCAGGCTGAGATTAGAGCATTACAGGTCAGGGTGGCAGAGCTACAGGATGGACAAACAGTGCTGAGACAGATGGTGACTGCACAGCAGAGCATTCTTGAGGAGCTATTACACCGCACTCCGTCTACCCCTTCTATTTCTACAGATACTCCTCTACCTCATATGGATTAGCTGTTTAGGGCTTTTTTGTATTTTCTTTTGTTAGATAGGCACTTTTGTTGACTATGGTAGTATTTTTGATGTATTTCATTCTCGATACTATATTTATGCCCTAACTCTGTTATTTAAAAAACATTATACTGATTCTGATCATTTATATACATGCTTTTTGGATTATCTTATACTTGTGTTGTTATGTGAGTTCTATATGATATTTCTCTGTTATTACTCCATATACTTGATACTCTGATGTGTGTTGGAGTTTGTTGATTTTGCCAAGTACTACAGACTAAGTATGGGGGTGATTCTTTATTTTGCCCTTCCGTGCTTCATTTAGGTATATCCTTGCTGGTCTAGTTTTATAGTAATATCTTTCTTACTCCCTTCTATTTTCACATATTGAGGACAATGTGCACATTAAGTTTGGGGGTAAGGGAATTCAAAATTTTTGATGGAATAACACAAGGTTCTGAAATTTGATATTACAAGCATGATTTTGAGTCTGTTGATTGTCAGTTATTCTTTTTGTAGTCTGATGTTGATTAGAAATGGTCTGTATGTCAATATAATTTTAAAAGGAATTCTTGAAAAAATTTTAAATTAGTTGGTGGCCTGTGGTCCACTTTGTTAAGATGATTATTGTTCAATGATATTGATCTCTGACATACTCCACTTTGCATATATTCACACTTGCATGAATTCTGTGGGATATAAACTAGAAGTCTTCTTTTGTTTTGCGTTAAACTGAAATGAGCAGGTGAATTTGAAGATTTTGATAACCAAGGCATATATGTAAAAAAATTAAAATAAAAATAAAAAATAAAAAAAATAAAAAAAGAAGAAGAAGAAGTAGAAAAAGGTTAAGTTCAAGTTTGTACCTAAATTGTTTGAGCAATTAAGTCCTTATGGGTGTGTTATGAAACCTAATGCCCTAAGACCATCTGGTTTGGGAGTCATTGGCTGAAAGCTTATTACATAAGGTGTGATACCCCTCGATTCTAGAGCCACGGGTGATCAAGTCCGAGCACAGATATGAGGGATACCAAACAATCAATATGTAAACAAGCAAGAATAAAAACTGAATTAAAAATAAAAGAATAATGCGCTGAAAGAAAACTAAAATAAAAATTCTTAACCTTAAATAATAAATTAATATAATTTAAATCCGTACAACTCGGGAATCCACCTAGTGGACCCCTAATCCCAAATCCTTAAATAAATTTACAGAATTAAAATCCAAAATTAAAACAGAAAGGAAATCCTATGTAACTGGAAGAATGAGTATCAGTATCTGCATCAACACGATCAAGCTCTAAGCCTGGTACTATCGAACACCTTAAAAATAAGAGAGTGGGTCAGGCCCACATGCAAGTCCTATTTTACTACGATCCATACATAAACCCGATACGCAGATATATCCTAGATAGACTCAACAATATCTATAGTAGTCCATATAGATAAATATATATCCACACTATAGGACTCTCATTAGACTATGCTGAGGGTCTCAACCTGAATAGAAGGCAACATGCAAAACGCACCTGAGTGGACATGACTTCCTAAGCCTAACAGAGTATACCTCAACCAACATAGCTAGCTACACTTCCTACTGCATATACGCTCCCTAACCGTCGACTATGAGACTCAAGCTGAGATCGTGGTACCATAATTTGTATATATAAACTCCCATCCAAACCAATGTAGTGCCGCTCAACTGTTCGTTGCCATGACACGACATAAATTGAGGATTTAAATGTTTTAATTAAATCTCTATCCTTCCTATTAACAGAAAATATAAACAACCATCCAATATGTCGTTCAACTATTTTAGTTGATAGGACATGAAACCATATAGAATTTAATTGTTTTAGTTAATCCATTCTGTATGTATGAATGGGTTGGAATTAGCGTTTTGATCTAATCCGTCCCTCCGCATACCACCGTCCCATACCGGTGCATACCATACATATGATCCGTAAATGACGCAATAACACATTCAGTACATCACATAAATCGACATAATCCAAATAGTTAATAAAATAGAATTAAAACAGTACATCAACTATAATCCCAAAATACCATCCCTGTAATTGCTAAAACAGTTTAATAGCCCAGCAATAAAAATTCAAATCCATAATCCAAGTAATTGCATAAATAATTTAATAATCCAGCAATTAAAATCCAAGCATTTAATCCAAGTAATTGCATAAACAGTTTGATAGTCTAACAATTAAAATCCAAATCCATAGTCCAAGTAATTACAGAAAAGAATATAGTATTTTAACCATTAACATCCAAGATATGCATAAATCAAACTTTTTAATTAAATGATCCTAGCATGCAACCAAAATAAGATTTAAACATCCTATTCTAGTCCTTTCAATTTGTAAAATATGATTAAGAAATTAACTCCTCCAAACAATACTTTAACTGATACAAAATACAGCAAATTTAAACTTCAATTACTTCCATCTAAGCATACATGCATTGAAACCATTACATGCTTATAACACAGATGAGAATATGATTAACCATTCCAGTTCATGCAGAGAAGTTAAATTCCTAAAACAATAAGCAATTACAAGCTTATAATCCAACCATCCACATACAAGTTCACTTTTAACCTTAGGTTACTTCTATCTACAATGTCTGAATATAACCATGCTTCCCAATATTTTTATAAGTCTTTAGCAATGATATACACTCTTTAGTAGCATCCAGACAACCTTAGACAAACCCCAGTTCAGCCAAACAGACCCTAAGTATCAATTTTACGTCTTAACAAGAGAAAGAGAAGGCTCTGAAACAAAAGAGCCTTCTCCATCTCAAGGAGAACCTTCTCCATATCAAAGAAAGTCTTCTCCATTTCAAGTTTCAGTAAGCAATTCAAATAACCAAAAAGTGTACGTTCTACCATTGTTCCTTAACTGCAACTTGCTTCATTCCCTAGTCCAATTATGAATTAGTGTTTTTTCATCATAATGCAAGTCTGTTACAGTCCTAAGTATCATTTAAAACAAGTTAAACGAAGTGCAAATACCCTATAGAGCCAAACAGCCCCTAAAATCAAATCTGTTGCAGCCTAAGGAGAGAGCAGGCTCTCCCAAAATTGGGAGCCTACTCTAAATGACCTATAGCCAGCTCTAGGTCCCTAAGAGCCGGCTCCAATGCTTCTAGAACCAGCTCCCCCTCTTTGGGAGCCGGCTCTAAGGTTTTGGGAGACTGCTCAACCTCCCCTTAGCAGCCCTCGTCTGTTTCAGCTTCGTCTCCTTCAACTCCAGTGATGTTCCAGCCCTCTGCACTGTAATAAATTCTTATTCTAACATCTAATTAACCTTCCAGACTAACTACAAGCCATCCATATGTATCATTAATCTCAAATAGCAAAGCTTAAACGCATAAACAAAAAGAACCAAACAAACAGAGACTTTAAGAATTTTGTGAAACAGCTTCATTCAACGAGTCTAATTATCAATCAAGCATACATAAACGTTTGTTTAGGCATTTATTTAAACTCATGGAGTCCATCTAAGCATGCACAGATCACAAGTTCAAGGGAAAGAGAAGAACAGATACTTGTCTTTGAGACTTTAGATTAAAATCTCTAATTGTCGTCTCTATCAACTCCGGCAACGTCGGTTGTATTAAACGACCTCTGCTGCTCCTAGTTCAACCCAGTAGCATACACCAAACTCCCCTCCTTGACTCTGCTTTGTGAATCACCCAAGATCACTCTCCGTTTCCCTCTATATCTCTATGTTTTAGGTGAAAAGTCTGTTTTTATGTGAACAGACTAAGGTTGTATTGCTTTCAAAACCCTAAGCCTAACGTAACAACATATTTATAGACTCAGTAAATCTATAACCCTAATCTTAATACACTACGGAAAAGAACCGACTAATGCTAAGTCGGCAATACGTAAAATCCGCAACCCTAACTTAAGATCTAATAATTTAAAACAATTTAAATAATTATAAACAGTCAACCAGTGACATACTACTAAGGCAATTAATTTAAATAAATTCAAATAATATAATTAAAACAATCTATCAAATAATTAAATTAAAACAATCTCAATTCATCAATTCAATTAAACACACACAAATAATAACAAATCAATTTGGCAAATAAAACAATTAATTTAAACAAATAAGTCCAATAATTAAATAAAAAAAATGAAATATAAATTAATATTGAAAATTAAATTCCCATTTTATCCTTTTGAAAACTAGAGGTATTACATTCTTCTCCCCTAACAAAAGGAATTCTGTCCTCGGAATTCACGAAACTCTGAATTAATGTCTTTGCAAAATCCATTTCTATTTTCGTGTGGCACAACCCCTTTAGATGAGCTCTACCAAATTCCAACACATCCAACAATATACAAGGTTTTTATGTTTAAGAAATACCGTATATGTACAACTTCTAGATTGTATCTACCATCAATCTAATCTTACCCAATATTTAATGAAGGGTAACGATCCCTGTTCCTCCAAGTTCCATAGAAAGAAGTATAAATTCCTATGCATCCAGCGCTAACGAATTGGTAATGCTAAGCAATAGGCTGCTGCCTAAATTTATAACCAAAATCCATGAAAAGTCAGTGTGATACATAAAATTGACCTTCCTCTAAAATACAGTGCTTCCTATACAGAAGTCCGCCCAAATAACCATTTCCTGATAAAAACTCTTATGTACGAGTTCAACTATCTACAAAATCCGACTGTCGCCTCCAACCCGCGCGCAATCATTACCAAAAGAGAGTATTTTTCTCTGATGCATTTGGAAATAAAGGCAAGGTCTTATTATATAACCTCGTTTCCATGACAGACCAACGAGTGAGAGATCTGCGCTATGTAATAGCCAAAACCCCAAATGTTGTCGCACCAACCTCTTGGTGCCCCCAATAACACAAAAATTAACTGAAAAGCTAAGTAATTCTTCCAATTACCCATGCCAACCTAGGATATATCCTAAGCATATTTGCCGTGATTAAATATAATATCGCGATCAAATTTCCCGTCTAGAGATGCGAAGCATAGTTGTTGCTCCAACACCTTCAGAAAACTCCTTTGACATTCGTGATATTCGTAGGAACTGCTATCTTACCAGTTCCAAAATAGACAACACAAAGCTGATTTAATTGTATCATTCAACCAAAATCCTGACCCTTGTGTAGAATCAGCAATCTCTTATCTTGTTCCGTCGAAACTACTCCGTCAGTCCTGCTCTATTATGAGAAATGGCTGCAAGGATCTAATGATCTCTAATGGTCCATCTAGATTATTTACTAGATATCAAACTTTGAGACAAATCATTATGTCCCTCCTCCTACCTACCTCCCAAACCTCTGTTTCCTTTTGCGAAGCATCATGTTTCCTCCGAGACCAATTAAAGAACTAAGAGTTGTAAACCTCAGTCCTTACATCTTCCTTCCAATTTGTCTAACGACAATATCATTAGTCTGGTAACACTAGCTTCCATATTTAGATGTTCAATCTTACCTACAAGGCTTTGACATCCTACTTTCCTAACATAAGTAAATGTCTGTTAAACTTAATGTCGCACTTCACAAGATTATGGAATCCTTCCATCCCCCAAACAGTCAAAAATTTCTGAGCGACAACTATTTGTTGCGAATTGTAACCTAAAAAAAAAAATTCATATTATTTGTGGAAATGAAGTGACTTTACTTCGTCCTCGATATGCAACTCCAGTAACGCCTTCTAACAACACACCCTTATGAACCAAATTCTTGATTAAGGATAGACTGACGAATAGTTAATCCGTCTACTATCCTCAGTCGGTGCCATTCCCACAAATACTTAAACCAGTACCAAAATTCTCCTGCTAACTTGGGACTACCTCTTTTAAAATTTTCGAGAAGATATTTAGCCAAGTCGTTTCCTCCGATAAACCATCGTGACGTTACAGTTTATCAAATGAATCTATATCATTTGACTCGAACTGCCAGCTTACTTACCCCATTCTAAAAGCGTACTACAACCTCACATGTCTAGGTTCATCAGATTGGCTAAAAGTTAGGTATACTTACCAGATCCTATGACCACATGCCCAAAATCCTAGCGTAATTAGCGTTATTCCTCCAAAACAGTAGTTGACTGATTACCCACTTGTGTCCCCAACTAAATCGTATTCCCAATCCTGACTAATTAACAAAAATAAAACACCTAAAGCACACATAATCACACACAATAAAATACAATAAAAATCTACGTAAAACAACATTCCTCCTAGCAAAGAAAATCTTCTTTAGAAATCAACTTTAACTGATTGGTTCACAATCTTCATTTCCAGTTTCGGAGGTAATCCTCCAACCTCGAAACATAGCTCAAACCCTAGCTCACCACAAAATCCATTTGCCTCAGCAAATTCCGAGACTTAACCCTCATCCTCCTTATATGCGGAATGCAACCCTCTACTTAAGCTGTATAAAGCAACTTAGAATGTCATAACCTAATCCCCATACGCCCCCGGAACGTGATATAAAATCATTGCCTCGTTCTGAGAAGAACTCCATCCGATTCCTGAACCCCCGAAGAGTTCCTTTTTCTACCTCCTTTAAAGGTAATACCAAAAGGTTAACTATATATAGGTCGATCTACACCAACTCTACAAGTATTGTTCACTATGCTATTAGCGAACTTATCCCCCTCGCGCGATCCTTAAGTTCTAAGATTCAATACCCTCTTTCTTAGGTATGTGGAAATCCCCTCCACTAGAATCCTCTTCAGACTCCTATTCCTTGGTTATCTCCTTTATGAGAACAACTAAAATCATGCTGGTCCCTTAATATGGTGACCAAAAATGCACTCATATATCCCTCCTTGGCTTATACTTCCAAAAGTAGCGTCAATCGGAATTAAACCTTCGATCTCAAGTTCTACTTTTGATAGAGAATTCGATAACATACTCCTCTACTCCTTTGGGTCTAAACCGCTGTCGCCTTGGACCCCATCCTCCTCCTAATGTCAACCATTCCATAATTATGAAGTATAATTGACATCAGCTGCTCCTCCTAACGAATTGTAAAAGAGTACAACGAATCCTAGAAAGGCACTAAGTTTTAAGAGACGCAACGCGGAAGACTTCTAACGAAAAACACTCCTAAGGACATTAGAACCTGGAGTGCTCTGCTACGAACTGTGATACCCCTCGATTCTAGAGCCACAGGTGATCAAGTCAGAGCATAGATCCGAGGGATACCAAACAATCAATATATAAACAAGCAGGAATAAAAACTGAATTAATAATAAAAGAATAATGCGCTGAAAGAAAACTAAAATAAAAATTCTCAACCTTAAATAATAAATTAATATAATTTAAATCGGTACAACTCGGGAATCCACCTAGCGAACCCTTAATCCCAAATCCTTGAATAAATTTACAGAATTAAAATCCAAAATTAAAATAGAAAGGAAATCCTATGTAACTGGAAGAGTGAGTGTCTGTATCTGCATCAACACGATCAAGCTCTAAGCCTGGTACTGTCGAACACCTGAAAAATAAGAGAGTGGGTCAGGCCCACATGTAAGTCCTATTCTACTACGATCCATACATAAATCCGATACGCAGATATATCCTAGATAGATTCAACAATATCTAGAGTAGTCCATATAGATAAATATATATCCACACTACAGGACTCTCACTAGACTATGTTGAAGGTCTCAACCTGAATAGAAGGCAACATGCAAAACGCACCTGAGTGGGCATGACTTCCTAAGCCTAACAGGGTATACCTCAACCAACATAGCTAGCTACGCATCCTACTGCATATACGCTTCCTAACCGTTGACTATGAGACTCAAGCTCAGATCGTGGTACCATAATTTATATATATAAACTCCCATCAAAACCAATGTAGTGCCGCTCAACTGTTCGTTCTCATGACACGACATAAAATTAGGATTTAAATGTTTTAATTAAATCCCTATCCTTCATATTAATAGAAAATATAAACAACCATCCAATATGTCGTTCAACTATTTTGGTTGACAGGACATGAAACCATATAGGATTTAATTGTTTTAGTTAATCCATTCCGTATATATGAATGGGTTGGAATTAGTGTTTTGATCTAATCCGTCCCTCCGCATACCATTGTCCCATACCGGTGCATACCATGCATATGATCCGTAAATGACGCAACAACTCAATCAGTACATCACATAAATCTACATAATCTAAATAGTTGATAAAATAGAATTAAAACAGTACATCAACTATAATCCCAAAATACCATCCCTGTAATTGCTAAAACAGTTTAATAACCCAGCAATAAAAATTCAAATCCATAATCCAAGTAATTGCATAAATAATTTAATAATGCAGCAATTAAAATCCAAGCATTTAATCCAAGTAATTGCATAAACAGTTTGATAGTCTAGCAATTAAAATCAAAATCCATAGTCCAAGTAATTGCGGAAAAGAATATAGTATTTCAACTATTAACATCCAAGATATTCATAGATCAAACTTATTAATTAAATGATCCTAGCATGCAACCAAAATAAGATTTAAACATCCTATTCCAGTCCTTTAAATTTTTAAAATATGATTAGGAAATTAACTCCTCCAAACAGTACTTTAACTGATACAAAAAACAGCAAATTTAAACCTCAATTACTTCCATCTAAGCATACATGCATTGAAACCATTGCATGCTTATAACACAGATGAGAATATGATTAACCATTCCAGTTCATGCAGAGAAGTTAAATTCCTAAAAAAATAAGCAAAATCCAACCATCCTCATACAAGTTCACTTTTAACCTTAGGTTACTTCTATCTGCAATGTCTGAATATAACCATGCTTCCCAATATTTAGCAATGATATACACTCTTTAGTAGCATCCAGACAACCTTAGACAAACCCCAGTTTAGCCAAACAGACCCTAAGTATCAGTTTTACATCTTAACAAAAGAAAGAGAAGGCTCTGAACAAAAGAGCCTTCTCCATCTCAAGGAGAGCCTTCTCCATCTCAAATTTCAGTAAGCAATTCAAATAACCAAAACAGTGTGCATTCTACCATTGTTCCTTAACTGCAACTTGCTCCATTCCCTAGTCCAATTATGAATTAGTGTTTTTCATTATAATACAGGTCTGTTACAGTCTTAAGCATCATTTAAAACAAGTTAAACGAAGTGCAAATACCCTATATAGCCAAACAGCCCCTAAAATCAAATTTGTTGCAGCCTAAGGAGAGAACAGGCTCTCCCAAAATTGGGAGCCTGCTCTAAATGACCCAGAGCTGGCTCTAGGTCCCTAAGAGCCGGCTCCAATGCTTCTAAAGCCGGCTCCCCCTCTTTGGGAGCCGGCTCTAAGGTTTTGGGAGACTGCTCTCCCTCCCCTTAGCAACCCTCGTCTGTTTCAGCTTCGTCTCCTTCAACTCTGGTGATGTTCTAGCCCTCTACACTGTAATAAATTCTTATTCTAACGTCCAATTAACCTTTCAGACTAGCTACAAGCCATCCATATGCATCATTAATCTCAAATAGCAAAGCTTAAATGCATAAACAAAAAGAACCAAACAAACAGAGACTTTTAGAATTTTGTGAAACAGCTTCATTCAACGAGTCTAATAATCAGTCAAGCATACATAAATGTTTGTTTAGGCATTTATTTAAACTCCTGGAGTCCATTTAAGCATGCACAGATCACAAGTTTGAGGGAAAGAGAAGAACAGATACTTGTTTTTGAGACTTTAGATTAAAATCTCTAACTGTCATCTCTATCAACTCCAGCAATGTCGGTTGTAGTAAACGACCTCTGTTGCTTCTAGTTCAACCCAGTAGCATACACCAAACTCCCCTCCTTGACTCTGCTCTGTGAATTACCCAAGATCACTCTCCGTTTCCCTCTGTATCTCTCTCTTTTAGGTGAATAGTCTGTTTTTATGTGAACAGACTAAGGTTGTATTTCTTTCAAAACCCTAAGCCTAATGTAACAACATATTTATAGACTCAGTAAATCTATAACCCTAATCCTAATACACTCCGGAAAAGAATCGACTAATGCTAAGTTGGCAATACGTAAAATCCATAACCCTAACTTAAGATCCAATAATTTAAAACAATTTAAATAATTATAAACAGTCAACCAGTTACATATTACTATGGCAATTAATTTAAATAAATTCAAATAATATAATTAAAACAATCTATCAAATAATTAAATTAAAATAATCTCAATTCAGCAATTCAATTCAATACACACAAATAATAATAAATCAATTTGGCAAATAAAACAATTAATTTAAACAAATAAGTCCAATAATTAAATAAAAAAATAAATAAATAATGAAATACAAATTAATATTAAAAATTAAATTCCCATTTTATCCTTTTGAAAACTAGGGGTATTACATAAGGGGTTTAGGTTGCCTAGATTACTTGAACAATTAGGTCCAGAGGGGTGCTTCATCAATTAATGCCCTAAAACCATCTGGTTTGGGAGCCATTGGCCGAAAGTTCATTACATGGGTGATTTAGAAAGCTTAATAGACCTGAACATTGCACAGTATTCTTTTTTTTAAAAATGCATACCTGCAAAAAAATATATATATATATAATGCCTTGTGAGTTCAAAATTGAAAAGTTTGCTTGTGAGTTGAGGGATAGCAAGGAATAAATGCAAGTATGGATAGAAAACCACATGTTTAACTGTAAGTTCACTACTAAAGATTTTTGGAGATTGAGATTGTTGAATAAATGATTAAACTGACATATGGGGACCATAGCTACTAAATTAAAATTGGAAGTTGAAAGTTTTTCTGATTAATATAATTGATTGTACTTGCTATATTTGATTGATTGATGAACTGCAGGGATATCATGATTTAAAACAGGCTTGAATGAGCTTATTGTGCAATTAAGGCACTGTTTAAGAAGTTTGTCGGTACCATCACTAGAAACCCTCATGAGACTACAACTCATCCACTAAGGGTAACCTAGGGGTTTAAAGGCTTATTGCATAAGCTAAATGCAATTGTGATTCCCACGAAAGTAGCTCTTTAGTTTTGAATTGCTAAGGTACTAGCAATATGTAAGTTTAGGGGTGTGATGAGCACTGAATATTGCATATTCGAGCCCCTAAATATACGTATGTTATAAAGCCTAAAGTGATACTTCTATCCATTGTTAGACTGATTTATGTTTATTGTATGTTTATAGGTACTTTTCCAAAGAAACAGTTAAAACCGGGACCTTATAATGAAAAGATTGATATCGAAGCTTACAGAGTCATTACCGGTCATTCAAAGCAAGCCGAGAGCTTAAATGGTGAAGTTTGGAAGAATTCAAGTACCAAAGCTCGAGCCTAAGTCCTGAGGCTCAAGCCCTGCAAGAAAAAGGAGAAAATCAACAAGGCATTAAAGCTCAAGCTTTGTACCTTCAGAGCTCGAGCCCTACTCAGTGGTGCTCAAGCCTTGGCCCTCAAGCTTGAGCATGAGGTGTCGGAATTTGAAGTGTTGATTTTAAAGAAAAACCAAGCTCCCAGGGCCTCGTGCCAGACCTCAAGGATCGAGCACCATCATTCAAAGCTCGAGCCTTGAGTGCCAAAAGCTCTAGCCCTATGAAGCTAAGATCGAGTGATGTTAAAAGAAGAAAACCCCAAAATATTCTAAGTGTTAAAGGAAAAGACGCTTTAAAAAATAGTTGAAGAAGTTTAATTAAGTACAGAATTGAAGATCGAGCACCATCCTTTGAAGCTCGAGCAATAATTCCAGAAAGCTCGAGCTTTACTCCTAAAGCTCAATCCTAAGCCCCAAAGCTAGAGCTCCACTTCTTAAGCTCGAGCTTTCCAGGACAGATCAGATTTAAAGTTACGGGATTATTCTTTTTTAAGTTATATCTCACTCCAGATGGTTTAGAAGACCTAAAAGCCCACCAGACCTTTATTTTCTTCTATAAAAGAAGGCACATACCTTGATAGAAGAAGTCCCTTATTCTCGTATTATTTAGAAGGCTGATATTTAGAAGGGTTTCCATAACCTTAGAAGGTGAAGATCCTGAGAAGAGAAATGTCGTCCATGACGATAAAAACGACAACAACATAGATGATATTTTACATCGTCATGAGTAGCTAATTCCTCTCTTAGGGCACTGATGTAACCCATCTGATTACTATGGTTTGATTGTTTTAACTCTGGGATATTTTTAATATATATTATATTTCTAATTACATGATTATGAGCAATTGAGACAACTCAATTGGATCCTTAAAGTTTTAATAGTTTTTGAATTGTAGGAAAGATGGATTGTTTACAAAATTAGTTAAAGTAGGTAGGTGGATAGTCCATGCTAACCGCAGAGAGGTTATAGTTAACTACAATTTATAAAACATCTTTCTTTAAAACTTGAATTGAACGAATGTTATTGAGTTTAATTCATTTGAAATTTAATTTGTTAAATCCCTAGAGTTGAAATAGTTAGCCATAGTATGAAGATTGTGGTGAAATCAAAGCCCTAAGACCTCTCTATCTCTCTGATCACTGAGTTTAATTTTAATTTAATTTAATTTTATGCTCGTGACAACCAAACAATCAATCAATTCGACCAGTTACATGTAAACCAAGATATTAGTTAAAAACAAGGCAAACAAAACTCCTCTCCCTGTGGGATTGACACCCTTTATATAGTATTATCCTACAAAGATTCGTGCTATTGTGAATGGTAATAAACTAACACACATCAAACACCACGTTTTTGGTGCCGTTGTCGGGGCTTAGTTGTAATACCCCTAAATTTTAAAAGGATATTTCTGCCATTAAAGTAATTATTTGATTGCATTTTACTTGATTATGTGTCATTTAATTGGATTATTTGTTTAATTTAAATTATATTGTGGTGCTTTAAGTGATTATTATTTAATTTGAATTATTTGTCTAATTTAAATTATTTGTTTTTTTGAATTAATTGTTTTATTTGAATTATTTGTATTATTTGTATTATTAAATCTGTTATATTATTTATTTGTGATATTTGATTTAATGGTGATTTATTTTGTCTATCGTAACTTAGGGATTACAGTTATAACTTTGGCTTATAATTCACGTATAAGTGAGCCGCCGTAGGTTAGAACTTAGATAGTTTCATGGGCCGATTAGGAGGGGAATTAGGGCTTGGTCTCTAAATTAAACATGGACTAGGGTTGCTGGGATAAACCTATAAATATGTGTATTACCGTGGTTTAGGGTTTGGAGACAGAAAAACAAGAACAATATAACAACGTTCTATAAAACAGAGAGATAGAGGATACAGAAATACAGAAAAAGAAACATAGAGTGGAGTTGAGTGTTATACAGAGCAGTTCAAGGAGGAAGGAACGTGGTTATGTGGAACTACAGTCTAGGATATTAACAGAACCTTCAGAGATGATGAATTAGAGTTTCAAATCTGAAACTCAAAGACAAGTTTTGTTATACTCTATCCCTTGATTCTGTGTTCTGTGCATGCGTAGATGGACTCCAAGAATTAAATTAAGTCTTAATTACATCTTTTATATGTGTTAATTCAGTTTTTAGAATCATTGAATTAATCGGTTTATCAGTTGTTTACAAATTCAGTATTGAATCTTGTTGTCGTTGTTGTAAAAGTTAATGTGTAATTAGATTCTTGGTTGTATAACTTTGTCTTGTGGTCAATCTGGGATGAGGATGGGACTTTAAAACCTATAATAAAACTGAATTCAAAGACTGGAAACCACCAGAGTCGGAGAAGAAAATAGAAGAACAGACGTTTTCCTTGAGATGGAGAAGGCTCTCCTTGAAGTGGAGAAGGATCTTTTGTTTTAGAGCCTTCTTTTTCTCTTGTTTGAAGTGTAAAACTGATAATTGACCTTGAAATGGAGAAGGCTCTTTTGTTTCAGAGCCTTCTCTTTCTCCTTTAATGCGCAAAACTGATAATTGGGGTCTGTTTGGTTAAACTGGATTTTCCTAAGGCTATCTATGTGCTACTGAATGATGTAAATCACTGCTTAAAACTTATAAAACGGTTGGGAAGCAAGCTTACATTCAAATATTTAGGATGGAGTTAACCTAAGCTTAAACAGAGAGTCTGTAGGTGGATAATTGCAGAATTAACTTCTGTTGCTTACTGTTTTGAAATTTTGTTTTCTTTACAAAATCTTAAATTGAGAATCATGTTTTCAGCTGTGATTTAAGCATATAATAATTTTGATAATGTAATTTTATTTTACCAATTTAAAGGACTGGGATTTGGATTCTAAATCTGTTGTTGGATGTATGATTTAGTTTTACACATGTGAAATTGTATTGGTGATTGTCTTGGAATGTAGTTGATAACTATTTATACTGTTTTTGTCAACTATGGTAAATGGAGGATAGTATGCACTGGTCTGGGACGGTAGCATACTAGGTATGAATTAGTTCAGACACTAAGTCTACCTAATCTGGATTGAGGTTTGGATTAACAATAAAAGTTAAGTTCGACTTCTGTTAGTGTCAGGTCAGTAAATAACTGAATGACATACTTTGATTTCTGGGATGAATTGTTATACAGATATCGAGCCACTATATCAGATGGATGATATTCTGTATTAGGAGGACATGGACTTTATATATTTATGTTATGATGTCATGGTATGAGCTTGAGGCTCATGACCATGGTTAGGGTGCATATATCGCCTAGGATGGATAGCTAAATAGTAGTTGTTGTTCCCTGGTAGGTCTAGGTACACATGACCACGTAATGTGCGATTTGCATGGTATCTTTACTCAGGCTGAGACAGACCTATTGGACTAGTGAGCGTCCTATAGTGTGTAATATATACATATATGGACTAATCTAGATATTGTTGAGTCTATCTAAAATGTATCTGTGTATTGGATTCCTGTTTGGATCGTAGTAGATTAGGACTTACATGTGGGCCTGACCCACTCTTTTATTATTTTCAGGTGCTCGTCAGTTCCAGGGTTAAAGCTTGGTCGTGCAGAGCAGATACAGATTTCTATTCCACCGACTACGTAGGACTGCTTACTTTTTAGCTTTGGATCGTATTTCAGTTATTTCATTTACAGTTGGGATTTTTATTAAGGGTACACTAGATGAATTCTCGAGTTGTTAATTGATTGGAGGTTTTGGAGGTTGGATTTTAATAATTATATTATGAGGATTTTCATTAGAATTCAATTCAACTATTTTTATTATTTCATCTTGTATTCTGTGTTCAATAAAGTATTAATTGTTTGATATTTCCCTCAGGTTTGGGCCTGGGCCTGATCAACCCATGTCTCGGATCCGAGGGGTATCACATTAGTCGATGTCATATTTGGAGTTTAAATAGGAATTAGTACTCTTTTGATCCTTGTCTTTATTTTTATTTTTGTTTTCTTACTTGTTACTTTTCAATTACGTACTTCGAGCCAAAGAAAGCAAGCGTTGAATCTTTAAATTGTTACTATTGCTTGGGACCTTTGTGAACATATCTTAACTCTTTTACTTAATTATGTATCGGCCTGTGTGGAGGCCATTAATTTCTTATATTGTTCAAAGCATGGGAGTATGGGAACAATGTATGTGGAAGTTGATTGATGATTGATTGCTTGTTGTTGTGGAGGAGAAGTGTTGATATTTGTTTTTGTTATTGCTTATTTGTGCATGCTTGGTAGGAGATCATTTCACCTTCCTCTTGTTCCATTGAATCCTAATCTTCAATCTGTTGTTCGTAATCTAAGGGGTAGAGGTACTTCTAGTGCCATTCCTTCCACTTTTGATCACCCCATTACATCAATGGAGGATCATATTGAGGATCTCAGTCATGTTGACCAATAAAGAGTCTACCATCCTATCAATGTGCAACAACCCAATGTGCAACAACATGATAATATGCACATTCCTTTGGGAATGCTTAGACCACCACTTATTCCTCAACCACCAATTAACCAAGTTCCACTTAGAATGCCAAGGCCAATCTTTGTGCCACCACCTCTAATAGGTAAAGTTAATCTTGGAGCTCAAGTAAAGCAACAAGCCCCAAATCCTCCCATAGTTTTGAAAGACCATTATGTGCCGAATGAATATAATCCATCCTTGTTGTTTGACAATCTATGCTCAAAAGATTTTTCAAAAACATTTTCCTGAAATTCTCTTTCATTCTTTACCTTCTTAGGCAAATTTTCAGCTTTAGAAAACTTAGGTGGCATAATATTCTTTTTCTTTTTAGAAAACACCTTTTTCTTA
This sequence comes from Cornus florida, assembly GCF_030987335.1. Classification (NCBI taxonomy): domain Eukaryota; kingdom Viridiplantae; phylum Streptophyta; class Magnoliopsida; order Cornales; family Cornaceae; genus Cornus; species Cornus florida. The sequence goes on along the minus strand of NW_026775573.1, from coordinate 70,733,549 downwards.
GCATAAATATCATGAGAATGAGTTTTAGAAGACTTTTTCTTTTTTCCTTTGAAAACATAAATGATACCTATGTCCAGTCTTACCATAGAAAGTGCAATGCAACAGTTTAGGCATATAAAACATATTATAATGCAATGAATCAAGCAAATATAGTTTAGGCATATCAACAAGTTTAACAAAAATTATTTTACCTTGACCACTAGAAGAACCTTTAACAAATCCTAACCCAGTTTTATTATTCAAATCATTTCCCATGTTGATTATCTTTTTCAAAGTGTTTTGACTCATATTGAATCCTTCCAGTTTATCTTGTTCAGATTTCAACTCAATTTCAAGATAATCATTTTTCAAATCAAGACATTCCTTCAATGGGTTACTAATACTTACCTTATCCTTAAGAATAATGATCTTCTTCTCAAGCTCAGTGATGACAGAATTGTTTTCAAAAGCTTTCCTCTTGCCTTCATCAATCTGTTTCCTCAAATCTTCATTCACTCCTTTTGCTTGGATAAGTTCCTTTGCTAGCTTATTTATAGCCTATTTTACTCCTATGGTTTCTCTGATCATCTTCTTTAATCTTTCATCGTCCTTTTCAGCCTCTTGTTCTTGTTCTTCATGAATTTCATTGTCTTCATTATCTGAAATATCATAGTCAGATAAAGTAACGACATAAGGACCTCTTTAAAGAAAAGCGATATAAGAAAAATCACTAGTTTCATCAAGAGTAGAATCATTATCACTTAAAGCAGAATTTTTCGACATAGAAACTTTCATTGCTTTTCCTTTATTCCTATCCTTTTGTTCTTTCCTATGACTAGGACAGACATTGGATGCGTAACCTTTGCCACCACAATTCCAGTAAGTGAATTTAGTTTCTTTTGACTCTTCTACTTTATTTTCATTAAACCTAAATTTTAACGTCTTGTCAAAATTTTGAGGATTAGCCATGTTGTTATTCCTTCTCCTCTGTTGTCTTTACAAGATCTTATTAAATTGCCTTAATAGAAAAGCAAAATCATTATCAAAGTTATCATCCACAAAATTCTCAACCTGTGTAGACTTTAAAGTAAAATTTTTCTCCTTCTGATTTAAATCAAAGTTCTGCATCTCAAAGGTTTTCAATGAACCTATAACCTCGTCAACTTTACAAGAAGTTAAATCCCAATGTTCAGTAATGGTTTCAACCCTAATTTGAAATCTTTTAGGTAACAACTTTAAGATTTTCTCACAGATTTTCTTATCACAAACCCTTTTTCCCAAGTGACACAATTCAGAAATTATTTCAAGAAGACTAGAATAAAAATCAGAAAAAGATTCATCTTCTTTCATCACGATGTTCCTAAAGTTAGAGAAAGCATCTGAATTTTGGATAACTTCACTTTTGAAGTTCCTTCATGAGTAACCTGCAAAATATCCAAGCTTCTTTAGCAATTTTATAATCAGAAATTCTAGCATATTCAGATGGAAGAATAGAATTAATAATTTTATATAAAGCTTTGCCATTAGTATCATTACGCTCAGTTTCAATAGCAGTAAAAGTAAAAGCATCTTTTAAGACCTTAATTTCTTTACCATTTATAGTTTTATCTTCTGTAGATGGTGAATAGCCAGATTCAACAATAGCCTAAGTTTTTCCACCTGAGTTTTGCAAATAGGCTCTCATCTTTGATTTCCAACAATTATAATATTCTCCTTCAAACAAAGGACCACGTTGATTAAAACCACCTTCTTTCAACACATAAGACATGATTAAAAAAAAAATTTAAATTAATCAAAACTTTCCTATAAGGATCAACTCAGTGTGTAGAGATTGGCTCTAATACCAATTTGTGAGTTGTACGCAGTGGAATATTTTAGAAAGTTTTGATTATTTTGAAAGCAGATCTTGTGTTTTTTTAACTTTCTTTATTTTAGTAATTAAATAGTTAATCACAAGCAGATAAAATAAATCAAAGTAAAAGTTAGAGATAACACTTGGATTTTAGCAAGGAAACCCCGGTTGATAAAATACGTCAACTATTTACATAGAAAAAACCTCACGGACTGTGCAGTCTAAAGTAAACCAATCCACTATGTTTGAAACAAAGTACATTGAACTTTGACTCTGGCTCACACCCTGTCGTTTTACCAAACACCAATTGCTGACAATCATCTGGCTTTGCGACTCCCCGTCCAACAGCAACTTGACCTCAGGCTTATGCTTGATCTTTGTAGAAGAGTAGCAAGTAGATTAGACAACTCTCCTCGAATGCTCCAACCATTTCAAAGTGTGATCGTTTTTACTTCTGTTCTTCAATTGTCTGAATTCGATATAGAAGTAGATATGCTTTTATCTGATCAATGTAGATGTAACTGTATGATTACGATCAGGATTTGAACAACACAACTCTAAAATCACTGTGTGAATATGTGTGTGTTCTAGAAAGACTTAACAGAAAAATCTCTAAGACTTTCTGCAACTAAAATCTTTCTAAAGCTTTTAAGAATAATAAATTGATAATGCAAAAGCCGTGAATAAACCTATGTGTATGACAAGGTTTATATAGAGTTTAGAATGTCCTAATCCCTCTGAAAATATGAAAAAATTTATGCATAGGACTTGGTACAATTCTAGACGAACTAGGAAACAATTTTGAAACAGGAAACTGAAAGTTGGATTACTGTGAGGACTACTTGAACTGGTTCAAAGGGGCTGAACTGGTTCAAGTTTGGCAGATTGGTTTTTCGAATCCAATCTTGAAGCTTTGAACCAGTTCAGAGGGGCTGAACAGGTTCAAGTTGACCAGAACTTGAAACTTAGTTCTTTTAAGCCTGAAAACACTATATGGTAAGTTTAAAATAACTACCAAGTGTAAAAAGAGTCCTAATCTGTTTATAATCCTTCCTAATGTGTTGTTTTTACCTTTTTCTTTAAATGATCTTCATTTAAGGTAACTTTGAACAACTTTCTAATTCCGTAGTTGCCGTCGATCCCGATATAGTAACTTGAATTACAACTCAACTTGGACTGTTTTGTTTACGATAATTGTCAATTACAAAATAATATCTCACGCTAGATAGGTAGACAATCTATGCTTGTTATTTGCTGATCCATGCTTATTCTTGCAAGATGTACATTTCTCTAGATTGTTGTGTGCTACAAATGTGAGTTTATTGAATGGTTAATATCTTAACTTGATGAGTTGTGCTACACACTAGCTTAGGTAGACAATTCACACTTGTTTTGTCATCCATGCTCATTGTTTCAATTGGTAGCACACATATGGTTTACAACGTTGAATTTCCCCAAGTTTATCAAAGACTAGTTGGTTAGAGGAAGGGCTTAGTGGTGATTCCTATGCCCTAAGACCTCTCTCCTATTCTTTCACCTTAATCATCTTTAGCTTGTTTCTTTTGCATGTTCCTTAGTTTAATTGTTGTATAAACGAAACCAAACCCCTCTTTTGATCATTCAACCTACTAATTCGAATTTAACTCCAAAATACACTTGCGGTCTCTTGGAATGATCCCTTCTCAATTCATGCTACATAGCATAAGTGTTAAGTGTTTTTTATAAAAAATTTAAATGTGGTGGCCACTTCACTAATTACTTTTTGAGCACTCGACTCGAGACAATACCACGATTCATCTTCACCATTGTAGACCATTCAGGAAGTGACATTTGATGTCTTATAACCCTCATTATTTGTTTTGTTTGGAGTTTAATCATTTTGTAATTGTATTTATTCTAATGACAATGTAATTTTTATTATTTTGGGGTATGTAATTGGTAGCAATAGTATTGCATCCCTATAATATAATTTTTTTCAAAGCATTATTCTAACGTTGTAATAATATTCGCAATAATCCTATTTGGGTACATAAGTATGAGTGGAATTGTAGGAAGCTACACGTCGACTAGTATCTCTTATTTTTGGGCAGTGAGCAATTTCACTGTAGATGACCCAAACCAGTCGACGTGAAGTTCTCACACGTCAACCGATTGTCCTAAACCAGTCGACGTGTAGTGTTCACACATCAATCGGTTACTGTTTTACACATTTGTGATTTAGTTTCCCTAATTATCCCTTATCGCCCATTTAAAGTTGCGAGGATCTACTATATGGCCCAATAAAATACATTAATTATATTTTAACCATAGGAATGACCCTATTACCCCCGGACTTCATCATAATCATTGGATGACCTTAGTAAATGACCATTTTACCCTTTTGGGTCTTAAACCATCATAATTATGTTTAATTGACCATTTTGCCCTTGTTGGGCCTTAAAGTATTAATTTAATGAGAAATGACCATAGTACCCTTGCATGACCTCAGGTTTAGGTAAGGACCCGGTTAGCGATTTGAACCCCTGGGTTCGGGTCGTTACACAAGTCCCGGCAACGGTTCCAAAAACTTGTTGTGAGATTTATATGTACCACTTGTAAGTACACGAATCTTTACAGATAGGGCTTACTTATAAGGATGACGTACCCAAAGGACTTGTGTTAATAAAGTTTGTCAACAGATTTCTCAAACTCCCAATTAACTTGAAAATAGGATAACCAAATTTTGATGATTGATTCTAAATGAACTAAGTAGAAAAATAAAAGACAAAACAATGATTAAATAAGATGTAGAAAATAAAAAGAGAGAACTAGGGGGATGACTTCACCACTAACGTCACACCACCAGTCAATTGCATCAATTTATTAGAGATATATATATATATATATATATATATATATATATATATATAATATACATAAGGAATTAATCATGGCTACAAGCACATATTAATTCAACTAGAAGATAATATAATTTAAAACTAAGCATGGATTATTTTCTATTGGCATAAACCATCTACCTAACTACTTTACTCTAGGGTGTAGTATGGTCTATCTTTTCTAGGCATAATCCATCAAATCTCTAACATTATATTCAGAGAAAAATTATTATATAATCATCTCATTCATAACTACAAGAAGTGAATGAGTTGTGTTCAATCATATGATTCAAATATCTAAGATAAGATAGAAAAATATTTGTAATTGGATTAAAACTTTAAAATTTATTGAAAAGTCAATTAAAAATCCTTCAAATTACATAATCATGCATGATAATAATTGTTCTCCAATAAATAAATACAATCAAACCAGTAGTGCTAAGCTAAAGCTACATCACAACCCTAGCAAAGCGTTTAGCCAAGCATAACTGGAGTGGAATTCTTTATGGTTGAGGAAGACATCTTCACCACCATGAATTGATCCCTTCTTTCTTCTGAATGCTTCTCCTCTGATATCAGCCTCAAGCTCCTCTATATAATGCTCTAATAATGTAGAGAACTCCCTTTAAATAAGAGAAGATCAGCCCTAAAATTCCTTTTTTCACATAGAAGACATATATGAAAAATTCTGCCAAACAAGGATTCTAAAATTCATACAGACTTCTAGCCCAGTTTTGACAAGGTAAACAACTATTTTATGAAATCCTCGTGAAATACAAATTTGTAGCTCTTCAAATTTCCTTTCAACAATCATGAGAATTTAGCTGTTTTAACACTCAAGTAGAGAGATACAGACAAATTACCAAAATGGGTTCAAGTTACCAACTTTGAAGAAAGTTTCCTAGTTAGAGAAGGATTCTTCCTTTTCTTCTTCTTTCCATTCTCATCAACTTGTGGCTTCTCTTTGACTCTTTTCTAAGTCTAATTAAACTTAGATCTTCATCATTACTCGATCCCACGGAATGTCATCTTTTAAAGCTCGAAATCACTCTTCTTAACTGATGTTACAATTAAAGCCTTGAAATAAATAAAAATAATAAAACAATGTAAAATCACAAATAAACTACTACTAAGAGAATAAAACATACTCCGTACAAGTTAAGAGGCTAAAATGTATAACATTCAGTGCTTAATAGGAGGCCCAACAATCGTACATTTTAGGTAAAACATGATTAAACTTATTTCAATGGGAGTATTATTATTGATGATGTCTTGGACTGGCTTGAAGAAGTTGAAGATTTTTTTGAGTATTTTGATGTACCTGAAAATAAGCAAATTCCACTTGTTGCCTTTAACCCTAAAGGGTGGGCTTCAGCTTAGTTGGAACAAAATTCAATTTTATCACATGAGACAATGATCACAGCCTATTTAGTAGTGGTACAAGATGAAACAAATATTCATGGCTAAATTTCTCCACCAAATTATGAAGAGATAATGTATAAAAAATATCAGAATTTTCAGAAAGAGAGTCTATCTATCAAAAAGTCTACAAAGGAGATTCACAAAAAAGATAGTGGCATCAATGATAATAATAATTTTGTTAAGGCAACAACTGGCATTATTGTGGTTGATCAAGAGAGAAATTAAGGTGCTTCACCTATTGTAGTTAAAGAAGACGAAGTCAATGATTTGAAAATATTAATTCCTTTACACAAGTTGGTAGATGCAAAAAATGACTTTAGCACTTCAAAAGAAGAAGATGGTGAGAAGAATTTCAATGCTGAAGGTGAGCAACATGTATTGATTGATGATTGGGTCAAAGAAAATTATAAATTGCATGTCCAAGATGGGTTGGATGAATTCGGGCTTCAAATTGGTTAAGTATCATTATTTGAGTAGATTGTAAACGAAAAATATTTATACCGAAAGGTGCCAATGAAAATACTTTGGTATCGTGTTTTGAACGTTCTCATAACAATGAACAATATAATTTTGTGGTAGGCAAGATTTCAAGGTATTCACAATCAGACGAAGTTTTTTTAAGTGGTGGGGATTGATGTAGGACAGAATTTCAATCAATTCAACAAGTCTATTTCTGACCCAAAAGAAGTGTTTTTGGGGTGGAAATGACCCATTATTAAAAACCCAGTAGCATGTCATGTTGCGTCTAAAAATCTTCGTTTAAGGCTCCGAAATACTGTTTTCTTGTGTTATAAATCATCTGTTCATTATTTTCGAATTTATGTTTGAGACCTAAACAAATCCAGGTTGTTCTAAATTTTTATATTCAATAGTAATTATGTTTCTTATTCTTTCTTTTTTTTCAAAATTTTTTAGAGATATTTTTTATTTTGGGTTTATTTTTATTTTTAGTGTTAGTTTCATTTACAATTTTATGGTTATTTATTATAAAACCAAACCAGAAAATCAATCATTCATTTATCAATAAAAATATAAGATTCTTCTACCATCACATCTTGTGAATTGGAGGTAACTTTTGTTGTTTGTGAATATTTATGCTTTTTATCACTTTCTGTCACCATCAAAGGAGGGACCAAAATGAATTCCATCTAAATACAGCAAACCACCGGTCACACAAAAACCATGAGTCTTGCCATGCTCAACACAGAAGCCCTGAAAGGTTCAAACTTAATTTTAAAGTAAGAGATCGGTGATGTCAAGCGAACAAAGTGATAAGTCGTGTAAAGATGGAGTACTGTCTTCGTTTTTGCATTCCCTGGAGGAGTGCAGTGAAAAAAATGATATGTTGATGGACAAGGTTCCAGATCTGCTTCGTGAGCAAAATGTAAACGCCTATACCCCTACCACCGTTTCTATTGGCCCTCTTCACAGAAAGACAGAACGTCTTCAAGTAATGGAGCCTGTCAAGTTGAGCTACACGCGTGCCCTGCTTGCACGAACTGCAGATTCTAAAAGAACAAAAAGAAATTGTTCGAAGGCTATGTTGGAGACGGCAGGAAAAGTTAGGGAGTGTTATGAGCCGGCCAGATTACCGCCCTGGTCGGGCGACAGTCCCAACAGCTGGCTTGCAGAAGTGATGCTTATTGATGGTTGTTTCATCATTGAACTTCTACTCAGAAATTTGAAAAAGCAATATGACCCCATTTTGTCTAACCCTTTCAAGTGCTATGCGGTCCAACGTGACTTGCTATTGCTGGAGAATCAGATTCCTTTCTTTGTTCTTGAAGACTTGTTTGACATAATAGTGAAAGAAATCTGGCCTAGAACCAGCCCCCTTACTCAATGGGTCCTTAAATTTTTTGGAAATATAATGGGCATTGAAAAATATAAACACATAAAAGACCAATTTCCTTTTCATATACTTCATCTTTTGCACATTCAGTACCTGCCGGCTTGGACTGATGATGATAATGTAAACAATCGCATAGGCATATGGGTTGATATGGAAGAGGAAGATATGGAAGAGGAAGATATGGAAGAGGAAGATGATGGAATAGAAATTATAGAAAACAGAATCAACTACTCGGCAACGGAACTTCGCTTGGCGGGAGTCGAATTGAAGGCAGGTAAAGAGAGAAACCTGTTCCACATAAAGTTTAGTACTGCTTTTAGTTGTACTAGCTGTTCTTCTTTGTTTAGAAAAGGTCACTTAGAAATTCCATCTTTCCTTATTTTTGATTCCACCGAGTCTTTCTTAAGAAACTTCATTGCTTTTGAGCAAAGTTACCACTTCATCCATAAATACTTCACATCATTTGCTTTTCTCATGGATATCCTCATCGACACCCCAAAAGATGTTAAACTGTTGGAGGAAGCAGGAATCATACGCAACAATTTAGGTTCAAGGGAAGAAGTGGCCCAACTTTTCAATGGTATTTGCAGGAATGCCATTCCGCGTCGTTTTCTTTACGGCGAGCAATACAAGGATGCGATGAATTTCTGCAATCATTGGCGGCTTTCTACCAGAAGGGTCAGACAATACTATTTTGGTAATCCGTGGTCAGGCATATCAGTCTTTGCAGCTATCATCCTCTTTGTCCTCACTTTTTTATCCACACTATACACCATGCTTTCTTATTATTAACTAGCTATTTGTTACAGTACAAAATAATGCAAATAACTATGTGTCTTCATTCCTACCAATCTGTACCATATTATGAGTCTGGTATCAGTATAAGTACGTAGTTTGGAATGTGTTTGTAATAGCATGTCTGAATTAAGTTAATTAAATACTATTATATATGTAGCTATCATCTTATGGTTTGCTCGATCATTTACATTTATAAGCCCTGTTGTGGTTCATCTGTATAATTGACCTCCTAATAAAAGTGTTTGATTACCCAATGTAGTCATATACTAGTATATGCTTTCTAATGAATGTAACAAATTTGGAATAGATTATCATTGTCAGTGTGTATATGTTTATTAATTTTCCAAAGGAAAACATTTTTAATTAATTATTGTAGGGATATAGAGAGAACAGTACTAGAAAAAGTTAATTAGCTCTACTTTTAACCCTATTTAATTTCGAATATTACAAATACAAAACATATGTAAGTGGCAGATCATAGCAGAGCAAGCACATAGTAATTTGAAAAAGGACTGTGACTGAAAAAAATAAGAGGTCTACAGATAATATGAAAATTGAAATATTTTACTGCGGTAGTCAAAATCATTATACATAGCAGAGCAAGCACATGGTAAGTTTAAGCTAGGTAGCATCCAAGATGGAGACTGGAATGGTATCTTACGAAAACGAATGATGGAGATAAAAAAAATCCATATAGATATAGGCTGTCGGTGATTAATTGATGCTTAGTTTGTCAGATTTTGAATCAACTATTTTTTCCCAAGTGGTTTTTATGCTTTGGGTAATTAACTTGTCCCATAGCTATGAATCATTTTCTCCTTTAATGTATCATGTGGTCCCAAACGTATTTACAAGATAAAAATAAAAACGGTAACATGACGAATTGAGGCTGGCCTTAAGAAGACGTGATGGGTTCTTTTATTCCATATTTGAATATGGACAGAAATCTATAAATGAACGTCATGATTTTATTTATTGATTGATTTAATATATATATATATATATATATATATATATATATATATATATTAGAGACAACTTTAAGGCGTTGCATTCCAATAGTTAGCTAAATAATACTCTTATCTCTTTTGAGGTTTGGATAATTTCACAAAGTTAAACTGTTCAACTATTATTATTTTGATCTTCCCTAAATCTATTAGTTAAAAAAGTGACTTTGATTGTGAAAAATAAATTATGTCCTTATATTATAAAATATATTATATATACACATTTTATATAAGGGAATAAAAAAATTTTCATTTTATAAAATATAAAATTTGGTCAACATGTCTTCTGGAAAGAAAAGTGTTGCTGAGCACACGCGCAAAATCTCAGAGAATGTCAAAGTAATAAATACTGAACGATCTATCTCTATGTCATTTGTCCAAACCTCAGAGAAGATTAGTGTAAATTACCTTTTATTTAAATATGTCAACTAATTTTTCTTTTATAACATAATATAGAAATTGATGGCACTCTATTTTAATAGGAAAATTAAATAACAAGTGCAGAAGCGCAATTCGGTTACCTCAAAATAACTCTACTCGATACGAAAAATGAATCATTGAATGCTTCACTTGCCAACACAGCCTCCTTTGAATCTTATGGTAGAACTAAACTACAAATAAGAGTTATGCTTAACAACTCAAAATCTAGCAATATAGGCACACTTACATTGTAACTCACTTTAGGCAACATAAGTTGTCGACAATGAATATAAAGTAGACAATGAATATAAAGTAGAGATGTGTCTAGGAGAATCTTGTTAGGGAAACGGAAGTTTTAAAAACTTTAAGAGAGATTTTCAAATAAAGATATTGATTCATGTGTAGAGACAAGTTTTATGCATAAAGAATATGATAATCCATTTAATTAGAGATATAAAATTTACATCAAGGTTTAAGTAAACCTTAAATCTCTTATCTAAAGTGAATGTTCTCACTTATTGTAGATCCCTTAGTTAGATGCTTCTTCCTTGGAACTCCATCTTCTTGGTAATGATATTGCCTTGGAGAGCTTAGCTTGTATGAGCCTCCATGAGATGAGAAAACTAACCCTAAAATCTTAGAGAGAGAAAATATTTTCTTGTCTTCAAAAAATATTGCACAAAGACGTAACTTAAAATATATATGGACCCATGTATATATAGGAAAAATAAAAATAGTAATTGAAGACAATATATTTTTCTCAATCTCTAAAATTCACGTGATATCTTAAATCTAACGAGCCTCCAATATCAAGTTGGGCTATAAGTGAGAATCCTTTGGGCTTATTCTTTTCTTATCTACAATGAAATAATATTGGCCTAATCCATTATACCATGGACCCAATTCAATTCATTCATAAATTAATTTCTACTTCACTAAAAGAAATTTATTGAACTCCAATTAAATAATAAATAATCTCTAAGTCATTATTGCATTTTAACCCCTCTATGCATAATTAGTTATTGAATAAATAAAGCCATTAATCCGACTACTAAATTAATATATTTATTTTTGTACCTTTAATTATTTCCGACTTGACCATAATAAAAAATTTGTTTGATAAAAATAATAATTTAAATAAAAATATACATAGAAAATCATTTTGTCTAAAACACACAAACGCCTTCGAATTTACTTTGTGATCAATCATAATCAATACAAAATAAATACAAGTAACAATGATGCAAATATTGAGAATATAACTCTCTAACTATTAATTACATAATTACTCAAAGTGCCGATCTTTGGATTTCGAAGAATTCGCCGAACAAATTAAAGTAATTACTAATTAATAAAACAGCCTATATTTCTCTCATGATTAAGAGTCAAATGTCATGACAGTGACAGGGAGTAATTTGCATACGACGACTCTCGCAATATATCTCATCCTAATGTGAATCCAGTTCAAGTCTTAGTTAATTAAGAGTCCAACCATAATTACTAACTATGAACTATTTATGATTACTATTTATGTTCATGTATCGATCGTTATCACATACATATAAATATCTCTTGTAATCAAGTAGACACTATCAATTCCATAATGAATCGATACATAATATATTAAATTCACCATAAAACATAAATATTTCAGATATGTTAAGAATATATGTCACTTTAATCTAAATAGGAATTCGCTATGTCAGGGCATACAAATCCCAACAACTCCTACTTGCCCCTCATAGCCAATTCGAATGCATCTAACTTCCATGTTATCCAGGTGATGATCAAAACTATTGATCGATGACACCTTTGTTAATAGATCAACAAAGTTGTGTTCCGATGTAATGTTCTCAACCACAAGTACATTTTCTCGCCGGCTAATATTATATAGGACATTATACTTCTTCTCAATGTACCTTGTTCCTCTATGGAGCCTCGGGTCATTGGTTTGTGCTACTTCTGCACTATTGTCGCAATATAACTTGTAAGGCAGGCTAATATTCTCCACAACCTCTAAATCAGTGAGATCAAACCAAAAGGCTTCCTTTGCTGTCTTTAAGGCTGCAATATAATCCACTTTAAGGGTTGAGTCAACAGTCAAAATCTGTTTAACACTACCAACTGATTTCTCTTCTATTGAGTGAACATACACCAAGTCATGAACCTCAAAATATCTACATCTAATTTAAAATTAGAATCAGCATACCTGACTAGGACCATATCATCACATCCATAATTGAGCATGAGACCATTGGTTCTCCTAAGGTACTTTATCTAACGATTTTATCCACTTTGGGCCTAAGCCCTCATGGTTTTGCTCTAACACTTTACCCCAAAAGGCTGCATACCAATTGGAATGACACACCTACATATAAGCACTTCACCTTTCCCTTTCCCAGGTGATGTGGGATTGTGCACCCGTAACTCGCTAGTATAGTAACCTGTCAGTGTCTCGCACCCTCCCATGACACACCCGCCCATAGGGTTATCACAATTCACCCCCCTGGAGGCCTGACGTCCCCGTCGGCACACTTTTGGCTGGGTCAGGCTCTGATACCATTTGTAACAACCCACTCCACTACATGGTATGATATTATCCGCTTTGGGCCTGAACCCGCATGGTTTTACTTTTGGGTTTTACCCCAAAAGGCCTCATACTAATTGGAGTGACACACCTACATATAAGTACTTTACCTTTCCCTTTCCATTTCCCAGGTGATGTGGGATTATGCACCCGTAGATCGCCAGTGTGGTAGCCTGCCAGTGTCTCACACCCGCCCACAGGGTCATCACAATCCACCCCCTTGGAGGCCCGACGTCCCCGTCGGCACACTTCCGGCTGGGTTAGGCTCTGATACAATTTGTAATGACCCACTCCACCACATGGTATGATATTGTCCGTTTTGGGCCTGAGCCCACATGGTTTTGCTTTTAGGCTTTACCCCAATAGGCCTCATACCAATTGGAGTGACACACCTACATATAAGCACTTCACATTTCCCTTTCCTAGGCAATATGGGATTGTGCACCTGTAGCTCGCCAGTGTGATAGCATATCAGTGTCTCGCACCCGCCCACAACACACCCACCCACAAGGTCATCACAATCCACCCCCCTTGGAGGCTCAACATCCTCGTCGGCGCACTTCCGACTGGGTCAAGCTCTGACACCATTTGTAACAACCCACTCCACCACATGAAATGATATTATCCGTTTTAGGCCTGAGCCAGCATGGTTTTGCTCTTAGGCTTTACCCCAAAAGGCCTCATACCAATTGGAGTGACACACCTATATATAAGCACTTCACATTTCCCTTTCCCAGGCGATATAGGATTGTGCACCCGTAGCTCGCTAATGTGGTAGCTTGTTAGTGTCTCGCACCGGCCCACGACACACTCGCCCATAGGGTCATCAAAATCCACCCCCCTTGGAGACCCGACGTCCCCGTTGGCACACTTCTGGCTAGGTCAGGCTTTGATACCATTTGTAACGACTCACTCCACCACATGGTATGATATTGTCCACTTTGGGCCTGAGCCCGCACAGTTTTGCTCTTGGGCATTACCTCAAAAGGTCTCATACCAATTGGAGTGACACACTTACATATAAGCACTTCACCTTTCCCTTTCCTAGGCGATATGGGATTATGCACCCGTAGCTCGCCAGTGTGGTAACCTGTCAGTGTCTCGCACCCGCCCATAACACACCCACCAAAGGGTCATCACACTTTATGATATTTTTCTTAACAGACAAGTTTTCAAGTCCGGGATTGGATTGATTTTTCTTGACTATCCCTACAGTGTAGTGGATGTCTTGTCTAGTATAGACCATGGCATTTATGAGAATTTCACATGATGAAGCATATTATTCCAGTCTCATTTGCTCAATCTCCTCTGTAGTCAAGGAAAACTACTTACTAAAGAGAGCAATCCATGTCAATAAAGTAAGAACTCATTCTTTGAGTTTTACATACCAAACCTAGTCAAAACTTTATCAATGTAGGATTGTTTAGATAAACCTATTTTCCTTTTAACCCAATCTTGCAAAAGCTTGATCCTAAGAATATAGCTTACATCTTGAATATCCTTTTTTTTAAAGTAATTGAACAACTACCTCTTTACTGATCATGAAACTTCCACGTCATTATAAATGAGTAGGATGTCATTAATATATAGAATTAGAAAAATAATGACATTATCATGTATGTAATGACCCAGTCATTTTCCTTCCTTTCCTCTTTCTCAGATTTTCACGGATATTTTTTTTCTGTTGATCTTTTCCTTTCTGAGTTCAGTTTCTCGTCACTTAGTGTCATCTCAAGTGCTCTTAAATGGTTTCCTAGACTCTTTCATTTGGATTGACAACTTCCTTTGAGGACTGCGTCATTTTCATATTTTCATTTTTTTCGACAATATTCATATTTTGTCATTTTCCCAATTTTGCCTTTTCCTCATCTGTCACTTTGTTGGCATAACCTCACTTTTTGTGTTCGGAGTTGGTTATTGACTTCACATATCTTCATTCTTTGTGGTTTCCACGAAGTAAAAAATCATTACTTTTGAAAAAAAGTACTCTGGTTGCTCCCGGTGTCCATAGGGGCATGGATGCATAGTTCTACAGAAACATTCTTCTTTCTTGGGGTGTTTTTCATAAATATCTTTTGAAGATATTTTATTTCAGGAGTTTTTGGAAGATATTTTCATTCTGGGTCATTAGTGCAGTTTTCACTTTTTTGAGGTGCCATTGTGCAATTAATGAAAGTTATTGCAAAATGCCTCATTTTGAGCCTAGATCCTCATACGGGATTCATTTTCACTTTTCGTCGAGTCGTGTACTCTTAGAGTTGTCTTCTGGTCATTTTTCTCCAGTTTTTGGGTTTCTGAACCCAATTGCCGCCAAACTTGTTTAGGATATATCTCTCTGATCGGGACTCAGTTTTCGACACCGTTTCTTCCGTTGTTCATTTTTTCTCATTGCGATTCTTTTTTGTTCATAGAGTTTTGCTGCTTGAGCGCATCTGCTCAAATTCCACTTTTCCAGACCCGGCGGGGCTCTTTTGGGGCACTTTTAGGGTTTTCTATAAATAGAGGGTTAGTAGATGAAAAGTCATATTTTTTTGTCTCTCTCCTCTCTCTTGGTCGGCAGCATGGCAGCCAAGGAGCTGCCACCCTTCTCTCTTCTTTTCCGGCCACTTCCCTTTAGTAAAAAGTCGAAGTGCCTTAGTGTTTTATATTTGCCTTGATGTGCTCTACCTTTCCCCCTTATTAGAATCCATTTTTGGCCATTTTTTGAGTTTGAGTTTGAAGCCAAATTGGGATTTTCATGGTACCTCCTTAGTGTTTAATGTTCACCTTGTTGTCCCCGACAAAACCTAGAAGTTTCGTCGGATTCAGAGCACTTTTCTTTTGGTGGGGATTTGAGATTTCATCTCAAATGGAGGTAGGGGATGTTATAGTTTTATATTTTTGTTGTCATGCATGCTATTGATACATATACAACTTGTATGCATACTTTTGTTCATAATCTATAATTTAATTTAATTATTTTCTGTGTTTAAGATTTAATTCGTATGATGATATATAACTTAGAATTAAATTGTGGCATGCTAGAAAATTAGGCTTTGATATGTTTGTTAACATATATTAAATTGGGATTATTTGAATAAGAAATGCATTTTTTATTTAATAAATATCTTTTGTGAAAGTTTAATTCTCGTGGACGTATCTTGCATGAAATTAACTGGTGATTTGCTTTTAAATTAAGTCTTGGAATGTTCTTTAACATACTTTAATTTGAAAGCATTTGGATGATTTTAAAAATCTAGAAATTTTAATTAAAAGGATTAATTAAAATCTATTTAAAGGTTCCATTGGCTTAATTGAGTTTTAGGGAAAAAAAAAAAAAAAAAAAACCTTGATATTCGTAATGACTAGGACTTGGTTACTAGCATATATTTAATTTGAACCAATTGAAGTTGCTTTAGAAGTTAGAGATTTAATTATCTTAATTTAATTAAATTCTACCTTGTTGTTCCATTGACCTAATTGAGATTTTGAATGAATGTATCTAATGACCATGCTATGTTGTTTAAAATGAATTAATTAGGGATCATTTAATTGAGATTTGAAACCTAGATAAATTAATTAGGTTATCTAATTAATTTTCGTTTCTATTGCGTTGATGATTTAATCATGTGTTTAACATTGATTGTATATTTAAATCATGATTTTAGACTTGTAATGGATTCATGAGTTTATGTGCTCAATATTAAATTATATTGTTATAGCGTGTAACGAATCGCACAATGAAGATTCAACGTGTGATGTTATTATAGCGTGTAACGAATCACACTCTGAAGATTTGACATTGTTATCCTATAATAGTTGTGGATTTAGAGCATGTATTGTGTGGTTTCAACCTACTTATGCATGAAGGTAGTTTTGTGCACTATTTAATACGTATATAAGTTGTTAACTTATTTATTTTGGAGCCGCTTGGGACATTGCATGATGGTTAAGGTTTGGCTCTAGTATAGGGACAAGAGTCCTCTAAGTCAAAAGTTCGCGCATTGGGTAGGCTACCAGGGGGTTAGTAGACCAAAAGTAGCCCTGTGTCAGTCTGATCCGAATGATGTCCAAGTATATCCGCTTTTGCTGATTTTGCACTTTTAGATTTCAAGTTGATAACTTAAAGAATCTATGTCTTGATGTATGGTATTAGAAATTTTAATTATACTAAATTGCTATATTTAGTTGTTTTCACACTTTTAGATTTCAAGTTGATAACTTAGAGAATCTATGTCTTGATGTGTGGTATTAGAAATTCTAATCATACTAAATTGTTATATTTAGTTGTTTTCGTACTTTAGATTTAAAGTTGGTAACTTTGAGAATCAATACCTTGTTGCTTTGTATAACATGCTTCTATGTTGGTTAAATTGCATAGATATTGTGATTTATGTTTTGTTGTTCAAATGTAGCCTAGGAATGATCTTATAGATTCATTTGGAGCATAGACGTTAGGTGGCATGACTCACTTTTGTCTTCTTCGTACTTTAGATTTCAAGTTGATGGCTTTGCGAATCTATGTCTTGTTGCTTTGTGTAAGCATGCTCTTATGTTGTTGAAATTGCATGAATGATGTGATTTATGCTAGAAATGATCTAAGGTAGTTTAGGATACTCCCTGAGTCTCACCTTGACATAGACGTTAGATGGCATGACCTTTGAATTATTTCACATTAATGTGATAAACTTGTAAAATGTTAGGTCATTGCATGTTCATCTTCTATGAGTAGCTTTATGTTACTCACCCCGAAGTTAGTGGGGATTTGTTTCAAGTACGATGGCTAGGTTCGAGATTCTCAGTATTCTTGAATGATTTGTGGAGTTAAAGGTTTTCATTCTTGTGAAAGTTGGCTTGAAATGCCACTTGTAGCCTTATATGTCAAAACTTGTATTTTTGTTCTAAATATGTAATGTGTGTCTAAGCACACTTTTTGACTTTCATTTTATATGTATGACATGAGGCCAAGCTTGTTTAATTTAGCACTTGTACTCATTTAGCCCCATATTTTGTTTAAAATTGTATTTTTATCAACTTTGGAGGTTTGGCATGTCAAATTTAGTAAATAAATTGTAATAAGGCCATGAGCCATTGTATCATGTTTTAAATGTCATATTACACTTGCGTGTATATTCACATTATCACACACTTGCATATAATATATATTGATCATGCTATGGAGGATGTAAATGAGACTTAGGAACTTCTCTTCATTTTTGGTGCATAACAGGCTGATTTGCACTTTCTCAAGTCATTTCGGCCTACCAAAATGCTACTTCGGTCGACCGATGGCTTTTGGTTTTCAATTACACAATAAAAATTCCAATTCCAGTAGCCATTTTTCATTCTGAACTACAAACCGGTCGATCGGTTTGTCATTTCGATCGACCGAAATAAAGGCTCATTCCCTTCTTTTTCTCTGCTCACTTCGGTCAACCGAAGCATCATTTCGGACAACCGAAATGATTTTGCCTTGTGGGTTTGGTTTGGTTTGTTTCCTAGACAGGTTAACTCCATTTGTTCGTTCCCACATGACCTTGTTTATCTTTTTCTAAGCCATTTTATGGCACACATGGTCTAGTTTGAACTAGATCTTGTTCTTCTGGTTGTCATTGGTGCCATAGGGTACCATTCTACCTTTTCATTTTAGCTTTCACTTCTGGTTATTCCTTTGAGTTATGTGACTTCATAGAAGGTCACATTGACGTCTTGGGGATGATCTATATCTGTAAAAACTTTAGTTTATCTTTCAATTTCGCATTTTGAACCTGTTACCGGGTCAACTTTTGGGTCATCAGTGAAGCACCAGGTTGCAAAACTTGGGCCGTCACAAGTGGTATCAGAGCGCCTAGGTTTGAATATCTTAGACGACGGGTTTTTGGTGCATATCATGCTTTTGTTAATCTGCTTTGACATATTTATATGCTTTTTGATAACATGTTTACGTGCCTTTTGATAACATGCTCGGTATAATAACATGTTTTCTATACTTATATGCTTATGTGTTTAAAAGCATCCCGATTTGATATGTGCTTAGGTGTTTAAGTACTTAGAAGTTTTTATTATTTGTTTAGCATGTTGCATATGCTTATCTGCTTTAGCATGATTGTATGTTACATATATTGACGTGCTACTTATTTGATGCATTCACTGAGCGAGTTGCATTCGATCATAATAACTTGTGTTACTATTGATCTCATTTTCTTTTCATGCATATAACATCATAGCCTTGACTCATGGACAGTCTTCTCGTTAGGGCTTAGGTGAACGTAGGGTTGTAGTCTCCGTCTGGCGAGATGAGACGTGGGCCACGGAGGCACCATTTCATCTCACTTTCTTTTGTCTTTTCGTTATGTAGTCATGGTGGTGTTAAGTGCCGGTGTCATCTCTTAGGACTTCCTAGTGGTCTTGGCATCATGACGCCATTGAGGTCCCTATTTCTAGCGTCATAGGACGATGAGTCAGGTTTGACTCGAATCATTCCTTTGGGAGTCAGGAGTTGCCTTGTGAGCCTAAGGGCGAGGTTCTCATGTCTTGTTTTCTTAGGATGATGGTTTCGGGATTTGGATGGGTGTGTTAACCTAGGATCCTTCTTGTGTTGCCTTGGACAGATCTTACGAGCTACGGTTGGGATGTGAGCATTCGTGTAATTAATTGCGTTGGTGCAATTAATTATTCTCCCTTATCTTTGGAGACTTGTGGCATTGTGTTAGGGTTCTGGTAAAATCCTGTAGAGTTCCCATCGGACTCGTTGGCATCTTGGATTGGGGGTTTTCTTGTTGATGTCTTGTAATGATTAGCATTGAGGCTATCCATTTCGTTGTTGTCTTGTTTCGTGTGGTGTTGGGATTCCATCAAGGTATGAGCTGGTCTTGGGAAAGACTTGCTGACCCTATGTCTCGAGAACCTTAGTGGTCGTTTGGGGGACGGTTCCTTTCCTCATAGTGAGAGATTGGACTCGTCCAGGTTCGGTTGTACGTTTTCTGTGTAGTGTCTTTTGGGAGGCATTCCATTCATTTATTTTGACTTTATGAACTTGCCATTTGTATGATCACTTTTATATGTTTATGAGCCCCATTGTTTTCGGGCATGCCTTAGAAACATGTTTAGGATATGTAACTATGTGGTAGTTTATGTTAGGATATATATGATACGTTTTCATATATTGTATCCGTTTAACATGCTTATACCATTAGTGGTGTATAGCATGTTGTCATTTATTTGACTCCCATATGATAGGTGGCATGTTTCGTTTATTTTATATGTACTGTGTGCTTAGTACTAAGGTATTATTTGATTTATGTCATTTAATTTTGTAAGTATCTACTATGTGAGTATTTGGTTTATATTATTTCATCTTTTCTGCACTTATATTGGGGTTTTGTGACCTTGGTTGTTGGGATTGAGGTGTGTGAGCTACGTAGTAGACTTGTGTTTTGAGGTTTTTAGTTGTCCATTATAGGGATTTTGACCCAGCGTTTTGTCCTTTATATGTAGCCTTACGGTAGGTCTACTTCAGATCTGTGCTTAGGGTTTCGGTTTTGTGGGTCCAATCCATTGGCTTGAGGGCACAGACTTGTCAGGCTGTGGATTCGGGATTGGTGTTGTTGTTGTAGTGTTTCTAGATGTGGGAGTCGTCAGTTACGCAAGTGTTTGAGATCTAAGGCCTTAAGCGTAATGGTGCCAATAACATTGTTGTTAGAGTTTTGGGATTAGCTACCCCAACTCTCGCAGATGCCTGGTTCCCATAATGCTTTTTGGTAATGATCATTTTTGACATTGATGTAATTTGTATCGAAAAGTTTCTTTCTGAGTTGATCTGTTGAGGGCATGTTGTGAACTAGTGCCTTATACTGTCAAGCTACCCTGCTGATGAGTAAATGTGGGCAGGTTCTAGTCATTGCTCGTACTTCCATATCATTCTTAGCCATCTGTCTTAATTCGACTTATCGTTGTCTTGGGATTCTCTCGGTGATTGACATTGGGTTAATGTGTTGATTCGTTTAGGGAGTATCACTCAGTTCTTGGTCTTTGCGTTCCTTCGGATGATCTTCAAGCTTTTGGAGTTGTCCTTTAGCACCTTATGGTGTGTCCTTTGGTTTGATTTTACTTCGATCATGTTCGGTTCTCTTTTGTCTGTTCTGGATTTTGGGGACGAAATCCCTTTAAGGAGGGTAGGTTGTAATGACCTAGTTATTTTCCTTCCTTTCCTTTTTCTCAGATTTTCACGGATATTTTTTTTTCCGTTGATCTTTTCCTTTCTGAGTTCAGTTTCTCATCATTTAGTGTCGTCTCGAGTGCTCTTAAATGGTTTTCGAGACTCTTTCTTTTGGATTGACAATTTCCTTTGAGGACCGCGTCATTTTCACATTTTCATTTTTTTTTGACACTATTCACTTTTCGTCCTTTTTCCTATTTTGTCTTTTCCCCATTTGTCACTTTGTTGGCATAGCCTTACTTTTTGTGTTTAGAGTTAGTTATTGACTTCACATATCTTCATTTTTTGTGGTTTCCATGAAATACGTATCATTACTTTTGCAGAAAATTACTCTGGTTGCTCCCGGTGTCTATATGGGTATAGATGCATAGTTCTTCAGAAACATTCTTCTTTCTTGGGATGTTTTTCGTAAATATCTTTTGAAGATATTTTATTTTAGGAATTTTTAAGAAAATATTTTTTGGAAGATATTTTCATTCTGGGTTATTAGTGCAGTTTTCACTTTTTGGAGAGGCCATTGTGCAATTAATGAAAGTTATTGCAAAATACCTCGTTTTGAGCCTGGATCCTCTTACGGGATTCATTTTCACTTTTCGTTGAGTCACGTACTCTTAGAATTGTCTTCTGATCTTTTTTCTCCAGTTTTAGGGTTTCTGACCCCGGTTGCCGCCAAACTTGTTTGGGGATATCTCTCTGATCGGGATTTAGTTTTCGACAACGTTTCTTCCGTTATTCAGTTTTTCTCATTGCAATTCTTTTTCATTCACGGAGTTTTGCCGTTTGAGCGCGTCTACTCAAATTTTACTTTTCCAGACCCGACAAGGCCCTTTCAGGACACTTTTAGGGTTTTTCTATAAATAGAGGTTTAGGAGATGAAAAGTAAGATTTTTCTCTCTCTCTCCGGTCTCTTGGCCGGCAGCCATGGCAGCCAAGGGGCTGCCACCCTTCTCTCTTCTTTTTCGGCCACTTCCCTTTAGTAAAAAGTCGTAATGGCTTAGTGTTTTATGTTCTCCTTGACGCGCTCTACCTTTCCCCCTTATTAGAATACATTTTTGGCCATTTTTTGAGTTCGGGTTTGAAGCCAAGTTGGGATTTTCATGGTACCTCATTAGTGTTTAATGTTCACCTTGTTGTCCCCGACAAAACCTAGAAGTTTCGTCAGATTCGGAGCACTTATCTTTCGGTGGGAATTTGAGATTTCATCTCAAATGGAGGTAGGGGATATTATAGTTTCATATTTTTGTTGTCTTGCATGCTATTGATGCTTATACAACTTGTATGCATGCTTTTGTTCATAATCTAGAATTAAATTGTGGCATGAAAATTAGGCTTTGATATGTTTGTTAACTGGTGGTGTCGTGGGTCCAAACCAAAAGTTTATGCTTATATGGCTAAGTTTTACATTTATAAATTACCACTACTACCTTTCACTAAAAATATAGCTAAGGTGAGTAGGGATCGTCCCAAAGGATTGAGTGTCGTACTAGGTTCAGGAATCAAGATTAGGGTTAGTAGGTCGAGTGATCAAAATGGTTGTTGGTTGGTTGAATTAAACTAGATGCAAATTAAACTAAAGTAAACAATAATGCAATAGAGAGAATAAAAGAGAGAGAGAGAGAGATCTTGGGGTTTAGAGATCACCACTAAGCATAGCTTTTCTACACCTTCAATAAATGATTAATGAAGGGAAGAACATGTATTGCAACAAAGTATGTGTGTGTGGTTGTTTCAACAAGCATAGATAACAAATTAAGCATATATTGTCTAAACAACATGGTGAATAGCACAACATATCAAATTAAGCCATTAATCCTTTCTTTAAGCTCACAATCCAAACACATCACAAGGTTAGAGACACATGCCACTTGTTTTTCATAAGTATAGAACATCAACAACAAGCATGGATTGTCCTCCCATTTAACAACTACACTACAACTAAGCTAATGACATGAAATTAAGCTAATTAAACTAAGGGTAAGGTACAATCCATCAAGAAATGAGTATGAACCATCAAATAAACCACAAGAACATGACATTAAGCACTATGTCTTGACAATCTCTAGATCTATAGCATTAACAGACATAGACATGCGTCAATAGCACAAGAAATAGAGACAAACACGTGAACATCTATTCTAGTATACATAGACATATGGATAGAATGAAATGATCAATTGGAAGCATCGAACCACATAAATCATTGAATAAACAAGATCTATAAATATATAAATGTCAAGACATGAATCACGATACAAATCCCCTCAAAAATACATAAATCAAGAAGTAGAAAGCATGCTTAGGGCTAACTCTAGCCCCAAAAGGATGTCTAATCACACATAGATGATGTTTTCCAACCCTCAATGGCAAGCTCCATGGAAAAAATCTGCTCCTTGGTTGATGAAGAGTCTCCAATGGTGTCTCTAGCCTCCTCCTTTTCTTTTCTTCCTCCCTAAGAGTTCTCTAAGGTATGGTATGATATGATACAATATGATATTCTCCCATACAAAAAGATAATCCTTATTCTTATATAAGTAGGTCAAATGACACCCAAAATGAGCTGGGGTCGTACAGCAAATATTCCCCAATGATTGGATAAAGGAAAACTTTTTGTGAGCTAGAAATTTAACTTGTTCGCACTGGAGGAAGTTCGATCGATGGAACCTTGGACTTGGATCGATCGAACATAGCTGAGATCTATCGAACTTAGGCTGGATCAATCCTCAATGGCAGTGCCTTTTTGGATAAAAACAAATATGAGATATTTTGAAGATATTTTTGGGAAAAGGATAAAAGTGGTTGGTAGGGTGGTACAACTGGATAAGATCAATCATTTGGATAAGGACAAGAATGTTCGATCGATCAAAGATGGAAGTTGGATCGATCGAACTTTGAGATCTTTGTACAGGGACAAACATGGCTTAGATCCATCTTGAAGTGCTGAGATCGATATAAGTTGGATCGATCGAACTTTTCTTAAGATCGATCGAAGTTGCTGAAATTCCACCCTTTGCTTCCTTTTGCTCTACTTTGCTCCTTTCTTTGATTCATCCCAGAATTGCTTCAATTATGCTCTTATTTGGCTGAGTAAGCTTATTTTGGGGATAAGTACCTCAAAATGGAAATAACACGAAATCAATACAAAACGGTAAAATAAAATAGATAAAGGTTCTAGAATACCTAAGCTTAAGGGGTTTAAATACGCACATTTCAGTGCTCATCACACTCCAAACTTAAGTATTGCTAGTCCCTTGCAATGAACTATAAAGTAAAGTAGTGAAATGAACAACTAACTAATTATGAACTAGAAGGCAATAAATGGATAACGCCACTTTCGTAGGGAACACGATTGCACTTAGCATATGCAACAAGCCTTTTAAACCCCTAAGTTACCCCTAGTGGACGAGTGAAGTCTCGTGAGGGTTTCTAGAAATGATACCCACAAATATTAAGCTCATTCTTTCAAAAGAGGCACCAATATTGCAAACAAGCATTGGGAGAAAACTACCTCAAGTATGCAATCTTTCAAATATCTCCAAGCAATCTCCCAAAATCTCAACATCAAGCAAGCAAGTATGGTCCTCCACACATCAAGAAAATGATCATGCAAATTAAAACAATTCTAGAATCCTTTTTGAGTGGACCGGTATCAAGTGTGTTGTTATCTAAGCCAACTAAAGAATTAATCACATCATTACCCTCAAACTAGCACAAAAATCTAGTACCAATCATTAAGATAAAAAGTGGACCTTTTACTAAAGCTTTATTATTCTAGGTGCGCTTATTTTTTTTTTTTTTTTTTTTTGTAGGATCAAAGATGGAAACATGGTGCAATATGTTGATCTATTAAGCTTTCTAGCGATCTATGAGGTCAAGCGTTAGGTCAATGACTCCCAAACCAGACGGTTTTAGGGCATTAGGCCTTCAAACACCCATACGGACTTACAAGCTCAAATCAACTAGGCTACAAATCAAGACAACCTCCATTTAATCATTTCCCACTTGTCACCTTTTTGGGAGAAGCCCTCACTTTTTTTTATTGCTTTTGCAACTTTTTCTTTTCTTTTTTTTTTTTTTAAACCTAGAGTTTGGGCCCTCCACCTTTCGGCGCGAGAAGTTCAATGCTTGATGAGGCTAGAATCCCGGCTACTTGGTGAAAAGGGGTTGTTATCCACCTTTATCAGGAATGAAAGCTCAATTGGGATATAACCAATTCAATAATCAACAAAGCATGGACCCGACAAATGAATGCTAGTGTGCGCCTGTGCTAGTGTAGAATACTAGAGTAAATCTCAAAATAATCACAAAATCAAGATGATGTGGACCACAAGTGCAAACAAGATATCAATTTTTTGAAAAATTTACTCCTAAATGGCGTCCGCAAGGCATACAAGGAGTATTGGACTCTCAAGTCATGCAATTTTTAAATTTTAAGCAATATAGTCCTCAAAAGATCAAAATCATAGCTAGCATGGACCAATCATATAAAATCCCTCAAACACACAAGACATGCTCAAAATTTTACAGTTAAAAACAAACACTGCAAACCACCATTACCACCAAACTTAAATGGCACAGTGTCCTTAATGTGCAAAGAGAACAAAATGAAAGAGTATACCATTGCAATTAAGGTAAAGAATGGCTAGGACTGAAGTATCCAAAGTGGGTGGCATAACCCCCCCAAACTTGGGATTTACTGTGGTCCTGAAATTCGGCACTGGGATAAATTCATCAAATAACAAAAGGGATAATAACAGTGCACAGTGGGCATGAAAGTGTAAATGGGATAGCAACTAAAAATAGAGAGAGGTAAAAGGGTGGTCCTGAAAATTTTGGGCAGTATTCTCTCTCACTGAAGTCACTGGAATGCACCTGATGGAGTCAAACAGATAGCAATAAGAATATAAAAATATGACATCCACAACGAAAACATATATAAATCAAAACCATAAATAAAAATAAAGTATAGTACATCCAGTATCAAAGCCGACAGACACGGCTGTAAAAATAGTTTAACAGTATCAAAAATATGATGAGATCACGGATATATAAAATAACAGGAGGAAAGGGATAGAGAGATCAGGAAGAAGAGGTAGGACGGGCAGGTCGCGCTCCTCGGATGTCTCTAGATAGATCCCTAAATGCAGTCATGACATCCATACGGAGGGTAGCAATATCAGCTTTGATGGAGATAGCATCCTCCCGGAGAGAGACCGTGTCGACGCGGATGGATACAATAGCATCCTCCAAAGCCTGGAGTCGCTCTCCAAAGCTGGGTGTCTGTACTGAAGCCTCAGGTGTGGCTGGATCGGGAGAATGATGATCCTGAGCCTACTCCACATCGTGAATAGGTGACCCAACTGGAGAGGGTTGCTCTGCGTCCTTGGCAGGCTGCTCCAAATCAATATCCATATGTACGACACCCGGATCGACTGCTATGTCGTCCACTGCTGGGTCTGCTGCTGCTACTACCTCCTCAGCCTCTAACTCATCTGCCGCCTCTGTTGTGTCATCCTGAAGGCTCTTAATAAGAGTGTTGTAGCTCTTATCCCAGTCCTTCTTCAAAAAGTGACAGGATCCTCGCTCAGGGTGCTCTTGTGGATGGAAAGGATAGTGTTGGTCTAGCAAGATTTGGATGATAAGGTGGCCAAATGGGAGAGACTTAGCCCTTTTGGGCCTCTCCTTGCTAATGTGATCATCATAGAGCTTCCTCATCACACTCCAGATGAGTGCAGGGATAGACAGCCAATGCCCTGTATTGAAAGTGTACAGAGCTGTCAAGTAGTCGCCTCTCCACTGAATCTTATGGCCGGCCATGAAGACGTTATGGAACAAGACTGAGTCAAAGAACCATAAGTCATCTGGTAAATAGGTGCAGGTGGCGAAGGTCTCGCCATCGGCATAATAACCTGTGAGAAGAACTGTTATATCTGCATATGAAAGCCTGTATAGCCTGGGATATGTCTCCTGTAGCTCTGGAGGGCAGTCATGTGGACAATGCCATCAATAGAGGTCCTCAGCTCCGCCGTGTTACGCGGGGCAGGCCGGAGGTTCTGGAAGAACATCTGTACTAACCTCGGGTACACCGGGTATGTGACTGGGGCAAGAATAGCTGCAAGGCCCCTCCGTAGTATATCATCATAAGCAGATCGGGTAAGTACCAACCGGGAGAAGAAATCTGTGTCGAATACTGACTCATGCGCCACTAGAAGGCATGAGTATCTACGTAATGGCTGATCTAACTTCTCAACTGACTGAGCTGGCTGTAGTGGAGATGGTATGTGCTCAGCCTCAGCGTCATCATGTGAAGGAGATGCGCCAGCATCAAAATATAATTTGCTGTCAGAATGAGGAGACTATGTGGGCTCAGCTGGCTCCTCCTGTATGGGATCCTGGGCACGAGAAGGACCGGCCTCATCATCGAAAGTCTGCCTGCCCCGGCGGTGAGAGTGTTCGCGAGCTCCAGTCTTGACCCGAGCCATGGCTTGAAAAATAATTGAAATCTTGTAAGAGAAGTCAGTGCCAGAATAAGGAATTTAAAGCACAATATAAAATCATATATGTCAAGTAAGATAGACAAAACAGATAAATGACATGAATCAATAGAAGTGATAGGACATGAGCATGCTAAGCAGTATAAGTGGAAAATGCATCTAATGTGGAAAATCATAGGCATTGGGCATGAATGAGATAGCATGGACACAAGATAAGATGCATGGAATGTGTATATGAAATCTGTGAAGTTCGATCGATCACAAAAAATGTGAGATCGATCTGACTCAATCGATCTGAGAAATTAAGTAACTAAGTTTGATCGATCGATCTGAGAAATATGTTCGATTAATCGAACTCTGCGAAGAACGTGGATAGTCACAGATTTGTGACGTGGATGGCACGGGACCTTCACGAACTAGGTCGTGGGCCCATCAACACACAAATCATCAATCATATTCACCTAACGAGGCCCCTACTCCCAAAATCAAATCGAAAATACAAAATCTAACAAAATATATATATACACATATATACACATATATACATATATATATATATATACAAAGTGATTGAAGCTTCATCTATGGCAATTTTCATCATTAAAAGAGCATGAATCTAACATTTAAAGCATGTATATCGCAAATCAAAGCTTGAAATCACAAGAGGGATTCGGATCTTACCAAAAATGAGAGAAAATAGATGAGGTGCGAATAAGTGATGAAGATCCGAGATCCAAGAGGAGAGGGGGTGATTCAGGATGAGGTGAAGCTCGCCGGAGATGCTCGCCAAAGATGGAGAAGATTGGGTACAGCGGCGACGAGGAATAGGGTTTGGAAAAGGGTTAGATCGATCTTTGAAATCGATCTTGAAACCCTTGGTTTCATTTTTTAAAATTTCACTGAACCAATTCGATCGATCGAACTGAAACCCCAGATCGATCGAATTGAAATGATCTCTCCTTGAAAAAAATTTTAAATTTTTGAAATATATATTTATTTTTTTATTTTTAGAATAAAGAATTAAATAAAATCTTTTTGGGATTTTTTTTTTTTTTTGGAAAATAAAATAAAATAAAAATATTTTTAGAATTTTTAAAATTAAAAAGTCAAACAAAGTCAAAGATGGTGAGATGAAAAACAGAGATCGATCGATCTAACAGAGAGCAAAAATATGCAGGTTTTTGGGTTCAGAAATTTTTCTAAGTGCTGGAACTCAAGATCGATCGAACTAGAAGTTTAGATCGATCGAAGTACTTATGATTAATCTTAGAATTAGTTCGAATGATGGGACAAAGAGGTGATTTGGATGCAGGTCGAAAATTTTCTAAGTGTTGGATGCAGGACAAAGTTCGATCGATCGAACTCTCATTTGAGATTGATCGAACTTATGCAAAATGCTCAATTTCAACATAAAAGTGCATGCAATCCTAATCACAGTTCCTAGCAATGTATATGAACCAAAAACAAGTATCTAGACTTCGCAAGAATTGAAATTAAAGATAGAAATGACGGAGGAAGAGGGTTTTAAAAACCTACGAAATGTCGTGCTAATCTTTAACGTCTCTAGCAAGACGTTGGGCTCTTTTAGCCCAAATCAAACATCTTGTAGTACATCCCCTCCTCAATGGGGTGATAAGTGTTTTAAACTCCACCCAACAAATGGTTCTTTAAGGAACTTGTTGGATTAAGCTCAAAAGACATTTTCGGTCCTTAATCAAAACAATCTTTGGGCTTCCACGCCCTTTCAAAACAAGATTTTGAAACAACTTTCTTTGGTTTCAAGGTTGAAGATGGAATTTTTGAAACCTTAGTCTCACACAAAAACTCAATTCCTTCACTTTTGAGGTCATGACATTTTTCCACAACATTAATCTCTTCATGTTTGTCAAATCAATTGGGGGTTGGATTAAAATTATTCAACTTTACCTTCATGTGGCCAAATGAGATCTTCATTATCCCCGTCCTACAATTGATGTTGGCATTTGCGATTGCCAAGAAAGGACGACCAAGGATAACGGGAATTTGGCTCTTAGGATTTGGAACCAGTTTCGTATCAATGACAACGAAATCAACGGGAAAAAAGAATTTATCAATTTTAATCAAGACATCCTCAATAATACCCCTAGGCTTTTTAATTAATCGGTCGGCAAGTTACAAAACTACCGACGTTGGTTTCAAGTCTCCAAAGCCTAATTTGACATATACTGAGTATGGAAGAAGATTAACACTTGCTCCAAGGTCAAAAAGAGCCCGATTAATGATATGATCACCAATGATGCATGAAGTAGTAGGTGAACCGGGGTCCTTAAACTTGGAAAGAGTGTTATACTGCAAAATTGAGCTCACTTACTCGGTTAAGACCACTTTTCTAGGTTCTTGGCTTTTATTCTTCCTTTTTTGGGTGCACAAGTCCTTCAAGAATTTTGCATAAGCCAAAATTTGCTTGATTGCATCCAAAAGTGGAAGATTAACTTTCACTTGCCTAAACACGTCCATGATTTCATTGACTTTGGCCTTTTGCTTGTCATTTGAAATGGATCCTTTTAAGGCATCCGGGAATAGAGCTCTTGGTTCAAAAACCTTTTCAAAATTTCTCTTTGAAGTCTCTTCAACACAAGAAGTTTTCAAATCATTTTGCAAATCTTTCTTTTTAAAATCACTTTTCAAGATATTCTCATTTATATGGTCATGCACATGCAATGAAGGAGGAATATGATATGAAAAGGGATGGGTGTCAACTTGTGGTTGCACCGGTTCACTCTCTTCATTGGACACACCCACTTGGTTGTCCACAATCCTTCCACTTCTCAAGGTGGTCACCGCATTGACATGTTTTATTGTGTGACCTTCCGATGAGGAATGAGTCTCCACAACATATTGTTGCTTTTATGGGGCATTCAAAGGCATTTTTCCTTTCTCTCTTGCATTCAAAGTTCTAGCTATTTGCCCTACTTGGATTTCTAGCTTTGCAATGGATTGAGAGTGAGAATGAAGCAATTGTGTGTTTGCCTCTAAAGTGCCTAAAGCGGTCAAAACTTTCTCTTCAAAAACGGGATTTCTAACATTTCCTTGGGAATATGATGGTTGATTGGGAAAATGAGAATTTGAAAATTGGTTTCCTTGTGATTGATATGGTGATCTAAAACCTTGGGAACCTTGGCCTTGAATTGGAGGTGGAATGTACTTTCCTTGAAAACCACCTTGGGAAGGGTTTGAGCCCTCCCCTTAGTTTTTCTAAGAGAAATTTGAGTGATTCCTCCAACTA
This sequence comes from Cornus florida, assembly GCF_030987335.1. NCBI lineage: Eukaryota > Viridiplantae > Streptophyta > Magnoliopsida > Cornales > Cornaceae > Cornus > Cornus florida. Next base: position 70,702,803 of record NW_026775573.1, on the reverse strand, counting down.
GGATTGTAATGATTTCCATAAGGATTGTTCCCTTGATTAGTAAAAACAGCATTTGCTTGTTCACGATGCTCACTTTGCACATGTCCATTGGGACAATTGGAAGTAGAATGTAAAACACTTGAACAAGTCATGCATGTCTCATTAGATGCATGATGAGAATGGTTAGGGAAGGAAGATACTTGATTCGCCGAGTTTTGGTTAATCAAAAATTGATCAAACCTTTGAGATAATGATTTCATCTCGGCGGCAATTTCATTGGAGTGGTCAACTTGATGTAAGCCAACACTCTTCCTACCACTAGAATTTCTACCATTCTTTAAAAATAAAGTACGATGTAAAGAATTTTCACTCATGCTCTCATAAAGATGCCACACGTCATCCTCATGCCTATCAATGTAAGAGCCACCCATGGAAGCATCAACCATGCCTTTGTAATTGTCCGATAAGCTCTCAAAGAAATATTGAACTAATTGTCATTTGGGCATGTCATGATGTGGACACTTCCTAAGCAATTCATTAAAGCATTCCCATGCCTTATGAAATGTTTCTCCATCCCCATGTGAAAATTCTCGAATTGAGGTTCTCATGGCATTGGTCTTAAAATCCGGATTGTACTTCTTCAAGAACTCTTGTTACATTTCCGCCCAAGAAGTTATTGAAAACGGCCTAAGATTGTTAAACCAATATTTTGCCTTATCTTTAAGGGTGAATGGAAAAAGTTTAAGACTTAAGACCTCTTCCGGCATGTCTGTATATTTTACGGTGGAACATAAACTCGTCTAAATGCTTGTAAGGTTCTTCACTTGGAAGTCCATGATAATTAGGAAGCATTTGAATGGTTTGTGGCTTGATTTCATAGTGGTGTGCTCTAAATGGTGGCAACTGAATACATGTGGGTGCATTATATTCATTAGGTACATAGTGATCTCTTAAAGCAATGGGAGGATTAGCAATTGGAGGTGCAACATGGGCACCTTGGTTGCCTTGAATGATGGGAGGCGGTGGAGCATAAATTGGCCTTGGCATTCCCAATAGGACTTGGCCTTGTTTTTGTGGTGGATGAACATATGGCCTTGGCATGCCTAATGGGACTTGCATGTTATCATGATGCACATTGGGGTGGAGGATATCTTGTTGGTCTATGTGACCAAGGTCCTCCACATGGTCCTCATTGTGTCCTTCCATTGACGAGATAGATTGACTAGAACTACCTCTTCCCCTAGGGTTTCGAACAATAGATTCAAGATGAAAATTTAAAGGGACAAGAGTGGGTCTCAATGATCTATGACCATGCATGCACAATACAACATAACAAGTAATGACATAAACACTTCACCTTCACAACAAATCAATAAACTTCAAACTTCAACCACATACAATGTTCTCATACTCTTATGCTTTAACAATATGCAAGAAAAGTAAATTGCCTCCACGTGGACTCACGATTTATCTAAGAATTGAATAACAAGCCTCCACGTGGGCCTACGATTTAACTAAGAGTTTGAGTAAAGAAAAGCTCAGAAAGGGCCTTTAGCACTTCAACTCCAAATTTATAGCTTAGCTTAGCAATTTTTTTATGATTTTAGCATTTTTCCTTACTTGCTTAGTTCTTTTGCTTGGAATACTCCTTTGCTTGCTTCCTATCTCAATGCTCCTTGTCAATCAAGAACAAACACAAAAAATAACAAAAATTGAAAACAAAGTAAAGACACGATCAAAAGAGTACTAATTCTTAATTAATTCCACAAAAACGACGTTGCTAATCAATCAATCCTCGGCAATGGTGCCAAAAACTTGGTGGTGTCATGGGTCCAAACCAAAATTTTATGCTTATGTGGCCAAGTTTTACATTTATAAATTGACACTACTACCTTTCACTAAAAATATAGCTAGGGTGAGTAGGGATCGTCCCAAGGGATTGAGTGTCGTACTAGGTTGAGGAATCAAGATTAGGGTTAGTAGGTCGAGTGATCAAAATGGTTGTTGGTTGGTTGAATTAAACTAGATGCAAATTAAACTAAAGTAAACAATAACGCAATAGAGAGAATAAAAGAGAGAGAGAGAGAGAGATCTTATGATTTAAAGATCACCACTAAGCAAAACTTTTCTACACATTCAACAAATGATTAATGAGGGGAATAACATGTATTGCAACAAAGTATGTATGTGTGGTTGTTTCAACAAGCATGGATGACAAATTTAGCATATATTGTCTAAACAACATGGTGAATAGCACAACATATCAAATTAAGCCATTAATCCTTTCTTTAAACTTACAATCCAAACACATCACAAGGTTAGAGACACTTGTCACTTGTTTTTCATAAGTATGGAACATCAACAACAAGCATGGATTGTCCTCCCATTTAACAACTACACTACAACTAAGCTAATGACATGAAATTAGGCTAATTAAACTAAGGGCAAGGCACAATCCATCAAGAAATGAGTATGAACCATCAAATAGACCACAAGAACATGACATTAAGCACTATGTCTTGACAATCTCTAGATCTATAGCATCAACACACATAGACATGCATCAATAGCATAAGAAATAGAGACAAACACATAAACATCTATTCTAGTATATATAGACATATGGATAGAATGAAATGATCAATTGGAAGCATTAAACCACATAAATCATTGAATAAACAAGATCTATATATATATAAGTGTCAAGACATGAATCACAATATAAATTCCCTCAAAAATACATAAATCAAGAAGTAGAAAGCATGCTTAGGGCTAACTCTAGGCCCAAGAGGATGTCTAGCCACTCATGGATGATGTCCTCCAACCCTCAAGGACAAACTCCATGGAAGAAATCTGTTCCTTAGTTGATGAAGAGTCTCCAATGGTGTCTCTAGCCTCCTCCTCTTCTTTTCTTCCTCCCTAAGAGTTTTCTAAGGTATAGTATGATATGATACAATATGATATTCTCCCATACAAAAAGATAATCCTTATCCTTATTTAGGTAGGTCAAATGACACCCAAAATGAGCTGGGGTCGTACAACAAATATTCTCCAATAATTAGATAAAGGACAACTTTTTGTGATCTGAAAATTTAACTTTTTCGCACTGGAGGAAGTTCAATCGATCGAACCTTGGACTTGGATCTATCGAACATGGCTGAGATCTATCAAAATTAGGCTGGATCGATCCTTAATGGCGGCGTTTTTTTGGATAAAAACAAATCTAAGATATTTTGAAGATATTTTTGGGAAAACAACAAAAGTGGTTGGTAGGGTGGTATAACTAGATAAGATCAATCATTTGGATAAGGACAAGAATATTCGATCGATCAGAGATGGAAGTTGAATCAACTGAGCTTTGAGATCTTTGTACAGGGACAAACTTGGCTCAGACCATCTTGAAGTGCTAAGATCGATATAAGTTGGATCGATCAAACTTTTCTTGAGATCGATCGAAGTTGCTGAAATTCCACCATTTGCTTCCTTTTGCTCTACTTTGCTCATTTTTTTTATTCATCCCAGAATTGCTTCAATTATGTTCTTATTTGGCTGAGTTAGCTTATTTTGCGGATAAGTACTTAAAAATGAAAATAGCACGAAATCAATACAAAACGGTAAAATAAGATAGATAAAGGTTCTAAAATACCTAAGCTTAAGGGGTTTAAATACGCACTTTTCAGCGCTCATCATTAACATATATTAAATTGGGATTATTTGAATAAGAATTGCATTTTTTATTTAATAATTATCTTTTGTGAAAGTTTGATTCTCATGGACGTATCTTGCATGAAATTAACTTGTGATATGTTGTTAAATTGAGTCTTGGCATGTTCTTTAACATACTTTAATTTGAAAGCATTTGGATGATTTTAAAAATCTAGAAATTTTAATTAAAATCTATTTAAAGGTTCCATTAGCTTAATTGAGTTTTTAACTTGATATTCGTAATGACTAGGACTTCGTTACTAGCATATATTACTTTATCTTCGAATGTAGGATTGCTAGAAGGTGTATGAGGATAATGAGAACAAACTTGGGAATCATACATTTGAGGATGTGAGAAGTGATTCATTCTTTGGTGACGAGAAGAAGAAACAAATCCTTAAGAACTTCCATTCCTTTTATGAGGTGGAATGTATTTGCTTCAAAAAAAATTAGCTTGATAAGGACTTGAGTTTTCATTCCACATTGGAACATATGCACTTGAATAAGGATGAGCAAATGTAGCATTGACTTATTCAAAATGTTCATTAAATACATGTCCATGGGGACAATTGGAATTAGTATGTAGAGCATGTCATGCAAGGCTCACAAGGATGAGAAACATAATGAAGAGAAGATGATTTGATAGCCGGTCTTTGACTCAATAAGAATTGATCAAGTTTTTTAGAAAGAGTCTTAACTTCGGCTACAATTTCGTTTGATTCTTCAATTTGACTCATTTTTGCATTTTTCTCCTTTTTATTAGAATCATGATCAAACCAAGAAATGTGATATTTGTGCAAAGAGTTTTTACTCATTTTCTCAAAAAGGTGCCAAATATCATCTTCATGTTTTCCAAAATATGAGCCTCCACATGATGTATCAACTATGTCCTTATGCATGTCGGATAGGCTTTCATAGAAATATTGGACGACTTGCCATTTTGGAATACCATGATGTGGACATTTTCTTAGCAAGTCGTTCAATCTCTCCCAAGCCTCATGCAACAACTCCCCTTCCCTTTGAGAAAATTCTCTAATAGAAGCTCGCATTACATTGGTCAAGCTTACGGGGTAAAAAAATTTTAAAAACTCATTTTATGATTGCATCCAAGATGTTATTGAATTTGCCCCCAAAGTGTTGAATCAATGCTTTGCTTTGTTTTTGAGTGTGAAAGGGAAGAGAAGTAGTCTAAGAATTTCTTCCGGGACATTCATGTACTTCACGGTGGAGCATATTTCTAGAAATTCATTGAGATGTTTATATGGCTCCTCACCATCTAAGCCATAAAAAAGTGGACACATTTGAATGGTCTCGGGCTTAATTTCATATTGATTGGCCTCAAAATTATGAAGCATGATGCAAGTTAGTGCATGGTATTCATGAAGATTAAAATGATCACGAAGGATCATTGGAGGAATTGGAGCTTGAACTCCAGGAGGAAATTGATTGAAAGGAGGATGCTCTATGAAGTTTGGGTCTAAATAACCAAGATGACCCTCTAGATTCTCCATTGGTTATGATGGGGTTGGTTAAGACCGCATGAAATTCAAGTACCACGACAATGAAATCAACTAAGCAAACACTTCACCTCCGCAACAAATCAATCAACAAACCTCCACATACAATGATCCCATGCTCCATGCTATCAACAATATGCAAAGAAAAGTAAATTGCCTCCACGTGGGCTCATGATTTATCTAAGAATTAAAATACAAGCCTCCACGAGGGCCGACGATTTAACTAGAGATTAAGTTAAGAAAGAGCTCACAAAGGATCCTTTAGCACTTTAATTCAATTTTCAATTTTAGCCTTGCAAATTTTTTAGATTTTAGCTTTTTCCTTGCTTTTGCTTAGCTCCTTGCTTGAAATGCTCCTTTGCTCACATTCTAGCTCAATGCACCTAGTCAAACAAGAACCAACACAAGTAACCAAAATGAAAATGAAAACAAAGTAAAAACATGATCAAAAAGTACTAATTCCTAATTGATTCCACAAATACGATGTTGCCTTCAATTAATCCTCGGCAACGGCGCCAAAAACTTGGTGGCCTCGGGGGTCGCACCCCATAATCCAAAGTTTGTGCACCAAAAGATAATGGTGTAGGGCTATGATGAATGTGGCCAAGTTTTACATTTAAAAATTGACACTACTATCTTTCACTACAAATATAGTTAGGGTGAGTAGAGATCGTCCCAAGGGATTGGTGGGTCGTATTAGGTTGTGGAATCAAGATTAGGGTTAGTAGGTCGAGTGATCAAAAGATTGGTTGGTGGTTAAATTATATTACGATGCAATTTAAACTAAAGTAGGCAATTAAATGTAGTGGAGAGAAAATAAAAGAGAGATCTTGAGGTTTAGATATCACCACTAAGCATAGCTTTTCTACACCCTTAATGAATGATTAATGAGGGGGAAAACATGTATTGCAACATAGTGTGTGTGTGTGGTTGTTTCAACAAGCATGAATGACAAATTAAGCATATATTGTCTAAGCAACATGGTGGATAGCACAATATATCAAACTAAGCCATTAATCCTTTCTTTAAGCTCACAATCCAAACACATCGCAAGGTTAGAGATATATGCTACTTGCTTTCATAAGTATGAAATATCAAACAACAAGCATGGATTGTTCTCCCATTTAACATCTAAACTACAACTACACTACAATTAAGTTAATGACATGAAATTAAACTAATTAAACTAAGGGAAGGCACAATCCATCAAGAAATGAGTATGAACCATCAAATAAACCACAAAAGCATTCCATTAAGCACTATGTCTTGATAATCTCTAGATCTATAGCATTAATACACATAGACATGCATCAATAACACAAGAAATAGAGACAAACACATGAATATCTATTCTATCATACATAGACATATGGATAGAATAAGATGATCAAATGGAGGCATTAAACCACACAAATCATTGAAGAAACAAGATCTATATATATATAAGTGTCAAAACATGTATCATAATACAAATCCCCTCAAAAATACATAAATCAAGATGTAGAAAATATGTTTAGGGCTAACTCTAGCCCCAAGAGGATGTCTAGCCACTTATGGATGATGTCCTCCAACCCTCAACGACTAACTCCATGGTAGAGATTGCTCCTCTTCTTGGTTGATGGAAGAACTCCAAGCTCGTGTCTCTAGCCTCCTTTCTTCTTTTCTTCCTCACTAAGAATATGAAAATTGTGTATGTATCTACTATCTAGTATATGCTCTCAAGAATGGCTCATATTCCTTATATAGATAAAATGTCACCCCCAATGAGCTGGGCTCATACACCAATATTCCTTCTAATGATTGGATATGAGACAACTTTTAATGAGCTGGAAATTAGATTTTCTCAGGATTTGGGAAGTTCGGTCGATCAAACTTGTGCTAAGATCAATCAAACATGATTAAGATCTATCGAATTTAAGCTGAATCGATCCTCTATGGCGGCGCCTTTTTGGATAAAAACAAATCTGAGATTTGAAGATATTTTTGGGAAAGAGACAAATGTGGTAGGTAGGGTGATGCAAGTGGATAAGATGAAATCTTTTCGATCGATCGGAATAAAGTTGGATCGATCGAACTTTGTGCGATCTTTGGATAAGGACAAAAGAGCTTGGATCCATCTTGGAATGCTGAGATCGATGAACTTTCAATCGATCGAATATTTTATGAGATCGATCAAACATGCTGAATTTCCACCACTTGCTTCTTTTCGCTCCCACTTTGCTCTTTTCTTTGATTCATCTCAAGATTACTTCAATTATGCTCTTATTTAGCTGAGTTAGCTTATTTTGGAGATACCTGAAAATAGAAAAAATACAAAATCAATCTAAAACGGGAAAATAAGATAGATAAAAGTTCTACAATACCTAAGCTTAAGGAGTTTAAATGCGCACTTTTCAGCGCTCATCACTAATCCTTTAAGTAGTCATCATGAGCAAGTATAGGCTATCACTACTTTAAGGAGTGGAAAAATGGTTAATAACCAAGTTAAGGAACAATGGGAAGAAAGAAAGAGGCGTAGGATTTCATTAATCCAATTCTTCCAATTCCAAATCCTAAAGAGATTCCCTCACATTCTGCTTTATCGAGTACCAAAGGAGTTGAAGGTGAAGTCACTTCTTCATTTACTCCTAACCTTAAGACAACTTATAAGCCAAGAGTGCCTTTTCCTCAATGTCACAAGGAACCCTCCTACTTTGGCAAGCAAGGGGAGAAAATTCAAGACATGATAGAGGTCTTCAAGCAGGTCAAAATCAATGTACCTCTCCTTGATGTTATAAAACAAATCCCTGCCTACTCTAAATTTTTAAAGGACTTGTGCACTCAAAAGAGAAAATCAAAAAGCCAAGTTCCTAAGAAAATTTATCTCACCGAGCAAGTAAGTACAATAATCCAGCATAGCACTCCTCCTAAGTTCAAAGATCCTGGTACTCTTACCATTTCTTCCATCATTGGAAACAATGTGATAGAGCGAGCACTTCTTGATCTAGGAGTTAGAATTAATCTCATTCCTTACTCAATGTATAAGAATTTAGGTTTGGGAAAAAGTCTAAAAATGCATTTCTAAGAGTTCTAAACTCAAGAAAATGCCCCAAACCTCACTCAGAACCTTCATGGCACGCTAACCAATGTAGTACGTAAAACAATGAGCAAAAATAAATAAATCTGAAATTCAAAAAATGCCCAAAAATAGAAAATTGATAAACATTACATGGTTAACATTCCTTCGGTCTGTCTCATTTTTGTTGTTGTTGTTGTTATTGTATTCTTTTTTCTTTTCTTTTTTTCTTTTGAATGCAGTTTGCTGAATTTTGCTGCATGTTGTTTGCTAGAATTTGCTAGATTATTTAAAATTTTGAATGCATCTTACTGAATGTTGTTTGTTGTTTGCTGAATAACCTAGATTTTTTTGTTGAATTTAACTTGGTCCATTGTCTCCATTCAATTTTTTATTATAAATAGATAGGAAAAAATGTCAAATGATCTAGCTTGGAATTATTGTCACCTACAAAACCCACAAGATAACAATGCAACGTGTAATTTTTGTGAAAAATTTATGAAATGAGGTATTTATAGGGTTAAACAACATATTACTGGAGGACATAGAAACGTACAAGCATGTAAAAAGTGTCCTAAACATTTGAAATAGGCGATTAGAGAATACATGATCAAGAAGAAATAAGAAAAGGAATACACAAATTTGTTGCCTGATTTTGATGACATGGATGATCAAGATGAGGATGATGTTGTAATTATTGATGTTAATGGTAAAAGAGTGGCAAGTGGAAGCAATAATATTCAATTAAAAAAGCAAAAGCAGAAAGGACCTATTGATTTGTACTTCACCCCTCCTCTAGAAATAGCTATGCAAAATAGAAAATATGACAAAGGTAAGTAAATAATAATTTATGATGCTTGCAAGAAAGAACTTAGACTCCGAGCATGCCAACGATTTACAAGATGGTTGTATGATGCTGGGATCTCATTCAATGCCTTTAATTATGATAGTTATGCACTCGCTGTTAAAGCTATTGACCAATATGGTCGAGAAATGAAACATCTTTCTTATCATGAGGTGAGAGTTCCTTTCCTCAAGAAAGAATTAGAGCATACAAACAATTTAATACGGGATCATAGAGAGGATTGGGAAACATACGAATGCACAATTATGGCAGATGGATAGGAGGATAAAAGACAGAGATGTTTGATTAATTTTTTGGTGAATTGTCCTAAAGGGACAATATTCATTAAATCTGTTAATGTTTCCTCTTATTCAAAGACCAGTGAAAAAATATTTGACTTACTTAACAAGTTCGTGCAGCAAATTGGAGCAATAAATGTGATTCAAGTAGTCATTGATAGTGCCTTTTTTAATGTTATGGCAGGTATAAATGTCAATACGTACTTGATGTGAAAATTTTAAGTTTCTAAATTTAGTAGTTAATAAAATTAGGTTTATTGCTTCAATTAATCCAACTTTTCTTTCTTTACTACAGGGAGAATGTTGGAGGGAAGGCATCGACATTTGTATTGGTCACCTTGGGCTGCATATTGTGTGGACCTGATGTTGGAAGACATTGCAAAGATCCCAAATATAATGAGGACCATAAAGAGAGTTGTAATGTTAAATGGTTATATTTATAACCTTTCGGGTTTGTTAAACATGATGAGGCATTATACTAGACATAAGGAGTTACATAGACCTGTAAAAACTCGATTTGCCACTGCATTTATCACGTTATTAAGCATCCATCATCAAAAGAGTTGCATGAGGAAGATGTTCACTTCCCAAGAATAATGGACCTCCAGTAAATGGGTGAAAGAGATATAAGGGAAAAATATAGCACATGCCGATTGGCGATACCCCCGAATTTTCGGATAATGTGATTGGAAAAATATAGCACATGTCGATTGTATACTCTCTTAAAGTGTGATACCCCCGAATTTTCGGATGCGGATTGGCGAGGCCCATGCCCGATTACCCGAGGATATCAAACTAATCAGCAATAAACGAACACAGAATACAATTAAGATAAATAGGAATAAATAAAATTACTGAAAATAAACTAAATTGATAATCCAAAAACTAAAACCTCATAATAAAATTCCATTAATAAATAAACTATTTGGATACAACTGATCCCCCATGAATACAAGTCAAGAATCCATCTAATGGACCCTTATTCAAAACCCAACTGAAGTTAAACTAAACTAAACAAGGAAATCCCAAAACTAAATATAAATAGCAGTCCTACGCAGTCAGAAGAGTGAGTGACCGTCTCTGCTCAGCACGAATAAGCTCTAAAACTATAACCATCCGATACTTGAAAAATAATAGTGGGTCAGGCCCACGAACAAGTTCTATTCTAACTATAATCCAAACAGAGACCTGATATGCAGATATATCCTAGATATCTCAACCATATCTGTATAGTCCATATATATATATATATATATATATATATATATATATATATATATATATATATATATATCTCCACACTACAGGACTCTTACTGGACTACAATGGGGGTCTCAACCTGAATAGAAGGCAACATGCAAAAATGCACCCATAGGTGGGCATGAGTACCTAGACCTAACAGAGTATACCTCAACCATCATAACCAGTTACACATCCCAATGCATATACGCTCCCTAACCAACGATCCTGAGACATAAGCTCATATCACGGTATCATAAATTATATATATAAATTCCCAACCAAACCAATGTAGTGCCGCTCAACTGTTCGTTGCTAAGACACGACATAAAATTAGGATTTAAATGTTTTAATTAAACCCATTTCCTTCCTAATACAGAAATATAAACAAACATCCAATATGTCGTTCAACTGTTTTAGTTGACAGGATATTCAACCATGTAGGATTTAACTGTTTTATTTAATCCATTCCGTATGTATGAATAGGTAGAAATTAGCGTTTTGATCTAATCCATCCCCAATATGCTACCGTCCCATACCGGTGCATATAATGCATATGATCCGTAAATGATGCAACAACTCAAACAGTACATCAAGTAAAATCTACACAATCCCTGTAGTTGATAAAAACATAATTTAAATAGTTCATCAACTACAATCTAAAATAACATCCCCTGTAATTGCTAGACATTATTTTATAGTTCAGCAATTAGAATCCAAAGCATTTAATCCATATAATTGCAGACAGAGTTTTAATATCTTAGCAATTAAAATCCAAATTAAGTATAAAACAACTTTGATAATTAAATGACCCCATTATGCATTCAAAACAAGTTTTATAAATTAAACTACAGTCCGTTAAATTGCTAGACACAGTTTAAGCAATTAAATCCCCTCTATCAGTTATATCTATTAACAGCATGCAACTTGTTTTGCGTTTTCATACTGTTTAGTCCAATTGCATAAAAACATCAATTCTGCAGTTTGGGTTCTAATACAGCATAATAAAAGGTTTAAAATCCATACTACAGTCCGTTAGATTATTAAAACAAAATTTAACAAGTTAATCATTCTTATCTGTTAATTATACGCAAAATTGTTTAATCTTCGATACTGTTCAAATTATTAGCATACAACTAAAGATTATGCATCAAAGGGTTTTAATTCACTTTGAATTAATATATTGAACCCTCATTAATATTCCAACATAGTTCCAGAAACCCACCTCGTCCAAATAGTGCCCTAAATAGCTGAATATGTGTTTCTGGGCGAGAGCAGGCTCTCACAAATTGAGAGCCTGCTCCATTAACATGGGAGCCTTCTCCATTCACTTGGGAGCCTTCTCCATACACTTGAGAGCCTTCTCCATACACTTGGGAGCCTTATTCTTCAAAATTGCTCATCTTCTTCACCTCCGACAAAGTTCAGAGCCTCTGTATTGTTTTATTTAACTATCTAGGGTTCAATTTTTGTCCCAGAATTAATTATATGCAGATGTCATACATCATCGACATGAATTAAAACCAGTTTAAAAATCAACTAAATCATGATTAAAACAAGAACATGTATAAACCATTAAACCTTTTAATTCAATGCATTTAAATTCACTACAACCCTACTTATAAGATCAGTTTTAACGTTAATTAAAACCCTGGAGACTACCTAGGCATGCACAGAACACAGGCCAACGGGAGAGAGAAAAAAATAACTTGCCTGTGTGGTTTTGAATCGAAACCCCGTCGCCGTCTTCCTAAGCTTTCCGACGACGTCTGTTTATTGTCAACCTCCTACTGCTCAACCTTCCCCTCCTAGGTCCATCCTTTAATCCATAGCCGAAATCATTGTAATCTCTCCATTTTCCTCACAACTCCTTGTTATGACTCTCTGCCTCCACTGTGCCGTGAATAGGGTTCTAAAACCCTAGGCAGACATACTACAAATATTTATTAGCAAATATAATTTGTAACCTAAATCTATTTACCTAAGGAAAACAAAGGAAAAATTATATACCAACTATATGTATGCAAGTCGGCAACCTAGAATCCCGTGATATTATAAGTATAAATAAAACTCTAGAATTATTTTACAAGTCGGTAACCTAGAATCCCGTGATATTATAAGTATAAATAAAACTCTAGAATTATTTTATACCTTAAATGATGACTTAAATTACAAATTCAATTATTAATAATTAATAATAACTAAATTAATCCACATATACACATATACCCATATATACATATATATACATCCATGGGTAAAGCTATACCCATATACACAATCCAAAAAGTCCATTGATCCTATCCAAGTCCAAACTCCATCTATAACTAAAAAGAATACATTTAATTTAACATTTAATTACCACATAAGCATATACTTCAATTAAAATAAATAAATCAATTAAACAATTAATCACCAGCCAAGTAAACAAATACAGAATTTAAAACATATACATGAAACCAAATAAGCACACACTTTAAAATTAAACAAAATTAGAAAATTAATTCATTTAAACAGTTAACATGAAACCACATAGCCACAAAAACAACTAAAACTCACAAGAAAATAAATTTAAATTCCCATTTATACCCTTTTGAACACTAGGGGTATTACATTCTTACCCCCTAACAAAAGGAATTTCGTCCTCGGAATTCACAAAACTCTGAATTATTTGCTTTTAAAATTCATTTCTGTCCTCGTGTGGACTCAGCCTCTGTGTATAGATGCCACTGAAGTCCAATGTATCCAATAAATTTCCTATATTTAAGAAACCCCACTGTACAACTCCTAAGTTGTATCTAACGATGACTTAATCATACCTAATATGTAGTTAAGGTAACGATCCCTATTCCTCCAAGTTCCATAGGATTATCACACAAAATTCCTATACATCGAGGGCTAACAAATTTGGTAATGCTAATCTATATGTAATACCAAAAGCTAATAACGAATTTAACCAAGCAATTTTTAATTATGCTTTAGCAAATCAACCATGCCATTCAGAATGTATTTATTTTTACTTGAGCAATTCAACCATACCTCCTTAAGTATATTTATTCATATTTTGGCAAATCAACCATGCCGACAATTCAACCATGTCTTTGGCAAATCAACCATGACTCCGTAAGTATATTTAGTTATACTTTGGCAAATAAACCATGCCTATAATTCAACCATGTACCAATTTTTAAACTTAACAATGAACTAAATCACACATAGTCATAGCATGCATATCATACACATAGCATTAGTTTAAAACCAACCCATCCAGACATACCAATTTAAATATGTCCTTACACCAACCGGTTCATTAGAATAGATATTTGATATCTTAATAAACCTTATAATCATCTGAGTGCATTGAGAAGAGTTGACAAAGTTTTACATCGTATTCACTCCGACATCATTTACAAAACTACTAATCCTCTTCCAGTACCTTAAGCTCTATCTGAGTAAGGTAACACCTCCACTAAGATCAGCCCCAATATTTGAAGTTGACTTCCTTATTTTCCTCGATAACAACCAGTGTCCTTATTATACAGGCTAAAACTCCAACTGCGAACTCAACAACGAATCGTAAGATATTAATATCCTATCAGTTGTTGAGAGCGTCCACTTCTATATTCCCGTCCACCAAATAGAACCTAATGTAAAGTATGAATCACCACTCCTATCCATCTAAGCTGTTTCATGATTCGTTCTATTTGTATGAACTGATATCTTTCCAGTTTAAAATAGCCAAAATGAAACTGATAAAATTTATCAGTCATCCAATATCCCAACCAGAATCCTGACCCTTGTGTAAAGTCAACAATCCCTCAACTAAATCCGCGAAAATGCTCTTTCATTTCCACTACAGTATAGAAAATGGCTGCAAGGATCGAGTGATCTCTAATGGTCCATCTAATAAATATTAGAAATGGTATCAAAATCACTATATCCCTCTTCTTGCCTATCCTCCAAACATTTGCTTCATACCGTGAAACATTTTGTTGTTTTTTTTTACCAGGACGAATAAAGAACAAAGAGTTGTGAACCTCAGTCCTTACATCCTCCTTCCCATTTGTCTACAGAAAGTACCATCTAGTCTGGTACCATTAGCTTTGGTCTGCACCCATTGTTTAAATTGAAGCATCGTCAAAAGCTAACCCTGCAATGGAATCTATGCATCACCAATTAGTGATAAACTTACCGATAATGTAAATCAACCGGTAATTTCATTCATCGAAAGTCAACTAGCTATGACTTTTCCACACACACCTTGCACCTCTTCCTTATTATAGGTGATCAATCTCACCATCCTGTCTTTGACACACCCTACTTCTTTAATATAAGTAAGTGTCAATTTGACTCCTTGTCTCGCTTCAAATGAATATGGAACTTTTTCCATCCCCCATATAGTCATCAACGTCGTAGCAACCCCTAATTGTTGCGAGTCATGACCCTTAAAAAAAAAAAAAAAAAAAAAATTCCACAATTTATATAGTGTAGAAACTTTAATTCCTCCTCCAAGTGCAACACCAGCAACTCCTCCAAATGACACCCTCGTGAATAATGTATTGGTTACGAATAGACTGATGAAGATTTAATCAGGCCATTATCCTTTCTCGACGTCATTCTAATAAGTACCTACCAGCACGAAATCCTTCTTCCATCTTGGTGACCACTTCTGAAATTTCCAAGAAAATGTTCTGCACCTCCGACACCTTTGATAAACTATAGTGGCATTACAGTGATCTTTATCTACCATAACCTAATGACTACCGCCACATTAACATCCACCATTATTAGGGTGTTGTAAAAACGAATCCATATATAGGGTAAAGCATATCAAACTAATCATTTTAGATTATTTGACGCGTATTGATAATTAATAGCATACCATAATGATACATGTCCAGGTCCAATAGATTGGCTAGAATTATGTATATCTACCAAATCCTATAACCACATGCTCACAATCCTAGCATAGATAGCGCTATTACTCCATGTTATTAAAACAATAGTTGGCTGATCACATACTTGCGTCTCCAACTAACCGTATTCCCCATCCGGACTAATTAACAAAAATAAAACACCTATGATACACACAACAAAAAAATAATAATAATAAAAATAAAAATAAAATAAAATAAAATTCTACTTAAGACATCATCCATTCTAGAAAAGAAAACCACATTTGAACTCAACTTGTCCAATTATTTCACAAAAGTTCCTTTTACAGTTTCGTAGGTAATCATCCAACCTCGAAACATATCCTTGAACATAGCTTAAAAGCAACATTCGGTTGCTTAAACAAAACCAAAGACTTAACCCTCATCCTCCTTATATGCGGAATACAAATCGTCTAACGGGGCTTTATAAAGTAACTTAGAACATCACAACCTAATCCCTATAATCTCTAAAACGTGATATAAAATCATTTTTTCATTCTGATAAGAACTCCATCAAATCCCCAAACTCCAGAAGAGTACTTCTTACATAACTCTCTTAGAGATGACATGAAAATTTAACTATATGTAGATTGGTTCATACCAACTCTACTTGTATCATTCATTACACTACGAGCGAATAAAATTCATCCTCGTGTAATCATTCATCTTGAAGATTTAGTATCCTTTTCCTTGGATACTCTGAAATCTCCTCCCTTAGGATCCTCTTCGGACCTCTACTCTTCGCTTGTTTCCTTTTTTAGAACAACTGAAGTCGTGTTGGCCCCGATATTCGATGACCTAACACTTACACCTTAAGCCGTCATTGGCTTATACTTTCTAAGTAATGCCAACCCCATAACTAAACCTTCGATCCAAAGTTCTGCTTCTGGCAAAGAACTCGACAACATACTCCTTTACTCATTTAGGTCTTTATCGCTTTCACCTTGAACCCAATCCTCCTCGCAGTGTCAACCATTCTGGAACTGTAGGATATAAATGACATCAGCTCCTCCTAATATGTCTCTAAGTTTTAAAAGACGCAACGCGGAAGTCCTACAATGAAAGACATTCCTAAGGATACTAGAACCTGGAGTGCTCTGATACCAACTATGATACCCCCGAATTTCTGGACGCAGGTTGGCCAGGCAAACGCCCGATTACTTGAGGATATCAAACCAATCAGTAATAAATAAACACATAATACAATTAAGATAAATAGGAATAAATAAAATTGCTGAAAATAAACTAAATTAATAATCAAGAAACTGAAACCTCAGAATAAAATTCCATTAATAAATAAACTCTTCTGATACAACTGATCCCCCATGAATACAACTCGGGAATCTATCTAGTGGACCCCTATTCAAAACCTAACTGAAGTTAAACTAAACTAAACAAGGAAATCCCAATACTAAATATAAAAAGCAGTCCTACGTAGTCGGAAGAGTGGGTAATCGTCTCTGCTTAACACGAATAAGCTCTAAAACTGGAACCGTCCGATACCTGAAAAATAATAGTGGGTCAGGCCCACGAACAAGTTCTATTCTAACTACAATCTAAACAGAGACCTGGTATGCAGATACATCCTAGATATCTCAACCATATCTGTATAGTCTATAAATATATATATATATATATATATATATATATATATCCATACTACAGGACTCTCACTGGACTACAATGGGGGTCTCAACCTGAATAGAAGGCAACATGCAAAAACTCACCCATAGGTAGGTATGAGTACATAGACCTAACAGGGTATACCTCAACCATCATAACCAGTTACACATCCCAACACATATACGCTCCCTAACCAACGATCATGAGACTCAAGCTCATATTGCGGTATCATAAATTATATATATAAATTCCCATCCAAACCAATATAGTGCCACTCAACTATTCGTTGTCAAGACACCACGACATAAAATTAGGATTTAAATGTTTTAATTAAACCCATTTCCTTCCTAATACAGAAATATAAACAAACATCCAATATGTCGTTCAACTATTTTAGTTGACAGGACATGCAACTATATAGGATTTAACTGTTTTAGTTAATCCATTCCGTATGTATGAATAAGTAGAAATTAGCGTTTTGATCTAATCTGTCCCTAATATGTCACCGTCTCATACCGGTGTATATAATGCATATGATCCGTAAATGATGCAACAACTCAAACAGTACATCAAATAAAATCCACATAATCCATATAGTTGATAAAAATAGAATTTAAACAGTTCATCAACTACAGTCCAAAATATCATCCCCTGTAATTGCTAGAACATTATTTTATAGTTCAGCAATTAGAATCCAAAACATTTAATCCATGTAATTGCAGACAGAGTTTTAATATCTTAGCAATTAAAATCCAAAGTAAGCATAAAACAACTCTGATAATTAAATGACCCCATTATGCACTCAAAACAAGTTTTATAAATCAAACTATAGTCCGTTAAATTGCTAGACACAGTTTAAGCAATTAAATCCCCTCTATCCGTTATATCCGTTAACAGCATGTAACTTATTTACGCTTTCATATTGTTTAGTCCAATTGCATAAAAACATCAATTCTGCAGTTTGGGTTCTAATACAGCATAGTAAAAGGTTTAGAGTCCATGTTACAATCCATTAGATTATTAAAACATAATTTAACAATCTAATCCTTCCTATATGTTAACCATATGCAAAATTGTTTAATCTTTGATACTGTTCAAATTATTAGCATACAACTAAAGATTATGCATCAAAGGGTTTTAATACACTTTGAATTAATATATAGAACCCTCATTAATATTCCAACACAGTTCTAGAAACCCACCTCGTCCAAATAGTGCCCTAAATAGCTGAATATGCGTTTCTGGGCGAGAGCAGGCTCTCACAAATTGAGAGCCTGCTCCATTAACATGCGAGCCTTCTCCATACACTTGGGAGCCTTCGCCATTCACTTGGGAGCCTTCTTCACACACTTGGGAGCCTTATTCTTCAAAACTGCTCATCTTCTTCGCCTCCAACGAAGTTCAGAGCCTCCGTATTGTTTTATTTAACTATCTAGGGTTCAATTTATGTCCCAGAATTAATTATATGCAGGTGTCATACATCATCGACATTAATTAAAACCAGTTTAAAAATCAACTAAATCATGATTAAAACAAGACCATGTATAAACCATTAAACCTTTTAATTCAATGCATTTAAATTCACTACAACCCTACTTATAAGATCAGTTTTAATGTTAATTAAAACCCTGGAGACTACCTAGGCATGCACAAAACACAGGCCAATGGGAGAGAGAAAGAAAAGAACTTGCCTGTGTGGTTTTTAATCAAAACCCCGTCGCCGTCTTCCTAAGCTTTCTGACGACATTTGTTCATTGTCAACCTCCTACTGCTCAACTTTCCCTCCTCCTAGGTCCGTCCTTTAATCCATAGCCGAAACCCTCATTGTAATCTCTTTGTTTTCCTCACAATTCTCTATTATGACTCTTTGCCTCCACTGTGCCGTGAATAGGGTTCTAAAACCCTAGGCAGACATACTACAAATATTTATAGGCAAATATAATTTGTAACCTAAATCTATTTACCTAAGGAAAATAAAGAAAAAATTATATACCAACTATATGTATGCAAGTCGGTAACCTAGAATCCCGTGATATTATAAGTATAAATAAAACTCTAGAATTATTTTATACCTTAAATGATGACTTAAATTACAAATGCAATTATTAATAATTAATAATAACTAAATTAATTCACATATACACATATACCCATATACACATGTATATACATCTATGGGTAAAGCTATACCCATATACACGATCCAAAAAGTCCATTGATCCTGTCCAAGTCCAAACTCTGTTTAAAACTAAAAAGAATACATTTAATTTAACATTTAATTACCACATAAGCATATACTTCAATTAAAATAAATACAACAACTAAACAATTAAACAATTAATCGCCAGCCAAGTAAACAAATACAGAATTTAAAACATATACATGAAACCACATAAACACACACTTTAAAATTAAACAAAATTAAACAATTAATTCATTTAAACAATTAACACGAAACCACATAACCACATAGCCACGAAAATAACTAAAACTCACAAGAAAATAAATTTAAATTCCCATTTATACCTTTTTGAACACTAAAGGTATTACATAAAGTAACAAGCTCTCTTGTTCGTGTACTTAAGTCGGTTGATGGTGAGAGAAAGCTTCCAATGGGATATATTTATGAGGCTATAGATAGGGCTAAAGAAGCTATAGTCAAAGCTTTTGGTGGGAATGAAGAGAAGTATGAGGAGATCTTTAAGATTGTTGATGATAGGAGGAATATCCAACTCCATCGCCCTTTGCATGCATCTGGGTATTTCTTGAACCCAGAATATTTGTATAGCAATCCAAATATTAAGCAAGAAGAAGAGGTGATGAGTGGTTTATATAAATGCGTGGACAGATTTGTCCCAACCACTAAAGTGCAAGATAAAATTTCTTTGGAGTTGAGTAAATATATGAAAGTTGATGATCTATTTAGCTCGTCAATTGGTATTTGACAAAGAAAGTCAAGGGCATCGGGTAAATAAGCCAATTAATCATTTTTTAGTATATTTGAATATTAATTTTGTTAATTTTTATTTAATAATAATATGTAAATAACATCCAATTGGTGGTCCTCATATGGTTCTACAACTCCTAATTTGCAAAAGTTTGTTATTAAAGTTCTTAGCCTCACATCTAGAGCATCTAGGTGTGAACGAAATTGGAGTGTCTTTGAATATGTAAGTTTTTAGTATTATTAATTTAATGATAAAAATTTAAATTACAAAAAGTTATACTTATTAATTATTTGAATTAATGCAGCTGGCTAATTCAATGTTGATTGAACGATTTGGTTTTCATCAAGTATAATAGAGCTCTACAATAACGATATGACATGTATGATAGGATCAATCACATCCTTTTAAATGATATAGATGACAGCAATGGGTGGTTGGTCGGAACAATGGATGAAAATGTAGATACCGAAGATGAGTTGGTGTTTGAAGACGACTCTTTGACATAGGGTGTAATTACTAGAGCTACCGGGGCTAGAGAGTCTTGCCATAATTTAAGCTCAAGATCAGCTCCATGGGCAACAAAAGGATAACACCTTCATCCTCATATTCACTACGAATCATAGATGAGGAAGAGGCAAACTCTAAGGAGACCGAAGAGGAAGAAGATGTTGAGGGTTACAAATATTTTGATGAGGACAATAAGACTATGTTGTTTGGTGAAGAGGATGATTTTTAGGTTCTTTAAGATTGTTTGGTTTTAGGAGTCAAAATTGAAACTAATATTTTATTGCTTGGTTTATAGATTTAGTAGGCTACTGAGTACTGAATATATATCTTTTTTGGACTCAAATGATAGCTTTCTCTTAAAAAATCAAGTATAAATTTATAATATATGGTTAATTGGTTTATGTTTTGCTTCTTTTCTTATGGGTTTAAATATCTTTCATTTGTTGTTTTTCTTAAAGGAGCTTTATTAGTTTAATTATGCTATTTTACTGGTTGCTTTATTAGTTTAATTGTGATATATTTAGTGTTTTTATTTATGTTCATTTTGCAGAGAATTATTGTTTTAAATTTTTACTTATGCTTCTTCCATCACTTAGGAGCGTGCCTCACACCTAAGCTCAAAGGGACCTCTAGCGCATCCGCGTGCTTAGCACCTTCAATAACACTGGTCCGACCCGTATATAGTAAGATGAGATTAAAGTTCTAATTTCCCGAATATTCAAAACTGCCACCTATTGTATTTACGATCGAGCGCTTTGGGGAATGCGCTCAAGCCCCTTGGAATCTTCATTTGAGCACTGACATTATCTTCCAAGAATGACTACTAGCAAGAATGCGCTGGAACCCTCGATAGGTGCGCTCGAACGCCTTGGTTATGTTAGCCATAAGTGTACTAGGGCAAATGAGCTCGTGCGCCCTAGGTGTTGGGCTCGAGCACTTGTGATGCAGAATTCGTCTCCATGTGCCATTCAAGTTCTGACTCGACACCGAAATAGCTGGTACTCTTTCTGGTTTTATTAAAGCATCGTCAAAAGCTTAGAATCAACGAAATTGATTGCATTTTTGGGTGAAAGCCTGAAAATGGTAAAAACAAGAATAAATTATCAAAACTACTATATAAATATCGTTAAGTCACTAACACATGCAATTTAAGGAGCATAAATGTGCAACATTCATCGTTCATCAAAAAGCTTTAAAGAAGTAATTTATAATTAATTTTCTATATTTCGTACAAAGTATTTCGATCAAGTGCCAGAATATTTTGATCAAGTGCCAGAAACTCTGTAATGGTTAATTGTGTGCTTTATTCGGATACAACATATGCAGGAAAAGAGATGGGTGATGAACCATTCAGGTGAGAGTTAGTTGTTTTTATTTTTTGTAGTTGAAAAGGAATGGGTGATCCAATCGTTTTTGCAATGACTAGATTCATTTTCAAATGTACAGCTTCATACTAAATGTTTTGTTTATCCTAACATGTTACCCTTGTTGAACATATGGGTGGAACCCCTTTGATCATACATCATCTTGTAAGGCAAATCATCCAAGGTAATTCGTCATTTTTTGATATAAAATTTTTATTTAAATTGGCATATTTTATTTTGTAATTTTTTTTAGAATTGTTCCTTAGTTTTGCTAGATAATTTATATGATACAAGTTAAAAGTTGTTTTTTGTTACACATTATATGTAACTTAAATTTGCATATTTTTTAAAAGTTGCTTATGGAAGATGTTAACTATCAAGAGATTGTATTTGAAGAATCCAAGAGAGAGATGAATGTGAAAAGACCGAATCAACTTCGATCAAGAGACTCAAAAGAGACAAAAAAAAAATGTAATACACATATTCATATCAAAGTATGATGAATAAAGCTAAATATTTTTTTATCAAGTTTTTTCCCTCCATTTTTTTGGTAGTTGTATCTTACTTTTAATAGTTTTTAGTTATGTTGTATTAATAATGTACATTTTGTTTTCACGTATTATTTTTCTTTACTATTTTTTGCATCTGTTATAATGATAAATTTAATTGTAATATTCATAAATTACTCTTCATGTATTGATTTAAATTCATAGATGATTACGTATGTTTTATTTTATTGAAATATTAAATTTAAATTGACTAATTATTCTTATTTTGAAGAGAGATAATGTAAGAATTTTTATTATATATTCGAACATCATATGTGGTATTATCATCAATTTATTAGCACTCTCCCGATTCTTTCTGTACTTTTTATTTTTGAAATGATTTTAATTAATAATATTTTGTATAAAAAATACATCTATTTTTTAATTAATATATAATTAATTTTTATTGCAAAAATATATGAGTAAATCAATTAGTAAAACATTATATTATGCCTTTGGCTAATGAGTGTATATATATAAAAGGAAAAACGTAATTACAAACACGACAGATCTAATTGGGAAAGTAAGTCTAATTTGGCAAATAAGAGGGGATGTTAGTATATATCCACCAAACCTCAAGGAGATCAGTGTAATTTACCCCTTAAAAAACAAGTCTCCCATCCTAAAATGATACAAAATTTATTTATTTACAAATGCCTTTCTACAAATTTTGGTTTTTAATTACAATGCAATTCATTTTTCAATTCTAATTCCAATTCCAATTCCAAATTACAAGGCTTAATTTGGTTAGATGGATGGAAAGGAAATTGGAACTTTAAACTTCTTCTTAAAAATTTGGATAGTAGAAATTGAAAAATTTATGGGAAAATAATTTTTTATAACTACCTAACTTATTTCAGCTATGATATTTCAACTATGCCACTTCTTTATAAAATTTAGGGTAAAAAAAAAAAAAAAAACTATGGGAAAACCTGCGACTAATCCTCTAAACTACAAAATATGCAAGAAACCTCCTAAACTATGCAAAAAAGTTACAAATCACCCTATTCGACCAAGGTCCAGTGAGAATTAGCCGTTAAAAATTGTTGAATCATTTTAAAGGACCATACTGCCCTTAGAAGCATGAAAGGACAAGAATGCCCTTAATTTCCATGGAGCCCAATAGTCACCCAGTTGCATTATAAACGCAACATACCCAAACATGCCATATACGCGCACGCACACACACACATATATATATTTATAAACATTGTTCATCATCTTCATAGGCGTGCATACCTAAACACACCCTATACGCGCCTACACACACAGGTAAAGTGCAATAAACGCCCTTGAATTTTACTCTTTCTTCCAAAAAAAACCCCTGCACTATTATTTTTACAAAAAACCCTTTGAACTAGCCCTTTTTTTGCAAAAAAAAAAAAAAACCAAGTGACACGTTCCGGTTGGTTTTGCTCCTAAAATTGGCAAGTGACTAATGCTATAATTTTAAAATGGTAATTTTACCCTTTCATTATTATAATATATATTAATAAAAAGCCCTAAATTGAATCCCCAATTTGTTAACCCTAACACCTATTAGCTTCATTCCCTACCGAATCTCCATCTCTATGGAGGTCTATGCAAATCGTTCAACTGATCATGGATACATCTATACATATATATGTGTACATTGTATATGTCATATGGGCATAAAGTTAAAAACTCGTAAATTTATTGCTCAACAATATATTATCTGGATGGAAGATGATAGATGTATACACACACAGTATATTCAAATCCAATTTCCTCTAAGGCTTTCCACAGTTCGCTTAACTTCTTTCAAGCATTCTTTTACTCATTTTTAAAAATAAGAATGGTTGAATCGTTAGTCACTGGAGAAAGAAACTAAAAAAAATTAGGCTACCAAGAGCACAATCGACTCCCATTAAAACCGATGAGAGCCCAACCTTAAAACCCCATCCACAGGTGAGAAGCTCTAAACATCACGACCTAATTGCAGCGACCAAACCAGTGAGGTCACATTCTGGTGAACCTCAAACAGATACAACAAACCAAATCTTTCTGGCAAGCATCATACAGACCCAGATAACTAAATCGTGAGCATCTTTGAAAACCCAAACCTTGAACTTCATTGAAGACCAAGGCGGTCGACGAAGTCGGCTACCGGAGGTTACGATTGATCGGCAATCTCATCAACTGTCGAAGAACGAAAGCTCAAGAGGAAGAAAGAACGCTCTGTACAGTACTGTAAGGTGGTGTTTGGCGTAGTATTAGGTGGTTATTGTGATAAGCTGATGTGTTGTGCAATGTTTTGGCTGGTAGAGTTTGTGATCAAGGCAATCTCGTCGGCTGCTGGAGAAAGATAGTGTAAGAGAGAGAAATGGCGCTCTGTGGTGGTAGTGTTTGGCTTATGTAATGTAATGTAATGTTTAGTACATTAAGTGGTGTTTATCAAGTAGTATTAAGTGGTTATTGTGATAAGCTGGTGGTATTGTCGCAATGTTATTGGATGTTTAGATTGCATTTAACACTTCATCAAAAGCATCTGCTAAAACATTAAAATGACATCATTTTATTTAAGGGCAATTCTGTAATCTAACATTTTTGGTGAGCTTCCCTGACGGCAACTTTTAGTTTTGTCCTTAAATTGCACTTTTTAAATAGTTCTAGGGGGTTTAGTGTTTTTAACTGATAGTTCAAGTGTGTTTATTGCCTTTTACCCTATATATATATTTACAGATCATTATTCATCATCTTCAGAAACGTGCATACCCAAACAGGCCCTATACATATATATGTATTTACATATCACTGTTCATCGTCTTCACAAGCGTGCAAAAATAATTCTGATAATTCTCACACCGCTCAACAGTTGTGTTCATGGATCGAATTTCACCGAGCTCTTGCAAAATCTTCGACACCAAAAGCCGTTTAACCCAATCCATACACTACTACCACCATCATTGCCGAAGTAATTAGACCACAAATTTTTAGAAATTCAAATAATTCATACTGAACTAGCACTGCCATTGCCATCACCGCCGCAAGAACGTTAACAATTTAGTCATAAACGTTTCTCAAACAGTTTCCAAATTGAATCCTACAAACCCACCGTCATAAACCAATTCAAATAATTCGTACTGAAACACCTCAGCCACTACCATCACCCCTCCATAACATGAAGGAATCAAGCCACAAATTTCTCTTAAACAATTACCCAATCGAATCTTACAAACCTAAGCCCAACCAATTGAACCACATATTTTTGGAAACTCAAAAAATTCATATTGCACTACCTAAGCCACTGCCATCACCACCACCATAACGTCACCCAATTAGCCTCAAAGTTCTCTCAAACCCAATCGAACCCTACAAACCCACCGTCACCACCATCATTGCTGATTCACCGAACGACAACTCTGGCAATAACTAGATCCTCATTGAGGTCCTCCTTACTGTTGACTGCCACAAAATTAGGTTTTGCCGCTGCATCATCATCGTCTTCCTTCTTCTCTTCTGGTGGTAACTAGATCTTCGCCGGCATCATCATGACAGGTACTCCACCTTCCTTCACGAGTCAGCAACTTTCAAGTTCGGCGGCTCACCGGAGTTCAAATCATTCACCGCCCATTCATCCACCACCATCGCCACTTCCACTCTAGGAGGTCTACAATGGCTTCCTTTTCTGCTCTGTGTGTGGGGCGTGAATAAAGGAAGGTGGTTTAGGGGGTTTATGTGGTAATGAAGATGTAAGTGTGTGGACGTGGTTCAACCACGTCACCAAAGGTCAAGTCAAATAGTCAACAGCTTGACAAGATCCACCTCAGCAAGTTGAGCAGTAGTCGACCATTGGGCCTCAATCTTTGAACCAAACATTTGGTCGATGGATCCTGGGCCTTAAACCACGAGCCATCTCCACAGTCAATTAACGGGCCTTAAACCTCGATCCGACCCCATCACAATTCGTCGATCGACGGGCCTTGAATCTCAATCCGACCCCATCACAATTCGTCGATCGACGGGCCTTGAACCTCGATCCGACCCGATCACAATTAGTCAATTGACGGGCCTTGAACCTCTATCCAACCCTATCATAGTTGGTCCATCGACGGGCCTTGAACCTCAATCCGACCCCAGCACATTTAGTCGATTCGACGGGCTTTGAACCTCAATCTGACCCCATCACAGTTGGTCGATCGACAGGCCTTGAACCTCGATCCGACCCCATCACATTTTGTCGATCGACGGGCTTTGAACCTTAATCCGACCCCATCACAATTGGTCGATCGACGGGCCTTGAACCTCGATCCGACCCCATCACAATTTGTCGATCGACTGGCCTTGAACCTCGATCCGACCCCATTACAATTTGTCAATCGACGGGCCTTGAACCTTGATCCGACCCCATCATAATTCATCGATCGACGGGCCTTGAACCTTAATCCGACCCGATCATAATTCGTCGATCGACGGGCCTTGAACCTCGATCCGACCCCATCATAACTTGTCAATCGACGGGCCTTGAACCTCGATCCGACCTCTTCATAGCTTGTTGGGTAACGGGCCTTGGGCCTCTGATTGTCACAGTTCGACGACCGACATATCCTGAGCCTCGAATCAATGTAGCAGCAAATCATCAATTGATGGGCTTTGAGCCTTTATTCAAACAACAACGAGCTATGTTAGGGCTCTTCGAGTGACACTGGGATGTAGAAGGGATTTTGGAATGGAGGATGGAAAATTAGTAATGTCTTGCCCACTAAAGCAAGACCCAGTTTGAGGATAAGAGGAAAGGACAGCTGGAATAGTACAATCACCTTTACTGCCTGTCATTCTTGGATTATTCAATAGGAAAGGTACACTTGGCAGCTGATCCAAAAATATAGGGATTAGGGCAACATGACCCAAAGAGGCATAATTCTAACCTACTCTAAAGATGGAAGCCCAATAATGTACCACCTGAATGACCTAGGGCTATAAAAGGAGGCAGTAACAAAAAGAAGCGGGTAAGAACTGACGGCAGCTCCTTCCTTACCATTGTTCAAGATTCTCTCTCTGGACTGGTTTTCTCTCCCTTCTTCCTACCCTTCTGCATTCTTCATATTGCTGAGTGGTATATTCCCAGACCTTCTTGACTCTTCCAGGACCCACGCAGAACCAGGTATCTACATTTGGTGACTTCACTGGGGATTATCCTAGCAAGACAATGAATCGAGATGAGGTTCCTCCTCTGGCATAGGCAGAGGTGTCTGCTGTTGGCGCCACCAGTGTTAAGGCTGTCAGTGCCAAAGCTACCAGCGCAAGAGACACCAGCACTAGGGCCACCAGCACCAGGTCTCATTCCTCAAGATCCAAACACAGGTCCAACACTGATGCTATTCTGGAGGCTATGCAGGCAATGAACAACCAACTGATGACCCAGATGGAAAGGTTTGAAGAGGCCCTTAACATTCTTGATAGGAGGGTTTCGATGACACCAAGCACGGTTCAAACGGAGGTCCCTTCAGCGACTCAGGTAGCATTCACTACTACCGTTCCAGTTAACATGACTCTACCTCCACAGAGTGAGCAACAGATTATGAGGACACCAAGGGGCCAAGATCGTAGTGCTAACCTGCTATCACAGCCCACTCCAGAGTCCTACAACCCTGCATTACAGGTAACCCCTGAGGCCCCTCGTGCTTTCCTATCTCGAGGAAAAGAACCCATGTTCTGTTCCCCGCCTACCTATGCTCAGGCAAACCCTAAAGCACATCGTCCTCTCCCTTCTTACTCCTACTCTGCCCCAAAAGAAATATTCACACACTCTAAATTACGTGATCTCTTCAAGAAGGGCACGCCAACCTCTCGCGCCTTGGACTTTGGTAGCTAGCCTCCTTACCCTCTCGCTATTGCACAGACCCCATACTCGCAGGGATATTTGGTCCCAAAATTCCCACAATTCAATGGCAAAACTAGCGATCCTAGAGAGCATGTCATGCGCTTTGTTGAGGCTTTGGGTCATTTTGGTGATAATCATGTGGTTCGCCTACGCGAATTCTCCAAGTCCCTAACTAATCGGGCATACCGTTGGTATTTCAACCTCGAGCCAGACTCCATCAGTACTTGGGAGCAGCTGAAAGATCATTTTCTTACCAAGTTTTTCCAGGCTGAAGAGCGTGTCACCACCTTGTCCCTCACAAAAGAGGCCCAAGAAGACAATGAAGATGTCCTTGCCTTTATCAACCGATTCAGTGATCGTGCAGGTCAGTGCTTCGAAAGTAGCAATGAAATAGACTTGGTTGATATTTGTATCCAGGGCATGCTGCAGGTCTATAAGCTCTATCTTGTTAACCTAAGAATTGCTAGCTTGGCGAGCTTAAGATCGCTGCCCAGAATCTCAAAGATCTCAAGCCAGTCGCTACTAAGTATAAGCCTCCGAAGTATGATGCTCCTAAGTTTGAAGTTCCAAAGCCTTCTAATCGCAAACCTGCACCTGCAGTGACCATCGAGGAATGCCCACAAAAACGGTTTGATAGGTCCCAATCTAAGCCACAAGGCGACGAGCCACCACCTTTCCCCATTCGCATCGAGGAGGTCAAGAATACACTCGCCCAATCAGTCAAGGATGGCGTTGTCGTTCTACCCACTCCACGTCGCGATCCCACCCCAACTGATAGAGCTAATGCTGATTTCTGTGTTTACCATCAAAGTGTTACTCATCCCACTATTAATTGCCGGGGCTTGCGCCGCCTCTTTCAACGACGAATGGCAACTGGTGATCTTGAAGTCACCCCTCTTAAGGATGTTCGTAGGTTCCTGTACCCTAATCATCATGTGGCTATTATCACCTGCTATGATGAGCTCGCAGAAACAAATTTAGGCTATGAGGCAAAGCCTTCTTCAGAAACGGATATGTGTCCTTTAGTCGCCTTTGTTAAACCCAACTCTCCTGCATTAAAGAAAACTCTATCCTTCTCTAATGCTGACAAACAAAGCACAAGTGCCCAAAATCGACCATTGTATGTGCTGGCTTCTATCAAGGGGGTGGAATTCAAGCGCGCTTTTCTTGACAATGGTTCTTCCATCAATGTTATGCCGCTCTCTAACTTTCGTAAAGCAGGCATCTCTGAGGATCGTCTGATCAAAGAGCCAATCGAGGTTGCAGGATTTGGCAATGATCTTCATCGCACGATGGGTTATGTTAATGTTGATCTAGCTGTTAACAAATTCCAAGCCTCCATGAAGTTCCATGTTATTGACAGCGACACTTCTTATCACATCCTTCTGGAGCGCGCATGGATGCACTGCTTTAGCATCGTCCCTTCCACTTACCATCAATGTTTCAAAGGCATTTGGAATAACAAGGTTGTCACCGTCCCGTGTTCAGATCGCCCCTTTGCCACCTTTGAGGCTCATTACACCGATGCATTATTCTTCAATGACCTTGATGACTACGCATAAGACTGCGATGCGACCATTATCAGCACTCCTCTACCTACCTGGGCTGACGTCTAGAAGGGCATTTTTCATCCACCCTTTCCCGTTCAGACAGGCGATGCCCCACGCGAATGCAAAAGCGTTCGCCTCCCCAACAGTTATGTCATCTACCATTTATGACGGTGCCCGGGGTTAGCAGAGGTTCACTCTACTGACTCCCCAGAATATTAGCCTCGGATTCTCGAGAAAGCACCACTGCCAGATCTTGTTGAAGTTAATCTTGCCCATCCCAATGAGCCGCCTCGCATCACGTTCCTCTCGGGTACACTCAGCTCTCAAGATAGCTCTCACCTTGTCTCTCTCTTGCAGGAATTTCGTGATGTATTTGCATGGACATACAGCGAGATGCCTGGGCTTCACCCTTTGTTGGTCTCCCACCATCTTAACGTTTTGCCCAACATTCACCTAGTTAAGCAAGGCTCGCGAACTTTCCGGCCAGAGTTTGAGTTGCAAATCAAAGATGAGGTCCAAAAGTTGTTAGCAGCCGGTTTCATCAAGCCCATCATTCATCCCACGTGGTTGGCCAACATTGTTCCCGTGCAGAAGAAAAATGGCCAAATCAGGGTGTGTGTCGATTTTCGGGACCTTAACAAGGCCTGCCCAAAGGATGATTTCCCTTGCCCATTATTGATACCCTGGTCGATGGCACTGCAGGCCATGAAATGTTTTCTTTCATGGATAGCTTTAGTGGTTACAATCAGATCCGGATAGCCGAGGGTGATGTAGAAAAGACAGCCTTTCGAACTCCTCTTGGTAATTTCCACTTCACTGTCATGCCTTTCGGTTTAAAAAATGCAGGTGCCACATACTAGTGAGCCATGACTGCTATCTTCCATGATTTACTTCATCACAATCTCGAAGATTATGTGGATGATTTAGTCGTTAAGTCCAAACAGAAAGCCAATCATCTCCATGACTTACGCCAAGTGTTCGAGCGTTGCCGCCAGTATAACCTCAAAATGAATCCCTCAAATGTGCTTTCGGTGTTAACCATGGCAAATTCTTGGGTTTTATGGTCACTCACCAGGGTATTGAAGTTGATCTAGCCAAGTTCAAAGCGATTCTTGATATGCCATCTCCAACGACTTCCAAGCAGCTGAAAAGCTTCTTGGGCAAAGTTTCTTATCTTCGTCGATTCCTGCCAGCCCTCACTGAGGCAACACATGCCTTTAGCACTCTTGTTAAAGGGAAAGCGAGGTTCTCTTGGACAAACATTCATCAAGCGGCCTTCGAGCGGATCAAGCACATACTATTATCCCCGCAGATCATACACGCTCTGCAAAAAGAACAGCCCCTCTTCCTGTATGTTACTTCCACACCTCAATCCATTGGGGCACTGCTCGCACAAGAAGTCAATAATCAAGAGTGCCCGGTCTATTACATTAGTCATCTGATCCGTGATGCTGAAGAACGGTATTCCCTTATTGAAAAGCACTGCCTCGCTTTGGTCTTCGCCGCGCTAAAGTTCCGACACTACTTCCTCGCCCATTGTATCATTCTCATCACTAAATGTGATCCCTACAGGCACCTCCTCTCCATACTGATGCTTACAGGTAAGGCCGCACGATGGCTTCTCTCCTTAGCAGAATTTAATATTTCTTGCCAGCAGCCTAAGGCTATCAAAAGTCAAGCCCTCGCAGACTTGTTTACTCAATTCCCCAATGGAACTCACGAGCCGGTGGATGAACAGCTACCCCTCGACGACCTGTAGGTTGCCTCCCTTGAGCAAGCTCAGGAATGGCACTTGTCTTTTGATGGTTCTTCCACAGCACGGGGCGGAGGCGTGGGCATCGCGCTCTCTTGCCCGACCTTCACCTCTACCGCTACTGTCAAACTTGACTTCAAGTGCACCAATAACGAAGCTAAATATGAAGCACTCATCTTGGGGCTATTAACAGCACTCGATAAGCAAATCTCCCAGTTATGCATCGATGGCGATTCAAAGTTGATTATCAAACAAACTTTAGGTGAGTTTGCAATTCACGAGCCCTCTTTAGTCTCGCATCGCACAATCATTCAAAAGCTTCTCTCTCGGTTCACCACCGTTCGCTTGGCTCATGTCTCTCGATCTGTCAATCGATACCCCGATGCTCTTGCCACGCTCGCATCCAAACTTGACATCTCTAGCCCCATCCAACAGATCACTGTTCATAAACAAACGCAGCCTGCCATCGCCAGTTTGCTCCCTCTTGAAGACTTCACTGATTGGCATCGCCCAATTATCGATCAAATGCAGACCTTCACCGGTTCCTTACCTCTTGCTCAGCTCAAACGCTTTCATCTGATCCAATGAGTCCTTTATCATCGATCACCCTCTGGCATCCTCAGTCGCTGTCTCGAGGACGCAGAGGCCAGTGAAGTTCTTCACCGTATTCATCAGCAATATTGTGCCACTACTGATATCGCTATTTATCGACGGCTCCAGCGCTAAGGCTATTACTGGCCTCAAATGTCCAGTCAGGCCGCTGCGTTGTAGCGTGCATGTGTCGCTTGCCAGAAATGCCCTGATGAAGCTGAGGTCCTCAAGCTCAAGCTGGCTGATTTGCGGACCCCTTTTATTCGTTAACTTCAACATGGTCATCGCCCAGACGATCCAACCTTGGCCGTCAAGCTTAAACACCAAGCGCCACGCTTTCAGGTTTTCGATGGTCTATTGTTCCGCCTCTCTCGCGAAGGGCACCTCCTGCGATGTGATACCCCCGGATTTCCGGATGCGGGTTGGCCAGGCCCACGCTCGATTACCCGAGGATATCAAATCAATTAGCAATAATCGAACACAGAATATAATTAAGATAAACATGAGTAAATAAAATTCGCTGGAAAGAAACTAAATGAAAATCCTTTATTAAAACTTCAAAATAAATCTTATAAATAAGAACTAGTCTGTTACATCCAACATCTCCAATTATAATACAACTCGGGAATCCATCTGGTGGACCCATAATCAAAAGCCAATACTGGAAAGCGAACAACTAAAAAGAAGTCCACTGCTAAACCATGAAGAACCCCCCTACATCGTCGGTAGAATGAGTAGTCGTCTTTGCTCAGCACGAACAAGCTCTAAGACCTAGAACCATCCGTTACCTGAAAAATAATAGTGGGTCAGGCCCATGAACAAGTTCTATCCTAACTACAATCCAAACAGAGACCCGATACGCAGATACATCCTAGACGTCTCAAACATATCTATATAGTCCGTAATAGATAAATATATATCCACACTACAGGATTCTCACTAACTATGCTGAGGGTCTCAACCTGAATAGAAGGTAACATGCAATACGCACCTGAGTGAGCATGACTACCTAAGCCTAACAGGGTATACCTCAACCAACATGGCTAGCTACGCATCCTACTGCATATACGCACCCTAACCGTCGACTATGAGACTCAAGCTCAAATCGCGGTACCATAATTTATATATATAAATTCCCATCCAAACCAATGTAGTGCCGCTCAACTGATTCATTGCCATGACACGACATAAAATTAGGATTTAAATGTTTTAATTAAATCCCTACTCTAATTATATATATAAGTTCCTTCCAATTACAATGTTGTGCCGGTCAATAGTTCATTGGTCAAGACACAACATATAATCAGGATTTAAACGTTTTAGTAAAAACCCTATCCATCCTAACGCAGAAATACAAACAACCATCTAGTATGTCGTTCAACTGTTTTAGTTGACAGGACATGAAACCATATAGGATTTAATGGTTTTAGTTAATCCATTCCGTATGTATGAATGGGTTGGAATTAGTGTTGTGACCTAATCCATCCCTCCGTATGACACCGTCCCATACCGGTGCATACATGCAAATGATTCGTAAATGATGCAACATTTTATACAGTACATCAAATAAAGTCCACAGTATCCACATAGTTGATAAACACAGAATTTAAACAAGTCATCAACTAAAAATCCAGAATCCATCCATGTAATTAAACGAGACATAGTTTACTAATTCATCAAGTTAAAATCCAGAATCCGTCCATGTAATTAACGAGACAAAGTTTAATGTTTCATCAAGTTAAAATCCAGAATCCGTCCATGTAATTAATACTTTAATTTATCTAACTTAAAGTTCAACTAACCCCTAATACAGTCCAGCAGTTGACAACATTATCAATAGTAAAGTGTCAATTTATAAATTTGAGAAGGATAAAATATAACTCAGGATATCTACAGCTCTAACCAATAATTAAAGAAACAGAAGAACAGTTCAACAATTAAAATAACAAACTCCATTTAATTAATGAAACCTATTTTACTAGCTCCTTAATTAAGATCCAACCTACGCACAAATAAGGTCTAACAATTACATGACCCTATTACACATCCAAAATAGATTTTTAAATCATAAATCAGTCATTTACATTGCTACATCAACTTAAGCAATTAAATTCTCTCCGTTCGTAAACAGTATACGACTTGTTCTTAATCTTCTATACTGTTCAAGATCCTTAGCATAAAGTTCAAATTATGCATTCTAATGATTTTAATACATCATGACTTAATGGTTATAACTCTGATAACGTCCACAACAAATTCTGGAACCCCATTTGTCCAAACAGTACGTAAAAACCCCTAGAAACACACTGAAACAAGAGAGCGTGCTCTCAAAATTGGAGAGCAGGCTCATAAAAACCATCGAGCCGCCTCTAGAAAGGTAGAGCCAGCTCTACCTCTCCTAAAGCCGGCTCTACAATGGGGGGGAGCCAGCTCTTTGCCTTCCAGAGCCGGCTCTCCCTCTCTGAGAGCCTTCTCTCTTTCGTTATTGCTCCGTCTGACTACCAGCTTCGTTACCGACCATTCTTGACCCTCTGTTCACCTTAATACTGAACCTAAGAGTCCTATTTATACCCTAACTCGTCCCCATGACTTGATCACAAAATTTCATATCAATTACAGTGTTTAAATCCTTAACTGATTAAACATGCTTTCACTCCAAACTGGAAACCAGAGATACAAGAATCATAACAGAATAATATCACACATACAAACATATGATTTAGCATATAACAAGCATGTATAATTTAATTACTGACCAATTAAAACCCTAGAGACAGTCTAAGGATGCACAGAACACAGGCAACGGGAGAGAGAAATGAAAGAACTTGCCTTTAAAGTTCTAGATTCAAAACTCTATTGCCTTCGTTCTAAGTTTTTTTCCAGCGATCCAACTCACTGTTAAATCTCCTATTGCTCCATCTTCCCTTCTCCTATGTCCGTCCTTCAAGCCACGGCCAAACCCTCACCAAAGTGGCTCTATTTGTTTCTCA
Organism: Cornus florida; assembly: GCF_030987335.1. Classification (NCBI taxonomy): domain Eukaryota; kingdom Viridiplantae; phylum Streptophyta; class Magnoliopsida; order Cornales; family Cornaceae; genus Cornus; species Cornus florida. Next base: position 70,667,512 of record NW_026775573.1, on the reverse strand, counting down.
CAACCTCTCTCTGTTCCTCTCTGTTTTCTCTCTCTCAACTGTACGTGTATAGGGTTCTAAACCCTTTTGAGAGTATAACCGTATATATATATATAAGCACCAAGGAACCCTAAATCCTAACCTCCGATGGAAAACCTAATTAACCCTACAATTTAATACACTAATAATATAAACCTAATTAACTCATTCAATTAAAATAACAAATAGTTTAAACAATTAAAAAAAACGAATAGAATTCAATTAAAGAAAATAAAACTTCAATTAAATAATTAATTAAAACAAACCATTTAAATAAAACAATTAATTAAAACAACCCACTAATCAAATTAAAATCTGACACCTAAGCACATATCCACAAAATCAAATTAAAATATCACATAAAATAAAATTTAAATTCCAATCGTATCCTTTTGAAAACTAGGGGTATTACATGTGATGCTTTACTGGCGCTGAGATCCGTGAAGCACTTCATCAAGCCCACTCTCCCGAGTATCAGGGTGCATACAAATTGTTTCAACACTTGATCCACAAAGGGCTCTACTGGCCAACTATGGAGCACGATGCTAAGATACTTATTCAACGGTGTCAACCGTGTCAATACCATCACCATCGGATCCATACCCCCCCCCCCCAACAGTACTTCATCCACTTGCTGCCCCTTGGCCCTTCCACACTTGGGGTCTAGACCTCATTGGCCCAATCAACCCTACAGTTCGTCAAATGCATTGGATCCTCACAGCTATAGATTTCTTTTCCAAGTGGGTTAAAGCCATCCCCTTATGCCATGCCACAGGCATCGCTGTTACAGCCTTTATTCGTGAACACATCATTTGCCGGTTCGGCATCCCAACAATCATCCTCTCAGACAATGGCACCCCCTTTGTCAATTATCGAGTTGCTCAGCTTCTTCGCAATATAATATCACACAGCGCCGATCTTCTGCTTACTATCCCAAAGACAACGGCTAAGCCGAAGCAACCAACAAATCTCTCCTTAAAATCTTTAGTCGCACGGTCGCCGAGCACAAATCTAATTGGGTCGATCAGCTGCCATTAGCTCTTTGGGCCCATCTCATTTCCAAAAAGCGCACCACAAGCCAAACTTCTTTTTCCCTCCTATATGGCACAGAAGCTGTTTTCTGAGTCGAGATTGCCATTCCTGCTGCTGCTTTGACCGCTCAAAGCGAGGTTGACCACTTCACTCATCTCAATGCCTTAGATGAATGATAGGAATTAGCACGACAATATCTCAAGGTTTATCAACACACCTTGGCCAAGGCTTACAACAAGCACGTGCGACCTCGTACCTTCCAGGTAGGCAACCTTGTTCTCAAAGCTACTAAACACATTATGCACAACACCTCTGCCCTAAAGTTCACCCCTAAATAGGAAGGGCCCTATGTTGTCATCGAGGTCCAACCCAGTGGCTACTGCAGACTGCATGGTGATGGGCGCAAGGCCGAACCTATAAATTCTAGTTAGTTAAAGCTTTACCACAGTTAGTTGTGTCTCTTGTACTTGGCATTAGTTCCATATCACAAGTAATATACGTATGCAAGTTATTTCTATTACTATAATTGCTCAACTTTTCATTCAATTTATGGCAAAATACAGTATGGACCAAATGGTCATTCATTTACAATCACTGGTCTACTCATAAGATAGCAGAATAGTTATATCACCGCCAAGCTCGTTGTATGTCTCTTCGACTAAGGCTCGTTGTTGCTCTGCCATCACTAGGCGAGCTTAGATCTCCTCAATCATCCGCTTATCTCTCGCAATTCGCGCATCTAACTCCGCCATCTCTTTGGCTAAGAAAGCTTGCCCCACAACTCGCTCGCAGGCGTCTAGTCTTCTATCTAACCATTTTATCTCTACTCTGTCCTTGAGCAGCCCAATTAGCTCGCGGGCCTCCTGTATTAGTTCTTCTGACCCTTTTCCTCGCACCACCATCATGAATATCTCGAGTACTCGCCCTAAGGCTTCGTACCCAAAGCGACGGAACATTGGATGTCTCCTTTCAATCGCCTCCACTGTCGTTGGCTGCACTCGGTTCGCTGCCTCCAGCAATGGGATAAAGTGTGCACCAATCATCACTCCTCGCCAGACAGCCTCTATCTTCCCTATCGCCACCATTGTGTGCATTGTTTCTACCACTTGCTGCCTCCTCTCGACTGGGGGCACCTCCCTTATCGCACTATTCTTGCCACTTTCGACCTCCTCGTCTGACACTCGCTTGTTTAATATACTATTAGAACCTTCCAAGGAGGATTGCGGTTACAGCACTTCTACCCCATGCTGGCCTGCCTGTGCCTCGACCTCCATATCTTCCAGCCTTACGGTGTCTCCAGAGTCCTGTTCTTCCCCAACCTCCTCCTCCTTCGCACCAGATGCCTCGCCTGCTAGGTACTCTAACAGCAGCATTGGCGTCAACGATCTTGGCACTGAGGGTTCTTCCACTCGCAGAATACGCAAAACCGTTACTGGTACTTTCCTTCCCGTCCCTGGTCGATGTCCTGCAACCAACGTACCCAAGGCCTAAGTTTCATTTCAATACATAGAAAATCGAACCATCATTACTCCATTACTTACCTATTGCTCTTCGAATGGGAGGCAAAGGGCTCTCGGCTGTCATTAATCTCCTCACGATATCTCTCTTCGAGCCACCGGCAGCTAACACTGCCCCAACGCCCCAGGTAAACTTCTCACCAGCACTCGATACCTCTGCCGTTTCTCTCACCTTTTCTACGCTCAGCGAGACCTCGTCGCTCAACTCCACCACATCCTCCGTCTCTCTCATTGACTCATCCTCCGATAAGTCGATTATCGAGGCTTTCCGCTTTTGTCGCCTCAAATTAGCGATTGGCTCATCCTCCTTATCGTCTGACACTACGGCTTTCTCCTTGGGCTTGGGCGGAGCTGCCCTTGCAGCCCTCCTGCCACTCCTTGGCTCAACTGATGTGGCAGGCACCACACCTTCCGGTACAGTGTCATACGCCACTTCACCTATCTCCAAGGCTAACGGAGCCATTATCGACTTGTGTCCTTGCATCCCTGGTCAAGGCATGCGTAGAGAGGCATCATCTTTGTATAAGGCTACCGGAGCGTATGGATGAGGATGTTGTAAGCAAAACATCCTGAACGAGCCTAAACAGTCCATCCAGTTCTGTCGATAGCTCCCTGTAATATCACCCTGGCGACTTCATGCTGGAATCATTATGCTGCCAACATTCTCTTCTACCAGATCGTACAGCACACTGAATCGAAAGAGGGCCTCTTCCAGTTCTTTATATTTCTCCACTAAGTCACACTCTCTTGGCATCCCTTGGTCATACCCAAACTTTCTTGGTACACGCCTTGGGATATACACCTTTAGCATATCGCCAAGCTCAAATCGTTTTACCTGGCAGCACCATTAAGGCAAATGTCTGTTCGTCTGGGTCTCCAGATTCTGTTCTTGGCTTATATACCCTTACCTCCTCCCAGTATATCACTAAGTCTGCTGCTCTAGCTATATCCTCCCTGTAAGGTCTGAAAACAAACTCTTGCTCTGAGTCGATCACCTCTCCGAGTGACACTCTGCAGCATCGCCCACTCCAGCGCCTCACTCGCACTCCTTGATCGCTCAACTCCAGCGGGACAGGCCCGTAAGCAAGGAAGCGCTCATATAAATACATCTGCAAAAACCCAGTCGCCACATAGGACACCATGGGGTATCGACCAACTGAGCGTGCACTATCCTCTGCAATCATGTCCAGCCGATGGTACAATGTTCCCAAGAATAATGGCCCCAAGGGGATCGCCACTCCACTTGCGAAATTCACCGCAATTAGGCACCATCGACTTAAAGGTGTATCATTTAGAGTGCCTGGGAATACATACTTAGATAGCCAGCACAGTACATTCACTGCGAGCTCTGTCGGGTGCCTAATCTTGTCCCCATCGACAAAAGGACTCTCTGACTTCTCTCCCTTGAAGGCTGGCTGCAAATCTTTGAACCAATAACGTATCCATGCCCCTATCGTGCTCTTCCTTGCTCCCTCTGCCCTTTCATCGCGTTTTGCTCCCTTTGTGTTGTAGAAGGATCCATAGTTTTTGGTCTTTTCCAATCCCTCTTCCAGCGCAGCCATTATTCCTTTCTCGGCTGCATCCATCGCCAAGGGGACTGTAAAACCCCAACCCATGACATGTAGCCCAAGCAATTGGGCCACATCCTCTAGCGTGGTTGTAAACTCCCCCCACTTAGCCACAAAGGTGTGTGTTGCACTACACCACCTTGATACCAATAAGTCCAACCCTGGCCCATCTCAGGGCACTTTCAACTTCCGGGATAGATGCATGGCTTGTGCAACTCGTGCTTGCCGGAGCCACTGTACATACATAGCGTGACTGAAAATGTGCTCAGACCACTCCTCCCAACCTGTACATGGCCCCACCGGTGTCTTGAACTCAATAAAACAATAAGGATACATCCCTTGTTCAATGGCAAGCCGGTGTACACAGTCCGCCGACGGCAGGGCACTTGTTTCCACGGCGGCTTCTTCTTCCATCAATTAGGCTACCCCGCTGTCAATCTCGTCTCTGGCCATGTCTCACGTCGCTGTCCAGAATCTATCCACTGGTCCAAAGAACGGAGCACGCTTCCATTCCCCTTCCGGTGGTACTTCCGGCACTGGTTCACCGGTTTTACTCAACTGTTTTCTCTTCGTCATTTCCTCAAACACCCATACTGCTCCTGCACCAATAGTCTGGTCACTCTTCCACAGTTCTGTTGTCACAGCCCCACGTCAACACCTTCCTTGCATTGTATTTTTTTTCCTCTGTTTGCAACACTCTTCTTGTCTCTGAACTCGACCTTTATATAAACAATTAGGGTTTTGTTTTGGGGAAGACGACGACACTCAACAGCCGTGTCTTATCATTTTCCCATTAAATGTTTAACCGCCAAAACCACCACGCCGTACTGGTTTCCAACACCATTAATCTCCACGCCTTTATGCACGCGCCGTTTTTATTTTCAAAATTCAAAATTCAAAACGTCACGTGTAGGGGGGCTAAATGTGGACGTGGTTCAGCCACGTCACCAAAGGTCAAATCAAATAGTCAACACTTTGACAAGATCCACCTCAGTAAGGTGAGCAGTAGTCGACCATTGGGCCTCAATCTTTGAACCAAACATTCGGTCGATGGATCCTAGGCCTTGAACCACGAGCCATCTCCGCAGTCTATCGACGGGCCTTGAACCTCGATCGAACCCCATCACAATTCGTCGATCGACAGGTCTTGAACCTCGATCCGACCCCATCACAATTCGTCGATCGACGGGCCTTGAACCTCGATCCGACCCCATCACAATTCGTCGATCGACGGGCCTTGAACCTCGATCCGACCCGATCACAATTAGTCGATCAACGGGCCATGAACCTCGATTCGACCTCATCACAGTTGGTCAATTGACGGGCCTTGAACCTCGATAGGACCCCATCACATTTTGTCGATTGGTGGGCTTTGAACCTCGATCCGACCCCATCACAGTTGGTCGATCGACGGGCCTTGAACCTCGATCCGACCCCATCACAGTTGGTCGATCGACGGGCCTTGAACCTCGATCCGACCCCATCACAGTTGGTCGATCGACGGGCCTTGAACCTCGATCCGACCCCATCACAGTTGGTCGATCGACGGGCCTTGAACCTCGATCCGACCCCATCACAGTTGGTCGATCGACGGCCCTTGAACCTCGATCTGACCCGATCATAATTCGTCGATCGATGAGCCTTGAACCTCGATTCGACCACTTCATAGCTTGTTGGGCAACGAGCCTTGGGCGTCTGATTGTCACAGTTCGATGACCGACATATCCTGAGCCTCGAATCAATGTAGCAGCAAATCATCAATTGATGGGCTTTGAGCCTTTATTCAAGCAATGAAGAGCTATGGTAGGGCCCTTCGAGTGACACTGGGATGTAGAAGGGATTTTGGAATGGAGGATAGAAAATTAGTAATGTCTTACCCACTAAGGCAAGACCCAATTTGAGGATAAGAGCAAAGGACAGTTGGAATAGTACAATCGCCTTTACAGCCTGTCATTCTTAGATTATTCAACAGGAAAGGTACACTTGGCAGCTGATCCAAAAATATAAGGATTAGGGCAACATGACCCAAAGAGGCATGATTCTGACTCGCTCTAAAGATGGAGGCCCAATAATGTATCACCTGAATGACCTAGGGCTATAAAAGGAGACAGTGACAAAAAGAAGCGGGTAAGAACTGACGGTAGCTCCTTCCTTACCATTGCTCAAGATTCTCTCTCTGGACTGGTTTTCTCTCCCTTCTTCCTACCCTTCTGCATTCTTCATATTGCTGAGTGGTATATTCCCAAACCTTCTTGACTCTTCCAGGACCAATGCAAAACCAGGTATCTACAAAGTGTAATCGCCTTGTTCTCACAATTTTATTGGTTGCTGAGATTTTATTTACCACATAAGCAACTTAAGTTGACGTTATAGAGAAACTACATCCTTTTTTTGGAAGGATAAATTTGTCTTTCTACTTTTCCTATGGCCTGAAGGGGTAAATTGTAACAAATTCATAGTTCAGGGGAATTTTTTGTAGTTCCGAGGGGTTAGTTGCAAAACTTTTTTTTTTTTGTTTTTGCATTTTACCCTAAAATTTATTTATGCATAACTTTTGATAAAAATAATATCATAATTTATATCTCCCCTCTAGTTGTTCTACAAATATTTTTAATTTAGATTCTTATATTGCTTTTGTTTATAATAAAAAATAAAAAATTATAAATTTATCTAGACCAATTATCATATTTAATAAAGATAAAGACAATTTAAGTAAATTGTAATATTTTTTGGGTAATTTAGAATGACGTACACCCCCCGAGGTTTGGATTTATTATAAACAGGTATAACTTGGCCCATTTTTTAACAATGACACCTTTCAAGTTTAATAAAGTTAACAAAGACACCCAAATGACATTATTGCCTTTTGACTAGTTACTTGACTTATTTAAATATTAAAATTACTTTTTAACCCTCTACAAGTCATTTTATTGAACCAAACTAACCTAGTCTGACAACGTATTCTTACATTAATAAACTAATCAACACCACAACCACTAACAACAATTACCTCAACATTAATTAATAAATTTACACGCATATATAATTACTAGTAATTCAATGAAAATATATCAATAATTGGATTTAAGTAAAAAGAAATCTAATTAGAGAAGGAAATATATAATTTATTTCAATAAATAGATAACAATAATTCTATATCTAAATATATCAATAATTGAATTTCAGAATTTTAGTACATTTATTTATTTAATAATAATAATACTATAGTAGTAGAAAATACTGAAATTCAATAAAAGAAAATCTAATTAGAGAATGAAATACATAATATTAAAAACTTATTTAATAATATAGTAGTAGGAAATCTAATTAGAAAAGGAAATATATAATATTTAAAAATTGACTTACTAAAAGTCAATAAAAAGAAATCTAATTGGAGAAGAAAATATATAATATTAAAAAAATATTTATTTAATTCAATAAAAGGAAATATAAGCATATATAGTAGTAGGAAATACTGAAATATTATAAAAGGAAATCCAATTAGAGATTGAAATATATAATTTATTTATTTTAATAAATAAATATATATTTTATAATATTATTTATATGATAATTAATAATAATGAAAAATTATTCTTATATATTTTTTGATCCTTTACAAATTTATTTATTTATTTATTTTGGATGGTAAAGCAAACATACACATACTTTTTTGCCCACGCTCGGGCTCGAACCCCTCTCCTCTTTTTTAAAGATGAGAAATACCATTAGGCCAAAGGCCCTTTACTTTACCGTTAAACATACTCTTGTACTCACATACATAGCACGTGTATTTACTAATATTTATAAACATTTGTAAATTTATTACTGAATACTGAAATAATTGTTTGCAGTGGTGTGGCTTAGTTTATTAACGTGAGAATATATTCCTTGGTCCAATAAAATTACTTGTAAAAGTTAAAAATGTATTTCAATATTTAAATAGATCAACCAATTAGTGAAAATTAGTCAAATGACAATAATGTCATTAGGGTGTCTTTGTTAAGGTTGCCATTAATAGAAAAAATGTAAATTATCCATATTTTCTATATATATTTATATATATATATATATAATTTTTTTTTTTTTTTTTTCACATTCATATTTCTAGGATGAAGCTAAGTTTGTCCGTATATATCCGTATATATATATATATATATATATATATTGTTAAACCGTATATATATATTTACCTCCCCTAACTCAATTACTTATAATAGTTAAAGTACTATTTTACCCTTCACATTTTATCTTCTTTTATCCTCTCCCAAACCCACAAGAAGACCGCCACCCACCAAGCCGCCCCACCAACCAAGCATCGCAAATAGGAATAGCACCCCAAGAATCCCAATCGGAAACTGACCCAATTTTCTCACAAAAGAGTTCCCAAACAACAGCCCCAAGAACCAGCTTCCACACCCCCAAAAGCACCACAAACACGCCGCTCCGGCCACCGAACCGGTACTGCCCTTCTAACCCTCCGGCACCGTGGCACACCGGCATTGCCCCTAACCCCTCCCCGTCATCCGCGTCGTCCAGCTCTCCCAAGGCCTCTCCTTCGCCTTCTCCGCAATCAAATACGTCCGATACAACCAAGATTTCGTCTCCGGAAAATCGGGTACTTCTCGATGTTGGGTCGGCCTCGACGGCCTTGTACTCGCTATTTGCTCAATTTTGTTTCTTGCACTGTCTACCGGTGCCGGTGAAACACATGACAACGACAAGTACATTCAAATTTCGGAAAACCTAAATAGTTCATCAAATCGCTCTCAACTTCGACTCCGCCGACGATTGCGGATTTTATCGGCAATTCCGACAGCTCTGAATTCTGAATCACCATCAAATAGCCAAGGGTTTCATTTCCAAACCTTAGACTCTGCACTTTTGAATCTTTCGATCGTGAAATCAAAAGACCCATCTCATCAACATCGAAGAAAAAACGATCTTCCTCTCCAATTGATAATCACCATCAGATCAACAACTCCGAGCTGGAGGACTGAGAGGCCCAATTACTTCGCCATTGATTCGACCTCTGAAGCTTCTATAATGAATCTGGGTAGACCCATTGGCTTATAATAACCTTATATATATATAGTGTGCGTGTGTAATTTTTGTGCTGTGTATATAATAAGTTTTATATATTTAGTATAGAGAGAGTTGAATGAGTGAGAAATAGTCTATAAGTCTGAGCTTCGATTTGAAGGAGAGCTGATCTGTGTCTGGGAGGAGAAGAGAAAAATGAGAGGATATTGAAGAAATTTTTTGGTGGTGTTTGAGCTCTCTCCACACTACCACATGTGGCGTAGTTAGGTGAAAATGGTGTTTCCTGTTGTTCGCCCTTTGGATCAACTGTACGTGTCGGTGTCTGACGGGGTTGTGTTCACTGGTTGTGGTGGTGGTGGTGGTGAAGAACAGTGGTGGTGTTTGGCTTGGTTGGTGGCGGAGGCGGCTTGGTGGGTGGTGGTCTTCTTGTGGGTTTGGGCCGGGGTGAGGAGAGGAGGAAAGAAGATAAAATGTGAAGGGTAAAATAGTACTTTAACTATTATAAGTAATTGAGTTAGGGGAGGTCAGAGATAGTTTTGGGTACCGTTCTATTACGAAGTATTAACTTTCAAGTTTCAACCTACCCAAACTATAAAATTGAAGAAAAAATTTCATGATAACCAAAATAAATCTTAAATAATTTTATTTTCTTTTTCTTTAACTTCATTTTTGCTTTCTACCACGGAGTATTAATTTCCTTAAAACCAAAATTTCAGATTTTGAACTAGCAGACTAGCAGTCGATGAACGACCAAACATATACATATTCTTGAGCGATCAACCGTGGGTGATCTCTCTCTCCCTTGTGCGATTGTGACCTGATCGTCCAAGGACGATATTGTGACCGGAGACTTTAGGCTATTTTTCCTCGGAATTCTGGCAATTTCATTCTTCAAAGAGCAGCCGGTAAGCTTCTCTTTCCCTCTATCGATACATACATATATAGTAATATATAGACAAGGTTTGTTATATACATACAGCGTTTTCACAGCACCATTTTGATTCTTTGCATTTTGTTCATATGAGTGCATCCTGATTTATTTGTTCACAGTATTGCATTTTGGCGACCATTTAAATTTATGTGCATTTTTTCATATCAGTGCACCCTGATTTATATGCATCTTGTTTATTTGAATCTTGTACTTGTTCATTGGATTTCTAGTACTTAGTTTAGTTCTTGGGGACATTTTAGATACAGTATATAGAGGGTATAGCATAGTCAGTAACAGGATATATAGGTATAGTGGTAACATCTATTATTACTACTATTATCTATTATTATTAGTATTATTCCTATTATCTATGTAATTATTTATCTAATTTGTAATTTGTAATTTGTTTATGTGTTGATTTGTTCTTTTGATTGATTGATTTTATTTTGTCTCGACTCTCCCATTGCCGGTACCCAAGGCCAGATGTGAAAAGGAGGAGGGTTAGTGTCAGGGCGACAACCAATTGTAAAATTATGTCAAATCATTTTGATGAATTCTCACTCAAATAAGAATACCACAAAAAGTAAGCTGCAAAAAAACTAGGATAGCAACATGGAACATAGGTACATTAACAAGTAGGTGTGACAAATTAGTGGATACCATAAAACAAAGAAAGTAAACATAATTTGCTTACAAGAAACTCAATGGAAAGGGGAAAAGACTAGAGAGATTCAAGATAGATATAAACTTTTTTACTCGGGAGGGAAAGATAATCAACGAAATGGAGTAGGCATAGTAGTAGATTACTACATGAGGGATAAATTCATAGAGGTTAGGAGACAAGGAGATAGACTAATAACTATTAAAATTGTCGTGGAGGAACATATCTTAAACATAATAAGTGCGTACGCTCGTCAAGGAGCATTAGATGACACTTCAAGGACACTCTTTTGGGACTTGTTAGATGAATTGATGCAATCTATACCTAATCGTGAAAGCATATTTGTAGGCGGCGATTTTAATGGACATGTAGGTTTTGATAGGATATGATATACAGGAATCCATGAAGGATATGGTTTTGGAGAGCGAAATGAGATAGGAGAAACAATTTTAGACTTATCAAAAACATATGACTATAGAAGAAGGGAATGGGCATCATGTAAAGACTGTAAAGTGATTCTTGGAGAGAACCTCACAAAGCAACATCACATATTACCTTTAGACATTTTAATTAAAGGGTTAAGTATAAAAAAATGAATAAGGGACATAAAAGTATTAAGTGGAAAGTACTAAAAGGTAGTTAGGCAATCTATGTTGAGATAACCAATTTTAAAGGAAAAGCAATGGGATTGGAATGATGATGAAAATAATTTATGGTGCAAAATGAAAAATTATATTAGGAATAAGGAAAAAGAAATTTTGGGCGAAACCAAAGGCGAGAAATTCATCAAGAAAGAGACATGGTGTTAGAGTGAGGAAGTGAAACAAATAATTAAACAGAAGTGAAAAAGCTTTAAGGCATGGCAAAAAAGCAAACAAATGTGAAGCAAAGAAGATAGTAAACAAAGCTAAGCAAGCTCACTAAATGGCTTATATGAAAAACTAGGCACAAAAGAGGGTGTAAAAAATATTTATAGATTAACAAAGATTTGAGGCCGTGTAATACTCTCTTTGACTAAAAAATGCATCTATACTATATAAATGCTAAATTGGATGCAATCCGAACCAAATGGTTCGGACCAATCTTAATATGGTTCAATGAAATTGGATTAGGGTCTAAGTGGCTCGGACCACTTGACCTATGGTTTGAACCTACTTGGGTTGGGTTCAAGTCTAGAGAGGGAGAGAGAAAAAATTGAATTGAATGAATTGCAAATGGCAGCCCAAGGGGGTATTTATAGAAATAGAAGTGTCTTTTCGGATTGGGTGTGTCTCTTCATCATTGGACACAACCATTTATACGTGTCTCTTCATCACTGGACACAACCACTCCAATTGGTTGCAATGGTTCACATGGTGTTTATTCACCACTAGACACATCCACTCCAATAGGTTGCAATGGTTCACATGGTGTCTGTTCACCACTAGACACATCCACTCCAATAGGTTATGTCTGTTCGTTTTAAGTTGCATCTTTTCATCACATAACCAACCAGTAATCACACTTGTTTAGTCAAAGACATCTATTGATGACTAATCAAACAATTTTCATTCACAATTTCTAATAATCCCCCACATGAATAGAAATTGGCTGCTTAAATGCAAAAGATGATCATGCAGACACTAGAGAGAGTATAGTCGGAAAGTTACTGTATCGGGATAGGTAGCTTTTGGCCTTGAACCTTCCCTAGTGTATTACTATCGGATTTACTAGCTAACCAGTGAACATGATGTCTTGAACTGTTCAGCCGTTGATGTAAACCACGACAATAGCAAACACACTGTTCCCTTCCTCACAGAGTTGGTTCTCATTGTTGTGTTCATTTTGGCCCTGAGCAACTCTTGGTATTCAATGAGGGCTCCAGAAAACTTAGCCTTTACAGTTCTCATAGAAGCAGCCCCACTTCACACTTATATAGGTGACTTCTTATTAAGAGTATCCTACTATACCCCACTTGAATTGTCAAGGTACAAGAGTCATTAAAAGCGTAGCTTATCCTAATCCTTGCTGTAGGTAGCACTGTCTCATCATAGAAATGGGTAGAAGATTTATATCTTCCCAGTGCTTCTGGTGAGTCACTCAGAATTTCTATTGTTCCTTTGAAGCTAGATTTTGGGATCTCCAATCTGCTAGGTTGGGTTTCCATTAAGGTGACTCGTTAGCTTTCGGCTTTAACCCCATTCCATAGTTATTAAAAGCCCAAGGTGCACCGAGGCACTAGAGGTCCCTTATAGCCTAGGCGCGAGGCGCACGGCGAGGCGCGAGCCTGAGTGATGTGAGGCGCACAAGTAAAATTTTAAAACAATAATTCTTAGCAAAAATAACATAATTAAACAATGAGCATCCAATAATAAAAACACTAAATTAGTCTAAATATATCACAATTAAACCAATAAAGCATCCAATAATAGAACAATTAAACTAATAAAGCTATTTATTCATAAGAAAGATTCAAAAGGAGCAAAACATAAGCCAATTAACCATATATTATAAATTTATACTTGATGTCTTAAGCAAAAGCTATCATTTGACTCCAAAACAGATTCATCAAAAGATACTTAGTAGCCTACCAAATTTATAAAGTATCATAGTCAATACTTAACTTAGTAGCCTACCAAATCTATAAACCAAGCAACAAAATATTAGTTTTAGTTTTGAGTTTTGACAAGGACTCCTACAACCAAAGTTACCAAACAATGTTAAGGGACGTAAATATCATCCTCTTCACCAAACAACATAGTCTCATTATCGCCTCCATCAAAAGATTTGTAACCCTCAGCATCTTCTTCCTCTTCTGTCTCCTCAAAGTTTGCCTCGTCATCATCTATGATTTGTAGTGAAGACGAGCATGAAGATGTTGTCCTCTTTGTTGCCCTTGGAGCTGATCTTGATCTTAAATTATGGCTGGACTCTCCAACCCCGGTAGCTCTAGCAACTGCACCCCATGTCAAAGAGCCATCTTCAAACACCAACTCATTTTCAGCATCTACATCTTCATTTATTACTCCAACCAACCACTCATTGCTATCATCTATATCATTTAAAAGGATGGGATCGATCCTATCACGCATGTCATATCGTCGTTTTAGTGCTCTATTATACTTGATGAAAACCAAATCATTCAATCGACATTGAGTTAGCCGGTTCCTCTTCTTGTTATGAAGCTGCATTAATTCAAATAATTAATAACTAATAAGTATAAGTGTATAACTGTTTATAATCTAATTTTTTATCATTGAACTACTAATACTACAAACTTACATGTTCAAATACACTCCAATTTCGTTCACACCCAGATGCGCTACATGTGAGGCTAAGCACTTTAATGGCAAACTTTTGCAAATTAGGAGTTGTAGAACCATATACGGACCACCAATCGGCTGTTATTTACATATTATTAGTAAAAAATTAACAAAATTAAAATTCAAATATACTAAAAAATGATTAATTGACTTGTTTACCTGGTGCTCTTGACTTTCTTTGTCTAATAGCAATTGATGAGCCAAATAGACCATCAGCTTTCATATATCTACTCAACTCCAAAGTAGTTGGAATTAATCTTTCTATGCATTGATATAAACCACCACCCATCACCTCTTCATCTTGCTCAATATTTGGATTGTTATAACAATATTTTGGGTTCAAGAAATGCCCAACTGCATGCAAAGGGCGATGGAGTTGGATATTCCATCTAGTATCAATGATCTTAAAGATGTCCTTATACTTCTCCTCATTCTCACCAAAAGCTTTAGCTATCGCTTCTTTAGCCCTTTCCATAGCCTCATAAATATATCCCATTGGAGGCCTTCTCACAGCATCAACCAACTTAAGTACACGAACAAGAGGACTTGCTACTTTGAGAGAGTACACAATGCTTGTCCAAAATGTAGGCATCAACACAATCTGTGCTACATTTTTCCCTTCTATCTCTTTCGCCCATTTACTGGAGATCCATTCTTGTAAAGTGAACATCTTCCTCAAGCAATCCTTTTGATGATGGATGCTTGATAATGTGATAAATGAAGTGGCAAATCGAGCCGTTGCAGGTCTAAGCAACTCTTTATGTCCAGTATAACGCCTCATCATGTTCAACAAACCCGAACGGTTATAAATATAACCATTTAACATTATAGCTCTCTTTATGGTCATCATTATCTTTGGGATCTTAGCAATGTCCTCCAACATCAGGTCCACACAATGTGCAGCACAAGGTGACCAATACAAATGTCGGTGCCTTCCCTCCAACATTCTCCCTATTGTAAAGAAAGAAAATATGGATTAATAGAAGGCTAGAAGTAATAAACCTAAAATTTCCACATCAAGTACAGATTGAAATTTATACCTGCCACAACATTAGAAGAGGCACTATCAGTGACTACTTGAATCACATTTGATGCTCCAATTTGCTGCACGAACTTGTTAAGCATGTCAAATATTTTTTCACCGGTCTTTGAATAAGAGGAAGCATCAACAGATTGAATGAACATTGTCCCTTTAGGATAATTCACCAGAAAATTAATCAAACACCTGTGTCTTTTATCCTTCCATCCATCTGCCATAATTGTGCATCTGTATCTTGCCCATTCCTCTCTATGATCCCGCATTAAATTGTCTGTATGCTCCAGTTCTTTCTTGAGGAGGGGAACTCTCACCTCATGATAAGAAGGAGGTTTCATTCCTGGACCATGTTGGCTAATAGCTTCAACAACTGGTGCAAAACTATCATAATTAAGGGCATTGAATGATATCCCAGCATCATACATCCATCTTGCAAACCGTTGACATACTCGGTTTTTAAGTTCTTTCTTGTAAGCATTATCAATTGTTGTTTGCTTACCCTTGTCATTTTTTCTATTTTGCACAACTACTTCCGGAGGAGGGGTGAAGTACAAATCAATAGGACCTTTCTGCTTTTGCTTTTTTGATTGAATATTATTGCTACTAGTTCCACTTGCCACTCTTTTACTCTTAACATCAATTATTGTTACATCATCCTCATCTTGATCATCCATGTCATCAAAATCCGGCAACAAATTTGTGTGTTCCTTTTCTTCTTTCTTCTTGCTCATGTATTCTCTAATCTCTTCTTTCACATGTTCATGGCACTTTTTACATGCTTGTACGTTTCTATATCCCCCTACAATGTGTTGCTTAGCCCTATAAATACCTCCTTTCATAACTTTTTCACAAAAATTACATGTTGTTGCATTCCTATCTTGTGGGTTTTGCAGGTGACAGTAATTCCAACCTGGATCCTTTGACATTTTTTCCTATCTATTTACAATGAGAAATAGAATGGAGTCAATGGACCAAGTTAAATTTAGCAAACAAGCATTCAAGCAATTCAGCAATCAGCATTTAGGCACAAACATTCAAAATTTAAATAATGTAGCAAATTCTAGCAAACAGAGCATGTATTTAGTCCACAATAGCAGAGCAGCATTTTAGGCTAGAGAGAAGACTCAGAAAGGAGGGGAAAAAAAAAAAATACAGCGGCCCTACATGAAGAAAAACAGAGACCCAGAAAAAAATAAAAAAACCAAATGAGAGAGAAAAGAGGAGAGGAGAGGAGAAGAGAAGAGAAGAGAAGAGGAGGAGAAGAGGAGGAAAAAAAATAGAGACCCACAAAGAAGGAAATAAAAAAAAATAAAAAACAGAGAAAGAAGAAAAAATGGAGAAAAAAAAAAAAAAAAAAGAGAGAAAAAATAGAGAACCAGGAAAAAAAAAAAAAACAAAAACCAGATGAGAGAGAGAAGAGGAGGAGGGAAAAAAAAATAGAGCTGGAAGAAAAAAAAAAAGAAAAACAGAGACCCATAAAGAAAGGGGGAAAAAAAAAAAACACGAGAAAGAGAAAAAATGGAGAACCAGGAAAAAAACAAAAACAAAAACCAGATGAGAGAGAGAAGGGAGAAGAGAAGAGGAGGAGGGAAAAAAATAAATAAATAAATAAAGCCGGAAGAAAAAAAGAAAAACAGAGACCCATAAAGAGGGAAAAAAAAAAAAAAAAAAAAAAAAAACAGATGAGAGAGAGAAGAGGAGAAGAGAAGAGGGGGAAAAAAAAACTTAAATGAAATTACTACTAACTTGGAAAGTGGTTTCGTTGGAAGGAAGGAGGCAAGACCAGATTCTTCAACTTTTCTTCTCTTCTTTTCTCTGTCGGAAGGAAGGAGGCAAGCCAGTTTCTTCAACTTTTCTTCTCTTCTTTTCTCTTTTCTTCTCTTTTCTTTTTTTCTTTCTTTCTCTCTCTTCTCTTTCCTACTTTTGAGTTTTGACTTTCCCACTTTTGACTTGGGTTAGTGGGCATTCCACGTTTCTTCTGCAGCCAGCTTGATTTGAGATGACAAAATTCTTTATTTTTTACTTTTTAAGTTTCCAAAGCTTTAAGTTTCCAAAGCAATATATATATATATATACACTAAATATAATAATATAAATAACAAACAATCAAACAAAGATCATATATGCTGCGTAATACATGAGGCGCACTTAGGCGCGCCTTATACAAGCTCCAAGGCGCAACCCAGGCGCGCACGTAGTGGAGGTCGCTGCGCCTGGGCTATTGTGAGGCGCCACTGTTGCGCCTGTAGGCGCCTTGCGCCTAGGCACGCTTTTGACAACCATGCCCCATTCCCATCGATGATCTGTACAATTGCTCTCTAGTCCAACCTTAATTTTATATGTGGCCACAAGGTTGTGTTTAGAAATATTAGATATATTAACTAGATGAAAGGTTATTATCAAAATCTATTAAAAGAGGAATAGCCTTGAGAAGAGGTAGAAGGAAATGAATTTAACACACTAACACAGGGGTACTAAATAAAATCACCAACAAAGAGTTAGAGGACACACTAAAGAAGATGGGGAGTAATAAAGCATTAGGCTCGGATCATATACCCATAGAGGCTTGGTGAAATTAGGTAATGTAGGAGTTGAGTGGCTAACAAGGTTGTTTAACAAATTACTAAAACAAGGCATAAAATAATGCCAAATGACTGGAGGAAAATTACAATTATTCCAATTTTTTAAAATAAAGGCAACATACAAAATTGTGGCAACTATAAATGAAATAAATTAATGAGTCATACATTGAAAATATGGAAAAAGGTAATAGAATAACGACTAAGGAAGGAGTCCACGGTATCTGATAACCAATTTGGATAGATGATGGGGAGATCAACAATGGAAGTTAAATACCTACTTAGACAATTAGTTGAAGACTGTAGGATTAAGCAACAAGACTTACATATGGTTTATATAGACTTAGAAAAGGCATATGCTAGGGTCCCAAGAGATAATTTGGTGGTTTCCATAAAGAAAACAAATTCCCTTACAAGTCATAAAAAGTATCCAAGATATGTATATAAATACACAAATAAAGTTTGTACGTGTGGGGAAACTAGTGAGTTCTCCATAAATGTAGGATTGCACCAAGGCTTGGGACTAAGGCCATATCTATTCGCAACAATCTTAGATGAAATAACAAATGACTTTCAAAACGAGATTCCATGGTGCATGATGTTTATAGATGATATTGTGGTACTTGGTTTCTCTAAGGAGAACTTAGCAATAAAACTAGAAATGTGGAGAAATGTTTTAGAATCGAAAGGGTTGAGCTAAAACCAAGTACATGGAGTGTAAATTTAAAAAGGAGTCGGATATTAACAATATAATGATGACACTTCAAAACCAAACAATTACTCAAAACAACCACTTCTGTTACTTAGGATCGATAATACAAAAAGGATGGAGAGATAGATAGTGATATAACTAGTGGAATTGGAGCTGGGTGGACAAAGTGGAGACAAGTTAGTGGCATCTTATCTGACAAAAGGATGACACATAGCCTAAAAAAGAAACAAGAACAACGCCTTCAAATAGCAGAAATGAGAATGCTAAGGTGGATGATTGGAGGACTAGAAGAGATAGGTTCCTAATGAAAGTGTAAGAGGAAAATTAGGAGTTGCTCCCATTAGTGAGAAAATTAGAGAGAGTAGACTTAGATGGTTTGGACATATACATTGGGGATCAGATGCGCCAGTCAAAAGAGGAAGACTAGTTGTCATAGAAGGTATGAGACGGAGAGGGAGACCAAAAATATTATGGGATGAGATCATTAAAAATGACTTAAAAAAGTTAAATATAGTAAGTGAAATGGCATGTAATAGAAAGGATTGGGAGACACAAAATTAATGTGGCCAACTTCATTCATATGGGATTAAGGCAAGAACGATGACGACGATGGATCTCCTGTGCTGAAAGTTTGCTGACAGGATTGACCTTATTGTAATATTAGGTCGGGTTTGTGGTACGAGAGGAATAGGAGATCCTTTGAGGGAGAGGGGTCTCCTATTTGGTCTCTTAAATTAAATATTCTATCTTTTTTATTCTTTTGGGTCAATGGGCGAGATTGTAATTCTATGGATTGTCTTTTGGATTTTGTTGATAGCTTAAAGTTATAGTGTCGTCCTAGTCTGTTTCCTTTGGGAGCGCTCCCCTTTTGAGTGCCTTTAATGAAATCTTACTTACCAAAAAAAAAAAAAAAAAAAAAATTTAATTGCTGTAATTGTACACATAAAACCTTTTTTGAACTTTATGTTTATGAAAACTAGGGTTGAGAAACTTTCTATACACGTATAAAGCATAATTTTTCAGTAGCATCAAGGCCCTCAAATAAAAATCCAAAGTCAGGCTAACTGCAGCAGTTTTCCAAACACAGAACAGTGTATGGGCCTTTTGCTTAAGTCATATAAATCAGAAAACAGAATAACAATTTGTGAAATCTTCCAGAAACAAAGTCTGGTTCAGTATACAAAACAGGGGAAATGGGATGATCCAGATTTATTGCAGCTTTCCAAGAATTTCAATGTTTGAGCATAAACTTTTAAATATAATTCAGAATATCTGAAGAATAGTAATATTTATCATTACAAGTCTCTAGAACCGCTAGAAAAGAATATTCCAAACCACCTATAAACTACCTTATAACTTATTCAGTAGATAAAATTAAAATAAAAAGTTTCTACTGAAAATCTCCAATCTAGATAACTCTTGCTTCCAAATCGTCCTATCCTATTTCTTAAGAAGCCCGGTGCGAAAAGTACCAAATCCATGATGAAGGTAACACAACAAGAAGTAATAATCAAGTGAACGATCTAATTCATGTCACAAATAACATGGAAGAAAGTACAACATCAATATTATTCATTTGTGATGTGTGGTCTTAAGCAATTATCTTTCATCTTAATATTACCCTGTAGTTCTTGGATGCAGGGTGAGTTCTTTCCCTATTCCTTATTTGGGTTTGCCCCTAGGGGTCTCTTCAAGGTTAGTGGGGAGTTGGGATTTTGTGATTGATAGGTATGCGAAGAGATTGGCAAGATGGAAGAAGCAATACTTAGCCAAGGGAGGTAAAGTTACTCTTATTAAGAGTACATTATCGAGCCTTCCCACTTATTTTCTTTCTATGTTCTAAATCCCTTGTTCCGTTGCAGATAGGATTGAAAAAATTCAAAGGGATTTCCTATGGGGAGGAAGGGGCGATGAGTTCAAGTACCACCTTGTCAGATGGGAGCAAGTTTGTAAGCCTGTGAAATTAGGTGGACTTGGAATAAGATGTTTAGTTCCTTTTAATCAAGCTCTCCTGGGTAAATGGTCATGGAGATATGGGAGGGAAAGACATCGTCCATGGCGCAGGTTAGTCTCTTGTCGGTTTGGGGAAGAGGCTGGAGGTTGGTTTACACGTCCGGTTACCCTTGTGGGAGGAGTAGGGATGTGGAAGGCTATTCGGAAGGGTTGGGATGCTTTTTTTGCTCATATCAGATTCAAAGTCCGTGATGGATGTCGCATTCGGTTTTGGGAAGATCTTTGGTGTGGTGATCAGCCACTATCTCGTACATTTCCTAGATTATTTAGTATTGCTGTTGATAAACACGCCTACGTAGTTGACTGTTATTGGCTTGATAGCAGCGGGATTACGTGGGATGTGCATTTTCGGCGCTCTTTTTAGGATTGGGAGATGGACAAGGTATGTGTTTTTCTGGATTTTCTATATCGGCAGGAGGGCGTTGGCAGAGATAATGACGATTTGATTTGGGTTCCTTCTTCCCATGGTCGTTTCGAAGTAAGATCTTTGTTCTTATGTTTGTCTAATTTTGTTAATCGAGACTTCTCATGGAAAATTATTTGGCGGTCCATGGCTCCAACTAGGGTGGCTTTCTTTGTCTGGACCGCTGTGTGGGGAAAGATTCTGATAATGGATAACTTGAGGGAAAGGGGCAATTGTATTGTTAATCGGTGTTGTCTATGCAAGAATGATGAAGAGTCCGTTAATCACCTCCTTTTGCATTGCCCTGTGGCAAACGACTGTTGGAATCTTATTGTTGGGTTGTTTGGCATGTGATGGGTAATGCCTCGATCTACTAAGGAATTAATCCATGTTTGGAGAGGATGTCGAATGAGAAGAGATGTTCGCGATTTCTGGAGAATTGTCCCACATTGTGTATGGTGGTGTATTTGGAAGGAGAGAAATAGCAGAATGTTCGAAGGGAAAGAGTTGCCTACGGCAATGGTTAAACTTTACATTCTTCGTTCTCTTTTTAATTATGTGAAGATGTGCTTTTGTCCCTCTTTTGATGATTTAATTACTTTCTTGGATTCTCTGGGGCCTTAGTCCCGGTTCCACTTTTGTAATTGGGACGCGTTCCCCTCTTGATCGCCTTTTTTTAACGTTATTTTTACTTATAAAAAATATATATATATATATTACCTTTAAAGCGTCATCATCTCTTGAAATTTCCAATCATTATTTTCTCAAAATTAATGTTGGAAAGAGTGTGATTGTCCCAGTGGGGAATGTTCTAGATATCTCCTCCTTAGCTGCAGTTCTTGGGTGTGGAGTGGATGTTTTTCCACTTCCTTATTTGGGACTGCCTTTGGGAGTTTCCTTCAGGAGAGTGGGGAGTTGGGATCTGGTGATCAACAGGTATGAAAAGAGATTGGCAGGATGGAAAAAACAGTATCTCTCGAAAAGGGGGAGGGGGAGGGGGAGGGGGTGGGGAAGGCCACTTTTATTAAGAGTACCCTCTTGTCCCTTCCCACTTATTTTTTATCTTTGTTTCAAATTCCATGCTCTGTCGCTGAACGGATTGAAAAAATTCAGCATGACTTTCTTTGGGGTGGAAGAGGAGAGGAGTTCAAGTATCATCTTGTTAATTGGGAGCAAGTTTGCAAACCTTTGAAATTTGGTGGTTTAGGCCTTCGGAAGCTCGTCCCTTTCAACAGAGCTTTATTGAGTAAGTGGTTATGGAGGTTCGGTAGAGAGCGTCATCATCAGTGGAGAAGAGTTGTCTCGTGTCGATTTGGGGAGGAGAGTGGGGGTTGGTCCTCTCATCTTGTTTCTGTCACGGGAGGCGTTGGCGTGTGGAAATTCATTCGGAAGGGTTGGGATGTGTTTTCCACCCACATTAGATTCAAAGTTCGCAATGGTAGGCATGTTTGTTTTTGGGAAGACTTGTGGTGTGGTGATCAGCTGCTGTCTCTTTCCTTTCCTCGCCTTTTCAGTATTGCCGAAAACAATCATTCTTACGTAGTTGATTCTTGTCATCTTGATAGCAGTGGGGTTACGTAGGATGTGGGTTTTAGGCGCTCTTTTCAGGATTGGGAGATGACAGAAGTGTGCGCTCTTTTGGACTTATTGTATAGACAGTAGGATGTTGGCAGAGGTTGTGATGATATTCTGTGGGTCCCTTCCACTCATGGTAGATATGGAGTACGATCCATGTTCTTGTGTTTGTCCAAGGCCAAGATTTCCCTTGGAAGTCTATTTGGCGCTCTAAAGCTCCTCTTAGAGTTTCATTTTTTGTTTGGACTGTCACCTGGGGAAAATTTTTGACATTGGATAATTTGAGAAAGAGAGGTAATACCATTGTGAACAGATGGTGAGTTCGTGGATCACATTCTTATGCATTGTCCTGTGGCGTATGATTGTTGTAATCTTATTTTCAGTATTTTTGGTGTTCAGTGGGTGATGCTTGAACACTCTTTTCAATTAATCAACGCATGGAGAAGATGCCAAGTTAAAGGTCATGCACGTGATTTTTGGAGGATTGTCCCACATTGTGTTTGGTGGTGTATCTTGAAGGGAAATAATCGACTATAGCTAATTTAAAATCTCATATTCTCCGTTCTCTTTTCTGTTATGTTAGAGGAAGTGCTTGCTCCTCGATTGCTGATTATTTTGACCTTCTAGATTCTATTGGTCCTTAGGGCTTTTGTTCTTGTGTATTACGGACGCGTTCCCCTTTTGAACGCTTTTCTAATATATTTTACTTACCAAAAAAAAAAAATTTATTTTCTCAAAATTTTCTGTTACTGTACCCGTTGCGTGTTTGGAAGTTTTCTCAATATGTTCATACACATAAAAAAAAAGGGCCGAAACTTCTGAAGATGTTTTCTGCAGGAGGATCATATGAGCAACAAGCCGATTTTTCAGTTTAACCCCTCAGAGTGATTTGCTACCTCTTAAAAGTAGAAGAAATAGAGGGGAAAGGTAAGAGAATTAGTGGTTTGTCCATCTTTCATATAGCCAGTGACTTCCCATTTCTAGTCACATAATAAGTTAGTTCATTGCCCCTTTTTCTATCCAATATATTTTCAAAACACACGAGGGGTTTATTTCTCTCTCAGTCATCCAAACAAGAGAAATAATTATGGTACTACATTTCCTTTCATTCATTTTTTATCCTAATTAGTAATATACGAATATCTTTCCCTTTCCTTTCTCACTTGTTTATCCAAATTCATGCAATGCATTCTGTTATGGTAAATAACTTCAAACGGAAAAAATAACATATATCATTCCATTTTTATTTATTTATTTATTTTGTCTTTCTGGTTGGTGGAGGATCTGATTATGGTTTAGGAATGTGGGACTGAAGAAAACAATTAACAGTGGGTTTATTTGGTGGTATTTTGTTTGTAAGTGTGGTTTTAGCATGGGAAAAGTTGATGGTCAGGTTGTGCGATGAAGATGGTGGGCTGGTTAGGGCTTCATGACAGTGAGGTTTGGGCTGATCTGTTGAAATTACTTGAGGCTGCTATGATGGTGATAGATGAACAATAGTTGAACTGGGTTTGGATTATGTGAATGAAACGTAAAAGCATGCTTAGATCTTTAGCTCTGAACTTGGATCTTTTGCCCTGATACCAAACTAATATATAGCGGGAAGAGAAGGAGAGAGAAAAGAAGAATTTGGGGGAGAAGAAATCCGAAATCAACAACGCATTATTATACAACAATACTTAATTGAATAAATATGCCGAGGTATATGGAGGCAATCCAAGGATTCAAAGAACCTAGTGTCCAAGATAGCTGTCATGAACCCTAATGAAACATGTAGCTGTGCCTATGCTTAGTGCTGGAAAATAACCATGCTCAGTTCAACAAAAATGTAAGACAAAAAACCTTATTCATAGGCAAACAGGGACTTTTCTTTTTTATTGTTTCCCTTAATGGGAATGATCAGTTTTACCTTCCCATATGTAATGATCACTGCTCTTGTAATTGTTGATAAGCAGTTTTACTAACTCAGTTTTACCTTATTTTAGTTGGAATGACAAGCAGCAAATCAGACAACATTCTAGCAGTCGAGAAGAATGATAAAACCCTGGAGAATCTGGAGAAGTGTGAGAATGATGTAAGACAAATGGCTGAAAATGGTAGATTGTTGCCTCTTCAGACCCCACTCCTTGAAGGTGCTTGCAATATCCTTAATAGTTCTTTGCTTATTTGCTTGCAAAGAAATGGTAGTTATGTTTGTGTTTCTTCTTCTTCTTTTTCCTTTTTTTATTTTCTTTAAAAAAAAAATCTTTTTGGTTATCAAGGGGGTCTATGCTTGGTGCAATGATAAAAACTTTGGTTGACAAGCTTGAATAAGCGTGTTCGAGTTAATAACAGCCACTTAGTACAGAAGATCGAGAACGCATATGTTGATTGAAGAGCTAGGAAGCACGGATAGATACTTCAAAACACATAATTAACTTGTTTTGAGCATTAAAATGACAATAATATCATAGGATAGTTGGTAAGAGAAGTTTAAAATTTTTTTAAAAAATAAATATTGATATATTGATATCATGATTTAGTCTATACATTATAACTCTTAGCTCTTATTTCGGTTGTTAATCGTAATATTTTTTTTTTGGATAAGTAAAGATATATTAGAAAGCATTTAAAAGGGGAACGCATCCCGAACACTACATAAAGGCTGGATCCAAAAAAGGGGGTCCTACGAAGGAACCCAAAAAATTAACTATCTCCTCTATATATTTACAATTTCTCCCCATCACTCAACTAAACAGAGAGTTAATAATAAGAATTTTGAAAGCCCAAATGGAAGATTCCTCGCCATCAAAGGATATCCTGTTCACCTCCTTCCAAATGCACCAGTAAATGCATAAAGGTGCCGCCCTCCAAAAATCACTAGCGTGGGCTCCCACGAAATATCCTCTCCAAGCGTCAATCAAACCGAGGCATGACCTATTGGGTGCCAAACAAGCCAAAAATAAGATTCCTACAGTTGTGAGCCACGGAGCAATGCAAGAGGAGGTGATCCACGGACTCTCCATCCCTCTTGCACATGCAACACCAATTGACAGTAACTTGTCTCTCCTCAAGTTGTCAAGCGTCAAGATCTCGTCCCAAATTGCAGTCCAAACAAAGAAGAGAGAGGGAGGATAGGGGGTAAAAGACCAGTGCCCCTTGGACATTATAGTGGAAGCTTCACACTGTTACTGTACATGGGAACAAAAAACTAGTATATTTTGTTATAACTAAATTTTAGAGAAAATTATCGATAAGTCACACTTTTCCATTTTATGACAAATAAGCTCTTTCAAGTTTCCATAAGACCAGTAAATCCTACTTTTGATAATGTTTCCATATTAGTTCTAAGTCTCACAAATTTCTAGTTTTACCCTGTATAATATTTTTTTTAGATTTTATTTCATTTTTATTTTTTGTTTAAATATAAAGTTATATATATATATATATATATATATATATATATATATATATATATATATATATATATATATATTCAAGTGTTAGTAAATTAATGGATATTACATTATGAGATTAAATTTTAATTAACTTGACTTTAGTTCAATTTAGAAATTTTTGCATAGAATTTTGTTCTGGCTAAAATTTTGCCACAAATTCAAAATTACCATAAAAAAAGTCAATAAAATATTATAATTTCTTTTTATATAAAAAATTGAATCATTTTTTACAATAAAAATGTAAAATAATTATTTAACAATTAAAATTCATAATAAGGTAAAAAGTCCAACTGTTATGCTAGTGAAAATAATATTAAGCACGTTTCAATAGTCACCCCAAAATAAAAAATAAATAATAAATTGAATAAAGGAAATCGAATTGATGATCCTTTGATGGGGAGGAGATTTTTTTTTTCCTAGTTGGTACTCACACACACTTGTCTCTTCTGAGACTTGAACCCCTAACCTCCCTTTGGGAGGTAAGAGGCTGATACCGCGAGGCCACTGGCCCGTTGGTATGGGGAGGAGATTTCAATATGGGTATTGAAAATTTCTGTACTTGGTTTATTCTTTTGGGTATAGGGAGTATATTGTAAATTGGTGGGCGATATAGTAGAGTTTGTAGATACTTTGACAGTATAGTGGGCCCTCTTGGCCCTTTTTATGCTCGAGATGCGTTCTCCTTTAGAGATCTCTTCAATGAAATTTTACTTATTAATTTTTTGTTTTTTGTTTTTTTTTTTTTTTGTTTTTGAATAAAAAGTATAATTACAACATTTTAGTAATGTTTTGGTACGGTTATAAATAGAATATTGTCTTATTCGAACTTATATAGGAAAATGTTTCAACAGTAGTTCTTACTATTCTTACTTAAATTTGATAGGACTTATTAGACTTTAAAAGGGTAAAGTGGGATCTATTGGCCATTTTCTATTTTGACAAAGAAAATTCCTAAGATTGACATTAATAATTGAATCATGGACAGGAAGAGTTAGTCGATATTTGTCTGAAGAATTATTGAACGATGAAAATCCAAGAAATATATCCTAAATTTTCTATTTGAGATGCTCTTTCTTCTAAATAGAAGCTATATGAAAGGTAAAACTATTTTTCATTTGATAATTCATACTTAAATCGAGGTTAGTACATAATTCTGTAATGGGTGCCATTGCAGTCAGGGAACGCGTTAAAATAGTTAGTTCTAGCATTGAGGGTGTATAGACTCTAAAGGGAAGATACACTTCAATATTTGTCTAGCCTTTTCTTTTGCATACCACAAAGCCAGGTTCTTTACCTCAGAATATAGAAGGAATAGTTTTGGATGTATACATGATTATCCATGAAGCCGCATCCACATCCCCTCCTCCCCCCACCAATATTTGAAGTTCAATTTTTTTTTAAATGTTCAGTGAAATTATGTGCTGTGCTTTGTCGATTCTAGCCTATTAAGTCAGCACCCCACTTTGTCTAAGAAGCAAATTAGGTGTCTGAGTAGTTTTTGGACAAAATTTGACACATGGTAGAAGGGAGCATGGTAAAAATTGACTGTTATCATCTTGGAGAATAATTGCTAAAAGAAGGATAAGATAGAATACAGTTAGCCATATACTTGTGTTTTCTGCTTTGTGATTCAGTAGGTATTGCTATTGCAGACTTGAATTCATTATTTTTTAGTTATGTTTTGTGTTTTTTAGGTGTAGTTGATTGCTGGGGTATGCACTAGTCATCTTTTCTCATTTATCTCTCTGGTTTAGAGTTGTTGAGCCTATAGGCTTTCCTATGTACTTTATTTCACTTGTATCAATAAAAATACCACATTCAGGAAAAATTAAAAAAAGGAATGTTGCATATCTTATCGCGTAGATAATATGGATAATTAGTTCATGCGTTCATGGAAAGGTATGTCTTTCCTACATATAATACGAAGTGTAGGATCACTTTCGACTGTGTGTGTGCTCGTTCGTGTGCCTTTGTTTTGGTAAGTGTATGCTGGACAACTAGTCCCCAACTTGAATTGGTAATAACTCCTGCTTTACAACTTAATAAAACTAACAAGGTACAAAATATATATATATTTTTTGATAAGTAATAAGTATATTAGAAAAGCGTAACAAGGTACAAAATATTATGGGATGAAGGAAACAGAGCCTTTGATGTTTCAATATATATTGTATTTATAAAAGTTCCCTTCATACACTTGAAGATGCTACAATGGATGATAGGAGTAACTGGAAGAGATGAGATTAGTGATGGAAAACTAGGAATAGTGTCTATTAATAATAGAAGTAAGGAAAGTAGCTAAGGTGGTATGGTCATATACAATGTACACCTGAAGCTGAACGGCTTAGAAGAGAAAGTGTGGTTTGCCTAGAAGGTAAGCGACAAAGAGGCCGACCATAACTTATATGAATGAAGTAATTAAAAATATTTTTTAAAAATTAAATATTAGAAGAGATATGGTATATAATAGAAAAGAATGGAAAAAAGAATTCACGCTGCCGCCCCCATCCATATGGGAAGGATGACGATGACATAGTAAATATATTGAAATAAGATGAAGAAATTTACGAATTCTTGTAATGCTATCAACTCTTTTATAGTTCTGCTAGCTGACCTTTCTGATAATTTGAAATCATCCCAAATGAATTAAAGATTCTGTCATGACACAATTGGGGCTCCTTTTTTTTTTTTTTTTTTTTGAGAAGTAAAATGTTTTACCACAAGAATCGAACCGTGGCCCATACACACTTGGGGCTCCTTGAATAGGGAAATATGGTTTGTACAAGGTGCTAAGCCAGAAGTGTGGAATCATGATTCAATATAGCGGTTTGCCATCTTTTGTTAAAAATTTCTGCCAGTAAAGCCTCAAATACTTCCTATTCTATATTTTTCCTCTGTAGATAAATAAATTTCAGTGATTGAAGATTGCGACAAATTTACAGACGATATATGCAAAAACCTAGCCTTACATATCCTTAATTTTATATTTTACAAAAATTCAAAAATGTGACACCCCTGCAATCCAAAAGCTAAGGGAGCTTAGATGAAAGTTATCAATGTATTAATGGTATTAATGGGCATATCCGCTGATGTTGTTTTAAAATTAACTCGCAAGTGCACGAATCTATTGAAGTATAGATAAGCAAGAGAGAGGTCGAACCCAAGAGAATGCTTTGATAAAAACTAATGCAAATCTAAATTAAATTAAAACTAACCTAGTTACCCAAATTGATTGTAGAGTGAAAATTATAATGAAATTAAAATAAAATAACGAGAATAATATCAATAGGGTAAAAGTACTAAGGTTTCGGATTCCACCACCATTAATTCCATAAAGTTCCAATCATCAAGTTATCAATTCCCTGACTAGCAGAAGCAATTCGGAAGTCATTCCATTGCTTTCAAAATATTTTGTCATTAAACTCAAGTAAAAATATTTTCAAAACTAGATTTTCCTTCGCTTACATGTTATGAAATCCTAACCATCCTATGTATTCTACTTAATGAAAAACATAAGATCAAAGATTATTACTTTTTGAGGGCGTAGAAATGGAGATTTGTATATAAAGATAATAGAGATACAGAGAGAGAGAGAGAGCGAAAGAAAGCGAGTTTGGGGCTCAGCCCATATTTTCTATATATCTCTAACCCTAAAACATAAAGGGGGGTTTTATACAATACAAGAAAGGCCTATTTACATAATGGCCACAAATCCTATATCTAATTACAATAGGACCCCAGCATAAATACATATAGACATATAAGTGTTTTAACACTCCCCCTCAAGCTGGAGAATATATATCATATAATCCCAGCTTGGAACAAATTGTTTTTAACCGATTATGACCAAAAGCCTTAGTAAACATATCAGCTAATTGATCTTCAGACTTCACAAATGGAGTAGAAATGTTTCCACTCAATATTTTCTCTCGAGTGAAGTGACAATTAACTTCAATGTGCTTTGTTCTTTCATGAAACACCGGATTGGATGCATTGTGAATAGCTGCTTGGTTATCACAGAACAGTAGAATAGGAGTCTTGACTATTAACCTAAGTTCTTCAAGAAAATGTTGTATCCACGTTAACTCACTAGAGGTATGGGCCATCGCCCTGTACTTTGCTTCAGCCCTAGACTGTGCTGCAACTGTTTGCTTTTTACTTTTCCATGTAACAAGATTTCCACCAACAAATGTACAATAGCCTGTAGTAGATTTCCTATCAAAGGGAGAACCAGTTCAGTCAGCATCTGTGAAACCTGTCACATTAAGATGACCATTAGGTTTGTATAGTAATCCAAAACCTGGAGCTTGTTTGAGATATCGAATAATTCGAAGAACAACATTCCAATGTGATACTCTAGGAACACTCATGAACTGACTTACAACACTAACTGCATATGAAATGTCAGGTCGGGTGATAGTGAGATAAATTAATTTCCCAACTAGACGTCGATATATGCCATGATCGTCAAATAAATCACCTTCATCAGGTAATAATTTTATATTTGGGTCCACAGGAGCATCAGCAGGGCGAGTACCTAACATACCTGTTTCTTTTAACAAGTGCAACACATATTTTCTTTGAGATAGACTTATACTTTCCTTGGATCTAGCAACCTCAATACCTAAGAAATATTTGAGTTTGCCTAGATGCTTTGTGTGAAACCGCTCTGCAAGAACAATTTTAACTATACAATACTGTCAGAATTATCACCTGTTATAACAATATCATCTACATATACCACAAGAAATATAAAGCCAGTTTTAGTATGTTGGTGAAATACCGAATGATCTGTCTGGCATCTGTTAAGGATAAAGGAAAGTACCGCCTCGGAGAATTTTCCAAACCAAGCCCTTGGAGATTGTTTCAATCCGTACAGGGCCTTTTTAAGACGACATACAGCATAACGAGACTACCCTGAGCAACAAATCCAGGTGGTTGCTCCATATAAACCTCTTCATGTAAGTCACCATGTAAGAAATCATTTTTCACATCTAATTGAAACAATGGCCAGTTATTATTGGCGGCAATGGAAATAAGGATTTGGATAGAAGAAATCTTCGCAATAGGAGAAAAAGTCTCATCATAATCAATACCATAGGTTTGTGTGTATCCCTTTGCAACAAGGCAAGTCTTTAATCGCTCAACAGATCCATCATGGAGATATTTGATAGTGTAGACCCACTTACAACCAACCGTTTTGGAACCGGGAGGTAAGGAAACAAGGTCCCATGTCCCATTATGATGAAGAGCATCCATTTCATATATCATGGCTTTGCGCCAAGCTATATTAGATAGAGCATCCTGCACAGTTTTCGGAACAGCAATAGCAGATAACGTGGATAAAAAGCAAGAAAATGAGGGCGATACCTTTTTATAGGAAACAAAGTTAGATATGGGGTGTGCAGTAACACACGAGCGAACACCCTTACGTAATGCAATAGGAAGATCATCAGTAGCAGGAGGAGCCTCAATGGAAGTAGACAATTTTGGGGTGGGGGGTGGGTGTGCTACTCGTAATCGACGACTATACATTTGAAGTGGCGGTGGCACATGTGGTGGTTGTGGTGGGTCACAGGGTAATGAATGTGACACAACAGGCAACAGAAGCAACATCTCTGTATCTAAAGACGAACTATGTGAAGAAAAATAAGTAGTATCCTCAAAAAAGGTAATGTCCATGCACACAAAAGCCTTACGAGTGCTAGGAATAAATTCCGGCGAGTCGTTTTGTATAGTCTGCCGTTGCATCTTTGGTGCCAAAAGCTTTTCGTCGCCATTGGAGATGTGTGTGGAGGCTTTCGGGAAGTGGAGGCCTTCGAGATGAGCGACACGGAAAGGATTGTGATCACTGTGGCTGACGGTGGTGTGATTCTGGCGAGTATTGTGGTGGAGGATGGTTAATGGGCGTTCAGAATCTCGTTGTCGGAAGAAATTGCTCCGATCATGGTCCCGCTGACAGGGACTTATGTTGGAAATGGTGATTTGGGATCATCGGCGGCGTCAGATGCCTCCCGTCCAGTTCGCAGATCTGGTGGGGGAGGTAGATCTAAGTCGGAGTTCCAAAAGGTGGAGGTGCAGCACAGCCGGACTCAAGGTCAGGGACGTGGGAGACACCACACGCCTCAGGCGAGTGGCAGTGCGAAGGAATCTCATGTGACACGTGGTCGAAGGAGGAATGACGCCCGTTGTGAGTGGAAGACAGCTGCTCCTCCACGTGCTGAGCCTCGTGATTCTCGGCGTTTTTTGAATTCTAATTCTTTTGGGCCTGTTGAGGTTGGGCTTCTTCAACGTGGGGCTCATGTTAAAGGCTCGAAAGGGCCTGGCAAGGAAAAGCATGAGGGGGGTGGTTCTAGGCTTCCTTTTGGGCCGGGGCGCCCCTCAAAGCCCGCTAAGAGGGATGGACGCCTCAAGCTTGCTGGGCTCTTGTTGTTGCTGGACCAGCCCAGGTTAAGCCAAGATTGGCTAAGGAGAGGGTGGTTAAATGGGGCCCAAGTAAAAACCTCTCAATTTCATTTCAAGGTGGGCAGCCCATTTCAGGAATGAACCATAGCCATTCTTTTCAAGATTCTTATCCGGACACATCTCAAAGAAGCTCGGCATCACGGTCTTGGTCAAGGAGAGAAAAGACGAACTGGGCGAAGGTGAGTTTGAGAATGACGAAAGGGGATGGGGTTTGTCCGAAGTCTTTCCGGCATGGTTCATGTTGTCAGAACCGGCTCTCGGGTAACAGATTTGATCCTCTGCAGTCTGGGTCTTTCGGTGAAGAAGATAATGGTGATTGTGAGTCCATGGAGGAGGGTCTCTCTCGGAATCTTTTGAAGCAATCCAGAAAGAAATGGACCAGAAAGGACAAACAGAAGTGGGTCGCCCGTAAGGATTCTTATTCGTGCCCAGGTAAGTCGTCTCTTTCTCATGTCCGGAACGCTCCATCAATTTCTTTCTCTTCTTCCATTCCTTCTTGTGAGTTGTCGAGAAGCAAGGGGGAGGAGGTTTTTGCTGGGAGGTAGCAGGTGTTGTCGCTTGTTATAGAGGATGACTCAGTGGATGTGAGGAGCTCTACGGTTGGCTCTGATTTTGGGGATGTTGGGCCGTCAGAAAGGGATGGGACGGTTTGTTTGTTTGGTGACAGGGATTTCAACCGGTTGTGTGCCGGGTTTGCTGAGACATGCTCGGAGTTTTCTTCCACGTCTCGGTATAATGAATCCTCAAGGGAGGAAATGGGCAGGTCGGCCAAGCTTCTTTTGAGTGGATCGGCAGGGCCTTGTTCTCCTCTAAAAGATGGCCCAATGACTTGCTTGAAGGGTTCTGCGCCTGAGTTGGTGACTGTTTGTGTGGGCAAAGACATCCGTATTTCCCTCAGCGATGAATCAACCTCTCTTTTGGTAAAGGAACTGCAGAGGCACAGATTTTCGCTTGATGTTCAAACTGTTGATTGCAATCCGGACCATTTCATCCGGGATGGTGTTTTGGACTATGGTGAGGACTGGTCTTCTCATGTTGAGGAGGCAATGGTGGATAAGGACGGTGAGGGAGATGGGAGCAGGTCTCTTGATCTGATGTTGTGGGAAGAGGGTCATGCTAACTTGGGGGTGCTGGACCCACTGGCTATTATTCTTCCAGAGGATTTGGGTAGTGAGGTGTGTAGACAGAAAGTTGAGGATACTGGAAAGGAATGGGTCAAGGCTAATATTGGGGTCACTAGTGAACTTCTGGGTGTCTCTTGCAACGGCAATCGGGATCAGGCCTTAGTAATTCTTCAGGCTACGGCAGAGGGGAGAGAGGGGGAGATGATTCAATTTTCTAGAAGGTGGAGCCGGAAGAAGAAAAACCTTTCTTCGTGGAAAGGGGAAAGGGAGCTTAGGAATCTAGTCTCTGATGTGAATTATGATAGGGTGTCTGAGGGAGGGAAGGAGAGGGGGAGTGCTAAGGGAGGAGGGAGGGGTAAGGGGGTGATAGGGGAGAACGTTTCCTTATGAAGCTACGACTTTTATCTTGGAATGTCCGTGGCCTCAATGGTCTGGGCAAGAGAAAGGTGGTGAAGATGGCGGTGAGGAAATGGGGGGGTGCAGTTGGTGTGTCTTCAAGAGACTAAGATCGATTCTATGACTAATCGGATGGTGAAGAGTTTGTGGGGTAACCGGTTTGTGGAGTGGGAGGCGCTGGATTCTATTGGGACTTCAGGCGGTGTTCTCTTTATGCGGGATAGAAGATGGATGGCTAAGGTGGATGTTTTTAGAGGGATTTTTTCTCTGTCTTGTGCCTTTGTGATGGAGGAGGATGGTTTCACTTGGGGCTTTTCTGGGGTGTATGGGCAGTTGATGATGATGTGAGGGATGATCTGTGGGAGGAGTTGAGTGGGGTGAAGGAGAGGTGGTCTCTTCCTTGGTGTGTGGCAGGTGACTTTAATGTGGTTAGGTCCTCGGCGGAGAGATCTACAGGAGGTGCATGGACTCAGGCTATGATGCACTTTTTTGACTTTATTGATGGGCATCAGCTTATTGATCTTCCTGAGGGAGCTTCTTTCACTTGGTCCAGTGGAAGGGAAGCACCAACTCTCTCTCGCCTTGATAGATTTTTGATTTCCGGAGACTGGGAAGAGAAGTTCCTGGATGTTGTTCAGGCTGTGTTGGTTAGGGTGACTTCGGATCACATTCCTTTGGTTCTGGATTGTGGAGGGTTGAGATCTCGTTGCACTCCTTTCAGATTTGAGAATATGTGCCTTTGTGCGGATAACTTCCAGGGGCTTGTACGTTCGTGGTGGGAGGATAACCTGGTGGTGGGTACGTCGAGTTTTATTCTTGCAGGAAAGCTTCATATTCTGAAAAATAATCTTAAAAGGTGGAATAAGGAGGTTTTTGGGAGCTTGGAGTGGAGAAAGAATAGGGCTTTGGCTGATATTGCCGAGATCGATAGACTGGAAGGGGAGGGTGTTCTTTCTGATTCCCAATGCAGTAGGCGAGCAGCTTGTCAGGCAGAATGTGTGGAGATTGCAGTTTTGGAGGAAATTTCGTGGCGTCAGAAATCTCGGGCCTTATGGCTCAAAGAGGGAGACCAGAATACCAAGTTTTTCCATAGAACCGCTAATGCTCATAGGAGGAATAATCACATTGGGTGGATGTGTGTGGATGATGCGGTTTTGACTCCGGAGGAGGAGGTGCGTAGTGGTATTGTCTCTTTCTACCAGAATCTCTATGCTGAGCCTCTTCGATGGAGGCCACGTCTTGATGATCTTCACTTTGATTCTATTCCTACATTGGAAAGAGATGGGTTGGAAAATCCTTTTTCGGATGAAGAGGTGCTGAAGGCCCTTAAGAGCTGTAATGGTGATAAGGCTCCAAGCCCGGACGGCTTTACTATGAGATTTCTATTGGAGAGCTGGGAGGTGGTCCGGTTCGAGGTGATGGGCACTTTTCATGAGTTTCATTCCACGAGGCGGTTTGAGAAATCACTGAACGCATTCTTTATTGCTCTTATTCCTAAGAAGGGTGGTGCTTCTCACATTAAGGATTTTCGACCTATTAGTCTGATTGGATGCATTTACAAGCTCATCGCAAAAGTCCTTGCATTCCGTTTGAGGGAGGTCTTGGATGGAGTTATCTCTGAGTCTCAGAATGCTTTCATTGGGGGTAGACAGACCCTGGATTCCGCTCTTATTGCCAGTGAATGTGTGGATTCTCGATTGTGTAGTGGGGCTCCTGGGGTTCTATGTAAGCTGGATATCGAGAAAGCTTATGATCATGTCTGTTGGAATTTCTTGTTCTACCTGTTGGAGAGGATGGGCTTTGGTGAGAGATGGAGGAAATGGATTGTTTCGTGTGTTTCCACTGTCAGGTTTTCGGTGTTGGTGAATGGGTCCCCTGCGGGGTTTTTCGGCAGCTCTTGCGGTCTGAGGCAGGGGGACCCTCTCTCCTTATTCCTTTTTATTATTGTTATGGAGACTCTTAGTAGGTTGATGAGAAGGGCGGTGGATCTGGTTTGAAAGTCAACGTGGGCAAGAGTGTGCTTGTCCCTGTGGGGAGGTTCAGGAGGTGGACGCTCTGGCTGCTGTCTTAAGGTGTGGGACACAACGTTTCCCTATCTCGTATTTGGGTTTGCCGCTGGGGGACTCGGCCAGGAGGGTGGGAAGTTGGGACCCGGTGATTGAGAGGGTCGAAATAAGATTAGTTGGTTGGAAAAAGCAATATCTCTCCAAGGGTGGCAAAGTTACGTTAGTGAAAAGCGTATTGTCAAGCCTTCCAACGTATTTTCTTTCGCTCTTTTGTGTTCCAGCCTCGGTTGTTGGCTGTCTTGAGATGTTACAACGAAACTTCCTTTGGGGGGGTCATGGAGAGGAGTTTAAGTATCATCTTGTCAGATAGGAGCAGGTTTGCAGGCCTTTTCAGTTGGGCGGGCTTAGGATTAGGAGATTGGCCCCCTTTAACAGTTCTCTCCTCGGTAAGTGGCTTTGGAGATTCGGCAGTGAAAGGCATAGATTATGGAGAAGGGTATTTCCTGTCGCTTTGGGGAGGAGAGGGGGGTGGTCAGCTAGGCCAGTCAGGTCTGCTAGTGGAGTAGGGGTGTGGAGGGCCATTGGAAAAGGATGGGACGAGTTTTCCAAACATGTTAGATTCAAAGTTTAGGATGGAAGGTTTGTCCGGTTTTGGGAGGATCCCTGGTGCGCGGATAGGCCTCTGGCTCTTTTGTTTCCTAGGTTGTTCAGGATTATTGTTGGCAAACATGCTATGGTTGCTAACTGCTATCGCCTTGATAGCGAGAGGTTATCTTGGGATGTGCGATTCCGGCGATCTTTTCAGGATTGGGAGTTGGATGATGTCACTGGCTTGTTGGGTCTCTTATATAGACAGGAGGTGGAGGGCACTGGTGTTAACCCCCTGTTTTGGGTGCCCTCTTCTCAGGGGATGTTCCAGGTCCGGTCTTTTTTTGTGTGCCTTTCTGGTTTTCATGGCGTTTCCTTCCCGTGGAAGACGGTATGGTTGTCTAAGGCGCCTCTTAGGGTGGCCTTTTTCGTGTGGACTGCAGCTTGGAGCAAGATTTTGACTTTAGATAACTTGAGGAAGCGAAGACATATTATTGTTAATCGGTGTTGTCTTTGTAAGTTGAATGGGGAGTCAGTGGATCACCTGTTGCTGCATTGTCCTGTGGCTCATGATTGTTGGAGTCTCATTTTTGATTTGTTTGGTATTCATTGGGTTATGCTTCGGACATCTCGGGATTTGCTGGATATTTGGAGGGGCCAATGGGTGGGGGTTCAGGCGAGAGTCTTCTGGAGGGTAACCCCCTTTTGTGTTTGGTGGAGCATTTGGAAAGAGCGGAATAGAAAATCTTTTGATGGGAAGGAGTCCTCCATTGGGGTGTTGAAATTCTCTATTATTTGTACTCTTTTTTGTTGGGGTTGGGGGAGAGATTTTTCCTCCATTGAGGATATTGTGGACTTTTTGGGCTCCTTGAGATCATAGTTTCAATTTTTTGTATAGCTTGGGACGCGTTCCCCTTTTGAACGCCTTCTAATACATTTTACTTATAAAAAAAAAAAAATAAAAGAATGGAAGATGGCATACAATTAATTAAATAACAAGCAGTTAAAACAGCATCGCCCCAAAATGCTTTTGGAAGATGCATATGTATCATCAATGTCCGAACTATTTCAATTAAATGCCTATTTTTCCGTTCGGCTACGCCATTTTGTTGGGGAGTATAAAAACAAGAAGTTTGGTGCAAAATACCACAAGAGTCACAAAAACTAGAAATAGCACCTTTGACATATTCCATAGCATTATCAGATTGTAAAGTGCGTATAACACACCCAAATTGGACCTCAATTTCTTTTAAAAATATTTGAAATATGGAAAAAAGTTCAGAACGGTCTTTTATTAAAAACAACCAAGTCATCCTTGAATAATCATCAACAAAAGTAACAAAATAAGAAAAACCTGAGTGACTAGTGTGACGAGCAGGACCCCAAATGTCCGTATGCAATTCAAATAAAGCATATCGACGATTAATAATATGAGGAGGGAAAAAGGCACTCTATGGTGCTTACCCAACTGACAAGACTCACAATTTAAAGTAGACACCGACTCAAGGAAAGGCAAAGCAGACTTCAAATACCGCATCGAGGGATGACCTAACCGATAATGCCACTGGTACACAGACATCTGGGAATGTAAAGCAGTAGTGGAAGGTTTGCAATCCAAGTAGTATAGGCCATTTCTGTTACTGCCCCCACCAATCGTTTGTTTCGTGTTGAGGTCCTGAAAAACACAAGACGAAGGATAAAATGTGACAAAACAATTTAATGCTTGAGTTAGTTTACTTACAGATAATAAATTAAAGGGAAAATTTGGAACTAATTGCACAAAGGATAAGGAAATGGATGGGGTTAATTGAATTGTTCCCTGGCCAATAATAGAACATGTTCTACCATCAACCAGAGTAACAAAAGATGAGGAATTAGATTTCTGAAAATTAGAAAATAGAGAGGCATCACCTTTGAGATGGGTAGAAGCCCCAGAGTTAATAACCCAAGGGGATGCTGAAGTCTGTATTCGAACAAGCATGCAATATTACCTGATTGCGCAAAATTAACCACATCAGTAGAGTTGGGATGTGTCCAGTTGACCAATGCACTAAACTCAGCTCGTGATAGTTATAGTGTCACGGTGTCACTAGTAGATGCAGGTGATGTTAATACAGAAGTCTGACCAAGAGAGGGATGAGACCCCGTAAGGTCAGAGGAAGACACTGCTTGATTTGCCCATGCTGGTTTCCCATGAAGAGTCCAACAGTTCTCAACAGAATGGTTAGTACCCCTACAGTGGCTACAGATGCGAGTGTTACTACGTCCACGACTATAGTGACTGCGACTTCTATCACGGCCACTACCGCCACGAGAACTACCTGAATTTCCACCATACCCTCTGTTGCCACTAGGAGTATCACTTGAATTTCCACCATACCCTCTGTTGCCACTAGGAGTATCACGACCTCTAGAGGACTGTGGAAAAATAGAAGGAATCATCATAGCTGAATTTTCTTTCACTTCAGTGGGCGTCACATGTAATTGTTCTGAAACCCGAAGTAAGCAGGAATAAATGTTACCCAAAGATGGGAGTCCTCCATCACCAGCAAGGATCTGATCCCGAATATTATGAAGGTTCGGGTGCAAACCAACAAGAAAAATGAAAACAGAAAATTCCTCACGTTGTCGCTTGGGAACGTCAGGATCAGTAGTCAAGGGATGGTACTGATTCAACTCATCTAACAGGCTTTTGAAAGTACTGTAATACTCACCACGGCCTTGACTAGAGAAGTCAGATTGACGAGAATGGAATATCTTTTCATACAATGAATATATGCGAGAAACATTCGTGTCCATAGAGTACGTTTCTTTAACTGCATCCCAGATTGCCTTTGCAGTGTTGACAAACATAAAAGTGGATGCAATGGAAGGTTCCATATTGTTCCACAACCAGGACATAACCATATAGTTATCAGTTTCCCAATCCTCATATGTTGCTCATGTTTTTAATGGAGGATCGATTGTAATAAACTTCAGCTTTCGTCGGGCACCTAAAGAAATCTTTACTGCTTGAGCCCATAGTAAGTAATTGGAATTACTTAATTTCATAGATGTAATTTGCAGCCCGACAGGATCAACATGTGTTGCAGAAGATTTAACTCCAGTAGACCCAGAAGCAACATTTGAATCGTCCGACATGGATATATGAATATGAAAAGAAGAAAAAAAAACTTATTTGCGCCAAGTTAAGATGCCAAATATGTACCGAGGAACCAAAGAAGCTGTTGCACCCGAGAAGGCCAGAACAGAGTTGAACCAAGAACAGGAGAAGACTCGGAGCAGAACAGACCTGGTCAGTAAATCGGGTCGAACGGGCCGGACCTTGAATTGGATCAAACGGGCTGGACCTTATATCGGGTCAAACGGGCTGGACCTTAAATTAGGTCAAACGGGCTAGACCTCAAACCGGGTCGAAACAAATCCGGTTTATGTTAACCTGGATTAGGATAGCGAGAACCCTGTAGCCAAACACCGTTTTTCTTTACAAAGTCTCAGCTATCCGGTAAGCACGCAGCGGCAGCAACAGCAGCGGCGGCGATGGAATCAACAAGCAGCGACGCACCTTGTGACAGCCGTCGGTGACCAAGCAACAAGCAGTGATGATGATGACAACCGCCGGTGACCAAGCAGCGAGCAACGACGACGAGAGAAGGCGGTGAATTCGTTAACAACCAAAACGGCAACAACTTCACCATCGTCACGAGCTCTGAACAGATCTATACAAGAACGATACAACTGCAATTTCCCACACTCACAATTTCGATCCGCTCTGATACCATGTAGAAATGGAGATTTGTATATAAAGATAATAGAGATACAGAGAGAGAGAGAGAGCGAGAGAGCAAGTTTGGGGCTCAGCCCATATTTTCCATATATCTCTAACCCTAAAACATAAAGGGGGGTTTTATACAATACAAGAAAGGCCTATTTACATAATGGCCACAAATCCTATATCTAATTACAATAGGTCCCAGCATAAATACATATATACACATAAGTGTTTTAACAAAGGGTATAAAAACCAAGCTTAGATTAATTATACTCCTTAATAATTTCTAACTGCCACAAATACGTGATATTGATGGTGAAAGAAACCTAAAATAATTAATCATAAGAATTCAAATCATGCACATGGGAATCAATAAAAGAACAACAGAACATTATTTCACTCTCTTACATTCAACAATAGTTAGAGAAAACTTTCTTCTTCTTAATGAGTTATCAAAACGCAAAATCTTGCTTATCACCACAGTCCACTGGAAGAAGGCTGTGTTAGAGAGTGCTTGGCCAATAGCCTTCCAAGGAAATCTAAATTGGCACTGCTTCACATCTACTTTTTAATTTTAGACAGATTCAGTGGTTCTAAGGACAAGATGAATATTTTAATCTACTTTTTGTTGCTTCCAAAATCAATTCCAATCAAAGGGTTCTATGATTCCATGCATCCATGGATATAAGTACGAAGTTCTGAAATCTTCATTTCTGCTATACAAGACTTGTCTAGTTTTATGATATGGGATGAATGATGTGGAACAGTAATTAAGAAGGACAAATTGGGAATTTTATATAGGATGCTTCAAGGAGATTATATAATTAAGTTTTGTATCAAATCGAGTTTTGTTTATGTTTTTTTAAATAATCATGCTGTTGGTATAATTCTTCTTCTTCTTTTTCTTTTTCTTTTTGAGGAGTCGATGTAAAATTTATAATTTCTAAAAAACTCTTTGGTAGTCAAAATTTTAAGGTTTTAACTAATATGTGTGTGCGTGCATGTATGTAACTTTCTGTTTTTTACTTTTTAGTAGGAGTTATCTAATGACCATTTAAAATGTGAAAGTTTTCAGAATTTGAGAAAATCTTTATATAATGCATTCTTTTACAAGGGTGTGATTCTTAATGAATTCTAGGTAGGATTCCTACAGAAGAGCAAGAGGGTGAAAACAATGTTGTGAAGTTTTTGGATTCAATGGATAGCTATCTAACCCTTTTGGATTCCTTATCTTCCACACTTCGACAGGTACAACAGTATATAAAAGCCTACCTTTTATCTTTCTTCCAATTTTTTCTTATATCTCTCTCTGTTCCAATCTGTGATTGTGCGGACTTGAATTTTATGGAATCATTTGCTTGTTGAGCGGTTGAGTCTTTAAATTATCTTGATTTTAGGTCAACCTTTCTAATCTCATGAACTGTTAACACTTGTTTGCATGATGAATACATTTACATTTCTTGCTGTTATATTACTATTCTAATTAGCTTTTAGTATTAAGCTTGGACTTAAGTCATTTTCTTTTCAGTTGTGTCAAGCTTGAGTTTACACCCAGTTGTTATCTTCTTATTAGAAAGCTCTTGTTTTTATTCATTGATAAATTGGTTTCTATGATTGCATTTT
The DNA here is from genome assembly GCF_030987335.1 of Cornus florida. Lineage (NCBI taxonomy): Eukaryota > Viridiplantae > Streptophyta > Magnoliopsida > Cornales > Cornaceae > Cornus > Cornus florida. The sequence continues at coordinate 70,625,711 of NW_026775573.1, read as the reverse complement.
TGTGGATAATTCTACATTTGGCTTGTTCATGGTTGGTTCTTTATTATGTAGTTGTTGTTCAGTGGTTCAAAATTTAATAAAAATTATTACAAGATTGAGGGAGCATTTTGTTTCACTGGAATTGGAATTTGAGGGATTCTTATTTTTTAATTTATTTTTGTTGTTGTTGGGGTTGGCACTTCAAGTGGTCAATATGTGGTTAGTTTGCCATTCCTTGATTTTTCTTTTATTTTCCTTTTCACGACTTTGTTTAGAAATGTAATAACTCTATTAGTTGCTTCCCATCTTTAGATGTAGAATGTAACTTGATGCAGGACTAACACGATGGAGGGAATGGAAAAATGAGAGAAAAACGGGAAGTGGGATTTCTGAAAAGACATCAAAGGCTGAATAACTCTGTTACATCATAACCATTATATATGCGATCTCCAAGAAACCCTAAAATAAGAAAACACAAAAAAAATTCACTGAAATAATCAAAATAAAAATATTTAACCCTAAATCTACCAGATCCCTAATTATATTGTAAATTGGGATGCCAAGGAACAAATGAAAGACTTAAACTATTCGGTTCATGGGAAATATTTAATTGTTCTAAAGTTTTATTCATAATAGTTGTATCTTATTTTTAAACTGCCCTAATAGGTCATAAACTTTCACATACCAGTTCCCTCTTGTGGTCTAAAATTGAAGCTTGGAAGCTTCTTTTGTGGAAAATGGAATGGTGGAACTGGATTCTCTGTGCAACAACATATCTAGTTTGTCTGTGAAAAGGGTTGACGGTTGTTAAGTAGATCTTGATTACATGACAGAATATTTTAATTTAGACTTTGAAGTGCACTAAGGTTGTGTTTGGAAGTGTTGAATGGTGCCTTGGAGTTGAAATTGGAGAGAAGTTGGTTTAAAATCTGAACTAATTTTCTTTCAATTCCATTTCCAAGATACCAATCCCATGCTACCAATCAAAGATTAATTATATTTTTGACTCTCTTGACATGGTTGTTATGCTTCTATTTGAAATTTAAACAGAAAATTAGGAAATCACTCTACTACATCCCATCGTCCTCTCTTATTTATTGGTTGTTCACTTTATTCGTGGGACATCTGGAAATGAGTAATGTTAAACCCGTAGTTCTAAACTACTACATTGCAGGGATGGCTGGAATTGGCCAGTGCTCGACATTCTATGGGTGCTTCACGTATCAACAGTGCCTTATTTGACCTCAAGCATCACTCTGCTGCCACAGCGTTGCAAGTAACACAATGTAATGGTATATTACTGGTTATCCTTATTGACAAAATTAGTTTAATGATGTACGGCTTTTGAATATTGTACAATTACTTGAGGTGCTGTACGTCTATCAGGGGCACTGGACATGGATTCTACACAGTTCCTTACCCCATATGCACTTTAGTGGTTGAATTTTCTAAACGGTTCATTACATGTGTGGCCCCTGTTAATCAAGGGTGCTGGGAGGGGTAAACCAGAGACAAAATTAATATTTGGCTTTATTTGCACAAAGTAACTGCTGTCAAAAGATTTGAACCTGCATTCCTTCTCCTGATTTTCAAAAGGAAAATGACTTTTGCACCGAGTAGTTGCAATGAATTGCTAGACCTACTTCTTTTAATTGGTCATTTATGCAACAAATAAGGGAGTGGGGTCCTCCACTTACTTGTATTTAGCATAAACAACTAATCAAAAACCATTTGGTTAGGCAATTCACTGCAAGTCTTCGGTGTGAGTATCACTACTCTTTTCAAAATTATCTTTTAATCCTAAATTAGGAGAAGAAAACAGTTCAAAAGAAAAGTTCATATGATATATGTTCATGATTTTGCAAGTTTTTGTTTTACCCCTTTCCTCTCTCTCTCTCTCTCTCTCTCTCTCTCTCAAACGCGCGCACACACAAATGCACGTGTATCTATGCATATCTTAGTACAGATATTATTCAGTTTCCTCTTTTGTTGTAGTTGATTCCACGATGAAGCAAACTCATTTTACCTTGTGCAAATGGATGTCCCCTGACAATAAAAATTACTGCTCTGAAGAAGCGAAGTTTGATGAGGATGAGATGTTACAAAGTCAGTCAACTAGTCAGCTTAGACATCGGGGAATATCCCAGTATTCTGGTATATGTCTTTCCTTCATTTATTTTAATGGATTTATATGCTGGTTTGGAATTAGTGTACTGGTCCTGTAGACTATTAAAAGTAAAGTGATGTGAGGTCTACTTCCAGCTGTAATGATGCAGATGTATAAACAAAATTATGGAACCATATTTTAAGGTTTCTTCCAAGGCTACTTGAGAGGGATGTTTTCTTCTTCATTCCAATAATTGTGGAAATTGCATCAAGTTAGTTTCACACAGGAATTTTCCAGAGTGCTCATGGTTTTGTAGAATATCTTTAATGTTTTACTGCTTAGCCTTTTGTTTACCTCCCCTGGTTAATTTATAAATTTATAGCATCTTACTCTCTTACTTTCTCATCTCTTGGTGCAAAGAAATTCAGGAGAAGAGAGAGAAAAGTAACGGACCTCTGCTTACAGTTGACGACCATGTAAGTATCCTGCAAATAACATCATAAAAGTTCCATATTTTTAACTCGTATCGACAAGCCTTTATTATCTATAGTAAGAAGTTTCTGTTTAGCAATTATTGCCTTGTTGGAAACCAGTGTATCGGCCATTGTACCAGCATTTCTATTGCATTTGACTTCTCTAAGTTCAACAGGTTAAACACCTTGACACCCTATTAATGCTTGCAACATAGGTTTATTTGAAATAAATTTTGACCCAAATGAGGAAATGTCAAATGGATTCCAGCGTAAAAATTAAAAAGAAAATCTTTGTCAACTCTTCTGTTGAACTAGCTGTGGTATTTGAACAAAGAAATGCGTACACTGAATGATTTTGTTTGTCTTGTTCCTTCTTTTGTAGGCTCAAAAGGAACGATCCAAATTACTGTCGGTGTTTGGAGCTTTAGTTTCTCCAAAGCTTCGATCTGCCCAACTTTCTTTTGAGACAGGTAAATTGCTAAAGATGCTTCATGAAATGAGAGACTGTTTTGCTACAGGTTGACTTTAGATAAATGCTCCATGGAAGTAGACAATCAAATCTCTCTCTCTCTCTCTCTTGCACAGAACTTTATTTGCTTATTCTCATCTGTATTTTACTTGCTTATAGATATGGGATTTAGTATGAAATTGTAACAGCCAATATTGAATTGCTCCCCTGCTTCTCTTTCCTCCTTTTCCACTATCCCTCCCCCAATCTCCATCCCCGACAGACACTTGTAACACCACATATATGGATTTTGGTATATGAGTCTTGGTTTCATTTTTGTGCAGCTCTGGAGACACTTGTAGAAATAGCAAACATACGATCATCCATGCTTTCTGCTTATGATCAAGTGCAGAAAGAGATGGAAAGCACCATGGGATGATGAAAGGTTGATTGGTCCTGCATCAGAACGGCTTATATGCCTATCAAGATCCAACAAATCATTTGCATTTTCATGTCCCCGGCTTTATAAATATCATGCATTTCTGATACTGAAAGGATTTAACTGATCACCATAGCTCAATCTCAGGACTGCAAATACTAGTACTATATTGCTCTTTGGGATCGATCCTTGTGGCATTTTTCCTCCACTTTATGCTTTACAAGTTTTGCGTGCTTGCTCTGCTGCCAACCAACCATTACATGGAGTGGAGAACGTTAGCTTAGGTTGGCCTAAGCATCACTGGATTTCATTTCTATAAATAAAGGATGTATTTATATATTTCTAGCCTTGTCAAAGTATTAGTGTAACCAACATAAAATTCATGAGGCCCTTCAAGGTGATCTTTTCTAAAAAATATTATGTTTGCCATTATTTGATTATTATATTTATTTCGTTATAAATGAAAATGATAATTATTGCTAGCACTTTAAGCATTGCATTTGGTTACATGGTAAACCTAATTGGGTACTTTCCAATTGTAACTAACTTTAGGATGTAAAATATTGCTCATCTCACCATCCTTTTGCTACAAGAGAAGTTCTTTCCATGCGGTTGGAGTAGACCTAACCTTGTGCTGCTCCTGCTCCTGCTCCCTGAGTTTGGAAACCTCCAACTCATCAATCCATCTCAACCTCTAAGAATAAGAGATGAAGCTTTGATCAAAAGAGATTATCAGATGAAGATTTTGATACTTGCATACACATGTCTCCACTGATATTCGACACATGACTTTCCTTTGGGAAGTAAGGGCCTAGTACGGCTAGGCTACTGACCTAGTGGTAGCTTTAAGAGAATATTATAGGATCGCTATTGTGTGTTCTTGTGTACTTTGAGTGCAAATGCACAAATTCATGGTTTATCTTTTGTTATTTGTACCGTTATTATCATATTACATTTTACATTTTTAAAAACCTCTTTTTAAGAACTCTTAATTCTCTTTTCAAAAACTCTCTTCAAACGAGCTCCTAAAATGAAACATGGAAATTAAGTTATCTTGCGTACTACAACCTTAAAATCCACTGACTATCTTTCCAAAGTCATTTAGAGTTGTACGATCTTTATGTATTTTGTCAGAAGACTAAATCACTCCTAAACTAGGATTACCATAATTAAACCTAAGGTGATCCCATCCCAAACAAGTCCTGTAGACCTACATCTTTTGATTAAAAAAATTCCATTCAAAACTCGTATGTCCACCTACTTCATTTCAAAAAACATTCTAAGACCACGTATTTTTGCCCTTCAAATAACTTTCATGTTCCAAAATCCACCCCCTTCAATAATATTCATTCTTAGAACTCATATGTTCAAAAATCTTTAGGTCTTTTAATTTGTTGTAATCGAATTGCGGTGGACGGATCATTTCATCTATTGACCCTGGTCAAGCCGTTTAGGCAACATGGAATTAAGTTGTGAGGAAAGGTTTTTTTTTTTTTTTTTTTTTTTTTTTTCTCTCTCTCTCTCTCTCTTAATTGGTGTTGTATAAAAGGAAGAATTAATTACAGGTGCACAGGGGGTATACCCTCGTAAATGAGACAAATAGCCATTAGCCATTTACAAAGATCAGACAAGGTGTAAACCCATTTCCAGTACAGAAGGAAAACCTAATGTAACATCCAAATCCAGGGCCTATTTAAGCAAATCTCGGATTGAAACATTTGTAACATCAATGACCTCAAAAAAAACTTTGTCTAGCAACCTCCTGTGATGATCTTGAAGTTGAATCGTGAAGCCTACCATTTCTCTCATGCCATATACCCCCACAAAGCAGCCACCAACATATATTGGGAAGGCTTACTAGAATGTTGATTGAACCATTCCACCAGATCTCTGAAGCACACAAGAGCAGTAACTTGAGTAACATCCCACCCTAAGGTATCCCCCAGCCAGCACCATACTTCCCTCGCAAATGGGCAAGTAACAAATACATGGTCACGAGTATCACTTTCAGTTTTACAATTAGTACAAATCGGAGCTAACTGAATGTTTCTCTTCTGCAAATTTACCATGGTGGGAAGTCGATTTTGAAATACTATTACCCCATGCACAGACCATCGAGGTCCAGCCTTACCCCAACATAGCTTAAACCAGTCCACATCTTCAACAGATTCTCGGCAGCTAGACGATGCCTTCTTGAAAGAAAATGTGCCCCCATCCCATAACAACTTATCATCTCTGTTAGGTAGCAGGATATTAGAGATACATAGCTTGAAAGAATTGAAAAGTTCATCCTGCAGCAGCTCCGCATTCCACCTCTCATTAAGAATAAGATTGTTGAGTGTTGAATCCCAAGGCAGCCCTAACCTTCTAACCATTCGATGCCCAAATTTCTGAGTCAAAGTTTTCCCCTCACACCAAGGATCCAAGAGAGCTTTGAAGAGCTCCCCATTGCCCATACATAAATCAACATGTTGCTGCATGATTTCTCGAACGTTAACCATATCTTTCCAAACAACAGAGTGAGAAGACTTAGGAACTGCATTCCAAAAAGAAGCATGAGACAAGTATCTGTTCTTGAACCATGGAACCCATAATCTGTCTTTGCTGATCAAGAAGTCCCAAACAAAAGCACATTTAGAAGTAACCTGCAGGTCCTTCAATTTCCCTATACCCAAACCACCTTCAGCTTTAGTTCTAGTAATTAAATCCCAACTCAAGAGATGCATCTTCTTCGCATTTGTTGCACCACCCCAGAGGAAATTTCTACAAAGCTTTTGAATTTGGTTCAAGACAGCAACAGGAATATTAAAGACTTCGCACCAATACAAACATATGGGAGTATCCACGGTTCTAAGCAACTCAGCTTTCCCTGCAGTTGACAGTAATTTAGTACTCCAATTAGACAATCTCTTAGTAACCTTGTCTATAAGTGCAGAGCAATGAGATCGCTTCAGCCCTTTGGAGCAAAGAGGGATCCCCAAATATCTCAAAGGTAATTCTTCTTCCTTGCACTGTATAATTCCCATAATTGCACTTTTTCTTCTAACTGCTTTGGAGAAGATGATGCTACTTTTTTGCGGGCTGATCTTCAATCCAGACTCTTCTCCAAATTTTTTCAGAATTGAAAGCAACATCTTAGCATTAGAGGTAGAGTCCTTGCAGGTCACCAAAAGATCATCAGCGAAGAAGGTATGACAAATAGAAGATTGAGCTTTTAAAGAGGTATGAGATAACTTCAGACTGCCATCAGAGACTGTAGTGTTTAGACTTTGAGAGAGTTGATCTGTTACTAAAGTGAATAGAAGAGGGGAGAGAGGACATCCTTGTCTTAAACCCCTACTTGGTTGTATATGAGATACCCCTCAGATCCGAGACACGGGTTGATCAGGCTCAGGCCCAAACCCGAGGGAATATCAAACAATTAATATTTTATAATGAACACGGAATACAAAATAAATTAAGAAATGAAAATAAACCTGGAAGGAACTAAAAATAGAATCTGCAAAATATTATAATTATTAAAATCCATCAAACCCAAACTCCAAAACTTCATCAATTTACAACTTGGGAATCCATCTCTAGTGGACCCCTATTAAACATCCAAACGGAAGATAGAACAACTGTAATAAACGTCCAGAAATAAAACTATAGAGAGAGCCCTACATCGTCGGAAGAGTGAATAAAGACCTCTGCTCAGCACGAACACGTCTAAGCCTGGAACTGTCGTGTACCTGAAAAATAGAAGTGGGTCAGGCCCACGCGCAAGTTCTATACTACTACAATCCAAACAGAGGCCCGATACGCATGTACATCCTAAACAATTCAACAATAGCTAATAGTCCGTAAATATATATATAGTCACACTAAAGGACTCTCACTGGACTACAGGCCGGTCTCAACCTGAATAGAGGTAACATGCTAAAACGCACACGAAGTGGGCATATGTACCTATACCTAAACAGGGTACACCTCCAACCATCGTAGCCAGCTACACATCCCGATGCATATACGCTCCCTAGCCATCGGTCCTGAGGCTCAAGCTCATACCGAGGCACCATAACAGTACATATATAAAATCCATCCAAAATCCCTGGTATTGCCGCTCAACAAGTAGTTGCCATGACAATACAAATCCACAGGACTTAACTTTTAGTTAATCCCATCCTTATTCCAAGTAGGTGGGTAATGGTATTGTTTTAAAAACCAAACCCATCCTTAGTATGCCACCGTCCCATACCGGTGCCTACTTTCCAATCCTCCAGTAGTCAATAATACCAATAAATTAAGTATATATCGACTAAATTCTAACATCCAACATTCAATGTTAGCATGATAAAATAAGCATTGATAAACAGGGTCACAACAATAACATATACATGCCCAATTTAAGTTGTTCCCTTTAGTCTGATATAAAGACAGAATTAATTAAAACTTCCATTTAACACCTTACAAATGACATACAGATATGTAGGGTGTGTATCACAAAATCCTAACCTCCACAGTTGATACTAACTGTGATAATGTAAGCATCAAAATAATATTTACAGTATGTATGTAGACATGCTCAAATTATAGTGTTCCACAAAACCGATCTAGTGTTAAACTCAAATCCTCCTAGTATTTAAGTTCCAACAGTTGCTATTACAGAAGTTAAGATAGCTATCATCTAGACCCATCCTTCCAATAATTTATACTAGCAGTGGTAAGGAAAAACGTGAACCACAGAACCATAATGCATCCACAAACATGCTTAGTCTAAGTTGAACAAACATACAACACTACTGTAATTACCAATTTCATAGCAAAACAGATATCATTTTAGTTTGGTTTAATTTTCATTAATCCTGAAATCATTTAAGAGTGCAAAGAGTATGAAGCCTAAGGGAAAGAGTAAGGATAGAATCTTGTCTCAGAAACTTTTGTTCAAAGTTTCAACGTCGTCTTCTTAAAAAAATCCCGGCGAGTTCCAAAACCCGGTTACTGTTCACGGGTACGAAACACTATTCCTGAACTCAAAATCTGATCTGCACCGTTCAGATTGTGCGACACTGAGTCATGAACCTATCCTCCAAATTTCAGCTCGATCGGACCACGGACGAAGTGGGATCGGATGTTTGATGAAATCTGGGCAGAATGGAAAAAACCTGTGCGACCCAGTTACTATTCAAGAGTACGAATCACTGTTCCCTAGGTCAAACTCTGATCTCCACCGTTCATATTGTGCGTCACTGAGTCGTGAACCTCTCCTCCAAAATTCAGCTCGATCGGACCACGGACGAAGTGGGATCGGATGTTTGATGAAATCTGGGCAGAATGGAAAAAACCTGTGCGACCCAGTTACTGTTCACGAGTACGAATCACTGTTACCGAGGTCAAACTCTGATCTCCACCGTTCAGATTGTGCGTCACTGAGTCGTGAATCTCTTTTCCAAAATTCAGCTCGATCGGACCACGGACGAAGCAGGATCGGCGCTTTGATCAAACCTTGGCAGAATGTGAAAAACTGCGTTTTTCCTTCTCCACTTCCACAAAACGTGTGCTTTGTTTAAAAAAAACCCTACACAGACGTCTACCTTATACTTATAGAGTTTTCCTAAACCCTAGGTTCATTTAAGTCCAACTCACAATCCTAACCGGCCCATCTAATTAACGTAGAAACCTACGACGGCTATAATATAAAACCCTAATTTATACTGTAATTAAAACCCTAGTTGGATGTATTTACATAATTAACTTATTCACCATTAAATACTTAACAAATAATCTAATTGAACAAAATAATAATTAGTAAACCCAATTAAACCAAATAAGACACACATAAAATAAGACACACATAAAATAATTAAACCAATTACACTTAAACCATTAATGCCAATTAAATAATTAAAACACTAACAAGTAATTCCAATCAAATAACTAAACCAATTACACTTAAACCATTAATGCCAATTAAATAATTAAAACACTAACAAGTAATTCCAATCAAATAACTAAAAATAAATATCATTTAAATAAATTAAATCACCACAAAAGAAATAAATTAAATCACCACAAAAGAAAACAATTAAGCACCTAACAAAAAAAATAATGACACATAATCAAATAAAATGCACTTAAATAATAAATGAAATACCATTAAATACCAGGAATATCCTTTTTAAAATTAGGGGTATTACATTCTTCCCCCCTAACAAAAGGAATTCCGTCCTCGGAATTCACTCGTACCTTCTTCCAATATTTCAGGAAACCGTGAGCGAATGACATCCTCTCGTTCCCAAGTGGACTCAGACTCATTGTAATGACTCCACTGAACACGAACCAAAGGAATAACCTTATTACGAAGTCGGTCAACAATACGACACGGTGGCTCTAAATAAGTTACATCCGGCTGCAACGCAATCTCCCCAACATCGATATGCTGATACCGATCCTCATCTCGAAGAAATTTCCGCAACATGGAAACATAAAACACGTTGTGGACGCGATCCAAAGTATCCGGAAGTGCCAACCGATAAGCAACAGCTCCAATGCGATCCGTAATCATGAATGGACCAACAAATCGCGATGACAACTTCCCTTTTTTCCCAAAGCACATAACACCCTTCATAGGAGACACTTTGAGTAGAACCTGATCCCCAACCTGAAACTTCAAAGCCCGAGTATGACGATCAACATAGCTCTTCTGCCTACTTTGGGCAGTACGTATGCGATCTCGAATAAGAGCAATCTTTTCAGAGGTATCCTTGATGAACTCAGGACATAAGAATCGATTCTCTCCAACCTCCATCCAACAAACAGGTGATCGACACGGTCGACCGTACAATGCCTCAAATGGTGCCATACCAATAGTCTTCTGAAAACTATTGTTATAAGCAAACTCCACAAGTGGCAAATATTCCTCCCAGTGGCTCTTGAAATCCAGAACAGACGATCGAAGCATATCTTCCATAATCTGATTCACCCTCTCAGTCTGTCCGTCAGACTGAGGATGATAAGCAGTACTAAGGTGTAACTCCGTACCTAAAGCCTGCTGAAAACTCTTCCAAAATCCAGATACAAAGCTCGAATCCCTGTCCGATATAATAGACAATGGAATGCCATGTAGCTTCACAATCTCTGAAATGTAAAGCCTTGCCAACTGCTCCGAAGTGTAGTCAGTACAAATAGGCAAGAAATGAGCTGACTTGGTCAACCTATCCACAATGACCCATATGGAATTATGCCCCTTGAAAGAATTTGGCAACCCTTCCACAAAATCTATAGATATGCTCTCCCATTTCCACTCCGAAATCGGTAGTGGCTGTAGAGCTCCTGGCGGCCTCTGATGATCAATCTTAACCATCTGACAAGTACTACATTGAGAAACAAAAAGAGCAATGTCCCTTTTCATACCTGCCCACCAAAACTGCCGCTTCATATCTTGATACATCTTATCGCCTCCTGGATGAACAGAGAACTCAGAGTGATGAGTCTCAGTCATCACATCCTTCCTCAAATTATCAGCAGAAGGTACCACTAACCGTCCCTTGTACCTTAAACCTCCATCAGCCCCAACATAGTAGAATGGAACCTCTCCGGAAGCTATCTCTGCGACCTTGTCGACACACTGCTGATCGGTGAGTTGTGCTTGTAAAACCTTGCGAATGATGGAAGGTGTAACCACCATGCAAGCCATAAAAACATCCGATAACTCATCCACACTCTTTAAAGCATTCCACTCAGTAGTGAATAGAGCAGAAAGACTACCAACAGGTCGGCGACTGAGTGCATCCGCCACTACATTCGCTTTCCCTGGATGGTACTGTATAGAAAAATGATAGTCGTTTACAAACTTCAACCACCTGCGCTGTCTCATATTTAGCTCCCGCTGAGTGAACAAGTACTGCAGACTCTTGTGATCACTGAATAATCTGAAGGACTCACCCAACAGATAATGCCTCCAAATACGCAAGGCAAAGACCACTGCAGCCAACTCCAAATCATGTGTTGGATAATTAAGCTCACGAGGCTTAAGTTTTCGAGATCCATAAGAAATCGGTCGCTCCTCCTGCATCAATACACATCCAAGACCCTGCAACGAAGCATCCATGTAAACAAGATACTCTATCCCGCTCTGCGGAGTAGCCAGAACCGGTGCAGAAGTCAGCTTCCTTTTCAGCTCATCAAAAGCTCGCTGACAGTGTTCATCCCACACGAACTGTACACCCTTCTTGGTCAGATGAGTGAGTGGTCCTGCTATCTTGGAGAACCCCTGGATGAATCTCCTGTAATATCCTGCCAGACCGAGAAAACTCCGAATCTTAATAGGTGATGTAGGCTGTCCCCGCTCAACCACCGTTGAAACCTTGGCCGGATCCACTGCTATCCCCTTTTCTGACACCACGTGACCCAGAAATTTCACCTCCAGCTGCCAAAATTCACACTTCTCGAACTTGGCATATAACTGGTGCTCACGAAGCTTCTGCAAGATTATGCGAAGATGTCTAGCATGATCGTCCTCCGACCGAGAATAGATCAAGATGTCATCAATAAAGACAATAACAAACTGATCCAAATAAGCCCGGAAGACTCTATTCATTAAGTCCATGAATACTGCAGGTGCATTAGTCGTCCCAAACGTCATAACTCGAAACTCATAAGAACCATATCGCGTGAGAAATGCTGTCTTAGGAACATCCTGCTCCCTGACCCTCAGCTGATGATACCCAGAACGCAGATCAATCTTGGAGAAATATGTGGCTCCCCTTAACTGATCAAACAAGTCATCAATCCTGGGCAAATGATACTTGTTACGAATCGTAACCTTGTTCAACTCCCTGTAATCTATACACAGACGAAGCGAACCATCCTTCTTTTTTACAAACAGAACCGGTGCTCCTTGAGGTGATGTACTCCTACGAATAAAACCCTGGCTGAGTAACTGTTGAATCTGATCCCTTATCTCTCTTATCTCTACCAGTGCCATCCTATAGGGTGCCCTAGCAATAGGCGCAGTGCCTGGAGCTAAGTCTATCACAAAATAGTTCTCGCGACTAGGTGGCAACCCTGGAATCTCCTGAAATACATCCGGGAAATCCTGTACAATCGGTATGTTATCCAATGACACAGTAATCCCCTCCTCATTTTCCTCCTCCACATGGAACAAATAGGTGCTACCGCCCCCTTTAGAACGTGGCATAGCTACTACATACATATCCTGACCAGGTATGGTAAAAATAATAGATCGATCAAAATAAACAACTTGGGCATGGTAGTGAGACAACCAATCCATCCCAAGTATCACATCATAAGTGTGCATGTCCAGGACCAATAGATTGGCTAGAAATCTGAGTCTGCCAATATCTAGTGTCACAGGCCCATCACTCTCATGTATAATAGCTGTATCACCCAATGGTGTAGAAATACCCTGAGGTCTAGTGCATACCCTCGTCCTCATCCCAGACAAAGCAACAAAAGTCCTAACTACAAATGAGTGTGTAGCACCCGTATTAAATAAAACACGTCCATGCAAACCATGAATAAGAAACTTACTCTCAATAGTCTAAGGTGCCTGAACATCCTGTGGCATGGGGTTATACACCCTGCCATAGTGCAACTGCTGTGGTGTCTGTCCCTGAGTCTGCGGCGGTGCCGGTAAAGCCAGATGTGTTTGTCCCTGAATCCGTGGAACCTGTGGAGCTGGTAGAGGCACTGGCGCCCTCTGTCCCTGCTGCACATACTATCTCTGTCCCTGTCCTTGTCCTGCTTTAGGACACTGCCTGGTGGTATGACCATACTCTCCACAAGTGTAACAACTACCCTGGAAAGTACCAAATGGCCTCCTCTGTCGGTTAGCCTATGGCTGACCCTGTCCTGCCTGTGGTCCCCCATTCTGTTGCCTCTGAATAGGTGCCCCATTCCGGTGAGCATCTGAACCACCTTTGTGCTTCTTCCAAGGCTGTTGTCCTTGGAACTTGCCTTTGTCATTCTGCCGGTGACCATTGCCATTCCCCTTTTCAGCTGACTAATTAGTAGAGTCTTTATCTCCCCGCTTCTCACCACGAGCCTGTCTGATGTCCACAGTCAACTGATACTGTTGTAGAGCGGCGTCTACCACCTGAGCATAGGTAGTATAGGTTGGACTACCTGTAATAGCTCTCTTGATAGACCACATCAGTCCCTTGACAAAACTGTTGTGCTTCTTCTCCTCTGTATCCACCTCCTCCGGTGCAAAGAGAGACAAGCGTGTGAACTGCTGCTCATACTCCGCCACTGTCATGTTTCCCTGCTGCAGACTTAGAAACTCGGTCTTCATAGCTGCCCTGATTGCATAGGGAAAATATTTCTCATCAAAGCGAACATTGAACTCATCATAAGACAATGTCATCCTCTCCTTTGAGGTGGTAACTGACTCCCACCACTGTAGTGTATCCCCAACTAGCTTGAAAGTAGCAAGCATCTGCTTCTGAACCTCTGTGCACTGAACCAAACGAAGATGACGCTCAATGTCCTGTTTCCACTGGTGAGCTGCTCTTGCATCGGTTGAGCCTGAGAACACAGGTGGACTCCCCTTTGTGAAAGAGTTCCTAGCCTTTCCCTAAGAATCCGTCTGAACCACTGGTGCTGGTATAGGTGCTGGCTGTACCTGAGGCTGATTCCGAAGTGCAGCTGTTACCCCAGCCTCTATAGCCCGAGCAACGAGGTCATTGAGGTGAGGAGGAATCTCTGGATCTCTGACCTGGTCCAGAGTCTGTTGAACATTCCCCTGTTCCTCCTGAAACTGATCCATGTCATCTTGAAACCCAAGCCTTTGCTGCTCTTCCTCCATTTGCTGACGCCGTAGGAGATATTGTTGCCTACGTACCGTTCTCCTTTCCTTCCTAGTTCCTTGCATGTTCTGTCCATTTCTAGCGTTAACCATCTGTTAACACGAAAAGACAGACGTCAGTACCCTTTCTATACGAACCATAAGGAATACAATGAATCCTAACTTAAGCTCTATTCAAGAGAAAACGCTACGCGAAAGGCTTAATACGAAAACATCCTAGAGACACTTGAACCTGGAGTGCTCTGATACCAACTGAGATACCCCTCAGATCCGAGACACGGGTTGATCAGGCTCAGGCCCAAACCCGAGGGAATATCAAACAATTAATATTTTATAATGAACACGGAATACAAAATAAATTAAGAAATGAAATTAAAGCTGGAAGGAACTAAAAATAGAATCCGTAAAATATTATAATTATTAAAATCCATCAAACCTAAACTCCAAAACTTCATCAGTTTACAACTTGGGAATCCATCTCTAGTGGACCCCTATTAAACATCCAAACGGAAGATAGAACAACTGTAATAAACGTCCAGAATTAAAACTATAGAGAGAGCCCTACATCGTCGGAAGAGTGAATAGAGACCTCTGCTCAGCACGAACACGTCTAAGCCTGGAACTGTCGTGTACCTGAAAAATAGAAGTGGGTCAGGCCCACGCGCAAGTTCTATACTACTACAATCCAAACAGAGGCCCGATACGCATGTATATCCTAAACAATTCAACAATAACTAATAGTCCGTAAATATATATATAGTCACACTAAAGGACTCTCACTGGACTAGAGGCCGGTCTTAACCTGAATAGAGGTAACATGCTAAAACGCACACGAAGTGGGCATATGTACCTATACCTAAACAGGGTACACCTCCAACCATCGTAGCCAGCTACACATCCCGATGCATATACGCTCCCTAGCCATCGGTCCTGAGGCTCAAGCTCATACCGAGGCACCATAACAGTACATATATAAAATCCATCCAAAATCCCTGGTATTGCCGCTCAACAAGTAGTTGCCATGACAATACAAATCCACGGGACTTAACTTTTAGTTAATCCCATCCTTATTCCAAGTAGGTGGGTAATGGTATTGTTTTAAAAACCAAACCCATCCTTAGTATGCCACCGTCCCATACCGGTGCCTACTTTCAAGGAAAAACGCAGTTTTTCATATTCTGCCAAGGTTTGATCAAAGCCCCGATCCCGCTTCGTCCGTGGTCCGATCGAGCTGAATGTTGGAGGAGAGGTTCACGACTCAGTGACGCACAATCTGAACGGTGGAGATCAGAGTTTGACCTCGGGAACAGTGATTCGTACTCGTGAACAGTAACTGGGTCGCACAGGTTTTTTCCATTCTGCCCAGATTTCATCAAACATCCGATCCCACTTCGTCCGTGGTCCGATCGAGTTGAAATTTGGAGGATAGGTTCATGACTCAGTGTCGCACAATCTGAACGGTGGAGATCAGATTTTGAGTTCAGGAATAGTGTTTCGTACCCGTGAACAGAAACTGGGTTTTGGAACTCGCCGAGATTTTTTTAAGAAGACGACGTTGAAACTTTAAACAAAAGTTTCTGAGGCAAGATTCTATCCTTACTCTTTCCCTTAGGCTTCATACTCTTTGCACTCTTAAATGATTTTAGGATTAATGAAGATTAAACCAAACTAAAATGATATCTGTTTTGCTATGAAACTGGTAGTTACAGTAGTGTTGTATGCTTGTTCAACTTAGACTAAGCATGTTTGTGGATGCATTGTGGTTCTGTGGTTCACGTTTTTCCTTACCACTGCTAGTATAAATTATTGGAAGGATGGGTCTAGATGATAGCTATCTTAACTTCTGTAATAGCAACTGTTGGAACTTAAATACTAGGAGGATTTGAGTTTAACACTAGATCGGTTTTGTGGAACACTATAATTTGAGCATGTCTGCATACATACTGTGAATATTGTTTTGATGCTTACATTATCACAGTTAGTATCAACTGTGGAGGTTAGGATTTTGTGATACATACTCTACATATCTGTATGTCATTTGTAAGGTGTTAAATGGAAGTTTTAATTAATTCTGTCTTTATATCAGACTAAAGGGAACAACTTAAATTGGGCATGTATATGTTGTTGTTGTGACCCTGTTTATCAATGCTTATTTTATCACTGCTAACATTGAATGTTGGATGTTGGAATTTAGTCGATATATACTTAATTTATTGGTATTATTGACTACTGGAGGATTGGAAAATAGGCACCGGTATGGGACGGTGGCATACTAAGGATGGGTTTGGTTTTTAAAACAATACCATTACCCACCTACTTGGAATAAGGATGGGATTAACTAAAAGTTAAGTCCCGTGGATTTGTATTGTCATGGCAACTACTTGTTGAGCGGCAATACTAGGGATTTTGGATGGATTTTATATATGTACTGTTATGGTGCCTCGGTATGAGCTTGAGCCTCAGGACCGATGGCTAGGGAGCGTATATGCATCGGGAGGTGTAGCTGGCTACGATGGTTGGAGGTGTACCTTGTTTAGGTATAGGTACATATGCCCACTTCGTGTGCGTTTTAGCATGTTACCTCTATTCAGGTTGAGACCGGCCTGTAGTCCAGTGAGAGTCCTTTAGTGTGACTATATATATATTTACGGACTATTAGCTATTGTTGAATTGTTTAGGATGTACATGCGTATCGGGCCTCTGTTTGGATTGTAGTAGTATAGAACTTGCGCGTGGGCCTGACCCACTTCTATTTTTCAGGTACACGACAGTTCCAGGCTTAGACGTGTTCGTGCTGAGCAGAGGTCTCTATTCACTCTTCCGACGATGTAGGGCTCTCTCCATAGTTTTATTTCTGGACGTTTATTACAGTTGTTCTATCTTCCGTTTGGATGTTTAATAGGGGTCCACTAGAGATGGATTCCCAAGTTGTAAACTGATGGAGTTTTGGAGTTTGGGTTTGATGGATTTTAATAATTATAATATTTTGCGGATTCTATTTTTAGTTCCTTCCAGCTTTAATTTCATTTCTTAATTTATTTTGTATTCCGTGTTCATTATAAAATATTAATTGTTTGATATTCTCTCGGGTTTGGGCCTGGGCCTGATCAACCCGTGTCTCAGATCTGAGGGGTATCTCAGTATAAAACCTGCTAGAGATCCATTTACCAGAACAGAGTATCTGGTCGAAGAAAGAAGGGCTGTAATCCATTTCGCCCATGTTTCCGAAAAACCATAAGCTGTCAACACTTTCAATAGAAACTCCCAAGACACAGTCGAATGCCTTCTTGATATCTACTTTCATAGCCGTGATAGGATGTCTAGAAGGCCAATCTTGAAGCCAAAATTTTTGTAATCACTTTGTACAACAAATTACAGAGAGCTATAGGTCTAAATTCTTCAACTTTAGAAGCATTTCCAGTCTTGGGAATGAGAGTTAGAAATGAACTACTCACCCCCACTGGAAGGGAAAAGGTTGTGAAGAAATGTTGGACAGCATCAAAAACATCTTTATCTACCATGTGCCAAAAAGTTTGAAAGAACCTTGCTGGATAACCATCCGGACCTGGCGCTTATCCGGATGAAATTGCATAACCACTGATTTAACTTCTTCATATGTCACTGTACTTGGCAAGGATGTTTGGGGGTGTCTAACAGCTTCCCATGCATAACCAAACTTTGGAATTCATTAATTTGGTTCACATAAGACCATATAAAAGTCAAAACACATTAGGGCCCACATTTTGATCTTGTATGTTTTAAAACACTTCACATCATTTTAATGACCTAACATACCATAACTCAATGTTGGGTGACAACTCTACACACATCGGCTCTTTTTTTCATAGCAAACTATTTTAGAAAGTAGCCACCCCTTAACAATTCTCAACCTCGAAATAACTGGGTGCTCCACCTCCACTAATTATTTAATTAGTTAAACCCCCAAGTGAAATAACTTATTTCACGCTTAGAAAGTAATTCTCACTAAAATGACCATACTAAAATTCTCAATACTTCAAAACATTAATTGTATCTTCTCATTAGGTTTATTCCAATTGAGATTTAAGTAAATCTTAACCTATGTTAATGATTAATTAACTTTATTAAAAATTAGGAATATTACAACCAAGCATGTAATGGAGTAAAATTGTGTAAATTCAATTCCAAGTCCATATTTTAGTTAAAGATATTTTACTATTAGATACATATATGAAACTGAAATTAAGTCGGATCTTAGCGGCATAATTAATATTTGAACCAAAAAATCCCTGAATAATTCAAATAAATATTAATATGGTAAAATGAATCTCGGATTGAATCACATATTTGAGTCAAAATTCAATCTATTAAATGGCTTACCTATACTCGAAACTAACCTACACCAAAAAAGTCATTCCGAAGAAATTTCATATCAAACATTTTATTTATTTTAGATTAAAATTACAACTCAAATCTAAATGAAATTTTGAATTCTCTCACAACTTAATTGGTTTTATCATCAAAAGGACAACTTAAATGTCCTCTAGTGTATATATATTATAGGCATAAATTGTTTCTCATATTTGAAGTTAACCTTGTACTTTAACTGTTTCTCTCATTTGTAAGTGAAACTTTATTTTCAACAGTGTACAACACAGCAAAGCCAGCCACGGCCAAAGCAGCAAGCAGTATAGCTGTCCTAACCTTCTGATCTTTGAAAATGAACCCAGCACTCAGGTAAGCCCACAGCCATTGGGATAAGAAATGGAGCCCACAAGTCATCTGGAACTTCTGAATAGAAAATTCCTACACAGCAATACAAGAAAGCTCCAAAGTCAGCAACACAAAATGATTGACAACCAAAATACAAGCATTTGTTGCTCTCAAAAGAAGTTAAACTGTTGGTGTAGATGTAGTAATATTGATTCAATTGATTTGCAAGGGTAAATCTACAAACTATTTGGGAGGGGGGTTGCAAGAGAAGTGGTCCAACCTAAAAGGATAATGTGCATGCTATGTAGGCTATAGAGAGCTGCTTTCCTCGCTTTGGCTCATATTTTACCAACCACCTTGCCCGAAAAATCAGCACAACTGCTATTGAAATTTTCTAGGGAGAAGCCCTGCACAATCCCGAGAGGAATTTTTGGAGTTTTACTTAAATATGAAATGAACCAATAATATTTATGAACCGTATTGTTTAGGACTACGAGGGTGTAGTTGCTTACAAAAAACTTCTTTTCATACAAGTACAAATTCATGGATCACCGAAAACGAATCACCTTAACAAAAAAAATTGTTTATTTGACCACATATCTATTACTTGAATTGCTAAGGAACATGGGGAGGGTGTATTTGAGTACAAAAAAGAGCTTCATATTACAACTACAACTACAAATTAATGGATCACCAACAAAAAAGAAAAACCACCTCAACAGAAAAGGGCCAAGTTATGATCCGACTGCCAAAAGATTAAGGTGGAGAAACATAATCAATTTCTGATTCATAAATGCTGGTCCTTCACACATGCACTTGAGACATTTAAAAACCAATTGCAAATTTTGAAATAATATATATCACTAGTTAGCAGCTCAGCTCAGATTGCTTAGCAGGTCATAAAGAGTTATTTCCCAGGTTAATCAACGAAAGCTGCCTAAGTTATAGATTGGGTTGTTTGATATGCCAGGCTTGAACAGTGTCTAACTAGCTTATTGTGGCTTCTATTTTTGGGACTCATATTCTCTACAATTCTATTAAAGTGGTTCCCTCGTCATCACCATCATCATCCTTCCTTAATCCCATATGAATGGGGTCAGCCACATGAAGTCTCTCTCTTCAATCTTTTCTATTACATGCTATTTCACCTACTATATTTAACTTTTTAAAGTAATTTTTAATAACCTCATCCCATGTTATTTTTGGTAGCCCTCTACCCCTTTAACCTTCTATTACAACTAATCTTCCACGTTTGACCGGTGCATCTCTAGGTCTCCGATGTATGTGTCTAAACCATCTAAGTCTACTCTATCTAATTTCCTCACCAATGGGTGCTACACCTAATTTTTCTCACTCTTCCATTGGTGAACCAATCTCTTCTAGTCACACTACTCATCCATCTTAACATTCTCATTTCCACTACATGAAGGTGTTATTCTTGTTTCTTTTTCATGGCTCAATACTCCGTTCCATACAACATAGTTGGTCTAATAACGGTCCTATAAAAGTTATTCTTTTATCACATAAAATCCCACTAGGTTGTCTCCATTTTGCCCAACCGACTCCAATCCTACTAGTAATATCCCTATCTATCACATAAATTACCCACATGTTATGCTATGTGTGTTTCTTGGTTATGGTGAAGGCCAAAAGGGGTATCGATGCTATGATCCTCTTGCCCAAAAAGTTGTATGTGTCTCATCAAATTGTTGTTTCTTGAACATATCCCTTTCTTGACTATTCTCCCTAGTCCAACCACTTTGAGTTAGTTTGATCTTCTCTACATTGATCCCTTTCTTGATGGCATTTCTAGTATGCCTTCTGTTAGTGGCATAACTCTTTATAATGATGTGGGTCCCACTCCTCATTATCCTCAGCGTGTTGTAAGTCTCCTGATCATTTTGGTTTTCTAATTCTTGTTATTCTAATACCTTTTGTTCTTTCTTGGCCTCTCTTTATTCTCTCTCTTAGCCCACCTCCTATAAGGTGGCTATTTGTATCCTCTTTGGCCACAAGCAATGGATGAAGAGCCTTTCTGCTTTGCATAAGAGTCTAAGACCGACACATGGGATTTGGTGCCTTTAACTCCCATAAGCATGTAGTTGGATGTAGGTGGGTCTATAAAAATCAAGACGACCTCTGACAACTCTATAGAACGATATAAACTTCTCTAGTTGCAAGGGGGTTTACCCAGGAATGTGGTGACTATGAGAATACTTTTGGTCCTACAGCCAAAATGATGACTGTTTGCATATTGATTGCTATTGCAGTTGTCCAGCAGTGGGGCTTGTTACAACTAGATGTCAAAAATGCCAAGGACTTAACTGAAGAAGTTTATATGACACCTCCTCCTGGTCTTTCTCACAATCCTGGACAGGTGTGCATACTTAGAAAGGCATTGTATTGCCTCAAACAAGCTCCTAGGGCTTGGATTGGTTTTAAAAGTTCTCTACGGTAATCTGTGCATTGGGTTATTGTCCCGGTGATCATAATTCTGCTCTCTTTATTCGTTCTACCTCTGTTGGCCATATTATTCTTTTTTTTATTTATGTTGATGATATGATTTTGACTGGTGATGGTAGTGTTGGCATTGATCTTTTGAAATCCCAATTGCATCAACAATTTGAGATGAAGGATCTTGGTCCTCTTCGCTATTTTCTTGGTACTGAAGTAGCTCATTCTCCCAAAGGTTATCTTCTCTCTCAGTCCAAGTATGCAGCAGATGTAATTCATAGAGATCATGTCACTGATACTCAAACACTTGAGACTCCTATAGAGCTTAATGTTCTCTATACTTTTACTGATGGTGTCCCTTTGGATGATCCTAGTTTATATTGAGTTATACTTGGCCTTTTAGTGTATCTTACTGTCACTTCGCTTGATCTTTCCTATGTTGTTCACATTGTCATCCAGTTTGTATCATCTCCTACTTATGTTCATTGGGTTGTAGTTCTTCGTATTTTGCTATATTCGGGGTACTTTGCACCAAGCCTTTTCTAATGCGAGCTAGGGATTCTACAAACCGTAAATCTATCACTGGTTTCTGTATTTTTCAAGGCAATTCTCTAAGTTCTTGGACAAGCAAGAAACAAACAGTTGCTACTAGCTCTACTGATGAAGCTGAGGATTGTGTTGTGGTAGCTACTATAGCGAAGGTAGTTTGGCTATGATGGTTGCTTGCTGATTTGGGTGTTTGTCTGCTCCAACGCCTATGTATTTTGATAAAAAGAGTGCTATTCAGATTGCACACAATTCTGGTTTTCATGACCGAACAAAGCACATCGAGATTGATTGTCATTTTGTGATCCATCACATTGAGCTTGACCATTTCTCTACCACTTGGAAGTTAGTTAGTTTAATGTATTAGTATTTTTCTTATTTCTTAAGGGTAGTCTTGTCTTTTCTTCTTTTTTAGTTAGGACTCTTTTTAATATATACAATGTAATACAAAATACAATATACGATTTTCCCTTTTCTCTTTCATTATCACTTTATTTTCAGTTAGATCTTTGAATAAGGTATATAGGATTTTTTTTCTTTCTTTCTTCCCTCCCTTCTCTTCTTCCTTTTTGTTCTATTATTTGTGTCCTGATGTAGGACAGGAGCAGCCTCGAATAGTTAAAATAAACAAGTGTTATTATCTATCAAAAAAAATAAAAATAAATAAATAAGTGTTATTGCCTGAAAATTCAAATAAACAGAGCTATGGTTCAAGATGTGTTAGCATAGAAGGAGGATTGAAATCACACAAAAGGGTTTAGGTATCACTTGAAGGCCTCACACCCTCATATCTTGTGAATCACTCACCAACATTTTATTTCATTCATTTATTGAGTCACCAAGTTTACATCCTACACTTTTTATAGCATTCTGGAGTGCAACTCATGCCCCTTGGATTACTGCATAATTAAGGTAATCAATGCTTGACTCTATAGCATAATAAAAGTAATCACTCCATATATTTTTTATTCAATATTTGACTCTTGGATTACCCCATAATTGAGGTAATTAGTACTTGACTCTAGGATTACCCCATAATTGAGGTAATCAATACTTGACTCTGGCATAATAATAATGCAATTTGACCATAATTAATGCAATTTACCATAACAGTGCAATTTGACCAAACCCCCCAATTACTCAAGACTCCAAGTGGACCCCACATCATCTAGCATATGCCAAATAAAGGCTTTAGCCTTAGATCCGTCCTTCCCTCGCATTGTATTCACTTTTAAAGGCTGCTACCACTTATCTCTATCATATCCTCAACCATGTCCCATAACTGTGTTTGTGTCATGTCAACCCAGGTACTTGGGGATAAACCAATGAGACTGGCAACCCAGCTTTGGAATTCTTGCAAAGTTGAGCTGATGAAAAGTGAGGATCAAAGGATGGGCAATTTGACAGAGGTTGGATTGGAGGGGTGTCTGAGGAAGTCATGCAACTTAAGGGTTTTAATTAGTTATCAACCAATGGTTGTATTTTCCAATTATACTATCAAGCAAAATGTTGTTGCCTGTTTGGCCTCATAAAAAGGTATCAACGTGACTTCAGAAAGGTGCAACACCAACAGATTCCTTCATTAATAGGACAGTAAAGATAATAAAAACAATATTTGGATGCAAACGCATTGGATTCAACAAATGTAATATATTAAGACATCAGAACCAGCAATAACTCAGTTACATATACATGCTTGTAGTTATGATATGATAACATGCCAGTGAGCCAGTCAATGAAATATAGCATGGGGACAGGTGAATATTTTTTTTTTATATAAATAGCATGGGGACAGGTTAATTTGACCTTTGGTAACTTCTTTTCTTGGGCCAGATGATCCACATGAAGCCTCACATTTGATGCAGCAGGAATCCAGAAACTTCGGTCAACATCACTGTACGTATGTGCAACAATGTCAAACAATGTTTTTGCTCCATTTTCGATGGCCTTCAAAATGGAAGATTCTCTACCTCTGCGGTTTCTGGAAACAAAACGAAGTTTTTTATTACTCAATCCTTATAATGTGTATTAGCCAACTATTGTTACAAGAACTGAGACAATGAAGAGATGAAAGTAAAGCCCAATAAAGAACAAGTGGGATTGAAAGTAAAAATTATGTGCCTCACAAATATTAAACAACATAGAGGTGCTTATATTTATTAGCTTAACAATCTAATTACTAACTGAACCCCATAATTAAACTCTTTCTTGGCATAGAATAAGTTATGATAACCAGGAGATTGCAGTAATAAATAAAAAACAAATGAAGGAAACGAAAAAGGTCCGGAAAAATCTTCAAAAGTGTATTTCCCTAAGCTTGTATAATCAGCAAATTCCCTACAGATTATTTAGTTAAATCTAGATTCCATATACTTAATGCGAAAGCTAGTAATGAGAAGGAATGTGAGGAGATCTAATACTTGAGATATCCACAAAGCATGTGCTTTGGCCACAGGTTAACTCTCCCATGCATGGGAATCAAGGCATGCGGGGAAAGCTCCATAAATTTGTAAGTTGTTTGGAAGTATTCCTGCAAGAAAGCATTAAATTTTAGAGACTGAAATTGGCAGAAACATAATTATTTTATCTTATTTTTTGTTGTACAGTTGTACTACTATTCTTTTACAGAGGTTATCTATATTAGTGAAACTTATTGAAAAAACTTATTGTACTTGTATAGTTGCTTTCACTACTCAACTAAGCGCGTGGCCCACCTACCCCACTACCCACATATGCAAAGAGTGAGGTTGAGTTGGACTCCACTGGGGTTAATTTGTTTAGGAAAATCAGAAAATGAAAATAAAAGGCAGATCCAATCTAACAAAGATTATGGTGATCCCATCAATAATATGGCTTCAAACTTCAAATATTCAATAATCTCAATAGTTGGCACTATGTATGATAGTATTTAAAAAAAATTGGAAAAAGAAACAGTATTCACAACATGACTAAATTTAAAAACTCTGATTCTAAGTATAACAAAGATGAAGCACAAAAATAATAACGGAAAAGTGTATAAGGTGCAACATAGTGACAAGCTCCAACAAGTCAATTAAATGAAACTACTCTATTTATGATATAGGAAAAGGTTTAAAAACAAATCCAGCCACTTTGGACCCCCTACACATTGAAAAGAGAAGAATTCTGCAATGCATGATGAATGAATCACTCAAAACATTCTGTGAATGGTTATCATTGACCAAAACGACTAGTTATAATTTTACTTTATTAGAAGTGTGTTATAACTGTTATCTTCATTTTTCTATAAAAGTGCCTTTTTTTTTTTTTTTGATAAGTAAAAAAATGTATTAGACAAAGTTCAAGAGGGTTTTGCATCCCACAAACAACACAAAGGCCGAAGCCAAAAAGGAGTCCTACAGACCCAAGGAACCCAAAAAGACAACCATCTCCTCTAATAAAGTTTTGTTCAACCTTAAATCTAAGTGGGAAACTAGTTAATCATCCTCTTTTGCTACAATTTTATAAATTATTATTATTATTTTATTTATTTTTTGCAAGTGTATTTCTACAATTTCACCATCATGTTGCATCGATGGAATCAATACCTCACAAAGTTATAAACCATAAAAGCGCTTCATGTAATGAAACATATGTCAGATCTACTTATTGATTGCTGCTTGTTCCATGTTCAGCCTCATTAATTTGCCTCAATTTTCATTCATATACACCCTTTGGCTAGGGAATCCAACCAATCAATTGCATATTCAATAGAACTTCTATTTAGACATGTCATGTATCTGTTGAAGGAACTTTTTTATCAAATAATGTGCTTTTTGCTAGCCACTCACTAGCTGTACTAACATACTGATCTCTCTTCTAAATGTGTCCAACAACCAAACAGACCCTTTTAAATGAGAATATAACTCTATATAGTTCAATATTAGGGTTAATTAAGAATTTAACTTGTCTTCACCGAGTGACTAACCATAATACTTTGACGAACAGTTTAGCATGGAACAACTAAAAGAAATAGCCATCAAAGTTGTAACTTAACATGTTTCGATGAAGAATAAAGTGAAAAACCTTGTAAGTAAAATCAGGTTACACAAATGTTGTTTGGTTCAGGTTTTCATGGATCATTGTCTGTCTAATCGTTTTAAATGGAAAACAACCTCATACAAAACAAATACACATATGTGCACGCGCGAACAACTCTTTTATACTGTAAAAGATTTTATGAATTTGATTTCTTGTGCCCAAACAAAAACAAGAAGTAGGTACTGCCAGTTCAAAGTATATGATAACTACCACTTTTCCCATTATCAATCAAACAACAAGAAGGATGAACACAATTCAAAATATATGATAACTACCACTTTTCCTGTTATCAACCAAACAACAAAATGAAGAACAAACATTCCCAAAACATCTTAATAAGAGTAGCAATTTCTTCAATAGTTCTTAATAATCAAGCAATGAATGAAGCTCGCTTAACAAAATGAATAGCAGTACTTAGACAGGATAATAGCATAATGAAACAACACTGTTCGATTTAAGCAATAATTGGTTCATACTGACATTCAGTAAATGGGAAAATAATGCATTGGAAAACACTTACAGTCATATTCCCACCAGAAGTTATATCCAAGATGGCACTTCCTTGACTGAAACAACCAATAGATAAATTAAACATATTACTTTATAGGTTATGAATTGCATGATGAGAATAATGGCTTAAAAATAAGAAACAGTTTACAAGGTGAGAACATATCTTTTAAATCAAATATAATGTAAAATTCTATACAATCACTATGAGAAATTATGTAATACAAAATAAGAGAAAACTCATTGAGTCATGTGCCAATTCATAATTTTGCATTACACAAGAATGGGTGCTAATGGATCATACATCCAACAAAATTGATAAAACCTAAACCTAAATAAATAGCACAACCTTTGTATAGTAACGTAGACAAGGAATGACTAATTCATATCAAATACAAAGTTTCTTTTTCTAAAGAATCTTACCCAACACAGTGATCACCTACAATTAACGAGTGGGTATTGACATGAAGCAATGCCACATGGCCATCTGTATGACCCTGAATTAGGAAGATTATCTTGTCAACAGTTAAGCATGAAGTAGAATGTTATCTTATAAGAGAGAAGATGTATGTATATATATTAACATGAAGATGCGTGACAGATATCCCAAAGTTAATAAATATATATATCCCAAAGTTAAATAAACATACTTTTATTATAAATAAACAAAAGAAAAGGAAAAAAAAAAAAAAAAAGGGAAAATAAGAAAGAACTGTTCAATTGCTGAGGACTATAGGGATCATTTGTTTCTTACTTGTCCTAGGGCGACGGCTGTTTGGAACTGGTTGATGTTTTGTTGAATTGGAATATACCTCAGCTCCTATCCTTTTACTCAATGAAAAGATTGGTTTATTCACAAATTCTCTTCTAGGAGTATACGTTCAAGAGTTTTACGAATGATGTTACCAACTGTTTTATGGCATGTTTGGCACAAAAGAAATTAAAGGCTTCATCTAAACATAATGAGGGATTCTATTGGCCTTGCTAGTATCATTTGGTGGGTAGTCATTGATGTTTCTGGGCATAATATAGAGGATATCATTTTGTTATCTTAGTTTTTAAGTTGTTCTTTTTTATGCTTAGGTCCTTCACGACCTTCTTTCTGTGGTGGGGAATGCCTCTACTTATTGTCCTTGTACGTTATGTGCTAATGATTAGATATGAAAAGAGTCAAACTCTGCCATGCTGACTGATTAATTTACATATTAAAACAACTTGACTAGTATTTCAGGCTAAATAACAACGCAACTCTCTTGACTGGGATGGCCAATTACAGCAGGCTGGCCAGATGCCTACCTTTCAGCCTGGTTTAATCTTAACTTTATAGTGAATGAGATTTTAATCTATCATCACTGCTGGCACTTTACACAAGCAAAAACAATTTAGAAGCTTCTTACCTCTTCTAATGGTCAATAATCAAAGGCTAGTATGGTGTCCATACCTTTGTTACGTGGACTCAAGTACATGTGTCGGGTACGAGTATGTATCCAAGCGTCGTCAGATGTGTCAAATTCGAGAACAACAGGACATAGGGACACTGCCAAATATTCATATTATATAATAATTTTATTCTATTTTCTTGGAAAAAATAATATCTTTATATAACATAGTGTCCAATATAGGCATTTCACTCATTTTAAAATAATAAAAAAATGAAATTGGATTATATGATATACTTTTTAGGTGCATATCCAATCAAAAGTGAAGGACACATCCCATACCCATGTCCGTGTAATGTGTGTCCGACATGGGTACTTCACCTACTTTGAAGAATCCATGCAACATAGGTCCATGCAAGGAATGCCACCTTTGAAAGACTATTGGTTCTCCAAATGCATTTCAACAGGCACGGGCCACATGCTTTCTGACTACACCTTATAATATGCCTTCTCTTCAAATCTAATGCCCCTTGAAATTCACCACTGACTACATCCTCTCCATTAACCAAAAATACCCTCTCAATACAGCAAACCAAGCATATCCACCATCTCATCTCTCAATCACAGACGACCCACTGGAACATTGACGATTTGACATCCCACACCACCGCATTCTCCTAATTCTTATGATAATCAGTCACCATATCCTCCTTATCCACAGGACCACATCCAGCCACCAGTCTATTACTACAGGCTTCCAATTTCTCTCTCTTTTTTTTTTTTTTTTTTTGTCCCCACATTCTATCAAGTCCTTTTATACGATAGAATCCCCATGTTGAAATGGAAATGGCATATGGCATTCACTGAAAGCAGATCAACTTTGTGTGTATCAAGGCCTTCTATGAATTCTATTGATACATCTTTTTCCCTGATACAAAGCAATGGTGATGGTTGTGCTTCCTTTGAAACGTCTAACTATACCTATTTTGAGTTGACTACTTGATCCTGAAGTGCAGCTCTGTTCTTTACCATTGCATATATACTGAATGAACCATGATAGAAGTGAATGAAACCTACAGCTTTTCAAAGAAACAATCTTGTAAATGAAAATTACCGGAGCAAAAATGACTCTTAACCTCTGATCACCAATGCATATCTCTTCATCTCCTGAAACTGAGGTATACCCAAGAGACCAATCATCTGAATCATATAATAAGATCAGTAGGCAACCTGAACTTAATAAAATCAATAAAAGTTTATATGAAGACCTACACATACTTAACCAAGCATGTATTGTCAATTTGGAAGGTAAAATACTGAGCCATTCTCTAAATACATTAAGATTCTTCATCAAATATGTTCACAAAAGTTCACTGAAAGCATATGGTGTCATATAAATTGAGGGTTTTAAAGTACATTAGCTCGCCATGGAAAGACTGAAGAGGACCACATGCTTAAATAAAATCCAAAATAAACACCTTTCATATGAATCAAATACATACATACATACATATATATATATATATATATATATATATATATATATATATGTATATATATATATATATATATATCTTACAACAGACCAAGCTCCACATGGACATACTGGATCTGGAAAAATTTACCAGCTAGCCGCATCAATGGACTGCTATACAAACCAAAAACTATCTGCCCTGGACTCCCAGGGGGCTTGAAATAACATAGCAGAATAATAAACTCTCCATATACAAGCATCATGTGATAAATTCTATGCGCTTGCAACTGAACATATTTCCTTTGTTACATGGACTCGAGTACATATGTCGGGCGTGAATAGATTTCTAACCATTGACTTATTACATTACCATAACCAAGGACATGGTACACCGGTCAAATATTAATATTTATAATATTATTATTCTGTTTACAAGAATAAAACAGATTACTATGTAAGAGAGGGTGTTCAACTTGGAGGAGTTCATGTAATGGAGACCTAACAATGTTTACATTTTGTAGAAATTGTGGTGGTTCATCACTTTCTATATACCCCCACAGAATGATAGAGGGAGATTACCTCCGGAATAAGCAACCTTCTTTGGTCATGCTTTTATTGATTAGACACACTATACTTGCGCAATTCTTACATGACGCAACAACTCCCCAGTTTTTCTTTTTTTTTTGGTGATAAATAAGGTTGTATTAGAAAGTGTTCAAAAGGGGAAGCATCCCATGAAAACTACACAAGGCCAATTAGGGCCCTTACACTCTCAAAGAGTCAAAAAATCAACTATCTCCCCCATGGATTTACAATTTCTCCCAAGAACCCAACTAAAAAGAGAACAAACCCATGGCATTACCCTCCAAAAGACACGGGCTTGGGCACCCAATGTACAACGTCTCCAAGCCTCGATCAAACCTAGGCATAACCCACTGGACCCTGAAAAAACCCAACAATAAGCTCCAACAATCCCAGGCCACTGGGTAATGCAACAGGTCAAGTTAACTGTCTCCTCATCTCTCTTGCAGATACAACAACCACCTATCTTCTCCTTCTCAGGTTATACAGAGTCGGAATCCTCCCGGGACTGTCCTCCACACAAAAAAAGCCACCTTAGAGTGCAAAACAGCCATCCATGAGAAGGCAGTCCCCGGAGCATCTGTAAGGCACACCTATAGAGACAGCAATCATCAAAGCACCCCTGAGGAGAGGGAACCCATATCCGGGAATCCAGTCCACCACCCACGACCTCCTGAAGATATAGCAACTCCAAGAACCCAATGGCGTCATCCAACACAAAATCCTGAAAATGCCTTGAAAATCAATCCCAAGTTGTCCTCCCACTATCAAGCTAGTAACTGTCGGCCATCAAGGCATGTCTATACAAGGCAATCCTGAAAAGTCAGATATGTGCAAGCCAAAGAACGGTCACCACACCAAATGTCCTTCCAGAAATGGATTCCCCTCCCGTCCCTAACTCTGAATCTGATGTGTTTAGAGAGATCATCCCACATGTTCTGAATGAACTTCCAAACACCAACACCACCTGGGATCCTCACCTCAAAAGAGCCCAACCTCCTCTCTCCTCTCCAAATCTGCAAGCAATCAGCCTCCTCCACAGTTTGTGCCTCTCCACACCAAATATCCACAACCACTACTAACCCATAGGGGCCTTGTTGAAGGGCCCCATACACCTGATCCCAATGCTTCCCAACTGGATCAGTCTACAAACCTGCTCCCAGCAAACCAACCTTGAATTTCTCCCCCACACCACCCCAAAGGAAATTATGCTGAAGCTTCTCAATCCTCATAGCCACCAACAGAAGAGGGAATATGAAAAAGAGAGGAAATAAATAGGAAGGCTCAACAACGTGCTCTTCCTCAAGGTGACCCTCCCACCTTTCGACAGATACTACTTCTTCCACCTCGCCAGCCTCCTCTCAAACCTCTCCACCACAAGGTCCTAGCCACCCACTCTCCTCGAAGGCGTCCCAAAGGCAGCCCCCCATATGAAATGGGGAAAGAACCAGCACTACACCCAAGAATGTTTGCAAGGGAGAAAATATCAGGGATCTCCACAGCCGGGACCATCACGCTATTCCATATATTCACTTTTAAGCCAAAGACTGCTTGAAACCAAATCAAAACACATCTCAACTCTCTGCAGCATCACAGAAAATTGTAGTATCATCAGCAAACAAGAAGTAGGATATCTCCAACTAGAATAGTCCCTGCCCACCCTAAAGCCTCTGATAAAACCCAAGTCAACTGGCCTCCCCATCAACCGAGATCCTCCATCACAATGATGAACAAAAACGGAGAAAGAGGATCCCCCTGCCTCAAACCCTGTGAGCTGCTGAAGAAAACAGTCCAGGAACCGTTCAGCAAGACTGAGAATCTAACCATGGAAATGCAAAACTCCATCCACCATTTCCACCTCTCCCCGAACCCTATCCTCTCCATCAAATAAAGCAAGAAAGTCAAGCTCACATGATCATAAGCCCTCTCAATATCGAGCATACATAAGACCCCTGGGATCTGGAATCAACACATTCTCCTGCAATAAGGACTCAGTCCAAAATTTGGCGGCCTCCAACAAAGGCATTTTGCAAATCCAAAATGAACCCATCCATGACCTCCCTCAATCTCAAGGCTAGGACCTTAGCTGTAAGTGTTAGCAGATATGATAGCCACGATTTATGGAATGACTTACCATATTAGTAGAAATTTGATTATGCTATAGAATATGCCATAGATTATGCTTTAGAATATGCTTTGATTTGATTTATATTTGATTTGATTTCCTTTCTTGTAATATGAGGATTGAGGATGTGCTCTTTTTATCTATAAATACTAGACTTGTGAATGAGTGATTAATCTCATTCTAGCCTTTATACAATTCTCTTCTTTCTCTTCTTCTTATATTTCAATTTGGTATCAAAGCCAGAGTGGTCCAATTGTAATGAGGGTATTGCGAGTTTGGCACCACCCATTCGGGAATGGTCCAAGGAGACATAGCCCATCTGATAGGTGTCGGGTAGGCAGAGTGGTCCGACCTCAATAAGGGCATTACGAGGTTGGCACCATCTATTTAGAAATGGTCTGAGGAGACATGGTTGTTTCTTTTTATTGTATGAGGAGAAATTATTGATTTTCTCGTCTACATATGTATGAAGGGGAATGGTCTGAGGAGACATTGTTGATTCTTTCATCTACAGGTTTTAAACATGTGTATGAAGGAAAATGGTCTGAGGAGACATTGTTGGCTATTTACGCTCTGAGGAGACATTGTTAATTGTTTATGGTCAAAGGAGATATTTTTTATTTGTTGACCGGCACTTCATCTGAGAGAAAATCATCGGTAGTCAAATTTGCATCAAGACCTATTAGTTTGGTGGGAAGCATTTACAAACTTATAGTAAAAATATAAAAAGAAGAGAAAGAAGAGAATTGTGTATAGGTTAGAATGAGATTAATCACTCATTCACATCTCTAGAATTTATAGATAAAAAGAACACATCCTCGTATTACAAGAAAGGAAATTTAATCAAATCAAAATCAAATCAAAGCATATTCTAAAGCATATTCTATGGCGTATTCTATAGCATAATCAAATCTCTACTAATATGGTAAGTCATTCCATAAATCGTGGCTATCATATTTGCTAACACTCCCCCTCAAGTTGGTGCGTGAAAATCTGAAACGCCCATCTTCAACCGCGCCCCCTTTCTTGGGGATGAGAGCAATAAAAGAGGCTTTCAAACATTTCTCAAACCAACCCTGAGGATGAAATGCATTGAAAGTGCCCATCACCTCAAAGATGCGTTGGGAAACTTAAATATCCATCTCGCACTTGTTCAGACATAGCATAAGCTGTGGCTATTACTAGCCAATTTATACATGATCCTCACACCCCTCATTTAGAGACTGTTTATCGCATTTTAAGATGTTTGAAGTCTGCTCCTGGCAAATGGTTTTGATTCTCTAATCATGAACATTTGAAACTAGAGAGGCTTAAACTGACTACCTCAGATTATTGCAAGAAATTTGGTTAACTGGAGGAGTAAAAAACACTCAGTAGTGGCTAGGTCCAATATTGAAGCAAAATACAGGATTAAAGCCCATTAAGTATGTGAACTTATGTGGATTCAAACCTTGGTAAGTGTTTTGGGTATTATGGATGATGGACCTATTAGACAATATTGTGATAACAAAGCAGACAACAATTAGCATTACCATTGCGCATAGAGATTGTCGGACACTTTATTAGGATAAGTTAAGTAATGGAGTACTTATAAAAAATAAAAATACAAGTTAAGTAATGGAATGATTTGCATGCCCTTCGTGGAGTAAGAGGAACAGCTAGCTGATGCATTCACTAAGGGCCCGTTTGGTAATCACAGTTGCTTTGCGCTTTTGCTTTGACCCGAAGCATAAGTAATGTTTCTGCTTTTAGAGTGTGTTCAACACTATTTAGAAGCTTGTTTGGTAATGTAAATTTGTTACAAGATTTTTTGAAGCAAAAACATGAAGACATGTTTGGTAAAAAATGTCGCAAGTTTGAAAATTTGAATGATTAGTTAAAAATGTTATTTTAGAAATTTTATTTTATTTTATTTATTTTTTTGAACAGTGGGGAAACAAAAGCATCATTTTGATGCTTCCAATTTTGGCCTCAATTTTGGAAGCGCTTCGGTACTATTGAAAAGCACAGCAAATATTACCAAACATGCTTCGTGCTTTTGCTTCACTACAGTACACTAGCAAAAACAAAAAACACGAAGCAAAAGCACTAGCCAAATAGGCCCTAAGGGTTTGAGTAGCAATTCCTTTCATTTTATTGTAGCAAGAGCAAGAGAGTTATTAATTCACCAACTCGAGGGGGAGTGTTGGAATATGTGGAATACTCTTGTAACAAGAGTAATTAGCGGAAATTACCATGTGAGGTATTTGTTAATATAAATATGTGGATGTAGAAATGTAAGAAACATTTTACAACCCTTCTTTACAGCCTTTGTCATTCATTCTTCCTCTTCCTTTGTCAAACATTAATAATTTAAAAACTAAAACATAGTCAATATTGTATTTAAAGTTATTTTTAACATAAACAAAAAAAAAAAAGAAGCAAGATTGTGCTCAAAACTTGACATCTTATAGCAATCAGTCAAAAAATTATTAGATCTCAATCACCAGGCTACCAGTAGTAATCAATCAAACTTGCAATTTGAAAATGTGGGGTGCAAACCCTACCATGTATTTTAATTTTGAAATGTAGGTAATTATTTTCTTCTCACAACCCAAAGAAAAGAAAATGATAAAATCTCGAACATTATACACAGGAAGACAAATTAAATAAGGAAAATCATAACCTTTTTGAATGCGACGCATGGTATTTTCATGGGCTAAAAGAATAGCATCAGGATTGCTATTCTGGACAATTGAAAGACCTAAAACAGAATCAAAAAGAAAATCAAAGCCAATATCGCACCTATACAAGTGAAAAGGAACACAAACTTAAATCAAATGTCCCAAAAGAACTTCAAATGAATATATACAAGTAGAACGTATAGCTTGTAGATAATATTGTCTCTGCGAGGGAAGAGAAAAATGAAATATTTTAGCCTTTGATAAATATTTAACAACTTAAGCACATAGTTGCAATATAAAAAATATCTTCACAATCATGTGTTTTTGTGCACCAAGCAGTTCATAGAACCAAGGAAAACAATAACAAGAACACTTGAACATGTAGCAGCCCTCACCCTACCTGACACAATATTGTCCGGTTTTGGCTCCCCTGAACCAGACTTCCCAGAAGGTCACCCATCCTAGTACTACTCTAGCATAAGTACGCTTAATTGCGAAGTTCTGATGGGTTAACGACTATCACAGCTTTAAAATGTGTTGTGCCATAGAAGGGTGTTGAACCTACATATAACACTTCACCTTCACATTTCCCAGATGATGTGGGATTATGACACCCGTAACTTGTTAGTATTGTAGCTCGTCCAAAGTCTAGCACCCGCCCATAAAAGTCGTCACAATCAAGCCTAGCCCCCCCCCCCCCCCCCCCCCCCCATGGGGCCCAACGTCCTTGTTGGCCACACTTCCGGCCGGGTTTCGGCTCTGATACCATTTGTACCAACCTTTACCCTACCTGACACAATTTTGTCCCCTTTTGGCTCCCCCAGACCAAACTTTCCAAAAGGTCACCCATCCTAATATTACTCCAGCATAAGCACGCTTAACTGCGGAGTTCTAATGGGTTCACGATCATTATAGCTTTAAAACGCGTTGTGTCATAGAAGGATGTTGAACCTACATATAGCACTTCACCTTCACCTTCCCGAGATGATGCGGGATTATGACACCCGTAGCCTGCCAATGTGGTAGCTCTCCCAATGTCTTGCACCCGCTCATGGAGGTCGTCACAGGACAATAATAACATGACAATGAGGACCTCCTGTGATTCAAAGCAGGACATCGAAAATACCAATTCAGAGAACTGGAGAAGTGCAGAGAGAAAAGAAAAAACCAAAATATATAATTCAATTGGACCATGATAGAGACGATAAGTATCATGTAAATAGATGGTTCTAACCTCTTCATGTTAATGCTGACAAAAGTCACGGATAAGAACAACAGGTGCAATGCTAAGTCAACAACTAAATCAACTGGGGCAATAATGTGAATGCAAATGATGGTTTGGGATGTGAACAACAGTACGATTCTCTTCCCTTTTTATCAAAATTTGCAGTGAAATTATCACAAACTTTTCTAGGATTAGCAAAAGTTAAATTTACCCATCACGTCCTAATGAGTTCTAGGTGTCATTTTAAATCTTTGTTCTTCTTCCTCTTCTTTTTCTTGTTCTCCTTGTTCTTCTTTCTCTAGTTTTTTCTACACTTTTCAATTGCAACCAGATCCTGAATCTACTCTTTTCAACCCTAAGAACCTTTCTTTAAAAACCCAATCATATTATCCATCAAATTTCAACCCGATTGTGGGTTAATATATGAGAGAATTAAATTACATGTAAACAGAAAAACAAATATTGTGATAAGTACAAATTGGAGCTATCGTGTGTGTGTGTGTGTGAGAGAGAGAGAGAGAGAGAGAGAAGGGAGAGAGAGTATCAAAATTGAATGGTTTCATCATGAATTCGCTGCATCAAAATTTAGTGGTTTCATCATCAATTCAATAACTCACCTAAAAGAATATATAACATGATGACCTAATCCCAAAATGTTCCAAGAAGAAGAAGAAGATGTTCCAAGTCTATATAATCAAAGATTATAAGAAGAAGAAGAACACAGCATTGAAACCACTATTATTTTTTTTTTTTTTTTGATAAGTAAGAAATTTATAAAAAGCGCTCAAAAGGGGAGCGCATCCCAAGGGAACAAAAACGGGCCAAAACAGCCATTACACTTTTAAAGAGGCCAAAAAATCAACTATATCATCTAAAGATCTATAATCTCTACCTGAGACCCAACAAAAAAGAGTGGAAACAATAGAGAACTTAAGAAAAGAAATAGGCCTCTCCTTCCCCTCAAAATATCTCTTATTCCTCTCAAGCCAAATACACCACCACACACAGAGGAGTAGCCCTCCAAGCATCACGAACATGGCCCCCCACAAAACACCCTCTCCAAGCCTCGATCAAGTCTCTGGCGAAGTGAGGCATGACCCATTGGAACCCAAACAAGCCAAGCATCAAATCCCAACAATCCTTGGCCATGGGGCAATGCAAAAGAAGATGGTCCACTGTCTCCTCGTCCCTAAGACACATGTAACACCGATTGACTACCACCTGATTTTTCCTTCTCAAATTATCCTGAGTTAAAATTTTGTCCAACACAGAAGTCCAAGTAAAGAAGGACACTTTAAGAGGAGCGTTAGAACGCCAAACCGACTTCCACGGGAAGGGCCCTCCAGGCTCCACAGAAAGACACCTGAAGAAGGACCGCACATCAAAACTACCCTGAGCACTGGGAACCCAAATCCAACCATCAGACTCACCAACCGTGACTCCTTGCCGATACAACAACTCTAACAAACGAATGGCATCCCCAATCTCCCAATCCTGAAAGAGACGCCTGAACCGAACATCCCACACCAGTCTCCCGCTATCAAGATGATAACAGTCAACTATCATGGCCTGCCTATTCGAAGCAATCCTAAACAGCCGTGAAAAAGCGAGAGCAAGAGAAATATCTCCACACCAAACATCCTCCCAGAAACTGATCATCCCGCCAACCCTGAATCTAAAACGGACATTCAAGGAGAAATCAAACCAACCCGTCCGAATGCATTTCCAGACCCCCACACCCCTCGGACCACGCACCTCAAGAGAACACTACCCTCCTCTGCTCTCCCCAAACCTACTAACAACAACCCTCCTCCAAAGCCAATGCCTTTCCACTCCAAACCTCCACAACCATTTTCCAAGGAGAGCTTAATTGAAAGGCACCAATCTACGAAGCCCCAACCCACCATTACGAATAGGCCTGCAAACATGCTCCCACCGAACCAAAAGAAACTTAAACTCCTCCCCTTTACCCCCCATAGAAAATTACGCTGCAAGCGCTCAATTCTCTCAACCACAGAGACGGGAATCTGGAAAAGCGAAATAAAATAAGTAGGAAGGCAAGAGAGGGTACTCTTAATTTGAGTGACCCACCCCCCCTTGGAAAGATACTGCTTCTTCCAGCCCGCAAGCCTCCTCTCAAATCTATCCACAACTGGATCCCAAACTCCCACACACCTCGAAAAAGCTCCCAAAGGCAAACATAAATAAGAGATAGGAAAAAAGCCAGTGCGACAACCAAGAATACTAGCAAACAAGCCGATCTCAGGAAACTCCCCAACTGGCACCAAAACACTCTTGCCAACATTCACCTTCAGGCCGGAAACCACTTGGAACTAGATCAAGACACATCTCAAATACCTGAGCTGGGACTCCTCCACATCACATAACACGAGCGTATCATCAGCAAACATCAAGTGAGAGATCTCTAACTGGCTAGCAGCATCTCGACCCACCCAGAACCTTCTTAAAAAGCCTAACTCAACAGCCCTCCTCATCAACCTACTCAGAGCCTCCATCACAAAGAGGAACAAGAATGGGGAAAGTGGGTCACCCTGCCTCAAGCCCCTCAAACTGGAGAAAAAACCGGTCGGAGCTCCATTCACAAGAATTGAGAACCGAGCACTAGAAATACAAAAATGAATCCATTTCCTTCATCTCACTCCAAACCTCATCCTCTCCAATAGGTAGAGAAGGAAACTCCAACTTACATGGTCATACGCCTTCTCAATATTCAGCTTACACAGAACACCTGGAACCCCACTATTCAATCTGGAGTCCACACACTCACTAGCAATAAGAACCGAGTCAAGAATCTGACAGCCTCCCACAAAGGCATTCTGAGAATCAGAAATCACACCATCCATCACTTTCCTCAAACGAAGAGCAAGGACTTTGGCAATCAACTCCCCTTTAACCAACTCCCAGCACTCCAAAAGGAAAGACATAGTAAACCCATCAAGACCTGGGGCTTTATCCCCATTACAGCTCTTCAAAACAGACAAGACTTCCTCTTCAGAAAAAGGCTCTTCCAAGCCCGCACACTCTCACAAGAAATGGTGTCGAACTGAAGCCCCTCAAGCAGAGGTCTCCACATAGCAACCTCTGTGAACAACTCTGCATAATACTCAGCAATAACTTTGCACACATCCTCCTCCTTAACCAGAGTCAACTCATGCACCCGAATCCTCCCAATATGATTGCCTCTTCGATGGGCATTGGCCAATCTATGGAAAAACTTCGTGTTTTTGTCGCCCTCCTTAAGCCACAAGGCTCGAGATTTCTGCCTCCATGAAATCTCCTCCATGATAGCAATCTCAGCAAACTCCGCCTGACACTTCGCCCTCCTTTCCTTCAAATTGTCCGCCAAAACCCCTTGACCCTCCATCCTGTCAATATCAGCAATCTCAGAAAAAACCCGATTCTTCCTCCAAACAAGATTCCCGAACACCTCTTTATTCCAGATCTTAATGCTTTCCTTGAGAAGACGCAATCTCCCTGCAAGAATATAACTAGGGGTGCCACCCACTCCAAACCTATCCCACCAGCCTCGGACCCGATTCCGAAAACCTTTAGCACGAAGCCACATATTCTCGAACCTGAAAGGAGATCTACGTCTACACAACCCACCACAGTCCAGCATCAACGGGACATGGTCAGAAATAGGGGGAGCCAAAGTAGCCTGAGTAGCATCAGAGAACGTCTCCTTCCAGTCACCTAACAAAAGGAATCTATCAAACCGAGATAGGGTACGAGGAGAACGACCACTAGACCACGTAAAAGGACCTCCCTCCAAAGGAAGAGTAAGCAACGTTAAAGTTACCACCAATACACCAAGGTAACAACCATCGTCTTCGGACATCCCCCAGCTCCTCCCAAAGAAGAGTAGGCAACAAATCCTCCGAAGGCCTGTAAACTCCTGTGAAGACCCAATGCAAACCATTCTCAATGAGAGAGAACACACAAGAAACAGAGAACCTCCCAAGCCGAGAGTCCACCAATGACACCTATCTGTTGTCCCACATAACAAGGATACCACCCGAAGTGCTAGAAGCATCCAAAACGCACCACTCCACAAATCTACCACCCCAAAGGCTTCTCACAATCCAATCCGTCATCGAAGCAATCTTAGATTCCTGAAGACACACCATATGACCTCCCCTTTTCGAATCACAGACTTGATCACTTTCCTTCGCACCGGGTCATTAAGGCCCCGGACATTCCAACACAAAAATTTTAACTTCATAGGGAAACAGTAGCTAAATCCGTCCCTCCCCTCCTCCCACCATCCGTCACCCAGGGAAACAGTAGACAAAATTTTTAACTTGAAAATTCTTATATATTCAATGGTATGGATAGACCTAATCCCAACAAGTTCCAAGTCTCAGCCGTGACCAAGACATGATGACCAAGTCCATGTCATGACTGGGATTTGGGCTAATACAATAATTTGACAAGATAAAATAATATAGCAATACAGGAATTGTCCAAGATGACAATTGTTGTGTCTAGATATAATGATCAACTGAATAAGACCAAGCTGACTTGTTGAAACAGCCTGAGATAACCCGAGATGAACCAAACCTTTAAAATTAGGAAACTGAAACTCACTTTTTGCTGTATGAACACCACCAGGGGGTTTTGGCACTTTTTCCTAACATCTCATTCAGAAAAATAAGGCCTTGAACTTCTATGTTGGACCTACTAAAAGTAATTATGAAAAATTACAGATTGGGGATGCAAATTAAGAGATATGGACAATGGTGATTGTTAGCGAACCCAAGCAATAATCACGATACACAAAAGAAAAGTAAACACACCAAACAAAGAATATAAAGATTTATATGTGGTTCAGCAAAGTCTATGTCCACGTTGGAGATCCAGCGAAAGTTTTTACTATGTGTAAAATCGAAGATTACAAGTTTCAACCCCTCCCTCTCTTTCTATACGATTTTCAGTATCTCTCGACAATTTTCACTCCAAACCCTAAGCGCCCTTATATATTGGGCTACAAGAGAGTACTAATTAGGGTCCACGACCCACAAGCAAAACAGATCAGAAAATTTCCTCGGAGGCATCCAGCAGGTCATCGGGTCACAACGCAACCTGGCACCAAATTTGGGCCACAACATCACAGTGATAAACCATCTGTTACCATTTAGACTATCTAGTGTTTTTGTTTGTTTTTTCTCATTATTTCATATTTATTAATGGTAATCCAATAGATTTGAACCCTGTTTATGTCACATATTGTTGCTTCTCACCCAAGAACAAGACAAAATGCTGATATCAAGTCATCCCTGCGCCAGCCAAGACCTTGAACAAGGGTGATTCCCATTTTACATATTTTGAAGAGCCAATCCTGTCTTGTTCTCCAATCCATCAGCATTTCTTATTACGAGTATCCTATCATTGTTGTCAAATATACTTCAAAAAACTTAGAAATCACTGTAAAACAAAAGAAATTTATTGTTTTAAGTTCCAACACTTTATACATGAACTTACCGTCAACATGATCACGATGGTGATGGGTAACAAAGACGACTAACTTTCTTGGCAAAGCAGCAACTATGTCCTTAAGCTGATGAAGCAAATGTCAGTACAATGAAATGATATTAGAAATTCATGGCAAAGATTAATACTTTCAACAATTTAAGTCTAGGTTAAGACTGATTAAATCGTCAAAATCTAATGAAGAATGCACGTCCAAAGACTACAAGAACAGAAAATTTCAAGCCACTGTCCAGCAACATGGGCGACAGGGCAGATCCATATGCAGGCAAGGCGTCAGGTAAGACTAGTGACAATGACATAATTTAGAGAAGGAGAAAAGGTGTCCACCAATTGCATTACTCTAGAAAGAGAATCGATTGACAGGGAACTTTTTCTCCTCCTCACTCCCATTCTCTCTCAGCAATATACAAATAACATATTCCTTAATATACTTTTTATAGTAAGGACCTGCACCCAAGGCTCTGATTGAAAGTTGCACAAGGTCTAGGATCTAAACCTAGAGGGGATGAATGGGTCACATAGAACAGACAACCAAAATTAACTACTTTTTGGATTTTAAAATCAAGTTACCACAATGTTAAATTATATTCATATCATGGCATAAAAATCAATCAATCCATGCAGTAATAAGCAGATAAAGCAATATTGCAATGGATGACGAGATTTTTACACACAAACTCCAAGGGGAAAGCCGCAAGACCTAGTAAAAACAAACAAAAATCCACTATGAGAAAGAGATTACAACTGGGTTGACACTTGACAGTTCCAAAAACCTAGAACCTCTAGTTACCTCCTGGCACAAGTGATGCCAAACCTTCTCCCTAAACTCTCCAGGCCATTCTTCTGCTCGTCAACAGCCTTCGCTCCTCACGAAGTTGCTTCCCCTTTAGTGATTTTGGTCCCAGACACCGTTTGGATTGAATGCAATGTTAAACTTTTCAATTGAGTTATGTAGCAGCAATTGTCAACACACAATTGAGAAACACAAACCAAAACTAAGTACGATGAATGTAAAGAAAAATAATAAGATGCTCTCTCTATATATAGTTATATACTACATTTGTGTATTGTATTATGCCCTAGCATCGTGTGTGTATATATATATATATATATATATATATATTTATATATAGGCAAAACAGTAGTATAGAGAAAATATTGTTGGTATACCATCCTGGAAACTGTGTTCCCGAAAACCTCAATTGATCGAAATTTCCACTGACCGATAGAATACTCCAGTGGGCCTCGATCGAACCCTTGATCAATCGAAGTCTATTGCAGTGTAAACTTAGAAAATTTTCTCAAGACGAAAGCTTCCAAAAACTCTTTTAAGGCATGCTTTGAAAGACTTAGGGAACCAAATAAGATAAAATCATGAAAACTTGGAAACCCTAATTATGCATGCATGAACCCTAATCTTTGGTGAGTACATTAATGTGTTAAATTACCTTTTTACCCTTGTAGGTGAAGAATTACCCTTGAAAGTAGCTTCAATTTCCTACTTCGACCTTGAGTAGGAGGTAGTCAAGTAACTCTGACTAGTTTTTAATCTAAACTAGAAAGTGAAAACACTCGAGAAAAAACAAGGCCGTGATCTAGACCTAGAGGGGAGGTGAATAGGTCTTAGTCACTAACTTGACCGATTTTAGCTAATTTTTACTCTTAACTAATATAACGGAAATTCAAAAATAAACTACCGAAAAAGCATGTACATTGGATCATTTATCATGTTTGAAAGCATATAAAAACTTGTAAAGTAAACATGAAAAAAATAATAATAATAAAATAAAATAAAAATCCACAGGACTTAGTTCAGGCAAATCAAATCCACTATGAGAAACAAATTTGTTAGGTTATATGACTTGGGATGGCAAAATTGTGATCAGAATTTAGAGTCTGTATTTTTATGTTACTTGTGTCTAGTTAGTTAAATAAGTTATAGAACCTTGTTTAAGGGCAGATCCAGAATTTCAAGAAGGGCAAAAAGGTAACTACGCCTTGAATCTGGACGCTCACCAAATTAGAGTTTATCCATACAGCAATTTCCGTTTCATTGTTTTCTTGATTTATTCTTCGAAGTCCTTTTTGCAATGCATTAAAAGTGTTTTTGGAAAAAAAAAAAATCAAATCCAAATTAAATTTGGACAGCAGACTTCAATCTGTCGAGGCATGAATCAAAGTCATATTGTTTCCTTTTCTAAATGAAACACCTACAAACCATATTGTTTTGGACTCTAACCTCTATATAATGACATCAGTAGCTCAGAAGACCAATGCACACTAGAGAATTTACAAGCAGAACACAATAGAGCCTGCTAGAGCTTTCAAACATTTGATTTATCCTATTATGTGTATTATAATAATCTCTTGATTGCTATAGTTTTGTGTTTTTGCATCAGTCATCATATATCTAGCATGTTAGTCGATTGTTCAGTTCTTGAATACTTCTTTGTCGCGCATAAAGATCATCAACAAAAAACCTACATACATAGTTGGACGTTGCTAGCACGTAGATAAAACATCCATGGAGAAACAAATCGCGTGAGAAGCGGATTTGTCGATGGATAAATGGCTGGAAGATCTGGAGTTGGTCTTTAAGTCTGAACTGGGAGGGACTAAGGATTTTGGGGTTAGTCTAGTAATTTAGCCAGTAACCTTCTCCTTACATAGTGGATTTTCCATATGTTGGGCTCAATCTTGTGATTTTTTCCGCTCGGAATTTCCACTAAAATTCGGTGTTCTTA
The DNA here is from genome assembly GCF_030987335.1 of Cornus florida. NCBI lineage: Eukaryota > Viridiplantae > Streptophyta > Magnoliopsida > Cornales > Cornaceae > Cornus > Cornus florida. The sequence goes on along the minus strand of NW_026775573.1, from coordinate 70,581,497 downwards.
AATATGATTGTTCTTCTTTACTGCTTTAATATTTCATATGGATCTACATTATGGATTGATTAGTTTATTTATCTGATAGTTAGTTTGATTCTTTAACTGCTGTAAAATCTGTTTATAATTTTAAATTAGGTTAAACTCTGCCTGCTAGTTAGTTAATTCTTAAATTGCTATTAAATTAGTTATAATTTTAAAATAGGTTAATGTTAGTTAGAGTTTGTTTCAAGACGTTAACCCACCCCCCCCCCCCCCCCCTCCTCTAGGTGTACATCACGACCTTTCACATAGGCTCATGGACATATGTAATAAAAGTAAAAAACAAAGTGACTAAGTCTATCTAACTTTTAAAAACTATCTATCTAAAAGTGAAACAGAAATACAAACTCACGCTTTAGCAATCAAACTAGACATCATAAGTCCTTTTTACCTAACAAAATAAATTCAATCTTAAAATTCAAGCCAAATTTAAATACTACTAATTATAGCACTAGATTCTTGAATGAAGGTGAAGGAACCCCAATGGGATAGCCTAGGGGTCAGGAGTTCGAATCCCCTTGGGACCACCCCAAGGAATTTTTTTCGATAATTGGCTAGTGCATGTGGGACTGGCCAATGGTGCTCTAAAAGGCCCAACACCACCATCGTCAACCAAAAAAATGAATGAAAGTAAAGGACAAGCACAGTAGTAATTGAGCTGATACCTGAGTATCTCCTAAATAATACACATATAGAATACTATTAAACCAGTTGATCCCGACCAATGGAGGGGGAAAAAAAAAAGATCTGCTATTAAACTCTTTCAAAGATTCTTCCATATTTTAATGTAACTTCATATGGTAATTCCTCTTGATATGCTCCTGTGGGCAAGTAGATCTAGTCACACAATACAAGAGCACATAAATGATATGAAAATGTCAACGAAATAAGCTTCATAACTTAGTTTTGAAATATAAATGAACTTAAATTACTTGACTTATGAATAAGTCGAACATGAAACAAATATCTTGAACTTCGAGTCAAGATAAAAATGTAAGCGGACCGCAATAATACAGTTTTGATTGCCACTATCTGATTCAGGGTTTCAATGAAAATTTAATAAATAAGAAAAACAACTCATTTCCAGGATTAGTAAAAGTTTCTGTTGCATGTCAATGGCAATCTTGTTATTCCAAGCATAATAGGCTGCATTTAAAATAATAGTAATTCTTAGAGAGGGATAGGACTACTACTCCAAGATCCATCACATGCCAAGGGTTTTTGAGGGAGTTGACTTTCCACTCTTGCTCAGGATGAATTAGAAAAGAAAATTATATTCCAAGTGATCAGAACAACATTTCAAAACTAAGAACCAATATATTATACCTCTTTGTGAAACTCAGACCGGCATCCTGGATCAATTATCAATGCCTCTCCATGAGCAACAAAGCTGCTCTGTCCACAGTCCTTAGAAACAATGTCAGGAGCAAATATAACCAAGTTTGTAGTGAAAAAGGGCTTCGCTGTTCTGCTTCCCATGGGTACAAGTTTAACACCAGGAGGGTACTCCTATAACATAAAAATATCATATTTAAGTTACACCATCTCTAACAGCTTAAGCTTTTGGAGTAGATGGTTGTTAACATGGTGTCAGAGTAGGCAATATCTTGTTTTCAAACCTCATTGTCATCCTAGTACTTAAAATTGGAACATGTGTTAGACCAAACGCAGGCCACACGTAAAGGGGCGTGTTGAAGGATTTAAATATTTAAGTTACACCCTCTCTAACAACTTAAGCTTTTGGAGTAGATGGTTGTTATTTGTTAACATTTTATGTAAATGGCAAAAATTTTAGTACTATCTGGAAACAACTCAAATTTACAATAGAAAGACTTCTAATAAGCTCTGTAACAAAATTTACAGGTTAAAATCTTGAATAACTTCTAGCTTATATTTACTTTGTTGAATTCAAGCTTTCCCTATATAGTAACATGTAAAATTAGTAGATTGTCACACAAAAGGGTCTATGCAAGTAGGATAGAATTTCGGAATCTCTCTCTTTCTCTAGGGGATGAGCCAGATTTCATGCCTGACCAATATATTTTCGTCTTCACATATTATACTTCATAGAGAGAGAGAGAGAGAGAGAGAGAGAGAGAGAGAGAGAGAGAGAGAGCAGGCCATTAAAAATCAATTTTGACTGCTAGAAGTTTCTCTTCTATCAATAATTTTAAATACTTAGTTGATGAAGGTGTCATTGCTTGGTGCACTAATTGAGGGTCGCAAATAAGACAAGCCAAGTCGAGCTTTGGTGTCAAGACCTGCCCCACACTATATAAATATTGTCCGCTTTGCACCCTCTCCATGCTCACGGTATTCAGAACGCGTCTACACTTGAAGGAGGCATCTCCCCTTATAAGTACCAGGAACTTCTCTCCCAAGAAATTTGGGATGTCACAATCATCCCCTATTGGGACCCAACGTCCTTGCTAGCTTCACTATCTTGTGCATGCTCCCCCATATTTTGGCTGGGGTTTGTGCGTGAGGCTTGTGCAAAGCGGACAATATCTACACAGTGTGGGGCGGGTCTTGACAAACGGTATCAAAGCCAATTCCAAACCAAATATGGGGAGTGTGAACAAGCCAGTGAGGATACTGGTCTCAAAAGGGGGTGATAGTGGCATCCCACATCACTTAGGGAGAGAAGTTCCTAACACTTATAAGGGAGGATACCTCCTACCCGTTTAGAAATATTTTGAAAACCGTTAGCATGGAGTTGGTACAATGTAGACAATATCTACACGGCGCGGGGTGGTCTTGCCATTTGACTTGTTCAAGCTCGAGCTTGGGTCAAAGCTCATATATGAGTGTGGCTCGGCTCAAACATTACTCTTTGAACTCAGCTTGGCTCATTTAATCATTTTTTAGCTTGAACTCGAGCTTGAGACTAAGATTGATCATTACAAATTTTGATTATAAATCCAAATGATCCCTAATAAACGAGCCATATTCACAAGCTTTAACAAATATGTTCACAAAAACCTATTAATGAACATGTCCGTGAGTCTAACAAGCCAAGCCATAAGTTGTTCAGCTTGACTTGTGTGTTAGACAAGCTCAAAAAACAAGCTAACATGACCCATTTGTTCAATAAATGAGCTTGAGCCAAGCTGTAATCAAGTTGAGCCTGAATTACTCATGTACAACTAGGTTCATTTCCGATCCATGCAATAGTAATTGCTCAGGCTATAAAGCGCAATAATGTGGGCGATTTAAAAGCAGCCACTTTATGCAAATAATGTCAAAGTTTAGGCTTGTAACCACTTTGACCCTCCCAGCACCTTCAACTATCAGTGACTAGAACCCCATATTAACAGAGATGCACTAGGTAATGATCCTTGACTTTCTTGATGGCTAATCTTGGCAAAATCTCCTCTCTTGCTTCTATATAAAGTACGTGCACTCCATCAAGTAAACTACACTCAGTAAAGACAGCAAACCTGGAAATGCAAGGTTGGTGGGATTCTCCACTTTGGAGATAGGATTGAGTCAGTTAGAAGACCAATGACAGCCAAAGGTCCCACACGGTCACTACTCGGTTTCACATCGAGAAGCCAATTTAAGCAACTTTGGATAGACATCCATTTGCACATCGCTGCATATGCATTTTCAGCATTAGTAGCATGTTAGTAATTAAAGATAGTAAATGATAATAACAATTAGGATGCAGATGAGATTGAAAGACATGTTTATATTCACAATAAGAAAATACAGTGAGAAAATATTTTCATCAAATTAAATCAGATGAAAACAAGATGATTATCGTACATAAAATTTCACCAATGGAACCAAAAAAAATAAAGTACTTGACTGCAAGTTGTTTCATATGACATTATCTTCTATTGACAATCCAGTTTTAATCACCTGCTTGGCCTTTTGTTTCACAGGAGTCTAGACTCCAGACCAAGGTTATTACCACCTGAGCAAATTAAAGTTGATTTGTTTTTAAGTGATGCTACATATTTTGATCCACACCCCCTCCTATCTCAGTCTCGATTGGCATTAATTTCATAACCATCCATATGAAATCGGTTTAGACTGCGAAGTCACTTACAGTTATTTCTCTAATCAAACCCCTTCTCCACAACCCATAGAAAAAACAGAGTGTAGATGGAAGATTAAAGAAAAACCAATAATCCAACAACACTGGCAAAATTAACCCAAACAAACCTTGTAATTTTCCATCTTCAGTTCCCAATGTTCCAGTTATATACACAGTATGAACTGGCGATCCTGGCCCGAATTCAGGTTCCTCCACGTACTTCCAGAACTTCCAGTGTACCCCCATCCCACTGTGTCTCTCAAGACCTACTTCTGCCAAAACCTGCATTTTCAGACCATCAATTTTTATCAATGTTTGTATGATCCCAGGAAAACCCACTTCTTTGGTTATATATATATATATATATATATAACAAAATATGTAATACATATTATATAATTCAGTAACACCTTACCTTGTTGAGGGCCAAATGGATATCGAGTCGACTCAAATCAAGCTTCTCCGAGCACAAATATTGGCCGTCGACTACAATTCGAGACTGTGATTCTCCTTCCAGTATATGCAATTGTGCCCAAGGCAAGTCCCAGAGGTCGGAATCGACGTAAGAGTCGTACTCATCGTCGCCGAATTTTGGAGGCGGCGTTTGCTTCAGGAGAAGAAATTCGTCGTCGATTAAAGGGTTTTTAACGATCACTGCGAGTTTGTAGGTCGACATTTGAATTGGAAAGATAAATGTAAATAAAGGCTTTATGGGTTAAAGACGAATGGAGCTTCCAGCGTTTAGATATTTATTAGTTCACGACATGTTGAGCTAATGAGGACTGGAATCTCATCTGGTGTTGCCAACTGCCAATCTATTGCCTGCTGAGCGTGGAATTTATTTTTATTTCTTTTTCTTTTTTTATTTGTTTTTATGAGAAAGATAAAATATATAAAAGATTACAGTATAGTCTATTTTTGCACTTTAAAGATAAATAAATCCTATAAAAAAAAATTATAGGACAAAGAAGTCCCTCTTTTAAATATATTTCCCCAAATAACTACACAGTTGAAGAATAAGAGATGAAGAGTATCTCTTATTCTATTTCTATTTCTATTTCTATTTTTATTTTTTATTATGAGAAAGATAAAATATAGAAAAGATTACAGTATAGTCTATTTTTGCACTTTAAAGATAAATAAATTCTATAAAAAAAATTATAGGACAAAGAAGTCCCTCTTTTAATTCTATTTTCAAATAACAATAAATTTGAAAAATAAGAGATTAAGCATAAAGAGATTGCAGAGAAAGAAATTGAAGAGTGATGGTATATGTCATGCTTTGTAATAAGTGAAAGTTATTCTATTTTTTATAGATATTTGTTGGAAATGGATTTTTAAAGTATGGACTTAGTTGTATTTGAGATACAAAAGTAAGATTAGGTTATAATTTTCCTTGAAATATATTCCCTATAGAATTGAAATAAAGTCATGACATGAGATGAAAAGGGAGGATATCCTCATCAACAATGAAATTTTGAATGATGTGCAGCTAAAGTATGAGTGGCCGATGTTTAACAGTGTCAAAATAAGTTTTTTACAAAATTGAGATAGTAAATATTAATTAATATTATTTTTATTCAATACATTAAGAACAACTCATTTTTATATTTTAATACTTTTGATGATATTCTCTCCTTTTGAAGTTAAAAGTAAAGAGTTCAAATCTATCCATAATTATTTCGGATTCTTTGCAAAGACAAAAGATAAAATAAAAATAAATTGATAAATGAAATAATCCTAATGAATTGAAAAACTATGTCCTCTTCGTTATAAAAATCCCATTCATAAAAAATTAATATATAAATATTAACTAAATTCTCATCTTTTTACTTTGTAACCTAAAACATAATATATATTTACAAAAAGTGAGATTAAATAAAGGTATAAATTTTTAATCTATTGTTTAACATAAGAGATTTGGAAATACTTGGGTGATATTAGGGTTTCATTATCGTAGTTATTTTTTCGCACAATAATAGGGTTTAGCAAGGAAGCCGATGATCTTCGATCATGGAGGGGGACAACAATTACACCAACCCACCTGTTGGGGGCTAAAGGTTACCCATGCAGCATCTCCACCACGGACCACACGAAGGAGTTTGTTTGATAGTGATCAACAATAGTAGATGAAACAATTATCCTTGCTTTAAGGGAGTCATGATGAGGAGATTATTCATATTGCAGATGAGGATATTGCAAAAGAGGTCAATTACTAGAAGAATTCGATCGTGGGGTATTTGCTTGGAAAGGGGCCATATTTCCCTGTTTTAGGATATGTTTGATACGGTGAATTTGAAGGGGGAGGATAATATTAGTTACGAGGGAAAGGAAAGGAAAGGGAATGATAATTTTAATCTCCTATTGTGTTTGACTAATTAATGAATGCAAAAGAAAGGGAAGGATAACAATCATATTTGGAAAAAGAAAGGAAAGGAAAGTAAAGTAAAGAGAATAATTTTAATAAATTTACTATTATGCCCTTTTATATTTTAAAATATATATATATATATATATATATATATATATATATATAATATTGGCTCTTATATAATGGCCCATGGATCGGCCACCAGAAAAGGAAAAATGATTTAGGCAAATCATTCTAGCCTCCGTCTCTATTCTCGTTCCCAACTCTGAACTTGACCCCTCTTTTTCTCTCTCTCTCTGCAACTGCAAACTACTACAAGAATCAGAAGTTCAAAACCCATATATTTCAGTTTATATATTTGTCTGCAAGAATCAAAGTTCAAAACCCACAGCATCATTTCAAATTGTTCAAAAAATCAAAACCCAAGCTTCAATCGCTGGCACTCTTTCTCTCAACTCGCAAGCTTGCCCCCGTCTCTCTCTCTGCAACTGCTAACTTGTAAGTATGGTGTAATCAAAGGCAAATTTGGCATCAAGAATCACACACCATGCCTCTCATTCCCTTTCCTTTCGTTTCCTCCCATTTTTGGAAGGTTAAGAAATCTACTGTTGAAGCCTTGTGTTAACCTTCCAAAACCTTCCCTTTCCTTTCAACCATTTGAGCCAAACATAAATTTTTAATCCCCCTCCATCACCTTCCCTTCCCTTTCCTCCCTTTTCCATTGCACCAAACTGACCCTTAAGGATTTCTTGAAGAGGGTTTGGAAGAACGTAGGAGAGTTCAAACTGATCTCTCCACCAAATGGGTTCTTTTTTATTCGTTTTGATAATCAGAACGATACCAACACCGTTTTGGGGAGGTTTTATACGTATTAAGGTCGTCTAATGATATTGAAAAGGCGGAATAAGAATGCTAATCTAGTTAAAGAAGTTTTAGGTTCAATCCCTATATGGATTCGACTTTTGGATATTCTTATTCATTGTAGAAATGCAATGGCGATATTGAAGATTTGATCCAAATTCCTAAAGTTATTGTACCTTGATGATGCTATGATTGCAAGGGATTGAAGGAGCTATGTGAAGGTTATGGTAGAGGTGGAAGACTGTCGAAAGAGACACAAAGAGCTGATTTTTGCAGAAAATTTCAGATCGATGGAACAGAGCAATGATTGGATGCAGGGATGGATGTTTGATCGATTGAACCTCATTTGAGATTAATCGAACAGGGACAAAATGCCTATTTTCAGAATGAAAGTGCATGCAGACTCAATCAAAATTCCTAGCCATGTGTATGAATTCCAAAACATATCTAGACGACGTAAGAAATGAAAGATAAAACAGAAATGAGGGAGGAATAGGGTTGTAAACCCTACGAAGCCTTTACTAGTCTTTAACGTCTTTAGCAAGACGTTGAGCTCTTTTAGCCCGGATCAAACATCTTGTAATGCATCCCCTCCTTGTCGAGGCGATTAGTACTTTAAATTCCATCCAACAAACGGTTCCCTAAAGAACTTGTTGGATTAGGTTCAAAGGAATTTGTTGGTCTTTTGTCAATGTGATCTTTGGGCTTCCATGCCCTTTCAAAGCAAGATTTTGAAACATCATTTTTTGAATTCAAGGTTGAAGATGAACTTTTTAAAGTTTTGGTTTCAAGCAAAGACTCAATTCTTTCACATTCATTGTCTAGACATTTTTCTACAACATTTACTTCTTCATGCTTGTCAAATGAATTTGGGGTCGGATTGAAGATATTCAACTTCACTTTCATATGCCCAAATGAAATTTTCATTACCCCCGTCCTACAATTGATGGTGGTATTTACGGTTGCCAAGAAAGGACGACCAAGGATAACGGGAATTTGGCTCTTGGGATTTGGAACCGATTCCGTGTCAATGACAACGAAATCAACCGGGAAGAAGAATTTATCAATTTTAATCAAGACATCCTCAATGATACCCCTAGGCTTTTTGATGGATCGGTCGGCAAGTTGTAAAACCACCGACGTCGGTTCCAAGTCTTCTTAGCCTAATTTAACATATACCGAGTATGGAAGAAGATTAACACTTGCTCCTAAGTCTAGAAGAGCCCGATTAATGACATAGTCACCAATGATGCAAGAAGTAATAGGCGAACCGGGTCCTTAAACTTTGGGAGAGTGTTATGTTATAAGATTGAGCTCACTTGCTCGGTCAAGACCACTTTCCTAGGTGCTTGGCCCTTGTTCTTCCTCTTTTGGGTACAAAGATCTTTTAAGAACTTGATATAAGCCGGAATTTGCTTAATTGCATCAAAAAATGGAAGATTAATCTTCACTTGCCTAAACATTTCAATGATTTCATTGGTCTTGGTCTTTTGTTTATCAAGATAAATGGATCCTTTCAAGACATCCGGAAATGGAGCTCTTGGTTGAAAAACTTTTTCAAAACTTTTCTTTTAAACATCATCAACACAAGAATTTTTAAAATCCTTTTTTAAAGCTTTGTTCAATTCATCTTTCAAATCAATTTTGGATTCACCGATTCACTGTTCAGATCACTTTCTAACACTTTCTCATTTGAATGATCATGCATATGCAATGAAGGAAGAATATGATAAGAAACAGGATGGGTGTCAACTTTTGGTTTCATCGGTTCACTCTCTTTATTGGACACACCTACTTTGTTGTCCATAATCTTCCCACTTCTCAAAGTTGTCACCGCATTGATATGCTCAATTGTGTTCCTTTCTGATGAGGAATGAGTCTCCACAACACATTATTGCTTTGGTGGGGCATTCAAAGGTATCTTCCCCTTCTCTCTAGCATTTAAGGTACTAGCTATTTACCCTACTTGGGTTTCTAGCTTAGCATTGAGAATGAGAATGAAGCAATTGAGTGTTCGCCTCTAGAGTGCCTAGAGCGGTTAAAACTTTCTCTTCAAAGGCGGGACTCCCAGAATTTCCTTGGGAATATGATGGTTGATTAGGAAAATGAAAATTAGAAAATTGATTGCCATGTGATTGAAATGATGATGATTTAAAATCTTGGGAACCTTGGCCTTGCATTGGTGGCGGAACATACTTCCCTTGAAAACCACCTTGGGAGGGTTTGAGCCTTCCCCTTGGCTTTTCCAAGAAAAATTTGGATGGTTCCTCCAACTTGAATTGTAATAAGTGCCATAGGGATTATTCCCTTAATTAACAAATGTAGCATTGACTTGCTCATAGGGCTTACTTTGCATATGTCCATGTGGACAATTGGAAGTAGAATGCAAGACATTTGAACAAGTCATGCAAGATTCATTAGATGCACGATAATGAATATGAGTAGGGGAGGAAGATACTTGATTTGTCGAATTTTGGTTGATAAAAAATTGATCAAACCTTTGAGACAAGGATTTCATCTCGGCGTTTATGTCATTAGAGTTGTCAACTTGATACAAGTTGACATTCTTCCTTCCACTTAGGTTTCTACCATTTTTATAAGATAAGGACCCATGCATGGAATTTTCACTCATACTTTCATACAATTGCCACAAATCATTTTCATGCTTGTCAAGATAAGAACCACCCATGGATGCATCAACCATACCCTTGTTATTATCCGGTAAACTTTCAAAGAAATATTGGACTAGTTGCCACTTAGGTATGTCATTATGAGGGCACTTTCTAAGCAAATCATTAAACCTTTCCCATGCCTCATGAAACATTTCCCCATCCCCTTGAGAAAATTCTCTAATTGAAGTTCTCATGGCATTGGTCTTAGAAACCGGATAGTACTTTTTCAAGAACTTTTGTTGTATTTGTTGGCCTAAGGATTTTATCTAAAGGTCAATCTTATGTTTTGATGATTACAAACTATTAATGATGTTTATGTACTAATATTTTCATTGAGTGAAGTATAAATGATCAATCATTCAATCCTCAATGATGAGCTAGAAGTTCCATTTCAAGCGTTCCAAACACTCAAGCAATGATTTCAAAGAAGCATCAAAGTGCAAGAAATTAAAGAAGAACTCGGACTTCAAAGATCATTCAAGCTTTTCAGCAAATCTTCATCAAGCCTAGACGATCATGGTCAAGAAATGAAGAAAAGGGTAAATAGGATGGTGAGAGCTTAAGGTTTAATGTTAAAGTTTAGATGAATATATTTTGAAGCTCAAAATTATAATTTATGCATATCATTCTCATTTCATCTTTCAAAGAACATAAAATTAGCTCATTAGGTTTTTGAACACATTCATATGAGCCTTACATCATACTGGAATTCATTTTAAGTCTCCTACTGAAAGTAGAGAAGGCTCTACAAAAGTAGAGAAGGCTCCACAAATCTAGAGAAGGCTCAGAAAATTAGAGCAGGCTCCATTTCAAATAGAGACGGCTCTCAAAGCTATCTTTCAACGAAAAATGAAGTTTCCATCCAAAGAGCAGGCTCCCAAAAAGGAGAGCCGGCTCTCAAGGCTAGGGAGCCGCCTCCTCTTGTTTACAAGAGCCGGCTCCTTCTAGGGTTTTGATCTACAACGAAAACTTTTTCTTTTATTATTTTCCAACCACCTGCAACAACTATATTGACCATTGTTTATCTATAAATACAGAGGTTGGTCTGCATCAAAAATTACACTATTACAGAGAGCATTCTACCATTCTTGAAAAGTATTAAAGAAGCATTCGTTGAGCTTTCATTCCCTCTGCTTTTATTTCCTCTCTTACATTTCATTCTACTGTAGTAATTCTGAGCTTCATATATATATTCATCTTTACTATAGTTGTGAGCAGAACTGTGTACTTCTATCTTTGAGAGATTTATTGTACAATTCATTTATATTCCAAGTTATTGTAAAAGGGTTGGTGTGACCCAAAAGAAAGTCTAGGAGAAGGGTGTTCTCTTAGCAAGGAAGAGAAACAAGGTCTTGCTTCAATTGAAAGTTTGCTCTCTACCATTAAGGAGAAGCTCTAATGATTTTGGAAAGTCTCAAGGGGGACCTTGAGCCAAGGAGTAGGAGTTTCCGAACCTTGCTAAATCGTCGAGTCATAGTTTGTAATCTCTCATCTCTATCTCTTTTATACTTGTGCCATACACTGCTTGAATATTTCAGTTTATCTGTGCTTAATAGTTTGTTCGATTTAATATTTTTAAATTACAAAAAAATTGGCCCTTGACTCTATTCACCCCCCCTCTAGAGTCAATTAGTGACTAACAATTGGTATCAGAGCCTAATCTCTAGAAAAAGATCTAACCATCTTAGAGAACAACCATGGCCAATACAAATTTTCATCAAGAATGTCAATCTAATAATAGACCTCCTTGGTTTGACGGAAATGACTACAACTATTAGAAGATCAAAATGAGAGCATTCCTACGAGGTGTTGATATAGATGTCTAGAAAGCCACAGAAAAAGGAGACCATGTTCCAACCAAAATAGTAAATGGTGAAACTGTTCTAACACCTGATATTGAATGGACCCTAAATGACCGTAGGCTTATACAATGTAATGTCAAGGCTATCACTAATTTCTATTGTGCTTTAAGCAAAGACGAATTCAATAGAATTTCGGATTGTGAAACGGCCAAAGAAATTTGGGATAAACTTGAAGTTACCTATGTAGGGACTAGTCATGTAAAGGAATCCAAAATGAATATGCTTGTCCATAAATATGAACTTTTCACCATGAACAACAGAGAAACTATTAGTGAAATGTATTCTCGTTTTACTAACATTGTGAATCCTTTGAAGGCTCTTGGAAGATCATATATATCATCCGACAATGTGAGAAAAATTCTTAGGTCTTTGCCTAAAAATTGGAAAGCCAAGAAGACCGCCATCCAAGAGGCCAAGGATCTCAATACACTCCCCATAGATGAACTCATTGGCTCATTAATGGCCTATGAGTTAAAGATGAATGATAGAGATGAAGACAAAGAAGCTCAAAAGAAGGATATAGCTCTTCAAGCTACTGCCAAAGAAGTCACAATTGATAAAGCTCCTAATGATGAAGAAGAAGAAAAAGTTACTTTCATTACCAAGATCGTGAGAAGAGTTCTTCAAATGAAAAAGTTCCAAAAGAGTAACAACTTCAAAAGAAATGGTGCATCAAGTGAGCAAGGAAAAAGAGAAGCACCTACATGTTTTTATTGTGGAAAACCGGGACATTTCAAATCCGATTGCTATGCCTACAAAAATGAAAAGGAAAGGAAAAAGAAGGGCAAAGCCATGCGAGCTACATGGGAAGATGATGATTCAAATGGATCCGAAAGTGACGATGAACTCAATGAATTGGTTAATCTTTGTCTCATGGCCGATGAAGATGAGGTAAATTCTAATCATGACTCATTTGATTTAGAAACTTCGTATGATGAATTAGTTGATGCACATAATTATTTGCTAGATGCTTTTAAAGAATTACATGATGAATTAGGCAAAATGGTTCAAAAGTGTGCTAGCCTTAGAAGAGAAAAGCTTATCATCTCTCAAAACCTTGAAAAATCTCAACTTGAAAATGAAACCTTGAAAAAGGAAAAAGAATTAGCTAAAGAAGCGGCCTCAATTGAGTTAATTTCTGAAAATGAATCATTGAAAGTCATTATTGAGGATCAAGTTGAAACTTTAGCCAAATTCACAAAAGGCAAAGAGAATTTAGGCATCATTCTTGGAAAGCAACGAAATGCTTATGCTAAGGATGGGCTTGAATTTGATCCTCATAACAAAGATTCATGTTTATTGAAAATGAGAAAGCCCTTGAACAATTACTTTATTAAAAATTCCTCCTTTGGTCCAATATGTAATTATTGTAAAAAGATAGGACATAAGATCAATCATTGTCCTATTAGGCCATGTAGGACAAAAGAAGTTTGGGTTGTTAAAGGGACTTATGTGCTTCTTCTTAACTCTCATGGACCCAAAAGAATGTGGGTACCAAAAGAAGATTACTCAAATTCATTTTGTAGGTTTGCGTGAAGTCTTCATATTCATCCAAGGACAAATAGTTCCTTGATAGTGGATGCTCAAGACATATGACGGGAGATCAATCAAAATTTCGCTCTATCAAACCTCACAAAGGAGGAAATGTTACATTCGGTGACAATTCAAAAGGCAAGGTCATTGGCATTAGAACTATTGGTATCTCCTCTTCCTTATCTATTGATGACGTTTTACTTGTTAAAGGCTTAAAATACAACTTATTTAGTATTAGCTAGCTATGTGATAAAGGATATGATGTTTTGTTTAAATCGGATAAATGCATTGTCAAAAAGGATAATAATGAAGTTTTTCATGCTCTAAGAAATGGTAATGTGTACACTTTGCTTTTGTATGAATTACATAATCAAGATGTCAAGTGCTTTGTATCCTCAAATGAAAATTGTTGGTTGTGGCATAGAAGGTTAGGTCATGCTAGTATGGATTTGATTTCAAAGCTATCTAGAAATGAATTAGTCAAAGGCCTCCCAAAGACTAATTTTTCTAAAGATAAAACTTGTAGCGCATGCCAAATAGGCAAGCAAATCAAGACATCATTTAAAAGGAAAAAGGACATAACAACTACAAGGCCACTTGAATTAATTCATATGGACTTATTTGGTCCGGAGAGAATTGCTAGTCTTGGTGAAAAACTCTATGCATTTGTCATTGTTGATGATTACTCTAGATTCTCTTGGGTATTTTTCCTTACACACAAAAATGAGGCTCATGCAATCTTTGCTAAATTTTGTAAGAGAGTCGAGAACGAGAAAAAGTGTAAGATTAAGTCCATTAGAAGTGATAGAGGAAGAGAGTTCAATAACCAAGATGTAGAAATATTTTGTGATGAAAATGGATACAATCATAATCTTTCGGCTCCTATAACTCCTCAACAAAATGAAGTTGTTGAAAGAAAAAATAGGTCTCTCCAAGAAATGGCTAGGACTATGTTAAATGAACATAAATCTCCTAGAACTCTATGGGTCTAAGCCGTTAGTACCTCATGCTATGTCATAAATAGAGTAATCATTAGAAAACTTCTTAATAAGACTCCTTATGAACTTTAGAACAAAAGGAAGCCAAATATTGGATACTTTCAAGTTTTTGGGTGTAAATGCTTCGTGTTAAATGACAAAGATAGTCTAGGAAAATTTGATCCTAAATCGGATGAAGGTATTTTTCTAGGTTATTCAACTCATAGCAAAGCATTTAGAGTGTTCAACAAAAGAACACTAGTGGTTGTGGAATCTATACACGTCGTATTTGATGAATCACCATTACCCCCTCTTAGGTACTCATTGGATGATAATGAAGATGTGATTGAGATTGAAAAGAACATTGAAAATCTTGATTTAAATGATTCGTCTATTGAAGATCACTTCAAAGATGTTCCAAAAGATAGTCACTCTCATGAAGATACTCTTCCTAAGGCTTGGAAGTAAGTGTCTAATCATCCAATAAATCAAATTATTGGCGATCTATCTAAAGGAGTAAGCACTAGATCTCAAATAAGTAATGTTTACAACTATGTAGCTTTTGTTTCCCAACTTGAACCAAAGAATATTCTTGAAGCCGAAAATGATGAATCTTGGCTCTTGGCCATGCAAGAAGAACTTAATTAATTTGAAAGAAATGAAGTTTGGCATTTGATTCCAAGACCTAAAGATAAAACTGTCATTGGCACAAAGTGGGTGTTTAGAAATAAAAAGGATGAATCGGGAACAATTGTGAGAAATAAGGCAAGGCTTGTTACTCAAGGTTATAATCAAGAAGAAGGAATTGATTATGAGGAAACTTTTGCCCCAGTAGCTCGACTTGAAGCTATAAGAATGCTCCTTGCATTTGCATCTCATAAAAACTTTAAGTTATATCAAATAGATGTAAAAAGCGCTTTCTTAAATGGCTTCATTGAAGAAGAAGTATATGTTGAACAACCACCTGGCTTTGAAAGCTATAATTGTCCAAACCATGTTTTCAAATTGACAAAAGCATTGTATGGTTTGAAACAAGCTCCAAGAGCTTGGTATGAAAGACTAAGTGGTTTTTTACTTGCTAATGGGTTCATTCGAGGAAAAATTGACAATACTCTTTGTACTAAAACCATTGATTGCAACTTGTTGTTCATTCAAATTTACGTTGATGATATTATCTTTGGATCAACTAATAGTGTATTATGTGAAAAGTTTGCCTCTTATATGCAAAATAAATTTGTAATGAGCATGATGGGTGAACTAACCTTCTTCTTAGGGTTGCAAATCAAACAAACACTTGATGGTATTTTTGTTTGCCAATCTAAGTATGTTAAGGATTTGTCAAAGAAATTTGGCTTGGAGGAAGTCAAACATGCCATTACTCCAATGAGCTCTTCCTTGAAACTTGACAAAGATGGAAAGGGCATTAATGTGGATATTAAAAAATATAGAGGTATGATTGGTAGTCTCTTATATTTAACCGCAAGTAGACCGGACATCATGTTTAGTGTATACTTATGTGCTCGTTTTCAATCTTGCCCTAAAGAATCTCATCTATGTGCTGTTAAACGCATCTTTCGCTATTTAAGTTATACTATATTCTTAGGTCTTTGGTATCCTAGGCATACATCATTTGAACTTGTTGGTTACTCGGATGTTGACTTTGGAGGATGCAAAGTTGATAGAAAAAGCACTAGCGGGACTTGCCACTTCATTGGACAATCACTGGTTTCTTGGTCCTGTAAGAAACAAAACTCTGTTGCTCTATCAACGGCGGAAGCCGAGTATATTGCAGCCGGTAGTTGTTGCGCTCCAACGCTTTACATTAAGCAACAACTTGAGGACTTTGGACTTCATTTTGATCATGTTCCTATAATGTGTGATAATATAAGTGCAATTTGTATTTCAAAAAATCCGATTCAGCATTCTAGGACAAAGCATATAGAAATTAGGTACCACTTTCTTAGGGATCATGTCTCTAAGGTCAACATTGAACTTATGTTTGTCAATACGGAGAAACAATTAGCTGATATTTTTACAAAACCACTCCAAGAAGATAGGTTTTGTTTGCTTAGAAGGGAAATTGGAATATGCTCAGAAGAAGAAATACAGTAGTAAAGCAAAGTAGCAGTAGAACCAGCTCCATTCAGAAAAAGAGTCGTCTCTTTAAAGAAAAAGAGCCGTCTCTACACAAGGCAGAGCAGTCTCCACAGATGATATCAAATTACTTGCTCTCGGGATCTCAAATTTTTTTAAGAAAGAGCCTGCTCTATAAAAACAAGAGCTGGCTCTCCAACCTGCATACAAATTGGAATAGGAAGAGCCGTCTCTAGAAAAAGGCAGAGCCGGCTCCTTCAGTGCTAAATTTTTTTTCCAACTCTCGGGATCTCCTCTGCAGATAATTGAGCCTGCTCAACAAAAAGGAGAGCCGGCTCCTAAAATGCCTTAAACATCCATCTCTCAGCATCTCTGAAAAAGCCCAAAAGAGCCGGCTCTACAAATTTATTGAGCTGTCTCCAAAAATTGGTTTGAGCCGTTTCTACATTCCTTCTTGAGCCGGCTGTTTCATTTTTCTTTTTTTTTTTGCTTGGCAAGGAGCCGGCTCTAAAATTTCTAAGAGCCGGCTCCATCTTTTTTTGTTAGAGCCGGCTGCCAATGGCTAAAGAGCCGGCTCAACAATCTAAGAGCCGGCTCCATTAAATTCTAAGAGTCGGCTCCATTAAATTCCAAGAGCCGGCTCCATTTGCTGAATACAGGCCTCACGAATTACTTCTGCCTATTGGATTTTTTTTCTATTTACATCTATTTACTATTGGGCATTATCTCATCCACTTCCAAAGAGCTTCTCGGCTAGGGCATTGTTCTTTCTCCTCCAATTTATTCACAAGTAAGTGAATTTCCATCTAATTCTTTTCACATTTCATAAATTCATTGGTTGTTAATTGAATTTTCAGTCATTAATTTTTAATTTCATCATTTGAATCCATTATTCTATGAATCCCTTAACTATACCATAACTTTTCTCTTCCATATGAAATTTGCTTGTTTATGATCTGTAATTTCAAAATTTATTCCACAAACTTCCATTTGTACCTTAATCAATTTGTTGATCCATCATACTTAGATCAAATCTTGAGTTCTTGCATAAATTTTGTTATCAAACCCATTCTTTTTGTTTTTGTTTCATTATCTGAATTTTTTTTTTTGAATAAATTTGATAACTTTGGTTCATTTGAGTAGTACATTTCAATATGATGACTTTATATATATCTCAATCCCTAGAGCATGTTATATAAATTTTTTTGGGTTTATCAAGCAAACATTTTAGGATTGTTCCATGCACTGTCTTGTCAAAATTCCATATGCTTCCATTTAAGCTTAAATTTGAATCCTCTATTATGATTCCATTTTGGTTCTTCATGTCTAGATAAATTATTTTTCACTCAAAATTCTAACTAAATGTACAACTTTAACTGGGCCTTTTCATTGGTTCAATTTGTTTTATTAATTCTAATGTTAATCTTCTGTCTAAACTTATTTGAGATTTGAATTTTTCATTGCCTTTTAAATTGGATTTTTATTTAGAGAATTCCTTTGTAATTTCAATTTAATTTCTAGAAATGTCCACGGCTTCATCCTCACGTAGAAAGAATCTTTCTCGTGGACAAAAACGGTCTACTCAACATAATGATGAATCAGGCCCTAGTGAACCAAATCCTCTTCCACTTCAAATCTCTACCACCATGCTATATAAAAACCCTACATACAAAAGCATATATGACAAATTCTTTCAGCATAGAAAAGTGGCCAAAGCAATGGTGTTGTCTGACACAATTTGTAATGATCTTCATCTCAATACCTATAGATTGTTTGATGCAATTGGCCTCGGATCATTTGTTGGAATGAATGAAGGTTACCATCCAAAATCAATAAAGTTATTTTACACTCATCTTGAAGAAATGCCTGGAGAAGAAAAACTTAACTGCTATGTGGCTGGAATATATTTTCACCTTGATACAAACAGCATTGCTCAAATCCTTCACCTTCCCCCTGGGGATGGAATTCAATTCTATTCTCATTTCAACTGGTTTAAAGGACAAGGCTTTGATAAACTCGCCGCTATTCGGCAAATAAGTTATGATTCAAATGTAACCAATACCAAAGAGGTCAACACCAAGCAATTAACTATGGAAGCTCGGTTGATTCACAAGATCATCATGTACTCTATTCTTCCCAAATCCGGCAGTCGATCCAAAGTTTCCCACATGGACGTCTTTCTTATCTGGTGTGTCTTAAATGGCAAGCACTTTGATCTTGCATACATAATATTTCATCACTTTCTTACATGCAAAAGAAAGAAAAGGTCTCTCTATATTATCGCATGGTTCTCTCTCACATATTTATGGCTAAGAAGGTTCCGCTTGATAGTCGTGAAGCAGTCAAACCAGGGCCAAAACACATTCTCATTGCCTCAAATCTTGCGTCAATGGGGCTAAAAAGGGATTCCAATGGAGTGTGGTTTTATCCTAGGCAACAAAGGTTTGAAGAGGCTAGAGCTAGAGGAGAAGAGATTGAGGATGTTGATGATGGGGATGAAGACGAACATGAAAGTGATGACGAAGATGAAAATGAGGAAGTTCCAGTTGAAAATCGTACCAATCGTGCTCTCTTGTTGGAAATTCTCAAAGGCATTCGTCAAAACCAAGTCACTTTTGAAAAACAATAAACTCAACTTGACGAAATGCACATGGCAATCGCTCATCTTAATAAGGATTTTGCAGAATTTCGAAACCAATTTGAACATTCTTCTCCTTAGAACAGTTTTTCTCCATTTCAAACCCTCTTTTGTGTGTACTTATTAGCTTTATTTGCTTTAGAGAAGCCTTATCTGTGTTTTATAAACTATGCCTTTATCTGTCATATGGTACTCGTGTTCACAGTCTCTTTCTATTATCTATAAAATGCCATATTTGCTTATCTCTTACCCTTTAATTCATTCTTCTATGATATTTCCTGAAATGCCAAGTTATTTTTCTTTATTTATTCAATTTGTCTCCCATTTTTTTTGAGATGACAAAGAGGAGAAAGATGTGTTATGATGTTCTACTCTATTGCTTGTTAAATATCTTGATAGATGCATATTGATAGGGGGAGTCTTCTAAAAATGTCTGTGAAATTTATATGCTTTCAAATTGTCTAAAATAATTATTATAGAATCAAGCATGATATAATTTTCAAGATATGCTTATTAATAGGGGGAGCATTCTTTCTAATGCAACTCCATGTTGTCTATAAACACATCAATGTTTTGTCATCATCAAAAAGGGGGAGATTGTTGGCCTAAGGATTTTATCTAAAGGTCAATCTTATGTTTTGATGATTACAAACCATTAATGATGTTTATGTACTAATATTTTCATTGAGTGAAGTATAGTTGATCAATCATTCAATCCTCAATGATGAGCTAGAAGTTCCATTTCAAGTATTCCAAACACTCAACCAATGATTTCAAAGAAGCATCAAAGTGCAAGAAATTAAAGAAGAACTCGAACTTCAAAGATCATTCAAGCTTTTCAGCAAATCTTCATCAAGCCTAGATGATCATGGTCAAGAAATGAAGAAAAGGGTAGATAGGATGGTGAGAGCTTAAGGTTTAATGTCAAAGTTTAGATGAATATATTTTGAGGCTCAAAATTATAATTCATGCATATCATTCTCATTTCATCTTTCAAAGAACATAAAATTAGCTCATTAGGTTTTTGAACACATTCATATGAGCCTTACATCATACTGGAATTTATTTTAAGTCTCCTACTGAATGTAGAGAAGGTTTTACAAAAATTAGAGAAGGCTCAGGGGAAAGTAGAGAAGGCTCTACAAAAGTAGAGAAGGCTCTACAAATCTAGAGAAGGCTCAGAAAATTAGAGCAGGCTCCATTTCAAATAGAGACGGCTCTCAAAGCTATCTTTCAACGAAAAATGAAGTTTCCATCCAAAGAGCAGGCTCCCAAAAAGAAGAGCCGGCTCTCAAGGCTAGTGAGCCGCCTCCTCTTGTTTACAAGAGCCGGCTCCTTCTAGGGTTTTGATCTGCAGCGGAAACTTTTTCATTTATTGTTTTCCAACTACCTGCAACAGCTATATTAACCATTGTTTATCTATAAATATAGAGGTTGGTCTGCATAAAAAATTACACTATTACAGAGAGCATTCTACCATTCTTAAAAAGCATTAAAGAAGCATTCGTTGAGCTTTCATTCCCTCTGCTTTCATTTCCTCTATTACATTTCATTCTACTGTAGTAATTCTGAGCTTCATATATATATTCATCTTTACTATAGTCGTGAGCAGAACTGTGTACTTCTATCTTTGAGAGATTTATTGTACAATTCATTTATATTCCAAGTTATTGTAAAAGGGTTGGTGTAACCCAAAAGAAAGTCTAGGAGAAGGGTGTTCTCTTAGCATGGAAGAGAAGCAAGGTCTTGCTTCAATTGAAAGTTTGCTTTCCACCATTAAGGAGAACCTCTAGTGATTTTGGGAAGTCTCAAGGGGGACCTTGAGCCGAGAAGTAGGAGTTTCCGAAACTCGCTAAATCGCCGAGTCATAGTTTGCAATCTCTCATCTCTAACTCTCTTATACTTGTGCCATACACTGCTTGAATATTTCAGTTTCTCTGTGCTTAATAGTTTGTTAGATTTAATATTTTTAAATTGCAAAAAAATTAGCCCTTGACCCTATTCACCCCCCTCTAGAGTCAATTAATGACTAACAGTATTTCCGCCCTAGAAGTTATTGAAAAAGGCCTAAGATCGTTGAACCAATATTTTGCCTTGTCTTTAAGGGTAAAAGGAAAAAGTTTAAGCCTTAACACTTGTTCCAGCATGTCCATGTATTTCACGGTGGAACACACTTCAAGAAACTCATCCAAATGCTTATAAGGTTCTTCACTAGGAAGTCCATGATAGTTTGGAAGCATTTGAATAGTTTGTGGTTTAATTTCATAGTAATGGACTCTAAATGTAGGCAATTGAATGCAAGTGGGTGCATTATATTCATTAGGCACATAATAGTCTCTTAATGCAATGGGAGGATTCGCAATTGGTGGTGCTAAATGAACACCTTGATTAGCTTGAACTATGGGGAGTTGTGGAGCAAATATTGGCCAAAGCATTCCCAATGGAACTTGGCCTTGTTGTTGTAGGTGCATGAATGGTCTAGGCATGCCTAATGGTACTTGAACATTTTCATAATGCACATTAGGGTGGAGGTTTCCTTATTGGTCTATGTGACCAAGGTCCTCCACATGGTCATCATTCAAATCCTCCATTGGTGAAATGGAGTGATGAGAACTACCTCTTCCCCTAGGATTACGAACAACCGATTCAAGATGCAAATTAGGAGGGGCAAGAGTAGAATTCAATGACTTACGACCATGCATACATTAGCAAAGCAAATAACAAGTAAGTAACAATCACTTCGCCCCAGCAACAATTCAATCAACAAATCTCCACATTCAATGATCCCATACTCATATGCTTAAACAACATGCAAAGAAAAGTAAATTGCCTCCACACGGGCTCACGATTTATCTAAGAAATGAAAAAATAAGCCTCCACGCGAGCCGATGATTTAACTAGAGCTTAAGTTAGAAAGATCTCATAAACGGTCCTTAAGCAACTTCAATTCATTTTTAACTTCCAAGCTTTGCTATGCTTTGCATTTTTTTAGACTTTTAGTCCTTTTTGTGCTTAGCTTAGCTCCTTGCTTTGAATTCTCCTTTGCTTAACCTCCTTACTCAATTTCACCTAGCCAAATAAGAACAAACACAATAAGTAACCAAAAATAAAATAAAGAAAAGACACAATTAAAAGAGTACTAATCCCTAATTGTTTCCAAAACAAGGCATTGCCAATTAAATCCCCAGCAACAGCGCCAAAAACTTGGTGTGTCGTCGCACCAACGTCTAAAGATGTGCAAAAGATAGTGAATGTGCAATGTAGCCAAGTTTTACATTTATAAATGCCACTACTACCATTAACTAAAAATATAGTAAGGGTGAGTAGGGATCGTCCCAAGGGATTGAAGGGCTACTAGTAATGGAAACTATGCTTAGGGTTAGTAGGTCGAGTGATCAAAGGTAGGTTGTTTGGTTGATTAAACTACAATTAAGATTAAACAAGATCAATATAAAACAAGTAATTAAAGAATAGAGAAAACAAGAGAGAGAGATCTTTGGATTTAGAGATCACCACTAAACATCACCTTTCTCTACACTCAATTTACAATTAATGAGGGGAAGACATATGTTGCAACAATAGTGAATATGTGTGATTGTTTCAACTAGCTTGGATGACCAATTAAGTGTATATTGTCTAAACAATACAATGAATAGCACAATATATCAAACTAAGCCATTAATCCTTCATTTAAGTTCACAATCCAAACACATCACAAAATTAGAGAAATATACTACTTGCATTCATAAGTATGGAACATCAAACAACAAGCATGGATTGTCCTCCCATTTAACAACTAAGGTAACTACACTACATCTAAGCTAATGACATGGAAATTAAACTAATTAGACTAAGAGAGAGGCACAATCCATCAAGAAATGAGTATGAACCATCAAATAAACCACAAGAGCATTCTATTAAGCACTATGTCTTGATAATCTCTAGATCTATAACATCAACACACATAGACATAGATCAACAATACAAGAGATAGAGATAAACACATGAACATCTATCCTAGCATACATAGACATATGGATAGAATGAAATGATCAATTGAAAGAATTAAACCACACAAATCATTGAATAAACAAGATCTATGTATATAAATATGTCAAAACATATATTACAACACAAATCTCCTAAAAAATACATAAATCAAGGTAAAGAAAGCATGCTTAGGGCTAACTCTAGCCCCAAGAAGATGTCTAGCCACTCATGAATGGTGTCCTTCAACCCTTAAGGGCTATCTCCATGGTAGAAATGCTATTCTTCTTGAGGAAGATGGAAAACTTCTCAAGAATGTCTCAGCCTCCTTTTCTCTTTTCTTCATCTCTAAGAATTGTATTTAAGACTATAAAAAACTATATTTAAAAGTGGCTCATATTCCTTATATAGGTAGCTCAAATGTCACACCCAATGGTCTAGGCTCGTACACAAGGGCTCCTCTAATGATTGCATAATGAGACAACTTTTAATGAGCTGGAAATATATTTTATTCGCATTTGAGAAGGTTCAATCGATCGAACTTGCTCTGTGATCGATCAAACATGGCTGAGATCTATCAAACTTTGGCTGGATCGATCCTCCTATGGCGGCGCCTTTTTGGATAAGGACAGATCTGAGATATTTTAGGGAATGAGATAAAAGTGGTAGGTAGGGTGGTACAACAGGATAAGATGGAATCTTTTCGATCAATCTGAGAATTGTTGGATCGATCGAACTTTGTGGGATCTTTGAATAAGGACAAAAGAGCTTGGATCCATCTTGGAGAGTCTAGATCGATGAACTTTCGATCAATTGAAGTATTCTTGAGATCGATCGAAGCTGCTGAATTCCACACTTTGCTTTAATCTGCTTCCACTTTGCTCCTTTCTTCCATCCAGCTTGAGTTAGCTTCTTTTAAGCTTTTATTTGGCTGAATTAGCTTATTTTAGAGATAAGCACCTAAAAAGGGCAATAACACAAAATTAGTCTAAAACGGGAAAGTAAGATAGATAAAGGTCTTAGAATACTTAAGCTTAAGGGGTTTAAATGCACACTTTTCAGCGCTCATTAGTGGATAAATTTAAAACCATATCCTAACAATGATTCCCAATCCAATAAATGATACAAGCATGTGTACATAAAAAAATCCATAAATAAACATGATAATAATCATACAAATATTCATTGCATTTATTTAAGCAAAATAAACAATTCTAAATAGCATGCAGTTAACTTATATCACAAGTAATTAACCTACATTTGCATAATCCCCTATATTATAGCGCATTATTATATTTTATACATTATGCGAATTAACCGTATCCATTTAAATTATAAAAATCAATTTAAACCTTATACAGTATAATTTAAAATCCACAATCCAATAATCCAAAACCCGGACCAACAAAGTCAACTTTTTCCAGAAGAAGCCGGCTTAGTTGTCAACTAAGTCGACTTATTCTCTAAATAAGTTGGCTTCTTTGCTAACCAAGTCCACTTAGTTTCCAACTAAGTCGACTTAGTTGGAAATAAAGTCGGCTTGTTTTGACTGTAAGTCGTCTTCTTTGTTTGAGTCCTTTGTACTCCGTCTAACCTCCATTGATAAGGGTCCTAAACTTTGATTCTACGTTCTAGAGTGTCCCAATAATAAATTTTAAGTCTTTAAACATGATTACAACAAATTAAAACACGATGCATGCATCAAATCATCAAATCATACAAGATATATACAAACCCATATATATATATATATATATATATATATATATATATATATATATAATCCTACACTGTTCTAGTTTGATTTTAGCATGAAAAGTGATGCTCCCTTAAGTGTTGCCACAAAATGTGTCTAACTTTGAGTAACTAGAAAGAGTGCATAGTGGGCATCACCTTTTAAAATTTATAAAACCACTAGACACTTATACTATGTAGTATGAAGTAAGAAGGGGTCATCAACATAGATTACACGTTACTTGGAATTAAACTCAGATTAGTAAGTCAAGAGATCAAAGGAGTTTGGTTTGGTTTGATTACACTACAATTGAACTTAAAAACATGTAATGTAAAACAAACTAAATTAAGTAGAGTTTAGGAAATAAGAGAGGAGTTTTGGAGCATGGGATTCACCACTAAGCTCATTCTCTAAACCACTAGCCTTCAACAATTTGGGGAAAAATCAATGTTGTAAACCAAATGTGTGCTACCAATTGCAACAACGAGCATGGATATCAAATTCAATCATGAATTGTCTACTTAACAACAAGTAAACTAGGATATAGTGCAACTCATCAAGCCTAAGCATAAACCATCCAATTAATCTATAATTGTAGCACACATTAATATAGAGAAATATACAACTTGTAACAATAAGTATGGACTATCAAACTCAAGCATGGATTGCCTACCGAACTAGAATTAAAATGCAATTACACTACAATTAAATTAAGACACTGAAATTAAAGCAATTAAACTAAAGGTGTAGAATAATCCATCAAGCATAAGTATAGTCCATCAAATTAATCAACAAGTGTATCCAATAATAACCATGCATAACCATCAATAAATTCTCAATTTAATCACACATAAACATGCAACCAATCTAGAGAAACTAGTGTAGAGACATAACCCTTAATTTAATTACACAGACATGTAACCAATCTAGAGAATTAATAGGAAGAATTTAACCATACAAATCATAGATAAAATCAAGATTTATATATTCACAAGATTATAACATTCATTACAACAAAGAATTCCCCAAAAAGTTAAAGAGCTAGGGTTTAAATTACAAGCCAAGGGCTCGTCGAAGCCATAAGATGGTTTTTAGCCACTCACGGGGGAGGTGGATGTGGTCATGGAATCCTCAAGGGCAATCTCCGAACATGGTTTCATCTCTTCCCCTTGGTTTTTTTTTGCTTGAAACCCTAGAGATAGAAAGTATAAACTAGAGAGAGAATGTCCCAAAATGTATCTAATCCTATCTAATCTTTTGCTAAAATGTCCAACATCTAGCCAAAAAGAACTAATTCCCTTATATAGGTAGCTCAAATGACACCCCAAAATGGTCAGACCTCGTGCACTAAGACCTCCAAATGATTGCACCACAAGCACACCTTCAATCGGGCTTGAATTTTGTTCTGCATAGTTTTTGAGGTAGTTCGATTGATCACACTATTGCTTCAATCGATCGAAGTATTGCGGTGCATAAAGTGGATAAGGACAACGGCTGAGATATTTATGAAGATAAGGACAAAGATATTTATGAGGATAAGATCAAAAGATTCGATTGATCAAAAAGAGGTCAGATTGATCGAAGTAATATAATTTCTGAGGATAAGGACAAGGATTGGATCCATCATAGCAAGGTTAGAACGATCAATGTATGATCGATCACAGCAAGGTTTGATTGATCGAAGAGGGAATTTTTCATCTTTTGCTTCCATTTTGCTCCATCTTTCCACTAAGACTTTGGGTGATTTCTCCAATGCTTTAATTCAGCTGATTTAGCTCATTTCAACCTTAAGAACCTGAAAAGGGGAAAAAACGTAAAATAAGACTAAAGCGGGAAAATAAGATAGAATAAGGTCCTAATATACAGAAGATTAAGGGTACAAATGCGCACTTTTCAGTGCTTATCAAAAAGTAGTTCATTAATTCTATTTAATCATCCTGGAATTTCCTTATGCATGTATTGAACACGAAGCCAAAGGAGAAGAGTAAAATAAGAACTTGCTTATGGGTTTCGGATTGAAAACTCGGATCTCCTTCTCTCTGTTCTTTCTCTGTATTTCGGCAACCTTTGAGTTGCCATGTGATCCTTTTGCTGCTCTGGTCTAGCCTATCAACAACCCTCTCTCCTTTCTCCTTGGTTTCGTCCTTCACCTTCCTAGGTGCGCCCCTCCTTTCTCTTTCTAACTCTCGGCCTTTCCTTCTCTCTTTAACTCTCTCTATGCCTCTGCGTAAACAAGGGTTTGCTAACCCTTTAGTAGACCACACAACCTTATATATATAGGCTAGGTAATTCTAACCTAATCCTACTTCTAATACACGTCTGCCATAACGAAAAGAAAAAGAAAAAGGAAAATATATAATAATAATAATAATAATAATAATAATAATAATAACTATAACAGTAATAGACGTATACGCACATATATATATTTACATTAATATATATATACATATATCTAACTGAGACCATATCCATTATTATTATTATTATTATTATTAATACCAATAATAATATCCATATATATATACACATCATTATATATACATATATAACTAATACCCATGGGTCATAATCTTACCTATCTAGGCTTCCTATCCAAGTAGTTTATGAGACCCATTTGATTGGTCCATTACTACTATCCAAATCCGTCTCCTTTAAATAAATAAAATAAAAATAAAAATAAACATTTAAACCCAGCCAATATTTACAAATAAATTACACATAGTTAAACAAGCAATTTCACACAATCAATTAATTAAATCCACACATATAAATCACATAATTCACATATACAAATAAATCAAATAAACACATAGCCACATAATCAATTAAATGTAAAATAAATAAATAAATAAATAAATTCTCCTATTAATCTTTTAAAAATTAGGGGTATTACATTCTTCCCCCTTAAAAAAAGGAATTTTGTCCTCGAAATTCACCTTTACCTTATTCCATTATTTTTGAAAACTTTTAACAAATTTTATCCTCCTATTCCCAAGTAGACTCGGCCTCATTATGGTGGCTCAACTGAAAATGTACAAGAGGAATAACCTTGTTACGAAGAACCTGGTCCCTACGGTCTAAAATACGACACGGTGGCTCCACATATGTTGCATCCGGCTGCAACTCAATTTCACCAACATCGATATGTTGATAACGATCCTTATCTTGCAGAAATTTCTGCAACATAGAAACATGAAACACATTGTGAACATGATGTAAATGGTCCGAAAGAGCTAACCGATAAGTTACAGCTCCAATTCGATCCGTAATCATAAAAGGACCGACAAAACGCGGTGACAACTTCGCTTTCTTCCTAAAACGTATTACTCCTTTCATACGAGACACTTTGAGCAAAACCTGATCTCCAACCTGAAACTCCAATGCACGAGTACGAGAGTCTGCATAGCTCTTCTGCCTACTCTGGGCGGTGCGCATACGATCCCTAATAAGAGAGATCTTGTAGAGGTATCCTCGATCAATTCAGGACTTAAAAATCTACTTTCTCCAACCTCCAACCAACAAACATGAGATGTACACGGTTGGCCATATAATGCCTCAAACGGTGTCATACCAATAGTTTTCTAAAAGCTATTATTGTATGCTACTTCTACAAATGGCAAATAATCCTCTCAACTGCCCTTAAAGTCAAGGACACAAGAACGAAGCATATCATCCGCAATTTGATTAACTTTCTCGGTTTATCCATCAGTCTGAGGATGGTAAGCAGTGCTAGGGTGTAATTCTGTACCCACTGAAAGCTCTTCCAAAATCATGACACAAATCTTAAATCTCTATCCGATATAATGGACAACGGTATACCATGCAACTTCACAATCTCTGTAATGTAAAGCCTCTCCAATTATTCTGAAATGAAATCAGTGCGAATGGACAAGAAATGAGCTGATTTGGTCAACCTATCAACAATAACCCAAATGGAATTGTGGCTCCTATTGGAATTAGGCAATCCCTCCACAAGATCAATAGAAATGCTCT
The DNA here is from genome assembly GCF_030987335.1 of Cornus florida. NCBI lineage: Eukaryota > Viridiplantae > Streptophyta > Magnoliopsida > Cornales > Cornaceae > Cornus > Cornus florida. Next base: position 70,552,696 of record NW_026775573.1, on the reverse strand, counting down.
CCTATTTCCACTCTGGCATAGGTATTGGCTGCAAAGAACCTGGCGGTCTCTGATGATCAATCTTGACCATCTGGCAAGTACTACACTTAGAGACAAAAAAAGCAATGCCCTTCTTCATACTTGCCCACCAAAACCACTGCTTCATATCTTGATACATCTTATTTCCACCTGGATGGATAGAAAACTCAGATTTGTGAACCTCAGTTATCATATCCTTCCTCAAATCATCAGCAAAAGGTACTACTAGACACCTTTTGTACCTTTAGCCTCCATCAGTCCTAACAAAATAAAATGGAACATCCCCAGAAGCTCTCTGTAACTCTATTAGTGCACTGCTGATCTGTAAGTTGTGCCTTAAGTACCTTGTAAATGATAGATGATGTAACTACCATACACGCCATAAAAACATCGGATAACTTATCAATCATCTTCAAAGCATCCCACTCAGTGGCTAATAATGCAGAAAGACTAACATAGGGTTGGCAATTGAGTGCATTTGCCACCACATTCGCTTTTCCTGGATGGTACTGTATAGAGAAATGATAGTCTTTCACAAACTCTAACCATTTGTGTTGTCTCATATTCAACTCCCTCTGAGTGAACAAATATTGTAAGCTCTTGTGATCATTAAATAGTCTGAAGGACTCTCCCAACAGACAATACTTCCAAATGTGTAAGGCAAATACTATAGCTGCCAACTCCAAATCATGCGTTGGATAATTAAGCTCATGAGGTTTAAGCTTACAAGACCCATAATGTGATACCCCTCGATTCTAGAGCCACGGGTGATCAAGTCCGAGCATAGATCCAAGAGATACCAAACAATTAATATGTAATTGAACACGGAATACAAAAAAATGAATTAATAAATAAAATAATAAAAGCTGAAAAGAGTTCTAAATATTAAAATCCTCCAAATAATAGATTAATATAATTTAAACTTTCCAATATCCATACAACTCTAGAATCTATCTAGTGGACCCCTAAAAATCCCAACAGAAAGTAAAGTACGGAAATGAAATCCAAAACTAAAACATGGAAGAAAGTCCTACATAGTCGGAGGAGTGAGTGACTGTATCTGCTCAGCACGATCAAGCTCTAAGCCTAGAACTGACGAACACTTAAAAAATAAGAATGGGTCAGGCCCACATGCAAGTTCTATCCTACTACAATCCATACAGAAACCCGATACGCAGATACATCCTAGATAGCTTGGCAATAACTAAAGTAGTCCATATAGATATAAATACACACTATAGGACGCTCACTAGCCTATAGTGTAGTCTCAGCCTGAATAGAATGTAACATGTAAATCACACATTACGGTGTGCATATGTACCTAGACCTACCAGGGAACAACAACTATATCTAGGTACTCATCCTAGGCAATATATGCACCCTAACCATAATCCTGAGACTCAAGCTCATATCACGGTACCATAAGTATATATATAAATCCTTTCTAATACAGAAAATAAAATAAACATCTAATATGTCATTCAACTGTTTTAGTTGACAAGACATGAATCCATGTAGGATTTAACTGTTTTAGTTAATCCATTCCATATGTATGAATAGGTAGGAGTTAACATTTTGATCTAATCCATCCCTAATATGCCACCATCCCATATCGGTGCATATAATGTATATGATCCATAAATGATGCAACATTCATTTGAACATCAAATGCATCCAGAAACAATCATAATAGAAGCCAGATAAATGCAAGGTCCTATTTTGTATCTAGTATATGATTGTGATCATATGACCTCCATTTAAATTGTTAGAGTAAAGTAAACAATTTAAATCATCCATATCCATATAATTGACAGAACATAAATTATAATAGTTCGTCAACTAACATCCATAACATGATATAATGATAATCAGAATTATAAATTGAGCACGTTATACTGGTATTACAAAAAAAATACTTCCAGACTAATCTTTTTAATTTGCTAAAACAAAACTAGCAATTAAATCTTCCACCATCCTTAACATCATGCAAATTAGTCTATAAATTTCATGATGTCCATTTAATCCTCAATAACAAATCCAGAGCATGATATAATAATAATAAAAAATATAAACTGAGCACATTATACTGATATTAAAAAAAATATTGTCATACTAGTCCATTTAAGTTGCTAAACAAAAACTAACAATTAAATCTTTCACCATCCCTGATAGCATGCAAATTAGTATCTAAATTTTATGATGTCCATTACCATAGCATAAACCAACATCAATAGGCCTTAAATATGTTGTATAAATAATTTATAGACCCCAATAAATTTCCAGAATTATATTTTAGCCGAGTGTTCTAACAAGGCAGCCGACTCCCCCTTCATAGGAGCCGGCTCTCACACACCTAAAGCCGGCTCTCCCTCATGGAGAGCCAGCTCTCTCACCTAGGGAGCCGGCTCCCTCCATTAAGGAGCCAGCTCTCTCCCTGAGAGCCGTGCTACTCTTCCTCTGTTCTTCTTCTTCGCTTTCGGCGAAGTTCAAGTCCTCTGTCCCAATTTTTTAAAGTTTTTAGGATCCAATTAAAGTCCCAGAAGTCCTAGAAACTCCTTAAATTCCAATACGAATTGCTTGACAAAAATTTAAAACATAAATGAAACAGTTTATGTGAGAAAACAATTTTAGTTAATTAAACATAAAATAGGTTACAATCTGATATAACATGCATCAAACATCTGTTTTAAAGTTGGAATTAATTCCTGGAGACTATATAGCATGCACAGAACACAGGTTTAAGGAAAGGAGTTAGAATAAAACTTGCCTTCGGTTTCAGTTTTTAAACCTTAAACCACATTTCTGAGTTCCGATAAATCCCAAGACTGTTCTCCTCCTTTGTTCACTGTTTTCCTCCTCTGTTGCCTCTTGGTTCAACCCACGAGCAATGCCCTTTCTTTCCTCCTTGAGCCTCTCTATGTTTCTCTTTCTTTTCCTCCCAAATCCTTCTCTGTTTCTCTCTACCTCGTAGTACGTGAATAGGGCTCTAAAATCCTTGGCAGACACCTAACTTATATATATATAGGCTTCTATAAAACCTAATTATAATTCCAACCTAATTATAAGTTGGCTAACATAACTTTATAAAAGAAAAACCATAAACCTAAACTGTGATACTCTTCGGATCCGAGACACGGGTTGATCAGGCCCAGGCCCAAACCCGAGGGATATCGAACAATTAATATGTTAAAGCGAACACAGATTACAAAATGAAATAAGAATTTAAAATTAAGAGCTAAAAGAAACTAAGATAGAAAATCCTTTAAGATTAAATATACTTAAATCCCAATAATTCAAAACCTCCATAAGTTAACAACTCGGGAATCCATCTCTAGTGGAGCCCTAATAAAAATCCCAACGTGAAATAAAAGTAAACTGAAGATAAAATCCAAATCAAATATCTGGAAGGAAGTCCTACATAGTCGGTAGAATGGAGGATCGTCTCTGCTCAGCACGAACAAGCTCAAGCTTGGAACTGACGTACACCTGAAAAATAGGAGTGGGTCATGCCCATGAACAAGTTTTAACCTACTATAATCCAAGCAGAGACTCGATACACATATACACTTTAACCAACTCAACAATAACTATATAAGTCGTGTATATATATATCCGCACTATGGACTCTCACTAGACTATGATATGGGTCTCAACCTGAGTAGAAGGTAACATGCAAAACGCACCTGAGTGGGCATGACTACCTAGGCCTAACAGGGTACACCACAACCAGCATAACCAGCTACGCATCCTACCGTATATACGCTCCCTAACCGCCGACTCTGAGACTCAAGCTCATGTCACGGTACCATAATAATATATTTAAAATCCATTCATAACCATCCATAATAAATCTAGTAAGTTGCTCAGCTTATTCAGCTGCACAGACTTAACATAGATAACAAGTAATCCAGCTAGTCATTTAGCTTGTGCAGCTTCTTTGACTAAGCATAAATATAAGTAGGATTTAATTATAATCCATTCCCTTATTCCAATTCAGGTTGGATTTAGTATTTTGTAACTAAACCATTCCTGATATGTTACTGTCCCATACCGGTGCATACAATCCATCCGTCCAGAAGTTGATAATACAAAACACAAATGTAAATACCAACCAATTCACAATAAGCAGAGTCAAAATATTAAATTGAACATGTTTACTTTACCCCATTACGTAGTTATCCAAGAATTTCTAATACAGTCAACATATGTATAAGTAATTCATCCATTATAAGCATATAATCATTCTGTAATTTAACGTGCTTACTCCAGTAACTGATAACTCTAAATAAATGAGATATATCAATTAATTCCATGCCAAATATAAAATAAATGTATAAACAATCATGCTTATCTTATACCTCTGTTACAGAATGATCTCACTCCTGAACATGCAAACATTCCATCTCCTCGTCCATTATTCCATGACAAGTATAATAAAAATTATATTAATTTTCATGCTTGTCCACTATTAATAATACCAAATTCATCAAGTTTCCAATCACAGAGAACAATTAACCCAAGGTTCAGAAATATTAAAACTCTCTGCACTGAAGTAGCAACAGTTTCTGTCAAGACTTAACTACTGTTCAAACTATAAACACCTATTGGTTCATTATGCATTAATCCACTCTTTGAAGTTTAACAAGGCTTAGAACATCTTTAAACACCCAAGAATAGCTTCCTACAAAATCTGAAAATCCCAAAATCCGAGTTCCACAGCCCAAACAGTATCTCAAAAACCTAGAAAAATTGAAGAACTGAAGAGAGGCTACTCCAAACAAGTTGGAGCCACCTCCAACCTAGATGGAGCCGGCTCCAAACCACTTGGAGCCACCTCCAAGTTACTTTGAGCCGGCTCCAAAATGTTTTGGAGCCACCTCTAACCTTCACCCCTCCTCTCTGTTTCATCTCGTCAACTATATCTTTTCCGATGACGTCTTGTTTGATCAGTCCTTAACTCTAATGATTTCTACTGATTAAAATTAATTTTTCCATGTCCAGTTACGTTAAAACCATTAATCTTAACTCCACTCTAATTAGAACAGAAAAATGCAAAGCAGAAGTAAAACAACCATACTAAAAACATGCAAACATATACAGTTGCAGTTGAACCTAAACATACAAACCAAATTCACATTCATACTTTCCATTATGTTACAAGCTAATTAACTCTCTGTATATCAATTCACATGCATTATACATCCATTCACTTAAATTATTTTATGAGTTGAATACGAACAATATAACACAAACATTATATCTCATGGCTACTTTCAGTTGTAAATAACATAGACATGTAATCCAGTTTATATTTTTATCTTTTAGGCTTCCTGGAATTGTATTAGACATGCAAAGAACACGAGTCTAAGGAATAGAGATAGGATTAGAACTTGCCTTTGAGACTTTTGTTCAAAATCTCTACGTCGTCTTCAAAGGTTTCGGCGATCCCAACTGAAATCCCTCCTCCGTTCTTTCTCTACCTCCACAGACGTGAATAGGGTTCTAAACCCTAGGCCTAACGTTAATATGTTTATTTAAAGAGGTATACAAAATCTAAACTAATTAATCCATAACAGAATCCTAACTGGCCCAGAGTAAACTTAATTTAAACCCTGCGTCGGCTACCTACGTGCCTTCTAAAAACAAAACCCTAATTATATTTTCATAACGAATAATTAATTAAAAATCTTCTTAAATTAAAACATTCAATAATAAATTCAATTAAAACATTCAATAATCAATTCAATTAAAGGAAAACAATAAACTCCAATTTAACATAATACAGAAAATAAAAAAAATAAAAAACAAGTTTATAATTTACATAGAAATAAAATACAATTTAATAATTAATTAAGTCACAAAATCACCATTAAATAACAAGCCATCAATTATTGCACATAAACACGCCAATAAAAAATTTAAACAATTTAAAATTCAATTAAAACAATAAATTAAATACCAGGACTATCCTTTTGAAATTAGGGGTATTACATAAACTATATACGACACATATAAATTATAAACCAATTAAGTCCACCTAAGCATACATAGAACTAAAACAAATAAATCATATAAGCTATTAAATAAAACAAGTCAATTAAATCAACAATTAATCAAATAATTAAATTAAATAAACAATTAGCCAATTAATCAAATAAGCAAATAAACAAAAAAATTCAATAAAATAATTAATTAAATACCGAGACTATCCTTTTAAAATTAGGGGTATTACATTCTTCCCCCTTAACGAAAGGAATTCCGTCCTTAGAATTCGCTCTTACCTTCTTCCAATATTTTAGGAAACTGCGAGCGAATAACATCTTCCCGTTCCTAAGTAGACTCAGCCTCATTGTGATAATTCCACTGAACACGCACTAAAGGGATAACTTTATTATGAAGAATTTGATCCCGACGGTCGACAATATGATACGGTGGCTCCAAATATATTGCATCTGGCTACAACTTAATCTCCCCAACATCGATATGCTGATACCGATCCTCATCTTGCATAAATTTTCGCAATATGGAAACATGGAACGCATTGTGCACACGATCCAAATTATCCGGAAGTGCCAACCGATAAGCGATAGCTCCAACGCGATCCGTAATCATGAATGGACCAACAAATCGTGGTGACAACTTCCCTTTCTTCCCAAAGTGCATGAATCCTTTCATAGGAGATACTTTGAGTAGAACTTGATCCCCAACCTAAAACTCCAAAGTAGTAGTGCGATGATTGGCACAACTCTTCTGCTGACTTTGGGCAGTGCGCATGCGATCCCTAATAAGAGCAATCTTCTCAGAAGTATCCTTAATAAACTCAGGACCTAAAAATATGCTCTCGCCAACCTCCATCCAACAAACAGGCAATCGACACGGTCAGCCATACAATGCCTCAAATGGTGCCATACCAATAGTCTTCTGGAAACTATTATTTTATGCAAACTCCACAAGTGGCAAATAATCCTCCTAGTGGCCCTTGAAGTCAAGGACACACAAACGAAGCATATTCTCCATGATCTGATTAACCCTCTCAGTCTGTCCATCAGTTTGAGGATGATAAACAGTGCTAAGATGTAACTTTATACCCAAAGCCTGCTGAAAACTCTTCCAAAATCCTGACGCAAAACTCGAATCCCTGTCTGATATAATAGACAACGGGATGCCATGTAACTTCACAGTCTCTGTAATGTAAAGTCTCGCCAACTGCTCCGATGTGAAGTCAGTGCGAATAGGCAAGAACTGAGCTGATTTAGTTAACCTATCCACGATAACCCAAATAGAATTGTGATCCTTAAAGGAATTAGGCAATCCCTCCACAAAATCTATAGAAATGCTCTCCTATTTCCACTCTGGTATAGGTAGTGACTGTAGAGCTCCTGGCGGCCTCTAATGATCAATCTTGACCATCTGACAAGTACCACATCGAAAGACAAAAATAACAATGTCTTTTTTCATACCTGCCCACCAAAACTGCCGCTTCATATCCTAATACATCTTGTCTCCTCCTGGATGAATAGAAAACTTAGAATGATCAGTCATCACATCCTTCCTCAAATCATCAGTAGAAGGTACCTATAATGACCCTGTCATTTTCCTTCATTTCCTTGTTCTCAGGTTTTCACGGATATTTTTTTTCGTTGATTTATCCCTTTCTGAGTTCGGTTTCTCGTCACTTAGTGTCATCTCGAGTGCTCTGGAATGATTTTTGAGACTCTTTTATTTGGAATGACAACTTCCTTTGAGGACCGCATCATTTCCACATTTTCATTTTTTTAACAGTATTCACTTTTCGTCCTTTTCCCTATTTTGTCTTTTCCCCGTTTGTCACTTTGTTGGCATAACCTCACCTTTTGTGTTCGGAGTTAGTTTTTGACTTCATATATCTTCATTCTAAGTGATTTCCATGAAATACGTATCTTTACTTTTACGGAAAGGTACTCTGGTTGTTCTCAGTGTCCATAAGGGCATGGATGCACAGTTCTTTAGAAACCTTTTCTTTTCTTGGGCTGTTTTTCAAAAATATCTTTTAAAGATATTTGATTTTAGGGGTTTTTAAGAAATTATTTTTTGAAGATATTTCCATTGTGGGCCAGTTGTGTAGTTTTTACTTTTTGGAAGGACCATTGTGCAATTAATGAAAGTTATTATTAAATACCTTATTTTGAGCCTGAATTCTCGTATGAGATTTATTTTCAGTTTTCGTCAAGATGTGTACTCATAGAATGTAATGACCCGGTCATTTTTATTCTTTTCCATTTTCTCAGATTTTCACGGATATTTTTTTTTTTTCCATTGATTTTTTCCTTTCTGAGTTCAGTTCCTTGTTACTTAGTGTCGTCTCGAGTGCTTTGGAGTGATTTTTGAGACTCTTTTCTTTGGATTGACAACTTCCTTTGAGGACCGAGTCATTTTCACATTTTTTCGTTTTTCGACACTATTCACTTTTCGTCCTTTTCCCTATTTCGTCATTTTCCCTATTTTGTCTTTTCCCCGTTTGTCACTTTGTTTGCAAAACCACACTTCTTGCATTTGGAGTTGGTTTTTGACTTCATGTATCTTCATTCTAAGTGGTTTCTACAAAATACGTATCTTTACTTTTGTAAGAAAGTACTCTGGCTGCTCCCGGTGTCCATAGGGGCATGGATGCATAGTTTTTTAGAATCTTTTTCTTTTCTTGGGGTGTTTTTCGTAAATATCTTTTAAAGATATTTTATTTCAGGGGTTTTTCAGAAAATATTTTTGGAAGATATTTTTATTCTGGGCCATTAGTGCAGTTTTCACTTTTTGGAGGGGCCATTGTTCAATTAATGAAAGTTATTGCTAAATGCCTTGTTTTGAGCCTAGATCCTCGTACGGGATTTATTTTCACTTTTCGTCGAGTCATGTACTCATAGAATTTTCTCCTGGTCATTGTTTTCCAGTTTCAGGGTTTCTGGCCCTAGTTGCCGCCGAACTTGTTTGGGGCATAACTTTCTGCTCGGGACTCAGTTTTTGATGCCATTTCTTCCATTATTCATATTTTCTCATTTTGAATCTTTTTTGTTCATAGAGTTTTGCCATTTGAGCGCGTCTGCTAGAATTTCACTTTTTCAGAACCGGCGAGGCCTGTTCGAGGCACTTTTTGAGATTTCTATAAAAGAGGGATGCGATATTTCATTTTTCATCTTCCCCACTCTCCTTACATGACCAGTAGCTCCCATGGCAGCCCAAGGGAGGCTGCCACATTCTCTTTCCTCTTTTGAGCTTCATTCCTTTGTCAAAACATAGTAGGGCCTTTGTGTTTATTGCTCTTCTTGGCGATACGCATCTTTCACCCTTATTGGAATCCATTTCTGACCAAATTTCGAGTTTGGGTTTGAAGTCAAGTTTTGATTTTGATGGGGCTTCTTGGGGGTTGATGTAGATCGTGTTGTCCCTGACAAAACCCTTCGGTATCGTCGGATTCGGAACACTTTTTTTTCAGTGGGCTTTTGAGATTTTCATCTCAAATTGATGTAGGGGATGTTTTAGGATTGTTTATGTGTTGTATTAAGTGTTTCTCATGATTATACAACTTGTATGCATGCTTTTGTTTAAAATCTAGAATTTAATTTAATTAATTTCTATGATTAAGATTTAATTTTCATGATGTTATATGACTTAGAATTAAATTGTGGCATGCTATAAAATTGAGTTTTGATATGTTTGTTAATATATATTAAATTGGAATTATTTGAATAAGAATTGCACTTTTTATTTAATAATTATCTTTTGTGAAAGTTTAATTATCATGGACGTACCTTGCATGAAATTAACTTGTAGCATGCTTTTAAATTAAGTCTTGGTATGTTGTTTAACATACTTTAATTTGAGAGCATTTGGTTAAGTATGAAAATCTAGAGTTTTTCATTAAAATGATTAATTAAAATCTATTTAAAGGTTCGGTTGGCTTAATTAAGTTTTTAACTTAATATTTGTGATGACTAGGACTTGTACACTAGTATATACTAATTTGGGACCATTTGATGTTGTTTTAGAATTTAGGGATTTAATTATCATGTTTTAATTAAATTCCATCCTATTGATCTAATGACCTAAGTAAGCTTTTAATTTGATTCATGTAATGAATAAGTTATGTTGTTTAACATGTGTTAATTAGGGTTCATTTGATTGAGATATAAAACTTAGAGAAATTAATTAGGTTATATAATTAATTTTTGTTTCTATTGCATTATTGATTAAATCATGTGTTTAACATTGATATTATGTTTGAAGCATGATTTTAGACTTATAATGGATTTATGCGATTATGTTTCAATATTGAATTATATTGTTATAGTGTGTAACGAATCGCACACTGAAGATTCGACATGTGATGTTATTATAGCACGTAACGAATCGCGCTCTAAAGATTCGACATTGTCATCCTATAATAGTTGTGGATCTAGAGCATGTATTGTGTGGTTTCGACCTACTTATGCATGGAATGTAGTTTCGTGCTGTATATATATTTTTCGTATATAAGTTGTTAACTTATTTATTTTGGAGTCACTTGGGACATGGTTACTATAACATGGCTATAGTTTAGCTCTAGTGCGGGAGGTATAAGTTCTCCCCGTCGAAATAGTGCACACTAGGGGTGGTATTACCAGTGGGTTAGTCCCCGTAATAACCGTTGAGGTCTTGGCATAATTCTGAGCTTAGATGTCCAAGTATTCCACTATTTGATTTCGCACTTTTAGATTTCCAGTTGATAACCTAAAGAATCTATGTCTTGATATGTGGTATTAGAAATTCTAATTATACTAAATTGTTATATTTAGTTGATTCCGTATTTTAGATTTTAAGTTGATAACTTTGAGAATCTATATCTAGTTGTTTTGTATAGCATGCATCTATGTTGGTTAAATTGCATAGATATCGTGATTTGCGTCTTGTTGTTCAAATGTAGCTTAGGAATGATCCTATAGATTTATTTGGAACATAGACGTTAGATGGCATAACCCACTTTGTCGTTATTGTATATTAGATTTCAAGTTGATAACTTTGAGAATCTATATATTGTTGCTTTGTATAGCATGCTTCTATGTTACTTGAATTGCATGAATGATGTGATTTATGCTAGAAATGGTTTAAGGTAGCTTAGGATGCTCCCTGAGTCTCATTTTGACATAGACGTTAGGTGGCATGAGCCCCTTTAACATGTTTCACCTTAAGGTGATGAAATTGTAAAACGTTAGGTCGATGCATACTTATTTTCTATGAGTAGCTTTATGTTGCTCACCCCAAAGTTACTGGGGCATATTTCAGGTATAGGATACAAGATTGGAGATTTGCACTTGCTTTGGGTGAATTGCAGAATGGAAGTTTTTTTAGAAGCATTCTTGTTCACATGCAAGTGTTAGCATGTTTAATTTTTGCCTATGAAATGTAATTTTTCCAACTTAGAGGTTTGACATGTTAAATGTTGTAATTGAATTGTAATAAGGCCATAGGCGATTTCAGCATGTTTAAAATGTTGTTTTACACTTGCGTGTATGTTCACATCATCACACACTTGCATATAATTAAGTTTGATCATGCAATGGGGGATTCAAGTAAGGCTTAAAGTCTTTTTTTTCAGTTTTGGTGTACGTGGTCTAGTTTGAACTAGATTTTGTTCCTTTGGTTGTCATTGGTGCCATAGGGTACCATTTGACCCTTTTCATGTTAGTTTTCGCTTCCAGTTATTTCTTTGAGCTCCTTAACTTCATAGAAAGTCACATTGGTGTCTTGGGGATGGTTTATATCTTTATAGACTTTGGTTTTATCTTTCGCTTCCGCATTTCGGATCTGTTATCGGATTAACTTTCGGTTCATCACTGACGCATCGGGTTGAAAAACTTGGGCCGTCACATAGAATTTCCTTCTGGTCGTTTTTCTCCAGTTTTTGGTTTTTGACCCCGGTTGCCACCGAACTTGTTTGGGGCATATCTTTCTACTCGGGACTCAGTTTTCGACGCTGTTTGTTCCGTTGGTCGTATTTTCTCAATTTGGTTCCTTTTTTTCATGAAGTTTTGCTGTTTGAGCGCGTCTACTCAAATTCTACTTTTTCGGACTCGGCGGAGCCCGGGGCACTTTTTGAGTTTTTCTATAAATAGGGGGTCTTAGAATGAAAAATGAGATTTCTCACTCTCTCTCCCCCCTCTTGGCCGGATTCCATGGTAGCCAAGGGCTACCACCTTTTCTCTCCTCTTTTGAGTTTCTTCTCCTTAGTGAAACGTCGTAGTGCCTTAGTGTTTTATGTTCGTCTTGGCGAGGCCTTCGATTCCACCGATTAGAATCTCGTTTTGGCCATTTCTTGAGTTCAGGTTTGAAGTCAAGTTATGATTTTTATGGGGCTTCCTTGGGGTTCTTGTTCACCATGTTGACCCCGACGAAACCTCGAAGTATCGTCAAATTCGGAGCGGTTTCATTATGGTGGCTTTTGAGATTTTCATCTCAAATTGAGGTAGGGGGTGTCTTAGGTTTATATTCATGTTGTATTGATGATTTTAGAAGCTTTTACAACTTGTATGCATGCTTTGGATTAAGTCTTAGAATTTAATTTAATTATTTTCTATGGTTAAAATTTAATTCTCATATGGACATACAACTTTGAATTAAATTGTGGCATGCTAGTAAATTACGTTTTGGTATGTTTGTTAACATATATTAAATTAGAATTATTTGAATAAAAATTGCACTTTTTATTTAATAATTATCTTTGGTGAAAGTTTAATTCTCATGGACGTACCTTGGATGAAATTAACTTGTGATATGCTTTTAAATTAAGTCTTAGCATGTTCTTTAACATACTTTAATTTGAGAGCATTTGGATGAGTATGAAAATCTAGAGATTTTAATTAAAGGGATTAATTAAAATCTATTTAATGGGTCCATTGGCTTAATTAAGTTTTTAACTTGATATTTGTGATGACTAGGACTTGTATACTAACATATATTAATTTGGGACCATTTAGAGTTGTTTTAGAAGTTAGAGATTTATTTATCATGTTTTAATTAAATTCTACTTTATTGTTCCATTGGTCTAATTAAGATTTTTAATGAATATATGAAATGACCATACCATGTTGTTTGACATATATTGATTGTGAATCATTTGATTGAGAATTGCAATGTAGAAAAATTAATTAGTTTTTTTAATTAATTTTCATTTCTATTGCGTTAATGATTTAATCATGTGTTCGACATTGGAAGTATGTTTAAATCATGACTTTAGACTTGTAATAGATTCATGAGTTTATGTTTTCAATATTGAAATATATTGTTGTAGTGTGTAACAAATCGCACACTGAAGATTCGACATGTGATGTTATTATAGCTTGTAACGAATCGCACTCTGAAGATTCGACATTGTCATCCTATAGTAATTGTGGATTTAGAGCATGTATTGTATGGTTTCAACCTACTTGTGCATGGAAGGTAGTTTTGTGCTGTATTTAAATTATGTATAAGTTGTGAACTTATTTATTTTGATTTTGGAGTCACTTGGGACATTGTTACGATTGTTATGGCTAGAGTTTGGCTATAGTGCGGGAGGTACGAGTTCTCCCCATTTTGTATAGTGCGCATTAGGGTGGTATTCTCAGCGGGTTAGTGCCCGGAATAACCGTTTAGGTCTTGGCTTTATCCGAGATTTGATGTCCAACTATTCCACTATTTGTTTTCGCATTCAATTCCAAGTTAACAACCAATTTTTAATTGTGACTTGTGGTTTTGGTTATTGGCAATTTAATGTTGTTAAGTACATTTATGCATTATGATTTGTAAGGAATCATCGCATGTTTTTAATATTGTTAAATATATTTATGCATTATGATTGGTAAGGAGTCATCGCATATTTTTAATGTTGTTGAGTACATTTATGCATTATGATTTGTAAGGAGACATTGCATGTTTTTAATGTTAATAAGTACATTTATGCTTTATGATTTTAATGAATCGTTGTAAATTATGATGTTGTTAAGTACATCTATGCTATATTGTTCAAATGTAATTTAGGAATGATCCTATAAATTCATTTGGAACGTAGACGTTAGGTGGCATGACTTACTTTGGTTGTTTTCGCATTTTAGATTTCAAGTTGATGACTTTGAGAATCTATATCTGGTTATCTTGTATAACATGTTTCTATGTTATTTAAATTACAAAAAATGATGTGATTTATACTAGAAATGTTCTAAGGTAGCTTAGGATGTTCCCTGAGTCTCACCTTTGATATAGACATTAGGTGGCATAACCTTTTGAATTGTTTCACATTAATGTGATAATCTTGTAAAGGTATTTGCATGTTCATCTCCTACGAGTAGCTTTATGTTACTCACCCAAAAGTTACTGGGTACATTTTTCAGGTACAGGAATAAAGGTTGGGATTCTTGTTATGCTGGGATGATTTGTGGACTTAAAGGTTTCCATTCTTGTAAAGGTTGGCTGAAACGCCATTTATAGCCTTATATGTCAAAATGTGTATATTTGATTTTAAACGTGTAATGTGTGCATTAGCACACCTTTGACATTCATTTTATGTGTATATATAACATGAGGCTAAGGGCCATTAATTTTGAAGTTCACAAGTATGTTTTAAACTTGTTGGGATCATTGGGAATGCATGCATAGCCTCAAGGTTGCCTTAGACTTGCATACTGTTTTGTCACTCGGTTGTTAGAGCTTTCTGTTTTGTCGTTCGGCTGATATTTGCCTTCTATTTTGTCGTTCGGCCGATGTTTGCCTTCTGTTTTGTCGTTCGGCTGATGTTTGCCTTCTGTTTTGTCATTCGGCTGGTTGTTTCCTTCTGTTTCGACGTTTGATAGTTCGAATGCCTGACCTTTCCATCAGAGTGCCTGACCATGTAGGTTAGAATGCCTGACCATGTAAGTCCGAATACTTGAACCTTTTGTCAGAATGCTTAAACCTTTTTGTTTGAACATTTGACTATAGGTTTGAACGATCAGCCTTTTTTAGTGCCAAACCGATGCTCAGCCTTTTTGAGTGCCGAATCGGTGCTCAGCTTTCTTGAGTGCCGAATGAGTGTTCAGCTTTTTTGAGTGCCGAACCGGTGCTCAGCCTTTATGAGTGCCGAACGGGTGCTCAACATTTTAGAGTGCTGAACGAGCACTCAATGTTGAGAGTGCCGAACGAGCACTCACCTTTCCTTCAGAGGGCCGAACCCTTGGTTTAGAATGGCTGAACCTTTCCTTCCAAGGGCCAACCCCTTGGTTCAGAACGGCTGAACCTTTTTTTCTTTTGCTTTGATCATCTTCTTCATTCGGACTCCGAATCAAGTGATTCTTGAGTCTAACTTTATTCATTTTTTGTTATCTATCTAATGGTGTGCATGGTGGCACCCATTTTAGTTTAAAATGACCACTTTACCCTTGGTTCATTTCTTATCGGGTTTGAAATCCTTACTTCAGTACTTAACTCTTTTTGAGTTTCGTGGCTTCATGGGAAGTCTTCTTGGTGCCTTAGGGATGACGTACATCTCTAGAGGCCATTTTACTTCTTTTGCTTCCGCATTTTGGATGTGTTATCGAGTCATCTTTTTGGTCATCTTTCGATTCATCATTGACGCACCGGGTTGAAAGACTTGGGCCATCACAGTACCACTAAACGTCCCTTGTATCTTAAACCTCCATCAGTCCCCACATAATAAAATGGAACCTCCTCGGAAGCTATCTCTGCAACTGTGTCAATGTACTATTGATCCGTGAGTTGTGCTTTCAAAACCTTATGAATAATAGAAGGTGTAACTACCACGCAAGCCATAAAAGCATCCGACAACTCATCCATCGTCTTCAAAGCATTCCACTCAGTGGTGAATAAAGTAGAAAGACTAGTAGGGGGTCGGCAAATGAGTGCATCTACCACCACATTCGCTTTCCCTGGATGGTACTGTATAGAGAAATGATTGTCTTTCACAAACTCTAACCATTGGCACTGTCTCATATTCAGCTCCCGCTGAGTGAACAAATACTGCAGATTCTTGTGATCACTAAATAACCTGAAGGCAGATAATGCCTCCAAATACGTAAGGCAAATACCACAATTGCCAACTTCAAATCATGTGTTGGATCATTAAGCTCATGAGGCTTAAGCTTTCGAGATTCATATGAAATCGATCACTCTTCCTACATCAAAACACATCTAAGACCCTGCAAAGAAGCATCTGTGTAAATAAGATACTAAATCCCGCTCTATGGAGTAGACAAAATTGGTGCAGAAGTCAACTTAGTCTTTAACTCATCCAAAGCTTTCTGACAGTGTTCATCTCATATGAATTGTACACCATTTTAGTCAGATGAGTGAGTGGTCCCGCAATCTTTGATAACCCTTGAATGAACCTACGATAATATCCTGCCAATCCAAGAAAACTTCGAATCTTGGTAGGTGAAGTAGGCTATCCTTACTTTACTACTACTGAAACCTTGGCTGGATCTACCGCTATTCCCCTTTATGACATTGCATGACCTAAAAACTTCACTACTCGCTGCCAAAATTCACATTTCTCAAACTTGGCATATAACTGGTGTTCATGAAGTGTCTGTAACACTGTGCGAGGATGTCTAGCATGATCGTCCTCTGACTTAGAATAGATCAAGATATCATCAATGACAAACTGACCCAAGTAAGCCCTAAAGACTATGTTTATTAAATCTATGAAGACCGCTGGTGCATTAGTTAGTCCGAAAGGCATGACACAAAACTTATAGGAACCATATCTAATGAGAAATGCTGTCCTCAGAACACCTTTCTCCCTACCCCGAAGTTGATGATATTTAGAACGTAGATCAATCTTAGAGAAATATATGGGAACCCTTCAACTGATCAAAAAGATCATCAATCCTGGGTAGAGGATACTTGTTACGAATAGCAACCTTGTTTAACTCCCTGTAATCTATACACAGGCAAAATGAACCATCTTTCTTCTTCACAAACAGAATTAGAGCTCCCCAGGGTGAAGTACTCCTACGAATAAAACCCTGGCTGAGTAATCGCTGAATCTGATCCCTCAGCTCTCGTATCTCCACTGGTGCCATCCTGTATGGTGCCCTAGCAATAGGCGTAGTGCCTGGAGCTAAGTTAATCACAAAGTCTATCTCACGACTAGGTGGCAACCCTCGAATCTCCTAAAAAACATCCGAAAAGTCCGTACAATTGGTATGCTATCCAATGCCACATTAATCTCCTCCTCCGTTTCCTCCTCCACATACAATAAAGAAGTGCTAGTAACCTCGTTAGAACGTGGCATAGTGACGACGTACATATCCAGACCAGGCATGTTAAACACAATAGACCTATCATAGCAATTAACTTGGGCATGATAGTGCGATAACCAATCCATCCCAAGTAATACAGCATAAGTGTGCATGT
This sequence comes from Cornus florida, assembly GCF_030987335.1. Taxonomy (NCBI): domain Eukaryota; kingdom Viridiplantae; phylum Streptophyta; class Magnoliopsida; order Cornales; family Cornaceae; genus Cornus; species Cornus florida. The sequence continues at coordinate 70,535,284 of NW_026775573.1, read as the reverse complement.
CCAGGACCACTAAATTAACTAGAAATCTGAGTCTACCGATATCTAGTGTCACAGGCACATCACTCTTAAGTAAAATGGCAGTATTGCCTAAAGGTGCAGAAACACCATGCGATCTATCACATACCTATGTCACCACCAAACTATAACAACCTAAAGTTTCTGAATACTTCATAGAGCAAAAACATATAAGGTAATACAAAATGCTCCGAAATCAACTCACTTTTAGATTATCACTCTATCCTGGGAATTCTTCCTTCGAAAGCAAACTTACCATATTGATTTACACAAGTTCTTTTATAAACTCCTTGGTAATTGTCCCGTCTTAACACAATGTACTTACAAGCAAATATTTGTTTGCCTGTCCAAAAACCACTCACTCCACTGTGATAATCATTTATTATCGCGATAATCATATTCCAAACTAGTTTAATAAAACCATTAATGTAACTATCACTAAAATGCTCTCATGAAACACAAGAGAAAACCAAAACCACCAGTTCACTTTATTAAGAATTTCTCTAAACCATAAACTATCAAAAGAATAATCTAAAAATATTCTTTAAAACTACTAGTGTACGTGATTAAATCTATACTACACTTTTACTAATACCCCCACTACTACTAGTAATTAAAATTACTCTTAAAAGAGCATTCATCCTTGGAGTCTAGTACCTTCCATCTTGGATGCCCCGGTATCTTCTCCATCATGGTCTTCTTCGGGATCTTCCTCTCCACTTGGCTTAACTTTGTGCACCATTGGAGTTGTGTTAGGTCCACAATATGGTGGCCAATCTCACAACCAGAAACTTTCCTTGGCTTATACACCGAAACAACGTCTATTGAAAACAATTCCTTGGTCTCCAATGCTATCTTCTTGATCCGCCTACACAGAGGAATCGTTGGAGTAATCTTTTTCCTCCTTAGGTCCTTCTTTGTTCTCATTGCGGACCACATCCTTATCCTAGTGCCAAACATTCTGAAATTATAGAATAAACTTGATATCAGTACATTCTAAGCGAGCCGTAAAGGAATACAATGAATCCTAAACTTAAGCTATAACGAAGAGAATACACTATGCAGAAGTCTTAAATGATAGAATCCTAGAGACACTAAACTTGGAGTGCTCTGATACCAACTGTGATACCCCTCGATTCAAGAGCCACGGGTGATCAAGTCTGAGCATAGATCCGAGAGATACCAAACAATTAATATGTAATTGAACACGAAATACAAAAAAATGAATTAATAAATAAAATAATAAAAGCTGTAAAGAGTTCTAAATATTAAAATCCTCCAAATAATAGATTAATATAATTTAAACTTTCCAATATCCGTACAACTCGGAAATCCATCTAGTGGACCCCTAAAAATCCCAACAAAAAGTAAAGTACGGAAACGAAATCCAAAACTAAAACATGGAAGAAAGTCCTACATAGTCGGAGGAGTGAGTGATTATATCTACTTAGCACAATCAAGCTCTGTGCCTGGAATTGACGAACACCTGAAAAATAAGAGTGGGTTAGGCCCACATGCAAGTTATATCCTACTACAATCCATATAAAAACCCGATATATAGATACACGCAAATACATCTTAGATAGCTTGGCAATAACTAAAGTAGTCTATATAGATATAAATACACACTATAGGACGCTTACTAGCCTATAGTGTAGTCTCAGCCTGAATAGAAGGTAACATGTAAATCACACATTACGGTGTGTATGTGTATCTAGACCTACCAGGGAACATCAACTATATTTAGGTATTCATCCTAGGCAATATATGCACCCTAACCATAATTTTGAGACTCAAGCTCATATCACGGTACCATAAGTATATATATAAATCCTTTCTAATACAAAAAATAAAACAAACATCCAATATGTCATTCAACTGTTTTAGTTGACAAGACATTAATCCATGTATGATTTAACTGTTTTAGTTAATCCATTCCGTATGTATGAATATGTAGGAATTAGCATTTTGATATAATCCATCCCTAATATGCCACCGTCCTATAACGGTGCATATAATGCATATGATCCATAAATGATGCAACACTCATTTGAACATCAAATGCATTAAAAACAATCATAATAGAAGCCAGATATATGCAAGGTCCTATTATGTATCCAGTATATGATTTTGATCATATAACCTCCTTTTAAATTGCTAGAGTAAAGTAAACAATTTAAATCATCCATATCTATATAATTGACAGAACAAAAATTATAATAGTTCGTCAACTAACATCCATAACATGTTATAATGATTATCAGAATTATAAACCGAGCACGTTATACTGGTATTACAAAAAAATACTTCTAGACTAATCCATTTAATTTGCTAAAACAAAACTAGCAATTAAATATTCCACCATGCTTAACAACATGCAAATTAGTCTATAAATTTTATGATGTCCATTTAATCCTCAATTACAAATCCAGAGCATGATATAATGATACTCAGAAAAATAAACTGAGCACATTATACTGATATTAAAAATATATTCTCATACTAGTCCATTTAAGTTGCTAAACAAAAACTAGCAATTAAATCTTTCACCATCCCTGACAGCATGCAAATTAGTATCTAAATTTCATGATGTCCATTACCATAGCATAAACCAACCTCCCTAGGCCTTAATTATGTTGTATAAATAATTTACAGACCCCCAATGAATTTCTAGAATTATATTTTAGCCCTGCAGTCTGAAAAGTGTTAAAATAATACACCCGTAGGGTGTTCCAACAAGGAAGCTAGCTCCCCCTTCATGGGAGCCGGCTTTCACACATCTAAAGCCAGCTCTCTCACCTAGGGAGCTGGCTCCCTCCATTAGGGAGCCGGCTCTCTCCCTGAGAGCCGTGCTACTCTTCCTCTGTTCTTCTTCTTCGCTTCCGGCAAAGGTCAAGTCCTTTGTCCTAATTTTTTTAAAGTTTTTAGGATCCAATTTAAGTCCCAGAAGTCCTAGAGACTCCTCAAATTCCAATACGAATTGCTTGACAAAAATTTAAAACTTAAATGAAATAGTTTATGTAAGAAAACAATTTTAGTTAATTAAACATAAAATAGGTTACAGTCTGATATAACATGCATAAAACATCTGTTTGAAAGTTTGAATTAATTCTTAGAGACTATATAGCATGCACAAAACACAGGTTTAAGGGAAGGAGTTAGAATAAAACTTGCCTTTTGTTTCAGTTTTGAAACCTTAAACCACAGTCTCTGAGTTCCGACAAATCCCAAGATTGTTCTCCTCCTCTGTGCACTGTTCTCCTCTTCTGTTGCCTCTTGGTTCAACCCACGAGCAACGCCCTTTCTTTCCTCCTTGAGCCTCTCTATGTTTCTCTCAAGTTTCTCTCTCTTTTCCTCCCAAATCCCTCTCCGTTTCTCTTTGCCTCACAATACGTGAATAGGGTTATAAAACCCTTGGTAGACACCTAACTTATATATATAGGCTTCTATAAAACCTAATTCTAATTCTAACCTAATTATAAGTCGGCTAACATAACTTCATAAAAGAAAAACCCTAAACCTAAACTATATACGACACATATAAATTATAAACCAATTAAGTCCACTTATGCATACACAGAACTAAAACAAATAAATCATATAAGTTATTAAATAAAACAAGTCAATTAAATCAACAATTAACCAAATAACTATATTAAATAAACAATTAGCCAATTAATCAATAAGAAAATAAGCAAAGAAAATTCAATAAAATAATTAATTAAATATTGAGACTATTCTTTTAAAATTAGGGGTATTACACATAAGGAGCTGGTCACTCCTCCTACATTAAAACACAACCAAGACCTTGCAAAGAAGTATCTGTGTAGATAAGATACTTTATCCTACTCTGTGGAGTAGCTAGAATAGGTGCCAAAGTCAACTTGCTCTTCAGCTCATTAAAAGTTTTCTGACAGTGTTCATCCCATACGAACGGTACACCCTTCTTAGTCAGATGAGTGAGTGGTCCCGTTATCTTTGAGAACTCCTGAATGAACCTACGTTAGTATCATGCTAATTCTAGAAAACTCTGAATCTCCAAAGGTTAAGTAGGTTGTCCCCACTCTAAGACCAATGAGACCTTGGTTGGATCTACCGTTATCCCCTTTTCTAACACCACGTGACCCAAAAACTTCACTTCTCGCTGCCAAAAGTCACACTTCTCAAACTTGGTATACAACTAGTGCTCACGAAGCATCTGTAACATTATACAAAGATCTCTAGCATGATCATCCTTTAACTTAGAATAGACCAAACTATCAACAATGAACATGATGACAAACTGATCTAAGCAAGCCCTGAAAACCCTGTTAATCAAATTCATGAACACTGCTGGTGCGTTCTTCAACCCAAAAGGCATAACATGGAACTTATAAAAACCATATCTAGTGAGAAACGCTATCTTAGGAACATCTTGCTCCCTAGCTCGAAGTTGATGATAACCAGAACGCAGATCAATCTTGGATACATAAGTAGCTCCCCTAAACTGATAAAAAAGATCATTAATCCTGGGCAAAGGGTACTTATTATGAATAGTAACTTTGTTTAACTCCCTGTAATCTATACATAGGTGAAGTGAACCATCCTTATTTTTCATAAACAAAACTGGCGCTCCCAAGGGTAAAGTACTCTTACGAATGAAACCCTGACTAAGTAATCGCTGAATTTGATCCTTCAACTTTTGCATTTCCATCAGTGTCATCCTGTATGGTGCCCTAGCAATAGGCGTAGTTCATGAAGCTAAGTCAATCACAAAGTCTATTTCTTGAGTGGGTGGCAATCCTAGAATCTCTTGAAATACATTCGAAAATTCATGTACAACTAATATGCTATCTAATGATACTGTAATCTCCTCCTAGGTATCCTTCTCGACATACAATAAATGAGTGCTAGAACCCTCGTTAGAACGTAGTATAGCAACGACGTACATATCCTGACCTAATATAGTAAACATAATAGACCTATCATAACAATTAATCTGGGCATGGTAATGAGATAACCAATCCATCCCAAGTATCACATCATAAGAATGCATGTCCAGGACCAATAGATTGGTTAGAATTCTAAGACTACTAATATCTAGTGTCACAGGCCCATCAATCTCATGCAAAATAGAAGTATCACTTATAGGTGTAGCAATACTATGTAGTCGATCACATAACTGCATCGTTATCCCAGATAATGCAACAAATGAACTAAACATGAATGAATGTGTAGCACCCGTATTGAAACAAAACACGACCATATCTACCGTGTATAAGAAATATACCCTCAATAGCCTAAGGTGTCTAAATGTCCTATGGCATGTGGTTGTATAGCTTACCATAATGCAACTACTGAGGTATCTGTCCCTATAGCTGCGGTGGTGCTGGTAAAGCTAGGAATGTCTTTCCCTAAATACCTAGAATCTGTGGAGCAGGTAAAGGTAATGGTGGCCTCTGTCCCTGCTACACCCGATGTCCTTGTCTAGCCTTAGGACATTACCTGGAAGTGTATCCAAGCTCTCCACAATTATAGCAATTACCTCTAAAGGTACCAAACTGTCTCCTCTGCTGATTAGCCTGTGACTGACCCTGTCTTGCCTGTAGTCCCCCATTCTGCTATCTTTAAATAGGTGCCCCATCTCTCTGAGCATCTGAACCACCTTTATGCTTCTTCTAAGGCTGTTGTTCCTTGAATCTGCCCTTGTCATTCTATCTATGCCCATTGTCATTTGATGTGTCTTTCACAATCGAACGATATCGTGTAGGATAGTTCTACGTAGAGAGGATGTCGAACCCACAGGGAGATGAGATTTGTATTCAGTTTTCAATTTAGTTTTATTGGTTTATAGGTAACTTGGTTGGAAAATTTGCTGGTTGTCATGATTTATCAAACTAAAAGTATAACACAATATTTAAATAGCACGAAATAAACTAATTTGAATAATCAAAGAGAGAAAGTCTTAGGGCTTTGACTTAACCATAACTGTCATATTATGGTTAATTGTACTAACTCTGGGAATTTAACAATAATATTTTCCAAAAGAATTGAACTCAATAACATTCGTTCAATTCGGGTTTTAAAGAAAGATGTTTTATAAGAACCTATCTGCGGTTAGTGTGGACTATCCGCCTACCTACTCTACCTACTTTAACTACTTTGCGAATGAACCACCTTTCCTAAGCATAGATTATGAAAATGTTTTTTTTGTAAAAAACATTAAAGTACCATTATATGACCTCTATTCTTGTGTTTAGCAAGGCTCTGCTAGATACCGCACAACAAGATAGGTTGGGAACAGAGAACAAACTATTACATCTACGACAAGAGAATAATAGTTTATAATCTATTAAAGCATGAAAACCACTTGAGTTGTCTCAAGTGCTTATAGTCATATAATTAAGAAAAAGAATCATATATTAAAACAATCCCAGAGTTAAAACAATCAAACCATAACAATAGGTTGGGTTACATCAGTGCCCTAAGAAAGGGTTTAGCTACTCATTATGAGACTGGATAGCATCTATGTTGAGTTCATCTCCACCATCACATATTGTACTTCTCTTCTCAGGATCTTCACTTTCAAGGTTGTAGAAACCCTGAAAGCCACCACACCTTCAGCCTATTGAATAACACCGTAAAAAGCGATTAAAATTTCAGACCCCTTCTATCAAGGCTTGCGCCTTCTTTTATAGAAGAAAATAATATTTGGTAAGCTTTTAGATATTCTGGTCCAACTAGGATGAGATAAGGCTGGTAAAGAGAGTAATCTCGCAGCTTTTAATCTGACATGTCATGGAAGGCTCAAGCTTCAGGAACGAATGCTCGAGCTTTAGGGTTCATGCTCGAGCATAAGGAACAATGCTCGAGCTTCTCTGGATAGATGCTCAAGCTTCCATAAATGGTGCTCGATCATCACATTGACACTTAGCCAATTTTCTTTAACTATTTTCCAAAACATCTTTTTCTTCAACACTTAGAATATTTTTGGGGTTGAATGCTCGAGCATCAGTGGATGTTGCTCGATCCTTTGTGTATGGTGCTCGATCCTGGAGGTGAGGCACGAGACCTGGGAGCATAGCTTTTTAATTAAATCAACTCTTTTTATTTTTAACACCTCATGCTCGAGCTTCAGGGTCAAGGCTCGAGCACCCTTGGTAAAGGCTCGAGCACTTTGAAATAAAGCTCGAGCATCAAGGTATGAGGCTCGAGCATTTGGGCCTTGTTGACTTTTCTTCTTTTCTTTGTTGTAATGCTCGAGCCTCAATACTTGGGTGCGAGCTCTGGAGCTTGAATTACTTCAAACTTCACCATTTCAGCTCTTGGCTTGCTTTAACTAACCGGCAATGATTCTGTAAGCTTCGATATCATCATAAAGTCCCCGGTTTTAACCATTTATCTGGGAGAGTACCTACAAACTCACATTAAACATAAATTAGTCTAATTATGGATAGAAGTATCACTTTAGGCCCTAACATATACGTATTTAGGGGCTCAAATATGCATATATTTAGCGCTCATCATCATTCTTTTTTTCAACTGGTTGATTAATAGAGTCTTTGTCATCCTACTTCTCACACCTAGCCTGCCTGTACTCTCTCTTCATCTAGCAATGCTACAAAGCTGTGTCCACTACCTGAGTGTAAATAGTGTAGGCTGGACTACCTATAATAACTTGTTTAATAGGCTAGATCAACCCTTTAACAGAATAAGTACGTTATCCACCTTATATAGAGCAAAGTGATAGATTGGTGAACTGCTGCTCATATTCTGCAACTATCATGTCCCCTTGCTGTGAGTTAAGGAACTCCCTCTTCTTAGCTACTATGACTGCATATGGAAAGTATTTCTCATCAAAGTGAGCAGTGAACTAAGCATAAGTTAGTGAAGTCCTATCTTCTGTGGTGATAACTAACTCCTACCACTGGAGTGCATCTTCTACAAGCTTGAAGGTAGCAAGCATTTGCTTTTGAACCTCCGTGCACTCAACTATGCAAAGATAATGCTCTGTGTCCTTCTTCCACTGATGAACTACTTTCACATCGGTGAAACTTAAGAACTCAGTGATGAGTGCTAAATATTGCATATTCGAGCCCCTAAATATACGTATGTTAAAACCTAAAGTGATACTTCTATTCATTGTTAGAGTGATTTATGTTTATTGTGTGTTTATAGGTACTTTCCCAAAAAAATGGTTAAAATTGAGACTTTATGATGAAAAGATTGATATCGAAGCTTATAGAGTCGTTGCCGGTCATTCAAAGCAAGCCAAGAGCTTAAATGGTGAAGTTTGGAGGAATTCAAGTGCCAAGGCTCGAGCCTCAGTTCTAAGGCTCGAGCTCTATAAGAAAATAAGAAAATAAACCAAGGCATTGAAGCTTGAGCTTTGACCTCTAGAGCTCGAGCCCTACACAGGGGTGTTTGAACCGTACCTAAGGGTGCTCGAGCCTTTGCCTAAAATCTTGAGCCTGAGGCGTCAGAATTTGAAGAGTTGATTTCAAAGAAAGCCAAACTCCCAGGGCCTTGTGCCAGACCTCAAGGGATTAAACACTGTCACTCGAGCTTGAGCCCTGAGCCAAAAGCTTGAGCTTTGTACTTAAAGCTCGAGCCTTATGAAGAAAGGATCGAGCATTGTTAAAAGGAAGAAAACCTAAAAATATTCTGAGTGTTGATGGAAAAGGCGCTTCGAAAAATAGTTGAAGAAATTTAATTAAGTACAAAAGTAAAGATCGAGCACCATTCATTGAAGCTCGACCCAGGATCTAGAAAACTTGAGCTTTACTTCCAAAGCGTGAGCCTGTGCCAAATAGCTCGAGCCATGCTTCTAAAGCTCGAGCTCTCAATGACAGATTGTTACGGGAATTATCCTTTTTAAAGTCTTAAATCATTCCAGATGGGCCAGAAGACCTAAAAGCCCGCCAGAACCTTAATTCTTCTATAAAAGAAGTATAAAGCCTTAGAAGAATACGTCCCTTTTCTATCGTACTGTCTAGAGTTTTGATATTGTGGTGGTAGATTTTAAGGTTTCCATAACCTTAGAAGATGAAGATCTTGAGAAGAGAAGTGTCATCCGTGATGATGAACACGATAACAACACAGATGATATTATGCGTCATCATGAGTAGCTAATTCCTCTCTTAGGGCACTAATGTAACCCGATCTAAGTACTATGGTTTGATTGTTTCAACTTTGGGTATTTTTAATATATTATATTTTTGATTGCATGATTCTGAGCAATTGAGACAACTCAATTGGTATTTAATGTTTTAAATAGTTTTTGAATAGTTATTACATTGTCTTTAGATATAACTACTCTTAAACTATGCTCAACCTGATGCGTGTTTTTATTTATTAATAATAAAATACCACTTGCAATAGAATGAATCCTTGTAGGATAGGGCTATGTTGAGGGTGTCGAACCTCAAGGACTATGGTGGTTTATCAAGTCTTTAATTAATACTATTTTAATTAAGAAAGAGGATTTGATTTGTTGTGTTGTGATGCAGTACAATAACATAAAAGAAAATAAACAGAATAAAAGGATTGAGATCAAGAGAAGAAATACTTAGGGACTGACTTCACCACAAACCTTGTACTATGGTTAACTGTTCAACCTTGGGATTTTAATAATTATGTATCATATGGAATTAAACTCAATAACATTCGCTTAATTCAGATTTAAAGAAAGATGTTTCATGAATTTCAGTTAATAATAACCTATCTTCGGTTGCCATGAATTATCTACCAACCTACTTCTAACTAATTTTGCAGTATAACTCGTCTTCCCTAGGCATAGACTATGAAAACATTCATTCTTGAAAAACGTTTGAACACCATTGCATGATCTCCATTCTTATATCCGATAGGCTTCCACCAAATACCATCCAATATGAATGGGTTGAATATAATTTAAGAATAATTAAATCTAAGACAAGGTATTAATCATTCAAAAACTATTTAAAAATTAAAATCCAATTGAATTAATTCAATTGCCCGAAATCATGTAATCAAAATACATAATATATTAAATTTCCAAAGTACAGAACAATCAAACCATAGTATTTGGATTTAGGCTACATCAATGCCCTAAGAGTGGAATTAGCTACTCATGATGACGCAAGACATCATCTATGTTGTTGTGGTCTTCATCGCCATGGATCGCTAAAACTCATTTTAGATCTTCTTCTTCAAACCTTAAAAGCCACCGTGAGAGAGATATATAAGAGACCACTGATATGATGGCCTTATGCCTCATTTTATAGAAGAATTAACTTCTAATAAGGGTTGGATGGGATTTTAGGTCTTTTGGGGTAATCTGGGCATATTTGGGATGAATTATGACTAAATTAGAACAAATCTCGTAACTTAAAAATTCTTACTTAATAGTAAAGCTCGAGCTTTGGGTATAAGGCTTGTGCTTTTTAGGTATAATGCTCGAGTTTTTTGGAGCAAAAGCTCAAGCTTTGGGTACAGGGCTCAAGTTTTCAAGAATGGTGCTCAATTCCTACTTCTATACTTAGCCAAATTTCTTTCAATATTTTCCAAAGCATCTTTTCCATCAGCACTTAGAATATTTTTGGGTTTTTCCTTTTAATAGTGCTCGATCTCCCTTTCATGGTGCTCGATCCTTGACTTTTTGGTCTCGGCTCGAACTTTTTGGAGCAAAAGCTCAAGTTTTAGGTACAGGGCTCGAGCCCATGTGATTTTGACCCATATAAAGTGCGAATCTCAAGATCGCTAATAGAGACAAACATCGGTTTTCCAGTCTTCTTTTCAGAGCCGTTGAGTTTGCTCAATTTGGAGTTTTGCGTGAAAAGTTATGCCCAAAATATTGAAGTAAGTCAAGAATTCTCATCATTTTTACTCCAAGCTTGCTTTAGATGACCGGCACCGGCTCTATAAGCTTCAATATCAGTCTTTTCATCATAAAATCACGGTTTTAACTTGTTCTTTGGGAAAGTACCTATAAATATGAAATAAACATAAATTAGTCTAAAACTGGATAGAAGTATCACTTTAGGTCTTAACATATGTATATTTAGGGGCTCGAATATGTAATATTCAGCGCTCATCATAACCCATTCTTATTAGACGGTATCTGGCGGAGCCCTGCCGGACATAAGAATAGAGATCATGCAATGGTGTTCCAATGTTTTTTATAAGTGAATGTTTTTATAGTCTATACTTAGGAAAGATGGATTATACAGCAAAATTAGTTGAAATAGGTAGGTGGATAATCCATGCTAACCGCAGATCGGTTATAGTTAATTGAAATTTATAAAACATCTTTCTTTAGAAACTGAATTGAATGAATGCTATTGAGTTTAATTCATTTAAAATATAAATTATTAAAACCCCAGAGTTGAACAGTTGACCATAGTACAAGGTTCGTGGTGAAGTCAAAGCCCCAAGACCTTCTCTCTCTGATCTCTTTAATTTAATTTTAGTTTAATTTCATTTTATGTTCGTGACAACCAATCAATCAAATTCAATTAGTTACCTGCAAACCAAAAAGAATAAAGATTAGTTTAAAATGAAACAAAGAACACTTGTCTCCCTGTGGGATCGACACCCTCTATATAGTCCTATCCTACAAAGATTCGTACTATTGCGAGTGAAAACTTAAAATACACATCAATTTTTGGCGTCGTTGCTAGGGATATTTGTTTATTTGTTTAGTTTTTAATTAGTTTATTTTTGGTTTACCAGTCTTTGTACTTTCTGATATCACACCTTAATTCTTTTTCTTTTTAAGTGCAGGAAATTAGCAGTGAGGACAAAGATGCTTAAGGGATAAAAAGCTTCGGTTTACAAAACTTTTTGTGAGTTTTTGGTGTTTTTCTTTAACTTAGAATTTTTGTTTTTATTACAATCTGTGTTAGTAGAATTGGTGCATATTAACTCGTCATTCTTAGTCAGAACCTTTGATATTGTACAATATTGAAATAGAGAGAACTTTTAGTCAACTTAGAAAACTTAAAAAGGATTCAAATTTAACAGAAAGTTCCTCTAATAATAACATGGCTGATGATCATAATGAACCGGGTAATGGAGGACAAGTGCCACAAACACCTGTTCCTCTACAACAATTGAGGGATCACTTTATTCCCACTTCATATACATCCCCTTCGTGCTTTGTATTTCCTGATGCTAATGCAACCTATTATGAAATCAAGCCTGTTATGATTCAAATGATTCATACTTTCCATGGGTTTGCAACAGAGGATCCTTATACGCACTTGGATGTATTTTTAGAATTGTGTTTAACTACCAAGTTGACCACTTTGACCAATGATTCATTTAGGGTTCGACTTTTTAATTCTTTTTCAAGGACAAAGTAAGAACTTAGTTGTAGTCCCTTCCATCTAATTCCATATCTACATGGGGCTTGTTGCAATATGAGTTCTTGAAAAAGTACTACACAGTGGATAAAACCTCACAAATGAGAAGAGACATCATGGCGTTCTCCTAAATCTTAGGTGAACAATTTTATCATTCATGGGAAAAATATAATGATCTTCTGAGAAAGTGTTCACACCATAATATTGCTAAATGACACTTAGTACATATTTTCTATGATGGTCTTTCTGATTCTCATAAGAATATGGTTGATGCATCTAGTAATGGAGCTTTTCTTCGTAAGAGTCCGACTAACGCTTGGGAACTATTTGAGGCCCTAAGTGAAAATTCAATGCAACATGCTTCTTCCTCTAGGTCTAGGTCCACACCTAGAATTCATAAGGTTGAAAAACTTTTTAAGGTAGAAAAATCTAGTGAGTTAGCCGCTCAAATAGAAGTGTTGAACCGTAGGTTTGACTAAGTCTTATCATCGGGCTCTGTTCCTGTTGCTAATCCACAAATTGCCTTGCCAAAGGAAATTTGTTCAATTTGTGCTAATCCTTCCCATTTTTCTGATACTTGCCCTATGATGGGACAATCATCTGAGATTTTACAGGAATAAGTGAATGCTGCATTCTCCAGGCCAGTATATAATCCTTATGCTTCTACTTATAATCCAGGCTGGAGTGATCATCCAAATTTATCATGGCGTAATCAAAGTCAAGGAGCCACTATTCCACAATCACAGGGACAATACTAAAATTCATCTAACCCTTTGCCACAAAATAATTCTTTCAATTAATCTTCCATTTACCGTCTACCTCAGTTGAGGAATTAACCCACTCAAGCTCCTAATCTTCCACCTCCTTCTAGAAAATCTACTTTTGAGGATCAAGTACTCAATGCTCTTGTTGATCTTAAAGCGAATACCCAACTTTTTAATTCACATTCGCAAGCCAAAGCAAATCTAGAGGCATAAGTTGGGTAAATAACGAGTACTCCATCTCGAAGAGAGGATGAAAAGTTGCCTAGTTAGCCAATAGCCAACCTGAAAGGACAGACTTGCATGATTGATGAAACCAATTCCTTAGGTATTCATTATGAACAAGTACTGGCTATCATTACATTAATGAGTGGTAAGGTGGTTGATAATCAAGTTGAAAAAGGACAGGAAGAAAAAGAGAGGCTCAGGGCTCCCATTAAACCTATCATTCATAATCCACATCCTAAGGATGTTCCCTCAAAATCCATTCCACAAACCACAATAGGAGTTGAAGGTGAAGTCACTTCTTCATCTACTCCCAACCTTGAGACAACTTATTGATGAGAGCTGAATATTGCATATTCAAGCCCCTAAATATACATATGTTGAGGCCTAAAGTGATACTTCTATCTATTGTTAGACTAATTTATGTTTATTGTGTGTTTATAGGTACTTTTCCAGAGAAACGGTTAAAACCGGGACCTTATGATGAAAAGACTGATATCGAAGCTTACAGAGTCATTGCCGGTCATTCAAAGTAAGCCGAGAGCTTAAATGATGAAGTTTAGAAAAATGCAAGTCCCAAAGGTTGAGCCTAAGTCCTGAGGCTCGAGCCCTATAAGAAGAAAATCAATAAGGCGTTAAAGTTTAAGCCTTGTACCTTCATAGCTCGAGCCCTATTTCAATGGTGCTCGAGCCTTACCTTGGGGTGCTCGAGCCTTGGCCCTCAAGCTCGAGCATGAGGCGTCAAAATTTGAAGAGTTGATTTCAAAGAAGAACCAAGCTTCCAGGGCCTCATGCCAGACCTCAAGGATCGAGCACCATCATTCAAAGCTCGAGCCTTAAGTACCAAAAGCTTGAGCTCATGACCAAAAAGCTCAAGCTCTATGAAGCTAAGATCGAGCAATGTTAAAAGAAGAGGTCCCTAAAATATTCTAAGTGTTGAAGGAAAAGACGCTTCGGAAAATAGTTAAAGAAATTTTACCAAGTACAAAATTGAAGATCGAGCACCATCTTTTAAAGCTCGAGCAATAATTCTAAAAAGCTTGAGCTTTACTCCTAAAGCTCGAGCCTAAGCCCCAAAGCTCATGCTCCACTTCTTAAGCTCGAGCCTTTCATGACAGATTAGATCTAAAGTTACGGGATTACTCTTTTCTAAGTCGTATTTCACTCCAGATGAGCTAGTAAACCTAAAAGCCCACCAGACCTTTATTTTCTTCTATAAAAGAAGGCACAGGCCTTAATAGAAGGGGTTCCAAGTTCTTTGTTCTTGTATTATTCAAAAGGTTAATATTGTGGTGGCGGCTTTTAGGGTTTCCATAACCTTAGAAGGTGAAGATCCTGAGAAGAGAAGCACTGTCCATGACGATGTAGACGACAATAACACAGATGATATTCTGCGTCATCATAAGTAGCTAATACCTCTCTTAGGGCACTGATGTAACCCATCTGATTACTATGGTTTGATTATTTTAACTCTGGGATAATTTTAATATATATTATATTTCTTGATTACATGATTATGAGTAATTGAGATAACTCAATTGATTATTTAAAGTTTTAATAGTTTTTGAATTGTTATTACCTTATCTTAGATATAACTGTTCATTAACTATACTCAACCCATTCTTATTGGATGGTATCTGGCAGAGCCCTGTCGGACATAAGAATGGAAATCATGTAATGGTGTTCCAATGTTTTTTTATAAATGAATGTCTTCATAGTTTATGCTTAGGAAAGATGGATTGTTTACAAAATTAGTTAAAGTAGTTAGGTGGATAGTCCATGCTAACTGCAAATAAGTTATAGTTAACTACAATTTATAAAACATCTTTCTTTAAAACTTAAATTAAACGAATGTTATTGAGTTCAATTCATATGAAATATAATTTGTTAAATCCCCAGAGTTGAAATTCTTAACTATAGTATGAAAGTTGTGTTAAAGTCAAAGCCCTAAGACCTCTCTCTCTCTGATCACTTTAGTTTAATTTAATTTAATTTTATTTTATGTTCGTGACAACCAACTAATCAATCAATTTAACCAGTTTCCTGTAAACCAAATATTAGTTAAAAACAAAGTGAAGAAAACTCCTCTCCCTGTGGGATCGACACCCTCTATATAGTACTATCCCATAAAAATTCGTGCTATTGTGAGTGGTAATAAACTGAAGACAAATCACTTATGAGACAAGAACACCTTATCCTGAATATCTCAAGGAACCCTCCTACTTTGGTAAGTAAGGGGAAAAATTTTAAGATATGATGGAGGTCTTTGAACAGGTCAAAATCAATCTTCCTCTGTTTAACGCTATAAAGCAGATTCCCGCCTATTCCAAATTTTTAAAGGACTTGTGTACTCTTAAAAGAAAATCCAAAAGCCAAGTTCCTAAGAATATTTGTCTCACCGAGTAAGTCTATGCTATTCTTAAGTACAACACTCTTCTAAAGGTTAAAGATCCTGGTGCTCTTACAATTTCGTGCATCATTGGAAACAATGTGATTGAGCGAGCACTTCTTGATCTTGGAGCGAGTGCGAATCTTATTCCTTACTCGGTGTATAAGAAGTTAGGTTTGGGAGAGTTAAAACCTACGTCAGTTGTTCTACATCTTGCTGACCGTTCTATCATACAACCGCTAGTTATTGTTTAAAATGTACTCATAAAATTAGACAAGTTCTATTTTCCGGTCGATTTCTTAGTTCTTGATACAGAATTGGTCCACGATTCTAAAAAGCATATTCTAGTTATTCTTGGGCGTCCTTTTCTAGCTATAGCAAATGCTTGCATTAACTGTAGGACTGGACCCATGGATTTATCTTTTAGGAAAATGAAAGTCAAGCTAAACATCTTTAATGTTATTCATCATCCCCATAATGATAGTGAATGCTTCTTTCTTAATGTTATTGATGAGTTGGTTGAGGAATCATTCATAACTATTCTATCTAAGGATCCTTTAGAAGCCTGTCTGAATCACTTCAATTATGAAGACCTCAATATCGAATTTTCAATTAATGAAGTGAATTCATTGCTCAACTCCACTCCTAACACAAATTTTCCTCCATGGAAATCTAGGCTTGAGTCTCTTCCTCCACTTTCTAGTACTCTGCTTATTCCTTCATTAGAGTCTCCACCTAAGCTTGAGCTTAAGCCACTACTGGACAAGCTCAAGTATGCTTTCTTGGGTTTCAATGACACACTCCCGGTGATCATTGCTTCCAATCTTTCAAGTTTCCAAGAAAGTAGTCTCTTAAAAGTTCTTGAGCAAAATAAAGAGGTTATTAGGTGGAGTATGGCTGATTTGAAAAGAATTAGTCTCATAATTTGCATGCATCAGATTCATTTGGAGGAGGACTACTGAACATCTTGGAAACTCCAAAGAAGATTGAATCTCAATATGAAGGAGGTGGTTATGAAAGAAGTTCTGAAGTTGCTAGATGCAGGAATAATCTACTCCATCTCAGATAACAAGTGGGTGAGTCCTACTCTGGTAGTACCTAAAAGTCAGGTATTACAGTAGTTAAGAATTCTAAGGGAGAATTAGTTCCACAGCGCACCACCACTGGATGGCGTGTGTGTATTGATTACTGAAAACTCAACTCCGCTACTAGAAAGGATCATTTTCCATTACCATTCATTGATCATATCCTAAAGCAGTTGGCTGGTTAGAGCTATTATTACTTCTTAGACAGATATTCCGGCTATAATCGGGTGGCCATTGATCCTAAGGATCAAGAGAGAACCACTTTCATTTGTCCATTCGGTACATTCGCATATAGATGGATGCCTTTCAGTTTGTGTAATGTGCTAGCAACATTCCAGAGGTGTATGATCTCTATATTTTTGGATATGGTTAAAAATTTTCTTTTTGGTCTTTATAGATGACTTCTCTATTTTTGGATCCACTTTCAAAAACTATCTCCAACATCTGTCCCTAATGCTTCAGTGTTGTAGGGAAATAAATCATATTCTTAGTTGGGAAAAGAGCCATTATATGGTTCAAGAGGGTATTGTTTTAGGACATATCATTTTAGAGAGAAGTATTGAAGTTGATAGAGCCAAAGTAGATTTGATCTCCAAATTGCCTCCTTCTACCTTCGTAAGGGGAGTGCGATCATATCTTGGGCATGTCGAGTTTTATCGACGTTTCATTAAAGATTTCAGCAAATTTTCTCATCCTTTGTGTAATCTACTTGTAAAGGATGCTCCTTTTGTCTTTGATGAATCATGCCTGGAAGCTTTCCATAAGCTTTGTTTTCTTCTTTCTTCAGCTCCTATAATGAATCGTCCGAACTGGCCGAGCTCTTCTATTTGAGATCATATGTGATGCATCCGATTATGCTATGGGTGTTATCTTTAGACAACGAGTAGATAAACTTCCTCATGTTATCTACTATGCGAGTAAAATTCTTTCAGGTGCACAATTGAATTATTCCACTACTGAAAAAGAGTTGCTTGCAGTTCTCTTTGCTTTAGACAAATTCAGATCATATCTATTGGGTCTAAAGTAGTGGTTTATTTTGATCATTCTGCTTTGAGACATCTTCTTTCTAAAAAGGAAACCAAACCCCATCTGATTCAATGGATCCTCTTGCTTCAAGAGTTTAATTATGAAATCCAGGATAAGAAAGGGTCAGAGAATGTGGTAGTTGACCAATTTTCTAGAATTCTAATTGAGGATACCTCAACTTCATTTCCAGTTTGTGATTCCTTTCCTGATGAATAGCTATTTGGGGTTTCTCATAAGAATTTGCCTTGGTTTACTGATATTGTGAATATCTCGCAATAGGCAAAATTCCTTTATCTTGGTCAAAGTAGGAAAATGATTAGTCTTTCTCTCAAATTAAGATGTACTATTAGGAAGATCCCCAACTCTTCAAGTATTGTGCTGACCAAATCATTCGTAGATGTGTTTTTGAGAGTGAGTTTCATAATATTCTGACCTTCTATCATAGTTTAGCATGTGGAGGTCACTTAAGTGCAAAGAAAACTGCAGCTAAAATTCTTCAGTGTGGTTTCTTTTAGCCTTCACTCTTTCAGGATGCTTATTTGTTGTGTAGGTCATGCATTGAATGTCAACAGTTACGATCAATTTCCAGAAGAAACATTATGCCCTTAACTTTGATCTTAGTCATTGAGATTTTTGATGTATGAGATATTGATTTCATGGGTCCTTTTGTCAAGTCAAATAAATATGAGTACATTCTTGTAGTTGTTGATTATATGTCTAAATAGGTTGAGGCAGTGGCTACTACAACCGCCGATCATGAAGTTGTAGTTAAGTTCATTCAAACGAACATTTTTAGTCGGTTTGGTATGCTACGAGTTATTATTAGTGATGGGGGTGCTCACTTCTGCAATAAGTACTTCTGTACTTTAGTACTCAAATACTCCATCACTCATAAAGTTGCTACTCCTTATCATCCCCAAACAAGTAGCCAAGTTGAAGTATCCAATCATGAAATTAAGAAAATTCTTGAAAAAATGGCTAAGCCAGATCGTAAGGATTGGTCATTCAGACTAAATAATGCTTTATGAGCTTACCGAACAACTTTTAAGACTCCGATTGGTATGTCACCTTACCATCTCGTTTATGGTAAAGGATGTCATCTTCCTATAGAGTTAAAGCATAGAGCTCTCTGGGCTATAAAAAAGCTCAATTTTGATTTGAACTTTGCTGGCTCTAACAGGAAGATTCAACTATTTAAGCTCCAAGAATTGCGTAATAATGCTTATAAGAGTGCTAAGGGTTATAAATCAAAGACCTAGGCATTTCATGACAAACATATTTTGCGTAAGAATTTTGAGCCCGGGCAAAAGGTTTGGTTGTTTAATATATGACTGCAAATTTTTCTTGGAAAACTTAAGTCATGTTGGGAGGGTCCATACATGATTATTTCTCTTACGCCTCATGGCGCAATAGAAATTCAAGATTGCAAGACTGGACAATTTTTCAAAGTCAATGGACAGAGATTAAAACCTTACATTGAGGGTAGTGTGCAGAGAGGCACAATGGAGGCAGTAGAACTTCATGATCTATTTACTTGGACTATAGAGGTCACTTATCGTCGAGCTAGTGACGTTAAACTTAGCACTATTGTCGAGCTATCGACGTTAAACTTAGCATTTGTTTGTTGTAATTTAGTTTTTTTTTTTTTTATGTTTTTATTTTTATTTTATTTGATTTTTGTTTTTGTTTTTAATTTCTAGGTTTTATTTTTATTTGTAGTTTAGTTTAGACTTAGATTAATTTAGGAAAAATAAAAATTGAAAAATAAAAAAAATGTTCTTTAGAGCTCGAGCCTCAGCTATCCAATGCTCGAGTTCACAGCCGCAGAGCTTGAACCATACTGCATTGCTATTTTTAGGGTTACAGGGTTAAGAGCTCGAGCCCTAAGCCTTGGGCTCGAGCCCTGTGCGTTAAAATCATTAGAAACCCTCATGCCGAGCCTCATTCCATATCCATGCCCTAGGAAGTTCTACACCCAATCTCTCACCAAATCACCCTCAAAATTCCTTCATCATCTCAAGCTTTGATTCATACAAAGGTAACGACGAATCCCTCTCTTTATTTTGGTATTATATATGTGTGTGTGTGTGTGTGTGCGTGTGTACGTATATATAGTGTATATAGCTCTCGGTTTTACCCCAAACCCCTTATAAAAATATTTTAATAGGATGTTTTGATCCCGTAAAACTCCATTCTAACCTTGAATCATCCTCTAAATTTACAGAAATACCGTATCTAAAACTCGGATTTGACGAACATGGATTTAGGGATTTTATAGTTGTGGGTTGAAATTGGTGGAACGGGGTATTATTTTGGAGGTATAGACGTGGTTGGGGTGCAGTTGTATTGACTTGGTGTAGATTTGGGTTAATTTAGAGGGAGTTTTGATTCGGTTTCAACCTAGAGAGCTCTAATGAGCGCTGAAAGGTGCACAATTAAACCCTTTAAGCTTAGGTATTCTAGGACCTTTATCTATCTTATTTTCCCGTCTTAGACTAATATCATGTTATTGCCCTTTTTAGGTACTTATCCCAAAAATAAGTTAATTCAGCCAAATAAGAGCTTAAAAGAAGCAATCCTAAGCTGAATGGAAGAAAGGAGCAAAGTGGAAGCAAAATGAAACAAAGTGTGGAAAATCAGCATGTTCGATCGATTTCAACATCACTTAGATCGATCAGTGTAATATTGATCTGGACACTTCAAGATGGATCCAAATAATTGGCCTTTTCCAAAAGATCTCAGCATGTTCGATCGATCGAAAATATTCGATCTTATCCACACCCACCACCCCACCTACCACTTTTGTCTCTTTCCCAAAATATCCAAAAATATCTCAAAGATTTGTCTTTATTCAAAAAGGTACCGCCAAGGATGAATCGATCTCTGTAGCATTCGATAGATCTCACCAATGTTCAATCGATCTCAACACAGTTCGATCGATCGAACCTTCTCAAGTTCGAAAAAAAATAAATTCCAGCTCATTAAAAGTTGGCTCATGGTGCAATCATTACAAGGACCCTAGTGTACGAATCCAGACCATTGGGTGTGACACTTGAACCTCCTATATAAGGATTTTGAGCCATTTTAACACATAGCTTGGAGGATCTTCATATCTTCAAGACACATATCATACCTCATATCTTAGAGAGGAGGCTAGAGACTAGAGAGCTTTTACACATTTTTGGGAGTTCTTCCATTCTTCTAGGGTTTCCATCAAGAAGAAGGTCATGCCTACCATGGAGATAGCCCTAAAGGGTTGGATGACTACTTCAATAAGTGGCTAGACATCTACTTGGGGCTAGAGTAGCCCCTAAGTTTGCTTTCTAGACCTAGTGTTTTGTATATTTTTGGGGATTTACTTGTAATAAATGTTTTGATCTTGGATTTATATATATATATCGTGTGGTTTCTACTTGATGTGTATAGATTAATGCTTTCAATTGATTATCTACTTCTAACCATATGTCTATGTGTAATGACCCGATCATTTTCTTTTCTTTCCTTTTCTCAGATTTTCACGGATATTTTTTTTTTTCCGTTGATCTTTTCCTTTTTGAGTTCGGTTTCTCATCACTTAGTGTCATCTTGAGTGGTCGGGGATGGTTTCCAAGACTCTTTTCCGTGGATTGACGACTTCCTTTGAGGACCGAGTCATTTTCACATTTTCACTTTTGTGACACTATTCACTTTTTGTTTTTTCTCGGTTGTCACTTTGTTGGCATAACCTCACTTTTTGTGTTCGGATCTGATTCTGGTTTTGCATGCATCCACGATATTTAAATTCCATGCTATGTGTATTTTTACTTTTGTAGAAAAGCATGCTAGTTGTGTACTTTCTTCCTTAGGGGTGTGGATGCACACTTCTTTGGAATTTTCGTTTCTTTTGGGGTCATTTGTGTGATTACTGTAAAGTAATTATTTTTTGTCTTAGGAACCATTTTACAATTTAATTTGGAAGATATTTTCAAAAAGGACCTTTTTACAATTTTTGGAAAGTGCGAAAAGTATCACACTCTCATTGGTCCACTTGTTGACATTTGTGTGGAAACACTTTGAGGGCTTAGATGATGGCATGTGAAGGGTGGAGATTCACCCACTTGTTGGCCTAGGATTGGTGCACTTGTTGGCTTGGATAGTTGACAAGTGTAGGTTTGAGATTAAGCCTAGGATGGAGCCTTGGATTTGTGACAAGTGTAGGCACCAAATTTTGTCTTGCAATTAATTTTTGGGCCACTTTGGGATTATGGTTTTAAAGAAGGGTTTTTGTGCAATTGACCATAGATGTGTGTGTTGACCATGGTGTAGGATCACTTAGTGAGTGGAGGATTTTTAATTCCTCCACTCACACTTTTTCACATTATCTCATTAGTTTCCTCACCACAAACCCTAGCCTCCATGGATGGAGCTTAAAGCCTTAAGCTTTGACCTTGATTTTTAAGAGCCTTCTATTGATTTCCAAGCTTAACCTTGGGAATACTTTTTGTTCCCCTCATCCTCCTCTTCATAACCCTTGAAGTGTTTGCCATCTTGTGTTGATTTGCCTTGGATTCTAGAGAGACACTTTTCTAGTGAGGTATGGGGTGTTATAATTTATTTTCCAAGTTATTTTACTTGCTCTTGTATGAAATATAAGTTGTATGCATGAATTTTGTTAATTTGAGAAATTAGAGATTTATCATAACTTGCATATAACTTATTTTAGACTTGGTAAATGGCATGGCCATGAGTTGATCTTTGTTATATATTAAATAGGGATGATTTAAACGAGGTTTCAAATCTAGAGATTAAATAGATTTAATTTGATTTAAATTCTAGTAAATTGTGTTTGGCTTGTATTCCATTTTAGACTTGATAAATGGTATGACCATGACTTAGTGCTTGATATATATTAATTTGAGATCATTTGAATAACTTTTGAAATCTAGAGATTTAATTGATTTAAATTAATTAAATTCTATTTGATGATATCTTGCTCATCTTGCATTTTTGATTTGATATATGTAAAGACCATGATATGTTGCTTAACATATATTAATTTGAGGTTATTTGAAATTGATTTGAAATCTAGAGAATTTAATCATCTTGTTTAATTAAATTCTATCTAATGGCTCCATGGATCTATTTGTGTTTTAGAAGTTGTTTCTATATTCAAATCATGGACTTGGACTTGTTGTGTATTCACTTGGTTGTGTTTTGAGCATTGGATAACATTGTTGTTATATTTATATTCATGAGAACATGTTTTCTTCATGGAATATATTGTTGCCTTGTGTAATGAATTGCACACTTTGTATTTGACATTATATATGCCATCTTAGAATTTAAACTATAAGGCATGGATTGTGTGGTTTCAACCTACTTGTGCATGGTAGGTGGTTTCGTGCATTATATAAATTATGTATAAGTTGTGAACTTATTTGGTTTATTTTGGAGTCTTAGGACATTGTTACAAGTGATATGGCTAGAGTTTGGCTCTAGTGCGGGAGGTATGAGTTCTCCCCAATTGAGATAGTGCGCACTAGGGTGGTCTTCCCTGCAAGTTAATGCCCAGAATAACCATTTTGATCTTGGTTTAATCCGAGACGTGATGTCCAAGTTTTCCACTATTTGATTTCGCATTTAATTCCAAGTTCACAATCATGTTTAATTATGACTTGTGGCTTTGGCTATTGGTGAATTGATGTTGTTAAGTACATCCATGCTAAATTGTTATATTTAATTATTTTTCACACTTTTAGGATTCAAGTTGATAACCTTGAGAATCTATATCTTGTTTCTTTGTATAGCATGTTTTTATATTGTTTGGAATTGCATGCATGATGTGATTTATGCTAGAAATGTTCAAACGTAGCTTAGGAATGATCCTATAGATTCATTTGGAACGTAGACGTTAGGTGGCATGACCCACTTTTGTCGTTTTCGTATTTTAGATTTCAAGTTGATAACCTTGAGAATCTATATCTTGTTGCTTTGTATAACATGTCCATATATTGTTTGGAATTGCATGAAGGGTGTGAATTATGCTAGAAATGAGCTAAGGCAGCTTAGGATGCTCCCTGAGTCTTACATTTGACATAGACGTTAGGTGTCATGATCCTTTTGAATTGTTTCATGATAGTCTAAAAATATTTAAGAAATCGAGTAGATGCATGCTCATTCTCTACGAGTAAACTTGTTTACTCACCCTGAAGTTACTGGGGGGCTGTTTCAGGTACGAAGACTTGGTGCGTGATGTTCATCATTGCTTGGATGATAGTTGACTTGAAGGCTTTAATTTTTGTAAAGGTTGGCTTGAAATGCCACTTGTAGCATCAGTTGTCAAAATGTGTATATTTGATTTCATTTATGTACTGTGTACATGAGTACACTCTTTACAATATATTTGACATGTATGAGATGAGGCTGGAGGCCAATGACATGTATTTTGTATCCTATGTAATTTATGACTTCATGAAATATTATGAAATTATTGAAAAATGTTAAGTTATTGTTTCCCTATGTTTGCATCGGGTGTGGGAATCCCATTTTGATTCTTCCGTAGGATCTCATTAGTCATGTATGAAGTGTGGCCAAGGGCCAAACGGTTATTTGAAACCATTTTATAATTTTGGATTTCAAAATTTCCATTTCAAGTTCATTTTTGCCTTTTTGGCTGTTGAGGGGGGTTGGATTTTGACTCAGCCATTTTCGGGAGCCGTGGACCATTCCCGCATACTCAAAATCACTATTTACATTTGTGTGCATGATCGTTTTCATGAAAAAACCCTTTCGTTTGTGTTTTGAGCCTCCTATGGACTCATTTCACCTATTTGTTGAAAAATCTAACCTTATGGGCATTTTGGGGATTTTCTTTGGGAAATAAATTCTGGTCTCAACTCCGTCACATAGAAAATGTGATTTTAGGGGGAGTTTCTTCTTCATTTTTTTTCGAAAAATGTCATCTTGACCTCATATACCGCGCTCCAAGTTTAATATTCTGCTAAAGACACTGTTTTTGCATTTTTTGAGGTTCCAGCCCACGCCACTGCCGCATTTGGCAAGCCCCCACAGCTTTTGGACCAGCGCCCATGGGTTTCTGCTGCAATTGGTGGGCCCCCGTAGCTTTTAGGCGGGCGCCCATGAGTATTGTTCCTACTCCATACACCTTTCTTCAACGGGCCATATCTCACTCGTTTTAACTCCTAATTGGTCTGTTCTTAAGTCTAAACTGATCGCGTCGAAATAATATTTCCAATGGTACTAATTAGAGATTTAGATTCCATTTGTAACTCAATTTATTCATGTTTTAGTAAGGTAGTGTCAGAATTTGGTTCGAATCGGGATAGGGTTTTCCTTCCTTCGACTTCAGGACTTGATATCTTTTCTGTCCGGACTCCGAATCAGGTGATTCTTGAGTCTAACTTCATTAATTTTTTGTTGTATTTCCAATGGTACCAGTTTTAGGTTCATATTTTTCTCCTAGCATAGGATATCCTTGTTTTAGTGAGAGGGTGTCGGATTTGGTTTGAACTGAGATAAGGTTCATCTGGGATTTCTCTTCCTTTGGCCTTGGGACTTCATGTGAAGTTACTAAAGGATGTTTTATGATGTTTTAGATATAATTTGACTTGTTAAAAGTTAAATTCCTTCCTCTTAGGGTAAAATGACCATTTTACCCCTTGCTCTTCTCTTTTAGGGTTTTGATGCCCTTCTCTTCATTTTGTTTTCGTTGAGTCTCAAAACTCTTTGAGAGTCATCGTGGTGCCTAGGGATGGCGTACATCTCTTTAGGCCATTTTGCTTCCGTCTCTTGGATCCAGTTCAAGTCATCGCAGGACACATTGGGTTGAAAAATCCAGGGTCGTCACACTATGTATGCTAGAATGGATGATTCATGTGCTTTTCTCTAGATTTAGTGAATTTAATGCATGTCTATGTGTATGGATGAAGTTAATCTAGCGATGGTCAAAACATAGTGCTTAATTGAACACTCTTGTAACTTATTTGATGGTTCACACTTGTTTCTTAATGGATTGTGCCACACCTTTAGCTTACTTAGTTTAATTTCCATGTCTTTAGTGTAGAGGTAGTGTAATTGCTTTAGATTCTTAGATAGGTGGACAATCTATTCTTGTCCCTTGGTGTTCCATACTTATGAATGCAAAGGGTATATGTTTCTAGATAGTTGTGTGTGCATAAATTGTGGTTTCATTGAATGGATTTTGGCCTCATTTGATAGGTTGTGTTTTCCATATGAATTGGCTAGATAATCTATACTTATTTGCCATCCATGCCTAGTTTCAATTAGTGTCACACACACACAAGTTACAATTCAATTTCCCTATTGATATACAATTACTAGTGTCTAGTGAAGTCAAGCTTAGTGGTGAGCTCTAGTACCCCAAGTCCTCTCTTCTATATCTTTTTACCTACATTCTAAATTGTCACCTTTTACTTGCTTTAATTTCAATTGCATTGTAGTTTAATTAACCAAACAAACCATCTTTTGATCACTTGACCTACTAACCCTAAACATTGTTTCCATTGCAAGCACGCCCACAATCCCTTGGGACGATCCCTACTCACCCTAGTTATATTTTTAGTTAGAGGTAGTAGTGGCTTTTATAAATTTAAAACTTAGCCACGTTGGACACTCACACTCTTAGTGCATCTTTAAACTTTGGTGCCCGCGACAGCCCACCAAGCTCGAGCTCTCATTTTTGAGCTCGAGTAATTGCTTACTGCAAGCTCGAGCTTTGGTACATTAGGCTCGAGCTTTACACAATAGAGAGCTCGAGCCATAGTTCTTTAGGTTCGAGCTTTGGGGTATAATTCTAAGATTTTTTTGAGCAGTTGCTGTCAGGTGTGGCTGAGATTTTAGACATTTTTAGAGTGATGCCTAGACATCCGAGCCAGCGAGTTATCCGAACTCCGGCTATAGCATTGGCAGAGGCTTGGAGATACAGCCCTATACAGCCAGAGACGGATTTTTTTGGTTGCTAATTTTGAACAGCATAGATATACATTTTGGGCGGTAGAGGCCCTATGGGCTCGTCAGCTGACGGAATATCTGAGGCATCTAATAGAGATAGCCTATCCCAGATTAGTAAGTGAATTCTACCACACTTTGCTTCTATATGTTGGCGATGACACCCAGGATGGCGAGAGATATTTCACAGCCACTGTTGAGGGGATATAGCTGACAGTGGATTGCATAGTTATAGCGAGAGCTATGGGCTGCCATCATTGGTGCCTCGTGGCTCTTCAGGGGCAGTTCACACCGGTATCCCCTGACTTAACTAGAGAGGACATGGTTATATCACTCGGTCAGGGGCAGCATGCATCTACTTTGGAGACAGTGAAGAAGTCACAGCTTCTACGCCGATTTTGGTTTCTTGACATAGTCCTAGTGACCAATGCTCGCCCCATCAGACATAAGATAGGGTGGTGTACAAAGATGGTGGATGCGCTCTACGCATTCCACGTCGGCCATTGGGTATCCATACCCAAGCTTATGTTCTTACAGATGAGTCAGTTTTATAACGAGATGGGAGAGCCTAGACGCCCTCATAACTACCCATTTCTATTTCCTAGGCTCATTACATGCCTGATGGAGATCTCGAGGGTTCCACTACCCCCAAATGAGGGCACCATGATCGTTTTCTCGAGCTATCGTTCCACGCAGTGGAACAATGTCTTGGGCCACATGCCCAAGGCACGACGCAGGTGATAAGTGCAAAAAACTTGTTATTTTATACTTAATAATAAATGATTAATTAATATTTTTTATTAGATAAATGTTCTTATCCTTACTTTTCATGTTTTGCAAGGGCTACTTTCAGAATAAGAAGAAAAGAGACAAAAATAGCAAGTTTATGAGATTATACGATCAGTCAAATTCAAATTTGACTTTCCATCACATCAAGTCAAAGATCAGGCCAAATTGGAAAGTAGCAAGATTTTAGGAAGATTTTATTTTATTTTATTTTATTTCACTTTTGTAATTAGAATTTTCTCCACCCAATCCTTCCATTCAAACTTTATAAATAAGGACATATGTAGAGAAAGTGAATGTACATTATTAGTGAGAAAAAATAATAAAAGTTAGAGAGAATTTTGTCTTCAATTTATTTCTTATAATTTTTGTTATGAAGATTGTTTTTATTTCTTTATTTTGTTTTCTTATTATGCTAGCTTAAACACCCTTTCTCAAGGGAGTGATGAAGCCACCATGGCTGAAATATAAGTAGATTTAGTTTAATTCTTTTATGAAATTTTCTCTTTAGAGCATTATTTTACTTTTCTATTTTGTGTTCTTATTTGGATAAAAAAAAAAAATTAGAAAGAGGATTCTTTGTGTTTGCCAATTAATGGTAATTCGGAGAATGCCTATTTCTATTTTCCAAAGATATATCAGATTAAGTAAAATATGTTCTCAAACAATTATTATTTAACGCTATTATTTTCCTTCATCTTTCCAAGTTGTAATTAGATTGGTGGAGTGATTTGCTTACAATAACAAAATTTACATACAGAGAAATATACAAATTTATTTATAGTAAGCTGTGGTGGTGGATTCTTTCCTATAGATTTTTCTTATTATTTAATCAGAATTTATTTCATCTTATTTATTTATTTATTTTATTTTTAGTTTATTAGTAATAAATCATTAAATTGTTTTAAAAGTTATTCTTCCTTAAATTTTGGTTTTAATTTTGATTTACGAGTTTAAATCTTGTATGGTTCGACCCTGCTTATTCTATACCATCTTTAATTTTGTTTTTGTAGGTTTTTCTTATTTTTGCATGAAGTGTAGAAAAATAATGACAAAATCCATAAATCTACACTTGTCAGCAAGAAGTGGGGGTTAGATGATGAGATCTGCGAGGATTGACGGAGGTTGGACGTAGAGGCTTGAGGTGTGCCTTATGTACTTGATGGACCACCTTATCCACCTCCCTCTACTATTCTTCTGGCCGATCATGCAGAGGTAGTGGTTGGTGATGACAGAGACCTTCCTGGCGATGATGCTGAGGAGGAGGAGGATGAGGATGAGGATGGCACAGAGGATGAGGATGGCACAGAGGATGAGATGGATACCTCTAATGGCCAAGCACAGCCGAGGAGGCAAGTAGTCCCAGTAACATAGCCTGAGAGTTCTTCTCAGGCTGAGATTCGTGAGTTATATGCCCAAGTGGCAGAGCTGCAGGCTGGCAAGACATTGCTAAGAGAGATGTTGACCGAGCAACGGAGCATTCTGGATAAGCTATTACACCACACTTCGTCTACCGGATCTACTTCTACCGACCCTCTGTTATCCCATACAGATTAGTTGTCAAGGCTTCTCTGTATTTTCTTTTACTAGATAGGCATATTTTGTTAACTAGGGCAGTATTTTTGATGTATTTCATTCTATATGATGTATTTCTGCCCTAAGTTTATTACTCAAAGCATTATACTGATCGTGATTGTTTATACATGCTTTTTGCCTATTATACCATTGTGTTGATATTTGTTGCCATATCTGAGCTGTATGTTGATATTTCTTTATTATTACTCCATATACTTGATACTCTGATGTGTGCTGGAGTTTGATAATTTTGCTAGGTACTAAGGACTAGGTTTGGGGGTGATTTTTTTATTTTGCCTTTCTGTGATTCATATTGGTATATCTTTCTAACTCTCCTTTGTTTTCACACATTGAGGACAATGTGCACACTAAGTTTGGGGGTAAGGGACAAATTTCAAATTTTTGATGACAATATATTGAACACAATGGTCATAAATTTTTGATGTTGAAAGCATGATTTTGAGTCTGTTGATTGTCATGATTTCTTTATACAGTCTGATATTGGTTAGAGATGGCTTGTATGCCAAAGTTATGTTGAAAAAGGAACTTTAGAAATTTTTTGAAATCAGTTGGTGGCCTGTGGTCCACTTTGTCAGGATGATTATTGTGTGATGATTTTGATCTCTAAAATGCTGCACTTTGCACATATTCATACTTGCATGAATTCTGTGGGGTATAAACTGAAAGTCTTGTTTTGTTTTGAGTGAAACTAAATGATTTTGATAACCAAGGTATAAAAAAAAGTATAGGAAGAAGGAAAGAATTGGTATGTATGCAATAAATGAAAAAATTCTTCACCAATGTTAAAGGAATAAATGAAAAAAAAAAGTGAAGAAAAGAAGTAGAAAATGGTTAAGTTCAGGTCTGTACTTAGATTGCTTGAGCAATTAAGTCCTTAGGGGTGTGTTCTGATACCTAATGCCCTAAAACCATCTGGTTTGGGAGTCATTGGCTGAAAGCCTGTTACATAAGGGGTTTAGGTTACCTAGATTACTTGAACAATTAGGTCCGAAGGGGTGCTTTATCACTTAATGCCCTAAAACCATCTGGTTTGGGAGTCATTGGCCGAAAGTTCGTTACATGGGTGATTTAGAAAGCTTAATAGACCTGAGCATTGCATAGTATCCTTTTTGAAAAATGCATACCTATAGAAAATAGAAAAAAATACCTTGGGAATTGGAATTTGAAAAAATTGCCTGTAAATTGAGGGATAGCTTTGAATGAATATAAGTTTGGATAGTAAGCCAAATGTTTAAAATTGTGAGTTCACTTCTAAAGGGTTTTGGAGATTAAGACTATTGAATAAATGATTAAACTGACATATAGGAACTATGGCTGCTAACTTGAAATTAGAAGTTTGAAAGTTTTTCTGATTGATATAATTTGCTGTACTTGCTGTATTTGATTGATTGATGAACTGCAGGGATATTGTGACTTGAAAATAAACTTGAATGAGTTTATTGTGCAATTAAGGCACTGTCTGAGATGTTTATGGGTACCATCACTAGAAACCCTCACGAGACTGTAACTCGTCCATGAGGGGTAACCTAGGGGTTTAAAGGCTCGTTGCATAAGCTAAATGCAACTGTGATTCCTACGAAAATAGCTGTTCAGTTCTGTATTGCTAAGGGACTAGTAATATGTAAGTTTCGAGTGTGATGAGTGCTGAATATTGCATATTCGAGCCCCTAAATATACGTATGTTAAGACTTAAAGTGATAATTCTATTCATTATTAAATTGATTTATGTTTATTGTGTGTTTATAGGTATTTTCCCAAAGAAATAGTTAAAACTGAGACTTTATGATGAAAAGACTGATATTAAAGCTTATAGAGTAATTGTCGGTCATTCAAAGCAAGTCGAGAGCTTAAATGGTGAAGTTTAGAGGAATTCAAGTGCCAAGGCTCGAACCTCAGTTCTAAGGCTCGAGCTCTGTAAGAAAATAAGAAAATCAACCAAGGCATTAAAGCTCGAGCTTTGACCTCTAGAGCTCAAGCCCTATACAGGGGTGCTCGAGCCTTACCCAAGGGTGCTCGAGTCTTTACCTAAAAGCTCGAGCCTGAGGCGTCGAAATTTGAAGAGTTGATTTCAAAGAAAGCCAAACTCCCAGGGCCACATGCCAGACCTCAAGGGATCGAGCATTATCACTTAGAGCTCGAGCTCTGAGCTAAAAGCTAGAGCTTTGTACCTAAAGCTCGAGCTTTATGAAGAAAGGATTGAGCACTATTAAAAGGAAGAAAATCCGAAAATATTTTGAATGTTGAAGTAAAAGACGCTTCGAAAAATAGTTGAAGAAATTTGACTAAGTACAAAAGTGAAGATCAAGCACCATTCTTTGATGCTCGAGCTAGGATCCAGAAAGCTCGCGCTTTGCTTCCAAAGCTCAAGCCCGTGCCGAATAGCTCGAGCCCTGCTTCTAAAGCTCGATCTCTCAATGACAGATTGTTACGGGAATTATCCTTTTTAAAGTCTTAATTCATTCCAGATGGGCCAAAAGACCTAAAAACCCGCTAGAACCTTAATTCTTATATAAAAGAAGGCACAAGGCCTTAGAAGAATACGTCTCTTTTCTATAGTATTGTTTAGAGTTTTGATATTATGGTGGCGACTTTTAAGGTTTCCATAACCTTAGAAGGTGAAAATCCTGAGAAGAGAAGTGTCGTCCGTAATAATGAAGATGACAACAACACAGATAATATTTTGCGTCGTCATGAGTAGCTAATTCATTTCTTAGGGCACTGATGTAACCCGATCTAAGTACTATGGTTTGATTGTTTCAACTTTGGGTATTTTTAATACATTACATTTTGATTGCATGATTCTGAGCAATTGAGACAACTCAATTGGTATTTAATGTTTAAATAGTTTTTGAATAGTTATTACATTGTCTTAGATATAACTGCTCTTAAATCATGCTCAACCCATTCTTATTGGATGGTATCTGGCAGAGCCCTGCCGGACATAAGAATGGAGATCATGCAATGGTGTTCCAATGTTTTTTATAAATAAATGTTTTCATAGTCTATGCTTAGGAAAGATGGATTATACTACAAAATTAGTTAAAGTATGTAGGTGCATTGTTTATGCTAACCGTAGATAGGTTATAGTTAATTGAAATTTTTAAAACGTTTTTCTTTAAAAATTGAATTGAACGAATGTTATTGAGTTCAATTCATTTAAAATATAAATTTTTAAAACCTATAATGATTCGTACTATTGCTATTGGTAACATAAAACACACATCATTCAGGTGGACTCCCCTTTGTGAAAGAACTCCTAGCCTTCTCCCATGGATTAGCCTAAACCACTAGTACTGGTACAGGTGCCTGTTGAATATATGATTGATTCTGAAGTGCAGCTGCTACGCCTACTGCTATAGCCTGATCAATGATGTCAGCTATCTAAAGAGGGTACTCTGGATTCCTGCCCTGAGTGTGGCTCTGATCCTGAGACTTCTGAAATGACTGTTTTTCCTCTTGAAATATAGGCAAATGTTCCTCCTACTCTTGGAACAAAGGTGTCTACTACTTTTCTGTAACTAGTTGTAATGACCCGGTCATTTTCATTTCTTTCCCTTTCTTCAAATTTTACGGATAAATTTTTTTCATTGTCTTTTCCTTTTCGGGTTCGATTTCCCGCCTCTTAGTGTCGTCTCGAGTGCTCAGAAATGGTTTCTGAGACTCTTTCCTTTGGATTGACAACTTCCTTTGAGGACCGAGTCATTTCCACATTTTTTGTTTTTTTGACACTATTCATTTTTTTTGTCTTTTTCCTTTTTCGTCCTTTAGTCATTTTTTCATTTTTCCTTACTTAACCTCACTTTTTGTGTTCGGATTTGATTCCAGCTTGGCATACGTCCATGATATTTAAATTCCATGACATCTATATTTTTACTATTGTAGAAATGCATATTAAATGCTCACTTTCTTTGTAAAAGCCATTAAAACAAGACTTTTTGTAATTATCCATAACTTGAGGGGTTTTTGGGTAATTAAGTAAAGTAATTATTTTTTGTCTTAGGGACCATTTTGCAAATTAATTTGGAAGATATTTTCAAAAAGGACCTTTTTACAATTTCCGAAAAATGTGACAAATGTCACATTCCTATGGTGCCACTTGTTGATTTTGTGGTGGAACCACTTGGAGGCTTAATCTCATGACACATTGAGGGTAGAGATTCACCCACTTGTTGTCCTAGGATTGGTGCACTTGTTGGCATGGATGGTTGTCAAGTATAGGGTTAATATTTAATCTTGGAAGCTTACTTGGATTCATGACAAGTGTAGGACTCACCTTTAGTCTTACATTAGTGTGTGTGTAAGAGGTAGTGCAAGAACACCTAGTGAGTGGAGAAGCCCACCAATTTAGCTTAGGGTTTACATATTTTAATTCATTCATCACTTTCCTCTCAAGAACCCTAAGGAAGCCACTATTGGAGAAACGCTTGACTAGTAGCTTTAACTTCATTTTTGGTGCCCTTTCACTCACCTTAGAACTTTGAACTTAGAATACTTTAGGTTCCTCCCACTCTCCTCTACAAAACCCTTGTTTGGTTTTTTATTTTTAAGCTCGGTTGCCTTGGATTCAAGAGGAACAATCCTCTTGTGAGGTAGGGGGTGTTTGTTGGGATTTATATGCCCTGGCATAGCAAATTCCTATCTGGATTGTAGTGACATATGTTCCTG
This sequence comes from Cornus florida, assembly GCF_030987335.1. NCBI lineage: Eukaryota > Viridiplantae > Streptophyta > Magnoliopsida > Cornales > Cornaceae > Cornus > Cornus florida. The sequence goes on along the minus strand of NW_026775573.1, from coordinate 70,501,446 downwards.
ACATATCTGAAATATTTATGATTTATATAATTGGTGAATTCAATGTATTATGTTTCGATTCACTATGAAATTGATAGTGTCCATGTAATTACAAGAAATATTTATATATATGTATGTGATGACAATCAATGCATGATATATAAATAGTAATTATAAATTGTTCATAGTCGGTAATTATGGATGGACTCATAATTAATTAAGACTTGAACTGGATCCGCGTTAGGTTGAGATATATTGCGAGAGCCGTCGTATGCAATTACTACCTATCACCGTCATGGCATTTGACTCTTAAGCATGAGAAAAGTATAGACTCTTTTATTAATTAATAATTACTTTAATTTGTTCGGCGAATTCTTCGGGATCCTTAGACTGACACTTTGGGTAGCTATGTAATTAATAGTTAGAGGGTTATATTTTCAATATTTGCATCATTGCTACTTGTATTTATTTTGTATTGATTATGGTTGATCATAAAGTAAATTCGAAGGCCTTCGTGTGTTTTTAGACAAAATGATTTATTATATATTTATTTATTTAAATTATTATTTTTGTCAAACAAATGTTTTATTGTGATCGAGCCAGAAATAATCAAAGGTACCAAAATAAATATATTAATTAAGTAGTCGGATTGATGGCTATATTTATCCGATAACTAATTATGCATAGAGGGGTCAAAGTGTAATATTGACTTAGAGGTTATTTATTATTTAATTGGAGTTCAATTAATTTCTTTTAGTGGAGTAGAAATTAATTTATGAATTAATTGAATTGGGTCCATGGACCGGGCCAATTATTAATTCATTGTAGCCAATAAAATAATAGGCCCAATGGATTCTCACTCATAGCCCAACTTGATATTGGAATCATATTAGATTTGAGACATATGAATTAGAGATGGAGAAGGATTTGTTGTTTCCTTTTCTTTATTTTTATGTTGCCTATAAATATACATGGTCTATGTATATTTCAGGGGGTGATTTTTATGAGAAGGAAAAAGGAATAAATTTTCTCTCTCTAGAAAATTAGGGTTTATGGTCTCATCTAATAGAGGCTCCCACAAGCCTAGTTTTCCAAGGTAATTCATGGAGGCTTATGAGTGATTCCTAAAGGCAAAATAATTACCAAGAAGATGGAGATCCAAGGAGAAGGCATCTTGCTAAGGGATCTACAATAAGTGAGAACATTCACTTTAGAGGAAAGTTCTAAAGGTTTACTCAGACCTTTGATGTAAGTATTCAATCCATTAATTGAATGATACATCATATTTTTATTTTTGCATAAAACTTGTCTCTATGTGATGAATCAAGATCTATGAATCAAAATCCCTCGAAAAGTTTTTAAAACTTGCACGTTTCCCAACAGTGGTATCAGAGCATGGTTTGATTCATTACTAGAGCTCATGTTTTTATCAAAATCATCATCATGGATCCAAATTTATATATGCATATGTTTATATTATTATATGATCATGATGTATGTATAATTGTGAATGAATGATGATGAATGTTTGGGCCATGGATGAAGCTTATAGGTTATTGGAATGTAATTTTATCTTTATATGAATGTAATTAAGGCTTTGATTTAGCCGTTTGAAAGTTCAATGATGTAATTTAATTTTTTCTATTGTATTTCAAATTGTAAATTTATTTAAAGCCATGTAATCTTCATCAAAGGATGTTATAAAGCTTTAAGAAGGTCCGAGAGGGTTAAATTAGGTTTCAGGAATTTTCTAGGATTTTTTAGAAATTTTTCAGAAATTTTCTGGAATTTTTTAAGGCCTAATTTAATTTCTGGAATTTTAAAAATATTTTCTGGAATTTTCGGCGATTTTCCGGCGACCGGAGCAATGCCGGCGGCGAGGGACAGCGCCGGAAGATGGACGTATAATCCAGTGTAGCAGCACCCATGGTGCACTGAAGAGGACAGCCAATGGAAAAGCACGTGTAGTACACGCGCTGACAAGGTCAGCATTCTGGCGCGTGAGATACACGCGCCAGACAAAGTCAACCATCCGGCGCGTGAGGAACACGCGCCGGACAAAAGAACCTTCCCCAAGCGTGCCGGCGCGTGGCAGCGCGTGGCATGCACTGAATCATCTTTCCAGCGCGTGTAAGCGCGTGGGAGCGCGTGACACGCGCTGGGACTCTCCAGAGGCGCGTGGGAGCTCGTGAATGACCTTCCAGGTGTGTTGCAAGCCTCGTTTTGCTTCTCCTAGCGCGTATCAACCTCCTGCGGGTGTTTTCATGCTGATGGAAGACCATCATGCAGTTATTAGAGCAATTAAATGTTAAAAGCTAAATCCATTGGCCATTTAAATTGCTTCTGTCTGTTATTTATTTATTTAACTGATGCATGGAATAATTAATTGTTTATTGTATTCATGCATTGGATCCATGATATTTAATTAAATGACTTGATTTATATTAATTAAATTATGAAAATTAATTGGATTTGATTACTAATTAATTAGAGGCCACTTATTGTGAAACGAAAAATTATTTTTGTAAATTATTTTTGAAGTGTGCCTCAAATTAAATATTAGTGAATCATTTAAGTCCAAATATTTTCTAAATTTAATTGGATTAAAATCAAGACGTTTTGCATACATTATATCATGTAAATGAATAAATTCAAAACCCTAATTATGAATGATTAAAAATTGAGTGGGAGCGGGGATTTTTATACATTACCTCATGGCCTTCGTTATTAAAACCATTATAATTAGATCTTCAAAAATAAGGCCCCACGCATGATTTGAAGAGTCTTAATATTACAAGAATGGTTGTCTCATGAAAATAATAATATTAAATGTTCATTGTACTTAGATCTTTAAAAATAAGGCCCTACGCATGATTTAAAGAGTCTAGATTATAATGACAAGATATTTAATATTTTATTTTTCATTAGAGCATTAATAACGTTATACACTCAATCGGAAATCAATAGTGTTAGCTCCCCAACGGAGTGGTCTACACTAGGTGAGTTTAGAAAGGCTAAACATAATCGGGAATCATTTCATATAGATAGACAAGGCATTGTCTTAAGAAATATGGAGATGATGGGATTTGCCCGCTAATAGCAATAATGAACTTTGCCAACCGAATAAGTTATTGGTGTATTGGTTATCCGATTTTTCATGCAGTGGTTAAGGGACCCACATACTATTTTAATGGAAGTGCTCACCTAATAGTAAATGAATCTCAACAATAGTAATAATGAACTCCTCCAACAGGATAAGTTATTGACATATTGATTGGTTGATTTATTATGCTACAGAGTTGAGGGATCCGCATTAACTAAAAGGGATTGTTTACCAATAATGATAATGATCTCTTGTTCGATTGAGATTTATTATATTATGTGGTTAACAAACTCATTTTAATTTTAAATATGCATGATAGTATTAATAATTCACCTTGTATATCGTATGAATGCATTTATATTCAGACTGATTATGTCTAATCCATTTTATCTGCTTGCTAATTTCAATGTATATGGACTTCATTTATAATGACTAGAAAAGGAATTTAGATATTTTATTCACAACGTGGTGGTACAAATGTATTTACTACTCCTAAAACCTAATCCTTTTACTTTAAGATACCCAAGAGAACATTAATGCTTTGAATAAGTGAAATAAGGCAAATGAGATGAATTGGTGCAATATTCTAGAGTTTACCTCGAATACGCTCCAAAGCTAACATTTACATTATTTTATTTTCTTCAAGCATCATGTTAAATGTCAATAAAATGTTTTGGTGAGATTAGATAGAGAGTATGCCAAAGTACTATGTCAGACTTGAATAGCATCAAGATAGCCTAAGGAACTCCAGTATGAAATCGAATTTTGAAAAATGATTGTTTATTATTTAAAAATTAGCTGGAGATCAATAAGGCTGACTTGGGTGGTAAGTTTCAAGTTGACATGATTATTGCCTTGTTACCAAACTCATTCGACTCTGTTAGAGTGAACTAAATAAGGAATCAGTTTGAGTTCACACTCGCTGATATTCTTATAGAATTGGTAACAGATGAAGGGATAATCAAGAGTATGGGCGTTCCTATCAATCTAACCTAGTCTATACCATCTTCTTCTAGGCCCAAGTGGACGGGCAAAGCAAAGAAGAAGGATGATAATAGGACTAGACTAGCATAAAACATGGGTATTCAAAAAGTTTAAAGGGAATAAGGCAGTGTATGTTGAGGGCGAAGAAAACTGTTTCTTTTGTCGCTAACTAAAACACTAAAGGACGAACTGTTTAAGCAATGACGTGGCATAGGAAAATATATATTTAATCATTGAGCCATGTTATGTGGTTGTGTCTATTAATTCCTGATGGATAGATTCTGGAGCCACTAAACATGTTTGCAATTTATTGTAAGGATTTCAGGATTCTAGAAGCCTCGATGATATGGAATATATTTGTACTTAACCTGATGTCAAGGTTGTAGCTAAGTCAGTGGGAGTATTACATCTGAAAATAGAGAGTATGAGGATATTAGTATTAGAGAACTATTTTTATGCACAGAAGTTAGACGCTATCTTATTCTTGTTTCACTTGTGGTTTATAAAAACTGTGTTGTTATTTTGTAAAACTGGTTTTATAAAATTGAATAGATATGCGATTACTTCTGGTGTATTGAAAGATGGTTAATATACTATAATCACAAACTCTTAAGATTTGCAAGATGTAGAAACTAATGTTGCATCTTCTAGATTGAATGTTAAGAGAAAATTTGTTATTCCTGACTCATTGTATTTTTAATGTCTATTTTTGGGTTGTTATCAATCAAAATAAGATTCAAAGATTGGTCAAAGAAGGTTAATTACCTAGTGAGGCAGGGGAGCCCAAACCAAACTTGTGAACCCTGTTTTGAAGGATAGATAACTCTTAGGGCTTAATCAGCCAGATGAAATAGACATAAAGGACAATTGGAGTCGGTACACACTGACACGTGTGGTCTTATGAACATCCAAGCAAGATTACTCACGTTTTGGATAAGTTTATCTGATGCAACACAAGTCTTAAACTCTTGGTATTTTCTGAGAAGGTTAAGACTGATGTGGAACACATATTAGGTAAACTTGTCAAGACACTTCGATCTGATCGAGGATATGAGTATTTCTTAGGATAGTGCAAAGACTATATGGTCAATGAGGGTATTATGTACTAGTTTTTCGCAATTGACGCTAAATGTATTTAGGTGTCAAATAGGAATAACAGAATTCCACTTAACATGGGTAGATCTATGATCAGCTATGCTACATTATCTCTTTCATTTAAGAGTTTAGCGTTAATGACATCGATGCGCATTATGAACTGCATTCCATCTTAGTCTGTCTCAAGGATACCGTTGAGCTGTGTTTTTTACTAAATATTAGTTTGAATCATATGCACATATGGGGTAGTCTTGCACATGTGCGCTTGATATGGACAAGTAAGTTGGAAGCAGATCATAGGCATGCTAGATTTGATAGCTACTCTAAATGTCACTAGGATGGATTATTTTATGATCTCAAAGATAAAAGTTAATTGTTTTCACTCACTGTTTATCTATAGGAGAATCATATTATGAATCACATACCTAGTAGCATAATGTTAGAGAATTTGGTATGAGTACCAGATGTACCACATGTGAACACACTTATTATAGAGATTGAGAATAATATACAAATTCCCTATTGATGCGTTAGCATCATCTACTACACAGATTCTTGCATCGGTACATTGATGTAGTGGGAGGATTATCATCCAATTCGACAGAATCATGTTTTTAGGTGAGACCATTATGGACATCCCTGTTAAACATGAGTTGGACCCAGTAAGCTACACGGAAGCGTGAACCGATGTGGATACAGATCGTTTTGGTGAGTTACTATGAAATCAGAGTTGGAATCGATGTATTCTAATAAATTCTGGGATCTTGTAGAACTTTCTAGTAGGGTGATTCCTATGGAAGGCAAGTTAATCTACAAAAAGATACCAGAAGATTTCTTAGTGAATAAATCATGAGTGTGCAAGGGAATGTCATTATTTTTCTAATTCTATATATATTGATGACATCCTACTCATTTAGAATGATGTGGAAGTTGTGTCATCAATAAAAAGGTAGTTGTTCAATTACTTTTAAATGAAGGATTTTTAAGATGTAAGCTATATTCCTAGGATCAAGCTTTTGCAAGATCAGGTTAAAAGGAAAATAGGCTTATCTTAATAATCCTACATTGATAAAGTTTTGACCAGGTTTGGTATGCATAACTCAAAGAATGAGTTCTTGCTTTATTGATATGGATGGCTCTCTCTAGTAAGTAGTTTTTCAAGACTATCAAAGGAGATTGAGCAAATGAGACTGGAACAATATGTTTCGGCATATGAGAGTCTCATATATGCCATGGTCTATACCAAACAGGATATCCGCTACATAGTAGGGATAGTCAGTAGAGATCAGTCCAATACTGGACTTGACAACTGGTCTATTGTGAAAAATATCATTAAGTACCTAAGGAGAACCAATGATATCATATTCATTTATGGATGTGATGATATGGTCCTAGTCAGGTATGCTAGTTCTGATTTTCAATCAGAAGTAGATACTATGAGGTTCATGACTCAGTGTAAATTCACTTAATGGAAGGGAGATCAGTTGGTAGATTGTTAAGCAGATTTCAACTGTTGACTCAAACTGTAGGTGGAATATATTGCAGCCTTAAAGGCGGCAAAGGAAGCCTATTAGTTTGATCTCACTGATTTAGAGGTTGTGGAGTATACTAGCCTGCCTATTGAGCTATGTTGTGACAATAGTGCAGAAGTAGTCCAAACCAATGACCCAAGGTTCCATAGAGGAACAAGATACACTGAGAGGAAGTATCATGTTCTACATGATATTGTCTGGCAAGAAAATGCACTTGTAGTTAGAACATTGCATTGGAACACAACTTTGTTGATCCATTATCAAAGGTGTCATTGATCAATAATTTTGATCATCATCTGGATAACATTGGAGTTAGGTGCAATTTGAATTGGCTATGAGGGCAAGTGGGAGCTGTTGGGATTTATATGCCCTGGCATAGCAAATTCCTATCTGGATTGTAGTGACATATGTTCCTGACATATCTGAAATATTTATGATTTATATAATTGGTGAATTCAATGTATTATGTTTCGATTCACTATGAAATTGATAGTGTCCATGTAATTACAAGAAATATTTATATATATGTATGTGATGACAATCAATGCATGATATATAAATAGTAATTATAAATTGTTCATAGTCGGTAATTATGGATGGACTCATAATTAATTAAGACTTGAACTGGATCCGCGTTAGGTTGGGATATATTGCGAGAGCCGTCGTATGCAATTACTCCCTATCACCGTCATGGCATTTGACTCTTAAGCATGAGAAAAGTATAGACTCTTTTATTAATTAATAATTACTTTGATTTGTTCGGCGGATTCTTCGGGATCCTTAGACCGACACTTTGGGTAGCTATGTAATTAATAGTTAGAGGGTTATATTTTCAATATTTGCATCATTGCTACTTGTATTTATTTTGTATTGATTATGGTTGATCATAAAGTAAATTCGAAGGCCTTCGTGTGTTTTTAGACAAAATGATTTATTATATATTTATTTATTTAAATTATTATTTTTGTCAAACAAATGTTTTATTGTGATCGAGCCAGAAATAATCAAAGGTACCAAAATAAATATATTAATTAAGTAGTCGGATTGATGGCTATATTTATCCGATAACTAATTATGCATAGAGGGGTCAAAGTGCAATATTGACTTAGAGGTTATTTATTATTTAATTGGAGTTCAATTAATTTCTTTTAGTGGAGTAGAAATTAATTTATGAATTAATTGAATTGGGTCCATGGACCGGGCCAATTATTAATTCATTGTAGCCAATAAAATAATAGGCCCAATGGATTCTCACTCATAGCCCAACTTGATATTGGAATCATATTAGATTTGAGACATATGAATTAGAGATGGAGAAGGATTTGTTGTTTCCTTTTCTTTATTTTTATGTTGCCTATAAATATACATGGTCTATGTATATTTTAGGGGGTGATTTTTATGAGAAGGAAAAAGGAATAAATTTTCTCTCTCTAGAAAATTAGGGTTTATGGTCTCATCTAATAGAGGCTCCCACAAGCCTAGTTTTCCAAGGTAATTCATGGAGGCTTATGAGTGATTCCTAAAGGCAAAATAATTACCAAGAAGATGGAGATCCAAGGAGAAAGCATCTTGCTAAGGGATCTACAATAAGTGAGAACATTCACTTTAGAGGGAAGTTTTAAAGGTTTACTCAGACCTTTGATGTAAGTATTCAATCCATTAATTGAATGATACATCATATTTTTATTTTTGCATAAAACTTGTCTCTATGTGATGAATCAAGATCTATGAATCAAAATCCCTCGAAAAGTTTTTAAAACTTGCACGTTTCCCAACAGTGCTATCATTGATCTTCCAAGTAATTTTATTTGTTCCTATAGTGATATCTAAGTTAGATGCATGTCTTGTATTGAAATAAGAAATAAATGACTAATGCTAACTTGTATGAAATTCACTTTAGACTTGATAAATAACATAACCATGGCTTGATTCATAACTTATGTTAATTTGAGGTCATTTAGAGTTGTTTCAAAATCTAGAGGGATTAATGAATTAATTTAATTAATTTTTATTTATATGCTCCTATGACTTAAATCAAGTTTTGAAGTGATTTATACAATAACCATGACATGTACTACAACATATATCAAATTTGGGGTATTTGGATAAGAATTGCAAAATTTATTTAATATTTATCTTTTGTGAAAGTTTAATTCACATGGTGACAGCAAGCATGAAATCTTGATGTAATGTGATATTTGGATAGGCCTTGGCATGTTTTCTAACATAGATTAAATTGAGGGCATTTGGAATTGTTTAAAAATCTAGAGGGAATTAATTAATTAGTTTGATTAATCTTGCTTTAAGTGTTTTAATCACTTAACTTATCATTTGATGTTATATATGTGATGACCATGACATGTCCTTCAATATATATTAAATTGAGGTTATTTGGGGTTAACTTGGAATTTAGAGAATTTAACTATTTATGTTTAATTAAATTCTATTTTATTACTCCATGGATTTAATTGCATTTTGGAAGTTGTTTTTATATTTAAATCATGGATTTGGATTTGGTGTATGTTCACTTGATTACTTTTGAGCATTGGATAACATAGTTGTTACTTTTATATTTATGAGAATATGTTTTTCCTTATTGAATATATTGTTGCTATGGGTAAGGAATTGCATAATTTGTATTTGACATCTTTCATGCCATAGTAGTTGTAGACTTTGAGTATGTATTGTATAAGTTTCCAAAATTGGATTGTGCTTGGTAAATAGTTGATATCTTGTATATACATGTTGATATATATATATGTTGTTGCACAATTTGTTGATTTTGGAAACTTGGGGATGTTGTTGTTTGGCTACGGCTAGGACTTGGTTCTAGTACGGGGGATTATCCCTCTATATAGTCTAGTGCGCACATAGGGAGGTTACCCATGGGCTAGTAACCCTAAAGTAACCACATTGTTGGTTTGATCCGGCGTGACGTCCAAGTATCCACTTTGGTTTGATTTTGCATTTAAATTCCAAGTTGTTAACTTTGTGAAATTATATCTCATTGTGTTATGTTGAAAGTTCTATTGTCACTTGATAGCATGAATTAAATGGTATTGGATTGTAACTTGGTACAAAGATAAACCCATGCATTCCCTACGAGTAAACTTGTTTACTAACCCTTAAGTTAATGGGTGTTTTGCAGATAAAGAAGCCTTAGTGTGGGATGCACATCATTCTTAGACTTACTAGAGTTCTTGAAGTATTTTTGATGACATAGAATGTGCATATGTTAGCATATCTTGTCCTACTTTTGCTTACTTTGATAAAACTTGTACTTATTGTCTAAGTTATGTAATGTGCACTTAAGTGCACCTTTTGACACTGTCAAAATGTGGTTGTAATGAGGCCAAGGGCCAAAGACACTTATGTAAAATGTATGCTAACTTTGAACTTCATTGTTGCCTATGGAAGATATGTGGATTAATGCATTGAAGGGTTCTATTTTGCATATGACATGCTATGAGGCCATAGGCCATTGCAACACATCTATTTTATCATATTACATATGCTTGCATGCTCACTTTGGCAAACAACACCATCCTTGATGAAACAAAGACTCTAAGTAGCATTTTTAGGGAGTTTTACCCTATTCTGTTCCAGGGGAATTTCGGGTATTTCAAAATGCTTTTTTTTCATATTTCCTAGTAAGTCATGTAGAAAACTTAATTTTGAGGGGGGTTTCTTCTTTGTGTTTTTCCAGAAAATTCCATCTTGGCCCTCAAAAATCTATATTATTCCTAAAAATCATTGCTGCCAGGTTTTTGCTGACTTTAGTGCAAATGTACTCGGTACTATTCATCAACTTTTTTTTGAAAAGTGTGACGACCGATCCGAAACTTTCGGGCGTCTTGTGGGTTTATTTTAAGATTGTATTTTCAATTTAGGCAATTTAAAAACCTTCCGAAGCCCCATTTCCTTTCTTTGGGCAGTAGCTTGGAATGATTTTTCACCTCTAAACCTGATTTTCTTGAGGGTATTTTGGACATTTTACAATGCATTTTTTTTTTGTTTCCATTCATTATCGGGGTAGGAAACTTGATTTTAGGGGGTGTTTCTTCTTTGAGTTTTTCCAGAAAAGTCCGTTTAGATGCCCGTTTTTACTCTCAGTTGCAGTATTAGTGGGTTGACGGCACTGTAGCTGTCACGGCCTTCATCGGGCCGCCGCGACGTCGATTTTGTTTTTGACCTTTCTCCCTCATCTGGACTCCAAATCAAGTGAATTTTTTTTTTTGAAATTGATTAATTTTTCATTGTCTATCCAACGGTGTGCTCGGTTGCATCCAGATATTTCTGGATAATTACTAGTTTACCCTTTTAGCTTTATTGCTCGTTTTTCTTTGTTTTGTCGTTTCTCCTTCGTCCGGAATCCGAATAATGAAATTCTTGAGTCCATCATGATTAATTTTTCATTGTCTTCCCAGTGGTGTGCTCGATAGCACTTGAATCCATTTTTTTTTTGTTTTTGGTAAAATGACCATTTTGCTCCTAGGTTCCTTTTTGTCCGTTTTTGAAACGACACTTCCGCATTTGTTTTTCTTTGGGTTCTGTGACCTCATTGAGGGCCATATTGGTGTCTTAGAGATGCATTGTATCTCTAGAGACCGTTGTTTCACCTTTCGCTTCCACATTTCGGATCCGTTATCGGGTCATCTTTTAGTCATCACTAACGCACTGGGTTCACAAAACTTGGGCCGTCACAAGTGGTATCAGAGCTCCTAGGTTTAAATACCTTGGACGATGGGTTTTGGGTGCATATCATGCTTGTGTTGCCATGCTCTATTTGTTTATATGCTTTATAATAACATGTTTTAGTTTGATAACATGTTTATGTGCCTAGGTGGTATATGTAGCATATCGTTTGGTTAAAGCATGATTTTATTCTAGTATAAGAAGCATGCCATATGATGTATGCTAGGTTAAATTTGTATATGCATATTATTTTGCGTATTTGATAGGACTTGGGATTAGTCATGGATGTTTGACTCGAGGTTGGGTTGTTTGGTGAGTTTGCACTTAGTGCAATGTTTGGTGTGTTTTGGTTTTGTTTAGGCACTCTTCTTAGATGTTGTTAGCAATTGTCAGTTTGGTTTCATGGTAGTTTAGGTCGTTGTTGACCTAGCGTTGGCTTTGGATAGGTGGATGGTCACCTTTTGTTTAGGCTCTCGTGGGGTGAGCCATTAGGCGTAGCCGTAGTGCTAGATTTGTTGGTTTTGGACCATGATGAAGTTATGGACCTCTTAGGATCCTTGGTTGTTTAGGAAGATTCCTCTGAGATTACAATTTTCGTGGGCGAGTACGTTTGAGGGCGGGTGCATGGCACTGTCATGCTACCGTACTAGCTAGCTATGAGTGCAGTTCGGATGGGATTAGCGTTGGTTTTTGTTCTGATAGACGTAGACCTTTTGGTCAGTGTTTGATGGTTGTTTTAGGGACGATTCTTAAGATTGATTTAGTTGTTGATGGTATTGCTATAGTTGCCATTTACTTTGAGTTCTCCTTGTATGATGACGCTTTTGTGGTCAAGTCGATTGATCAGTGTTTTGGGTTAGTGAGAGCGTTGCATTGTTAGTGTCACTCATAGTGTCACCTTTAGATTTAGAGATGGATTGTTAGAGTTTTACCATTGTGGTGAGGGATCACGTTTGTTTTGAGACAGGTTGTTGTTATATTGGTTTTTGGAGTTAGATTATAGCTAGGACTTGTTTTCCTTTTACCTAGACACTCTAGGACACGATGTCCATAGGGTTCATTGTTGCATCATCTTATCTTTTACAGTTTCGTTTACTACCATGTTAGTAGTATGATTTATGTTATTGTGATGTATGAGTAGGTGGAGGTCTATCCACATTTGTTTTCTTATTGTACGACATTAGCATGCCTTATTTACATGCTTAGAGATGCCATAATGTTACTATGCTTTAATAATATGCTTTTGCGTTACTTGGAGACATGCTGCATGTACCTTTGATTTTATCTATGTGAGTAGATTTGCTTACTTGGTAGTTGCATTCCTTGTCATATGCATGACTTTTATGTTTAGTTTTCCCTTTTGCTTCCTCCGGTCGCACTTAGTGCGTATGTGGGTTTTTGTAATGGTTCCATTGTGAGATTCCTTGTGGAGGAGTTTTCACATTTGTTTTGTTTTAAGTTGTCCGCTTCCCTAAGGTGGGAAGAATGCTCAATTTTCGTGTTCGTTGTGTTAACACTTATGGGGGGATAGGGTTCCTCTTCTTTTTCTTGGTTGTCTCTTCTCTTCATCGCCTCTTGCACAGTTTTAGGGTTGGTTGCTCCGTGAGGATCACCGTGGTTGTCTTGAGTCCTTGGTGAAGGTTTGGTGGATTTTGGTCGACTTACTTCCAAGTAGGGGGTGAAGTCTTTGACCTTGTTGTCTTTTGTTTCAGAGGTGGAGTCGTGGCATTGTCCTTCTTAGAACTAGTGGTTTTCTTTCTTTCGTGTCTTCCCTTGGGGAGTTTTTACTGTGTTTGTTGACGGAGTTATGTTGCTCAGGGTGAGTTGATTTGTGTGAGATCATTTTACGAGGACTTGTGTCCATATTATTGAGGATTTTTTTTTTATTCGTGAGGTGAGCTCGATGCTCTTTTGAGGATGTCTTTTGGAGACTTGTTTCGATTTTGGAGACCTGAATGTGGTTGACCCTTAGGAGAGGTTTTGAGGGATCGCAGTTGGATTTGGCTTGTTTGTGAAGTTTTCTCGTCCTAGTTATGGCTAGGCATCATTTTGAGGAATTGTAATTCCAGTGATTGGGTATGGAATGAAATTGAGGAATTTTGATTTAGCTTGGTATTGCCAAGCACGGTTTTGAGAGACTCTTTTTTTATAACCATGGTTGTCAGAATTTTGATGTGTATGCCACGTGGTGGATTTGTTTTTCAAGGACTTAGTTATCCATGATAAGGATGTGGATTTGATGTTTGATTTCGATGTAGTTTTGTAGTTGATCTGTTTCAGGGAGATATGTGGGACTTTCGATGAAATGTCTTGTATTGAGGTTCGTTTTGATTCATGGTGGTGTTAATTTATCTGGCAGGCTTTGGATTTTTGATTGATGTTGTTAATAGGAGTGTTTTGAGACATTGGAGTTGTTGGTTTTGTTGTATTGAGGATTTAAGACTTTAAGCGTAGCTGTGCCTATGACATTATTGTCAGAGTTTTGGGATTAGCTACCCCAACTCTCACACGATGCCTGGTTTCCGTAATGCATTTGGTGATGATCTTTTCCCGACATTAATGTCATTTGTATCGAGAGGTTTCATGGGTCAACCTAGTGGGAGGCAAGTCATGAATTAGTACCCAGTACCATCATGCTACCTTACTGACGAGTAAGTGTGGACGGGTTATGGTCGCTATTCGTACTGCCACATTGTCTTTGTTATGTACCCTGATTTGATACATGGTTATCTTGGAGTTCTCTTGGTGATTGTTTTTGGATCGGTATGATGGTTCATCAGGAGAAATGCTTATGGTTGTTGTCTTCCGTTCCTTTGTCCAACCTTGGGTTCTTTGTGTGTGACTTTTGACTAATCGTGTGACTGTGTGGTCAATTTCCTTTTGAGAGGTTGTCCTGTCGTAAGCACGTGGGTGCGAATGACATTGGTTTGTACGTTGTCTTTCAGCTTTGGGATTGCTTTTGTAGCATGTTGTGTGGGGTACTCGGAGATGTACTCCGTAGTTATCCTGGTTTCACTTTTAGTTTCTTGGGGCTAGATTTCGGGGACGAAATCCCTTTAAGGTGGGAACGTTGTAATGACCCGGTCATTTTCATTTCTTTCCCTTTCTTTAAATTTTGCGAATAAATTTTTTTCATTGTTTTTTCCTTTTCGGGTTCGATTTCCCGCCTCTTAGTATCGTCTCGAGTACTCGGAAATGGTTTCTGAGACTCTTTCCTTTGGATTGACAACTTCATTTGAGGATCGAGTCACATCCACATTTTTTGTTTTTTTGACACTATTCATATTTTTCGTCTTTTCCCTTTTTCGTCCTTTAGTCATTTTTTCATTTTTCCTTGATTAACCTCACTTTTTGTGCTCTGATTTGATTCCGGCTTGGCATACGTCCATGATATTTAAATTCCATGACATCTACATTTTTACTTTTGTAGAAATGCATATTAAATGCTTACTTTCTTTGTAAAAGCCATGAAAACAAGACTTTTTGTAATTATCCATAACTTGAGGGGGTTTTGGGTAATTAAGTAAAGTAATTATTTTTCGTCTTAGGGACCATTTTGTAAATTAATTTGGAAGATATTTTAAAAAAGGACCTTTTTGCAATTTCTGAAAAATGTGACAAGTGTCACATTCCTATGGTGCCACTTGTTGATTTTATGGTAGAACCACTTAGAGGCTTAATCTCATGACACATGGAGGGTAGAGATTCACCCACTTGTTGTCCTAGGATTGGTGCACTTGTTGGCATGGATGGTTGACAAGTGTAGGGTTAATATTTAATCTTGGAAGCTTACTTGAATTCATGACAAGTGTAGGACTCACCTTTAGTCTTGCATTAGTGTGTATGTGAGAGGTAGTGCAAGAGCACCTAGTGAATCTAGAAGTCCACCAATTTAGCTTAGGGTTTACACATTTTAATTCATTCATCACTTTCCTCTCAAGAACCCTAAGGAAGCCACCATTGGAGAAACGTTTGACTAGTAGCTTTGACTTCATTTTTGGTGCCCTTTCACTCACCTTAGAACTTTGAACTTGGAATACTTTAGGTTCCTCCCACTCTCCTCTACAAAACCCTTTTTTGGTTTTTCATTTTTAAGCTCGGTTACCTTGGATTCAAGAGGAACAATCCTCTTGTGAGGTAGGGAGTGTTATCATTTATCTTCCAAGTGATTTTATTTATTCCTATAGTGATATCTAAGTTATATGCATGTCTTGTATTGAAATAAGAAATAAATGACTAATGCTAACTTATATGAAATCCACTTTAGACTTAATAAATAACATGACCATGGCTTGATTCATAACTTATGTTAATTTGAGGTCATTTAGAGTTGTTTTAAAATCTAGATGGATTAATGAATTAATTTAACTAATTTTTATTTATATGCTCCTATGACTTAAATCAAGTTTTGAAGTGATTTATATAATAACCATGACATGTACTACAACATATATTAAATTTGGGGCATTTGGATAAGAATTGCAAAATTTATTTAAAATTTATCTTTTGTGAAAGTTTAATTCACATGGTGATAGCAAGCATGAAATCATGATGTAATGTGATATTTAGATAGGCCTTGGCATGTTTTCTAACATAGATTAAATTGAGGGCATTTGGAATTGTTTAAAAATCTAGAGAGAATTAATTAATTAGTTTGATTAATTTTGTTTTAAGTGTTTTAATCACTTAACTTGTCATTTGATGTTATATATGTGATGACTATGACATGTCCTTCAACATATATTAAATTGAGGTTATTTGGGGTTAAATTGGAATTTAGAGAATTTAACTATTTATGTTTAATTAAATTCTATTTTATTACTCCATAGGTTTAATTGCATTTTGGAAGTTGTTTTTATATTTAAATCATGGATTTGGATTTGGTGTATGTTCACTTGATTACTTTTGAGCATTGGATAACATAGTTGTTACTTTTATATTAATGAGAATATGTTTTTCCTTATTGAATATATTGTTGCTATATGTAAGGAATTGCACACTTTGTATTTGACATCTTTCATGCCATAGTAGTTGTAGACTTTGAGCATGTATCGTATAAGTTTCCAAAATTGGATTGTGCTTGGTAAATAGTTGATATCTTGTATATACATGTTGATATATATACGTTGTTGCACAATTTGTTAATTTTGGAAACTTGGGGATGTCGTTGTTTGGCTACGGTTAGGACTTGGTTCTAGTACGGGGGATTGTCCCTCTATATAGTCTAGTGCGCACATAGGGAGGTTACCCATGGGCTAGTAACCCTAAAGTAACCACATTGTCGGTTTGATCCGGTGTGACATCCAAGTATCCACTTTGGTTTGATTTTGCATTTAAATTCCAAGTTGTTAACTTTGTGAAATTACATCTCATTGTGTTATGTTGAAAGTTCTATTGTCATTTGATAGCATGAATTAAATAGTATTGGATTGTAACTTGGTACAAAGATAAACCCATGCATCCTATTAGTAAACTTGTTTACTCACCCCTAAGTTAATAGGTGTTTTGCAGGTAAAGAAGACTTAGTGTGGGATGCACAACATTCTTAGACTTACTAGAGTTCTTGAAGTATTTTTGATGACATAGAACGTGCATATGTTAGCATATCTTGTCCTACTTATGCTTACTTTGATAAAACTTGTACTTATTGTCTAAGTTATGTAATGTGCACTTAAGTGCACCTTTTGACACTCTCTGAATGTGGTTGTAATGAGGCCAAGGGCCAAAGACACTTATGTGAAATGTATGCTAACTTTGAACTTCATTGTTGCCTATGGAAGATATGTGGATTAATGTATTGAAGGGTTCTATTTTGCATATGACATGCTATGAGGCCATAGGCCATTGCAATACATCTATTTTATCACATTACATATGCTTGCATACTCACTTTGGCAAACAACACCATCCTTGATGAAACAAAGACTCTAAGTAGCATTTTTAGGGAGTTTTACCCTATTCTGTTCCAGGGGCATTTCAGGTATTTTAAAATGCGTTTTTTTTCATATTTCCTAGCAAGTCATGTAGAAAAATCAATTTTGAGGGGGGTTTCTTATTTGTGTTTTTCCAGAAAATTCCATCTTGGCTCTCAAAAATCTATTTTTTTTCCGAAAAATCATTGCTGTTAGGTTTTTGCCGACTTTAGTGCAAATGTACTTGGTACTATTCATCGACTTTTTTTTGAAAAGTGTGACGACCGATCTGAAACTTCTGGGGGTCTTGTGGGTGTATTTTAAGATTTTATTTTTAATTTAGGCAATTTAAAAACCTTCCGAAGCCCCATTTCCTTTCTTTGGGCAGTAGCTTAGAACGATTTTTGACATCTAGACCTTATTTTCTTGAGGGTATTTTGGACATTTTACAATGCATTTTTTTTTTGTTTCCGTTAGCAATCGAGGTAGGAAACTTGATTTTAGGGGGGGTTTCTTCTTTGAGTTTTTCCAGAAAAGTCCGTTTAGATGCCCGTTTTTACTCTCAGTTGCAGTAGTAGTGGGTTGACGGCACTGTAGCTGTCACGGCCTTCGTCGGGCCGTTGCGACGTCGATTTTGTTTTTGACCTTTCTCCCTCATCCGGACTCCAAATCAAGTGAATTTTTTTGTTGAAATTAATTAATTTTTCATTTTCTATCCAACGGTGTGCTCGGTTGCATCCAGTTATTTCTGGATAATTACTAGTTTACCCTTTTAGCTTTATTGCTCGTTTTTCTTTGTTTTGTCGTTTCTCCTTCGTCCGGAATCTAAATAATGAAATTCTGGAGTCCATCATGATTAGTTTTTCATTGTCTTCCCAGTGGTGTCCTCGATAGCACTTGAATCTATTTTTTTTATAAAAATACCATTTTGCCCCTGGTTCCTTTTTGTCCGTTTTTGAAACGACACTTCCGCATTTGTTTTCCTTTGGGTTCTGTGACCTCATTGAGGGTCACATTGGTGCCTCAGAGACGCATTGTATCTCTAGAGACCGTTGTTTCACCTTTCGCTTCCACATTTCGAATCCGTTATCGGGTCATCTTTTGGTCATCACTAACGTACTGGGTTTATAAAACTTGGGCCGTCACACTAGTTAACATCGCAAATGATTCTGAAGCTTACGCTCTATTTTCCTTTGCTGCCTTTCTTTGCGGAGTTGTGATGAGCGCTGAATATTACATATTTAAGCCCCTAAACATGCGTATGTTAAGACCTTAATTAGTAGTTCTATCTAGTTTTAGAATAATTTTAGTTTACTTTGCTTTTGTAGGTACTTTCACAAAGAAATGGATAAAATCTGGGATTCTGAGACTAGAAGACTTATATCAAAGCTTACAGAGTTGTCGTCGATCATCTGAAGCAAGCTTGGAGTCAAAATGGTGATTTTGGAGAAGTTTAAGCCAAGGTGATCGAGTACCCTAAAGAAGATATTCCAAAATATTCTAAGTGTTGATGAAAAAGATGCTTAAAAAATAATTTGGAGAAAAATGGCTAAGTATAGAATTCCTGCTTGAGCACAAGTCAGAAGGCCCAAGCCCAGCTAGAAAGTTCGAGTAGAAGCTTTTCTACTCGAGCCTTTCCTATTAAGTTAGATTTCTAAGCTATGGGATTAATTCTAATTAAGTCCTAATTCGTCTTAGACGGGCCCAGATGACCCCAGAAGACCTAAAGCCCATCCAATCCTTATTAGAAGTTAGTTACTTCTATAAAAGGATGCACAAGGCCACAAAAAAGCTCTCTCATTTTCTTTTTTCTTCTTACAAATAATTCTAGATCTAGTAGCGGCTTTTAGGGTTTCTAAGTTTATTCTAAAGCATTGAATGTGAAGATCCATAGAAGAGAAGCGCAATCCATGATGATGAAGTCCACAACAACATAGATGATATCCTGCATTGTCATGAGTAGCTAATTCCTCTCTTAGGGCATTGATGTACCCCGAATCCGATTACTATGATTTGATTGTTCTACACTTTGGGATTTTAACTGTTTATGTATTTTGATTGCATGATTTTAAGCAATTGACTTAAATGTTCCAAGTAATTGGAATTTTAATGAAGTAAAGTAGTTTGTGAGAAATTAATACCTCGTCTTAGATTTAATTGTTCTTAAATTATATTCAACCTATTCCTATCGTACGAGATTGGTGGTTAAGGGCTTCTTGGACAATAAGAATAGAGATCATGCAATGGTGTTCAAACGTTTTTCATGAATGAATGTTTTCATAGTCTTTGCCTAGGGAATACGAGTTTTAGAAGTAGGTAGGTAGATAATTCGTGCCAACCGAAGATAGGTTATTATTAACTAAAATTCATAAAACATCTTTCTTTAAATCTAAATTAATGAATGTTATTAAGTTTAATTCCATATTATACATAAGTGTTGAAATCCTAAGGTTGAACAGTTGACCATAGTATGAGCTTCGTGGTGAAGCCAATCCTTAAGATCTTCTCTCTCTAATCGTAGTCCTCTATTTAGTTTACTTTTGTTTATGTTATTGAAACACACCACACATCAAGCAAATCTTTCTCTAAACAAATCTTAGTTTACTTTTAGTTTAGTTTTGGTTATGTTATTGAAACACACCACACATCAAACAAATCTTTCTCTAAATTAAAATAGTATTAATTGAAGGCTTGATAAACTATCATAGTCCTTGAGGTTTGACACTCTCTAAGTAGCCCTATCCTGTAAATGGTTCATTCTATTGCGAGTGGTATTTTATAATTGACACTTTCCACCCACATTAAGTTGCTCCTTTTCCCATCTTCTTCTAGTGTTAACCATTCTATTAATGCAATGAGATAGAAATCAGTACACAATTTAATGAACCGTATATGTAATGACCCAGTCATTTTCTTCCTTTCCTTTTTCCTCAAATTTTGTGAATAAATTTTTTCCATTGTCTTTTCTATTCTGTGTTTGGTTTTTCATCACTTAGTGTCGTCTCGAGTGCTTGAAAATGGTTTATGAGACTCTTTCCTTTGGATTGACAACTTCCTTTAAGGACCGAGTCATTTCCACATTTTTCGTTTTTTGACACTATTCACTTTTTGGCACAACCTCATTTTTCGTGCTCGGAGTTGGTTTTTGACTTCACGTATCTTCATTCTAAGTGGTTTCCATGAAATATGTATCTTTACTTTTGTTGAAAAGTACTTTGGTTGCTCCTAGTGTCCATAGGGGTATGGATGCATAATTTTTTAGAATCTTTCTCTTTTCTTGGGTTTTTTTTCGTAAATATCTTTTGAAGATATTTTATTTTAGGGGGTTTTTTGAAAATATTTTTGGAAGATATTTTCATTCTGGGTCATTAGTGTAGTTTTCACTTTTTGGAGGGACCATTGTGCAATTAATGAAAGTTATTACAGAAAATGCCTCGTTTTGAGTCTAGATCCTCGTACGGGATTCATTTTCACTTTTCGTTGAGTTGTGTACTCTTAGAATTGTCCTCTGGTCGTTTTTTTCCCAATTTCAGGGTTTCTGGCCCCAGTTGCTGCCGAACTTGTTCGGGGCATATCTCTCTGCTCGGGACTCAGTTTTTGACTCCGTTTCTTCCGTTATTCATATTTTATCATTTTGGTTCTATTTTGTTCACGGAGTTTTGCCATTTGAGTGCATCTGCTCAAATTTCACTTTTCCGGACCCGACGGGGCGTTTTCTTATAAATAGGGGGTTATAAAATTAAAAAGTGATCTTCCCCTCTCTTCATGCATGACCAGAAGCTGCTATGGCTGCCCAAGGGGGGCTGCCACCCTTCTTCTCTCAACTAAACCTCCTTCCTTTTGTTAAAAAGTCGTAGTGCCTTTGTGTTTGTATTTGTCTTGACTACACGCATCTTTCCCCCTTATTAGAACCCGTTTTTGGCCAATTTTTGAGTTCTGGTTTGAGGTCAAGTTAGGATTTTGGTAGGTCCTCTTTGGAGTTTAATGTTCACGGCGTAGTCCCCGACAAAACCCCGAAGTATTGTCGGATTCGGAGCCGTTTCATTTTGTTGGCTTTTGAGATTTTTATCTCAAATTGAGGTAGGGGATGTCTTAGGCTTTTATTTATGTTGTATTGATAATTTTATAAGCTTATACCACTTGTATGCATGTTTTGTATTAATCCTAGAATTTAATTTAATTATTTTCCTTGTATATGATTTAATTCACTTAGAATTAAAGTATAACATGCTAGTAAATTTGGTTTTGGTATGGTTGTTGACATATATTAAATTTGGGTCATTTGAATAAGAATTGCAGCTTTTATTTAATATTTTTCTTTTGTGAAAGATTAATTCCCATGGCCTTACCTTGCATGAAATTAACTTGTGATAGGCTATTAAATTAAGTCTTGGCATGCTCTTTAACGTACCTTAATTTTGGAGCATTTGGATGAGTATGAAAATCTAGAGATTTTAATTAAAAGAATTAATTAAAATCGATTTAAGGTTCCATTGGCTTAATTGAGTTTTAAACTTGATATTTGAAATGACTAGGACTTGTTTACTAACATATATTAATTTGGGACCATTTGAAGTTGCTTTAAAAGTTAGAGATTTAATTATCATGATTTAATTAAATTCTACTTTGTTGTTCCATTGGCTTAATTAAGATTTTGAATGGATGTATGTAATGATCATGCAATGTTGTTGAACATGTGTTAATTAGGGATCATTTGGTTGAGATTTGAAACTTAGAGAAATTAATTAGTTTATTTAATTAATTTCCGTTTCTATAGCGTTAATGATTTAATCATGTATTTGACATTGGTTATGTGTTTAAATCATGATTTTGGACATGTATTAGATTTATAAGTTTATGATTTCAATGTTGAGATATATTGTTATAGCGTGCAACGAATCACACCCTGAAGATTCGACATTTGTCATGCCTTAGTAGTTGTGGACTTAGAGCATGCATTGTATGTGCTTCTAAATTTGGTTGTGCATGGTAGATAGTTGATTATCTTATATATATATATTGATATATACGTTGTTGCATAACTTGTTGATTTTATAAACTTGGGAATGTCGTTGTTTGGCTACGGCTAGGACATGATTCTAGTACAGGGGATTGTCCCTCTATAGTCTAGTGTGCACATAGGGAGGTTACCCATGGGCTGTAACCCTAAAGTAACTATGGTGTCGGTCTGATCCGGCGTGACGTCCAAGTATCCACTTTGCTTGATTTTGTATTTCATTTCAAGTTGATAACTAAATGATATCGTAACTTGTTGTTCCTTAATTGATTTCCCATTTTGAGTTTCAAGATGTTAACTTTGAGAAATTATGCTTTATGCATTGTATTGGAAGTTCCAATGTTAGTTAAATTGCATCGATTTTGTGATTTGTGTTTTAATGTTCAAATGTAGCTTAAGAATGATCCTATAAATTCATTTGGAACATAGATGTTAGGTGGCATGATCCACTTTAGTTGTTTTTGTGTTTTAGATTTCAAGTTGAGGACTTTGAGAATCTATATCTAGTTGCTTTGTTTAACATGCCTTTGTATTGTTTAAATTGCATGGATGATGTGATTTATGCTAGAAATACTCTAAAGTAGCTTAGGATGCTCCCTGAGTCTCATTTGGACATAGACGTTAGGTGACATGAGCCCTTTAACATGTTTCACCTTAAGGTGATAATTTTGTAAAATGCTAAGTCGATGCTTGTTCATTTCCTACGAGTAGCTTTATGGTACTCACCCTAAAGTTACTGGGATTTGTTTCAGGTACGAAGGCTTGGTTCGTGATACTCATCATTCCTTGGATGACTTGTAGCTTTTAAATTTCCATTTCATGCAAATGTTAGCATGAAATGTCATTTTGTAACCTTGTATATCAAAATTTGTATCCTTGATTCCAAATATGTAATGTGTACCTAAGTACACTTTTTGGATGCTTATTTTGTATGTTTGACATGAGACCAAGGGTCATTAATTCTAAAGTTTACAAATATGTTTTTAAAATTTGAAAATTTAGTACTTGGTACTATTCATCGACTTTTTTTTGAAAAATGTGTCGACCAATCCAAAACTTCCGGGGGTTCTTGTGGGTGCATTTGAAGATTGTATTTTCAATTTAGACAATTTGAAAACCTCTCGAAGCCCCATTTCCTTTCCTTTGGTAGCAGCTTGGAAAGATTTTAAACTTTTTGACCTGATTTTCTTGGGGGTATTCTGGGCATTTTACAGTGCATTTTCTTTGTTTTGGTCCATGTTGTCAGGTAGAAAACTTGATTTGGGGGGGGGGGGGGGGGTTTCTTCTTCGTGTTTTTCTAGAAAAATTCGTTTGATAGCCCATTTTTGCTCTCAGTTGTGGACAGATCCTGTAGTAGCCTTTTGACCCTCTTGACCTCTTCTGATCTAGGGGTAATTTGGGTATTTCACAGTAAGTTTTTTATGTTTTCATCCATACTGTTGGGTAGAAAACTTGATTTTTTTTGGGGGGGGGGGGAGGAGGAGGGGGTTTCTTCTTCGTGTTTTTCCAGAAAAATTCGTTTCAGACCTCGTTTCGGCTCTCAGTTCTGGCTAGAACTTTTCTTCCCCTAGCATGTCATGGTGCTTATCGAGGTGCTCGTGGGGTGCTCGTCTCGATGTAGTGACGTTGACTTTTGTTTCGCTCGTTCTCCTTCATCTAGACTCCAAATTAAGTGAACTTTTTTTAAAACTTGATTAATTTTTTGCTGTCTTTCCAACGGTATGCTCGGTTGTACCCGGATCTTTCTGGATAATAACCAGTTTACCCTTTTAGTCTTAAGGGCTCGTTTTTCTTCGTCATGCCATTTCTCCTTCGTCCAGACTCCGAATCATGTGATTCTTGAGTCCATCTTGATTAGTTTTTTTTTTGTCTTTCCATCGGTTTGCTCGGTGGTACCCGAATCCATATTTTTAGAAATGACTATTTTGCCTTTGGGGGCTGAATGGTTACTTTTCCTATCTTTTGTTTCCGCGTCAGTTCTCATTGAGTTCCAGATCTCGTGGAAGGTCATCAAAGTGTCTTAGAGGCATGTCGTGCCCTGGGAGACCGTTGTCTTATTTCTTGCTTCCGCATCTGAATCCGCTATCGGGTCAATCTCCGGTTCATCATAGGACACACTAGCTTGAAGAACCAGGGTCGTCACAGTATAAGAATACAATGAACCCTAAAACTTAGGCTCTAAACAAAAGAATACGTTATGCAGAAGTTGATATACAATAGATCCATAGAGACACTTAAACCTGAAGTGCTCTGATACCAACTGTGATACCCCTCGATTCTAGAACACGGGTTGATCAGGTCCGCGCACGACACCGAGGGATATCAAAACAATTAAGGTAATAAACGAACACAGATTACAAAAGATAAATAAAGAATAAATAAATAAAGATGGAAAAAAAAATAATAATAATGAATTAAATCCTCCAAGAATAATATTCCAATAATAATAATCTCCTCAATTTAATATTCAAATACTCTAATACCAATACAACTTGGGAATCCAGAATATAGACCCCTATTAAAATCCCAACTGAAAGTAAATAACTGAAATAAATGTCTAAAACTAAAGACTGAAAACATAATGTAAAATCTTACGTAGATAATCGGAAGAGTGATGAAGACTGGTCTCTTCTTAGCATGAATAATCTCTACGCCTGATACTGATGAACACCTAAAAAATAATAGTGGGTCAGGCCCACGAACAAGTCATTTTTACTACATCCCAAATAGAGACTCGATACATGAATACATCCTAGTTAACCCATACAATAACTACGTTTTCCGTATATATACATAGATACACACTAAAAGACTCTTACTGGACTATAGGGTGGACTTAACTGGATAGTAGGCAACATGCAAAATGCACACATGGTGGACATGAGTACCATCATCTACCAGGGTACACAACAATCCATTATATTTAGCTATGCATCCCCAAGGCAATATATGCTCCAAAACCACTAATCTTGAGACCTCAAGCTTATATCATGGCACATATCTATATATATAAATCTATATCCTCTCCAAAACATAAAATAAACTATTCGTCATATGTCATCCACATATAAATTTATGACTTGACATGAAGAATGAGACTAGACTTATTAGCCAACCCAACCATAGTATGCCCCCATATCTTGACAATGGCACATAAATCCAAAACCATATCCTAACAATGGTTCCCAATCCAATAAATGATATCAGCATGTATGTACATCAAATGATCTAGAAATAAACATGATAATAATCATACAAATATCCATTGCATTTATTTAAGCAAAATAAACAATTTTAAATAGCATGCAGTTAACTTACACCATAAGTAATTAACTTACATCTTAATCAAATTGCATAATCCTCCATATTATAACACATTATTATATTTTTTCCATTTTGGGAATTAACCGTATCTATTTAAATTATAAAAATCAATTTAAACCTCCTATAGTATCATTTAAAATCCAGAATCTAATAATCCAAAACCCAGACCAACTACGTTGACTTCTTCCAAAAAAAGTCGGCTTAGTTGTCAACTATGTTGACTTATTTCAGAACTAAGTCGGCTTGTTCTGACTAAAAGTCGTCTTCTTTGTTTGAGTCCTCTATTCTCCGTCCAACCTCCATTGATATGGGTCCTAAATTTCGATTCTACGTTCCAGAGTGTCCCAATAATAAATTTTAAGTCTTTAAACAGGATTACAACAAATTAAAACACAATACATGTATTAAATCATTAAATCATACAAGATATATACAAACCCATATATATATAATCCTATATTGTTCTAGTCCAATTTTAGCATGAAAAGTAGTTCATTAGTTGTGATGACCCTGTGGGTGGGTGTGCCATAGGGGGGTACGAGACACTAACAGGCTACCACACTGGCGAGTTACGGGTGTACAATCCCACATCGCCTGGGAAAGGGAAAGGTGAAATGCTTATATGTAGGTGTGTCACTCCAATTGGTATGAGGCCTTTTGGGGTAAAGCTCAAGAGCAAAACCGTGCGGGCTTAGGACCAAAGCGGACAATATCATACCGTGTGGTGGAGTGGGTCATTACATTAGTTCTATTTAATCATCCTGGAATTGCCTTAGGCATGTATTGAACATGAAGCCGAAGGAGAAGAGTAGAACAAGAACTTGTCTCACGGGTCCAAATTTCCTTCTCTATGTTCTTTCTCTGTTTTTCAGCAACCTTTGGGTTGTTGTGTGATCCTTCTACTGCTTTGGTCTAGCCTATGAATAACCCTTCACCTTCCTTGGTGTGGCTCCTTGATGTGCCAGTTTATTACCACTCGCAATAGCACAAATCTTTGTAGGATATTACTATATAGAGGGTGTCGATCCCACAGGGGGATGAGTATTCTTTGCTTTGTTCTTAAATAATCTAATTTATTTATTTATTGGTTTACAGGTAATTGGTTGAATTGATTGATTGATTGGTTGTCACGAACATAAAATAAAATAAAACTAAATTTAAACTAAAGAGATCAGAGAGAGAAAAGTCTTAGGGCTTTAACTTCACCAAAACCCTCATACTATGGTTAACTGTTCAACTTTAGAGATTTAAAAATTTATATTTCAAATGAATTGAACTTAATAATATTCATTCAATTCGGTTTTAAAGAAAGATGTTTTATAAATTTCAGTTAACTATAACCTATCTACGGTTAGCATAGACTATCCACCTACCTACTTTAACTAATTTTGTAAACAATCCATCTTTCCTAAGCATAGACTATGAAAACATTCATTTATAAAAAATATTGGAACACCCTTACATAATCTCCATTCTTATGTCTGGCAGGGCTCTGCCAGATACCGTCTAACAAGAATGGGGTGAGAATAGTCTAAAGAACAGTTATATCTAAGACAAGGTAATAACTTTTCGGAAACTATTTAAAACTTTGAAATCCAATTGAGTTGTCCCAATTGCTCATAATCATGTAATCAGAAATATAATATATTAAAATATCCCAGAGTTAAAATAATTAAACCGTAGTACTTAGATTGGGTTGCATCAGTATTCCTAAGAGAGGAATTAGTTACTCATGACGATGCAGAATATCATCTGTGTTGTTATCGTCTTCATCGTCACGGGCGGCACTTCTCTTCTCAGGATTTTCACCTTCTAAGGTTCTAGAAACCTTAAAAGCCGCTACTACAATATTAGACTTCTAAATAATACGAGAATAAGGGACGTCTTCTACTAAAGCCTGTGCTTTCTTTTATAGAAGAAATAAGGATTTGGTGGGCTTTTAGGTCTTCTGGCCCGTCTGGAATGACTTAAGACTTGGAAAAGAATAATCCCCGTAACTTGTAAATCCAATCTGTCATTAAAGGCTCGAGCTTTAGAAGTAGAGCTCGAGCTGTTTGGCCCAGGCTCGAACTTTGGGAGTAAAGCTCGAACTTCCTTGACATATGGCTTGAGCTTCAAAGAATGGTGCTCGATCTTCAGTTTTGTACTTAGTTAAATTTCTTCAACTATTTTTCGAAGCGTCTTTTCCATCAACACTTAGAATATTTTTAGGTCTTCTTTTTTTAATATTGCTCGATCCGAGCTTCATAGAGCTCAAGTTTTAGGTACAAAGCTCAAGCTTTTGGAGCTCAGGGCTTGAGCTCTAAATGATAGTGCTCAATCCTTGAGGTCTGGTAAGAGGCTATGGGAGCTTGGCTTTCTTGACATCAATTCTTCAAATTCTGACACCTCATGCTTGAGCTTGTAGGCAAAGGCTCGAGCACCCTTGGGTAAGGCTTGAGCACCACTATGTAAGGCTCGAGCTCTGGAGGTGCAAGGCTCGAGCTTTAATGCCTTGTTGATTTTTCTTCTTTTTCTTGCAGAGCTCGAGCCTTAGAACTTAGGCTCGAGCTTTAGTACTTGGATTCTTACAAACTTCACCATTTAAGCTTTCGGCTTGCTTTAAATGACCGGCAATGACTCTGTAAGCTTTGATATTAGTCTTTTTATCATAAAGTCTCGGGTTTAACCGTTTCTCTCGGAAACTACCTATAAACACATAATACATATAAATTAGTCTAATAATGGATAGAAGTATTACTTTAAGGCTTAACATACATATATTTAGGAGCTCGAATATGTAATGTTCAGTGCTCATCACACCCCCAAACTTACATATTGCTAGTCCCTTAGCAATACAAAACTAAAAAGCCACTTTCGTGGGAATCACGGTTGCTTTTAGCCTATGCAACAAGCCTTTAAACCCCTAGTGGACGAGTTCTAGTCTCATGAGGGTTTTCAGTAATAGTACCCACAAACATCTCAAACAGTGCCTTAATTGCATAATAAGCTCATTCAAGCCTGTTTTCAAATCATGATATCCCAGCAGTTCATCAATTAATAAAATACAGCAAGTACAGCCAATTATATTAATCAGACAAACTTTTAACTTCCAATTTCAATTTAGCAGCCATGGTCCCTATATATCAGTTTAATCATTTATTTAATAATCTCAATCTTCAAAACTTTTTAAAAGTGAACTCACAGTCAGACACGTGGCTTACTATCCATACTTGCATTTATTCCTTACTATCCCTCAACTTACAGGAAAACTTTTCAAATTCCAATTCCCAAGGCATTATTATTATTATTATTATTTATTTTCTACCGGTATGCATTTTTCGAAAAGGATACTGTGCAATGTTCAGGTCTATTAAGCTTTCTAAATCACCTATGTAACGAACTTTCAGCCAATGACTCCCAAACCAGATGATCTTAGGGTATTATGTGATAAAGCTCCCTTCTAGACCTAATTATTCAAGTAATCTAGGCAAGTTTTCAGCCAATGACTCCCAAACCAGATGGTTTTAGGGCATTAGGTGTCAGAACACACCCCTAAGGACTTAATTGCTCAAGCAATCTAGATACAGACCTGAACTTGACCCTTTTCTACTTCTTTCTTCACTTTTTTTTTAGTCCTTTCACATCGGTGAATAATTTTATTTTATTTATTGCATACATACCTTTTATTTCCTTTCTTTATTTTTTTATATGACTTGGTTATCAAAATCATCATATTCACCTGCTTATCTCACTTTAACTTAAAACAAAGCAAGACTTCCAGTTTATACCTCACAGAATTCTTCCAAGTGTGAATATGTGCAAAATGGAGTATTTCAGAGATCAAAATCATCAAAGAACCATCATCCTAACAAAGTGGACCACAGGCCACCAACTAATTTTAAAAATTTTCAAGAATCCTTTTCGACATAAATTTGGTATACAAGCTATCTCTAACCAATATCAGACTGTATAAAGAAATCATGACAATCAACAGACTCAAAATCATGCTTTTAACATCAAAATTTCAAGACCTTGTGTTTTAATATATCATTAAAAACTTTTAACATATCATCAAAATTTTAACTTCCCTTACCCCTAAACTTAGTGTGCATATTGTCCTTAATGTGTGAAAATAAAATAGAGTTAGAGAGATATTACCATACTACATCAGACTAGCAAATATATACCAATATGAAGTACAGAAGGGCAAAATATAGAAGTCACCCACAAACTTGGTCCTTAGTACCTGTCAAAATCATCAAACTCCAACATACATCAGAGTATCAAGTATATGGAGTAATAACAGAGAAATATCAACATACAGCTCAAATATCAACACAAGTGTAAAATAGGTAAAAAACATGTATATAAATAATTATGATTAGTACAATGCTTTGAATAACAGACTTAGTGCAGAAATATAGCATATAGAAATAAATACATAAAAAATACTGCCCTAGTCAACAAAAGATGCCTATCTAGCAAAAATAAATATAGAAAAGCCCTAGACAGCTAATCTATATGAGGTGGCGGAGGGTCTGTAGAAGTAAAAGTGGCAGACGGAGTGCAGCGTAATAGCTCAGTGATAATGCTCTACAGCTGAGTCAGTATCTCTCGTAACAACGTCTTTCCAACCTGCAGTTCTGCTACTCTGGCATGTAACTCTCTAATCTCAGCCGAAGAAGAACTCTCAGGCTATGCTGCTAGGATTGGCCTCCTCCTCGGTGGTGCCTGGCCATCAAAGGTGTCCATCTCATCCTCTGTGGCCTCATCATCATCCTCCACTCAAAGCAGTAACTGCTATATAACCATCATCTCTAAACTCCACTGAATTACGACGATTTGCCGGTATATGTGTCCAAAACTTATTCCACTCCTTCATTCCAAAAAGAGAAGATTCATCACAAGACTCCTCTTTGTTATCCACACTAAACCCTGTAGCTCTAATAGCCTGGTAATCATATATGGAAAGGTAGCTTATGGGTTGGAACATTCTTATGTGGTCCAATCCCTGACCAAAACTCAAGCAACTGGAAGAATATAAACGAGGAAATGAATACCAATGCTCAAACTGAATAGCATAGAGTGCCTGAAGAAAATTAGTATTCCGAATATTCTTATATCTAGGAGGATGGATATTAGCAAAGATAATAGAATCTAAAATCCATAACCTCCTTGAAATCTTAGCCTTGGTAGTACTACTGCGCTTTTTCCTAGTAAACCTACCATCACACAATTCTTGAATCAAATTCTCTACAATTGGTACCCTAGGGAAAGGTTTAAAATTGGGACAACTACACCTCGCATCTACCACCTGGGGAAGCTTATGATAACATTCCAAAGTTGCAGCAATTGCACTAGGATTAAAAATCAACTCATGCCCATCTATAACAGTTCTAAGCTCCCAATGGTCGTTCTCATTTTAAACAAGATTGAGATAAAACAAATGAATAAGAAGAGGATAAGCAATCTTAGTAACAGGAACCATAAGGTGCAGAAGATGTTGATAACTAAAGGATTTCATAGCCCATTTAGTGTGAGGATCAATAATGAACGCCTGATAATCGAAGGTCGTTTCATAGGAAATTGGAATTTCCTTCCAAGCACTTGTAAAACACCTTTAGTCACCCTAGCACGCTTAGAAGGAGCAGGACGAACCATCTCAACTTTCAATTAATAGTACTCTTCAAAGAAATCCACTTAAGTTACCAAAATCCACAAAATTCTACAATCTGGGAATTAAAGCTCGAGCTTACTCTTCTGAGCTCGAGCTTGAACCAAGGCTCTAGCTTTAGAGTGTAGAACTTGAGCTATACCTGAAACTACACCAACACAGGTTTCAGAAATCAATATATAGATCAACCAAGGAGTCCTTTAAACATCCATTGTATACAGACAACTTATAAAAACCTAAATAATCATTCATTCAAAAAGAAACTTATGTTTTCCTAGTCCAGATCTAGAAATTTAGGCAACTATAAAGGAAGCAATAGGAAGAAGATGAAGATGAAGATTTTTACCTGATTAGCACCTGCAGATTTGGAAGGAGAATGTTAAAGATCATGGTGAATTAGTATGGAGAAAAAAACTTTGATTTTAAGAGAGAGATAGAGAATAAAGGAATGAGATAATGAAAGAAGGAGAACTCTCTCGGGTTTTTAAAAACTTTAAAACCCAGGGCTTGAGCTTTGGACCTGAGAGCTCAAGCCTACTGCAAAAACCCTAAAGTTAGCGATGGAGAATGGGTCGAGCTCAGCGTGTGTAAGCTCGAGCTTTAGAATGAAAGCGCGAGCTTTGAGGACAATTTTTTTTTATATTTTTCTGTTTTTCAATTTTTTATTTCTTTTTCTTAGAAAATCTAAGTCTAAACTAATCTAAAAATAAAAAAAAAATAAAAAACCCAAAAATTCAAAATAAAACCTAAAAATTAAAACAAAAACAAAATCTAAATAAACTAAAGTACAAAATACAAGTGCCAAGTTTAACTTCGATAACTCGACAGAATGCTAAGTTTAACGTCGATAGCTTGACGATAACTGACCTCTCTAGTCCAAGTAAATAGGATCAAGAAGTTCTACTACCTCCACTGTGCCTCTCTGCACACTACCCCTCAATATAGGGTTTAAATCTCTGTCCATTGAGTTTGGACACTTGTTCAGTCTTGCAATCTTGTATTTTTATTACACCGTAAGGCATAACAGAAATAATCATATATGGACCTTTCTAACGTGAATTAAGCTTTCCAGGAAAAAGTTTCAGTCTTGTATTAAATAACCAAACCTTTTGCCCAGGCTCAAAAGTCTTACGCAAGATATGCTTGTCATGAAATGCCTTAGTCTTGGATTTATAAACCTTAGCACTCTCATAAGCATCATTACGTAATTCTTCAAGCTCAGTTAGTTGAAGCTTCCTGTTAGAACTAGCAAAGATCATATCAAAATTGAGCTTTTTAATGGCCAGAGAGCTCTATGTTCTAACTCTACAAGAAGATGACACCCTTTACCATAAATGAGACGATAAGGTGATATACCAATCGGAGTCCTAGAAACTGTTCGGTTAGCCCACAAAGTATCATTTAGTCTGAATGACCAATCTTTATGATCTGGCTTAACCATTTTTTCAAGAATTCTCTTAATTTCATGATTGGATATTTAAACTTAGTTACTTGTTTGGGGATGATAGGGAGTAGTAACCTTATGAGTGATGGAGTATTTTTGTACCAAAGTACGGAAGTACCTAATATAGAAGTGAGCACCCCCATCATTAATAATAGCTTGTGGCATATCAAACCAACTAAAAATGTTTGTTTGAATGAACTTAACCACAACTGCGTGATCGGCGGTTTTAGTAGCCACTGCCTCAACCCATTTAGACACATAATCAACAGCCACAAGAATATACTCATTTTTATTTGAATGGACAAAATGACCCATGAAATTAATACCTTATGCATCAAAAACCTCAATAACTAAGATCGAAGTTAAATGCATCATGACTCTTTTGGAAATTGATGTTAACTGCTGACATCGAAGGCATGACCTACAAAACAAATATGCATCCTGAAGGAGTGAAGGCCAGAAGAAACCATACTGAAGAATTTTAGCTGCAATTTTCTTTGCACTAAAGTGACTTCCACAAGCCAAACTATGACAGAAATTTAGAATACTATGAAACTAACTCTTAGGAACATATCTATGAATGATTTGGTCAGCACAATACTTGGAGAGCTAGGGATCTTCCCAGTAGTACATCTTAATCTGAGAGAAAAATCGATCTTATTCCTGCTTTGACTAATATAAAGGAATTTTGCCTGTTACGATGTAATTCACTATATCAGCAAACCAAGGCAAATTCATATGAGAAACCCCAAACAGTTGTTCATCTGGAAAGGAATCACAAATTGGAAGTGAAGTTGAGGTATCCTCAATCAAAATTCTAGAAAGATGATCAATTACCACATTCTCTGACCCTTTCTTATCCCGGATTTCGTAATCAAACTCTTGAAGCAAGAGGATCCATCGAATCAGATGGGGTTTGGTTTCCTTTTTGGAGAAAAGATGTCTTAAAGTAAAATGATCAGAATAGAACACTACTTTGGAACCCAGCAGATATGATCTGAATTTGTCCAAAGCAAAGACAACTGCAAGCAACTCTTTTTCAGTAGTAGTATAATTCAATTGTGCATCTGAAAGAGTTTTCCTCTCATAGTAGATGACATGAAGAAGTTTATCTACTTGTTGTCCCAAGACAGCACCCATAGTATAATCAGATGTGTCACACATGATCTCAAATGGAAGAGCCTAGTTTGGAGGATTCATGATAGGAGCTGAAGAAAGAAGAGAACGAAGCTTATGGAAAGCTTATAGGCATGATTCATTAAAGAAAAAATGAGTGTCCTTTGTAAGTAGATTATACAAAGGTCGAGAAATTTTTCTAAAATCTTTAATGAAACGCCGATAGAACCCGGTGTGCCCAAGAAATGATCACACTCCCCTTACGGAGGTAGGAGGAGGCAATTTAGAGATCAAATCTACTTTAGCTCTATCAACTTCAATACCTCTCTCAGAAATGATATCTCCTAAAACTGTGATACCCCTCAATTCTAGAGCCACGGGTGATCAAGTTCGAGCACAGATTCGAGGGATACCAAACAATTAAGTATATAAACAAGCATTTGATTACAAAAGAAATAACTAAGAATAAGTAAAATAGTAGAAAAGAAAACTAAATAATAAATCCTCCAAATGAAATATCCAAATCCTTTCATATCATTACAACTCGAGAATCCATCTAGTGAACCCCTAATGATAACCCAACTGAAACAACTGAAAGGAAATATAATCCTAAAACCAAAACATAAAAAGAATCCAACATAGAGTCGGAAGAGTGATGTGGATTGTCTCTGCTCAGCACGAACAAGCTCTATGTATGAAACTGATGAACACCTAAAAAATAATAATAGTGGGTCAAGCCCACGAACAAGTTCTTTCTATGACAACCTAAATAGAGACCGGAGAAACTATATATCTATAGCTAACCCATGCAATAACTATATAGTCCGATACATAGACACACTAAAGGAATCTCACTAGACTATAGGGTTGCCTCAACCTGAATAATAGGCAACATGCAAAACGCACATATAGTGGACATGAGTACCTAAACCTACCATGGCACACAACCACCCTATATCTAGCTACATATCCCTGGCAATATACGCACCCTATCAAGCTCATATCATGGCATATGTCTATATGTATATATAAAATATATTCTATCCAATCTAAAGTAATCCACTATGTATCATCCAACTTGTTCAGTTGACCTAACACGAATATAAGTAGGACTTAACATTTTAGTTAATCTGTTCCCTTATAAAATAGGTAGGACTTAACTAATAAGTTAATCTATCCCTAGAGTGCCACCATCCCATACTGGTGCACTACATCCACATAATCCAATACTTGATGTAACAATTAAAGAAGTACATCAAATAAACAAGAAATAAACATAATAATATAATATCATGCTATCACAAAATAAGAATGACTTATAATTTATTTAAGCTTCCTACATCATATAACATACACAAACTGAATCTTAAACATGCTGATATTTTATTATATAGTCAAGTAAGCATTCTCCCAATACAATTCATGCTACACATTTAATCTTAATTGTTAGAACAAAATAAAGATTAAATCCATTCACTCCTCAAAGAATCAAATAGCATGCATTGTTATATTTAAGTTTGTTTAGAATTTATTTAAATTTATATTTAGTCCTTATTTGATGTTTAGGACCCCTCAAATTCAATTAAAATTATTTCAATGCTGTTTATGAAACTTCCCTAGGCAAGGCTTGAGCTTTTGTCCTAATTGCTCGAGCTTCCTCTTTCAGGCTCGAGCTTTCTGTCCATGGCTCGAGCTTTACGTCAATAGCTCAAGCTTTACATCTAAGGCTCGAGCCTTTCATATATGGCTCAAGCTTTGCCCCCAAGGCTCGAGCCTTTCATATATGGCTCGAGCTTTGCCCCCAAGGCTCGAGCATTGTATCAGCGAATCAAACACTGTTTACAAGATTCAACCCAGAATTCTACTATGAACCCAATCTTTATTATTTAAGGATTCCAAGGCATGTTTCTAGGTTTTATCAATATATAGATATGAAAATACATCATTTAAAACATGTAACAATTCATAAAGAAATCAAATCAAATCTCTGAATTTGTCAATTCATACAACAAGTACAACTATGCAATATAATTTATAAAACCTATATTCTAGATCAATTAAATTATAAATTCTAATTTTAATTGTTCTTTACATAACCTTAAGATTATACTAGAGATATATATTTCACAGATCAAAGGAGAAGTGTAGAACAAGAACTTGCCTTTAGGGATTTGATAAAAAAACCCTAGCCTCCTTCTTATTCTTTCTCTTCCTTCTTCCTCCTTCTTTCTCTCTCTCTCCAAAATATAATACGTGATATATTTATAGTCCTCTTTTTCAACGCTATAGTTATATATTTATAGGCTAAATAACAACCCCTACTCCTTTTCCCAATCCACATCAAATTAATAAAGAAAATAATAAAATTAAAATACTAAAAAGGTAACTAAAATATATGTTACGTATAATCTATGTATATTCTTTTATATAAATAAAATAAACACATCAGACTATCACTGAAGGATTTTCCTTATATATATATATATATATATATATATATATATATATATATATATATATGTATGTATATTTATTTATATATATATATACATATACACTATCCATGAGTAATTATCCGTACCCATTAAATCTCTTATCTAAGTAGTCCATGGAATCCAATTGGTTGGCCCATAACTATTATCCATAACCATTAGAATAAAATAAAATAAAATAAAACAACCATTTAAAATATTTAATTCCTAACCATTAATTACAAGAAAACACCTAGCATTTAAGTAAACAAATACACATCACTTAACACATAATTCAACTAAACAAGCATTTTAAATAAACACATAATCAATTAATTCATATAAACAATTAAACAAACAACCAAGAAATCAAATAAAGAATTAAAAAAAAAAAAACACAATTAAAATAATTAATAAAATACCGAGACTATCCTTTTAAAATTATGGGTATTACAAAAATAATCCCCTTTTGAACAATAAAATGAGTCTTCTCCCAACTAAGAATAAGATTTGTTTCCCTACAATTAGAGACAGTTTTCGAATGTAGATCCGAAAAAAAAGAAGTTATCCATAAAGACCTCAAGAAACTTTTCAACCATGTCCGAAAAGATAGACATTAGACACCTCTGAAATGTTGCTGGCGCATTATATAATCCAAAAGGCATCCGTCTATATGCAAATGTACCGAATAGACAAGTGAAAGTAGTTTTCTCTTGATCCTTAGAATCAATGGCCACCTGATTATAGCCGGAATATCCATCTAAGAAGCAATAATAGCTCTGGCCAGCCAACCGCTCTAGGATCTGATCAATGAATGGTAATGGAAAAAAATCCTTTCTAGTAGCGGAGTTGAGTTTCCGGTAATCAATACACACGCGCCATCCAGTGGTGAAGCGTTGTGGAACTAATTCTCCCTCAAAATTCTCAACTACTGTAATACCTAAATTTTTAGGTACTATCTGTGTAGGACTCACCCACTTGCTATCTGAGATGGGGTAGATTATTCCCGCATCTAGCAACTTCACAACTTCTTTCATAACCACCTCTTTCATATTGGGATTCAATCTTCTTTGGAGTTCTCGAGAAGTTCGGGAATCCTCCTCCAAATGAATCTAATGCATGTAAATTGTGGGACTAATTCCTTTTAAATCAGCCACACTCCACCCAATAGCCTCCTTATTTTGCTAAAGAACTTTTAAGAGACTACTTTCTTAGGAACGTGAAAGATTAGAAGTAAGATCACCGCTGGGAGGGTGTCATTTAAACCCAAGAAAGCATACTTGAGCTTGTCCAGTTGTGGCTTAAGCTCAAGCTTAGGTGGAGACTCTAAGGAAAGAATCGACGGAGTACTAGAAAGTGGAGGAAGAGGCTCAAGTCTGGATTTCCATGGAGGAAAATTTGTGATAGGAGTGGAGTTAAGCAATGAATTCACTTCAGCAATTGAAGATTCAATATCGAAGGCTTCATAGTTGAAGTGATTCAGACAAGTTTCTAAAGAATCCTTGGATAAAATAGTTAGAAGTGATTCCTCAACCAACTTATCAATAACATCAAGGAATAAGCAATCACTATCATCGTGGGGATGATGAATAGCATTGAAGATGTTTAGCTTGACTTTCATATTCCTAAAAAATAAATCCATGGCTCCAGTCCTATAGTTAATGCAAGCATTTGTTGTGGCTAGAAAAGGACGCCCAAGAATAACTGGAATATACTTTTTGGAATCATGGACTGGTTCTGTATCAAGAACTAAGAAATCAACTGGAAAATAGAACTTGTCCACTTTTATGAGTACATCTTTAACAATACCTCGTGGTTATCTGACAGAATGGTCAGCAAGCTGTAGAACAATTGACGTAGGTTTTAACTCTCCCAAACCTAACTTCTCATATACCGAGTAAGGAATAAGATCCACACGTGCTCCAAGATCAAGAAGTGCTCGCTGTATCACATTGTTTCCAATAATGCATGAAATTGTAGGAGCACTAGGATCTTTAAACTTTAGAGGAGTTTTGTATTTAAGAATATCACTGACTTGCTCGGTGAGACAAATTTTCTTAGGAACTTGGCTTTTGAATTTTTTCTTAAGAATGCACAAGTCCTTTAAAAATTTGGAATAGGCGGGAATCTACTTTATAGCATCAAGCAAAGGAAGATTGATTTTGGTCTGTTTAAAGACCTCCATCATATCTTGAATTTTCTTCCCTTACTTACCACAATATGAGGGTTCCTTGAGACGTTCAGGATAAGGCGCTCTTGGCTCATAAGCTATCTCAAGGTTGGGAGTAGATGAAGAAGTGACTTCACCTTCAATTCCTATTGTGGTTTGTGGAATAGATTTTAAGGAAACATCCTTGGGATATGGATTATGAATGATAGGATTAATGGGAACCCTAAGCCTTTTTTTTTTTTGCCCTTTCTTAACTTGATTATCAACCACTTTCCCACTCCTCGATGTAGTGATAGCCTGAACTTGCTCGTGATGAATACCTGAGGAATTGGTTCCATTAATCATGTAAGTCTGCCCTTTTGGGTTGGCTACTGGCTGATTAGGCTATTTTCCATCCTCTCTTTGAGATAAAGTACTCGCTATTTGCCCAACTTGTGCCTCTAGCTTTGCTATGACTTGTGAATGTGAATTAAGAAGTTGAGCATTGAGTACTTGATCCTCAAAAGCAGAATTTCTAGGAGGAGGTGGAAGATTAGGAGTTTGAATGGGTTGATTCTTAAACTGAGGTGGACGATAAATGGCAGATTAATTAAAAGAATTAATTTGTGGCAAACGATTGGATGAATTTTGGTACTGTCCATGTGATTATGGAACAGTGGCTCCTTGATTTTGATTACTCCATGATAGATTTGGATGATCTCTCCAGCCAGGATTATATGTAAAAGCATATGAATTATAAGCTGGTTTCGAGAATGTAACATTCACTTACTCCTGTGGGATCTTTGATGGTTGTCCTATCATAAGGCAAGTGTCAGCAAAATGGGAAGGATTAACACAGATTAAACAAACTTCCTTTGGTAAGGCAGTTTATGGATTAGCAGCAGGAACATAGCCAAATAACAAGACCTGGTTAAACCTACGGTTCAACGCTTCTTTTTGAGCTGCTAACTCACTAGATTTTTCTACCTCAAAGAGTTTTTCAACCTTATAAATTCCAGGTGCAGACCTAGACCTAGAGGAAGAAGCATATTGCATTGAATTTTCACTTAGGGCTTCAAACAGTTCCCAAGCATCAGCCGGACTCTTATGCAGAAAAGCTCCATTACTGGATGCATTAACCATGTTCCTATGAGAATCAGAAAGACCATTATAGAAAATCTGTAGTAAGTGCCATTTAGCAATATCATGGGGTGGACACTTTCTCAGAAGATCGTTATATCTTTCCCATGAATCATGGAACTGTTCCCCTAGGATTTGGGAAAATTCCATGATATCTCTTCTCATTTGTGAGGTTTTTCCCATTGTGTAGTACTTTTTCAAGAACTCTTATTCAACATGTTCTATGTAGATATGGATTTAGATGGAAGGGACTGCAACCAAGTTCTTGCTTTGTCCTTGAGAGAAAATTGGAAAAGTCGCATCTTAAATGAATCATTGGCAAGAGTGGTCAACTTGGTAGTTGAACACAATTCTAAAAATACATCCAGGTGTGTATATGATCCTCTGTTGCAAACCCATGGAAAGTAGGAAGCATTTGAATCATAGCAGGCTTGATTTCATACTGGGTTGCAATAGCATCAGGAAATACTAAGCATGAAGGTGAAGTGTATGTAATTGGAATAAAATGATCCCTCAATTGTGATTATGGAGGAACAGGTGCTTGTGGCACTTGTTCTCTATTACCTGGTGCATTATGTTCATCAACCTTGTTATTAGAGGAACTTTCTATTGAATTTAAATATTTTTTAAGTTTTCTTAGTTGACTAAGAGTTTTCTCTATTTTAGGATTATGCACTAAAGGTTCTGACTGAGAATGATGAGTTAACATGCACCAATTCCATTAATCCCAATAGTGACAAAAATAAAAATTCCAAGCGAAAATAAACAACCAAAACTCACAAAAGGTTTTAAAAACCGAAGCTTCCTATCCCTTATGCGTCTTTGTCCTCATTGCTAATTTTCTGCACTTGCAAAGAAAAAGAATTAGGGTGAGATATTAGAAAGTCCGAAGACTGGTAAACCAAAAATAATAATGAAATAATAAAAAACTAAACAAATAAACAAATCTCCCCGGTAATGGTGCCAAAAATTGATGTGTTAGTTTATTACCATTCGCAATAGCACGAATCTTTGTAGGATAATACTATATATAGGGTGTCGATCCCACAGGGAGATGAGTGTTCTTTGCTTTGCTCTTGACTAACCTAATTTATTTATTTATTGGTTTATAGGTAACTGGTTCAGTTAATTGATTGATTGATTGTCACGAACATAAAATATAATTAAACTGAATTTAAACTAAAGAGATCACAGAGAGAAAAGTCTTAGGGCTTTGACTTCACCACAACCCTCATACTATAGTTAATTGTTCAACTCTGGGGATTTAACAATTTATATTTAAAATGAATTAAACTCAATAATATTCATTCAATTCGGTTTTAAAGAAAGATGTTCTATAAATTTCAGTTAACTATAAACTATCTGTGATTAGCATGCACTCTCCACTTACCTACTTTAACTACTTTAATTAATTTTGCAAACAATCCATCTTTCCTAATCATAGACTATGAAAACATTCATTTATAAAAAACATCGGAACACCATTACATGATCTCCATTCTTATATCCGTCTGGACTCCGCCAGATACCGTCCAACAAGAATGGGGTGAGAATAGTCTAAGAACAGTTATATCTAAGACAGGGTAAAATAACTTTTCAGAAACTATTTAAAACTTTGAAATCCAATTGAGTTGTCTTAATTGCTCATAATCATGTAATCAAAAAAAATATATATTAAAAATATCCCAGAGTTAAAACAATCAAACCATAATACCTAGATTGGGTTACATCAGTGCCCTAAGAGAGGAATTAGCTACTCATGACGATGCAGAATATCATCTGTGTTGTTGTCGTCTTCATTGTCACGGACATCACTTCTCTTCTCAGGATCTTCACCTTCTAAGGTTCTGGAAACCCTAAAAGCTGCCACCACAATATCAAACTTCTAAATAATATGAGAAAAAGGGACGTCTTCTACTAAGGCCTGTGCCTACTTTTATAGAAAAAATAAGGATTTGGTGGCTTTTAGGTCTTCTGGCCCATTTAGAATGACATAAACTTGGAAATCCAATCTGTTATGGAAGGCTCGAGCTTTAGAAGTAAAGCTCGAGCTATTTGGCCCAGACTCGAGCTTTGGGAGTAAAGCTCGAGCTTCTTTGTAATACGGCTCGAGCTTTGGTATGTCGTGTCGATTAACGCACCAAAGCATGGTGTGTGTTGAAATGTGGCCAAGTTTAAATTTGTAAAATGCCACTACCACTACTAACTACTAACGTAGCAAGAGTGAGTAGGGATCGTCCCAAGGAAAAAACAAGGTATTTCGGAATCAATGTTGGATTAGTAGGTCGAATGATCAAAAGAGGAGTATGTTGGTTAAGTTATACTACAATTTAAGCTAAAAGAATGCAATGTAAAATAACTAAACAAATGAGGTGTAGAAAATGAGAGAGGATTCTTGGGACATAGAGTTCACCACTAAGCATTGCCTTTCTAGACATTCAATATTTGATGAATTAGGGGGATTATATGTTGCAAAAGAAGTGTGTACCATTAATTGAAACATTAAACTTGGATGGCCAAGTAAGCATACATTGTCTAATCAATCTAGTGAATAGCACAACATATCAAATTAAGCCATTAATTCTTCCATAAGCCCACAATTAATGCACACTCAAGAAATTAGAGAAATATACTACTTGTACTCATAAGCATGGGTCATTAAATAACAAGAATGGATTGTCCACCTATCTAGTAAATTAATGCAATTACACTACAATTATGCTAATGACATGAAAATTAAACTAAAGAGGTGGCACAATCCATCAAGAAATAAGTATGAACCATTAAATAAACCACAAGAGTAATCAATTAAGCACTATGCCTTGACCATCACTAGATTCATAATATCAACATACATAGACATACATCAATGTCACAAAATCTAGAGAAAAACATATGAACATTCATTCTAGGATACATAGACATATGGATAAAATTAAATGATCAATTGAAAGTATTGAACTACACAAATCATGTAGAAAAAGATTTATATAAATATGATGTCAAAATAAGAATTACAACACAAATCCCCACTAATTACAAAGAATCAAAGTCTAAGAGGCACGCTTAGGGCTATCTCTAGCCCCAAGAGAATAATTTAGCCAATCATTGATGTTGTCATCCAACCCTCAAGGGCTCTCTTCATGGTTGAATTCATCCTCCACCCTTGGTGTTCTTGGTAGAAACCCTAGAAGAGTGGAAGAACTTTCCCAAAATGTATGTTCTCTCTCCAATCTCTAGCCAATTCTCTCTTTAACTAACCAACTTCTCTACTAAAAATAGCCAACTTCCTTATATAGGTAGCTTAAATGTCACACCCAATGGTCAAACCTCATGCACTAGGACCTTCAAATGATTGCACCACGATTACACCTTCAATTCGGCTTGAAATCTATTTTGCACGCAATTTGAGGCAGTTCGATCGATCACATTGTTGCTCTGATTGATTGAATTATGGCGACACAATTATTTGGATAAGGACAAAGGTTGAGGTATTTATAGGAAAAGGACAAAAGTGGTTATGAGGATAAGATCAAAAGGTTCGATCGATTGTATAAAATGTTACATCGATCGAATAGG
Source organism: Cornus florida (assembly GCF_030987335.1). Lineage (NCBI taxonomy): Eukaryota > Viridiplantae > Streptophyta > Magnoliopsida > Cornales > Cornaceae > Cornus > Cornus florida. The sequence goes on along the minus strand of NW_026775573.1, from coordinate 70,458,250 downwards.
AAATTTTCCTGTGGATAAGGACAAGAGTTTGATCCATCATAGCAGGGTTGGAACGATCACAATGTGATTGATCGCAGCTTGGTTCAATCGATTGAAGAGGAATTTTTCATCACTTTACTTCCACTTTGCTCCTTTCTTCCACTAGACTTAGATTGCTTCTTCAAATGCTCTAATTCAACTGATTTGACTTATTTTGGGGATAAGTGTCTGAAAAGGAGAATAACATAAAGTTAAACTAAAATAAGAAAATAAGATAGAATAAGGTCCTAAAACATTCAAGATTAAAGGGTTAAAATGCGCACTTTTCAATGCTTGTCACACCCCCAAACTTAAATTTTGCTAGTCCCTAGCAATGAACTACAAAGGAAAAATAAGGAACCAATAACTATATAGGAATGAACTAGAAAACAATAAAAAGATAACGCCACTTTCGTAGGGAACATGATTGCATTTAGCACATACAACAAGCCTTTTAAACCCCTAGGTTACCCTTAGTGAAATCTCGTGAAGGTTTCCAAAAATGATACCCACAAACATTAAACTCTTTCTCACTAAAGAGGCACTAATATTCCAAGCAAGCATTGGGAGAAAACTACCTCAAGTATGCAATTTTTCAACCATTTCTAAGCAATCTCCCAAAATTTCAACATTAAGTAAGCAAGTATGGTCCTCCATCATGACAATGATCATGCAAATCAAAACAACTCTAGAATCCTTTTTAGTGAACCGACATCAAATATGTTGTTATCTAAGCCAACTAAAGAAATGATCACATCCAGTCTCGAGCTAGCACACAAATCTAGTACCGATTATCAAGACAAAGAATGGACCTTTTATTAAAGCTTTATTCAACTAGGTGCACTTATTCTTTCCACTCGATATATATATATATATATATATATATATATATATATATATATATATATATATATTTACTAACCTAAAGGATCAAAGATGGAAGTATAGTGCAATGTAGTGATCTATTAAGCTCTCGAGCGTCAGGTCAATGACTCCTAAACCCAACGGATTTAGGGCATTAGGTGTTAAAACACCCCTAACGACTTACAAGCTCAAATCAACTAGGTTATAAATCAAAACAACCTTTATCTAATTATTTCGCACTTCTCACCTTTTGGGATAAGTCCTCATTTTTATTTACTTTTTGTGAATTATTATTATTATTATTTTGGAATTATTAACCTAAAGTTTAGGCCCTCCACCTTTTGGTGCAGGAAATTCAGTGCTTGATAAGGCTAGAATCCCAGTTACTTGGTGAAAAGGGTTTGTTATCTATCTTTGTCAAGAATGAAAGCTTTCAATGCACTACTAGCTCAATTGGGATATAACCAAATCAATAATCAACAAAACATGTACCCCACAAATGAATGCTAGTGTGCACCTATGCTAGTGTAGAATCCTAGAATGAATCTTAAAACAATCACAAAATCAAAATGATGTGGACCACAAGTGCAAACAATGTAATGACCCTGTCATTTTTCTTCTTTTCCTTTTTCTGAAATTTTACGGATAAATTTTTTTCATTGAATTTTCTTTTCTGAGTTCAGTTACTCATCACTTAGTGTTGTCTCGAGTGCTTAGAAATAGTTTTTGAGACTCTTTCCTTTGGATTGACAACTTCCTTTAAGGATCGAGTCATTTCCATATTTTTATTTTTTGGACACTATTCACTTTCGTCTTTTTCCCGTTTGTCACTTTGTTGGCACAACCTCAGTTTTCATGTTTGGAGTTGAGTTTTGACTTCATGAGTTTTCATTTCAGTTGATTTCCTCAAAATGCATAGCTTTACTTTTGGAGAAAAGTTCGCCGATTGTTTCTTTCTCCCGTAGAGGTGTGGATGAAAGGATTCTTCAGAAACATTGATGCTTCTTGGGGTATTTTTCATAAATATATTTTGGAGATATTTTGATTAGGAGCTTTTAAGAAAATATCTTTTGGAAGATATTTTCATTCTGGGCAGTTTTGCAGTTATCCCTTTTTGTAAGGGCCGTTGTGTAATTAATGAAAGTTATTACAAAATGCCCCGTTTTGAGCCTGGATACTCATACGGGATTCATTTTCACTTTTCATCGAGTCGTGTACCCTTAGAATTTCCTCACAGTTGTTTTCACCAATTTTAGGGTTAACCCTAGTTGCCGCCGAACTTGTTTGGGGCATATCTTTCTACACGGGACTCAGTTTTTTACGCCGTTTCTTCATTATTTATTTAGTTTTTTTTCATTTCAATTCTTTTTCATTCATGATTTTTTACCATTTGAGTGCGTCTGCACAAATTCCACTTTTTCGGACCCGGCGGGGCCCTTTCGAGGCACTTTTAGGGTTTTACTACAAATAGGGGATTATAAAATTAAAAACTTTTCATCCTCTTCTTCTCACACTGCTGCAGATCAGCCATGGTAGCCCAAGGGGGCTGCCACCCTTCTTCTCTCAAATTAACCTTCTTCCCCTTTGTAAAATGCCGTTGTACCTTAGTATTTATCGTAGGCCTTGGCGAGACGCTCTTTTCCCCCTTATCAAGGATTTTCATGGTGCCTCAAGGATTAAAGTTGCTTCCCTCATAGTCCCCAACATAACTTAGAAGTATCATCGGATTTGGAGCGATTTCCTTTAGGTAGGGATTTGAGATTTCATCTCAAACTGAGGTAGGGGATGTCTTAGGTTTACATAATTGTTGTATTAATTGTTTTATAAGCTTATACAACTTGTATGCATGCCTAGGTATTTTATTTAGAATTTAATTTAATTATTTTCTTTGTATAAGATTTAATTCTCATGGTTGTATATAGCTTGGAATTAAATTGTGGCATGCTATTAAATTAAACCTTAATATATTTATTAACATAGATTAAATTGGGAGGATTTGAATAAGTATTACAACTTTTATTTAATCTTTCACTTGTATGAAAATTTAATTCACATGGTTGTAACTAGCATGTAATCAACTTGTAATATGATATTAAATTAGGCCTTAGTATGTTCTTTAACATATGTGAATTTCAGAATATTTGGAGTTATTTTAAAATCTAGATAAAATTAATTAATTAAGTTAATTAATTTTATTTTAAGTGTTCTACTCACTTAATTGGATTTTTAACTTGATATTGTTGATGAGCTTGACATGTTCTATCATATACATTAATTTGGGAATAATTGAATATGTTTCAAGACTTTTATTTAATTATTTTCTTTATATGAAATTTAATTCACATGGTTGTGCCTAACTTGGAATGAACTTACAATATGATATTAAATTAGGCATTAATATGTTCATTAACATATATGAAAATGAGAATATTTGAATGAGTGTGGAGAACTTTATTTAATTATTTTCTTGTATGAAGTTTAATTTACCTAGTTGTGAGTTAGGTAAAAATAACTTGTAAAGTGTTATTAAATTAGGCCTTGCCATGACCTTTGACTTGTATTAGTTTTAGAATATTTAGAGTTATTATGTAATCTTGAGAATTTAGTTATTTAATTTAATTAAAATTTCATTATATGCTTCCATTGAAATAGTTAGGTATTGAAGTTGTTCTAATGTTTAACTTGTAAATTTTGAACTTGTTGTATGATTACATTATAGTATTTCATGAGTAAAAGTTATAGCTTAACTTGCTTATATACATATTATATATTTGACAAGTCGTATGCCATTGTAGCTTGAAAACATAGGATGAATATTTGTGTTTTAGTTGACTTGTTTGTACATGGTAGTTGACTAATATATCATGTATATGTATTATATCTTGATGCACAACTTGATGATTTTAAGGAAAGCTTATAAGGACATTGTAATATGTTACGGTTAGGGCATGGCTCTAGTATGGGGGATGAGAGCTCCCCCTACAACATATAGTGAGCACTGGGTGGTTCCCTGAGGGCTAGTAACCCTAAAACACCAATTTACGGTTTGATTCCGGGTTTAATGCGCACTAGGTAGTAGTACCTTGCGGGCTGGTAACCCGAGATCAGCTTGTGTTCTTGTCTTTCCGCCACTACTTGATTTCGCATTCAATTCCAAGTTGTTTAATATTGATTGATTTATAGCTTGTGATGTGGTGTTTAACATTTCAATTAGGTGTAGTATACATGTGTTTAGTATAATTGCATGCCTTACTTTTCAATACAAGTTAATAGCACTAAATTGTCATAACTTGTTGTTTCTGTATTTTAGATTTCAAGTTGTTAACTTTGATAATCTATAATTTGATACGTTATATTAGAAGTTCTATTGTTAGTTAAAATTGCATTGAAATTGTAATTAGTGTTTTAATTGTTCAATATAGCCTAGGATGATTCCTTAAACTCATTTTAAACATAGACGTTAGGTGGCATGAACCGTTTCGGTTGTTTTACGCATTTTAGGTTCCAAGTTGATAACTTTGAATACCTATGTCTTGTTGCGTTGCACTATATGCTCCTATTTTATTAAATTGCATGAATGATGTGATTTATGCTAGAAATGCTCACCGAGTCTCACTTTTGACATAGACACTAGGTGGCATGACTGTATGAATGGATTTGTATCAACTTAATAAGTTTGTAAAATGCTAGGTCTATGCATGCTCATTTCTTACGAGTAACTTTATGTTACTTACCCATGTAGTGGGGACATTTTTCAGGTACATGATTCAAGATTTGGGGCTTTACATTTGCTTTGGGATGTCTTATAGACTTGAAGTATCTATTTCATGAAAATGTTATCATGAAATACTATTTTTGATTCAAAAGGTCAAAACTTGCATATTTGATTCTAAATATGTATTGAGCACCTAAGTGTATGTAATGAGGCCATGGGCCAAGGACATTTTATTTGTATTCTAAGTACTTTTATTTCTAAGCTATTTTGTTGAAAAATAGAAAAACGCAATGCTTTACCTTCATTAGATTTGCATGGGTGGTGGGAAGTGGGTATTAACACTCCCATATGGTCTCTTTAATCATATATGAAGTGTGGCCAAGGACCAAACGGTCTTTTAAACCCATTTTATAATTATAAGTTTCAAATTTCCCTTTAAAAGTCCATTTTAGGCATTTTTGAGGTTCGGATAGGTCGTATTTTGCATTGGGCATTTATGAGGCCCATGGACCATTCCCACGCACTTAAAATCACTAAATAAGTTTGCGTGCATAATGATTTCAGCCTAGAAATTCATTTAAGGTAAAATGAACACTTGGTGCAAAGTTTTTTTTTTGTCATTTTTGACCTAGACTGTTCCAGGGGTATTCTAGGCATTTCACATCATGTCTCATTTTGTCTTGTGACATGGTCGGGTAGAAAATGTGATTTTAGGAGGGGTTTCTTCACAACATTTTTCCAGAAAATGCCGTCTCGGTCTCAAAAACCCCACGTCAAATTTGATTTTCTGTGCGCATATGTATTTTTCGAAAAAGTCTGTTATAAGGGTATTTTGGGAATTTGAAGTCAAAAATAAATTTTCTTTCAACATGGTCAGCTTGGAAAAATTATTTTGAGGGGGGTTTCTTTTTTGTGTTTTTCCAAAAAACTTCGTTTAATACCTCAAAACGGCACATGAATTTCAACATTTTGCCTAGGTCAGTATTAACTATTGTCAAAATACTGATCATTGCTGTCAAAACAATATTCACGGTCTCGGCGACTTCAAAACTTTGTTTTGACTTTTCTCTTCCATCCGGAATCCGAATCAAGTGATTCTTGAGTCTAACTTGATTAATTTTTCACTATCTTTCCAATGATGTGCTCGGTAGCACCCAGATCTTGCTAAAAATTACTAATTTGCCCTTGGGGCTAAACTTGTCTGATTTTTTTTTTTTTTAAATTGCTTCCGCAATGTTTTCTTATGAGTTCCGTGACTTCATGAGAAGTCATGGATGTGTCTTGGGAATGATGTACATTTCCAGAGACATTGTTTTCATGTAAAAAGACTGTTTTACCCTTGGGGGCTTCTTTTGGTCTTTTTCTGATCTTTTATTCCGTGTCGGTTCTCGTGGAGTTATGTGGCTTCATGGAAGGTCACTTTGGTATCCTAGGGATGTTGTATATCCCTAGAGACCTAGTTTCTGTTTTCACTTCTACATTTTGGATCCATTATTGGGTCAAACTTCGGTTCATCACAGGATATACTGGCTTGAAAAGCCAGGGTCGTCACAAGTAAGAAATCAATCTTTCAAAAAATTAACTCCTAAATGGCATCCACAAGGCATACAAGGAGTATTGGACTCTCAAGTCAAGCAATTTTGAAATTCTAAGCAATATAAGCCTTTGAATATCAAAATCATTGCTAACATGGACCAATCATAGTAAATCTTTCAAATACACAAGTCATGCTCAAAATCTTGAATTGAATGCAAAGAACACACATTACCCCCAAACTTAAACTGCATAATGTCCTCAATGTGCAATGAGAACAAAATAAAGAGGAAAGAGTATACTAGTGTAGCTATGGCGATGAATGGGCGGGACACAAGTATCCAAAGTCCCCAAACTTGGGATTAACTATGGTCCTAAAAAGATGGCACTAGAATAAACTCTCATTAAATAATAAAATGGGATAAATAATAGTGCACATTGGGTATGCTAGTGCAAGTGGGATAACAAATGAAAAGGAAAGAGGGATAAGAATGGTCCTGAAAAATATGGGTTGCACTCTCTCACTGAAATCACTATAATGCACCTGATAATGAAGTCAACATCAATAGATATATCAAAATATGATCATGACATCCAAAATATCCAAAAATAATGAAAGTATAATGTACATCACAGATAACAGGCCAATAGACTGGCTGCAAAAATGGAATAATAGTATCAAAAGTAACAGTCTAGAATCATAGGTATAAATATTAGATAGAGAGAAGTTAGGCAGAAGATGACGGTCTGGCGGGGTGTGAACCCCAGATTTATCTGGAAATGTCTCGCAGTGCTGTTATGACATCCGTGCAGAGAGTGGCCATATCTGTTCTAAGGGAAAGGACTGCATCCTGCAATGCCTGATAACGCTTGTCTGGCATGTTTGACTGAGCCTGAGTGTCAGGAATGACTGGGTCATCCTGATGGTGTAATCTTGAGTCACTAGTAGACTGATGCTCATCCTGGCTCTAGGATTGGTGGCTTTGCCCCTGTGAAGGGTGTGGTGATCCCACTGGAGGCTCCTGCTCTAAGTCAATCCCAACTCTCTCTGCTGCTGCTGTGGCTGCTACTGCCTCTGCCTCTGCTGTTGCGTCCTCCGCTGCCTAGGCTGCCTCTTCCTGCAGACTCTTGATAAGAGCTTTATAGCTCTTTTTTTAGTTGACTCATCTAAATGGCAAGCACCAGGCTCGGTGATCTCTTACGGATCAAATGGGTAGTGTTGATCCTGGAGGAGCTATGTAATCAAATGAGCATGAGGGAGGAACTTGGGCCTCTACAGGTCACTCTTGCTGATGAAATCATCATACAGCTTCATCATAACACTCTAAAGGAGTGTAGGAACTGAGAACTAATGCCCTGTATCAATGGCATATAAAGCTGCCTGAAAATTGGCCCGCCGCTGGGTCTTGTGCCCAGACATATATACGTTTCAGTACATGACCGAATCAAAGAACCACATACGGTCGGGCAGGTAGGTCTGAATGACATAAGTTTCGGTGGTAGTGGTGGTGCCATGGAGAGCTGTGGCCATCTCTGCGTATGATGGCCTCTGTAAAGTAGGGTAGTCAATCCCCAGAGGATATGTATGTGGGCACTGAGATGTTGTCGATAGTGTCTCGATACTGATGTAGATAGGGTGCCGATTAATAGTGGTATGTAGCTCTGCCAGTTTACTTGGACTCGGCCTAAGGTTCTGGTAGAAAAGCCGAACCAGTCTCGGGTAAACCGGGTTGGTCATTGGGCCAGAAAAGGAGAAAGGCAGTGACGGTAGATCTTGTTGTACGACCACTTGGTCGTGGATGCCCATGCAAAAATGTCCTCATCTATAATAGACTCATGTGCCACTGCAAGGCGCATAAACTTCCGAGTAACCCTGTCTCGTTCAATAGTTGGCTGTGTCGGTGGTGGCATGGGAGCTGGTGATGGAGGTGGCTCGGGCTCACTCTCCGAGAATGAAGAAAAAGAATGCTCGGAATGGGTATGAGATGGCTCCTTAGTCTAGGGCCTCACCCAGCGATCATAAGTCCGGTTGGCCGTGGTCTTAAACCTAGGCATGGCCTGCAAAAAGAAAGACACTTGCAATTGTAGTCAGTAACAGGAAATGGTATGTGAGATACAGAAATGAAAGCACGAAAGATAGAAACATGCTTATCAGATTAAGATAGATAACACAATTCTGAAATGATGCAAATATCACAGTATAGAAACACATGAATCTATCTATGCAAGTGGTAAAGCAAGCCAAATATATGCAGTGAACGAACAAAGGTTATACTCTGATTCATCAAGTATTGTGAAACATGCTAGATATGATAAGTAAAGAATGCAACCAACATGGAAAACACAGGCATTGGGCATAGATGTGATACCATGGAACATGGAGAGGGTACTGGAGTATCAATATGCAAAATAGTGAAGTTTGAACGATCATAGAAAAATGTGATCGATCTATGTTGGATCGATCATGATATATATTGGATCGATTGTGCTTTGATCGATCAGAGCACTGGTATGATCGATCGAACCTGCTGAAAGTTGAAAAGTCACCCGTTCGTGATGTGGAAGACTTGGGGTGAATCCCAATGGTCACTTGAAGGCTCGTGACCCCCTATGCACCTCAATAAAGGACAAATGGTCACTTAAAATGGCACGTGACCCCCGAACCAAATTCAGAAACAAAAATGATATATACAAATATATACATATATATACACATGCTCACAATCCAAAAATGGAAACAAAATCAACTTTGAAACATTCGAATCTAAGCATGGCAACAAAATAAGACATGAATCAAAACAAAAATGAAAAATGAAACTTAAACTTACCTAAATCTGAGGAGAGAAATGGAGAGAGAGGAAATATGAGGTCTAAGATAGAGGTTTTGGAGCTTGGGACTCGCCGGAGTCTCGCTAGAGATGGGGAAGATGGAAGAAAGCTTCAGAAGAGAGAGAAGGGCTTTGGATCAATGGAATAAACGATCCAAATGACCCTTGGGTCTATTTTTAAAAACTGTTCACAACATGTGTGATCGATCACATGGTCCATTGGATCGATCTAACCTTGATCGATCATAAAAGAGCTCAGATCAATCGAACATGCAAGACGACAAACTATTTTTGAAAATTTTTGAATATTTAAAATTTAAATGTTTTTTTAAAATGAAAATTGAATTTTTGAAAAGTCAAGGTCAACAGGAAGAACTCTGAATGATTGGAGTATGATCAATCGAACCTCGATCATTCCAAAGGTTTGAACGATGGACAGAGACCTAAAATTCTGCAGAGAATCTTGAATGATAGGACAGAGACATGAAATTTTCAAAGAATTCACTACAGAGATGTTCGATTGATCGAGGATGGTCTTGTGATCGATCGAACGGGCACTAATTGCCTAATTTAGAGATGAAACTGCACACATTCCTTATCAAAACCTCAAAAAAAAAAAAAAAAAAAAAATTGATCAAAGATTGTAACTAGATGGCACAAGAATAGAAAATAAAAAGAAATGAGGGAGGAATAGGTAGGGATGGCAACGGGGGCGGGATTGGGCGGGTGTACACGCCCCCGCCCCCATAACCGTTTAGAAACTCCACCCCCGTCCCCGCCCAAAACCGAAAAAACGGGGGGACTTTCCACCCCATCCCTGCCCCCATTTAACATTTTTACCCATGCGGGTATCCGCCCCACCCCGTTTAAGACCAAAATTTCTCCTTCATTTAATTTTTTTATCAACTAAAATTTATATAATTATTGAAAAGATTCATTAAAAAATGGGCAATAAATAGTTACTTCAACATTAAAAACATTCTATAATAGCAATTTCATAAAAATTAACATACCAAAACTAGACAAGCCAAATTACATTGTTCCAAATTGGCTTCCAAAAGAGTTTTAATAATAATAATAATAATAATAAAGATAGTTCATTACATAGTGGCAAAAAGTTATTAGAAAATTCAGATTTCAAAACAATCTTCTCATAAATTTCTTCACGAGTCTCCATAGTTGCACAATTTCTTCAACATGGGTAGGCGCCGCTGAGAGTAATGATGTGAATGAGAGAGTTAAGAAAACCTAGGGTTTCTAATAGGAAATAATAAATATATATAATAATCAAATAAGGGTAGTTAAGTAATTTTTATATCTAAACGGGGCGGGGCGACCTCCCCCCGCCCCCGCACCAAACTTGCGCGGGTTTTTGATATATCAAACCATCCCCGCCCAAGTTAGCTAAATGGTCCCCCAAAACTGCCAAAAACGGGGCAGGGTAGGACGGGTAACCGCGGGGGTGGGTCAAATTGCCATCCTTAGGAATAGAGTTGGAAAACCCTATGAAGTATTAGTGTTTAACGTCTCTAGCAAGACGTTAAGCTTTTTTAGCTTGGATCAAAGATCTTGTTAGACATCCCCTTTTTGATGGGGTGAATGGAACTTCGAACCCCACCCAACAAACTCTTCCTTAAGGAACTCGTTAGATTTGGTTTAAGTAAAATTGATGGCCTTTGGTTAACAAAACTTTTGGGTTTCTATGCCCGTTTAACACTAGACTTGAAAACCACACCTTTTGAAATCTTTTTGAAATTTGATGTTTCAACACCAAGCAAAGACTCATTTTTTTTCAAATTCATTTGTAAAACATTTTTCAACAACACATATATCTTCATGTTTGTCCATAGAGTTAGGGGTTGGATTAAAAATGTTCAACTCTATTTTCATGTGGCCAAATGAGATCTTCATTATCCCCATCCTACAATTGATGTTGGCATTAGCGGTAGCCAAGAAGGGACGGCCAAGGATAACGGGAATTTGGCTCTTAGGATTTGGGAACGGTTCTGTGTCAATGACAACGAAATCAACCGGGAAGAAGAACTTGTCAATTTTAATCAAAACATCATCGATGATACCCCAGGGCTTCTTAATTGATCGGTCGGCTAGTTGCAAAACTATCGACGTCGGTTTCAAATCACCAAAGCACAATTGAACATAAACCAAATAGGGGAAAAGATTCACACTCGCTCCTAAATCAAGAAGAGCCCGATTGATAACATGATCACCAACAGTGCATGAAGTGGTTGGTGAACCGGGGTCTTTGAATTTTGGGAGAGTGTTGTGTTATAAGATAGAGCTCACTTATTCGGTTAGAAAAACTTTTCTCGGTGCTTGGCTTTCGTTTTTCCTCTTAAAGGTGCAAAGATCTTTCAAAAATTTGGCATAAGCCAGAATTCGTCGAATTGCATCCAAGAGAGGAAGATTAATTTTCACTTGCTGTGATACCCCTAATTTCGAAACGTGGGTTGATCAAATCCACGCACAAAATTAAGGGATATCAAAACAATTAAAGTATTTAAACAAGCATAGATTACAAAAAAGAATTAAAAAGAATAAATGACTCGCTGAAGAAAACTAATAAGTAATAATTTCATTAAATAATAATTCTCTAAATGTTATAACTCGGGAATCCCATAATTCAAGGACCCCTTAACCAACATCCACTATCCAAAAATCCATAAGTAAGACTTAAGTCAAAATAATAATATCCTACTTTGACATAAATAAGAGTAGATGATAAATAAGTCTCCCAAGATGCGGATCCTCAACCTTGAGACTTGTCGCGACCCAAGTTTTTCAACCCGGTGCGTCAATGATGACCTGTAAGTTAATCCAGTAATGGATCCAAAATGTGGAAGCAAAAGATGAAACTAAAGTCCTTTGAGATATAAATCATCTCTAAGACACCAATGTAACATTCCATGAAGCCACGGAAGTTAAAGAGAGCAAAAAAAAAAAAAAAAAAAAAAAAAAAAAAAAAAAATTTGGAGTCAAAATGGGCAAAATTCGTCCATCAAGGGCAAAATGGTCAATTTACAATTGAGAAGGAAAATTTGACTCTAAATAAGTCAAATAAGGTAAATACAACCTAATCTAATCATTTCATAACATTTCAAGAGGTTCCAAGAACATTGGCCAAGAATCCCACAAAATGCCCTTTCTCGGTTTAAGCGAAAACTGACTCTATCCCACTAAGACATTAATAACTCCCATTTTGATTTGAATCTGAGAATGACATAGTTACCATTGAAAATCTGACTCAAAATCCTTGAGTTTAGGCTCAAGAATCACCCCATTTGGGTTAGAAACGAAGAAGTTATGGCCATTTGAAGTCGGAACTTCAGTGCTGGAACAAAATCTGGAAGACAGGCATATGAGGGGCGTTTTGGTTGACTAAAATAAAGTTTCTGTAACGACCCAGTCATTTGCCTTCCTTTCCTTTTTCTTGAAATTTTACGAATGAATTTTTTTTGTTTAATTTTCTTTTATGAGCTCTGTTTCTTGTCGCTTAGTGTCATATCGAGTGCTCGAAAATGGTTTTCGAGACTCTTTTTCGTGGATTGACAACTTCCTTTGAGGACTGAGTCATTTCTGCATTTTCACTTTTCGGACACTATGCGCCTTTCATCTTTTTTCTTGTTTCGTCTTTTTCCCTATTCTGTCTTTTTCCTGTTTGTCACTTGTTTGGCAAAACCTCACTTCTCATGCTCGGAGTTGGTTTTTGACTTCACGTGCCTTCATCTTGAGTGGTTTTCTCGAAATACGTATCTTTACTTTTGTAAGAAAGTATTCTGGTTGCTCCCGGTGTCCACAAGGGCATAGATGCACAATTCTTCAGAATCTTTTTCATTTCTTGGGGTATTTTTCGTAAATATCTTTTGAAGATATTTTATTTTAGGGGCATCTAAGAAAATATCTTTTGGCAGATATTTTCATTCTAGGGCAATTTCGTAGTTAACCCTTTTTGTAGGGGCCATTGTGCAATTAACAAAAGTTATTGCAAAAATGTCTCGTCTGGAGCCTGAATCCTCGTACGGGATTCATTTTCACTTTTCGCTGACTCGTAAATTCATAGAATTTCCTTCTGGTCATTTTTCTCCAGTTTCAGAGTTTCTAGACCCGGTTGCCGCCGAACTTGTTCGGGACATAACTTTCTGCCCGGGACTCAGTTTTTAATGCTGTTTCTTCCGTTGTTCATATTTTCTCATTTTGATTCTTTTTTATTCATGGAGTTTTGCCCTTCGAGCGCGTTTGCTGAAAATCCACTTTTTCAGACCCGGCGGGGCCCTTTCGGGGCAATTTTTGAGACTTACTATAAATAGAACACTTAAAGAAGAAAAATTAGATTTTGGTCATCTTTCCCACCTCTCTTGGCCGGATCTCCTAGCAGCCATGGCTGCCACTTTCTCTCTACTCCTTTGATCCACTTTTCTTTGATGAAAAGTCTTCGGCCTTAACATTTGTTGTTCGCCTCGTCATGCTCTACCATTACCCCTTATTAGAAACTATTTCTGACCAAATTTCAAGTTCGGGATTAAGGTCAAGTTTGGATTTTCATAGGGCTTCTTGGGGATTCATATAGATCGTGTTGTCCCTGACAAAACCTAGGAGTTTCGTCGGATTCGGAGCCGTTTCAATTCGGTGGGGATTTGGGATTTTCATCTCAAATTGAGGTAAGAGGTGTTATAGGTTTAATTCTTGTTATATAACATGCTATTGATGCTTATACAACTTAATTGCATGCTTGAATATGAAATCTAGAGATTTTACTATTTAATTTTCTTGTATTGGATTTGATTTTCCCGGTTGCTTATGACTTGTTTTAAACATGTAGTATGATAATATAATACTCTATAATATGGTCATTGACATATATTAAATTGAGGAAATTTGAACAAGTAATAAAGATTTTATTTAATATTTATCTTGAATAAAATATGAAATCATGTGGCCTTAACTAGCTCAAAATCAATATGTATTAGCATATTAAATTAGGCCTTAGCATGCTCTCCAACATAGTTGAATTTGAAAGTAATTGGAGGTGTTTTGAAAATTAGTAATTATTAATTAATTTAATTAATTAATTTACCCCCAGTGCACTATTCACTCTATTTGAATTCCGACTTGATATTCTTGAGTTACATGCCATATAGCTTCACATATATTTGATTTAGAATATTCTTTTAGGTTTTGAAACCTTTTATTTAATTAAATTCCATGTTTAAGATTTAATCCTCATGGTAATATACAACTTGGAATTGAATTGTGGCATGCTAGAAAATTAAGCTTAGGTATGGTTGTTCACATGTATTAAATTGGGATTTATTGCATGAGAATTGCAACTTTTGTTTTATATTTAACTTTAGTAAAAGTTTAATTCGCATGGTCGTAAATTGAATGAAATAAACTTGTAATGTGATATTACATTAGTCCTTGGCATGTTTTCCAACATAGGTTAATTTGAGAGCATTTGATTAAGTTTCAAAATCTAGAGATTTTAATTAAAAGAATTAATTAAAATCTATTTTGTGGTCCCATTAGCTTAATTAAGGTTTTAACTTGATATTTGTATTGGTCATGACTTATTTACTAGTAAATATTAATTTGGGACTATTTGAAGTTGTTTTAGAACCTTGGGATTTAAATTAGCATGATTTAATTAAAGTTCTACCTTGTTATTGTATTTAAACTCATAAGCTTATGTTTTCAATATTGAATATATTGTTATCTTGCGTAATGATTTGCACACTTCATATTTAACATCTTTCATGCATAGCGTGTAACGAATCGCACACTGAAGATTCGACATTCATCATATCATATTAGTTATGGATTTAGAGCACGTATTGTATAGGTTTCCAAATTTGGTTGTGCTTGGTAGATGGTTGATTATCTTGCATATTCCTGTTGATATATGCGTTGTTGCACAAGTTGTTGATTTTGGAAACTTAGGGATGTCGTTGTTTGACTATGGCTAGGACGTGGTTCTAGTACGGGGGATAGTCCCTCTATGTAGTCTAGTGCGCACATAGGGAGGTTACCCATGGGCTAGTAACCCCAAAGTAACTATGTTGTCGGTCTGATCCGGTGTGACGTCCGAGTATCCACTTTGTTTGATTTTGCATTTCATTTTCAAGTTGATAACTAGATGATGTTGTAACTTGTTGTTCCTTATTTGTTGTTCCATTTTAATTTACATGATGTTAACTTTGCGAAATTGTGCTTTATGCATTGTGTTAGAAGTTCTAATGTTGGTTAAATTGCATCGATATTGAAAATTGTGTTTTGCCGTTCTAACAAAGCTTAGGATTGATCCTATTGATTCATTTATAACTTAGACGTTAGGTGGCATGACCCACTTCTGTTGTTTTCGGGCTTTAGATTTCAAGCTGATAGCTTTAAGAAATTGTATTTTGTTGCCTTGTATAATATGCTTTTATGTGGTTAGATTGCATTGAAGTTGTAATTTGCGTTTTGATTATTCAGCATGGCCTAGGATGATTCCTTAGACTTATTTAGAACATAGACGTTAGGTGACATGATCACTTTAGTTGTTTCTGTATTCGAGATTGCAAGTTAATACCTTTAAGAACCTATATCTTGTTGCTTTGTATAACGTACTTCCATATTGTTTAAATGGCATAGATGATATGATTTATGCTAGAAACACTCTAAGGTAGCTTAGGATGCTCCCTGAGTCTCATTTCAATATAGACATTAGGTGGCATAAACCCCTTTAACATGTTTCACCTTAAGGTGATAAATTTGTAAAATGCTAGGTCGATGCATGCTCATCTCCTACGAGTAGCTTTTTGTTACTCACCCCTACGATACTGGGGCATATTTCAAGTACGAAGACTTGGTTCGTGACGCCTAGCATTCCTTAGATGTCGTGTAGCTTTCAAGTTTCCATTTCATGCGAATGTTAGCATGAAATGTCATTTTGTAGACTTATGTGTCAAAATATGTATATTTGATTCCATGTATATAATGTATACTTAAGTACACTCCTTTCAACGTATTTGATATGTATGAGATGAGGCCGGAGGCCAATGACATGTATATTGTATTCTATGCAACTTTTTAACTTCATGAAATGTTATGAAAACCTTGAAAAATCGCAAGTCATTGCTTCACCATGGTTGCATCGGGTGTGGGAATTCCATTTTCATTCTTTCATAGGGTCTTATTAATCTTGTATGAAGTGTGTCCAAGGGCCAAATGGTCATTTGACTCCATTTTATATTTTTTGATTCCATGTTTTCCATTCCAAGTCCATTTTTGCCTTTTTGCCTATTGGGGGGTTGAATTTTGCATCGGCTATATTTTTAAGCCATGCACCATTGTAGCATGTCTAAATAGGTAAGTTACGTTTGCCTGCATGGTCGTTTCCAGGCAAAACCTCATCGTTTGTGTTTTGAGCATTCTACGGACTCATTTTGCACTTTTATTGCATATTCTGATCTAGGGGCATTCTAGACTTTTAAATTCAGTTTTATTTCCTTCTTTCAATATGGTTGAATAGAAAACATGATTTTAGGGGGGGGGTTTTTTTTGTGTTTTTTCAGAAAAATGTCGTCTTGACATCGGAAATCGCTTACGAAGTTCAGCTCTCAGTTTTTCAATTTAGCAGCTTTTTGGACCCTCTGGACCAGTTTTCTTGGGAGGGCATTTTGGGTATTTCATAGTGAGTTTTTTTCAATTTTTCTTGCAAGTAACATAGAAAACTTGATTTTGAGGGGAATTTCTTCTTTGTGTTTTTCCAGAAAATGTCATCTTGGCCCTGAAATTTTCATTTTTCCCGGAAAAACCCCTGCTGCCAGGTTTTTGGGTCGCACCCTTACTGCCTCTTCACATCTAAACGGTTAGATGGGATCTCGTAACCGGTTAGATGAGTGTGGGCAGCATTTTTGTTACTGTTCTTGGCCTCCTAACCGGTTAGGAAGGTCTCTTAACCGGTTAGATGTTCATGGGTTGCCTCTTTTGGACCGTTTTGTCCCTTCTTCTTCCGTTAGCCATATCTTCTTCATCCAGACTCTGAATCAAGTGATTTTTGAGTCTAAGTTCATTGATTTTTCATTGTCTTTCCAATGGTGTGCTCAGTGGCACCCACTTTTAAGCTAGAAATTACCATTTTGCCCCTAGGTCCATTCTTGTTCGTTTTTGAAACGCTTCTTCCGCATTTGTTTCTTTTGGGTTCCATGACCTCATTGAGTGTCACATTGTTGTCTTAGAGATGCGTTGTATCTCTAGAGACCATTGTTTTATCTTTTTCTTCCGCATTCTGGATCTAGTTCGGGTCATCACAGGACACACTGGGTTGAAAAATCCAGGGTCGTCATAGTTTCGGACAACCGAACTAGACTGAATACTTTCTGAAGACATGTTTTTAAAGGTTGGTTGGTTTGGTAGACCGATTTGAGGCCATCGGTCGACCGAAATAGAGTTTTGGTCAACCAAAACAGCTCGAAAAGCTGCTGTAAGGCCTGTTGTAAGCCCAAGGTGATAAGCCCCGAATATTGCATATTCAAGCGCCCTTAATTGCATTAGTTAAGTCCGTTGTTTGTTTAATTAAGTAGATTATCTTCATTTGTGTGTTTTTTTTATATATTTTCAGGTCCATTTGCAAAATCAAGGCTTTGTGGAGTTTTGGCCATCAAAAGGCACAATTCTGAATTTCTGGCAGCAGTGGAGTTAGGACTTTGCTCGTCATTTTGACCTTCCAAACTCGAGAACTGGAATTCCATTATAAAATAGAATATTTATAGCTCTGAATCAGCTTTCCAAATCTTCAAACGGTTCATCATTCGGAGTTTGGAGCGCAAAGTTATGGCTGTTTAACCGAAGTAGGTCTGGGCGGAGCAAGGCAAGAATGGAGCATTCTACTCCAATTTCGAGTGCTCGAGCCCTTATTTCGAGTGCTCGAAATTAGGGCAGAATTGCATCCGGAAATGGCCCATTTTCAGCCACTTGCATCTTGGGTTCCTCAATTCTAATTTTCCTCTTTAATGGTTGGTTGGAGATGTTGGTTGGTGGGGGTTTCTAGAGCCTTATCTCTAGAAGAGAAGAGAGGGAAGCCACACAATACATTAAGCTTCATTCTACAAGATTAGAGGAGGGAGAAGAGAGCAAAGAGGAGGAGTTCTTGAACTTCAAGGAGGAAGCTCGAAAATGGAGGGGAAAACCTTGCTTCTTCCTTCATCTAGGGCCACCATGGGTAACTAAGCCTCCTCTAGGGAGGTGATGAAGCTCCATTTTGTAAGCTTTGCTTTGTTTTGATTTATATTTGGGGGTTAATATATGTATGTAATCCTTCCATGAACTAGAGCTCTTCATTTGATGTAATGAATTTCAATACCTATACATAATCATCTTGAGTTAAATATCTTGTCTTAGATTGTTTTTCTCCTATGATTATATTGCTACATTTTCATAGTGACAATGGAATGGAGTTTATGGAAGTGTTGTTAATGGCATGATATTTAGGAGATTTGATAATCTATTGCTTAGGATCTTCCTTTGATAGATTATTCTTGGATTCTATGTCATGTGCTTCTACTATGTGATTAAGGGCTTGATAACTCTATGCTTAGTGAGTATGTCTAAGGTTACAACCTAGTTTAGGTAACCAAGACATGCAATGCTTTGATAGGTTATTCTTACCTATTGATTTCATAAATTTCTTGAAAGGAATGTAATAATTTGTGTTGTTGCATCCCATGGTTATACATATATGTTATTCCCTTAAGTAAATCATATCCTAGCATGCTTATTGATGGTTGTGGAGTCTCTTCCCTAGTCTCTTCTCTATTGTTCTATCTCATCTAATTCGTGCAAGTCATTATTGTTTTATGCACATTTGAATTCCTAGTTTAGTGACAAACAAAACAAACCCTCTATGAACACCCCTCATCATTCTAGAAAGATTCTAGACACTAAGGTTGCTGTAAGACTAGCGCAGTCCCAGTGGTTTGACTTACCTGACCAATAGCCCTATTTTACAATGATTCGTGCTATTGCGAAGGTTGATGTATGATTGACCAACCGATCAATTTTTGGCGCCGTTGCCGGGGACTTGCATACGGTTTAGTGACCAAGGTTCTAGGGTTAATTTTAGTTTGATTGTTAATATTGTGTCTTGTGAATATTCCTTGTGTGTTTTGATCATCTTCGTGTTGTAAGATTCTAGGGACTCGAAGCTCGCCGTGGGATTGCTAGCAAATTGTAAGTCTAGAAGACCCCAGGTAAGTCTCTTGACTTCTAGTTTCGCATTGTGAATATTGTGTATGTGTTTAATTTAGTTGTGAAGCCCTTGTCGAGGCTCTTATCTTGTTTAAATTTCGTGTTCAAGCATCGGTCCTTGTCGTGGCCATTTACATTTTTGTCTTGATAATTGAGGAGAAAGGGAATATCATATGTGGATGTTTTGGTGAAGGGTTGCTGTGTAGTTTAATTGTGTTGTATATATTTTGTGTGAATTCACCTTAATGTATCTAATCAAGTGGCTGAATTAGTCCTTAATGGGGAGTAATTTTCCTTCAACTCAATTTTACACACCACATGACTTTTGTGCCTTTTGCTCTAGTCATACACATCATACAAGAGAATGTCTTCCAACGAGACAATTCTCGGACTTTTATCTAGAGTAACCAAATGAGAATTTCTCTGAACCGGGTAGTGATCCATACTTTAATGGTTATGACTCGGGTAGGGGAGGTCACCAAAATTTCTTGTGGCATGACATGGAAAATTCAGCCCCACAATCTCATGGGCAACATTTTCAAGCCAATTTTCAACCCAATGATCATTATTTCCAGCCCTCTTCTCCTTTTCCACCGTCTCCATTGGATGAGCTAATTGTTGCTAACAAACAAATGATGGAGTCTATGCACACGCAAATGATGGACTCCAACAATCAACTGTTGGCTTCCTTTGCTAGCATGCAATCCATAGTAGAGTCTATCAATCAAGTGGTACCATATCACCAGTCCCAAGTTAGTGCAATGATAGATGACCAAATATCTCAAATTCAACAAAGGATTAATGCTAAAAATCATGAAGAGGAGGAAACATTTTCATTTGAATTTATGGCCAATCCAAAAGAAAATTCTATGAATGATGAGATTACTCCTAGTAACTTTCATCATGAGAATGATCAAGTGGTTATTACATGTGAAAATGATGAAATGGTGGTTGAAGATCAAATTGTTGCCTCACATCAAAATGAAGCAATTGTGGCTCAAAATGGGAAAAATAATGATGTAGAGATTGTCTACCCTACTCCAAAACAGCCCCTACATAATCCTTTGCTTGATGCACCTCCTTTAATGGAAGATCCTCTAAAAACATGCTTAGCTCATTTTAATTATGCGGATTTTGATGTTGCCAATTCCATTCGGGAGGTGAATTCTTTGCTTAATATTCCTCCACCTATTCACTCTCTTCCTTGGGCAACATCAAATGTATCACTCTCTTGGGAGCTTGCATCTCATCCCATTCCCTCACTTGAGTTGTCTCAAGTTGTTGAGCCCGAATCGCCGGATAAGTGTGAGGAGGATGTTGAAATTTTGAAGGATAAGTTGTCGAGCATTCCCGTGCTCAATATGACCCTTCAAAAGTCGTTGCTTGGTGCACCTTCACCTAATCTATCTTCCCATAATCCAAATAAGCCCCATAATCCAAAGTTCTTCATTGAGGATGAAGAGTGGGTTGAGGTCTTTCCGCTACCTCTTTTCCACTTTTGTCTTCAAGCTCTTCCTCCTTCGCTTTTAAAAGAATTATCCTATTTGGGGAAGCTTGAATCTCTTGAGAGACATGGTATAGGGTAAGGAGGACTAACCAGATCTCGGTGTGTCTAGCTATCGAGATTTTTGAGGATTAGTACTTGTTCTAACTTCGTTTAGCTATCGACATTAAATTTAGCAAAGCAAGGGAATAAATTCTTTCGATGTTCCAAGCTTCTCTGCCTTCTTAAATTGCTCGTGCCTTGAAATTTTCTGGGAAATGGTTTTGATAAGCCAAAAATTTAATTTTTCTGAAATGGTCTTCAGTTGTGTTTCACAATTTTAGACTGACCTCTTAGACCTTCTCAGCTCTAATTTTCATTCCCGGAAATTTCCATCACTTTCGAGCAATTTCATAGGATCTTTGGCATGCAACTCATGTGCAATCTCTCATTTTTAATGCATTGTTGAAATGTTCTTAATCTCATCCATGCATTGAAGAGATGTTCCAAAGCTTGAAAATTTTCTCAAAATCATCCATGCATTGTGTGAGGTTGCAAAAGTTGGGAAATCTTCTTGAAATCATCCATGCACTTATTGAAGAAAAAAAAAATTTGCACAGTTTGAAAATTTTTCTAAATTTTCCATGCATTGCAATGAAGTGTAGATTTTGACAATTTTCCCTCCTTGCATTAGAATGGATTGAAGTTCAAAAGTTTAAAAATTGTCCATGCATTAGAAAGAAGTTGAAACGTTTTCAAAATTTTCCATCCATGCGTTACATTGGAATGAATTTGCAAAGTGTTAAAAAATTTTCTAAAATTTAATTCATGCATTGTGTGATGTTGCAAAGGTTTAAAAATTTTCCTACATTCATCCATGCATTGGAAATGTGTTGCATTTTGAAAATTTTGCCAATTTGATTCATGCATTAGCAAGATGTTGCAAAGTTTGACACATTTGTTTTAGCAATTGCATCCATTCAAAATGCTCACTGGGCCAAGATTCTAGTGCTCGAATGATCGAACCAAAATTCCATGAGCTACTACCCATTTTGGAGCACCCTAAATTCCATTTGGATTGCTCCAAATGTCTTCACCATCAATCCCAAGCTCACTACCCATTTTGGAGCACTCTAGCTTCCATTTGGATTGCTCCAAATTACCATACTAACTTGCCGAAATCACTGCCTTCATTTCGAGCAATCTAGCTTCCATTTTAGAGTGCTCCAATTGTGAACCAATCTTGCATGCACCACTGCCCAATTTTAGAGCACTCTAAATTCCTTTTGGATTGCTCTAAATTTTCAGCCCAACTTCCGCAGCTACTGCCTCAGAATCGAGCACTCGAAGGCCAAGCTTCGAGTGCTCGAAGCTTCACCAATTCCATAGCATGCCTTTGCCAAAATCTCGAGCACCCCAAGCTCTTATTTGGAGTGCTCGAGCTTGCTCACCCAAGCAACCCACCAACTCAATCAACCAACCTGCTAAAAACAACCGAAGCAAACCACAACCCCTACACCTCTCACCCTCCTGCATGAACCACCATGCACACTCCTCCACCCCCTTCCCACACTCAACCCCCCTCTCGGCAAATTCACTCCCTAACCATCACCTTCCCTAACACAATTCCTCTCGGCATTCACCACAACCCTCCTCTCGGCTTCCACCATCCTCAACCCCAAACCAACCACCCTCCACCCTCGGCACCAATCAACCCACCACCTCATGCATGCACCTCCATCCTCCTTCCTAATTCCATCTTTCCCTTCTCTCCATTCTTCTCTCAAGGTATGCTTTCTCATCCTTTTTATTTTATTCTTTTTGTTCTGTTGTTGTTATCCTTTTGAGGAGTATGGGCATGGAAATTGTGGAGTTTGGGTGTGATTGTTGTTATGCTCTATGCTAGAGAGCATTTTGTCTAAAAATTTTTTTGGGTTTTCATCACTCTAATCAACCTTTGGCCCTCTTCCTTTTTGTCATGCACACTACCTGTTCGACACAATGCCTGAACCAGCTTCATCTCTCTAAATGGCCCCATTCTTGGCATTGTTTTGTTATCCATTGTAACCTTATGACTAATGTGTGCTAATTTATGTTTTGTTTGGATTTTTACTAGACTTCATGTTTGTGTTATTCATTCTCTTTTAGTTTTTCATTACGAAACCTATGCTTTTACCTGTGTATATTAGTGCTGTTTTGGCAGGTCTTCGGGTCCAAGTTTGGGGGACGCCGTTGCGCACTCACATGGCTGAACATCTACGTCATCATCACTCGACTTGGTATTATTGTTCTTTAACCCTCTCTGTTCTTATTTTCATTTACTTGTCTTCTCACATTGAGGACAATGTGATATTCAAGTTTGGGGGTGCATTTATGCATTTTTGGTTTCATAATTTTTGCTAAGCAATGATAGTATAACTTGACACTAGTTGGAGATGAAGCATATGTTTAATACCTTGTGCATAGAAGCAATTGACATTTTTGAAAATAAAGAAAAATTTGAGTTGAAATGATCATGTAGATTCAAATTAGTCTGTATAAATGTCTCAATTAAATTCTCGCTGGATTTGACACTCTTTTAAGCTTCACAATACACAGATGCACATTGGAAACTTAACTTTGAGGCATGCAACTTAATCGACCTTGACCTTGGCCTAGTTAATCTGATTTGATGAACCTAATGGATGAACACTTTTGGCATGAATCTAAAAAAAAAAAAAAAAAAAAAAAAAAAAAAAAAAAAAGACTGAGAAAGAAAGAAAAAAACGACCAGTTGACGTTCGTAGCCTTTCCAACTCGAGCTATTAAGCCCTAGGAGTGTCTCTACACTTAGCACCCTAAAGCCATCTGGTTTGGGAGTTGTTGGCCTAACGCTTGCTACAAGGGTTGGTTAGAAAGCTTAAAGGACTTAAACATTGCACGGTCATTAAAAAAAAAAAATTGTAATAAACATGGTTTGCTGGAGTTCGTAGCCTTTCCAACTTGAGCTATTAAGCCCTTTGGAGTGTCTCTACACTTAACAACCTAAAGCCATCTGGTTTGGGAGCTGTTAGCCTAACGTTTGCTACATAGGTGGGTTAGAAAGCTTAAGGGACTTCAGCATTGCACAACCATTCTATGTTTCGCTTATGAGTTACAATAAATTGTCAACAAGCAACAAAAGTTGTCTTGTAAATAAAATCATGCCTTAGGGACCTCATTTAAAGGGGAATTCAATGATTTGAAAACTTATGCTTTGGAATTTGAAAAGAAAGTAAAAGCCGCATGTTGAGAATCCAATTCACTTTCACTGAAGCTAGAGTTGATTTCCATTCAAGAGATGATAATTGAGTTATTTATATAAACTTTGATGTTGATGCATGTATGTGGAAATGTATTTAGCCAATTTTTGTATCAATGCTTCATATATGCAAGGTAGTCTTCCCAATGACCCTATCTCCAGTTCTTTGTTGTTTCAAATTGTATTTGAGCTTTGTTTGCACTTCATTTCACCATGGATGATATTTTTGTAGTAGCATGCCCATGGTTGTATTTTCATTGAAGTATTCATTTTGGTTTTGCTAAGGGACTAGCAAAATGTAAGTTTGAGGGTGTGATAAGCGCCGAATATTGCATATTCAAGCGCCCTTAATTGCATTAGTTAAGTCCGTTGTTTTTTTAATTAAGTAGATTATCTTCATTTGTGTGTTTTTTATATATTTTCAGGTCCATTTGCCAAAAAAGGAGCAAAATCAAGGCTTTGTGGAGTTTTGGCCATCAAAAGGCACAATTCTGAATTTCTGGCAGCAGTGGAGTCAGGACTTTGCTCGCCATTTTGACCTTGCAAACTCGAGAAATGGACTTCCATTATAAAATGGAATATTTAAATCTCTGAATCAGCTTTCCAAATCTTCAAGTAGTTCATCATTCGGAGCTCGGAGCAGAGAGTTATGGCCATGTTACCAGAGGTACGCAGAACTGCCTGGCAGCAATGAAATTCTGCCTTGATCTTCATTTTCGACCAACCATCCTTGAGAATTGGATCTCCACAAAAACATGAAGTATTTAAAGCTCTGAATTATCTTTCCAAATCTTCAAACATTTCATCATTCAGAGTTCAGAGCGCAAAGTTATGGCTGTTTAACTGAAGTAGGTCTGGGCGGAGCAAGGCAAGAATGGAGCATTCTACTCCAATTTCGAGTGCTCGAGCCCTTATTTCGAGTGCTCGAAATTAGGGTAGAATTGCAACCGGAAATGGCCCATTTTCAGCCACTTGCATCTTGGGTTCCTCAATTCTAATTTCCCTCTTTAATGGTTGGTTGGAGATGTTGGTTAGTGGGGGTTTCTAGAGCCTTATCTCTAGAAGAGAAGAGAGGGAAGCCACACAATACATTAAGCTTCATTCTACAAGATTAGAGGAGGGAGAAGAAAGCAAAGAGGAGGAGTTCTTGAACTTCAAGGAGGAAGCTTGAAAATGGAGGGGAAAACCTTGCTTCTTCCTTCATCTAGGGCCACCATGGATAACTAAACCTCCTCTAGGGAGGTGATGAAGCTCCATTTTGTAAGCTTTGCTTTGTTTTGATTTATATTTGGGGGTTAATATATGTATGTAATCCTTCCATGAACTAGAGCTCTTCATTTGATGTAATGAATTTTAATACCTATACATAATCATCTTGAGTTAAATATCTTGTCTTAGATGGTTTTTCTCCTATGATTATATTGCTACATTTTCATAGTGACAATGGAATGGAGTTTATGGAAGTGTTGTTAATGGCATGATATTTAGGAGATTTGATAATCTATTGCTTAGGATCTTCCTTTGATAGATTATTCTTGGATTCTATGTCATGTGCTTCTACTATGTGATTAAGGGCTTGATAACTCTATGCTTAGTGAGTATGTCTAAGGTTACAACCTAGTTTAGGTAACCAAAACATGCAATGCTTTGATAGGTTATTCTTACCTATTGATTTAATAAATTTTTTGAAGGGAATGTAATAATTTGTGTTGTTGCATCCCATGGTTATACATATATGTTATTCCCTTAAGTAAATCATATCCTAGCATGCTTATTGATGGTTGTGGAGTCTCTTCCCTAGTCTCTTCTCTATTGTTCTATCTCATCTAATTCTTGCAAGTCACTATTGTTTTATGCACATTTGAATTCCTAGTTTAGTGACAAACAAAACAAACCCTCTATGAACACCCCTCATCATTCTAGAAAGATTCTAGACACTAAGGTTGCCGTAAGACTAGCGCAGTCCCAGTGGTTCGACTTACCCGACCAATAGCCCTATTTTACAATGATTCATGCTATTGCGAAGGTTGATGTATGATTGACCAACCGATCACAAGGTGTTAAGGTTTAACCTATACTTTGATTCCCATGATGACCGAAACTCCTCGAAAAGTTGCTGTAAGGCCTGTTGTAAGCCCAAGGTGTTAAGGTTCAACCTATACTTTGATTCCCATGATGATTTGGTCCAAAATTGAATGTTTAAAACTGATTTCTAATGAGATATGGATGTGTGGACATGCCAATAACCTTAATATGAATTGTTTATACATAGAACAATGGCTCATAGCCTCATACACATCATTTACAAGAATCTCACATGCTAAACCTCCAAAGTTTGTTTAAATACATCTAAAGCAAAAAATGGTACCAAATGACTACAAATGCTAAGTTAAACATGCTTGGCCCTTGGCCTCAATACATACATTTTATTTAAGCACCAAAAAGTGTACTTAGGTGCACATTACATATTTCAAAACAAAAATAGCATTTTACACCAAAATGATACTACATGCTAACACTTGCATATTTCCAAAAATATAACAAATTACATTAAGACCTCAAAACAACTTAAGGATGTGATGCTTCCCAAAACAAAGTTTCTTTACCTACAAAATAACCCAAACAACTAGGGTGAGTAATCAAGTTACTTGTAGGATGTGGTGCACGCGCATACCCTATAGTTTCAAGTATAATGTGAACCAAACATAGACCATCACAAGGGTGCATTCTACTAACGTCTATGTTTTCCATGGTACTCTAAGGGATCATCTCAAGCTATACAAATGTTTGAAATGATAAACATATAGCATCCAAGTATACAAGATAAGTACACTAACCACATTAAAACTAAGATTACCAAATCACAAGCTACAAGAAATCCATGATTTACAACTTGGAAAGTAATACGAAATCAAATAATGGAAAGACTAGGATATGTGGCCACGAGACCATACAAGTTATTTTGGGTAATTACGACCCACAAGGTACTACTTAGTGCGCACTATGACGTAGGAGAATTCTTACCCTCCGTACTAGAGCCAAGCCCTAGCCATTAACATTTCATATCCTTACAAGCTTCCAAAAACCAACAAGTTCATGACATTTATATAATCTCAATGCATGAAACTACCTACCAAGCACAAGTAGGGTAAAACCACACAACCCATGTCCTAAGGTTACTTGTCTAAAGTGGAAAGTTAATGATACTACACATTATGCCATATGAATTTAATATTAATGTAGGCCATAATTACTAATCATGCAATATAGTAATTCACCTACAAGTAATTATAAGTGCTATATACAAGATTTTCATACTAGACTCTCAATGACATCTCCATTTATTTAACAACATAAGTGCAATTTCAAGATAATCATAATAAACCCCCAATGAAATTACAAGTATTAGGCAAATCATTAAACAATAACCTACCTATACAATTTAATAGTCATATACATGCTTTAATCCACAAATCCTAAGTCAAGCATATAAAATCTTTATTTATATGCAAATATATGAATTTAAAAAGGCATGCAATCAATATATATATCAACCTCCAATATATATAAAACCCAAAGAGGATAAACATACAACCACCCCTACCTCAATAGAGAATTGAATCTCTATAAGCCAAAGCAACGAAGCTTAAAATGAAAAACCAAACTAGGGTTTTGTCGAGGAGAGTGAGAGGCAGATAAAGTATTCCAAGCTTAATGGTCTAAAGTAAGTGGAAGGAGGCCGAAATAAAGAAGAAAGCTATTAACTAAGCTTTTCTCCAATGGTGGCTAAGTTAGGGTTCTTGAGAGGAAAGAGATAAAATAAAACAAAGGTGTAAACCCTAAGCTAAAATGATGGGATTCTCCACTCACTAGGTGCTCTTGCACTACCTCTCACACACACATTAATGCAAGATCAATTGTGAAGCCTACACTTGTCACCATCCTATGTAAACTTCCAAGACTTAACATTGAGCCTACACTTGTCAACCATCCATGCTAGCAAGTGCTCCTATCCTAGGCCAACAAATGGGTCAATCTCCATCCTCCATGTGTCATCAAACAAGGGTTCCAAGTGGTTCCTCCATAATGTCAACAAGTGGCACCTTAGGAATGTGACACTTGTCACATTTTTTCAGAAATTACAAAAAGGTCCTTTTTGAAAATATCTTCCAAATTAAATTACAAATTGGTCCTTAGGATGAAAAATAAGTACTTTTTTTAATTACGCAAAAACCCCTCAAGTTTAGAGTAATTACCAAAAGTGATGCATTTATGCCCTTTACAAGAAAAGTAAACATTTAACATGCTTTTCTACAAAAGTGAAAATGTAGATATCATGGAAATGAAATATCATGGATGTATGCAAAGCTGGAATCAAATCCGAGTGCAAAAAGTGAGGTTATGCAAAGTAAAATGAAAAACGACTAAAGGACGAAATAGGGAAAAGACGAAAAAAGAAATTTACCGAAAAAAGAAAGGAAGGGAAATGACCGGGTCATTACAACCTACCCTCCTTAAAAGGGATTTCATCCCCGAATCGAATCGTTCCTGAAAGAGAAAATAATGGGGGTAACGAGAGCAAACCTCCTGTTCGGACTCCCAAGTAGCCTCTTCGACGTCGTGGTGTCTCTACAAAATCTTAACCAATGGAATGGTCTTTGTCTGCAAGACCTGCTCTCGTGAATCAAGAATCTGGACTGGACCTTCCTTGTAGGTCACATCCTTATCAATAACAACATCTGTCCATCATAAAACATGTGATGGATCTGGCTCGTACTTCCTCATCGTAAAAACATAAAAGACGTCATGAACCCTATCCAGGTCTGGTGGTAAAGCTAAACGGTAAGCAACTTCACCGACGCGCTCCAATATCTCAAATGGTCTAATGAATCTAGGAGACAACTTGCTAGTCTGGCGAAATCTCAGAAGTCCCTTGTGAGGAGAAATTTTAAGAAAGACATGATCCCCTACCTCAAAAGACAAGGATCACCTCCTTATGTCAGCATAACTCTTTAGTCTGCTCTGTGCGGTAGCCAACCGCTGCCAAATCAACTTAATTTTCTTTGTTATTTTAATGACAATGTCGGGACCCAAGGCAACTGTATCACTGACCTCGGTACAACAAACTGGAGACCTACAAGGTCTGCCATACTACGCCTCAAACGGTGCCATACCAATAATGGTCTGGTAACTGTTGTTGTAGGCAAACTCAACTAAAGGTAAGTAATCCTACCAACTACCACCGAAATCCAAAATACAAGCCCGTAGTATATCATCCAATATCTGAATGGTACGCTCTGACTGACCATCAGTCTGAGGATGGAATGCCATGCTGAAGTAAAGCCCCGTATCAAGAGCCTTCTGAAAACTTCACCAAAAATGAGACGTGAACCGCGGATCCCTATTCGAAACAATTAATATAGGAACCCCGTGAAGCCTAACAATCTGCTTCATATACAGTCCACTCAGTCTCTCTACACTGTCTGTCACTGCCATAGGCAAGAAGTGAGCCGTCTTAGTCAACCAGTCAACTATGACCCAAATGACATCATTCCCTGCCCAAGACCTCGGAAGTCCTGTTACGAAGTCCATAGTGATATCCTCCTATTTCCACTCAGCTACTGGTAATGGTTGCAACAATCCTGCTAGTCACTGATGTTCTGCCTTCACTTGCTGACAAGTAAGGCATCGAGCCACAAATTGTGAAACGTCTCGTTTCATGCCCTGCCACCAAAATTGTCACCACAAATTATGATACATCTTCGTACCACCAGGATGAACTGCGAGTCGAGAGTGGTGAAAATCCTAAAGAACGTCTTCACGATAAGACAAAGGAACAAACATCATCCCCTTGTACCTGAGACCACCATCTAAATGTAAGACCCAACCCTCTACATTCTCACCACCTGAAATCTAAACATGGATGGCCTTCATCTCCCCATCCTCCAATTATGCCTCAATAACTCTGCTAACAAGAGCTAGTTAAGCCACAAGACTAAACAAAATAACCGGTGAAACATCCTCATAACACTGTAAACCAAGATCAACAAGTTCTTCTAGCATATTCCATCTGTGAATGAAAATGTTAGCAAGAGTCCCTCGTGACTTCCAACTCACTGCATCGGCCACTACATTGGCCTTACTCGGATGATACTGCAACTCAAAGTTGTAGTCCTCCATGAACTCAACCCATCTGCGCTGTCTCAAGTTCAAATCCTTCTGAGAGAAGAGATACTTGAGACTCTTATGATTGGAGAAAACCTCAAACTTCTCTCCATACAAATAGTGTCTCCACCCCTTTAGGGCAAAGATAACTGCTTGTAGACACTAAAATTTTAGTGGATTTTGATTTGGACAAATGGACCCATTAAATATGGGCCTAATGTTTAATTAAGTTATTTAATTGGCCCAAGTTTGGTCCACTTAAATTATTTAATTAAGCCTAGTCCAGATGATTAAATAAAAAGAATAATTATTTCTAATAAAATATATTTGGAATAATTATTTTTAAGGATAATTATCATAATATATCCGGCTCGGCCCAGTTATGATATTTTCCTTATCAGAGAGGACACGTGTCATCATCCTATGGATCCAAGAAGCCTATAAATAGAGGCTTGGAGGAATGGAGAAGGGGTACACAAAGTCAGAATTCAGAAATCTAGAATTCCAGAGAGAAATACTGAAACTCTCATCCCCAACATCCAAACCCAAAAGCGAAGAACACCAAGCACATCAAATCGTGTCGTTCTTCATCAAATTCCACGGTGATCAACAACAAACACAGCCAAAGACGTGTCGTTCTTTATCAAATTCCACGGTGATTGGATCTAACCAACCAACCAAAAAAAGGAGATTTAATCAGAGGACCGGTTCTTTCTTTTGTAAAGAATATTACAGAGGATTGTACCTCAATTTCTCAAATTAATAAAATTATATTATTTGCTCCATATTTTGTTTCTATTGCAAACTTACAAAATTTGTGTGTACAAATTTTTGGCATGCTCAGTGGGACATCCTCTACCTCTCATCTCTTTCTCCTACATCAAATTCTCAACAAATTCATCGTCAGATTCTATGACTTACAATAAGATTCAGACGAAGAGCAAGAATACCAACAAAGACATCGCGATCATGACGGACAACATCAATACCATCACAAAAGGTGGCAAGAAGGTTACAACTTCGTCAAGTGATACAAACACCTCTGCAAGTTCAATGATGTGGAGTATGGTCAAATCATCCGTTCCTGCCAAAAGACAGCACGATGCGATAAGAGTTGATTCTACCAAATCTATTAACATAACAACTCAGACTCATACTGCCTTCACCTCATTGGGGGCAAGGAGGAAGGTTCCTACAACCTTAAAGGTTCCTCCAGTCACATGTTCAAGGCTAGTCCACCCAAGGCCAAAGATTTTTTTGACTCCATCACTATGCCAGTCATAATGACGAGTACTACCTCGTACGAAGAGCAATTGATGACTATGGCCCATGCAATTAAAAGATTATAACACTCTCTCAAGGAGCAAGATTTAAAAATTGTCTCGTTGACAAAAAAGTTAAATTGCGTGACGACAATGCTAAGTCAAGCAAAGGCCGAATTCCTCATTCTAATTCTATGCTAGAGAATGCTCCAATTGACGATCAAAATGACATGTCTGCTAATCCAACAATTGAAGCTGTCTCTGTCACCTCACTTTTTATTCAACAACTTCAAGACATGATAGTGAATTGCATAAATAAACAATACAGTGGCATTCCTCAAAGTGCTCGCATGTACTCAAAGCCTTACACGGAAAGAATTGACATCTTAAAAATGCCGGTTGAGTATCAACCTCCAAAACTTCAACAATTTGACGGAAAAGGAAATCCCAAGCAACATGTCACACACTTTGTAGAAACTTGCGGCAATGCTGGTACAAACGGAGATCTCCTTGTCAAGAAATTCGTTCGTTCACTCAAAGGAAATGCATTTGATTGGTACACAGACCTCAAAGCTAGAGGTATTGACAGTTAGGAGCAGATGGAATGAGAATTTCTCAACCGTTTCTACAGCACTCGTCGTATTGTAAGTATGCTAGAGCTTACAAATACAAAACAAATGAAGGGTGAACCCGTGGTTAACTACATCAACCGTTAGCGAGCTCTAAGTCTTGACTGTAAGGATCGGTTATCTAAAATTTCTGCAGTTGAAGCATGTATGCAAGGCATGCGCTGGGAGCTTCTTTACATCCAACAAGGGATTAAGCCTCGCACATTTGAAGAGCTTGTTACTCGAGCCCACGACATGGAGCTTAGCATGGAAAATCATGGTGCTAGGAAAGATGTTCCAGATATACCCGACAACCTTTAAGAAAATGAGGGAAGTGAGTCAGAAGAAGAAAACAATATACTTCTTAACTCGGATGACGAAGTAGCATCATCTTTCATTATAAGCATCAACTCAAGAGACTTGCATCAAGAAACGCGCCATGCTATAATAATGACTTCAACTGAAAGTGCAAAATCACAGGGGCCATTAAGTCAAGGAAGCCAAGAAGAAAATCCTCAAAGTGATGACGAGATAGTCCGTGCCCTCTAGTATAAGCTTAGATTATCGTCTTATTCTTGCAAAGTAGAAGAATACTTAAAGTTGAAGTGCTCCCAAATACGAGCCTAAACTATCGATGACACTCCTTGACACGAGTTTAAACTGTCCCAAATACGAGCCTAAACTGTCAACTTTTCTCCCTGGCACGAGTATAAACTGTCAACTTAAAAAAAAATTACACTCCTTGGCATGAGTATAAACTGTCTACTTGAAGAATAAATCAAGAACTCCTTGACACGACTTTAAATTGTCTACTTGAAAAAAAATCAAGAACTCCTTGATACGAGTTTAAACTGTCTAACTGAAAAGAAAAAAATGACACTCCTTGACACGAGTATAAACTATTTGCCCAAAAACAAAATTTCGATGATACTCCCTGACACGAGTATAAACTATCAACTTAAAAAAAAAAAAAAAAAAAAAAATGAAACTCCTTGACACGAGTATGAACTGTCTACCTGAAGAAAAAAAAAAACTCTTTTTTCTATTGAACTACGTGATGACTTGATCCCTCTTTGAGGGTACGTAGGCAGCTTAGGATTTTATTATAGGTTCATTACAACTGAAAAAAAAAAAAAAAAAAAAAATTCCTTACAAATATGGCTAGGGTGTTCATCACATGATATCAAAGGTGTTCGCCACTTTAATCAATTTGGCTTGCTATTAAGATATTACTATTGCTCTGCACAAGATATCAAAAGAGCTCGTTGCAATTTGTCAATTTGGCTTGCTGTCAAGATGTTGTCATTCATCATACGATATCAAAAGTGCTCGTCGCACCCTGTCAACTTGGCAGGCCACCGAATTGTAACTGTAAATGAAATTTTGTCATGTCACCAAATTATAGTTGCAAAAAAAAAAAAAAATAGGTCCGACGCCAAAGTGTAGTTGCAAACAATAATTTTTGTTCGTCGCCGAATTGTAGCTGCAAAGGAACATTTAATCCGTTGACAAAGTATAGTTGTAAAGAATAATTTTGCTTTGTCACCAGAATGTCGTTGCAAAGGAAAAGATTTTTGGGTCGACGTCAAGGTGTTGCTAATAAAAATGATTTGCCGCCAAGGCATAGCTAAAGAATCCGATTCATCGTCAAGATATTGCTGAAAGAAAAAAAATTCTGCTTGCCAATCTTCACGTTGATAGGAGTTATTTGCTAGTCTTCATGTTGACGAAGTTATTCGCTAGTCTTCATGTTTACAGGAGTTCTTCACCATACTCCACATTGAAAGGAGTTATTCACCATACTTCACATTGAAAGGAGTTCTTCGCCGGCCTGAACTAAAGCTCGCTGGATTTTATGGTCTATAAGTTCTTATAATAACACTACCATCACGTGAAGCTATCAAGTATCATTATTAATATAGTGGAAGGCGATGAATGTCATAAATCAATTATCATAATGGGAAGTTTGAAGGCACCAATGTTTTGGTATGTGATGACGAAGCAAGCCAATCTACAGTCACAAAAGTGATATCTTCTGATATTCATGAGCAAGTGAGAGACCCAAGGAGAAAGTTTGACGAAGAGGAAAATATATCATGTTTGTATGTGTGGCATCTCCAATCTTCATCCAGGACACCCTTTAAAGCAAAAGTTAATGGGTATTTCACCTATGATTTATCACACTGAAACATGTTGTTTGCCTCCTCAGACCTTCTAAAACTACTTCTCGCCATGTTACTTGTAGCCCCGGTGCATGGATCAATCCTTCTTCTTTTTGTTCAATGAAGCCACGGAGTACTTAAGAGACTGATATGAGTGGAACAACTTCAAATACATGGCCAAACACGTCAGTTCTTGCAAGATGACGCAACAACAGGCCCGAAGGTTGCGGTGATGTCTTTACGTGAAAAGAACGCCCATTGTCGGTAGGAACAGAAGTGCCAAAGTACACCTTTTAAATGTTGTCGAGGAAAAAATTCCGTGCCCATATGTGAAACGTTGCCAAATCATAGTCTTGATTCTTGGTGAACTGTAGAAGAACTAAAGACCCAATGGAATAACGAAGTTGGATGCATGGTGCTAGAGAATATGCTCCTGATCGTATGAGCTTAAACTGCACTATGCTCCTGGCCTGCATGAGCTAAAACTGTGTACGGCCCAAAAAAACAAAAAATTAAAAAATGACAAAATACTCCTGGCCCGCAAGAGTATAAACTGTGAATGGCGAAACCAATAAACAATGATAACATTTGTGTTCACAAAAAAATAATAAAAAATAAAAAATAAAAAATAAAAATAAAAATTTGCTCATCACGAGATATTAAAAGGACTAATCACAATTAATCAACTTGGTTTACTGTCAAAATATTATTGTTGCTCGTCACAAATTTTCAACTTGGCTTGCTATCAAGATGTTGTCACTTATCATGCGATATCAAAAGTGCTCTTCGCATCCTGTCAACTTGGCACGTCGCCAAAATGTAGATGCAAAGAAGAATTTTGGTCCGTCGTCATAGTTATAGCTACAAAAAGAATTTTGATCCGGCAAAATGTAACTACGAAGAAATAAATTGGTTTGTCGCTAGACTGTAGCTGCCTAGGAAAATTATGCTCATTGCTGAGGCATTGCTAAAAGAGAAATTTTGCTTGCCACCAAGGCGTTGCTAAAAAATCCGGTTCATCATCAAAGTGTTGTTGCAACAAAATTTGACTCACCACTGAAGTATCATTGAAAGGAAGAAAAAATTCTACTTGCCGCCAAGGTATTGCTGAAAAAGATCTTTGGCTTTTTGCTGAGGTGTCAAAGAAAATTTCGCTTGCCTATAGAACCATGAAGAGTATTAGTGGCTGGGCCTCAACATTCAAGGAATGCTTCATCTTCATGGCGATCATATGAAAATAGGGACGCAAATAGATCACCATATAGTTGTTTTGATAGAAATTTTTCCTTGATAAGGGAGACCGCCTAGCATATATAAATCTCAAAGAAAAATTTCGCTCACCGATAGAACCATAAAGAGTATTAATGGCTGGGCCCCAACATTCAAGGAATGCTTCATCTTCACGGTGATCATATGAAAACAGGGAGGCGAATAGATCACCATATAGTTGTTGTTTTGATAGAAATTTTTCCTTGATAAGGAAAACCGCCTAGCATATATAAAGCTCGAAGGGAAATGGATAGCTCGCCAATAGAATAATGAAGAGTATTAGTGGCTGGCCCTAACATTTAAGGAATACTTCATCTTCATGACGATCATAGGAAAATAGAGAGGCGAATAGAGCACCCTATAGTTGCTGTTTTGATAGAAAGTCATGGAAACGCGCCAAGACATCTTCTAACCACTCCCAATATAGTTCGGTGTATGGCAATTCAGCAGAAAGTTTATAGGGAATACTCCATGATATTTCCCTCGCCTGAACAGTGACACCCAATAGTGAAAACTGGTTTTCTTCAACAACTCTCTCATAAAGTGAAGAATTTAGTATCAAGGCTTCAAAGACAATAGATTCTTCATTAATCTGATCAAGACTAAAGTTGGTTAGTTCGTATGTGGTCATGCATGTCCAATGAGATGAATAATGTTCGTTGTCAGGATTAGGTATTTGAATATATCTTCAATTGTCAAAATTCTCGTTAATGGAAATAGGAAAGGTCCTTTCAAATCCTGAAAAAAAAAAAAAAAAAAAAAAAAAAAAAAAAAAAAAAAAAAAATTGTCTCTTCCAGCAAGTGTGGGAGGAAAAAAAAAATCTTCCAGGAAGCATGGAAGAGGAAAATAAAAAATAAAAAATAAAAAAATTCCTCCAGGAAGCGTGGAGGAGAAAAAAAAAAAAAAAATTCTTCTAGGAAGCATGAAGGAGGAAAAAAAAAAAAAAAAAAAAAAAAAACAAACAAACAAACAAAAAAGGAAAAAGAAAAAGAAAAGAAGAAGAAAAGAAAGAACACTCATACCTATGTGTTCAAACAGATGCCGCAATCCAACACAATCTTTAGAGGCTGCAATCTTACAAGTCCTTCAGAGCTGATTGAAATTGATGTCAAACCCTATGACTTGGGTGATATATATAGGCAAGGGATTTGTATAAATTGGAAAGTAAAATTCCAATCCAAAGTGGGATTGGAAAGGCAAAAAAATAAAAAATAAATAAAATAAAAAATAAATAAATAATAAAAATAATAATAATAATAATAATAATAATAGAAGAAGGAAAGTTGGATACTTCAAATCCCACTTGAAAGAGGAGACAAGTCTTGTTAAGCTTGGGACTCGAAGTGGGGGCAATTTGTAAACACTAAAATTTTAGTAGACTTTGGACTTGGACAAATGGACCCATTAAATATGGGCCTAATGTTTAATTAAGTTATTTAATTGGCCCAAGTTTGGTCCACTTAAATTATTTAATTAAGCCCAGTCCAGATGGTTAAATAAAAAGAATAATTATTCCTAATAAAATATATTTGGAATAATTATTTTTAAGGATAATTATCATAATATATCCGGCCCGGCCCAGTTATGATATTTTCCTTATCAGAGAGGACACGTGTCATCATCCTATGGATCCAAGAAGCCTATAAATAGAGGCCTGGAGGAAGGGAGAAAGGGTACACAAAGTCAGAATTTAGAAGTCTAGAATTTCAGAGAGAAATACAGAAACTCTCATCCCTAATATCCAAACCCAAAAGCGAAGAACACCAAGCACATCAAATCATGCCCTGTGCAGCCTTTGGATCCAACCAACCAACCAAAAAAAGGAGATTTAATTAGAGGACCAGTTATTTTTTTGTAAAGAATATTACAGAAGATTGTACCTCAATTTCTCAACTGTCGAGACCCATAAGCAACCACCCATTCTGTCTGCATCAAAACACAACCCAAACCTTCCCGCGAAGCATCACAAAAGATCACATAACCTAAACCACATTCAGGAATGATTAACACTGGAGCTGATGTCAACCTAACCTTCAACTCCTGAAAAGCAAACTCACAAGCCTCGTTCCATATGAACTTGACCCCCTTGCGGGTAAGTCAAGTCATAGGTGCCGCTAGACGAGAGAAATCCCGAACAAATCTCCAGTAATAGCCAGCTAGGCCAAGAAAACTCCAAATCTCAAACACTGTCTTCGGACATTCCCAATCCATCACCGATTCAATCTTTGACGGATCTACTACAACTTCGCCCCCTGACACAACATGTCCAAGGAACTTCACTTCTGATAGCCAAAATTAACATTTCTCAAACTTGGCGTACAACTGATTATCCCTAAGGATCTGCAACACTGTCCTTAAATGATGCTCATGTTCCTCCACCGAAGCTGAGTATATGAGAATGTCATTAACGAAAACCACAATGAACTGATCAAGATGGTCACTGAATACGCGGTTTATCAAGTCTATAAAAGCTACTGGAGCATTGGTCAAACCAAATGGCATCACCAGAAACTCATAATGGCCATATCGTGTACGAAAATTGATCTTGGATATATCCTCATCCTTAACCCTCAACTGATAGTAACCTGATCTTAAATCAATCTTTGAAAAATAAGTGGCTCCCTTCAACTGATCAAACAAGTCATCAATCCTAGGCAAAGGATACCTGTTCTTGATTGTGACGTGGTTCAGCTTACGATAATCAATGCAAAGTCTTAAAGACCCATCCTTCTTCTTTGCAAAAAGAACCGGTGCTCCCCAGGGTGAAGCATAGGACGAATAAAGCCTTTAGCTTTTAAATCATCCAATTGAGCCTTCAGCTCATCAAGCTCTACCGGTGCCATGCAGTACGGTGCCATAGAGATAGGAGCAGTACCAGGAATGACATCGATGGCAAAGATAACTTCCCGAAGAAGAGGAAGCTCCGTCAACTCCTCCGAAAAAACGTCCAAGAACTCCACAACAACTGCTCGGTAAACGCGACCCGAACTGCTATCCTCGTCAGCTAACAGGCTAGCCAAGTAGGACCTGTGGCGACTCTAGTCTTTGATACTGAAAATCATCATCGAGTGGGAATCACTCCGATCTCCCACAAAGTGGAAACAATTTCCTTTGGGAGTGCAAACAGTCACCCTTCCGTGGAAGCAATCGATCGTAGCACGAAAAAAGGATAGCCAATCCATCCCGAGAATGACGTCAAAGCCCATCATGTCGAAAACACCAAAATCGAACTCTAAAGTCCGCCCAGCTATCTCAATAGCACAACCCTGACAGACACAGTCCAAAAACACTGGACCCCAACTGGTGTATCAACACAAAGGAAACCTTCCCGCTGTGTGACCTCCAGACCCAATGAATGTGCAAATGAAGCAGATATAAATGAATGCGATGCACCTGTGTCAATAAGAACTCTAGCCCAAGAACTGAAAACTGTAAAGATACCTGGAACTGTAGAAGTCCCAACAGAGGTATCGGCCTGTGGTAGTGCGTAAACTCATCCCTAAGCCCCAGACTGCTGTGAACTACCCTGGTGGCCCGACTAGTGTCCAGAAGCAGTAGGTGTAGAGCCTCTGACCGGATATGAACCAACTGGTGGCGCTGCTGACTACGGTGCCTGAGGCACCCTGAAACCTGACTGCACAACTGCTGACTGTGCCGGTGCGACCTGTGAACCTATACCACTCTGTGTCCCACCTTGTAATTTCGGACACTCTCTCCTGAAGTGACTTGGTTGCTTGCACTAATGACAAGCTCCGCAAACCCCCTTCGTCGAAGCTGTAGGCTTACTAACCTATGACTGACTGGCCTGTGGCTAAAGCTGTAGGCAGCGAGGCTTGATTTGCCCCGACTGCTGACAGTGGTGACAAATCACTCCCCGGGCTGACCCTGAATATACTAGAACTACAGGTATAGACCGAGCTTACTGTTATTGTCCCTGAGTACGTGAACTGTCCCCGGAGTTAGCCTTCTTCCACTGACCTCCAATGGATACTGATGAAGCCTCTCTACGAGACTGCTTATATGAACCCTTGATCCTGAGCTGATCTCGGTCCTCTGCCTCAACCAACATAGCTTTTTGTACTACCTTCCCATTAGGTCCTCAATTCTAATACTGAAATCCGTGGTCTAATATCAAGATGTAGCCCATCCTGAAACTTCCTTGCCCTGAGCTCCTCGATAGCTACCATCTTCGGTGCATAGTGAGAAAGAGAAGTAAAGCGTGTCTCATACTCAATGACACTCATCCTGCCCTGATAGAGACCTGCGAACTACATTCTCATGTCCTTCCTCATAGCCCTCGAAAAGAAACGATTGAAGAATAATGTCCTGAACTCCTCCCATGTCATCACCTCCACATCGTAGACATTGGTTATGGACCTCCACCAGATATCGGCATCCCCCATGAACATAGAGGCAGTCAAGGAGATCCTCAATCGGTCCGCAGGTACTGCCATGCTATAGAGCTTGCGTACCATGAGATCAAGCCATGCCTCCGAAGCAAGCGGATCCATACCCCCTGCAAACTGGTCGATCTTAACCTACTTTAACTTTATGATGTAGTCCAATGCCTCATTAGCAACTGGTACCGGTGCTGGTGCCAGTACCAGAATCTACATCCCTGCCATATGCTGATGAAACATTTGCTGAATGGACTCTGACATCCCTAGAGCCACTCCCTGCGCAATATGCTCCTCATAAGTCGGCGTTCGTGGTGGATTAGATCCATGCCACGAGGTCGAGCCCTAGGCCTCCCTGGACCCGTGCGAGCCCGGTGTCTGCAACCTGCTCCTCAACTTGCTCATCCACTCTAACGTGACGAGAAGACTCTCCGCGAGTCAAAACCATGGTGCTACACGCATAAGGGACAAGGTCAATAATAATGCTAGTCATTAAGACCTAATGCAGCTCACGCCATGAATGCACGAAGCAAGTAGCACATAATACAAGCAAGAGATGTATGCAACATACAGTCATGCTAAATATATAAGTATATACAACATGCTAACACCCAATAAGCATATACAAAATTCTAAGGCATACAAGCATTTACAACATACTAAAACATTTAAGGTAGACAACAAAACATACTACCATATAAGCACGTAAACATGTTATTAAATCAGAACATGTTATCAAGGACTACATAAACATATCAAGTATGTCAACAAAAGTATGATATGCACCCAAAACCCATCGTCATAAGGTTTTCGAACCTAGGAGCTCTGATACCACTTGTCATGACCCAAGTTTTTTAACCCGGTGCGTCAGTGATGACCCGTAAGTTAACCCAGTAATGGATCCAAAATGCGAAAGTAAAAGATGAAACTAAAGTCCTTTGAGATATAAATCATCTCTAAGACACCAACGTGACATTCCATGAAGTCACAGAAGTTGAAGAGAGCAAAAAAAAAAAAAAAAAAAAATTAGGAGTCAAAACGGGCAAAATTCGTCAATCCGTCAATCAAGGGCAAAATGGTCAATTTACAATTGAGAAGGGAAATTTAACTCTAAACAAGTCAAATAAGGTAAATACAACCTAATCTAATTATTTCACAACATTCCAAGAGGTTCTAAGAACATTGGCCAAAAATCCCACAAAATGCCCTTTCCCGGTTTAAGCGAAAACTGACATTGTCACACTAAAACATTAATAACTCCCATTGTGATTTTAATCTGAGAATGGCATAGTTACCATTGGAAATATGACTCAAAATCCTTGAGTTTAGGCTAAAGAATCACCCCATTTGGGTTAGAAACGAAGAAGTTAGGGCCATTTGAAGTCAGAACATCAGTGCTGGAACAAAATCTGGAAGACAGGCGTATGAGGGGAGTTTCGGTTGACCGAAATAAAGTTTTGGATGATCGAACTAGACAAAATACTTTCTAAAGACATGTTTTTAAAGGTTAGTTGGTTTGGTAGACCGATTTGAGGCCATCGGTTGACCGAAGCTCCTCGAAAAGCTGCTGTAAGGCCTGTTGTAAGCCCAATGTGTTAAGGTTCAACCTATACTTTGATCCCCATGATGATTTGGTCCAAAATTAAATGTTTAAAACTGATTTCTAATGAGATATGGATGTGTGGACATGCCAATAACCTTAATATGAATTATTTATACATAGAACAATGGCTCATGCCTCATACACATCATTTACAAGAATCTCACATGCTAAACCTCTAAAGTTTGTTTAAATACATTCTTAAAGCAAAAGATGGTACCAAATGACTACAAGTGCTAAATTAAACATGATTGGCCCTTGGCCTCAATACATACATGTTATTTAAGCATCAAAAAGTGTACTTAGGTACACATTACATATTTCAAAACAAAAATAGCATTTTACACCAAAATGATACTACATGCTAACACTTGCATGTTTCCAAAAATACAACAAATTACATTAAGACCTTAAAGCAACTTAAGGATGTGATGTATCACAAAACAAAGTTTCTTTACCTGCAAAATAACCCAAACAACTAGGGTGAGTAATCAAGTTACTCGTGGGATGTGGTGCATGCGCATACCCTATAGTTTCAAGTATAATGTGAACCAATGATAGACCATCACAAGGGTGCATTCTACTAACATCTATGTTTTCCATGGTACTCTAAGGGATCATCTCAAGCTATACAAATATTTGAAATGATAAACACGTAGCATCCAAGTATACAAGACAAGTACACTAACCACATTAAAACTAAGATTACCAAATCACAAGCTACAAGAAATCCATGATTTACAACTTGGAAAGTAATATGAAATCAAATAATGGAAAGACTAGGATATGTGGCCACGAGACCATACAAGTTATTTTGGGTAATTACGACTCACAAGGTACTACCTAGTGTGCAATATGACATAGGACCCTCCGTACTAGAGCCAAGGCCTAGCCATCAACATTTCATATCCTTACAAGC
This sequence comes from Cornus florida, assembly GCF_030987335.1. NCBI lineage: Eukaryota > Viridiplantae > Streptophyta > Magnoliopsida > Cornales > Cornaceae > Cornus > Cornus florida. Next base: position 70,415,901 of record NW_026775573.1, on the reverse strand, counting down.
TTCCAAAAACCAACAAGTTCATGACATTTATATAATCTCAATGCATGAAACTACCTACCAAGCACAAGTAGGGTAAAACCACACAACCCATGTCTTAAGGTAACTTGTCTAAAGTGGCAAGTTAATAATACTACACATTATGCCATATGAATTTAATATTAATGTAGGCCATAATTACTAATCATGCAATATAGTAATTCACCTACAAGTAATTATAAGTGCTATATACAAGATTTTCATGCTAGACTCTTAATGAAACCTCCATTTACTTAACAACATAAGTGCAATTTCAAGATAATCATAATAAACCCTCAATGAAATCACAAGTATTAGGCAAATCATTAAACAATAACCTACCTATACAATTTAATAGTCATATACATGCTTTAATCCACAAATCCTACATCAAGCATATAAAATCTCTATTTATATGCAAATACAAGAATTTAAAAAGGCATGCAATCAATATATATCAAGCTCCAATATATATAAAACCCAAAGAGAATAAACATACAACCACCCTTACCTCAATAGAGAATTGAATCTCTATAATCCAAAGTAACCAAGCTTAAAATGAAAAACCAAACTAGGGTTTTGTAGAGGATAGTGAGAGGAAGATAAAGTATTCCAAACTTAATGGTCTAAGGTGAGTGGAAGGAGGCCAAAATGAAGAAGAAAGCTATTAACCAAGCTTTTCTCCAATGGTGGCTAAGTTAGGGTTCTTGAGAGGAAAGAGATAAAATGAAACAAAGGTGTAAACCCAAAGCTAAAATGGTGGGATTCTCCACTCACTAGGTGCTCTTACACTACCTCTCACACATACACTAATGCAAGACCAATTGTGAAACCTACACTTGTCAACCATCCATGCCAACAAGTGCTCCTATCCTAGGCCAACAAATGGGTCAATCTCCACCCTCCATGTATCATCAAACAAGGCTTCCAAGTGGTTCTTCCATAATGTCAACAAGTGGCACCTTAAGAATGTGACACTTGTCACATTTTTCAAAAATTGCAAAAAGGTCCTTTTTGAAAATATCTTCCAAATTAAATTTCAAATTGGTCCCTAGGACAAAAAATAATTACTTTATTTAATTACGCAAAAACTCCTCAAGTTTAGAGTAATTACCAAAAGTGATACATTTATGCCCTTTACAAGAAAAGTAAACATTTAACATACTTTTCTACGAAAGTGAAAATGTAGATATCATGGAAATGAAATATCATGGATGTATGCAAAGCCGGAATCAAATCCGAGTGCAAAAAGTGAGGTTATGCAAAGTAAAATGAAAAACGACTAAAGGACGAAATAGGGAAAAGACGAAAAAAGAAATTTACCGAAAAAAAAAGGAAGGAAAATGACCGGATCATTACAAGACTTGAACCTTTAATACCTGAAAGATAAACAAATAAGTGGGTCAAACCCACGAGCAAGGTCTCTCTACCAGGCCTCTGAAAACCAATAAGCAAATTATCTCTGATCAAAATCAAACCTAATAAAGTTTTTATCTTTAATAAACAATGATACACGTATATATAAATAATTATATATAAATAAAACAGTCACATGTATTACTAGGTTTATTAATTCTAAAAAAATTATCAATGATTAAATAATAATCATACCTAGACCAATCTACCATTTCTTTTAAAGAGAAATTCCTTAACCTCAATCTCATCATAGACAGTTAATTAATCATTTAAACAATAAACTATATTTAAAAGAATATTCCATTTAATCCAATACCTAATAATAATTTTAATTATTTAAATTATATAACCAATATATAGGCTTTGATAAATCATCCATGTCTTCACCAATATTATTTTATTAATATATATAAAATAATACACTAACCTGTAAGTACTAGATTATTCTAATTTAAGAATATCTAATCATAATCCAACCTATACATACAATAACCATAGATGATATTTTAATCATCTAAAACATAACAATTTAATTACGCTTTGGCAAATCAACCATGCCATTATAAATATATTTATTTATATATTGACAAGTCAACCATGCCTCCTTAAGTATTTATATTTATACTTTTAATTAGTAACTCATCCATACTTCTTATGTATGTGTTTTATTCATACAAATATTTAGGCCATATATTTAAGTCTTTGGCAACTCATCCATGTCTATAATTCAACCATGTACCAACTTTAAACTTAATGATGAACTAAATCACACATAGACATCTCATGCATTTCATAAGCATAACATTACTTTAACAACTACTCTATCCAGATATACCAAATAAGAATAATTAATATTAATCATCTTAAATGATATATATATACATACACATATATTATATAATATATAAATATGTATAATACCATCCATAATAATCTTTGATTATTTAAATCATATATATACATATATATCAATATATATATATATACACATCCCTCTATACTTATCCTAAACAATTAAACCATATATACATATATATAAATAATTATATATATATATATATATATATATATATAAACTTTCTTCCATAACAATATATTAATTTAATTATATTTATGCAATTTAAATGCTACTAAAGATCGTTAGAAATAGTTTCCCATAAATACTCCATCTCAGTAAATAATTTTTCGACACCGCCTCACTAAAACGTAAATATCTCCTAGTATGATGAGAATTTGATAATGAAATTGGTACCATTGGAAAGAGGACAAAAAAATCTTAAATTTGAGCTCAAGAATAACCTAATTTGGATTTAAGATGACTAAGTTATGATCGTTTAAATTTCGAGTAATAAAATAGGCAAATAATAGGCTAAGCTCAATCGCTATTGTGAGTGCAACCGCACCGGATTAAAGACTAAGATTCTGATTCACTGGTGCATTAACTCTGATGGTGCGCGCCGCACCAGATCACTTTTAAGTTGACTAGATTAAGTCAACGTTCCAGATCTGTTGTGCACTGAGATTCTGTGCACTCCACCTCACCTTATTAACTGCCATAGATTTAGCCGCATCAATGGCCAGATCCGCATGTGCATCTTACTATCATGTGCTGCAATGCACTGAATCCATCCTTATTAATTTCAAACTTCAATGGCTTTGATTCACAGGTACACTAAGTTATGATATATCGCATAACACTAAATTAAAAGCCCCTAAATTATGCGCCGATGCATAGTGTACATATATGTAAACAATATACTATGTTTGTTTTATATATATATATATTATTTTTCAAAAAAATAAAGGAAAAATAAATATAATAAATTCCAGAATAATATATAAAAATACCAAAAAATTCCAGAAAAATACCATAAATTCAAGAAACCCTAATTAACCTTCTTGGGTAATAAATTAACTTATAAATTGATTTTAAAATATATATAAAACATCTATATATACAATTAAAATCCAATAATCCAAAACTAAAAATATATAATAATTCATACTTTTAAATAATCCGATCTAAACATGATTTAATCAAATAAATTTAACTTAAACCTTTTGATACTCAAGGTGAAATTCTTATGAGTTCTAAGAGTAAAGTTAGAGAAGAACTCGTTTGAAGGTTTCGAAATGAAACCGACGCTTCAAGCCTTGATTGTCGATCTTTTCCAAATCTAGCGTCCTCTTTGTCAGCCTTCTCTTCTTCTTCACTCTCTGTCTCTCTTATTTTTCTAACGTATAAAACTTTTAACCCTAATTTATACACATTAAAATCCAAATCGCATTCCAACTATAACTACCAAATAAAATAATAAAAATTATCTTTAAATATATATATATATATATATATATATATCCATATACCTTTCATGATTAATTATTAGTTAATTAAACCATATATACATATATATATATATATATAATCCTTCCATAACACTTACTAATTATATATATATATATATATATATATATATATATATATATATTTATTTATTTATAGTTATACAAAAATGATCATTTAAATAATCATATAATCATGGGCCTTTATTAATTAACCCAACAAGGTTTCATTGAAGCCCAAGACCACCTCTTTTGGTCCCACTCCTCTTAAGCCCAATCCAATTAAAATAAAATAATTAAAACAATTAATATTAAATCTATAATTACAAATAATTAACAAATAATTCACACAAGCATAAATACACATAAATCAAATAAGCAATTTAATCATAACATTCCACAAAGCAAAACACTATATCAATACAACAAATATAATCACGAAATACAATCTAATTAAAATAGAATAATTAATCTTAGTATTCAATTAAATAAAACAAATTATTTAAAAAAATAAAAGTAATTAATCCCAATTGAATCAAACAAATCATTTAAAAATAAAATAAAAATAATTAATCCCAGTTAATAAATTCTTTAAAATATCGAGGTATTACATTCTTCCCCCCTGATAAAAGGACTTCGGTCCTCGAAATTCATGAATCTATGAAATGAAAACTTTGATTATTTAATTTCAAATTTCATTGGTCACTTTATCCGTGTGGAAATTAACCCATCCACACACTCATAATTAGTAGGCATTGGTGTCGTCGTGAACAAACAAGTTAAAACGTGTTAAAGAGTGGCCAAGTTTGAATTTGTAAAGTGCCACTACTACCTCTAACTACTAATATAGCTAGGGTGAGTAGGGATCGTTCCAAGGGAATTGAAAGCAATATTGATGTGGAAACAAGGTCGGATTAGTAGGTCGAGTGATCAAAAGGTGGTTTGATTAGTTAATTAAACTACAATATAAAACAAATTCAATACAAAGCAATTAAAGTAAATATAGGGTAGAGAACAAGAGAGAGGGATCTTAGGATGTAGAGGTCACCATTAAACATTTCCTTTCTAGATACTTAATGTGTAATGAATGAGGGGAAATATATGTTGCAATACTAATATGTGTGATTAATTGAATCAACAAGCATGGACGACTAATTAAGCATACTTTGTCTAAACAACCTACTGAATAACACAATATATCAAATTAAGCTATTATTCCTTCCTTTAAGCTCATAATCAAACACATTAACAAGCTAGAGAATTATACTACTTGCATTCATAAGCATGGAACATCGAACAACAAGCATGGATTGTCCTCCCATCTTGGAAAATAAGGCAACTACACTACAACTAAACTAGGGACATGAACATTAAACTAATTAAACTAAGGAAGAGGCACAATCCATCAAGAAATGAGTATGAACTATCAAACAAGCCATAAGAGTATTCCTTTAACGCACTATGCCTTGACAATCTTTAGATTTATAGCATCGACACGCATAGACATGCATCAATATCACAAAACCAAAAGATAAATACATGAACATCTATTCTAGCATATATAGACATATGAATAGAATGAAATGATCAATTGGAAGTATTAAACAACACAAATCATTGTAGAAACAAGATTTATATATAAATCAAATGTCAAGACAAGAATTACAACATAAATCCCCTCAAAATACAATACATTAAGATTTAGAAGGCATGCTTAGGGCTAACTCTAGCCCCAAGAAAATGTTTAGCCACTCATTGATGTAATCATCTAGCCCTCAAGGGCCATCTCCTTGGTAGGAATGATCTTTTTCTTGATGGACACCCTAGATGAATGGAAGAACTCCCAAATAATGTATATCTCTCTAATCTTTAGACTCCTCCAACCTCTCTCTCTAAGATTATATCTCTCATCTCTTATAAAAATGGCTCAAAATCCTTATATAGGTAGCTCCAATGTTACACCCAATGGTCAAGTTTAGTGCACTAGGGCCCCTTTAATGATTGCACCATGAGCCATCTTTTAATGAGCTAGACTCTATTTTCTTTTCGAGCTTGAGGAGCTTTGATCGATCGAATTCTGATGAGATTGATCAAAGTATGGCCAGATCAATTAGAGTATGGCCAGATCGATCAAACCTTGGCGGCGCCTTTTCGAATAAGACAAATCTGAGATATTTTTGGGATATTTTGGGAAAAAGATAAAAGTGGTAGGTGGGGATAAGATCAAAGAAGTTCAATCTGTGACGACCCTGGATTTTTCAACCCAGTATGTCCTATGATGACCCGAAACGGATCCAAAATGCGGAAGCAAAACCAAAATAATTCCTTGCAGATGTACATCATCCCTAAGACAAAAGAATGAACTTTCAAAGAGTTTTGAGACACAACGGAAGCAAAACGAAAATAGGGGTATCAAAACCCTACCGAAAGAAGGACCAAGGGTAAAATGGTCATTTTACCCTAAGAGGAAGGAATTTGACTTCCAACAAGTCAATGAGATCAAAAACATCCAAAAACATCATTTGGTAACTTCACATGAAGTCCCAAGGCCAAAGGAAAAGAAATCCCAAATTAACCCTATCCCGGTTCGAATCGAAACTGACACTCCCTCACTAAAAAAAGTATACCTTGATCTAGGAGAAGAAAATAAATCTTAAATTTAAACCATTGGAAATCTTACTTCAATGCGGTCAATTTAGACTCAAGAACGGACCAATTCGGAGTTAAAACGAAGAAGTTACATCAGTTCAAAGTTGGAAGACCAAAGTTGAACTTGCAACACAAAACTGGAAGACTTGAACTGGTTCAGCCTCCTTGAACCGGTTCAACATGGGTAGTACACCCATATTGGACCAAAAGACACATCTTGAACTGGTTCAACCTTCTTGAACCGGTTTAACTTGACCAGAGTTTAACTTAAACAGTAGAAATAGTAGAATATTAGAAAATTGAGTTTGGAGCGTGGTTTTTGAGATCAAGATGACATTTTTTAGAAAACTGTTGTGAATAAACTCCCCCTAAAATCACATTTTCTATGTGACAAAGTCAAGAACGGAATTTATTTCCTAAAAGAAATCCCCAAAATGCTATTGAACTGAGTTTTTCAACAAAATGTGAAAATGAGTCCATAGGAGGCCCATTGCACCAACGAAAGGGTTTTTCATAAAAATGATTATGCATGCAAATGTAAATAGTGATTTTGAGCGTGTGAGAATGGTCTGCGGCTCCCGGAAATGGCCGAGTTAAAATCCAACCCCCCGACGGCCAAAAAGGCGAAAATTAACTTGAAATGGAAGTTTTGAAATATAAAATCTACAAATGACTTCAAATGACCGTTTGGCCCTTGGCCACACTTCATACATAATTAATAAGACCCTATGAAAGAATGAAAATGGAATTCCCACACCCGATGCACCCATGGTGAAACAATAACTCGTGATTTTTCAATGTTTTCATAAAATCTCATGAAGTAAAAAATTACATAGGATACAAAATACATGTCATTGGCCTTTGGCCTCATCTTATACATGTCAAATACATTGTAAAGGGTGTACTTATGTACACATTACATAAATGGAATAAAAAAAAAACATATTTTGACAATTAAGACTACAAGTGGCATTTTAAGCCAACTTTTACAAGAATTAAAACCTTCAAGTCTACAATCATCCAAGTAATGATGAACACCACGCACTAAGTCTTCATACCTGAACAAATCCCCCAGTAACTTCGGGGTGAGTAAACAAGTTTACTCATAGAGAATGAGCATGCACAGACTCGATTTCTTTAAAGATTTTATATTAACTTGAAACAATTCAAAAGGATCATGCCACCTAACGTCTATGTCAAAGGTGAGACTCATGGAGCATCCTAAGCTACCTTAGATCATTTCTAACATAATTCACATCCTTCATGCAATTCCAAACAACATAAGAACATGCGATACAAAACAACAAGATATAGATTCGTAGAGCCATCCACCTGAAATCTAAAATACGAAAACAACAAAGTGGGTCATGCCACCTAACGTCTATGTTCCAAATGAATTTATAGGTTCATTCCTAAGCTATATTTGAACATTTAAAACATAATTCATCATATCGATGCAATTTAACCAACATTGGAACTTCCAACACAACGCATCAAGCACAAATTCTCAAAGTTAACATCTTGTAACTTAAAATGGGAAAATCAAATTAGGAACAACAAGTTACAACATCATATAGTTATCAACTTGAAATGAAATGCAAAATCAAACAAGGTGGATACTTGGACATCACGCTGGATCAGACCAACACCAAAGTTACTAGCCCACGGGTAACCACCCTATGTGCGCACTAGACTATAGGAGGACATTCGCCCGTACTAGAACCATGTCCTAACCATAGTCAAACAATGACATCCCCATGTTTCCAAAATCAATAAGTTGTGCAACAATGTATATAGCAACATGTATATACAAGATAATCAACTATCTACCACGCACAACCAAATTTGGAAACACATATATGCATGCTCTAAGTTCACAACTACTATGGCATGAAAGATGTCAAATGAAAGGTGTGCAACTCATTACACAAGGCAACAATATATCTCATAAAGAAAACATGCTCTCATGAATATAATAATAACAACAATGTTAGCCTATGCTCAAAATATAACCAAGTGAATATACAACAAGTCCAAGTCCATGATTTGAATATAGAAACAACTTTTAAAACACAATTAGATCCATGGAGCTATTAGATAGAATTTAATTAAACAAAATAATTAAATTCTCTAGATTTCAAATCACTTTCAAATAACCTCAAATTATTATATGTTAAACAACATAGAATACTCATTACACATATCAAATCAAAAGAGCAAAATGAGCAAGACATCATCATGTAGAATTTAAATAATTTAAAATAATTAAATCTCTAATTTTCAAAAGTTGTTTAAATGATCCCAATTTAATATATAGCAAGCAGTAAGTTATGGTCATATCATATCTCAAGTCTAAAATGGAATACAAGCAAAACACAATTAACTATAACTTAAATCAAATTAAATCCATTTAATCTCTAAATTTGAAAACTCATTTAAAAGGTTCTAAATAATTATATAACAAAGATCAAGTCATGGCCATGCCATATACCAAGTCTAAAGTGAGTTACAAGCAAGCCATTATTAATCATTAATTTCTCAAATTGATATTAAACATGCATACAACTTGTATTTCATACAAAAGTAAGTAAAATCACTGGGAAAAATAAATTATAACACCCCCTACCTCACTAAAGAAGTGTCTCTCTAGAATCCAAGGCAAATCAACACAAAATGGCAAACCTTTCTAGGGTTATGAAGAGGAGGATTAGGGGAACAAAAAGTATTCCAAAGGTCAAGCTTGGAAATCAATGGAAGGCTCTCAAAATCAAGGTCAAAGCTTAAGGCTTCAAGCTCCATCCATGGAGGCTAGGTTTTTCTTGTAAGGAATAATATAAATTGTGAGGGAGATAAAATATGAGTGGAGGATTTAAAATTCCTCCACTCACTAGGTGAACTAACACCATGGTCAACACGCACACACACATGTAAGACCACATTTGGAGCCTACCTTTGTCACAAATCAATGGCTCCATCCTAGGCTTAATCTTAAGCCTACACTTGTCAACCATCTAAGCCAACAAGTGCACCAATCCTAGGCCAACAAGTGATTGAATCTCCACCCTCCACATGTCATCATCCAAGGCATCAAAGTGTTTCCACATAAATGTTAACAAGTGGACCAATGAGAGTGTGACATTTGTCACACTTTCCGAAAATTGCAAAAAGGTCTTTTTTGAAAATATCTTCCAAATTAAATTGCAAAATGGTCCCTAAGATGAAAATTAATTATTTTACATAATTACATAAATAACCCCAAAAGAATGAGAAGTTCCAAAGAAGTGTGCATCCATACCCTTAAGGAAGAAAGTACACAACTAGCATGCTTTTTTACAAAAGTAAAAATACACATAGCATGGAATTTAAATATTGTGGATGTATGCAAAACCGGAATTAAATCCGGACACGAAAGGTAAGGTTGTGCCAACAATGTGACAACCGAGAAAAAGATGAAAAGTGAATAATGTCAAAAAAGTGAAAATGCAGAAATGACTCAGTCCTCAAAGGAAGTCGTCAATCCAAGGAAGAGAGTCTCCGAAACCATCCCCGAGCACTTAAGATGACACTAAGTGATGAGAACCTGAACACAAAAAAGGAAAGACAACGAAAAAAATTTATCCGCAAAATTTGAGAAAAAAAGAAAGGAAGGAAAAATAACCGGGTCATTACACGATCGATCGAAAGTATGTTGGATCGATCGAAGATGGAAATTCTTGAGGATAAGGACAAGGGGTTTAATCCATTTTGATAAGGCAAGATCAATCACTGTGAGATCGATCAAAAATTTGTTTGATCGATCAAAACTTGCTATTTTATATCACTTTGTTTCTACTTTGCTTCTTTCTTCCATTTAGGTTAAGATTGCCTTTTTTATGCTCTAATTTGGCTGAATTAACTTATTTTAGGGATAAGTGCCTGAAAAATGCGATAACACGAAATTAGTCTAAAACGGGAAAATAAGATAGATAAAAGTTCTAAAATACTTAAGCTTAAAGGGTTTAAATGCGCATTTTTTAGCACTCATCACACCTCCAAACTTAAATATTGATAATCCCAAGTAATGAACTACAAAGTAAAGGAATGAAATGAACAACTATATAACTATGTGTTGACCTTAAGGATTTTATCCAAGGACAATCTAGTTATTTTGATGATAACAAACCATTAATGGTGTTTAAGGACTAATATTTACATTGAGTATTATATAGATTATTCACATTCAAAGAATGACCTCAATGAAGCTATAAAGATCATTCCAAGTATTCCATTATTCAAGATCATATTAATGAAAGAAATGGATACAAAGAAGACTTGAAGTTGCAAGGAACCAAATGTAAAGTCCATCCAAAGATAGCTTGGACTACAACGAGCAAGAAAGCAACTCAAAGAAAGGAAGAAAGAGAGTCCTCCTAAAAGCCTACACGATCATAGACAAAACGTGAAGAAAGGGGTAGATAGGATGGTGAGTGTTTAGGATTCAATATCAAAGTATTTATGAATCCATTTGAAGTTCATCTCTATAAGATCATGCATATCATATCATTATTCGTATGCTCCTATATCCATTAGCAATTAACTATGCACTTCATTTATATACAATTGACATATGGAGTCTTTGCTAAAGAGTGAGTTAGTTCAAGCTTGCATAAGCTTTGAAAAAACTCATCACTTGTGTGATCGGTTGGTCAATTATACATCAACCTTCACAATAACATGAATCATTGTAAAATAGGGCTATTGGTCGGGTAAGTCGAACCACTGGGACTGCGCTAGTCTATGGCAACCTAAGAGTCTAGATTACTTTTAGAATGATGAGGGGGTATATAGAGTTTGTTGGTTTGTCACTTAGTCACTAGAATTGAAATGTGCTTAAAGAAATAAATGCAAGGAATTTAAGAGGAAGAAGTCTAGAAAATGAGGTCTAGGGAAGTGAATTCACCACCAATCCTATAAACATACTAAATTTCTATTAACTTGGGAAACAATTTCACTACATGGCAATGATATGTAGCAATACTAGATTGCTACATTATCCTCAAGAAAATCATAGGATCAAGATTTAAGTATAATCCCTCAAAGAGCCACATGCTAGAACTACCTAGATTAGGGTGTAGCCATAACATGCTCACTAAGCTAGGGACCATCAAACCCCTCAATCACTATGGTAATAGCACATGAAGTCAAGATACAAGATTAATCCATCAAAAGGAAGTCTTAAGCTATGGATTAACAAATTTCTCATACAACATGCTTTTAAACCCATTTCACAATTTCATTTCCATTCTCACTATGAAGATGCAAGTTATATAATCATGAGAGGATAAAATCTAAGATAAGATAATGAACTCAACATGATCATTTATAGGCATTGAAATCCATTACAACAAGTGTAAGTGCTCTAAATCATGAAACTACCATGTACATGAATCGTTCCCCAAATTAGATGAAATTAAAGCATGCTTACAAGAGAGAGCTTCATCACCTCCCTAGATGGAGGTTTAGCTCTCCATTGATACAAAAATGGAAGAAGAAAAAGAAGGATCCATCTCCATTTTCGAGCTCCTACTGCAGCACTCAAGAACACCCTCTTCCTTGCTCTCTTCTCTCTCCTCTAATCTTGTAAGAATGAAGGATAATCTAATTGTCTGGTCCTCCCTCTCTCTTATCAAGCTCAAGTCAAGGCTCTCTCTCTCCTCCAAGGAACACCTCCAACCACTTCATAAAGAAAGAAGATGGCATTGAGGAAACCAATGTACAAGTGGCTGAAATTGAGCCATTTCCGAGTGCAATCTGCCTGAATTTTGAGCACTCAAAGGGTGGTCTCGAGCACTCTAAATTAGTGTAATGAGCAACATGCAATTCTTGCCCATCTCTGACCCACTGTGGAAGAATAACTATAACTTTGTACTCTGAACTCCGAATGATGATCTGTTTGAAGATTTGGAGAGCTGATTCAGAGCTTTAAAAACTTCATGTTTTGATGAAGACCCAATTCTCAAGTCTGGTTGGTCGAAAATGGGGAGAAAGGCAGTACTTCAGTGCTGCCAGGCAGTTCTGCGCACCCCTGGTAACAAGGCCATAACTCTCTGCTCCGAGCTCCGAATGACAAACCGTTTGAAGATTTAGAAAGCTAATTCAGAGCTATAAATCTTTCATGTTATGATGGAAGTCCAGTTCTTGAGTTTTCTAGGTCAAAAATGGTGACAAAAGTCAGGTTCTACTGCTGCCAGAATTTCAGAATTGGCACCTTTTTTGTTCAAAATTCCACAAGGCATCATTTTTGCTTCCTTTTTGCAATTTAACCTGAAAATGTACAAAAACATGCAAATGGAGATAATCTACATAAAATAATCAATTAATGGACTTTGTTAATGTAATTTAAGGCGCTTGAATATACAGTATTCGGCGCTTATCATTGTGCTAGAAATGCTAAGACCATGCACATCAATCATAAAATTAATATTGGTCAACAATTAAGGCATGAAAGCCTTTGTTACCATGAGTTGGTAACGGACATTAGGACCCCAAAATGCGCGTCATGAAAAACTGTGTTTTTGGCTAAGTGTGAAAAATGAATTTTTGAAGTAATGATTATTTCAAAATAATTTTTTCTGGTAATAACTCTTTATACTTTAACTAGCCTAAACTGATTTTATCAGAATTTTTGACCAAGTCTACATTGGTCTACATAAGGATTCATTTTTACCAAAACTGTCAGAAATCTAAATTTGTACTAAAACTGAATTTCTACATTTTGATTTAGTTGGATTTCAATTTTTTAGTATTTTTCATTGAATCCAAATGGGGGTACTTCCTTATTTACATTGTAAACTTAAAATAAATGGACATATAAATACTATAAAGACATTTACTTAAATGTTTTCAAGTCAAAACTGTCAATGCACCAGGTTTTACGTCGACCGGTTCTAGCTTCATGTCGACCGGTATCTAGGCAGTACTGAAATTTCAGGAACATATCATTTACGTCAACTAGTTTGATGCATACGTCGACCGGTATCTAGGCAGCACTAAAATTTCAGGAACATAACATGCGTCGACTGGTTTAGAGCATACATCAACTGGTTCATGCAAAGACGTCAACTGGTTTATGCCATACGTCGACCAGTTCCTGTCGAATCTGCAGATTTCAAAATGTAACAGATCTTTTCTCCTCGACCTTTGTGCGTTTAACTCCTAACAGCTATATTGAGCTTGCAAACTCTATAAATACAGTGGGGCATGTCTGAATAACAGAGAGACATCATTTGAGAGGCTTCATATTGCATTAAAGAGAGCTTTTGTTCTCAAATCTTCTCTTCATCTCTCTCATTCACTCATATTCAAATCTTGAGAGATTTAATTAAGCACTCAAAGGGCTTTTGCTCTTGCTTTAATCTTCATAGAGTTTTTGCTCTATTATACACTTGAGAGATTATAAGAGCTTACATTCTTCACTTATATTGTGACGACCCTGGTTTTTAGGCCAGCGTGTCTTGTGATGAACCGTAAGGATGATCCGATAACGGATCCAAATGCGGAAGCAAAAACAGAAAACAAGACTCTAAGAAGTCAAAGTGACCTTCCATGAGGTCGTGGAACTCAACAAGAATTGATGCGGAAGCAAAAGATCGAAAATATGACAAATAAGCCCCCTAGGGCAAAATAGTCATTTCTGAAAACTGTAGATTCGGGTGCCACCGAGCACACCGCTGGAAGGACAACGAAAAACTAATCAAGATGGACTCAAGAATCACATGATTCAGAGTCCGAAGGAGAAACGGCATGACGAAGAAAAATGAGCACTTAAAGCAAAAAGGGTAAACTGGTAATTATCTAGGAAGAACCAAGTGCAACCGAGCACACCGTTGGAAAGACAGTGAAAAATTAGTCAAGTTCAAAAAAAAATTCACTTGAATCGGAGTCCGGACGAAGGAGAAAAGCCCAAAAGAAGAATTGACGTCGTGGCAGCCCGACGAGGGGCCATGGCGCACACGGCGCCCATGCGCGAGCCCACCGGCGTGCATGCCAGCGCCCAAAGACATGGCTGGTGGCAGCCCTTGGCTGCTACTACATTTTTTTTTATTTACCCAGAACTGAGGCTTGAAACGGAGGTCAAGACGAGTTTTTCTGGAAAAATACGAAGAAGAAACCCCCCCTAAAATCATGTTTTCTATTCAACCATGTCAAAAGAAGAAAATAAAACTGATGTGAAAGGTCCATAATGCCCCTAGATCAGAATATGCAAAAAAAAATGCGAAATGAATTCACAAGAGGCTCAAAACACAAACGATAAGCTTTTGCCCGGAAACGACCATGCACGTAAATGTAACTTACCTATTTAGACGCGCTACAATGGTCCATGGTTTAAAAATATAGCCGATGCAAAATCCGACCCCCCAATGGGCAAAAAGGCAAAAATGGACTTAGAATGGAAAACATGGAATCCAAAAATGTAAAATGGAGTCAAATGACCATTTGGCCCTTGGCCACACTTCATACAAGATTAATAAGACCCTATAAAAGAATGAAAATGGAATTCCCACACCCGATGCAACCGTGGTGAAGCAATGACTTGCGATTTTTCAAGTTTTTCATAACATTTCATGAAGTTAAAAAGTTGCATAGAATACAATATACATGTCATTAGCCTCTGGCCTCATCTCATACATATCAAATACATTGAAAGGAGTGTACTTAAGTACACATTACATACATGGAATCAAACATACATATTTTGACATATAAGTCTACAAAATGACATTTCATGCTAACATTTGCATGAAATGGAAACTTAAAAGCTACTCGACATCCAAGGAATGCTAGGCTTCACGAACCAAGTCTTCGTACCTGAAATATGCCCCAATATCGTAGGGGTGAGTAACATAAAGCTACTCGTAGGAGATGAGCATGCATCGACCTAGCATTTTACAAAGTTATCACCTTAAGGTGAAACATGTTAAAGGGGCTCATGCCACCTAACGTCTATGTCCAAGTGAGACTCGGGGAGCATCCTAAGCTACCTTAGAGTTTAAGCAACAAGAATCATGATATACATACGTGTATGAAACGAATCATAGTTGGGATAATCTAAAGAACACGACAAGAAGAATGCTTGAGCATATATTAACATGAATTACATTTTCAATACAATTGAACTAGGTCTAGAGTAATCCATACAACATAACAGAAGCATATTTGAATACAAGTTAATAAGAATCACATTATCCATGCAATTCAACAACAAAAGAGCATGTTATACAATGCAACAAGGTTTAAGTTCTCAAAGCCATTAACTTAGAATCTAAAGCACAAAATAACAGTAGTGGTTCATGCCACCTACCGTCTATATTATAAATGAATCAATAGGATCAATCCTAAGCTTTATTAGAACGTCAAAACACAATTTTCAATATCGATGCAATTTAACCAACGTTGGAACTTCCAATACAACGCATAAAGCACAATTTCGCAAAGTTAACATCCTGTAACTTAAAATGGAACGACAAATAAGAAACAACAAGTTACAACATCATCTAGTTATCAACTTGAAAATGAAACGCGAAATCAAATAAAGTGGATACTCGGACGTCACGCCGGATCAAATCGACAACATAGTTACTTTAGGGTTACTAGCCAATGGTAACCTCCCTATGTGCGCACTAGACTATATATAGAGGCACTATCCCCTGTACTAGAACCACATCCTAGCTATAGTCAAACAACGACATCCCCAAGTTTCCAAAATCAACAAGTTGTGCAACAACGCATATATCAACAGGAATATGCAAGATAATCAACTATCTACTAAGCACAACCAAATTTGGAAACCTATACAATACATGCTCTAAATCCACAACTAATATGATATGATGAATGTCGAATCTTCAGTGTGCGATTCGTTACACGCTATGCATGAAAGATGTTAAACACGAAGTGTGCAAATCATTATACATGGCAACAATATATTCAATAAGGAAAACATATTCTCATGAATACAAACATAGCAACTATGTTATCCAATGTTCAAAACATAACCAAATGAATATACAACAAGTCCAAGTCCATGATTTGAATATAGAAACCACTTCTAAAACACAACTAGATCATGGAGCAAATTGATAGAATTTAAATAGATAAACACAATTAAATTCTCTAGATTTCTGATTCAATTTCAATTAACCTCAATTTAATGCATGTTAAAGGGCATCGCAAGGTCATCACCTATATCCATTCTAAAACTCAATTAGGTTGTTAGAATAACAAAGTAGAACTTTAATTAAATCATGCTAATTTAAATCCCAAGGTTCTAAAACAACTTCAGATAGTCCCCATTTAATATATACTAGTAAACAAGTCATGGCCAATACAAATATCAAGTTAAAACCTTAATTAAGCTATTGGGACCACAAAATAGATTTTAATTAATTCTTTTAATTAAAATCTCTAGATTTTTAAACTTAACCAAATGCTCTCAATTTAACATATCTAAGAGAACATGCCAAGGACTAATGCAATATCACATTACAAGCTTATTTCATTTAATTTAAGACCATGTGAATTAAACTTTCACTAAAGTTAAATATAAAACAAAAGTTGCAATTCTCATGCAATAAATCCCAATTTAATACATGTGAACAACCATACCAAAACTTAATTGTCTAGCATGCCACAATACAATTCCAAGTTGTATATCACCATGAGGATTAAATCTTAAACATGGAATTTAATTAAATAAAAGGTTTTGAAACCTAACCGAATATTCTAAATCAAATATATGTGAAGCTATATGGCACGTAAATTAAGAATATCAAGTCAAAATTTAAATAGAGTGAATAGTGCAGTCGGGGTAATTTAATTAATCAAATTAATTAATAATTACTAATTTTCAAAACACCTCCAATCACTTTCAAATTCAACTATGTTGGAAAGTATGCTAAGGCCTAATATAATATGCTAACACATATTGATTTTAAGTTAGTTAAGGCCATGTGAATTAATATTTCACCTAAGATAAATATTAAATAAAATTTTTAATACTTATTCAAATGTTCCAATTTTAATGAACGACAATGAGTATATCAAGGGGCAATATAAAATCATGCTACATGTTTAAACCAAGTAATGAGCAACCGGAAAAATTAGATCCCGTACAAGAAAAATAAATAATAAAATCTCTAGATTTTATATTTAATCATGTCAACAAGTTGTATAAGCATCACAAGCATGCTATATAACAAGAATTTAAACCTAGAATATCTCCTACCTCAATTTGAGATGAAAATCCCAAAGGCCCACCAAAATAAAAGTGCTCCGAATTCGACGATACTGAGAGGTTTTGTCGGGGACAACACCGTGAACATAACCCCCATCAAAGCCCGATCAAAATCATAACTTGACCTCAAAACCGAACTCAAGAAATGGTCAAAAGTGAATTCTAATAAGGGGGAAAGGTAGAGCACGGCGAGGGGAACAACAAACGTTAAGGCCGAAGACTTTCCATCAAGGAAAAGTGAACCAAAAGAGAAGAGAGAAGATGGAAGCACCCCTTGGGCTGCCATGGGAGCTCCAGGTCGTGCATGAAGAGGGAAGAAGATGAAAAATGAAATATCTCACCCCCCTTTTATAGAAATCTCAAAAAGTGCCCCGAACGGGCCCCGCCGGATCCGAAAAAGTAAAATTTGAGTAGACGCACTCAAATGGCAAAACTTTTTGAACAAAAAAGATTCAAAATAATAAAATATGAACAATGGAAGAAACGACGTCAAAAACTGAGTCCCGAGCAGAAAGTTATGCCCAAAACAAGTTTGGCAAAAACCGGGGCCAAAAACCCAGAAACTGGAAAACATCGATCAGGAGGAAATTCCAAGAGTACATAACTCGACAAAATGTGAAAATAAATCCCGTACGAGGATCCAGGCTCAAAACAAGACATTTTGCAATAACTTTCATTAATTGCACAATGGCCCCTCCAAAAAGTGAAAACTGCACTTATGGCCCAGAATGAAAATATCTTCCAAAAATATTTTCTTAAAAACCCCTAAAATAAAATATCTTCAAAAGATATTTACAAAAAATACCCCAAGAAAAGAAAATAATTTCAAAGAACTTTGCATCTATGCCCCCTATGGACACCGGGAGCAGCTAGAGTACTTTCTTGTAAAAGTAAAGATACGTATTTCGTGGAAACCACTCAACATGAAGGCACGTGAAGTCAAAAACCAACTCCGAGCATGAGAAGTGAGGTTGTGCCAAAAACTAACAAACAGAGATAAGACAGAATAGGGAAAAGGACGAAATAGCGCATAGTATCGAAAAACGAAAAATGCGAAAATGACTCGGTCCTCAAAGGAAGTTGTCAATTCACATAAAAGAGTCTCAGAAACCAATTCTGAGCACTCGAGATGACACTAAGCGACACGAAACAGAGCTCAGAAAAGAAAATTAAACGAAAAAAATTCATTCGTAAAATTTCAAGAAAAAGGAAAGGAAGGCAAATGACTGGGTCGTTACATATATCATCTCCTCTCATTCATTTCATTCATAGAGTTTGAGCTTCATTTATATTCATCAATACTCTAGTTGTGAGCTGAAAATTGTACTACTATCTTTGAGAGATCTATTGTACTTCATTGTTCTTTCTACTATCTATTGTAAGGGTTGGATTGACCCACCGAGTTGGTGTGACCCAAAGGAAGACAAAGAGAAGATTGTTTTCTTAGCAAGAAAAAGAAGTAAAGTCTTGCTTCATGTAAAGGTTTGTGCTCCACCCGTAAGGAGAAGCCATAGTGGATTGGGAAGTCTCAAGAGGAGTCTTGAGCCAAGGAGTAGGAGTTTCCGAACCTCGCTAAAATCGCCGAGTCAATGTTTGCAATTTCTCTTCCCTTATCGCTCTTATAATTGTGTTATTTAATTGCTTATTTCACATCTTTATAATTGCACAATTGTGTTAAGTACTTTGCTTGAAATTATTTTTCTATATTGCAAAAATTATCCATTGTTTGTCATTGACTCTATTCACCCTCCCTCAAGAGTCAATTCTTGGGCAACACTATGATCTAGAAAACAATAAATGGATAATGCCACTTTCGTAGGGAACATGATTACATTTAGCGTATGTAATAAGCCTTTTGAACCCCTAGGTTATCCCTAGTGGACGAGTGAAGTCTCGTAAGGGTTTTCAAAAATGATAACCACAAACATTAAGCTCATTCTCACAAAAGAGGCACCAATATTGCAAACAAGCATTGGGAGAAAATTACCTCAAGTATGCAATTTTTCAACCATTTCCAAATAATCTCCCAAAATTTCAACATCAAACAAACAAGTATGGTCCTCCACACATCAAGAAAATGATCATGCAATCAAAACAACTCTAGAATCCTTTTAAGTGAACCGGTATCAAATATATTGCTATTTAAGCCAACTACAGAAATGATCACATCCTTACCCTCAAACTAGCACACAAATCTAGTACCGATTATCAAGACAAAGAGTGGACCTTCACTCGATTTATTTTATTTTATTTTTCCCCTAAGGATCAAAGATGGAAGTATAGTGCAATGTGTTGATCTATTAAGCTTTCTAGGGATCCATAAGGTCGAGCGTTAGGTCAATGACTCCCAAACCGGACGGCTTTTGGGCATTAGGTGTTTAAACACCCCTAAAGACTTGAAAGCTCATATTGTTAGGCTACAAATTAAAACAACTACCAACTAATCATTTTCCACTTCTCACCTTTTGAGAGAAGTCCTCACTTTTTTTATTGCTTTTATATATTTTTTTTATTATTATTATTTTTTTATATCATTCAATTATTAACCTAGAGTTTGGGTCTTCCACCTTTCGGCATGAGAAATTTAGTACTTGATGAGGCTAGAATCCCCGCTACTCAATGAAAAGGGTTTATTATCCACCTTTATCAAGAATGAAAGCTTTCAATGCACTACTAGCCTAATTGGGATATAACCAATTCAATAATCAACAAAGCATGTACCCCACAAATGAGTGCTAGTGTACGCCTGTGCTAGTGTAGAATCTTAGAGTGAATCTCAAAACAATCACAAGATCAAGATGATGTGGACCACAAATGCAAGCAAGATATCAATCTTTCAAAAAAATTACTCCTAAAAGGCATCCACAAAGCATACAAGGAGTATTAGACTCTCAAGTCGAGCAATTTTTTAAATTTTAAGCAATATAGTCCTCAAAAGATCAAAATCATAGCTAGCCATGGACCAATCATAGAAAATTCCTCAAATACACAGTCATGTTTAAAATTTTGAAATGAAAACAAACACTGCAAAAAACACCAATTACCCCCAAACTTAAATGGTACAGTGTCCTCAATGTGCAAAGAGAACAAAAGGAAAGAGTATACTAGTGCAGCTATAACAAAGAATGGCCAGAACACAAGTATCTGAAGTGGGTGGTACAACCCCCCCAAATTTGGGATTAACTATGGTCCTGAAAAGATGGCACTAGGATAAAAGTTGATCAGATAACAAAAAGGATAATAACAGTGCACAGTGGGCATGCAAGTGTAAATGGGATTATAAATGAACTAAGGAGAGAGGAATAAGGATGGGCCTGAAAAATTTGGGCAGCACTCTTTCACTGAAGTTACTAGAATGTACCTGATAATGGAGTCATTCACAGATAAATATATCAATATAATAACCTGATATCTAAAAATATCATGCATAAAAATAGAGAGAATAAAAACAGTGTAAGGTACAACATAGTATCTGGGCCAACAGACTGGCCGCAAAAATATAAGCACAATATCAAAATAATAGTTAAGTATCACAGATATATAAAATGATGAGAGATAGGTATAAATCAAGCAAAAAAGGTCGGTCTAGCGGGGGGTGATCCCCGGATGTCTCTGGAAATGCCTTGCAGCACAGTCAAAACGTCTGCACGGAGAGTAGTCACATTGATGCTAAGGGAGTTCACATCTGCCCGAAGAGAGACAACCGCATCCTCTAAGGTCTAGATACGCTCTCCTAGGCTAGGTGTCTGAACTGAAGCGTCAGGGATGACTAGATCATGAAACTGAGGTATATCCTGACTCTGCTATTGAGAATGTAATAGTGACCCTGCCGGATAGTGATGTGGTGACTCCTCTAGAGGCTGCTGCTCCAAGTTAATCTCTATATATGCATCCGCAGCCACCGGTGGGTCTGCTGGATCATCTGCTATTGCTTCCATCTCTGCCAACTCTGCCTCCTCAACCTCTTCAGCTGCCAAGGCAGCCTCATCCTCTAGACTCCGAATAAGAGTGTTGTAGCTCTTGTCCCAATCCTTCTTGCCATAGCGGCAAGCTCCTGACTCAGGCTACTCCTCTGAATGGAAAGGGTAGTGATGGTCTATGAGGATCTGAGGAATTAGATGTGCATAGGGAAGGAAGGTGGCGCGCCTGGGCTTGGCCTTGTTGATATAGATCGAGTAAAGTCTCATCATAACACTCTAGTAGAGTGCAGGAATAGAAAACCAATGGCCTGTATAGAAGGTATAGAGGGCAGCAAGAAAATTTGAACGCCACTGCATCTTATGGCCCGCCATAAATACATATAGGTACAAGACTGACTCAAAGAACTATAAATCATCAGGCAAATAAGTCCGGGTGGCGAATGTCTCACCATCACTATAAGGGCCAGTCAGGGCAACGGCCATGTCTGCGTCAGATGGCTTCCTGAGGATAGGATAATCAAGGTCAAGATGGCAGACATATGGGCACCGAGAATATATGGCCAATGTCTCAACTGTAATATGGATGAGATGGCCATCAATAGTAGTCCGCAACTCAAATAGATTACTCGGGGCCGGCCAGAGGTTTTGGTAGAACAATTGGACGAGCCGCGGGTAAATCGGGTAGGCCATCGGGGCCAGAATAGTTGAAATGCCGTGCCGATCAATCTCAACATAAGCTGCCCTGGTCAGAATCGACTAGGAGAAGAAAGAAGTATGAAAGACAAACTCATGCGCCACTGAAAAGAGTGAATATCTCCTAATAGGTCTGTCTCGGACCTAGCCAGGCTGTGCCAGTGGTGGTGAAGGAGATGGTATATGCTTAGCCTCATCTGCCGATGAAGAAGATGAGGATGCAGATGTAAAAGAGGTAGAGCGCTCGGACTGAGCTGGAGCTGGCTCCTCAGGCTCTTCTATACGCTGTCTCACTCAGCGGTGATACTGCCGGTGGACAACAGTCTTAACTCGAGCCATGGCCTGCAAAAAGAAAAGAAGCACTTGCAACTGTAGTCAGTAATAGGTATAGCATATGAAATATAGAATTGAGCATAACAAATAGAAACATGTTTGTTAAGTTAAGATAGATAACTCAGAATAAATCATATGAATCTATGCAAGTGATAATAAAGCCAGGTATAAACAGTGACTAAATGAAACATGCTAGATATGACAAAACAGAATGCAACTAATGTGGAAAACACAAGCATTGGGCAAAAATTGGATAGCATGAAACACAAAAGATGATATACAAGATAACAAAGTTCAACCTATTATAAAAAAGATGAGATTGATCTAGGTTGGATTGATCATTAAATGGTTGAGATCAATCTTTCTATGAGCGATCAGAGAAAGAGTGTGATCGATCAAACTCTGTGAAAAACACGAATAGTCACAGATCTGTGACGTGGAAAACACGGGGGGCACCCGAGTAAGCTCGTAGGCCCCTCTACACCTCAACAAGTCGAAAATAGTCACTTAACTAGGCACGTGACCCTCAAAATCAAAATTAGAACAAAATATATACATATATATATATACACATACTTCAAAGCTTCAAAAATGGCAACAATCAACATGGAAGTTCTAGATCTAAACATGGAAAACTTGAGATTGAAGCTCAAAATTAAAAATAGAACCTAAAACTTACCAAGAACGAATGAGAGAAGTGGATCGAGAGAGATGAGATCAGGATTGAGGCCGAGAGAGAGTTTGGAAGCTTCTGAGATGTCTCCGGAAGCTCGCCGGAGGTAGGGAAGAAGGTGAAATAGTGGTGGGAGAGAAGGAAGGTCGAGATCAATGTTGAAATCGATCCAAATGACCCTTGCGTCATTTTTTAAAAAATTATTTCCGACGAGTTCGATCGATCACTTGGGAATCAGATCGATCAAACTCTGATCGATCATGAAAGAACTCAGATTGATCGAACCCACAAAACGACAAAGTATTATTGAAAATTATTTTTATTTTTATTTATTTATTTTTTTAAAAAAAATTTTAAATTTGAAATTCAAAAAGAAGCAAAAGTCAACAAGAAGCACTCAGATCGATTGAAGCTCAATCGATCCAACAGGTGAAAAACTGCAAACATGTTTGAACGATACACAGAGAGGTGATTTTTCATGGGTTAAAATTTTTTTCTAAGTATGGGGCACAAATTGTTCTGAGGAAAATCTAGATCGATCTTGGAACACTCAGATCGATCGGAAATAAAGTTCGCACGATACACAGAGAGCTTAAATATGCAAGAATTTTATGCACGATGAGACAGAGAAATGATTGGATGTAGAGATGATTGTTCGATCGATCTGACTTCTTCTTGGATCGATCGAACAAACACTAAATGTCTAATTCAAAACTAAAAGTGCAAGCATTCTCAATCAAAGTCCTTAACAATGTGTATGAACCCAGAACATATCTAGACGACACAAGAAATGAAAGGTAAAATAGAGATGAGGGAGGAATAGGGTTATAAACCCTACGAAGCACAAATGTTTAACGTCTCTAGCAAGACGTTGGGCTCTCTTAGCCGGATCAAAAATCTTGTTGCGCATCCCCTCCTTAACGGGGTTGAAAACACTTTGAATCCCACCCAACAAATTGTTCCTTAAAGAACTTATTGGATTTGACTCAAAGGAGATTGATGGTCCTAGGTCAAAGCAATTCTTGGGCTTTTATGCCCTTTCAAACTTTGTTTTTGAAGCAACTGTAACGACCCTAGATTTTTTAACCCAGTGTCCTATGAAGAACCGAAGATTGACCCGATAACGGATCTAGATGCGGAAGCAAAAGAAATAAGACAATGGTCTCTTAAGGCATATCACACCTCTAAGACCCTAAGATGACCTTCCATGAGGTCACGAAACCCAAAGGAATAACCGAAAGTGAAAGTTAAAATGAAAAGGGGTCACTTGGTACCATATGGCACCAATGACAACTAAAAGAGCAAGATCTAGTTCAAACTAGATCATGTGTGCCATAGAATGACTCAAACAAGATAAATAAGGTCATGTGGGAACAAATAAACAAAGTTAACCTGTCTAGGCAACAAACCAAACAAAATGTATAAGGCAACCCCATTTCGGTCAACCGAAATGGAGCTTCGGTCGGCCGAAGAAAGCTAGGAAAAAGGAGAAGAATGAGCCTTCATTTTGGTCGACCAAAATGACAAACCGGTCGACCGGTTTGTGGCTCGAGATGAAAAATAGCTACTGGAATTGGACTTTTTACTGTGTAACTAAAACCAAAAGAGCATCGGTCGACCGAAACAAGCCACCGGTTAACCGAAATAGGTTGAAAATGTGACGAATGAACCTACTATGCACCAAAAATGGAGAGAAATTCCTAAGTCTCAAATGAATCCCCCATTACATGATCAAATTGCATTATATGCTACTGTGTGATGGTGTTAACATACACGCAAGTGTAATATGATATTTTAGATATGCTACAATGGCCCATGGCCTTATTATAATTCATTTACAAAATTTGACATGCCAAACCTCAGAAGTTGGGAAAATTTTTAGACAAAATCTAGCACCAAATGAGTATAAGTTCAATTATAAACATGCTTGGTCCTTGGCCTCATGTTACACATGTCAAATACATTATATATTTGGAACAAAAATACAAGTTTTGTCATACAAAGCTTCAAATAG
Source organism: Cornus florida (assembly GCF_030987335.1). Lineage (NCBI taxonomy): Eukaryota > Viridiplantae > Streptophyta > Magnoliopsida > Cornales > Cornaceae > Cornus > Cornus florida. Next base: position 70,390,573 of record NW_026775573.1, on the reverse strand, counting down.
GATTTCACGCCAACATTTTCATAAAAATGATACTTTAAGTCTACGAAACTTCCTTGGCATAGTGTGCATCCCAAATCAAGGTCCCTGCACCTGAAAAATGTCCCCACTACGTGGGTGAGTAACATAAAGCTACTCATAGGAGATAAGCATGCATCGACCTAGCATTTTACAATTATATCACCTTAAGGTGAAACATATTAAAGGGACTCATGCCACCTAACATCTATGTCAATGTGAAACTCAGGGATCATCCTAAGCTACTCATGCAATTTAAAGTGAACAACGACATATAAGTATACATGTTCAAGTATACTAAGCAATGTTAAAATATGTTCTACAACATACAAGCATACATTTCTAAGTATACTAAACCATATTAATAAGTTATTCAATGTCTAAGCATGCATATATGATTGAAGGCTGTACCATCAATTATAATTCAACCCTTTTGCAATAGCACAAATCATTATAAAATAGGGCTATTGGTCGGGTAAGTCGAACCATTGGGATTGCTAGTTTATGGCAACTTATGCGTCTAGAGTCATTTTTAGAATGATAAAGGGGGTTATAGAGGATTTGTTGGATTGTCACTTAAAATTATGAATTGAAAAATACATAAAACATTAATGCTAAGAAGTAAAGAGGCAAAGACAATTAAAAAGGGAACTAGGGAAGTGAATCCGCACTAAACCCTAAACACATGCTAGATCAAGAGTAAATTAGGGATAGACAATATAAATGATGGTCAAGAATTATATAGCAACACATGGTTGCCCTATAATCATCGAGAAGTTCATCAAATCAAAACAAGAATGATCCATCAAAAGTTTATACATTCGAACTACCTAAACTAGGGTGTAACATCAAACATACTATCTTAAGCAAAAGATCATCAAGCCTTTAATCAAATGATAAAGCACATGAAGCTAGGAATCAAATATAAACCATCAAAGGGAATACTTAAGCAATGGACTATCAAGTTTCTCTATCAACATGCCATTAAAACCATTTATAATCTTATTTCCATTGTCACATGAAAATGCAAGCATTATGATTAATATAAGAAACCATCTAAGACAAGATAATTAACTTACAACAATCATTTATAAACATTAGAATTCATTATAAGAGGTAATATGCTCTAGATTATGAAAAGACCAAAAATTATACATTATTATCCACAAAATAGAGCTTAATCTAGAACATGATTACAAGGGAAGGCTTCATCACCTCCCTAGATGGAGGTTTAGTTACCCATCACTGCAAGAAATGAAGAGGAAGAAGCAAGTCCACCCTCCATTTTTGCACCTCAAGGAAGCTAGAACCCAAAACCTCAAGAACACCTCTCTTCCTCCCTAGAACTTAGCTAAAAATTGTGTTAGATCTCATATGAGATCAACTTCCCCTCTTTATCCCTCCAAAACCTATTCCCCATACTCACCATCCAGAGCTCCCCCTTCTGCATGAAGCTAGACCACACAAAAGAAGGATAAGGGGACCAAAATGCTGAAAATCAGGGGCAGTTGAACTGCCTGCTGCACTTCCGCGGGCGCCTGCGGGGACTTGGGTTCGCGAGGGCAATGCTGGAGTGTTTGGCGGGCACCAGCGATGGTGAGGCGGGCGCCCGCGAGAACTTCTGCGGGAGCTAATCAGGGGCCCGCGAAAGCTGGCAGAGAGTAGTGGGGGCGCAGCAGGCGCCCGCGGGACCTTTCCTTTGCAGCTTTTACCATGCTTTTTGTAAGCTTCATCAAATTGGATCGTAGACGTGCTTCCATCTCAGAAGCACAATGAACACTAAGCCATGGCTTCACAAAAACTGCAACATAAGAGGTTCGGTCCAAAGGATGACTCCCCGGCACGGCGCACGTGTTTCAACACAAATGATGTCAAAACCGCTTCTTTGATCATTCTCAGGAAAAATACCTGAAATCAGAAAGAAATACACAGAATTAAAATTGTACACTATCCTCTAATAATGGACTTAACTAATGCAAGAAAGGGTGCTTGAATATGTAATATTCGGCGCTTATCACACCCCCAAACTTATATTTTGCTAGTCCCTTAGCAAAACGAGATAAAGAGCTTAATGAAAATGACGACCAATGAAATGCTGACACATGTATCAATCATCAAACAAAAGTAGTGATGAAGCTCAACTATGATTTGGAACACAGAAAATTCGAGGATAGACATTGAGCAGACTACCTTGTATATATGAAGCCTTAACACACAAAATGGCAAAACAAGTTCAACCTAAATGCATCAATCATCAAGGTCTATATAAACACTTCAATTGTCATCTATTGAATAACATGAACTCTAACTTCAGTGAAAGTGATCCGGATTCCCAATATGTGGCTTTTACCCTCTTTTTCCAATCTCAAGAACACATTTTCACATCCTTAAATCTCCTTCTAAATGAGGTCTCCAAGGCATAACTTTATTCACTAAACAACTTTTGTTCCTTATTGACAATTTCATTGATCAACTCAAAAGATCACTTACTATGGTCATGCAATGTCGAAAATCCATTAAGCTTTCTAACCAACCCATGTAGCAAGTGTTGGGCTCCCAAGCCAGATGGCTTTAGGGCGCTAAGTGTAAAGATACTCCTAGGGCTTAATAACTCGAATTGGAAAGGCTACGAATTTCGACGAACCATCTTTATTTATTTTTGAACAACCATGCAATGTCTAAGTTCTTTAAGCTTTCTAACCAACCCATGTAACAAGTGTTAGGCCAACAACTCCCAAGCCAGATGGCTTTAGGGTGCTAAGTGTAGAAACACTCCTAGGGCTTAATAACTCGAGTTGGAAAGGCTACAAACTTCAACCGGTCATTGATTTTTTTTTTTTTTTTTTTAAACAATGCCAAGGATATCCATTCATTAGGGTCATTAATTCAGATCACTGAGTCCCGATCAGGGTCAATTTGGGTTGCACGTCTCACAATTAGGTTTCCGGTGTGCAAATGTGCAATGTGAAGCATAACAAAGTATGAAATCCGATGAAAATTTAATTAAAGTTTTTATACAAACCGATTATGAATCAACATGCTTATTTCAAAAGTTTCTTTATTTTCAAAAAAATTATCTTGGCTTCTATACACAAAGTATTAAGTACATGCTTCAACCTTTAAAAAGTTCCATGATTCCACTATCATTGCTTTAAACAATATGATTTTATTAACTTACGAGCATAAAAAATGAGCAAAAATATCAAAAATGAGCAAAAATCATTAAAACTGCAATAACATGCACATGCACCCCTAAACTTGAATGTCACATTGTCCCCAATGTGAGAAGACAAGGGACAAGCAAAAAGAATGAACAAAGGGGGAAAGGAACAATGTACCAAGTTGAGAGGATTGGAGTGGCGGTGCAAAAATAGGCCAGCTCGTGAATTCCATGAGCATGCCCCAAAACTTGGTTTCAAAAACTTGTCAAAAGATATCTATACAAAGCAAAAATCATATGAATCCAAATTCAGTGAAAATAACTGCAATTTATTCGACTAAAAACTATAATCCATGCAAAGTAACAAAAGTGATGCAATTATAAGTGCAAAAGAAAAACTGAAAAGTAAATGCCAAACGCGGCCCAAAATAAGTCTAAAAAGTACTACTGAAAAGGGAAATAAGACGAAAAACATGAAATCACTCCACTATTGGAGTAGAGGAGGAAGCACCAGGTGGGCCAGGTGCACGGTTAATCAATGACTGGAGCATAGCCTGTAGAATCTCTTGATTCTCCTGAGTCTTCTGGACGGCACCCTCTATGGCATCAAAGCACAAGGAAAAGGCATCGAGACAAGCATTCAAGGCAAGATAGTCGGCTTGAGTCATGACATCCGGCGGTGGTACAAAAGGGGCAATTGGAGAAGCGGGGGCATCAAGAGCAGGAAGGGCAGAAGCCACAAGGGGGAGCCGGAGCACCCCAATCCAACTCACCACCAATGCGGGCCTGACAGGACGTCTGAAGCTGAGCTGTGCTGGACTTCCAGACCCCAAGGTTGAAGTTCAACACATCTTTCTCTTTCTGCTCACCACGGGGAGATCAGAACCCCGTATTTTTTAGCAACCTTGTAATAAGGTATGGAAATGGGATTGCCCAGGTGGTGGTGGTACGCGACCGAACCAAGATTAATTCATTGTAGATTTTTAGCAATTGGTTCCAGACAAGCTGTGAGACACAAAACCAACACTCCTTTTCAGCATAGTAGAGGGTTTTCAGAAAATCCCCCTTACGCTCAGAATGGCCTGGCACGGGTAGGACGTTCTTGGCCAGGACTGAATCAAGAAACCACAGCCGGCATGGTAAGAAGGATTTATTAGTGCTTGTGGTTCTGTTGCCGGTGAATAGACCATGACAAATTTCTCCCACATTGTCCACCAAGGTAAGCTGATTGGGACCTTCAACATAAAGGGGGAGGCCCGCCTCATCCACCGGCGAAACCAAGGGGCAATCCATAGCCATAGCAAGGTCATCCAGGTTGAATTCATAATCATAGCCATCAATGGTGGTTTTGAGTTTGTCTGGTTCCGCACATGAGTGGAACATGTTGGCGTAGAACAGACGGACCACACGCAGGTAGTAAGAATGAGTGCGTGGTTTGAAAAGAGAGGCGAGGCCACGGGCCCTCAATTCACGGACGGACCATGCGGTCTCCGAATTGTTCTCGAAAGTATTTACAATGTCGAATCTGGCTTCGGTTTCAATTAGCCATTCAGCCCAATTTGGGGTCGGAGGCACATTAAAAGGGCCTTCAGATGAACGAGCACGCTTGGAAACGACCTTAGGAGCCATTAGAAGGAAGAAAATTGGTTCAGGACTTCTATCTAACACCTTGTGTGCAGTAGAATTGGGAAGAGAGCAAAAATAAGGTTAGAAATGCGAAAACCCCAAAATTCTAACCTGCAATCAAAAAAAACACAACCCTAAACAATTGTAAATCCTCTACATAATCAATCCCATCCTCCATTGATTCACAAATTGAAAGAAAGGGAGAAGAAAACTTACCCCAAGTTGATGAACCAAAAGCTCTCTTGTTGGAGCTTGGGGATGGAAGATGATGAGGATGAGGAAGATGGATGAAGATGGATGAGATTAATGAGATTAAAGTGAGAGTGAGAGATTTAGAGGTGAAGGAAGGTGCTTGAAAAGGTTGAGGGCGCCCGCAAGAAATTGGCGGGCGCTCGCGGCCTCTTCATCATACTGTCCAAATTGGCGGGCGCCCACGGGTCTGGTGCGGGCGCCCTCGGGTGCTATGCAGAAATTACTTTATGAAGTAAGTTTTGGCCTACAAAGGCCGGGCTGGGGTCGAAGAATACCGAATTTGGAAATTTAAGTGTCTATGGACCCGTGACACCTCATAGAACCTGCGGGACAGGAATTGAAGCGCATTTGCAAAAACGCTAGACTCAATGGTTCGAATCTCCCATTATCTTTGGATTTGTCAAGAAAATTACTGGAATGACCTTGAAAAAGTCCAAAAATGGTACTGAGACCTTAAAATGACTGAGAAAACCAAATGTGACTTTTGGAACGCAATTCGAGACAATTTCGGAAAGGGTTCACATTTGGGTTATACTTAGTTAATTTCTGGAAAATTATTGGCTAAGGCAACTTTGGGAGAGAAGCTTGGAAGATGGAAGAATTGCTTCCCGTGAATGCTAAAAATATTATATATAGCTAGACGAACCGGGCGTTGCATGGTACATTAATCCTCGTAAATTGGGTCCGTTAATAGGACTTCCTCTACTTTGCGGATAGGGACTATGCCATCAACATACAGCTTAAACCGTTGACCGTTAACCTTGAAGAGAGATCCATTGGTAGGATCTTGGAGTTCGACGGCACCATGAGGAAAGAAGGCGGTGATGACATATGGACCATCCCACCGTGAACGGAGTTTACCGGGAAAGAGTCTTAATCTAGAATTGAAAAGCCAAACTTTTTATCTAGGAGCAAAATACTTTTTGACAATGTGCTTGTCATGAAAAGCTTTAGTCTTTGCCTTATAGATTTTGGCACTTTTATTGCATCATTGCGAAGTTCCTCAAGTTCATTGAGCTGTAATTTACGAGTAGAGCCGGCTTGTTTGAGATCAAAGTTGAGCCTTTTTATGGCCCAATAAGCACGGTGCTCTAGTTCAACGAGGAGATGACATGCCTTGCCAAAGACAAGTCGATATGGCGACATGCCAATGGGTGTCTTATAAGCTGTCCAGTAAGCCCAAAGCGCATCGTTTAGTCTTAATGACCAATCTTTGTGGTCCGGTCGAACCGTTTTTTCCAAGATGTGCTTAATCTCCCTATTAGATACTTCTACTTGACCACTCGTTTAAGGATGGTAAGGTGTGGCAACCTTGTGAAGGATAGAGTACTTGGAGAGGACGGATTTAAGGTAACGATTTCGGAAATGAGATCCACTATCACTAATGATTGCTCGGGGCGTACCAAAACGACTAAAAATGTTGGACTGAATGAAGTTGATTACTACTTTATGATCACTGGTTTTGGTAGCTTCGGCTTCAACCCACTTGGAAACATAATCCACCACTACAAGGATGTACTCATAGCCATAAGAAGATGGAAATGGTCCCATGAAGTCGATCCCCCACACATCAAAAATTTCTATGATTAAGATGGGAATGAGGGGCATCATGTCCCTTTGGGACATGGATCCGAGCTGTTGACATTGCTCACAAGATTTACAGAAATTGTAAGCATCCCGGAACAAGGATGGCCAATAAAATCCGCTTTGAAGGACTTTGTCAGCGGTCTTTTTGGAACTAAAGTGTCCCCCACAAGCAAGAGTGTAGCAAAAATTTAGGACACTTGTGGTTTCTGTGATACCCCCGAATTTCTGGATGTGGGTTGGCCAGGCCCACGCTCAATAACCCGAGGATATCAAATCAATTAGTAATAATCAAACACAGAATACAAATAAGAAAAGAAAAAAAATAAATAAATAAATAAATTGCTGAAAGGAAACTAGAATAATAATCCAAAAATCTCAGAATAAAATTTAATTAACAAAGAATGATTCTGATACATCATACTTCTCCATTCTTATTACAACTCGGGAATCCATCTAGTGGACCCCTAAAATATCTCACTGAACTCAAAAGATTGGAAATGAATCCCAAGTCTAAAATATGAAATAAAACCCTGGTCATCGGTGGAGTGAATAATTGTATCTGCTCAGCACGATCCAGCTCTAAGTCTGGAACTAATGAACACCTATAAAAATAAGAGTGGGTCAGGCCCACATGCAAATTCTACTCTAACTACAATCCAAACAGTGACCCGATACGTAGATACACCCTAGATATCTCAACAATAGCTATCTAGTCCATATATATATAGATATATCCACACTAAGGGACATTCACTGGACTATAGTAGGGGTCTCAACCTGAATAAAAGGCAATATGCGAAAACGCACCCAAAGGTGGGCATGAGTACCTAGACCTAACAGGGTACACCTCAATCTACTATAGCCAGCTACGCATCCACTGCATATATGCACCCTAACCAATGAGTCTGAGACTCAAGCTCCTCTCGTGGTACCATAAACATATATTTAAAATCTATTCATATCCATCCATAGGAAATCCAATAAGTCGTTCAGCTTATTCAGCCGTACAGACTTATATAAGAGATCCAGTAAGTCGTTCAGCTTATTCAACTGCACAGACTTAAATATAAGGAGAATTATGTTTTTATAATTCGTACCCTTATTCCAAAATAGGGAGGATTGAGTATTTTGAATCAGTCTGTCCCTAGTATTACACCGTCCCATACCAATGCATACAATCCACAAAATCCATATAATTGATTAAACAGATAAAACTGTTCACCAATTAAAATCCATAAGGTATGTATTAACGTTTTGAGCTAAACCATACCTAGTATGTCATTGTCCCGTACTGGTGCATACAATCCTCCATATCCATATAAATTACAACATATAAATACTAAGCACGTTATTTACATTCCAAAACCAAATATCCATATCCTTGCAGAAAAGTGTTTTAAGTTTCAGCAATTTAAAATCCAAAACCATGTAAATTACAACATATAAATACATGTTAGTAATTTACAATCTGAAATCATTCTAAACAATTGCAGAAGAATATTTATTATTTCAGCAATTTAAATCCAAAAATTAAACCATGTATTATTTAACGGTTCATCAACAAGCATCCAAAGCATGAATAAATTAGTTTTAATAAATCAACTATTCTATCATGCATTCAAATAAGATTTAAAATCATAATATTATCCAAGAATTTGCTAAAAATTAATTCTAGCAATTCAGTTCCTTTTATCCGTCAATAGCAAGCTAGGTTACATACTTGTATATTGTTTTGTTGTTTAAGCACCCAGCCACAAACTATGCTACGAGTCTAATTTATTAATTAAAAGACTCCCCCACACATCTAAAATTTAATTTAGAACATATATAACACCTTAAATTGTCAAATTAAAATTACACCATTTATTTCCTTCCAGTCGTTAACCGAACGCAAAATTGTTAATTAATGCACTGTTAATTCCATTATTACAACAAGGGTAGTTTATGCAATTTAAGATCTTAATTACATGTTAAATTAATTATTTAAACCCCCATTAAAGTTCTAGAATTTTTTAAGAACCCCAAGTGCCCAAACAGTAGCAAAAAGTTCGTAAAAACATAAACTGAATGTGCAAAATGAAGGGAGCCTGCTCTAATCCTAAAAGAGCAGGCTCTTTTAGAGGTAGAGCAGCCTCTTTTAAAGGTAGAGCCTGCTCTACTTCCTCTAGAGCAGGCTCTACTCATGGGGGAGGCGGCTCCTCCCTCCATGGAGCCGTCTCTCTTCCCCTATGAGCCTCAGTTTAGTTACTTCTCCGTTTCCGACCGTTCTGCTTCTTCTCCGGCCTTTTTCCACCATTCAATTGATTTCAAAAACTGATCCTAAAGGTCTTATTAATACCAAAGATCATCTCAATGATTTGAAAAAAACAATTAAAATCAACTACAGAAATTAAATTCGCTACCGAATTAACATGTGTTAAGAACAAAACTAAAACTATTTTTCAACAACAATTCTACTGAACTTAGGAGCCTTATCAAATTTAATTAATTCAAGGTCTTAATAACATCCAAAATCAACCTTCTAATTCTTTTGTGAAACCCCAGAATCAACAGAAACATTCCCATGCTCCAAAGTAACAAACAGTTCATAGAAAAGTTTACAGAACATTCACTATTGAAGAGAGCCTGCTCTAAGTTTTAAAGAGCAGGCTCTTTTGAGCTTGGAGCCGGCTCTATAGGTCTTAGAGCCGGCTCTTTAAGTGTGGGAGCCGGCTCCCACATCCATGGAGCCGGCTCTCACCTCATTTGAGAGCCTCCGTCCCCGTTCTGCTCCGTTTCAGCTTATCTACTCCACCTCCGGTCATTCTAGTTCTTCTGTTTCTCTTAAATACTGAACTTACTAGTCTTATAAATACCTAGTATCATTCTAATGGCCTATCTACAGTAGTTGGAAACAATTACAGAGGCTAAAATTGCAACTAACTTAACATACTTTAAGAATAGAATGCTAAAACGAAAGCATACATAAATTTTGGTTTACAGAATTGATATCAACACCTACAGATCATTGATATAACATGTACTAAACATATAATCTCTAATTAATGTTCAATTAAACCCTAGAGACTATCTAGGTGTACAGAACACAAGCCAAAGGGAAGGAAAAAGAGAAGAACTTGCCTGTGATTTCAATTATGAAATCCCTGCGTCGTCTTTAAGTTTCCGGCAACTACTAACTTCCTTCAAGCCTTCTATGGGTGTGATATCTAATCCACCACAACCCTCCTTTGACCCTCTCTGTTCTTGTCCTTGGTAGCTCTTACCATTGCCTCTGTTCTCTCAACTCTCTCTCTGTTACGTTCTATTTTTACTGTGCCGTGAATAGGTTCCCTTAGTGAAACTCACACACGTATATATATAGGCCTTTAGAAAACCCTAATTAAACTAGAGTCAGCCCATAAACTTAAGTCACATACACGTTAAATACTTGTATGACGGCTCCAAGAAACCCTAACTAAAAACTGTTAATTCAACTTCTACTTAAGCACTTATTAAAGACAATTAAATAATTAACCAAATAAGGCATTTAAAATACAATTTAAAATAAAACAAACAATACAATAACTCAGATAACTAAAACAAACCATAATTCAAATAAAGAAAATAAGACAATTAAATAATTAACCAAATAAGGCATTTAAAATACAATTTCAAATAAAACAAACAAAATACAACAATTACAAAATCAATAGACAAAAATGCACATAGAATGAAATTTAAATTCCAATTTTATCCTTTTTAATTTTAGGGGTATTACAGTTTCATTGTCGGGAATGCGTCTCCGGATGATTTGATCCGGGCAATATTTGAACAACTTCGGATCTTCCCAAAAGAAATGCTTAACTTGGGAGAAGAACTTGTCTTTCTCTTGTTTGGACCAATTGGATGGAATTTTCCCTATCGCTAGATAGTTGACAATATCCTCATACCAAGGGAGACTGGAATGGGAAATCTAAAAAAGTTGCTCATCCGGAAAGGAATCACGGACTGCAGCAAATTCAGAAGATTTTTCAATGAGTAAACGAGAGAGATGGTCTGCGACAACATTGTCGGTCCCTTTTTTGTCCCGAATTTCAATGTCAAACTCTTAAAGTAAAAGTATCCATCAAATTAGATGGGGTTTGGTCTCTTTTTTAGCGAACAAATGCCTAAGAGCGGCATGATCCGAGAAGACAATGACCTTGGATCCAAGAAGATAGGAACGGAATTTATCCAAGGCATACACCACAGCTAGCAATTCTTTTTCAGTGGTGGTGTAATTTAACTGAGCATCAGAGAGTCTTGCTAGCATAATAGATAACGTATGGAAGTCTTTCCACACGTTGGCCCAAAACCTCACCTAATGCATAATCGGATGCATCACACATGATCTCAAATGAAAGAGACCAATTAGGCGGTTTCATGATTGGGGTGGATGAGAGAAGAGTGCGTAGTTTCACGAAAGCTTCCATACAAGCTTCATCAAAATTAAATGGAACATCCTTGGCAAGAAGATTACACAAGGGCCGAAAGATTTTGCTAAAATCTTTGATGAAGCTACGATAGAAACCGGCATGTCCAAGGAAGGAATGGATTTGATGGACCGAATTTGGAGGAAGGAGATTAGAGATTAACTCCACTTTGGCTTTGTCAACCTCAATTCCCCTTTTTGAAATGACATGTCCTAAAACAATGCCTTCTTGGACCATAAAGTGACTTTTCTCCCAACTTAGAATGAGATTTTTTCCTTGCACCTTTAAAGTACAAGAGATAGATTTTGGAGACACGAGTCAAAGGAGGATCCAAAGACGGAAAAATTGTCCATGAATACCTCTAAGAATTTTTTAACCATATCCAAAAATATGGACATCATGCATCTTTGGAACGTGGCCGGTGCATTGCATAGCCCAAAAGGCACGCGTCTATAAGCAAAAGTTCCGAAGGGGCATGTGAATGTGGTCTTCTCTTGATCTTGTGGATCAATTGCCACTTGGTTATAGCCGGAATAACCATCAAGGAAATAATAGAAACTTTGGCCGACTAACCTCTCTAGGATTTGATCAATGAACGGGAGTGGAAAATGATCTTTCCTAGTGGTAGAATTAAGTTTCCGATAGTCAATGCACACACGCCACTTGGTGGTGGTGCGCTGTGGTATGAGCTCTCCCGCGGAGTTTTCAATGACGGTGGGGCCAAATTTCTTAGGAACAACTTGAGTGGGACTCACCCATTTGCTATAAGAGATAGGATGATTCCTACATCCAATAGCTTGATCACTTCTTTCATGACCACTTCGTTCATGTTAGGATTCAACCGGCGCTACACCTCTCTAGAAGGTTTAGCGACCTCCTCCATATGGATGCGATGCATACAAATAGAAGGGTCGATTCCTTTCAAATCAGCCACTACCCAGCCAATAGCTTCTTTGTGCTCTTGTAGCACCGCTAAAAGCCTAGTTTCTTAATCCTTTAAAAGGTCAGAAGCAATGATGACTGGAAGAGTTTGATTTGCACCAAGAAACACATACTTGAGGTGAGCCGGGAGCGGCTTTAGCTCAAGTTGTGGAGGAGACTTCAAGGAAGGGACCGGAGAAGTAGAAGAAAGTTGAGGAAGCGGTTCTTTTGGAATTTTCTAAGGAGGAGTATCCATGACAGCATTAATGTCAAGCAAGGAGTTTACTTCTTGGATTGATTGGTCAATATCAAAGTTGAAGAAGTCAAAATGTGACATGCAAGTTTCCAAAGGATCTTTGCTTAGAATGAAAGGGAGAGATTCTTCTACCACTTCATCTTCCACATCGATAAGGAAACAATCATCCTCATCGGAAGGATATTGAGTTGCATGGAAGATGTGGAGTTTGACTTGCATATTTCCAAAGGCGATATCCATCACCCCGGTTCGGCAATTAATTGAAACGTTAGTCGTAGCTAAAAACGGCCTACCGAGGATCACGGGAATATGCTTCTTTGGGTCATGGACCGGTTCAGTGTCAAGAACCACAAAGTCTACCGGGAAGTAGAATTTGTCCACTTTGATAATGACATCCTCAAGAATGCCTCGTGGGTGCTTGACCGATCTATCGGCAAGCTGCAAGAGCACGGAGGTTGGCTTTAGATCTCCCGACCCAAGCTGTAAGTAAACTGAATATGGAATCAAATTTACGCTAGCTCCTAAGTTAAGCAGGGCCCTTTCTATCTTGTTGTCGCCAATGACACACGAGATAGTTGGGGCGGCCGGATCCTTATACTTTGGAGGAGCACTGTGTTGAATGATTGCACTCATATTTTCAGTTAATCTCACCTTCTTTGGCAAATGATTTTTAGAAGTGCGCTTTTGGGTGCATAAATCCTTGAGAAATTTTGCATAGAGAGGGATTTGCTTTATAGCATCCAAGAGAGGCAAGTTGATCTTTACTTGCTTGAAAACTTCCCACATGTCTTGAATTTTGCAATTCTTGTTCCTAATATGTGTCGACTCTTGGAGACATTGAGGAAACAGAGCTTTAGGCTCATAAGAAGTTTCCACATTTGGGGTGACAAGCTTGGGATTTTCATGAGTAGTGTAATGACCCGGATTTTTCGGATAAATTTTTTTTCGTTGTCTTTTCCCTTCTGAGTTTGGTTTCTTGTCGATTAGTGTCATCTCGAGTGCTCTGGAATGATTTCCAAGACTCTTTTCTATGGATTGACAACTTCCTTTGAGGACCGAGTCAATTCCGCATTTTTCGTTTTTTGACACTATTCACTTTTTGTCTTTTCCCTATTTCGTCCTTTCCTCGTTTGTCACTCTGTTTGAGTAACCACACTTCTTATGTTTGGAGTTGGTTTCTGACTTCACGTATCTTTATTCTCAGTGATTTCTATGAGATACATATCTTTACTTTCGTGAGAAAGTACTCTGGTTTCTCCTGGTGCCCACAGTGGCATAAGTGCAAAGTTCTTTGGAAACTTTTTCTTTTCCTGGGGTGTTTTTCATAAATATCTTTTGAAGATATTTTATTTCAGGGGTATCTAAGAAAATATCTTTTGGAAGATATTTTCATTCTGGGGCAGTTTCGCAGTTTTCACTTTTTAGAGGGGTCATTATGCAATTAATGAAAGTTATTGCTCAATGCCTGGTTTTGAGCCTGGATCCTCGTATGGGATTCATTTTCACATTTCGTTGAGTCATGGACTCTTATAATTTCCTCCTGGACGATGTTTTCCAGTTTCAGGGTTTTTGGCCCCAGTTTGCGCCAAACTTGTTTTGGGCATAACTCTCTGCTCGGGACTTGGTTTTCAACGCTGTTTCTTCCGTTGTTCATATTTTCTCATTTGGAATCTTTTTTGTTCATGGAGTTTTCTCGTTTGAGCGCGTCTGCTCGAATTTCACTTTTCCGGATCCAGCGGGGCCCGTTCGAGGCACTTTTTGAGTTTTTCTATAAATAGGGGGTCTTTAGTAAAAAAAATCAGATTTCACTCTCTCTCTCCCCTCTCTTGGCCGGATCTCATGGCAGCCATGGCTGCCATCTTCTCTCTCTTCTTTTGAGCTTCCTCCCCTCACTAAAAAGTGGTGATGCCTTTATGTTTATTGTTCCCCTCGGCGAGGCCTTCGATTCCAACCGATTGGAATATCGTTTTGGCCATTTCTTGAGTTTGGGTTTGAAGTCAAGTTGTGTTTTTGATGGGGCTTCCTTGGGATTCATGTTCGTGGTGTTGTTCCCAACAAAACCTAGGAGTTTCGTCGGATTCGGAGCCGATTTATTTTGGTGGGTTTTGAGATTTCATCTCAAATGGAGGTAGGGAATGTTTTAGGCTTTTGTGTGTGTTGTATTGAGTGTTTAGCATGATTATACAACTTATATGTGTGCCTTGTATCAAATCTAGAAAGTTAGTAATTTTTAATTCTTTGTATAAGATTTAAAATTCATGATGATATATAACTTTGATTTGAATTGTGGCATGGTAGAAAATCTTATTTTAATATGTTGGTTAACATATATTAAATTTGGATTAATTAAATAAGAATTGCTCTTTTTAATTAATATTTATCTTTTGTGAAAGATTAAAGTTCATGGCCGTACCTTGCATGAAATTGAGTTGTATTATGCTTCTAAATTAAGTTTTGGCATGTTTGTTAACATACTTTAATTTGAGAGCATTTAGTTGAGTTTGGAAATCTAAAGACTTTAATTAAGAGAATTAATTAAAATCTATTTTATGGTTTCATGGGCTTAATTAAGCTTTTGTGTGAATATATGTAATGACCATGATATGTCTTTTATCATATATTAAATTGAGGCCATTTGGAAATGATTTGAAATCTAGAGAGTTTAATTATTTTGATGTAATTAAATTCTATCTTGTTTATCCATTGATCTAATCATGTTTTAGAAGTTGTTTCTATTTTAAGAGCATGGATTTTGACTTGTGAAGTATTCACTTGATTGCGTTATATGCATTGAAGGGTATTGTTGTTAAATTTATATTCATGAGAGTATGTTTCTAATATGAATATATTGTTGGCTTGTGATTTCGTAGCATTATGGATGTGAAATGCTTATTATGCACAATTGAGAGTTATATTGCTAACTTATTACTATATAGTAGTAATATGTTTAAGTTATGAACTTATTTGGCTTATTTTGGAATCTTGGAACATTGTTGAGTTGAGATGGCTAGGGTTTGGCTCTAGTACGGGGATGTGAGTCCTCTAAGTCATTGAGATAGTGCGCACTTAGGGTGGTCTTCCCTGTGGGTTAGTGCCCGGAATAACCATTGAGGCCTCAGCAGAATTTCGAGCGTGATGTCCAAGTCTTCCACTATTTGTTTTCACATTCAATTCCAAGTTGACAATCATGTTTACCTTATTGACTTGTGGTTTTGGCTATTGGCGATTGTGATATTGTTAAGTACATCCATACTAAATTACTATATTTAGTTGATTTCACACTTTTAGATTTCTAGTTGATAACATAGAGAATATATGTCTTGATGTGTGGTATTAGATATTCTAATTATGCTAAATTGTTATATTTAGTTGATGTTGCATTTTAGACTTCAAGTTGATAACCTTGAGAATCTATATGTTATTGTTTTGTGTAAGCATGCTCCTATATTGTTGCTTTGTGTAAGCATGCTCCTATGTTGTTGCTTTGTGTAAGCATGACCCTATGTTGCTAAAATTGCATGAATGAGGTGATTGATGCTAGAAATGATCTTAGGTAGCTAGGATGCTCCTTGAGTCTCACCTTTGACATAGACGTTAGGTGGAATGAACCACAATAATTAAATCATGCAAACTTGTAAAACGTAGGTCAATGCATGCTCATTTCCTACGAGTAGCTTTATGTTACTCACCCCTACAATACTGAGGCATATTTCAGGTACAAGAATCAAAGTTGAGATCTTCATTATGCTTGGATGGTTTGTGGACTTGGAGACTTCCATTTTTGTGAAGGATGGCTTGGAATGCCAATTATAGTCTTATATGTCAACATGTGTACATTTGATTCCATATATGTAATGTATACATGAGTACACTTTTTACGATGTATTTGACATGTATTAGATGAGGCCGGAGGCCAATGACATGTAATTTGTATCCTATATAATTTTTGACTTCATGGAATATTAAGAAAGTATTGAAAAATATTGAGTTTTTGCTTCACCATGTTTGCATTGGGTGTGGGAATTCCATTTTGATTTTTCCATTAGCATTTATTCACCATGTATAAAGTGTAGCCAAGGGCCAAATGGCATTTTGAAACCATCTCATGATTTTAAATTCTAAGTTTTCGTTCCAAACTTTATTTTTGGTATTTTGGCCGTTGGGGGGTCATATTTTGTATCGGCCATATTTTTGAGCCATAGACCATTGTAGCACATCTTATTAGGTAAGTTAAGTTTGTGTGCATGGTTGTTTCCAGGCAAAGCTTATTCTTTGGTGATTTGAGCTTCCTACGGACTCATTTTACACTTTTGTTGCATAATCTAACCTAAGGGTATTTTGGGAATTTCCTTTTGGAAATAAATTCCGTTCTTTACATGATTGAATAGAAAACATGATTTTGGGGGGGGGGGGGGGGGGTTCTTTTTTATGTTTTTCTAGAAAATGTCGTCTTGACATCGGAAATCGCTTACGAAGTTCAGTTTTCAGTTTTCTATATAGTAGCTTTTTGGACCCTCTGGACCAGTTTTCTTGGGAGGGCATTTTGGGCATCTCACAGTGAGTATCTTTTGATTTTTTTTTCAAGATTCAAATAGAAAACTCGATTTTGAGGGGGGTTTCTTCTTTGTGTTTTTTCCAAAAAATGTCATCTAGGCCCTCAAAATTCCACTTTTTCCTGAAAAACCCCTGCTGCCAGGGTTTCTTGTTGCCCATTCTGTCACCTTCACATCTAAACGGTTACGAGGGGTTTCGTAACTGGTTAGATGAGTGTGGGCAGTGTATATGTCATGATTTTTGGCCTCCTAACCGGTTAGATGTTCTTGGTTGTCACCTTTTTTACCGTTTTGCCCCTTCTTCTTCTGTTAGCCATATCTTCTTCATCCGGACTCCGAATCAAGTGATTTTTGAGTCTAAGTTCATTAATTTTTCATTGTCTTTCCAATGGTGTGCTCGGTGGCACCCACTTTTAGGCTGGAAATGACATTTTTGCCCCTAGGTTCATTCTTGTTCATTTTTGAAACGTTGCTTCCGCATTTGTTTCCTTTGGGTTCCGTGACCTCGTTGAGGGTCACATTGGCGTCTTAGAGTCATGTTGTATCCCTAGAGACCGTTGTTTTGTCTTTTGCTTCTACATTTTGGATCCATTATCGGGTCATCTTTTGGTTCATCACTAACGCACCAGGTTAAAAAACTTGGGCCATCACAAGTAGGATTTGGATTAGAAGAGCTGGTACTTTGATTTAGATTTTTTGAAGGAGAATTCTTCTCATCCTTGTTTCCATCAACCTTGTTGTCAACAACATGACCACTCCTAAGGGTGGTGATTGCTTGGACTTGTTCATGAATTGGCCCACTCGGATGAGGGGTTTCGTCAATCACATGCATCCCTTTAGGATTTTCAAATGGTTGAGCGGGAAGCTTACCCTTATCCTTTTGGAGCAATTGATTCATGGAGTTAGCTATTTGACCCACTTGATTCTCAAGCTTAGCTATGGACAGAGTATGAGAATGAACCATTTGGAGAGTGGGTTATAAAAATGTCAAGAGTTGCTTGTTGGAATCCATCATTTGGTTATTCAATGACTCCATCATTTACTTGTTTGCAGCCAGGATTTCATCAGTTGGGAACACATGGGGTTGATTTGGAGACATTTAGATTATATGGAGGACGGTAGCTTGATTAGGCCTGAAATTGCCTATTTTGAAATTGAGAAGAGGGCTAATTTTGTTGCCCTTGATTTTGAAAACTCAAATTTTGTGGTGCTTGTTGCCTCCACGAAAAATTTGGATGATCTCTCCATCCCGGATTGTAAGTATTGGAATATGGATTTTTTCCGGGCCTTAAGAACATTGCATTTGCTTGCTCTTGATTGGAATTAGGAAATTGTTCCTGTGTGGGACAATCTTTCGAGAGATGGAATGGACTAGTACATAATGCACAAACCGCACTTGCTGAATTTTGAGACAAAGAGGAGGAGAGATGTGGTGCCATCAATTGATAGAATTTATGAGCTATGGCATCCACCTGGGAGGATTCCTCCCTTAGTGTTTTTGGTTGACAAGGGTTGGTGTTCTCTGTATTGGTTGAGGTTGGACCACTACGAGAATTATGCTGCAACGAGTTTTCACTCAAATTTTCAAGTAAGGTCCAGGCCTCATCCGCACTTTTAGACATGAACATCCCTCTATAAGATGAGTCAACCATGAATCTATGTGGGTCGGTTAACCCAGCATAGAATGCTTGCACCAATTGCCATTTTGGAATTAAGTGGTGCGGACATTTCCTTAAGAGGTCTTGAAATCTCTCCCAAGTCTTATGGAGTTGTTCCCCCTCGCTTTGTGAAAAGCTAAGAATGGAACGCCTCATTAAATTGGTTTTACTCACTGGATAATATTTCTTTAAGAATTCTTGCTGCAATTGAGCCCATGTGGTGATGGAATTTGCAACAAGGGAGTTCAACCAATACTTTGCCCGTTCTTTTAATGAGAATGGGAAGAGATGCAATTGGAGAGCATTATCAGGAAAGCCCCTCAGCTTGATGGTAGAGCATATTTCAAGGAATTCATCAAGGTGCTTATAAGGGTCCTCATTTTCAAAGCCATGAAAATGTGGAAGCATTTGGATGTTGCTAGATTTGATTTCATATTGAGCGGCCTCAATATTTAGCATCACTATGCAAGAGGGAGAAGCATAAGTGGTAGGGATGAAGTGGTCCCTAAGAGTCATGGGAACCACATTTGGAATTTTGACCCTATCATTATTAATCCCCTCATTTCCAACATTTCCTACATTTTCATCTATTGTGTTAAATTTAGTTTCAAGCTCTCTTATATGAGAAGATTCCCTAAAGGTTCGTCTAAGAGTTCTTTCAAGAGAATTTATATCAACTGGCGATTCTAGAGTTGGTAGGGAGAGTGATCTACGGCCAAACATCAACAACACACCCCACAATCAATACAATAATTCATCACCATCAACTCCACATACGATGTTCCCTTTCTCCTCAATTATCAAGACATAAATTAAATGGCCACAACAAGGACCGATACTTTGCAATTGAAAATAAACAAGACAATAGCCTCAACAAGGGCTTCCCAACTTAACTATCACCAAATTTACACGTGCACAATATTAACAATTTCAAAACTAGAAGGCCAACAGACTTACTTGGAGTCCTTTAGACCTACAAATTTGTTAGCGTTCCCTTGGCGAGCATCAAGTCCTTAGAATCTCACAAACAACTTTCAACACCAAGATGGCCAAAACTGCACAAGAAATATTCACAAATCACAATATTGACAATCAAACCAAAATTAACCCTAGAGCTTTGGTTGCTAAACCATGTGCAGTCCCCGGCAACGGCGCCAAAAATTGATCGAAGGCTGTACTATCAATTATAATTCAACCCTTTTGCAATAGCACAAATTATTGTAAAATAGGGCTATTGGTCGGGTAAGTCGAACCACTGGGACTGCTAGTTTATGGCAACTTAGGTGTCTAGAGTCATTTTTAGAATGATAAAGGGGGCTATAGAGGATTTGTTAGATTGTCACTTAAGATTATGAATTGAAAAATGCATAAAACATTAATGCTAAGAAGTAAAGAGGCAAAGACAATTAAAAAGGGAACTAGGGAAGTGAATCCGTACTAAACCCTAAACACATGCTAGATCGAGACTAAAATGGGGATAGACAATATAAATGATGGCCAAGAATTATATAGCAACACATGGTTGCCCTATAATCATCGAGAAGTTCATCAAATCAAAACAAGAATGATCCATCAAAAGTTTATACATTCGAACTACCTAAACTAGGGTGTAGCATCAAACATACTATCTTAAGCAAAAGATCATCTAGCCTTTAATCAAATAATAAAGCACATGAAGCTAGGAATCAAGTATAAACCATCAAAGGGAATACCTAAGCAATGGACTATCAAGTTTCTCTATCAACATGCCATGAAAACCATTCATAATCTTATTTCCATTGTCACATGAAAATGCAAGCATTATGATTAATATAAGAAACCATCTAAGACAAGATAATTAACTTACAACAATCATTTATAAACATTAGAATTCATTACAAGAGGTAATATGTTCTAGATTATGAAAAGACCAAAAATTATACATTATTATCCACAAAATAGAGCTTAATCTAGAACATGATTACAAGGGAAGGCTTCATCACCTCCCAAGATGGAGGTTTAGTTACCCATCACTGCAAGGAATGAAGAGGGAGAGGCAAGTCCACCCTCCATTTTTGCACCTCAAGGAAGCTAGAACCCAAGACCTCAAGAACACCTCTCTTCCTCCCTAGAACTTAGCTAAAAATTGTGTTAGATCTCATATGAGATCACCTTCCCCTCTCTATCCCTCCAAAACCTACTCCCCATACTCACCATCTCGAGCTCCCCCCTCTGCATGAAGCTAGACCACACAAAAAAAGGATAAAGGGACCAAAATGCTGAAAATCAGGGGCAGTTGAACTGCCTGCTGCACTTCCGCGGGCTCCCGCGGGGGCTTTGGTTCGCGAGGGTAATGCTGGAGTGTTTGGCAGGCACCCGCGATAGTGCGGCGGGCACCCGCGATGGCTCGCGGGAGCTTCTGCGGGAGCTAATCAAGGGCCCGCGAAAGCTGGCAGAGAGTAAAGGGGGCACGGTGGGTGCCCGTGGGAGCTTGCCTTTGCAGCTTTGACCATGCTTCTTGTAAGCTTCATCAAACTAGATTGTGGATGTGCTTCCATCTCAGAAGCACAATGAACACTAAGACATGGCTTCACAAAAACTGCAACGTAAGAGGTTCGGTCTAAAGGATGACTCCCCGGCATGGCGCACGTGTTTCAACACAAATGATGTCAAAACCGCTTCTTTGATCATTCTCGGGAAAAATACCTAAAATCAGAAAGAAATATACAACTAAATTAAAATTGTACATTATCCTCTAATAATGGACTTAACTAATGTAAGAAAGGGCGCTTGAATATGTAATATTCGGCGCTTATCAATATACAAATATACAATTAACATGGAAAACTCATGAATCAAGTATACAGGCACAAGTATACTAAGCTAAATGAATTATGCATAAGACAAGCCTACACGACACAAGTATACATAATGAAGTCCGATTGCACAAATCAAACATACAATGCGTAAGTATACTAATTAGGGTTTAGATACACAACCAAAGATACAAGTTCAAGTATGGTAAATGAGATCTAAATACACAAAACAAGTATATAGTTTCAAGTATACTAAATAAGATCTAAATACAAGAAGCAAGTATACAGTTTCAAGTATACAAAATAGGATTCAAATACCCAAAGTAAGCATCAATTCTCAAGCTACAAGAAATCCATGATTAACAACTTGAAATTAAATGCGAAATCAAATAGTGGAAAGACTAGGACATGTGGTCGCTAGACCAAGCAGGTATTTTCGGGTAATTACGACCCATAAGGTACCACCTAGTGCGCACTTATGACTTAGAGGATACTTGTCCACGTACTAGAGCCAAACCCTGGCCATCACATAAATTACGTCCTCACAAGCTTTCTAAAATCAATAAGTTCAAAACTTATACAAAATCAAAATCAAGTACCACATTCCATGCACAAGTAAGGTTGAATCCACACAAACCATATCCTAGAATTCAAGTCTAAATAGCATATGATATGTCATGTTCTCAATATGTAATTTATATACAAAGCAAGAATATTTTATAACAATTGAGCCACATTACCATCCTAAGCCACAAGTACTAAATAACTTCCAATTTAGTAACTAGCTTCCAAGGTAAACAATTGTAATATTCTAATAAGTTATATACCTACACAAGACATATTTAAACAAGTTATGCAAGACAATGATATCATATATCATGCTAAGTCAAATTACCATCTTTAGAGACCACAAGCACTAATTCTACAACAAGTTAGTAGCATGCTCACAAGGTAATTAAATATACAACATTTCAAAAGATTTTCAACCTAACATGGAAAGTCTCTAGATTTCAAATCAAGTCCAAATAGGCTCAAATTAATACACGTTAGAGGACATAGCACGGTCTTAACATATATTGCCTCTAACATCAATTTAAGTGACTAAAACACTTAAAGTAAAATTAATTAAGCTAATTAATTAAATTTTCTCTAGATTTTCAAACATATCCAAATACTCACCAAGGCCTACTTTAATATCACATTACAAGTTGATTTCATACTTGATACAACTATGTAAATTAATCTTTCACAAAAGATAAATATTAAATAAATTTTGCAATTCTCATTCAAATGCTCCCAATTTATTATATGTCAACAAGTATACCAAGGCCTAAATTACTAGCATACCACAATTTAATTCTAAGTTACACTCCTTCATGAGAATTAAATCTTAAACATAGAAAATAATTAAATTAAATTCTAAAACTTGAACAAAGACATGCTTGCAAGTTGTTTATGCTCATATAACAATCAATACAACATTAATATAAACCTAAGACACCCCCTACCTCATTTTGAGATGAAATCTCAAATCCCCACCGAATTGAAATTGTTCCGAATTTGACGATACTCTTAGGTTTTGTCAAAGACAACACGGTGAACAAGAATTTGAAGGAAGCCCCATGAAAATCACAACTTGACTTCAAAGCCGAATTCAAGAAATGGTTAGAAGTGAATTCTAATAAAGGGAAAAGGTAGAGCACATCGAGGGGAACAATAAACGTTAAGGCCGAAGAGTTTTCACCAAGGAAATCAAGTGGAAGAGAAGAAAGAATGAAGGCAGCCCCTTGGGCTCCCATGGCTACCGGCCAAGAGGGTGAAGAAGATGATGGAAATCTAAATTTTTGACTTAAGACCCCCTATTTATAGAAAATCTCAAAAAGTGCCCCGAAAGGGTCTCGCCGAGTCCGGAAAAGTGGATTTTGAGCAAACGCGCTCAAATGACAAAAATCTGTGAATAAAAAAGATTTAAAATGAGAAAATATGAACAACGAAAGAAACGGCGTCAAAAACTGAGTCCCAAGCAGAGAGATATGCCCCAAACAAGTTTAGCGGCAACTGGGTCCAGAAACCCTGAAACTGGAGAAAAATGACTAGAAGGAAATTCTATGAGCACACGACTCAACGAAATGTGAAAATGAATCACGTAAGAGGATCTAGGCTAAAGATAAGATATTTTGCAATAACTTTCGTTAATTGCACAATGGCCCCTATAAAAAGGGTTAACTTCAAAACTGCCCCAGAAAGAAAATATCTTCCAAAAGATATTTTCTTAGATACCCCTGAAATAAAATATCTTCAAAAGATATTTAAAAAAAATACCCCAAGAAAAGAAAAAGATTCTAAAGAACTATGCATCCATGCCCTTATGGACACTAGGAGCAACCAGAGTACTTTTCTGCAAAAGTAAAGATACATATTTCATGAAAACCACTTAGAATGAAGATATGTAAAGTCAAAAACCAACTCCGAACACAAAGAGTGGGTTATGCCAACCAAGTGACAAACGGGGAAAAGACAAAATAGGGAAGATGACAAAATAGGGAAAATGGCGAAAAATGAATAGGGTCGAAAAATGAAAAATGTGGAAATGACTCGGTCCTTAAAGGAAGTTGTCAATCCAAAGGAAAGAACATAGAAACCATTTCTAAGCACTCAAGATGACACTAAACGACGAGAAACCGAACTTAAAAAAGAAATTTCAACGAAAAAACTTCATCTGTGAAATTATAAGGAAAAATGAAAGGAAGGAAATGACCGGGTCATTACAACAACTTTCTTTGAAATCAAATTGGAAGGCAAACCTTTGGAAATACAATTTTCAAGCAACGACTCAACTTTATCAAATTCAATGTCAAGACACTTTTCCACAACACATGCTTCTTCAAGCTTGTCTATTGAACTCGAGGTTGGATTAAAAATATTCAACTTCACTTTCATGTGGCCAAATGAGATTTTCATTATCCCCGTCCTATAATGATGTTGGCATTTGCGGTTGCCAAGAAAGGACGACCACAGATAACGGGAATTTGCCTCTTGGGATTCGGAACTGGTTCCGTGTCAATGACGACGAAATCAACCGGGAAGAAGAGCTTATCAATCTTGATCAATACATCTTCAATAATACCCCGGGGCTTTTTGATTAATCAGCCGGCAAGTTGCAAAACTACCGACGTCGGTTTCAAGTCTCATAAGCCCAATTTAACATATACCGAGTACGGAAGAAGGTTAACACTTGCTCCTAAATCTAAAAGAGCCCGATTAATGACATGGTTACCAAAGATGCAAGAAGTAGTAGGTGAACCGGGGTCCTTAAACTTTGGGAGAGTGTTGTGTTGCAAAATAAATCTTACTTGCTCGGTCAAGACCACTTTCTATGGTGTTTGGCTTTTGTTCTTCCTCTTTTGGGTGCAAAGATCTTTCAAGAATTTGGCATGAGCCAGAATTTGTTTGATTGCATCTAAGAGCGGAAGATTGATCTTCACTTGCCTAAACACTTCAATGATTTCATTCACTTTGGTCTTTTGTTTTTCAATAGAGATGGATCCTTTCAAGGTATCCGGAAATGGAGCCTTTGGCTCAAAAACACTTTTCGAAATCCTTTTCCAACACATTTTCAACACAAGAATTTTTTAAACCATTTTTTAATTCATTTTTCACAACTGTCTCAACAAGATGATCATGCTCATGTAATGAATGAGGAAGAAAATGTAAAACGGGACGGGTGTCAACTTTCGGTTGCGTTGGTTCACTCTCTTCATTTTGGATACCAACTTGGTTGTCAACAATTTTCCCACTTCTCATGGTTGTCACCGTATTGACATGCTCGATTGTGTGACCTTCTGATGAGCAATTGGTTTCCACAACAAATTGTTTCTTTAGTGGGGTATTTAGAGGCATCTTCCCTTTCTCTCTAGCATTCAAAGTACTAACTATTTGCCCAACTTGGGTTTCTATCTTAGCAATGGATTGAGAATAGGAATGAAGCAATTGAGTATTTTCCTTAAGTGTACCCAAAGTGGTCAACTCTTTTTCCTCAAAAGCGGGACTTCTAGAATTTCCTTGAGAGTAAGACGATTGATTAAGAAAATAAGAGTTTGAGAATTGATTTCCATGTGATTGAAAAGATGATTTATAACCTTGGGAACCTTGGCTTTGCATTGGGGGCGGAACATACTTGCCTTGAAAATCACCTTGGGGAGGGTTTGATCCTTCCCCTTGGCTTTTCCAGGTGAAGTTTGGATGATTCCTCCATCTGGTATTGTAGTGTGTGCCATAGGGATTATTCCCTTGGTTAACAAATGCAGCACTAACTTGTTCATGATGCTCACTTTGCACATGTCCATGTGGACAAATAGAAGTAGAATGTAAGACACTAGAACAAGTCATGCACGATTCATTAGATGAATGATGACCATAATTAGAGAAGGAAGACACTTGATTCACCGAATTTTGGTTGATTAAAAATTGATCGAACATTTGAGTTAAGGATTTCACCTCGGTGGCTATGTCATTGGAATTGTCAACTTCATACAAGCTAACATTCTTCCTTCCACCTAGAATTCTACCATTTTTAAAGGACAATGATCTATGCATTGAATTCTCACTCATACTTTCATATAATTGCTAAATATCATTTTCATATTTATCAAGATAAGAACCACCCATGGATGCGTCTACCATTCCTTTTTTATTATCTGACAAACTTTCAAAGTAGTATTGGACTAATTGCCACTTAGGAATGTCATAATGTGGACACTTCCTAAGCAAGTCATTAAATCTTTCCCATGCCTCATGAAACAATTCCCCTTCCCCTTGAGAAAATTCTCTAATTGAAGTTTTCATTGCATTGATCTTTGAAACTGGATAGTACTTTTTCAAGAACTCTTGTTGCATTTTCGCCCAAGAAGTTATCGAAAAAGGCCTAAGATTGTTGAACCAATATTTTGCCTTATCTTTAAAGGTAAAAGGAAAAAGTTTGAGTCTCAAAACCTCTTTCGGCATGTCCGTATATTTTACGATGGAGCATACTTCAAGAAACTCATCCAAATGTTTCTAAGGTTCTTCACTTGGAAGTCCATGATAGTTAAGAAGCATTTGAATAATTTGCGGTTTAATTTCATAGTGATGTGCTCTAAATGGGGGCAATTGAATGCATATAGGTGCATTATATTCATTTGGCACATAATGATCATGCAAAGTAATGAGAGGATTCACAACCAGTGGTGCTACACAAACACCTTGATGGCCTTGCATAATGGGAGGTTGTGGAGCAAAAATTGGCTGAGGCATTCCCAACGGAACTTAGCCTTGTTGTTGTGGTGGACTGAATGGTCTTGGCATGCCTAATAGGACTTGAATGTTGTTATGATGCACATTAGGGTGAAGGATACCTTGTTGGCCTATGTGACCAAGGTCCTCCACATGGTCGTCACTTTGCTCCTCCATTGGTAAAATGGAGTGATGAGAGCTACCCCTTCCCTTAGAATTATGAACAATGGATTCAAGATTCAAAT
Source organism: Cornus florida (assembly GCF_030987335.1). Classification (NCBI taxonomy): domain Eukaryota; kingdom Viridiplantae; phylum Streptophyta; class Magnoliopsida; order Cornales; family Cornaceae; genus Cornus; species Cornus florida. The sequence goes on along the minus strand of NW_026775573.1, from coordinate 70,363,783 downwards.
TAAGAAGGACAAGAGTATGATTTAATAACCTACGACCATGCATGCACAAATAAAACAAAAACAAACAAAAAGAAAGTAGCAATCACTTCGCCTCCACAACAAATCAATCAACAAGCATCCTCTACATACATTAATCCCATACTCCCATGCTTTAAACAATATGCAAGAAAAATTAAATTGCCTCTACGCGGGCTCATGATTTGTCTAAGAATTTAAGAATTTGCCACCACGCAGGCTGACGATTTAACTAGAGATTGAGTTAGAAAGAGCTCACAAAGGGTCCTTAAGCAACTTCAAGTTGTTTTTTACAATTGTCGCTTAGCTTTGCAATTTTTTAGATTTTAGCCTTTTTATGCTTAGCTTAGCTCCTTGCTTTTCAATTCTCCCTTGCTTTACTTCCTTTACTTAATGCACCTAGCCAATCAAGAATGAACACAATAAATAATCAAAATAAAATAAAGTAAAAACACGATCAAAAGAGTACTAATTCCTAATTGTTTCCAAAACACAGCGTTGCCAAATCCTCGGCGACGGCACCAAAACTTGGTGTCGTCGTGAACCAACAAGTTAAAACGTGTTAAAGAGCGGCCAAGTTTGAATTTGTAAAGTGTCACTATTACCTCTAACTACTCATATAGCTGAGGTAAGTAGGGATTGTCCCAAGGGAATTGGAAGCAATATTGATATGGAAACAAGGTCGGATTAGTAGGTCCAGTGATCAAAAAGTGGTTTAATTGATTAATTAAACTACAATGCAAAACAAATTCAATACAAAGCAATTAAAGTAAATAAAGGGTAGAGAATAAGAGAGAGGAATCTTGGGATGTAGAGGTTACCATTAAACATCACCTTTCTAGATACTCAATGTGTTATGAATGAGGGAAAATATATGTTGCAATACTAATATGTGTGATTAATTGAATCAACAAGCATGGATGACTAATTAAGCATACATTGTCTAGACAACCTAATGAATAGCACAATACATCAAACTAAACCAATATTTCTTCCTTTAAGCCTACAATCAAACACATTAAAAAGCTAGAGAATTATACTACTTGTATTCATAAGCATGGAACATCAAACAACAAGCATGGATTGTCCTCCCATCTAGGAAAATAAAAGGCAACTACACTACAACTAAACTAGGAACATGAAAATTAAACTAAATAAAATAAGGAAGAGGCACAATCCATCAAGAAATGAGTATGAATCATCAAATAAGCCACAAAGAGTATTCTATTAAAGCACTATGCCTTGACAATCTCTAGATTCATAGTATCAACACACATAGATATGCATCAATATCACAAAACCAAGAGATAAATATATGAACATCTATTCTAGCATATATAGACATCTGAATAGAATGAAATAGTCAGTTAGAAGTATTAAACAACATAAATCATTGTAGAAACAAGATTCATATATAAATCAAATGTCGAGATAAGAATTATAACATAAATCCTCAAAAAATACAAAACATCAAGATCTAGAAGGCATACTTAGGGCTAACTCTAGCCCCAAGAAGATATTTAGCCACTCATTGATGTAGTCATCCAAACCTCAAGGCCATCTCCATGGTAGGAATGATCTTCTTCTTGATGGACACCCTAGATGAATGGAAGAACTCTCAAATGATGTGTAACTCTCTAATCTCTAGACTCCTCCAACCTCTCTCTCTAAGATTGTATCTTTCCTCTCTTATAAAAATGGCTCAAAATCCTTATATAGGTAGCTCAAATGTCACACCCAATGGTCAGGTTTCGTGTACTAGGGCCCCTTCAATGATTGCACCACGAGCCATCTTTTAATGAGCTAGACTCTATTTTTTTATCGAGCTTGAGGAGGTTCGATTGATCGAATTTTGATGAGATGGATCGAAGTATGGCCAGATCAATCAAAGTATGGCCAGATCAATCAAACCTTGGCGGTGCCTTTTTGGAATAAGACAAATCTGAGATATTTTTGGGATTTTTTGGGAAAAAGACAAAAGTGCTAAATGGGGATAAGATCAAAGAAGTTCGATCGAACGAAAGTATGTTGGATCGATCGAAGATGGAAATTCTTGAGGATAAGGACAAGGGGTTTGATCCATCTTGATAAGGCTGGATCGATCACTGTGAGATTGATTAAAAATTTGTCTAATCAATCGAAACTTGTTGTTTTCCACCACTTTGCTCCTTTCTTCCATTTAGCTTGAGATTACCTCTTTTATGCTTTAACTTGAAATTACCTCTTTTATGCACTAATTTGGCTGAGTTAACTTATTTTGGGGATAAGTGCCTGAAAGGGGCAATAACACGAAATTAGTCTAAAACGGGAAAATAAGATAGATAAAGGTTCTAGAATACTCGAGCTTAAGGGGTTTAAATATGCACTTTTCAGTGCTCATCAGGTACATCTCGTAATTAGCTAATTACATATTTATATAATTGATAAATAAGTACACATTAGAGACTCTCACTGGACCAAAGCAGTCTCAACCGGATAGTGGGTATCTCATGTAAAACGCACACAAAGGTGGTCACGAGTCCTCTTTCTACCAAGGCCCACACATCTTTAAATCTAGCTACCCATCTCAATCGGTAATATATGCCTCCATTCTAATCACTGATCCTGAGACTCAAAATCATATCGTGGTATATATCTATACATATATAAAACCCATTATATCCAAACATAAAAGTAAACTATCTAACCATATTATTTCAATTGCATTCTATCTAACTATTCCGTTGACCTGACACGAATAAGTAGGACTTAACTCTATGGTTAGTCCGTTCCTTTATAAATATAAATAGGTAGGACTTAACTATTCTGTTAATCCGTCCCTAAAATACACAGGACTTAACTTTTCCGTTAATCCGTTCCTAAAATACACAAATAGGTAGGACTTAACTTTTTCGTTAATCCGTCCTTAAAATACCCCCATATTATTTTAATGGTGTATAAATCTATAAAATCCATAATTGTTGTAACATATATAATTATACATCAAATAATCTAGATGTAAGCATAATAAAAATTCGATAAATACATGATTATATTATATGCCAATAGATGGTAAAAATCACATAAATATACATTGAAATTGCTAAAATAATATTAAGCAACTAAATCCTTTATTCACAACATGTAAGTTAATTAAAATTTCATATTGTTCAAGTCCTTAGCATATTAATGTATATTATGCATTTCGAGATTTTAACCAGTCTATTTCAACCATTTAAATCACCTAATTTGATCAAAATAACCTGAAAACACCCCATTCCTCAAAACAAAACTTAAAAACCAATTCTGCAACTACATTCATCTTCCCTAAACAATACTGAGTGTAGAAGTAATAACTTTCCACAATTCAATTATCTACTCTATCTTGCAACTGTGTTTACTGTGTGAACGTAAACTATCGACCATTGTAGTCTATGTCATTCAATCAATTTTCACAATAAATATTGTCTCCCTAGATACTGATTTAGTATACGATCTTGGCACCTATGCTCTTGCCTCCTCAAATACCTTCCAAATCGGTGTCCTACCATTTACTAATAAGATTATACGATTTAACTTTAGGACCCACTAATGGACTGAATATAGAATACAATGAATTCTAAACTTAAGCTCTAAGTAAAAGAGTATATAACACGAAAGTCACACAATAAAAGACACCCTAGGGACACTTGAACCTGGAGTACTCTGATACCAACTGTGATACCCCTTAATTTTGGAACACGGATTAATCAAATTCGCACACAAAATGAAGGAATATCAAAACAATTAAAGTATTTAAACAAGCATAGATTACAAAAAAGAATTAAAAAGAATAAATGGCTCACTGAAGAAAACTAATAAATAATAATTTCATTAAATAATAATTCTCTAAAAATGTTACAACTCGGGAATCCCACAATTCGAGGAACCCTTAACCAACATCCACTATCCAAAAATCTATAAATAAAACTTAAGTTAAAATAATAATATCCTACTTTGACATAAATAAGAGTAGATGATAAATAAGTCTCCCAAGATGCGGATCCTCAACCTTGAGACTTGAACCTCTAATACCTGAAAGATAAAAAAATAAGTGGGTCAAATCCACGAGCAAGTTCTCTCTACCAGTCCTCTGAAAACCAATAAGCAGATTATCTCTGATCAAAACCAAACCTAATAAAGTTTTTATCTTTAATAAACAATGATACACATATATATAAATAATTATATATAAATAAAACAGTCACATGTATTACTAGGTTTATTAATTCAAAAACCATTATCCATGATTAAATAATAATCATACCTAGACCAATCCACCATTTCTTTTAAAGAAAAGTTCATTAACCTCAATCTCATCCTAGATAGTTAATTAATTATTTAAACAAAAAATTATATTTAAAGGAATATTCCATTTAATCCAATACCTAATAATAATTTTAATTATTTAAATCATACAGCCAATATATAGGCTTTAACAAATCATCCATGTCTTCACCAATATTATTTTATTAATATATAAAAAATAATACACTAACCTATAAGTACTAGATTATTCTAATTTAAGAATATCTAATCATAATCCAACCTATACATACAATAACCATAGATGATATTGTAATCATCTAACACATAACAATTTAATTACGCTTTGGCAAATCAACCATATCATTATAAATATATTTATTTATCTATTGACAACTCAACCATGCCTCCTTAAGTATTTATATTTATACTTTTAATTAGCAACTCATTCATACTTCCTATGTATGTGTTTTATTCATACAAATATTTAGGTCATATATTTAAGCCTTTTTTAACTCATCCATGCCTATAATTCAACCATGTACTAACTTTAAACTTAACGATAAACTAAATCACACATAGACATCTCATACATTTCATAAGCATAACATTACTTTAATAACCAGCCTATCTAGATATACCAAATAAGAATAATTAATATTAATCATCTTAAATGATATATATATACATACATATATATTATATAATATATAAATATGTATAATACCATCCACAATAATCTTTAATTATTTAAATCATATATAACATACATATCAATATATATATATATATATACACACACATCCCCCCATACTTATCCTAATAATTAAACCATATATGTACATATATAAATAATTATATATATATATATATATATATATATATATATATATATATATATACTTCCTTCCATAACAATATATTAATTTAATTATATTTACATAATTTAAATGCTACTAAATATCGTTAGAAATAGTTTCCTATAAATACTTTATCTCGATAAATAATTTTCTGACACCGCCTCACTAAAACGTAAATATCTCCTAATATGATGAGAATCTGATAATGAAATTAGTACCATTGGAAAGAGGACGAAAAAGCCTTAAATTTGAGCTCAAGAATGACCTAATTTGGATTTAAGATGACTAAGTTATGATCGTTTAAATTTCGAGTAATAAAACAGGCATAATAATAGGCTGAGCTCAATCGCTATTGTGAGTGCAACCGCACCGGATTAAAGACTAAGATTCTGACATGTGGCGCACTCTGATTCACTGGTGCATTAACTCTGATGGTGCGCGCCACACCAAATCACTTCTAAGTTGACTAGACTAAGTCAATGTTCCAGATCTATTGTGCACTAAGATTATGTGCACTCCACCTCACCTGATTAACCCCCATAGATCTAGCCGCATCAATGGACAGATCCGCATGTGCATCTTATTATCACATGCCGCAATGCACTGAATCCATCCTTTATTAATTTCAAACTTTAACAGCTCTGATTCACAAGTACACCAAGTTATGATATACCGCATAACACTAAATCAGAAGCCCTTAAAGCATGCGCTGATGCACAGTGTACATATATGTAAACAATATACTATGTTTTATATATATATATATATATTATTTTCCAAACAAATAAAGGAAAAATAAATATAATAAATTCCAAAATAATATATAAAAATACCAGAAAATTCCAAAAAAATACCATAAATTCAAAAAAACCCTAATTAACCTTCTTGGGTAGTAAATAAACTTATAAATTGATTTTTAAATATATATAAAACATCTACATATATAATTAAAATCCAATAATCCAAAACTAAAAATATATAATAATTCATATTTTTAAATAATCCGATCTAAACATGATTTAATCAAATAAATTTAGCTTAAACCTTTTGATACTCAAGGTGAAATCCTTATAAGTTCTAAAAGTAAAGTTAGAGAAAAACTCGCTTGAAGGTTTCGAAACGAAACCGACGCTTCAAGCCTTGATTGTCGATCTCTTCCAAATCTAGCGTCCTCCTTGTTAGCCTTTTCTTCTTCTTTTCTCTCTGTCTCTCTTATTTTTCTAACGTATAAAACTTTTAACCCTAAAGTCTTATGTGTATATTTATACATATTAAAATCTAAATCGCATTCCAACTATAACTACCAAATAAAATAATAAAAATTATTTTTAATATATATATATATATATAATATGTATATGTATATATGTATATATGTATATTCATATACCTTTCATGATTAATCATTAGTTAATTAAATCATATGTAATTAAATCATATGTAATCAATATATATATATATATATATATATATATATATATATATATAATCCTTCCATAACACTCACTAATTAATTATATTTATAAATATATATATATATATATTTATAATTATACAAAAATGATCATTTAAATGATCATATAACCATGAGCCTTTATTAATTAACCCAACAAGGTTTCATCCAAACCCAAGACCACCTCCTTTGGTCCCACTCCTCTTAAGCCCAATTCAATTAAAATAAAATAATTAATATTAAATCTAATAATTATAAAACAATTAATAAACAATTAACACAAGCATAAATACACACAAATCAAATAACAATTCAATCATAATATTTCACATAGCAAAACATCATATCAATTTAACAAATATAATCATGAAATAAAATCTAATTAAAATAAAACAATTAATCTAAGCATTCAATAAAATATATAAAAAAAACAAATCATTTAAAAAAAGAAAAGTAATTAATCCCAATTAAATCAAACAAATCATTTAAAAATAAAATAAAAATAATTAATCCCAATTAATAAATTCTTTAAAATATCGAGGTATTACATTTTTCCTCCCTAATAAGAAGAATTTCATCCTCGGAATTCACAATTCCATAAAATGAAAATTTTGATTATTTAATTTCAAATTTCATTGATCCCTTTATCCGTGTGGAAATTAATCCATCCACACATACTCATAATTAGTAGGCATTGATGTCGCAGTGAACTAACAAGTTAAAACATATTAAAAAGTGTCCAAGTTTGAATTTGCAAAGTGCCACTACTACCTCTAACTACTAATATAGCTAGGGTGAGTAGGGATCGTCCCAAGGGAATTGGAAGCAATATTGATATGGAAACAAGGTCGGATTAGTAGGTCGAGTGATCAAAAGGTGTTTTGATTGATTAATTAAACTACAATGTAAAACAAATTCAATATAAAGCAATTAAAGTAAATAAAGGGTAGAGAACAAGAGCTAGCGATCTTGGGATGTAGAGGTCACCACTCAACATCACATTTATAGATACTCAATGTGTAATGAATGAGGGGAAATATATGTTACAATACTAATATGTGTGATTGATTGAATCAACAAGTATGGATGACTAATTAAGCATGCTTTGTCTAGACAACCTAATGAATAGCACAATATATCAAACTAAGCCATTATTCCTTTCTTTAAGCACACAATCAAACACATTAACAAGTCAGAGAATTATACTACTTGTATTCAAAAGTATGGAATATCAAACAACCAGTATGGATTATCCTCCCATCTAGGAAAATAAGGCAAGTACTCTACAACTAAACTAGGGACATGGAAATTAAATTAATTAAACCAAGGAAGAGGCACAATCCATTAAGAAATGAGTATGAACCATCAAACAAGCCACAAGAGTATTTCATTAAAGCACTATGCCTTGACAATATCTAGATTCATAGCATCAACACGCATAGACATGCATCAATATCACAAAACCAAGAGATAAATACATGAACATCTATTCTAGCATACATAAATAAATGAATGCTATGAAATGATCAATTAGAAGTATTAAACAACACAAATCATTGTAGAAACAAGATTCATATATAAATTAAATGTCAAGACAAGAATTACAACATAAATCCCCTCAAAATACAAAACATCAAGATCTAGAAGGCATGTTTAGGGCTAACTCTAGCCCCAAGAAGATGTTTAGCCACTCATTGATGTAGTCATCCAACCCTTTAGGGCCATTTCCATGGTAAGAATGATATTCTTGATGGACACCCTAGATGAATGGAAGAACTCCCAAATGATGTGTATCTTTCTAATCTTTAGACTCCTTTAACCTCTCTCTCTCTAAGATTGTAACTCTCATCTCTTGTAAAAATGGCTCAAAATCCTTATATAGGTAGCTCCAATGTCACACCCAATGGTCAGGTTTAGTGCACTAGGACCCCTTCAATGATTGCACTACGAGCCATCTTTTAATGAGCTGGACTCTATTTTTTTTTTGAGCTTGAGGAGGTTTGATCGATCGAATTCTGATGAGATTGATCGAAGTATGGCTAGATCAATCAAAGTATGGCCAGATCGATAAAACCTTGGTGGCGCCTTTTCGGAATAAGACAAATCTGAGATATTTTTGGGATATTTTGGGAAAAAGACAAAAGTGGTAGGTGGGGATAAGATCAAAGAAGTTCGATCGATCGAAAGTATGTTGTATTGATCGAAGATGGAAATTCTTGAGGATAAGGACAAGGGGTTTGATCCATTTTGATAAGGCTCGATTGATCACTATGAGATCGATCAAAAATTTGTCTGATCGATCGAAACTTGCCGTTTTCCACCACTTTGCTTCCACTTTGCTTCTTTCTTCCATTTAGGTTGAGATTGCCTCTTTTATGCTCTAATTTGGCTGAATTAACTTATTTTAGGGATAAGTGCCTGAAAAAGGCGATAACACAAAATTAGTCTTAAATGGGAAAATAAGATAGATAAAGGTTCTAGAATACTCAAGCATAAAGAGTTTAAATGTGCACTTTTCAGCGCTCATCACACCCCGAAACTTAAATATTGCTAGTCCCTAGCAATGAACTACAAAGTAAAAGAATGAAATGAACAGCTATACAACTTTGATTTAAAAAGCAATAAATGGACAACGCCACTTTCGTAGGGAACACGATTGCATTTAGCGCATGCAACAAGCCTTTTGACTAGGTTACTCCTAGTGGACAAGTGAAGTCTCGTGAGGGTTTCCAGAAATGATACCCACAAATATTAAGCTCATTCTCACAAAAGAGGCACCAATATTGCAAACAAGCATTGGGAGAAAATTACCTCAAGTATGCAATTTTTCAACCATTTCCAAGCAATCTCCCAAAATTTCAACATCAAACAAACAAGTATGGTCCTCCACACATCAAGAAAATGATAATGCAATCAAAACAACTCTAGAATCCTTTTAAGTGAACCGGCATCAAATATGTTGTTATCTAAGCCAAGTAAAGAATTGATCACATCCTTACCCTCAAAGTAGAACACAAATCTAGTACCGATCATCAAGACAAAGAATGGACCTTTTATTAAAGCTTATTCAACTAGGTGCACTTATTCTTTTCACTCGATTTTTTTTATTCAACTAGGTGCACTTATTCTTTTATTGCACTTATCCTTAGGTACGCTTAATCCTAAGGATCAAAGATGGAAGCATAGTGTAATGTATTGATCTATTAAGCTTTCTAGCGATCCATGAGATCGAGCGTTAGGTCAATGACTCCCAAACCGGACGGCTTTAGGGCATTAGGTGTTTAAACACCCCTAAGGACTTACAAGCTCAAATTGACTAGGCTATAAATCAAAACAATCTCTATCTAATCATTTCCTACTTCTCACCTTTTGGGAGAAGTCCTCACTTTTTTTTTATTACTTTTGCACCTTTTTTTGTTTTTTTTTTTTGGTAGCATTCAATGATTGATGAGGCTAGAATCCCGGCTACTCAATGAAAAGGGTTTGTTATCCACCTTTATAAAAAATGAAAGCTTTCAATGCACTACTAGCCCAATTGGGATATAACAAATTCAATAATCAACAAAGCATGTACCCCACAAATGAATGCTAGTGTGCGCCTGTGCTAGTGTAGAATCCTAAAGTGAATCTTAAACAATCACAAGATCAGGATGATGTGGACCATAAATGCAAGCAAGATATCAATCTTTCGAAAAATTTACTTCTAAAAGGAATCCACAAGGCACACAAGGAGTATTGGACTCTCAAATCAAGCAATTTTTAAATTTTAAATAATATAGTCCTCAAAAGATCAAAATCATAGCTAGCCATGGGCCAATCATAAAAAAATCCCTCAAATACATAGTCATGCTCAAAATTTTGAATTGAAAGTAAACACTGCAAAGAACACCCATTACCTCCAAACTTAAACGGCACAGTGTCCTCAATGTGCAAAGAGAACAAAAGGAAAGAGTATACCAGTGCAGCTATGGCAAAGAATGGTCAAGACATAAGTATCCGAAGTGGGTGGTACAACCCCCCCAAATTTGGGATTGACTGTGGTCCTGAAAAGATGGCACTAGGATAAAAGTTGATCAGATAACAAAGGGGATAATAACAGTGCACAGTGGGCATGCAAGTGTAAATGGAAATATAAATGAACTAAGGAGAAAGGGATAAGGATGGGCCTAAAAAATTTGGGCAGCACTCTCTCACTTAAGTCATTGGAATATATCTAATAATGGAGTCAATCACAGATAAATATATCAATATAATAACCTAACATCCAAAAATATCTTGCATAAAAATAGAGAGAATAAAACAGTGTAAGGTACAGCACAGTATCTGGGCTAATAAACTGGCTGCAAAAATATAAGCACAATATCAAAATAATAGTCAAGTATCACAGATATATAAAATGTTGAGAGATAGGTACAGATCAAGCAGATGAGGTCAGTCTAGCGGGGCATGATCCTCAGATGTCTCTAGAAATGCCCTACAGCGCAGTCAAGACGTTCGCACGGAGAGTAGTCACATTGGTGTTAAAGGAGGTCACATCTGCCTGAAGAGAGACAACCGCATCCTCCAAGGTCTAGATACACTCTTCTAAGCTAGGTGTCTGAATTAGAGCGTCAGGGATGACTGGATCATGAAACTGAGGTATATCCTGACTCTGTTCCTGAAAATGTAATGGTGACCCTACTAGAGAATGATGTGGTGACTCCTCTGGAGGCTGCTGCTTCAAGTCAATCTCCATATGTGAGTTCACTGCCACCGGTGGGTTTACTGGATCATCTGCTATTTCTTTTATCTCTGCTAACTCTACCTCCTCAGCTACCAAGGTAGCCTCATCCTCTAGACTCCGAATAAGAGCATTGTAGCTCTTGTCGTAGTCCTTCTTGCCATAGTAGCAAGCCCCTGACTCAAGCTGCTCCTCTGAATGGAAAGGGTAGTGCTGGTCTCTGAGGATCTGAGTAATCAGATGTGCAAAGGGAAGGAAGGTGGCGCGCCTGGGCTTGGCCTTGCTAATGTAGCTCAAGTAAAGTCTCATTATAACACTCCATTAGAGTGCAGGAACAGAAAACTAATGGACTGTATAGAAGGCATAGAGGGCAGCAAGAAAATCTAAACGCCACTAGATCTTATGGCTCACCATAAATACATTTTGGTACAAGACCAAGTCAAATAACCATAAATCATCGAGCAAATAAGTGTGGGTGGCAAATGTCTCGCCATCACTGTAAGGGCCAGTCAGGGCAACTGCTAGGTCTGTGCTCGATGGCCTTCTAAGGATAGGATAATCAAGGTCAAGAGGGCAGACGTGTGGGCACTGAGAATATATGGCCAATGTCTCGACTGTAATACGGATGAGATGGCCATCAATAGTAGTCCGCAACTCAGATAGATTAATCGGGGCTGGCCGGAGGTTCTGGTAGAATAATCGGACGAGCCGCGGGTAAACCGGGTAGGCCATCTGTGATACCCCCGGATTTTCAAATGTGGGTTGGCCAGGCCCACGCCCAAATACCCGGGGATATCAAAACAAACTGGCAATAAACGAACACAGAATATAAAAGGATAAATAAGAATATATAAATTGCTGAAAGAAAACTAAAGTGATAATCCAACAATTAAATTTTCAGAATAAATTTTTATTAAATAATAAATTATTCTGATACAACCAATCCTCCAAAATACAACTCGGGAATCCGTACTATGTGGACGCCTAGAAAATCCCAAACCAATATAATTAATAGTAACAACTATCTACAACTAAATACTAAATCATAATGGAAATTCCTATGTAGATAATCCGGAAGAATGATGATGACTGGTCTCTGCACTGCATACTCCAATCTACATTAACCTGAAAAATAAATAGTGGGTCAGGTCCACAAACAAGTTCTTTCTACTACATCTAACTGAGACCTAAGGATCAAATACATCCTAGTCAACTCATGCAATAGCTACATAGTCTGTACATATATAGATACACACTAAAGGACTCTCACTAGACTATAGGGCAGGTTCATCCTGATACTAAGTATCACGTAAAACACATAGGTAGTCATGAACACTGTTATCTATCAAGGTACACCACATCCTCTATATCCAGCTATACATCCCAAGCAATATATGCTCCCTAACCATTGATCTTGAGACTCAAGTTCATATCATGGCATATATTTATATATATATATAATCCATTCTATCCAAACATAAAAGTAAATTATCCAACCATATTATTTCAATGGCATGCCATCCAACTATTCTGTTGACTTGACACGAATAAGTAGGACTTAACTCTATGGTTAATCCATTCCCTTATAAATACAAATAGATAGGGCTTAACTATTCCGTTAATCCGTCCCTGATATGCCCCCATATCCTGTCAATGGTGCATAAATCCACATAATCCAATAATTGATGTAACAAATATAATAATACATCAATTAATCCAGAATTAAACATGAAAATAATCATGCTGATATCCATTGCATTTAATTAAGCAATATACAACTTTAAGTAGCATGTAATTAACTTACAACATAAGTAATTAATCTACATCTCAATTAAATTGTATAATCCTCCATATCATTGCATATTATTGTATATTATGCATACTTTGAATTAATCAACTTATCATCCAATATATATATTCATAAATCACATTATTATTATCATCATTTATAATATGATTAATATTATCTATCAAAATATCTAATAATAACAATGATACAATAAAGATCATTTATCAACGAGAATGAATAATTACTCTTCATAACGTTTATCATACTGCACCATATACTCCAACTATGATTATTATATTTTAATATCATACCTAGTATGTTTTCAACATGATTAATATTATTTATTAAACATACATCCAATATTTAACTCATCATTTAAGATTTATCGAGTTTTAGTACGATGAACGAAATTTCAAAAAAAATAAAATATCTCTAAAAATTTTGGAAAAAAATAATAAGAAACATAATCAACAAAAATAACTAAATTTAAAATATGAGGACAATCGGACTTCGTTTCAACCTCCAACAAAAATCACAAAAATACAGTGATGCCTCCTAACAATTACAAAAACATGATTTTGAAACCCTAAGCGATGGTTTTCGGCCATAAACTGACATGGCCCACAAGCTAAATCTAGTGCATTTTTCTCAATCGATTGTTCCACCCAAAAAACACTATTATTTGGTCAAAAACAGAATTATCGAACTGCTGTTCAGAATTCTGTCCAGACAGACAGAATTGTTTCTTAGTTTATCTGAAGATTATTTTCTAATAATTATACAAAGTAATTTAATAATTTAATTACAGTAATTAAGCATGTAGATATCAAGTTATAACAACAATTCATGCATCAAATTGCAAAATCATACAAAGCATGCATACATATATTTAAACATATAAACTCTTTGTTTTAATCCGATTTAAACATGCTAAACAGTTTATTAATCTTGCTTAATCATCCTAAAGTCATCCTAGACATATACTGAACACTAGATCAAATGAGAGGAGTTAAACATAGAACTTGCCTTAAACTTTCGAATCGAAAGTTAAACTCCTTCCTTGTTATTCTTCTTCCTTCTTTCTCTTCCTCTTTCTCTCTCTAGTTTTCTCTTTCTAGATATGAACGGGAATATAGTTTTCTAACCCTTTCACAAACCCTCAATACATCTATATATAGATAACTATAAAATCATATTCCTAATCCAACTTATAAAATATAAAATCCTATTCCCAATCCAACTTTACCTTAATAATTAAGAAAAGAAAAAGAAAAATAGACAATATAAATATACCAAGTTTGTTACATATATATATATATATATATAATTCTAACTATCCATAATAATAATATTATTATTACTATCCATAATATATACATATATCTCCATAAATATATATATATATAGCTATCCATGGGTAAATATCTGTACCCATTAAGACTCCTATCCAAGTAGTCCATGGGACCCAAATGGTTGGTCCATTACTACTATCCATATCCAACTTCTTTTAAAATAAAATAAAATCAACAAACAATTTAAATACAAATAAACACATAATATTTAAACAAATACACAATTAATTACATAATCATATCACACAAATACACACAAATAAAACATATCATACACATTAAATAATTAAATCATTTAAGCACATAACACATAAACACATAACCACATAAGCAAATAGCCACATTATTAATTAAAATGTAATAAAATAAATAATTAAATCCCATTTATATCCTTTTAGAAATTAGGGGTATTACACCATCGGGGACAGAATAGCTGAAATGCCGCGCCGATCAATCTCATCATAGGCCGCCCAAGTCAGAATCGATTGGGAGAAGAAAGCAATGTCAAAGACAAACTCATGCATCACTGAAAGGTCTGTCTCAGACCTGGCCAGGCTGTGCCAGTGGTGGTGCAGGAGATGGTATATGTTCAGCCTCATCTGCCGATGAAGAAGATGAGGATATAGATGTAGAAGAGGTGAAGCACTCGGACTGAGCTGGAGCTTGCTCCTTAGGCTCCTTTATACGCGGTTTTCACTCGGCGGTGATACTACCAGTGGGCAACAATCTTGACTTGAGCCATGGCTTGCAAAAAGAAAAGAAGCACTCGCAACTATAGTCAGTAACAAGTATAGCATATGAAATATAGAATTGAGCACAACAAATAAAAACATGTTTGTCAAGTTAAGATAGATAACTCAGAATAAATTACGTAAATCTATGCAAGTGATAATGAAGCTAGGTATAGACAGTGACTAAGTGAAACATGCTAGATATGACAGAATGGAATACAACCAATGTGGAAAACATAGGCATTGGGCAAAAATTGGATAGCATGAAACACAAAAGATGATATGCAAGATAGTAAAGTTCGATCGATCATGAAAAAGATGAGATTGATCTTGGTTGGATCGATTATGAAATGGTTGAGATTGATCTTCCTATGATCGATCAGAGAAAGAGTATGATCGATCGAACTCTGTGAAAAACACGAACACTCACAAATTTGTGACATGGACATCACAGGGGGCGCCCGAGTAAGCTCGTAGGCCCCTCTACACCTCAACAAGTCAAAAATAGTCACGTAACCACCGAAATCAAAATCGGAACAAAATATATACATATATATATACACATGCTTTAAAGCTTCAAAAAGGGCGAAAATTAACATGGAAGTTCTAGATCTAAACATGGAAAACATGGAAAACTTGAGATTGAAACTCAAAATTAAAAATAGAACCCAAAACTTACCAAGAACGAATGAGAGAAATGGACAGAGAAAGATGAGATCGGGATCGAAGGTGAGAGAGAGTTTGGAAGCTTCTGAGATGTCGCCAAAAGTTGGCTGGAGGTGGGGAAGAAGGTGAAACAGAGGTGGCAGAGAAGGAGGGTCGAGATCGATGTTCAAATCGATCCAAATGACCCATGGGTCATTTTTTAAAAAACTATTTTCGACGAGTTCGATCGATCACTTTGGAATCAGATCGATCGAACTTCGATCGATCATGAAGGAACTCAGATTGATCGAACCCACAAAACGACAAAGTATTATTAAAAATTATTTTTATTTTATTTTATTTTATTTATTATTTATTTATTTATTTATTTTTAAAAAGTTTAAATTTAAAATTTAAAAAGAAGCAAAAGTCAACAAGAAGCACTCAGATCGATCGAATATAAATCGATCGAAGCTCGATCGATCCAATAGGTGAAAACCTGCAGACATGTTCAAACGATACACAGAGAGGTGATTTTTCATGGGTTCAAAAATTTTTCTAAGTATGGGGTACAGATCGATCTGAGGAAAATCTAGATCAATCATGAACACTCAGATCGATCAGAAATAAAGTTCACACAATACACAAAGAGCTGAAATATGCAGGAAATTTACGCACGATGAGACAGAGAGATTATTGGATACAGAGATGATTGTTCAATTGATCTGACATCTTCTCAGATCAATCAAACAGACACCAAATGTCTAATTCGAAACTGAAAGTGCAAGCATTCTCAATCAAAGTCCTTAACAATGTGTATGAACCCAGAACATATCTAGACGACACAAGAAATGAAAGGTAAAATAAAAATGAGGGAGGAATAGGGTTGTAAACCCTACGAAGCACTAGTGTTTAACGTCTCTAGCAAGACGTTCGGCTCTTTTAGCCCGGATCAAAAATCTTGTTATGCATCCCCTCCTTGACGGGGTGAAAAGCACTTTGAATCCCACCCAACAAATTGTTCCCTAAAGAACTTGTTGGATTTGACTCAAATGAGATTGACGGTCCTTGGTCAAAGTAATTCTTAGGCTTCCATGCCCTTTCAAACTTTGTTTTTGAAATAACTTTCTTTGAAATCAAATTAGAAGGCAAACCTTTGGAAATACGATTTTCAAGCAACGACTCAACTTTATCAAATTCATTGTCAAGACACTTTTCCACAACACATACTTCTTCATGCTTGTCTATTGAACTCGAGGTTGGATTAAAAATGTTTAACTTCGCTTTCATGTGGCCAAATGAGATTTTCATTATCCCTATCCTACAATTGATGTTGGCATTTGCGATTGCCAAGAAAGGACGACCAAGGATAATAGAAATTTGCCTTTTGGAATTCGGAATTGATTCCGTGTCAATGACAACGAAATCAACTGGGAAGAAGAACTTATCAATCTTGATTAATACATCCGCAATAATACCCCGAGGCTTTTTGATGGATCGGTCGGCAAGTTGCAAAACTACCGACGTCGGTTTCAAGTCTCCGAAGCCCAATTTAACATATACCGAGTACGGAAGAAGGTTAACACTTACTCTTAAATCTAAAAGAGCCTGATTAATGACATGGTCACCAATGATGCAAGAAGTAGTAGGTGAACCAAGGTCCTTAAACTTTGGGAAAGTGTTGTGTTGCAAAATAGAGCTTACTTGCTCGGTCAAGACCACTTTCTTTGGTGCTTGGCTTTTGTTCTTCCTCTTTTGGGTGCAAAGATCTTTCAAGAATTTGGTATAAGCCAAAATTTGTTTGATTGCATCTAAGAGAGGAAGATTAATCTTCACTTGCCTAAACACTTCAATGATTTCATTCACTTTGGTCTTTTGTTTTTCAATAAAGATGGATCCTTTCAAGGCATCCGGAATGGAGCCTTTGGCTCAAATACCTTTTCGAAATCCTTTTCCAACACATTTTCAACACAAGAATTTTTCAAACCATTTTTCAATTTATTTTTCATAACTTTCTCAACAAGATGATCATGCTCATGCAATGAAGGAGGAATAAAATATGAAACGAGACGTGTGTCAACTTTCGATTGCACCAGTTCACTCACTTCATTTCGGACACCAACTTGATTGTCAAAAATTTTTCCACTTCTCAATGTTGTCACCGCATTAACATGCTCGATTGTGTGATCTTCCGATAAAGAATTGGTTTCCACAACAAATTGTTGCTTTGGTGGGGTATTTGAGGCATCTTTCTTTTCTCTCTAGCATTCAAAGTACTAGCTATTTGCCCAACTTGGGTTTCTAACTTAGCAATGAATTGATAATGGGAATGAAACAATTGAGTGTTTGCCACAAGAGTACCCAAAGCGGTCAATACTTTTTTCTTCAAAAGCGGGACTTCTAGAATTTCCTTGAGAGTAAGACGATTGATTAGGAAAATGAGAGTTTGAGAATTGATTTCCATGAGATTGAAAAGATGATCTATAACCTTGGGAACCTTGGCTTTTTGGGGGTGGAATATACTTGCCTTAAAAACCACCTTGGGGAGGGTTTGAGCCTTCCCCTTGGCTTTTCCAAAAGAAGTTTGGATGGTTCCTCCATCCGACATTGTAGTGTATGCCATAGGGATTATTCCTTTGGTTAACAAACGCAGCATTAACTTGTTTATAATGCTCACTTTGTACATGTCCATGTGGACAATTGAAAGTAGAATGTAAAACACTAGAACAAGTCATGCATGATTCATTAGATGAATGATGAATACGATTAGGGGAGGAAGACACTAGATTCACCGAATTTTGGTTAATAAAAAATTGATCGAACCTTTGAGTTAAGGATTTCACCTCGGTGGCTATGTCATTGGAATTGTCAACTTGATATAAGCCGACATTCTTCCTTCCACCTAGAATTCTACCATTTTTAGAGGACAAAGATCTATGCATTGAATTCTCACTCATGCTTTCATACAATTGCCAAACATCATTTTCATGTTTATCAAGATAAGAACCACCCATGGATGTGTCTACCATTCCTTTTTTACTATCCGGCCAACTTTCAAAGTAGTATTGGACTAATTGCCACTTAGGAATGTCATAATATGGACACTTCATAAGCAAGTCATTAAATTTTTCCCATACCTCATGAAATAATTTCCCTTCCCCTTGAGAAAATTCTCTAATTAAAGTTCTCATTGCATTGGTCTTTGAAACCGGATAGTACTTTTTTAAGAACTCTTGTTGCATTTCCGCCCAAGAAGTTATCGAAAAAGCCCTAAGATTGTTGAACCAATATTTTGCCTTGTCTTTAAGGGTAAAAGGAAAAAGTTTGAGTCTCAAAACCTCTTCCGGCATGTCCGTGTATTTCACGGTGGAGCATACTTCAGAAACTCATCCAAATGCTTCTAAGGTTCTTCACTTGGAAGTCCATGATAGTTAGGAAGCATTTGACAATCTTTAGACTCATAGCATCAATACACAGACATGCATCAATATCACAAAACAAAGAGATAAATACATGAACATCTATTCTAGCACACATAAACATATGAATAGAATGAAATGATCAATTGGAAGTATTAAACAACACAAATCATTGTAGAAACAAGATTCATATATAAATCAAATGTCAAGACAAGAATTACAACATAAATCCCCTCAAAATACAAAAGATCAAGATCTAGAAGGCATGCTCAGGGCTAACTTTAACCCCAAAAAGATGTTTAGCCACTCATTGATGTAGTCATCCAACCCTCAAGGCCCATCTCCATGGTAGGAATGATTTTCTTCTTGATGGACACCCTAGAGAATGGTAAAACTCCCAAATGATGTGTATCTCTTTAATCTCTAGACTCCTCCAACCTCTATTTCTAAGATTGTATGTGACGGCCCTGGTTTTTAGGCCAGCGCGTCCTGTGATGAACAAACATAGATTCGATAACGAATCCAGAATGCGAAAGCAAGAAACCAGACAACAGTCTCCCAAGGCACAACACACCTCTAAGACACTTTGATGACCTTCCATGAGGTCGTGTAACTCAATGAGAACTAACGCGAAAACAAAAGATCGAAAAAAAAATAACAATTTAGCCCCCAGGGGCAAAATAATCATTTTACATGGAAATGACGTCTTTAGAATGTATATCATTCTTGAAACACATCCATGACTTTATAGGAAGTCATGGAACTTAAAAGAATGTAGCGAAAGTGGAAAGCAAGCAAAACTGGATAAAAATAGCCCCAAGGGCAAAATAGTCATTTCTGAAACTATGGATTAGGGTGCCACTGAGTACACCGCTGGAAAGACAATGAAAAACTAATCAAATGGACTCAAGAATCGCATGATTCGGAGTCCGGACGAAGGAGAAACAGCATGATGAAGAAAAACAAGCACTTAAGGCTAAAAGGGTGAACTTATAATTATACAGTAAGATCCGGGTGCAACCGAGCACACTGTTGGAAAAACAGCAAAAAATTAATCAAGTTCAAAAAAACAGTTCACTCAATTTGGAGTCCGGACGAAGGAGAATGAGTGAAAACAAAAGTCGACGTCACGACATCGAAACGAGCACCCCAACAAGCACCATGACATGCTAGGAAAGAGAAAAATTCAGCCAGAACTGAGAGCCGAAACAAAGTCCGAAATGAATTTTTCTGAAAAAACACAAAGAAGAAACCCCCCCCCCCCCCCCCTAAAATCAAGTTTTTTACCCAATAACATAGAAGGAAATGAAAAAAACTCACTGCAAAATTCCCAAAATGCCCCTAGATCAAAAGAGGTTAAGAGGGCAAAAAGCTGCTACAATAACTATCCATATCTGAGAGCAAAAACGGGCAATCAAACGAATTTTTCTGGAAAAACACGAAAAAGAAACTCCTCCCGAAATTAAATTTTCTACCCAAAAATGTGAAAGAAAATGAAAAAAAAAAATACACTATGAAATGGCCAAAATGCCCCTCTAAGAAATCAGATCAAGAGGGCTAAAAAGTTGCTAAAATGCAAAACTGAAAGTTGAACTTCACGAAGGATTTCCGGTACCAAGACGACATTTTCTGGAAAAACACAAAGAAGAAACCCTCCCTAAAATCACATTTTCTAGGTGACCACATAAATACTAGAATTCATTTCTTAAAGGAAAACCCCAAAATGTCCTAAAATCATATTATACAATAAAAATGTAAAATGAGTCCATAAGAGGCTCAAATCACCAAGGATGAGGTTTTTCTTGAAAACAATCATGCATGCAAACGTAACATACCTATTAGGACTTGCTAAAATGGTCCATGGCTTAAAAATACCGCCGATACAAAATCCGACACCCGAACGGCCAAAAAGGAGAAAATGAACTTGAAATAGAAATTTTGAAATCCAAAATTATGAAATGGTTTCAAATTACCATTTGGCCCTTGGCCACACTTCATACATGATTAATGAGACCCTATAAAAGAATGAAAATGGAATTCCCACACCCGATGCGACTATAGTGAAGCAATAACTCAACATTTTTCAATATTTTCATAATATTTCATGAAGTCAAAAAACTACATAGGATACAAAATACATGTCATTGGCCTCCGGCCTCATCTCACCCAAGTCAAATACATTGTAAAAGGTGTACTTATGTACACATTACATATATGGAATCGAAGATACAAGTTTAGACATATAAGGCTACAAAATGACATTTCATGCTAACATTTGCATTAAATGGAAACTTAAAAGCTACAAGTCATCCAAGGAATGATGAGCATCATGAACCAAGCCTTTGTACCTGAAATAAATCCCCAGTAACTTCGGGGTGAGTAACATAAAGCTACTCGTAGGAAATGAGCATGCATCAACCTAACATTTTACAAAATTATCACCTTAAGGTGAAACAAGTTAAAGGGGCTCATGCCACCTAACGTCTATGTCAAGATGAGACTCAGGGAGCATTCTAAGCTACCTTAGATCATTTCTAGCATAAATCACATCATTCATGCAATTTAACAACATGGAAGCATGTTATACAAAGCAACAAGATCTAGATTCTTAAAGTCCTCAACTTGAAATCTAAAACACGAAAACAACTAAAGTGGACCATGCCACCTAATGTCTATGTTCCAAATGAATCTATAGGATCATTCCTAAGCTACATTTGAACATTAAAACATAAATCATGATATCGATGCAATTTAACCAACATTGAAACTTCCAATATAATGTATAAAGCATGATTTCTCAAAGTTAACATCTTGAAACTCAAAGTGGGAAATCAATTAAGGAACAACAAGTTACGATATCATCTAGTTATCAACTTGAAATGAAATGCGAAATCAAACAAAGTGGATACTTGGACATCACGCCGGATCAGACCAACACCATAGTTACTTTAGGGTTACTAGCCCATAGGTAACCTCCCTATGTGTGCACTAGATTGTAGAGGGACAATCCCCCGTACTAGAATCATGTCCTAGCCGTAGTCAAATAACGACATCCCCAAGTTTTTAAAATCAACAAGTTGTGCAACAACGTATATATCAACAGGAATATACAAGATAATCAACTATCTACCAAGCACAACTAAATTTGAAAACACATACAATACATGCACTAAGTCTACAACTACTATGGCATGACAAATGTCGCATCTTCAATGTGCGATTCATTACACGCTATAACAATATATTTCAACATTGAAAACATAAACTCATGAATCTAATACAAGTCCAAAATCATGATTTAAACATATAACCACTGTCAAACACATGATTAAATCATTAACGCTATAGAAACGAAAATTAATTAAATAAACTAATTAATTTCTCTAAGTTTCAAATCTCAATCAAATGCCTATAATTAACACGTGTTAAACAACATTGCATCGTCGTTACATACATCCGTTCAAAATCTTAATTAGGCCAATGGAACAATAAGGTAGAATTTAATTAAATTATGATAATTAAATCTCTAGCATCTAAAGCAACTTTAAATGGACCCAAATTAATATATGCTAGTAGACAAGTCCTAGTCATTTCAAATATCAAGTTAAAAAATTAATTAAGCTAATGGAACCATTAAATAGATTTTAAATAATTCTTTTAATTAAAATCTCTAGATTTTTAAACTTATCCAAATGCTCTCAAATTAACATATATTAGGGAACATGTCAAGGCCTATTGTAATGTTACATCATAAGTTTATTTCATGCAAGTTATAACCATGTGAATTAATCTTTCATAAAAGAAAAATATTAAATAAAAGTTGCAATCTTTATTCAAATAATTACAATTTAATATATGTTAATAAACATACCAAAACCTAATTTACTAGCATGCCACAATTTAATTCTAAGTTGAATATCATCATGAGAATTAAATCTTAAACATAAAAAATAATTAAATTAAATTCTAGATTGTGAACAAAAGCATGCATACAAGTTGTATAAGCATCAATAACATGCAAGACAACAAAAATAATAACCTATAACATCCCCAACCTCAATTTGAGATGAAAATCTCAATTCTCCACCGAAAGAAAAGTGTTCTGAATCCGACGATACTCCTAAGTTATGTCGGGGACAACACAGTGATCATAAAACTCCAAAGAGGACATACCAAAATCCAACTTGGACTCTAATAAGGGGGAAAGATGCGCGTAGTCAAGACAAACACAAAACGCAAAGGCACTACGACTTTTTAAGAAAGGGAAGAAGCTTAAAATGAGAGAAGAAGAGTGGCAGGCCCCCTTTGGCTGCCATGGCAGCTGCTAGTCGTGCATAAAGAGAGGGGAAGATAACTTTATAATTTTATAACCCCCTATTTATAGTAAAACCCTAAAAGTGCTCCGAAAGGGTCCCGCCGGGTCCCAAAAAGTGGAATTCATGAAGACGAGCTCAAATGGCAAAACTCTGTTAACAAAAAAGAACTGAAATAAGAAAATATGAACAATAGAAAAAACGGCGCCAAAACTGAGTCCCGAGCAGAGAGATATACCCTGAACAAGTTCGAAGGCAATAGGGGCTAGAAACCCTGAAATTGGGGGAAAACAACCAGAAGGCAATTCTAAGAGCACAAGACTAGACAAAAAGTGAAAATGAGTCCCGTATGAGGATCCAGGCTCAAAACGAGGCATTTATGCAATAACTTTCATTAATTACACAATGGCCCCTCCAAAAAGTGAAAACTGCACTAATGACCCAGAATGAAAATATATTCCAAAAATATTTTCTTAAAAACCCCTGAAATAAAATATCCTTCAAAGATATTTATGAAAAACACCCCAAGAAAAAAAAATCTGAAAAACTATGCATCCATGCCCCTATGGATACCGGAAGCAACCAGAGTACTTTAATCTAAAAGTAAAGATACGTATTTCATGAAAACCACTTAGAATGTAGATACGTGAAGTCAAAAACCAACTCTGAACACAGAAAGTGAGGTTATGCCAACAAAGTGACAAACAGGGAAAAGATAAAATAGGGAAAATGACGAAAAGTGAATAGTGTTGAAAAATACGAAAATGACGCGGTCCTCAAAGGAAGTTGTTAATCCAAAGAAAAGAGTCTCAGAAATCATTCTAAAGCACTCAGGACGACACTAAGTGATGAGAAACCGAACTCAAAAAAAGAAAGATCAACGGAAAAAAAATATCCGTGAAAATCTAAGAAAAAGGATAGGAAGGAAAATAACCCGGTCATTACATTGTATCTCTTATCTCTTGTAAAAATGGCTCAAAATCCTTATATAGGTAGCTCCAATGTCACACCTAATGGTCAGGTTTCATGCACTAGGACCCCTTCAATGATTGCACTACGAGCCATTTTTTAATGAGCTGGACTCTGTTTTTTTTTTTTTTTTTTTCCAAGCTTGAGGAGGTTCGATCGATCGAATTCTGATGAGATCGATCGAAGTATGGCCAGATCAATCAAAGTATGGCCAGATTGAACAAACCTTGGTGCCACCTTTTTGGAATAAGACAAATCTGAGATTTTTTTGGGATATTTTGGGAAAAAGACAAAAGTGGCAGGTGGGGATAAGATCAAAGAAGTTTGATCGATCGAAAGTATGTTGGATCGATCGAAGATGGAAATTCTTGAGGATAAGGACAAGGGGTTTGATTTATCTTGATAAGGCTGGATCGATCACTGTGAGATTTATCAAAAATTTGTCTGATCGATCAAAACTTGTTGTTTTCCACCACTTTGCTCATTTCTTCCATTTAGCTTGAGATTACCTCTTTTATGCTCTAGTTTGGCTTAATTAACTTATTTTGGGGATCAGTACCTGAAAAGGGCAATAACACGAAATTGGTCTAAAACAGGAAAATAAGATAGATAAAGGTTCTAGAATACTCTAGCTTAAGGAATTTAAATGCGCACTTTTTAGCGCTCATTAGGCATATCTCATAATTAGCTAATTCTATATTTATAGAATTGATAAATATAAGTACACACTAGAGACTCTCACTGGACCAAAGCAGTCTTAACCGGATAGTAGGTGTAATGACCCGGTCATTTTCTTCCCTTCCTTTTTCCTCAGGATTTTACAGAAGAATTTTTTTTCGTTGAAAATTCTTTTCTGAGCTCAGTTTCTCGTCACTTAGTGTCATCTCGAGTGCTCAAAAATGGTTTTTGAGACTCTTTCCTTTGAATTGATAACTTCCTTTGTGACGGCCCAAGTTTTTCAACCCGGTGTGTCAGTGATGAACCGAAAGATGATCCGATAACGGATCTGAAATGCGGAAGCAAATGACAGACAACGGTCTCTAGAGATACAACATGACTCTAAGACACCATTGTGACCCTCAACGAGGTCACGGGACCCAAAGGAATCAAATACGGAAACAACATTTCAAAAATGGACAATAATGCACCTAAGGGCAAAATTGTCATTTCCAGCCTAAAAGTGGGTGCCACTGAGCACACCATTAGAAAGACAACGAAAAATCAATGAACTTAGACTCAAAAATCACTTGATTCAGAGTCCAAATGAAGAAGATATGGCTAACGGAAGAAGAAGGGGCAAAACGGTCAAAAAGATGGCAACCAAGAACATCTAACCGGTTAGGAGACCTTCCTAACCCGTTAGGAAGCCAAAATCACGAGAAACACACTGCCCATGCACATGTAACCAGTTACGAAACCCCTCGTAACCGTTTACATGTGAAGGAGGCAGAATGGGCAGCCCAAAAAACCTGGCAGCAGGGGTTTTTCCGGGAAAAATGGAAATTTGAGGGCCAAGATGACATTTTCTGGAAAAACTCAAAGAATAAAGCCCCCTCAAAATTGAGTTTTATACGTGACTTTGTGAAAAATCGAAAAATACGCAATGTGAAATGCCCAAAATTCCCTCCCAAGAAAACTAGTCCAGAGGGTCCAAAAAGCTGCTAAATTTAAAAACTGAGAGCTGAACTTCGGATGTGATTTCTGATGCCAAGATGGCATTTTCTGGAAAAACACAAAAAAGAAACCCCCCCTAAAATCATATTTTCTATTTAACCATGTGAAGAACAGAATTTATTTCCCCAAAAAAATCCCAAAATACCCTTAGGTCAGAAAATGCAACAAAAGTGTAAAATGAGTCCGTAGGAGGCTCATTTCACCAAAAAAAGAAGCTTTACCCGGAAACGACCATGCACACAAACGTAACTTACCTAGTAAGATGTGCTACAATGGTCCATGGCCCAAAAATATGGCCGATGCAAAATATGACCCCCCACCGGCCAAAATGCCAAAAATGAAGTTTAGAACGACAACTTGGAATTCAAAACTATGAAAAGGTTTCAAAATGCCGCTTGGCCCTTGGCCACACTTCATACATGGTGAATGAATGCTAATGGAAGGATCAAAATGGAATTCCCACACCCAATGCAAACATGGTGAATCAAAAACTCAATATTTTACAATACTTTCATAATATTCCATGAAGTCAAAATTTACATAGGATACAATTTAGATGTCATTTGCCTCCGGCCTCATCTCATACATGTCTAATACACCGTTAAGAGTGTACTCATGTACACATTACATATAAAGAATCAAATGTACACATGTTGACATATAAGACTACAATTGGCATTCCAAGCCAACCTTCACAAAAATGGAAGTCTCCAAGTCCACAAACCATCCAAGCATAATGAAGACCTCAACTTTGATTCTTACACCTGAAATATGCCCCAGTCTCGTAGGGGTGAGTAACATAAAGCTACTCGTAGGAAATGAGCATGCATCGACCTATGTTTTACAAGTTGCATGATTTAATCATTGTGGTTCATTCCACCTAACATCTATGTCAAAGGTGAGATTCAAGGAGCATCCTAGCTACCTAAGATCATTTCTAGCATCAATCACCTCATTCATGCAATTTTAGCAACATAGGTTCATGCTTACATAAAGCAACAACATAGGAGCATGCTTACACAAAGCACAACATAGGAGCATGCTTACACAAAGCAGCAACATATAGATTCTCAAGGTTATCAACTTGAAGTCTAAAATGCAACATCAACTAAATATAACAATTAAGCATAATTAGAATATCTAATACCACACATCAAGACATAGATTCTCTAGGTTATCAACTAGAAATCTAAAAGTGTGACATTAACTAAATATATCAATTTAGTATGGATGTACTTAACAACATCAAAATCGCCAATAGCCAAAACTACAAGTTAACAAGGTAAACATGATTTGTCAACTTGGAATTGAATGCGAAAACAAACAGTGGAATACTTGGACATCACGCTCGGAATTCTACCGAGACCTCAATGGTTATTCCGGGCACTAACCCGCAGGGAAGACCACCCTAAGTGCGCACTATCTAAATGTCTTAGAGGACTCATGTCCTCGTACTAGAGCCAAACCCTAGCCATCTTAACTCAACAATGTTCCAAGATTCCAAAATAAGCCAAATAAGTTCATAACTTATACATATTACTATTACATAGTAACAAGTTAGCAATATAACTCTCAATTGTGCATAATAAGCATTTCATATCCACAATGCTACAAAATCACAAGCCAATAATATATTCATATTAGAAACATACTCTCATGAATATAAACTTAACAACAATGTTTTTCAATGCATATAACACAATCTAGTGAATACATCACAAGTCTAAATCCATGCTCTTAAAATAGAAACAACTTCTAAAACATGATTAGATCCATGGATACACAAGATAGAATTTAATTACATCAAAATAATTAAACTCTCTAGATTTCAAATCATTTCCAATTGGCCCCAACTTAATATATGTTAATAGACATATCATGGTCATTACATATATTCACACACAAGCTTAATTAGGCCCATGAAACCATCAAAATAGATTTTAATTAATACCCTTAATTAAAGTCTCTAGATTTCCAAACTCAACCAAATGCTCTCAAATTAAAGTATGTTAACAAACATGCCAAAACTCAATTTAGAAGCATAATACAACTCAATTTCATGCAATGTACGGCCATGAACTTTAATTTTTCACAAAAGATAAATATTAATTATAAAGAGCAATTCTTATTTAATTAATTCCAATTTAATATATGTTAACTAACATATTAAAACAAGATTTTCTACCATGCCACAATTCAAAACAAAGTTATATATCATCATGAATTTTAAATCTTATGCAAAGAATTAAAAATTACTAACTTTCTAGATTTGATACAAGGCACATATATAAGTTATATAATCATGCTAAATACTCAATACAACACACACAAAAGCCTAAAACATTCCCTACCTCCATTTGAAATGAAATCTCAAATCCCCACTAAAATAAATCGGCTCTGAATCTGATGAAACTCCTAGGTTTTGTCGGGGACAACACCACGAACATGAATCCCAAGGAAGCCCCATCAAAAACACAACTTGACTTCAAATCCGAACTCAAGAAACGGCCAAAACAAGTTTCCAATCAGTTAGAATCGAAGGCCTCACCGAGGGGAACAATAAACACAAAGGCATCACCACTTTTTAATGAAGGGAAGAAGTCCAAAAGAGGAGAGAGAAGATGGTAGCCATGGATGGAGCTTGGACCAGCCATGAGAGAGGAGAGAGAGAGAAAAATGAAAAAGTCCAAAAGAGGAGAGGGAAGATGGCAGCCATGGATGGAGCTTGGACCGGCCATGAGAGAGGAGAGAGAGAAAAATCTAATTTTTCTTTCTAAGACCTCCTATTTATAGAAAAACTCAAAAAGTGCCCCGAATGGGCCCCGTCGGGTCCGGAAAAGTGAAATTCACGCAGACGCACTCAAATGGCAAAACTCTGTGAATAAAAAAGATTCCAAATGAGAAAATATGATCAACAGAAGAAACAGCGTTGAAAACTGAGTCCCGAGCAGAGAGTTATGCCCAAAATAAGTTTGGCACAAACCGAAGCCAAAAACCCTGAAACTGGAAAATATCGTCCAGGAGGAAATTCTAAGAGTCCACGACTTGACGAAATGTGAAAATGAATCCCGTACGAGGATCCAGGCTCAAAACGAGGCATTGAGCAATAACTTTCATTAATTGCACAATGACCCCTCTAAAAAGTGAAAACTGCGAAACTGCCCCAGAATGAAAATATCTTCCAAAAGATATTTTCTTAGATACCCCTGGAATAAAATATCGTCAAAAGATATTTATGAAAAACACCCCAAGAAAAGAAAAAGTTTCCAACGAACTTTACATTTATGCCCTATGGACACCGGGAGCAACCAGAGTACTTTCTCACGAAAGTAAAGATACGTATCTCATAGAAATCATTGGGAATGAAGATACGTGAAGTCAGAAACCAACTCCGAACACAAGAAGTGTGGTTACGCAAACAAAGTGCCAAATAAGGAAAAGACAAAATAGGGAAAAAGACGGAATAGGGAAAAGGACGAAAAGTGAATAGTGTCAAAAAACGAAAAATGTGGAAATGACTCAGTCCTCAAAGGAAGTTGTTAATCTAAAGAAAAGAGTCTCGAAAATCACTCCTGAGCACCCAAGACGACACTAATCAACAAGAAACCAAACTCAGAAGGGAAAAGACAACGGAAAAATTTATCCGAAAAATCCGGGTCATTACATCCTTCGTGGACCGAGTCATTTCCATATTTTTTGTTTTTTGACACTATTCACTTTTCGTCCTTTTCCCTAATTTGTCCTCTTTCCTATTTTGTAATTTCCTCATTTGTCACTTGGTTAGCATAACCTCACTCCTTGTGTTCGGAGTTGGTTTTTGACTTCATGTATCTTCATTCTAAGTGATTTTTACAAAATACGTATCTTTATTTTTGCAGTAAAGTATTCTGATTGCTTCCAGTGTCCATAGGGCATAGATGCACAGTTTTTTAAAATCTTTTTCTTTTTTTGGGGTATTTTTCATAAATATCTTTTGAAGATATTTTATTTCAGGGGTATCTAAGAAAATATCTTTTGGAAGATATTTTCATTCTGGGGCAGTTTTGCAGTTAACCCTTTTTATAGGGGCCATTGTGCAATTAACTAAAGTTATTGCAAAATACCTTATTCTAAGCTTGGATCCTTGTACGGGATTCATTTTCACATTTCGTCGAGTCATGTACTTATAGAATTTACTTCTGGTCATTTACTCTAGTTTCAGGGTTTCTTGACCCGGTTGCCGCTGAACTTGTTTGGGGCATATCTCTCTACCCGGGACTCAGTTTTAGACGTTGCTTCTTTCGTTGTTCATATTTTCTCATTTTAAATCTTTTTTGTTTACAGAGTTTTTCCATTTGAGCGTGTCTGCTCAAATTCCACTTTTCCGAACCCGGTGGGGCCTTTTGGGGCACTTTTAGGGTTTTTCTATAAATAGGGTGACTTAAGAAGAAAAATCAGATTTTTTTCTTTTTCTTCCTCTCTTGGCTGGTAGCCATGGAAGACCATGGGGCTGCCACCTTCTCTCTCCTCCTTTGAACCACTTTTCCTTAGTGAAAAGTTTTTGGCCTTAACGTTTAATGTTCGCCTCGACGACACGCATCTTTCCCCCTTATTAGAACCCATTTCTGACCATTTTGTGAATTCGGGTTTGAAGTCAAGTTGTGATTTTCATGGGGCTTCCTTGGGATTCTAGTTCACTGTGTTGTCCCCGACAAAACCTAAGAGTATCGTCGGATTCGGAGCGATTTCAATCCGGTAGGGATTTGAGATTTCATCTCAAAATGAGGTAGGGGATGTCTTAGGTTTATATTAATGTTGTATTGATTGTTATGTGAGTATATATAACTTCTAAGCATGCCTTCGTTCAAGTTTTAGAATTTAATTTAATTATTTTTTATGATTAAAATTTAATTCACATGGATGTATGTTGCTTAGAATTAAATTGTAGCATGTTAGTAAATTAGGTCTTGGTATGTTTGTTAACATATATTAAATTTAGGGCATTTGAATAAGAATTACAAAACTTATTTAATATTTATCTTTTATGAAAGATTATGTGACGGCCTAAATTTAATATATGCTAATAGACATATCATGGTCATTACATATATTCACACAAAAACTTAATTAGGCCTATGAAACTACAAAATTAGATTTTAATTAATTCTCTTAATTAAAGTCTCTAAATTTTCAAACTCAACCAAATGCTCTCAAATTAAAGTATGCTAACAAACATGCCAAAACTCAATTTAGAAGCATAATACAACTCAATTTTATGCAAGGTACGGCCATGAGCTTTAATCTTTCACAAAAGATAAATATTAATTAAAAAGAGCAATTCTTATGTAATTAATCCAAATTTAATATATGTTAACCAAAATATTAAAACAAGATTTTCTACCATGCCACAATTCAAATCAAAGTTATATATCATCATGAATTTTAAATCTTATACAACGAATTAAAAATTACTAACTTTCTAGATTTGATACAAGGCACACATATAAGTTGTATAATCATGCTAAATACTCAATACAACACACACAAAAGCCTAAAACATTCCCTACCTCTATTTGAGATGAATCTCAAATCCCCACCAAAATGGAACGGCTCCGAATCTAACGAAACTTCTAGGTTTTGTTAGGGATAACACGGTGATCATAACCCCCAAAGAAGCCCCATCAAACACATAACTTGACTTCAAACCCGAACTCAAGAAATGGCCAAAACAAGATTCCAATTGGTTGGAATCGATCGCCTCGCCGAGGGGAACAATAAACATAAAGGTATTAAGGTATTTCATTAAAAGGAAGAAGCTCAAAAGAAGAGAGAGAAGATGGCAGCCATGGCTACCTCTAGATCTGGCCAAGAGAGAGGGGAGAGAGCAAAAATCTGATTTTTCACTTAAAGGCCCCCTATTCATAGAAAAACTTAAAAAGTGCCCCGAATGGGCCTCGCCGGGAAAGTGAAATCTGAGCAGACGCGCTCAAACGGCAAAACTCTGTGAACGAAAAAGATTCCAAATGAGAAAATATGAACAACAGAAGAAATGGAGTCAAAAACTGAGTCCCGAGCAAAGAGTTATACCTAAAACAAGTTTGGTGTAAATTGGGGCCAGAAACCTTGAAACTGGAAAACATCATCCAGGAGGAAATTCTAAGAGTCTACGACTCAATAAAATGTGAAAATGAATCCCATACAAGGATCCAGGCTCAAAACAAGGCGTTGAGCAATAACTTTCATTAATTGCACAATGGCCCCTCCAAAAAGTGAAAACTACAAAACTGCCCCAGAATGAAAATATCTTCCAAAAGATATTTTTTTAGATACCCCTGAAATAAAATATTTTCAAAAGATATTTATGAAAAACACCCCAAGAAAAGAAAAAGTTTCAAAAGAACTTTGCATTTCTGCCTCTATGGGCACCGGGAGCAATTAGAGTACTTTCTCACGAAAGTAAAGATATGTGTCTCATGGAAACCACTGAAAATGAAGATACGTGAAGTCAGAAACCAACTCCGAACACAAGAAGTGTGGTTACGCAAACAGAGTGACAAATGAGAAAAATACGGAATAGGGAAAAAGACAAAAAGTGAATAGTGTCAAAAAACGAAAAATATGGGAATGACTCGGTCCTCAAAAGAAGTTGTCAATCTATAGAAAATAGTCTCGGAAATCACTCCTGAGCACTTGAGACGACACTAATCGACAAGAAACCAAACTCAGAAGGGAAAAGACAACGGAAAAAATTTATTCAAAAAATCCGGGTCATTACAGATTAATTCACATAGTTGTAACGAGCATGAAATCAACTTGTAATGTGATATTAAAATAGGCCTTGGTG
The DNA here is from genome assembly GCF_030987335.1 of Cornus florida. NCBI lineage: Eukaryota > Viridiplantae > Streptophyta > Magnoliopsida > Cornales > Cornaceae > Cornus > Cornus florida. Next base: position 70,330,736 of record NW_026775573.1, on the reverse strand, counting down.
AGTTCTTTAACATATATTAAATTGAGGACATTTGGATATGTTTGAAAATCTAGAGGAAAATTAATTAATTAGCTTAATTAATTTTATTTTAAGTGTTGTAATCGCTTAAATTGATTTTGGGTATAATATATGTGAAGATCATGTAATGACCTTTAACATACATTAATTTGAGCCTATTTGGAATTGACTTGAAATCTAGAGACTTTTCATGTTAAGTTGATAATCTCTTGAAATGTAATATGTTTAATTACCTTGTGAGCATGCTACTAACTTGTTGTAGAATTAGTACTTGTCGTCTCTAAAGATGGTAATTTGACTTAGCATGATGTGTGATATCATTGTCTTGAAAAGCTTGTTTAAATATATCTTGTGTAGGTATATAGCTTGTTAGAATATTACAATTATTTACCTTGAAAACTTGATACTAAATTGTAGCCTATTTAGTACTAGTGGTTTAGGATGGTAATGTGGCTCAATTGTTGTAAGATATTCTTGCTTTGTGTATAAATTGCATATTGAGGATATGACATGTCATATGCTATTTAGACTTAAATTCTAGGACATGAATTGTGTGAATTCAACCTTACTTGTGCATGGAACGTGGTAACTTGCATTTGATTTTGTATAAGTTTTGAACTTATTGGTTTTGGAAAGCTTGCGAGGACATAATTTATGTGATGGCTAAGGTTTGGCTCTAGTACGGAGACTAGAGTCTTCTAAGTCATAAGTGCGCACTAAGTGGTACCTTGTGGCTCGTAAGTACCCGAAAATACTTGCTTGGTCTAGCGACCACATGTCCTAGTTTTTTCACTATTTGATTTCGCATTTAATTTCAAGTTGTTAATCATGGATTACTTGTAACTTGAGAATTAATGCTTGGCTTAGATATTTGATTCCTATTTAGTATACTTGAACTTGTATACTTGCTCCGTGAGCTTAAATTTCATTTAGTATTCTTGTGCCATGTATACTTGTTTTAGGCGTATCTTTTTTAGCTTAGTATACTTCTGTTCGTATGCTTGATTTACGAGATTTCCATATAAAATGCATACTTATGTAAACATGCTTAGACATTGCATGACTTGTCTTAATATGGTTTAGTATACTTGAAAATGTATGCTTATATATTATAGAACATGTTTTAACATTGCTTAGTATACTTGAGCATGTATACTTGTATGCCGTTGTTTACTTTAAATTGCATGAGTAGCTTAGGATGATACCTGAGTCTCACTTTGACATAGACGTTAGGTGGCATGAGCTCCTTTAACATGCTTCACCTTAAGGTAATATAATTGTAAAACGCTAGGTCGATGCATGCTCATCTCCTACGAGTAGCTTTATGTTACTCACCCACATAGTGGGGACATTTTTCAGGTACAGGGACTTTGATTTGGGATACACACTACGCCATGGAAGTTTCGTAGACTTGAAGTATCATTTTCATGAAAATGTTGGCATGAAATCCTATTCGTGGTTTTATACGTCAAAACTTGTATTCTTTGATTTCATTTATGTACTGTGTACATAAGTACACTCATTTGTAATGTATCTGACATGTATGAGTTAAGGCCATAGGCCAATGGCATCAAGTTTGTACTCTGCACACGTTCCTTTTCAAGGTTTATTATGAAAATATTGTAAAATGCTAAGTCGTTGTTTCATAACTTTTGCATTGGGTGTGGGAATTCCATTCTTTTTCTTTTATAGGGTTTCTATGATCATGTATGAGGTGTGGCCAAGGGCCAAATACCATTTCATTCTAGGTTTCACATTTTGGTTTCATTTACTGCATTCCTAGGCATTTTTGGCCATTGAGAGGTCATATTTTTCATTGGGGTTCTTTTGAGGCCGCGGACCATTGAGATGCGTCTTAAATGCCATTTTACACTTGCGTACATGCTCATATGCTCATTTATCCTTAAAAAGGATCGGCTTTTGACCTATGCATGTGCATAGAATGAATCCCATAGGTTCCCTTGAAAATCTCACATGTTTTATAGAGTTTTCAGCAGTTTTCGAGGAGTTTGGGTTGACCGATGGCCTAATTCGGTCTACCGAACCAACCAACACTCAAAAACAAGATTTCAGCAAAGTCTCTATGAGTTTTGGTCGACTAAAACTCTATTTCGGTCGGCCAAAATAGCCCACATTCAGCTGCCCTTTAGATTTTATAACAGCACTATTGGTCCGACTTCAAATGGCCATATCTCCTTCATTTCTAGCCCAAATAGGGTGATTCTTGAGCCTAAATTCATGGATTTTGAGTCAAATTTCCAATGGTACCAATTTCATTCTCCGATTCCAATCACAGTGGGAGTTATTCAAGTTTTTGTGAGACAGTGTCAGTTTCTGCTTAAACCAGGAAAGGGCGTTTTGTGGGATTCTTGTCCAAAGTTCTTAGAACCTCTTGGAATGTTGTGAAATGATTAGTATAGATTATGTGGGACATATTTGACTTGTTTGGAGTCAAATTTCTCTTCTTAGTTGCAAATTGACCATTTTGCCCTTGATTAACGGGTTTTTCTCGTTTTTTTTCATCTTGTCATTTTTTTTCGTTCGGACTCCGAATCATGTGATTCTTGAGTCCATCTTGATTATTTTTTTGTTATCTTTCTAGTGGTGTGCTCAGTGGCACTTGAATCCATACTTTTAGAAATGACTATTTTGCCCCTGGGGGCTTAATTGTTATTTCTCCGATCTTTTGCCTTCACACTTTGTTTCTTTAAGTTCCGTGACCTCATGGATGGTCATCTTAGGGTTTTAGAGGTATGTTGTGCCTTCGGAGACCATTTTCTTGTTTCTTGCTTCCGCATCTAGATCCGTTACTGGGTCAATCTTCGGTTCATCACTGACCCACCAGGTTGAATAAAAACCCGGGTCATGACAGTGGGTATCTCATACAAAACGCACGCAACGGTGGTCATGAGTCCTCCTTCTATCAGGGCCCACACATCCTTAAATCTAGCTACCCATCTCAATCGGCAATATACGCTTCCATCCTAACCATTGACCCTGAGACTCAAACTCATATCATGGCATATATCTATACATATATAAAACCCATTCTATCCAAACATAAAAGTAAACTATCCAACCATATTATTTCAATGGCATGCCATCCAACTATTCCGTTGACCTGACATGAATAAGTAGGACTTAACTCTATGGTTAATCCATTTCCTTATAAATATAAATAGGTAGGGCTTAACTATTCTGTTAATCCATCCCTAAAATACACAAATAGGTGGACTTAACTTTTCCGTTAATCTGTCCCTAAAATACATAAATAGGTAGGACTTAACTTTTCCGTTAATCCGTCCCTAAAATAGCCCCATATTATTTTAATGGTGCATAAATCTATAAAATTCATAATTGATGCAACATATATAATTATACATAAAATAATCTAAAAGTAAACATAATAAAAATATGATAAATACATGATTATATTATATGCCAATACATGATTAAAATCACAAAAATATACCTTGAAATTGTTAGAATAATATTAAGTAACTAAATCCTTTATTCACAACATGTAAGTTAATTAAAATTCCATATTGTTCAAGTCCTTAGCATATTAATGTATATTATGCATTCTGAGATTTTAACCAGTCTATTTCAACCATTTAAATCACCTAATTTGATCAAAATAACCTGGAAACACCCCATTCCTCAAAACAGAACTTAAAAACCAATTCTGCAACTACATTCATCCTCCCTAAATAATACTGAGTGTAGAAGTAATAACTTTCCACAATTCAGTTATCTACTCTATCTCGCAACTGTGTTTACTGTGTGAAAGTAAACTATCAACCATCGTAGTCTATGTCATTCAATTAATTTTCACAATAAATATTGTCTCTCTAGATACTGATTTAGTATACGATCCTGGCACCTATGCTCTTACCTCCTCAAATACCTTCCAAATCGGTGTCCTACCATTTACTGATAAGACTATACGATTTAACTTTAGGACGCACTAACAGACTGAATATATAATACAATGAATCCTAAACTTAAGCTCTAAGTAAAAGAGTACATAACGCGAAAGTCACACAACAAAAGACACCATATGGACACTTGAACTTGGAATGTTCTGATACCAACTGTGATACCCTCTAATTTTGGAACACGGGTTGATCAAATCCGTGTATAAAATTAAGGGATATCAAAACAATTAAAGTATTTAAACAAGAATAGATTACAAAAAAAAAAAAATAAATAAATAAAAAAAAAATAAAATAAAATAAAAAGAATAAATGACTCGCTGAAGAAAACTAATAAATAAAAATTCTCTAAATGTTGCAACTTGGGAATCCCATAATTCAAGGACCCCTTAACCAACATCCACTATCCAAAAATCCATAAATAAAACTTAAGTCAAAATAATGATATCCTACTTTGACATAAATAAAAGTAGATGATAAATAAGTCTCCCAAGATACAGATCCTCAACCTTGAGGCTTGAACCTCTAATACTTGAAAGATAAAAAAATAAGTGAGTCAAAACCACAAGCAAGTTCTCTCTACCAGGCCTCTGAAAACCAATAAGTAGATTATCTTTGATAAAAACCAAACCTAATAAAGTTTTTATCTTTAATAAACAATGATACACATATATATAAATAAAACAATCACATGTATTACTAGGTTTATTAATTTCAAAATCATTATCAATGATTAAATAATAATTATACCTGGACCAATCCACCATTTCTTTTAAAGAAAAGTTTTTTAACCTCAATCTCATCCTAGACAGTTAATAAATCATTTAAACAATAAACTATATTTAAAGGAATATTCCATGTAATCCAATACCTAATAATGATTTTAATTATTTAAATCATACAGCCAATATATAGGCTATGACAAATCATCCATGTTTTCACCAATATTATTTTATTAATATATATAAAATAATATACTAACCTGTAAGTATTAGATTATTCTAATTTAAGAATGTCTAATCCTAATCCAACATATACATACAATAACCATAAATGATATTTTAATCATCTAACACATAGCAATTTAATTACGCTTTGGCGAATCAACCATGCCATTATAAATATATTTATTTATATATTGACAACTCAACCATGCCTCCTTAAGAATTTTTTCATACAACTTATCCATACTTTCTATGAATGTGTTTTATTCATTCAAATATTTAGGCCATATATTTAAGCCTTTGGCAACTCATCCATTCCTACAATTCAACCATATACCAACTTTAAATTTAACGATGAACTAAATTATACATAGACATCTCATTCATTTCATAAGCATAACATTACTTTAATAACCAGCCTATCCAGATATACCAAATAAGAATAATTAATATTAATCATCTTAAATGATATATATATACACATACACATATATTATATAATATATAAATATGTATAATATCATCCATAATAATCTTTGATTATTTAAATCATATATATACATATATATATATATATATATATATATATATATACTTCCTTCCATAACAATATATTAATTTAATTATATTTACGCAATTTAAATGCTACTAAATATCGTCATAAATAGTTTCCCATAAATACTCCATCTCGGTAAATAATTTTCCAATACTGCCTTACTAAAATGTAAATATCTCTTAGTACGATGAGAATCTAATAATGAAATTGGTACCATTGGAAAGAGGATGAAAAATCCTTAAATTTGAGCTCAAGAATGACCTAATTTGGATTTAAGATGACTAAGTTATGACCGTTTAAATTTCGAGTAATAAAACAGGCAAAATAATAGGCTGAGCTCAATCGTTATTGTGAGTGCAACCGCACCGAATTAAAGACTAAGATTCTGAAACGTGGCGCACTCTGATTCATTGGTGCATTAACTTTGATGGTGCGCGCCGCACTAGATCACTTCTAAGTTGACTAGACTAAGTCAACGTTCCAGATTTGTTGTCCACTGAGATTCTATGCACTCCACCTCACCTGATTAACCGCCATAGATCTAGCCACATCAATAACTAGATCCGCATGTGAATCTTACTATCATATGCCGCAATGCACTGAATCCATCCTTTATTAATTCCAAACTTCAACGGCTTTGATTCACAGGTACACCAAGTTATGATATACCGCATAACACTGAATCAGAAGCCCCTAAATCATGCGTCGATGCACAGTGTACATATATGTAAACAATATACTACATTTGTTTTATATATATATATATATATATATATATATATATATATATATATATATATATTATTTTCCAAAAAATAAAGGAAAAATAAATATAATAAATTCCAAAATAATATATAAAAATACCAAAAAATTTCAGAAAAATGCCATAAATTCAAGAAACCCTAATTAACCTTCTTGGGTAATAAATCAACTTGTAAATTGATTTTAAAATATATATAAAACATCTATATATACAATTAGAATCCAATAATCCAAAACTAAAAATATATAATAATTCATACTTTTAAATAATCCGATCTAAACATGATTTAATCAAATAAATTTAACTTAAACCATTTGATACTCAAGGTGAAATCCTTATGAGTTCTAAGAGTAAAGTTAGAGAAGAACTCGCTTGAAGGTTTTGAAACAAAACCGACGCTTCAAGCCTTGATTGTCAATCTCTTCCAAATCTAGCGTCCTCCATGTCAGCCTTCTCTTCTTCTTCTCTCTTTGTCTGTCTTATTTTTTTAACGTATAAAACTTTTAACCTTAAAGTCTTATGTGTATATTTATACACATTAAAATCCAAATCGCATTCCAACTATAACTACCAAATAAAATAATTAAAATTATCTTTAAATAATATATATATAGATACAAATAAATATATATTATATTATATATATATATATCCATATACCTTTCATGATTAATCATTTGTTAATTGAATCATAGATACATATATATGTCAATATATATATATATATATATATATATATATATATATATAATCCTTCCATAACACTTATTAATTAATTATATTTATAAATATATATATATATACACACAAAAATGATTATTTAAATAATCATATAACCATGGGCCTTTATTAATTAACCCAATAAGGTTTCATCCAAGTCCAAGACCACCTCCTTTGGTCCCACCCTCTTAAGCACAATCCAATTAAATAAAATAATTAATATTAAATTTAATAATTACAAATAATTCACACAAGCATAAATATACACAAATCAAATAAAAAATTCAATCATAACATTCCACAAAGCAAAACATCATATCAATTCAACAAATATAACCATGAAATATAATCTAATTAAAATATAACAATTAATCTAAGCATTCAATTAAATAAAACAAATCATTTAAAAAAATAAAAATAATTAATCCCAATTAAATCAAACAAATCATTTAAAAATAAAATAAAAATAATTAATCCCAATTAATAAATTCTTTCAAATATCGAGGTATTACACTTGCCTAAACACATCAATGATTTCATTAACTCTGCTTTGTTGCCTTTCAAGAAAAGTGGATGCTTTTAAAGCATCCGAAAATGGAGCCTTAGGCTCAAAAGTTTTTTTAAAAACATTCTTTGAAGTATTTTCAACAATGGGGTCTTTCACATTCAATGAAGGAGGAATAGGATGTGAGATGGGATGAGTGTCAACTTTGGGTTGCATCGATTCACTCTCTTCATTGGAAACACCAACTTAGTTGTCAATAACTCTTTCACTTCTCAAAGTGGTCACCGCATTCACATGTTCAAGTGTATGACCTTCCGAAGAGGAATTAATCTCCATAACGAATTGTTGCTTCGGTGGGGGATTCAAAGGCATTTTTCCTTTCTCCCTTACATTCAACGTGTTAGCTATTTGCCCGACTTGGGTTTCTATCTTTGCAATCGATTGGGAGTGAGAATGAAGTAATTGAGTATTTGCCTCTAACGTACCCAAAGCGGATAAGATTTTCTCTTTAAATGTGGGACTTCTTGAATTAGCTTGAGAATACGATGATTGGTTTGGAAAATGAGAGTTTCAAAATTAATTTCCATTTAATGCTTGGTAGGATGAACGATAACCTTAGGAACCTTGGCTTTGTATAGGGGGTGGTGATGAGTGCTGAAAAGTGCGCATTTAAACCCCTTAAGCTGGAATATTTTAGGACCTTTATCTATCTTACTTTCCCGTTTTAGACTAATTTCATGTTATTACCCTTTTCAGATGCTTATCCCTAAAATAAGTCAATTCAGTCAAATTAGAGCATAAAATAAGCAATCTCAAGCTGAGTGGAAGAATGGAGCAAAGTGGAAGCAAAGTGGTGGAAATCAGCAAACTTTAATCGATCAGGAATATTTTCGATCGATCTCACATTGATTAATCCAGCCTCATCAAGATGGATCAAACCCCTTGTCCTTATCCTTAAGAATTACCATCTTCGATCGATCCAACTTTCTTTAGATCGATCAAACTTCCTTGACCTTATCCCCACCTACCACTTTTGTCTTTTTCCCAAAATATCCCAAAAATATCTCAGGTTTGTCTTATTCCAAAAAGACACCACCAAGGATTGATCGATCTGGCCTTTCTTTGATGGATCTGGCCACAGTTCAATCAATCTTATCTGAATTCGATCAATTGAACCTCCTCAAGTCTGAAATAAAACAAAGTCCAGCTCATTAAAAGATGGCTCGTGGTGCAATCATTGGAAGGGACCCTAGTGCACGAGACCTGACCATTGGGTGTGACACTTGAGCTACCTATATAAGGATTTTGAGCCATTTTTACATCATAACTTACATATCTTAAGATAACTCACATATCTCATATCACATATCTTGGAGAGGAGGCTAGAGCTTAGAGAGACATACACTATTTTGGGAGTTTTTCCATTCTTCTAGGGTTTCCATCAAGAAGAAGATCATTCCTACCATGGAGATGGCCCTTAAGGGTTGGAAGACTGCATCAATGAGTGGCTAAACATCTTCTTGGTGCTAGAGTTAGCCCTAAGGATGCCTTCTAGACCTTAATGCTTTGTATTTTGAGGGGATTTGTGTTGTAATCTTGTCTTGACATTTGATTTATATATGAATCTTGTTTTTATAATGATTTGTGTTGATTAATACTTCCAATTGACCAGTTCATTCTATTCATATGTCTATGTATGCTAGAGTAGATGTTCATGCGTTTATCTCTTGGTTTTGTAATATTGATGCATGTCTATGTGTATTGATGCTATGAATCTAGAGATTGTCAAGGCATAGTGCTTAAATAGAATACTCTTGTGATTTGTTTGATGGTTCATACTCATTTCTTGATGGATTGTGCCTCTACCTTAGTTTAATTAGTTTAATTTTCATATCCTTAGCTTAGATGTAGTGTAGTTGCTTTACTTTCTTAGATGTGAGGACAATCCATGCTTGTTGTTTGATGTTCCATACTTAAGAATGCAAGAAGTGTAATTCTCTAACTTGTTAGTGTGTTGATTGTGAGCTTAAAGGAAGGAATAATGACTTAGTTTGATATATTGTGCTATTCACTAGGTTGTCTAGACAATGTATACTTAACTAGTCAATCTATGCTTGTTGATTCAATCAATCACACCTCTTTGTATTGCAACATATATTTCCACTCATTCATTACACATTGAGTGTCTAGAATGGTGATGTTTAGTGGTGACCTCTAGATTCCAAGACCTCTCTCTCTTGTTCTCTACCCTTTATTTACTTCAATTGCTTTGTATTAAATTTATTTACATTGTAATTTAATTAACAAATCAGAACACCTTTTGATCACTCGACCTACTAATCCGACCTTATTTCCATATTAACATTGCCCCCAATCCTTTGGGACGATCCCTACTCACCCTGGCTATATTAGTAGTTAGAGGTAGTAGTGACACTTTATAAATTTAAACTTGGCCATACTTTTATTGCAACTTTGGGTGCATTGACAACTAGGCCATACCAAGTTTTGGCGTCGTTGTCGGGGATTGATTTGGCAATGTCGTGTTTTGGAAACAATTAGGAATTAGTACTCTTTTGATCATGTTTTTACTTTATTTTCTTTTTAGTTACTTATTGTGTTCGTTCTTGATTGGTTAGGTGAATTGAGCAATGGAAGTCAAGTAAGGGAGAATTGAAAAGCAATGAGCTAAGCTAAGCATAACAAGGCTAAAATCTAAAAATTGCAAGCTAAGCAAAAATTGAAAATTACATTGAAGTTGCTTAAGGACCCTTTGTGAGATCTTCTTAACTTAGTCTCTAGTTAAATCATTGGCCCGTGTGGTGGCAAGTTCTTAAATTCTTAGATAAATCGTGAGCCCGCGTGGAAACAATTTACTTTTCTTTGCATATTGTTCAAGCATGGGAGTATGGGATCATTGTATGTGGAGATTTGTTGATTGATTTGTTGCGGGGGCGAAATGCTTGCTTTGTTAATTTTGTTGTTATGTTGCTTGTTTTTTGTGTGGTCTTAATCAACCCTTCATCATTCTAATGAAAATCTAGAAGGTCATCTTGGTTATTTAGACCCGAATTTCATGGAACATCCACCTTTCAACTAATTTCCTCCCAGAGTTCAAGCACCAATTCCAATGATCCTTCATGATTATTACAACCTTCATGAATATTATTCACCAACTTGCATCTTGCTTCCTAATTTTGGGGCCAATCATTATGAAATTAAGCCCGAGACTATTCAAATGTGTCCACTTTTCTATTGCTTAAATGATGAGGAACCTTACAAACATCTTAATGAATTTTTTGAGATATGTTCCATCGTAAAATACATGAATGTCCCAGAGGAAGTTCTTAGGATACTTCTCTTTCCATTTACTCTTAAAAATAAGGCGAAACATTGGTTCAACAATTTGGGGTCAAATTCAATAACTTCTTGAATACAAATGCAAAATGAATTTTTGAAAAAAAATTTACCCCGTAAGTTTGACCAATTCAATGAGAACCACTATTAGAGAATTTTCTCAAGGGGAAGGGGAACTTTTACATGAGTCTTGGGAAAGATTGAATGACTTGCTAAGGAAATGCTCACACCATGGCATTCCTAAATGGCAAGTGGTTCAATGTTTCTATGAAAGTCTATCCGACACTTATAAGGACATTATTGATACATCATGTGGAGTTTCATATTTCAGAAAACATGAGGATGATGTTTGGCACCTTTTTGAGAAAATGAGTGAAAATTCATTGCATAAGTCTCACACTTCTCGATTGAATCATAATCATATTAATAAAAAGAGAAATTTGAAAGTATGTCAAATTGAGAGTCCAATGGAGATTGTTGCCGAGGTCAAAACCCTTACTCAAAAACTTGATCAATTTTTATTGAGTCAAAAACCGGTAACTCAATCATCTCCTCTTCTTAATCATCATCTTCATCATTCTTGTGAGCCATGTATAACCTGTTCAAGTGTATTGCACACTACTTCCAATTGTCCCCATGGACATGTTCTTGATGAACACTATGAACAAGTCAATGCTGCATTTGCTCACCCTCTTCCAAATGCTTGTGTTCCAGTGTGGAGTGAACATTCAAATCCTTTTCAAGCTAAAAATTTTTAAAACCGATATACTCCTCCTCATGAACGAAATAAAGGTTCAAAAGGATTTGTCTCATCTTCTTCTTATCATCAAAGAATGAATCAATTCTCTCATCCTCAAGCTTATAATTCTCAAAGTAGCTCTAATCGTCCTCATAAACTTTCTAGCAACTCCACATTTGAAGATAAGGTCTTAGTGGCTTTGGGTAGTTTGGAAATGAACATCAATTTGTTGCATTCTCATTTTTAATCGATATCAAAGCTTGAGTCTCAAATCGGGATGATAGTTGATGCATTGAATGCGAAAGAAATTAGTAAATTGCCTAGCTAACCCGAAAGGAACCCAAAAGCCCAATATCTTGTGGAAGCAAACTCTAAATTGGGGTGTCCTTCCCAAGAACAAGTGCAAGCCATTACTACTTTGAGAAATGGTAAACAAGTTGACAATTAGGTTGAACAACCAATTGAAGATAGTGAACCGGTGCAATCAAAAGTTAACACCCACCCTGTTTCCAATCCTCCTCCTCATTCCTTGGATGAAAGTGTCATCATCAAGAATTCTCAAACATCTTCATCATCCCCTCATGTTGCAAGGTCTTATGACCCAAAAGCTCCATTTCCTTATGCTTTAAAAGAGACTTCCCCTTTTAGGAGGCAAGAAGGAAAAATCCATGACATGATGGAAGTCTTTAAACAAGTAAACATAAATCTCCCTCTCTTGGATACAATTAGGTAAATTCCGCCTTATACAAAAATTTTGAAAGATCTTTGCACGCAAAACAGGAAGAGCAAGGGACAAGGCCCTAAAAAATTGTTCTTAACGGAGCAAGTGAGCTCCATCATTCAACATAACACTCCACTTAAGTTCAAAGATCCCGGTGCTCCGACCATCTCATGTGTAATTGGAAACCATGAAGTTCGTAGAGCTCTTCTTGACTTAGGGGCGAGTGCCAATTTTTCCTTACTCTGTGTATGTCCAACTAGGTTTGAATGAGTTGAAGCCAACCTCGGTGGTGCTTTAATTAGACGATAGATCCATTAAAACTCCTAGGGGCATGGTTAAGGATATTCTCATCAAGGTTGACAAATTCTATTTCTCGGTCAATTTGTGGTTCTTGATACCGAACCGGTTGCTAATCCTACCAATCACATCCCAATTATCTTGGGAAGGCTATTTCTTGCTACCGTAAATGTAACTACCAATTGTAGATCTGGGGTTATGGACCTTTCTTTTGGTAACATGATGGTTAAGCTTAATGTATTCAATGCAAGTCGACATCCCATAGATAAAGACGAGTGTTGTCTCATAGATGTCTTAGATGAGATTGTGGAGGGATCCATTCCTTCCAAGGTTATAAAAAAACCAACCGAGGATAATCTTTCATCTCTTCTATCTGAGGATCCTTTTGCATCTTGTCTCCTTGAAATGTATGAAAGTTGTGGGTTTGATAATGAAGGATCAATGAGCGAGGTTAATGACTTAATGGAATCCGTTACAAGTTTGGATTTTCCACCTTGGAAAGCTCCAAAAGAACCTCTCCCTCCACTCTCTAACACTCTACCGGTCCCATCTTTAGTCTCTCCACCCACTCTTGAGCTTAAAACTCTTCCTCCCGATCTTAAGTACGCCTTTTTAGGCCCAAAAGAGACTCTTCCGATCATCATCTCTTCAAATCTTGAAAAAGATCAAGAGAATGCTCTTTTGAACGTGCTTAAACAAAAATAAGGAAGCCATTGGATGAAGTGTGGCGGATCTGAAGGGAATTGACCCTTTCATTTGTATGCATTGCATTCTTATAAAAGAGGGTGCAAAACCTTTTAGAGATGCCCAAATGAGATTAAATCCAAACATGAAAGAGGTGGTTAAGAAAGAAGTTGTTAAGCTTTTAGATGCCGGTATCATTTATACAATCTTTGATAGCAAATGGGTGAGTCTAACTTAAGTAGTTCCCAAAAAATTAGGGATTACGGTGATTGAAAATCCGAAAGGTGAGGCAATTTCTAAGCGTACCGCCAATTCATGGTGTGTATGCATTGATTACCACAAATTAAATGCCGCCACTAGAAAAGTTCACTTCCCTTTGCCATTCATTGATCAAATTCTAGAGAGATTGGCTAGGTAACAATATTATTGCTTTCTTGATGGCTATTCGGGTTACAATTAAGTAGCCCTAGACCCTTTAGACCAAGAGAAAACCACATTTACTTGTCCTTTTGGCACATTTGCTTATAGACGGATGCCATTTGGTTTGTGTAATGCTCTCACAACATTCCAACGGTGTATGATGTCAATTTTTTCGGACATGGTGGAAGAGTATCTAGAGGTCTTTATGGATGATTTTTATGTCTTTGGGTCTTCATTTGATGCATGCCTCAAAAATCTAAATTTAGTGCTTAAAAGATGTTGTGAAACAAACCTTGTTCCTAGTGGGAAAAGAGCCACTTCGCAGTTCAAGAAGGTATTGTTTTGGGTCATGTCATCTCAAAAAGGGGAATTGAGGTTGATAAAGCAAAAGTTGAGCTCATTTTTGAATTACTTCCACATTCTACGGTGCGAGAGGTTTGTTCCTTTTTAGGTCATGCTTGCTTCTATCGCCATTTCATCAAAGACTTTAGCAAAATTGCTAGACCTTTATGCAATCTTCTTGCCAAGGAAACTCCATTTATCTTTGATTAAGCATGCCTTGATGCTTTTCATAAACTACGTGACTTATTGTCATCTGCTCCTATTATGCAACCTCCCAATTGGTCATTACCGTTTGAAATCATGTGTGATGCCTCTGACTATGCCATGGGAGTAGTTTTGGGGCAAAGGATAGGGAAACTTCCATGCGCCGTATACTATGTAAGTAAGACCCTCTCGGGAGCTCAATTAAATTACTCCACTACTAAGAAGGAATTACTAGCTATAGTATATGCCCTTGATAAATTTTGGTCCTATCTCTTAGGGTTAAAAGTTATTGTTTATTCTGATCATGCTACTTTAAGGCACCTTTTAACTAAGAAGGAAACAAAGCCTTGTTTGATAAGATGGATTTAGCTTTTTCAAGAATTTGATTTTGAAATCAAAGATAAGAAAGGCACTAAAAATATGATTGCCGATCATCTTTCAAGGTTCATGGTAGAATCTTCCCCTAGCCCACCAATTCATGATTTATTTCTGGATGAGCAACTCTTCTAAGTTTCTAATGGACAAATGCCTTGGTTTGCCGACACTGTGAATTTTCTTGCAATTGGCAAGCTTTCGACTATTTGGTCAAAACAAGCAAAGAAGCATTTATTTGCCAACATCCGAAATTACTATTGGGAAGATCCTGTCTTGTTTCGATATTATCCAAATCAAATTGTGAGAAGGTGCATTCCGGAGAGTGAAATTCCAAGTGTACTTGTGTTTTGCCATACCCTTGCATGCAGTGGGCATTTTAGTGCGAAGAAGACCGCTTTGAAAGTGCTTCAAAGTGGGCTATTTTGGACCACCATCCATAGAGATGCGTACAATTTTTGCAAGGAGTGTGAGAGATGTCAAAAAATATGATCAATGTCGAGAAGAGACATGATGCCCTTGACAAATATTCTTGTTGTTGAAATCTTTGATATTTGGGGCATTGATTTTATGGGTCTTTTTCCTATGTCTTATGGATTTCAATACATTTTGCTTGCCATTGATTATGTTTCTAAGTGGGTGGAGGCTTGTGCTACCAAAACCAATAACCACTTTGTGGTTGTTCAATTCATTAAATCCAACATATTCACTCGTTTTGGTATGCCAAGAGCCATGATTAATGATGGAGGAAAGCATTTTTGTAATCAATTCTTAAAGCAATTACTTCTTAAGTACTCCGTTACTCATAAAGTCGCCACTCCTTACCATTCTTAAACAAGTGGGCAAGTGGAAGTTTTAAATCGGGAAATCAAACATATTTTTAAGAAAATGGTTAACACAACTTGGAAGGATTGGTCACGTAAGTTGAATGATGCTTTGTGGGCTTACCGAACGGCATATAAGACTCCCATTGGCATGTCTCCTTATAGATTTGTTTATGGAAAGCCTTGCCATCTTCCAATTGAACTAGAACACAAAGCTATGTGGGTGATTAGAAAGCTCAATCTTGACCTTAACAAAGCCAGAGAGAATTGGTTACTCTAATTGAGTGAGTTGGAAGAGTTGAGACGCAATGCCTATGATAATGCCAAACTCTATAAAGAGATAACTAAAGCTTTTCGTGACAAACACATTGTGAAGAAATCTTTTGAGCCTGGTCAAACAGCTTAGCTTTTCAACTTTAGATTAATACTCTTTCCCGAAAAATTGCGAACCAAATGGGAAGGTCTATATGAGATCATCTCTATTGCACCTCATGGGGCGATTGAAATTCAAAGTTTAAAGAAGGGTAACACATTCAAGGTGAATGGGTAAAGGTTGAACCCTACATTGAGGGACAGGTTTTTCAAAGACATATGGAAGCTGCCCTTTTGGTAGATCCAATCTATGAAGAAATATAGTGATGCACTCAATGTTCTCAAGAGAAGTCCAATTTCCTGCATATTCTTGCATGTTCGATCGATCTCAAAAGAAGAACAGTCATCTCTGCATCCAATCACCTCTCTGTCCCATCGTGCGGAATATTCCTGCATATTTCAGCTCTCTGTGTATCGTGCGAACTTCATTCTCGATTGATCTGGAATTCTCAGATCGATCCAGCTTTTCCTTGGATTAATCTCAGTTCTATACTTAGAAAATTTTTGGATACTTGCATATTCTCCCTCTCTGTGCATCGATCGAACATGTCTGTAGGTTTCACCAGCTAGATCGATCGAGGTTTGATCGATCTACGCTCGATCGATTAGAATGATTTTTTCCAAAAAATAAAAAAATAAAAAAAAAAATCTTTCTTTGCATTATTTATTTCCTTGCATTTTTACTTCTTGCATTGTCATTTACTTGCCTTATTATTTTTGTTTGTGTACATACTTGTTTTGTCTTTAAAAAAAATAATAATAATAAAAATAATAATATATTAAAAAAAAAAAAAAAAAAAATCAAAGTAGCATTCCGTCTTACTAGAGACGTTAAACTTAGCACCCATACGACACATTGTGTCTTTTCTTTCTTGTATCATACATTTTCATTTTCATTTTTATTTTTTTATTTTTCTTCCATTTCGTTTCATTGAACATACTTTTATAACAGGAAAAATATAAAAAAATTTCACCATTGTGCCCTTATGTGTTGTCATGCTACTTTCATACTTTAGCTAGGACTTGATTTTATATCTCTTTTATCTTGTGCTATATTGCCTTAAGAATGCTTGATTTATTTATCTTATCCCATTTGATATTTGATGTAAGTTTGCTAGTGTGGTTATTCAAGTAGGTTGTTAATTCCAAGCTTGAGGGAAACGTCTTTCGAACTGGATCACTACTGGGCTTCATGTCTTTTCCTCCACGGTATACTCTTTCCATCTTTTCTATTGTTCTCATTGCACATTGAGGACAATGTGCGGTTTAAGTTTTGGGGGGGGGGGGGGGGGGGTAAGGTGTCTTTATTGCATTCTACTTAAAATTGAGTTTAAAATGTATGATTGAGATTGGAGATCCATATTAGCTATGATCTTGATCTTTTGAGGACTTTATTGCTTAAAATTTAAAAATTGCTTGACTTAAGAGTCCAATACTCCTTGTATGCCTTATGGATGCCATTTAGGAGTAAATTTTTTGAAAGATTGATATCTTGCTTGCATTTGTGGTCCACATCATCTTGATTTTGTGATTGTTTTGAGATTCACTTTATGATTCTACACTAGCACAGGCGCACACTAGCATTCATTTGTGGGGTACATGCTTTATTGATTATTGAATTGGTTATATCCTAATTGGGCTAGTAGTGCATTGAAAGCTTTCATTCTTGATAAAGGTGGATAACAAAACCTTTTCATTGAATAGCTGGGATTCTAGCCTCATTAAGCATTGAATTTCTCACGCCGAAAGGTGGAGGGCCCAAACTCTAGGTTAATAATTGAGCTTATTACAAAAAAAAAAAAAAAAAAAAAAAAAGAAGAAGAAGAAGAAGAAGAAGAAGAAGAAGTTGCAAAAGTAATAAAAAAGTGAGGACTTCTCCCAAAAGGTGAGAAGTGGGAAATGATTTGATGGAGGTTGTTTTGATTTGTAGCCAAGTTATGCCCTAAAGACGTCTCGTTTGGGAGTCATTGACCTAACGCTCGACCTCATGGATCGCTAGAAAGCTTAATAGATCAACACATTGCATTATGCTTCCATCTTTGATCCTTAGGATTAGAAAAAATAATAATAATAATAAATAAAAATAAAAATAATTTTCGAGTGAAAAGAATAAGCGCACCTAGATGAATAAAACTTTAATAAAAGGTCCACTCTTTGTCTTGATGATCGGTACTAGATTTGTGTGCTAGTTTGAGGGTAAAGATGTGATCATTTCTTTAGTTGGCTTAGATAGCAATATATTTGATGCCGGTCTACTCAAAAAGAATTTTAGAGTTATTTTGATTTGCATGATCATTGTCTTGATGTGTGAAGGACCATATTTGTTTGCTTGATGTTGAAATTTTGGGAGTTTGCCTTTAAATGGTTGAAAAATTGCATACCTGAAGTAGTTTTCTCCCAATGCTTGTTTGCAATATTGGTGCCTATTTAGTGAGAATGAGCTTAATGTTTGTGGGTATCATTTCTGAAACACTCACGAGACTTCACTTGTCCACTAGGGGTAACCTAGGGGTTTAAAAGGCTTGTTGCATGTGCTAAATGCAATCGTGTTCCCCACAAAAATGGCATTATCCATTTATTGCTTTCTAGTTCATAGTTGTATAGATGTTCATTTCATTCCTTTACTTTGTAGTTCATTGCTAGGGACTAGCAATACTTAAGTTTGGGGGTATGATGAGCGCTAAAAAGTGCGCATTTAAACCTCTTAAGTTCGAGTATTCTAGGACCTTTACCTATCTTACTTTCCCGTTTTAGACTAATTTCATGTTATTGCCCTTTTTAGGTGCTTATTCCCAAAATAAGTCAATTCAGGCAAATTAGAGTATAAAAGAAGCAATCTCAAACTGAATGGAAGAATAGAGCAAAGTGGAAGCAAAGTGGTGGAAATCAGCAAACTTCAATCGATCAGGAATATTTTCAATCGATCTCACATTGATCGATCCAGCCTCATCAAGATGGATTAAACCCCTTGTCCTTATCTTCAAGAATTCCCATCTTCGATCAATCCAACTTTCTTCAAATCGATCGAACTTCCTTGATCTTCTCCCCACCTACCACTTTTATCTTTTTCCCAAAATATCCCAAAAATATCTCAGATTTGTCTTATTCCAAAAAGGCGCCGCCAAGGATTGATCGATCTGGCCTTTCTTCGATGGATCTGACCATAGTTCGATCGATCTCATCTGAATTCGATCGATCGAACCTCCTCAAGTCCGAAATAAAACAGAGTAAAGATGGCTCGTGGTGCAATCATTGGAAGGGACCCTAGTGCACGAGACCTGACCATTGAGTGTGACAATTGAGCTACCTATATAAGGATTTTGAGCCATTTTTACATCTTAACTTAGATATCTCAAGATAACTCACATATCTCATATCACACATCTTAGAGAGGAGGCTAGAGCTTAGAAAGACATACACTATTTTAGGAGTTCTTCCATTCTTTTAGGGTTTTCATCAAAAAGAAGATCATTCCTACCATGGAGATGGCCCTTGAGGGTTAGATGACTGCATCAATAAGTGGCTAAACATCTTCTTGGAGTTAGAGTTAGCCCTAAGCATGCCTTCTAGACCTTAATGCTTTGTATTTTGAGGGGATTTGTGTTGTAATCTTGTCTTGACATTTGATTTACGTATGAATCTTGTTTTTACAACGATTTATGTTGATTAATACTTCCAATTGACCATTTCATTCTATCCATATATCTATGTATGCTAGAGTAGATGTTCATGTGTTTAACTCTTGGTTTTGTGATATTGATACATGTCTATGTGTATTGATGCTATGAATTTAGAGATTGTCATGGCATTGTGCTTAAATAGAATACTCTTGTGATTTGTTTGATGGTTCATACTCATTTCTTGGTGGATTGTGCCTCTACCTTAGTTTAATTAGTTTAATTTTTATGTCCTTAGCTTAGATGTAGTGTAGTTACTTTACTTTTTAAAATGTGAGGACAATCCATGCTTGTTGTTTGATGTTCCATACTTACGAATACAAGAAGTACAATTCTCTAACTTGTTAGTGTATTGATTGTGCGCGTAAAGAAAGGAATAATGACTTAGTTTGATATATTATGTTATTTACTAGGTTGTCTAGACAATGTATACTTAATTAGTCAATTCATGTTTGTTGATTCAATCAGTTACACCTCTTTATATTACAACACATATTTTTCCTCATTCATTACACATTGAGTGTTTAGAATGGTGATGTTTAGTGGTGACTTCTAGATCCCAAGACCTCTCTCTCTTGTTCTCTCCCCTTCATTTACTTCAATTGCTTTGTATTGAATTTATTTAGATTGTAGTTTAATTAACAAATCAAAACACCTTTTGAACACTCGACCTACTAATCCGACCTTGTTTCCATATTAACATTGCCCCCAATCCCTTGTGACACTCCCTACTCACCCTAGCTATATTAGTAGTTAGAGGTAGTAGTGGCACTTTATAAATTTAATCTTAGCCACACTTTTATTACAACTTTGGGTGCATTGACGACTAGGCCACACCAGGTGGAACATGCTTGTTTTGGAATCCACCTTGGGGAGGGTTTGAGCCTTCCCCTTGGCTTTTCTAAGAAAAATTTGGATGGTTCCTCCACCCAAGATTATAGTGAGTGTCATAGGGATTATTCCCTTGGTTAACAAAAGTGGCATTTACTTGCTCATGGTGTTCACTATGCCCACGTCCATGCAAACAATTGGAAGTAGAATGCAGAACACTAGAATAAGTCATACATGATTCATTAGAAGGATGATGGGCATGATTAGGGGAGGAAGACACTTGATGAGCCGAATTTTGGTTGATAAAAAATTAATCAAACCTTTGGGATAGAGACTTCACTTCGGCGACTATATCATTAGAATTATCAACTTGATGTAAGCCTAAATTCTTCCTTCCACCTACATTTCTACCATTTTTGGATGATAAAGATCGGTGCATTGAGTTTTTACTCATGCTCTCATATAAGCACCACACATCATCTTAATGCTTATCAAGATAAGAACCACCCATAGAAGCATCAACCGTACCCTTATGGTTATCCGACAAACTTTCAAAGAAGTATTAAACTAATTGCCATTTAGGAATGTCATAATGTGGGCATTTCCTAAGCAAATCATTTAACCGTTCCCATGCCTCATGAAACATTTCCCCATCCCCATGTGAGAATTCACGAATTGAAGTTCTCATTACATTGGTCTTAGACACCGAATAGTACTTCCTCAAGAACTCTTGTTGCATCTCTACCCAGGTAGTTATAGAAAAAGGTCTCAAATTATTGAACCAATATTTTGTTTTATCTTTTAGGGTGAAAGGGAAAAGTTTTAACCTCAAAACTTCTTCCAGCATGTCTACGTATTTTATGGTGGAACAAACTTTAAGAAATTCATCCAAATGCTTATAAGGTTCTTCATTTGGTAGCCCATGGTAATTGGGAAGCATTTGGATTGTTTGTGGTTTAATCTCATAATGGTGTGCTCTAAATGGAGGGAGTTGAATGCACGTTGGTGCATTATACTCATTGGGCACATAATGATTTCTTAAAGCAAGGGGAGAATTCACAATTGGTGGCTCTACATGAACCCCATGATTTGCTTGAACAATGGGAGGTGGGGGTGGTGCAAAGAATGGCCTTGGCATTCCCATTAGAACTTGGCCTTGTTGTTATGGAGTGAAGGGTCTAGGCATGCCTAATGGTACTTGCATATTATCATGTTGTTGATGCACATTAGGGTGAAAAATGCCTTGTTGGTCAATGTGACCAAGGTCTTCAACACGGTCCTCATTATGTTCATCCATTGATGAAATGGATTCACTTGAATTACCCCTTCCCCTTGGATTACAAACAACCAATTCCAAATTAATTAAAATTTAATGGGACAAGAGTAGGATTCAAAGACCTACGACCATGCATGCACAATGCAAATCAAAATAATCAACAAATAGCAAGTAGCAAACACTCCTCCTCCGCAACAAGTCAATTAACAACAAACCTCCATACACAATGATCCCATACTCCCATGCTTTAAACAAATGCAAGAAATAATTTGCCACCATGCGGGCCGACGATTTAACTAAGCAAAGGGAGTTAGAATAGCTCACAAAGGGTCCTTAAGCAACTTCAAAATATTTTTAACTTTTTGCCTTGCTTTGCTTTGCAATTTTTTTTTTTTTTTAA
The DNA here is from genome assembly GCF_030987335.1 of Cornus florida. Lineage (NCBI taxonomy): Eukaryota > Viridiplantae > Streptophyta > Magnoliopsida > Cornales > Cornaceae > Cornus > Cornus florida. Next base: position 70,308,782 of record NW_026775573.1, on the reverse strand, counting down.
TTTTAGCTTTCAATACTTTGCTTAGCTCAGCTTGCTTCTTTGTTTTGGAGTTCCTTTGTTTTACTTTCCTTGGCTCCAAGTACCCAGCTAATCAAGAACAAACACAATAAGTTAACAAAGTAAAATGAAGTAAAAACAAGATCAAAGGAGTACTAATTCCTAATTAATTCCAAATACGGCGTTGCCAATCCCAGGCAAAGGCACTAAAACTTGGTGTATCGTGTCACTCAACGCACCAAAGCATAGTGTGTGATGAAATATGGCCAAGTTTAAATTTGTAAAATGCCACTACCACTACTAACTACTAACGTAGCAAGAGTGAGTAGGGATCATCCCAAGGGAAAAGCAAGGTATTTCGGAGCAATGTTGAATTAGTAGGTCGAATGATCAAAAGAGGAGTATGTTGGTTGAGTTATACTACAATTTAAGCTAAAATAATGCAATGTAAAACAACTAAACAAATGAGGTGTAGAAAATGAGAGATGATTCTTAGGACATAGAGATCACCACTAATCCTTGCCTTTCTAGACATTCAATATTTGATAAATTAGGGGGATTATATGTTGTAAAAGAAGTGTGTGCCATTAATTAAAACATTAAACTTGGATGGCCAAGTAAGCATACATTGTCTAATCAATCTAGTGAATAACACAACATATCAAATTAAGTCATTAATCATTCCATGAGCCCATAATTAATGCACACTTAAAAAATTAGAAAAATATACTACTTGTACTCATAAGCATGGGTCATCAAATAACAAAAATGGATTGTCCACCTATCTAGGAAATTAAAGCAATTACACTGCAACTATGCTAATGACATGAAAATTAAACTAATTAAACTAAGGATGTGGCACAATCCATCAAGAAACAAGTATAAACCATCAAATAAACCACAAGAGTAATCAATTAAGCACTATGTCTAGACCATCACTAGATTCATAATATCAACACACAAAGACATACATCAATATCACAAAATCTAGAGAAAAACACATGAACATTCATTCTAGCATACATAGTAGGCATATGGATAGAATTAAATGATCAATTGGAAGTATTGAACTACACAAATCATATAGAAACAAGATTTATATAAATATGAGGTCAAAACAAGAATTTTAACATAAATTCCCACTAATTACAAAGCATTAAAGTCTAGGAGGCATACTTAGGGATATCTCTACCCCCAAGAGAATAGTTTAGCCACTCATTGATGTTGTCATCCAACCCTCAAGGGCTTTTTTCATGGTTGAATTCATCCTCTTCCCTTGGTGTTCTTGGTAGAAACCCTAGAAGAGTGGAAGAACTTTCCTAAAATGTACGTTCTCTCTCTAATCTCTAGCCAATTCTCTCTCTAACTAACCAACCTCTTTATTAAAAATAGCCAAATTCCTTATATAGGTAGCTCAAATGTCACACCCAATGGTCAGACCCCGTGCACTAGGACCTCCAAATAATTGCGCCACGAGCACACTTTCAATTCGACTTGAAATTTGTTTTGCACGTAATTTGAGACAGTTCGATTGATCACACTATTGCTCTAATCGATCAAAGTATAGCGGCATAATTATTTGGATAAGGACAAAGGCTGAGATATTTATGGGAAAAGGACAAAAGTGGTTATGAGGATAAGATCAAAAGGTTCATTCGATCGTATAAAAGGTTGGATCGATCGAATAGGAAATTTTCCTGTGGATAAGGACAAGGGTTCTATCCATCATGGAAGGGTTGGAACGATCACAATGTGATTGATCATAACTTGGTTCTATCGATCGAAGAGGAATTTTTCATCATTTTGCTTTCACTTTGCTCCTTTCTTCCACTAGACTTTAAATTGCTTTTTCAAATGCTCTAATTCAACTGATTTGACTTATTTTGGGGATAAGTGCTTGAAAAGGAGAATAACATGAAATTAGACTAAAACGGGAAAATAAGATAGAATAAGTTCCTAAAACATTCAAGATTAAGGGGTTAAAATGCACACTTTTCAGTGCTTATCAAGCTTCAAAGAATATTGCTCAATCTTCAATTTTGTACTTAGTCAAATTTCTTTAACTATTTTTCGAAGCGTCTTTTTCATCAATACTTAAAGTATTTTTTGGTCTTCTTCTATTAACATTGTCGATCCTAGCTTCATAGGGCTCGAGCTTTTGGGGCTCAGGGCTCGAGCTCTGAATGACAGTGCTCGATCCTTGAGGTTTAGGATGAGGCCCTAGGAGCTTGGCTTTCTTGACATTAATTCTTTAAATTCTGACGCCTTATGCTCGAGCTTGTAGGCAAAGGCTCAGGCACCCTTAGGTAAGGCTCGAGCACTATTGTGTAGGGCTCAAGCTCTGGAGGTATAAGGCTCGAGCTTTAATGCCTTATTGATTTTTTTTCTTTTTCTTGCAGAGCTCAAGCCTTAGAACTTAGGCCCGAGCTTTGGTACTTAGATTCTTCTAAACTTCACCATTTAAGCTCTCGGCTTGCTTTGAATGACCGGCAATGACTCTGTAAGCTTTTATATCAGTCTTTTCATCATCAAGTCTTGGATTTAACCGTTTCTCTGGGAAAGTACCTATAAACACACAATACACATAAATCTGTCTAATAATGGATAGAAGTATTATTTTAGGTCTTAACATGCATATATTTAGGGACTCGAATATACAATATTTAGTGCTCATCACTCCTCCTTTCTCTCTGTAACTCTCGACCTTTTCTTCTCTCTCTAACTCTCTCTGCCTCTACGTAAACAAGGGTTTTTTAACCCTTTAGCAGGCCACACAACCTTATATATATAGGCTATGTAATTCTAACCTAATCCTACTTCTAATCCACGTCTGCCATAAGGGAAAGAAAAAGAAAAAGGAAAATATATATAATAGTTATAGTAATAATAATAATAATAACTATAATAGTAATATATGTGTAACCATATATATATATATATATATATATATATATATATATATATATATATATATATATTTACATTAATATATCCAACTGAACCGTATCCATTATTATTATTATTATTATTAATACCAATAATAATACCCATATATATATATATATATACGCACACATCAATATATATATACATATATAACTAATGCCAATGGGTCATAATCTTACTCATCTAGGCTTCTTATCCAAGTAGTCCATGAGACCCATTTGGTTGGTCCATTATTACTATCCAATTCCATCTCCTTTAAATAAATAAAATAAAAATAAACATTTAAACCTAGCCAATAATTATAAATAAATTACGCATAATTAAACAAGCAATTTCACGCAATCAATTAATTAAATCCACACATATAAATCACATAATTCACATAAACAAATAAATCAAATAAACACATAAACACATAGCCATATAATCAATTAAATGCAACAAAAAAATAAATAAATGAATCCTCCAATTAATTCTTTAAAAATTAGGGATATTACAGTCAGTAATTAATGATGGACTCTTAATTAACTAAGACTTGAACCAGATTCGCGATAGGGTGAGATATATTACGAGAGCCGTCCTTTGCAATTGCTCTCTATCATCATCATGGCATTTGATTCTCAAGCATGAGAGAAGTATATACTCTTTTATTAATTAGTAATTACCTTGATTTGTTTGGCGAAACCTTCGGGATCCCATTGGTAATGCCCCAAATCCCAAGATCCGATGCATTAACCAAGTAGAACCAAACCTTACCCAATAACCCGGGCAACAAATGCAGAAGCTAATGTCAAACGGTCATAAATGTGAAATCCAAGGGTAAAATGGTCATTTCTTGTCAAAAATGGTGGATGGGTATGCACCATTGGAAAGTTAGCTCTAAACTCTTCAATTTAGGCTCAAAAATGACCTAATTCGGGTTTTAAAATAAAAAAATATTGCCATTCGAAGAATGATAACAAATTCACGTAATACTGGAATGAAAGCTCAAGCTCTACAAAAAATACTCGAGCTCTGTGAAAAATGCTCGAGCTCTCTGAAAATGCTTGAGCTCTGAGAAAGTGTTGGAGCATAAATAGAGACATGGTAAATGAATTTCTCGAAAAGTGAAAAGCCCGAGCTCATAGAGCCAGTGCTCTAGCTCCTGGGGAAAATGCTTGAGCATTGAAAATATGCTCAAGCTTTAAGGAAAATGCTTTAGCATTGGGAAAAATGCTTGAGCTCAAACCCCAAAAAATGCAACAACCTAAAAAGGAAAGTGCCAAAGGTCATTGGCACCTTCTTGGTACCCAATAAAGTTATAAACAAGTCCAAAATCTATCCCAACTCTCATGAAAACATAAAGCATGGCATAGACATCATGAATGAGAATGTGTATAAAAATACATATAAAGTGTGTAATGATAAAATATACATATTGGCATTAAAATGGCCTCATTACATTACTTGTCCAATTATCCAATATAATCATTCATTGTAAATGAAATTACACAATTTAACTATGCACCTCAACTCAAGATTACAATATCCAAATTAGCTACAACATGAGATGCCAACAAATATATATATATCAACTATATCTTCCAAAAACAACATGAGGAGCGTCGTCCTCAAGAGCCGTGCCTTAACTTGAAAGGGGAATCAACGTGGGGTGAGCTTATAATGCTAGGTATATACACATACTATATTCCTTTGGCATCATAAAAGTAGCCTATGTTAACAATGCAAAGGGATACGCTCCCTAATGTCTAATTTCGGTTAAGTCCTAAGGGCGTTATCATAATCAATATATGAACCTCAATAAATATTCAACATCCATTTCATTTCTAGTAGGCATATACATAGTAAATGAAATATAACAAATACCCAAGTCGCAACTGCACATAGATGCCAACTTAAAACAAAACTGGGAATTAAAAATAACAAAATAAGCCAAGTTGTAACTACACATAGATGCCAACTTAAAAATAGAATCGAAATAAAATTAAAAAAAGGGAATGATTCAGACATACCCACACCTACACCCCTGGACATATCTAAAATAGTTATTCTCAGACTACTAAACCATAGGGAACAAACCTAATCGCCATCATAAAGTTGGAAAAAGCCTAGTTTCGCCCGCTAGCGCCAAGCCCTAGCAATCTCAAGTATCCAAAGGTCCCGAGTATATCACAAAATCATCATCCAATTCCACAATGTAAGCATATACCAATATTTAATCAAATTGCACTTCACAAGCGCACATAAGCTCATGCTATACACACGAAACATGTCATAAAGTCCAATACTATCATGGCATACTCAATAATGTAATGACAACAATTAGGGCAATATACGATCATAATAATGTCAAGCTCCTCATTAAAGAATTTTGTCAAATATATGACTTATGAGGCAAAATAAGTAATCATAATGGCATGCTTTCAAAACCAAGTCTAACAATACAATTCACTTAGCCACAACCAAACACAACTTACGAATTTAAACTCAATGTAAGGAATACTCATAAAAGCATGCATATGTAATTACAATAAATCAATTCAATACCTTAACTATCAATTATAAGCAATGCTATCAAATAATACATTAGACAAATAAATCAATATCTTAAATCATTATATTAACCTATTTAAGTATTTCTAATTCGTATATGAAATTCTAAATATACACACATGCGTATGCATGTATAACAAATTCAACCCCACAAAAGTCAAAGAAATATAGTCTTACATATGCAACACACCCCTACCTCAATTAGGATGAAAACCCCAACAATCACCAAAATGAAAGTATTCCATTTGAGTAACAACTTCAGAGGGCCAAAGAGGATGATGAGAGGAACGATAAAGTCTTCTACAACCACCCCAAAATCCAAACCCGAACTCACCCTAAAATTTAAAAAATTCTCTGAACTAGAAACAAAGACAAGGCTTTTGAAGCCCTTGGTGTTCCCATCGTAAAACCCTTCTGCGGCGTCCGACTAATTCTGAACTAAAATAGATAAAACTGGCTCTTGAAACCAAGTTCCAAAAAGAAAATAAAAAGGAAAGAAAAAGAAAAGAAAAGAAGAAAGAGAAAGAGAAATGATATTTCTATTACAAACACATATAATAATATCTCCCGTGGGCCCTACTGATTTCCAAGAATCGTAAAAAGGCCCAAAATCAAAATATCTCATAAAATAATAACGCAATCGCCCAAAATAAAATATGATGTCCAATGTGTCCCAAATGAAATATACATGTCCAATATATCCCAAAATAATAAATGCAAAGTGTTGGGGAAAAAATCCCGAACACTTGACCCGGTTTGATCCCACATGACCCAAGACCTGAAAATGTCAAAAAAAAAAAAAAAAATGAGAAAAATGGAAAAAGGAAACCAGTCCTCACACCATGACTGGAATTTTGGGCAATTATTAATTAATAATTATGGGGTTATATTCTCAATATTTGCATCATTGCTACTTGTATTTATTTTGTATTGATTATGGTTGATCACAAAGTAAATTCGAAGCCCTTCGTGTATTTTAGATAAAATAATTATTATGTATTTCTTTATTAAATTATTATTTTTGTAATGCCGTAAATCCCATGATCCGGTACATTAACCAAGTAGATCCAAACCCGACCTGAGAACCCAGGCAACAAATACGGAAGCTAAGGTCAAAACGGTTATAAATGCGAAAACGATGGGTAAAATGGTCATTATATGTCAAATACGATGGACGGATTTTGTACCACTGGAAAGCTAGCTCAAAACCCTTTAATTTGAGCACAAGAATGACCTAGTTCGGGTATAAGATAAGCAAGTTATGATCGGTCAAAGTCAGGAAGTCAAAGTGGTCTAGATGGGAATGAACGGTAATTTGGACTGGTTGCGTTTAAACGCGACTGGTCCAAATTGGGTAGTAGCCTAATCTCAGATTAATAAGAGAGCGAACAATGATTTGAACTGGTTGCGCATAAATGTAGCTGGCCTAAATTGGGTAGTAACATCACTAGGGGTAATAATTTTGCTTCTAAAATAGCAATTTTCAAGGGTTAAAGTTATGGACACCTCCCAAATCATACATGGGTACATCTAAGAGATAAAAATGGTGAGTCTACTCAGCTTAAGCTGTCTAAATCATAGCAAGGACATGGTGATTTAATGTGTGTGGAACATACATATTCGAGTGTATAATTTATTGACAAAACATACATTGAAATAAAAATGGCTTGTCGACCTCATTACATCATGATAAGTGCTTAAATGTTGCATATTTCAGCACTTAAGCTAGAGTATTTTAGTCCATTCATCTATATTACTTTCCCGTTTTAGTTCTAATTTATTTTTTTGTCTATTTCAGTTCAATAAGGTTCAAACGGGCTAAAAAGAGTCTTTTAAAGCCTTTTTGGAGTCAAGCAGATAATCCTAAAAAAGTTCAGAAATTTGCCCTAGAGTATCCACGATCGATCGCAGAAGTTGGCGATCCATCACAGAAACCTTAATCGATCGCAACCATGTTAACAATGGGATAAGGCTACCACCTCATCATTTATTCAAAGTCACGACCGATCGTTAAAATTGGCGATCCATCGCAGTACCACGTCAACGCCAGCTTAGTGGATAAGGTTGCCAGTTGTCAAGATAAGACTGCCACGTCATCTACGATCGATCGCCGAAGTTGACGATCCATCGCTGAAATCCACGATCAATCACTGATTTGCTAGCAGTGAGCTGTTTTACTCTCGACTTCGCCCGATCTTCACCTAACTTTTGGCTGTGGGATTAGATATTTTCAAGGCTTATTTTCTAACCCAATTACACTCTAAGGAGTTTGGTATTTAAAGGAAAATGAACCATTTGTTAGGGGTTCACTAGTTTTACTTAATTTTTTAGCTACTTTTAGATAGATAGTTTCTCTCTCTAGATTAAGGTTCTAGAGCAAGAAAAGAGGCAAGATCTTCATCATCCCTAGGGTTTTTACCAAGAAGACCAAAAGGAAGAAGATGGATCCAAGCTTGAAGATAACCCTTGAGGGTTCCAAGATCACATCCATAAGTGGCTAAACATCCTCTTAGGGTTTGGATGAACCCTAGGCTTATACTCTAAACTCTAGATCTTTGACATTTTTGGGGAATTCATGTTGTAATTGATGTTTTGACCTTGTAATTATATAAATCTTGATTTTATACATGATTTGTATGGTTCAATTCTTCCAATTAGTTCTCTAGTTTAATTACATGTCCATGTGTGGTTGAATTGAGGGTTTTGTCTCTACACTAGTTTCTCTAGATTAATTATATGTCTATATGTGATTACATTGAGAATCTAGTGATGGTCATGCATGTTTATTATTGGTTACTCTTGTTAATTAATTTAATGGGCTATGCTTATGTTTGATGGATTGTTCTTCACCTTTAGTTTAATTGCTTTAATTTCCTTGTCATAATGTAATTGTAGTGCAATTGCATTTTAATTCCTAAATAGAAAGACAATCCATGCTTATGTTTGATAGTCCATTCTTATGATTACAAGTAGTATATTTCTCTAGATTAATGTGTGTTATAATTGTGGGTTTATTGAATGGTTAATGCCTTAACTTGATGATTTGTACTACACCCTAGCTTAAGTAGACAATTCATGCTTGTTTTTGACATCCATGCTCATTGTTTCAATAGATAGCACACACTTGGTTTATAACATTGAATTTTCCCAAACTGTTGAAGTCTGGTGGTTTAGAGGAAGAGCTTAGTAGGGATTCCTATGCCTTAAGACCTCTCTCCTATTATTTCAACCTTACTTTAATTTAGCTTTGTTCATTTGCATGTTTTTAATTCCAATTATAGTTTAATCAAACCAAACCAAACCACTCTTTTGATCACTTGACCTACTAATCCGACTTTTATTCCAAATACCTTTACAATCTCTTGGGACAATCCCTTCTCACTTCATACTACATAGTATAAGTGTTAAGTGGTTTTATAAATTTTTAAATGTGGTGGCCACTTGATAAAATTCTAAATTGACACATTTTTGTGTGCTTGATCGGATGCCACCACATCATTTGTCAAGTATCAAATACATGAGAGTTACAGTAGAAATGACTCGGGAACTCCAAATGATGCAAGTGAGATCCCGGCTTATTTCCCTTTTCAAAAGAATATTAATTCAATCCACGATATACATAGTCGTAAGTACATGTCCAAAACACATGTTCAAAGTAGATACAATCCAAACATACTTTAAACATAGCATGAAAAAATAATAACAAAAGAGATATCCTGAAGCACCATCAAGCTATGAATGGGGAACATCCTCTAAGATGATGCCCATACCTAGAAAATATTAATATAATGGGGTGCACACGATGATTCAATAGGAAATGGCATGAAAATAAATTACGGCCTTTAAAGTCTAATAAGCCCAATGAAGCTTAATCAATACAAGGGAGCATGCCTCCTAATGTCTAGTCTTAAGGGAACCTAGAAGAAAGTATCGTATATTATCATACAACAACAATTAAACTATCCATCTCATTATAACCCACAATAACACAATAGGAAAAATATAACAAAGCCATAAGTTGCAAAATCATATCAATGCCAACTTAAAATTAAATTCAAAATCAAATAATGGAGTAACTCGAAAACACACCCCCAGTCTAGGTCATACAGCCAAGCTATGTGATGAGCGCTAAATATTACATATTCGAGCCCCTAAATATACGTATGTTAAGACCTAAAGTGATACTTTTATCCATTATTAGACTGATTTATGTTTAATGTGTGTTTATAGGTACTTTCCCAGAGAAACGGTTAAAACTGGGACATTATGATAAAAACACTGATATCGAAGCTTACAGAGTCGTTGCCGATCATTCAGAGTAAGTCGAGAGCTTAAATGGTGAAGTTTGGAGGAATACATGATCTAAAACTCGAGCCCAAGTCTTGAGGCTCGAGCCTTACAAGTAAAAGAACAAAAGTCAACAAGGCATTGAACCTTGAGCCTTGTGCCTCCAAACTCAAGCCTTAACTAAGGGTGCTCGAGCACAAGTCTTGAGGCTCGAGCCCTACAAGTAAAAGAAGAAAAGCCAACAAGGCATTAAAGCTTAAGCCTTGTACCCCCCAAGCTCGAGCCTTAACTAAGGGTGCTTGAGCCTAACCCAGGGTGCTCGAGCCTTGACCCTCAAGCTCAAGCGTAAGGTGTCTAATTTTGAAAAGTTAATTTAAATGGAAGAACCAAGTGTAGGGAAACGTGCAAGTTTTAAAACTTTTTGAAGGATTTTGAATCATAGATCTTGATTCATCACATAGAGACAAGTTTTATGCAAAAATAAAATATGGTGTATCATTCAATTAATAGATTGAATACTTACATCAAAAGTCTGAGTAAACCTTTAATTCTTTCCTCTAAAGTGAATGTTCTCACTTATTGTAGATCCCTTAGCAAGATGCCTTCTCCTTGTATCTCCATCTTCTTGGTAATTGTTTTGCCTTTAGGAATCACTCATAAGCCTCCATGAATGACCTTGGAAAACTAGGCTTGTGGGAACCTCCATTAGATGAGAACATAAACCCTAATTTTCTAGAGAGAGAAAATATATTCCTTTTTCCTTTTCATAAAAATAACTCCAAAAATATACATAGACCATGTATATTTATAGGCAACATAAAGATAAAGAAAAGGAAACAACAAAACCTTCTCAATCTCTAATGTCTCAAATCTAATATGATTCCAATATCAAGTTAGCTATAAGTGAGAATCCATTGGGCCTATTATTTTATTGGCTACAATGAATTAATAATTGGCCCGGTCCATGGACCCAATTCAATTAATTCATAAATTAATTTCTACTCCACTAAAAGAAATTAATTGAACTCCAATTAAATAATAAATAACCTCTAAGTCAATATTGCACTTTGACCCCTCTATGCATAATTAGTTATCGGATAAATAAAGCCATCAATCCGACTACTTAATTAATATATTTATTTTGGTACCTTTGATTATTTCTGGCTCGATCACAATAAAACATTTGTTTGACAAAAATAATAATTTAAATAAATAAATATATAATAAATCATTTTATCTAAAAACACACGAAGGCCTTTGAATTTACTTTGTGATCAACCATAATCAATTCAAAATAAATACAAGTAGCAATGATGCAAATATTAAAAATATAACCCTCTAACTATTAATTACATAACTACCCAAAGTGTCGATCTAAGGATCCCGAAGAATCCGCCGAACAAATCAAAGTAATTATTAATTAATAAAAGAGTCTATACTTTTCTCATGCTTAAGAGTCAAATGCCATGACGGTGATAGGGAGCAATTGCATACAACGGCTTTCGCAATATATCTCAACCTAACACAGATCCAGTTCAAGTCTTAATTAATTATGATTCCATCCATAATTACCGACTATGAACAATTTATGATTACTATTTATATTCATGTATTGATCGCCATCATATACATATATAAATATCTCTTGTAATCAAGAGGACACTATCAATTCTATAATGAATCGAAACATAATACATTGAATTCACCAATTGTACAAAACATAAATATTTTAGAAACGTCAGGAACATATGTCACTTTAATCCAACAGCTCCCACTTGCCCTCATAGCCAATTCAAATTGCACCTAAATCCAATGTTATCCAGATGATGATCAAAATTATTGATCAATGACACCTTTGATAATGGATCAACAAAGTTGTGTTCCAATGCAATGTTCTAGCTACAAGTACATTTTCTTGTCAGACAATATCATGTAGAACATGATACTTCCTCTCAGTGTATCTTGTTCCTCTATAGAACCTTGGGTCATTGGTTTGGACTACTTCTGCACTATTGTCGCAACATAGCTCAATAGGCAGGCTAGTATACTCCACAACCTCTAAATCAGTGAGATCAAACCAATAGGCTTCCTTTGCCGCTTTTAAGGCTGCAATGTATTCCACCTGCAGGTTTGAGTCAACAGTTGAAATCTGCTTAACAATCTACCAACTGATTTCCCTTCCATTAAGTGAACATATACTAAGTCATGAACCTCATAGTATCTACTTCTGATTGAAAATCAGAACTAGCATACCTGACTAGGACCATATCATCACACCCATAAATGAGTATGACATCCTTGGTCCTCCTTATGTAATTAATGATATTTTTCACAATAGACCAGTTATCAAGTCCAGGATTGGATTGATATCTTCTGACTATCTCTACTATGTAGCGGATGTCCTATTTGGTATAGACCATGGCATATATAAGACTTCCATATGCCAAAGCATATAGTTCCAGTCTCATTTGCTCAATTTCCTCTGCTAGTCTTAGAAAACTACTTACTAAAGAGAGTAATCCATATCAATAAAACAAGAACTCATTCTTTGAGTTATGCATACCAAACCTGGTCAAAACATTATCAATGTAGGATTATTAAGATAAGCCTATTTTCCTTTTAACCTGATCTTGCAAAAGCTTGATCCTAGGAATATAGCTTACATCTTGAAAATCCTTCATTTAAAAGTAATTGAACAACTACCTCTTTATTGATGACAAAACTTCCACATCATTCTAAATGAGTAGGATGTCATCAATATATATAGAATTAGAAAAATAATGACATTCCCTTGTACACACATGATTTATTCACTAAGAAATCTTCTGGTATCTTTTTGTAGATTCACTTGCCTTCCATAGGTATCACCCTACTAGAAAGTTCTACAAGATCCCAGAATTTATTAAATGATATGCACCCAAAACCCGTCGTCCTAAGGTGTTCAAACCAAGGTGCTCTGATACCACTTGTGACGGCCCAAGGTTTTTCAACCCTGTGCGTCAGTGATGAACCGAAAGATGACCCGATAACGGATCCGAATTGCGGAAGCAAAAGATAAAACAACATCCCTAGGGACACAACATGTCTCTAGGACACCAAAGAGACCCTCAATGAGATTATAGAACCCAAAGAAAACAAATGTAGAAACAAGACTTCAAAAATGGACAAAAAGGAACCCAAGGGTAAAATGGTCATTTCCATCCTAAAAGTGAGTACTACCAAGCACACCGTTGGAAAGAAAATGAAAAATTAATGAATTTAGACTCAAGAATCACTTGATTTGGAGTCCGGACGGCAAAGATATCAAGTCTTGAAGTCGACGGAAGAAAAACCATATCCCGGTTCGAGCCAAAAACTGACACCCCTCCATTAAAACTTGAATAACTTGAGCTACCAAAGGAATCTGAAACTCTAATTGGTACCATTGGAAAGCTTATTTCGATGTGGTTAATTTAGACTCAAGAATAGATCAATTTGGAGTTAAAACGAGGCAGGTATGACAATTTGAAGTTGGAGGTGCAGTGCAGAACCAAGACACAAAAACACTCTGTGAACAGTACTTCGAGCGCTCGAACTAGGACTTCGAGCTCTCGAACAATACCTGCCTGAGGCTAAAACTTTCTGCCCAAACTTCGAGCGCTCGAACTCCCCTTTAGAGGCTCAAACTCCTGTAGCTGCACCTGAAATGCAACCTTGAAATGCCATTTTGAGGACTTTCAGGGACTTTTTTGGAAAAAAGTTGTGAAGTAACCCCCCTTAAAATCATGTTTTCTGGTCAACCATGTCAAGACCAACATTTATTTTTCAAGGAAAATACCAAAAATGCCCTTGAGGTCTCATTTAGCAAAAATATGTAAATAAATGCTACTCTAAGTGTTCATTTCTTCAAGAATGGTGTTGTGTGCCAAAGTGAACATGCACACATATGCAAAATGAGTAAATACACATGTTCCAATAGCTCATGGTCACATAACATGTCATATACAAAATACAACCTGTCAAACCTCGAATTCTCATCATTTCATAAGACAACTATGGGATTAAACTAGCATACATGTGATATAAATGTACATGGCACTTAGCCTCATGTTATGCTTACAAAATAGACATCTTCAAGTGTTCTTAGATATACATTACACATCAAGGACGCCATCTTAGCTTCTATAATACCATACATCCAGAGTATACAAAATTAACATCCAAAAAGGAAGGCATGCTAAACAAGTGCATGTCAATATACAAAAATGCTTCAAATAACTTAAAATCTTCTAAGGATGATGAGCATCCATGAACATGGTCTCTTTACCTGAAAAATAACCCAAACTACTAAGGTGAGTAATCAAGTTACTCGTAGGAGAAGCATATGCGTATACCTTAAAGTTTCAATATCATTGCAAGATTAATATAGACGAATACAAGGGAGCATTCCACTTAACGTCTATGTTCAAAGTGTTCTAAGGGATCATTTTAAGCTAACTTAAATATTTTTTAGCAACACAATATCAAAATGGATGTACTTAGCAACATCAAACCGCATATAACAAAATTTACAAGTTACAAATAGCATTGATTGTCAACTTGGAAATGAATGCGAAATCAAAAAAAAGTAGAATCCTTGTACACCTAAGCTCGGAATTTCGCCGAGACCTCAACGGTTATTCCGGGCATTAACCCGCAGGGAAGACCACCCTAAGTGTGCACTATCTCGGTTGGGGAGAAATCATACCTCCCGCACTAGAGCCAAACTCTAGCCATATTACTAGTAACCATGTCCCAAGAGAATCCAAAGTATATATCAAGTTGAAAACTTATATATAAATAACAAGGCATATAAACCACCTTCCATGCACAAGTACTTTGAAACCATACAAACCATGTCTTAAGGTTCTAAGTCTAGAATGACATGATAGATGGCATGTTCTTAACATGATATTATGCACAAAACAATATCATTAACTTATCAATTTAAGCATGCCTCAACAATAAGCCATATATACTAAATATTTGCATTTTAGCAAATAGCTTCTAAAACAACCATGATTATCTATAGTAATACGCTAGAATGTAGGATTTCCATCATAATAGCATAGTAATTCAAATCATTAAGAATTCTATACAACTTCAACAATCCTACTCAAGATATATACACAACATACATGCTTGATCAATGAAATCCTAAGTCAATCATAAGGATTTCATATAGTATGCAATACTACAATTCTAAAAGCATGTATACAATATATATTAAACCCCAAAGGATTTCAAAACACTTAGAAAATAAACATACTACCACCCCTACCTCAATAGAGAATTGTATCTCTATAATCCAAGCTACCAAGCACAAAATGGAAAACAAGTTTAGGGTTCTTGAAGAGGAGAATGAGAGGAAACTTTTACTAGTTAAGGTTCTTAGTCTAAGATGAATGGAAGGGCACCAAAATTGAAGAAGAAAGCTATTAACCAAGCTTTTCTCCAATGGTGGCTAGGTTGGAACTTTGAAGAACTAAGGAAAATGAAGAGGATAAGTGAAAAATGGTGAGTGGAAGGGCTAGAGATCCTCCACTCACTATGTGCTCTTACACTACCTCTCACACACACACAATGCAAGACTAGATCATGGCCTTACACTTGTCACTAATCCAATGCCTCTTCCAAGACTTAATCCTAAGCTTACACTTGTCAACAATCCAATGCCTCTTCCAAGACTTAATCCTAAGCTTACACTTGTCAACAATCCAATGGTTACATGTGCACCAATCTAAGGCCAACACATGGATGAATCTCCACCCACCAAATGTCAAAAGATCATGATGCCAAGTCTTTTCACCTAAATGCCAACAAATGGCTCCATGAGAGTGTGACACTTGTCACACTTTCCAAAAATTGTAAAATGGTCCTTTTTCAAAATATCTTCTAAAATAAATTGCAAAAAGGTCCCCCAAACGAAAAATAATAATTTTGCATAATTATACTAAAATCTCAAAAGTTATGTATAATTACACTAAAGTAAGCATTCATGCCCTTTATGAAAAATAAAAGCAACTAGCATGCTTTTCAACAAAAGTGAAAATACCAATGTCATGAAAATCAAGTATCATGAATGCATGCAAAACCGAAATCAAATCCGAACACCCGAAGTAAGGTTAAGCGAGGAAAAACGATAAACGAGTAAAAGACGAAAAAAAATAAAATCACCAAAAATGAAAAAGGAGGTAAAATTCGAAAAAGTCCGGGTCATTACAGATACATCATATTTTATTTTTGCATAAAACTTGTCTCTATGTGATGAATCAAGATCTATGAATCAAAATCCTTCAAAAAGTTTTAAAACTTGCACGTTTCCCTACAGTGGTATTAGAGCATGGTTTGATTCATTACTAGAGATCATGACTTTATAAAAATCATCTTCATGGATCCAAATAATATATACATATATATAATTATTGATATATGTTGACGTATGGATCATTATGTTGATATATATTAATGAATGATGATGTATGTATAATTGTGAATGGATGATGATGTGTGTTTGGGCCATGGATGAAGCTTATAGGTAAATTAAATGTAATTTTATCTTTGGATGAATGTAATTAAGGCTTTGATTTAATCTTTTGAAAGTTCAATGATATAATTTAATTTTTTCCATTGTATTTCAAATTGTAAATATTTTTAAAGCCATGTAATTTTCATCAAAGGATGCTATGAAACTTCAAGAAGGTCCACGAGGTTTAAATTAGGCTTCAGGAATTTTCTGGAATTTTTTTAGAATTTTTTGAAATTTTTCTAGAATTTTTTAGGCTTAAATTTAATTTCTGGGAATTTTTTAAATTTTTCCTGGATTTTTCGGCGATTTTCCGGCAACCGCAAGGTTGCCGTCTCCGAAAAACGCGCCGGAGAATGGTCTGTCGATTCGGTGCAGCGCAGTACACCAGCATGCGGTACACCCGGATCATCAGCCGTTGGATCATAACTTGTTTGATAAATGATCAGGTGTGGGCAGGTTCATGGTGCACAACTAATGCACCAATTAAGACGCGCGTGAAGTCAATGCACCAAAGAAACATTCCGGCACGTGCTCACGCACCGGATCAGTAGCACCTTGCTGGCGCGTGTTCTTCACGTACTAGGCAAGCTTTCAGTCTCCACGCACGCGTGAGGGCGCTTCCACACGTGCACCACACGCTGCAGCGCCTTCCAGGTGCGTGAGAGTGTGTGGAGGCGCGTGGGAGCGCGTGCCATGCGCTGTTGCACCCCCTGGCGCATGCAGGGTCCTCCGCTGGCTTCCTAAGCACTATTTTTTGCTTCTCCTAGTGCGTTTAAGCTCCCTACAGGTGTAAACAAGCCGTTGGTGGTCGCCATAACAACTAGAATAGTATTTAAATGTTAAAAGCTGAATCTATTGGCCATTTAAATTGCTTCTGTCAGTTATTTATTTATTTATTTGATGCATGGAATAATTAATTGTTAATTATTTTTGTTCATGCATTGGATCTATGATAATTAATTAAATGACTTGATTTATATTAATTAAATTATGAAAATTAATTGGATTTGATTACTAATTAATGTGAGGGCACTTATTGGGAAACGAAAAATTATTTTTGTAAATTATTTTTAAAGTGTGCTTCAAATTAAATATTAGTAAATTATTTAAAGTCCAAATATTTTCTAAATTTAATTGGATTAAAATCAAGACATTTTGCATGCATTATATCATGTAAATTAATAAATGCAAAACCCTAATTATTAATGATTAAAAATTGAGTAGGAGCGGGGTTTTTTATATATTGCCCCATGGCCTTCGTTATTAAAACCATTGTAATTAGATCTTCAAAAATAAGGCCCCACGCATGATTTGAAAAGTCTTAATATTACAAAAATAGTTGTCTCATGAAAATAAAAAAAAATATTAAATATTCATTGTAATTAGATCTTTAAAAATAAGGCCCTACGCATGATTTAAAGAGTCTAGATTATAATGACAAAATATTTAATGTTTTATTTTTCATTAGAGCTTTAATAACGTTATACACTCAATCTAAAATCAATAGTGTTAGCTCCCTAACGGAGTGGTCCACACTAAGTGATTTTAGAAAGGCTAAACATAATCAGGAATCATTTCATATAGATAGACAAGGCATTATCTTAAGAGATATGGAGATGATGGGGCATGCCCGCCAATAGCAATAATGAACTTCGCCAACCGAATAAGTTATTGGCGTATTGGTTATCTGATTTTTCATGCAGTGGTTAAGGGACCCACATACTAATTTAATGGAAGTGCTCGCCTAATAGCAAATGAATCTTAACAATAGTAATAATGAACTCCTCCAACAGGATAAGTTATTGACATATTGATTGGTTGATTTATTATGCTATAGAGTTGAGGGACTCGCATTAATTAAAAGGGATTGTTCACCAATAATGATAATGATCTCTTATTCGATTGAGATTTATTATATTATATGGTTAACAAACTCATTTTAATTTTAAATATGCATGACAGTATTAATAATTCACCTTGCATATTGTATGAATGCATTTTTATTCAGATTAATTATGTCTAATCCATGTTATCTGCCTGCTAATATATTCAATGTATGTGGACCTCATTTATAATGACTGGAAAAGGAACTTAGATATTTTATTCACAATGTAAGGGTACAAAATGTATTTAATACTCTTATACCTAATTCCTTTACTTTAAGATACTTAATGAGATGTTTTAGTGAGATTAGATAGGGCATATGCCTACGTACTATGTCAGACTTGAACACCATCAAGATAGCCTAAGGAACTCCAGTATGAAATTGTATTTTGAAAATGATTGTTTATTATTTAAAAATTAGCTGGAGATCAATAGGGCTGACTTGGGTGGTAAGTTTCAAGTTGACATGATTATTGCCTTGTTACCAAACTCGTTCGACTCTTTTAGAGTGAACTAAATAAGGAATCAGTTTGAGTTCACACTCATTGATATTCTTATAGAATTGGTAACAAATAAAAGGATAATCAAAAAGTATAGGCATTCCTATCAATCTAACCTAGTCTATACCATTTTCTTCTAGGCCTAAATGGAAGGGCAAAGTAAAGAAGAATGATGATAATAGGACTAGGCTAGCACAAAACATGGGTATCCAAAAGGTTAAAGGGAATAAGGCAGAGTATGTTGAGGGAGAAGGAAATTGTTTCTTTTGCTGCTAACTAAGACACTCAAGAACGAACTGTCTAAGCAATGACGTGGCATAGGAAAATATATATTTAGTCATTGAGCCATGCTATGTGGTTGTATCTATTAATTCCTGATGGATAGATTTTGGAGCCACTAAACATTTTTGTAATTTGTTGCAAGGATTTCAGGAATCCATAAGCCTCGATGATATGGAACATATTTGTACTTGATCTGATGTCAAGGTTGTAGCTAAGTCAGTGGGAGTATTACATCTGAAATTAGAGATTATGAGGATATTAGTATTAGAGAACTATCTTTATGCACAGAAGTTACTATCTAATTCTTGTTTCACTTGTGGTTTATAAAAACTGGATTGTTATTTTGTAAAATTGGTTTTATAAAATTGAATAGATATGCGATTACTTCTGGTGCATTGAAAGATGGTTAATATACTATAATCACAAACTCTTAAGATTTACAAGATGTAGAAACTAGTGTTGCATCTTCTAGATTGAATGTTAAGAGAAAAATTGTTATTCCTGACTCATTGTATTTTTAGTGTCTATTATTAGGTTGTAATCAATCAAAATGAGATTCAAAGATTGGTCAAAGAAAGGTTATTACTTAGTGAGGCAGAGGAGCCTAATCCAAACTTGTGAGTCCTGTTTTGAAGGATAAAAAACTCTAAGGGCTTAATCATCCAGATGAAATAGACATAAAGGATAATTGGAGTCGGTACACACAAACACGTGTAGTTTTATGAACATCCAAGCAAGTTTACTCACGTTTTGGATAAATTTATCTGATGCGACACGAGTCTTAAACTTTTGGTACATTCTGAAAGTGTCAAGACTGATGTGGAGCACAAATTAGGTAAACTTATCAAAATAATCCGATTTGATCGTAGATATGAGTATTTCTTGGGATAGTGCAAAGACTATATGGTTAATGAGGGTGTGGTGTACCAGGTTTTCCGCAATTGACGCTAAATGGATTTAGGTGTCAAAAAGGAATAATAGAATTTCGCTTAACATGGTTAGATCTATGATCTGTTATGCTATATTATCTCTTTCATTTTAGAGTTTAGCTTTGACGATATCAATGCACATTATGAATTGCATTCCATCTTAGTCTGTCTCAAGGATACCGTTGAGCTGTGTTTTTGACTAAATCTTAGTTTGAATCACATGCACATATGGGGTAGTCTTGCACATGTGCATTTGATATGGATAAGTAAGTTGGAAACAGATCATACGCATGATAGATTTGATAGCTACTCTAAAAGTCACTAGGACGGATTATTTTATGATCTCAATGATAAAAGTTGATTGTTTACACTCACTGTTTATCTATAGGAGAATCATATTATGAATCACATACCTAGTAGCATAGTATTAGAGAATATGATATGAGTAGCAGATGTACCACATATGAACACACTTATTATAGAGATTAAGAATTATAGATGAATTCCCTATTGATGCGTCAGCATCATCTAGTACACAGATTCCTGCATCGGTAAATTGATGTAGTGGGAGGATTACCATCCAATCCGACAGAATCATGTTTTTAGGTGAGACCATTATGGACATCCCTGTTAAACATGAGTTGGACCCAGTAAGCTACACGGAAGCGTTAACTGATATGGATACAGATCGTTTTGGCGAGTTACCATGAAATCAGAGTTGGAATACTTTTGTTGATGTACTTTAATGCATTCACATGCTTTTAATAACATGTTTTGACTTTATAACATGTTTAGATGTTTCGTGATAACATGCTTAGTAGTATGACATGTCTTTATGCTTATATGCCTATGTGGTTAAGAGTGCCTTTGTTTAACATGTATGCTTATCTGTTTAAGTGCTTAACTATTTTAGAAGATTTTGTTAATTGCTTTAGCATGATAGTATGTTGCATACCTAGTCTTACTTCTTGTTTCATTGCATTCATAGTATGAGTTGCATTTAGTCATAATAACTTGTGTTATTGTTGGCTTCCTTTCTTTTACACGTTTAGAATCATGGTTGTCACACGTGGAGAGTCTTCACATCAGGGCATTGAGAAGCAGGTGGCTGACACCGAGTTCACACGGGGTCCAGGAAGGCTGAGGATTCCAGTTCATGGCGAGGATGCTAATCCACCACGGGCACCGACTTATGAGGAGCGAGTGGCTCAGGGAATCAATCAGGGGATCGCTGAATATCTACAGGAGTTGATATGTAGGCAGGTGGCAGGAGTACAGATTCCAGCACCGGCACCGGCACTGATAGTCAATGAGGCACTAGAGTACTTCATGCGACTACAGAGGGTCAAGATTGATCCATTTGCGGGAAGTTCAGATCCGCTAGTCTCAGAAGCTTGGTTGGACCTTATGGTTCACAAGCTAGATAGTATGGCAGTACCCACGGACAGGTTGAGGATTTCTTTGTCAGCTTCTTTGTTCATGGGGGATGCAGATATCTGGTGGAGGTCTATGACCAATGTTCACAATGTTGAGTTGATGACTTGGAATGAGTTCAGGGGTTTCTTCTTCGATCATTTCTTTCCTAGGGCTATGAGGTGGGAGATGAGGACACAGTTCACAGGTCTTTATCACGGCACTATGAGTGTCATTGAGTATGAGACACGATTTACTTCTCTCTCGTTATGCCGAGGATATGGTAGTAACAGACGAGGCCAGGGCAATGAAGTTTCAGGATGGGCTACATCTTGACATCAAGCCACGGGTCTCAATTCTTGATTTGAGGACTTACGGAGAGGTGGTTCAGAGGGCTATGCTAGCTGAAGCAGAGGAATGGGATCAATTACTGATCAGGGGTTCACACAAGCAGCCTCGTGGAGATAATCCATCATCTTCTGGGAATAAGTGGAAGAAGCCTAAGGTAGGGAACAGTACTCACTCACAGGGGGCATCACAGTAGAATCGTTCTGCACCCACAGTTCCTGTATCTTCGGGATCAACCCAGGGAGTGGTTTGCTACCATTGTCAGCAGCCAGGGCACATCAAGCCTCGTTGCCCATAGCCTCAGGCACAAGCTAGTCAGACTTCAGTTTCTACAAAGATAGGGCAGGGAGCTTGTCCAAAGTTGTTGAATAAGTCACTTAGTGGCACAGATTCACAGATGGTACCGGCACAGTCTGCAGTGGTTCAGTTTGGTTTCAGAGTTCCTCAGGCACTACAGGCAGTGGCGCCAGTTGGCACTTATCCAGCCAGAGGTTCTACACCTACTGCTTCTACACATCAGTCAGGCTATCAGGGCAATTCACAACAGGGCTCAAGGACTCAGGGACGAGCCTACGCTCTTCCACAGGTGGATGCTTCCGCAGGCACCTCTTCAGTTCGAGGTATCTTTCTAGTTTTTAGTTCTTGGGCACGAGTTCTTGTTGATACGGGTGCATCACATTCTTTCATTTCTGCATCATTTGCACATTCATTGGGTCTGGAGGTCACACTTTGGGACAGTTTTCTCTGTGTTGACACACCAGTAAGGGGTCCAGTTTCCTTGGATCGTGTTTGTCGGGGTTGTGCTATTGAGATAGCTAGATGGACTTTGGAATTCGATTTTGTTGTTCTTAACATGACGGGTTTTGACGTCATTCTTGGGATGGATTGGTTGTCATTCTTCCGGGCTACGATCGATTGCTTCCGTGGGAGGGTGTCTGTTTGCACTCCCAAGGGAGATTGTTTCTATTTTGTGGGAGATCGGAGCGATTCCCACCCGGCAATAGTTTTCAGCATTGGTGACTGGAGTCGCCACAGATCCTACTTGGCTAGTTTGCTAGTTGACGAGGATAACAGTTTAGGCCGTGTTCTTCCGGCAGTTGTTGAGGAGTTTGTTGATGTCTTTCCAGAGGAACTGACAGAGTTACCTCCTTTAAGGGAAGTGGTTTTTGCCATTGATGTCATTCCCGGCACGGCACCCATCTCTATGGCACCGTACCGTATGGCACCGGCAGAGCTTGATGAGTTAAAGGGTCAGTTGGATGATTTGAAAGCTAAGGGCTTTATTCGTCCTAGTGCTTCACCATGGGGAGCACCGGTTCTTTTTGCGAAGAAGAAGGATGGGTCTTTGAGACTTTGCATCTATTATTGCAAGTTGAATCAAGCTACGATCAAGAACAGGTATCCTTTGCCTAGGATTGATGACTTATTTGATTATTTGAAGGGAGCGACATACTTTTCAAAGATTGATTTGAGGTCAGGCTACTATCAGTTAAGGGTTAAGGATGAGGATATATCCAAGACTGCTTTTCGTACACAGTATGGCCATTATGAGTTTTTAGTGATGCCATTTGGTTTGACCAATGCTCCAGCAGCTTTCATGGACTTGATGAACCATATATTCAGTGACTATCTTGATAAGTTTGTGGTGGTGTTCGTTGATGATATTCTTGTGTACTCAGCTTCAAGGGAAGAGCATGAGTATCACTTGAGAGCAGTTTTACAGATCCTTAGGGATAACCAATTGTATGCCAAGTTCGAGAAATGCGAATTTTGGCTACCAGAGGTGAAGTTCCTTGGATACGTCGTGTCAGGGGGCGGTGTTGCTGTGGATCCATCAAAGATTGAGTCTGTAATGGATTGAGAGCGGCCAAAGACAGTGTTTGAGATTCGGAGCTTTCTTGGCCTAGCCGGCTATTACAGGAGATTTGTTCAGGATTTCTCTCGTCTAGCGGCACCAATGACTCGACTTACTCGCAAGGGAGTAAAGTTCATATGGAATGAGGTTTGTGATTTTGCTTTTCAGGAGTTAAAGGTAAGGTTGACATCAGCTCCAGTTTTGATCATACCTGAACGTGGTTTGGGTTATATGATCTATTGTGATGCTTCACGGGAAGGTTTGGGTTATATTCTGATGCAGACTGAACGGGTGGTAGCTTATGGGTCTCGACAGTTGAAGACTCACGAGTTGCACTATCCGACACATGATTTGGAGTTGGCAACAATTATCTTTGCCCTTAAGAGGTGGAGACACTATTTGTATGGGGAGAAGTTTGAAGTTTTCTCCGATCACAAGAGTCTCAAATATCTTTTCTCTCAGACGGATTTGAATTTGAGGCAGCGCAGATGGGTTGAGTTCATGGAGGACTATGATTTTGTGTTGCAGTATCATCCGGGGAAAGCCAATGTGGTGGCTGATGCATTGAGTAGGAAGTCACGAGGTACTCTTGCTAACATTTCCATTCACAGATGGAAGATGCTAGAAGAGCTTATAGATCTTGGTTTGCAGTTGTATGAGGATGTTTCACCGGCTATTTTATTTAGCCTTGTGGCTCAACCGGCTCTTGTTAGCAGAATTATTGAGGCACAGTAGGAGGATGGGGAGATGAAGTCCATCCATGATCAGATTTCAGGCGGCGGGAATGTACAGGGTTGGACCTTGCATTCAGACAGTGGTCTCAGGTACAGAGGGAGGATGTTTGTCAATGTCTTGTCGTGACGATGTTCTTCGGGATTTTCACCATTCTCAACTCGCAGTTCATCCAGGTGGTACGAAGATGTATCATAATTTGCGAAGACAGTTTTGGTGGAAGGGTATGAAACGGGATGTTTCTCAGTTCGTGGCTAAATGCCTTACTTATCAACAAGTGAATGCAGAGCATCAGAGACCGGCAGGTTTGTTGCAACCACTACCAGTGGCAGAGTGGAAGTGGGAGCACATCACTATGGATTTCGTGATGGGACTTCCAAGATCCAAGGCAGGGAATGATGCCGTTTGGGTCATTGTTGATAGATTGACTAAGACGGCTCACTTTCTGCCTATCGCAGTGATGGACGATGTAGAGAGACTTAGTGGACTGTATGTGGGGCAGATTGTTAGGCTTCACGGGGTTCCAGTAGCCATTGTTTCCGATAGGGATCCCAGGTTCACGTCTCACTTTTGGCAGAGTTTTCAAGAGGCTCTTGACACAGGGCTTCACTTTAGCACGGCATTCCATCCTCAGACTGATGGTCAGTCAGAGCGTACCATTCAGATATTAGAGGATATGCTACAGGCTTGCATTTTAGATTTTGGGGGTAGTTGGGAAGACTACTTACCCTTGGTTGAGTTTGCCTACAACAACAGTTACCAGACCAGTATTGGCATGACACCTTTTGAGGCATTGTACGGCAGACCTTGCAGATCTCTAGTTTATTGGACGAGGTAGGTGATATAGTCGCCTTGGGTCCCGACATTGTCATTGAGACTACAGAGAAGATCAAGTTGATTCGGCAACGGTTGGCCACAGCTTAGAGCAGGCAGAAGAGTTATGCTGATAAGAGGAGGAGATCCTTGTCTTTTGAGGTAGGGGACCATGTCTTTCTCAAGATTTCTCCATGGAAGGGACTTCTGAGATTTAAACAGGCAGGCAAGTTGTCTCCTAGGTTCATTGGGCCATTTCAGATTTTGGAGCGTATCGGTGAATTGCTTATTGTTTGGCATTACCGCCAGACCTGGATAGGGTTCACGACGTCTTTCATGTATCTATGTTGAGGAAGTACGAGTCGGATCCATCGCATGTTTTACAGTGGACAGATGTTGTTGTTGATGAGGATGTGACCTACGAGGAGGGTCCGGTCCAGATTCTTGATTCACGGGACTAGGTTTTGCGAACTAAGACTATTCCATTGGTTAAGGTCTTGTGGAGACATCACGGCGTTAAGGAGGCTACCTGGGAGCTCGAGCAAGAGGTTCGCTCTCGGTATCCCCATTTGTTCTCTCTTTCAGGTATGGCTTGATTTCGGGGACGAAATTCTTTAAAGGAGGGTAGGTTGTAATGACCTGGACTTTTTCGACTTTTACCTCCTTTTTCATTTTTGGTGATTTTCTTTTCTTTCGTCTTTTATTCGTTTATCATTTTTCCTCGCTTAACCTCACTTCGGGTGTTCGGATTTGATTCCAGTTTTGCATGCATTCATGATACTTGATTTTCATGACATTGGTATTTTCACTTTTGTTGAAAAGCATGCTAGTTGCTTTTATTTTTCATAAAGGGCATGAATGCTTACTTTAGTGTAATTATACATAACTTTTGGGATTTTAGTGTAATTATGCAAAATTATTATTTTTTGTTTGGGGGACCTTTTTGCAATTTATTTTAGAAGATATTTTGAAAAAGGACCATTTTCAAATTTTTGGAAAGTGTGACAAGTGTCACACTCTCATAGAGCCATTTGTTGGCATTTAGGTGAAGAGACTTGGCACCATGATCTTTTGACATTTGGTGGGTGGAGATTCATCCATGTGTTGGCCTTAGATTGGTGCACATGTAACCATTAGATTGTTGACAAGTGTAAGCTTAGGATTGAGTCTTGGAAGAGGCATTGGATTGTTGACAAGTGTAAGCTTGGGATTAAGTCTTGGAAGAGGTATTGGATTAGTGACAAGTGTAAGGCCATGATCTAGTCTTGCATTGTGTGTGTGAGAGAGGTAGTGTAAGAGTACATAGTGAGTGGAGGATCTCTAGCCCTTCCACTCACCATTTTTCACTTATCCTCTTCATTTTCCTTAGTTATTCAAAGTTCTAACCTAGTCACCATTGGAGAAAAGCTTGGTTAATAGTTTTCTTCTTCAATTTTGGTGCCCTTCCATTCATCTTAGACTAAGAACCTTAACTAGTAAAAGTTTCCTCTCATTCTCCTCTTCAAGAACCCTAAACTTGTTTTCCATTTTGTGATTGGTAGCTTGGATTATAGAGATACAATTCTCTATTGAGGTAGGGGTGGTAGTATGTTTATTTTCTAAGTGTTTTGAAATCCTTTGGGGTTTAATATATATTGTATACATGCTTTTAGAATTGTAGTATTGCATACTATAGGAAATCCTTATGATTGACTTAGGATTTCATTGATCAAGCATGTATGTTGTGTATATATCTTGAGTAGGATTGTTGAAGTTGTATAGAATTCTTAATGATTTGAATTACTATGCTATTGTGATGGAAATCCTACATTCTAGTGTATTACTATTGATAATCATGGTTGTTTTAGAAGCTATTTGCTAAAATGCAAACATTTAGTATATATGGCTTATTGTTGAGGAATGCTTAAATTGATAAGTTAATGATATTGTTTTGTGCATAATATCATGTTAAGAACTTGTCATCTATCATGTCATTCTAGCCTTGGAACCCTAAGACATGGTTTGTATGGTTTCAAAGTACTTGTGCATGGAAGGTGGTTTATATGCCTTGTTATCTATATATAAGTTTTGAACTTGATACATACTTTGGATTCTCTTGGGACATGGTTACTAGTAACATGGCTAGAGTTTGGCTCTAGTGCGGGAGGTATGAGTTCTCCCCAATCGAGATAGTGCGCACTTAGGGTGGTCTTCCCTGCGAGTTAATGCTTGGAATAACCGTTGAGGTCTCGGCAGAATTCCGAGCTTAGGTGTCCAAGGATTCTACTTTTTTTTTATTTCGCATTCATTTCCAAGTTGACAATCACTGCTATTTGTAACTTGTAAATTTTGTTATATGCGGTTTGATGTTGCTAAGTACATCCATTTTGATATTGTGTTGCTAAGAAACATTTAAGTTAGCTTAAAATGATCCTTTAGAACACCTTGAACATAGACGTTAAGTGGAATGCTCCCTTGTATTCGTCTATATTAATCTTGCAATGATATTGAAACTTTAAGGTATACGCATATGCTTCTCCTACGAGTAACTTGATTACTCACCCTAGTGGTTTGGGTTATTTTTCAGGTAAAGAGACCATGTTCATGGATGCTCATCATCCTTAGAAGATTTTAAGTTATTTGAAGCATTTTTGTATATTGACATGCATTTGTTTAGCATGCCTTCCTTTTTGGATGTTAATTTTGTATACCATGGATGTATGGTATTATAGAAGCTAAGATGGCTTCCTTGATGTGTAATGTATATCTAAGAACACTTGAAGATGTCTATTTTGTAAGCATAACATGAGGCCAAGTGCCATGTACATTTATATCACATGTATGCTAGTTTAATCCCATAGTTGTCTTATGAAATGATGAGAATTCGAGGTTTGACAGGTTGTATTTTGTATAGGACATGTTATGTGACCATGAGCTATTGGAACATGTGTATTTACTCATTTTGCATATGTGTGCATGTTCACTTTAGCACACAACACCATTCTTGAAGAAATGAACACTTAGAGTAGCATTCATTTACATATTTTTGCTAAATGAGACCTCAAGGGCATTTTTGGTATTTCACTTGAAAAATAAATGTTGGTCTTAACATGGTTGACTAGAAAACATGATTTTAAGGGGGGTTACTTCACAACTTTTTTCCAAAAAAGTCCCAGAAAGTCCTCAATATGGCATTTCAAGGTTGCATTTCAGGTGCAGCTACAGGAGTTCGAGCGCTCTAAAGGGGAGTTCAAGCGCTCGAAGTTTGGGCAGAAAGTTTTGGGCTCAGGCAGGTACTATTCGAGCGCTTGAAGTCCTAGTTTGAGTGCTCGAAGCACTAGTTCGCAGAGTGTTTTTGTGTCTTGGTTCAGCACTGCACCTCCAACTTCAAATTGTCATACCTTCCTCGTTTTAACTCCAAATTGGTCCATTCTTGAGTCTAAATTGACCACATTGAAATAAGCTTTCAATGGTACCAATTAGAGTTTCATATTCCTTTGGTAGCTCAAGTTATTCAAGTTTTAATAGAGGGGTGTCAGTTTTTGGCTCAAACCGGGATAGGGTTTTTCTTCCTTCGACTTCAAGACTTGATATCTTTGCCGTCCGGACTCCGAATCAAGTGATTCTTGAGTCTAAATTCATTAATTTTTTGTTGTCTTTCCAACGGTGTGCTTGGTACTACTCACTTTTATTATGGAAATGACCATTTTGCCCTTGGGTTCCTTTTTGTCCATTTTTGAAGTCTTGTTTCCACATTTGTTTTCTTTGGGTTCTATGATCTCATTGAGGGTCTCTTTGGTGTCCTAGAGACATATTGTGTCCCTAGGGATGTCATTTTCTCTTTTTCTTCCGTAATTCGGATCCGTTATCGGGTCATCTTTCGGTTCATCACTGACGCACAGGGTTGAAAAACCTTGGGCTGTCACAATATCATTCAATTAATAGATTGAATATTTACATCAAAGGTCTGAGTAAACCTTTAATTCTTTCCTCTAAAGTGAATGTTCTCACTTATTGTAGATCCCTTAGCAAGATGCCTTCTTCTTGGATCTCCATCTTTTTGGTAATTGTTTTGCCTTAAGGAATCACTCATAAGCCTCTATGAATGACCTTGGAAAACTTGGCTTGTGGGAGCCTCCATTAGATGAGAACATAAACCCTAATTTTCTAGAGAGAGAAAATATATTCCTTTTTCCTTCTCATAAAAATCACCCCAAAAATATACATAGATCATATATATTTATAGGCAACATAAAGATAAAGAAAAGGAAACAACAAAACCTTCTTAATCTCTAATGTCTCAAATCTAATATGATTCCAATATCAAGTTGGGCTATGAGTGAGAATCCATTGGGCCTATTATTTTATTGGCTACAATGAATTAATAATTGGCCCAGTCCATGGACCCAATTCAATTAATTCATAAATTAATTTCTACTCCACTAAAAAAAATTAATTGAACTCCAATTAAATAATAAATAACCTCTAAGTCAATATTGCACTTTGACCCCTCTATGTATAATTAATTATCGGATAAATAAAGCCATCAATCCGACTACTTAATTAATATATTTATTTTGGTACCTTTGATTATTTCTGGCTCGATCACAATAAAACATTTGTTTGACAAAAATAATAATTTAAATAAATAAATATATAATAAATCATTTTGTCTAAAAACACACGAAGGCCTTCGAATTTACTTTGTGATCAACCATAATTAATACAAAATAAATACAAGTAGCAATGATGCAAAAATTGAAAATATAATTCTCTAACTATTAATTACATAACTACCCAAAGTGTCGATCTAAGGATCCCGAAGAATTCGCTGAACAAATTAAAGTAATTATTAATTAATAAAAGAGTCTATACTTTTCTCATGCTTAAGAGTCAAATGCCATAATGGTGATACGGATCAATTGCATACGACGACTCTCGCAATATATCTCAACCTAACGCAGATCCAGTTCAAGTCTTAATTAATTATGATTCCATTCATAATTACTGACTATGAACAATTTATGATTACTATTTATATTCATGTATTGATCGCCATCACATACATATATAAATATCTCTTGTAATCAAGAGGACACTATCAATTCTATAATGAATCGAAACATAATACATTGAATTCACCAATTGTACAAAACATAAATATTTCAGAAACGTCAGGAACATATGTCACTTTAATCCAAATAGGAATTTGCTATGCTAGGGCATATAAATCCCAACATCAAGCTCCTAGGGCCTCGTGCCAGACCTCAAGGATCGAGCACCATCATACAAAGCTTGAGCCATGAGTATCTAAAGCTCAAGCCTGGTACCTAGTGCTCGAGCCCATGAAGCTTGGATCGAGCAATGTTAAAAGAGATGAATTCCAAAAATATTCTAAATGTGGCAAGAAAAGATGCTTCGAAAAATAGTTGAAGAAATTTGGCTAAGTGTCAAAGTGAAGATCGAGCACTATTCCTTGAAGCTCGAGCATCAATCCAAGAAGCTCGAGCCTTATTCCTAAAGCTTGAGCCCGAACCTCAAAGCTCAAGCTTTACTTCTTAAAGCTCGAGCCTTCCATGACAAATCAGATTTACATTATAGGATTATTCTTTTTATAAGTCGTATCTCATTCAAGATGGGCCAGAAGACCTAAAATCCCACCAAACCTTTATTTTCTTCTATAAAAGAAGGCATAGGCCTTGATAGAAGAAGTCCATTTTTCTCATATTATTCAGAAGGCTGATACTATGGTGGTGGCCTTTAGGGTTTCTATAACCCTAGAAGGTGAAGATCCTGAGAAGAGAAGTGTCATCTGTGACGATGGAGATGACTACAACACAGATGTTATTTGGCATCGTCGTGAGTAGATAATTCCTCTCTTAGGGCACTGATGTAACCCAATCTAGTATTTTGGTTTGATTGTTTTTAACTCTGGGATATTTTGATGTATATTATGTTTTTTATTATATGACTATGAGCAATTGAGACAACTCAATTGGATTTAATGCTTTAAATAGTTTTCAAATTGTTATTACCTTGCCTTAGATATAACTATTTTTTTTCGATTCTCAACCTATTCTTGTTGGACGGTATCTGGTGGAGCACTACCAGACATAAGAATAGAGGTAATATAATGGTGTTCCAATATTTTTTTATAAAAGAATGTTTTCATAGTCTATACTTAGGAAAGATGGATTATTTACAAAGTAGTTAGAATACGTAGGTGGATGGTCCATGCTAACCATAGACAGGTTATAGTTAACTGAATTTTATAAATCATCTTTCTTTAAAACCCGAATTGAACGAATGTTATTGAGTTCAATTCATTTAAAATATAATTTGTTAAATTCACAGAGTTGAAACAGTTAACCAAAGTGTGAAGGTTGTGGTGAAGTCAAAGCCCTAAAACCTTTCTCTCTCTGATTTCTTTAGTTTAATTTCAGTTTACAATCATGACAACCAATCCAACAATTCAACTAGTTACCTGTAAACCAATAGGAATTAATTAAAAGCAAAACATAAATACTCATCTCCCTGTGGGTTCGACACCCTCTCTATAGTGCCATCCTACAAGGATTCGTTCTATTACGAGTGGTTATTTTATAAATTGATGATAACACACCACACTTATTTTTGGCGCCGTTGCCAAGGAGATTTGTTATTTAGTTTAGTTTTTAATTAATTCTATCTTTGGTTTACCAGTCTTCGGACTTTCTGATATCTCACCTTAATTCTTTTTCTTTTTAGGTACAGGAACTTACTAGTGTGGACAAAGACGCTTAAGGGATAAAAAGCTTCAGTTTATTAAACCTTTTGTGAATTTTTTCTGTTTTCTTTTACTTAGAAAAATTTTATATTTGTCACTTTTAGGATTAGTGGAATTAATGCATGTTAACTCGCCAAACTCGGTAAAAACCTTTAGTGCATGATCCTGAAATAGAGAGAACTCTTAGTTAATTAAGAAAACTTAAAAAACATTTGAATATAATAAGAAGTTTCTCTGATAACATGGCTAATAATCATGATACACCGGGTAATCGTAATGGTAATGGTAATGGAGAATGGGTGCCACCTGCTCTTCCGCAACCACAATTGAGGGATCATTTTATTCCTATCACATATACTTCTCCTTCGTGCTTTATATTTTCGGATGCTGATGCAACCCATTTTGAGATCAAGCCTGCTATGATCCAAATACTTCCTACCTTTCATAGGTTTACAATAGAGGATCCTTATATACACTTGGATGTATTTTTGGAATTGTATTC
Organism: Cornus florida; assembly: GCF_030987335.1. Lineage (NCBI taxonomy): Eukaryota > Viridiplantae > Streptophyta > Magnoliopsida > Cornales > Cornaceae > Cornus > Cornus florida. The sequence continues at coordinate 70,276,449 of NW_026775573.1, read as the reverse complement.
AACTACCAAGTTAACCACTCTTACCAATGATTCATTCAGGATGCGACTTTTCCAATTCTCTCTCAAGGACAAAGCAAGAACTTGGTTGCATTCCCTTCCACCAAATTCCATATCTACATGGGAGTTGTTACAACAAGAGTTCTTGAAAAAGTACTACACAATGGGTAAAACCTGTCAAATGAGAAAAGAAATCATGGCATTTTCCCAAATCCCGTGAGAATAGTTCCATGATGCATAGGAAAGATATAATGATCTTCTAAAAAAGTGTCCACACCATGATATTGCTTAATGGCACTTAATATAGATTTTCTATGATAGTTTCTCTGATTCTTATAGAAACATGGTTGATGTATCTAGTAATGGAGCCTTTCTGTGTAAGAGTCCGGCTGACACTTGGGAACTATTTGAGGCCATAAGTGAAAATTCAACGCAACATGTGTCTTCCTCTAGGTCTAGGTTTTCACCTGGAATGCATAAAGTTGAAAAAATCTATGAGGTAGACAAATCTTGTGAGTTAGTCGCTTAAATAGAAGCCTTGAACCGTAGGTTTGATCAAATCTTATCATCTGGCTTTGCTCCTATTGCTAATCCACAAAGTGACTTGCCAGAGGAAGTTTGTTCAATCTGTGCTAATCCTTCCCATTTCACTGATACTTGCCCTATAATGGGACAATCATATGAGATCCCATAGGAGCAAGTGAATGCTGCATTCTCTAGACCAGCTTATAATCCATATACTTCTACATATAATTCTAGCTGGAGAGATCATCCAAATCTATTATGGCGTAATCAAAGTCAAGGAACCACTATTCCTCAATCACAGGGACAATATCAAAATTCATCTAATCTTATGCCACAAAATAACTCTTTCAATCAATCTGGCATTTATCGTTCACCTCAGTTCAGGAATCAACCTACTCAAACTCCTAATCTTTCTCCTCCTCCTAGGAATTCTGCTTTTGAGGATCAAGTACTCAATGTTCTTGTTGATCTTAAAGCCAATACCCAACTTCGCAATTCTCATTCACAAGCCATAGCAAAGCTAGAGGCACAATTTGGGCAAATAGCAAGTACTCTATCTCAAAGAAAGGATAAAAAGCTGCCTAGTCAGCCAGTAGCCAACCTGAAAAGGCAGATTTACATGATTGATGAAACCAATTCCTTAGGTATTCATCATGAGCAAGTTTAGGCTATTACTATATTGAGGAGTAGTAGAGTGGCTGATAATCAAGTTGAAAAATGACAGAAAGAAAAAGTGAGGCTTAGGGTTCCTATTGTTCTTATCATCCATAATCCATATCCAAAGGATGTTTCCTCAAGTTCTATTCCACAATCTACCACAGGAGTTAAAGGTGGAGTCACTTTTTCATCTGCTCCTAACCTTGAGATAGCTTATGAACCAAGAGTGCCTTATCCTGAACGTCTCAAGGAACCCTCCCACTTTGGTAAACAAGGGGAGAAAATTCAAGATATGATGGAGGTCTTTAAACAGGTCAAAATCAATCTTCCTCTGCTTGATGCTATAAAGAAAATTCCAGCCTACAGAGAAAATCTAAAAGCCAAGTTCCTAAGAAAATTTGTCTCACCGAGCATGTCAATGTTATTCTTAAGTATAACACTCCTTTAAAGGTTAGAGATCCTGGTGCTCCTACAATTTCTTGCATCATTGGAAACAATGTGATAGAGCGAGCACTTTTTGATCTTGGAGCAAGTGTTAATCTCATTCCTTACTCAGTGTATGAGAAGCTAGGTCTGGGAGAGTTAAAACCTACGTCGGTTGTTCTACAGCTTGCTGACCATTCTGTCAGATAACCATGAGGTATTGTTGAAGATGTACTCATAAAAATGGACAAGTTCTTTTTTCTGGTTGATTTCTTAGTTCTTGATACAGAACCGGTCCACAATTCCAAAAAGTATATTCCAGTCATTCTTGGCCGTCCTTTTCTAGCCACAGCGAATGCTTGCATTAACTATAAGATTAGAGCCATGGATTTATCTTTTGGAAATATGAAAGTCAAGCTAAACATCTTCAATGCTATTCATCATCCCCACGATGATAGTGAATGCTTCTTCCTTGATGTTATTGATGAGTTGGTTGAGGAATCATTCTCAGCTATTTTATCCAAGGATCCTTTAGAAGTTTGTTTAAATCACTTCAATTATGAAGACTTCAATATCAAATCTTTGATAGCTGAAATGAATTCTTTGCTCAATCCCACTCCTATTATAGATTTTCCTCCATGGAAATCTAGACTTGAGCCTCTTCCTCCACTTTGTAGTACTCTGCCTATTCCTTCTTTAGAGTCGCCACCTAAGCTTGAGCTTAAGCCACTTCCGGACAAGCTCAAGTATACCTTCTTGGGTTTAAATGACACCCTCCCGGTGATCATTGCTTCCAATCTTACAAGTTCCTAAGAAAGTAGTCTCTTAAAAGTTCATGAGTAAAATAAAGAGGCTATTGGGTAGAGTGTGGCTGATTTAAGAGGAATTAGTCCCATAATTTGCATTCATCATATTCATTTGGAGGAGGATTCTCGAACATCTCAAGAACTCCAAAGAAGATTGAATCCTAATATGAAGGAGGTGGTTTTGAAGGAAGTTGTGAAATTGTTAGATGCGGGAATAATCTGCCCCATCTCAGATAGCAAGTGGGTGAGTCCTACTCAGGTAGTACCTTAAAAGACAGGTATTACAGTAGTTGAGAATTCTAAGGGAGAATTAGTTCCACAATGCATCACCACTGGATGGCGTGTATGTATTGATTATCGAAAACTCAACTCCGCTACTAGAAAAGATCATTTTCCATTACCATTCAGTGATCAGATTCTAGAGCGATTGACTGGTAAAAGCTATTATTGCTTCTTAGACGAATATTTCAGCTATAATTAGGTGACCATTGAACCTAAGGATCAAGAGGAAACTACTTTCACTTGTCTATTCGGTACATTTGCATATAGATGGATGCCTTTCGGATTATGTAATGCGCGAGTAACATTCCAGAGGTGTATGATGTTTATCTTTTCAGACATGGTTGAAAAGTTTCTTGAGGTCTTTTATGGATGACTTCTCTGTTTTCGGATCCACATTCGAAAACTGTCTCTAAAATTTGTCCCTAGTACTTCAGTGTTATAGGGAGACTAATCTCATTCTTAGTTGGGAGAAGAGCCATTTTATGGTTCAAGGACGTATCATTTCAGAGAGAGGTATTGAAGGTGATAGAGCCAAAGTAGATTTGATCTCTAAATTGCCTCCTCCTACCTTCGTAAGGGGAGTGCAATTATTTCTTGGGCACGCCGAGTTCTATCGATGATTCATTAAGGATTTCAAAAAAAATTCTCATCTTTTGTGTAATCTAATTTCAAAGGACGCTCTTTTTGTCTTTGATGAATCATGTATAGAAGCTTTCCATAAGCTTCGCTCTCTTTTTTCTTCAGCTCCTATCATGAATCCTCTAAACTGGGCTCTTCCATTTGAGATCATGTGTGACGCATCTGATTATGCTATGGGTGTTGTCCTGGGACAACGAGTAGATAAGCTTCCTCATGTTATCTATTATGCAAGCAAAACTCTTTCAGAAGCAAAATTGAATTATACCACTACTAAAAAAGAGTTGCTTGCAGTTGTCTTTGCTTTAGATAAATACAGATCTTATCTACTAGGTTCTAAAGTAGTAGTCTATTATGATCATTCTGCTTTGAGACATCTTCTCTCTAAAAAAGAAACCAAACCCCGTTTGATTCGATGGATCCTTTTGCTTCAAGAGTTTGATTATAAGATCCGGAATAAGAAAGGGTCAGAGAATGTGGTAGCTGACCATCTTTCTAGAATTCTGATTGAGGATACCTCAACTTCACTTCTAATTGTGATTCCTTTCTGTATGAACAACTGTTTGGGGTTTCTCATAAGGATTTACCTTGGTTTGCTGATATTGTGAATTACCTCGTAATAGGCAAAATTCCTTTGTCTTGGTCAAAGTAGGAAAAATATCGATTCTTCTCTCAGATTAAGAGGTACTATTGGGAAGATCCCCAGCTTTTCAAATATTGTGCTGATCAAATCATTCGTAAATGTGTTCCTGAGAGTGAATTTCATAGTATTCTAACATTCTGTCATAGTTTAGCTTATGGAGGTCATTTCAATGCAAAGAAAACTGCAGCCAAAATTCTTCAATGCGATTTCTTTTGGCCTTCACTCTTTCGAGATGCATACTTATTCTGTAGGTCATGCCTCCGATGTCAGCAGTTAGGATCAATTTCCAAAAGAAACATAATGCCCTTAACTCCGATCTTAGTCATTCAGGTTTTTGATGTATGGGGTATTGATTTCATGGGTCCTTTTGTTCAGTCAAATCATAATGAATATATTCTTGAGGCTGTTGATTATTTGTCTAAATGGGTTAAAGCAGTGGCTACTAAAATCGCCGATCATGCAGTCGTTGTTGAGTTCATTAAATGAACATTTTTAGTTAGTTTGGTATGCCACAAGTTATTATTAGTGATAGGGGTGCTCACTTCTGTAATAGGTATTTCCATACTCTGGTACAAAGATATTCCATTACTCATAAAGTTGCTACTCCCTATGATCCCTAAATAAGTGGCCAAGTTGAATTATCCAATTGTGAAATTAAGAGAATTCTTGAAAAAACGGTTAAGCCAGACCGTAAAGATTGGTCATTAAGACTAAATGATGCTTTGGGGGCTTACCGAACTGCTTTTAAGACTCCTATTGGAATGTCACCTTACTGTCTCGTTTATGGTAAAGGGTGCCACCTTCCTGTAGAGTTAGAACATAGAGTTTTTTAAGCATAAAAAAGCTCAACTTTGATATGAATTCTGCTGGTTCTAACAGGAAGCTTCAACTAACAAAGCTCGAAGAATTGCGTAATGATGTTTATGAGGGTACTAAGGTTTACAAATCAAAGACTAAGGAATTTCATGACAAGCATATCTTGCGTAAGACTTTTGAGCCTGGGAAGAAGGTTTGGTTATTTAACACACGACTGAAACTTTTTCCTGGCAAGTTGAAGTCACATTGGGAAGGTCCATACATGGTTATTTTTATTACACCTTATGGTGCGATCGAAATACAAGACTGCAAGACAGGACAACTGTCCAAAGTCAATGGACAGAGACTTAAGCCCTACATAAAAAGGTAGTGTGCAGAGAGGCACAGTAGAGGCAGTTGAACTTCATGATCCTATTTATCTGGACTAGAAAGGTCAGTTTTCGTCGAGCTATCGACATTAAACTTAGCATTTGTATGTTGTACCATAGTTTTGTTTTTATTTCTAGTTTTTATTCTTTGTTTGTGCTTTTATTTTTATTTTTTTTATAGGTTTTAGTTAATTTTCATGATTATTTTATTTTTAGTTTAGTTTAAGTTTAGGTTAAATAAGAAAAATAAAATAAAAATAGAAAAAAAAATCTAAAAATTTGTCTCCAAGCTCAAGCCTTCACTTTGAGGCTCGAGCATCAGCTACCAAAAGCTCAAGCTTGCACACACAAAGCTCGAGCCCTTTATCATCGTAAACTTTAGGGTTTTTGGTGGCAGGCTCGAGCCTTCATTCTGAAGCTTGAGCCCTAGGTTCTAAAAGTTTTAAAACTAAGAACCTGAGCTGATTATTAATCCTCCACCTTAGATAGATTAGCTGTCTAGGGTCTATATTTTCTTTTGTTAGATAGGCACTTTTGTTGACTAGGGCAGTCTTTTGGATGTATTTATTTCTTTATGTTGTAAATCTGCCCTAAGTCTATTATTTTAAAAGCATTGTACTGATCTTTATCATTTATATAGATGCTTTTTGCCTATATTATTCTTGTGTTAATATTTGCGCTACATGTGATATTTCTCTGTTATTACTCCATATGCTTGATACTCTGATGTGTGTTGGAGTTTGTTGATTTTGCCAGATACTGTACATTAAGTTTGAGGGTAATTTCTCCATTTTACCCTTCTGTGCTTCATTTTGGTCTATCTTTGTTGGTCTGCTTGTATGGTAATATCTTTCTAACTATCTTTTGTTCTCATATTGAGGACGATGTGCATAATAAATTTGGGGGTAAGGTAAAATTAGGAGAAATTTAAAATTTTGCTCACACAAGGATAGGATTTGATAGTTGTTGTTATAAGCATGAGTTTAAGTCTATTGATTTTTGTATATTCTATTGTAGTCTGATATTGGTTAGAAATGGTTTGCATGCTAAATTATTATGAAAAGGGATTCTTGGAAATTTTTTAAATCAGTTGGTGGCCTGTGGTCCACTTTGTTAGGATGATCATTGTTTAATGAAATTAATCTCTGAGATGCTACACTTTACACATATTCACACTTGCATGAATTATGTGGGGTAAAAATTAGAAGTCTTGTTTTGTTTTGAGTTATACTGAGATAAGCAGGTAGATTTGATAATTTTGATAACTAAAGTATAAAATAAAATAAAATAAAATAAATAAATAAAAGAAAAAAATAGAAATAATTGGTATGTATGCAATGCAATAAAACAAAAAATTCTTCACCAATGTGAATGAAAAAAAAAAAAAAAAAAAAAAAAAAAAAAAAAAAGTAAAAAATGATCAAGTTCAGGTCTATACCTAGATTGTTTGAGCAACTAAGTCCTTAGGGGTGTGTTCTGACACCTAATGCCCTAAGACCATTTGGTCTGAGAGTCATTGGCTGAAAGCTTGTTACATAAGGGGTTTAGGTTGCCTAGATTACTTGAACAATTAGGTCCAAAGGGGTGCTTTATCACTTAATGCCCTAAAACCATCTGGTCTGGGAGTCATTAGACCTGAACATTGCACGGTATCCTTTTTGAGAAAAATGCATACCTTGAAAAAAAAAAAAAAAATGCCTTCGGAGTTGGAACTTGACAAGTTTGCCTATGAATTGAGGAATAGCAAGGAATAAATACAAGTACGGACAATAAGCCACATGTTAAATTGTAAGATCACTTTCAAAAAGTGTTTTGGAGATTAAGATTGTTGAATAAATGATTAAACTAATACATGGGGACCATGGTTGCTAAATTGAAATTGGAAGTTGAAAGTTTTTTTTTATTACATGATTGGTTGTACTTGCTATATTTGATTGATTAATGAACTGCAGGGATAACATGATTTGAAAACAAGCTTTAATGAGTTTACAGTGCAATTAAGGCACTGCTTTGAGATGTTTGTGTGTACTATCACTGGAAACCCTCACGAGACTACAACTCGTCCACTAGGGGTTACCTAGGGGTTTAAAGGCTTGTTGCATAAGCTAAATGCAACCGTAATTCCCATGAAAGAGGCTTTTTAGTTCTATATTGCTATGGAACTAGCAATATGTAAGTTGGGGGGTGTGATGAGCGCTGAATATTGTATATTCGAACCCCTAAATATGCATATGTTAAGACCTAAAGTGATACTTCTATCCATTATTAGACTGATTTATGTTTAATGTGTGTTTATAGGTACTTTCCCAGAGAAATGGTTAAAACCAGGACTTTATGATGAAAAGAGTGATATCGAAGCTTACAAAGTCATTGTCGATCATTCAAAGCAAGCTGAGAGCTTAAATGGTGAAGTTTGGAAGAATGCATGATCCAAAGCTTGAGCCCAAGTCTTGAGGCTCGAGCCCTGCAAGTAAAAGAAGAAAAGTCAACAAGGCATTAAAGCTCAAGCCTTGTACCTCCAAAGCTCGAACCTTAACTAAGGGTGCTTGAGCCTAACCCAGGGTGCTCGAGCCTTGACCCTCAAGCTCGAGCACAAGGCGTCAGAATTTGATGAGTTAATTTAATAGAAGAACCAAGCTCCCAGGGCCTCATGCCAGACCTCAGGGATCGAGTACCATTATACAAAACTCGAGCCTTGAGTACTTAAAGCTCGAGCCTGGTACCTAGTGCTCGAGCCCATAAAGCTTGGATCGAGCAATGTTAAAAGAGATGAATCCCAAAAATATTTTAAGTGTGACAAGAAAAGACGCTTTGGAAAATAGTTAAAGAAATTTGGCTAAGTGTCAAAGTGAAAATCGAGCACCATTCCTTGCAGCTCAAGTATCAATCCAAGAAGCTCGAGCCTTGTTCCCAAAGCTCGAGCTTTACTTCTTAAAGCTCGAGCCTTCTATGACAGATCAGATTTACATTACGGGATTCTTCTCTTTACAAGTCGTATCTCATTCCAGATGGGCTAGAAGACCTAAAAGCCCACCAAACCTTTATTTTCTTCTATAAAAGAAGGCATAGGCCTTGATAGAAGAAGTCCATTTTTCTCGTATTATTCAAAAGGCTAATACTATGGTGGTGGCCTTTAGGGTTTCCATAACCTTAGAAAGTGAAGATCCTGAGAAGAGAAATGCCGTCCGTGACGATGGAGATGACTGCAACATAGATGTTATTTGGCATCGTCATGAGTAGCTAATTCCTCTCTTAGGGCACTGATATTACCCAATCTAGTACTGTGGTTTCATTGTTCCTAACTCTAGGATATTTTAATTTATATTATGTTTTTGATTATATGACTATGAGCAATTAAGACAACTCAATTAGATTTAATGCTTTAAATAGTTTTCAAATTGTTACTACCTTGTCTTAGATAAAACTATTTATTTTCTTTTCTCAAACTATTCTTGTTGGACGGTATCTAACGGAGCCCTGCTAGACATAAAAATAAAGGTTATATAATGCTGTTCCAATGTTTTTTTATAAAAGAATGTTTTCATAGTCTATGCTTAGGAAAGACGGATTATTTACAAAGTAGTTAAAGTAGTTAGAGTAGGTAGGTAGATAGTCCATGCTAACCGCAGACAGGTTATAGTTAACTGAATTTTATAAAACATCTTTCTTTAAAACCCGAATTAAACGAATGTTATTGAGTTCAATTCATTTAAAATATAATTTGTTAAATTTCCAGAGTTGAAACAGTTAACCATAGTATGAAGGTTGTGGTAAAGTCAAAGCCCAAAGACCTTTCTCTCTCTAATTTCTTTAGTTTAATTTTAAATTTAATTTCAATTTACAACCGTGACAACCAATCCAACAATTCAACTAGTTACCTGTAAAACAATATGAATTAATTAAAGGTAGAACATAAATACTCATCTCCCTGTGGGTTCGACACCCTCTCTATAGTGCTATCCTACAAGGATTCGTTCTATTGCGAATGGTTATTTTATAAATTGATGATAACACACCACACCACTATGCGCCAAAAAAAAAAATAAATAAAATATGGTCGTTCTCGAGTTATTAACCTCATCGGAAACCAACCGAGTGGCCATTAAAAATTGGGAAAACTCATGTTTCGCCCGTGAGTGACAAGCCCTCGCATTTTTAATAATTTAAACCACTAAATATCCCTAAAAATCAACAAACATTCCCCAAGGTAAATATTTATACCATGTATACACACATTGCACGTTACAAGTGCAAATAAATGTGAGTAATCACACAAATCATGTCCCTAAGCCCAATTTGCTATCATAACATACAATTTCATATAAGGATATAATTTAGATGACATGTATAATCATTTGTTTCAAATGAGAATTATATTAACATTCATACAAGCTCATTTAGACACATTTTTAGGAATCAAATTCACAAGGATTTCAAGTAACAAACATGGACCATAAACATCCAATTATAAATCATAATTTGTAAAAAGTAACACATACACCATTATGGTAAACACAACAACCACATTAAATCAAATAAATAAGTTAGCAAAGCATACTAAACATGTAATTCACGATGAAAAGAAATAAAACATAATGATAACATCAATATAACTCAGCTACATCATCAACCATAACACTAATTTCAACACAAACACACATATGTATGACAAGTGCTCGAATGTGATGCATTTTAGCACCTAAGCTAGGGTATTTTAGTCCATTCATCTATCTTACTTTCATGTCTTAGTACTTGTTTGTGTTTTTGCCTATTTCTGGTCAATAAAGTTCAAACAGACTAATAAAAGCCATTTAGCTCAATTTGGGAGCTAAGGAGCAAATTGGAAAGAAGTCAAGAAAATTACACCAGAGGAACTTCGATCGATCGAAGGAAGTCCCGATCGATCGAAGATGGCTACAATCAATAGAAATAAGGTGGTACTAGCTTAGCATTTTGGATAAGGCCAAGAAGATATTTCAGTGTGCTGTCTAATTCCCGAGCGTGCCAGATTTTACCTAACTTTGGTAGCTGCGAATTTTCTCCAATCATAGGCTGTATTTCTGACTTGGTGCCTACTCAAAGAGGCTTATAAGAGATTAATTGAACCATATTTTAAAAAATATATCACCTAGTTTTTCTTACCAATTATAGAAATAGTTTTCTCTCTCTTGAACTAGGGTTTTGGGAAGGAAGCAAGGATGAAGATGATGATGCCAACCTCTAAGCTAGCCCTTGAGGGTTCCATGACCACTACAATGAGTGGCTAAATTCTTCTATTGGGGCTAGAAATAGCCCCTAGGCTTGCTTCCTAAACCTAGATTTTGTATATTTTTTGGGATTTTAGTTGTAATAAATGTTTTGACTATGAATAAATATAGATCTTGTAATTTTTACTTGATTTGTATGGATTAATACTTTCAATTGATCATTTAGTTTTATCCATATGTCTATGTATGTTAGAATGAATGTTCATGTGTTTTTTTTCTAGATTTAATAAAATTGATGCATATCTATGTGTGTTAATGTTGCTAATCTAGTGATGGTCAAGACATGGTGCTTAATTGACTACTCTTGTGGTTTATTTGTGGTTCATACTTATTTCTTGATGGCTTATGCCACATCCTTAGTTTAATTAGCTTACTTTTCATGTCACTAGCTTAGTTGTAGTGTAATTGATTTAATTTTTTAGATAGGTGGACAATCTATTCTTGTTGTTTGATGTTCCATACTTATGAGTGAAGGAGTACATTTCTCTAGATTTTTGTGTGTGCACTAATTCTGATTTAATTGAATGGTTAGTGGTCTCATTTGATAGGTTGTGCTATTCACTAGATTGACTAGACAATCTATGCTTATTTGCCATCTATGCTTAGTTTTTAATTAATGACACACACACACATTTTACAACTTGAATTTTCCCATTAATTTACAATTGTTAGTGTTTGGTGAAGTGAAGCTTAGTGGAGAACTCTAAGCCCCAAGTCCTTTCTCTAATTTTTAGATTGTCACTTAATTTCATTGTTTTAATTGAACTAATAGTTTAATCAAATCAAACCCTCTTTTGATCATTCGACCTACTAATCCGTCATTGATTCCAAAGTACCGTTCATTTCCTTTGGGATGATGTCTACTCACTCTAGCTACATTAATAGTTAGTAGTGGTAGTGGCATTCTATAAATTCAAACTTGGCCACATTTCATCTCACACACCACACTTTTGTGCAGCTAGGTCCTGACACCACCAAGTTTTAGCGTCGTTGCCAGGGATTTGGCAACACCGTATTTTGGAATTAATTAGGAATTAGTACTCCTTTGATCTTGTCTTTATTTTATTTTACTTTGTTTACTTATTGTGTTTAGCCTTGATTGGCTAGTTACATTGAGCCAAGGGAAGTGAAACAAAAGGATTCTAAAGCAAAAAAGCAAACTAAGCTAAGCTAAAGCTAAAAATAAAAATAAAAAATTTAAAAAAAAAAAAAAATTGCAAAGCAAGGCAAGGCAAAAATTGAAAATATTTGAAGTTACTTAAGGACCCTTTGTGAACTTTTCTAACTCTCTCTCTTAGTTAAATCATTGGCCTGTGTGGTGGCAAGTTTTAATTTCTTAGTTAAATCATTGGCCCGCGAGGAGGTAATTTATTTTCTTGCATTTGTTGAAAGCATGGGAGTATAGGATTAATGTATGTGCAGGATTGTTGTTGATTGTTTTGTGTTGCAAAGGAGGAGTGCTTGTTTTTGTTGATTTTGTTGTTGTGTTGCTTGAAGTTTTGTGCGGTCCTTTCCCCACCCTTCATCTTAGCCACTCCAATGGAAAATCTAGAGGGTAATCTTGGTTACTTAGACCTAAATTTTATGGAACATCCACCTTTCATGATTATTACAATTTCCATGAGTACCACGCACCGAATTGTATCATTCTCCCTAATTTTGGGGCCGATCAATATGAAATTAAGCCCGAGACTATTCAAATGTGTCCACTTTTCTATGGCTTAAATGATGAGGAACCATATAAACATCTTGATGAATTTCTTGAAATATGCTCCACCGTGAAATACATGAATATTCTGGAAGAATTTCTTAGGTTACTCTTCTTCCCTTTCACTCTTAAAAATAAGGTGAAACATTGGTTCAACAATTTGGGGGCAAATTCAATAACTTCTTGGATACAAATGCAAAATGAATTTTTGAAAAAAATTTACCCTGTGAGCTTGACCAATTCAACGAGAACTGTCATTAGAGAATTTTCTCACTGGGAGGGAGAACTTTTGCATGAGGCTTGGGAAAGATTTAATGACCTGCTAAGGAAATGTCCACACCATAGCATTCCAAAATGGCAAGTGGTTCAATATTTCTATGAAAGCTTATCTAACACTCATAAGGATATAGTTGATACTTCATATGGAAGTTCATATTTTGGGAAATATGAAAATGATGTTTGGCACCTTTTTAAAAAAATGAGTGAAAATTTTATACATAAATCTCACACTTCTCAAGTGAGTTATCATTCTATTGAAAAAAGAAAAAATTTGAAAGTGTGTCAAATTGAAAGTCCAATGGAGATTGGAGCGAGGTAAAAACTCTCACCAAAAGACTTGATCAATTTCTATTGAGTCAAAAACCGGCTACCCAATCATCTCCTTGTCATAATCATCATCCTTATCATTCTTATGAGCCTTGCATGACATATTCAAATATGTTGCATATTACTTCCAATTGTCCCCATGGACATACGCTTAATGAACACTATGAACAAGTCAATGCTACATTTGCTCACCCTTATTCAAATGCTTATGTTCCAGTGTGGAGTGAAATTTCAAGTCCTTTTCAGGTAAAAAAAAAAATTCAAAGTCGGTATGTTCCTCCTCATAAAGGAAATGAAGGATCTCAAGGATTTGTTTCATCTTCTTCTTTTCATCAAATAATGAATCACTATTCTCATCCTCAAGTCTATAATTGCTTTCATCATCCTCGTGCACTTTCTAGTAATTCCACATTTGAAGATAAGGTTATGGTGGCTTTGGGTAGTTTGAAAGTGAATACTAAATTGTTACATTCTCATTCTCAATTGATAGCAAAGTTTGATTCCCAAATTGGGATGATAGTTAATTCCTTGAATGAGAGAGAAATTAGTAAACTACCTAACCAACCTGAAAGAAAACCAAAAGCCCAATACTTTGTGGAAGCAAACCCTATATAGGGGCGCCCATCCCAAGAGCAAGTGAAAGCAATTACCACTGTGACTGCCCTAATTTTTAGGACAATTCGTCTTATGATAAATCGAACGTAGATCCGATAATGAATCCAGAATGCGGAAGCGAAGGGTAAAACAACGATCTCTAGAAGTATAACCCATCCCTAAGGTACCAATGTGTCCCTCAATGAGGTCACAGAACTCAAGGAAAAACGAATGCGAAACGCCATTTCAAAACGGACAAGAATGAACCTAGGGGTAAAATGCTCATTTCAAACTTGAATGGGTGTCACCAGGCACACCATTAGAAAGAAAACAAAAAATTAACTAAAATAGACTCAAGAATCGCTTGATTCGGAGTCTAGACGGAAAAGATATGAAATTAAAACAAAGTGGTATTCTCCGATTAAGAGATACCATGACCCTATCTCACTGTAACTATGATAACTCTTACTAAAATTGGAGTTTTGGTGTGCGGTTAGTACCATTGGAAAGCTAACTTCAAACTCTTGAATTTAGAATCAAGAACGACCTGAATTGGATTTAAAACGAGTGAGATATATCCCTCTAAAGTTGGTATAACAAAACTGTCCAAGAAAACTGAAAGGTGAAGGCTCCAGGGAGGATCAGCCGACCAACGACAAGGACCAACCAGCCAAAACTCAACCATCGGCTGACCGACCCAATCATTAACCTACCAAAATGACTCTTTTCCTTAAAATGGCTACTGGAATTAATCTCGGGCATGTGTCAGCCGGCTGATGGCTCTCATTAGCCGACCGGCGCAGCAGATGGTAGCAAAAAGCTGCTCCTGCAATGCAAGAGAAAGATGCTCGATCGATCCTAAGGCTTCATATGTATTGTGTATAATCCGAACAAGTTTTAAAAGCATTCCCTAACCTCATGCAAGCATCCGTAACATGCCAAAACAAAAGAGAACTTGAAACTTGTTCTTTTGCATGAAATTTGCATGAAAATTTCATAAATCATCCAAAAATAATTCAAAAGTTGAAATCTATGTGTTTTGTGGGATATGATCATGCACGCATACGTAAAATGATAAAGTAGACGCGTTACAATGGCCTACGGCCTCATAGCATGTCATATGCAAAATATAACCCTTCAATGTATGAAATCTCCTAACTTCCATAAGCAACAATGAAGTTGAAAATTAGCATACATATCACATAAGTTTCTTTAGCCCTTAGCCTTATTACATACACGTCCTAAGTGTATCAAAAGGTGAACTTAAGTGCACATTACATAATTTGAACAATAAATACATGTCTTGATATTATAAACCAAAAAGGAGCATGATATGCTAACAAGTGCATATTCAATATCATAAAAAGAAACTCCAAGTAATCAAGCAAGCCTAAGAGTGTTGTGCATCCCACAATAATGCTTCTTTATCTGAAAAACAACCCAATAACTTTGGGGTGAGTAAATAAGTTTACTTATAGGGAATGAGCATGCATAAACCTACTTTATACAACCTTGTAATTTCATGTAAATAAATTCATAATGTTTAACCAACATTGGAACTTCTAACACAATGCAATAAGATATAAACTCACAAGGTTATCAACTTGGAATTTAAAGTGCGAAATCAAATAGTGGAAAGACGAGGATATGTGGCCATGAGACCATACAAGTTATTTCGGGTAATTACGACCCGCAAGGTACTACCTAGTGCGCACTATGACTTAGGAGAATTCTTATCCTCCGTACTAGAGCCAAACCCTAGCCATCAACCATTTCATATCCTCACAAGCTTCCAAAAATCAACAAGTCCATGACATTTATATAATCTCAATGCATGAAACTACCTATCAAGCAAAAGTTGGGTAAAACCACACAAACCATGCTCTAAGGTTACATGTCTAAAGTGGTAAGTTAATGATACAACACATTACACTAAAGCAATTTACTATCAATGTAAGCTACAATCACTAATCATGCAAAATAGTAATTTACCTACAAGTAAATTCAAAAGCTATACACAAGATTTTCATACTAAACTTTCAATGAAACCCCTATTACTTAGCAACATAAGTATAACCCCAAGATATTCATATTAAACCCTCAATGAAATTACGAACATTAGGCAAGTCATTAAACAATAATCTACCTATTCAATTTAATAGTCATATACATGCTTTAATTCACAAATCCTAAGTCAAGCATATCAAATCTCCATTTATATGCAAATACAAGAATTTAAAAGGCATGTAATCAATATATATATCAAGCTCCAATATATATATAACCTAAAGAGGATAAACATACAACCACCCCTACCTCAATAGAGAATTGAAACTCTATAATCCAAAGCAACCAAGCTTAAAATGGAAAACCAACTAGGGTTTCGTAGAGGAAAATGAGAGGAAGCTAAAGTACTATAAGCTTTAAGTTCTAAGGTGAGTGGAAGGGCACCAAAAGGAAGCCTAAAGCTTTAGACCAAGCTTCTCCTTTAGTGGTGGCTAGGTTAGGGTTTGAGAGGAAAGAGAAAAGAAAAATAAAATAAAAAAGAGGTGAATGGAGGATTTAGTATTCCTCCACTCACTATGTGCTCTTACACTACCTCTCACACACACACTAATTCAAGACCAAAAATGGAGCCTACACTTGTCACCATCCTAAGTAATCATCTAAGGCTTAATCTTAAGCCTACACTTGTCAACCATCCATGCCAACAAGTGCTCCTATCCTAGGCCAAAAAATGGGTGAACCCCCACCCTTCATGTGTCAAGAGATTAAGCTTCTAAGTGGTTCCACCACAGGATCAACAAGTGGCACCATGAGAGTGTGACACTTGTCACATTTTTCAGAAATTACAAAAAGGTCCTTTTTCCAAAATATCTTCCAAATTAATTTGTGGACCCTAAGATGAAAAATAAATACTTTATTTAATTACCCTAAAACCCCAAAAGTCAAGAATATTTCCAAGAAGTTATGCATTCATGCCCTTTTTCAATAAAAGTAAGCAACTAGCATGTTTTCCTACAAAAGTAAAAATGTAGATATCACAGAAATTAAATATCATGGATGCATACAAGGCCGGAATCAAATTCGAGCACAAAAGGTAAGGTTATGCAAGGAAAAACGGTAAATGAGAAAAAGACAAAATAGGGAAAAAAACGAAAAAAGAAATTACCGAAAAAAGAAAGGAAGTAAAATGACCGAGTCATTACAACCACTTTGAGAAGTGGTGGGCAAATTGATAATATGGTTGAAAAATCAAGTGAAGATAGTGAACCGGTGCAACCCAAAGTTAGCACCCGTCCCGTTTCCAATCCTATTCCTATTTCCTTGGATGAAAATGGTCCTACTAAGAATTCTCAATCTTCTTCCTCATCTCCTTAAGTTGCAAAATCTTATGAGCCAAAAGCTCCATTTCCATATGTTTTAAGAGAGACTTCGCCTTTTGGGAGGCAAGAAGGAAAAATCTTTCTCTTTTGGATGCAATTAGGCAAATTCCACCTTATGCAAAAATTTAAAAAACCTTTGCACACAAAAGAGAAAGAATAAGGGACAAAGCCCTAAAAAAGTGTTTCTCTCGGAGCAAGTGAGTTCCATCATTCAACATAACACTCCACTTAAGTTCAAAGATCCCGATGCTCTAACCATCTCATGTGTAATTGGAAACCATGAAGTTCGTGGAGCTCTTTTTGACTTAGGAGCGAGTGTTAATTTGATTCCCTACTCTGTGTATGTCCAACTAGGTTTGAATGATTTGAAACCAACCTCGGTGGTGCTTTAATTAGCTAATAGATCTATCAAAACACCTAGGGGCATGGTTGAGGACATACTCATCAAGGTTGACAAGTTCTATTTTCCAGTTGATTTTGTGGTTCTTGATACCAAACCGATGGCCAACCCTACCAACCACATCCCAATCATCTTGGGAAGGCCATTTATTGCCACCGCAAATATAACCATTAATTATAAACCCGGGGTTATGGACCTTTCTTTTGATGGTTAAGCTTAATATTTTCAATACAAGTCGACATCCTATAGATGAAGACAAGTGTTATCTCATAGACATCTTGGATGAAGTTGTTGAATAGTCCATTCCTTCCATGATTATGAAAAAACCAATCGAGGATAGTATTTCCTCTCTCCTCTTCGAGAACCCTCTTGCATCTTGTCTCCTTGAAATGTATGGCAATTGTGGGTTCGACAATAAGGGATCAATGAATGAAGTAAGCAATTTAATGGAATCCGTTGCAAGCTTGGATTTTCCACCTAGGAAAGCTCCAAAAGAACCTCTTCCACCACTCTCTAACACTCCACTGATTCCATCTTTAATCTCCCCACCCACTCTTGAGCTTAAATCTCTTCCTTCCAATCTTAAGTATGCCTTCTTAGGCCTGGAAGAGACTCTTCAAGTCATCATTTCTTCAAGTCTTGAAAAACACCAGGAAAATGATCTTTTGAATGTGTTTAAAATAAATAAGGAAGCTATTGGATGGAGTGTGGTCGATCTAAAGGGAATTGACCCTTCTATTTGTAGCATCGCATTCTTGTGGAAGAGGATAAGAAACCTTTTAGAGATGCCCAAAGGAGATTGAATCCAAACATGAAAGAGGTGGTTAAAAAGAAAGTTGTTCACCTTGTAGATGCCGGTATAATTTATCCAATCTCTGATAGCAAATGGGTGAGTCTAACCCAAGTAATTCCCAAGAAAAAGGGGATTACGGTGGTTGAAAATGCAAAAGGTGAGACAATTTCTTAGCGTACCTCCAATTCATGGCGTTGATGAGTGCTCAAATGTGACGCATTTTAGCACCTAAGCTAGTATTGTAGTCCAATCATCTATCTTATTTTTATGTCTTAGATACTTATTTGTGTTATTGCCTATTTTAGGTGAATAATGTTCACACAGTCTAACAAGAGCCATTTAGATCATTTTTGGAGCTAAGGAGCAAAGTTGGAAAGAAGCCAAGAAAAATGCATCACGGAAACTTCGATCGATCGAAAGGTAGTCCCGATTGATCGAAGTGATCTTCCATTGATCGAAATCAAGGCGATGCCAGCTCAGCCATTTGGATAAAGTCTGAAGATATTTTTGTGCCATGTCAGCTTCGATCAATCGAAGCTCAAGTATTTAATCGATCGAACATCTTCAATCGATCGAAAGTGCTGCTGGCAGTGAGCTGTCTAATTCCTGAGTGCGTCGTTTTCCACCTACCTTGCATAATTGTGAATTTCCTCTAATCAGAGGCTATTATTCTGACTTGGTCCTTACTTAAAGGAGTGTGTAATTGATTTATTGAACAATCATTGTAAGAATAGATAGTTTTTTATTACCAATTATAGAATATAAAATTTTCTTCTCTAGAACTAGGGTTTTGAAGAAGAAAGCAAAGGATGAAGATGATGATGCCAACCTCCAAGCTAGCCCTTGAGGGTTCCATGTCCACTTCCATGAATGGCTAAATCCTTCTCTTGGGGCTAGAGATAGCCCCTAAGCTTACTTCTCAAACTTAGCTTTTATGTATTTTTGGGGATTTTAGTTGTAATAGTTATTTTGATTAGGAATAAATATAGATCTTGTGATTTCTACTTGATTTATATGGATTAATGCTTTCAATTGATCATTTAGCTTTAGTCATATGTCTATGCATGCTAAAATTGATGTTCATGTGTTTTTCTCTAGATTTAATGGAATTGATGTATGTCTATGTGTGTTAATGATGTTATTCTAGTGATGATCAAGGCATAGTGCTTAATTGAACACTCTTGAGATTTATTTGACGGTTCACACTTGTTTCTTGATAGATTGTATCACATCTCTAGTTTAATTAGTTTAATTTCATGTCTCTAGTCTAGTGTAGTGTAATTGTTTTAAATTCTTAGGTAGGTGAACAATCCATGCTTATTTCTTGGTGTTCCATACTTGTGAATGCAAATAGTGTATTTCTCTAGATTTTTGTGTGTGAATTAATTGTGGTTTGATTGAATGAATTTTGGTCTCATTTGATAGGTCGTACTATTCATTTAATTGACTAGACAAAATGTCACACACACCTAAGTTACAATTTAAATTTCCCCATTAATGTATAATTGCTAGTGTTTGATAAAGTGAAGCTTAGTGGTGTCTCTATGCCCCAAGACATCTTCTTATATCTTTTCCCTACTCTCTAGATTACTCTTTTTACTTAATTGCATTGTAGTTTAACTAAACAATCACCAATCATCTTTGATCACTTGACTTACTAATCCGACATTAATTTCAGTCACAAACACACCTCCAATCCCTTGGGACGATCCCTACTCATGCTAGTTATATTTTTAGTTGGAAGTGGTAGTGGCATTTTACAAATTTAAACTCGGCCACATTTTATTGCGTATACGACGAGGACCACACCAGGCGTGTATGCATTGACTACCGAAAATTAAATGCCGCCACTAGAAAAGATCACTTTCCTTTGCCATTCATTGATCAAATTCTAGAGAGATTGGTCGGGCAACAATATTACTGCTTTCTTAATGACTATTCGGGTTACAATCAAGTAGCCCTTGACCCCTTAGATGGATGCCATTTGGTTTGTGCAATGCCCCAGCCACATTCCAAATGTGTATGATGTCAATTTTCTCAGACATGGTGGAAGAGTATTTGGAATTTTTTATGGATGATTTTTCTATCTTTGGGTCTTCTTTTGATGCATGCCTTAAAAATCTATCTTTGGTGCTTAAAAGATGTCGCGAAACGAACCTCATTCTTAGTTGGGAAAAAAACCATTTCATGGTTCAAGAGGGGATTATTTTGGGTCATGTCATCTCAAATAGGGGTATCGAAGTTGATAAAGCAAAAATTGAGCTTATTTCTGAATTACCTCCACCTTCTACGGTGAGAGAGATCCGTTCCTTTCTAGGTCATGCCGACTTCTATCGCCACTTTATCAAAGACTTTAGCAAATTTCCTAGGCCCTCGTACAATCTTCTTGTCAAAGAGACCCATTTTGTCTTTGATCAAGCATGCCTTGATGCTTTTTCATACACTCCATGGTTTATTGTCATCAGCTCCCATCATGCAACCTCCCAATTGGTCATTACCATTTGAAATTATGTGTAATGCTTCTGACTATGCAATGGGAGCAGTTTTAGGACAAAGGGTAGGTAAACTTCCATGCGCCATATACTATGCAAGCAAGACTTTCTCAGGAGCTCAATTGAATTACTCTACTACCGAGAAAGAATTACTTGCAATAATGTATGCTCTTGATAAATTTTTGTCCTACCTTTTAGGGTAAAAAGTCATTATATATTCTGTTCATGCTGTTTTGAGGCATCTTTTGACCAAGAAAGAAACTAAACCTCAATTAATAAGGTGGATTTTGCTTCTTCAAGAATTTGATTTCGAAATCAAGGATAAAAAAGGCACCGAAAATGTGGTTGCCGATCATCTTTCAAGATTAATGGTAGAATCTTTCCCAAGCTCACCAATTCATGATTTATTTCTGGATGAACAACTCTTCCAAATCTCTAATGGAAAAATGCCTTGGTTTGTCGTCATTGTGAATTTTCTTGCAATTGACAAGCTTTCAACTAATTAGTCAAAGGAAGAAAAGAACCGTTTCTTTGCCAACATTCAAAAATAATATTGGGAAGATCCTATCTTGTTTCAATATTACCCAGATCAAATTGTGAGAAGATGCATTCCGGAGAGTGAGGTGCCAAATGTCCTCGTGTTTTGCCATGCCCTTGCATGTGGTGGTCATTTTAATGCAAAGAAGACCACCTTAAAGGTTCTTCAAAGTGGGCTATTTTGGCCCACCATTCATAGTGATGCCTATAATTTTTGCAAGGAGTGTGAGCGATGTCAAAAGATGGGATCAATATCAAGAAGAGACATGATGCCCTTGACAAATATTTTTATGGTGGAAAATTTTGATATATGGGGCATTGATTTCAAGGGTTATTTTCCTATGTCCTATGGTTTTCAATACATTTTACTTGCCGTAGATTATATTTCTAAGTGGGTGGACACTTATGCTACCAAAACAAATGACCATTCTATGGTTGTTCAATTCATTAAATTGAATATTTTTACTCGTTTTGGTATGCTAAGAGCAATGATTAGTGATGGAGGAAAGCATTTTTGCAATCAATTTTTGAAGTAATTATTTCTCAAGTACTCCGTTACTTATAAAGTTGCCACCCCCTACTATCCTCAAACAAGTGGGCAAGTAGAAGTGTCAAATCTAGAAATAAAACAAATTCTTGACAAAACAGTAAACACAACCCGAAAAGATTGGTCACCCAAATTGAATGATGCTTTGTGGGCTTACCAGACGGTATATAAGACTCCCATTGGCATGTCTCCTTATAAACTTGTATATGGAAATCCTTGCCATCTTCCGATTGAGCTAGAACATAAAGCCATGTGGGCAGTTAAAAAGCTCAATCTTGACCTTGACAAAGACGGAGAGAATCATTTACTTCAATTGAATGAGTTGGAAGAGTTGAGACATAATGCTTATGATAATGCCAAACTTTATAAAGAAAGATCCAAAGCTTTTCATGATAAACATATTGTGAAGAAATCTTTTGAACCCGGACAAAAAGCATGGTTTTTCAACTCTAGGCTTATACTCTTTCCCAGGAAATTGCGTACTAAATAGGAAGGCCCATATGAAATCATTTCTGTTGCGCCTCATGGGGCAATTGAGATACAGGGCTTAAAAGATGGCAATACATTCAAAGTAAATGGGCAAAAGTTGAAGCCCTACATTGAAGGGCAAGTTTTTCAAAGACATATGGAATCCGCCCTCTTGGTGGATCCAGTCTATGTTGATGTTTAAGACTGTTTGAACGTCGTCTAGAGTCATTAAACCTAGTTCCAATAGAGTTTTCAAACTCTATTTCTTCATTTTCTATCTAGTCTTTCATTTTTACAGCATTTTAATATGATCTTTCGTTGTTTCATTGAAGTTCTCCAGCCATATTATCAGTTTTTCAAAATCTGTATTCTTAAAAATTCTGAAGCCTGGAGTCTTCGATCGATTGAACTGAATTTTGATCGATCGAAAATGCGTTGGAAATGTTCGATGATTGAACAGAGGTCTCAATCGATCGAAAATGATTTCAATCGATCGAGTTTGCATCGGAAATTTTTGATCCCTGGCTTAATATTTCAGTAGTTTCGATCGATAGTGGGAAGGTTCGATCGAACAAGGGAGTTTCGATCGATCCAAAAAATAATAATAATAATAATAATAATATATCTTTTGCCCTTTTGTGTAGTCTTGCTAATTTCATTTTGGGCTTGCAATTTCTTCTCTCTTAAATCCCATGCCTTTTAGCATTTACATGCTTGATTTTACCTCTCATTTATATCATTGATGCATATGCTTTGACTGTTCCTAGTGTGACCATTTTTAGACAGGTTTTCAGAATCTAAGTTTGGGGGTGCGCCTTCCAAAGTTAAGCTTCCATTGCCGGGTCCTTTTTGCTTCACCCATTTAGTATACTCTTTCCATTATATGTTGCTTCTTTGCACATTGAGGACAATTAACAGATTAAATTTGGGGGTGTGTTAGCATATTTTACATGTTGCACTTACTTTCTATGCATGTGGTATGATTTAAGGGTCTTGAGCAATGATTTTGATCTTTTGAGGACTATGATACTTAGAATTTAAGAATTGCTTGACTTGAGAGTCCAATATTCCTTATATGCTTTATGGATGCCATTTAGGAATAAATTTTTTTAAAGATTGATATCTTGCTTGCATTTGTGGTCCACTTCATCCTGATTTTGAGATTCACTCTAGGATTCTACACTAGCACAGGCGCACACTAGCATTCATTTGTGAGGTACATGCTTTGTTGACAATTGATTTGATTATATTCCAATTGAGCTAGTAGTGCATTAAAAGCTTTCATTCTTGACAAAGGTGGATAACAAACCCTTTTCACTAAGTAGCTGGGATTCTAGCCTCATCAAGCACTGAATTTCTCGCGCCAAAAGGTGGAAGGCCCAAACTTTAGGTTAAAAATAAATAAAAAATAAAAAAATAAAAAAATAAAAAATAAAAAAGTTACAATAGCAAATAAAAAAGTTGTAATAGCAAATAAAAAAGTGAGGACTGCACCCTAAAGGTAAGAAGTGGGAAATGATTAGATGGGGGTTGTTTTGATTTGTAACCTAGTTTATTTGAGCTTGTAAGTCCTTAGAGGTGTTTAAACACCTAATACCCTAAAGCCGTCTGGTTTGGGAGTCATTGACCTAACGCTCAACCTCATAGATCGCTAGAGAGCTTAATAGATCACTACATTGCACCATGCTTCCATCTTTGATCCTCTAGGTTAGTAAAAAAAAAACAACTGAGTAAAAAGAATAAGCACACCTAGTTGAATAAAGTTTTAATAAAGATTCCATTCTTTGTCTTAATGATCGGTACTAGATTTGTGTGCTACGTTGAGGCCGGTTGTGATCATTTATTTGGTTGGATTAGATAGCAACATATTTGATGCCGGTTCACTTAAAAAAGATTCTAGAGTTGTTTTGATTTGCATGATCATTATCTTTATATTTGGAGGACCATATTTGCTTGCTTGGTGTTGAGATTTTGGTAGATTGCTTGAAAAGGGTTGAAAAATTGCATATTTGAGGTACTTTTCTCCCAATACTTGTTTTGTATATTGGTTCCTCTTTAGTGAGGAAGAGCTCAATGTTTGTGGGTATCACTTCTGGAAACCCTCACGAGACTTCACTCGTCCACTAGGGGTAACCTAGGGGTTTAAAATGCTTATTGCATACGCAAAATGCAATCGTATTCGCTACGAAAGTTGCGTTATCATTTCATTGCTTTCTAGTTCATAGTTACTTAGTTGCTTATTTCTTCTTCTCCTTATAGTTCATTGCAAGGGACTAGCAATATCTAAGTTTGGGGGTGTGATAAGTGCTCAAATGTGACGCATTTTAGCACCTAAGTTAGGGTATTTTAGTCTATTCATCTATCTTACTTTCATGTCTGAGCACTTATTTGTGTTTTTGCCTATTTCAGGTCAATAAAGTTCAAACAGGCTAATAAGAGCCATTTAGCTCAATTTTGGAGCTAAGGAGCAAATTGGAAAAAAGTCAAGAAAATTGCACCAGAGGAACTTCGATCGATCGAAGAAAGTCCCGATGGATCGAAGATGGCTACAATCGATCGAAATGAGGCGGTGCCAGCTCAGCATTTTGGATAAGGCCAATAAGATATTTTGAAGACACGTCAGCTTCGATCGATCAAAGCTAAGTGTTTGATCGAACGAAAATCTTCGATCGATCGAATTAACTACTGGCAGTGTGCTTTCTAATTCCCGAACCCGTCGGACTCTACCTAACTTTGGTAGCTGTGAATTTTCTTCAATCATAGGCTGTATTTCTGACTTAGTGCCTACTCAAATAGGCTTGTAAGAGATTAATTGAACCATATTGTAAAAAAAAAAAAAAAAATATCATCTAGTTTTTCTTACCAATTATAGAAATAGTTTTCTCTCTCTTAAACTAGGGTTTTGGGAAGGAAGCAAGAATGAAGATGATGATGCCAACCTCCAAGCTAGCCCTTGAGGGTTCCATGACCACTATAATGAGTGACTAAATCTTTCTCTTGGGGCTAGAAATAGCCACTAGGCTTGCTTTCTAAACCTAGCTTTTGTATATTTTTGGAGACTTTAGTTATAATAAATGTTTTGATTATGAATAAATATAGATCTTGTAATTTTTACTTGATTTGTATGAATTAATACTTTCAATTGATCATTTAGTTCTAACCATATGTCTATGTATGCTAGAATGAATGTTCATGTGTTTTTCTCTAGATTTAATGAAATTGATGCATGTCTATGTGTGTTGATGTTGCTAATCTAGTGATGGTCAAGGCATGGGGCTTAATTGACTACTCTTGTGGTTTATTTGATGGTTAATACTGATTTCTTGATGGATTGTGCCACATCTTTAGTTTAATTAGTTTAATTTTCATGTCACTAGCTTAGTTGTAATGTAATTTATTTAATTTCTTAGATAGGTGAACAACCCATTCTTGTTATTTGATGTTCCATACTTATGAATGTAAGGAGTACATTTCTCTAGATTTTTGTGTATGCACTAATTGTGGTTTAATTGAATGCTTAGTGGTCTCATTTGATAGGTTGTGATATTCACTAGATTGACTAGACAATCTATGCTTATTTGTCATCCATACTTAGTTTTCAATTAGTGACACACACACACACATTTTATAACTTGAATTTCCTCATTAATTTACAATTGCTAGTGTTTGGTGAAGTGAAGCTTAGTGGTAAACTCTAAGCCCCAAGACCTTTCTCTCATATATCTTTCTCTAATTTCTAGATTGTCACTTAATTTCATTGTTTTAATTGAACCAATTGTTTAATCAAATCAAACCTTCTTTTGATCATTCAACCTACTATTCTATCATTGATTCCAAAGTATCGTTCATTTCCCTTGGGACGATCCCTACTCACTCTAGCTACATTAATAGTTAGCAGTGGTAGTGGCATTCTATAAATTCAAACTTGGCCACATTTCATCTCACACACCACACTTTTGTGCAACTAGGTCCTAACACCACCAATGTACGAGTAACCAACATTAAACCCATAAAACCCAAAGGTGATATAGGTTAAAATCATAACACCTCTACCTCAAGTCTAAGAGCTAACCCTAGACACTCTAATTACAAGAAATGCTCCAAACTCAAAATTAGTTGAGGGGTTTAGTAGCCCTTGTAGTCCCTGTTCTTTTTCTCTTCTATGGAAAGCTCAAATTATTAGAGGAAGGTGGTGATAATGGAGCATAGAGCTTAAAGATGGAGGAGGAAAATAGAAATGAGAGAGAGAAGAAAGGGTGGCCGAAAGTGGGGGGAAGGATGAGAGATTTTGAGGTTTGTCTTCCACTTTCTCTCTCTATACATACACCTTACACACACTTTCCTCCCCGAATATCCCACCAACTAGTCAACCATGGGCCCCACTAAAAAATAAAATGCACTAAAGCCCCAAATGTATGTAAAAAACACACGTGTAAAATGACACCCCCAATGTCATGAATACTGATAATGCACCCATATGACAAATGCATGGTGTCGGGAACCATTCCCAAACATCAAACGACCTGGTCTCACATGACCTGAACATGAAAATGAATGGAAAAAGAAAATCGAGAAAATGGGAAAAGAAAATCGATCCTCACAATTTTTGTCAAACAAATGTTTTATTATGATAAAGTTAGGAAATAATCAAGGAGACAAAATAAATATATTAATTGTGCAGTCGAATTAATGGCTACACTTATCCGATAGCTAATTATGCATAGAGGAGTCAAAGTATAACATTGACTTAGTGGTTATTTACTATTTTATTAGAGGTCAACTAATTTCTTTTAGTGGAGTATAAACTAATTTTTGAATTAATTGAATTGGGTGCATGGTTGTTAGACCGAGTCAACAATTATTAAATCACTGGAGCCAAGAGAATAGTAAGCCTGAAGGATTCTCACCAATAGCCCAACTTGATATTGGAGGCTCATGAGGATTAGACTTATCACTTTTATTTATAGAGATTGAGAATTATTATTTTCACTCCTTATGTCTATATATACATGTATGTTTAAGGGACCACATACATCAGTGTAAACTTACTCTAATGGTTATTTGGCTCTATATCCTTTGGCCATAAAAGGCCTCTTGGTCATCTTTCATTCAGTACTAGATTCACATGTTGACATAGGCTCCTCTACCTCAATAGGTAATATACATTCTTTTATCAAACTCTCAATCCTATTTTGATTAATAGATTCCAAAGATATACCTAATTTAAAGAAATTGTTTTCTTCTTAACATTTAGATCCTTAGAAGTAACATTCAACTCATAATCATGCAAATAATAAGAGTTAGGAGTTAACAAATATCGATCATCCATTAATGCACTAAAAAAAATTATTTCACCTTGTAATTTAATATAAAGGGTTTATTCAAAACTAAAATTATAGTTATTCGAAATAAGATATGAAACAAAAATTAAATTTCGTCTCACTTTTAATGCATAAACAGTTCTCCAATTAAAAGCTCCTCCCACTGTCTAATCGCAAGATAACCACTCCAACAAATAAGATAACCACCCTAGCTTTAGACCCCAGGTGTAAGTATATCTCCCCTTTAATGAGTTTTTAGGTCTCCTAGAACTTCTACAAAGAATCGCAAGCATGATTAGTGGTTCCTGAATCTAAATACAAAGATTCGGTAAATCCAACCACATAACATGCCTTAATGACAAACATTTATTTTCCCTCGTTGTCTTTAGCCAACCTCTTAGGGAAATTCCTCTTCCAATGTCCCTTCTCACCACATGCAAAGCAAACTACTTTAGAGCTTTCTTGAACCACCTTCTTCCTTTACCCTTTCTTGGCTTCCTTGTTTGGGCCAGACTCCTTATGCACCCCCACCCCCTTTCGTTTCTTCACCCAATTTTTGGGCTTAAATCTAGAAAGCGTAACCTGAATCATAAAAGCATTCCCCTTAACTTTAATCATACCCTCAGCTACTTGTAGTTCATTTAAAAGCTCAACCAAAGTGTACTCAGCCTTGTTTATGTTATAATTAAGTCGAAAAGTATTAAATGAACTAGGTAGTAAGGCTTAGATCATATTAACTTGAGACTCTCTATCCAAAATTTCCCGAAGAACCTCCAGTTCATTAAAAAAAAATTATCATTTTCAAAGCATGATCCCGGACTGAAGTTCCTTCAGGGCATCTTAGTGGTCAACAAGTTGTACTATGCTGGGCAAATTTCTCCAAACATCTCCTTAAGGTTTAGCATTATATCTTTAAAAGTGAGGTAATGCAAATATTAGCTCTAAAGCCCATTTGCATTGATGCCAAAATGTGGCAATGGACCATGTCATTTGTCTTATGCCACTTCTGAAAGGCATCAATCTCATTAGGAGGATCATCAACCAAAGGGGGTGGAGGACACAGTGTGGGAAGAACATAACTGAACCCCTCAGCTATAAGGATGATGTCCAGGTTTATTTTTCAATCTATATAGTTCCGTCCAGTTCATTTATTATCTTTTATTATGGTCGTAAGCAGATTGAAAGGATTAGACAATTTTTAATCTGTAAGATATATCCATACATACATAAGAAAAAGTGAATTTAAACCATGCAATTTTTAATACTTTTCAAAATTGCACATTGTGAATCCCTTAACCACATAGCATGTTAAATTAAAATACTAGTTTATGCGTCAATACAATTTCGAAGGGAATGTGCTGAAGGGAATGTATATATCAGCAACTAGAGCGATAAGTACATTAAATATAAATAACTTTCAATTTACTTCCACTTTGCTGAAGTAAAAAAAAAAAAAAAAATGTTATAAAAAAATAGGAAAATGATAGAACACCCGAAAAATATCCCCAAAATAATCACTAAATTGTGAGGTGGATTGGCCATGTCAGACTTTTAAGAAAAATAAAAATTCTTGTTTTAACACCCGTCTTTTAGATATAAACCAAGACTCCATCTTTCAGAAAAACTTCTAAGTAATTTGGAGATCTTGTAAGTTTACCACTTTCACTTTCTCTGAACTTTGTAGGCTTGTGATTCCATCTGATAGACCACAAAGATTTATATAAAACATTATCAAAACTATATAATAAAATATATATTAAAATTAAAACCCCCAATTTCTTCGATTCTATATACCATCACCATGTCGGTTTCATGTTTTGTCTTACTTCTTGCTTTCAAAAATTGTGAAAAAGAGTACCGATTGAATAGCTATTGGAGAAGAAAACTCGTTACAAAGCCTAGAGGAAGTGTGAATCCCGGATCAATGTTGTTATGAGAATGTGTTCTGTTATTTAACTTTTTAATTTGTGAGAACTTATATATATATATATATATATATATATATATATATATATATATATATATGTATGTATATATATGTCAGATTTGTGTATTTAACGACCACATCTTCACACCATTGCCTTTCTCTATCCACGATCATTGAGCAAGCTTTTATTCTTTTATTTTTTCCTTCCATTTACGCGAAAAATTATAGAGGAGGTTTATTCTCTGAATCTTACTTTTTAAGGAGTCTAACTTGGCCAAGTCACGTCACGGTTCTGTGACTTTTTTGGGAATAAGATTCGATTGCTCTATTATTACTCTAAAAAATATTCCCTCTGTTCTATTTTAAATTTCCACTTTTAAAATTTTAACTTTTGACCCATTGACCTTTTATATATTTTATTGTGACGGCCCTGGTTTTTCAAGCCAGTGCGTCCTGTGATGAATCGTAGTTTAACCCGATAACGGATCCGAAATGCAGAAGCGAAAACAGAAAACAAAACTCTAAGAAGTCAAAGTGACCTTCCATGAGGTCGTGGAACTCAATGAGAACTGATGCGGACGCAAAAGATCAAAAATATGACAAATAAGCCAACAAAAAACTAACTAAAGATGGACTCAAGAATCGCATGATTCGGAGTTCGGACGAAAGAGAAACAGCAAGACGAAGAAAAACTAGCACTTAAGGCTAAAAGGGTAAAATGGTAATTATCCGGAAGATTCGGGTGCAACCGAGCATACTGTTGGAAAGACAGCGAAAAATTAGTCAAGTTCAAAAAACAATTCACTCGATTTGGAGTCCGGACGAGGGAAAAATGAGTGTTTGAAGTTGAAACGTTGCAGCTGCCCGATGAAGGCCATGGCAGCCCCATGCGGTGCCCAAGGGCATGCACATTCTGACAAGAAGAAAAAAAAAAAAATGAGTTTCCAGAACTGAGGCTTGAAACGTAGGTTGAAACGAGTTTTTCTGGAAAAAACACAAAGAAGAAACCCCCCCTAAAATTGAGTTTTCTACCCGACATTGCGAACAGAAATTAAAAAACTCACTGTGAAATCTCCAAAATGCCCCTAGATCAGAACATGACAAGAGGGTAAAAGTTGCTATAGTGACTGTCCTGATCTGAGAGCTGAAACGGGCTAGAAGATGAATTTTTCTGGAAAAATACAAAAAAGAAATCCCTCCCGAAATCAAATTTTCTACCCAATAACGTGGAAAAAAAAAAAAAAAAAAAACTCACTGTAAAATGCCCAAAATGCCCTTCTATGAAATCTGGTCGTGAGGTTCATAAAGCTGCTAAATGTAAAACTGAAAGCTGAACTTTACAATGGATTTCTGGTACCAACACGACATTTTATAGAAACACACAAAGAAGAAAACCCCCCTAAAATCACGTTTTCTAAGTAATCATATGAAGACCGGAATTTATTTCCCGAAAGAAAACCCCAGAATGCCCTAAAATCATATTATGCAAGAAAATTGTAAAATGAGTCCATAGGAGGCTCAAATCACAAAGGAAAGGGTTTTTCTTGAAAATGATCATGCACGCAAACGTAACTTACCTATTTGGACGTGCTACAATGGTCCACTGCTTAAAAATACTGCCGATGCAAAATCCAACTCCCCGACGGTCAAAAAGGCAAAAATAAACAAGAAATGGAAAATTTGAAAACCAAAATTAACAAATGATTTCAAATTACCGTTTGGCCCTTGACCACACTTCAAACATGATTAATAAGACCTTATAAAAGAATAAAAATGGAATTCCCACACCCGATGCAACCATGGTGAGACAATGACTTGTGATTTTTCAATATTTTCATAATATTTCATGAAGCCAAGAATTTCATAAAATGCATTATAAATGTCATTGGCCTCTGGCCTCATCTCATACATGTCAATTACATTAAAAAGAGTGTACTTATATATACTTTACATATATGGAATCAAAGAATACAAGTTTTGACATATAAGCTACTAATAGCATTTCATGCTAACATTTTCATGAAAATGACTTCAAGTCTACGAAACTTCCATGGCATAGTGTGCATCCCAAATCAAGGTCCTTATACCTGAAAAATGTCCCCACTAGGTGGGTGAGTAACATAAAGCTACTCGTAAGAAATGAGCATGCATCGACCTAGCATTTTACAATTATATCACCTTATGGTGAAACATGTTAAAAGGGCTCATGCCACCTAACGTCTATGTCAAAATGAGACTCAGGGATCATCCTAAGCTACTTATGCAATTGAATTGAATAACGATATACAAGTATACATGCTCAAGTATACTAAACCGTATTAAAACATGATACACGACATACAAGCATACATGTTCAAGTACCCTAAATCATGTTAAACAAGAAAAGCAATATCTAACATACATGCACAAGTATTCGATATATATATAGAGAACTCATAAATCAAGTATACAAACAAACAAAATACACATACGACAAGTATACACGGCACAAGTATACTAAATGAAATTTAAACTTATGGAGCAAGTATACAAGTTCAAGTATACTAAATAGGATTCAAATACCCAAAGTAAGCATCAATTCTCAAGCGACAAGTAATCCATGATTAACAACTTGAAATTAAATGCGAAATCAAATAGTGGAAAGACTAGGACATGCAGTCGCTAGATTAAGCAAGTATTTTCGGGTAATTACGACTCACAAGGTACCACCTAGTGCGCACTTATGACTTAGAGGACACTTGTCCACGTACTAGAGCCAAACCCTACCCATCACATAAATTATGTCCTCACAAGCTTTCCAAAGTCAATAAGTTCAAAACTTATACAAAATCAAATGCAAGTTACCACATTCCATGCACAAGTAAGGTTGAATGCATACAAACCATGTCCTAGAATTCAAGTCTATATAGCATATGACATGTCATGTCTTCAATATACAATTTAAACCCAAAGTAAGAATATTTTACAACAATTGAATCAAATTACCATCCTAAGCCACAAGTACTAAATAAGCTACAATTTAGAAACTAACTTTTAAGGTAAACAATTGTAACATTCTAACAAGTTATATACCTACACAAGATATATTTAAACAAGTCATGCAAGACAATAATATCCTATATCATGCTATATCAAATTCCTTGATTTAAACATAAGAACAATTTTAAAGACATAGTTAAATCCATGGAACAAGTAGATAGAATTTAATTAACTAAAATAATTAAATTATCTAGATTTCAAACCAATCCCAAATTATCTCAAATTAATATATGTTAAGGGATATAACATAGTCTTCACATATATCACATCAAATATCGAATCAAGGAATTAAAACACTTAAAATAAAATTAATTAAACTCATTAATTAATTTTCTCTAGATTCTCAAATAACTCCAAATGCCCTCAATTTTACATAGGTTGAAGAACATACGAAGGCCTATTTTAATATCACATTACAAGTTGATTTCATACTTGTTACAACTACGTGAATTAATCTTTCACAACAGATAAATATTAAATAAAATTTGCATTTCTCATTCAAATGCTCCCAATTTAATATATGTTGGTATACATACCAAAGCCTAATTTACTAGCATGCCACAATTTAATTCTAAGGTACACACCTTCACGAGAATTAAATCTTAAACATAGAAAATAATTAAATTAAATTCTAAAACTTGAATAAATGCATGCTTACAAGTTGTATATGCTTATATAAAAATCAATACAATATTAATATAAACCTAAGACATCCCTTACCTCAATTTGAGATGAAAATCTCAAAAGCCACCAAAATGAAACGGTTCCAAATCCGACGATACTTCGGGGTTTTGTCGGGGACAACATGGTGAACATTAAACTCCAAAGAGAACCTACCAAAATCCTAAATTGACCTCAAACCTGAACTCAAAATTTGGCCAAAAATGGGTTCTAATAAGGGGGAAAGATGTGCGTTGTCAAGATAAACACAAAACGCAAGGGTCCTATGACTTTATAACAAAGGGAAGGAGGTTTAATTGAGAGAATAAGGGTGGCAGCCCAATGCTGCTGGTCATGCATGAGGAGAGGAGATGGTCACTTTTTAATTTTATAATCCCCTAGTTATAGGGAAACCCTAAAAGTGCCCCGAAAGGGCCCCGCCGGGTCCAGAAAAGTGGAATTTAAGCGGACTTGCTGAAATGACAAAACTATGTGAATGAAAAAGAATCGAAATGAGAAAATACGACTAAAGAAAACGACCAGAAGGCAATTCTAAGAATACACGACTCAACGAAATGTGAAAATGAATCCCGTACGAGGATCCAGGCTCAAAATAAGGCATTTTTGCAATAACTTTTATTATAGGGATGTCAATTTTTACCGCCCCGCCGGGGCCCCGCCCCGTCCCGCCCCGTTAATAATGGATATGGTAACACTTGTTATACCGTTGGGGCGGACATGGATACAAATTTTGTACCCGTCGAGGGTCACGGGGCGGGTAAGGGTTCAATATACATATCCTAGGGGCCCCGCCCCCCATATAACTATATTTAATATATATATATATATATATATATATATATATATATATATATATATATAAAAGTTATTTTAGCGGCTTACCCAATTACCCATCTCTTATAATCCTAATTTGGGATGTAAACTTGGTATTAAATTTGCTTTTGTTTTGGTTATGGTGGAAGTTGGAGCTTAGAACTTCTTGTGATTTGGTTGTATTAAACTTTTATTTTTGTTTATTATGTTCTCTGAATTATGTTATGGGCATGTTATTTTTTTTTTTTTTATTAGGATACATAATTTTATTTATGTTGTGTCATTCTTAGGCTTTGCATATTTAAATAGCAGGAGTTTAAGTTCCAAAAAGTGGGAGAAAAAAATTTGTTAGTGGGGCAGGTACGGGGGCACAGTATTTCCTAACGGGGCGGGGTTGGATATGAAAATCCAACCCGTAGCGGGTCTCGGGGCGGGCATGGACTTGACAAAAATTAAAAGGGGCGGGGCGGGATTTAGAGAAACCCGCTCCAAACCCGCCCCATTGCCATCCCTATTTTATTAATTGCATAATGGCCCCTCCAAAAAGTGAAAATTGCACTAATGACCCAGAATAAAAATATCTTTCAAAAATTTTTTCTTAAAAACCCCTAAATAAAATATCTTCAAAAGATATTTACGAAAAACACACCAAGAAAAGAAAAAAAAATTCTGAAAAATTATGCATTCATGCCCCTATGGACACCGGGAGCAACCAGAGTACTTTACTGCAAAAGTAAAGATACGTATTTCGTGGAAACCACTTAAAATGACGATATGTGAAGTCAAAAACCAACTCCAAACACAAGGAGTGAGGTTATGCCAACAAAGTGACAAATAGGGAAAAGACAAAATAGGGAAAATGACAAAACAGAGAAAATGACCAAAAGTGAATAGTGTCGAAAAACGAAAAATATGAAAATGACTCGATCCTCAAAGGAAGTTGTCAATCCAAAGGAAAGAGTCTCAGAGACCATTTCCGAACACTCGAGATGACACTAAGCGAAGAGAAACTGAACTCAAAAAAGAAATTTTAACGAAAAAAATTCATTAGTAAAATTATGAGGAAAAGAAAAAAAGAATGAAATGGCTTGGTCATTACATTTATTGCATTGGCATGATTGAATTTTTAAATTTGCCCCATGTTTTTATTTGGTGGAGTGGAGTCTAATTGGTGGAGTGGAGTCTATAGCCATAGCTATGTTTATTCTTTTGATGTAAGGAGGGTAAATATGGAATACTCTAAAATATAGTAGATCAATTTGTGAAATGAAATAACTATTATGAGAAGACAAAATAAAAAGATGAAATAGGAAGGAGTATTATTTATCCAAACAAAGCATAAGTTTGAAGTCCCAATATCCCTTGCAAATAAGCGGGTGAAAACCTAGGATTAGAGTTGAAGTCTAATTTAAGTGCATATGGTACCATTAATAACAATATTTATTTTCTATTTTATAATCAATAATCATCAAACATAAGTCAAACATCACTTGGAAATCGGAGGGTTCGCACATTTCTTGGTGCAGTACCTCAACACAGAAAAATAAAGCTCGTGCATTAAATTCACAACGTGTCCGTTGGGCCACAACTCCATCGACAAATCGTAACAAAAGAAAGCTCCCACAGTCATGAGTCAACCGAAGCACCAATCCCCCAAACCTCAATCACTTCACACCACCACCACCACCACCAAACCAGAGCCTCTCATCATCATCATCATCATCATCATCATCATCACCATCACCATCAGACAATCATGATGATCATGATTATGATAAGTCCTGCTCAGTCACCGGAGGAGCAACTTAATAAGGCCACGTCATCACCACCACCATCCAACCTTCCCGTTGATTTCAGCCCTCCGTTGATCGCCATGGTTGTCATCATCGCCACCGCTTTCATCATCGTCACCTACTCTCGCCTCATCTCCCGCCACTTAGTCCACCTCCACCGCCGCTGGCGTCGTTGGCGCCGCCGCCGCCACCTCCTCCGATCCTACGTACCCTCCTCCACCGGCGACGCCTCCTTCGAGTCTCCGCTATACGACTTCGATTCCACAGCCGATGGCTTCTGCATGTACGGCCTAGACGAGTCCGTTATCAAGACCATTCCTCTATCGGTCTACACCAGAAAAAGCAACGTTTACGAGTGCGCTGTTTGTCTTATTGAGTTCGAAGAGAACGATTACGTTCGCACTCTTCCGGTTTGTGCTCACGCGTTTCACGTTGATTGTATTGACATATGGTTAAGATCACACGCCAATTGTCCTCTGTGTCGCGCCGGAATATTCCGACCGGAATCTCCATTCATTCCGGTCATGGCCGCCAGAATACGGCCGAGTCTCGACGACGTGATCATCGAGGGAACCATGCTCGGACCGTTGACTGAAGTTCCGCCGGAATCTGACACTGCAGCAGACGGAGATGAGATTGTGCCGGAACCGATGAATCCGTCGGAGGATCGTTTCAACGGCGGGACTGAATTCTTGCTGAAGCGATCGTACTCGTTCGGATTCGAACGAAATTTGGGATCGGAGAGGTTGATGATGGAGCCGGCGACGGCGTCGCCGTGGAGGTACCGGCGGGGAGGAGGCTTCTGGAGCAAGAGGCCATCGCCGTTCAGTTCGTTGATGAAACCTAGGGTTTTCTCGTTCAGATACTACAGGGGGATGAACATGAAGTCTCCTTTTTTCCGGAGGCGGGGATCAGGAGGCGGAGGAGGAGGAGGATTGTTTCCGTTGTCGGAGAGGTTCGCCGGCAATGGCGGAGGAGGATCGTCAAGGCGGACCAAGTCGTTGACGAGCCCGATGTTCATGAGATCTTCCGGGGGATTGTTCTCGTCCAGTCGACTGAGGAGTGGAGATCCGGAGGCATTGCTGTCACCAGAGAGATTCAACAGAAGGTAGACGATGGTACGATCATCGGAAAAAGGCTTACCGGAGTGGAGTGGAGTGAGTTGGTGGTTGTAGCGGTGGTGGGAATGGGGTCAGATGCTTTAATGGAGGGTCGCATGGGTAAATTAATGAATTGCACTGCCATTTGTAGGCGGTCATTAAATGGGTGGTGGGAGGGCATTTAATGAAAAATTGACGAGAGCGTGGGATCTTTTATTCTCTCTCTCTCCCTCTTTTTCTCTCTCTATAAGATCAGTATACTTGTATCGATACATATATCTATATTTTATATACATGTATATATAGCGGTGGTTTTCGTTTAGCCCCTCTGTGGTTTTGTAGACTTATAGTCACCCACAAGAGTTTGAAACAGCTGAGGCAGGCAACTCGTTTATTTTTTTTTAAAAGTTACAGGCAATTCATTGTTGGCACATTGACATGTACCCTCTTCTTCTGTTTTTTTATTTTTATTTTTATTTTTTTCATTGAACTTTGCATGGTACATCTAATTTTTTTTTAAAATTTTTTTTACAAAATAAAACAAATTTACCTTTGCAAATAAGAAAAAAAATATTAATTGTTTGTTTCAAACTTTCAATTAGTTACCAAATCGGCAATGGCGGTGTAGCTTAGTGGTATTTATTGCATCCTAAATTAGAAAATTAAGGGTATAAGTCTTTAAAAGAATAAGTGGGTGTGTGGGTGTATTTCTTGTCACACTAAACATAGTACTTATTGATTACTTCATGTTTTGTATTAGATTTTTTTTCTTCTTTTTTTTTTTTAAAGAATTTGGTGAACTGCATAGCAAAATTGAGTTGTTTAAGAAGTACCCTTATATCGTTTTATTGAAAAGGGTGGTGGTTATGTGTTAGAGGTTTGTCTTATATTCGATTCAGATGGGATAGTGATTGAATATGTATGGATGAAGTATTAGTTCTACCTAATAGTTTAAGTTTTTAAATTAGACCGCGAAGCACCCATTCGTTACAGTTCGAATTAGACCTGGTTTTTAATTTTGTATCACGCCAAGTGCTCCCGCATGGATGCCGGGTCTCTCACTCGGGTAGGCAGAATGATCCGAGTCGCAACAAAGGTGTTGTAAGTTTGGGTATGAGAAAATATTAGAGATTTGTCTCACGAATCCGAATAATAATTTTAATCTTTGAATATGACCAACTGGATGTTAGTTTGCCTAATAATTTTAATCTTTTTGCCATGAAACACCCATCCATTATAATAAAATAGAAGTTACGAACTCACACTACTATTAGTATTTTTAGTTTGCCTAATAATTTTAATCTTTTTGCCATGAAACACCCATCCATTATATTAAGATAGAAGTTACGAACTCACATTACTATTAGTATTTTTAGTAAGGCACATTATTTTGACTATATAGTGTGAAGCCAATTTAAATTAGCATTTTTAGTAAGGCACATTATTTTGACTATATAGTGTGAACCGTGAAGCTAATTTAAGAGTGTGTCCGAACTTTGACCTTATAATCATTCTTTATTGAGGATGCGAAAGTCCCATTGGCCAGTTATTAACCAATTAAAAGTGGTGGTCCCATTGGCCGGTTATTAACCAATTAAAAGTGGTGGTGTAGACAGTTCATGCTTTAATGTCATCATAGAAGATAAGTATGATCCAGACTTTCATGCCAATGAGACTAATTTATAAGAAAAGTAATTGCTAGTAACTTTCAAAAACTACCTCTATTTTTTTTTTTGTTAAATACGTCCTCTTTACTAACATATTTGTTCTTCACATATTTTCGATTTAGGCAATATTTGTACTTTACTTTACAAATAAATGATGATGATTTTTTAATTAACACAATTATCTTTTTAAATTTTCTTTCTGTCTTTTAATGTTTTAGGTTTCTTTCTAAAATATTAATAAATAAATAAAAATTATTTCTATTGAGTAAATTATTATTTTTTATTTTTTGAATAAATTGACTCTTTTGCTTGGACCAAACAAAAAAAATATTAAAAATACACATAAAAAAATATTTTCTCTTTTGATAGGAACGAAAAAAGGAACCCTAAAATATATATTTATTAAACAAATTATATCCTTTGTTAAGATCTAAGATCTAGGGAGTACGAAAAAAAAAAGAGGATCCAAAAACATAATAATTTATTGGGTAAAGTGCAAAAAAACCTCCTTAACTATGAGAGTTTTGCAACTAACCCCCCGTAACTACAAGAAACCTATTTGAACTTTCAATTTGCTACAATTTGCCCACTCAGGCCATCGGAAAAGAAAAAAATGACGATGTTGCCCTTCCTATAAAAGGACACAGTTCCCTTTAAACTCAATTTCACTTTAACTAGGCAAACATAAAAGATAACAACAAAACCCGAACAGCTCTGTATACACACACACACATATATATATATGCACCATTCATCTTCATCATCTCCCTCTCTGTGTTTTGAAATTCAAGAAATCAAAGCGTTGCATGAATCACTCGAATCGGTGGAGACTCATCTGAGCCGACTCGGTCAACTCATCACCCAGTCACATATTTGTCTACAAAACCTTAACCCATTTTTTACAAAATCCTAAAATTGAATCATTGTATATACCGGTAGCGGCAATGAAGAAGGTCAACAGACATCGGGATGGATGGGGTTTAACAACAAAATATGTATGTGTGTTTGTGTGTATATGTTGACGCTAAAATCAGTTGGCTAAAGCCGATCTTAAATTGATGTAGTACGGGCGTACCAGAACCACTTGTATGGTTCGATTGTAAATAGTCAACGCTAGTCTCTTTATGAAGGTTAACTTTCAGACGATGCAAGGATAAAGAGAAGAATAACACTCCTCTTAGAGTTCAATAACTGCCTTAATTAAAAGGACTTTTAGTTGAATAATTATAGTAATGTTAAGATAATAGAAAAAGGGAGAGACAAATATAGAAAGAAATAGAGAAAATAGAGATTGAGAGAGAGAAGGAGAGAAATAGATAGAGCGAGAGATTGAGATAGAGAAATAGAGAAAATAGCAAGGATGTTATTCTAAGAAAGGATTGAGAAAGCAAACAAACCATTTAAAGGATTATGAGGGTGCTGGACCTCTAGTACAGCATGCCTCCTTGTTTATTTATAGAAAAATATGTAAACCAACTTCATAAATACAAGCATTCTAATTATACTATAACTCTATACTTCAACTGAAAAATAAATTCAAACTAAACATTCCTAGATACACACTAATTCAAAAATCAAATAAAAACCAAGTAAACACATAAATCTTATCCAACATAAAGTTCAAAAATATTTCATTTGATCAGTAATGCCCTTGTGCGATCCAATCAGTTACGCCCTTGTGTAAAATCTGCCACGCCTTTGCTTCTTCTCTTGTAGTCTACTTCCATGTTCTTGGCCCACTTAAACCATATACCGAACCCAACCTTTTTCAGCCCAATCTCTTGCCATATCATTGCATTATAGCTATCCTAATCATTATCTAAGTCCATTGTTTAGTCCAAGTAGACTTAAAATATC
Source organism: Cornus florida (assembly GCF_030987335.1). Taxonomy (NCBI): domain Eukaryota; kingdom Viridiplantae; phylum Streptophyta; class Magnoliopsida; order Cornales; family Cornaceae; genus Cornus; species Cornus florida. Next base: position 70,236,300 of record NW_026775573.1, on the reverse strand, counting down.
TTATAGCCCAACCTCATTTTTGCATATCACTATTTATTAAGCCCAATTAGAGCCCAAAACCAATTACCAAAATGGGTGTCAACAATGCCCCCCAATTTTGGTAGCCGTTTTAACACTTCGGCTTCCAAAATTCAAAACAACACCCATTTTGCTGTAAACCCGCTTATATCATATAATCTCTTAAATATCATGATGGTTGCAATTTCCAAAAAATGCCGATTCCACTAATCTATCATTTTAACCTGTAAGCTCCTCCATGTAAAACTTGGTAAACCACAAACGGTCCCTTCCATGCAGGTGACCACTTGCCATAAGTTCTGTTTACTTTTCCAGGTGGAAGAATTGTTTGCCAAACCATATCACCCTCTGCAAATGACTTAAACTTCACCCTTTTTGTTGTAAGCCTTCATTACTTTTGCTTTATGGACCATAAGGTGGTCTAAAGCACGTTTTTGAACCTCATCCAAATCTTCCAACTCGGCAAGCATAGCTTCATTGTAATCGGCAGGTATCAGATTGTGTTGTAGAGCTACCCTTGCCGATTTCACATTTAACTCCATCAGCAACATAGCATTATGGCCAAATGTTAGCCGATAAGGAGTTGTTCCTGTACTTGTCCTTTTCGAATTTCTATAAGCCCACAAGGCTTCTGAAAGTGTTTCATGCCAACGTCTCAGCTTGTCCTTTATCATTTTTTCAATAATTTCAATCATAACTTTATTTGAAGCCTTAGCTTGGCCATTCCCTTGAGCATAATAGGGTGTTGAAGTTACCATTTGTACTTGCATATTGCGACTGAGTTTTAATACTTCATTTGCTCGAAACACAGATACATTATCGGTAACAATTGTTTCTGGTAAACCAAATCGGTGAAAGATGTGTCGCTCCAAAAACTGTATAACAATATTATGAGTTACCGATACGTATTCCTCAACTTCTACTCATTTGGTAAAGTTATCGGTAGCTAAAATAATCCAATGATGACCCCTTTGATGAAGGAGGATTGATCTTGCCGATTAAGTCCATGACCCAACCTCTGAAAGGCTATGGCTTAACTAATAACTGCATCTCTATAGCTGGAACTCATTGCATTGGGCCATGCTTTTGACAATCCGTATAACCCTTGGCATAAGTCATGCAATCTTTTCTCATTCCAGGCCAATAATATCCATATCGGCGTATCAACCATCTCATTTTTATGCCAGCTTGGTGAGCTCTACACATTCCTTCATGTACCTCGGGCATAATCTTTAAACCTTCAAACTTGCTAATACATTGAAATAACAAACCATCATCAACCGATCTCTTATAAAGATCTCCATCCATAAGTACATAATCGATTGCATTTCTTTTTATTTTTCGATTGGCTTCTGGAGTTGGATGTTGTAAGAACAAAATATAAGGAATCCGCCAATCATCATCATCTAACTCGGCAACATCGGGAGCAAAGACTTCCTCCATAATTTGATTTCTTGTTTCAGCCGATGGAAGATATCGGCGTGTGATTTTCATTATCCTTTCCTTCATACCACTCGGCACCCTAATTCCTGAAGCAGTCTGTGCTAAATCATTAGCTATTTTATTCATGACCCTTGGTCTGTATTCCAAAGTCACAATGTGAAATTGGTTGGCCAATTAGGTTGCCAATGAATAAAATGGCCTTAATTGCCAATTCAAACATCTAAAATCTTCTGAGATTTGATCAATCACTAAACTTAAATCCCCCACAATGTGTACATCTTTGACAGCCATCTCCTATAGAATTTCCAAATCGATAATCAATGCTTCATACTCGGCTCAATTATTTAAGCACCTGAAATCCTAAAAGAAGGAAAATGAAATTTGGTTCCCGGATGGGGATATTATTGTTATACTAGCTCTTGAACCTTCACTGGTACTCGACCCATCGAACATTAAAGTCCAAGGGGTCATGAATATGGTTGCCGAGTCAAGTTCATCAAACACTTGTGATTCGATTACGGGTGAGGGATGATCGGCAAGAAAATTTGCCAATGCTCTTCCCTTAATTGCCTTTTGTGGAACATATGCAAAATTGAACTCTATTAGTGCCAGAGCTCACTTGCCGATTTAGCCTGTGATTAATGGCCTTGATAGCATATACTTTATAAGACCTATTTGACAAATAATATAAACCAACACAGGCAACATATATACTCTTAATTTCATTGCTGCAAAATATAAAGCCAAACATAATTTCTCAATCGTCGTATATCTACACTCGACTGGAGTTAACACTCGGCTGAGATAATATATTGCTTGTTCACTTCCTGTTTCATTCTCTTGTGCTAGCATCGCTCCGATAGATTCTTCAGCAGCCGATAAATATAACTTCATTGGCCATTTCTTCCTTAACGGCATCATGACATGAGGACTCGACAAGTATTTCTTAATCTGGTCAAATGCCCTCTGATGTATATTATCCCATTTGAAGTCTTCCATTTACTTCAACTTGAGTAAAGGGGAAAGCACATGTAACTTACCAGCTGTATTCGCAATAAATCGCCTGAGATAGTTCACTTGACCAAATAACCCCTATAATTGTTTCTTGCTTCTTGGTGCACTGGCATCGATAATTGCCTTGGCTTTATTCCTATCGATCTCTATGCCCCTTTGGTGTACCAAAAACCCCAAAAAGTTTCCTGCTGATACTCCAAAGGCACACTTTATTGGATTCATCTTTAACTTATGAGCTATCATCCTCTCAAAAGATTTTTTGAGATAAATTAAGTGTTCCTTTTTTGTTACTGATTTCACTACTACATCATCAATATATACTTCCATAAACTTGCAGAGTATATCATGAAAAATAGAATTCACAGCTCGCTGATAGGTAGCACCAGCATTCTTCATCCCAAAGGGCATTACCACCCACTCAAAAGTTCCAATCGATCCTGGACATCTGAAAGTTGTCTTTGGAATATCCTCCTCGGCTATATAAATTTGATTATAGCCCGAGTGTCCATCCATAAAAGACATGATTTCATGCTTAGCAGCCGCATCAATCAATTGATCGGCTATCGGCATTGGATACTTATCTTTTGGGGTTGCCGAGTTGATGTTTCATAAATCAACATATATTCGCAATTTTCCATTTTTTTTTAATAACAGGAACTACATTTGATAGCCACTTAACATACCTTGTAGTTCGAATGAACCTAGCATCTAACAATCGTTGTATTTCCACCTTGACTTTATCCACCACTTCTTGAGACATTCGGCGAGGCGGTTGTTTATATGACTTATAGCTATCTTTAATGGGCAACCGATGTTCTACCAGATCTCTAGATAAACTCGGCATTTCCTTATAATTCCAAGCAAAACAGTCACTGAATTCCTTTAACATGCCGATTACCTCGGCTTGTAATTCTGGTTCTAACAGTGCACTAATGTAGGTTGGTCTAGGCTCGGCATCAGTACCTAAATTCACCTCCTTTAATGGATCTTGAGTTTCTGCTTTAAGACCATCAAGCTTAGCTGGTGCCAATTCCAAGTCTTCTAGTTGAATAACATCTAGCTTTTCATTATCGATTTGATCAACTTCGGTAACATTAGCTAATGGTCTTGGATCTATTTTTGCTTCCCTTTCTAGCCCTTTTTTGGCTATGTATGCATGTAACCGAACGCAAGCGACCCTAAAGGCCTGCTACTGAGGTGCTTCTTTCTCAAGTTTTGCCTTCATTAACAACTTCTTCTTCAATTATAGTAAGCTGTGGGAATTCTACCTTCAGCCTAGACCTTTCTTGCTGTAACTCGCCAATTTCTCGATTGGCAAAACTTCTTCTCATGGTTACCGATATAGGTCTTCCATCGGCTCCTATTCCCACAAATTAAATAGGAACACACTCTTCATCATACAAAATAGAATCTGCCGAGTACATTTTTGCCACAAATGGCTTGTCATCAGCATTCACTATTTTCACCTTATCTCCATCCCAAAAAATCAGTATCTGGTGTAATGATGATGGGATGCACATATTTGGATGAATCCAGTCACGGCCTAATAACAAATTATATGAAGCCGTGGATTCGATAATAAAAAATGCCGCGAAGGATGTCCTTCCTCCAATTTTGACTTCCAAAGGAAGAATCCCTTTAGTGCTAGTAGAACCTCCGTTAAACCCACAAATTGCTACATCTGTGGTAATAACATCTTCTATACTTTTGCCGAGTTTCTTTAACGTATTAGCTGGAATTACATTCAAAACCGAGCCATTGTCTACTAAGACTCGGTTAATAGGTTGGCCTTCTACCCATACCTTAACATACAAAGGCCTTAATTGTTGAGTCATTGCCAACAAAGGTTTCTCAAAAACTACCTTCTTTACTGATTCTGATGAAAGAATAGAAAATTTCTGAATCAGCTGAGTTTCTTTCTCTTTAGTGCTATCTTTGTCTTCCGTTTCCTCATTCTTTTCAGTAGTCGCATTTGATGCCGATGGAGCCTAAAACATTGCTGGTAATACGAATACCATATTACATGACATTTCCTCTGGGAAGCTGCCAAACTGAATTTTTAACTCATTTTTGTGTTTGGGCCATATCGGTTGATGCTCCTCTTCCTCATTCGATTGATCTTCATCTAGAATACTAACCTGTTCAACCGACTCTACCTCTTCTACTTTCCTTTCTTCCTCGGCTCTTCTCCTTTGTTCCCTGCATTTCTAAGATCGAGTAAGGCCTCCACTCTGATGTTGCTGAACCTTAGGGAATTTTGGATGATTGACTCGAGTCCATCTGTCCTCCGCTGAGTCTGTCCTTGGTTTTACAGTTCACACTTTATGTGACTCGGCTCCCTTTTGTTTCCATATTTCTGATTGAACTAGCGACCGCCTTTTAAAACTAGGATGCCAATTTTGGGAATGGAATCGGCTAGACATATATACTTGCCAATTTTGCTTTTTTGCCTTCACATGACTACTCCTGGAATTATCTGGTCGAGACCCTTTGCCAAGCTTGATTGGGAAAGTAAGCCTCTCAAGAATTCCTTTCTTCTTTGGTTAATCTTCCATTGGCTCCTTTTCCTTATGTTTCTATTTTCCTTTGCAATTTGGACAACAACCCTTATCTATCAGGGCCAATTGAGCCTCTCTTAGTTGTCTCTGTAGTTCTGCCATCTTTTCAGGGGTTGTATTTGATGAAAGGAACTCACCTGATATCTTCTCAGCCTCCTGCCGATTTCCTCGCTTGGCTAAGCTTATCACATTTGTAGATGTGATCGTAGGAAATGGATTGGTATCTACTTTCATGGTCTCTGAAGTTTTCTCTGGGAATTTTAAAGTACCTTCATCAATAGCTTTCTGCAATACACCTCGTAGAACAGTTCAATCATTAGTAGCATGGTTCCAAGAGTTATGATACTTACAATACTCTTTTCCTTTCAAGTCACTTGCCGATAGAATCTTATGCCCCTTAGGCAAAGATATCATTTTATCGGCCATTAAGTGATCAAAAATTTGATCTGTTTTTGACAAATCAAAATAATAGCTTATCGGCAGCCCTTTTCCTTGCTGCCGATGTTGATGTTAAGGTTGCATTGCCCCCTGTGGTCGGCTTAGGCTTAATCAATGCCTCACAGATGTATGGTTTCTTGATATTGGACTCTGCAACCTCAAATTCCAATTCATCTCCAACTTCTGCCGAGAATACCTCATAATTAGGGTACTTATAATAAGTACCCTTAGAGGAATTCTTCCTCTCTTTCTCTTCTTTAAGTCTCTCCTCATACCGAGAAGCTTTGTTTGCTAAATTGAAGAGATCTTGAAAATCAACCCCATCAAACCTCTTGCGATGTTCAATGTCTAAACCATTTAACGCCAACTTGATCTATTCTGATTCTGGCAAACTTACTCGGCCTTTGAGTTTAGCTTTTTTGAACTTGGCAACAAAAGTTTCAATTGATTCGCTTGGCAACTAAGATAATCGAGATATGTCTACCAGCGTAGCTTCTGTCTCTGTTCGGTAGAATTGAGTCTGAAAAGCTTCTTCTATTTCATCCCATGTTTGGATAGAATTTGCTGGTAAATAATTATACCACTCAAATGCCGCCCCAACAAAAGAGCTAGAGAATAACCTCATCCTCAACCAAGGATTTGGACTTGCTTCACAGCATTGTGCCGTGAACCTTGTAATGTGCTGCACCGTAGAAAAATTCTCTTCCCCACAGTTCATAGAAAAATTGGGATACCGATAATTTCTAGGTAACTCATGGGTATCAACATGATCAGGATAAGGCTTTCTATATACCGACCGAGCAAGTCTACGACCTTGTGCCACTTCAGCCTATATTAAAGCCAAAATCTGAGCCCTATCAATCCCTGCATTTCTTCCTGGAGGATCATTTAGGTGCCGCGGAACGAATGGATTAACCCACTCTCATTGTGGATCGGCATTTACTTGCCCCCCGACAACCGCCAGAGGGATCAATAAATTAGCCCTACCTGGGTTTTGGGTAACCAACACTTCTTGCTGATCTCTCACCGAAGGAATCGGCTATATATATGGACGCTGTATATTTTGATTATGTTGATTATTCACTGGTGGCTGATACACCGGCACTACAGTTACTGCTGGTGGATCTGATAATATTGGTGGATTACCAATCGGCATACCGAGAGTAGGATTTGGCACATTGCCGATTGTGTAATACCTCTAATTTTAAAAAGATAGTCTTGGTATTTATTTATTTATTTTTATTGTATTTTTTTTAATTATTTAATTGATTATTTGACTAATTGTTTATGTGTTTAATTGAATTAAGTGTTACTTGATTAATTGGTTACTTATCTATGTGTTATTTGTATTTTGTCTAGGTGTTATTTGTATTATTTGTTTAATTAAATTGTGTGCTTAAATGATGTATTTGATTAATTGTAATTAATTGTAAATTAAATGATTAAATATTTTATTTTATTTTATTTTATGGTTATGGTTAGTGGTAATGGGCTAACTAATTGGGTCCCATGAACTACTTGGATAGGAGGTTGGATGGGTATGGATAATTACCCATGGATAGTTGTATATATATATATATATATATATATATATATATATATATATATATACATATATATAAAAAGGAAAGTAATTTATTAATATTATAGTAACTTTAGTATTAATAAATAATCTGATGTATATATTTTATATATTTATATAATAAGGATATACATATATTTTATATGTAACATGTTTTAAGTTACCTTTTTAATATTATGGTAACTTTAGTATAAATAAATAATCTGATGTATATATTTTATTTATTTAATGAGGATACAGATAGATTATATACGTAACATATTTTAAGTTACTTTTTAATATTATGGTAACTTTAGTATAAATAAATAATCTAATGTATATATTTTATTTATTTAATGAGAATATAGATAGATTATATACGTAACATGTTTTAAGTTACCTTTTAATATTATGGTAACTTTAGTATTAATAAATAATCTAATGTATATATTTTATTTAATTAATAAGGATATACATAGATTATATACGTAATATATTTTAAGTTACCTTTTTAATATTTTCATTTTTTTTATTTTTCTTTATTAAGTTGACTTGGATTGGAAAAAGGAATAGGGTTATTATTTAGCCTATAAATACACAACTATGGTTGAAAAAGGAGTGAAAATATATTACGTAATATATTCTACAGAGAGAGAGTTAGAGAGTGAAGGAGAAAGAGGAAGGAATGAGGAGAAAACCCTTTAGAGAGAAAATCAAGTAAGAAGAAGTTTAACTTTCAGTCCGAAAGTTTAAGGCAAGTTCTTCTTCTATCTCTTTCCCTTTGATTCGTGTTTCTATATATGCCTAGGAAATTTCAGGATTTATTAAACACATAAAATTAAATAATTATGCATGTTTAATTGGATTAGAACATAGGTTTTATGAATTTGGTTCATATTTGTTCTTATGTTATGAATTGATAAATGTATGATTTTGATCTGATTTCCGGTTTGAATTTTTAAATGTTTAAATTATGTATATTTCATATCTGTGGAATGATGGAACGTAGAAACATGCCTAGGATTCCTGAACATTAAATAGGAACTAGGTTTAGGTTTAAATAAATTTAAATAGACTCAATCATAATGATGCTTGCTATTTGAATGTTTTAAACAAACGAATGAATTTAATCTTTTAATATGTTTTAACAATTAAGATTAAATGTGTAGGATGAATTGGATATGGAGAATGCTTATTTGATGGTATAATAAAATATCATCATATGTATAAGATTCAGTTTATGTAGGACATATGATATAGGAAACTTAAATAAATAATAAGTCATTCCTATTTTGTGATAACTTGATATCATATTATCATAGTTATTTCTGGATTGTTTGATGTATTTCCTTAATCGTTACATCAATTGTTGAATTATGTGATTTAATGCACCGGTATGGGACGGTGGCATTCTAGGAACGGATTAACTTATCAGTTAAGTCCTACCTATTTTATATAAGGGAATGGATTAACTAAAATATTAAGTCCTACTTATATTCAAGTCAGGTCAGCTGAACAAGTTGAATGACTTATGGATGATTAATTTATTATATAAGGGAATGGATTAACTAAAATGTTAAGTCCTACTTATATTCAAGTCAGGTCAGCTGAACAAGTTGAATGACTTATGGAGAATTAATTTATACCGGATAGGATGGTTACTAGATTATATATATATAAGTATGGTGCCATGATATGAGCTTGAATCTCAGGATCAGTGGTTAGGATGCGTATATCGCCAGGGATGTGTAGCTAGATATAGTGTAGTTGTGTACCCTGGTAGGTCTAGGTATTCATGCCCACTATATGTGCGTTTTGCATGTTGCCTACTATTCAGGTTGAGACAACCCTATAGTCTAGTGCGGTTCCTTTAGTGTGTGTATATATATATATACGGACTACTAGTTACTGTTGGATTGACTAGGATGTATACGTGTATCGGATCTCTGCTTGGACTGTAGTATAGTAGAACTTGTTTGTGGGCCTGACCCACCATTATTTTTCAGGTGTTCGTCAGGAGTAGAGGTTGTTCGTGCTGAGCAGGGATCAGTCTACTTCATTCGTCCGATGCTACATAGGAGTTCCTTTATGATTCAGTTTCCTGATTTAGATAGTTATTGCTGTCATTTGTTTAGTTTGGATTTTCTAGGGGTCCACACAATATGGATTCCCGAGTTGTATTTTGGAGGATCAGTTGTATCAGAAGAGTTTATTAATTAATGGAAATATATTATGAGGTTTATTATTAGATTATCATTTTAGTTTCTTGTCAGCATTTTATTTATTCTTCTTTATTCTTTTGTACTCTGTGTTCGTTTATTATCAATTTGTTTTGATATCCTCGAGTATTCGGGCACGGGCCTGGCCAACCCGCATTCGGAAATCCGGGGGTATCACAGATTGTGATGCCAAGTGCTGTGCTTGGTGGTATGATACCTGTTGATACTGTTCGAGGCCCTTGGGATATATGTATTAATGGTGCTGACATATGCTGAAATATGGATTCATTGGCATGAGACGCTTTCGATTTTGGTTAGCCGATATGCTGGTCTCAAGCTTTTGACTCATCTGCTTCATTTGAGCATACATCATTTGATTTAACTCTTCGGTCATTGATCTCATCTCATGTATTTGAGAAACCAAAATTTGATTGGATTCTCCCATCTGGGACCTTACTTCACCGATCTGAGCTTGTTGGGCATCCATTATTTGCATAATTGATTCCAATACCCGACCTAAAGGAGTGTTGGATGGAACTGATGAATCAGCATCATCTCCTACGCCGAGTAGCTGGTTCTTTTCGTCAGTATTGTCACCTGTAGTCACACCTTTCGAACCTCTCTTAACTTGGGAGGCATATTTATTATAATTACTCACCTGATGGGGTCACACTGGGCGTGCCAAGAACATTGACGCTAAAATCGGTTAGCTAAAGCTGATCTTAAATTGATGTAGTATGGGCATGCCAGAACCACTTGTATGGTTCGATTGTAAATAGTCAACGCTAGTCTCTTTATGAAGGTTGACTTTCAGACGATGCGAGGATAAAGAGAACAATAATACTCCTCTTAGAGTTCAAGAACTGCCTTAATTAAAAGGACTTTTAGTTGAATAATTATAGTAACGTTAAGAGAATAGAAAAAGGGAGAGATAGATATAGAAAAAAAATAGAGAAAAGAGAGATTGAGAGAGAGAATGAGAGAAATAGATAGAGTGAGAGATTGAGATAGAGAGATAAAGATAGAGATAAAGAAGAAATAGCAAGGATGTTACTCTAAGAAAGGCTTGAGAAAGCAAACAAATAATTTAAAGGATTCTGAGGGTGCTGGACCTCTAGTACATCATGTCTCCTTGTTTATTTATAGAAAAATATGTAAACCAACTTCCTAAATACAAGCATTCTAATTATACTATAACTCTATACTTCAACTGAAAAATAAATTCAAACTAAACATTCCTAGATACACACTAATTCAAAAATCAAATAAAAACCAAGTAAAGACATAAATCTTATCCAACATAAAGTTCAAAAATCGGGACTAGGATATTGTTTTAACAAACCAAACCCAAACAGCTCTGTATACACAGGCATATAGTATTTTTTTATTTTTATTTTTATTAAATATGTTTTACTTTTATTTATTAAATATGTTGTACTCTTTTATATATACTATCCTTAGAAGCATGAAAGGACAAGAGTGCCCTTAATATATATATATATATATATATATATATATATATATATATTAAGGGCACTCTTGTCCTTTCATGCTTCTAAGGATAGTATGGTCTTTTAAAAAAATCCAACCAAATTTAATGGCTAATTCTCACCGGACCTTGGACGGATGGGGTGATCTGCAACTTTTTTGCATAGTTGATGATTTTTTTTTTGCATTTTTGGTAATTCAGTGGGTTAGTTGTAGGTTTTTCGATAGTTCAGGGTTTTTTTTTTTTTTTTTTTTTTTTTTTTTTTTTTTTTTTTTTACACTTTACCCTAATTTATTTATGAATAAATTATCTTTTTTTATAAGTTTAAAAAAATAAAAAAATTATCTCTATAAATTATCTCTTTTGACACCCAATAAAAAATTACCAAAAAAAGTCAGCTCTTTAGATAGGGCTAAAGAAAAAAAAAAATCTAAAAAAAAGTTAACTTTGTTGAATAAATTATCTATTTTGATAAGACAAAAAAGTCACTATTGAATAAATTATATGTTTTGATAGGAAAAAAAAGTCACTATTGAAAAAATTATCCATTTTGACTGCGTAAGACAAAAAAAATCACTATTGATTAAATTATCTATTTTGACTACCAAAAATAAAATTATCTTTATTGAATAAAATCACTATTCAATAAATTATCTATTTTGACTGCCAAAAATAAAATTATCTTTATTGAATAAATTATCTCCTTCGAAAGCCACGTTAAAAAAGTTATAGTTGTATAAAGGATAGTTGTGGTATTATAAAATAAGGGATGTTACATTAATGGGTTCTTGGACCTACTTGTCATTTTCTTTAAAAGAAAAAGGTAAGTGAAGTGTAATTGGAGAAAAGTGGAGTATGAATATGCCTCCCTTTAAGAATTTAAGCCATTTTACAATTTCTTTCTTCCTTTTATATATATATATTTTTGATGAAGTTTATTTATGTGATGTGGATATATATATATATAGGTAAAATGTCGGAAAATTTAATAAATAACACCTTTAGAGGATATAAAACCATTAAATACAAAGTAATTACAAATATGACAACTTATACAAAACAATTTAGTATTTGATAAGTGCCTATCCAATTAGGACAAAATTAACCATCTTTTTAAGAGTTACTCGTTACCTCAATCTCTCTCTCTCCTTATCCACCCTAAACACTCTCTCTAATGATATTCCGACAAACCACCATTTTCTCTATTTTTTTAAAATAAATAAATAAAAAAAAACAAACAAACAAACAAACTTCATTCTTTAAATCAATCTCAATCCAAACTCTTACCCGATTACCTACAACAAGATCAAGTCAAAAAGAGGCACAAAAGAAATAAATCAATATATATATATATATATATATTGTATATTATAATCAAATCGATGCAAAGTATAACCAAAACCGTGCAAGTTCTAAATATATTGAGTTACAAATCAAATGAATCTTCAAGAAACTGCGCACGTGCGCACGCACACACACACACATTTAAAATCGAATTGATTAAAAAAAAAAAAAATTCCCAATTAAAAAAAGTGAAGATTTAAAATCGAATTGATTTGTTAGGGCTATTGAGAGAAAACCTAAGCAAAATTGAAAAAAATTGTTTTGATGTTATGTAGGAGAAATATATAGAGGGAAGATAAGATGCGACAATGATGAACCCCATAAATTCTTTTGAGTGGGGGCGCCATTGAAGAAATAAAAAAATGAAGACAATAATATTGTAATTATAATTGATAATATTTTTATTTATTATATTTACAAAGAGAAAAAAGAGAGGGAATGAGATACGAGATACGAGATACACTAGGGTTTATATAGGTGACGAGATGTGTGGAGAGTAAGCAGGGCTGGTCCTGAGATTGAAAAAATCTTGAGAGGCCCTAGGCGAACTTTAAATGTGAGGCCCTCTATACATAAGTTTCACATGCGCAATATATATATATACATATATGTATATATATATATATATATATATATATAAGTGCAAATTTTTTATTAAAGTAAATGTGATTGTCTTGCATTTTGAGCTGCAAAATTATCAATTAAATTGCTCAAATCAACTTTCTCCAACACATCTTTTTCAATAGACAACATATCCAATCCATTCAATCTCTCTTGTGTCATCGTCAACCGCAAGTAAGATTTGAGTAACTTTAACTTTGAAAAGCTTCTCTTAGCAGATGCAACTGTAACTGGGATAGTCAATAATACTCAATATGCAATCCAAGCATTTGGAAAACAATAACCTAGCCTTTTTATAAAATCCAATACTTCAATTGCCTTTTTTGTTTCTTTTGGTAAAGCTTCTCTTAAAACTTGTAACTCTAAAAATAATTCAGTCCCATCAATATTAAAAACCATTTTATGTTTTAGAATATTTTCAAGGTTATGACATGAAATGAACACTTCAAACTATCATTATTTATAGACTTTAACCTCTCCAAATTAAACAAAAATTCAAAAAAGTCATCATATTGTTAAAATTGCTCAAATCTACTCTTTAGTGAAGAAAGAGCTTGATCAACTATGTATATATAGTAATTAACTTTAAATGATTCTTCAGCCGATTGTGTCATCTTTTCATTAGCACTCTCGTCAAATTGTTTTTTTTTTTTTTCTACGAATGACACGTCTTTCACGGAATAATGGTTCAACTTCCATTTCAGTTGCAATCTTTTTAGCCTCAATCATAGTAGATTTAAATCCATTTTCTCTATAAGTTTCAAAAAATGAAATGAGTCCTTTTAAGAGATCTATAGCAACATCAATTTGCATGTCCTATGTTTGCATGATTTTGCTTACTTTGTTAATAGCATTCAATATATCAAACCAAATAACCATGCTAACTAAGAATTCAAAATTCTCAATTTCATATGTAGCTAAGCACTCAGCATCACTCTTTGTTTTGGGATCTTCACTAGTACTTGCTAAATAAATTAAAGCATTTCTTATATTTGGAGCTTGAAATCTTATTGCTTGAACACTTTCTAGTTAACCTTCCCAACGTGTTTGTGATGGTGGCTTAAGTGTAAAACCTTTAACATTGTCTGTGAGAACTTTCTATCGCTTTGTGGAAGATGAAAACAATGAATATATGTGTTGCATAACTCCAAAAAAAGATGATGCTTTAGAACAAAAGTTTGCCATATCACAAAGTGCAAGATTAAGATTATGACAACCACATGGATGTAGAATGCTTTAGGATTTATATCTAGTAATCTTTTTTGTACACCTTTATGTTTCCCTTTCATATTAGAACCGTTATCATACCCTTGTCCTCTTACATCACCAATATCAAGTTCAAGACCTTTCAAAGTATCTACAAGTTCATCAAAAAGCCCTTGCCCTGATGTATCATCCACCTTTAGAAATCCTAAAAAGAACTCTTCTACATTTATCGGACTTGCTGAAACATTAACACATTTTAATATAAGTGACATTTGCTCTTCATGACTTGCATCCAGAGTACAATCAAGAATAACTGAAAAGTATTTTGCTTCTTTAACCCTTTTAATGATTACACATTTGATTTCATTCGATATTCGAAGAAAAAATTCATTTTAAATTTTATGACTAAGATAATGGTACTAAATTTTTTAATCTTGAATTCGACGAATGTGCTATTTCATTATTGGATTAAATTCAGCAATCATTTCAATTATGCTTACAAAGTTTCCATTATTTTCTTCATAAAGCTTCTCACTGTCCCCACGGAATGCCAAACTATTTTTAGCAAGAGTTTTCACAACAGAAATTATTCTCAATAATACTTGCCTCCAATTTTCTCTATCTTTGTTGATTTTTTCTTCCACACTTTTATCGATTATTGCATTATTTTTGTAATCTAATTTCTAATTCAATCCAATTCCCTATGTTAACAATGTGTTCACGACTAGTCTCGTGACTTTTAAGTTTGTCACAAATATTTTTTCAGTCATTGGCTCCTTCATTCACCAAATGAGTTTTTTGTTCGTCACATTTAAACAACTTACAACAAAAGCAATAGACTATTTCCAAAGAACTCGAATAGATTAGCCATCTTCTATCATGTTTTTCACCATTTGACAAGTGTCGAATGTAATATGTAGAAGAGAAATGTCTATTTTTTGAATTTTTAGGAAAATTTTCAAGTTTAGCATCTCTTGGACGACCTCTTTCAACTAATAAATCTCTTTTTTTTTTTTATCAATATCTTTCCAATTTCCTAGATCATTAATGTTCAAAGGAAGATTATAATTATCATTCATATATTCTTCATTTATCAAATCTTCAAGTTCATTCACGTTTTCTTCATTTTGATTCTTATTCGTATTTTCATTCATTAAACCTCCATGTTCATTAAGATTTTCTTCATTCCTATATTCTTCATTCACCAAATCTTCAACTAAATTCTCAATTTGTGCATTGTTCTTAAAAAACTTATAAATAGCACCTTTTTGAGATTGAATCAATTCTTTTTTCTTTTTTTTTTTCTTCATACCCAGATTCAAATTTTCTTGTAGACATAATTGTCAAAAATCTTGAAATCTAAATAACAGGATACACAATCAACGTAAAACTAAACTTTTTAAGAAAATTGGTTTACTAAAAGAAAATATGGATTACCTCAATGACCGTTTTCAAGTGAAGGATTCCTTATGAGATGTCTAAATGATATGATTTACAGAAAAACAAAAATACCTCATGAGATGTCTAAATGGTCTTCAAGTGAAGTGTGAAGGATTGCTGGATTGGAACTTCTGCATTACAATAAATTCACAAAGTTGATTCATAGTTCACACAGAAGAATAAGACAAATAAAATTAAAATAATTTTTTGGTTTAAGAACTACTTGAATAAGAGTTGAAGTGTTGAACTTGAACAACAACAATAACCCTTGCGAGTTATGAACCGTCGAACCCGAACTGGAAGTTTGGAACAATCTCAACAGAGAAAGAGGAACAGAAGTGTGAACTTTTAACCAAAAAAAAAAAAAAAAAACAGAAGTGTGAACAGTGAACTGTGAAGATGATGATGATGATGATGTGATATTGTGACGTTTTTAATTTTCTGGGTTTTGAACTTTTGATTTTTGAGGAAAAAAATTTGATTGTTGTAGTTGCAGTCTTATCTTGGAGAGGCGCGAGTCTGTTGAGACTCTTGAGAAAGACAGTTCCAGGAATAGAGATTGGAATAGGATTTCAAGGTTAGGAGTTTCCCAGGCTGTTCAAATGATTTGCCATTTGTGTGTGTGTGTGTGTGTGTTTTTTTTTTTTTTTGTTTTTTTTTTAGGCCCTTTACACGATTTGCTGGGTTACAATTTTTTTTTAGTGGCCCATCATTCATGGGCTTATAAATTTTGAGGCCCCTTAATGATTTGTTGTGCATTTGGTAACAAATTATTATTTTTTTGTGGCCCATGTATGGGCCTACAAAATCTAAGGCCCTAGGCGACCGCCTTGTTCGCCTTGGGTTAAGGCCGACCCTGAGATTAAGAAGCCTAAACCCTATATGGTAAACCTATACATGGTTAGAATATATTATACAATATAGTAGGGTTAAGGCTGACCCTGAGATTAAGAAGCCTAAACCCTATATGGTAAACCTATACATGGTTAGAATATATTATACAATATAGTAATAATATATTGTACAATATATTCTAACTGCCCCTCAAAATCAAAGTGGATTGAATAAAACCATCTTGAGTTTAGAAATATTTAAGATCTTGAAAGTGGCATAGCAAAAGTGAGTTAGTGAAGATGGGTTTTCACCCATGATGAAGTTGGAGACACGATTAACAACTGACATGGCAGGTGATGTGGCACTACTGCTGGCATCGCTGCTGACTGTGTCTGACATGGCAACTGTCGTGGCAGGTGATGTACTACTGCTGGCACCTTTGCTGCGTGGCAACTAATATGGTAAGTAAATGTTGACGTGTAGAGCAAGTCTAGACATTGACGTGGCAAAGTAAGCTGGATGCTGACGTAACTACTGACCTGGTAGGGGTGATGACGTGATAGGAAAATGCAGATGATAAGCGCCGAATACTGTATATTCAAGCGCCCTAAATTGCATTAGTTAAGTCTGTTGTTTGTTTAATTCTGTAGATTATCTTCATTTGTGTGTTTTTATGCATTTTCAGGTTTAATTGCAAAAAGGGAGCAAAAATAAGCCCTTGTGGATTTTTGATCAACAATGTGCTCAAAAACTGAATTTCTGGCAGCAGTGAAGCCCAAATTTTGTTCAACATTTTGACCTACCAAACTCAAGAACTGGACTTCTATCATAACATAAAAGATTTAGATCTCTGAATCAGCTTTCCAAATCTTTAAGCGGTTCATCATTCGGAGTTCGGAGCAGAGAGTTATGATCTTCTTATTAGAGGTGCTAAGAACTGCCTGGCAGCAATGAAAGTCTGAATTGTTCTTCAATTTCGACCAACCAGACTTGAGAATTGGATCTCTACCAAAACATAAAGTTTTTAGAGCTCTGAATCAACTTTCCAAATCTTCAAGCGGTTTGTCATTCGGAGTTTGGAAAACAAAGTTATGACCGTTTTACCAAAGTAGATCCGGGCGGAGCAAACCAAGCATAGGGCATTCTGCCCAATTTTCGAGTGCTCGAGGCCCTATTTCGAGCACTCGAAATTAGGGCAGAATTCTACACGACTCAGCCCACTTGTGCTCAGATTTTACCTACTTTGGAAGCTTTCCTTTATGAGTTGGTTGGGGATGTTTCTTGGAGGAGAGAGAGAGAGCTTTTTGGGTGGAATTCTTATCTAGATAAAGGGGTGAGAGCCACACATTTTCATTAAGCTTCATTTTACAAGATAGAGGAGAGAGAAGAGAGCAAGAGAGAGTTGTTCTTCAAGCTCCAAAGAGGTGCACGAAAATGGAGATGAGGATGATGCTTCTTCCTTCTTCTAGCTCACCAATGGGCAACTAAACCTCATCTAGGGAGGTGATGAAACCCCTCCCTTGTAAGCATGTGTTAGTATAGTTTATTTTTGGGGATTATAATGTATTTTTGATAGTCTTTCCATGATCAAGAGCCTCATTTTTGTTGTAATGAATGTTGAATGTTTATAAATGATTATTGTGAGTTATTCATCTTGTCTTGGATGGTTACTTTTCTTAATCATATTGCTTGCACTTCCATGGTGACAATGGAAGTTAGATCATGGAATGGTTTTAATGGCAT
Organism: Cornus florida; assembly: GCF_030987335.1. Classification (NCBI taxonomy): domain Eukaryota; kingdom Viridiplantae; phylum Streptophyta; class Magnoliopsida; order Cornales; family Cornaceae; genus Cornus; species Cornus florida. Next base: position 70,218,372 of record NW_026775573.1, on the reverse strand, counting down.
GGAGTTGGAGAACCTAGATAGTTCATGGCTTAGGGTTTCCCTTTGATGGTCTATACTTGATTCTTAGCTTTATGTGCATTCACCATTTAAATTAGGGCTTGATAATCCTTGACTTAGTAAGCATGTTCTAAGCTACATTTTAGTTTAGGTAGTTGATCATGTGAACCTTTGATGGTTTATTCTTGCCTTTCTATTTGAATGAACTTCTTGAGGATATTATAGCAACCTAATATTGTTATGTATCATGACTATCATATATGTTGTTTTTCCCTTAAATTAATCTTAACCTAGCATGTGTATAGGGATGGAGGTGGATTCATTTCCCTAGCCTTCTTTACTTGTACTTCACTCCCTTGAATTCTTGCAATTTATTGTTTTATGCACTTTTAATTTCCTAGCTTAAGTGACATCCAACAAAACCTCTATAAACCCTTCATCATTCTAAGAAGATTCTAGACATTTAGGTTGTATTAAACTAGCGCAGTCCCAGTGGTTCGACTTACCCGACCAATAGCCCTATTTTACAATGATTCGTGTTATTGCGAAGGTTGATGTATAGTTGATCAGTCGATCAATTTTTGGCGCCGTTGCCGGGGACTTGCATACGGTTTAGCAACCAAAGTTTTAGGGTTAAACTTAGTGTGATTGTTAATATTGTGTTTTGTGCATATTTCTCGTGTGGTTTAACCATTTTTATGTTGTAAGATTCTAGGGACTCGACTCCCACCGTGGGAACGCTAGCAAAGTGTAAGTCTAGAGGACCCTAGGTAAGCTTCTAGACCTTTTAGTTTTGCATCGTTATATGTTGTGCATGTGCTAAGCTTAGAAGTAGTTAATTTATTTTCAAGCCCTTGTTGAGGCTATATTATTGTTTTAATTTCGTGTTCAAGCATCGGTCCTTGTCGTGGCCATTTATTTTCTGTCTTGATAATTGAGGAGAAAGGGAACATCGTATGTGGAGTTGTGGTTGATGAATTGCTTTGTTGAGTATATGTTTTGTTATTGATGTTCGGTCGTAAGTCACTTTCCTTACCCACAATCGATTCTCCCATTGATATTAACTCTCTTGAAAGAACTCTTAGACGGAACCCTAGGGAACCTACTCTTACACGGGATCTTGAAACTGAATTTAATACAATGGGGGATAATATAGGAAATCTGGGGAATGAAAGGGCTGAAATTCCTAATATCGAGCCAATGACTCTTAGAGATCATTTCATCCCTACCACCTATGCTTCTCCATCTTGCATAGTGATGCCAAACATCGATGCAGCTCAATATGAGATCAAATCTAGTACCATCCAAATGCTTCCATCTTTTCATGGTTTTGATAATGAAGATCCATATAAGCATCTCGATGAGTTCCTTGAAATCTGTTCGACCATCCAGTTGAGAGGATTTCCTGAAAATGCACTCCACTTACATCTTTTCCCATTCTCCCTAAAGGATAGGGCAAAATATTGGTTGAACTCCCTCGCTCCCAACTCTATTACTTCTTGGGCTCAATTACAACAAGAATTTCTTAAGAAGTATTATCCGGTGAGTAAAACCAACCAAATGAGGGGTTCCATTCTAAGCTTTTCTCAAGTTGATGGAGAACAACTCCACGAGACTTGGGAAATGTTACAAGATCTTCTTCGGAAGTGTCCACATCATTTGATCCCAAAATGGCAATTAGTGCAAGCTTTCTATGCCGGCTTGACCGACACCCATAGGTTTATGGTTGACTCTTCTTGTGGTGGGATGTTCATGTCCAAGAATGCGGATGAGGCTTGGACCTTACTTGAGAATTTGAGTGAAAATTCACTTCAACACAATTCTCATAGGGCTCCGACCTCAACCACTCCAAAGAACACCAATCCTTGTCAACAAAAATCAATAAGGGAGGAATCATCTCAAGTGGATGCCATTGCTCATAAATTCTACCAATTGGTGGCACCACATCTTCCCCCTTCATTGTCTCAAAATTGGGCAAGTTCGGTTTATGCTTCATGTACTAGTCCATTCTATCTCTCGGAAGATTGCCCCACACTGGAGCAATTTCCCGATCCCAACCAAGAGCAAGCTAATGCCATGTTCTCAAGGCCCAGGCATAACCCGTATTCCAATACATATAATCCAGGTTGGAGGGACCATCCGAATTTTTCATGGAGGCAACAAGCCCCACAAAATTCCCAACTTCAAAATCAAGGGCCTCAAAATCAGCCCTCTTCTCAATATCAAGGTAGGCCTTTCCAAGCCTCTTCAAGCTACCAACCTCCATACAATCCAAATGTCTCCACTCAACCTCCTGTAAATCCAATTGATGAGATAGTGGCTGCAAACAAGTATATGATGGAATCATTAAATGTGCAAATGATGGAATCACTAAACAAGCAAATCATGGATTCCAACAAGCATCACTTGACATCCTTGCAACCTACTCTCCAAATGGTTCACTCCCATACTCAATCCATAGCTAGGCTCAAAAATCAAATGGGACAAATAGCTAACCAAGTGAACCAAATTCTTCAAAAAGACAAGGGTAAGCTTCCCGCTCAACCATTTGAAAATCCTAGAGAGATACATGCAATTGATGAAACCCCTCTTCTGAGTGGGCCGAGTCTTGAGCATGTTCAAGCTATCACCACCCTTCGGAGTGGTAAAGTGGTTGACAACAAGGTCGATGGAGACAAAAGTGAACAAAATCCTCCTTTGAAAAATCCAAATTCAAGCTCTTCCAATCCAAATCCAAGTTCTTCTTGTCCAAATACCATTCACGGAAATCCCACGCATGTCACCCCAAATGTGGAAACTACTTATGAGCTAAAAGCTCCGTTCCCTCAACGTCTGCAAGAGTCGACACATTTTGAGAATAAGAATTGCAAAATTCAAGACATGTGGGAGGTCTTTAGGCAAGTAAAGATCAATCTTCCTCTCTTGGATGCTATCAAGCAAATTCCTCCCTATGCAAAATTCCTTAAGGATTTGTGCACTCAAAAGCGCACTTTCAGAAGTCATTTACCAAAGAAAGTGAGGTTAACCGAAAATGTTAGTGCGATTATTCAGCACAGCACTCCTCCGAAGTATAAGGATCCGAGTGCCCCTACAATCTCTTGTGTCATTGGTGACAACAAAATCGAGAGGGCCCTCCCTGACTTAGGAGCTAGTGTGAATTTGATTCCATATTCGGTTTACCTACAACTTGGTTTGGGAGATCTTAAACCAACTCCGATAGTATTGCAACTTGCTGATAGATCTATTAAGCTACCACGGGGAATCATTGAAGATGTTATCATAAAGGTGGATAGGTTCTACTTCCCGATAAACTTCGTGGTTCTTGATACGAAACCATTCCACGACCCAAGAAAACACATTCCCAAAATTCTCGGACGTCCTTTTCTAGCTACAGCTAATGCTTCTATTAACTGTAGAACCGGATTGATGGATATCTCTTTTGGGAATATGAATGTTAAGCTCAATATTTTCAATGCTGTGCATCTTTCTTTGGATGAGAGTGAGTGTTTTGCAATCACTATTGTTGATGAACTCATTGAAAATCCAATTCCACCTCCTTCAACGGAGGATCACCTACAAGCTTGCTTGGTCCACTCTGATTTTGAGGATTTTGATGAGGAAAAATCCATTCGGAAAGTCAACTCCTTACTTGATATTCCATCACCATTTTCCTCTCCTTTATGGGTAGCACCAAACCCATCTCTATCTTGGGAATGTCCATCTCCTTCCATTTCTTCACCGGAGTTACTTCAACATTTTGAGGGTGAACCACCGGACAAAGGTAAGGAGAACGTTGACAAGTTGCTGGAAATTCTTCCAATCATTCCGGCCCAATCTAGAATCATTGTCCATGATACTCAACCTGTGAACAAACCATTTGAGTACAATGAGGTATATGACTTGGAGATTGCAAATATGAAAGGTCATAATCCTCCCATTGTTAGTCAAGACAATGACATTCAACGAGCCTCCATAATCTCGAACAAGCAACACCTTTGCTTAAATCTGAAAATAAAAGAAGTGAGATTAAAAGCGATGCTCAAATCTTCTAAGGCCAAACTTGTTTCTCTTCGGAAGGATCAATATCGCTCACCATTCATTGATCCAAGTTTGAGACCATATGAAGGAGGCAAGTTGCATACGGAGCGTTAAGGATCCATCTCTCCAATGGATCCCGATCCTGGTTCGTCTAGCTATCGACATTAAATTTAGCAAAGCAAGGGAAGAAATTCTTTCGATGTTCCAAGCTTCCCTACCTTCTCAAATTGCTCGTGCCTTGAAATTTTCTGGGAAATGGTTTAGAAAAGCCAAAAATTTGATTTTTCTGAAATGGTCTTCAGTTGTGTTCCGCAATTTTAGACCGGCCTCTTAGACCTTCTCAGCTCTAATTTTCATTCCCGGAAATTTCCATCGCTTTCTAGCAATTTCATAGGATCTTTGGCATGCAACTCATGTGCACAACCTCTCATTTTCAATGCATTGTTGGATCATGGTTCCCCAAAATTTCTCATGTATTGGAATGGAATGAATTTGCAAAGTTTAAAAATTTTTCTCCAGAAATTTCATTCATCCATGCTCTGTGTGATGTTGTAAAAGTTGGAAATTTTTCCATGCAATTGACATTCATACATTCATCATTAAAAAAAAAAAATTCCATGAATTTTTTTTTTATTTTCCATGAAAAATTTCAATTTTTCCATCCATGCAAAATTTCAATTTTTCCATCCATGCATATTTCTTAAAATTCAATCCATGCATTTCTATATTGCATGCCTTCTTTTATATCCGAGCCATTGTGGGTTGCATGCATTCCTTCATCTTGCTTGCATGGCCTCACATTGCAACATTCATTTTCCATGTTGCCTTATGTTGAATAATGATGCCCATTGTCAACTAAGCTCTTCTCATAATGTTGCTCACACTGCATAATTCGAGTGCTCGCAGCTGCTCGAAGCTTCATCCAACTCTTCTCACCTCACAGCCGAGCTCTCTGTCAACACTTTGAGCACTCCAATTTCCAGTTTGAGTGCTCAAAAATCCCTCCCATCATTCGGTTGCTTTTGCCTCCAGTTTGAGCAATCACAACTACCCTTTGGAGTGCTCACGGTCCATGCATTAAACCACCGAACCTACTGCTCTCAATTCGAGCACTCGCAATACCATTTCGAGTGCTCAACATTGCTTACACCAAACACCCGAGACACTGCCTTCATTTCGAGTGCTCGCAGGCTCATTTTCGAGCACTCGAACTTAACCTCATCTCCTCTCATCACCCTAACATCAACCATCTCTCTTTCGGCCACACAAACCCACAACCACCCTCCACTCTCATCCACTTCCCCAAACCATCTTCTTCTTTCTCTCACCACTCAACACTCCACCCTCTCGGCACTTCCACAAACCCACCACCAACCTGCTACACACCTCAAGCCAACTTCTTTCCTTTCACTCACAACAACCAACTCCATGCAACCAACCAACCTCCAACCCAATGACCATACAAACCCACACAACCCACTTCAAACCAAACAACCCACACCTCCTCACGACCAAACCACCACCACCTCTTCAAGCCGAGCACCACCCTTCAACTCATGCTCACCACAACCCAAACCAACAACCTTCCCAATCTCGGCATCTCTGCAGACACCCCACCAACCTTCCCAATCTCTCGGCATATCTCTCTTCAACCTTAACCAACCTCCAACCCAACCACCATCTTGCTCGACACCACAAACCAACCTTCTCCCTTTCTCTCTCTACAACACCACCATACATGAGCCACCTGCATCCACCTCCCAAACCCACCCTCTCGGCATCTACAAACCAACCCATCCATGCAACCCCACTCACAACCCTCTCTTTCTCAGCACTTACAAGCCCTGCATCCATCTTACAACCCCTCTACAAACCAACCCAACCAACAACAACCACTGCCTTCACTTCGAGTGCTCGAAGTGAAGCTTTGACCACTCGCTGCAACCTCTACTTCACTAACAACACCATCATCACTCGGCTTCCCATGCATCAACCCCACCCCACCACCTCCTCACATAAACCCACTTCCCATTCCCCACCTCTCGGCAACCTCAACTCAACCCAACCCTTCCCTCGGCCCTCATCACCTCACCACCCTAACCAAACTACAACAACCCCCACAACCAACGTAAACCCCACCCATCACCGCCAAGACACCCCATCTCTAGGCATCTCCCACAACATTCAAATGCCATCAACCTCACAACCCCCTACTCTCGGCATCCTCCCTCACCAACCCTCTATCTCTCCACAACCCACACATCCAACACTCATCTCTCTATCTCGGCAAACCACCAACCTCCTCTCTCTCTTTAAACCCTCATGCATGCCATTCAAAAAATAATAATAATAATAATAATTGATTCATCCATGCTTTATGTGATGTTGTAAAAGTTGGAAATTTTTCCATGCAATTGACATTCATACATGCATCATTAAAAAAAAAAAAAATTCCATGAAATTTTTTTTTATTTTCCATGCAAAATTTCAATTTTTCCATCCATGCAAAATTTCAATTTTTCCATCCATGCATATTTCTTAAAATTCAATCCATGCATAGGAAAAATGCATGCATTTCATGCATTTCTATATTGCATGCCTTCTTTCATATCCGAGCCATTGTGGGTTGCATGCATTCCTTGATCTTGCTTGCAAGGCCTCACATTGCAACATTCATTTTCCATGTTGCCTTATGTTGAATAATGATACCCATTGTCAACTAAGGTCTACTCATAATGTTACTCACACTGCATAATTCGAGTGCTCGCAGCTGCTCGAAGCTTCATCCAACTCTTCTCACCTCACAGCTGAGCTCTCTGTCAACACTTTGAGTACTCCAATTTCCAGTTTGAGTGCTCAAAAATACCTCCCATCATTCGGTTGCTTCTGCCTCCAGTTCGAGCAATCACAACTACCCTTTGGAGTGCTCGCGGTCCATGCATTAAACCACCAAACCTACTGCTCTCAATTTGAGCACTCGCAACACCATTTCGAGTGCTCGACATTGCTTACACCAAACACCCGAGACACTGCCTTCATTTCGAGTGCTCGCAGGCTCATTTTCGAGCACTCGAAGTTAACCTCATCTCCTCTCATCACCCTAACATCAACCATCTCTCTTTCGGCCACACAAACCCACAACCACCCTCCACTCTCATCCACTTCCCCAAACCATCTTCTTCTTTCTCTCACCACTCAACACTCCACCCTCTCGGCATTTCCACAAACCCACCACCAACCTGCTGCGCACCCCAAGCCAACTTCTTTCCTTTCACTCACAGCAACCAACTCCATGCAACCAACCAACCTCCAACCCAATGACCATACAAACCCACGCAACCCACTTCAAACCAAACAACCCACACCTCCTCACGACCAAACCACCACCACCTCTTCAAGCCGAGCACCACCCTTCAACTCATGCTCACCACAACCCAAACCAACAACCTTCCCAATCTCAGCATCTCTGCAGACACCCCACCAACCTTCCCAATCTCTCGGCATATCTCTCTTCAACCTTAACCAACCTCCAACCCAACCACCATCTTGCTCGACACCACAAACCAACCTTCTCTCTTTCTCTCTCTACAACACCACCATGCATGAGCCACCTGCATCCACCTCCCAAACCCACCCTCTCGGCATCTATAAACCAACCCATCCATTTAACCCCACTCACAACCCTCTCTCTCTCAGCACTTACAAGCCCTGCATCCATCTTACAACCCCTCTACAAACCAACCCAACCAACAACAACCACTGCCTTCACTTCGAGTGCTCGAAGTGAAGCTTCGACCACTCGCTGCAACCTCTACTTCACTCACAACACCATTATCACTCGGCTTCCCATGCATCAACCCCACCCCACCACCTCCTCACATAAACCCACTTCCCATTCCCCACCTCTCGGCAACCTCAACTCAACCCAACCCTTCCCTCGGCCCTCATCACCTCACCACCCTAACCAAACTACAACACCCCCCACAACTAACCTAAACCCCACGCATCACCTCCAAGACACCCCATCTCTAGGCATCTCCCATAACATTCAAATGCCATCAACCTCACAACCCCCTACTCTCGGCATCCTCCCTCACCAACCCTCTCTCTCTCCACAACCCACACATCCAACCCTCATCTCTTTATCTCGGCAAACCACCAACCTCCTCTCTCTCTTTAAACCCTCATGCATGCCATTCAAAAAAAAAAAAAAAAAAAAAAAACCAAAATAATAATAATAATAATAATAATAATATTAATAATAATAAATAAATAAATAAATTTGTTGTGCTCATTTTGAGGAGTGTGGGATTGACAATTTTGGAGGGTTGATTATGATTGTTGATGTTGCTCTAGGCTAGAGAGCATTTTTGTCTACAAATTTTTGGGTTTTCATGCACCATGCATTGTCTTTGCCTCTAATTTTTGTCTTGCACACCACATGTTCGACAAAATTCCTGACCCAACTTCATCTCTCTAAATTCCCCACTTTTGGCCCTATTTTGTTATCTATTTTAAACTTGTGGCTAATGTCTGCATTTGTGTTTTGTTTGGATTTTTATCTTGCACTAAAATTCAGGTTAGTGTTTTTATTTCTGTTTTGGTTTTTCTTACGAGCCTATGTTTTTACCTGTGTACATTAGTTATGTTTTGATAGGTCTTCATGTCCAAGTTTGGGGGACGCCGTTGCGCACTCACATGGCTGCACATCTACGTCATCGTCACTCCACTTGGTATTATTGTTCTTTTCCCATCTTTGCTCTTATTTTGGTATGCTTGTCTTTACACATTGAGGACACTGTGTTATTCAAGTTTGGGGGTGCATTTATGCATTTTTGGTTTTGCATTTTTGCTAAGCAATGATAGTATAACTTGACACTAGTTGGAGATGAAGCATATGTTTAATAACTTGTGTATATAAGCAATTGACATTTTTGAAAATAAAGAAAAATTTGAGTTGAAATGATCATGTGGATTCAAATCAGTCTATATAAATGTCTCAATTAGATTCTCGCTGGATTTGACACTCTTTTAAGCTTCACAATACACAGATGCACATTGAAAACTTAACTATGAGGCATGTAACTTGATTGACCTTGACCTTGGCCTAGTTAATTTGATTTGATGAACCTGATAGATGAATATCTTTGGCATGATTTAAGTTGTCTAAAAAAAAAAAAAAACTGAGAAAAAAAAAGAAAAAAAAAAATGACCAGTTGACGTTTGTAGCCTTTCCAACTCGAGCTATTAAGCCCTAGGAGTGTCTCTACACTTAGCACCCTAAAGCCGTCTGGTTTGGGAGTTGTTGGCCTAACGCTTGCTACAAGGGTTGGTTAGAAAGCTTAAAGGACTTAAACATTGCACGGTCATTCTAAAAAAATTGTAACAAGCATGGTTCGTTGGAGTTCGTAGCCTTTCCAACTTGAGCTATTAAGCCCTAGGAGTGTCTCTACACTTAACACCCTAAAGCCATCTGGTTTGGGAGTTGTTGGCCTAACGCTTGCTACATAGGTTGGTTAGAAAGCTTAAGGGACTTCAGCATTGCACAACCATTCTATGTTTCGCTTATGAGTTACAATAAATTGTCAACAAGCAACAAAAGTTGTCTTGTAAATAAAATCATGCCTTAGGGATCTCATTTAAAGGGGAATTCAATGATTTGAAAACTTGTGCTTGGAAATTGGAAAAGAAAGTAAAAGCCGCATGTTGATAATCCAATCCACTTTCACTGAAGTTATAGTTGATTTCCATTTAAGAGATGACAATTGAGTTATTTATATGGACTATGATGTTGATACATACATGTTGAAATGTGTTTAGTATCAATGCTTCATATATGCAAGGTAGTCTTCCCAATGACCCCATCTCCAGCTCTTTTTCTGTTTCAAGTTATTTTTGAGCTATGTATATATCTCATTTTACCATGGATGATATTTTTGTAGTAGCATGCCTATGGTTGTCTTTTCATTAAGTTTTTCATTGTAGTTTTGCTAAGGGACTAGCAAAATGTAAGTTTGGGGGTGTGATAAGCGCCGAATACTGTATATTCAAGCGCCCTAAATTGCATTAGTTAAGTCCGTTGTTTGTTTAATTCTGTAGATTATCTTCATTTGTGTGTTTTTATGCATTTTCAGGTTTAATTGAAAAAAGGGAGCAAAAATAAGCCCTTGTGGATTTTTGATCAACAATGTGCTCAAAAGCTGAATTTCTGGCAGCAGTGAAGCCCAAATAGTGTTCGCCATTTTGACATACCAAACTCAAGAACTGGACTTCCATAATAACATGAAAGATTTAGAGCTCTGAATCAGCTTTCCAAATCTTCAAGCGGTTCGTCATTCGGAGTTCGGAGCAGAGAGTTATGATCTTCTTATTAGAGGTGCTCAGAACTGCCTGGCAGCAATGAAAGTCTGCCTTTTTCTTAAATTTCGACCAACCAGACTTGAGAATTGGATCTCCACCAAAACATAAAGTTTTTAGAGATCTAAATCAGATTTCCAAATCTTCAAGTGCTTCATCATTCGGAGTTTGGAGCATAAAGTTATGGCCGTTTTACCAAAGTATGTCTGGGCGGAGCAAACCAAGCATAGGGCATTCTGCCCAATTTTTGAGTGCTCGAGGCCCTATTTCGAGCACTCGAAATTAGGGCAGAATTCTACACGACTCAGCCCACTTGTGCTCAGATTTTACCTACTTTGGAAGCTTTCCTTTATGAGTTGGTTGGGGATGTTTCTTGGAGGAGAGAGAGAGCTTTTTGGGTGGATTTCTTATCTAGATAAAGGGGGGAGAGCCACACATTTTCATTAAGCTTCATTTTACAAGATAGAGGAGAGAAAAGAGAGCAAGAGAGAGGTATTCTTCAAGCTCCAAAGAGGTGCACGAAAATGGAGATGAGGATGATGCTTCTTCCTTCTTCTAGCTCACCAATGGGCAACTAAACCTCATCTAGGGAGGTGATGAAACCCCTCCCTTGTAAGCATGGGTTAGTATAGTTTATTTTTGGGGATTACAATGTATTTTTGATAGTCTTTCCATGATCAAGAGCCTCATTTTTGTTGTAATGAATGTTGAATGTTTATAAATGATTATTGTGAGTTATTCATCTTGTCTTGGATGGTTACTTTTCTTAATCATATTGGTTGCACTTCCATGGTGACAATGGAAGTTAGATCATGGAATGGTTTTAATGGCATGGAGTTGGAGAACCTAGATAGTTCATGGCTTAGGGTTTCCCTTTGATGGTCTATACTTGATTCTTAGCTTTATGTGCATTCACCATTTAAATTAGGGCTTGATAATCCTTGACTTAGTAAGCATGTTCTAAGCTACATTTTAGTTTAGGTAGTTGATCATGTGAACCTTTGATGGTTTATTCTTGCCTTTCTATTTGAATGAACTTCTTGAGGATATTATAGCAACCTAGTATTGTTATGTATCATGACTATCATATATGTTGTTTTTCCCTTAAATTAATCTTAACTTAGCATGTGTATAGGGATGGAGGTGGATTCATTTCCCTAGCCTTCTTTGCTTGTACTTCACTCCCTTGAATTCTTGCAATTTATTGTTTTATGCATTTTTAATTTCCTAGCTTAAGTGACATCCAACAAAACCTCTATAAACCCTTCATCATTCTAAGAATGATTCTAAACATTTAGGTTGTATTAGACTAGCGCAGTCCCAGTGGTTCAACTTACCCGACCAATAGCCCTATTTTACAATGATTCGTGTTATTGCGAAGGTTGATGTATAGTTGATCAGTCGATCAATTTTTGGCGCCGTTGCCGGGGACTTGCATACGGTTTAGCCACCAAAGTTTTAGGGTTAAACTTAGTGTGATTGTTAATATTGTGTTTTGTGCATATTTCTTGTGTGGTTTAACCATTTTTATGTTGTAAGATTCTAGGGACTCGACTCCCGCCGTGGGAACGCTAGCAAAGTGTAAGTCTAGAGGACCCTAGGTAAGCTTCTTGACCTTTTAGTTTCGCATCGTTATATTTTGTGCATGTGTTAAGCTTAGAAGTAGTTAATTTATTTTCAAGCCCTTGTTGAGGCTATATTATTGTTTTAATTTCATGTTCAAGCATCGGTCCTTGTCGTGGCCATTTATTTTCCGTCTTGATAATTGAGGAGAAAGGGAACATCGTATGTGGAGTTGTGGTTGATGAATTGCTTTGTTGAGTATATGCTTTGTTGTTGATGTTCGGTCGTAGGTCACTTTCCTTACCCACAATCGATTCTCCCATTAATATTAACTCTCTTGAAAGAACTCTTAGACGGAACCCTAGGGAACCTACTCTTACACGGGATCTTGAAACTGAATTTAATACAATGGGGGATAATATAGGAAATCCGGGGAATGAAAGGGCTGAAATTCCTAATATCGAGCCAATGACTCTTAGAGATCATTTCATCCCTACCACCTATGCTTCTCCATCTTGCATAGTGATGCCAAACATCGATGCAGCTCAATATGAGATCAAATCTAGTACCATCCAAATGCTTCCATCTTTTCATGGTTTTGATAATGAAGATCCATATAAGCATCTCGATGAGTTCCTTGAAATCTGTTCGACCATCCGGTTGAGAGGATTTCCTGAAAATGCACTCCACTTACATCTTTTCCCATTCTCCCTAAAGGATAGGGCAAAATATTGGTTGAACTCCCTCGCTCCTAACTCTATTACTTCTTGGGCTCAATTGCAACAAAAATTTCTTAAGAAGTATTATCCGGTGAGTAAAACCAACCAAATGAGGCGTTCCATTCTAAGTTTTTCTCAAGTTGATGGAGAACAACTCCACGAGACTTGGGAAAGGTTACAAGATCTTCTTCGGAAGTGTCCTCATAATTTGATCCCAAAATGGCAATTAGTGCAAGCTTTCTATGCCGGCTTGACCGACACCCATAGGTTCATGGTTGACTCTTCTTGTGGTGGGATGTTCATGTCCAAGAATGCGGATGAGGCTTGGACCTTACTTGAGAATTTGAGTGAAAATTCACTTCAACACAATTCTCGTAGGGCTCCGACCTCAACCACTCCAAAGAACACCAATCCTTGTCAACAAAAATCAATAAGGGTGGAATCATCTCAAGTGGATGCCATTACTCATAAATTCTACCAATTGATGGCACCACATCTTCCCCCTTCATTGTCTCAAAATTCGGAAAGTTCGGTTTGTGCTTCATGTACTAGTCCATTCCATCTCTCGGAAGATTACCCCACACCAGAGCAATTTCCCAATCCCAACCAAGAGCAAGCTAATGCCATGTTCTCAAGGCCCGGGCATAACCCGAATTCCAATACATATAATCCAGGTTGGAGGGACCATCCAAATTTTTCGTGGAGGCAACAAGCCCCACAAAATTCCTAACTTCAAAATCAAGGGCCTCAAAATCAGCCCTCTTCTCAATATCAAGGTAGGCCTTTCCAAGCCACTTCAAGCTACCAACCTCCATACAATCCAAATGTCTCCACTCAACCTCCTGTGAATCCAATTGATGAGATAGTGGCTGCAAACAAGCAAATGATGGAATCATTAAATGTGCAAATGATGGAATCATTAAACAAGAAAATCATGGATTCCAACAAGCATCTCTTGACATCCTTGTAACCTACTCTCCAAATGGCTCACTCCCATACTCAATCCATAGCTAGGCTCGAAAATCAAATGGGACAAATAGCTAACCAAGTGAACCAACTTCTTCAAAAAGACAAGGGTAAGCTTCCCGCTCAACCATTTGAAAATCCTAGAGGGATACATGCAATTGATGAAACCCCTCTTCCGAGTGGGCCGAGTCTTGAGCGTGTTCAAGCTATCACCACCCTTCGTAGTGGTAAGGTTGACAACAAGGTCGATGGAGACAAAAGTGAACAAAATCCTCCTTTGAAAAATCCAAATTCAAGCTCTTCCAATCCAAATCCAAGTTCTTCTTGTCCAAATACCATTCACGGAAATCCCACGCATGTCACCCCAAATGTGGAAACTACTTATGAGCCAAAAGCTCCGTTCCCTCAACGTCTTCAAGAGTCGACATATTTTGGGAATAAGAATTGCAAAATTCAAGATATGTGGGAGGTCTTTAGGCAAGTAAAAATCAATCTTCCTCTCTTGGATGCTATCAAGCAAATTCCTCCCTATGCAAAATTCCTTAAGGATTTGTGCACTCAAAAGCGCACTTTCAGAAGTCATTTACCAAAGAAAGTGAGGTTAACCGAAAATGTTAGTGCGATCATTCAGCACAGCACTCCTCTGAAGTATAAGGATCCGGGTGCCCCCACAATCTCTTGTGTCATTGGTAACAACAAAATCAAGAGGGCCCTCCTTGACTTAAGAGCTAGTGTGAATTTGATTCCATATTCGGTTTACCTACAACTTGGTTTGGGAGATCTTAAACCAACTCCGATAGTATTGCAACTTGCTGATAGATCTATTAAGCAACCCCGGGGAATCATTGAAGATGTAATCATAAAGGTGGATAGGTTCTACTTCCCGGTAGACTTCGTGGTTCTTGATACGGAACCAGTCCACGACCCAAGAAAACACATTCCCATAATTCTTGGACGTCCTTTTCTAGCTACAGCTAATGCTTCTATTAACTGTAAAACCGGATTGATGGATATCTCTTTTGGGAATATGAATGTTAAGCTCAATATTTTCAATGCTGTGCATCTTTCTCTGGATGAGAGTGAGTGTTTTGCAATCACTATTGCTGATGAACTCATTGAAAATCCAATTCCACCTCCTTCAACAGAGGATCCCCTACAAGCTTGCTTGGTCCACTCTGATTTTGAGGATTTTGATAAGGAAAAATCCATTCGAAAAGTCAACTCCTTACTTGATATTCCATCACCATTTTCCTCTCCTTTATGGGTAGCACCAAACCCATCTCTATCTTGGGAATGTCCATCTCCTTCCATTTCTTCACCGGAGTTACCTCAACATTTTGAGGGTGAACCACCGGACAAAGGTAAGGAGAATGTTGACAAGTTGCTGGAAATTCTTCCAATCATTTCGGCCCAATCTAGAATCATTGTCCATGATACTCAACCTGTGAACAAACCATTTGAGTACAATGAGGTATATGACTTGGAGATTGCAAATATGAAAGGTCATGATTCTCCCATTGTTAATCAAGACAATGACATTCAATGAGCTCCATAATCTCGAACAAGCAACACCTTTGCTTAAATCTGAAAATAAAAGAAGTGAGATTAAAAGCGATGCTCAAATCTTCTAAGGCCAAACTTGTTTCTCTTCGGAAGGATCAATATCGCTCACCATTCATTGATCCAAGTTTGAGACCATATGAAGGAGGCAAGTTGCATACGGAGCGTTAAGGATCCATCTCTCTAATGGATCCCGATCCTGGTTCGTCTAGCTATCGACATTAAATTTAGCAAAGCAAGGGAAGAAATTCTTTCGATGTTCCAAGCTTCTCTACCTTCTCAAATTGCTCGTGCCTTGAAATTTTCTGGGAAATGGTTTACAAAAGCCAAAAATTTGATTTTTCTGAAATGGTCTTCAATTGTGTTCCGCAATTTTAGACCGGCCTCTTAGACCTTCTCAGCTCTAATTTTCATTCCCGGAAATTTCCATCGCTTTCTAGCAATTTCATAGGATCTTTGGCATGCAACTCATGTGCACAACCTCTCATTTGCAATGCATTGCTGGATCATGGTTCCCCAAAATTTCTCATGTATTGGAATGGAATGAATTTGCAAAGTTTAAAAATTTTTCTCCAGAAATTTCATTCATCCATGCTCTGTGTGATGTTGTAAAAGTTAGAAATTTTTCCATGCAATTGACATTCATACATGCATCAGTAAAAAAAAAAAATTTCCATGAAATTTTTTTTTATTTTCCATGAAAAATTTCAGTTTTTCCATCCATGCAAAATTTAAATTTTTCCATCCATGCATATTTCTTAAAATTCAATCCATGCATAGGAAAAATGCATGCATTCCATGCATTTCTATATTGCATGCCTTCTTTCATATCCGAGCCATTGTGGGTTGCATGCATTCCTTCATCTTGCTTGCATGGCCCCACATTGCAACATTCATTTTCCATGTTGCCTTATGTTGAATAACGATGCCCATTGTCAACTAAGCTCTTCTCATAATGTTGCTCGCACTGCATAATTCGAGTGCTCGCAGCTGCTCGAAGCTTCATCCAACTCTTCTCACCTCACAGCCGAGCTCTCTGTCAACACTTTGAGCACTCCAATTTCCAGTTTGAGTGCTCAAAAATACCTCCCATCATTCGGTTGCTTCTGCCTCCAGTTCGAGCAATCACAACTACCCTCTGGAGTGCTCGCGGTCCATGCATTAAACCACCGAACCTACTGCTCTCAATTCAAGCACTCGCAATACCATTTCGAGTGCTCGACATTGCTTACACCAAACACCCGAGACACTGCCTTCATTTCGAGTGCTCGAAGGCTCATTTTCGAGCACTCGAAGTTAACCTCATCTCCTCTCATCACCTTAACATCAACCATCTCTCTCTCGGCCACACAAACCCACAACCACCCTCCACTCTCATCCACTTCCCCAAACCATCTTCTTCTTTCTCTCACCACTCAACACTCCACCCTCTCGGCATTTCCACAAACCCACCACCAACCTGCTGCACACCCCAAGCCAACTTCTTTCCTTTCACTCACAGCAACCAACTCCATGCAACCAACTAACCTCCAACCCAATGACCATACAAACCCACGCAACCCACTTCAAACCAAACAACCCACACCTCCTCACGACCAAACCACCACCACCTCTTCAAGCCGAGCACCACCCTTCAACTCATGCTCACCACAACCCAAACCAACAACCTTCCCAATCTCGGCATCTCTGCAGACACCCCACCAACCTTCCCAATCTCTCGGCATATCTCTCTTCAACCTTAACCAACCTCCAACCCAACCACCATCTTGCTCGACACCACAAACCAACCTTCTCTCTTACTCTCTCTACAACACCACCATGCATGAGCCACCTGCATCCACCTCCCAAACCCACCCTCTCGGCATCTATAAACCAACCCATCCATTTAACCCCACTCACAACCCTCTCTCTCTCAGCACTTACAAGCCCTGCATCCATCTTACAACCCCTCTACAAACCAACCCAACCAACAACAACCACTGCCTTCACTTCGAGTGCTCGAAGTGAAGCTTCGACCACTCGCTGCAACCTCTACTTCACTCACAACACCATCATCACTCGGCTTCCCATGCATCAACCCCACCCCACCACCTCCTCACATAAACCCACTTCCCATTCCCCACCTCTCGGCAACCTCAACTCAACCCAACCCTTCCCTCGGCCCTCATCACCTCACCACCCTAACCAAACTACAACACCCCCCACAACTAACCTAAACCCCACCCATCACGTCCAAGACACCCCATCTCTAGGCATCTCCCACAACATTCAAATGCCATCAACCTCACAACCCCCTACTCTCAGCATCCTCCCTCACCAACCCTCTCTCTCTCCACAACCCACACATCCAACCCTCATCTCTCTATCTCGGCAAACCACCAACCTCCTCTCTCTCTTTAAACCCTCATGCATGCCATTCAAAAAAAAAAAAAAAAAAAACCAAAATAATAATAATAATAATAATAATAATAATAATAAATAAATAAATTTGTTGTGCTCATTTTGAGGAGTGTGGGATTGACAATTTTGGAGGGTTGATTATGATTGTTGATGTTGCTCTAGGCTAGAGAGCATTTTTGTCTACAAATTTTTGGGTTTTCATGCACCATGCATTGTCTTTGCCTCTAATTTTCGTCTTGCACACCACATGTTTGACAAAATTCCTGAGCCAACTTCATCTCTCTAAATTCCCCACTTTTGGCCCTATTTTGTTATCTATTTTAAACTTGTGGCTAATATCTGCATTTGTGTTTTGTTTGGATTTTTATCTTGCACTAAAATTCAGGTTAGTGTTTTTATTTCTGTTTTGGTTTTTCTTACGAGCCTATGTTTTTACCTGTGTACATTAGTTATGTTTTGATAGGTCTTCATGTCCAAGTTTGGGGGACGCCGTTGCGCACTCACATGGCTGCACATCTACGTCATCGTCACTCCACTTAGTATTATTGTTCTTTTCCCCTCTTTGCTCTTATTTTGGTATGCTTGTCTTCACACATTGAGGACACTGTGTTATTCAAGTTTGGGGGTGCATTTATGCATTTTTGGTTTTGCATTTTTGCTAAGCAATGATAGTATAACTTGACACTAGTTGGAGATGAAGCATATGTTTAATAACTTGTGTATAGAAGCAATTGACATTTTTGAAAATAAAGAAAAATTTGAGTTGAAATGATCATGTGGATTCAAATCAGTCTATATAAATGTCTCAATTAGATTCTTGCTGGATTTGACACTCTTTTAAGCTTCACAATACACAGATGCACATTGAAAACTTAACTGTGAGGCATGTAACTTGATTGACCTTGACCTTGGCTTAGTTAATTTGATTTGATAAACCTGATAGATGAATATCTTTGGCATGATTTAAGTTGTCTAAAAAAAAAAAAAAAAAAACTGAGAAAAAAAAAAGAAAAAAAAAAAATGACCAGTTGACGTTCGTAGCCTTTCCAACTCGAGCTATTAAGCCCTAGGAGTGTCTCTACACTTAGCACCCTAAAGCCGTCTGGTTTGGGAGTTGTTGGCCTAACGCTTGCTACAAGGGTTGGTTAGAAAGCTTAAAGGACTTAAACATTGCACGGTCATTCAAAAAAAATTGTAACAAGCATGGTTCGTTGGAGTTCGTAGCCTTTCCAACTTGAGCTATTAAGCCCTAGGAGTGTCTCTACACTTAACACCCTAAAGCCATCTAGTTTGGGAGTTGTTGGCCTAACGCTTGCTACATAGGTTGGTTAGAAAGCTTAAGGGATTTCAGCATTGCACAACCATTCTACGTTTCACTTATGAGTTACAATAAATTGTCAACAAGCAACAAAAGTTGTCTTGTAAATAAAATCATGCCTTAGGGACCTCATTTAAAGGGGAATTCAATGATTTGAAAACTTGTGCTTGGAAATTGGAAAAGAAAGTAAAAGCCGCATGTTGAGAAACCAATCCACTTTCACTGAAGTTAGAGTTGATTTCCATTTAAGAGATGACAATTGAGTTATTTATATGGACTATGATGTTGATACATGCATGTTGAAATGTGTTTAGTATCAATGCTTCATATATGCAAGGTAGTCTTCCCAATGACCCCATCTCCAGCTCTTTTTCTGTTTCAAGTTATTTTTGAGCTATGTATATATCTCATTTTACCATGGATGATATTTTTGTAGTAGCATGCCTATGGTTGTCTTTTCATTAAGTTTTTCATTGTAGTTTTGCTAAAGGACTAGCAAAATTTAAGTTTGGGACTATGATAAGCGCCGAATACTGTATATTCAAGCGCCCTAAATTGCATTAGTTAAGTCTGTTGTTTGTTTAATTCTGTAGATTATCTTCATTTGTGTGTTTTTATGCATTTTCAGTTTTAATTGCAAAAAGGGAGCAAAAATAAGCCCTTGTGGATTTTTGATCAACAATGTGCTCAAAAGCTGAATTTCTGGCAGTAGTGAAGCCCAAACTTTGTTCACCATTTTGACCTACCAAACTCAAGAACTGGACTTCCATCATAGCATGAAAGATTTAGAGCTCTAAATCAGCTTTCCAAATCTTCAAGCGGTTCATCATTCGGAGTTTGGAGCAGAGAGTTATGATCTTCTTATTAGATGTGCTCAGAACTGCCTGGCAGCAATGAAAGTCTGCCTTGTTCTTCAATTTCGACCAACTAGACTTGAGAATTTGATCTCCACCAAAACATAAATTTTTTAGAGGTTTGAATCAGATTTCCAAATATTTAAGCGGTTTGTCATTCAAAGTTTAGAGTACAAAGTTATGGCCATTTTACCAAAGTAGGTCCGGGCGGAGCAAACCAAGCATAGGGCATTCTGCCCAATTTTCGAGTGCTCAAGGCCCTATTTCGAGCACTTGAAATTAGGGCAGAATTCTACACGACTCAGCCCACTTGTGCTCAGATTTTACCTACTTTGGAAGCTTTCCTTTATGAGTTGGTTTGGAATGTTTCTTGGAGGAGAGAGAGAGCTTTTTGGGTGGATTTCTTATCTAGATAAAGGGGGGAGAGCCACACATTTTCATTAAGCTTCATTTTGCAAGATAGAGGAGAGAGAAGAGAGCAAGAGAGAGGTGTTCTTCAAGCTCCAAAGAGGTGCACGAAAATGGAGATGAGGATGATGCTTCTTCCTTCTTTTAACTCACCAATGGGCAACTAAACCTTATCTAGGGAGGTGATGAAACCCCTCCCTTGTAAGCATATGTTAATATAGTTTATTTTTGGGGATTACAATGTATTTTTGATAGTCTTTCCATGATCAAGAGCCTCATTTTTGTTGTAATGAATGTTGAATGTTTATAAATGATTATTGTGAGTTATTCATCTTGTCTTGGATGGTTACTTTTCTTAATCATATTGCTTGCACTTCCATGGTGACAATGGAAGTTAGATCATGGAATGGTTTTAATGGCATGGAGTTGGAGAACCTAGATAGTTCATGGCTTAGGGTTTCCCTTTGATGGTCTATACTTGATTCTTAGCTTTATGTGCATTCACCATTTAAATTAGGGCTTGATAATCCTTGACTTAGTAAGCATGTTCTAAGCTACATTTTAGTTTAGGTAGTTGATCATGTGAACCTTTGATGGTTTATTCTTGCCTTTCTATTTGAATGAACTTCTTGAGGATATTATAGCAACCTAGTATTGTTATGTATCATGACTATCATATATGTTGTTTTTCCCTTAAATTAATCTTAACCTAGCATGTGTATAGGGATGGAGGTGAATTCATTTCCCTAGCCTTCTTTGCTTGTACTTCACTCCCTTGAATTCTTGCAATTTATTGTTTTATGCACTTTTAATTTCCTAGCTTAAGTGACATCCAACAAAACCTCTATAAACCCTTCATCATTCTAAGAATGATTCTAGACATTTAGGTTGTATTAGACTAGCGCAGTCCCAGTGGTTCGACTTACCCGACTAATAGCCCTATTTTACAATGATTCGTGCTATTGCGAAGGTTGATGTATAGTTGATCAGTCGATCAGCAGACGTGACACTGGACACTGACTTGGCAGTGCTGATGTGGACCTGACGCGCTATGGCTCGTGGGATGTGCAGCGACTGGATTTAACGCGCGGAGGCTGAATCTGACACGCTTGGTACGTGGAACGTGCTGTGGTGTAAATTTTAAGCGCTGGGTGCGTGAAAGTGCGTGGCTATTGACGTAGCGTGTGTGAAGGGCCAAAAAAAATCGCAGAACCTTATGGCGACGCGTGGGAGCATATGAAGGCTTTTTTCTAGCTGTTTTTGGTGGCATTAGGATGATCTAAGTTTAAACTTTCGCCCAGTATGCTTTGAATTGCGAAAGGACTCGTTGAAGATCAGATTCGAACACCTAACATAAAGTATTTCTTGATGAACTTATTGGAAGCCACCAAAGAAAAAAAAAATTAAAAAATTAAAAGAATAAGGAAGACAGAGAACTTAGCTCTGATACCATGTTAAATGATAAGCACTAAAAAGTGCGCATTTAAACCCCCTTAATCTCGAATGTTCTAGGACTTCTATCTATCTTATTTTTCCATTTTAGTCTAATTTCATGTTATTCCCCTTTTCAGGCGCTTATCTCCAAAACATGTTAAATCAGCTGAATTAGAGCATTGGAGGAAGCAATCTAAAGTCTAGTAGAAAAAAGAAGCAAAGTGGTGAAAAAGTCCTCTCCGATCAATCGAACCAAGCTATGATCGATCACATTATGATCGTTCCAACCAAGCCATGATAGATCAAACCCCTTATCCTTATCCTCAGGAAAATTTCCTTTTCAATTGGTCCAACCTCTCATTCGATCGATCCAACCTTTTGATCTTATCCTCATAACCACTTTTATCCTCTTCCTAAAAATATCTCAACCTTTGTCCTTATCCAAATAATTGTGCCGTCTTACTCTGATCGATTGAGCAACCAAGTGATCAATCGAACTGCCTCAAAATACGTGTAAAACAGATTTCAAGCTAAATTGAAGGTGTGCTCGTGTGCAATCATTTGGAGGTCTTAGTGCATGAGGTCTAACCATTGGGTGTGACATTTGAGCTACTTATATAAGGAATTTGGCTATTTTTAGTAAAGAGATTGGTTAGTTAAAGAGAGAATTGGCTAGAGAATAGTGGGAGAGAATACATTTTTGTAAAAGTTCTTCCATTAATAACACAAAAGGAGGAGGATGAATTCAACCATGGAGAGAGCCCTTGAGGGTTGGATAACACCAATTATGAGTGGCTAGACTATTCTCTTGGGGCTAGAGATAGCTCTAAGCATGCTTACTAGACTTTGATGTTTGTAATTAATGGGGATTTGTGTTGTAATTCTTATTTTGACCTCATATATATATATATATATATATATCTTATTTCTACATGATTTGTGTAGCTTAATACTTCCAATTGATCTTTTAATTATACTCATATGTCTATGTATGTTAGAATGAATAGTCATGTGCTTTGCACTTGATTCTTTACATTTGATGCATGTCTATGTGTATTACAATGTTGGGTCTAGTGTGGGTCAAGGCATTATGCTTAATGGATTATTCTTGTGGTTTATTTGATGGTTTATACTTATTTCTTGATGGATTGTGCCACCTCCTTAGTTTAGTTAGCTTAATTTCCATGTCATTAGCGTAATTGTAGTGTAATTGCTTTAATTTCATAGATAGGTGGACATTCCATTCTTGTTGTTTGATGATCCATGCTTATGAGTACAAGTAGTATATTTCTCTAAATTCTTGAGTGTGCATTGATTGTGGGCTTATGGAAGGATTACTGGCTTAATTTGATATATTCTGTTATTCACTAGATTGGTTAGACAATGTATGCTTACTCAGCCATCTAAGTTTGATATTTCAATTAATTGCACACACTTTGTTTACAACACATAATCTCCCTAATTTATCAAATGTTGAATGTCTAGGAAGGCAATGCTTAGTGGTGAACTCTATGTCCCAAGAACCTTCTCTCATTCTCTACATCTCACTTGTTTTAGTTGTTTCGCATTGCACTACTTTAGCTTACATTATAGTATAATTCAACCAACAAAACCCTCTTTTAATCGCTCGACCTACTAATCTAATATTGATTCTAGAATACCTTGCCTTTCCCTTAGGACGATCGCTACTCACTCTTACTACGTTAGTAGTTAGTAATGGTAGTGGCATTTTACAAATTTAAACTTGGCCACATTTTATCACACCGAGCTTTAGTTGTCATTGACGATAAGAGAAAGGTGACACCATTAAATATAAATGAGAGAAACTCTATATTGTATTCATATGTAAGATATGAAGATAGATAGGGGTTTATATAGGTGACGAGATGTGTGGAGAGTAAGAAACCTAAACTTTATATGGTAAACCTATACATGGTTAGAATTGTAAGATTATTTATTAATTGTGTAACCCACTTGATTTGGACTTGTGATATATTTCATTAATTAGTGGTTAAGTAAACAGATATTGATGTGTATTTTTATTTATTAATAATAAAATACCACTCGCAATAGAACGAATCCTTGTAGGATAGGGATATATTGAGGGTGTCGAACCTCAAGGACTGTGGTGGTTTATAAAGTCTTCAATTAATACTATTTTAATTTAGAAAGAGGATTTGATTTGTTGTGTTATGCTGCAATTCAATAACATAAAAGAAAATAAATGGAATAAAAGGATTGAGATCAAAAAAGGATATACTTAGGGATTGACTTTACCACGAACTTCATACTATGGTCAACTGTTCAATCTTGGGATTTCAATAATTATGTATCATATAGAATTAAACTTAACAACATTTGTTTAATTCAGATTTAAAATAAGATGTTCCATGAATTTCAATTAACTATAACCTATCTTCGGTAGGCACGAATTATCTACCTACCTACTTCTAACTAATTTTACAGTATAACTCGTCTTCCCTAGGCATAGACTATGAAAACATTCATTCATGAAAATTGTTTGAACACCATTACATGATCTCTATTCTTATGTCCGATAGGCCTTCACCAAATACCATCTAATAAGAATGGGTTGAATATAATTTAAGAACAATTAAATCTAAGACAAGGTATTAATCATTCAAAAACTATGTAATCATTAAAAACCAATTTAATTAAGTCAATTGCCCATAATCAAGCAATCAAAATACATAATATATTAAATTCCCAAAGTATAGAACAATCAACCATAATATTCAGATTCGAGATACATCAATGCCCTAAAAGAGGAATTAGCTACTCATGACGATGCAAGATATTATCTGTGTTGTTGTGGTCTTCATTGCCATGGACTGCCAAAACTCCTTTTAGATCTTCTTCTTCAAAACCCTAAAAGCTGCCATGAGAGAGAGATATGAGAGCTTGATGGATTGATGGATGGCTATTAGAGACAAAAACATCGGGCTTTGAGTCTTTCCAGAGCCGCTGAGTTTGCTCAATTTGGAGTTTCAAGTCAAAAGTTATGCCCAAAACTCTGAAGCAAGTCCAGAGTTTTCAGCAATGCTCGAGCCCTAAGTGGTTGTGCTCGAGCTCTGAAGCTTGGGCTCGAGCTCTGGGAGCAAAATTAGTCTAAAATATCTTTTTTATTGATGGTGCTCGATCCTCTCTTCATGGTGTTCGATCCCAAGGTGTTGGGCTCAAGCTTTGGGGTTGTAGGCTTGAGTTTCTTGAACATGTGCTCAATCCCATGTTGCTTAGCACGAGGTCCTGGGAGCTTGGATAAACTTTTCAATTCCGACGCATCATCAGCTTGAGCTTTTAGGCAAAGGCTCGAGCACCCTTAAGTTGGGCTCGAGCTCTAAAGATCAGGGCTCGAGCTTTCTTGCCTTTGGAATTTCATGTCTTTTTTTGCTGAGCTAGAGCCATAGAACTAAGGCTCGAGCTTTTGAACTTGAAACTCCCCAAAATTCACCATTTTGACTCTCGGCTTGCTTTGAATGACCAGTAATGACTCGATAAACTTCTTTATCATTCTTTTCATCATAAAAGTCCGGTTTTAACCGTTTCTTTGGGAAAGTACCTAAAAACACGAATACACAGAAATCAGTCTAACAATGGATAGAAGTATCACTTTAGGTCTTAACATATGTATATTTAGGGGCTCGAAGATGCAATATTCAACTCTCATCACACCCCCAAACTTACATATTGTTAGTCCCTTAGCAATACAGAACTAAAAAGCCACTTTCATGGGAATCACGGTTGCATTTAGCCTATGCAACAAGCCTTTAAACCTCTTGGTTACCCCTAGTGGACGAGTTATAGTCTCATGAGGGTTTCTAGTGAAGATACCCACAAACTTCTCAAATCAGTACCTTAATTACACGATAAGCTCATTTAAACCTGTTTTCATATCACAATGTCACAGTAATGCCTCAGTCAGTCAATTATAACAAGTATAACAAGTTATATTTATCAGGAAAAATTTCAAACCTTCAATCTCAATTTAGTAACCATGGTTCCCACATGTCAGTTTAATCATTTATTCAACAATCTCAATCCCCAAAATCCTTTTTATAGTGAATTCACAGTTTTAAACATGTGGCTTACTATCCATACTTATATCTGACTCATGCCATTCCTCAATTCATAGATAAACTTTTCAAATTCTGATCCTTAAGGTATTTTTATTCTTTTCATTGGTACGCATTCTCTTCATTTATCACTCATTTTTCTTTCAATAACTTCTTTTCTTCGAATCTTTTATCTTCTTTTTTTTTTTCTTTTTCAAGAGGGTTGTGTGTAATGCTCGGGTTTGTGGGGCTTTCTAAATTACTTAGGTAGTGAGTTTTCAACCAATGACTCCTAAACCAGATGGCTTTAGGGCATTAGGTGTCAAAACACCTCTAAGGACCTAATTGCTCAAGTAAAATAGGCTACCTAAACCACTTATGTAACGAACTTTTGGTCAATGGCTCCCAAACCCACTGGTTTTAGGGCATTAAGTGTTAAAGCACACCTAAGGACTTAATTCTTCAAGCAATCTAGGCACAGACCCAACTTCACCATTTATTTCTCTCTTTTGCATATGTACCATTTTTTCACTTTCTTTTTTTTTTTTTCGCCCCTTGGTTCTCAAAATCATCAAATTCACCTGTTCATCTTAGGTTAACACAAAACAGAACAAGACTTCGAGTCTATACCCAACAGAATGCATGTAAGTGTGAACCTGTGCAAAGCAAAGTATTTCAGAGATCTCACTTATCAAACAATAATCATCCTGACAAAGTGGACCACAGGCCACCAACTAATTTCAAAAAATTACAAAAATTCCCTTTTAACATGAAATTTGGCATACAAGCCATCTTTAAACAATATCAGACTGCATATGGACATCACAACAATTAACAGACTCAAAATTATGCTTAAACAGTTAAATTGCATCCTCTTGTGCACAATATATCATCAACAAAATTTTAAAGCTCTGCCTTACCCCCAAACTTAAGATGCACATTGTCCTCAATGTGTGAAAATAGATGTAGAGTTAGAACAATATTACCAAAATACGCAGAACCAGCAACGATCAGGAACTATAGTGCATATGGGCAAAAATAGGCATCTCACCCCCAAACTTAGTCCTTTGTACCTGACAAAATAATCACACTCCACAGCACACATCAGAGTTTCAAGCATATGAAGTAAAACATATATGGATCATCATACACAAGCAAAATTTTTTATTTTTTATTTTTATTATTATTTATTTATTTTAACTAAAAAAAAACCTAAACTAACATAATCTAAAAATAAAAGAAAAATACACAAATAAACTAAAAACCTAGAAAACACAATAAACTGAAGAAAAAGAAAAAGAAAATAAATAAAATCAAACTAAAGTACAAACCTACAAGTACTAAGTTTAACGTCGATAGCTCGACAGCATACTAAGTTTAACGTCGTTAGCTCGACTGTACACCGCTCCCTAGCCTGTATCCAATAACTCAACTACCTCTCTTATCCCAAAACCAGTCCTATGGATTATTATGAAATTCGAAACAGGAGGAACCAATATGGTTGCATCAAGACCTAAGAAAGAATACTCAAGTTTATCCGGTGGTAGCTCAGGCTCAAGTATGTGAGAAAACTCATAAGAAGGACAAGAAGCACGCGAAATCAAAGGAGGAGGACCTTTTATTGGAAAGGTGGTGACTGAATCCTCATCAGTGACATTAATAAAAAAGCACTTATCTTTCTCTGAGGAATATGGAATGGCGTTGAAGATGTTTAATTTGAGCTTCATTTTCCCAAAAGAAATATCCAAAGCCCCAATCCTATACTTAATATTGGCATTCGCTGTAGCTAAGAATGGACGACCAAGGATCACAGGAATACATCTATTAGGATCGTGAACATGTTTTGTATCCAGGACAAGAAAGTCAATCGAAAAATAGAACTTATGTACTTTAATGAGAACATCTTCAATTAACCCACGTGATTGCTTCATAGATCGATCAGCAAGTTGTAACACCATTGATATGGGTTTAAGTTCTCCCAAGCCTAATTGCTCATACACCACTAAGGAAGAATATTAATATTTGCTCCAAGATCAAGAAGTGTTCGGTCTATCACATTATTTCCAATGATGCAAGATATGGTAGGAGCACCAAGATCTTTGAATTTAGGAGGGGTGTTGTGCTGAATGATTGCACTGACTTGCTCAGTGAGATAGATTTTCTTAGAGACTTGGCTTTTTGATTTTCTCTTTTGGGTATATAAGTCTTTTAGAAATTTAGCATAGGCGGGGATTTGATTGACAGCAACTAGGAGAGAAATATTGACTTTTACCTGTTTGAAGACATCCATCATGTCTTGGATTTTCTCTCCTTGCTTACCAAAGTAAGAGGGTCCCTTGAGACGTTCAGGAAAAGGCACTCTTGTCTTATAAGCTATCTCAAGGTTGGGAGTAGATGAAGAAGTGACTTCACCTTCAACTCCTTTAGAGCTTGATGAAGTAGAATCTGAGGGAACATCTGTGGGATGTGGAGTTGGAAGAATGGGATTGATAAAAATCCTACGTCTCTTTTTCTACCTCTTTTTCCTCAACTTGATTATCAATGATCTTTCCACTCCTCAAAGTAGTGATGGCATTAACTTGCTCATAACGAGAACTTGAAGGAGTAGTCTCATCAATTATGTAAGTTTGCCTTTTTGGATTTGCAATTGGCTGACCTGGTATTGTTCTTTCCTCTATTTGAGTCAACACTTTAACTATTTACCCAACTTGAATCTCTATCTTGGCTATAGATTGGGAATGAGAATGTACCAATTGAGTGGTGGAATTAAAATCATTAATTACAGCCAAAACTTTCTCTTCAAATTCAAACGAGCACCTAGGAAGAGGAGGATCAGGATTAGCTTGGTTCCTAAATTGAGTAGGATAGTAGATGGAAGATTGATTAAAAGAATTGTTTAGCAAAGGATTGGATGAATTATGGTACTGTCCCTAAGATTGGGGAACAGTATTGCCTTGGCTTTGATTATGTCATGATATATTGGAATGATCTCTCCAGCTAGGGTTATAAGTATTGAAATTCGGATTGTAACCCAAACTGGAGAATGCTACATTGGTTTGTACTTGTGGATTTTTAAAAGATTGACCCATGAGAGGACAACTGGCAGCATAATGAGATGGACTAGTGCAGACAAAACACACCTCCTTTGGCAAAGAGGAGTGTTGAGAAAAACTAAGAGTACTGACAGCTGATAAGACTTGGTCAAACTTTTAATTCAACACTTCTATTTGAGTGGCTAGCTCTCTAGTTTTCTCGCCCTCATACCAACTTTCAACCTGATGGATACCAGGAGTGGACCTAGACCTAGAGGAAGAAGCATGTTGAACAGAATTTTCACTTAGGGCCTTAAACAGTTCCCAAGCGTTGTCTGGGCTTTTATGCAGGAAACCACCATTACTAGAAGCATCTACCATGTTCTTATATGGATCATGTAATCCATCATAGAAGATTTGCACCAAATGCCATTTAGCAATATCATAGTGTGGACACTTTCTCAGAAGATCATTGTATTTCTCCCAAGTATCATGAAGTTGTTCACCCGGGATTTGGGAGAACGCCATGATCTTTCTTCTCATTTATGTGGTTTTACCCACAGTGTAGTATTTTTTAAGAACTATTGTTGCAACTTATCCCATATGCTTATGGAATTATGAGCTAGGGTGTGTAACTAAGTTTTAGCTTTGTCTTTGAGAGAAAATTGGAAGAGTCTCATCCTAAAAGCATCATCAGAGAGAGTGGACAACTTGGTAGTTGAACATAATTCTAGAAATTCATCTATGTGCTTATAGGGATCTTCAGTAGCAAACCTATGGAAAGTTGGAAGCATTTGGATCATAGTTGGCTTGATCTCAAAGTGGGTTGCATTAGATTGTGGAAATTGAAAGCAACAAGAGGATGTATATGTGGTGGGAATGAAGTGATCCCTCCATTGTGGTTGTGGTGGAGGAACAGGTGTTTGTGGCACATGTGCCCATTTATATTATAACCATTATTAGCCATGCCTGATTTAGAGAATTCTCCTAACAATTTAGGCTAAGCTCAATGGTAATAAGTAAAAAGAAAAAATTTTAAGCAAAGAAATAAACTGAAAAGAATTAACAAAAGGTTTTGGCGCCGTTGCCGGGGACTGTAATACAGGTTTGTTGAGTTTGAGATTAATTCTAGTTTAATTTATAGTTTTAGGACTTTTTGATATCTCACCTTATTTCTTTTTCCTTTCAAGTACAGGAATTAAGGAGAAAGGGTGACGAACCGTAGTTTCTTCGCCTTAAGCTTCGTCGCCCTTTCTCCTTAATTCCTATACTTGAAAAGAAAAGAAGTAAGGTGAGATATCAGAAAGTCCTAAAACTATAAATTAAACTAGAATTAATTAATCTCGAACTCAACAAATCCATAACATAGTCCCCGGCAACAGTGCCAAAAATTGATGTGTGTTTTTATTTATCAATAATAAAATACCACTCGCAGTAAAACGAATTCTTATAGGATAGGGCTATGTTGAGGGTGTCGAACTTCAAGGATTGTGGTGGTTTATCAAGTCTTCAATTAATAATATTTTAATTTAGAAAGAGGATTTGATTTGTTGTGTTGTGCTGCAATTGAATAACATAAAAGAAAATAAACGAAATAAAAGGATTGAGATCAAGAGAAGAAATACTTAGGGATTGACTTCACCACGAACCTCATACTATGGTCAACTGTTCAACCTTGGGATTTCAATAATTATGTATCATATGGAATTAAACTCAATAACATTCGTTTAATTCAGATTTAAAGAAAGATGTTTCATGAATTTCAATTAACTATAACCTATCTTCGGTTGGTACGAGTTATCTACCTACCTACTTCTAACTATTTTTGCAGTATAACTCGTCTTCCCTAGGCATAGACTATGAAAATATTCATTCATGAAAAACGTTTGAACACCATTACATGATCTCCATTCTTATATCCAATAGGCCTCCACCAAATATTGTCCAATAAGAATGGATTGAATAGAATTTAAGAACAATTAAATCTAAGACAAAGTATTAATCATTCAAAAACTATGTAATCATTAAAAACCAATTGAATTAAGTCAATTGTCCATAATCATGCAATCAAAATACATAATATATTAAATTCCCAAAGTATAATAAAATACCACTCGCAATTGAACGAATCCTTGCAGGATAGGGATATATTGAGGGTGTCAAACCTCAAGGACTGTGATGGTTTATCGTGTCTTCATTTAATTGCTATTTTAATTTAGAAGGAAGATTTAATTTGTTGTGTTGTGATGCAATTTAATAACATAAAAAAAAAATAACGGAATAAAATGATTGAGATCAAGAGAAGAAATATTAGGGATTGACTTCACCATGAACCTCATACTATGGTCAACTGTTCAACCTTGGGATTTTAACAATTTATATATCATATGAATTAAACTCAAAAACATTCATTTAATTTAGTTTTACACAAAAATATTTCATTTAACTTAGCTAACTATAACCTATCAAAAGTTGGCACGAATTATCTGCCTACCTACTTCGAACTAATGTTGTAGTATAACTCGTCTTCCCGAAGCATAGATTATGAAAACATTCATACATGAAAAACGTTTGAACACCATTGCATGATCTCCATTCTTATGTCCGATATGTATCTACTAAATACCGTCCAACAAGAATGGGTTGAATATAATTTAAGAACAATTAAATCAAAGACAAGGTAATCATTAAAAACCAATTAAATAAAATCAATTGTCCATAATCATGCAATCAAAATATATAATATATTAAATTCCCTAAGTATAGAACAATTAAACCATAATATTCAGATTCGGGCTACGTCAATGCCCTAAGAGATGAATTAACTACTCATGACAACGCAAGATATCATCTGTATTATTATGGTCTTCATCGCCATAGACCGCCAAAACTCCGTTTGGATCTTTTTCTTCAAAACCCTAAGAGCCGCCATGAGAGAGAGATTAATAACTATGGAAGAAAGAGATTTTCTGTAGCCTTCTCCTCTTCTTTTATAGTGGAGAACAAGTCCCAATCCCCTTTGGATTGGTTTTACAGCTTTTGGTAACAATTGGGCCCATAACGAAACAAAGAAGGATAATTTTAAGTAATTCCTGCATGTATTTTTAATCTTCAGGACGTCAAAGCTCGAGCTCTGGAGTCAAGCTTAACTTGTCAGCAACTTGTTCTGATATTATAATGCGATTTTGACATATTTAAAGCGCTAATCTTTAGATGGTTATTAGAAAGAAAAACATCGGGCTTCGAGTCTTCTTTCCAAAGCCACTGAGTTTGCTCAATTTGTAATTTCAAGTCAAAAGTTATGCCCAAAATACTAAAGTAGGTCAAGAGTTTTCAGCAATGGTCGAGCCCTGAGTGGTTGTGTTCGAGCTTTGAAGCTTGGGCTCGAGCTCTGGGAGCAAAATTTGTCCGGAACGTCTTTTTATTGATGGTGCTCGATCTTCTCTTTATGGTGCTTGATCCTAAAGTGTTGGGCTCGAGCTTTGGGGCTGTGGGCTCGAGCTCTAGGTGTTAGTACTCGATCCTTAAGGCACGGCACGAGGTCCTCAGAGCTTAGATAAACTTTTCAATTCTGACGCATCATGTGCTCGAGCTCTTAGGCAAAGGCTCGAGCATCCAGTGATTATGCTCAAGCTCTGAGGGTCAGGGCTCGAGCTTTGTTGCCTTTGGAATTTTTTATCTTTTTCTGCTGAGCTCGAGCCATAGAACTGAGGCTCGAGCTTCTGAACTTAAAACTCCCCAAAATTCACCATTTTGACTCTCAACTTGCTTTGAATGACTGGCAATGACTCAGTAAACTTCTTCACTATTCTTTTCATCATAAAAGCCCGGTTTTAACCATTTCTTTAGGAAAGTACCTAAAAACACGAAATACATAGAAATCAGTCTAACAATGGATAGAAGTATCACTTTAGGTCTTAACATACATATATTTAAGGGCTCAAATATGCAATATTCAAAGCTCATCACAATCAAATCATAATATTCAGATTCGGACTACATCAATGCCCTAAGAGAGGAATTAGCTACTCATGATGATACAAGATATCATCTATGTCGTCGTGGTCTTCATCGCCATAGACTGCCAAAACTCCTTTTAAATCTTTTTCTTTAAAACCCTAAAATCCACCGTAAGAGAGAGATATGAGAGCTTGATGGATCGATGGATGGCTATTAGAGACAAAAA
Source organism: Cornus florida (assembly GCF_030987335.1). Classification (NCBI taxonomy): domain Eukaryota; kingdom Viridiplantae; phylum Streptophyta; class Magnoliopsida; order Cornales; family Cornaceae; genus Cornus; species Cornus florida. Next base: position 70,185,467 of record NW_026775573.1, on the reverse strand, counting down.
CATCAGGCTTCGAGTCTTCTTTCCAAAGTCGCTGAGTTTACTCAATTTAAAGTTTCGAGTCAAAAGTTATGCCCAAAACTCTAAAGTAAGTCCAGAGTTTTCAGCAATGCTCAAGCCCTGAGTGGTTGTGCTTAAGCTTTTAAGTTGGGCTCAAGCTTTCAAGCTTGGCCTTGAGCTCTGGGAGAAAAATTTGTCCAAAATTTCTTTTTATTGATGGTGCTCAATCCTCTCTTCATGGTTCTCGATCCTAAGGTGTTGGGCTCGAGTTCTAAGGTTATGGGCTCGAGTTTCTTGAACATGTGCTCGATCCCATGTTGCTTGGCACGAGGTCCTGGGAGCTTGGATCAACTTTTTAATTCCAACGCATCATGTGCTCAAACTTTTAGGCAAAGGCTCGAGCACCCTTAAGTTGGGCTCGAGCTCTAAAGATCAGGGCTTGAGCTTTCTTGCCTTTGAAATTTCTTGTCTTTTTTTGCTGAGCTCGAGCCATAGAACTGAGGCTCGAGCTTCTAAACTTGAAACTCTCCAAAATTCACCATTTTGACTCTTGGTTTGCTTTGAATGACTGGCAACGACTCGATAAACTTCTTTGTCATTATTTTCATCGTAAAAGCCCGGTTTTAACCATTTCTTTGGGAAAGTACCTAAAAATACAAAATACACAGAAATCAGTCTAATAATGGATAGAAGTATCACTTTAAGTCTTAACATACGTATATTTAGGTGCTCAAATATGCAATATTCAGTGCTCATCACACCCCCAAACTTACATATTGCTAGTCCCTTAGCCTATACAACAAACAACCACAAAGTTTCATGGGAATCACGGATGCATTTAGCCTATGCAACAAGCCTTTAAACCTCTAGGTTACCCCTAGTGGATGAGATGTAGTCTCGTGGGGGTTTCTAGTGAAGATACCCACAAACTTCTCAAATCAGTGCCTTAATTACACGATAAGCTCATTCAAACCTGTTTTCATATCATAATGTCGTAGCAATGCTTCAGTCAGTCAATTACAACAAGTATAACAAATTATATTAATCAGGAAAAATCTCAAATCTTCAATCTCAATTTAGTAACCACGGTCCCCACATGTAAGTATAATCATTTATTCAACATTCTCAATCCCCAAAATCCTTTTTATAGTGAACTCACAGTTTTAAACATGTGGCTTACTATCCATACAAATATCTAACTCATGTCATTCCTCAATTCACAGATAAACTTTTCAAATTCTGATCCCCAAGGTATTTTTATTCTTTTCATTGGTACGCCTTCTTTTCATTTATCACTCAATTCTTTTTTATTTTTTTTTTTCTAAGAGGGTTCTGTGCAATGCTTGGGTCTGTGAGGCTTTTCAAATTACTCATGTAATGAGTTTTCAGCCAATGACCCTCAAACCAGATGGCTTTAAGGCATTAGGTATCAAAACACCTCTAAGAACCTAATTGCTCAACTAAAATAGGCTACCTAAACCACTTATGTATCGAACTTTTTGTTAATGGCTCCCAAACCAATTAGTTTTAGGGCATTAGGTGTTGAAGTACCCCTGAGGACTTAATTATTCAAGCAATCTATATACAGACCAAAGATTTCTCTTTTTTGCATACATACCATTGTTTCACAAATTTTTTTTTTTACCTTGGTTATCAAAATCATCAAATTCACCTGTTCATCTTAGTTTAACACAAAACAGAACAAGACTTCAAGTCTATACTCCACAGAATGCATGTAAGTATGAACCTGTGCAAATTGAAGTATTTCAGAGATCTCAGTCATCAAATAATAATCATCCTGACAAAGTGGACCACACGCCACCAACTTATTTCAAAAAAATTTAAAAATTCCCTTTTTACATGAATTTGGCATACAAGCCATCTTTTACCAATATCAGATTGCATATGGACATCACAACGATCAACAGGCTCAAAATTATGCTTAAACAGTTAAATTGCATCCTCTTGTGCACAATATATCATCAACAAAATTTTAAAGCTCTGCCTTACCTCCAAACTTAAGATGCACATTGTCCTCAATGTGTGAAAACAGATGTAGAGTTAGAACAATATTACCAAAATACACAGAACCAGCAACGATCAGGAATTGTAGCACAGAAGGGCAAAAATAGGTATCTCACCCCCAAACTTAGTCCTTTGTACCAGACAAAATAATCACACTCCACAGCACATATCAGAGTATCAAGCATATGCAGTAAAACATATATGGATTATCACGCACAAGTAAAAATTTTGTTTTTTATTTTTTATTTTTTTTAACTAAAACTAACCTAATCTAAAAATGAAAGAAAAATATACAAATAAACTAAAAACCTAGAAAACACAATAAACTGAAGAAAAAGAAAAAAGAAAATAAATAAAATCAAACTAAAGTACAAACCTACAAGTGCTAAGTTTAACGTCGATAGCTCGACAATAAACTAAGTTTAACGTCACTAACTCGACTGTACACCACTCCCTAGCCTGTATCCAACAACTCAACTACCTCCCTTATCCCAAAACTAGTCCTATGGGTGATTATGAAATTTGAAACAAGTGGAACCAATGTGGTTCCATCAAGACCCAAGAAAGCATACTCAAGCTTATCTGGTGGTGGCTTAGGCTCAAGTTTGTAAGAAGACTCACAAGAAGGACAAGGAAGACACGAAATCAAAGGAGGAGGAGGAGGAGAAGGATCTTTTGTTGGAAAGATGGTGACTGAATCCTCATCAATGACATCAATAAAGAAGCACTCATCTTTCTCTGAGGAATATGGAATGACATTGAAGATGTTTAATTTGAGCTTCATATTCCCAAAAAAAAATATCCATAGCTCCAATCCTACAGTTAATGTTGGCATTCGCTGTAGCTAAGAATAGACAATTAAGGATCATAAGAATATATCTATTGGGATCGTGAACATGTTCTGTATCCAGGACAAGAAAGTTAATCGGAAAATAGAACTTATCCACTTTAATGAGAACATCTTCAATTAAACCACGTGGTTGCTTCATAGATCGATCAGCAAGTTATGACACCATTGATGTGGGTGTAAGCTCTCCCAAGTCTAATTGCTTATATACCGAGTAAGGAAAAAGATTAACGCTTGCTTCAAGATCAAGAAGTGCTCGGTTTATCACATTGTTTCCAAAAATGCAAGATATGGTAGGAGCACCAGGATCTTTGAATTTAAGAGCACTGTGCTGAATGATTGTACTGGCTTGCTCTGTGAGATAGATTTTCTTATAGACTTGGCATTTTGATTTTCTCTTTTGGGTGCACAAGTCTTTTAGAAATTTAGCATAGGTGGGGATTTAAATGATAGCATTTAGGAGAGAAATATTGACTTTTACCTGTTTGAAGACATCCATCATGTCTTGGATTTTCTCTCCTTGCTTACCAAAGTAAGAGGGTCCCTTGAGACATTCAGGAAAAGACGCTCTTGGCTCATAAGCTGTCTCAAAGTTAGGAGTAGATGAAGAAATGACTTCAGCTTCAACTCCTTTAGAGCTTGATGGAGTAGAATTTGAGGGAATAACTATGAGATGTGGAGTTAGAAGACTGGGATTGATAGGAATCCTACGCCTCTCTTTTTCTATCTCTTTTTCCTCAAATTGATTATCAATGATCTTTCCACTCCTCAAAGTAGTGATGGCAATAACTTGCTCAAAACGAGAACTTGAAGGAGTAGTCTCATTAATCATGTAAGTTTGCTTTTTTGGATTTGTAATTGGCTGACGTGGCATTGTTCTTTCATTTCTTTGAGTCAACACTTTAACTATTTGCCTAACTTGAATTTCTATCTTGGCTATAGATTGGGAATGGGAATGTACTAATTGAGTGGTGGAATTAAAATCATTAATTGCAGCCAAAACCTTCTCTTCAAATTTAGACGAGTACCTAGGAGGAGGAGGATCACGATTAGCTTGGTTCCTAAATTGAGGAGGACAATAGATGAAAGATTGATTGAAAGAATTATTTAGCAAATAATTGGATGAATTATGGTACTGTCCCTGAGATTGGGGAACAGTATTGCCTTGGCTTTGATTCTGCTATGATATATTGGAATGATCTCTCCAGTTAGGGTTATAAGTATTGGAATTCGGATTATAACCCAAACTGGAGAATGCAGCATTGGTTTGCACTTGTGGATTTTCAAAAGATTGACCCATGAGAGGACAACTGGCAGTATAATGAGATGGACTAGTGCAAACAGAACACACCTCCTTTGGCAAAGAGGAGTGCTAAGAAGAACTAAGAGTATGCATGTATAATGTTAAATGGATAAATTAATGATGAATTAGCAACTAGCTAATTTAATATTCATGTTATATGAGGGTTAGTAGCTACCAAAATGGCTTAACCATAATGATTGGTGAATATTAATTTTAGTAATAAATATTATTAATGATGAATTAGTCATTTCCTAATTTAATATTCATATTATGTAAAGGTTGGTAGTTGCCAAAGTAGCCTAACCATAATACTTGATGAATATTAATTTTAGTAGTAGACATAATTGCAATATTTCATAAATTATCGATGCTTATGATTTCTTGTGATATTCATGAATATTGAGTTTATTTTACCATGAGAAAATAATTCCCCAAAAGGAATTGATTTTTAAGTGATTAAATAAAAATTAAGGGGTTGTATATATTTTTTAATTATGTAGATATAGGATATCCAAAAGTAACTTATCTGTTTATTTAAATAATGCATCACCAATGAAGGTATACATATAAAAACACTAAGCATCACTATTAGTATTTTATAGTTGCCACTCAAAGGGATACTATAGTTATACATTGTATTTATATTCTAAGTTATATAGACATGTTGTTAACTCAAAGCATTATTTCTGTGAGCATTTTATCTTATCATGTTTCTTTATTACATCTCTTAATTTGCATGCTACATCTGTTTTGATTCTCAATAAAACTAACTTCTTATAATGGAATGAGTAAGTTAAGTATTATGGTTATGCGAATAATTATTCGCCATAGTGATAGTGCTAAGGAATATTTGGCTAGAAGAATATTTTTGTATTGTAGATAAATATTTAGAATAAAAATTATTGATTGATATCACTATGTATTTTTGTTACTACTCGTATCATATATGAGCATGTTTTTTAGATGACTAATGTTGCTACAAAAGTGAGAACCTTAGGGATGATTATGGATGAAAATTTTCTTATTTAATTGATTCTCAATTTTTGTCTACTCAGTATGGGTCATTTTGAATTAACACTATAAGACAAGTGGAAAATGAATTAATTGACCATTATGTTAATTTAGAAGGAGACAATTAAAACTTAAGCAACAAGGTAATCATTAACTCATCTCATGACTCAAGAAGTTAGAAAGAAATTTGGGAAAAAGTTTGAAAGGGCATTAAGTGAGCAACACCCAAAAATTAAAAGACTTTAGTCAATCTATTAAAAGAATGGAATGTAATAATGCAAAAAATGTCATTTATGTATTGAACATTTTTAGAAAGATTATATGAAACATAAAGAATGATTCGAAAAGAATGGTAAGCTTTTGACTTTTGTATATTTTGAATCACTTATTGATATTTCTTTTAATACATGATAGGTTGACTTAAGTACTAATGTTTATGTTTCTAATAGATGCAATGATTTCTTATGGCCTAAACCATAAATTTAAATGAAAATTTCTTATTTATGAGAATTAGGAAAAAGTTTTGTTGAAACCATTGAGACATTTGTTTAGTCTTAAACAATGGATTTTATTTAAAATATTTTAAACTCTTTATATTTCTTTAATTTCCCATAATTTGATTTTATTTCAAAAAAATTATGTTAATGGTTTTTCCTTTAAATTTGATAATGATGTTTATTCAAGAAATTCTAATTTGTGAGTTATGGTATTGTTGTTAATGATTTCTATAAATTCAAACTTGATAGTTTATTTATTAAAATCCGTTTGACCTTGCATCATAATGTTAGAATTAAGTGTAACTAAATTAATGAAAATTTATTTATCTTGTGGCATACAAAACTGGGTCAATATGCAGTGAAAGATTGGGAATATTAGTAAATGATAGGATTCTTCTGAATCTAGACTTTACTGATTTTAGTGTGTGTGTGGATTGTATTAAGGATAAACAAACCAAACACAGAAATAAATGAGCCACAAGAAGTACAGAGTTTCTTGAAATTATTCATACAGATTTGTAAACCTTCTGATATTCCATTTTTTGGTGAAGAAAAGTATTTTATCGCCTTTATAATTGATTTGTCACGTTATGGATATATCTATTTGTTGCATGAAAATTCTCAAGCAGTGGGTACTCTTGAAGTATATATAAATGAGGTTGAAAAAAAACTAAATAGAAAAGTGAAAATCATAAGGTCATATAGAGGTGGTGAATATTATGAAAAATATGATAAAATAGGTTAATATTCTAACCGTCTGCTAAACGCCTTGAAATGCATGGCATTTGTGCTCAATACACTATACCAGGCATGCCACAGTAGAAGCGTGTAGTTGAAAGACATAATTTTACTCTTATGGATATGGTTAGGAGTATGTTAAGTAATTTCTCGTTACCTATAATGTTGTGAATGTTAAGTAATCTAAATGGTACAATTTTTATTGTCTTAAACATAGCACGAGAATTGTTGAAATCGGAAATGCCAAATTCATTGAGAATAGTGAAATCAGTGGGAGTAATAAAAAAAATAAGAATGTGATCATTCAAGAAGTCAGGGTACAAATTCATTTACCCATAACTTATAAGGAAATAATTATTCCTTCAGTTGTTGAACCGTATAACAACAAAGAATAATTGAATGATCAACAACTCCATAATGATATTGTCACTAATGAATAGATTGTAAAAGAATCATAAGAAAGAACATTAAGACGATCTCTAAGAGAAAGGAGATCTATTATTCCGGATGACTATGTGATATATCTGTAAGAATCTAATTTTGATAGTGAGATATATACAGATCCGGTTATATATTCACAAGCCATTAACAGTACTGATTTTACTAAATGGATTACTAAAGAAATGTTCTCTCCAGTATCTAAGAAAGATTCTCTTAAAATATCATGGTATTAGTAGCTTATTATGATTAAAGTTACATCAAATGAATGTGAAAACAACTTTTCTGAATGGGAGTTTAGAAAAAGGAAGTATATATGGATCAACCTGAAGGCTTCACATTAGAGGGTAAAGAATATATAGTCTATAAACTTAAGATGTCAATATATGAACTTAAACAAGCTTCCCAACAATAGTATATTAAGTTCAATGATACCATTATTTCTTTTTGTTTTAAGGAAAACACTATTGATCGGTGTATATACCAGAAGGTTAGTGGGAGTAAGTTTATATTTCTAATTCTATATATTAATGATATTTTGTTTGCTAGTAGTGGTTTTAGTATATTATATGAAACTAAAAGTTATCTTTAAGAACTTTGAAATGAAAGATATGGATAAGGCATTTTACGTGATAAGAATACAAATATTTCATGATTGATCACGTAGATTTTTAGGATTGTCTCAAAAAACATATATTGAAAGAGTTCTAAAAAGATTTGGTATGGAACATTGTTCAATCGGTATTGTTCTGTATATAAAAAGGGATAAATTCAACCTAATGCAATCCCAAAGAATAAGTTAGCTAGAAGGTAAAGAAATGAAAAATATTTCTTATGCATATATTGTGGAGTTTGATGTATATACAAGTTGGTAAGGGATAAAGATTATATGCTCACACTTAGAAAGACATTTTTATGAATATGTGGATAATAATTAATTCACAATTAGTTATTTGTTCCTTTTGGCTGGATGAATAATATTATGAAAAAGTGCAAAATAATTTATTATTACTTTGTCTATTATGAATTTTTAATTTATAGCATGCTTTGAGGCTATAATTTATAGTTGCAGAATTTATTTCAGGACTTGGAGTTATGGATACCATTTTCAGATTACTGAAAAATTTATATTGCAATTGTTGATCTTCTTGTACGAAAAATGATAGGCATTCTAAAGTTGAAATACTTTATCATTAAAGAAGATGTTTAGAAATAGCGAGTGTCTATTGAATATATAAACATACAACTTATGATTGCAATTCATTAATGAATGGACTACCACCCAAGACATTTTTGGAACATGTTGAAATAATGGGTCTTGAATGTAGTCAATGATGATTATTTTTTAATTGTGGATTGCTTAACGATGCTTATATATATTTGATGTTTTGCGCTCACTAAATGTGTTAATAATATTTTCTATTAATTAATATACATGTACGTATTGCTTTAATAAGTGGTAATATGAATAGTTTTAGAAAAGACATTATTGTTAGATCATTATTGATCCTGCTCATTTATAGACTATATTGAATAGCTTACTAGTGTTGTGGTACATGGAAGGGACTGTGTCATTTAGTGATATGTAACCGCCATGACTCGCATTGGTAATTTATTTACCATGGTATTTACGATAACTAACTTAAGGACTCAATCTGATTTATGGTGCACACTAATGACTATTTTACTAAACCACTATGGAAGTTATTATATGGGCCAAGTGGGAGACTGAAAGATTATTTATTAATTGTGTGACCCACATGATTTGGACATATGATATATTTCATTAATTAGTGGTTAAGTAAATAGATATCGAATTAATATTATATTATTTGGTCAACTGATAAATTACATTTACGGTAATTAATTATTGGGGGAGTGTTTTCCTATTTGTTTCTTACTTTGATGGAAAGTGAAAATAAGGTTACTAAAAGGAAAACCGGTCCTCTCTCTGCCTTTACAAAAATGCATATATCCCATCAATTATGTACGCTAATGAAACAACACATATAAAGTTTTATATGTGCAAAAGGCCAAAAGAGATAAATCAGTTTCCACACTTTGCTTATTGTCTGAAGTTGTAACTTAGTTCGTTGTTAAAAGATCTCGACGTTGGACTTGATCTCAACAAGGTTTGCTATCATAGATCGAGATATATTTATATCTAATTATATATTTATGTTTTATAGGAATATGAAAATAATTGATGTTCTAAGATTATTGGGATTCATGATTATTTGTGATTAATGCTTAACACAAAATATTAGAGTTACAAGAATATATTACACAATATAGTAATAATATATTCTACAATATATTCTAACAAAATTTATAAAGATAGAGAGAGATGGATGATTTATGGATGGGGAATTACTATGAATGGAAAAATGAGAGAGACGATTCCTTTACTGTCTTCTCGAACTAAAAAAATTAGTGGAGGCAAGAATATATAGGGGACATTTTAAACAACTAAGGGCCTTGATGAGTAGTGATTGCTACTGTTGGGGGCATTTTAAATTCTTAACAAACATCATAGATAGTAATATAAATAACTAATGTTCTAGTAGGGCGAATAAGCTTTCCTCCCTAAATTAGGAGGTTGAGTGTTCAATCTTCGATGAGGCATAATATATGTATAGTGTGTGTTTGCTTGAACTTTAGAAGAAGAAAAAAAATCCTAACCTCGGAAGACTCACGAGAGAAGAAACTAAGGCGCAGCAAGCCCTTGAAATACCAAGAAGCCAACAATAGTTTGCAAAAGACACCACTGAATCATTAGCAGAGAGACCTGTAGTACATTAAATATTTACAAAAAAATATATGGTATTATTGTAATTAACCAAAGGTTACAGTGGTAATGAATGCCCTCGATGGGCCCTTAGTAGGTCCGTCCCTGGGATGGGATAACTAGGGGGGAGATAAAAGGGATAAAATCAGCTACTTACCCTATATATAATTACACACCTAATTTTGTCGACGAAGGTAACAGATCCTTGCTGAAGAGGGTCGCGTTGGTGACAATCGAAGATGGATGGAAATTTAGAAGAAAAAATCTCTAACTAGATCATCACCGTTACCGATGTCTGAAGAGGCACTTTAAAAAAAGCAATAGATCCTCATTGTACCAACGAGGCTTGCAATGGTGACTACCGAACCCGTTTGCAACCATTCCTCACCTTCTTTATAAAGAATGAGATCATTTATTCCTTAAGTCGCCATTTTTTTGGCGACCCCATCTTCTATGATGACCTCTGTCCATCCCCGTATCTAAAGGACCTGATCCATGAGTGAAATGATAGGAATTCAGACCGGAAACCCGAGTCCCAATGTAGAAGCTAACTTAAAACCCATCAACCCATGTGGTCAATCATGGAACAACATCCATAGGAGTGCATACATCCCAATCCTACTCAAATAATGGTCATAGTGAAGTCCTGAACTAACCCCATAAGAAGCTGCCCAACTGAGTAGGGTTTGGTTGGCTGATGGGAGTACCAGTCGATCGAAACTACAGTTTTCATCGACCGAAGCCACCTTCAGTCATCTAAAACATAGATCCTATAATATTTGCTCATTGTCCAAATTTAATTTGGGCTATTGGTCGGCTGGTGGACTTGTCCAGTCGGCTGAAAATCCCTATAAATACCTAAAAGCTCTATTTTAAGGCATCAATAGCCATGGAGTCCTCCTAGGTTAACATGAAAGTATCCCAAAACATGCATATAAGTCACATGAGAACTAAAACTATGGAAATGAATCAATCTACCAATGATGGGGTACAACCCTTATGCATATCTAAGTCCAAATGAGGTACCGTTAAGGTACTCTCCCAACTTATCATACTAGTATCCATACATACTCCCTAACCATCCATTGCATGGGACATGAAGGAAAAACCATGAAAGCTTAAAGGAAATTATAAATTCATACTTTAGATACACAGAAGTCAATGGCCTACACGATCTCATTACATATCTTAAGCATAATTAAAAGGATGCCAAATATGTATAAAGTGGTCTCAAATTACACGTAAATCATATTACACAAAAGTGCTATATGTAGCATAACACAAAACTTCAAAGTCCCAATATGAACCCAGAAATGTCTTTAAAGATAACGGTCCTCTGTGGCAAGGCCTTTCCTAAAAATATCAATGGGGTGAGCATGAATACCTAGTAGGATGACATGTCATATAAATAATCTACATTCTTTGAATTCCCAGTGGCATACGAACATGCTCAACAAGTTAAAGAAAAAAGAGTCATGTTCTCTAACTCTAGTTATCATAGTATGATATTCTGGCATAACTCAACAATGAGCAATTAAACAAGTTACGAGATACAATTCACAATACACCTTGAATCACATTCCACATATCCATTATATACACTAAATATCAAATCGCGTCAAGATCCATGAACTCAACACGACTCCAATGATCTCACCATGACACACTAAAACAAATGCACCTTTCATGATGTAAAATACTCCAATTCACCCATCATGGAAAATCACATTTCCAATGTGACACGCGTGGTCTTAGGTCACTTCACAAATGTCAAATTACGAGTGTGATTTAAGAAGCCTTTTCCGGTCAAATTTAAATGTATAAAACCACTATTACTACTACTACTACTACTAATGTAACATAGAGTAGGGATTGTCCCAAGAGATTGTAAGGGTGTTTGGAATAAAAGTCGGATTAGTAGGTCAAGTTATCGAAAGATTGGTTTGGTTTGGTTTGGTTACTTAAACTACAATTAACCAAATTAAACAATGTAATAGCAAACAATCTAAATAGAGTAAGGTGTAGAGAATAGGAGAGAGATCTTAAGGAATAGGAATCACCACTAAGTGTGTGTGTGTACTAACAATTGAAACAATGAACATGGATATCAATAACAAGCATGAATATGTCTACTTAAGCTAGAGTGTAGTACAAATCATCAAATTAAAGCACTAACCATACAATAAACCCACAATTGTAGCACACTTTAATATATAGAAATACACATTTTGCAACCAAAAATGTCAAAGGTCTAGGGTTTAGAGGACTATGTAATGTTACTGATTTTTTGCATCGATTTATGAAATTTTTTGCTTTTGCAAGGGCATTTTCGTCTTTTCTCGTTTTGCGTACCAGACACTGTGGGATGTGTCAGGTGTGTCCAAATGTTGGTTGAGGCATTTCTTTGAGTTCAGAACTCCTGAAAATGCAACGGTTGCCATTTCAGCATTTTTTCCATTTTTCGGGCCGGAAAGTCCCGCGTGGGACCCGCTACCGAAATTGTCGCGTACAGGGGTTATGGTTGGGTCCATTTGCATCACATTCATTTTTATTTAATGACTTTTATGAGGTTGTGAATTAATGTGTATATATATAATATTTGTGGTGGAAAAATTAAAGGGAAAAGAAAAAAAAAAAAAATCTTTCTGAGGTGGGGCCCACTTTTTTTAGAAAATGGCCAAGGGGTCATTTTTTTGGCCTTAATTTCTCTCTCTATGGATCTATCTCTCTCTATGGATCTATCTATCTCCCTTATTCTCTTTTTCATTTCTTTTTTCCTTCAAGCTTCAAATCTTGATTTCTCTCAAACCGTTGAGAGATTTTTGATGTCGTTTGCGGCATGGCAAATTGAAGAGCTCGAGGAGATCTACGATTTGGTCAAAGCCAAGCCCCACTTGGTGCACCTTGAAATTTCGATATATATGGTTTGGATTTGGCGATTTTGGGGGTTTTGCTTCCTTTTGAGGTAGGGGTTTTTAATCCACATAATCTTAAGCTTTTGTGAGTTAATTTCTCCAAAATTTAAGTATTAGCTTGCTGAAATTGTAAAACTTCAAGTAAATATTACTTGCTTGTTAAGTAAAAGTTGTAATTATGTGTCATGTGACTTATGATGATAGAAGCATGCCTAAATTATGATCTTTTATGCCTCTTATGTTAAATTGCAATGTTTATAAGATATAAAAGCATGAATTATTCCTTTCTAGAATTTCATATAAGGCATGTTTAATAGATAATGTTTGACTTGTTTAGTATGGAATTCGTTAATTGGCATGGCATTGAAAAATATGAGGAACTGGTTTAAGATTTATCGAATAGGTTCAACATCATCAGAATTGCAAAATTTCAAGACTGGCCATCTTAAACCGGTTCAAAAGGGCTGAACCAGTTCAAGAATCCGTGGGATTCTTTACTGGCTATCTTGAACCGGTTTAAGATGGCTGAACCGATTTAAGAAGTCCCGGATGCATCAGGTTTCCAGGTTTCCTTCTTCTGATGTTTCCTATTTTATCCCAACTTCCTTCCAAGTCCTATGCACGAAATTTATCATATTTTCTTAGGGATTAGGAATTTCAAAACTCTATATAAACCATGTCATATACATTGGTTTTAGGGATGGCTTTAGGGAAAATCAATTCTATATTTTGAGAAAGCCTTTAAAAAGAGAAAAATTCATAAAATCAAATCTGATTATTCTGAATTTATTTTTGAGAGCACACATATATATTCATGAGTGATTTAATTGTTGTTCTCTATCTCATCAGAATTGGAGCTATATTGAAGATTCAGATATTCCGAATGAAGAGCAGGATTTAATTCTTCTACAATCGAGTTCGGATCTTGAAGAACAGAAATAAAAGCGATCACAATTTGAAATGGTTGGAGCATTCGTGGAGTGTTGTCTGATCTATCTGCTACTCTTCTACGAATATCAAGCATAAGCCTGAAGTCAAGTTGCTGTTGGACGGGGAGTCGCAAAGCCAGAGGATTGTCAGCAATTGATGTTTGGTAGAACGATAGGGTGTGAGCCATAATCAAAATTCGGTATATTTTGTTTCAAGCTTAATGGATTGGTTTACTTTGGACTGAACAGTCCACGAGGTTTTTCCCATAACAGTTGACGTATTTTATCAACTGGGGTTTCCTCGCTAAAATCCTGGTGCAATCTCTCTAACTCTAACTTGCTTTACTGTTCATATATTTGTGATTGTGGATGTTTAAATTGGTCATATAATTTAATCAATCATAAATTGAGCAAGTTGACCTAATCATCAGATCTAGATCGAATTAATCATAATTAAAATCAACTAATTGCTTCCACACACCCCGCATAACTCTTATTTTCACACTTATATCATATGGTTGAGCTTAGAATCAACATGTGTCAGAGCTAATACTTTATACAGATTCTAACACTCACCAACCCCATGGCCCAATGGCCTTGAACTTGATATTTAGTGTGCATTTTTTTGATCCAATTTGTAAACTTAATGTCGGCATTAAGTGTGTCCTACAAGCCAATCTTTGATAATATTCAAATTTTTTATAGATAAAATATGATATTTTAGTTTACATACTTTACATGGCGAATGTTTTATATTGGTTCACTCTAAAGTTGAAAGGTTTCATTGATATTGTAACATGAATTATGTGCATCTATGATGGAGCTAAATGCGCTAAAGATATAAATAATGAAAATTATATTTTTAAAAAACTTGTTTTCATTCGTGATAGAATTGGACACTTTATCTGTAAGAATGTAACATGCAAGTTTCTAATTATAAAATGACTTATCTGCGTCTTTATAAATAGAAGAGTTGTACACGTTGATATGTTCGACACATTGCATCTAATCACGAATAATTTGTAAAAATCATGATTATCGTCATTGTTATGTCTTCTTGTTGGTGTTATAACAATTACTCTTATTAAGTCTAACGGAATAGCGGACTTGTATATTAGTTAATGGTTACTTTGATTTATTCTGCAAACCCTAGGGTCAAAAATCTAGGTACTTTGAGAGTAATTGATTAGTATATTGAAGTTTGAAGAAGTATCCTAAAGATAACATCTATACTAGATCATTTTATTTTATTATTGACTTGATTATTTTGAATTCGGATCCTATAGCTTTTAATGAAACGTTTTATTATATATTTAAATTATTAATTTCTCAAAGAAATTTTTTTATGTTGTTAAATATCTTTAATCTAGGAGTAAATAATAAAGGATAAATTAGTGATTGGATTGATGACTATTTTATTTATTCAATATCCTAATTTGTGCATGAAGAGGTAATTATGTACTTTAACATATTCTAACACTTTCGTAATTTATCGAGAACTTTGTAATTATTTTTATTTAATGGGCTTAAAAATAGTTAAATAGGACAATTAATTTATGAAAAATGATATTTATGTCGATGGATTTGACCGATTTGTTAAGCAGATTCGTGGCGTAGCTGGCAAGAAGAATGGGCCTCGATCTCTCTCTCTTTGCCCATCTACAATTTTCACTCTAGTTTCGGTTTCCTCTCTAGAAGACTGAGAATGCCAGATTTGGGGTGTCAAAAGATCAATGGTGGTGTCGGCAACGGAACTCCGATCGATTTTTTTTTATTATTCGATTTCTTTTTTCTACTGTTAGCCAAGGACTGCTAGTAGGATCTGTGCCGTGTATCAATTATGCAAAAATGTTCCACTTTGCTCAAAACCCATTTATAAAAAGAAAGCAGAAAAACCCATTTGTAAAAAGAAAGCAAATCGGTGACGAAGAGACAAGACAATGGAGAAAACAAGCACCGGTCGGCGGTTTGAGGACGGATTGTTGTGGATGTCGCCGGAGTTGAGTTGACACGTGCAAATTCGTCAGGCATATAGTGGATTGTCGGCGCATGTTAGGAATGCGATCTGGAGGATTCTGCCATTTGATTATCGGAGCTGAAACGCGCCGGAGTTGATGGGTCAATCAATGAGCTTCGCCATTGAAGAAGCACACTTGGACTCTGTGCTTTCCTTGGTTGGTTGTTGTTCGGATGCTCGCCGAACTTGAACTTGAGAACGCAGGGAATGGGTTTGATGAAGCTTTGCACTTGGATTAAGTACACTGAAACAGCGTTCTTCATATCAGTTTGTTTCGAGGAGAGAAGATGAATGGACAACATGTGATGATGTTGATGCCAAATTGTATTAATTTTTTGCCAATTGAACGCCACATGTATTCTGCTTAACAAGTAAGTCAGACTGTTCTGTCTGAAAATCACGACCCTTAATTTATTCATAAGATTGACGGTACTTTTAGTGGCCCATTGGAAGTTAAGTTTGAATATACCCATCAAGATCCCACTCCAAGCCTAACTTGGTAAAGCTAATAATTAAAGATATAAGAGGAAATAAGTTTTGCAAAATGGGTCTACGTGGAAGCTTCAAAATCATTTTTCTTTAGTTGTAGCAAGTTCATAATCCTAAAGAGAAGAGTAAAATTGAGTACCTTTGGGTAATTTGTAGACAGTCTAGGTGCAAAAATACGTGCAACATCTTTAACTTTTAGCTAGCAGCACTTACTACCTCCAAAAATTCTGATTTTTGGATATGTTGTAGTCCCAGATAGTATCTTTTCGATGCCACTAATTTCGTGTCAATCGGACTTGTAACGAAGGGGATAAGTATGTTTTAGTGACTGCTAATCCCGTTGGGAAAGTCCTACGAACTCTACCTTTCAAGTTTTCTTTGATGGTGATTGAGAGCGCTATAGACCATTAAACCTTGACCTACATGGTACCCATAAGTTATGGAAGAGTGGGCTCCAACAAGAGAATAGAAAACCATAGGCTCGACAGAGAAAACATAAGAGTGTGTCTGAAAACTTGTATGAAGTAGACCGGTAAATTGATTGGATTTTCGAATTCAATAAGAATTTTAGTCAATCTGATTCGATTGGATAATCGACAGATATTTTGTAAGTTGATCTGAATCCGATTTGTTAATAAAAAGATATTCGATCAATAATCTGATCCGATTCGATAAAAACGTAATTTTTTATTAAAAAAAATGAAAAAAAGAAATATAAATTAATGTCAAAAGAAATTAAAATAATAATAATAATGATTATAAGAAAAAGATATAAAATAAAAGATAAGTAAAATATGAAAGGAAAAGAAAAAAAAAAAAAAAAAAAAAATTTATTTACTCTTTGTTAATGAATAAAGAGTATGATATTATTAGTATGTATATCAGAAGTTTATTAGTTTGTGAATGAGAAGACCAAATTATTGTATATATAAAAGATTTTTTTTTTTTTTTAAGTTACCTCTAATACAAATTTGATAGAAGTATATATATATATATATATTTTTATATATAATTTTATTCAGATCAGATCGGATTATTATTGGATCGGATCAGCATAATCCATATTCGATTTGTTAAACAAACGAATTATCGAATTCAGATCGTAGTCGGGTTATCGTATTTTTTGTTCAATCTATATCTGACTAATCGGATCATATTTAGATCGGATAGGAATCAAAATTCACTCAATTAACAAGTCTAAGTATGAAGTAGTGTGTCCTGTACTTGAGAGCAAACACATATACATAGGCAACCCTAGGAAACCTAGGGTTAGTTACCCCCACTCCTAGTTTCTCTCTAACGCTTTGTTTCCTTTTATCTCTAATTTACTTACTTACAAAGTTGGGTTATGAGTGGATCTACTGCGCAACGGGATTTTGAATAAGACAGCCTTTTCATTGGCTTCCAATGGGCGTTTTACAGTATCAATCAACACTATGAATAAATTAACCAATCTATTTAACTATTTTTAATTCCACTAAATATAAGTTATTATAAAATTACAATAGTGACACAATATGTCAAGTACATAATTACCCCTCAATGCACAAATTTGGATATTGAATAAATAAAATAACCATTAGTCCAATCACCATTTTTTTTCCTTTATTATTAACTTCTTGTTTAATTCCATTTGACCACCTAATGAGTTTCACTTGAAAAAAATAATATATTTAATAAATAAATATAGTAAAAGGACAATTCTTACCTACTCACAAGAGAATAGGAAGTTCTTACTTACCACCAACGTAACTCAAAAATGAGGTGACACATAATTTAAATAAAATATTTAAAAGGATACCGGATTATAACCAATAACAAACCGGATCCAAATTTAAATTCGTAATTCTCTCCCCCTCCCCAAGCCCTAGACGGAGAACCACCTCCAAAAACCCAACTTTTATTATTTCCGACCACCTCCACATTTCCGGGCAATTTTGCAATGGTTATCAAACCAGAAATGTCAAACACAAAAAATAGCATTACCAATTGTCATACAAAATCTCTTCATCAATCATTTAATTCTGTCTCTTTCTAAAACATTGAATTAATGTTAATGTGGGCAATCACTGGTCATTAATCTTCAAATGGTTTTATTTGATTTTAGAGACAGAAAGTAAGACGAGAAGGAGATATAAAGAAGAAATGGGTCTTGCACTCCGGCCTGATCTAGGTTTCAAAAAATATAAAATAGATGTTGAGTGCCAGAGAATATAGAAAAAGATGTGTCGAGATTAGAATTAGTTTGTTATTGGGTTAACCTAAATATCATTTAATATTTTATTTTATTTTATTTAAATTGCAGAGACACCGTGGTATCTTATTTTTGTGTCATATCGGTAGTAAGTAAGAACGTCCTGGTGAATAGGCAAGTATTGTTCTATATAAAAAATCATTTCATAAAAAATTACCAGATTCTAGTTTTGTGGTCGAATTTAATCAAGTCATTTATAGTATAAATGCCGAATAAATTCCGTCTTGAGAATACTAATGCAAACTTCTATGTAATAATTAATGATCACCAAAAGTACGGATATTTTAGACCTTAGAACATAAGTTTACTATTCTCTCGTACTTAAAAGCAATTAGTTATAGCATCAATAAGGAAAAATTACAATGACGTCAATCATAATTGTTGAAGATGGATTCTGCGCAACCCGGATCTGATCTGATTTCCTGAATAAAGAGAAGAAAAAGTGATCCTACAAACACCGGTGTGTTACCGGTGGAGTAGGCTCCGACGAACAAGTCAGTGTGAATGATAATCTCTCTGGAGAAATCGAGATATTGAGTTAGGATTTTTTGCCTACCTCCAAACGTCGATTAGCCCTCCCTATTTATAGGACTTGGGTCAGGATGTTAAGTAGCGTCCAGGTCTTCCTTAATCCTTATCATAATCTGTTGGCCTAATCTTTATCGTATTCTGCAATTCTTATCGTAATCTGTAACCCTTATCTTAGTCGTAGTCCTTATCTTAGTCTGTAGAGCCTATCTCAATCTTATGAGATAACGCGTTACTTTAACGATCTTCCCCTATCCACGGGTAATTAAATTATAATCATCAGTTGCCCCCCGTTTTGGAGGATTGCTTGTCAAACCACCGGAACGTTAATTCCCAAATATGACATAATAACAAATAGTTGGAATTGTAGAACCGTTCACCCTGTATTTCTACAATAAGTTGGTTTGATTATGAAATAGTAGAGCCTTATCCATTAACTTGACTTAGATTGCCACTTCGCGGATACAGTCGGGGGCCGAGCTACCCGGTCAGCTTGCGGGGGTCCAGGGGGCAGCACCCCCAGGAAAATTTTTTTGTTTTCCTATTTTTTTTTTTTTGTAAGACCTTAGTTGCCTTTGAAATATTTGTCGTAGTGCCTCATTGGCAGGACCATAGTGCCACATTGACAGTTTGTATATATGGCAGGCTGCCATGCTGGCAGCCTACCTTTTGGCACATAGGTAACTCATGCAGGGCTGCCAGTGTGGTTGTCCTATTCGAACTCCGAATCCTATTCTACCTTGTAAAAGTAAAATAGCCCGCAAAATAGCCCGTTGAGAGCTGCTTGTCCCTCACAAAACAGATTTCTATTAGAATTCCACCAGAAATACTTTCCTTATCTGTTTACGTTCTTCTGCTATAAACCGAGATGGTTCGAGTAAAATTCATTCAAATTACTTCCATCATCCAGAAAGCCAGGTAGTGCCAGTCGTAGTGATGTGATAAGTTCCATGCCCTCGTTTTCTTCCTGCTTCTATTTAATTCGTTGTTGCTTTTTCCTCCAACTCAGTATACCAAGACCAAAGTTAGAAAATTTTATAGGTCACTGTGAAGCTAGGCTCTTGCATACAGTAGCATGTGTTACTGCCAGCATGTTTTACCCAGAATCTAACACTATGTCAGACGAGGAACACCGCCAGTCTGATTCGGCTCCGTCAGAGACACATCTGGTACAGGATATAGCAGGCTCCCTTACCTCACAGGATCTGGATCGGATCAGGCAAACTTATTCAATTCCAGACAGTGTTGCTCTCAGTTCCTTCACTTGATGATAGAGCGTCCTCCTTTTACCCAACTGAGATTTGTTTCTATGAGTCTGCTTTCATTGCCGGATTGCGTTTTCCAATCCCTCTTTTTATTAGGGAACTATTGCGTCACCTTAATCTTGCTCCAACTCAACTCTCCCTGAATGCCTGGAAAACAATGATGGGTTGTTTAGTTCTGTAGCGAGCTTGTTGTAATACCTCACTCACTATCCAAGAGTTTCTTCATTGCTTCATTCCCAAAAAGGGTGACTGGCTGTACTTCTCCCCACGGGACAGAATTCTTATCTCTGGAATTCCCCTTAAGCACAAACCATGGAAAAGCAGTTTCTTTTTCGTTTCTGGTGATGGCTGGGAGTTCTTTCCTGAAGAAAGTGCTTTCCTACGAATAGGGACTTCCATTCCTCGTGCGTGGTGTAATCAGAATTCCACCGGTGAGTTGTCCATAATGATACCCTCTTATGTTTTAAAACTCAAAGTAAATTTTGTTTAAGTTATTAACAGAGTTGTTGTTCTTTCAGGCGTTAAAGAGATTGTCGTTTCATCTGATGATCTCCAGCGAATAAAGGAAGCCTTTAACTACCCAGTGAGGGACTGGTCTTCACTCGTGACACCTCAGACTTTGTTTACCCATGGGATTGGTCCTCAGCCAGTTGGCAAGTCCTCTGTAACTATATCCCGAAAACTTAATAAGAGGCTTCTAGCTCAGTTCAAAGAAGGCTCAAGTGACTTCCCACCTACTTTCCCCGCCAAGAGGAAAAAAAAGAAGCCTACTATTACAGCACAAAGGGTCTTACCTGTTTCAGTTGTTTCTCCACACGAATCCGACTCGCAATTCCCTCATCAGCTTATGGATGGGACTATACCACTCCTTACTGAAGCAGCGGTACTCCCCTCAGATCCCTACTCTTCAGTAGCATCTGTTCTAGGCAATGCTCAACTTGCTTTTAAGAAGATAAGCGAGTCTTTGTCGAAGGAGGATATAATGTATCTGAATTCACGCCCTCCAACTGAGATTGTAGACCGACTCATGCATGATCTCGCACGGGTTAACTCTCGCACCATCCTCTGTTTTTATTTAGCTTTTCTTTTCATCTTCATTGTAACTTTTTATTCCCACATGCGTACAGGTGAATACACACGCGTATTACTTGTCGTGTCTAGCTGTAAAAGGAGGAGAGCATTACACCAATATGTTGGCTTCTACTCGCTCCCAACACCAAGCCGATTTACAAGTGGAACGTGATAAACATGAGGTCGCTCTACAAGCAATGCGTGCTGAGTTAGAAACAGAATGAGCTTGTCATGCATCTTATGTGCAAAAACTCAACAAGGAGATGTCCCAGAAACTAATGGTGGAAAGAGCCAATGCAGTGGGTGAGTTTAAAGCCTCACCCACCTTCAAGGAGATTATGTCGAAGGCCTACTTTGGCGGCTTCGAAGATTTTTGGAATCGTGCTGCTTTTGAATTTGCAGACCAAGACTTCTCTGTCATTCAACTAGATGAAGCGAGTGATTCCGAATAGGATAGATGTGTAGCCATTCATTTATTTGCTCCCATGTTTCTCTTTGTGCTTGAAACTTCTCTTTCTTTACAATCAGTTTCCATTTATATTTGTAAGGTTGATAAGTAGGAATGACAGTTATGTTTTGCCATTGCGACTGCCGCATTATGTTATTTTATTGACATCTTTGGTCGGCTCATCCCTTTGATAAGGAAAGTAGATTAAGACGAGTTTTACTCAGCTCGTCTATGTAATGAGGTAAGTAGATGTATACGAGCTTCACTCAGCTCCCCCTTTAACAAGGGAAGTAGATTACTATGAGCTTCACTCAGCTCACCCTTTAACAAGGGAAGTAGATTGCTATGAGGTTCACCCAACTCACCCTTTAACAAGGGAAGTAGATTGCTATAAGCTTCACCCAGCTCACCCTTTAACAAGGGAAGTAGATTGTTATGAGCTTCACCCAGCTCACCCTTTAACAAGGGAAGTAGATTGCTATGAGTTTCACCCAGCTCACCCTTTAACAAGGGAAGTAGATTATTATGAGCTTCACCCAGCTCACCCAGTTAACATGAATATCTTAACATATCAAAATGATAAAGAATTATTTGAAACAACTGATCCAAGTAGGGAATACTTTATTAAAGCCAAAGTTGATAACAAGGCTATTGAAGACATTCATTCGTAGAGAATGAAGTAATTATTGCAACTAGAAGTATTAGCAAAAATAAATAATAAATTGAGACTAAACTGAAATTGTTTACTGATAACATTTCTTTAGATGCTCAACATTCCATGGGTGAGGCAGTGGCTTTCCCTTTAAGTCCTCCAACCAGTATGTTCCTGGTCGCTGACATCGCGTAACTTTGTAAGGCCCTTCCCATTTGGGACCTAGTTTCCCTATCGTTGAATCCTTAGTTGCCTGAGTAACTTTGCGGAGTACTAAATCTCCTATTGAGAACCTCCTAGGCTTGACCCGAGCATTGTAATACTTGGAAACCTTCTGTTGATAGGTAGCCATCCTAATCTGGGCTAGGTATCTCCTTTCTTTGATTAGGTCCAAGCTTACTTCCAACTCCTTTTCGTTCTGCTTGGGCTCGTAGTGCTCCGTCCTAAAGCTTGTTAGGCCAATCTCTACAGGTACTACTGCCTCACTTCCAAACGCTAAAAGAAAAGGGGTTTCCCCTGTGGGAGTCCTTGCAGTAGTACGGTAAGCCCACAGTACACTCAGCAGTTGCTAAGGCTACAGTCCCTTTGCAGTATCAAGTCGAGTCTTGATCATCTGAAGGATTGTTCTGTTAGTGACTTCGGCCTGTCCATTCACCTGGGGATGTTCTGGCGATAAGAAATGAATTTGAATCCCGAGCTCAGAACAAAAATTTTTGAAGTCAGAGTTATCGAAATGTTTTGCATTGTCTGTGACAATTACTCTAGGAATCCCAAATCTGCAAACTATTGATTTCCATATGAACTTCCTTATATTGTTCTCTGTGATCTTGGCCAGAGGCTTAGCTTCTACCCATTTAGTGAAGTAATCAACCATAACAATGGCATACTTAGTCTGCCCTTTGCATTTGACGAGAGGGCCAATCAAGTCCATTCCCCATTGAGCAAATGGCCATGGTCCTGACATGGGAGTCATCTCCTCTGACGGTTATCTCGGGATGTTGGCAAATCGTTGACACTTGTCGCACTTTTTAACGAAGTCAAGTGCATCTTTCTGCATGGTGGGCCAATAGTATCCTTGTCGGATGGCCTTGTTTGCAAATGACCTACCCCCAGCATGGTTTCCACAAACTCTTAGGTGGATCTCCCTCAAAATGTAGTCAACTTCCTCGCTAGAAACGCATCGTAAATACGGCATGGAGAAGCTTCTCTTGTAGAGCACCCATTTGATAAGCATATACCTAGCTGCCCGCATCTTGACCTTTCGAGCTTCTGCTCAGTCTGTTGGTAGCACCCCATCCTTGATATATCTGATGATAGGATCTGCCCATTCCACACTCAATATCGCTTGTTGCACTTCAATTTGTCTCTCCTGAGATATAGATTGTTCATCCAAATATTCCAGTGGAATATTCTTATTGATCTCAGGTTCTAATGCAGTAGCTAGCCGGGCTAAAGCGTCTGCTTTCCCATTCTCTTCTCGTGGTATTTGATGAATTGAGAATCTTTGGAAGTGATTCTTTAATTCCTTCACCTTTTATAGATAACTCTTCATCTTCTCGTCTCGTGCCTCATATTCCGCTTGAACTTGTCCAGCGACCAGCTGGGAGTCGGTGTACACCTTTAATTGCTCAACCCCTAGGGTATTTGCCACTTTTAATCCTGCTATCAAGGCTTCGTACTCTGCTTCATTGTTGGTTGCTTTAAAACCAAACCGAAGTGCGTATTATATATTTTCTCCCTCTGGGAAGACAAGAACAAGCCCGGCTCCGCTAGCCTGAGCAGTAGATGACCCATCTACGAACAAGTCCCAGACTACTTCTGGGCCCATCTGCTCACTTAAACTTGCTTCTGTCAAAAATTAGGGTTGTTTCTCCTCTTCTGGAGGGGTAAACTCAGCTAAGAAATCAGCCAACACCTGAGCCTTTACTGTTGTTCTTGGCTTATACTGAATGTCGAACTCCCCTAACTCTACTGACCACTTCATCAGTCGACCAGAGCTTTCTGGCTTATGTAGGACCTGTCGAAGGGGTTGATCTGTTAGGACCACTATCGTATGCGCTTGAAAGTATGGTCTCAGTTTCCTGGTGGACACAATTAAAGCAAAGGCCAACTGTTCCATCCTTGGATATCTTTCCTCCGCACCCCTAAGTCCTTTGCTCACGAAGTATACTGGCCTTTGGACCCCTTCTTCTTCTCGTATCAGAGCTGAACTGACAGCTGTCGTGGAGACTGCAAGGTATATGTATAGTTCCTCTCCCAGTATGGTTCGAGATAGTAGTGGGGGAGAACTAAGGTATTGCTTTAGTTCTTTGAATGCCTGCTCACATTCTGGGGTCCATTCAAAAGCCTTCCTTAGCACACGAAAGAAAGGTAGACACCTGTCAGTTGACCGAGAGATTAGCCTACTCAAGGCAGCAATCTTCCCTATTAGTCGATGTAAATCCTTGGTTGATCTGGGTGATCTCATGTCAATGACTGCTCGGATCTTCTCTGAATTGGCCTCAATTCCTCTTCTGCTTACCATATATCCCAAGAACTTTCCTAAGGAAACCCCAAAGGCACACTTGCTGGGGTTGAGTTTCATCTTATGACTCCTAAGTACCTCGAAGGTCTCATGCAGGTCAGTCAAATGGTCTTCAGCTTTTAAGCTTTTCACCAACATGTCATCAACATATACCTCCATGTTTCTACCAATTTGATGCTTAAACATTGCATTCACTAGCCTCTGGTATGTTGCACCAGCGTTTTTGAGCCCAAACGGCATTACTTTGTAACAGTACAAACCTCTATCAGTAATGAAGGCCGTTTTTTCTCTATCTGAGGTGTACATAGATATCTGGTTGTATCCAGAATATGCATCCATGAAACTTAATAGTTCGTGTCCAGCCGTTCCCTCAATGAGCATATCGATTCTTGGGAGAGGAAAACTGTCCTTCGGGCAAGCTTTGTTAAGGTCGGTGAAATCCACACATAGCCTCCATTTTCCATTTGCCTTCTTCACTAGGACCACATTTGCCAGCCAGTCGGGGTAGTACACCTCTTGAATAAAGTCGACTTTTAAGAGCTTTTCCACCTCTTCTGATATAGCCTGATTCCTTTCTAGAGCAAAAGTCCTCCTCTTTTGTCTGACAGGTTTGAAGTCAGGATTTATATTTAGGCGGTGCTCCATGATAGTGGGGTCTATACCCGGCATGTCTTCATGTACCCATGCAAATACGTCTTGATTCTTCCTGAGGAATTGAGTAAGTTCATCTTTGATACCTGGGGGGAGTAAAGACCCTATACTCACTTTTTTCTTGGGCTCACCAAGGATGACCTTTTCTAGCTCCTCTGTAGGTTCCGCTCTATGAAAGTCTGGTCTATCTTTCCCTTCCAGCCCTTCAATCGTAAATGCCTCTTGCGATTTTATTTTTCTGAGAGAGGCGACATAACATTCGCGAGCCATTGTTTGGTCCCCTCTTATCTCTCCCATACCATATTCAGTTGGGAAACGCATCAGGAGATGGTAAGTGGACGTGATTGCTTTCATAGCATTCAATGTTGTTCTCCCCAGGATAATATTATATGATGATGGGCAGTCCACCGTTACAAAGTCCACCATTACAGTGACTTGCTTTGGATTGGCTCCTGCAGTAACTGGAAGGGTAACTGCCCCCAGTGGATATACTTTGTCGCCTGAAAATCCCACCAGTGGTGACTTCATGGGTCGGAGCTTCTCTCGGCCAATTTTCAATTTCTCATACGCCCTAAGAAATAGTATGTCAGCCGAGCTACCATTGTCTATTAGTATTCGTTGAACAGTGAAATTAGCAACGACCATGGAAACTACCAGAGGGTCATCATGGGGCTGGTGAATTCCCTTGTCATCTTCTTCAGAAAAGGTTATGACCGGCTCCTCAACTTGAGGTAATTTGGTTAGAGGACTTGTCATTCCAACTTCATTCACCTCTGAAAAACTCCGAATTCTCCTAGCATGAGCCTTCCGAGCTGAACTCGTCTCACCACCACCAGCGAAGCCACCCGATATAACTTTGATCTCACCCATTGGTTGGTGTTGAGGAGGGCGATCATCTCGGCCCTCCCGGGCTGGGTTGGAGCCTCCTTTTCCATTTCTAGTTGTGAATTTACGTAAATGACCTTTACGAACAAGGTTCTCAATCTGGTTTTTGAGGTCGAAACAATCCTCTGTGTTATGTCCATGGTCCCGGTGAAACCTACAGTATTTATCTCGAGACTTCTTTGTTGGATCAGCTTTTAGCTTTGGTGGCCATTTCAATGATGCGTCATCTTGAATCTGCAGAAAGACTTGCTCTACAGATGTATTTAGGGGGGTATAGTTATTATACCTGCCTGGGTTCACTGGGCGACGAAATGATCTGTCAGCCTGGTTGTTTGAAAATTTCTTGTACTTCAATTCCCTTTCCTCCCTAGTGCTAGGTGCTGGCCTCTTCTTATCCGACCTCTTATCTTCACCATCTTTGTTTTTTCGTGCATTCATAGCATCGTCAGCGTTCATGTGCTTTCGCGCTCTAACCATCAACTCTGTCATGCTTGTAGGGGCTTTCTTTGATAAGGAAAATAGGAACTTAAAAGTCTGTAGTCCTCCCATAAAGGCTATGAGGGCAACCTTGTCGTCCACCTCTTCAACTTACAGCATTTCAGTGTTAAAACGACTTATGTAATCATGAAGGGACTCTCCCTTTTGCTGCTTCACATTAAGTAAATGTGTTGCTGGTCTCCTGTGCTTCTGCCTAGCGATGAAGTGTCCTATGAATTGTTTGCTCAACTCTTCAAAGTTTTCAATGGAGCCTGGCTTTAATTTATTGAACCAGAGACGAGTCCAACCCTTGAGTGTGGTAGGGAAAGCCCTGCACATAATCTCGTCCGGTACGGCTTGCAAATACATAAGAGCTTTGTAGGTCCCCAAATGGTCGAGAGGGTCCCGCGTCCCATCGAAGCTCTTAAGAGTTGGCATCTTGAATTTGCTAGGTAGAGGACAACTCATAACAGCTGGGCTAAAAGCTAGGTTAGTCTTTTGTACCATATCGTTCACTGCAGCCTGGCCCTTCCCTTTCATCGCTTGCATGACATCGTCAACCTTGGCTTTCAGATCCTGCAACTCTAGATCGAACTAAGTGGCATCCTCAGTCTTGTCTCCAACATAACTAGAAGTATCTCCACGGAGCCTGGTGGTATTCCGTTCACGGGACCGATGGTGATGGCTCCTCTGTTGACCCCCTATTTGACTAAGCTCAACATCGTTGTTAACCCTACGGGAGTCATCGTTGGGTACTTCACTGTTTCTCTCCTCATTGGGGGCGCCTAAGCGTTGCAGAATTATCGCATTTTGCTGGACTAACTGGTTCACCAGTTGTTCCAACGCTGCGACGCGTTCCTGATCATTTGGGACGACGGCGGGTTGCCCCGTTGAAGTTCCTGCATCAGAAGCCTGTAACCCTTCGCCCTCGCCAGCAGCCAGACCAGATCGCAATAGAACCATGCTTTGTTTAGAGAACAAAAAATTTCCCACAGACAGCGCCAACTGTTGAAGATGGATTCTGCGCAATCCGGATTTGATCTGACTTCCTGAATAAAGAGAAGAAAAAGTGATCCTACAAACACCGGTGTATTACCGGTGGAGTAGGCTCCGACGAACAAGTCAGTGTGAATGATAATCTCTCTGGAGAAATCGAGATATTGAGTTAGGGTTTTTTGCTTACCTCCAAACGTCGATTAGCCCACTCTATTTATAGGACTTAGGTCAGGATGTTATGTAGCGTCTACGTCGTCCTTAATCCTTATCATAATCTGTTGGCCTAATCCTTATTGTATTATGCAATTCTTATCGTAATCTGTAACCCTTATCTTAGTCGTAGTCCTTATCTTAGTCTGTAGAGCCTATCTCAATCTTATGAGATAACGCGTTACTTTAACGATCTTCCCCTATCCACGAGTAATTAAATTATAATCATCAATAATTTCTACAACTTATTCGTTTAGTGTATCGTTAACACTAACATTTACAAGAACTTCAATTTATTATGGCTGAGATAAGTCCGTTCGTAAAGAGAAGCCTGCATGTTAATACTGTTACAGAATAGAGAGACCAATTCTATTCAAGAGTGAATATGTAATTTCCATGACTTGTATCTCTTGTGCATTTAGCTCCATCATGGATGCGCATAAATCATGTTATATAATCAATGG
The DNA here is from genome assembly GCF_030987335.1 of Cornus florida. NCBI lineage: Eukaryota > Viridiplantae > Streptophyta > Magnoliopsida > Cornales > Cornaceae > Cornus > Cornus florida. Next base: position 70,157,048 of record NW_026775573.1, on the reverse strand, counting down.
AACATTTGACTCAACTCTTCACTAAACAATACAAGGCATTCACCATGCGTTTGAAGTTTCTGCACCTGTTTTGCATTTTGGTAGGAAGAGCTCAAAGATTCAATCAAAGAATTCTTGTTACTGGGAATACTACAAAAATTGTAAAATAATATATGTGTAGCGTAAAATTCTACATAAAAAATTTAAAGAATTTTCTTAAAATTAATAAAGACTGATTTTAAAACTAATTTTTAGCATGTGTTTTAAACAAACATGTGCAAACGCTTGGGCCGCTGGGCATGAGATATGTGGCTCACTATTGACGACACTCCATATGTATCACACTTGTGATAATGATATAGTCTGTAAAACCAATGAGTATAATCTTTATGTATGTTTATTTTATTTTTGTAAGTAAATTTATTATATTTTATGGAGGTTATATATTCGAGAAAATAGTCTCTTCATAAAATTGCATATATATCTAATCCTTCTCAGATCATATAATGACGAAAGTTTGTGCACTGAATTTGCCATTTAAATACCCTTATATATTATAACCTAGTAACTCTGTTATATTTTGTGCAAATAAAGTCTTACAAGACTAGTGTTATTCCATGTGTCCCAAAGTCAAAATAAAAATTTTGAACTTTATAATTTTTGGGAGAATATTTTATTCCTCTAAAGAGGGAGCCAAACAAGAGTTTTTTTTTTTTTTTTTAAATAAAAAAAATAAAAAATAAAAAATCAATTCAAGTGGACAACGGGGAAGAGTATCATTTTTCTTCGGAAATTGATAAACTTGCCCATAAGTTTTTATTATGGATTGATGTGTGATAATCAATAATTGAGATAAACAATTATAAGAGATATTCTATTCTTATATAATATTGACAAGAGTCCATCTATTAGAACCGTGCAAAAATGTCGATCTTCCTTTTTTTTATTTTTTATTTTTATTTTATAAAGTCATGGAATTGTCAACTACCAATTTAAATGATTTTGTAAATTTCTTACCTATGTAAACATTTTTTCCTGCTCTCATGCTGCAAGCCTGCGTTTGGTGTACAATAATAGAATGCATATTTTTATCATTCTTTTGATTAGTATACAATATAAAATAGGAATGGCCATTCCATTTGAATAAAAATCCATTTTACAACTAAACGTATGAAATGACCATTTTATTCACAAGTTAATTTTTTAAATAAATCAAGTTCTCAAAAAACCCTCATATCCAAGTCCAAAAACCATCACCACTGCCACCGCTGCCTCCACTGCCTTCCTCCACCATCGTCACCACTGACTTCCACCACCGCCTTCCACCACTACCACCTTTGACCACCGCCACCTCCATTGCCTTCCACCACCGTCATTCCCACCACTACCATCACCAGTACCGCCACCATTGCCGCCACAGTTAACACCACCATCGCATTTAACCACCCCCACCTTCCACCTACATCACTGACGGCTTCTACCACAACCACCACTGCCACCGCCTTTCACCATCACCACCTCCGCCGACTTCCAACACCACCACCTCCGTCACTACTGTTTTCCACCTCCACCACCATCGTCAACGCCATCAACCACCACCATCGTTTCTTTTAAAAAATTATAGAAGAACATTATGTTATTAATTTAATTTATTTGTCATGAAGAGGTGTATTTTGGAGAATTCAGTTTGAAATTCATTCCATTTTAATTTTTAAATTGATCCAACCAAACATTATAATGATTATTATCATTTTATTCTTACACGTTTCATATTTGCAACCAAACAATAGAATGAGAATGATCCTTTCATTTCATTCCCATTCTCATTCCATAGACATTCCATTCACAATTGCATTACATTCCATTCCTGCACACCTACCGCAACATTAGTGAATTGGTGCAATTTAGGATAAATTACATTGATTTGCCATATTTTTGATGTCATACTTGAAATTTATTTAAAATCCAATTTTACCCTTAGAAAGCATGAAAATATATTTTTGTCCATATATTGTAATGTTAAATGACAGTAAAAGTATACCGGATATAAATATCATTTCACACCTCAATATTGATAGGAAGGTCAGTGCTATTTTTGAAACTATAAGGAAGATTCATCTTGTTTAGACATTCAACAAGAGATGTAAGTGTAATTTACCAAAAAAATTATTGTTATTCCATGTATCTCAAGGTTACAATTAAAGATTTTAACTATATAATTTTTGCAAGAGTTACCTTTTCGTACTCCTCTTACTAAAGAGAGAGCAAACATGATTTTTATTTTTATTCACTTAATTTTTTATTTTTAAGATGTATTCAAGTATAGGTCAAAGGTTCAAGTCTCGGTGGAGGCATATGTGTGAAAGTACCAACTAAAAAAAAAAGTGTAAGGATGGCAATTTGCATCAAGGGGACGGTTAGCCATCCTACCCGCACCGTTTATAGTGATTTTGGGGAACTTTTGGCTTATTTGGACAGGAATAATTTTTATTAATAAAAATACGCCTGGATTTGGGGTGGGGGCAGAGGCAAGGGCGGGGGAGGTCACCCTGTCCAGTTTAGGTAGGTAAATTACTAAATTACTCTTATTTTATTAGCATATATAGTTAGCTTTAGAAACCCTAGGTCTCATCCACCCACTTTCTCAACCATTCTAGAAAGCGACAGAACCCTACAAACTAACAATACTCATACTTTTAAATTTTATATTAAATTATTGATTGCTCATTTTTTATGAATTTTTTTAATAGTTATATAATTTTATTTGAGAAAAAATATATATATATATATATGGGCGGGTGGCCACGGGATGAAAAATTTAAACAATACGGGGGTGGAAGTGACTAACTCCACGTTTAGATAATTTTGGACAAGAACAAAACGAGGTAAATAATCGGTTGGGGGATGGAAAGGGTACAACCGTCCAAAAATGCCGGTTGCCATCCCTATTCAAGTGCACAGCAATAGGGAAGAATATCATTTTTCTTACATAGGCACACAAAGTCATGGAACTGTCAACTACCGTTTTAAATGATTTTTGTATATTTCTTACCCATATAGGCGTCAGTTATAGTAGGACTCATTTAAAGCCGCTAAGAAATAGCTGGGATGCCATCTCCCAAAGTAATCTAGTATTTATAGCTAGCTAGCTGTACGTAGATCAAGGTAGCTCCTCAGCCAACTCTCCAACCTCTCTCTCTCTCTCTAAACTCTGTCTCTAGAATAGTAGAATGTCGGAGGTTTATACAGTGAAAGTGGAAGAATCAAGGCCGGCCACCGATAGGAAGCCGTCGGCAGGGCCCGTTTATAGGTGCATTTATGCCAAAGATGGTCTCATGGAGTTGCCGGCCGGAATGGTGTCACCCTGGGAATTCTTCAGGTGCATTATTCATATACATATATATATATATATGATCCCTATCACTTTGTTCATTGAAATTTTTAATGGGCTATTTTTTTATTTTTTATCACCATTTATTTATTTATTTATTTTTGGGTTTACAAAGTATTACTAATGTTAGTATGTCATCCACAAATTCTCTCTCATGTAAACGCAAGCTTGTTTGTTAGTCAACTAATGTCCAGATGGCAATCTTTCTTCCAAGGAGTTTGACTTTTCACATGCAGTGGGGAAGATGATTGAGAGACTTGCTCTTGGAGAAACATTTTTCACAAAATAAATAAAGATAAATACATCTAGGAAAGAACATACTTATTTAACCAAAAAAAAACAAAGAAAAATACCCACTCCTTAAAATAAACAAATGGTGTTTTTCTAAGTTGCTTTTGAGATTTTAATTAATAGTTAAGAGGATGATAAAGACCCAAATGGGTACTCTATATAATCCAATTTGATCGGATCCGAAGTAGATCATTAAAAAAAAAAAAAACTATGAAATGGACATGTTTTTTGGTTCAAATTAAAATTGCATTCTAAATTATCTTAGGTTAACCTTGACTTATTTCATATCCGATTTGTTTATTTATAATTGTGTAATTGCTAATATTTTGTCAGCTTTATAAATCAAATTAAAATTTGTAGTCTAAATCTAACAAAAATGGACGAGTTAAAAGATGTTTGGTATTAAGTGCATGGTCTTTAAACCTCCACATGGCTTAGCTTTAGTTTGGTAGGATGGATTAAATGTAAAGGGATGACGCAAGCTTTCACTATATAGTCTATATTTAATTAGGAGAGAGTAAAGCAAAAAAGAAAAATAAGAGGAAAGATGCATTAAAAAGAAAAAAAACAAATATTTGTAGAATAAAATTAATTTTTTATTACCTTTAATTAAGTATTAACTTAAGCAATAATTAGAAGTAAAAAGTACGGAGTAAAGAGGAGAGAGAAAAGCAACAAAGAAAAATAAGAGGAAAGATGCATTAAAAAGAAAAAAAACAAATATTTGTAGAATAAAATTAATTTTTTATCACCTTTAATTAAGTATTAACTTAAGCAATAATTAGAAGTAAAAAATACGGAGTAAAAAAGATTGTGCGGAGCTTTTGTTGCTGCAGAGTTTGAAGATAGCTACTTTCCTTTTAAATAATTAAAATTTATTTATTTATATCTTGACATATTAGGAATGGTGGACTCGAATACGACACACCTAACTCTGGTCTAAGAATAATAAGGTGTGATGAGAAGAAAATACTCCCTATTATAAAGTCAAAATCACCCACTTTGATCATAGATGATAAAATTAGATTATTGGATATTAGATGATTGGTTTATTTTTATTGGTGACACGTTTACTTTCAAAGTGAACATTTTAGGTTAGATCGGATATACCATTGTCATTAGTATGCTCGGCCCACAAAATTTAGTTTTGGGGACTTTTTATTGGATGGTGGGATGAAATTTCAACCCTCTTCTCTGGCTCCTGCATCATTATTAGTTGCCATGCCCTCTTCTCTGGCTCCGGCATCATCTTTCTCCAATTTTTGGTCACTCCAAACAGAAATCAGTTATCTTCATTGGAATTATAAGAAATTATTCCCAATTTTAGAGTGCATGGCGATATTCAATTTGATCCGTGATTCTCTGTTTTCTCTGGCAGTGAGTCCGTTAAAAGGTACCCAAAAAACCAAATGTTGGGTCGTCGTCAAATCATCGACGGGAAGGTACATATCTCTCTCATATAGCTCAAGAACTTAAAAACCAATTTGTTTGAATCATAGAATTATAATGTCTGCATATAATTTGAACTGAATGCATAGGCGGGTCCTTATGCATGGCTCACATATGAGGAGGTTTTTGATGCAACCATCCGAATTGGTACTGCCATGCGAAGCCGTGGTGTCAATCCTGTAAGTACAGTTATAAAAATAATACTTAACTTTGTATTTTGTATATATTATCATCAATATATGTACAAAGCTCATAAATAGTGAGTAATTGTTCTTAGGAAGACTACTTTTGCACTTTACATATACTATTATCAGTATAAGTACACAATGTATTGTGTACAAAACTCATCAATGGTGGATATATAATTTTACTATCATCAATATAAGTACTTACATGTTATTTGCATAAAATATTAATGTTATTACTCTTTAGGCTATGTCCGGCTGTATAAAATTGGAGTCTGGAAATTAGAATTGGGGGAATTGGAGAAAAACAACTCACAAAATTAAACTAACATTTTCTCCAATTCCAAAGCTTCAATTCCATGCAGCCGAATACAACCTTAATGTATTATGTACAAAACTCATCAATAATGGATATATAATTGTTTGTTCTTAGGGAGACCGGTGCGGCATATATGGATCCAACTGCCCAGAATGGATAATTTCAATGGAGGTATATATCTATCTCTATAGAGTAGCACAGAGTTATTTGCATAAAACATTACATGTTATTACTCTTTAAAATCATCCTTTTTTTTTTTTTTTTTGCAAATGAGTTAATTATCTGGTTCATTCACAAAGCACAATAAAATTGCTTTGAATTAGAGTAGAACATAATTTAGCAACTTCTTAACAAGTAAATTAATAAGGAAATAAAATGAATTCATTATTTTTTAATTCCTTCCTAATTCTATTTTTTTTTTTTTTATTGAAAATAACTTTTTTTTTTGGTAGCTTTATTTTCCTCATTTCTTTTCTTAAGAAGAGGGAAAACAAGTTATCCCCCGCTCCAAAAGGCGATTTTTAGTTTCAGAGACGCAATGCATCTTCCTAGTGCTATGTTAACATTTTTGTTCAATTTCTAACAGGCTTGTAACAGCCAGGCCATATCTTATGTACCACTGTATGATACGCTTGGTATGTCGTCTTTTTCCTTTAACATTAATTCCAGAAGCAGCTATATTCATCATTCAACAATACCTTGATCTTCTTATGAGCTACTTTAGAATACCTGGTTGCATTAGTAAACGTAACATAGAAAATTAGTAACTTTCTTGATTCAATGCACATTGCAGGTGCTAATGCGGTGGAGTTCATCATCAACCATGCAGAAGTTGCAATAGCTTTTGTTCAAGAAAACAAGATACCAGCTGTATGTTCTCATTTCTTCTATTTTAACATATTGTTTTGACCTAGTCATCAGTGTGATAAATTAAATTCATCATTGAAAAGGCAATTTTACTTTTTACTTTTTATTTATTATTTATTATTTGATAATGGTTTCTTTGCATTTCTATTGAGTTTTAAAATGAGAAGGCAAAACTTGAATCTAGCGTTCAACTCCACTTCATAGATTTGCCCTCCTGCATTTTTTGATAGCTATCCACATTGCCTCATTTTCTTTATCTATTTATTTATTTTTTGTTTGAACCCTGTTCAATCTTGGAGATTTCCTCTTTTGGCTCTCTTGTTTTGGCTTTTGTCAAGGCAATAGAGACAATCTGGTAAAGCTTCATGTCTCCATTACTTGGTTATGAACTTAATTGAAGGAAATAATTTTCCGAATTGTGTTAACCACATACTTTCTTCTCTTAGGATCAGTTATTTTGTAGGATACAGGTCTGTTTTACCCAACAAGTTTTACCCATTCACCGCTCGAGTCTTGATGTATGCCAAGTACTTACCTGAGAAAATCAGAATAGACTATTTGTTTTTTTCCTCATTAAAATGGTGATACTTCATTAATCTGATTAAATTTGGAAGAAACTACAAATAACCAATTTCAGCTCTGAAGAAGCTACAGATAAGAACTACTTTAATGCCCATTTAACAACATAAGCGGGCTTGCATGAAATTCTCTTTCTGATAATTGAGCTAACCATTGGTGCAGGTGCTATCATGCCTCCCAAAGTGTACTTCGCATCTAAAATGTAGGTCAAACTACTACTCTCAGAAAAAACTAATAATTTAAAAGTGCAATTTTTGAGTGAAGTAACTATAACATTTATCTTCCTTTGTGAAGCTGTTGTGAGCTTCGGGAATGTATCCAGCATGCATAAAAAGGAGGCCGAGGAGCTTGGTGTAGCTTTCTTTTCTTGGGAAGAATTTGCACAATTGGTAAGATCTGGGCATGAACAAAATACCGTGTGGCTCAAATACCATGTAATGATTTATGTAGTCATTCAATTTAATTTCATTACAATCTCACACTGTTTCAATCTTTTCCAGGGAAGTTTGGATCATGAACTCCCTCCAAAGCAAAAGACAGACATTTGCACAATAATGTATACCAGCGGGACTACAGGAGAACCGAAAGGCGTCATTATACATAATGGGCCTATAATGGCTGAGGTCTTATCTATTGATCAACTACTTTCAGAAACAGACAAAGTGGTAAAAATCCAATCACAATTATTATTATTATTAGTTTTTAAAAGAGAAATGATTCTTAATCTCCTTTGAAGTTCAAACATTAATGTCCTGTCAAGTCTTTTTCCTCTAATTTCTAAATGGAGCAGTTGCCTTTATGAATTTTATTGTGCATATAATAACTTAAATATAGATTCCACATACTTCACAATCATCACAAGATTCCTATTCCCAGTTTATTGGTCCAATGCAAAATCCTTATCAATGCATATGCATGGCGATTTTGTCCCCATAATCTAGTTAAAATGTTTATAGCCATTGCAAGTAACGGAATTTTCTTTGGGAATGTCTTGGTAAATGCCTATTCATTCTTAAGGTAATCATGACACTCCTAAATTCCTAGCATCATACAGCTCAAAGAAACATATAATATTGAAAATGGTGTTATGTGGTCAAAGCTAGTATAGAGGACCTGTTTAGAGGTTAATGAGATTAAAATCTGATTTGATGATCCTGCGGAAGACAAGAGAAGCTTCCTAAAAACTATTAACTGCAGGCAAGGAGAACTACTTTATTTGCTATTCTTAGGACATCCGAGTAGAACTCTGTTTCAGTCAAGGTCTTGTACTTCAGTTTATTCACTAATTTAGGTTTTTGTTGGAAACTGGGTTTCTTATAAGTTTTCTATTTTTAAATAGTAAATTATGAAACCCAAATTTACTTATTCACTTAATACAATGTTTGTATATCTAATGGAAAATCTTTATTGTCTTGCTTTTTTTCACAATTGCAACGTGAATGATTAATCTCGTCCAAGTTGTTTTAACGTGCAACTAGAGAGAACGTACAAGTTTGAGAATAGTTTTTGAGTTTAGTTCTTTTTCTTTTTTTCCCCTAAATGTGATTGTGTTGAAGCCAAAAAACAGAACCGTGGAAGAACACTAGAGGGCATACTCTCACATTACATGATCTATTGAATGGACACATTTCCAAAAGCCAGAAATATTTAAAATTAAACTGACAAGGGATTTCACCCAATTACCCAAGTCAGTCACCAAATATCTCCTCCAACAAGTACAATCACAATTACTCACCCAAGCTAAAATAGTTCTGCTCTCTTGAAGAACATCAAGGAGAAAACAAAGCCACCCTTGAATATCACTGACATGCATACCCCCTATATCATTGACCTCCCATATTACCATTCCGGCCACCTGAATGGCTGGAAGAGCTTCACCTTGGTGTAGATTCAGGCCCCTACTTCTCCAAATTTCTCATATAGCAGCTGTTAAAATTATTCTACAGAGTGTATTCTTCTCTATATCTTGATTAAATTTGGATTTGAAATAATCTAATGGTATATTCTCCACGAAGAAATTTGACACCAGTTCAAATGGAGAGTTTCGAACACCATTCCCAAATCAAAGCAGCATAACAGCAGCCAAAAATAAATGTTCCATGTATCCCCATCCTTGAAGCAATTGTGACAAATGGGAGTCAAACAGATTACTCTTAGCCGCAATTTTGTCTATGAAGGAATTTTATTTTGGAGGACAAGACAAGTAGTTAGACAGGCTGCTGGTCTTCCTTGATTCCAGCAGAGTTTTTGCCATTCCTTCTTACTGTGCACAGCCCTCATTTTCTTCCAGTCCTCTTTGAATGAGAATTCACCCTGCTTCCAAACAATTGTGTCTGACCCTTGATGTAATCTACACGCTGAAATGGATTCCGATTTTAAGTGTCTAACAGTAGTATTTTCTTCATTCATCTCCATCCCATCTTCTAGAACCTCAAGTCTATTTGTTGACTTGATAACATGGCTCATTTTTCTGGGACTAGCAGCAATGCTCCTTTTATAACCAATTTCATTCTCTTTATTATCCACACTTACAACCAGATCTTCATTTTGTGTGTTTTTCTTCCGTGTCCCTCCTACATCATCCCATTTTTAAATCATTCTACCATTCCTTGCTATAATATCCTTTACAACACCATTCGAGATGACAGAAGCAGGACAATTATTAGCATAATGCCCAAACACCTTACAATTACAACATTGTGATGGCTTCCATTGATACTCTGCACTTATATTTAACTCTTCACCATTTTTTCCGAACAAGTTTAAATTCTTCAACTAGCTCTTTCTCAGCACCCACCTCCACACAAATCCTGGCGAAGCTTATCCTCTTTTTTGAAGTTGTGAGTGAATTAGTGTATAAGGGCTTCTCTATTGCACTAGCAATGTATCTCAAACCCCTTACAGTCCCATATTCCATAGGTATGTTGAACAATCTTTCTCTATTTAAAACCATCCCTTCATGCCACTTCTACAACACTAAATGACAACTAGAAATGCCGGGGACCCTGCTCAATTACAGAATCTCAACTACTAGCATTGATGAATTGAAAGGAAAAAAGCCCTTTTCAAGCCCTAACGCTTCCAGCAGACCCAATTTATCCCAGAGCTTGTGAGCTATTGAATTTACCATGAAATATGAAGGAATGGGGAGGTGGAGATATTTCATACTTGAATGGTAATCGTAAAAAAGAAAATAAAACCCTGCTACCGGAAAGTGCCTATTAAAGAAGCCAAACTAAGCAATGATTCCATTTTGCAACGTCATTGTCAGGGACGTTAAGTAGGGGATCAACTACAGTTCCTTCATCACCAGTCACAGGAGGAAAGGATTCCAAATTTAGTTGGTTCGTAGATTTTTCTGTTGAAGCGACTTGAGCGCAACTCCTTTGACCCAAAACCTGACCCATGTCCAAATTAGTTGCTAACTTGCCTGAATTTTTGCTAGTTGTTGGATCATTTTTTTTTAAGATAGATGGTTGAGAATCATTCAGGTAATAGTTGGTTTGAGAAGCATCCACGACGAGGAGGAAACAGTTCTGTAATTGCATCACGTGGGTCCAAGTAACTGACTGGCATTGAATATGCATGCGCCTGAGATACCTGCGCTGTCGTCCATCCCTGACCTTTGTTCCGACCACTGTTATGCATACCCATTTCTGAACCAGATTTTGCATCACCTGTAGTGCTTCCACAACCATCAACTTGTAGTGAATCACCATATTTCTTTGATTACGAATCTTTATTGTAAATCCATTTCCAGTACCTCGACCCCAAAATTCTGCCAGCATTTCCACCTTCTCGGTTGCCGAACACATTTCCATATCCCCAAGCACCAATACTCTTGCCGTGACATCCATTATTCTGGTCACCATGGCCACCAGGGATGTGGTTCCTTCTTAACACATACGGATGTTCTTCCTATTCCCCCACTATTATTTTCAACATTTCTGCGTGTAGATTACTTTCAGAGAAATTTTCTTCGATCACCTGGTCTTTTACTGGAGTTGCATCGTCTTTGTCCTCAATCACAGTGATTTCACTTTAAATTCCCACCCTGGAAGCATTAACATCTTCAGTTATCGTTGCAACACTATCCTCCATTTTTTCACTCTTTGCTGGGAAAGCACCACCGGTTAGATCACAGAGACTCCGTATAACACAGAAGTTGTTAACAGTGCAAAATTTTCACCTTACACGACAAATGGATACCACCAAATCACAATGGATTGGTCACCCAATTCCGATCGTGGTCCAGCAATGATTAAACAGTGAAAAATCAGTGATTAAAGATGAACTAATGGTAATAAACCCTAGAGAGAGAACCCTAAAGAGTGAGGCTCTCAACTATAGGGAACTAAACTTCCAGCCACAAACAAACAACTTACAATGACGTCGAGTTTAGTTCACTTCATTGAGCTATAGTAGCACAAAGATTCTAACTGAAATTTTCTTTTACAGTTTACAGAAGAAGATGCGTACTTCTCATTCCTTCCTTTAGCTCATATATTTGATCAGATAATGGAGACCTACTGCATCTACAAGGGTTCTTCAATAGGATTTTGGCAAGGCGTAAGACCAAGATTCATTTCTTGTGATGTTTATTATCTCTTTTTCTTAGTTCAGTTCAATCCATTTAAGATAACAAAGTAGGACCATTTCCAACACAGATTTTATTGCTTCTAACTTACAGGATGTCAGATATATGATTGACGACCTTCACGAACTGAAACCAACTATATTTTGTGGGGTTCCTAGAGTTTATGATCGTATATACACAGGTAAGTCATTTTTATATACAATTACATTATGTTGATTCTCATTGTTATGAGATTTTCTAAAGTATGTGAATGAAGGTATAATGGATAAGATTTCATTGGGAAGTACATTGAAGAAGGCACTGTTTCACTATGCATACAACTAGTACGTTTTACCTTATGGATCCCTCCTTGATTTGTTTTGCCAATTCATGCATCATTTTGCTTTGCTTGCCAACTGTAAAATTAAAAAAGAAGCTTTTGACAGCAAATTGAGGAACTTGGAGAAGGGACTGCGACAAGACCAAGCAGCTCCTCTCTTGGACAAGCTGGTATTTGATAAGGTCAGTGATTCTATCCTGCCATATTTGCATTGTTAAACTTGTGTTTTACTTCTTGATGACCTTTTATTTTATTATAGATCAAACAAGGATTTGGTGGACGAGTTCGTCTTATGTTATCTGGAGCTGCACCATTGCCAAGGCATGTGGAGGAGTTTCTGCGGGTGGCATGTTGCAGTGTCTTATCACAAGGATATGGTATAGTGTAATGCCTGAATTTTGATTATGGCAATGTTGAGTGTCTTTGGAAAAAATTCTGATGAATACTTCAACAAAAAATTCTAATAGACATGATCCAAATTTTAAAAATAAAAAGTCACAACTTTGAGGCAATTTTGAAATGTCGTCTTAAAAATTGAAAATTAAAGTATATCAATGATATTCCTTCCTTTTCTCTTTTTCTTTCTTCCCCTTAACCCCCCATTTGGATTGAATGTTGATGTACCTTACTAATGCACTATACTTTAACATTTTAAGATCAACATTCTACCAGTCATTAGAGGTCTGGATTAGTTGTAATTTCTTCGAACAAAAAATTACTTATTGAATTTAAGTTCTTCTTATCTCTCGTAAGTTAACTGTTTTATTAAATATTGTTTAATATCAGGTCTCACAGAAAGTTGTGCGGGTTGTTTTACATCCATAGCCAATGTGTTCTCTATGATGGGAACTGTTGGTGTCCCCATGTCAACCATTGAGGCAAGGCTTGAGTCGGTACCAGAAATGGGATATGATGCACTCGCTAGCGTGCCTCGTGGAGAAATTTGCTTGAGGGGAAAAACCCTGTTTTCTGGATATCACAAACGGCAAGATCTTACCAAAGACGTTCTTCTGGATGGTTGGTTTCATACAGGTAAAAGTTCTTGAGGATTTCAGCCAGGAAGCTCTTAAGTGCTGGGAAACTAGGCTGAAATTCTTTCTTAGGATATATTAGTCAGTTGGCAGTTCTTGATAGCCTGATTAACTGCTTCTAAATGAACTTGCATTCCCCTACATTGAGCAATACTACATACCGGAAAGGGGGAGAAATTTAAAAGAAAAAAAAAATCCTTAATTTAAACTATTTTTGAGGTTAATTCTTCTTCTTTTTTTTTTTTTAAAAAAAGTATTTTTGTGGTTAATTCCTTAAAGAGTACTTGATCAACTCTCTGAGAATATTCTGACATTATACTGCTTTATTTTCAGCCATAACAAGTGAACATTGTTTTCTTTAATCTATTCTAGGTGCAATGAAGCTTATAAAAGTGAACAACTTAAAGAAATTAGATTTGTTTGGTTGATACTCAATCTTTTTAACTTTTTGTCAAGTGGGAGTTATGGGATTCTTGAATTTTTGGATTCTGTTCTTCAACATATATTTCATGTAGACATAACATGTATTTCTCTTTAGGTAACGATTTATAAAATATATGAATTACGACAGGTGATGTTGGAGAATGGCAAACCAATGGAGCAATGAAAATCATCGACAGGAAAAAGAATATTTTTAAGTTGTCTCAAGGGGAATATATTGCTGTGGAAAACATTGAAAACGCGTACTTGCGATGCCCTCTTCTGACATCGGTATGTTTATGGATCAACCATAGTATATATGGCAGATGTAAAAATATTACAGACTATCAGATTTTATCTCTAATAACATAGTAATTACTTCAAAAGCTGATATATATGTGCGCGCACTTGCTAATATGTGAGAGTAGTTATTTTATTCATCTCGGAAAATTTCTTTACTGAACTTCCACTGTTGTGCAGATTTGGGTCTATGGGAACAGTTTCGAGTCCTTCCTTGTGGCTGTGGTTGTCCCTGACAGAAAGGCACTTGAGGAGTGGGCAGTAAATAATCATGAAACTGGAGATTTCAAATCATTGTGTGAGAACTTGAAGGCAAGGAAATACATACTAGATGAACTCAATAGCACTGGTCAGAAGAACCAAGTATGTATATAAGTTTCTCATGTTCCTGCAATGAGTTCTCATCTTAATTGTTTGCTTGTCTGACGTGAATCATGTTGCACAGCTTAGAGGGTTTGAAATGTTAAAATCAGTTCATTTGGAGCCAATTCCTTTTGACATTGAGAGAGATCTGATTACTCCAACATTTAAGCTCAAAAGGTCACAGTTGCTCAAATACTACAAGGTATGTTATGTACTCCCGTTCTTTTTCCCTTGCTCCTTTTTAAGTGTGACTGTGATTTTCAGGTGGAAGTCATTTGCCATCTCTCTAAATTGGTCTTAACGATTTTCACACCTTTTTAAAATTGGGATTGTCATTTTTTGTTAGCTTTTTGTGATATTGAGCTTGAAAGAAAGAAAAGAATTTCCAAAACACGCACCAATAGTGCCTTCAGTTTTTCATATACCCCTATATAATTGTGTCTCTGTAGATCATTTACTATTGCCGCCTCCTCATCATCAGTAACATCTAATCCTTGGCTTATATACGTACTAATATCAAGCCCTTTATTTTATGGTCCGGCACCTGAAATGTTCTGTTATTTTTGCTTTTATCAGTGCCATTTTTTTTTTTTTTTTTTTAATGTTTTTACTTTGGTTGTGACACTTTTTTATACTTATTACATTCTAAACATCTTTGAAAATTATTTAAAACCTTTTCCTGTACAAATAAAGGCACATGAGTTCTCATTTCTTTTCATTGCAAATATATATATATATATATATATATATATATATTTGCAATGAAAAGAAATGAGAACTCATGTGCGGGCTGGGAAATCTCTCTCTTTTTCCTTTTTGCTTTTTTCCCGTGTTTTACTAGAAATGCATTAATGCTAATGGACTATCTCCATTTTGTTGCCCACTATCACTTTTGAACCAATGAAATTGGGAAAAAAAGGGAGATGGTTGATTGATTTATTTATATATATATATATATATATATATATATAGATAGATAGATAAGCAGTTACTTCATTTCATAATAAAAAAAATTACACAATAGAAGTAGGCATCCCTCCCCAAAACAAAAACAAAATTCGGAGTCTCAACTCTAGAAAACTTTGAAAGTACAAAAAATAGACAACAATACACTACTAACTACAAAAGGAATCCCTACCAACACTGTAAAGCAAATACATACGACGACCGTGGGACCATAACCAAGCAATACCAACAATAGTCCCACCAAAAAAAACAGTTGCAGCTCCATCTAATAACAAAAACTACAATCAGAAATACTATGCAACCAATCCACAGTACAACCGAGCATATTAATCAGGAATAGCAGTATCATGATGCCAACTTAAAACAGCTTCAGGGAGGTAGTTTATGAGTTGGTAGACTAGGAAAAACACCGGTGACACTGGTAGCGAGGAGATAGGCCCATGGAGTGGTACATAGTGAAAAGACATATGCCTTGTTGTAATTTCTCTACAAATCACAGTGGAATCTCTTCTCATCCGTCAACACTGAAAATTCATTTTGCTTGCTTAGAAAATGTTACATTGGCCTGTTTTTTCTTTCTAATTTGATTAGAGTGCATCTATTGTCCTCGAAGAACCAGCATTATAAGCTATGCTAGTTAAAGAATTTGACGAAATAATGAAAAGTTCCCTGTACCATATTCTTGTGCAAATGAGTCTGCAGAACATAAATTTCTGATGTTCAACATTCTTGAAATACAACAATTCGTCTGTAGTTCAATGTGAAATTTAAAACTGAAGTTGTATAACCAGAAACTCAGGCCAGCTGAAGATAAATTGACCGTTTTATCACCTTTTTTTGTGGTTAATTAAAATGTACTGTTTAAGTAAGAACTATGTTACGGTCGCTTCTTAATTCTATTTCACTACTTTGCGCAGGAACGCATAGATCAACTGTACAATGAAGTCAAGGCAACGAAGGTGTCGAAGTAGTCTTAAAACATGATAACCAGATTTGAAGACTTCTTCACTTGCAGCATGCTTCAATCAAAATTCATGCAGATTTTTCAGATAGTATCTCGTCCAGAACCTTAGTGTGAGAAAAGATTATGCATATTTTCAGAAACTTAAGATGCTTATCCTTGTTCATGTTTGTATATAGAATAAATAATTGAAGTTTTTTAAGTTAATAATATGATCAATCTGGAGTCAGGTATTCTACATTTACATGATTGGCATTGTATCCCGTTTGAAACCATATATTTAGGAGGAATGGAACAATCTACCACTGAGCTTAGTCCAAAATTATGGTACAAAAATTGGAGATGAATTCATATACTGTCTAGTTGAGTGTGTTCGTTGCAATGTGAAAATGGAAAATATATGTATGGCACCATTATATATTATATTATGTGATTCTTGGATTACGTCGTCCCCGTGTCGTCTTTTCTTAGCAGAAACTTAGTTCAAATTCGCTGGCATGAAGTTGTATTGCCTAGTGTTCGAGGGTGCTGAACACATCTTAAGTTGTACATCTCTTCTTTTATAGTGAATTTTTGGCTGGACTAAGTCCCGTGAGGAAAGTTTTTCCACATAAAAATCTGGTGTGCATCTCTTACTTTATTTCATACTGTAAATTAAATTTCTTTACATAATAGATAAGCTTATTATTATTTATTTATGATCGCTAAAGTCTCTTGAAAGTGGTGCAGTTTAGCTACGATGGATTGCGCAGTATTAGTATGAGGTTTTCAAATAAGTGTTGACCTGTTTGGTAGCAATCTGTTGTGAATTAAGGTTGCATAAAGTCTATGGTTGTCCATACTCTCAGTCAATTGATTAGTTAGAGTCTCCCCATTAGGAGAAAAACTTGATTGCCTTCGTTACACCGTGGAACGGGCTTATTTGGACCGTCAGTGGGTGCGTGTATTACACGCACAATAATGAACGCCAAATGTCCCATTGCACTGTGCAACGGGCGTAAACAAATTTTTCTCCCCTAGTCGACTTAGCAGCGAATGACTTGCTGATCTGATTTATCTAATCTACTCCCGTATACGTCTACAATTTGGCAACTTAACATATGCACAAGTAATATAT
Source organism: Cornus florida (assembly GCF_030987335.1). Lineage (NCBI taxonomy): Eukaryota > Viridiplantae > Streptophyta > Magnoliopsida > Cornales > Cornaceae > Cornus > Cornus florida. Next base: position 70,139,914 of record NW_026775573.1, on the reverse strand, counting down.
GCTTAGTATATGCGCAAGTAATATAAGTATGTCTCTTCATTTATATTTGTATAAATTTGTTTTTTATTAGGGTAAAGATTTATATGATAGTTTTATTGAGATATCTCTCCTAAGTTTGCAACTTTCCATGGTCCTTAAAAATAAAAAAAAATTAAAAAAAAATGTTCCTAAGATAAATTTCATCATGTTTCGAAAATCCTTTACAATTTAGTTATAGGTGATTCTTAAATCAACATCCTTTTAAAGATTTAAAATTATTATGTGGAGTTCTATAATGGGATTTCAACATTATTTGAGGAAATAACTAGTTGGTTTATTCGAGGATATAAATGCTGATAGAAATGCAATGATTTAAAGTGATTTGACAAATTGGGAAAAAAGAAAAAAAAGAAATGCTAGTATATTTCATAGAAATTTTTTTGGGTTAATTTAATAAAAAAAACACTAAAGCTTTACTTATTACAAAGTAAACACTCAAAATTAAACCTATCAAAAAATACATTAGACAAAAGTAATTACAAATCTGTCAATTTTTATTGTTCATGAATATATGAAGACCAAATTACCCTTAAGTACTTTGTGAAATTTACTAAACTAATTTTGCTTCTCTTTCCATCTCATCTCTCTAATTTACTCCTCTTTTGCTTGATAGGTCGGTTTTCTTTGAAGATGGAAAACCCAAATTTCAATTACTCTGCCAATGTCGTATAGTGATGATGATCCCTTTTTTGGCAACTAAAGTCTTCTTTCCACTAAAGAATGGAATAAGGACGTTACAATGAAAATCATCTTGTGATTCCAAAGAATCTGGATCTAGTAACGTCCAACTTTGAATCCTTTATCTTTGACTCCGACTCTAGAGAGCTTGCAGGAGGTAGTCATAACTATTGAGTGGTGCCAGAAACCAATGATAGTCAGCATCTATGGTGCTTGTGTTGGCGGTGGTGTTGACAACTCATCATTACCGTATATATATATATATAATTGCAGAGTTTCGATGCGGGTGAGATGGAGGAAGAGGCAGCAATAGCGGCGGCCGTGATGGTGAATGAGGTGGTTTGACTGCAGCGGTGACTGTTCAGACAAAAATCGAAACAATTCAAATCTGAACAATTTAAACCCAAACCTAAACCTACAAAATTTGACTGAAACTTCAGATTTGTATAAATAAATTATCATGTACTTCTATTCTTGGATTTTCCTTACCTATAACGATAACTATGGTGAGATAGAGACCTATAGATTTTGCTGATGCAATTTTTTGGCAGATCCCACGTGATGAAACTCAATTCAAGAAGCATATTCGTGCAATACTTAAATGCATTGAAGTTTTACTTTGTTTAAGTAAATTTTACATTCTTACAAGCAAGTCTTATATTATTCAACAAAGGTTTTACATTACTGCATTAACTTTTTTACTTTACTTAAGTACAAATTTTACAATATTCAATAAAGATTTTACATTATTCATTAAATATTTTACATTGTGGTTCTTAAGGATAATTTAGTCTCTACATATTTATGAACAGTAAAAAGTGACATATTTGTAATTATTTTTGCCTAAATTATTTTTTGATGAGTTTATTTTTTAGTGTTTACATTATAGTAATTAACGCTTCCTATGGTGTTTTTTTACTAAATGAACCCAAAAATTTCAATGAATAAAGTTGACGTGATACTCTTAAATTAATAAATTTTAAATTTTAGACAATTAAAAAAAAATCATGATGGTGTACTCCAGGATAAGGATGACAATGAGACAGTTTGGGGCCAGGATTTCAGTCCCCATCCCCATAACTGTCCTAAAACCTGCTGAGTTTTTCAAAGTAGCTCACATCCCTATCCCTATTTACATAATTGATTTTCCAAAACAGCCCCAAACGGGGTGGGCCTCGCCGAGGTGGGGATTTTTACCATCCTTACTTGCGGCTCTTTTTTTTTTTTACAAGACTTCAGACATGAAACGAAATGAGGTTTAGGGTTTCTTCCTGTGTATAAATATATACTTAATCTATTTTAATAATATATCATAATATGTAAGGGTAAAATTTAATAAATTTATAGTATATTCGGGACGGGGCAGCGCAAACCTCCCCCAAAACCACTCCAAAATGTGTCGGTTTTTTCAAAGCAGCCCTTACCCCATTCCCATTTACATAATCGGTTCTCCTAAACCGCCTCCAAACGGGGTTGGGCAGGGCGGGCATCACCCAGTTGGGAAAAATGATAGTTTGCACTTCATTTTCTCTCAAAATTATAGGTATTTGTCATTGTCAAACAAATTTTTTTTTTTTTCAACCATAGCTCAAGTAAATATAATTAAACATCATTATTGATGCAAAAACCAGCACTGTCCAGAGCCGGGGCGGTATTTGTCATTGTCTAACGTTTTGTTTTTTTTTCAACTATAGCTCAAATAAATATAATTAAATATCATTATTGATGCAAAGATCAACACTATTCGGAGTCGGGGCGGTACTAGCAAGAAAAGAGAAGTGGCGATCGGTGTGGTGTCGACCGGGTGTACTACAACAATCAAATTAGTACTTGATGATAAATATGGAGAGAAAAATACACTTTATATTTAATTTGTGTTTTAACTTAATGGGTTGTCCTATGTTCCTTTTATTGCTTGTTAACTTTTTATTCCAAGTAAAAAAATGAGGAGATGATACGAAGCAATTGCCTTGAAAATGGGACAGGTACGAAGTGAACATTGTGTATATTGGCAGAAGCATTAAAAAACACAAAGAAGTGAACACCACATTACCTATAAATTCAGACCACATACCGAAAGATAATATATTGAGAGGAAAGAATTAATGACTTTTAGGTAGTAGGTTGTGCAACAGAAATTTTTTGCTTTGATCTTCGTCGAGTTCCAGTTGTACCGCAATGAGCTTAATTGTTATAGCAACTTGACTTCTAGCCAAACATTATGAAAAAGTCTTGTAAAGCCAAGCCAATTTTAGACTGTTTTGGAAAGAGTCCATAGAGTCACACCCAAGTACAATGGAAAAATAATATTGTTATCACACCCACGTTATGTGACTGGTGTTGGTCTTAGAGGTAATGGGAATCCAAAAAGTACTAAGGAAGTCATAAGGGTCAGAGTGCTACCAATAATACAAAAGGAATTAAATCAACTTTTCAATAATAAGTACAAAGACCTATATATGGAGCGATTGATTGCTTTGTGTAATAAAGTTGAGAGGTAGAAAAGTCTATCAAGTTGCAACAAGTGACGGATTATTTGAGCACCTTCCCGAATTTCTATTGGGCTTGAAACTGTTCATTTTTTGAGAGCTTTTCATTCGGCTCGGTTGTCTCGACCCGTTGGTAAAGGGTGTAGTTTCTCCGAGCTTTATAACCTGAACCTTTTAATAAGAAAGTAACTGTTATTGTCCCTATAGCAAGGGAAGAAGCTTTTAATTATCTCACCCTTTTTATGTCGAGGAAGTAGAGTCCCCTTGTCCCTTTAACGAGGGATTGGGTATAGTTGTCCCCTCTTCCCTTGAAAGGGGGAAAGAGGAGTAGTCGGCCTCTTGTCCATTTAATGAGGGAAGGAGGCGAGTTATCGGGCTTTGCCCCACCTATCCCTTTTAGTACGAGAAACATAATTACTTAGCTTGGACCCTTTTAATACGTGGCACTTTGATTTCGACCCCTTTTAATACGTGAGATGACAATTACAAGTTTCATTCAGCTCGGTCTCTTATAGTACGGGCCACTTTGATTTTGACCCATTTTAATACGGAAAATGACAATTACAAGCTTCATTCAGCTTGGGCCCTTATAGTATGGCACACTTTGATTTCGAACCCTTTTAATACGAGAAAAGACAATTACGAGCTTCATTTAGTTTGGGCCCTTATAGTATGGGGGCACTTTGATTTTGACATCTTTTAATGCAAAAAACGATAATTACGAGCTTCATTTAGCTTGTGTAACGATCCAAAAAGATACCGGTCGACGGTACCAAAAAAAAATAATAATAAATAAACAATTCGGCATGATCTCTGCAGAAAAAGTCCTACTACGACCTGCTGAAATACATATAAAATGCAATGGCCTCACTTGGCCTAAAAACTAATCTATCCTGTCCCAACGCACAATGCAAATAATATATAACATTCCCAATATTAACACATACATATAAAAAAAGTCTCCTTCCTCCATCTCATCTAAACATAGAAACACCAGTCCTCAACCTAGTCCCATAATCCTTTATAAGGAACGTACTTTAATTACATCAAGTTACAGTTCATGAAATATAGCTGAAATTAAAAGTCCATAACTTACAACATCATACAAATTAAATAAAAGTTTTACAAAATAGTCAAGATTATATTTACAAAATATTAAAGTTCTAATACAAAAGATAGCAAAATATAAATCTCCAATCTTGTCTAAACTTGTGGTGGATCATCGTCCGCCATCTCTTTCTCATGTCTTGAAAATATTAAAGTAATGGGGTGAGCCAACCGCTCAGTAGAAAGAGTCTAAGACCTCTTATGACCCCGTGAATCCACGCAAAGAATAGGTAAAAAGTAGGCGGGATCATGTCATAAGGAATGCACATCAATAACCACAACGACAAGTATATAAATAAATGTCATCCAATCACAAATACACTATATATGCTAATGAAGTGCAATGTCATGCCAATGTCACTCCCCATTTTTCAAAATAATTTCGTTTCACCGTTCCAAACCGTTAATGCAAACTGACCCATAGCACCTCTATGACGCCACGAAGAAAGGATTGGCTAGCTATCCCCGATCACATAACACCTCCATGGCGTCGTGTGGGCCTAGGTAGTTCAACCACACTAGGGTCTCTCCCTAATTCCCTCTAGATCACATTAACGTCATGGATCACTAGGCAACTCCTAGGCACTTGGGCTTCCGCAACCTATTTTCAAAACATTTTCGAAAAATAATTTTCTTACTTTTCAAAACATTTTTTCCCTTCCCAATAGCATGCATGAATGCCTCATGCCATACTAAACCATGAATATACGCAATTTTCCTAATTTACATTCAACTATAACAATGTCTAAACTGCATGCTTTCAAGAAAATTTTCAAGGGATCATCTCATTATTTCATAAAAATTAAATATTTACATACTTGTCATCCAATTATTTTAGCACAGCATACTTCATCACAACATAACAAATAACATGTATTTTCAGCTCAAGAAACACATTAATATATAAAATTCTCAAAGCCATAAACAAAGCAATCAAGTTAAGCATGCTTATAAATAAATTAAAGGGGGGAAACTCACTAAAGCCAAAGAATACATGTATTAGAGCACCCATACCTCAAATTAGGGAAAAAGCCCTAAAAACACCCAATTTTTGAATTCCCAATTGGTGGCCAAATGGAGATTTACTCCTATCAAAATGATGGCCTCGACGAGCTTTCCAACTTTACCTTAAGTGGCAAAGCCAAATTCCCAAAGACAAATTCTAGATCAAGGCTTAAAGTAATGGAGAAATAGAAAAAGAAAAGAAAGAAGATACACTAGAGAGAGAGAAAATGACGTTCTGAGAGAGAGAACTGATTAACTAATGACCATTATAAGGAATAATGGTGCGTCCCACAAGTTTTAAATAAAAATCTTTATTAACTTAACTTTTATATATATATATATATATATATATATATATATATATATATATGCAATAATTAATTCACCACCACATAAAATCAAACAATCAAATAAAATGCACAATAAAATAATACATGAAATGCAATGGACCCGTGACACGTTCACATCGACCCCGGTAGTGGGTCTCACCTGGGACCTCCCGGTCCGAAAAATAGAAAAGTGCCGAAATGACAACCAATACATTTCCAAGAGTTCTGGACCCAAGGGAATGTCCCAATTAACACTTTGACACACCGGGCACACCCCACGGTGGTCGGCACGTAAAACAAAAAAGACAAAAATACCCTCAAAAAAATGAGAAAATTTCAGAAAATAAAAAATGACAAAAATCGGAAACATTACATTCTCCCCAACTTAAAAAGATTTCATCCCCAAAATCAAACCATACCTGAGGGAGAAAACAATGCTGGATACTTGGAACGAACCTCCTGTTCAAGCTCCCAAGTAGCCTCCTCAACTCCGTGATGTCTCCATAGAACTTTCACCAATGGTATCATCTTATTCCTCAACACCTTCCGTCGTGTGTCAAGGATCTGAACTAGTCCCTCCTCGTCGGAAACATTCTCATCAATGTCAACCTCAACCCAACTCAAAATGTGAGATGGATCGGGCTCGTACTTCCGTAGCATCGATACATGAAAGACATTGTGGACTCTGTCCATTTGTGGTGGCAATGCAAGCTTGTAGGCAACCTCTCTTACATGGTCTAAGATCTCAAAAGGTCCAATAAAGCGTGGCGATAACTTGCCACTTTTCCCAAACCTAATCAACCCCTTCCGTTGAGAAACCCGAAGAAAAATATGGTTACCTACCTCAAAGGATAGCGGCCATCTCTGCCTATCCGCATAACTCTTCTGTTAGTTTTGAGCTGTAAGCAATCTCTGCCTGATTAACTTAATCTTTTCGGTAGTCTCGAGTACAATGTTAAGTCCTAAGGCGGCTGTCTCGCCCACCTCAGTCTAATAAACAGGAGACCTACAAGGTCTACCATACAACGCCTCAAATTAAGCCATCTGAATATTTGCTTGATAACTGTTATTGTAGGCAAACTCAATAAGTGGAAGGTGATCCTCCCAACTACCTCCCTAATCAAGTACACAGGCCCGAAGCATATCCTCTAAGATCTGGATGGTATGCTCTGACTGGCCTTCCGTCTGTGGATGGAATGTTGTATTGAAATGCAACAGTGAGCCAAACGCTGCGTGAAGTCCATCCTAGAACTTTAAGTTGAACTTGGTATCCTTATCCGACACAATAGACACTAGAACTCCGTGCAACCTCATAATTTCCTTCACATATAGTACACCAAGTGCCTCCGCGTCATCTGTTACCTTAATAGGCAAGAAGTGAGCCGTCTGGGTCAATCTATCAATAATGACTCATACGGCTTCATTTCCCCTCCGTGACCTAGGAAGACCTGTCACAAAATCCATGGTAATCTGCTCTCATTTTCACTGCGCTACCGATAATGGCTGCAACAAACCAGTTGGTCTCTGGTGTTCGACCTTCACTGCTGACAGGTAAGGCATCTAGCCATAAACTATGTAACATCCTTCTTCATCCCACTCCACCAATACTGACGTCTCAAGTTGTGATACATCTTGGTACCACCCAAATGAACTGCAAAACGAGAAGTGTGAAACTCCTGTAAAACATCCTCTAGATAAACTGTGGGAATAACCAACAAACCCCTGAACCGTAGACCTCCATTTGCATGTAAGGTCCAATCCTTCACTATCTCACCACCAGAAATCATAATGTGAATAGCATCCAAATCTGGATTCTGTCTCTGTGACTCAATCACTCATCCGACAAGAATAGACTGAGCCACGAGACTAAATAAGAAGGCTGACTTATTGCTATCGTCATCATCTAAACAATACAATCCCATCTCGGCCAAATCCTCAAGCATCTTCCATTTCCGAATGGCTAAACCGGCCAAAGTCCCATGAGATTTCTTGCTTAAAGAATCAGCTACCACATTTGCCTTGCCCAGATGATACTACAATTCAAAGTTGTAGTCCTCCAAAAACTCAACCCATTGCCTCTATCTGTTGTTCATGTCCTTTTTGGAGAAAATGTACTTGAGACTCTTGTGATTCGAGAACACCTCGAATCTCTCACCATACAAATAGTGTCTCAAACACTTCAAAGCAAACACAACTGTTGCTAACTCCAATTCATGAGTAGGGTAGTTATGCTCGTGAGTCTTCAACTATCGAGACCCATAAGCCACTACTCTACCATCCTACATCAGCACATAACCTAGCCCATCACGTGAAGCGTCACAATAGATCACATAACCTAAGCCACATTTGGGTATCCCCAATAATGGAGCCGTAGTCAACCTTGTCTTCAATTCCTGAAAAGATGGCTCACAGGCCTCATTTCATGCAAATTTGATCCCCTTTCGGGTCAATCTAGTCACAGGCGCTGCCAAATGGGAAAAATCCTTTACGAATTTACGATAATAACCTGCTAGGCTAAGGAAACTCTGAATCTTAAAAACATTCTTAAGTTGCTCCCAAATTCAGAACTGCTAATAAGTGCTCAAATGTGACGCATTTTAGCACATAAATTAAGGTATTTTAGTCCACTCATCTATCTTACTTTCATGTCTTAGATACGTATTCGTGTTTTTGCCTATTTCAAGTCAATAAAGTTCAAACAGGCTAATAAGAGTCATTTAGCTCAATTTTGGAGTTAAGGAGCAAAGTTGGAAACAAGCCAAGAAAATGCACCATGTAATGACCTGATTATTTTCTTTCCTTTCCTTTTTCTGAAATTTTACGGATAAATTTTTTTCGTTGACTTTTCTTTTATGAGTTCGGTTCCTCATCACTTAGTGTCATCTCGAGTGCTTGGAAATGATTTACGAGACTCTTTCCTTTGGATTGACAAGTTCTCTTAAGGACCGAATCATTTCCACAATTTTATTTTTTTGACACTATTCATTTTTCGTCCTTTTCCCGTCTGTCACTTTGTTGGCACAACCTCACTTTTCGTGTTTGGAGTTGAGTTTTGACTTCATGAGTTTTCACTCTAATTGATTTCCTCGAAACGCGTGGCTTTACTTTTAGAGAAAAGCTCGCCGGTTGTTTTTTTCTCCCGTAGGGGCGTGGATGAAAGGATTCTTCAGAAACATTGATGTTTCTTAGGGTGTTTTTCATAAATATCTTTCGGAGATATTTTGACTAGGGGTTTTTAAGAAAATATCATTTGGAAGATATTTTCATTCTGGGCAGTTTTGTAGTTATCCCTTTTTGTAGGGGCCATTATACAATTAACGAAAGTTATTGCAAATATCTCGTTTTGAGCTTGAATCCTCGTACGGGATTCATTTTCACTTTTCGTCGAATCCTGTACTCTTAGAATTTCCTTCCGGTCGTTTTCTCCAGTTTTAGGGATTTCGGCTCCGGTTGCCGCCGAACTTGTTCAGGGCATATCTTCCTACATGGGACTCGATTTTCGACGTTGTTTCTTCTGTTGTTCCTTTTTTTTTTTTTTTTTTTTTCATTTTGGTTCTTTTTTGTTCACGGTGTTTTACCATTTGAGCGCGTCTGCGCGAATTCCACTTTTCCAGACTCAGCGGGGCCCTTTCGGGGCACTTTTAGGGTTTTACTATAAATAGGGGGTTATAAAATTAAATCAGATTATTTCCTCTTCTTCTCCCACATTTTAGACCAGCCATGGCAGCCCAAGGGGCTGCCACCTTCTTTTCTTCTTTTTCACCTTCTTCCCTCGTGTAAAATGTCGTAGTGCCTTAGCGTTTATCGAAGGCCTTGGCGAGGCGCACATTTCTCCCTTATTAGAATCCATTTTTGACCATATTTGAGTTCAGGTTTGGATTTTCATGGTACCTCAAAGGTCAAAGTTGCTCCCCACGTTGTCCCCGACATAACCTAGGAGTATTGTCGAATTCAGAGCACTTTTCTTTCAGTGGGGATTTGAGATTTCATTTCAAATTGAGGTAGGGGATATTTTAGGTTTATATTAATATTGTATTGAATGTATTTCATGCTTATACAACTTGAATGCATGCCTAGGTATTTTATCTAGAATTAAATTTAATTATTTTCTTTGTATAAGATTTAATTCTCATGGTTGTATATAGCTTAGAATTAAATTATGGCATGCTATTAAATTAGGCCTTGATATGTTTGTTAACATATATTAAATTGGGAGTATTTGAACAAGTATTGAAACTTTTATTTAATCTTTCACTTGTATGAAAATTTAATTCACAAGGTTGTAACTAGTATGAAATCAACTTATAATGTGATATTAAAATAGGTCTTGGTATGTACATTAACCAATGTTAATTTGAGAACAATTGAAGTTGTTTTAAAATCTAGAGAAAATTAATTAATTAGATTAATTAATTTTATTTTAAGTGCTTTAGTCACTTGAATGGATTTTTAACTTGATATTGTTGATGGACTTGGCATGTTCTATCATATATACTAAATTGAGAATATTTGGATAAGTTTAGGGAACTTTATTTATTTATTTTCTTGACATTGAGTTTAATTTACCTAGTTGTAACTAGTGTATAATTAACTTGTAATGTGGTTTTAAAGTAGGCCTTGATATATTCATTAACAGACTTTGAATTGAGAATATTTGAATGAGCCTTGAATATTTTGTTTAATTATTTCCTTGTATGAAATTTAATTCACCTAGTGATACCTAGTGTAGAATTAACTTGTATCATGAAATTAAAATAGGCCTTGATATGACCTTTGACATATATGATTTGTAGAATTTTAGGAGTTACTTTGTGATCTTGAGAATTTAATTACTCAAGTTAATTAAATTCCCCTTTATGCTCCCATTGAGGTAATTAGGCATTGATGTTGTATTTTTGCTTAATTTGTGGTTTGGAACTTGTTATATGGTTATATGATAGTATTACATGAGTTGAAGTTATGATTTAACTTGTAAGTATTCGCATTTTATTTATATGAGATTTAATATGCCATTATAGCTTGAATGCCTAGGGCATGGCTTGTGTGTATTTCATGACTTGGTTGTGCGTGGTAATTAATTTTGGTGCATTGTGTATATGTGATATAGTTGTCGCACAACTTGATGATTTTTGGAAAGCTTGTATGGATATTGGAAATTGTTACGGCTAGGGCATGGCTCTAGTACGGGGGATGAGAGTTCCCTCTATTTCATATAGTGCGCATCGGGTGGTACCCTGAGAGCTAGTAACCCAAAATCACCAATATAATGGTTTTATTCCGGGTTTAGTTGCACACTAGGTAGTACCTTGCGGGCTAGTTACCCGGAACCACTTGCTTGGTCATTGAGACCTTATGTCCTTTGTCTTTCCGCCAATCGTTGATTTCGCATTCAATTCCTAGTTGTAATCTTGGATTGCTTTTTGGTGGTGGTTCGTCGTCCTACCATAAGCTTGAGAGTGTGAATTTAGGTGAGGGCCAAGAGTTTTACATTTATAGAAGCCTCTACTACCTTTCACTATAAATATAGCTAGGGTGAGTAGGGATCGTCCCAAGGGATTGTGAGGATTGAATAAGGTCGTGGAATTGTTATTAGGGCTAGTAGGTCGAGTGATCAAACAATTGGTTGGTTGGTTGATTAGAGAACAACTAAATTAAACTAAGTGATAACAAAAGAATGCAATTAAGAGTAAGTAAGAGAGAGAGAGAGAGAGATCTTGGGGTTTAGAGATCACCACCAATCAATGCATTTCTATACCATTAACAAGTGATTAATGAGGGCAAATGGTGTGTTGCAATATTGGTGTGTGTGTGTTTGGTTGATTCAACAAGCAAGGATGACTAGTTAAGCATGTATTGTCTAAACATCATGTGAAAGGCATAATATATCTAAGCAATGAAGCATATATTGTCTAAACAACATGTGAAAGGCACAATAGATCAAAACAAGTCATTAATCCTTTCATTAAGCTCATAATCCAAATACAACACAAGGTTAGAGACATATACTACTTGCATTCAAAAGCTTGGATCATCAAACAACAAGCATAGATTGTCCTCCCATTTAACACTACACTACAACTACACTACATCTACACTACTAGCATGAAAATAAACTAGGGAAAAGACACAATCCATCAAGGAATAAGTATGAACCATCAAGAGAATCACAAGAGCATTCCTTTAAGCACTATGTTTTGACAATCTCCAAATCTATAGCATCAATACACATCGACATGCATCAATAACATAAAATCTAGAGACAAGCACATGAACATCTATTCTAACATACATAGACATATGGATAGAATGAAATGATCAATTGGAAGCATTAAACCACATAAATCATTGAATAAACAAGATCTATATATATCAAAGTGTCAAAACATCAATTACAACACTAATCCCTCAATAATACACAAGATTAAGATATAGAAAGCATGCTTGGGGCTAACTCTAGCCCCAAGAGGATGTCTAGTCACTCATGGTGATGTTGCTCCAACCCTCAAGGGCTAACTCCATGGTGGAAATATGCTCCTTGTTGATAAAGAACTCCAATGGTATCTCTATCCTCCTCCTTCCTCTCCAAAAGATGATATGAAAATGAAATTGGCTCCCTTTGTAAAAAGCAATCCTTATCCTTATATAGGTAGGTTAAAATGACACCCAAAATGAGCTGGGGTCGTGCACACAATATTCCCTAATGATTGGATAAAGGACAATTTTCAATGAGATGGAAATTTAACTTCTTCGCACTGGAGGAAGTTTGATCGATCGAACCTTGGACTTGGATCTATCGAACTGGCTGAGATCCATTGAACTTAAGCTGGATCGATCCAACTGGTTGAGATTTTTGGGAAAAGACAAATCCGAGATATTTTGAGAGATATTTTTCGGAAAAGAACAAAAGTGGTTAATGGGTGGTACAACTGTGGATAGGATCAATCATTTGAATAAGGACAAAAGTGTTCGATCGATCGAAGGGTGGTGTTGGATCGATCGAACTTTTGGACTTTATGCTTTTGGGCCAAGGCTTAGATCTATCTTGAAGTGCTGAGATCGAACCTTGTTCAATCGATCGAACCTTGAACTTGGATCGATCGAACTTTGCTGCTTGTCACCTTTGGCTTCATTTGCTTCCTTCTTTCTCCACTTTGCTCCTTTCTTCATTTAATCCTAGAATTGCTTCAATTAGGCTCTTATTTGGCTGAGTTAGCTTATTTTCGGGATAAGTGCCTGAAAATGGAAATAATACGAAATCAATCTAAAATCGTAAAGTAAGATAGATAAAGGTACTAGAATGCCTAAGCTTAAGGGGTTTAAATATGCACTTTTCAGCGCTCATCATACCCCCAAACATAAATATTGCTAGTCCCTAGCAATGAACTAGAAAGTAAATGAATGAAATGAACAACAATACAAGTATGAATCTAGAAAACAATAAATGGATAACACCACTTTCGTAGGGAACACGATTGCACTTAGCATATACAACAAGCCTTTTAAACCCCTAGGTTACCCCTAGTGGACGAGTGAAGTCTCGTGAGGGTTTCCAGAAATGGTACCCACAAACATTAAGCTCATTCTTTCAAAAGAGGCACCAATATTGCAAATAAGTATTGGGAGAAAACTACCTGAAGTATGTAATTTTTCAAACATTTCCAAGCAATCTCCCAAAATCTCAACATCAAGCAAGCAAATATGGTCCTCCACACATCAAGAAAATGATCATGTAAATCAAAACAACTCTAGAATTCTTTTGAGTGTACTAGCATCAAATGTGTTGCTATCTAAGCCAACTAAAGAATTAATCATATCCTTACCCTCAAACTAGCACACAAATCTAGTATCGATCATCAAGACAAAAAGTGGACATTTTATTAAAGTTTTATTGTTCTAGGTGAACTTATTCTTCTCACTCGATTTTTTTTTTATTTTTTATTTTTATTTTTATTTTTTTAGGATTAAAGATGAAAGTATGGTGCAATGTATTGATCTCTTAAGCTTTCTAGTGATGCATGAGGTCGAGCGTTAGGTCAATGACTCCCAAACCAGACGGTTTTAGGGCATTAGGCATTCAAATACCCCTACGGACTTAAAAGCTCAAATTAATTAGGCTACAAATCAAGACAACCTTCATCTAATCATTTGCCACTTCTCACCTTTTGGGAGAAGTCCTTACATTTTATTGCTTTTACAATTTTTTTTTTTAAATACATTTATTAACCTAGAGTTTGGGCCCTCCACCTTTCGACGCGAGAAGTTCAGTGCTTAATGAGGCTAGAATCCCGGCTACTTAGTGAAAAGGGGTTGTTATCCACCTTTATCAAGAATGAAAGTTTTCAATGCACTACTAGCTCAATTGGGATATAACCAATTCGATAATCAACAAAGCATGTATCCCACAAATGAATGCTAGTGTGCGCCTGTGCTAGTGTAGAATCCTAGAATGAATCTCAAAGTAATCACAAAATCAAGATGATGTGGACCACAAGTGTAAGCAAGATATCAATCTTTCGAAAAATTTACTCCTAAATGGTATTCATAAGGCATACAAGGAGTATTGGACTCTCAAGTTAAACAATTTTTAAATTTTAATCAATATAGTCCTCAAAAGATCAAAATCATAGCTAGATATGGACTAATCATAGAAATATCCCTCAAATACACAAGTCATGCTCAAAATTTGAATTTGAAACTAACACTGCAAAGCATCATTTCCCCCCAAACTTAAATGGCATAATGTCCTCAATGTGCATGAGAACAAGGAAAGAGTATACCAGTGCAACTAAGCAAGAATGATTGGGACTGAAGTACCCAAAGTGGGTTGCATAGCCCTCCCAAACTTGGGATGAACTGTGGTCCTGAAAATTGGCACTTGCATAAACTCATCAGATAACAAAATGGGATAATCAGTGCACAGTGGACATGCAAGTGTAAATGGGATAAACAGATAAAGAAATGAGAGAGGTATAAGGGTGGTCTTGAAAATTGGGTAGCACTCTCTCACTGAAGTCACTGTGATGCACCTGATGGAGTCAAACATACAGATATGAGAATATAATCGTATGACATCCACAACAAAAATAGATATATATAAAATTGATAAAGTACAGGTATAACAAAAATATCAAAGCCGACATACCGGCTGTAAAAATAATAATGTACAGTGACAAAAGTAAAGTATCAATAGGAGAGAGGGATCATGAGATAGAAGGAACTGGGAACTCAGGAGGATGAGGTAGGACGGGCAGGTCGGGCTCCGCGGATGTCTCTAGATAGATCTCGAAATATGGTCGCGACATCCGTGCAGAAGGCAGCAAAATTAGCTCTGTGGGCTGTGAGATCAGCTCGGATGGCAACAACAGCATCCTCAAACGTCTGCAGACGTACTCCAAAGCCGAGGGTCAGATCTGGAGCCTCAGGCATAGATGAATCAGAAGAAAGCTCCTGAGTCTGCTCTTGCTCATGAATGGGCGACCTTGCTGGAGAGTACTGCTCTTTGTCGTCTGCAAGGCACTCCAAGTCAATATCTATATGATCTGCAGCTGGATAGACTGGTGCGTCGTCCTCTGCGGGATGTGCTGCTGCTGCCTCTGCCTCTGCTTATGCCTTTGCTTGGGCCTGGGCTTGTGCTTGTGCCTCCTCCTTCTCTAACTCTAACTCCGCTGTAGCCATTACTGCGTGGTCCTGCAGGTGAGTAGTGATGGATCGGTAGCTCTTGTCCCAGTCCTTCTTCAGGAAGTGACAAGAACCTCTCTCGGGGTGCTCCCGAGGATGGATGGGGTAGCGCTGGTCTATGAGAATCTGGGTGATGAGGTGGCTGAAAGGAAGAGACTTAGCCCGTCTGGGCGTCTCCTTGCTGATGTACTCGTCATACAGCTTCCTCATCACGCTCCAGATGAACACGGGAATGGATACCCAGTGCCCGGTGTAGAAGGAGTAAAGGGCTGTAAGATAATCGCCCCTCCTCTGAATCTTGTGCCCCGGCCATGTATATATTCCGATAAAGAATAGAATCGGTAAACCAAAGGTCATCTGGAAGGAATGTCCGGGTGGCGAAGGTCTCGCCACCGGCATGGTGACCTGTAAGAAAAACCGTCATGTCGGCATATGAAGGCCGGAATAGCCTCGGATATGTGTCCTGAAGCTCTGGAGGACATCTGTGTGGACAGTAGCAAGAGCGGGCTAAAGAGTCCACTGTGATGGTGATCGGATGGCCATCGACAGAAGTGACCAGCTCTGCTGTGGTACGTAGCGATGGTCGGAGGTTCTGGTAGAACAACCGTACTAGCCGCGGGTAGACCGACTCTGTGACGGGGGAAAGAATAGTGGCCAGACCCCTCTGAATGATATCATGGTAGGCGGATCAGGTCAACACCGATCTAGAGAAGAAGACCGTGTCGAACTCTGACTCATGGTCGATCGTCATATGCGCATATCGAGGCGTGGGCCTATCACGCTCCAGATGAGTTGGCTGAGGTGGTATAGGTGAATGCTCAGCTCTAGTATGCGGTGGAGATGGTGATGGAGTAGAAGCAGGATGAGCTGTAGAGGTGGATGGCATGTGGTCATCCTCAGCCTCATGAGATGGTGACTGAGGTGGGGTAGCCTGTGTTGGCTCCTCCTGTGCATAAGAGGGCTCTGCTGGCTCCTCTGTTCGTGGCCTAATACGTCGGGTGGGCCCATGTTGCCTATTGGCAATGGTCTTCCTCTTAACCATGGCCTGTAAAAAGAAAAAGAAAAACTTGTAATGGGAGTTAGTGCCAGAATAAGAAATTTTAAGAACAATATATAAACATGTATGTTAAGTAAAATAGACAAAACAATTATAACATGAATCTGTGCAAGTGGCAGGATATGAACCATGTTAAACAATGTAAGTATGAAATGCATCCAATGTGGAATATCACAGGCATTGGGCATATATGAGATAGCATGAACATAGATATGACAAATGAAGTGTGTGTGTGAGATCTGTGAAGTTCGATCGATCATAAAAAGAAGTGAGATCGATCACAAAAGTTGGATCGATCGAAAATAAGTGAGATCGATCTCACAACTTCGATCGATCGGAGACACAAGTTCGATCCATCGAACTGTGCTCTGTGAAAAACGAAAAGTCACAGATCTGTGACTGGAAATGCTCGGGGCCTACACGAACGTGTTCGTGGGCCCAACAACACATCAAATCAACAATACCCATCATTGAACGAAGCCCAAACTCCTAATATGAGATCAAAATCCAAAAATATGCAAAATATATACACGAAGCAACACACATATATATATATATGGAAATACAGTGCTTTGAAGCTCAACAATGGTGGATTTGATCATGTAATATGCATGGATTTGACATCTAAAGCATGGATACATGAAATCTAAGCTGAAAATCAATCATGGTGCTTACCTCAATGAAGGAAAGAAGTGGAAACGATGCGAAGAAAATGAGATCCGAGATGCAACAAAGAGAGAGAGAGTGATTCGGGGTGAGCTTGATGACGCCGGAGGTTCGCTGGAGACGATGACGAAGATGGATGCACAGTGACGCAGGAGGGGATGTTAGGTTTGCAGAGAGGGTGAGATCGATCTAAATGATCGATTTTGAGAACCCTCGATTCTATTTTTAAAAACATTCCCGACAGAGTTCGATCAATCGAACTTCAACTGAGATCGATCGAACTTTGATGAACTCTCTTCAAAGTATTTTTGGATTTTTTTGAAATTTTTTTAAATTGCAAAATTAAAATTAAAAATTAGAAAATAAAGTAAAATAAAATAAGTATTATTGGTTTTTTTTTAATTTTAACTAAATTTAATTGAATAAACACTAATAATTAAAAATTAATTAAAATATTTTTGAATTTTTGAAAACTTTTTGAAAAATGAAATAAAATGAAAATAAAATAAAATAAAAATGAAAATATTTTTGGATTTTTGAAAATTTGAAAAGTCAAAACAAAGTCAAAATAATGAAATGAAGAACTGAGATCGATCGAAACAAGAGTTTGATCGATCAGACAAATAGCAAAAATATGCAGGTTTTTGGCTCAGAAAATTGGCTAAGTGTTGGAACTTGAAGATCGATCGAACTTGAAAGTTGGATCGATCAAAGAACTTCTTGATCGATCTTGGAATGTTTCGATCGATCAGACAAAGATGTGAAATATGTAGGTTGATGCAGGCTCAAAATTTTTCTAAGTGTTGAATCATGAGATTGATTGAACTTTGAAGTTAGATCGATCAAAGGTCTCCTGATCGATCTAAGAGTTAGTTCGAACGATGGGACAGAGAGGTGATTTGGATGCAGGTTTCTGCAAGTCGAAAATTTTTCTAAGTGTTGGATGCAAAATGGAGTTCGATCAATCGAACTCAGGTTTGAGATCGATCGAACTATGCAGAATGCTCAATAATGACATGAAAGCTCATACAATCCTCACCAAAGTTTCTTTCAATGCATATGAACCAAAAACAAGTATCTAGACTTCGTAAGAAATGAAATGAAATATAGGAATAGGGAAGGAATAGGGTTTTGACACCCTACGAATGCTTTTGCTAGTCTTTAACATCTCTAGCAAGACATTAGGCTCTTTTAGCCTGGATCAAAGATCTTATAATGCATCCCCTCCTTGTTGGGGTGATGGATGCTTTGAACTCCACCCAACAAATGGTTCTTTGAAGAACTTGTTGGATTAAGCTCAAAAGAAACTTTTGGTCCCTTGTCTATACAATCACAACCTTTGGGCTTCCATGCCCTTTCAAAGCAAGAATTTGAAACAAGATTTTGAGAATGCAAAGTTAAAGATGATCCTTTGAAAGTTTTGGTCTTACACAAAAGTTCATTTCCTTGACATTGAAGATCATGACATTTATCTACAACATTAACCTCTCCTTCATATTTGTCAAATGAATTGGGTGTGGGATTAAAGATATTCAACTTCACCTTCATGTGGCCAAATGAGATCTTCATTATCCCCGTCCTACAATTGATGTTGGCATTAGCGGTTGCCAAGAAAGGACGGCCAAGGATAATGGGAATTTGGCTCTTAGGATTGGGAACCAGTTCCGTGTCGATGACAACGAAATCAACCGGAAAGAAGAATTTGTCAATCTTTATCAAAACATCTTCAATTATACCCCTAAGCTTTTTAATGGATCGGTCGGCAAGTTACAAAACTACTGACGTCGGTTTCAATTCACCTAGGCCCAATTTGACATAAACCGAGTATGGAAGAAGGTTAACACTTGCTCCTAAGTCAAGAAGCACCCGATTAATAATATGATCACCAATAATGCATGATGTAGTGGGTGAACCGGGGTCCTTAAACTTTGGAAGAGTGTTATGTTGCAAAATTGAGCTTACTTGCTCGGTCAAAACCACTTTTCTTGGTACTTGGCTCTTGTTCTTCCGCTTTTGGGTGCACAAGTCTTTCAAAAATTTGGCATAAGCCGAAATTTGCTTGATTGCATGCAATAATGGAAGATTAACTTTCACTTGCCTAAACATGTGGAGCGGGTAAAGGTACTGGTGCCCTCTATCCTTGTTGCACATGTTGTCCCTGTCCCTGTCCTACTTTAGGACACTGCCTGGAAGTATGACCATACTTTCCACAAGTGTAGCAACTATCCTAGAAAGTACCGAATGGCCTCCTTTGTCGGTTAGCCGGTGGCTGACCCTGTCCTGCCTGTGGTCCCCATTCTGCTGCCTCTGAATAGGTGCCCCATTCCTGTGAGCATCTGAACCACCCTTGTGTTTCTTCCAAGGTTGTTGTCCCTGGAATCTACCTTTGTCATTCTGTTGGTGTCCATTGTCATTCTCTTTCTCAGCTGACTGATTTGCAGAGTCTCTGTCACCCTGCTTTTCACCCTTAGCCGGTCTAAAGTCCACGGTCAACTGATACTGCTGTAGAGTGGCGTCCACCACTTGAGCATAAGTAGTGTAGGCTGGACTACCTGTAATAGCTCACTTAATAGACCACATCAGTCCCCTAACGAAACTGTTGCACTTCTTTTCCTCTGTATCCACCTCATCTGGAGCAAAAAGAGATAAGCGCTTAAACTGCTACTCATACTCTACCACTGTCATGTTTCCCTACTGCAGATTAAGGAACTCTATCTCCATAGCTGCCCTGACTGTATAAGGAAAGTACTTCTCATCAAAGCGAGCACTGAACTGATCATAATTCAATGACATCCTCTCCTTTGCGGTGGTAACTAACTCCCACCACTGTAGTGCATCACCAACTAGCTTGAAGGTAGCAAGCATCTGCTTCTGAACCTCAGTGCACTGAACCAAACGAAGATGGCGCTCGATATCCTGTTTCTATTGTTGAGTTGCTTTCGCATCAGTGGAGCCTGAAAACTTAGGTGGGATCCCCTTTATGAAAGAACTCCTAGCCTTTTTCCAAGTATCAGTCTGAACCACTGGTGCTGGGATAGGTACCGGTTGTACCTGAGGCTGATTCTGAAGTGCAGCTGTTACCCCTGCTTCTATAGCCAGAGCAATAAGGTCATTGAGGTGAGGAGGATACTCTGGATCCCTAACCTGATCCTGAGACTGTTGTACTCCCTCCTGCTCTTCGTGGAACTGACCATCATCATCCTGAAACTCTGGCATTTGCTGCTCTCCCTCCATTAGCTGACGATGTAGGCGTTCTTGCTGCCTACATGCCGCTTTCCTTTGCCTCCTATTTCCTTGCATGTTCTGTCCTCTTCTAGCGTTAACCATCTGTTAACACAGAAAGATAAACATCAGAACGATTTAAACCGAACCGTAAAAGAATACAACGAATCCTAAACTTAAGCTCTAATCAAGAGAAAACGCTACGCAGAAGTCTTATACGATAGAATCCTAGAGACACTGAACCTGGAGTGCTCTGATACCAACTGTGATACCCCTCGACTCCGAGACATGGGTTGATCAGGCCCAAGCCCGAATCCGAGGGAATATCAAATAATTAATATATAAACAAACATGGAATACAACATGAATTAAGAAATAATAATCAAAAGCTAAAAGAATTCTAAAATATAATCCTTTAAAAATAAATACTTAAAATTCAATAATCCCAAACTTTCCAAAACCTCTAATACTTAAACAACTCGAGAATCCATCTCTAGTGGACCCCTAATAAAAATCCAAACTGAAATATAAATAACTGAAAGAACATCCAAGTTAAACCACATAGCGAAGTCCTACATCGTCGGAAGAGTGAGTATGACACCTAAAGGTCAGGTCTCGTGCACTAGGGTCCCCTCAATGATTGCACCATGAGCCATCTTTTAATTAGCTGGACTCTGTTTTAATTCGAACTTGAGAACGTTCGATCGATCGAGTTCAGATAAAATCGATTGAACTATGGCCAGATCCATCGAATTTAGGCCAAATCGATCAATCATTGGCGGCGCCTTTTTAGAATAAGACAAATCTAAGATATTTTTGGGATATTTTGGAAAAAAGACAAAAGTGGTAGGTGAGGATAAGATCAAGGAAGTTAGATCAATATGAAGAAAGTTGGATCGATCGAAGATGAAAATTCTTTGAGGATAAGGACAAGGGGTCTGATCCATCTTGGTGAGGTGAGATCGATCAATGTGAGATCGATCAAAAGTATTCCTGATCGATCGAAGATTGCTAAATTCCACCACTTTGCTTCCACTTTGCTCCATTCTTCCATTCAGCTTGAGATTGCTTCTTTTATGCACTAATTTAGCTGAATTGACTTATTTGGGGGATAAGCACTTGAAAAGGGCAATAACATGAAATTAGTCTAAAATGGGAAAGTAAGATAGATAAAGATCCTAGAATACTTGAGCTTAAGGGGTTTAAATGCGCACTTTTCAGCGCTCATCAACAATTATTTGTCTCTATAGATGTAACATTTGTTGAAACTGAGAATTACTTTCCAAATCCTTATCTTTAGGGGGAAACATTATTTATAGAAGATAAAGAAAGAGATTTATTTTTGCTTGATCTTTCATTCTTCCCATTCTACAAAATTAAAATCCGTCATTATCCAATCCGTTTCCGTACCTTTACCAAGTACTTTTAGTCCAGCAGCAAATTAAACAGATTCAGAGTGCTACTCGTCCATTACAGGTATATTCAAGGAGGAAAGAACCCTTTGTTCAACACCATGCAGGTTCTTGATTACGAACCAAACTCTAGTGCTGATAATGTTGAGGTAACTCCTAATTCTAAAGATTATGAAAGTAATGGGCCGTTGTTGATGACTATGATCTTCATATTACAATTAGAAGGGGTGTTAGGAAGTGTACTCAGCGACTTATATATCTATTGTCTCACTTTGTGTCATATGAAAAGTTGTCTAATGGTCATAAAAGTTTTCTTATCCACCTCAATGCTATTACTATCCCAAAAACTTTTGCTGAAGCATTGGGAAGTAAAGAATAGAAAGAAGCTATGAAGGTTCAAATGGATGCGCTTGAGAAGAACAAAACATGAGACTTGGTGAAACTGCCTCAAGGAAAGAAGCTAGTGGGATGCAAATGGGTCTTCACTGTGAAGTATAAGGCAGATGGATCACACCGACATCGATATCAATCTTTCGCCTACAGCACCATTGTTACCTCCTATTTCCCTCTAAGTGGAGATACGAAAACAATAAGATAAAAGGAAACAAAAGCAGACGTGCGGTTCTGTTTAGAGATTTTTTGGGCAAAAAAAGGGTATTTTTGGACGAGGGCAATTGTGATTGATGAATCAAAAGGGCTTGTTGAAGTTAAGCCCGTGAGATTGTTCCAGGCTAAGGAGTAGGAGTTTAGCGGTGATGATAAATGCTTAATTTGTTTGAGTAGTTGTGGAGTAAGAATTAATGCCAAACTTGTTGAAAGCCATGGCCCCGAAATTCCTCTGTCAACTGCACTACTTTTAATCTCAAAATATAATTGTGTATAGTTGAACTTCGTTTCCCACAGATGGTGCCAAGTGTTGATGCAAAAATCTGCATTGTCTAGAGCTGGGGTCGTATCTACAAGACAAGTGAAGTGACTACTGGTGTGGTGCCGGCCGGGAGCACTCTGACAATTAAGTTAGTACTTGATGATAAATATGGAGAGGAAAAGACACTTTGTATTTAATTTGTGTCGGACCTTAATGGGTTGACCGACCCTCCTTTTTATCGAGGGTCTTGGTAATAGTGTCCACTTAGGGAACTGGTTTCCTTGACTTTTCCATCATGACGTAGGAGAACCATCGGACAAAAGTAGTCGTCGTTAATACTACCACTTGTAGTCTATCCAAAAACTTGGACTCTTGTGTCGCTTGTACTTCCTAACCGGTTAAATATCCCGTATCAATCATGACTTTAAGTAACAATATATTATGATTGCTAATTAAAAATAAAATAAAACTAATAACTCTTTAATTCAAGACAATTTAACAAATTGTGATAAATGATTTTCAAATATTAAATAAATTCACTAATTGAGTTTACTTATTCATTAATTTCATAAAAATATAACCGACATGTGTTTTTAATAGCAACATCATTCTAAAATTCATGAATAGATTATTAATTGTGTTAAAGGATTTTAAAAAATTTAATAAAAATTACTAAAATTTATCAAAAAATCATATTTATTGAATTATGTGGTAAAAAAGCTGTGTATCGATGTTCTTTGGCCACTACGTGCGAGATATAAAACAATTTACGATTGCTATAACCAATTAAGTTACATAACATCGATACGGACTCAATTCTATTACACTGCGATCACGATCGAAACCGCAATTGCGAACCTGACACTCATTTGATTGGTTTCAACACTTACTGTTGTAACATATTATCTCATCATTTGTTTTTTAGGAAGGACATGTTATCTCCCATTCGCACACCATTTTATGTTTTTATTTTCTTTTTCATTTTCATTTTTATAAGTCAACATTAAATATTTTTCGCATTATAATTGAAGTTATTGTGGACTTCTTAATTTCATAATATCACATCACATATTTTTGATAAATTAAAACAATGGTGAATTGCGAAAAACCCCTCTCGACTTTCACCCGTTTGCAAAATAAAAACCCCTTATGAATATCTTTAACAATTAACCTCTATCAACTATCATAAGGGGGTCATTTTAACTAACCTCTATTAAAGTGATTGTATGATAAAATTTGGACGAAATTACCCTTAAAATCAAAACAATACATTAGTATTACTAAAGTACCCACCACTCACTTTATTTTTATTTTTTTAACTTCATAAAACACTAAAACAATGCGTCTTATTATGAAACGAGGCCTTTGATTTTTTCTTTCGAAATGTTCTTGCATTTGAAATATATATAGTAATATGGTAGTTATTTATCAAATGTCAACTTAAATTGATTTTGGTAAAGAAAAAAAAAACTTGTACCCTAATTTTTTATAAAATTTAAAAGTAGAAATTTATAAGATTCTAAAAAATTATGGATATAGCATATCCAAAAAAAATCCAGTAGCGTCCACCATAATATCAAACAAAACCCCCCTCCCCCACCCCCAAAACATATTTCACACTTGTTTTTTTGTTTTTTATTTTTTATTTTTTTATAGTCAAAAGATATTTCACTTAAATAACAAATATTTGTTTGGACTATCTTTAATTATTTATTTATTCGGTAGAAAAAAGTGTTATATGTTTAACAAATATTTATATGTTTATTATGACATAAAATTTGATTTATTTCAACATCATAAATCTTAATTCCAATACTTTTTAATTAAATTGTGATATGCTAATATATATATATATATATATATATATATATATATATATATATATATAGATAGATATAAATGAAAAAAGGCACTTCCTCCTAATTACGAAGTTTGCCACATAGTTTGATAAATTTCTATTTTTAAATTTTATAAAAAATCATGGTTATGATATTTTTGATCTCTCGTATATATCTCCTTCTTTATCTTATTTTATACAAAATCATGGTTCAAGTTTTTTTTTTTTTTTTCTTCACCAAAATCAATTTAAGTTAACATTTGATAAATAACTACCATATTACTATATTATTCCAAATGCAATAACATTTCGAAAGAAAAAAATCAAAGGTCTCATTTCAAAATCAGAGGCCTCGTTTTAGTGTTTTATGCAGTTAATAAAAAAAATAAAAATAAAAAAAGGTGAGTGGTGGGTGCTTTAGTAAAACTAAAGTATTGTTTTGATTTTAAGGATAATTTCATCCAAAAATTTTATCACACAATCACTCAAACGGATGTTTCATGTTAAGGGTAATTTTGTCCGAAAATTTTCCTTACACAATCACTCTAATAGAGGTTAGTTAAAATAACCTCCTTATGATAGTTGAGGGGGATTAATTACTAAAGATATTCATAAGAGGGGTTTTTTACAAACGGATAAAAGTCGAAGGGATTTTTTTTACAATTCGCCCTTAAAACAATACTATAGATTAATTAGGGTCCTGTCAAATTCATTTGATTACATAAAGTGAATTTCATTTATCACTTACTTCAATTTTTACTCATTCAATGTTACCAAATAAAATTCAAGTTTATAAACTAAATATGTGGTCAAACAGTTGTATAAAAAATAAAATAATAAATAAAAAAATAAAATTAATAAAAAATTGAATATTAATAGAACCCTAATATGATAACCCTCAATCATATGGGCCCACGTGTAAGTTGAGTATAGACATTAAAATATTTTGTGATGCCTACCATGAAATACATTCTATAATCTAGAAAGATTGCTGATTCAACCCATCCTTGCTGATCCAATCCTAGATTATTATTATTAATTTTGGTGAATTTATATAAAATGATGAAATGTCAAGTTGTGCAATAAATTCACATATATTTATATGGCATAAGATTTTGTGCTGAGTGGAAGGGGAACGTGTTTGATGAGTAGCTGACATGTTTGAAGTTAAACAAAGATTAGCTTTATAGAATTCAAGTACGATTTTAATTAATTATAAATTAAGGGTAGATTAACCTATAGGCTATGTGTTATTTTATTATTTTATTGTTTTGGTACACAACTTACATAATTGCAATATTTTATCTACAAAACCTTTCTTGCCACGTGTCTTTGATACTGTATGCCACATGACGAGGTAGACACAATCTTCCCCATTAGGTATGGAAATTGACCTTAAATTACTCTACAGTTGACACATACACTTCATTTATCCCTCCTTTTATACCATGATATAATTTTTTTTTTTTAAAAATAAAAATTATTAAATAGTCTAGGCCATCAATCTCAAGATTCAAGATCAAATATTTTACATACATGTTATTGGTTTGGAACCATTGATTCCAAACCAATCACATGCATAAATAAATGGGGTGAAGTGAAAAAAATAACCTTAAGATATACTTCAGGTAATATTTTTATTCCAATTTGAAAAAGTATGTTAATAATTTTTTTATATTTTTAATGTTGTGTGAAAATAACCTTCAAATAGATATCTTACAAACTCTTCCAAAAATGCTCAAAGGAGTGTGTATGCTAATAATCGCATAGTATAAAATTGTTATGTGAACATTTAACCCATTTTAAATTATTTTTCTCTCATCTTTCCAAAATATAAAAAATAAATATCCCCCAACAGTGTATTATATCTTTCTGAGTTAAGAGTTATACATTTGCTAAAATTTAATACCAGTCATAAGCTTGAAAATTCTAATATATGTATTTCTTTTACGTGTTAATTAAATAGAAATAAAAATATATATATCTCAAAAAAAAATATTATTCTCAAAGTTGTCGGATTAATGGAGATTATTATATCACATAGAATGAAAACCTCAATTCTTTTTATAATTATAAAAAAATATTATTCCCAATTAAAATTTAATATAATTATATTTTTTTATTAAATATATAATTAAAAAATAAATTAAAGATACTTATTCTTTATATATATATATATATATATATATATATATATATATATATATATATATATACACACACACACACACATATAATTCTTTACATAACAAAAAATGAGTATTGGAATTCAAACAACAATAATTTTTAGGATAAAGTGCAGAAAATACGCATATAGTATGTTTAAAATGCATATCACACCCTTTATGTGCTAAACGACGTCATTTTGTTTTGTGTCAATTTTCGACATTTCAAAAAATATGTATTTTTAAATGATATGTAAAATGTGAATATAAGATAAATTTAGACAAATTTTACCTTAAATGTGTCCGGACTTAGGAGGGTCTTATTTGCATAATTTGAAACTTTATTTTTCTACATAAGAAGGATGTGATAAACACTCTAAAAATAGTATAGAAGTGTTTTACTTAACTCTGTTTTTTTACTTAACCCTAAATAAATGTGTAAAATTTATCACCACGTCACTAGTCGAAAAACCATGTAATAATTTTTTCCACAAATTTTTTGCTTTCTAATATGATATTGAAAGTCAATACTTGTCCACAATATTTAAACACTTGCAAGTAACAAATATTATTTCTTACCTACCAGCAGCAATCCAATTTCAAATAAATAAACTCTAGAGTGTGCATGTGTAATGCCTTTATCATTACCACCTCATACCTTAAAAAAGTGAGATTTTTTTATGTTGAAGGTAATCTAAACTAATTAATGTACTGTAATAATTAATTTAGATATTTCTAGCTTCTTGATTATGCCACTATGTTAAAAGAGGCTTTTAGAGACACTGTTTCTGCTCCCCACTAGCGGGGAAAGACAATTTGTTACGTTTATAATCATGAGTGATGTCGTTCAGTGATGTCGTTGAAAAAGAGAAAGGAAAAGAAGAAATAGAAAGGTGTTGGAATAAATTTACAAAGAATCAATCTGAAGACGTGGATATAGAACGTTTAGCCCTTATTATTTTAATTTTGAATAAAATATTTTTTACACCTTTATTTATCAAGACTCCTTTTAAAATGAGAAGTCAGTTAATCTACTAATGTACAGCATAAATTTCATATATATTTCATATATTTTTAGATATATAGTCATCAAGTATTAATTTGATTGTTAGCAGGGCGGAGCCAGTGTATTAGTTTTTAAAATCATCTCTTATTTTATTATTATTATTTTTTTTTTCTAATTTACTCTTCAAATTCTTTTAAAATAGTTAAAATTTTCTTGTTAAATTAAATTTTAATTTTTTTCTTTTTAAGTTTTCATTTTTCTTACTTTTTTTTGTTTTTCTTGTTATTTTTTCCCCTTCTATTCCTTTATATATATATATATATAAATTTACACTGTAACCCTCTCCCTAAACTAAAATTATGACTCCACTTCTAACGGTTAGCATGCACTTGGACACCACGTAGTTTCGAACAACTCTTATGTTCTCTTGCAAGGAAGGACTATTTTTAGCTGTAAAAAATAAAATAAATCAAATTATAACCTTATATACTAATTATTCTCAGAACCTTTATACACTTCCTCTTAATATAAATAATTTGTATTTCAAAATTTGAAGCAAGTATATTCTTATAGAAAAAAAATAAATAATAAAAAGAGTGTATTCTTATAGAAAAAAAAAATTCCACATGGTGAAAAACCAATTTGTGGTTGAGATAAAAAGAGTTCGATTTGAGAATGCTAGGGATTACTTTAATAAAGTGTTGTCACCATTTTTGAAAAAAAAAAAAGGAGTCATTCATGAGTCTTCATGTGTCAACACACCACAACAAAATGGAGTAGCAGAACGAAAAAATGGTTGTAGACACTGAAATTTTAGTGGGTTTTGGTGTTGACAAATGGACCCATTAAATATGGGCCTAATGTTTAATTAAGTTATTTAATTAGCCCAAGTTTGGTCCACTTAAATTATTTAATTAGCCCAACCCAGATGGTTAAATAAAAAAATATAATTATTCCTAATAAAATATATTAGGAATAATTATTTTTAAGGATAATTATCATAATTTAACCGGCCCGGCCCAGTTATAATTTTATCCTTATCAGGAAATAACACATGTCATCATCCTATCAATCCAAGAAGCCTATAAATAAAGGCCTGGAGGAAGAGAGAAGGGACACATATTCAGAGTCTAGAAATCCAGAGATTCAGAAGTCTAGAAATTGAGAGAATCAGAAATCCAGAGGGCCAGAAATCCCGAGGGCAAACCTGAACGCAAAGAACACCAAGCACATCCAAAGTCATGCCGGTCTTTACCAAATTCAACAAATTCTCTCCTCTCTAAAGACGAAGAACAACAAGCACATCCAAAGACGTGTCGTTCTTCCTCAAATTCAACAAAGGATACAAATTCAAAATTCAGAAGTTAAGAAATTCAGACACAAATTCAGAATCCAAACCCAAAAGCGAAAAACATCAAGCACATCCGACAACGTGCCATTCTTCATCAAATCCCATGGTGATCAACAACAAACACAACCAACAACGTGCCGTTCTTCATCAAATTCCACGGTGATTCAAGAACAAGCTTGTGCAACCCTTGGATCCAACCAACAACAAAAAGGAGATCGATTCAGAGGACCATTCTTTTTGTAAAAGATATCACAAAGGATTGTACTCCAAATATTTCTGATTTAATAAATTATTATTTTGCTCTAAATTTTGTTTCTATTGATAGATTTACAAAATTTGTGTGTACAAATTTCTGGCACGCCCGGTGGGACATCCTCTGCCTCTCATCTCTTTCTCCTACATCAAATCCTCAACAAATTCATCGTCAGATTCTATGACTTTCAATAAGATTTAGACGAAAAGCAAGAACACAACCAAAGACATCGTGGTCATGACGGATAACATCAATACCATCATAAAAGGTGACAAGAAGGTTGCAACTTCATCAAGTGGTACACACACCTCTGCAAGTTCAATGATGTGGAGCAAGGTCAAATCATCAGTTCCTGCCAAAAGACAGCATGATGCGATGAGAGTCAATTCTGCCAAATCTGTTAAAGTAACAACTCAAACTCATACCACCTTCACCTCACTAGGGGCAAGGAGGAAGGTTCCTACAACCTTAAAGGTTACTCCAGTCACAAGTTCAAGTTCCACCTCGCTGGGGGCAAGGAGGAAGGTTCCTACAACCTCAAAGGTTGCTCCAGTCACAAGTTCAAGGCTAGTCCACCCAAGGCCAAAGATTTTTTCTGATTCCATCACTATGCCAATCATGATGATGAGTACTACCTCGTATGAAGAGCAATTGACGACTATGGCCCATGCAATTGAAAGATTACAACACTCTCTCAAGGAGCAAGATCTGAAATTGCCTCGCTGACAAAAAAGTTAAAATTGCGTGACGACAATGCTGAGTCCAGCAAAGGCCGAATTCCTCATTCTAATTCTATGCCAGAGAACACTCCAATTAATAATCAAAATGACGTGTCCGCTAATCCAACAATTGAAGCTGTCTCCGTCACCTCACTTTCTGTTCAACAACTTCAAGACATGATAGTGAATTGCATAAGCAAACAATACAGTGGCATTTCTTAAAGTGCTTGCATGTACTCAAAGCCTTACACGGAAAGAATTGACATCTTAAAAATGCCGGTTGGGTATCAACCTCCAAAGATTCAACAATTTGACGGAAAAAGAAATCCCAAGCAACATGTCACACACTTTGTAGAAACTTGCGGCAATGCTGGTACAAAAGGAGATCTCCTTGTCAAGCAATTCGTTCGTTCCCTCAAAGGGAATGCATTTGATTGGTACACAGACCTTAAAGCTGGAGGTATTGACAGTTGGGAGCAGATGGAACGAGAATTTCTCAACCGTTTCTATAGCACTCGTCGTACTGTTAGTATGCTCGAGCTTACAAATACAAAACAAATGAAGAGTGAACCCATGGTTAACTATATCAACCGTTGGCGAGCTCTAAGTCTTGACTGCAAGGATCGTTTATTTGAAATTTCTGCAGTTGAAGCATGTATGCAAGGCATGCGCTGGGAGCTTCTTTACATCCTATAAGGGATTTAGCCTCACACATTTGAAGAGCTTGTTACTCGAGCCCACGATATGGAGCTTAGCATGGAAAGTCATGGTGCTAGAGAAGATGTTCTTGATATATCCGATAACCTTCAAGAAGATGAGGGAAGTGAGTCAGAAGAAGAAGACAATATACTTCTTAACTCAGACAACGAAGTGGCATCATCTTTCATTATAAGCATCAACTCAAGAGACTTGCATCAAGAAATGCACCATGCTATAACAATGACTTCAACCGAAAGTGCAAAATCACACGGGGCATTAAGTCAAGGAAACCAAGAAGAAAATTCTCAATGTGACAACGAGATAGTCTGTGCCCTCCAGTATAAGCTTAGACTGTCGTCTGATTCTTGCAAAGTTAAAGAAAATAATTAAAGTCGATGATGCTCCTAGATACGAGCATAAACTATTAATGATGCTCCCAGATACAAGCCTAAACTATCGATGATGCTCCCAGATACGAGTCTAAATTGTCGATAATGCTCCCAGACACGAGCCTCAACTGTCGATGATGCTCCCAGATACAAGCATAAACTGTCCATGATGCTCCCAGATACGAGCCTAAACTGTCGACGATGCTCCCAGATACGAGCCTAAACTATCGATGGTGCTCCCAGATACGAGCCTAAACTGTCGATGATACTTCCTCACACAAGAATAAACTGTCAACTTGAAAAAAATGACACTCCTTGACATGAGTTTAAACTGTCTACCTGAAAAAAAAATCAAGAACTCCTTGATACGAATTTAAATTGTCTACCTGAAAAACAAATCAAGAACTCCTTGATACGAGTTTAAACTGTCTTAAAAAAAAAAAAAGAAAATGACACTCCTTGACATGAGTTTAAACTGTCTACCTGAAAAAAAAAATCAAAAACTCCTTAATACGAGTTTAAACTATCTCCAAAAAAAAAAAAAAAAAAATGACACTCATTGACACGAGTTTAAACTATCTATTTGAAGAAGAAAAAAAAAAAAAAAAAACAACACTCCTTGACACGAGTCTAAACTGTCTACCTAGAAAAAAAAAAATCAAGAACTCCTTGATACGAGTTTAAATTGTCTCCCAAACAAAAAAATGACACTCCTTGACACGAGCTTAAACTGTTTACCTGAAAAAATTAACACTCCGAACAACACTCCTTGGCACGAGTATAAATTGTCCGACTGAAGAAAAAAAAATCAAGAACTCTTTGACATGAGTATAAATTGTTCAAAAAAAAAAAAAAAAAAAAAAAACTCTTTAACACGAGAATAAACTTTTTCGGAAAAACTCATGTCTCTATTGAACTACGTGATGACTTGATCATTCTTTTGAGGGTACGTAGGCAGCTTAGAATTTTATTTTAAGTTCAGTACGACGCTAAAAAAAAAAAATCCTCAGAGTATGCAAAATGGCAAAGTGTGCTCATCACAAGATATTAAAAGGACTAGTCGCAATTAATCAACTTGGCTTACTATCAAGATATTGTTGTCGCTCGTCACAAATTTTCAACTTGGCTTGCTCTCAAGATGTTGTCACTCATCATGTGATATCAAAAGTGCTCGTCACACCTGTCAACTTGGCATGCACCAAAGTGTAGTTGCAAAGAAAATTTTTGTCTATCGCCAAATTGTAACTGCAAGGAAGAAATTTGGCTCACCGCCAAATTGTAGCTGCAACGAAGAAATTTGGCCCACCGCAAAAATGTAGCTACAAAGAAGAATTTTGGTCCCTCACCATAATTGTAGCTACAAAGAAAATTTTGATCCGGCAAAGTGTAGTTGCGAAGAAATAAATTGGTTCGTCGCCAGACTTTAGGTGCTAAGAAAAATTCTACTCGTCGCCGAAGTATTGCTGAAAAAGATTTTCGTTGAGTTATCGTTGAAGAAAAAAAATTTGTTCGTCATCGAGGTATGGCTGGAAGAAATAAATAAAATTGACTTGCCGCCAAGGCGTTGCTGAAGAATCCGGGTCATCGCCAAAGTGTTGCTGCAATAAAGTTTTGACTCATCGTCGAAGTGTCGTTAAAAAAAATTTGATTGCCGCCGAGGTGTTGCTAAAAGAGAAATTTGATTTTCTATTAAGGTATTGCGTCAAAAAAAATTCACGGCGTTGCCAAGATATTGCTGAAGTAAAAACAAATCACCACACGGAGGCATAGACATGCAAGCTTTGTTTGTTATATCCTTACAGCATCTGCAACAGAGCTCTATTATTGAGACAGATATGCACAATCACACTTGCGTAACTCGGTAACTACATATCAAGTGACTACTGGTGTCTGGTGCATAAGTAAACTTATACACTGAGTCAGATCTTTTGGTGGAGCTTCGGCTTAAAATCATCATCAAAACTGATAATGGCTAATGATGCTGGTGGTATGACCTCTCGGAGTATGGCCTCGCTCTATCAATGGCTGCTAGATGATCCATGGCTAATAAAGATGTTTTGGCGATGGCTAACAATGCTAGTGGTATGACCTCTTGGAGTTTGTTCTTACTCTCTGAATGGTTGTTGTCTGATCTGTGGCTAATGAAGACTACATCTATCGTTGCTCTTTAGATTGATTCATGACTGTTGACGACACTGTCTGTGCTGGTCGCATGACCTCTCGGAGTCTAGTTTCGCTCTATCAATGGTTGTTGGATGATCCATGGCTGATGAAGACGCTCTGGCGGCGGGTGTTGACAACGTTGTCTAAGCTAGTGGTAAAACCTCTCTCCAACTACATCTATCGTTGCTCTCTAGGCTAATTTGTGGTTGCTGATGACACTGCATGTGCTAATGGCATGACCTCTCGGAGTCTATTTTTGCTCTATTAATGGCTGCTAGATGATCCATGGATGATGAATATGCTCTGCTAATGGGTGTTGATACCGTTGTCTGAGCTATTGGTAAAGCCTCCCTGCGTTTACATATCTCGTTGCTCTCCGAGTTGATTCGTGGTTGCTGACAACACTGTCTGTGCTGGTGGCATGACCTCTCAGAGTCTGTTCTCGCTCCAAAACGGTGTTAATATGGGGTTTGAAACTCTTGAAAAACACCATAGTTGACTAGCACCCCCTGAAAAAAAAAAGTAAATAAATAAAAATCAAAAGTGTGGAATGGCATGCATGAAAGATTTTGGTTCCAAAGGAATAATGGGTCCTTACGGACTAGTTGCGTTTCGAAGGAACAATGGGTCCTTACAAACTAGGTGCGTTCCGAAGGAACAATGAGTCCTTACGGACTAGTTGCGTTCCGAAGGAACAATAGGTCCTTACGGACTAGATGCCTTCCGAAGGAACAATGGGTCCTTATGGATAAGTTGCTTTCCGAAGGAACAATGGGTCCTTACGGACTAGATGCGTTCCGAAGGAACAATGGGTCCTTACGGACTAGTAAAAAAATATTTGTTAAAAAAAAAAAAAAAAGTGAAAAGGAGGGGAAAAAGAAGAAAGAAAAAAAAAGGAAAAAAAAAAAAAGAAAAAAAAGGAAAGAAGCGTGAAAAAAAAATAGAGAGAGAGAGAGAGAGAAAAAAAAGGGGGGGAAAAAAGGTGAAAAAAAAAGAGAAAAAAAAAACGTGAAAAGGGAGGAGAGTGAATAATAATAATAATAATAATAATAATAATAATAATAATAAATCTTCCAGCAAGCGTGGAGAGGGGGGAGAGAGAGAGAGAAAAAAAAAAAAAAAAAAAAAAAAGAAAAAGCAGAAGAAAGCATAAGGAAAAAAAAAAAACATACCAATTATTTGTGTTCAAGCAGAGGCCGCAATCCAACACAATGTTCAGAAGTTATGATCTGACAAGTTTTCAGAGATTATCGGAATTGATGTCAAACCCTACAATATTGAGAGTATATATTGGCAACAAGATACCTCTAAGTTGTATTGGGATTTGGACAATTCAATTCAAATAGGAAAGTCAAATTCCAATATAAAAAAATAATAATAAAAAAAAAATAAAAAAAAGGAAAGTTGGATACTTCAAGTCCCATTTGAAAAAAGAAGACAAGTGCGGTCAAACTTGGGACTCGAAGTGGGGGCAATTTGTAGACATTGAAATTTTAGTGGGCTTTAGTGTTGACAAATGGACCCATTAAATATGGGCCTAATGTTTAATTAAGTTATTTAATTAGCCCAAGTTTGGTCCACTTAAATTATTTAATTAGCCCAACCCAGATGGTTAAATAAAAAAAGATAATTATTTCTAATAAAATATATTATGAATAATTATTTTTAAGGATAATTATCATAATTTAACCGGCCCGGTCTAATTATAATTTTATCCTTATCAGGAGATGACACATGTCATCATCCTATCAATCCAAGAAACCTATAAATAGAGGCCTGGAGGAAGGGAAAAGGGACACATATTCAGAGTCCAGAAATCCAGAGACTTAGAAGTCCAGAAATTGAGAGAATCAGAAATCCAGAGGGCCAAAAATCCTGAGGACAAACCTTAAGGCAAAGAACACCAAGCACATCTAAAGTCGTGCCGTTCTTCACCAAATTCAACAAATTCTCTCCTCTCTGAAGACGAAGAATAACAAGCACATCCAAAGACGTGCCGTTCTTCCTCAAATTCAACAAAGGACACAAATTCAGAATTCAGAAGTTAAGAAATTCTGACACAAATTCAGAATTCAAAAGTCCAGAAACAAAGGACACAAATTCAGAATTCAGAAGTCCAGAAATCCAAAAATCCAGAGACTCAGAAGTCAGAGACACAAATTCAGAATCCAAATCCAAAAGCGAAGAACATCAAGTACATCTGACAACGTGCCGTTCTTCACCAAATCCCACGATGATCAACAACAAGCACATCCAGCGACGTGCCGTTCTTCATCAAATTCCACGGTAATTCAAGAACAAGCTCGTGTAACCCTTGAATCCAACCAATAACCAAAAGGAGATCGAATCAGAGGACCATTCTTTTTGTAAAAGATATCACAAAGTATTGTATTCCAAATATTTCTGATTTAATAATTTATTATTTTGCTCTAAATTTTGTTTCTATTTACAGATTTTCAGAATGTCTTTTGGAGACTTGTTCTAGTTTTGGAGGCCTGGATGTGGTTGACTCTTAGGAGGAGTTTTGGAGGATCGTTGTTGGATATGGCTTGCTTGTGGAGTTTTCTCGTCCTAGTTATGACTAGGCATGGCCTTGAGGAATCGTAGTTCCAATGGTTATTTATGGATGGATCGAAATTAAAGAATTTTGATTTAGCTTGGTGTTGTCAAGTACGATTTTGAGAGACTCGTTCTATGACCTTGGTTGTCAAGATTTTGGTGTGTGTGCCACTTCGTGGACTTGTATTTCGAGGATCTAGTTATCCGTGATAGGGATTTTGATCCGATGTTTGATAACGGTGAGTAGTCTTATAGTTGATCTATTTTAGGATGATATCTGGGATTTTAGAGATGCTGTTTTGCTTGTCAGACTTTGGATTCGTAATTGATGTTGTTGATAGTAGTGTTTTGAGATGTTAAAATTGTTGGTCTTTTTGTATTGAGGATTTAAGGCCTTAAGCGTAGCGGTACCTATGGCATTGTTGTCAGAGTTTTAGGATTGGCCAGGATGGTCCGGCCGGACATCTTTGGACCATATCTCAACTCTCACAAAATGTTGGTTTCTGTAGTGCTTTTGGTAATGATCATTTTTGACATTGACGTCACTTGTATCGAGAGGTTTCATGGGTAGACCTAGTGGGGGCAGGTTATGAATTGGTGCCTTATACTGTCATGCTATCGTATAAGTTGTGTGCTGTGGGCGGGTGCTAGTTGCCGTCGATGCTACCTTACTGACGAGTAAGTGTGGGCGGGCACTAGGAATTGTCTTTGCTATCACACATTTGAGTACATCGTGGGCGGGTTCTGGTCGCTATTTGTACTGCCATGTCGTCTTTATTTAGTACTTTGATTTGATTTATGGATATCTTGGAATTCTGTTGGTGGTTGTTTTTGGTTCCTTATGATGGTTCGTCAAGAGGGGTGCTTTCGATTGTTGTCTTCCGTTCCCTCGTCTGGCCTTAAGTTCTGTGTGTGAGTTTCGACTTGTGGTGTGGCCATGTGATCACTTTTCTTTTGAGGGGTTGTCCTGTCGTGAGCACGTGGGTGCGAATGACATGGGGTTGTACGTTGTCTTCAGTTTTGTGATTGCTTTCGTAGCATGTTGTGAGGGATACTCAGAGATGTACTTCGTAGTTATCCTGGTTTCACCCTTTTGTTTTGGTGGGGCTGGATTTCGGGGACGAAATCCCTTTAAGGTGGGAAGGTTGTAATGACCCGGTCATTTTTCTTCCTTTTCTTTTTCTTAGATTTTAACGGATATTTTTTTTTTCCATTGTCTTTTCCTTTTTGGGTTTGGTTTTTCATCACTTGATGTCATCTCGAGTGCTCTGGAATGATTTCCGAGACTCTTTTCCTTGAATTGACAACTTCCTTTGGGGATTGTGTCATTTTCATATTTTATTTTTCCGAACACTATTCACATTTTGTCTTTTTCTCGTTTATCCTTTTTCCTTTCACAACCACACTTTTTGTGCTTGGATTTGATTCTGGTTTTGCATGCATTCATGATATTTGATTTCCATGATAGTGGTATTTTTACTTTTCTAGAAAAGCATGTTGATTGCTTACTTCCTTCATAAAGGGGCATTAGTGCATACTTTAGTGTAATTCTTCTTAATTTGTGAGATTTTAGTGTAATTAAATAAAGTAATTATTTTTCATCTTGAGGACCATTTTGCAATTAAATTTAGAAGATATTTTCAAAAAGGACCTTTTTGCAATTTTTGAAAAGTGTGACAAGTGTCACACTTTCATTGGTCTACTTGTTGACATTTGTGTGGAAACACTTTGATGCATTGGATGATGACAGTTGGAGGGTGAGGATTCACCCACTTGTTAGCCTAGGATTGGTGCACTTGTTGGCTTGGATGGTTGACAAGTGTAGGTGTGGGATTAAGCCTAGGAAGGAGCCATGGATTTGTGACAAGTATAGGTTCACAATTTAGTCTTGCAAATATCTTTGGGCCACTTTGGGATTATGGTTTTGAAGGAGAATTTTTGTGCAATTAACCATAGATGTGTGTGTTGACCATGGTATAGGATCACATAGTGAGTGGAGGATTTCTATTTCCTCTACTTACATATTTTCACATTTCATCTCTTTCTTCCTCACCATAAAACCCTAGCCTCCATGGATGAAGCTTGAAGCTTTAGGCATTGACCTTGATCTTTGAGGCCCTTCCACTTACTTTAGACCATAAAGCTTGGAATACTTTTTATTCCTCTCATCCTCCTCTTCAAAACTCTTGAAGGATTTAGCCTAACTACTATTTTTGCTTTGGTATCTAAAGATTCAATTCTCTAGTGAGGTATTGATCTATTATTTTGAAGTATTTTTATGTCATTATTGAGTGTTTTACATGCATAGAAGAGAAGGACTTGTATTCTGCCCTTAAACTGTTTTAACTTGAAATAAATTTTGTCAAATTAAATATATAACATGAAAATATTATCAATTAGCTTTCATTTAGTTTTGGTTTCATGTAATTTGGATTTAAAATGAATTAGTTATGAATTTTTTAAGTTGCAAGCTAGTTGCTGGAAATTTAAATCTTTTCTTATCCGGTAGGGAAATGAATTTTTGTATACAGCTGTGGTGCTTCAATTACCTTGAAATTTTTACTGGAATTTTCCCCATGGATTTTACACTACTCAGAATTTTTTCACGATTTTAGAGCATTTTTTAATTTTTTTAAAAATCCGAAACTATCTGCTGTCCATGTTTTTATTGCAGCTGAAAAACATATTTTTAGATGATTTATTTCACTAACCTTTTGACATTGGATCATGGCTTAAATTTTCATTTTTATACTCTCATATGTTTACTTCCAAAATAAATTAGTTTAGCCCAATTTGGATGTCAAATGAATTTTTCATGAATTTTCAAAATTGGAAACTACAGGCTGAAAATGTGTTTTCTGGGCAGAATTTGTTTCAAAGTTGTGGGTCAAAACTATTTCAATTGAGAAAATATTTTGTTAAACTAAATTGATATTATCAAATTACAGTGTTTAAGCTTTCATTGGGCTTTGGATTCATTCAATTTGGATTAGAAATGAATTTTTTATGAATTTCCCAAGTTGAAGGTAACAAGCTGAAATATCTGTCTTGCGGACCAAAAATTTGGGGCGATTTCACTTCGGTGGTAATTTGGATTTTCATTCGAATTGAGGTAGGGGATGTTCTAGGCTTTTGTGTGTGTTGTATTGAGTGTTTAGCATGATTATACAACTTAATTGCATGCCTTGTATCGATTCTAGAAAATTAGTATTAATTATTTCTTTGTATGAAATTTAATTCACAAGGATGTGTGTAACTTAGAACGGAATTGTGGCATGTTAGAAAATCATGTTTTAATATATTTGTCAACATATATTAAATTGAGATTAATTGAATAAGAATTACATATTTTATTTAATATTTATCTTTTGTGAAAGATTAAATTCCATGGTCGTACCTAGCATAAAATTGACTTGTGATATACTTTTAAATTATGTCTTGGCATATTATTTAACATACTTTAATTTGAGAGTATTTGGACAAGTATGAAAATCTAGAGATTTTAATTAAAATGATTAATTAAAATCTAATTAAGGGTTCCATTGGCCTAATTAAGTGTTTAACTTGATATTTGTGACAACTATGACTTATGTTCTAGCATATGTTAATTTAGAACCATTTGATATTGTTTTAGAAGTTAGGGATTTGATTATCATGATTTAATTAAATTCCACTTTATTGTTCTTATAGCCTAATCGAGTTTTGATGTGCTGTATGTAATGACCATGCTATATTGTTTATCATGTATTAATTGGAGGCTATTTGATTGAGATTTGAAACCTAGGGAATTTAATTAGTTTATTGATTAAATTCCATTTCTATTGTATTATTGATTAACTCATGTATTTGACATTGATAGTATGTTTAAAGCATAACTTTTGACTTATAATGGATTTATGAGTTATGTTTCAATATTGGATTATATTGTTATAGCGCGTAACGAATCGCGGTCTGAAGATTCGACATGTGATGTTATTATAGCGCGTAACGAATCACGCTCTGAAGATTCGACATTGTCATCCTATAGTAGTTGTGAATTTAGAGCATGTGTTGTGTGGTTTCAGCCTACTTGTGCATGAAGGTAGTTTCGTGAACTATTCAATACGTGTATAAGTTGTAAACTTATCTAATTATTTTGGAACCACTTAGAACATTGCATGATGGCTAGGGTTTGGCTCTAGTACGGGAACAAGAGTCCTCTAAGTCAAAAGTTCGCGCGTTGGGTAGGCTGTCTGGGGGTTAGTAGCTCCAAATTAGCCCAGAAAAGTTTGCGCATTGGGTAGGCTACCTGGGGGTTAGTAGCTCCAAATTAGCCCTGTATCGGTCTCATCTGATTGATGTCCAAGTCTTCTACTATTTGTTTTCGCATTCAATTCTAAGTTATCAATCATGTTTATATTGTGACTGTGGTTTTGGCTATTGGCGATTTGATGTTGTTAAGTACATCCATACTAAATTGCTATATTTAGTTGATTTAGCATTTAGATTTCAAGTTGATAACTTTGAGAATCTATATCAAGTTGCTTTGTGTAAGCATGTTTCTATCTGGTTGCTTTGTGTAAGCATGTTTCTAACTAGTTGCTTTGTGTAAGCATGTTATATCTTATTGCTATGTGTAGCATGCTCTTGTGTTGTTGAAATTACATAAAGGATGTGTTTTATGCTAGAAATGATCTTAGGTAGTTAGGATGCTCCCTGAGTCTTACCTTTGACATAGACGTTAGGTGGAATGAACCACAATGATTAAATCATGTACACTTGTTAAACGTAGGTCGATGCATGCTCATTTCCTACGAGTAGCTTCATGTTACTCACCCCTACGATATTGGGGCATATTTCAGGTACATGATACAAGATTGGAGATTGCAATTGCTTGGGTGATTTACTGAGTTGAGCTTCTTTAGAAGCATTATTGTTTACATGCAAGTGTTAGCATGTTCATGATTTGTCTATGAAATGTAATTTTTCTAACTTGGAGATCTGACATGTCAAATGTTGTAAATGAGTTGTAATAAGGCCATGGGCCATTGTAGCATGTTTAAAATACCATTTTACACTTGCGTGTATGTTCACATCATCACACAATAACATATAATACAATCTGATCATGCCATGGGGAGTCATTTTGATGCCTTAGGGATGACGTACATCTCTAGTGGCCACTTAGTTTCTTTCGTTTCTTCATTTCGGATCCGTTATCGGATCATTCTTTTGGTTCATCACAGGACACACTGGGTTGAAAAATCTAGGGTCGTCTCAATCTTCTAGCTTTTGCCGGTGCCTTTCTTTTTCAAAAAAATGTTCCAAAAAATTATTGGGGGAGAAGTTGTCTTAATTGCTACCCATTTAATTAATAGATTACCCACTCGAGTTCTTGATTATAACAGCCCCATATAACTATTTTCGAATTTTTTCCCTAACTTCAAAATAGTAAATCTCCTAGCTCTTAAGATCTTTGGGTGTGTGTCGACCTTTGTTCATATTCATTCGAATAACCGTGTGAAACTTGATCGAAGGGCTCTTAAGTGCGTTTTTGTTGGATATTCTTCTACACAAAAAAGGTATAAGTGTTATCATCCTCCAACAAAACGATTCTTTGTCTCTATAGATGTAACATTTGTTGAAACTGAGAATTACTTTTCAAATCCTTATCTTTAGGGGGAAACATTACTTATAGAAGATAAGGATAGAGATTTATTTTCTTTGATCTTTCATTCTTCCCATTCTCACAAAATTAAAATCCGTCATTATCCAATCCGTTTACATACCTTTACCAAGTACTCCTAGTCCAGCGGCAAAGGGTAAACAGATTCAGAGTGCTACTCGTCCATTGCAGGTATACTCAAGGAGAAAAGAACCCTTTATTCAACCAATACAGGTTCTTGATTACGAACCAAACTCTAGTGCTGATAATGTTGAGGTAACTCCTAATTCTAAAGATTATGAAAGTAATGGGCCTGTTGTTGATGACTATGATCTTCATATTACAATTAGAAAGGGTGTTAGGAAGTGTACTCAGCGACCTGTATATCTATTGTCTCACTTTGTATCATATGAAAAGCTGTCTAATGGTCATAAAAGTTTTTTTATCCACCTCAATACTATTACTATCCTAAAAACTATCACTGAAGCATTTGGAAGCAAAGAATGGAAAGAAGCTATGAAGGTTGAAATGGATGCGCTTGAGAAGAACAAAACATGAGACTTGGTGAAACTGCCTCAAGGAAAGAAGCTAGTGGGATGTAAATAGGTTTTCATTGTGAAGTACAAGGCAGATGGATCACACCGACATCGATATCAATCTTTCGTCTACAGTGCCGTTGTTACCTCCTATTTCCCTCTAAGTGAAGATACGAAAACGATAAGATAAGAGGAAATAAAAGCAAGCATGCGGTTCTGTTTAGAGAATTTTTGGGCGAAAAAAGGGGTATTGTAACGACCCGGATTTCTCAACCCGGTGCGTCACAGGTGGTATCAGAGCTCCTAGGTTTGAATACCTTAGACGATGGGTTTTAGGTGCATATTATGCTTATGTTGCCATGCTCTATGTGTTTGTATGCTTCATGATAACATGTTTTGGTTTGATAACATGTTTATGTGCTTACGTGCTACATGTAATATGCCGTTTGTTAAGCATGATTTAATTATTATGTAAAGAGCATGACATATGATGTATTCTAGATCAGATTTGTATATGCATAACTGTGTTGCATATTTGGCATGACACGAGATTGGTCATTGAGGCTCGAGTTGAGGTTGATGGTGATTGTAGTCACGGTTGTATTGTAGTTTAGGTTGTTGTTGACCTAGAGTTGGTTTTGAGATAGGTGGAGAGACACCTTTTGTTTAGGCTCTCGTGGGGTGAGCCATTAAGCACAACCGTAGTACTGGATTTGTTGATTTTAAGCTATGGTTAGGTTTTGGACCTTTTGGGATCCTTGGTTGTTTTGGAAGGTTCCTCTGAGATTGCAATTTTCGTGGGCGGGTACGTTGTGGGCGGGTGCATGGCACTGTCATACTACCGTACTGGCAAGCTACGAGTGCAGTTCGGATGGAATCAGCATTGGGTTTTGTTCCGACAGGTGTAGTCCTTTTGATCGATAATGATGATGGTTGTTTTAGGGATCAGTCGTAGTGATCGATTTGGTTATCTGATTGTATGGCTAGAGTTGCCATTTTCTTTGAGTTCTCCTTGCGCGATGACGCTTTTGGGGTCAAGTCGATTGATAGATGCTTCGGATAGAGAGAGCATTGTATTGTTAGTGTCACTTGTAGTGTCACCCTTAGATTCAGAGATGGATTGTAGGAGTCTTACCATTGTGGTAATAACTTACGTTTATTTTGAGAGAGGTTGTTGTTGTATTGGTTTTTGGAGTCAGTGTATGGCTAGGACTGGTCCTTCCTTTTTACCTAGGCACTCTAGGACACGATGTCCATAAGGTTCATTGTTGCATCACTTTTGTTTTCTGCAGTTTCATTTACTACCATGTTAGTAGTATGATTTATGATATTGTGATACATGAGTAGGTGGAGGTCTATCCACGTTTGCCTTTTGTTGTGTGGTAATACCATGCCTTTCTTATATGCTTCGAGATGTCATGTTGTTACTGCGCTTTAATGACATGCTTTTGTGTTTATGTGGAGACGTGCAGCATGTGTTTTTGATTTTCATCTATGTAAGTAGATTTTCTTTCTGGTAGTTGCATTCCTTATCATATGCATGACTTTCAGGTTTGGTTTTCCCATTCGTTTCCCTTGGTCGCACGTAGTCTGTATGCGGGTTTCCACAATGGTTTTGTGTTGGTTCGTGTTAGGGACTTCACAAGGAGTGAGTCTCTTCCCTCCGTTGCATTGTGCACTATTTTGGGGTTAGTTAGTCCATGAGGATCATCGTTGTTGTCTTGAATCCTTGGTGAGGATTTGATAGATTTTGGTCGACTTACTTCCATGTAGGGGGTGAAGTCGTTGACTTTGTTGTCTTTCATTTCAGAGATGGAGTCGTGGTGTTGTCCTTTTTAGGACTGGTGGTCCCCTTTCTTTCGTGTCTTACCTTGGGGAGTTCCTGTCGTAGTTGTTAATGGTTGTGGTGCTCAAGTGAGTTGA
This sequence comes from Cornus florida, assembly GCF_030987335.1. Taxonomy (NCBI): domain Eukaryota; kingdom Viridiplantae; phylum Streptophyta; class Magnoliopsida; order Cornales; family Cornaceae; genus Cornus; species Cornus florida. The sequence goes on along the minus strand of NW_026775573.1, from coordinate 70,096,120 downwards.
TGGTGTGAGATCATTTTACGGAGACTTATGTCCATATCTTTGAGGATTATTTGATTCGTGAGGTGAGCTCGATGCTCTTTTGAGAATGTCTTTTGGAGACTTGTTCCAATTTTGGAGGCCTGGATGTGGTTGACTCTTAGGAGGAGTTTTGGAGGATTGTTGTTGGATATGGCTTGCTTGTGAAGTTTTCTCGTCCTAGTTATGGCTAGGCATAGTTTTGAGGAATTGTAGTTCCAGTGATTGATTGTGAATTGAAATTAAAGGATTTTGATTTAGCTTGGTGATGCCAAGCACGGTTTTGAGAGATTCGTTTTGTAACTTTGGTTGTCAGGACTTGATGTGTGTACCACTTAGTGGACTTGTATTTCGAGGATTTGGTCACCCGTATTAGGGATTGTGATTCGATGTTTGATTTCGGTGTGGTTTCGTAGTTGATCTGTTTCAGGATGATATCTGGGATTTCGGAGATGATGTTTTGTTTGTTAGGCTTTGGATTCGTGATTTAGGTTGTTAACAGGAGTATTTTGAGGCGTTGGAGTTGTTGGTTTTGTTGTATTGAGGACTAAGGACCTTAAGCTTAGCGGTGCCTATGACATTGTTATCAAAGTTTTGGGATTAGCTACCCCAACTCTCACACGATGCCTGGTTTCCGTAGTGCATTTGGTGATGATCTTTTCCCGACATTAATGTCATTTGTATCGAGAGGTTTCATAGATAAACCTAGTAAGAGGCAGGTCATGAATTAGTACCTAGTACCGTCATGCTACTTTACTGACGAGTAAGTATGGGCGGGTTATGGTCGCTATTCGTACTGCCACTTTGTCTTTGTTGTGTACCCTGATTTGATACGTGGTTATCTTGGAGTTCTTTTGGTGGTTGTTTTTGGATCGGTATGATGGTTCATCAGGAGGAATGTTTATGGTTGTTGTCTTCCGTTCCTTTGTCCAACCTTGGGTTCTTTGTGTGTGACTTTTGACTAATCTTGTGACCGTGTGGTCAATTTCCTTTTGAGAGGTTGTCCTGTCATAAGCACGTGGGTGCGAATGACATTGGTTTGTACGTTGTTTTTCAGCTTTGGGATTGCTTTTGTAGCACGTTGTGTGGGGTACTCGGAGATGTACTCCGTAGTTATCATGGTTTCACCTTTAGTTTCTTTGGGCTGGATTTCGGGGACGAAATCCCTTTAAGGTGGGAAGGTTGTAATGACCCGGTCATTTTCATTTCTTTCCCTTTCTTCAAATTTTGCGGATAAATTTTTTTCATTGTCTTTTCTTTTTCGGGTTCAATTTCCCACCTCTTAATGTCGTCTCGAGTGCTCGAAAATGATTTCTGAGACTCTTTCCTTTGGATTGACAACTTCCTTTGAGGACCGAGTCATTTCCACATTTTTTTTTTTGATACTATTCATTTTTCGTCTTTTCCTTATTTCATCCTCTTCTCGTTTTTCATTTTTACTTGCATAACCTCATTTTTTTGTACTGATTTGATTCCGGTTTTGCATACGTTCATGATATTTAAATTCCATGACATTCACATTTTTACTTTTGTAAAAATGCATATTAAATGCTTACTTTCTTTGTAAAAGCCATGAAAACAAGACTTTTTGCAATTATCCATAACTTGAGGGTTTTTGGGTAATTAAGTAAAGTAATTATTTTTCGTTTTAGGGACCATTTTGCAAATTAAATTGGAAGATATTTTCAAAAAGGACCTTTTTGCAATTTTTGAAAAAATGTGACAAATGTCACATTCCTATGGTGCCACTTGTTGATTTTGTGGTGGAACCACTTGGAGGCTTAATCTCATGACACATGGAGGTTGGAGATTCACCCACTTGTTATCCTAGGATTGGTGCACTTGTTGGCATGGATGGTTGACAAGTGTAGGGTTAATATTTAATCTTGGAAGCTTACTTGGATTCATGACAAGTGTAGGACTCACCTTTAGTCTTGCATTAGTGTGTGTGTGAGAGGTAGTGCAAGAGCACCTAGTGAGTAGAGAAGCCCACCAATTTAGCTTAGGGTTTACACATTTTAATTCATTCATCACTTTCCTCTTAAGAACCCTAAGGAAGCCACCATTGGAGAAAAGCTTGACTAGTAGCTTTGACTTCATTTTTGGTGCCCTTTCACTCACCTTAGAACTTTGAACTTGGAATACTTTTTGTTCCCCTCATCCTCCTCTTCAAATGCCTTGAAGGATCTAACCTAACTCTTAGTTTTGCTTTGGTATCTAGAGATTCAATTCTCTAGTGAGGTATTGATCTATTATTTTGAAGTATTTTTATGTCATTATTGAGTGTTTTACATGCATAGAAGAGAAGGACTTGTATTTTGCCCTTAAACTGTTTTAACTTGAAACTAATCTTGTTAAATTAAATACAGAATATGAAAATATACTCAATTAGCTTTCATTTAGTTTTGGTTTCATGTAATTTGGATTTAAAATGAATTAGTTATGAATTTTTGAAGTTGCAAGCTAGTTGCTGGAAATTTGAAGATTTTCCTTTTCAGTCTGGAAATGAATTTTTTATATGGAGTTGTGGTACTTCAATTGCCTTGAAATTTTTACTGAAACTTTCCCCATGGGTTTTACACTAATCAGAATTTTTTCAAGATTTTAGAGCATTTCTGAATTTTTTTAAAAATCCGAAACTATCTGCTGTCCATGTTTTTATTATAGCTGGAAAACATATTTTTAGATGATTTATTTCACTAACCTTTTGACATTGGATCATGGCTTAAATTTCCAGTTTTATACTCTCATATGTTTATTTCCAAAATAAATTAGGTTTGCCCAATTTGGATGTCAAATGAATTTTTCATGAATTTTCAAAGTTGGAAACTACAGGCTGAAAATATGTTTTCTGGGCAGAATTTATTTCAAAGTTGTGGGTCAAAACTGTTTCAATTGGGAAAATATTTTGTTAAACTAAATTGATATATCAAATTATAGTGTTTAAGCTTTCATTAGACTTTGGATTCATTCAATTTGGGTTAGAATTGATTTTTTTATGAATTTTACAAGTTGAATGTAGCAAGCTGAAAAATCTGTTTTGCGGACCAAAAATTTGGGGCGATTTCATTTCGGTGGTAATTGGGATTTTCATTCCAATTGAGGTAGGGAATGTTTTAGGATTATTTGTGTGTTGTATTGTGTGTTTGCCATGATTATACAACATATATGTATGCCTTGTATCAAATATAGAAAGTTAGTAATTTTTATTTCTTTGTATGTATAACTTTGATTTGAATTGTAACATGCTAGGAAATTACGCTTAGATATGTTGGTTAACATATATTAAATTTGGATCATTTGATTAAGAATTACAACTTTTATTTAATATTATCTTTAGTAAAAGTTTAATTTACATGGTTGTATCAAGTATTAAATCAAGTTGTAATGTGGTATTTAAATAGGCCTTGACATGTTCTCTAACATAGATTAAATTGAGGGCATTTGGAATTGTTTAAAAATCTAGAGGAAATTAATTAATTAACTTGATTAATTTTGTTTTAAGTGTTTTAATCACTTAACTTGTCATTTGATGTTATATATATGATGACCATGATATATCTTTCAATATATATTAAATTGAGGTTATTTGGATTAACTTAGAATTTAGAGAATTTAACTATCTATGTTTAATTAAATTCTACTTTATTACTCCATGGATTTAATTGCATTTTGGAAGTTATTTCTATATTTAAATCATGGATTTGGATTTGATGTATGTTCACTTGATTACTTTTGAGCATTGGATAACATAGTTGTTACTTTTATATTCATGAGAATATGTTTTTCCTTATTGAATATATTGTTGCTATGTGTAAGGAATTGCACACTTTGTATTTGACATCTTACATGCCATAGTAATTGTGAATTTTGAGCATGTATTGTATAAGTTTCAAAAATTTGGATTGTGCTTGGTAAATAGTTAATGTCTTGTATATACATGTTGATATATATACGTTGTTACACAATTTGTTGATTTTGGAAACTTGGGGATGTCGTTATTTGGCTACGGCTAGAACTTGGTTCTAGTACGGGGGATTGTCCCTCTATATAGTCTAGTGCGCACATAGGGAGGTTACCCATGGGCTAGTAACCCTAAAGTAACTATGTTGTCGGTCTGATCCGGTGTGACGTCCGAGCATCCACTTTATTTAATTTCGTATTTCATTTCAAGTTGATAACTAGATGATATCGCAACTTGTTGTTCCTTATTTGATTTCCTATTTTGAGCTTAAGATGTAGCTTTGTGAAAGCATGTCTCATGCGTTGTATTGGAAGTTCCATTGTTGTTTAAATTGCATCGATATCATAATTTGTGTTTTGATGTTCAAATGTAGTTTAGGAATGACCTTATAGATTCATTTTGAACATAGACGTTAGGTGGCATGACCCACACTTGTTGTTTTCGTATTTTGGATTTCAAGTTAAAGACTTTGAGAATCTATATCTTGTTGCCTTGTATAACATGTTTCCATGTTATTTGAATTGCATGAACAATGTAATTATGATAGAAATGATCTAGGTAGCTTAGGATGCTCCCTGGGTCTCATTTTGACATAGACGTTAGGTGGCATGAGCCCTTTTAACATGTTTTACCATAAGGTGATAAAATTGTAAAATGTTAGGTCGATGCATGCTCATCTCCTACGAGTAGATTTATGTTACTAACCCCTACGATACTGGGGCATATTTTAGGTACAGGACTCAGGATTTGAAGATTCCATTGCTCCTTGGATGGCTTACAGTTTCTAAGTTTCTATTTTATGCAAGTGTTAGCATAAGATGCCTCTTTGTAGCCCTATTTGTTTAAACTTGTATTCGTTAATTCGTATATGTAAAGTGTACGTAAGTGCACTCTTTTCAATGTATTTAACATGTATGAGATGAGGCCGGAGGCCAATGACATGTATCTCGTTTTCTATGCACTTTTGTTTTCAAAGTTTATTATGAAAATATTGAAAAATGTTAAGTCATTGTTTTATAACTTTCGCATCGGGTGTTGGAATTTCATATCTTTTCTGCCCGGACTCAGAATCAGCCGATTCTTGAGTCTAATTTTGTTCATTTTTCGTTATCCTTCCAATGGTGTGCACGGTGGCACCCTTTTCAGTGCGAAATGACCATTTTGCCCTTAGTTCATCTCTTTTTGGGTTAGGCATTCTTACTTCATTTGCTTGGCTCATTTGAGTTCTGTGGTTTCATGGAGAGTCATTTTGGGGCCTTAGGGATGATGTACATCTCTTGAGGTCATTTTGCTTCTTTCGCTTCCGCATTTCGGGTTCGTTATCGGGTCAACTTCCGGTTCATCACTAACGCACCGGGTTTAGAAATCCGGATCGTTACAGGTATTTTCCGACGAGAGCAATTGTGATTGACGAATCAAAAGGGCTTGTTGAAGTTGAGCCCGTGAGATTGTTCCAGGCTAAGGAGTAGGAGTTTAGCGGCGATGATAAATGCTTAATTTGTTTGAGTAGTTGTGGAGTAAGAATTGATGCCAAACTTGTCGAAAGCCATGACCCCAAAATTCCTCTATCAACTGCACTACTTTTAATCTCAAAATATAATTATGCATAGTTGAACTTCGTTTCCCACAAACGACGCCAACTGTTGATGCAAAAATTTGCATTGTCTAGAGCTGGGGTCGTATCTGCAAGACAATAGAAGTGACTGCTGGCGTGGTGCCGGTCGGGAGCACTCTGACGATTAAGTTAGTACTTGACGATAAATATGGAGAGGAAAAGACACTTTGTATTTAATTTGTGTCGTACCTTAATTGGTTGACCGACCCTCTTTTTTATCGAGGGTCTTAGTAACAGTGTCCACTTAGAGAATTGGTTTCCTTGACTTTTCCATCATGACATAGGAGAACCATTAGGCAAAGGTAGTCGTCGTTAATACTACCACTTGTAGTCTATCCAAAAACTTGGACTCTTGTGTCACTTATACTTCTTAACCGGTTAAATATCCTGTATCAATCATGACTTTAAGTAACAATATATTATGTTTGCTAATTAAAAATAAAATAAAACTAATAACTCTTTAATTCAAGAATATTTAACAAATTGTGATAAATGATTTTCAGATATTAAAAAAACTCACTAATTGAGTTTACTTATTCATTAATTTCGTAAAAATATAACCGACATGTGTTTTTAATAGCGACATTGTTCTAACATTCATGAATAGATTATTAATTGTGTTAAAGGATTTTAAAAAATTTAATAAAATTTATTTAAAAATCATATTTATTGAATTATGTTGTAAAAAAGCCGTGTATCGATGTTCTTTGGCCACTACGTGCGAGATATAAAACAATTTACGATTGTTATAACCAATTATGTTACATAACATCGATACAGACTCAATTATGTTACGCCGCGATCACGGCCGAAACCACAACTGCGAACCTGACACTCATTTGATTGGTTTCAACACTTACTGTTGTAACATATTATCTCATCATTTGTTTTTTAGAAAGGACGTGTTATCTCCCATTCGCACACCGTTTTATGTTTTTTCTTTTTCTTTTTCATTTTCATTTTTATAAGTCAACATTAAATATTTTTCGCACTATAATCGAAGTTATTGTAGACTTCTTAATTTCATAATATCACATCACATATTTTCGATAAATTAAAACAATACTATAGATTTATTAGGGTCCTCTCAAATTCATTTGATTACATAAAGTGAATTTCATACTTCAATTTTTACTCATTCAATGTTACCATATAAAGTTCAAGTTTATAAACTAAATATGTGGTCAAACACTTGTAAAAAAAAAAAATTAATAAAAAATTGAATATTAATAGAACCCTAATCTGATAACCCTCAATCATATGGGCCCACGTATAAGTTGAGTATAGACATTAAAATATTTTGTGATGCCTATCATGAAATACATTCTATAATCTAGAAAGATTGCTGATTCAACCCTTCCTTGCTGGTCCAATCCTTGATTATTATTATTAATTTTGGTGAATTTATATAAAATGATGAAATGTCAAGTTGTGCAATAAATTCATATTTATATGGCATAAGATTTTGTGCGGAGTGGAAGGGGAACGTGTTTGATGAGTAGCTGACATGTTTTGAAGTTAAAGAAAGATTAATTTTATAGAGTTCAAATATGATTTTAATTAATTATAAATTAAGGGTAGATTGACCTATAAGCTATGTGTTATTTTATTGTTTTGGTACACAACTTACACAATTGCAGTATTTTATTTATATTCTATGGTTTGTACAAAACTTTTTTCTTGCCAGGTGTCTTTGATACTGTATGCCACATGACGAGGTAGACACGAGCTTCCCCATTCGGTATGGAAGTTGACCGCAAATTACTCTAAAGTTGACGCATATACTTCATTTATATCGCTCCTCTATTCCATGATATAATTTTTTAAAAAAAAAATTAAAAATTATTACATAATCAGGACCATTAACCTCAAAATTTCAGATCAAATATTTTACTTACATGTCTAGCGATTGATTCGAGACCATTCATTCCGGATCAATCACACAAATAAATAAATAAGATCAAGTGTTAAAAACACGCTTAAAATATAATCAACATTTACACGCTGTTTGCTTTTCAATATGGTATTCAAAAGTCAATGCTTGTCCACAATATTTAAGCTCTCGCAAATAACAAATATTATTTCTTACCAACCAGCAGCAATCCAATTTCAAATAAAAAAACTCTAGATGAGAGGTGTCAGTGAAACTGGGTGTGCATGTGTAACGCTTTTATCATTACCACCTTATACTTTAAAAAAACATGAGATTTTTTTATGCTGAAGATGATCTAGACTAATTAATGTAATAATTAATTTATATATTTCTAGCTTCTTGATTATGTTAAAAGAGGCTTTTAGAGACATCGTTTCTGCTCCCCACTAGCGGGGAAAGAAAGACAATTTGTTACGTTTTGAATCCCGAGTGATGTCCTTGAGTGTTGTCGTTGAAAAAGAGAAAGCAAAAGAAGAAATAGAAAGGTGTTGGAATAAATTTACAAAGAATCAATCTGAAGACGTGGATACAGAATATTTGGTCTTTGTTATTTTATTTAATTTTGGACAAAATATTTTTTATACTTTTATCTATCAAAATTCATGGTAAAATGAGAGTTCAGTTAATCTATTAATGTACCGCATAAATTTCATATATTTTTAGATATACAATCATTAAGTACTAACTTGATTGTTAGCATGACGAAGCCCAATGTATTAGTTTTTAAAATCATCTCTTATTTTTTTAATTTTTTTTTTCTAATTTACTCTTCAAACTCTTTAAAAATAGTTAAAATTTTTTTGTTAAATTAAATTTTAATTTTTTCCTTCTTAAGTTGTCATTTTTCTTACTTTTTTTTTTAACTTTTTTTTTTTTTTTTTTTAATTTTCCCCCCTTCTATTCCTTTATATATATATATATATATATATATATATATTTGCACTAGAACCCTCCCCTTAAACTAAAATTCTGACTCCACTCTTAATAGTTAAGTTACACTTAGACACCACGTAGTTCGATTAACTCTTATGTTATCTTGCAAGGAAGGACTATTTTTAATTGTAAAAAATAAAATAAATCAAATTATAACCTTATATACTAATTATTCTCAAAACCTTTATACACTTCCTCTGAATATAAATAATTTGTATTTCAAAATTTGAAACAAGCATATTCTTATAGAAAAAAATAAATAATAAATAGTTTGAGCCTTCAAAAACATCAATTTTTTAAATATTTGAATAGGGAATAACATCATCGTATCATTCTTTCAGTCACAAAAAATATTATATTCGGATTTGTTGGATTTTAAATTCTCAACCACAAGTTATTTCTATAATTCTATTTTTATTTTTTCCCGGGAAGTTCACTCTTTCTTATTAGCTTTCCGCGCCAACAGCCACGTGTGGGTATATGCCAATCAACACGACTGTAACACCTCGGAGCTGATGATTCTTGTGTCATAGTTTCGTGGCATTTAGTTTGGTATTTTTGCAACCGTAGTGCTTTTCTTTTTCAATACGCTACTGTCCTCACTGCGATATGCTGACGCAAGCAAAAGCTATCGTGTCGTATTGTTATTGGTTTAGCTCGGGGTTTTGTGGGGACTATTTCTGCCCCGATCGTTCGACCGGCCTATTCATTTTTCAAACTTTTAGGTAGCTAACAATGATAGACCGTTGACTATTAGAATGTGAGACACAGGTTTCTATTTGGCGCGTCTCATGTGTGGTCAAGATCAGGTGGATCATTGTTGGTTTAATACGTACTGAGGAGGAAAATTTTGATTGTGCCTGTTGTATCATCAGCGGCCACATTCAAAACCTTCGTGTAATATGTAACGTGTCGATAAATAATTGAATGCATTCATCATACAACGCAACCGATAAAAATAAATAAATAAATAAATAAATTCTTTATGAGCATATAATATTTAAAACTTATTTATGGATACTGATATAATATTACTCTAACCCACCACTACATTATTAATAAATTAAAATATCAAAATACTCGTGTTGTAATGGGTTTCTATCCGCTCATGTTTCATTGCAAACCTCTGTAACTTTTTTTTTTTTTTTTTCCTTTCTCCATCAGTAAATCTAAAATTTTCTTATAATTCTATATCTTTTCAAAATTGAAGGAGTCATTAGAAATTTGAATACAAAATCACCTCCATTGTTGTTAATATCATTTGTTGATACTTTTTCAATTGTCCACGCAAATGAAGACAAATATGAAGTCAATCATAAAACAATAAAAAAGGTTCTAGAATTGCCAAATTGAAGAAGAAAAACAAAAACTTCATGGCTAAAACTTTAGAGGGAATAAATTGATTTGTTTAGATTGACAATAATGCTTGGTCAAAGGCTGTATCAATATGGACAATGTCTTGTTCGTTAACTTGTCTATGTGTCTTGGTGGACGATTTTGAGAACTCAACTCAAAGTTGAGTTTAGAAAGCAATGAGACATGAATGGAAGGAACCTTAGGATATGGTGGAAGAGAAAAAAGGGCGAGGATTCATGAAAGGAAGGAATCATTGACGCAAGAAAAGAAAAGAAATAGAAAGTGAATGAAAAGAAAAGTGAATTTCTAGCATGTATTTGGTTAGCATGAAAATTTATCTCAAAAATTGTAAAAAAAAAATGCTAGTTTGTCAGTTCGGATAGCATAAAAGAAAAAGAAAGTGATTATGTATGCCAAAATTACCCTTATTAAGTAAAAAAAATATATTATTAAAATCAAATATATAATTGTTTATATTCATTTATATTATTTATATTTAGAATAAGGTTTCATAATATTTTCTTAAGTAAAACTAATTATTAGTTTAAGATAAACAAATTAAAAAATATATAAAATTAGAGATGAAGAGGTAATACTACTGTTTGGAAGAAAAATCAAATATTTTACCATATATATATATATATATATATATATATATATATATATATATATATCCATACCGGATTATGAATAGTTAAAATAAAAAAAATTAAAAATTATATTTAGAAGCATGATCTATTAATTTTACCCAAATTATCATTGATATTATGTATATATATAATTTTATAATTTGCGTTATCTCAGAATAAAAGTTATTTTGGAGAGAACTTACCTTATAATAGAAGTTGTTTTGGAGAGAACTTTGTATGATTAAGTTAGTGGGTAAAATAGGAACCGCAAAGAAATAGACGCTTCTTTCTCGTAAAAATAAAATTGTCCCCCCAAATTTTTTTTAAGGAAAATATTTAATGCGGGAACTAAATTTTTCATTATGTTTCTCTCTTTATCTACCAAACTCTACAAAAAAAATTAAAAATTTTCTCTTTTCTTTCTTTTCTAACTGTTTCTATCTAAGCAAACAAAGCCAAGAATATTTGTAAGAAGAGAAATGGAAAGAACGATTTTAAGGAGAAGAAGAAAGAGATCGAGGGCAGTCTAACAAAGTTTTATTGGGACTTATTTTTTTACGTTATTTCAATTTAATTAAAGAATAGACCAGAGCCTAAACAGTGCCTTTGTACACCAATATGATTTTTCTAATTTTAATATATTTTTTTAAAAAATGGTTTGGTATCATTCAAATGATAGCAATTTTTATCAATATATTTTCTTATTTTGCTTTGCTACAATTAAAAATAAAAAATAAAAACGTTGCGAAACATAACCTTAAATTATTATTTTCGTGAACTTAATTATTGGAGTCGAGTCAAAAAAGCAAACTGCATTTCCCCGTCCTACCTAAGACCGAATACTAGCGATGTGTAATTGTATCCTACATACACATTTTACACCTTTATTGTATGACAATTGTATTTCAGACACGAACAAAATCTAAAACGATTGCATCAACATATGTACTTTTTCACTTTAGTACGCTGCGATATGATCAATTCCATGTGTTTAATATTTTGAATGAGTTGGGCCCACTTAAAATTAGATACGGTCAATTCTCAAAATTCTAACTTCCACAAAATAACTCGTTTTGCAAAAGCAATTTTATTATTTATTTAAAAAAAAAATTAAAATTTGTTAAGACAAATACCACTAAAAACATCTAGCGTGGTTGAATATTCTATGTATTCTCGAAACTTTTGTGCATGAACCATACTTTAATGCAACTTCGATTGGATGAAAGGCTAAATTAACTTCAAGATTAACGTAAAATTAATGCTCCTCTATACGGAAAAAACAAAAAATCAAAATCAAAAGAAAAAGATTGTGTTTCTAATCAAATTGACGATAATTTTTAATTAAAAAAAATAATTATGAATAAATACTTAAGTAATGATAATTAGTATAAATGTAACTTAAAAATTCGATTCCTCGTACCTCATGAAATATCAAATCTATGATTGATTTCTACTAGATACAAACAATTTCTTAAGAGTTATGCACACAAACATAATTCGAGCTTTACTCGATTCGTGTAAGGAATGCCTTGCATAAGTATACTTTGCACGAGTCTCGTTGGTCAATCAGGTAAAGCCGATAAGGACGGGAAAGACTTTCCTCCACCTTTAATACTTTGTCATCCGTACCATCAATCAATTATATCCTGTTACATGAGTAAAACTATTTTATTTTAAGGGTAAATTACCCTGACCTCCTCGGAGGTTTTTGTTTATTACTCTCGGATTAAAGTTTTGCATAAGTAACTCATCTCGAAGAAGATTATTATTTTTTTATGTACGACTACCAAAATACTGCTATTTTTAATATATGAGTATAAAGACTTTTTGCTAATATAAGCCATCAAATTAAATGACAAATGTACCCTAGAAAGAGGAGGGGATTGAGACAACAATATGGTGGAGATTTTGGCGAAGGCAAGTGGCCGATGACATTGATTGCATACAAAACATATATATATATATATATATATATATATATATATATTGTTGTGTGTATATATATGATATTCCATCCGTCCCATATTAATAGTCCATTATCTCATTTTTTATTGTCCCGTAATAGTTGTCACATTTCAAAAATCAACACATTACTTTTTATTACATTCTCAATTTATCCCCAAAAGATTAAAATAATTAAAATCTCAAAATGGGTGGACCCCATTAAATGTCCCTTGAAAGTTCTTCAATCTTGGACTTATACAAAACAAAACTTTTAAAAGAAAAGGGCAAATTGGAAAATGTATCTTTTGCCAATATAATAAAGTAGAATAAAATTTGTGGTCTTAAAAAGTGTGAAGTGTGGAATTGGACCATTATAATGGGACAGAGGTAGTATGTAATAAGTATTCTAATATATATATATATATATATATTCATAATTGGTGTTGTATTTAACTTGAAAGAATTCAGTACATGTGCACAGAGGGCATACCCTCAAACTAAAAAGAAACACAAGACTAAAACATGATAACAGAATAAGCCCATTTCCAATACAAATTTAGACTCCACACAAACAAACTATGGCAAAATGTTTTGGGCAGTAGCATTCTGAACATCCAGCACTTCAAATAGCTCTTGCTTGGCCACCAACTGAGGATCTCTATGTTTTGCATTATGAAGTCTCGCATTCCTTTCCTACCAAATACCCCACAAAGCAGCAGCAAACAGATTCTTAAGGGTTCTTGAAGTCTAATACTTCTGATGAAACCAATCAACCAGATCCTAAAAGGTCTGGATGGCATTAAAATTTCCCAAGTCCCAGCCCAAAATCTCACCAAACCACCTCTACATTGCTTTAGCAAATTGACAGGTCACAAAGGGATGATTCCAAAAATCACACTCTCTCAGACAAATTGGAAAATCTAGTAGTTAACTGCACTTTTAATATATATATATTTAATTCCCAATTTATTAAAAAAAAAAATAATCTTTGTTTAAATATATTTAAGGGTTAAGTGTAAGAAACACCCTCACTATATACAAAGTGTTTAAAAAAATAAAAAAAAATAAAAAAAAAAAAAAAAAACAACAACAACAACAGCAACGCCATTGTTTCAATTAGTGCAAATAAGGACATTATGTCAATTTAACTATTAAAATGTCTAAAATACCCCCATAAAAGAAATAAAAATAATAATAATAAAAAAGGAAAATGTTTTCTTTCCTCTCTTTCTCTCCCTGTTCTTTCTGTTCCCGACGATTATTTTTTTGGGCCACTTCCATATTTGCTGACAACCATCGCTACCAAAACTGTCATCCTCACCTCATAACCACCGCTACCATCCCAGAACCACCACACCAGAACAACCACCTCACATAGACAACGCCGTCGGACAGTACTCGGACAGCGTTTGGACGATTCCTTAAACAGTGAACCATCGGATCCTTAGTGCTCGGTATGACGTCACCAATGATGATGATGACAATCGAGGTCTTTAGGTCAAAAGGAGAAGGAACAACGGTGTGTACCAAGAGGTTAACGAAATCAGCAATGAAACCTCCGATGACAGCGAAGGACCAATTTGTTAGACCAATATATTTCTCTAGTGATTAAGCACATTGACAAGCTGCAACAAGGAAAAATTGACACTGGATTTTACTGCTTGAAGCCCAAATGAGTGCGGCTGTGAAAAATTCGCCGTTGTGAGATCGGAGAACTTGGCCTTGAAGAGAGATGAAGGCGTTCTCACCGAGCTTTTCTTACTATCAAAGAGTTTAAAAATGCTTCAGTACATTAACTACCGGATGCAAATCACGATCTAAGACAGTTGCCAACTATGGATGTAGGTTACGCCACGTTAGCTATATATTCAAACCACACTGACCACAAGTAAGAACAAGACAAATGTTTCAACATTTGTTCGATATATATAGACTCTGGCCAGCTCAGCACTAGTAACCTAACGATAAGCCCATAAAGTAAATCCACAAACACTAGATCGATGGGCCCAGAACCTTGATCCGACCAAGCCATAAACCAACAATTGATGGGCCCAGAACCTTAATCCGACCAAGCCACAAACTAACGATCGATGGGCCCAGAACCTCGTGTAACAATCCTTACCCTAGCCAGACACAATATTGCCGCTTTTAGCTCCCTCGAACCAGACCTTCCCAGGGGGTCACCCATCCTAGTACTACTCTAGGTTAATCACTCTTAACTCTGGAGTTCTGGTTAGTTCACAACCAGCAAGACTTTAAAATGCATTGTGTCATAGAAGGGTGTTGAATCTATATATAGCACTTGCCCGATCCACACCCAAGCTATGTGGGATTATGTACTTGTAGCTCGCCTAGTGTGGTAGTTTTACTGGTGTCTCCTGCACACGCTTACACACACCTGCCCACAAGGTCGTCATACCTCGATTCGACCAAGCCACAAACTGACGATCGATGGGTCCAGAACGTCGATTCGACCAAGTCACAAACTGTCAATCGATGAGCCTAGAACCTCGATCTGACCAAGCCACAAACTGTCGATTATTGGGCACAGAACCTTGATCCGACCAAGGCACAAACTGTCAATCAATGGGCCAAGAACCTTGATCTAAAGTATGGCCCATCGATCGACGGGCCTAGTCCCTCAATATGACCCGCCGAGTGAGGGAACTAACGACGAAGAGTTGTGGTTGGACTCTTCGAGACTATTGGGAATGATGAAGGGATTTTGGAATGGTGGGTGGAAAATCAGCTTTAAGTCTTGCCAAGGCAAGCCTAATCTGAGAAGAAAAAGTGAAAGACAGTCTGGAGTAAGCATAGAGACCTTTACAACCACCCTTTATTTAGAACATTCAAGTGAGGTACGTACACCTGACAGCATGTCCGAAAAAGTCGGGATTAGGGCATCACGATCCATAAAGGGACATGGATCCTATCTCACTTTATCCATAGGCCCAACAGATATAACCTAGATTACCTAAGGCTATAAAGAGGTGGCTAAAAGAAAGAATAAGGGTGAAGAAATCGGGCTCTGTCATACTCTAGACTTCGTTCTTCTCTACCATCGCTTTCAGTTCTCAATTTGGGCTGATTTTCCCTTCCTTAATCCATTATTCTGTATTCCTCATATTGTTTTTAGTGATATTCCCGGATACGATTTCATTTTTAGTTTGACAAAAAAATCAGGTACTTACACCAACTTGTCAGAAAAATTCACGGCCTTCAACCGTTACATGAACCTCATCTACATCGACTGCGAGGAGTTCCAAAAACTACCGTCGGTAGTCGAGGACCTCCACCTCCCGACGAGTCCTGAGCCAAGCTCACGGCTTCAGCCGTCGCCAGCCGTGTAATTCCCACTGCACTGCTGGTTTAGGAAATAGGTTTCCTAGAAGAGGAGGGGTGTTGGATTTTTTCTTGTTTTTTTCCCGTTTACATCAGGGAGGGTATTTTGGGATTTTTGTAAAAAAAAAATTTGGTCAAAATTGATGAGTAAGGGGCAATTTGCTCAAAAGATAGATAATACAAGGAGTTATATGCACTTTTTTTTTTTTTTTTTTCCTGGTGTTAATTACATTTACACCCCCTGAGGTTTATCTTATTAACAGCCAGATGAAAGTTGACTCATTTTTGAATAGTGACACTCCTTTAGGTTTGGTAAAGTTTACAATGACCCAAAGAAAATTGACCCTATTATCCTTTGACTTGTGAATTGATAAATTTGAATAATGAAGTTACCATTTTACTCTAAGAAGCAAATAAACAAACTTGCAATATTATATATATATATATATATATATATATATATATATATGCACGCACACTCTTTGTCCTCTTAATCGCCCTTTATGCCCAAAAAAAAATTGTAAATACTAAATAATTTCAGAAGAAAAACAATGCTGTATCTTCTAATTTTTTATTTTTTTTAATCCTTCTAATTTTCTCTGCGACCAAACTGACAAAGTTATCTATTATATGCAATAAAAAATAATAAAAAACAAAACAAAAACAAAAAACAAAACAAACCCAACTATCTCTCGTGTATGCATATTTAACTCAATGCAAAAGGAAATACTGTGGCATATTGTTCAAAGACATGTATTATATGTAATACATTAACGCATATGTACATGTTTTTTCATATAATTATTTATTGTGATATATGATTTATTGTTCTTTCTATTCTTTTTATCCCTGAATATCAATTGTCATTTCTGTCCATGTTAAAAATGAAAAAGGTCCAAATTTGTATCGTAGCGAGAAATGAAAAAAACAAGCGTTCAAATCAGTTGCTTACCTTGTTTGTCTGTTAATATGCCAACAAATTTGCAAGTAAAGGCTCATCCTAATTAAAGAATGAGGGTGTTTTCTTCACCATCAAATCACTTTTCTAATTTTCGGAACAAAATAATCTTTTAATTACCTAATGGAAATGCAAGTGCCAAAAAGACTAAAAGTATAATATATATATATATATAGAAGAGAGATGGTGCTTGCATTAGATTTTCAGATTGAGAGAGAGAGAGAGAGTGAGTGGTGATGAAGGAGATTGGGAAGTTAGAGAGAGAAAGTATAGTTAGATGGGTTGATATTGTTTTTTTCCTCCAAAGAAGGACATTTTTGTCATTTAATGAGTATGATATTTTAAATAAAATATTAATAAAATTTGGGTTAATTACAATGACACCCCCAAGGTTTGTCGTAATGACAGTTATATACAAGTTAAGCTTTTTTTTGAACAATGATACCCCATGTTAGAAATTAGATCTAAACAGCCCTTTAAAAGAGGTGAAAAGTCAAGACTGCTCTTCAATATTTTATTAAATTAAAATGTAAAATATTAAAATTCTTAAATGGCAGTTTTGCCTTTATAACCAATAGTAAACCTCACCACACACACTCTCTCTCCTCTCACCCCATCCATCAGAAATGGTGAAACCTAGTAAGGCTACTGTCTCATCTATTTTCTCAATTTCATGGGTGTTAAAAAATTATTATGTTTGAAAAATTAAGGCAGCAAATCTCTAGCGAATTAAGGCAGCAGAATCTTTAGCGAACTCGGTCAAATTCCAAATGATTAAGGTTGATCAGTCTTCGTTCCACCAGATCATGTCATCAGTTGTACGATCCATCAACAAGCCATACGTTTTGGGCAAGAACGATGTCGAAAGATATCTCGGTGAATCGCCGGTCATCATAGATCTTGATGCCTCGCCGGTCATTAATTCTCCACCGGTTGCGGAGCCATTGCCATCCCACCTAAACCAATTAAAAACCATCAATACATATATACATACACTGAGGCTGTGAGCCCTTTTGATCCCTCGATCGACAGGTCCAGCAGGAGGGGAATCCCATTAACCGAATCTACGGCCGAACAAAGAAGCGTAACCCTCATTAGAACCTTTGAAGCCATTGCCGTGGAGCCTTCACCTTGCTTCTTCAAATCGTGAAAGTTGCGGTGGTGTCAGTGCCGCCTCTGCTGCGGCCACCGTTGAAGTTGTGCCTGGATGATCTTGAGGGCGTATATATATATATATATATATATATATATATATATATATATATATATATATATAACTCGGTGAAGTGGTGGTGATGGTGGGTGATGATCTATCTATCTCTCTCTCTCTATATATATATATACACGACATTCTTAGTTTAATATTTTTTTTGGTTTGATATTTTATTTATTTATTTATTATTATATAAATATTATATTAGGGTTAAAAAAGTAATTTCATTAATTATATTGGTCAACACATAAGTTAAAGGGCAAAAATGTCATTTTATTATGTATCAGATGTGGCAGTGATCAATTGGGGTGTCTTTGTTAACTTTATTCAAATTAAGGGGGTGTCATTGTTTAAAAAAGGTCCAACTTGTATATACCTGTTATTACAGCAAATCTCAGGTGGTGTCATTGTAATTAACCCATAAAATTTTGAAGGGTAATGTAAGCATTTTATTCCTTTTTAAACTCTGTTTGGACTCAAAATTTGACAGGGTGTTATTATTTAAAAAATGTCTAATATTCATTTAACTGTCAATAAGACAAATCTCAGAAGATGCAAGTATAATTAATCCTTTTTTTAATAGGGAGTTTCCTGCACATTTTTTTATATAGCGGGTTGTTTTTTATACTTAACCCTGTATTTAATATATAGCTTGTGAATTCTGTAAATTCTAAAGTTTAAAAAATTATATGAATATTTTACATTACATATTGAACCATCAGCTTTAATTTTTTTATTTTTATTTTTACTTTTATACAATTGTAGTATAAATTATTTAAATATTATCAAATGACAAGTATATTAATTTTTTTTTTTTTTTTTTTTTTGTTAGTGTTGTAAGTGGGGGTAGTTTGGTCCAATTATTAATAACACTAGTATTGATTTCATTTGATTGATGATAAGATTAATTTCGTTGATACGTGTCATCCATGTAAATTAAACATCCAAACTCTATCTAGTCGAAGTCAAACGATAATTAAATACCCTTTGTTTCCATTATGATTTTTTTTGGCAGGTGGTCCTTTCTATTACCGGCACACCCGGTTTCCCAAAGGCAACACATATACTGGAGTATATTATTTATCTTCATAACGATCACGTATACGTCACCCCCAAACGCGTGTCCTCATTTCACACCCTTCATCAACCTAATACCCCACCCACTGTTCGGACCACATTGTGTATATATATAGTTCATTCTCCTTCACAAAGCATTCAATTTTCTCAATACCTATTCCTCGATCTCTACATATATCAAAGGCTCTCTCACTTCTTTCATTCTTAAAACTCTCAATTCCCACTCAGTTTTGATCCTACGGACATATATATACATATATACATGTATATATCTTTTCGGGATCCAATGTCTGGGAAAAATGTTCTCCGGAGGCAAAAATTGGGAAACTTCTTGCGTTCCGATGATCCCACTATTTTGACAGATCAAGAAGACAACGACGACGACGACGACAACAACAACAACAATCATTTCTCAAACCGAACTAGCAATGCCTCCGCCGACGACGGCCTGAGCAGTACTAACTTTCCTCTTCCCTACGATCTCATGTCGCCGTGGAACCACTTAGCTTCACCTTATATCAAATCACCCTGGTGGACTCAACCATCTCCCTCAAACTCAGGCTTCGACTTTCGTCAACATGATGCCCATGGGCTCATCGGTTCCCTTGTCCGTGAAGAAGGTCACGTATATTCTTTAGCAACATCCGGTGCGTTCTTGTACACAGGTTCCGACAGCAAGAACGTAAGAGTTTGGAGGAATTTAAAAGAATTTTCCGGATTCAAAACCAGTGGGTTGGTCAAAGCGATTGTTGTCTCGGGCAACAGTAATAAGATATTCACCGGCCACCAGGACGGCAAGATTCGAGTCTGGAGATTTTGTCAGACGAACCGGAAGGCGGCGTACAAGCGCGTGGGCAGTTTACCCACAGTCAGAGACTTCATCAAGAGCTCCATCAGGCCCAGGAACTATGTCAGAGTACGCCGCCACCGGAACGTTCCGTGGATCAGGCATTTCGACGCCGTGTCATGCATGAGCCTGGACGAGGAGCAAGGCCTGCTCTATACCGGCTCATGGGACAAGACCCTAAAAGTGTGGAGAATCTCCGACTCCAAATGCTTGGAGTCTATAGACGCTCATGATGACGCAGTGAATTCGGTGGCGGTGGCCGGGTTCGAGGGACTTGTCTTCACCGGCTCCGCAGACGGGACGGTGAAAGTCTGGCAAAGAGAACAACAGAAACCAAAGCACACTCTGGCGCAGGTACTTCTAAATCATGACAGCGCGGTGACGTCGTTGGCGGTGAGTGGGGGTGTGGCGTACTGTGGGTCGTCGGACGGGCTGGTGAGCTTCTGGGAACGTGGGAAGCAGTTGATGTCGGCGCACGTCGGGGTGCTTCGCGGCCACAAGCGGGCGGTGCTGTGCTTGGCGGCGGCTGGTAATTTGGTGTTGAGCGGGTCGGCGGACAAGAGTATCTGCGTGTGGAGGAGGATGGGGGAGGGTGGGGTCCACACGTGTTTGTGTGTGCTGACGGGTCACGGTGGGCCCGTGAAGTGCTTGGCCGTGGAGGAAGATCGTGATCAGGAGTGGTCCAAAGAAGATGGGCGGTGGATAGTATACAGTGGTAGTTTGGACAAGTCTGTGAAGGTTTGGAGGGTGTCTGAGGATGCCCCTGATCTGAAGCAATTGCAAGCTATGTGATAAGTCCAAGGCCGAGCTTATTTTTATTCCTCAAAATGGCGCGGGCACCGCACGTGAAAGCGACACTCTGAGCAGGCGGCTCGGACCCAAGATATATATATATATATATATACATGGACCAGGACAAATTCTACAATATTCTGAGTACCGTATTCGATTTGTCTCATCATCACATTCGAGAACTATAAGCTCAGTAATACGGTATCCGAGTATTTTAGAATTTTTCCACAACTACACCATGGGTATGGGCAAAGATTGAAACAAGTGGTGACAGGGAATTGCAGGACCTTTTTCAGTTCATTATGGTTATGTAAAAATGGAAGCAACTTGCTTGATTTTGGTACTTTGTTTGATTCATCTAGAGAGGCATTGTGAGGGGTGAACTTAGGGCACATTGACTGACAAGTAATTTTCTAAACGTGCATGAGAGTTTTGTTTATAGAAAACAAAGAAAAAATAAAAATAAACTTATTACTCCTTAGTCGACTTGGTAGATAAAGTTGTATATATTATGGTGTCATTTAAATTTCGATTACTATTTGAGTGTGTATTTATTTAAGAATACCAATTTGTGATCAATCAAGTATATTTTAATATTGTACAATTTTATTTTTCTTTCTATTGTGTTGATGAGTTTGTGTGTCTTGCAATTTCCTCCGATGCTTCCTCCTTCTCATAACTCTTCCTTGTTCATAAATCAGTTGCAGCTCATAAATCTCATTCAAATTTTGTTGTTCATAATTCTCCTTGAATTATCCTAGTTCCTAAATTAGGGGTCGTTAACTTTATCAGTTATCTTGGAAAATTTTCTCCTATAAAATTCCTTACTACGCTCTCAAGCGGAGCCACATATATTGTGGAGAGTTGAAAATGTCTCTCATCCTCACTCGGATTACACACTAAGCATTCATATTCACCTACGGATATTGAAAATGTCTCTCATCCTAGAGGGATAGTTGTAGACAAATATTTTGCCTATTTATTAACATTTAAATTTCGAAAGGTCCATTAATCAGTACGATAATAGAGACCCAATGACTCCACTGTTGGGAAACGTGCTAGTTTTAAAAACTTTTCGAGGGATTTAAATTCATAGATCTTGATTCATCACATAGAGACAAGTTTTATGCAAAAAAATAAAATAAAATATGATGTATTATTCAACTAAAAGATTGAATACTTACATCAAGGTTTGAGTAAACCTCAGATCTCTCATCTAAAGTGAATGTTCTCACTTATTGTAAATCCCTTTTGCTAGACATCTTTTCCATGGATCTCCATCTTCTTGGTAATGGTCTTGCCTTTAGGAATCACTCATAAGCCTCCTTGAATGACCTTGGAAAACTAGGCTTGTGGGAGCCTCTATTAGATGAGAACATAAACCCTAATTTTCTAGAGAGAGAAAATTTATTCCTTTTTCCTTCTCATAAAAATCACCCCTTTAAAATATACATAGACCATGTATATTTATAGGCAACATAAAAATAAAGAAAAGGAAACAACAAATCCTTCTCCATCTCTAATTCATATGTCTCAAATCTAATATGATTCCAATATCAAGTTGGGCTATGAGTGAGAATCCATTGGGCCTATTATTTTATTGGCTACAATGAATTAATAATTGGCCCGGTCCATGGACCCAATTCAATTAATTCATAAATTAATTTCTACTCCACTAAAAGAAATTAATTGAACTCCAATTAAATAATAAATAACATCTAAGTCAATATTGCACTTTGACCCCTCTATGCATAATTAGTTATCGGATAAATATAGCCATCAATCCGACTACTTAATTAATATATTTATTTTGGTACCTTTGATTATTTCTGGCTCGATCACAATAAAACATTTGTTTGACAAAAATAATAATTTAAATAAATAAATATATAATAAATCATTTTGTCTAAAAACACACGAAGGCCTTCGAATTTACTTTGTGATCAACCATAATCAATACAAAATAAATACAAGTAGCAATGATGCAAATATTAAAAATATAACCCTCTAACTATTAATTACATAACTACCCAAAGTGTCGGTCTAAGGATCCCGAAGAATCCGCCGAACAAATCAAAGTAATTATTAATTAATAAAAGAGTCTATACTTTTCTCATGCTTAAGAGTCAAATGCCATGACGGTGATAGGGAGTAATTGCATACGACGGCTCTCGCAATATATCTCAACCTAACGCGGATCCAGTTCAAGTCTTAATTAATTATGAGTCCATCCATAATTACCGACTATGAACAATTTATAATTACTATTTATATATCATGCATTGATTGTCATCACATACATATATATAAATATTTCTTGTAATTAACTGGACACTATCAATTTCATAGTGAATTGAAACATAATACATTGAATTCACCAATTATATAAATCATAAATATTTCAGATATGTCAGGAACATATGTCAATACAATCCAGATAGGAATTTGCTATGCTAGGGCATATAAATCCCAACAGCTCCCACTTGCCCTCATAGCCAATTCAAATTGCACCTAACTCCAATGTTATCCAGATGATGATCAAAATTATTGATCAATGACACCTTTGATAATGGATCAACAAAGTTGTGTTCCAATGCAATGTTTTAACTACAAGTGCATTTTCTTGCCGGACAATATCATGTCGAACATGATACTTCCTCTCAGTGTATCTTGTTCCTCTATGGAACCTTGGGTCATTGGTTTGGACTACTTCTGCACTATTGTCACAATATAGCTCGATAGGCAGGCTAGTATGCTCCACAACCTCTAAATCAGTGAGATCAAACCAATAGGCTTATATTGCCACCTTTAAGGCTGCAATATGTTCCACCTGCAGGTTTGAGTCAACAGTTGAAATCTGCTTGACAATCTACCAACTGATTTCCCTTCCATTAAGTGAACATACACTAAGTCATGAACCTCATAGTATCTACTTCTGATTGAAAATCAGAACTAGCATACCTGACTAGGACCATATCATTACATCCATAAATGAATATGATATCATTGGTTCTCCTTAGGTACTTAATGATATTTTTCACAATAGACCAGTTATCAAGTCCAGTATTGGACTGATCTCTACTGACTATCCCTACCATGTAGCGGATGTCCTGTTTGGTATAGACCATGGCATATATGAGACTCTCATATGCCGAAACATATTGTTCCAGTCTCATTTGCTCAATCTCCTCTGCTAGTCTTGAAAAACTACTTACTAGATAGAGCGATCCATATCAATAAAGCAAGAACTCATTCTTTGAGTTATGCATACCAAACCTGGTCAAAACTTTATCAATGTAGGATTATTAAGATAAGCCTATTTTCCTTTTAACCTGATCTTGCAAAAGCTTGATCCTAGGAATATAGCTTACATCTTGAAAATCCTTCATTTAAAAGTAATTGAACAACTACCTTATAATTGATGACAAAACTTCCACGTCATTATAAATGAGTAGGATGTCATCAATATATAGAATTAAGAAAAATAATGACATTCCCTTGTACACTCATGATTTATTCACTAAGAAATCTTCTGGTATCTTTTTGTAGATTAACTTGCCTTCCATAGGAATCACCCTACTAGAAAGTTCTACAAGATCCCAGAATTTATTAGAATACAAAGATTCCAACTCTGATTTCATAGTAACTCACCAAAACGATCTGTATCCACATCAGTTCACGCTTCCGTGTAGCTTACTGGGTCCAACTCATGTTTAACAGGGATGTCCATAATGGTCTCACCTAAAAACATGATTCTGTCGAATTGGATGATAATCCTCCCACTACATCAATGTACCGATGCAAGAATCTGTGTAGTAGATGATGCTAACGCATCAATAGGGAATTCATATATTATTCTCAATCTCTATAATAAGTGTGTTCACATGTGGTACATCTGGTACTCATACCAAATTCTCTAACATTATGCTACTAGGTATGTGATTCATAATATGATTCTCCTATAGATAAACAGTGAGTGAAAACAATCAACTTTTATCTTTAAGATCATAAAATAATCCATCCTAGTGACATTTAGAGTAGCTATCAAATCTAGCATGCCTATGATCTGATTCCAACTTACTTGTCCATATCAAACGCACGTGTGCAAGACTACCCCATATGTGCATATGATTCAAACTAATATTTAGTCAAAAACACAGCTCAACGGTATCCTTTAGACAGACTAAGATGGAATGCAGTTCATAATGCGTATCGATGTCATTAACGCTAAACTCTTAAATGAAAGAGATAATGTGGCATAACTGATCATAGATCTAACCATGTTAAGTGGAATTCTGTTATTCTTATTTGACACCTAAATTAATTTAGCGTCAATTGCGAAAAACTGGTACACAACACCCTCATTGACCATATAGTCTTTGCACTATCCCAAGAAATACTCAAATACTCGATCAGATCGAAGTGTCTTGATAAGTTTACCTAATCTGAGCTCCACATCAGTCTTGACCCTCTCGGAATATACCAAAAGTATAAGACTTGTGTCGCAACAGGTAAATTTATCCAAAACGTGAGTAATCTTGATTGGATGTTCATAAGACTACACGTGTACGTGTGTACCGACTCCAATTGTTCTTTATGTCTATTTCATTTGGCTGATTAAGCCCTTAGAGTTATCTATCCTTCAAAACAAGATTCACAAGTTTGGTTTAGGCTCCTCTGCCTCACTAGGTAATAAACCTTCTTTAACCAATCTTTAAATCTCATTTTGATTGATTACAACCCAAAAATAGACACCAAAAATACAATGAGTCAGGAATAACAAATTTTCTCTTAACATTCAATCTAGAAGATGCAACATTAGTTTCTACATCCTGCAAATCTTAAGAGCTTGTGATTATAGTATATTAACCATCTTTCAATACACCAGAAGCAATCACATATCTATTCAATTTTATAAAACCAGTTTTACAAAATAACGATCTAGTTTTTTATAAGCCAAAAGTGAAATAAGAATGAGATTGCGTTTCACTTCTGTGCATAAAGATAGTTCTCTAATACTAATATCCTCATACTCTCTAATTTCAGATGTAATACTCCCACTGACTTAGCTACAACCTTGGCATCAGGTCAAAAGATAAATATATACCCATATCATCAAGGCTTCTGGATTCCTGAAATCCTTACAATAAATTGCAAACATGTTTAGTGGCTCCAGAATCTATCCATCAGGAATCAATAGATACAACCACATAACATGGCTCAATGATTAAATATATATTTTCCTATGCCACGTCATTGCTTAGACAGTTTGTCCTTTAGTGTCTTAGTTAACGGCAAAAGAAACAATTTCATTCGCCCTTAACATACACTGCCTTATTCCCTTTAACCTTTTAGATACCTATGTTTTGTGCTAGCCTAGTCCTATTATCATCCTTCTTCTTTGCTTTGCCCGTCCACTTGGGCCTAGAAGAAGATGGTATAGACTAGGTTAGATTGATAGGAACGCCCATACTCTTGATTATCCCTTCATCTGTTACCAATTCTATAAGAATATCAGCGACTGTGAACTCAAACTGATTCCTTATTTAGTTCACTATAACAGAATCGAACGAGTTTGGTAACAAGACAATAATCATGTCAACTTGAAACTTACCACCCAAGTCAGCCCTATTGATCTCCAGCTAATTTTAAATAATAAACAATCATTTTCCAAAATTTGATTTCAAACTGGAGTTCATGAGGCTATCTTGATGGTATTTAAATTTGACACAGTACTTAGGCATATGCTCTATCTAATCTCACCAAAATATCTCATTGACATTTAATATGATGCTTGAAGAAAATAAAATAATACAAATGTTAGCTTTGGAGTATATTCGAGCTAAACTCTAGAATATTGCACCAAGTCATATCATTTGCCTTATCTAATTTATTAAAAGCATTAATGTCAAATTTGGTATCTCAAAGTAAAAGAGATAGGTATAGGAGTAATAAACACATTTTGTACCCTTACGTTGTGAATAAAATATCTAAGTTCATTTTCCAGTCATTATAAATAAGGTCCAATATCATAGAATATGTAAGCAAGTAGATAAACTGGATTAGACATAATTAATCTGAATATAAATGCATTCATACAATATGCAAGGTGAATTATTAATTCTGTCATGCATATTTAAAATTAAAATGAGTTTGTTAACCACATAATATAATAA
The DNA here is from genome assembly GCF_030987335.1 of Cornus florida. NCBI lineage: Eukaryota > Viridiplantae > Streptophyta > Magnoliopsida > Cornales > Cornaceae > Cornus > Cornus florida. The sequence continues at coordinate 70,069,326 of NW_026775573.1, read as the reverse complement.
ATCTCAATCGAACAAGAGATCATTATCATTATTGGTGAACAATCCCTTTTAATTAATGCGGGTCCCTCAACTCTGTAGCATAATAAATCAACCAATCAATATGTCAATAACTTATCCTGTTGGAGGAGTTCATTATTACTATTGTTGAGATTCATTTACTATTAGGTGAGCACTTCCATTAAAATAGTATGTGGGTCCCTTAGCCACTGCATGAAAAATCGAATAACCAATACGCCAATAACTTATTCGGTTGGCGAAGTTCATTATTGCTATTGGCGGGCAAATCCCATCATCTCCATATCTCTTAAGACAATGCCTTGTCTATCTATATGAAATGACTCCCGATTATGTTTAGCCTTTCTAAAATCACCTAGTGTAGACCACTCCGTTGGGGAGCTAACACTATTGATTTTAGATTGAGTGTATAACATTATTAATGCTCTAATGAAAAATAAAACATTAAATATGTTGTCATTATAATCTAGACTCTTTAAATCATGCGTAGGGCCTTATTTTTAAAGATCTAATTACAATGAACATTTAATATTTTTATTTTCATGAGACAACCATTCTTGTAATATTAAGACTCTTCAAATCATGCGTGGGGCCTTATTTTTGAAGATCTAATTACAATGGTTTTAATAACGAAGGCCATGGGGCAATGTATAAAAATCCCCGCTCCCACTCAATTTTTAATCATTCATAATCAGGGTTTTCATTTTATTCATTTACATGATATAATGCATGCAAAACGTTTTGATTTTAATCCAATTAAATTTAGAAAATATTTGGACTTTAAACGATTCACTAATATTTAATTTGAAGCACACTTTAAAAATAATTTACAAAAACAATTTTTCGTTTCCCAATAAGTGCCCTCAAATTAATTAGTAATCTAATCCAATTAATTTTCATAATTTAATTAATATAAATCAAGCCATTTAAATAAATATCATGGATCCAATGCATGAACAATAATAATTAGCAATTAATTATTTCATGTATCACATACAACAATAAATGACAGATAAAGCAAATTAAATGGCCAATGGATTCAGCTTTTAACATTTAATTACTCTAAGTATTGCGCGAGGATCTTCCATCAGCTTGCAAACACCCGCAGGAGGTTGATACGCGCTAGGAGAAGCAAAACACTGCTTGGAACGCGACTGGAGGGCCCCACACGCGCTCACACGCGCCTGGGGCATGCTGCAGGTGAAGCCACGCGCCCCCACGCGCTGGCACGCGCGTGGGACGCGTGGGACGCGCCTCCACGCGCCTGCACGCGCGTGGAGGCCATACACACTTGGCTGGCGCGTGCAATGCACGCGCCAGCATATGTCACCTCCTGGCGCGTGTTCCTCAAGCGCCAGGCTCACCCCACCGCTGCCACACCTGATTCTAGCCTCCTCCGACGTCTCTTCTCGCCGCCGGTGATGCTCCGGCCACCGGAAAAACGCCGAAAAATCCAGAAAAATTAATAAAAATTTCCAGAAATTAAATTAGGCCTTAAAAAATTCCAGAAAAATTCCGAAAAATTGCTAAAAAATCCCAGAAAATTTCTGAAGCCTAATTTAACCCTCTTGGACCTTCTTGAAGCTTCATAGCATCCTTTGATGAATATTACATGGCTTTAAAAATATTTACAACTTGAAATACAATGGGAAAAATAAATTACATCATTGAACTTTCAAACGGCTAAATCAAAGCCTTAATTACATTCATCCAAAGATAAAATTACATGTAATATTCCTATAAGCTTCATCCATGGCCCAACCATACATCATCATTCATTCACAATTATTCATACATCATCATGTATCAATATATATCAACATATTAAATCATACATCAACATACATCAATAAAAATATATATGAATATAATTTTGGATCCATGAATGATGATTTTCATAAAATCATGATCTCTAATAATGAATCAAACCATGCTCTGATACCACTGTTGGGAAACGTGCTAGTTTTAAAAACTTTTCGAGGGATTTAAATTCATAGATCTTGATTCATCACATAGAGACAAGTTTTATGCAAAAAAATAAAATAAAATATGATGTATTATTCAACTAAAAGATTGAATACTTACATCAAGGTTTGAGTAAACCTCAGATCTCTCATCTAAAGTGAATGTTCTCACTTATTGTAGATCCCTTTTGCTAGACATCTTTTCCATGGATCTCCATCTTCTTGGTAATGGTCTTGCCTTTAGGAATCACTCATAAGCCTCCTTGAATGACCTTGGAAAACTAGGCTTGTGGGAGCCTCTATTAGATGAGAACATAAACCCTAATTTTCTAGAGAGAGAAAATTTATTCCTTTTTCCTTCTCATAAAAATCACCCCTTTAAAATATACATAGACCATGTATATTTATAGGCAACATAAAAATAAAGAAAAGGAAACAACAAATCCTTCTCCATCTCTAATTCATATGTCTCAAATCTAATATGATTCCAATATCAAGTTGGGCTATGAGTGAGAATCCATTGGGCCTATTATTTTATTGGCTACAATGAATTAATAATTGGCCCGGTCCATGGACCCAATTCAATTAATTCATAAATTAATTTCTACTCCACTAAAAGAAATTAATTGAACTCCAATTAAATAATAAATAACATCTAAGTCAATATTGCACTTTGACCCCTCTATGCATAATTAGTTATCGGATAAATATAGCCATCAATCCGACTACTTAATTAATATATTTATTTTGGTACCTTTGATTATTTCAGGCTCGATCACAATAAAACATTTGTTTGACAAAAATAATAATTTAAATAAATAAATATATAATAAATCATTTTGTCTAAAAACACACGAAGGCCTTCGAATTTACTTTGTGATCAACCATAATCAATACAAAATAAATACAAGTAGCAATGATGCAAATATTAAAAATATAACCCTCTAACTATTAATTACATAACTACCCAAAGTGTCGGTCTAAGGATCCCGAAGAATCCGCCGAACAAATCAAAGTAATTATTAATTAATAAAAGAGTCTATACTTTTCTCATGCTTAAGAGTCAAATGCCATGACGGTGATAGGGAGTAATTGCATACGACGGCTCTCGCAATATATCTCAACCTAACGCGGATCCAGTTCAAGTCTTAATTAATTATGAGTCCATCCATAATTACCGACTATGAACAATTTATAATTACTATTTATATATCATGCATTGATTGTCATCACATACATATATATAAATATTTCTTGTAATTAACTGGACACTATCAATTTCATAGTGAATTGAAACATAATACATTGAATTCACCAATTATATAAATCATAAATATTTCAGATATGTCAGGAACATATGTCAATACAATCCAGATAGGAAAATGTCTCTCATCCTCACTCGGATTACACACTAAGCATTCATATTCACCTACGGATATTGAAAATGTCTCTCATCCTAGAGGGATAGTTGTAGACAAATATTTTGCCTATTTATTAACATTTAAATTTCGAAAGGTCCATTAATCAGTACGATAATAGAGACCCAATGACTCCACATCCACCTCAAAGGTGGAATTTTGTCACTTTTAATCATTGTTAGTTGATTCCACCATTTGATTTAGAAATTGCCCCCAAACATCGAATGACAGCAAGGAGTTCTAAAGACTCCAAATCCACCTCAAAGGTGGAGTTTCATCATCTCCAGACCACATAAATCATTTCACAATTTGATTGTGTAATTGAGTCCAAATAGGGGCTTACTTAGGGTTTTCGATGCCCCAATTTAACTCCGGTCAATCTTGAAGGGTCATAATCCTTCATCAAAGTCAACCAAATGGTTTAAAACATTTATTTGGATCACAATATGATGTAGTGCAAATGGAAGAGGACTTTCTTCAAAAGTTGAAGATGCTTAGAAGAGTAGACTGAGTTTCCATTAATAGATGCAGCTGATGGTGTGATCAGATTATGTGTTTATTTATGGACTTGAGTTGTCTATCTAAGTTTTAAATATGTTTTTATTTCATGTTTAGGATATTACTGTCATCCTAGTTTTAATTTATAAGTCACGGACCTTTTAGGTGAGTCATGTGACTACTTATGTGTTTATTTATGGGACTTGAGGAACTGTCTATCTAAGTTTTAAGTATGTTTTTATTTCATGTTTAGGATATTACTGTCATTCTAGTTTTATTTAATAAGTTATGGGCCTTTTAGGCGAGTATGACTACTTAAGGACTCTTTTATCATTTTTTATCTCTTTATTCTACTGGACATAATACTAGCCTTTAAATTACATTTATTTGAATGGTTGGGATTATATATTTTCTAGGGTATCCCTTGTGTCTTACAAAAGGGCTATTCTAAGTTGTAATCATCAGCTTTATGATGTACTATCTTACTTTCATGTCTTAGATACTTAATTGTGTTTTTACCTATTTCAGGTTAATAAAGTTCAAACAGGTTAACAAAAGCCATTTAGCTCAGTTTTGGAGCTAAGGAGCAAAGTTGGAAAGAAGCCAAGAAAAATGCACCAGGGGAACTTCGATCGATCGAAGGGAAATCCCGATCGATCAAAGAGGTCTATAATCGATCGAAATGAGGCGGTGCTAGCTCAGCCAATTGGATAAAGCCTGGAAGATATTTTCGAGCTATGTCAGCTTCGATCAATCGAAGCCAAGTGTTTGATCGATCGAACATTTTCGATCGATCGAAATGTCTGCTGGCAGTGAGCTGTCTAATTCCTGAGCGCGCCAATTTCTACCTAACTTGTGTAGCTGCGAATTTCCTCCAATCATAGGTTGTAATTCTGACTTGGTCATTGTAATTGATTTATTGAACATGATTGTAAGAGATAGATATTACCAATTATAGAAATAATTTTTCCTCTCTCTAGAACTAGGGTTTTTGGGAAGAAAGTAAGGATGAAGATGATGATGCCAACCTTCAAGCTAGCCCTTGAGGGTTCTATGACCACTACAATGAGTGGCTAAATCCTTCTCTTGGGGCTAGAGATAACCCCTAGGCTTGCTTCTTAAACCTAGCTTTTGTGTATTTTTGGGAATTTTAGTTGTAATAGATGTTTTGACCATGATTAAATATAGATCTTGTAATTTCTACTTGATTTGTATAGATTAATGTTTTCAATTGATCATTTGGCTCTAGTCATATGTCTATGTATGCTAGAATTGATGTTCATGTTTTTGTCTCTAGATTTAATGAAGTTGATGCATGTCTATGTGTATTGATGATGTTGATCTAGTGATGGTCAAGGCATGGTGGTTAATGGAACACTCTTGTAATTTATTTGATGGTTCACACTTGTTTCTTGATGGATTGTATCACATCTCTAGTTTAATTAGTTTAATTTCGTGTCTCTAGCCTAGTTGTAGTGTAATTGCTTTAATTTCTTAGGTAGGTAAACAATCCATTCTTGTTTCTTGATGTTCCATACTTGTGAATGCAAAGAGTGCATGTCTCTAGATATTTGTGTGTGCATTAGTTGTGGTTTGATTGAATGGATATTGGTCTCATTTGATAGGTTGTGCTTTTCATTAAAATGGGTTAGACAATCTATATTTATTTGCCATCCATGCTTAGTTTCAATTAAATGTCACACACACACAAGTTGCAATGTAAATTTCCCCATTGATGTACAATTGCTAGTGTTTGATGAAGTGAAGTTTAGTGGTGGCTCTAAGCCCCACGACCTCTCTCCTATATCTTTTTCCTATTTTCTAAATTGTTATTTGCTTGCATTAGTTTTAATTGCATTATAGTTTAATTAAACAATTACCAACCATTTTTGATCATTCGACCTACTAATCCGACATTAATTTCCATCACAAATACACCTCATTTCTCTTAGGACGATCTCTACTCACTCTAGCTATATTTTTAGTTGGAAGCGGTACTGGCATTTTCTAAAATTAAACTTGGCCACACTATACACTTTTGCATGTAATTTGGGTGTCTTGACATGACAACACACCAAGTTTTGGTGCCGTTGCCGGAGAATGGCACTGTCGTATTTGGGAATTAATTTAGAATTAGTACTCTTTTGATTTTGTCTTTATTTTTATTTTATTTTGGTTATTTATTATGTTTGTTCTTCATTGGCTAGGTGAATTGAGCCAAGAGGGTGAGGCAAAGGAAAATTGAAAAGCAAAAGAAGGCAAATAAAGCTAAGCAAGAGCATAAAAAGCTCAAAAATTAAAAGTTTGCAAAAGCAAAGCAAGGCAAAGAAAGAAAGAAAATTTTTTTGAAAAACAAATTGAAGTTGCTTAGGCTTCTCTAAACTCTTTCTCTAGTTAAATCGTGAACTTGTGTGGAGGCAAGTTTTTATTTTCTTAGATAGATCGTGAGCCCGCGTGGAGGTAATTTAATTTTTCTTGCATATTGTTCAAAGCATGGGAGTATGGGATCCTTGTATGTGGAGGATTGTTGATTGTTGATTTGTTGTGGAGGAGAAGTGATTGCTGCTTGTTTTTGTTTTGTTTGTGCATGCATGGTCGTAGGTCGTTAAATCGTACTCTTGTTCCACTTAATTTGAATCTTGAATCCATTGTTCATAATTCTAAGGGAATGGGTAATTTTAGTCCTTCCATTTCATCAATAGAAGACATCAATGAGGACCATGTGGAGGACCTTGGTCACATAAACCAACAAGGTATCCTCCACCCTAATGTGTATCATGACAACATTCAAGTACCATTAGGCATGCCAAGGTTTTTCATTCCACCATAACAACAAGGCCATGTTCCATTGGGAATGTCTCGGCCAATTTTTGCTCCACAACCTCCCATTATTCAAGGTAATCAAGGTGCTTATGTAGCACCACCGGTTGTGAATCCTCATTTTACTTTGCGTGATCATTATGTGCCAAACAAATATAATGCACCTACATGTATTCAATTGCCCCCATTTAGAGCACATCACAATGAAATTAAACCGCAAACTATTCAAATGCTTCCCAACTATCATGGACTTCCAAGTGAAGAACCTTATAAGCATTTGGATGAGTTTCTTGAAGTGTGTTCCATCGTGAAATACATGGACATGTCGGAAGAGGTTTTGAGATTAAAACTTTTTCCTTTTACCTTTAAGGATAAGGCAAAATATTGGTTTAACAATCTTAGGCTTTTTTCGATAAGTTCTTGAGCAGAAATGCAACAAAAGTTCTTGAAAAAGTACTATCCAGTTTCAAAGACCAATGCAATGAGAACTTCAATTAGAGAATTTTCTTAAGGGGAAGGGGAATTGTTTCATGAGGTATGGGAGCGCTTTAATGACTTGCTTAGGAAGTGTCCATATCACGATGTTCCTAAATGGCAATTGGTGCAATTTTTCTTTGAAAGTTTGTCTAATAATTTTAAAGAAATGGTAGATGCTTCCATAGGTGGTTTATATCTTGATAGGCATGTGGATGATGTATGACGTCTTTATGAAAGCATAAGTGAGAATTCAATGCATCGATCCTTATCTTCCAAAAATGGTAGAAATCTAGGTGGAAGGAAGAATGTCGACTTATATCAAGTTGACAATTCCAATGATATAGCCGCCGAAGTCAAGGCTTTATCTCAAAGGTTTAATCAATTTTTGATCAACAAAAATTCGGTGAATCAAGTGTGACGACCCTGGATTTTACAAACCCAGTGTGTCCTATGATGACCCGAAATGAATCCAAAATGCAGAAGGTAAACAAAAAATGGTCTCTAGAGATGTACATCATCCCTAAGACACAAAAGTGGCTTCCCAAGGAGTCCCATGACTCAACGGAAGCGAGAAGGAAGCAAGGGTTTCAAAACCTGACAAGAAATGGATCAAGGGTAAAATGATCATTTTACCCAAAAATGGGTGCCACCATGCACACCATTGAAAAGACAACGAAAAATTAGTCAAGTTCAAAAAAAAGTTCACTCGATTTGGAGTCTGGACGAAGGAGATATGGCTAACGGAAGAAAAAGGGACAAAAAAGGTCAAAAGGAGTCAACCCAAGACCATCTAACCGGTTACAAGGCTATCCTAACCGGTTAAAAGGCAAAAAAAAAATTGATGACCACTACACTGCCCAAGCTCATCTAACTGGTTACGTGAATCCACTACTCGCACACTTGTACTAAAAGTCAACAAAAAGCTGACAGCAGGGGTTTTTTTGGGAAAAAAAATAAGTTTTTGAGGGCCAAGATGACATTTTCTGAAAAAACACAAAGAAGAAACCCCATCCCCCAAAAAAAATCAAGTTTTCTACTTGACAACGTGAAAGAAATGAAAAAAACCCTCCGTAAAATGCCCAAAATGCCCCTCCATAAAATCAGGTCATGAGGTTTAAAAAGCTGCTAAAATGCAAAACTAAAAGCTGAACTCACGAGGGATTTCTGGTACCAAGACGACATTTTCTGAAAAAATACGAAGAAGAAACCCCCCATAAAATCACGTTTTCTAAGTGACCATATAAAGACAGGAATTTATTTCACGAAGAAAAATCCCAAAATTCCTTTAAACCGGATTGTGCAATAAAAATACAAAATGAGTCCGTAGGAAGCTCAAATCACCAAGGATGAGGTTTTTCTTGAAAACGATCATGGATGCAAACGTAACTTACCTATTAGGACAAGCTACAATGGTCCATGGCTTAAAAATACCGCCGATGCAAAATCCAACCCCCCAACGGCCAAAAAGGCGAAAATGAATTTGAAATGGAAAACATGAAATCCAAAAATATAAAATGGAGTCAAATGACCATTTGGCCCTTGGCCACACTTCATACATGATTAATGAGACCCTATGAAAGAATAAAAATAGAATTTTCACATCCGATGCAACCATGGTGAGACAATGACTTAGCATTTTTTAATATTTTCATAATATTTCATGAAGTTAAAAGTTACATAGAATACAATATACATGTCATTGACCTCCGGCCTCATCTTATACATATCAAATACATTGTAAAAGGTATACTCATGTACACATTACATATATGGAATCAAAAAAATACAAGCTTTGACGTATAAGGCTACAAAATGATATTTCATGCTAACATTTGCATGAAAGTTACAAGTCATCCAAGGAATGATATGTAATGTTTATGAAAGAAATATATATATATATATATGTATGTATGTACAAGTTAAAAAAAAAATGAAATTTTAGTAGTTGCGGGGCCCGGCACTAATGAAAGCCTTTATCAATGACCTTATAGTTATTGCAGAACCTCACTCTTCAGTCTCTGTCGTCAGTTCCCTCTCCCTCATATTAGCTTCAGTTTTTATTTTCTTTTTTCCTCCATTTGAACTTCATTATTTCTCCTCCATTTTTCCTGCCAAACGGTTAGGTTTCCGGTCTTGGTTCCTTAATGGAAAACGTTCCTCTCATCGTTCTCTATCACATAGTCGAAGGGTTTATTTTTCAGAGGAGCGGTGATTATTTTACGAATTTTTGAAATTTTTGGACCTAAAGTTTCTGAGGGGGGTTTTAGGCCACTTAGAGTCAGATTTTGGAGCTGAGCCTTTGGAATAGTAGATTCTCCTCATTGACAGCTACGTTCCCACCGAACAGTTTTCTATTCTGCAGCCGTTGACCGGCGTTGACTTTTGTTGATCGGCATTGACCGCGTTGACCGGTGTTGACTTTTCTGGCTGGGGATGTATTTTGGCTACTTTTGAGGTAGGGGTGCTCTAGTTCACAATTTCTTAGGTTCTATGTGAATTTTCTCTCTTAAATTGACTATAAGTATGTTTAATTTCAATTATTTTGACTATGTGATTGTGGTTGATTATATGTAAAGTGGTGAATGTATGTTATGTGATAAATGAGTTCGTAAATTTAGTTTCATCCTTGTAGTGAAGAAGTATGCTTAAAAATGACAAGTTGTTTAGTTTATGTATTTCAATTGCCATGGAAATTTGATGTCATAATCGTAGAAATAAATATTTAAAATATTCTTTTACAAGTTGTGATTATGATATGGGTAAAATGTATGGAATATAGTTGTTGAATTTGGCATTTGGAATCATAAAGCATTTATACATCCATTGGGAAAGAAAAAGGGAAAAAGTATATATATATTTTTTAAAAAAACAATGAAATTGTTTTGGGGAAAAGTTTTTGAAAAGTGTTTGTGAAAACCTGGACGCCTAGGAGGCGCCTAGTGGTCCGTGGTGTTAGTGTGGTCTAGAAAGGGGACTAGGGAGAGACCCTAGTGTGGTTGAGCTAACCAGGCCGGATGCGACGCCTTGGAGGTGCCTTGTGGTCGTGGATGGTTAACCAATCCCCCTTTCGTGACGCCTTGGAGGTGCCTTGGGTCAGATTACACTAACGGTTTGAAAGTTGAAACGGTATGGTTTCGAAAATGGGGAGTGACATTGCATGGCATGGCACATCATTGGCATACGTGGTGCATTTGGCAGTTGGTTGAGATATATATGTTTGTTGATGATACAGTGGTTTTACTGGACTCCCGAGATATGATCCCATTCTCTTGCTTTCTATTCTCTATGTGGATTCATGAGGTCATAAGAGGTGTGTCTTAGACACTTCCTACTGAGCATTTAGCTCACCCCATCATTTTAACATTTTTCAGGTCACAGGAAGGAAGTGGCGGACGACATTCCTCCACAGGTTTTGATGGGTTAGTGGACTGTTTAACATATTTTGTAACTATGATCTCATTTTTTTATTATTATTATTATTTATAAACCCTGAGTGACACGTATATTATGTATTGATATAGGAAAGGACGGTAACGTTTTTAGTTGACCTCGGGTTCGGGTAAGGACACAGTTAGCGATTCGGACCCTCGGGTTCAGGTCGTTACATGATGAGTATCACGAACCAAGTCTTCGTACCTGTAATAAATCCCCAATAACTTCGGGGTGAGCAACATAAAACTACTCGTAGGAAATGAGCATGCATCGACCTAGCATTTTACGAGTTTATTACATTAACATGAAGCAATTCAAGGATTGTGCTACCTAATGTCTATGTCATAAGTGAGACTCAGGGATCATCCTAAGCTACTCATGCAATTGAAATAGACAACGGCATACAAGTATACATACTCAAGTACACTAAACCATATTAAAACATGATATACGACATACAAGCATTGTGATGGCCCTGGTTTTCAAGCCAATGCGTCCTGTGATGAACAGAAGATTGACTCGATAACGGATCCGAATGTGGAAGCGAAAATAGAAATAAGACTCTAAGAAGTCAAAGTGACCTTCCATGAGGTCATGGAACTCAATGAGAACTGATGAGAAAGCAAAAGATCGAAAATATGACAAATAAGCCCCCAGGGGTAAAATGGTAATTTTTAAAAAATATAAAATCGGGTGCTACTGAGCATACCACTGGGAAGACAGCGAAAAATTAATCAAGTTAGACTCAAGAATCATTTGATTCGGAGTCCGGATGGAAGAGAATAGTCAAAACAAAGTTTTGACGTCGCCGCGGCCGTGAATAGTAACCTGGTCAAAATACTGGAATTCGTGCTACAGTAATTGTCCACATCTGAGATTAAAAACGGGCTACCAAATGAAATTTTTTAGAAAAATACAAAAAACAAACCCCTCCCAAAATCAAATTTTCTACTCGGCATCGCCAAAGGAAATGAAAAAAACTCGCTATATGATACCCAAAATGCCCCTTCATTAAATCAGGCCATGTGGGTTAAAAAGCTGCTAAAATACAAACTGAAAGCTGAATTTTGTAAGGGATTTCCGGTACCAAGACGGCATTTTCTGGAAAAACACAAAGAAGAACCCCCCCCCCCTAAAATCACGTTTTTTAAGTGACTATATGAAGACCGGAATTTATTTCTCGAAGGAAAATCCCAAAATGCCCTAAATTTAGATTATGCAATAAAAATGTAAAATGAGTCCATAGGAGGCTCAAATCACCAAGGATGAGGTTTTTCTTGAAGACGATCATGCACATAAATGTAACTTACCCATTAGGACGTGCTACAATGGTCCACGGCTTAAAAATATCGCCGATGCAAAATTCGAACCCCCATGGCCAAAAAGGCAAAAATAAACTAGAAATGGGAAATTTGAAAACTAAAATTAATAAATGATTTCAAATTACCGTTTGACCCTTGGCCACACTTCATGCATATTAAGTAGGTCCTAATGAATGTGCTCGGCACACTTTACGTCACCCGATTTGAAAATGAACCTTTAAAGGCTTGGATTTTACTATTTTAGCCCAAAATGCAACGTATGAAACTAAAATGCAAAAATGAAAACAAAATAGTGATTGGCCCTTGGCCACACCTCATACATATTAAATGAATGTTAGATAATGAATTTCATACCCGATGCATACTCCGGTGCAAAAATGTCATGCTAAAACCCTAATTTCTCATTAAAGGCAAGATTTTAACATTTTTAAATATACATGAATTTCAAATATGGTTTGGCCCTTGGCCTCATATCATATACATAAAATGAGAATCAAAAAGTATGCTTAGGCACACATTACAAGTTTAGAATCAAATGTACACATTTGACAAGTAAGGTTACGAATGGCTTTTCAAGCCAACCTTTACAAGAATGGAACCTTCAAGTCCACAAATTATCCAAGCATAACGAGAATCTAAACCTTGATTCATGTATCTGAAAAATGTCCCCATTATGTGGGTGAGTAACATAAAGTTACTCGTAGGAAATGAGTATGCATCGACCTAACGTTTTACAAAGTTATTACACTAACTTAAAATAATTCAAAAGGGTCATACCACCTAACGTCTATGTCATTGGTGAGACTCAGGGAGCATCCTAAGTTATCTTAAAACATTTATAACATAAATCACATCATTCATGCAATTCAAAAAATTTAGAAGCATGATATACAAAGTAACAAGATATAGATCTTCAAAGCCATTGACTTGAAATCTAAAATGCGAAAACAACTAAAGTGGTTCATGCCACCTAACGTCTATGTTCCAAATAAATCTATAGGATCATTCCTAAGTTACATTTGAACAATATAGCATAGATGCACTTAACAACATCAAAAACCTGCCATGATTCATTAGAAATCATAATGCCTTAATGTACTTAACAATATCAAAACCTGCAGTGATTCATTAGAGATCATAATGCCTGAATGTACTTAACAACATCAAAACATGCAATGATTCATTAGAAATCATAATGTCTAAATGTACTTAACAACATTAAATCGCCAATAACCAAAACCACAAGTCACAATTAAACATTGGTTGCCAACTTGGAATTGAATACAAAATCAAGTAGTGGAAGACTTGGACATTAAATCTTGGATAAAGTTAAGACCTAAACGGTTATTCCGGGTATTAACCCACTGGGAATACCACCCTAAGTGCGCACTATAAATAGGGAGAACTCATACCTCCCGCACTAGAGCCAATCTCTAGTCATATCTCTGTAACAATGTCACAAGTGACTTCAAAATAAATAAGTTAACAACTTATATACGAAATATATATAAAGCACAAATATATGTTGTATACATATATGTTATATATGTTGTATACATGCTTGTTGAATTGTAGTATTGCATATAGATGAATATCATATATATTGGACTTAGGCTTTAATTGATTCAAAGCATGTGTAGTATTTATCTTATGTAAAGAAGTTGTTTCATTTAGTAGATTACTAAATTCTATAATTTCATGTTTGTTGTAATATGAAATTCTTGTAGTATATTACTAATGTTTACTTCACAAGCTTATTATTATATTGATGTTAATTTAGTATTTAAGTTATTATGGTAACATGATTTAGTTGATTACTCTACAAGCTTATTACTAAATTGTTATAGGTTTAGTATTCGTAGCTTACTTTGATGACGAAATGATTTAGCATGATATGTGATATTATGCCTTGTGTGTGTAGCGAATCTCATATTGAAGATTCGACATTTATATGCCTTATATGTGTAGCGAATCGCACATTGAAGATTCAAAATTTATATACCTTGTATGTGTAACGAATTGCACATTGAAGATTCGACATTTTGAATGTCATTTTAGACTTAAAACCCTAGGACATGGCTTATGTGTTTTCAACTCTACTTGTGCATGTAATATGGTTTCTATGCATTATTTACTTTTGTATAAGTTTTGGACTTATTTGTTGATTTTGGAAACACTTGGGACATTGTTCAATTTGACATGGCTAAGGCAAGGTCCTAAGAGTTCCCCCTACATTATAGTGCGCACTAGGGTTGTTCCCGTGGGTTAGTAGTTCGAATCGCTGCTATATCTTCGTTTTATTCAGGGATTTGATGTCCAATATATTCCGCTATTTGATTTTACATTCAATTCCGAGTTGACAACCAATGCTTAATTGTAACTTGTGGTTTTGGCCTTTAAAGTTCCAAAATTGTGTAGTATATTTGTGTCTAGTATACTTACATATTGCGTTTCTTACTTTAATTGCTAGTGTAGCTTGAGATAATTCTTTAGTTCACTTACAATATAGACGTTAGGAGGAATGATCACTTGTATTGATCTATATTGAGTTTGAATGACATTTGAAACTTTAGGGTATACGCATGCACTTCTTCATACGAGTAACTTTATTTACTCACCTTAATTGTTTGGGATATTTTTCAAGTAAGGAGACTTTGTATTGGGATGCACAACATCCCTAAGTTGGCATGGTTCCATTTATGTATTTTTACATAATTTCCCAAGCATGCAAGTGTTAACATGTTTTGTCTTTTTATGGAATTGTAATATTTAGCTTGGTTTCAACATGTTGTTTTACCTTGGATCTTGTAATGTGTACCTAAGTACACTTTTTGGGACTTATTCTACATGTATGACTTAAGGCCGAGGGCCATGTACCTTTAAGTTTATATCTATACACTTTTGATTTCATGTTTAACTTATGAAAGTAAGGTATTTTGAAGTTTGAGGTTTGATATTTTGCAAATGACATGTATTAAGGCCGTAGGCCATTGTAGCATGCTTAAAAATGCTCATTACGTTTGCGTGCATGTCCACTTTGCACATAACATCACATTTATATGAAATGGATGTTTGTAAGTTCAAGTATTTTCATATTTTGCAAAATTTGATCTTAAGGACATTTTGGGTATTTCACTTGAAAAATAAGGTTTGGCCTTGACATGGTCACTTAGAAAATATGATTTTAAGGGCCGGGGGGGGGGGGGGGGGGGGAAGGGTTTCTTCATAGCATTTTTCCAAAAAATGTGGTCTTGGTCTCAGAAATCCCGCGTCAACTCAGAATTTTCTGGTAAAAGGCTTTTTTTTTTTTTTTTTTAGAACATGGTACTATTCATTGACTTTTTTTTGAAAATCATGTCTATCGTTCCGGAACTTCTGAGGGTCTTGTGAGTGTATTTTAATGTTGTATATTCTATTTAGGTGTTTTAAAAACCTCCTAAAGCCCCATTTCCATTTCTTTGGCAGCAACTCGGCATGTTTTAAATTCTCTTGACCTGATTTGTCTTGGGGGAATTTTGGGCATTCTAGGTTGTATATTACTTTTGGTTTAGACCATGGTTGATCTAGAAAACATGATTTTAGGGGGGTTACTTCACAACATTTTTAAAAAAAAAACCATTTAAGCCTTCAAATTGCAGTATTTCCAAAACAGACCTGGGAGCATGCCATTTTCATTTTTATTTAAAAACTTCGAGGTTTCATAACTCTTTCATCCAGACTCCGAATCAGGCGATTCTCGAGTCTTACTTTATTTATTTTTTGTCGTCTTTCCAACGGTGTATACGGTAACACCTAATTCTGTGTAAAATGACCATTTTTCCCTAGGGTTAAACTTAACTGTTTTCAAAACTTCGTTTCTGCTTTTGAATTCCACGGCTTCATAGGAAGCCATTTTTGTGTCCTAGGGATGACGCGCATCCCTAGAGAATTTGTTTCCTTCATTCGCTTCCGCATTCTGGATCCATTCTAGGGTCATCTTTCGGGTCATCATTGATGCAACGGGTTAAAAAACCAGGGCCGTCACACGTGTCTTGTTATCTACAACATGATAGGTCTTTTAGGATGTTATCTACAACATATCAACTTGCATGCCCTTTATCTAAAACATGATAGGTCAATAGGTATTCATTTCCAACTTATCAACATACACGTCATTATTTACTTATCATGATAGATCAATTAGGCATATCTCATTATCTACAATATAATAGTCCAATAGGTTTTCATTCTTGCATATCAATCTGCATGTCATTGTTTTCATATGATAGAATAAATATGGCATATCTTGTCCCAAAAGCATGATATGTCAATAGGTTTCATTACCTTGCTTAGATTATCTCGTTATATCTACATAACTTGATAAAATGAACATGGAACACAAAAGCATACCTATGTCTTGTCACTAACAGCAGTTGCAAGATAAGCACACCTCAGTCATATATAACAAAAAGCAGGCTTGAAAGACATTAACTAAACATGTATTTTCTAAAAAAGAGCACAAGAAAGAGCATAAAGAGATCATATCGGAACCACGGGGACTGAAGATAGATCATAATTGATGCAGAAATCACACGAGGTCGGATCGGCAAGGTACTCACCCTCCTTTTTCCTTTTTTCTTCTCTTCTTCTCCATTCCCTCCTATGCTCTATCTTTTTCTCTCCCTTCACCCTTGGCTGAAATGGCCAAGAAATGTCCATTCGACCATTTAAGAGGGGAAGGGATTTAGAACCGCGTGCATTCACGCGGTTCTCCTAGGTCCCAAGGCTAAAATTACAATTTTGCCCCTCCCTTTCCCGGATTTACCTTTTGACCTTCCACCTCACACCGACCTTCAAAACTCACTCACGAGTCCTTAACCAGTCTCCTGAGTCACGACATTCAGCTCAGACCACCCCATACCCGACATCTCCTTCACACCGACGACAAAAAGGGTTTCCGTCTACATCTTTGTTTAACATTGCTCATGTAAAGTAAAACAAAGAGGGGAAGCTACATAAACCCTATTTTTTCCCTCCCCTTTCGACATACCAATCCTCCAAAGCCCAAGAAGGAACTGTGTTTCCATCTCCCGAGACCATTTCCTCGATAAGGCCCACCTACGACAGAAAACTGAAAATAGACAATCAAACCATTTGATTAGACATCAGACTTCAATATTGCACTCATGACATCACATAATGAGATAAAACACTGCTATTGACCACATCACATGCTTCCTGACACCCCGATCACCAATTCCTCAAAAAGGGCAAAATTGGTATTTTGTACTACAATCCTGTGATCTGATTGTCAAAACAATAAATGGACTTCACCATTGATTCTAGATCACCCCAAAACACTAGGTTACACCTCTCCTTGAGGTCTTCACCCTTCTCCATCACACACTTTGACTAAAACCCTCACAAGGCCCGAGCGATCAACCCAAGTTTGACTTTTCCCAATGATGGTCAAAATCACCCAAAAACATCACCATTGTGATCACAAGGTTCAAAAACCTAGAAAAGCACAATAATATTTCCTACCTTTCAACCCGGTTTCACCTTTCACCTAGTCTCTACAGTATGGACCAATTGGTCAATTCCAAGTTTAACTTTTCCTCTAAAAGGTTAAATGGACAAACGGGCATCACCATTGGATTTATAGGGTCTAAAAACCCTAGAAACCATTATAATATTAGCTATGTTTCGGTCAAGAGCCACTTTGACCTAATTTCCCTTCCTCGGGGCAAAATAGGTAAAACTGCACTGCACAGGGATTTCTAACAATTGAAAAAGGGATAATAATGCCACATCAGCGATGTGAGGTCATCATGAATTCAAAAATCCCAAGAAAAGGCCTTAATATTAAAAAATGGCACCCTATTGTAATTTTTGGAAATTCAGGGGCAAAAGAGAGAATGACCGAAAAGAGAGAAAATGAGAAAACAAGAAAAAGGACACCTTGGGCCACATGAATGCATGCATCCGTAGGCTTATTTTTCTAAAATCAAGGGGGGCCTTACACTTGCCCCCCCCCCCCCCCCCCCCCTTCATCTTTTGCCCTCCTCTATCGAATCAAAATGTACTTTTCGGGAAATTGCAAACAAGTCTAAGGAAATTGCACATTTAGTCCTTGGAATATTGCATTTAAATCCTTGGAATATTGCTCTTTGGTCCTCCCTTTGTCTATAAATAGAAACCTATTTCCCATATTTCAAAGGCCCCCTTTTCTAGAAAAATTGCCTACTTCTAGAAATGCCCTATTTAGAAATACCCTCTCTCTCTCCATACATATATATATATACACACACACACACACATATATATAAACACACACAAACACCAAGAACACATACCTTTTCTCTAATCATACATGTACACTTCACCCCTCTCTCTCTACACTTTGAGAGAGAAGCTCACCGGTCATCAAAAGCTTGAAAAACGGACCAAGATCTTCAAACAAAGTGGGGTAATAATCTTCTTTACCTTTATTTTTCATCTTGTTTAGGTTACTTTTTCATGCTTTAAGTTCATTCCTTACACTGATATTTGTGTATATTTACAAGCTTTGAGTTTATTAGTTTACTTGTGATGTAACACACATACTTTCGTACGCGTGTCCTACGACAACGGGAAGACATTCTTGACTTACCGTTGTCGTAGATGGCTTTACACACGCAAAAGATGATTCTTATGAGGTTACTATAACCTCTCGTGAGCTAACTAAGGGGTTACCCCTTCATAGGACTAATCAGTAGCTCACTGTATTTGGGATCATCACTCTTTGGTTTTGTTTTACATTTCATATCCATTATTGCTCTCTTTGTCATTATATTGCTCGTCTTTATATTTTTACAGGCTTTATGTCTTTAAATTTACTTATTGATGTAAAATGAGCACACACCGAGCACACTCGTGTCGTACGACCACGGGATGATATTATTGGCTTTCCATCGTCGTAGTCATTTTCATACACTCAAAAGGTGGTTCTCATAAGGTTACTACGACCTCTCGGAAGTTAACCAAATGGTTATCCCTTCACGAGGGATTACCGGCAGCTTTCCATACTCAGAACCACCACCCAAGGGCATTTTCTACATTTCACAAACATTAACCATCAAACTGGACATTCACTACATTTTTCTACACAAAAATAACCATTTCAGTCATCCCAGACCATTTTTGACTTCAAAATCGGCTTAAAAGTGAAAATGGACATTTTATTTATAAAAGGTCACTTTTGTCGGTTCTCAACACTTTTAGAATCATTTTTAGTTAAAATGGTCATTCCGATCGTTTTGTAATGACTCGGTCATTTTCATTTATTTCCCTTTCTTTAAATTTTGCGGATAAATTTTTTTTCATTGTCTTTTCCTTTTCGAGTTCGATTTCCCGCCTCTTAGTGTCATCTCGAGTGTTCGGAAATGGTTTCTGAGACTCTTTCCTTTGGATTGACAACTTCCTTTGAGGACCGAGTCATTTCCACATTTTTTTGTTTTTTTTGACACTATTCATTTTTTCGTCTTTTCCTTATTTCTTCCTCTTCTCGTTTTTCACTTTTACTTGCATAACCTCATTTTTTGTGCTCGGATTTGATTCCGGTTTTGCATACGTCCATGATATTTAAATTCCATGACATCTACATTTTTACTTTTGTAGAAATGCATATTAAATGCTTACTTTCTTTGTAAATGCCATGAAAACAAGACTTTTGGTAGTTATCCATAACTTGAGGGGTTTTTGGGTAATTAAGTAAAGTAATTATTTTTCATCTTAGGGACCATTTTGCAAATTAAATTGGAAGATATTTTCAAAAAAGACCATTTTGCAATTTTCAGAAAATGTGACAAGTGTCACATTCCTATGGTGCCACTTGTTGATTTTGTGGTGGAACCACTTGGAGGCTTAATCTCATGACACATGGAGGGTGGAGATTCACCTACTTGTTGTCCTAGGATTGGTGCACTTGTTGGCATGGATGGTTGACAAGTGTAGGGTTAATATTTAATCTTGGAAACTTACTTGGATTCACGACAAGTGTAGGACTCACATTTAGTCTTGCATTAGTGTGTGTGTGTGAGGTAGTGCAAGAGCACCTAGTGAGTGGAGAAGCCCACCAATTTAGCTTAGGGTTTACATATCTTAATTCATTCATCACTTTCTTCTCAAGAACCCTAAGGAAGCCACCATTGGAGAAAAGCTTGACTAGTAGCTTTGACTTCATTTTTGGTGCCCTTTCACTCACCTTAGAACTTTGAACTTAGAATACTTTAGGTTCCTCCTACTCCCCTCTTCAAAACCCTTGTTTGGTTTTTCATTTTTAAGCTTGCTTCCTTTGGATTCAAGAGGAACAATCCTCTTGTGAGGTAAGAGGTGTTATCATTTATCTTCCAAGTGATTTTATTTGTTCCTATAGTGATATCTAAGTTATATGTTTGTCTTGTGTTAAAATGAGAAATAAATGATTAATTGTAACTTGTATGTAATTCACTTTAGACTTGATAAATAACATGACCATGGCTTGATTCATAACTTATGTTAATTTGAGGTCATTTAGAGTTGTTTTAAAATCTAGAGGGATTAATGAATTAATTTAATTAATTTTTATTTATATGCTCCTATGACTTAAATCAAGTTTCGAAGTGATTTATATAATAACCATGACATGTACTACAACATATATTAAATTGGGGCATCTAGATAAGAATTGCAAAATTTATTTAATATTTATCTTTTGTGAAAGTTTAATTCACATGGTGATAGCAAGTTTGAAATCATGATATAATGTGATATTTGGATAGGCCTTGGCATGACATAGATTAAATTAAGGGCATTTGGAATTGTTTAAAAATCTAGGGAAAATTAATTAATTAGCTTGATTAATTTTGTTTTAAGTGTTTTAATCAATTAAATTGTCATTTGATGCTATATATGTGATGACCATGACATGTCCTTCAATATATATTAAATTGAGGTTATTTGGGGTTAACTTGGAATTTAGAGAATTTAACTATTTATGTTTAATTAAATTCTATTTTAATACTCCATGGATTTAATTGCATTTTGGAAGTTGTTTTTATATTTAAATCATGGATTTAGATTTGGTGTATGTTCACTTGATTACACATTTGAGCATTGGATAACATAGTTGTTACTTTTATATTCATGAGAATATGTTTTTCCTTATTGAATATATTGTTGCTATGTGTAAGGAATTGCACACTTTGTGTTTGACATCTTTCATGCCATAGTAGTTGTAGACTTTGAGCATGTATTGTATAAGTTTCCAAAATTGGATTGTGCTTGGTAAATAGTTGATATCTTGTATATACATGTTGATATATATACGTTGTTGCACAATTTGTTGATTTTGGAAACTTGGGGATGTCATTGTTTGGCTATGGCTAGGACTTGGTTCTAGTATGGGGGATTGTCCCTCTATATAGTCTAGTGCGCACATAGGGAGGTTATCCATGGGCTAGTAACCCTAAAGTAACCACATTGTCGGTTTGATCCGGCGTGACGTCCAAGTATCCACTTTGGTTTGATTTCACATTTAAATTCCAAGTTGTTAACTTTGTGAAATTACATCCCGTTGTATCATGTTGAAAGTTCTATTGTCACTTGATAGCATGAATTAAATGGTATTGGATTGTAACTTGGTACAAAGATAAACCCATGCATTCCCTACGAGTTAACTTGTTTACTCACCCCTAAGTTAATGGGTGTTTTGCAGGTAAAGAAGCTTTGTTGTGGGATACACAACAATCTTAGACAGACTAGGAGTCTTGAAGTGTTGTTGATGACATTGATTAAACATGATATCATGTTTACTTTTGTTTATTTGACAAAACTTGTATTACTTGATTCCACATATATAATGTGTACATAAGTACACCATTTGTATTGTATATGACATATATGAGATGAGGCTGGAGGCCAATGACATGTAATTTGTATCCCATGTATTTTTTTGACTTCATGAAATTTATGAAAATATTGAAAAATGCTGAATTTTGCCCTTAATGAGAAAAGTATGAAAATTAGGGTTTTAACATGTCATTTTTGCACCGGAGTGTGCATTGTGTATGAAATTCATTATTTGTCATTCATTTACCATGTATGAGGTATGGCCAAGGGCCAAACACCATTTTGTTTTAGGTTTTACATTTTGATTTCACATTTTGCATTTTGGGCTAAAAAAGTGAAATCCGAGCCTTTAAGGGTTCATTTTAAATCGGGTGGTGCAAAGTGTGTTCCGGCACCTCCACTAGGTCTCATTTATCTTGTACGAAGTATGGCCATGGGCCAAACGGTAATTTGAAACCATTTGTTGATTTTAGTTTACAAGTTTTCCATTTTAATTTCATTTTCGCCTTTTTGGTCGTTGGGGGGTCGAATTTTGACTCGGCCATTTCGGGAGTTGCGGACCATTCCCGCATGCTCAAAATTACTATTTATGTTTGTGTGCATGATCGTTTTAACGAAAAACCCTTTCGTATGCGTTTTAAGCCTCCTACGGATTCATTTCACCTATTTGTTGAAAATTATAGCTTAAGGGTATTTTGGGTATTTTTTTTGGAAAATAAATTCCGTTCATAACTTTGTCACATAGAAAATGTGATTTTAGGGCGAGTATCTTCTCTGTATTTTTCCGAAAAATGTCATCTTGGCCTCGAAAACCGCATCGCAAACTCGTTTTTTTTGCTAAAACACTGTTTCTGCATTTGACCCAGGGTTCTGCCCATTTGGGCGGGCGCCCGCAGGTCTTGGGTGGGCCCCCACCATGCACAGGGCTGCTCTGCACCATTTCCCATGGTTCTGCCCATTTGGGCGGGCGCCCGCGGTTACTGTTCCTGCTCCAGACACCTTTCTTCAACGGGCCATATCTCACTCATTTTAACTCGAAATTGGTCCGTTCTTGTATCTAAACTGACCGCGTCGAAATAAGATTTCCAAAGGTACCAATTAAAGATTCAGATTCCATTTTTAGCTCAAGTTATTCAAGTTTTAGTGTGATAGTATCAGTTTTTGGTTCGAACTAGGATAGGCTTTCCATCTCTTCGACTTCAGGACTTGATATCCTTGCCGTTCGGACTCCAAATCATGTGATTCTTGAGTCCAAATTCATTAATTTTTCGTTGTTTTTCCAATGGTATGCTTGGTAGCATCCATTTCTCTATGAAATGACCATTTTATCCCTAGGTTTGTTCTTGTCCGTTTTTGAAACGGCGCTTCCACACTTGTTTCCTATGGGTTCCGTGACCTCATTGAGGGTCACCTTAGTGTCTTATAGACATGTAGTATCCCTAGAAACCATTGTTTTACCTTTTGCATCGGCATTCTGATTCATTGTTGGATTACGTTCGGATCACCGCTAATGCACCGGGTTGAATATAACTCGGGTCGTCACACGTTTACTGCCTCTTCAAAAACCCACTTTTAAGTAAGTGGTCATTTTTGCCCTTTTCAGCACCAAAAACCTTTTTCGTGTCAAAATGGTCATTTTGGTCACTTTTTATACCTTAAAAACCCACTTTACAATAAGTGGCCATTTTCTGCCTTTTTGGCGTCAAAAATATTTTTCCTACCGATATAGTCATCTTTTGCCACTTTCAATACAACCTTTTCAAAATAAAATGACCATTTCGGTTATTTTTAGATCATCAAAAGCCACCTCAAGGTAAGGTGCGCATTTTCAAGTCAATAAAACGACATCTAAATCAAGTTCAAAGCCGCATAAACATAAACAACCCTCCATTTTCAAGTTCAAAGCCGCATAAACAAACAAACAACGCATTCACACACACATTCACTTTGCATTCTAATCCAACCCTCCAACCGAACCAACCAATCAAATCAAATTGCATAACAAACAACATTCTTCCAAAAGCAATCACAAGCACAAACACATACACACGTGCACACATTCCAAGAGCACATAAGTTCTCAGTATCATCCCTTATTTGGAGATACTTGGAATGAATGGATAATCGTTATCCGTCAATGCATCTAATGGAAATACAATGTCTAGCAAAGCTTTATCCACCGGCTTACGGCCCAAGGTTATAATTTTTAAGTGTAATGTGACCCCTCCATATCCCTGGAAGGTTACTGGTTGTATGTCAGTAAAACACTGCAAGGTGTAATACCCCTAATTTTCAAAGGATTTATTTGAGATTTATTTATTTTATTTATTTAATTATGTTGCTATCTGTTTATGTGCTTATTTGATTTACTTGTTTAATGTGAATTATTTGATTTAATTGTGTTCATGCTAATTTAAAATGTGTGGGTTTAATTATTTGTAATTATTTATTAGGTTTAAATGTTTATTTTATTTCTTTTTATTTTTATTTTAAAGGATGAATTTAGGTAGAAGTAATGGACCAATCAAATAGGTCGCATGGACTACTTGGATAGGAAGCCTAGATGGGCAAGGATTATGACTCATGGGTATTAGTTATATATATATATATATATATATATATATATATATATATATATATATATATATATATTAATGTGTATATACATATATAGGTATTATTGGTATTTTTATAGCTATTGTTATTATTACTATAAGTATTTTATTTTATTTTCCTTTTATTTTATTTTTCCTTAAGGTAGAAGGATTGGGATTAAGGTAGATAGTATGTAGCCTATATATATGTATTATAAGGGTCTGTGAAAGGGCTATTACGTGAGTTGATGGCAGACAAAGAGAGAAGCGAGAGAGGAAGAGAGAACGTAGAGAGAGACTATGAGATTTAGCCAAGGAGGTTGGTCGAACCAAGGAAGGAAGGAGCAAGGACTGTTCGTGGGTGCAGAACCGACTTGCTGAAGAGAACGATGGCGACTAGAGGCTATAGGCGTTAAGAATTTGGCCGGAGAAGAAGGAGTTTCAAGGTTTTTAATCCAAAATCCTTAAGTCAAGTTCTATGTTCTACTCCTCTCCATTGATCTAGAGTTCAATACATGTATAGGATGGCTTTAGAATGATTAAATAAGATTAATGAACCTATTTGCGTGATTAAATCGGATTAAAATAGAGATTATATATGTGTTTATATATGTGTTCTTGTTTTGCATGATCTTGTAAATTGATACATGAATTATTGTTTAAACTTAATTTAAACTTGTTTAATTGCTTAAATAAATTATTGGGGACATTCGTGACAAAGAATCTGTGACGGCCCTAGTTTTTCAAGCCAGTGCGTCCTGTGATGAACCGAAGATTGACCCGATAATGGATCCGAATGCAGAAGCCAAAACTGAAAACAAGACCTTAAGAAGTTAATGTGACCTTCCATGAGGTCATGGAACTCAATGAGAACTGATGCAGAAGCAAAAGATTAAAAATATAACAAATAAGCCCCCAGGGGCAAAATAGTCATTTCACATGGAAACGATGTCCCTAGAATGTATATCATTCCTGAAACACATCTGTGACTTTCCATGAAGTCACGAAAAAATAGCCCCAAGGGTAATATACTCATTTTTGAAACTATGCATTCGGGTGCTACGGAGTACACCACTAGAAAGGCAACAAAAAGCTAATAAAGATAAACTCAAGAATCACATGATTCGGAGTCCGGATGAAGGAGAAACAGCATGACGAAGAAAACCGAGCACTTAAGGATAAAAGGGTAAACTGGTAATTATCCAGGAAGATCTGGGTGCAACTGAGCATGCCGTTGGAAAGATAGCAAAAAATTAGTTAAGTTCAAAAAAAGTTCACTCAATTTGGAGTCCGGACGAAGGAGAACGAGCGAAAACAAAAGTCAACGTCAGGACGTCGAAACGAGCACCCCGACAAGCACCATGACATGCTAGGGGAAGAAAAGTTCCAGCCAGAACTAAGAGCCAAAACGAGGTCCGAAACGACTTTTTCTAGAAAAACACAAAGAAGAAACCCCCCCTAAAATTGAGTTTTCTACTCAAAAACATGGAAGGAAAAGAAAAAAACTCACTGTGAAATACCCAATATGCCCCTAGATTAGAAGAGGTCAAGAGGGTCAAAAAGCTGCTACGGGATTTGTCCGCAACTGAGAGCAAAAATGGGCCATCAAAGGAATTTTTCTGGAAAAACACGAAGAAGAAACCCCCCCCAAATCAAGTTTTCTACCGGACAACGTGGATAGAAACAAAGAAAATGCACTATAAAATGCCCAGAATACTCCCAAGAAAATCAGGTCAAGGAATTCAAAATCTTTCCGAGCTGCTGCCAAAGGAAAGGAAATGGGGCTTCAGGAGGTTTTTAAATTGCCTAAATTGAAAATGCAATCTTAAAATACACCCATAAGACCCCCGAAAGTTTCAGATCAGTCGACACATTTTTCAAAAAAAAGTCGATGAATAGTACCAAGTACTAAAATCTCAAGTTTTAAAAACATATTTGTAAACTTTCAAATTAATGGCCCTTGGCCTCATGTCATACATACAAAATAAGCATTCATAAAGTGTACTTAGACACACATTACATATTTGGAATCAAGGATACAAGTTTTGATATGTAAAGCTATAAAATGACATTTCATGCTAATGTTTGCATTAAATGTAAACTTAAAAGCAACAAGTCATCCAAGGAATGATGTGTACCTCGAACCAAGGTATCCGTACCTGAAAATAACCTGGTAACTTCGGGGTGAGTAAACAAGTTTACTTGTAGGGAATGAGCATGCATTGACCTAACATTTTACAATAAGATTACTTTATGGTGAAACATGTTAAAAGGGCTTATGCCACCTAACGTCTTTGTCAAAATGAGACTCAAGGATCATCCTAAGCTACTCATGTAATTGAAATGAACTACAGTATACAAGTATACATGCTCAAGCATACTAAACCGTATTAAAACATAATATACGCAAGTATTCAATATAGGTAGAGTACTCATAGATCAAGTATACAAGCAGAAGTATACTAAGCTAAACGAAATACACATAAGATAAGTATACACGGCACAAGTATACTAAATGAAATTTAAACTCATGGAGCAAGTATACAAGTTCAAGTATGCTAGATAGGATTCAAATGCCCAAAGTAAGCATCAATTCTCAAGCTATAAGTAATCCATGATTAATTTTGACGACCCTGGATTTTTCAACCTAGTGTGTTCTGTGATGACCCGAAACGGATCCAAGAATGCGAAAGCAAGAAGTAAGACAACGGTCTCCTAAGGCACAACACGCCTCTAAGACCCTAAGTTGACCTTCCATTAGGTCACGAAACTCAATGAGAACTGACGCAGAAGTAAAAAACCGAAAAGATAACAATTAAGCCCCTAGGGGCAAAATAGTTATTTTTGAAAATATAGATTCAGGTGCCACTGAGTACACCGCTAGAAATATAATAAAAAAATAATCAAGATGGACTCAAGAATCACATGATTTGGAGTCCGGACGAAGGAGAAATGGCAAGACGAAGAAAAAAGAGCACTTAAGGCTTAAAGGGTAAAATGGTAATTCCAAACTAAAATGGGTAACCCCCGTGTATACCATTGGATAGACAATGAAAAATTAATCAAGATGGACTCAAGAATCACTTGATTTGGAGTCCGGATGGCAAAGATATCAAGTCTTGAAGTCAAAGGAAGGGAAACCCTATCCTAGTTGGAATCAAATTCTGACACTACCTTACTAAAACTTGAATATCCTGAGTTACAAATAGAATCTGAAACTCTAATTAGCACCATTGGAAATCTTATTTTGACAAGGTCAATTTAGACTTAAGAACGGACCAATTCGGAGTTAAAACAAAGAAGATACGTTGACTCGAAGTTGGAGGTGCAGTGCTGAACCAAGACACACACACACTCACACACATGAATAGTACGGATGAGCACTCGTGCAAGGGCTATGAGCACTCATAGATGAGCATGCCCAGGGCCAAATCCCACTGCCCCACTTATGAGCGCTCGTGCCCCATGTACAAGCGCTCGTTCTGCAACAAGCTTAGCAGATTTCTGAGTTTGAAATGTGATTTTGAGGACTTTCTGGGCCTTTTTGAAAAAAACACAAAGATGAAACCCCCTCCAAAATCATGTTTTCTACCTGACAACATGGACAGAAAAAAAAAAAAAAAAAAAAAAAAAAAAAAAAAAAAAAAAACTGCTTTGAAATGTCTAGAATGCCCCTAGATCAGATTAGGCTCAAAACGGCAAAAATGCAACTTTGCACCAAGTATACATTTGACCCCAAATGCATTTCTAAGCTGAAACGAATATGCACGCAAACGTAATAAGTGATTTTTAGCACGCGGGAATGATCCGCGGCTCTCGAAAATGACCGATGCAAAATCCGACCCCCCGACGGCCAAAAAGGCAAAAATGAACTTGAAATAGAAATTTTGAAAACCAAAATTAACAAATGATTGGAAATTACCGTTTGGCCCTTAGCCACACTTCATACATGATTAATGAGACCCTATGAAAGAATAAAAATGGAATTCCCACACCCGATGCAAACATGGTGAAACAATAACGTGTCGTTTTCAATATTTTCATAATATTTCATGAAGTCAAAAGTTACATAGGATACAAGATACATGTCATTGGCCTCCGGCCTCATTTCATACATGTCAAATACAATACGAAATGTGTACTTATCTACACATTACATAAATAGAATCAAATATACACATTTGGACATAAAGGGTTATAGGTGGCATTTCAAGCCAACCTTTACAAGAATTAAAACCTTCAAGTCTACAATCATCCAAGCAATGATGAACATCACAAACCAAGTCTTCATACCTAAACAAAACCTCCAGTAAGTTCGGGGTGAGTAAACAAGTTTACTCGTAGAGAATAAGCATGCATAGACTCGATTTCTTTAGAGATTTTTACATTGACTTGAAACAATACAAAATGGACATGCCACCTAACGTCTATGTCAAAGTGAGACTCAGGGATCATCCTAAGTTACTCATGCAATTGAAATGAGATACACGACATACATGCATACCAGTTACAAGTGTACAGGTATACTAACAAGATTGGAGACACACAAGGCAAATATACAAGACCCAAGTGTACTAGATGGAATTCAATATACAAGAAGCAAGTGTACAGTTTCAAGTGTGCTAGATGAGATATAAACACACGAAGCAAGCATAATATCTATGCAATTAAACAAGGTAAGAAATACTCCATATAACATGACAAGATTATACTAGAATACAAGGATCACATTATCAATGCAATTTACATAATTGGGACATACCAATTAACACAACAAGAGTTATACATGAAAGCGAGAACAAGGCATAATATCTATGCAATTAAACAAGGTAGGAAATACTCCATATAATAACACTTAAAATCTAAGGGTTTAGAAATTTTGCATGTTGATATAAACCATTACATGTGGTCCATGCCACCTAGAATCTAAGTCAAGTTACATGTATAGGATCATTCCTAAATCACGATAGCATAAAGTAACACAAAACGAGATAACTAAGAAAATTAACAAGATTGAAACAATTCAATTAACACGACAAGGATAAGGCGTGAAATCAAGGATAATGCATAATATCTATGCAATTTAAACAAGTTGGATTATCTCATATAACACAAAAAGTTTCTTAAATCTTCAAGGAATGCAACACTTGAAATTTAAAGAGTGAAATCAAAGATGAAGCATAAAATCTATGCAATGAAATAAGATTGGGATAATCCAAAGAACGCGACAAGTTTATGAATTAACATGAATCACATTATCAGTGTAATTGAACAAGGTTTGGAATAATCCATACAACACAACAAGAAGAATGCTTGAATACATGAAATCAAGGACAAGGCATAATATCTATGCAAGCAAACAAGATTGGAACATTCCAATTAACACGAAAAGGTTACACATGAAATCAAGAACAAGACATAATATCTATGCAAGTAAATAAGATTGGAGCATTTCACGTACATGACAAGTTTTAAATCTTCAAGGAATAGCAACTTGAAATTTAAAGAGTGAAATCAACCAATGTGGAAACTCGGATATCGCCCGGATTAAAACCGTACTCTTGGGATCACTTTAGGGCTACTAACCCGTGGGTACCTTCCCCTAGTGCGCACTATAGTGTAGAGAGCTCTCTATCTCCCGTACTAGAACCAAGTTCTAGCCATGTCAATTCTTGATTGATATCCCAAGTTCCAAAATCAACAAGTTGTGCAAGTCAAAATAGTATCAAGATATAAGAAATGCATTAACCACATTTCCTGCACAACCAAGATTTTGGAACACACAAGTCATGCCCAAGATTCTCAACTATAATGGCATGTGAAATGTCAAGAAATCATAGTGTGTATCTATATAGACTACAAACTAGTATTTATAGCACAAGAAATCCATTGATGTAAATATACCATTAGTATAAGATTAATGATTTAATTATTTGTTTAACAACACTTGAACAATTAAATCATTCCAATGTAAGGGTCAAAGTTCATTAACTACATTAATGAAACTAAGTTGCAACAAGTCATGATACATGATAAATAGGCAAAAGCCCCATGAAATAAATGTCCAAATCATTAGAACACTAAGTAGGAATTAATTAACCTAATCAATTAATTTCTCTAGAAATCAAAGTTGTCTAAAAATTCTCAAAATAATATATGTGAATGTCCATTCCATGATGATTGCAAATATCATATCATTTTTACAAGGTGAGCAAGATATAATCATGTGGAATTTAATTAACTTAAAATAATTAAATATCTAGATTTCAAAAGTTATTCAAATGATCCCAAATAAATATATAACAGGGATTAAGTCATAGCCATGCCATATAGCAAGTCAAAAATGGAATATAAGCAAGGTACAATTAAGTAGAATTTAAATCAATTTAAATTCATTAAATCTCTAGATTTGAAAACTCATTCGAATGGCTCCAAATAATTATATAACAAAGATTAAGTCATGGCCATGCCATATATCAAGTCCAAAGTGAGTTATATGCAACTACAATAAATAATTGATTTCTCAAATTAATATAAAACATGCATATAACTTGTAATTCATACCAAAACAAGTAAAAGCACTTGAAAAATAAATTATAACACTCCCTACCTCATAAGAGGATTGTTTCTCTTGAATCCAAGGCTAGCAAGCACAAAATGGAAGACCCTCAAAAATCAAGGTTTAGCAAGGGTTATGAAGAGGAGGATGAGGGGAGCAAAAAGTATTTCCAAGGTTTAGCTTGGAAATCAATGGAAGGCCCTCAAAAATCAAGGTCAAAGCTTAAGGCTTTAAGCTTCTTTCATAAAGGCTAGGGTTCTAATGTTAAGGATAATAAAAAATGTGAGGGAGGTGAAATGTGAGTGGAGGATTTAGAAGTCTTCCATTCACTAGGTGAACTAACACCATGGTCAACACACACACACATATGTAAGACTACATTTGGAGCCTACACTTGTCACAAATCAATGGCTCCTTCCTAGGCTTAATCTTAAGCCTACACTTGTCAACCATCTAAGTCAACAAGTGTACCAATCCTAGGCCAACAAGTTGTTAAATCTCCACCTCCATATGTCATCATCCAAGGTATCAAAGTGTTCCTACACAAATGTCAACAAATGGACCAATGAGAGTGTGACACTTGTCACACTTTTCAAAAATTGCAAAAAGGTCCTTTTTGAAAATATCTTCCAAATTAAATTGCAAAATGGTCCCTAAGACGAAAAATAATTACTTTAAGAATTACACAAGTAACCCCAAAAACAAAAAAGTTTCCAAAGAAAGTGTGCATCCACACCCCTAAGGAAGAAAATGAACAAATGACATCCATTTCTAGGAAAGTAAAAATACAAGTTTCTAATAAATCATAAATCATGAGTGCATGCAAAAGTGGAAGCAAAACCGAACACGAAAAGTGAGGTTGTGCTAACAAAGTGACATACGGGAAAAAGACAAAAAGTGAATAGTGTCGAAAAACGAAAATGTGGTAATGACTCGATCCTTAAAGCAAGTTGTCAATCCAAGGGAATGAGTCTCAGAAACCATTTCCAAGCACTCGAGACGACACCCAGTGACGAGAAAAAGAACTCGAAAAGAAAATTAAATGGAAAAAATTTAACCGTAAAATTTGAGAAAAAGGAAATGGAGGAAAATGAACGGGTCATTACTTTAACAACTTGAAATTAAATACGAAATCAAATAGTGGAAAGACTAGGACATGTGGTCGCTAGACCAAACAAGTATTTTCGGGTAATTATGACCCACAAGGTACCACCCAGTGCTCACTTATGACTTAGAGGACACTTGGCTACGTACTAGAGCCAAACCCTAGCCATCACATAAATTATATCCTCACAAACTTTCCAAAATCAATAAGTTCAAAACTTATACAAAATCAAAAGCAAGTTACCACATTCCATGCACAAGTAAGGTTGAATCCATACAAACTATGTCCTAGAATTCAAGTCTATATAGCATTTGACATGTCATGTCTTCAATATGCAATTTATACCCAAAGTAAGAATATTTTACAACAATTGAACCAAATTACCATCCTAAGCTACAAGTACTAAATAAGTTACAATTTAGTAACTAGCTTTCAAGGTAAACAATTCTAATATTCTAACAAGCTATATACCTACACAAGATATATTTAAATAAGTCATGCAAGAGAATGATATCATATATTATGCTAAGTCAAAGTCCTTGATTTAAACATAGAAACAATTTTAAGACATAATTAAATCCATGGAACAAGTAGATCAAATTTAATTAACTAAAATAATAAAATTCTCTAGATTTCAAATCAATCCCAAATAATCTCAAATTAATATATGTTAAGGGACATAGCACGGTCTTCACATATACTATACCCAAAATCAATTTAAGTGACTACAACACTTAAAATAAAATTAATCAAGCTAATTAATTAATTTTCTTTAGGTTTTTAAACAACTCCAAATATCCTCAATTTAATATATGTTAAAGAACTCACCAAGGCCTACTTTAATATCACAATACAAGTTGATTTCATGCTTGTTTCAACTATGTGAATTAATCTTTTACAAAAGATAAATATTAAATAAAATTTGCAATTCTTATTCAAATACTCCCAATTTAATATATGTTGATAAACATATCAAGGCCTAATTTACTAGCATGCCACAATTTAATTTCAAGTTATACATAACCATATGAATTAAATGTTAAATTTATAAATTAATTAAATTAAATACTAAAACTTGAACAAAGGCAAGCTCACAAGTTCTATATGCTTCTATAACAATCAATACAACATAAATATAAACCTAAGACATCCCCTACCTCAATTTAAGATGAAAATCTCAAATCCCCACCGAAAGAAAAGTGCTCCAAATTCAACGATACTTCAGGGTTTTGTCGGGGACAACACGATGAACAAGGATCCCAAGGAAATCCCATCAAAATCACAACTTGACTTCAAACCCGAACTCAAAATTTGGCCAAAAATGGGTTCTAATAAGGGGGAAAGGTAGAACACGACGAGGCCTACGATAAATATTAAAGCCGAAGACTTCCTACCAAGGAAATCAAGTGGAGGAGAAAAAGAAAAGGTGGCAGCCCAAGGAGCTCCCATGGCTGCCGGCCAAAGAGGGAGGAAGATGATGGAAAAAGTGACTTTTCACTTTAAGACATTCTATTTATAGGAAAACCCTAAAAGTGCCCCGCCGGGTCCGGAAAAGTGAAATTTGAGCAAACGAGCTCAAACGGTAAAACTCTATGAACAAAAAAGAACCGAGATGAGAAAATATGAACAACGGAAGAAACTAAGTCAAAAATCGAGTCCCGTACAGGAAGATATGCCTCAAACAAGCTCAGCGGCAACCGGGGCCAAAAACCCTAAAATTGGGGGAAAATGACCAGAAGGCAATTCTAAGAGTACACGACTCGACGAAAAGTGAAAATGAATCCCGTACGAGGATCCAGCCTCAAAACAAGACATTTTTGCAATAACTTTCATTAATTGCACAATGGTCCCTCCAAGTAATGACCCAAAATGAAAATAACTTCAAAAAATATTTTCTTAAAAACCCCTGAAATAAAATATCTTTAAAAGATATTTACAAAAAATACACCAAGAAACAAAAATGTTTCTGAAGAACTTTGAATCCATACCTCTATGGACACCGGGAGCAACCAGAGTACTTTTTCACAAAAATAAAGATATGTATTTTATGAAAACCACTTAGAATGAAGATACATGAAGTCAAAAATCAACTCCGAGCACAAAAAGTGATGTTATGCCAACAAAGTGACAAACGGGAAAAAGACAAAATAGGGAAAATGACGAAAAGTGAATAGTGTCGAAAAATAAAAAATGTGGAAATGACTGGGTCCTTAAAGGAAGTTGTCAATCCAAAGGAAAGAGTCTCAAAAACCATTTTTGAGCACTCGAGATGACACTAAGTGACAAGAAACCGAACTCAGAAAAGAAATTTCAACGAAAAAAATTCATCCGTAAAATTCTGAGGAAAAGGGAAAGGAAGGAAATGACCGGGTCATTACAACCTACCCTCCTTAAAGAGATTTCGTCCCCGAAATCAGGAATATTCCCAAAAGAACAGTACAAGGACCGTACAGAAGGTCACACCAAGGAACAGATCATAAAGTACCCAAGGACAACTCCAAAGGTTTTAAGATCAACGAAGAGATACGAAACCGCGAACAGTGAGACACCTCTCTAAACGAATTGACATACTAACCTAATGTCAACCACCCAAAAGAGACCAAGGCGACTACACGCCGAAACAAAGAACACGATCAGAAGCAACATAGCAGCACGAATAGCGATCAGAACCCGCCCACAACGTACCAAAGGTGTGGTAGCATCCACAGTGTCAAGTGCCTGCCCACACTCACATTACTAGCTAGATAATGCAAGGCAGCATCGACGGCAACTAGCACTCGCCCACACATAACCTGTACGGTAGCAAGATAGTATAAAGCCCTAATTTCTCATCTGCCCCCAACAAGCTTACCCGTGAAAGCTATCATACAAATGAACAACGCGCAAGCATGCTAGGTACAAGTATACTAATCATAAATGAAATTCTACGAACAATTTCACAGAAACAATATCGCACCATACAACTAAACACATAGTGTAGAAGGGAAATTAAATATGCTACCTATTACATAAGAGTCAAGCATTAGAGACATACTACACATCGCCTATGACACTAGCATGACAAGAAGATATAGTAAATGGAAAACACATCATCTATACCAGCATATAACCATCAAATAGTCACATCCACTAACATATTTCTAAGGCATGCTCAAAACAAGGCATATAAACATGTAGGAATCACTATGCAAATAACAATCCCACAAAATTATAAGCAAGAAATGATGAAATGCCTCTCAGAAGGACAAACTCACTGAACGTGAATCACAAAAACCCGGATGAGTCCAATCCCTCACCGCAAGGAAGTGAATCATCTCCTAGAATGAACACTAAGGTCCCTGAAACAAAGAGTCTACAAGTCTTTCCCAAGACTGGCTCAAACACAAGGTGGAATCCTAATGCCACACAAAACAAACAACGATGTAATAAATAGTTCCAACACTAACCATCAAGAGACACCAACAATATAACTCAACTCAAGATGCCAATGAGTTCGATGAGAACTCTACAGGATCTTATCGGAACCTTAAACACAACCTCAAGTCTTCTATGACGAGGGAGAGTAATAAATTTCACTAAGGCAATTAATTACACGGAATCACACACACCCCAACCTTAGCTCGTAAGAGCTGTCCAAGGCAAGACAAAAAGATATCCTAGGTCAATACACCTATTAAATCCCTAACCATTACTTTAAGAAAAAAAGATGCGAGGACCTCACCATTGAGGCTCATGAAAATAAAAACTCCCAATCCCCAAGGAAGGACTCAAGTTAATCCGACCTATCATCCCATGACGCTAAAAATAAGACCCCAATGACGTCATCATATCAAGGTCACCACGAAACTTCACGAGATGATGCCCTAGCATCAATCTTAACCAACCAAGTTGGGACAACCCGCAATGCCTAAACAAGACACAAAATAAACAGTTAACGTATAACATATCAATGAATTACATACTTACACAAGACGTAAGGAATCACATAAGGCATATCAATGTATGCATCATACAATCATGCTAAGAATAACAAGTACATGCAATACGCTAAAGTAGACAAGTATAACCAACATGCTAATTAGACAAGCGTAAATCACTATGCTAAAACAAACAAGCATATACAATGTACTAAGGCTGACAAGCATATACTGTATGCTAAGGCAAGCAAGCACATACAATATATTAAAGCAACAGCCATATATATCATGCTGAGATAGTTAAAATAAACTTCTAAATATACGTCCACATAAGCACGTAAACATGTGATTACATTCAAGATGTTATCAAGACGCAAATAAAAACATAAAGCACGACAACACAAGCATGATATGCACCCAAAACCCGTCGTCCTAAGGTTTTCGAACCTAGAAGCTCTGAGACCAACTGTGACGGCCCTGGTTTTTCAAGCCAGTGAGTCCTATGATGAGGTCGTGGAACTCAATGAGAACTGATGCGGAAGCAAAATATCAAAAATATGACACATAAGCCCCCAGGGGTAAAATGGTCATTTTACATGGAAATGACTTCCCTAGAATGTATATTATTCCTAAGACACGTCCATGACTTCCCGTGAGGTCACAGAACTCAAAAGAAAGTAGCGCAAGCGAATTAAAAGAAAACCGAACAAAAATAGCCCCAAGGGCAAAATGGTTATTTCTGAAAATATAAAGTTGGGTGCTACCGAGTACACCACTGGGAAGATATCAAAAAATTAATCAAGTTGGACTCAAGAATCACTTGATTCGGAGCCTGGATGAAAGAGAAAAGTCAAAACAAAGTTTTGACGTCACAGCGGCCGTGAATAGTAATTTGGGCAAAATGCTGAAATCGTGTGCCGTTTTGAGGCACTAAACGACGTTTTCTGGAAAAACCTAAAGAAGAAACCCCCCTCAAAATAATTTTTCCAAGCTGACCATATTGAAAGAAAATTTTATTTTTGATGTGAAATCCCCAAAATGCCCTTACAACAGACTTGTTCAAATAGTGCAGATACGCACAGGAAATCAGATTTGACGCGAGGTTTTCGGGTCCGAGATGACATTTTCTGGAAAAACATGAAGAAGAAACCCCCCTAAAATCGAGGTTTCTACCTGACCACATTGAAGGAAATGAAAAAAAACACACTGAAAAATCCCCAAAATGCTCCTAGATCAGAACTGGACAAGAGGGCATAAGTTGCTACAGTGACTGTCCTGATCTGAGAATAGAAACGGGCTACCAAATGAATTTTTCTGGAAAAATATAAAAAAAAAACCCCTCCCGAAATCAAATTTTCTACCCAAAATTGAAAGAGAAAGTGAAAAAAACTCGCTGTAAAATGGCCAAAATGCCCTTCCAAGAAATCAAATCAAGAGGGCTTAAAAGCTGCTAAAATGCAAAACTGAAAGCTGAACTTCACGAGGGATTTCCGATACCAAGACGACATTTTCTAGAAAAAATGTAAAGAATAAACCCCCCCTAAAATCACGTTTTCTAAGTGACCATGTAAAGACTGGAATTTATTTCTCGAAGAAAAATCCTAAAATGCCCTAAAATCAGATTATATAATAAAAATGTGAAATGTGTCCATAGGAGGCTCAAATCACCAAGGATGAGGTTTTTCTTGAAAACGATCATGCACGCAAACGTAACTTACCTATTAGGATGTGCTACAATGGTTTACAGCTTAAAAATACCACCGATGCAAAATTTGACCTCTCAAACCTCAATGCATGAAAAATGCCATTCAAAGGCAAAAAAGATGTAAGAATCAAACCTAAATGCAATCAAAAGGCCATTTGGCCATTGGCCACACTTCATGCATATTAAATAGGTCCTAATGAATGTGCTCGTGCACACTTTGCATCACCCGATTTAGAAATGAATCCTTAAAGGCTCGGATTTTACTATTTTAGCTCAAAATGCAAAGTATGAAACTAAAATGCAAAAATGAAAACAAAATGGTGATTAGCCATTGGCCACACCTCATACATATGAAATGAATACTAGATAATGAATTTCATACCCAATGCACACTCTGATGCATAAATGACATATTAAAATGCATAGTTTTCATAATATTCCCATTAAGACAATTTTCAACATTTAAGAATATACATGAATTTCAAATATGGTTTGGCCCTTGGCCTCACATCATATATATATAATCAGAATAAAAAAGTATGCTTAGGTACACCTTACAAATTTAGAATCAAATATACACATTTGACAAATAAGGCTACAAATGGCTTTTCAAGCCAACCTTTACAAAATGGAACCTTCAAGTCCACAAATCGTCCAAGTATAACGAGAATCTTGAACCTGTACCTGAAAAATGTGCCCACTATGTGGGTGAGTAACATAAAGCTACTCGTAGGAAATGAGCATGCATCGACCTAGCATTTTACAATATTATCACCTTAAGGTGAAACATGTCAAAGGGGCTCATGCCACCTAACGTCTATGCCAAGATGAGACTCAGGGAGTATCCTAAGCTACCTTAGATCATTTCTAGCATAAATCACATCATCCATGCAGTTTCATCAACATAAAAAGATGCTATACCAAGAAACAAGGTATAGATTCTCAAAGTTATCAACTTGAAATCTAAAACACGAAAATAACTAAAGTGGGCAATGCCACTTAACATCTATGTTCCAAATGAATCTATAGGATCATTCCTAAGTTACATTTGAACAATATAACATAGATGTTCTTAGAAATGATTCATTAGAAATCATAATGCCTGAATGTACTTAACAACGTTAAAACCTGCATTGATTCATTAGAAATCATAATGCCTGAATGTATTTAAGAACATTAAATCGCTAATAACCAAAACCACAAGTCACAATTAAACATTGGTTGCCAACTTGGAATTGAATGCGAAATCAAGTAGTGGAAGACTTGGACATCAAATCCTGGATAAAGCTAAGACCTATGGTTATTCCTGGCATTAACCCGCTGGGAATACCACCCTAAGTGCGCACTATAAATGGGGAGAACTCATACCCCCCGCACTAAAGCCAAACTCTAGCCATGTCTCTGTAACAATGTCCCAAGTGACTCCAAAATAAATAAGTTAACGACTTATATACGAAATATATATAAAGCATGAAACAACATTCCATGCACAAGTAGGTTGTAACCACACAACTCATACTCTAAATCCACAACTACTATAGGATGACAAATGTCGAATCTTCGGAGCGCGATTCGTTACGCACTATAATAACATCACATGTCGAATCTTCAGTGTGCAATTCATTACACACTATAACAATATAATTCAATATTGAAAACATAAACTGAAAAATCTAATACAAGTCAAAAATCATGATTTAAATATACAATCAATGTCAAACACATGATTAAATCATTAATGCAATAGAAACGAAAATTAATTACATAACCTAATTAATTTCTCTAAGTTTCAAATCTCAATTAAATGACCCCTAATTAACACATGTTAAACAACATAGCATGGTCATTACATATACCACATCAAAAACTTAATTAGGTCATTGAACCAAAAAAGTGGAATTTAATTAAATCATTATAATTAAATCCCTAACTTCTAAAACAACTTCAAATGGTCCCAATTTAATATATGCTAGTATACAAGTCCTAGTCATCACAAATATCAAGTTAAAATTCAATTAAGCCAATGGAACCTTTAAATAGATTTTAATTAAATATTTCTCTAGATTTTCAAACTTATCCAAATGCTCTCAAATTAAAATATGTTAAAGAACATGCCAAGACTCAATTTAAAAGCATATCACAAGTTATTTCCATTCAAGGTACGACCATGAGAATTAAACTTTCACCAAAGAAAATTATTAAATAAAAGTTGCAATACTTTATCAAATACTCCAATTTTAATATATGTTAACAAACATACCAAAGCCTAATTTACTAACATGCCACAATTTAATTCGAAGCTGAATATCATCATGTGAATTGAATCTTAAACATATAAATTAATTAAATTAAATTCTAGATTATGAAAAAAAGGATGCATATAAGTTGTATAAGCATTAATAGCATGCAAGACAACAAAAATATAAACCTATAACATCCCCTACCTCCATTTAAGATGAAATCTCAAATTCCAACCAAGAGAAAAGTGCTCTGAATACGACGATACTCCAAGGTTATGTCAGGGACAACACGGTGAATAAGAATCCCAAGAAAGCCCCATGAAAATCACAACTTGACTTCAAACCCGAATTCACAAAATGGTCAGAAATGGGGTTCTAATAAGGGAGAAAGGTTGAGCACGACGAAACTTACGATACACGTTAAGGCGGAAGACCTTTTACAAAGGCATGGAAGTAGAGAAGAAGAAAGAAAGGTGGCAGCCCTTTGGGCTGCCATGGCTGCTAGCCATGAAGTGGAGAAGAAGGCTGAAAAGTTAACTTTTTAAATTAGGGCAACCTATTTATAGAAATCTCAAAAAGTGTCCCGAAAGGGCCCTGCCGGATCCGGAAAAGTGAAATTTGAACAGACGCGCTCAAACGATAAAACTCCGTCAATGAAAAAGAACCAAAATGAGAAAATATGAACAACGGAAGAAACGGCATCGAAAACCGAGTTCCGAGCAGAGAGATATGCCCCGAACAAGTTCGGTGGCAACTAGGACCAAAAACCCTGAAACTGGAGAAAAACAACCAACAGGGAATTCTAAGAGTACGCGACTCGACGAAAAGTAAAAATGAATCTTATATGAGGATCAAGGCTCAAAACATGGCATTTAGCAATAACTTTCATTAATTACACAATGACCCCTCCAAAAAGTGAAAACTGCACTAATGGCCCAGAATGAAAATATCTCCCAACAATATTTTCTTCAAAAACCCTGAAACAAAATATCTTCAAAAGATATTTACGAAAAACAACCCAAGGAAAGAAAAAGATTCTGAAAAACTATGCATCCATGCCCTTATGGACACCAGGGGCAGCTAGACTACTTTACTGCAAAAGTAAAGATACGTATTTCATGGAAACCACTTAGAATGAAGATACGTGAAGTTAAAAACCAACTCTGAACACAAAAAGTGAGGTTATGCCAACAAAGTGACAAACGGGGAAAAGACAAAATAAGGAAAATGACGAAAAGTGAATAGTATCGAAAAAGGAAAAATGTGGAAATGACTCGGTCCTTAAAAGAAGTTGTCAATCTAGGGGAAAAGGACTCAAAAACTATTTCCGAATACTCAAGACGACACTAAGTGACGAGAAACTAAAAACAAAATAGAAAAGACAACAGAAAAAATTTATCCATATTTGAGGAAAAAGGAAAGGAAGAAAATGACCGGGTCATTACACAAGGATCATCCTGAGCTACTTATGCAATTAAAATGAATTACGCCATACAACTATACATACTCAAGTACACTAAACCGTATTAAAATATGATATACGACACACAAGCATACATGTTCAAGTACCTTAAATCCTGTTAAACAAGATAAACAACATCAATTCACGGAGTAAGTATACAAGTTCAAGTACGCTAGATAGGATTCAAATACCCAAAGTAGGCATCAATTCTTAAGCTATAAGTAATCCATGATTAACAACTTAAAATTAAATGCGAAATCAAATAATGGAAAGACTAGGACATGTGGTCGCTAGACCAATCAAGTATTTTTGGGTAATTACGACCCACAAGGTACCACCTAGTGCTCACTTATGACTTAGAGGACACTTGTCCACGTACTAGAGCCAAACCCTACCCATCACATAAATTATATCCTCACAAGCTTTCCAAAATCAGTAAGTTCAAAACTTATACAAAATCAAATGCAAGTTACCACATTCCATGCACAAGTAAGGTTGAATCCATACAAACTATGTCCTAGAATTCAAGTCTATATAGCATATGACATGTCATGTCCTCAATATGCAGTTTATACTTAAAGCAAGAATATTTTACAACAATTGAACCAAATTACCATCCTAAGCCACAAGTACTAAATAAGTTACAATTTAGTAACTAACTTTCAAGGTAAATAATTCTAATATTCTAACAAGCTATATACCTACACAAAATATATTTAAATAAGTCATGCAAGACAATGATATCCTATATCATGCTAAGTCCAAGTCCTTGATTTAAACATAGAAACAATTTCAAGACATAGTTAAATCCATGGAACAAGTAGATAGAATTTAATTAACTAAAATAATTAAATCCTTTAGATTTCAAATCAATCCCAAATAATCTCAAATTAATATATGTTAAGGGACATAGTACGGTCTTCACATATATTATACCCAAAATCAATTTAAGTGACTACAACACTTAAAATAAAATTAATTAAGCTAATTAATTAATTTTCTCTAGATTTTTAAACAACTCCAAATATCCTCAATTTAACATATGTTAAAGAACCCACCAAGGCCTACTTTAATATCACAATACAAGTTGATTTCATGCTTGTTTCAACTATGTGAATTAATCTTTCACAAAAGATAAATATTAAATAAAATTTGCAATTCTTATTCAAATGCTCACAATTTAATATATGTTGATAAACATATCAAGGCCTAATTTACTAGCATGCCACAATTTAATTTCAAGTTATACATAACCATATGAATTAAATGTTAAATTTAGAAATTAATTAAATTAAATACTAAAACTTGAACAAAGGCAAGCTCACAAGTTCTATATGCTTCTATAACAATCAATACAACATAAATATAAAGGCCTAATTTACTAGCATGTCACAATTTAATTCCAAGTTATACACAACCATATAAATTAAATTTTAAATATACAAATTAATTAAATTAAATTCTAAAACTTGAACAAAGGCATGCTCACAAGTTGTATATGCTAATATAATAATCAATACAACATAAATATAAACCTAAGACATCCCCTACCTCAATTTGAGATAAAAATCTCAAATCCTCACCGAAAGAAAAGTGCTCCGAATTCGACGATACTTCGGGGTTTTGTCGGGGACAACACGATGATCAAGAATCCCAAGGAAGCCCCATCAAAATCACAACTTGACTTTAAACCCGAACTCAAAAGTTGGCCAAAAATGGGTTCTAATAAGGGGGAAAGGTAGAGCACGATGAGGCCTACGATAAATGTTAAGGCCGAAAACTTTTTACCAAGGAAATCAAGTGGAGGAGAAGAAGAAAAGGTGGCAGCCCAAGGAGCTCCCATGGCTGCCGGCCAAAGAGGGAGGAAGATGATGGAAAAAGTGACTTTTCACTTTAAAACATTCTATTTATAGGAAAACCCTAAAAGTGCCCCGAAAGGGCCTCGCCGGGTCCGGAAAAGTGGAATTTGAGCAAAAGCGCTCAAATAGCAAAAATCTATGAACAAAAAAGAATAAAGATGAGAAAATATGAAAAACGGAAGAAACGGCGTCAAAAAGCGAGTCCTGTACAAGAAGATATGCTCCGAACAAGTTCAGCGGCAACTGGGGCTAGAAACCCTGAAACTGGGGGAAAACGACCAGAAGGCAATTCTAAGAGTACATGACTCGACAAAAAGTAAAAACGAATCCCGTAGGAGGATCTAGGCTCAAAATGAGACATTTTTGCATTAACTTTCATTAATTGCACAATGGCCCATCCAAAAAGTGAAAACTGCACTAATGACTCAGAATGAAAATATCTTCAAAAAATATTTTCTTAAGAACCCCTGAAATAAAATATCTTCAAAAAATATTTACGAAAAACACTTCAAGAAACAAAAATGTTTCTGAAGAACTTTGTATCCATACCCCTATGGACACTGGGAGCAACCAGAGTACTTTCCTACAAAAGTAAAGATACGTATTTTGTGAAAACCACTTAGAATGAAGATACATGAAGTCAAAAACCAACTCTGAACACAAAAAGTGAGGTTATGCCAACAAAGTGACAGACGGGGAAAAAACAAAATAGGGAAAAAGATGAAAAGTGAATAGTGTCGAAAAATGAAAAATGTGAAAATGACTCGGTCTTTAAATGAAGTTGTCAATCCAAAGGAAAGAGTTTCAAAAACCATTTTTGAGCACTCAA
The DNA here is from genome assembly GCF_030987335.1 of Cornus florida. Lineage (NCBI taxonomy): Eukaryota > Viridiplantae > Streptophyta > Magnoliopsida > Cornales > Cornaceae > Cornus > Cornus florida. The sequence goes on along the minus strand of NW_026775573.1, from coordinate 70,025,262 downwards.
GATGAGACTAAGTGACATGAAACCGAACTCAGAAAAGAAATTTCAACGAAAAAAATTCATTCGTAAAATTCTGAGGAAAAGGGAAAGGAAGGAAATGACCGGGTTATTACAACCTACCCTCCTTAAAGAGATTCGTCCCTGAAATTAGGAACATTCCAAGAAGAATTGTAGAAGGACCGTACACAAGGTCACACCAAGGAATAGATCATAAAGTACCCAAGGACAACTCCAAAGGTCTTAAGATCAACGAAGAGACACGAAACCGCGAACAGTGAGATACCTCTCCAAACGAATTGACATACTAACCCAATGTCAACCACCCAAAAGAGACCAAGGTGACTACACGTCGAAACAAAGAACACGATCAGAAGCAACATGGCAACACGAATAGCGACTAAAACTCACCCACAATGTACCTAAGGTGTGGTAGCATCGACAATGTCAAGTGCCCGCCTACACTCACATTACTAGCTAGGAAATGCAAGGTAGCATCGACGACAACGATAGCATGACAGTATAATGCCTTAATTCCTCATCTGCCCCTAACAAGCTTACCCATGAAACCTATCGATACAAATGACATCAATGTCAAAGAATCATTCCCTAAAGTACCATGGAAACCAGGCATTCTGTGAGAGTTGCGATATGGTCCAAAATATCCGGCTGGACCATTCTAGCCAATCCAAAACTCTGACAACAATGTCATAGGCACCACTACGCTTAAGGCCTTAAATCTTCAATATTGGAAAAACTGACAACCCCAAGTCTCAAAACACAATTGTCAACCACATCAGTCACGAATTCAAAGCCTGCCAAGTCTATACCCTCAAGCCAATAGATCAGACTTTACAAAATCAAATAATATCATCATTGCCCTAGCCACAACGACTCCCAACATGACAATGCACCCAAAATCCTCTACGTCATCCTAACGCTGACCTACTACAAGGCTACGCCTAGGAATCCAGACATCAGATCATGCTCACACACAAAATCCCAACAACCAAGGTTACACAACCCCAAGCACAGTACGGAATGATAAAAGAAATGAACTAATAAAGCAATTAGTCATGAAACATATATATATTTATGCAAGTATACATTCACAAGTATACTAAGAAATAACGAAACAGAAACGCAATACATGTATATGTACAAGTATACACTCATAAGTATACTAAGCAGTACTAAATCCATAGTAGACAAGTATACGGGCTTAAGTATACTAAATCAAAACGAACTGAAATAAACAACACGCAAGCATGCTAGGTACAAGTATACTAAACATAAATGAAGTTCTACGAACAATTTCATAAAAAACAATATCGCACTATACAACTAAACACATAGTGTACAAGGGAAATTAAAAATGCTACCTATTACATAGGGGTTAAGCATTAGAGACATAATACACATCGCCTATGACGCTAGCATGATAAGCAGATATAGTAAATGAAAAGCACATCATCTATACCAGCACATAACTATCAAATAGTCACTTCCCCTAACATGTTTCTAAGGCATGCTCAAAACAACAAGGCATATAAACATGTAGGAATCACTATGCAAATAACAATCTTGTAAAATTATAAGCAAGAAGGGATGAAATGCAGCGAAAGTGAATCCCAAAAACCTAGATTAGTCCAATCCCTCACCTCAAGGAAGTGAATCATCTCCTAGAATGAACACTAAGGTCCCTGAAACAAAGAGTCTACAAGTCTTTCCCAAGACTGGCTCAAACACAAGATGGAATCCTAACGCCACACAAAACAAACAACGATGTAATGGATATTTCCAACACTAACCATCAAGAGACGCCAACAATAGAACTTAACTCAAGATGCCAATGAGTTTGATGAGAACTCTACAGGATCTTATCAGAATCTTAAACGTAACCCCAAGTCTTCTATAACGAGGGAGAGTAATTAATTACACTAAGGCAATTAATTACACGAAAACACACACACCCCAACCTTAGCACGTAAGAGCTGTCCAAGGCAGACGAGAAGATATCCTAGGTCAATACACCTATTAAATCCCTAACCATTATTTTAAGAAGAAAAGATGCGAGTACCTCGCCATTGAGGCACACAAAAATAAAAACTCCCAATCCCCAAGGAAGGACTTGAGTCAATCTGACCTATCATCCCATGACCCTAGAAACAAGACCCCAATGATGTCATCAAATCAAGGTCACTACAAAACTTTAAGAGATGATGCCCTAGCATCAATCTCAACCAACCAAGCTAGGACAACCCGCAATGCCTAAACAAGACACAAAATAAACAGTTAACGCGTAACTTAGTAATGAATTACATACTTACACAAGTAGTAAGGAATCACATAAGGCATGTCAATGTATACATCATACAATCTTGCTAAGAATAACAAGTACATGCAATACGCTAAAGTAGACAAGCATAACCAACATGCCAAGCAGACAAGTGTAAATCACTATGCTAAAACAAACAAGCATATACAATGTACTAAGGTCGACAAGCATATACAGTATGCTAAGGCAGGCAAGCACATACAATATACTAAAGTAATGGCCATATATATCATGTTAAGACAGTTAAAGTAAACTTCTAAACATATGTCCACATAAGCACGTAAACATATGATCACATTCAACATATTATCAAGAAAAAAATAAAAACATAAAGCACGACAACACAAGCATGATATGCACCCAAAACCCGTCGTCCTAAGGTTTTCGAACCTAGGAGCTCTAATACCACCTGTGACAGCCCTGGTTTTTCAAGCCAGTGCATCTTGTGATGAACCGAAGATTGACCCTATAACATATCCGAATACAGAAGCCAAAACTGAAACCAAGACTCTAAGAAGTCGATGTGACCTTCCATGAGGTCGTGGAACTCAATGAGAACTGACGCGGAAGCAAAAGATCAAAAATATGATAAATAAGCCCCCAGGGGCAAAACAGTCATTTCACATGGAAACGACGTCCCTAAAATGTATATCATTTCTGAAACACATCCGTGACTTCCCATGAAGTCACAGAACTTAAAGGAAAGTAGCAGAAGCGAAAAGCAAGAAAAACTGGACAAAAATAGCCCCAAGGGCAATATAGTCATTTTTAAAACTATGCATTCGGGTGCCACCGAGCACACTACTAGAAAGGCAATGAAAAACTAATCAAGATAGACTTAAAAATTGCATGATTCGGAGTCCGGACAAAGGAGAAACAGCATGACAAAAAAAATTATGCACTTAAGGCTAAAAGGGTAAACTGGTAATTATCTAGGAAAATCCGGGTGCAACCAAGCACTCCCTTGGAAAGATAGAAAAAAATTAGTCAAGTTCAAAAAAAAGTTCACTCGATTTGGAGTCCGGACGAAGGAGAATGACCGAAAACAAAAGTTAACGTCACGACGTCGAAACGAGCACCCCGTGAGCACCCCGACAAGCACCATGACATGCTAGGGGAAGAAAAGTTCCAGCCAGAACTGAGAGCCGAAAAAGGTCCGAAACAACTTTCTTTGGAAAAACATGAAGAAGAAACCTTCCCTAAAATTGAGTTTTCTGCCCAATAGCGTGGAAGGAAACAAAAAAAACTCACTGTGAAATACCCAAAATGCCCATAGATCAGAAGAGGTCAAGAGGGTCAAAAAGCTGCTACGGGATCTGTCCGCAACTTAGAGCAATAACGGGGCATCAAACGAATTTTTCTGGAAAAACAGGAAGAAGAAACCCCCCACCAAAATCAAGTTTTCTACCTAATGACATAGACAGAAACAAAGAAAATGCATAGTAAAATGCCCAGAATACCCCCAAGAAAATCAGGACAAGGAATTCAAAATCTTTCCGAGCTGTTGCCAAAGGAAAGGAAATGGGGCTTCGGGAGGTTTTTAAATTGCCTAAATTGAAAATGCAATCTTAAAATACACCCATAAGACCCTTAGAAGTTTCAGATCGGTCGACATATTTTTCAAAAAAAAGTCAATGAATAGTACCAAGTACTAAAATCTCAAGTTTTAAAAATATATTTGTAAACTTTAGAATTAATGGCCCTTGGCCTCATGTCATACATACAAAATAACATTCAAAAAGTGTACTTTGGCACACATTACATATTTGGAATCAAGGATACAAGTTTTGATATGTAAAGCTAAAAAATGACATTTCAAGCTAATATTTGCATGAAATGTAAACTTAAAACCAACAAGTCATCCAAGGAATGATGTGTACCTCAAACCAAGGTATCCGTACCTGAAAATAACCCGGTAACTTCGGGGTGAGTAAACAAGTTTACTCGTAGGGAATGAGCATGCATCGACCTAGCATTTTACAATAAGATCACCTTATGGTGAAACATGTTAAAAGGGCTCATGCCACCTAACGTCTATGTCAAAATGAAACTCAGGGATCATCCTAAGCTACTCATATAATTGAAATAAACTATGGCATACAAGTATACATGATCAAGTACACTAAACCGTATTAAAACATGATATACGACACACAAGCATACATGTTCAAGTACCTTAAGTTATGTTAAACAAGATAAGCAATATCTAACATACATACACAAGTATTTGATATAGGTAAAGTACTCATAGATCAAGTATACAAGCACAAGTATACTAAGCTAAACGAAATATACATAAGGCAAGTATACACGGCACAAGTATACTAAAAGAAATTTAAACTCACGGAGCAAGTATACAAGTTCAAGTATGCTAGATTGGATTCAAATACCCAAAGTAAGCATCAATTCTCATGCTACAAGTAATCCATGATTAATAACTTGAAATTAAATTAGAAATCAAATAGTGGAAAGACTAGGACATGTGGTCGCTAGACCAAGCAAGTATTTCAGGTAATTACGACCCACAAGGTACCACCTAGTGCGTGCACTTATGACTTAGAGGACACTTGTCCACGTACTAGAGCCAAACCCTAGCCATCACATAAATTATGTTCTCACAAGCTTTCCAAAATCAATAAGTTCAAAACTTATACAAAATCAAATGCAAGTTACCATATTCCATGCACAAGTAAGGTTGAATCCATACAAACCATGTCCTAGAATTCAAGTCTATATAGCATATGACATGTCATGTCCTCAATATGCAATTTAAACCAAAGTAAGAATATTTTATAACAATTGAACCAAATCACCATCTTCAGCCACAAGTACTAAATAAGCCACAAGTTGATTTCATGCTTGTTTCAACTATATGAATTAATCTTTCACAAAAGATAAATATTAAATAAAATTTGCAATTCTTATTCAAATTTCCCAATTTAATATATGTTGATAAACATATAAAGGCCTAATTTACTAGCATGTCACAATTTAATTCCAAGTTATACACAACCATATGAATTAAATCTTAAATATAGAAATTAATTAAATTAAATTGTAAAACTTGAACAAAGGCATGCTCACAAGTTGTATATGCTTATATGACAATCAATACAACATAAATATAAACCTAAGACATCCCCTTCCTCAATTTGAGATGAAAATCTCAAATCCCCACCGAAAGAAAAGTGTTCCAAATTCGACGATACTTTGGGGTTTTGTCGGGGACAACACGATGAACAAGAATCACAAGGAAGCCCCATCAAAATCACAACTTGACTTTAAACCCGAACTTAAAATTTGGCCAAAAACGGGTTCTAATAAGGGGGAAAGGTAGAGCACGACGAGGCCTACGATAAATGTTAATGCCGAAGACTTTTCTACCAAGGAAATCAAGTGGAGGAGAAGAAGAAAAGGTGGCAGCCCAAGGAGCTCCCATGGCTGCCGGCCGAAGAAAAGGTGGCAGCCCAAGGAGCTCCCATGGCTGCCGGCCAAAGAGGGAGAAAGATGATGGAAAAAGTGACTTTTCACTTTAAGACATTTTATTTATAGGAAACCCCTAAAAGTGCCCCGAAAGGGCCCCTCCGGGTCCGGAAAAGTGGAATTTGAGCACACGCACTCAAACGGCAAAACTCTGTGAACAAAAAAGAACTGAGATGAGAAAATATGAATAACAAAAGAAACGACATCAAAAACCAAGTCCCGTGCAGGAAGATATGCCCTGAACAAGTTCGGCGGCAACCGGGGCCAAAAACCCTTAAACTGGGGGAAAACGTCTAGAAGGCAATTCTAAGAGTACTCGATTCGACAAAAAGTGAAAATGAATCCCGTATGAGAATTCAGGCTCAAAACGAGACATTTTTACAGTAACTTTCATTAATTGCATAATGGCCCCTCCAAAAAGTGAAAACTACACTAATGACCTAGAATGAAAATATCTTCAAAAAGTATTTTCTTCAAAACCCCTAAAATAAAATATCTTCAAAAGATATTTACGAAAAACACCCCAATAAACAAAAATGTTTCTGAGAAACTTTGCGTCCATACCCTTATGGACACCGGGAGCAACCAGAGTACTTTCCTACAAAAGTAAAGATACATATTTCGTGGAAACCACTTAGAATGAAGATATATAAAGTCAAAAACTAACTTCAAACACAAAAAGTGTGGTTATGCCAATAAAGTGACAAACAGGGAAAAGACAAAATAGGGAAAAGGACAAAAAGTGAATAGTGTCGAAAAACGAAAAATGTGAAAATGACTCAGTCCTTAAAGGAAGTTGTCAATCCAAAGGAAAGAGTATCAAAAACCACCTCTAAGAACTCGAGATGACACTAAATGACAAGAAACCGAACTCAGAAAATAAATTTCAACGAAAAAAATTCATCCGTAAAATTCTGAGGAAAAAGGAAATGAAGGAAATAACTGGGTCATTACAGAATCGAAGCTTATGACCCATAACAATGAAGTTTGGAGGAGTTATAGAGGCTAAAAAATGGAGAAGATGTAACGACCCGGTCATTTGCCTTCCTTTCATTTTTCCTGAAATTTTACGAATGAATTTTTTTCGTTTAATTTTCCTTTCTGAGCTTTGTTTCGTGTCGCTTAGTGTCATCTCGAGTGCTCAGAATTGGTTTCTGAGACTCTTTCATGTGAATTGACAACTTGCCTTGAGGACCGAGTCATTTTCACATTTTTCATTTTTGGACACTATGCGTTATTTCGTCTTTTCCCTATTCTGTCATTTTCCCTATTTCGTCTTATCTCCGTTTGTCAGTTTTTGGCACAACCTCACTTTTCATGCTCGGAGTTAGTTTTTGACTTCACGTGCCTTCATCTTGAGTGGTTTCCTCGAAATACGTATCTTTACTTTTGCAAGAAAGTACTCTGGTTGCTCCCGGTGCCCACAAGAGCATGGATGCACAATTCTTTAGAATCTTTTTCATTTCTTGGGGTGTTTTTCATAAATATCTTTTGAAGATATTTTATTTAAGGGGCATAAGAAACTATCTTTCATTCTGGGGCAGTTTTGCAGTTAACCCTTTTTGTAGGGGCCATTGTGCAATTAACGAAAGTTATTGCAAAATGTCTCTTCTGGGGCCTGAATCCTCGTACGGAATTCATTTTCATATTTCATCGAGTCGTGAACTCTTAGAATTCCCTTCCGGTCATTTTTCTCCAGTTTCAGAGTTTCTGGACCCGGTTGCCGCCGAACTTGTTCGGGGCATAACTTTTTGCTCGGGACTCAGTTTTTGACGCCGCTTCTTCCGTTGCATATTTTGTCATTTTGAATTTTTTTTGTTCATGGAGTTTTGTCATTTGAGCGCGTCTGCTCAAAATCCACTTTTCCGGACCCGGCGGGGCCCTTTCGGGGCAGTTTTTGAGACTTACTATAAATAGGATGCCCTAAAGTGAAAAATCAGATTTTGGTCATCTTCCCCACCTCTCTTGGCCGGATTTCCTAGCAGCCATGGCTGCCACTTTCTCTCTCTTCCTTTGGTCCACTTTTCCTTGGTAGAAATCCTTCGGCCTTAGCATTTATTGCTTCCCTCGACGTGCTCTACCTTTTACCCTCATTAGAATCCATTTCCGACGATTTTTTGAGTTCGGGTTTGAAGTTAAGTTGAGATTTTCATGGGGTTTCTTGCGGATTCTTGTTCACGGTGTTGTCCCCGACAAAACCTCTCGGTATTGTCCTCGATAAAACCTCTCGGTATCGTCGAATTCGGAGTACTTTTATTTTGGTGGGCCTTTGGGATTTTCATCTCAAATTGAGGTAGGAGATGTTCTAGGTTTAAATTCTTGTTATATAACATGTTTGTGATGCTTATACTACTTGTTTGCATGATTAAATATAAAATCTAGAGATTTTATGATTTATTTTTCTTGTACGGGATCTAATTTTTCCGGTTGCTCGTGACTTGGTTTAAACATGTAGCATGATTTTATATTGCCCCTTGATATGCTCATTGTCGTGTATTAAAATTGAAACATTTGAATAAGTATTAAAGATTTTATTTAATATTTATCTTAGGTGAAAGATTAATTCACATGGCCTTAACTAGCTTGAAATCAATATGTGTTAGCATATTAAATTAGGCCTTAGCATGCTCTCCAACATAGTTGAATTTGAAAGTGATTGGAGGTGTTTTGAAAATTAGTAATTATTAATTAATTTGATTAATTAATTTGCCCCGAGTGCACTATTCACTCCATTTAAATTCTGACTTGATATTCTTGATTTACATGCCATATAGCTTCATATATATTTGATTTAGAATATTCGATGAGTTTTGAAACCTTTCATTTAATTAATTTCCTTGTTTAAGATTTAATCCTCATGGTGATATACAACTTGGAATTGAATTGTGGCATGCTAGAAAATGAAGTTTTGGTGTGGTTGTTCACATATATTAAATTGGGATTAATTGCATGGGAATTGCAACCTTTATTTTATATTTAATTTTAGTGAAAGTTTAATGTACATAGGTGTAACTTGCATGAAATAAGCTTGTAATGTGATATTATATTAGTCCTTGGCATGTTCTTTAAGATATGTTAAATTGAGAGCATTTGGTTAAGTTTGAAAATCTAGATATTTTAATTAAAAAAATTAATTAAAATCTATTTTGTGGTCCCATTAGCTTAATTAAGATTTTAACTTGATATTTGTATTGGCAATGAATTGTTTACTAGTATATATTAATTGTGGACCATTTGAAGTTGCTTTAGAACTTTAGTAATTAAATTAGCATGATTTAATTAGAGTTCTACTTTGTTGTTCCAATAACCTAATTGAGTTTTACAATGGATATAGGTGATGACCATGCCATATTCTTTAATATGTATTAATTTAAGGTCATTTGAAATTGAATTAGAATTTAGGGAATTTAATTATTTTTATTTAATTAAATTCTATCGAATTAAACCATGGATTTAATTGTGTTTGAAAGTCGTTTCTATATCAAAATCCTGGACATGGACTTGTTGTATATTCATTTGGTTATGTTTTGAGCATTGGATAACATAGTTGCTATGTTTATACTCATGAGAATATGTTTTCCTTATTGAATATATTGTTGCCTTGTGTAATGATTTGCACATTTCGTATTTAACATCATTCATGCATAGCGTGTAACGAATCGCACACTGAAGATTTGATATTCATCATATCATATTAGTTGTGGACTTAGAGCATGTATTGTATAGGTTTCCAAATTTGGTTGTGCTTGGCAGATAGTTGATTATCTTGCATATTCCTGTTGATATATGCGTTGTTGCACAACTTATTGATTTTGGAAACTTGGGGATGTCGTTGTTTGACTATGGCTAGGACGTGGTTCTAGTATGGGGGATAGTCCCTCTATATAGTCTAGTGCGCATATAGAGAGGTTACCCATGGGCTAGTAACCCAAAAGTAACTATGTTGTAAGTCTGATTTGGCGTGACGTCCGAGTATCCACTTTGTTTAACTTCGCATTTCATTTTCAAGTTGATAACTAGATGATGTTGTAACTTGTTGTTCCTTATTTGTCGTTCCATTTTAAGTTATATGATGTTAACTTTGCGAAATTGTGCTTTATGCGTTGTATTGGAAGTCCCAATGTTGGTTAAATTACATCGATATTGAAAATTGTGTCTTGACGTTCTAACATAGCTTAGGATTAATCATATTGATTCATTTAGAATTTAGACGTTTGGTGGCATGAACCACTACTATTATTTTGTGCTTTAGATTCTAAGTTGATGGCTTTGAGAACTTATACCTTATTGCATTGTATAATATGCTCTTTTGTTGTTGAATTGCATGGATAATGTGATTCTTGTTAACTTGTATTCAAATATGCTTTTGTCATGTTATATGGATTACTCTAGACCTAGTTCAATTGTATTGAAAATGCAATTCATGTTAATCTATGCTCAAGCATTCTTCTTGTCGTGTTCTTAGATTATCCCAACCATGATTCGTTTCATACACGTATGTATATCATGATTCTTGTTGCTTAGACTCTAAGGTAGCTTAGGATGCTCCCCGAGTCTCATTTGGACATAGACGTTAGGTGGCATGAGCCCCTTTAACATGTTTCACCTTAAGGTGATAAATTTGTAAAATGCTAGGTCGATGCATGCTCATCTCCTACGAGTAGCTTTATGTTACTCACCCCTACGATACTGGGGCATATTTCAGGTACGAAGACTTGGTTCGTGACGCTTAGCATTCCTTGGATGTCGTGTAACTTTCAAATTTCCATTTCATGCAAATGTTAGCATGAAATGTCATTTTGTAGACTTATATGTCAAAATATGTATATTTGATTCCATGTATGTAATGTGTACTTAAGTACACTCCTTTCAATGTATTTGATTTGTATGAGATGAGGCCGGAGGCCAATGACCATTATATTGTATTCTATGTACTTTTTAACTTCATGAAATATTGTGAAAATCTTGAAAAATAGCAAGTCATTGCTTTACCATGATTACATCAGGTGACGACCCTGGTTTTTAGGCCAGCGTGTCCTGTGATGAACCGTAAGGATGATCCGATAACGGATCCGAATACGGAAGCGAAAACAGAAAACAAGACTCTAAGAAGTCAAAGTGACTTTCCATAAGGTCGTGGAACTCAACAAGAACTGATGCGGAAGTAAAAGATCGAAAATATGACAAATAAGCCCCCAGGGGCAAAATAGTCATTTCTGAAAACTGTAGATTTGGGTGCCACTGAGCACACCGCTGGAAGGGTAACGAAAAACCAATCAAGATGGACTCAAGAATCGCATGATTCGGAGTTCGAACGAAGGAGAAACGGCATGACGAAGAAAAACGAGCACTTAAAGCAAAAAGGGTAAACTGGTAATTATCCAGGAAGAACCGGGTGCAACCAAGCACACCGTTGGAAAGACAGCAAAAAATTAGTCAAGTTCAAAAAAAAATTCACTTGAATCGGAGTCCGAACGAAGGAGAAAAGCCCAAAAGAAGAATTGACGTCGCGGCGGCCCGACAAGGGGCCATAGCGCACACGGTGCCCATGCGCGAGCCCACCGGCGTGCATGCCGGCGCCCAAAGACATGGCTGGTGGTAGCCCTTGGCTGCTGCTACATTTTTTTTGATCTGCCCAGAACTGAGGCTTGAAACAGAGGTCAAGATGAGTTTTTCTGGAAAAACACGAAGAAGAAACCCCCCCTAAAATCGAGTTTTCTACCCGACTTTATAGACGTAATCGAAAAAAACTCACTGTGAAATCCCCAAAATGCCCCTAGATCAGAACTGAACAAGAGGGTTATAAAGCTGCTAAATGAAAACTAGAAGCTGAAACTTCACAAGGGATTTTCGGTACCAAGACGACATTTTCTGAAAAAACACGAAGAAAAAACCCCCCTAAAATCATGTTTTCTATTCAACCATGTCAAAAGAAGAAAATAAAACTGATGTGAAAGGTCCATAATGCCCCTAGATCAGAATATGCAAAAAAAAAAATGCGAAATGAATTCACAAGAGGCTCAAAACGCAAACGATAAGGTTTTGCCCGGAAACGACCATGCACGCAAACGTAACTTACCTATTTAGACGCACTACAATGGTCTATGGCTTAAAAATATAGCCGATACAAAATCTGACCCCCAACGAGCAAAAAGGCAAAAATGGACTTGGAATGGAAAACATGGAATCCAAAAATGTGAAATGGAGTCTAATGACCATTTGGCCCTTGGTCACACTTCATACAAGATTAATAAGACCCTATAAAAGAATGAAAATGGAATTCCCACACCCGATGCAACCGTGGTGAAGCAATGGCTTGCGATTTTTCAAGGTTTTCATAACATTTCATGAAGTTAAAAAGTTGCATAGAATACAATATACATGTCATTGGCCTCCGGCCTCATCTCATACATATCAAATACATTGAAAGGAGTGCACTTATGTACACATTACATACATGGAATCAAATATACATATTTTGACATATAAGTCTACAAAATGACATTTCATACTAACATTTGCATGAAATGGAAACTTGAAAGCTACACGACATTCAAGGAATGTTAGGCTTCACGAACCAAGTCTTCGTACCTGAAATATGCCCCAGTATCGTAGAGCTGAGTAACATAAAGCTACTCGTAGGAGATGAGCATGCATCGACCTAGCATTTTACAAATTTATCACCTTAAGGTGAAACATGTTAAAGGGGCTCATGCCACCTAACGTCTATGTTCAAGTGAGACTCGGGGAGCATCCTAAGCTACCTTAGAGTCTAAGCAACAAGAATCATGATATACATACGTGTATGAAACGAATCATGGTTGGGATAATCCAAAGAACACGACAAGAAGAATGCTTGAGCATAGATTAACATGAATTGCATTTTCAATACAATTGAACTAGGTCTAGAGTAATCCATACAACATGACAAAAGCATATTTGAATACAAGTTAACAAGAATCACATTATCCATGCAATTCAACAATAAAATAGCATGTTATACAATGCAACAAGGTTTAAGTTCTCAAAGCCATCAACTTAGAATCTAAAGCACAAAATAACAGTAGTGGTTCATGCCACCTAACGTCTATGTTATAAATAAATCAATAGGATCAATCCTAAGCTTTATTAGAACGTCAAAACACGATTTTCAATATCAATGCAATTTAACCAACATTGGAACTTCCAATACAACGCATAAAGCATAATTTCGCAAAGTTAACATCCTGTAACTTAAAATGGAACGACAAATAAGAAACAACAAGTTACAACATCATCTAGTTATCAACTTGGAAATGAAATGCGAAATCAAACAAAGTGGATACTCGGACGTCACGCCGGATCAGACCGACAACATAGTTACTTTAGGGTTACTAGCCCATGGGTAACCTCCCTATTTGTGCACTAGACTATATATAGAGGGACTATCCCCCATACTAGAACCACATCCTAGCCATAGTCAAACAACGACATCCCCAAGTTTCCAAAATCAATAAGTTGTACAACAACGCATATATCAACAGGAATATGCAAGATAATCAACTATCTACTAAGCACAACCAAATTTGGAAACCTATACAATACATGCTCTAAATCCATAACTAATATGATATGATGAATGTCGAATCTTCAGTGTGTGATTCGTTACACGCTATGCATGAAAGATGTTAAACACGAAGTGTGTAAATCATTACACAAGGCAACAATATATTCAATAAGGAAAACATATTCTCATGAATACAAACATAGCAACTATGTTATCCAATGTTCAAAACATAACCAAATGAATATACAACAAGTCTAAGTCCATGATTTAAATATAGAAACCACTTCTAAAACACAACTAGATCATGGAGCAAATTGAAAGAATTTAAATAGATAAACACAATTAAATTCTCTAGATTTCGATTCAATTCCAAATAACCTCAATTTAATACATGTTAAAGGACATGGTATGGTCATCACCTATATCCATTCTAAAACTCAATTAGGTTGTTGGAACAACAAAGTAGAACTTTAATTAAATCATGCTAATTTAATTACCAAGGTTCTAAAACAACTTCAAATGGTCCACAATTAATATATACTAGTAAACAAGTCATGGCCAACACAAATATCAAGTTAAAATCTTAATTAAGCTAATGGGACCACAAAATAGATTTTAATTAATTCTTTTAATTAAAATCTCTAAATTTTCAAACTTAACCAAATACTCTCAATTTAACATATCTTAGAGAACATGCCAAGGACTAATGTAATATCACATTACAAGCTTATTTCATTCAATTTAAGACCATGTGAATAAAACTTTCACTAAAGTTAAATATAAAACAAAAGTTGCAGTTCTCATGCAATAAATCCCAATTTAATACATGTGAACAACCATACCAAAACTTAATTGTCTAGCATGCCATAATACAATTCCAAGTTGTATATCACCATGAGGATTAAATCTTAAACATGGAATTTAATTAAATAAAAGGTTTCAAAACCTAACTGAATATTCTAAATCAAATATGTGTGAAGCTATATGGCATGTAAATCAAGAATATCAAGTCGGAATTTAAATAGAGTGAATAGTGCACTCGGGGCAAATTAATTAATCAAATTAATTAATAATTGCTAATTTTCGAAACACCTCCAAACACTTTCAAAGTCAACTATGTTGGAGAGCATGCTAAGGCCTAATTTAATATGCTAACACATATTGATTTTAAGCTAGTTAAGGCCATGTGAATTAATCTTTCACCTAAGATAAATATTAAATAAAATCTTTAATCCTTATTCAAATGTTCTAATTTTAATACACGACAATGAGCATATCAAGGGGCATTATAAAATCATGCTACATGTTTAAACCAAGTCATGAGCAACCGGGAAAATTAGATCCCGTACAAGAAAAATAAATAATAAAATTTCTAGATTTTATATTTAATCATGCAAACAAGTAGTATAAGCATCACAAGCGTGCTATATAACAAGAATTTAAACCTAAAACATCTCCTACCTTAATTTGAGATGAAAATCCCAAAGGCCCACCAAAATAAAAGTGCTCCGAATTCGACGATACCGAGAGGTTTTGTCAGGGACGATACCGAGAGGTTTTGTCAGGGACGACACCGTGAACATAACCCCCATGAAAGCCCCATCAAAATCATAACTTGACCTCAAAACCAAACTCAAGAAATGGTCAAAACTGAATTCTAATAAGGGGGAAAGGTAGAGCACGGCGAGGGGAACAACAAACGTTAAGGCCGAAGACTTTCCATCAAGGAAAAGTGAACCAAAAGAGGAGAGAGAAGATGACAGCACCCCTTGGGCTGCCATGGGAGCTCCAGGTCATGCATGAAGAGGGGAGAAGATGAAAAATGAAATATCTCACCCCCCCTTTATAGAAATCTCAAAAAGTGCCCCGAACGGGCCCCGCCGGGTCCGAAAAAGTAAAATTTGAGCAAACGCACTCAAATGGCAAAACTCTGTGAACGAAAAAGATTTAAAATGATAAAATATGAACAACGGAAGAAATGGCGTCAAAAACTGAGTCCCGAGCAGAAAGTTATGTCCAAAACAAGTTTGGCGAAAACCGGGGCCAAAAACCCTAAAACTGGAAAACATCGACTAGGAGGAAATTCCAAGAGTAAACAACTCGACGAAATGTGAAAATGAATCCCGTACGAGGATCCAGGCTCAAAACAAGACATTTTGCAATAACTTTCATTAATTGCACAATGGCTCCTCCAAAAAGTGAAAACTGCACTTATGGCCCAGAATGAAAATATCTTCCAAAAATATTTTCTTAAAAACCCATGAAATAAAATATCTTCAAAAGATATTTACGAAAAATACCCCAAGAAAAGAAAATAATTTCAAAGAACTTTGCATCCATGCCCCCTATGGACACCGGGAGCAACCAGAGTACTTTCTTGCAAAAGTAAAGATACGTATTTCCTGGAAACCACTCAAGATGAAGGCACGTGAAGTTAAAAACCAACTCCGAGCATGAGAAGTGAGGTTATGCCAACAATGTGACAAATGGGGAAAAGACAGAATAGGGAAAAAGACGAAATAGGGAAAAGGACGAAAGACGCATAGTGTCTGAAAAGTGAAAATGCAGAAATTACTCGATCCTCAAAGGAAGTTGTCAATCCATGGAAAAGAGTCTCAGGAACCAATTCCGAGCACTTGAGATGACACTAAACGACACGAAATAGAGCTTAGAAAAGAAAATTAAACGAAAAAAAAAAAAAAAATTCATTCGTAAAATTTCAGGAAAAAGGAAAGGAAGGCAAATGACCGGGTCGTTACACATCGGGTGTGGGAATTCCGTTTTCATTCTTTCATAGGGTCTTATAAATCATGTTTGAAGTGTGGCTAAGGGTCAAACGGTCATTTGATCCTGTTTTGTATTTTTGGATTCCGAGTTTTCATTCCAAGTTCTATTTTTGTCTTTTTGCCCGTTGGGGGGTCGGATTTTGTATCGGTGGTATTTTTAAGTCGTGGACCATTGTAGCACGTCCAAATAGGTAAGTTACATTTGCGTGCATTGTCATTTCCGGGCAAAACCTTATCGTTTGTGTTTTGAGCCTCTTGTGAATTCATTTCGCACTTTTTTTGCATATTCTGATCTAGGGGCATTATAGACTTTTCACGGTGGTTTTATTTCCTTCTTTTAATATAGTTAAATAGAAAACATGATTTAGGGGGGGGGGGGGTGTTTCTTTTTCGTGTTTTTCCAGAAAATGTCGTCTTGGTGCCGGAAATCGATCGCAAAGTTCAGCTTTCAGTTTTCTATTTAGCAGCTTTTTTGACCCTCTGAACCAGATTTCTTGGGAGGGCATTTTGGGCATTTTACATTACATTTTTTTTTTAATTCTTTCGCGAGTCACGTAGAAAACTCAATTTTGAGGGGGGTTTCTTCTTTGTGTTTTTGCAAAAAAATTCATCTAGGCCTCCAAATTCAGCCTCTGTTCTGGATTTTTCTGAAAAATAACCCCACAGTAGCTTTATGGGCTACTGCTGCCAACCATGGTGCACTCACCGCGCGCGCGGCATGCATGGGCGTGCGCATGGGGCTGTTATGGGCCTTCGTCGGGCTGCCACGACGTCAACTCTTCTTTTGGGCTTTTCTCCTTCATCCGGACTCCGATTCAAGTGAATTTTTTTTTGAACTTGACTAATTTTTCGCTGTCTTTCCAACGGTGTACTCGGTTGCACCCGGTTATTCTTAGATAATTACCAGTTTATCCTTTTTGCCTTCAGTGCTCATTTTTCTTCGTCATGCCGTTTCTCCTTCGTCCGGACTCCGAATCATGCGATTCTTGTGTCCATCTTGATTAGTTTTTTGTTATTCTTCTAGAGGTGTGCTTGGTGGCACCCGAATCTACAGTTTTTAGAAATGACTATTTTGCCCCTAGGGGCTTATTTGTCATATTTTCGATCTTTTGCTTCCGCATCAGTTCTTGTTGAGTTTCACGACCTCATGGAAGGTCACTTTGACTTCTTAGAGCTTTGTTTTCTGTTTTCACTTCCGTATTTGGATCCGTTATCGGATTATCCTTACGATTCATCACAGGACACGCTGGCCTAAAAACTATGGTCGTCACAGAAGATGACCCGCAGCATGAATAAGCCGACTCATTCTAGAATGAGTCGACTCAGTTGCTGAAAGAGCCGACTCATTCTAGAATGAGCCAACTTAGTTAGGGAAGAAATCGACTCAGTTTAGCCTGGGACTGGGATTGAAGGTTTGGGTTTTCAGATGAGTTCGTAGTTCGTTTTAATTGATTTAAATATTTTATATTGACAGACTAAATTCTCATAATGCATAATATATATTAATATGCTAAGGATTAAGACATAATGGATTTTAAATGGCTTATAAGTTGTTTCTATGATGATATATATTGCTTAAATTATTATTAAAATTGCAATGCATGCTTTTAATGATTATAATCATGGTTATGGCAATATTATGTGATCTTATATATATTTGATCTTTATTTGTTATTTGTTGGATTATGTGGGAACCATTAATAAGATATGGTTTCTAATTTATACACCATTGTCACGATATAGTTGTATATTAAGGGTGGGCTGGCTAATAAGTGTAGACTCGTTCCTTATCAGGCCATTGTCAAGATATGGATGACGTATATAGATTTTATTATTTACTATATATATACATATATTTATATATATACGTATGTATGTATGTATGTGCAATGATATGAGCTTGAGTTCTCATGATAGATAGTTAGAAAGGCTATATTCCCCCTGGGATAGGTAGCTGGATATAGAGGATGTGGTATGCCCTGGTAAATAATGATACTCATGACCACCTTTGTGTTTTGCATGATGCCTGATATAAGGATGAGCTTGCCCTATAGTCCAGTGAGAGTCTTTAGTGTGTATTTATATATATATATATACCAACTATATAGTTATTGCATGAGTTGACTAGGATGTATTCGTTCGTTAGTCATTCAAAGTTCTAGGAGCAGGTGGGACAACCGGTTGTGCTGGTGGAACAAGTGGTACAAGTGGTGGATCCATTAGAGAATAATTGGATATGGAAGAAAGTAAGGATACTTTCTCCAAAACAAAGATTGAAGGATCACCGGAACAACGGATTAATCATTTTTTAATTCTTAACCAGTTGGGCATACAAAACGGACACCAAAAAGCACACAATTTTCTTTTTTTTCTTTTTTCTTTTTTTTTGAGGGAAAGCCCTTGAGAATTAAATCCTAAAAATGGGCTAGACACTGGAGTGCACACACAAACCACAAAAATATTTTTGGTTTTTTAATCTTGAGCTTAAATTCAAGAATGATGATTTTTTTTTTTTTCTAAAGTAATTAAAGCTCCTATGAAAAAAAAAAAAAAAACTCCTACTCTCTTCTAGAATAATTAGAAGCTTACCAATTAAGGCCTGCCAACAAGACAACCAGGGAAGTTTCCAGGAAGTGTGGGGAGGACAAGGCCTGCTTAATGACGGTACGCCCACACCTTTAGACAAAACTTTCCTTAGACATTGTCAAGTTGGAAGGTACTCACTGGAGTGACCAAAAATTAATTCTGTCCAAGAGGATCCTATGAGCTATGTGAAAAACCATATGGCCAATGTCTACTTGATTTTAAAATTAAATTAAATTTGGCTCGGGTTTGACAAATGCAAGGATTTAATGATTTGTGGGCCACAGAAAACGGGTGATGAAATCCCTACCGTATCTTGTTTGGGTTTTGCCCTTAAGTATCTTATGCAAATGCTAATTAAAAGATGCACAAATAAGACAATCAATAAAATAAAAATAAAAAGGGAGTGAGTGTGTGATTTTTTTTTTTTTTTTAAGATAAAGAAATACAAAAATAAAATAAAATAGAAGAAATTATGAACCTAAGGTTACGTCTAAGTTATTCAATCTTAAAATTTGCATGCAAAAGTTAATCACCTAAAAAAAACTAATTTTTTCTAATCTAAAAAAAATGAAACCGCTAACGGAAGATTCGCAGTATAAAAATTTGAGGTACTTACTTGGAAGACAAAGCTATCGTTTGTCGTTTTCTCCACGTGCACTCCAATAAGAATATCCAAGCTTTGAATACTCCAAAATGAGTCCCCAATTTGAATCGGCAATTTTTTTTTTTTTTTCAAAACTGGTTTACAACAGAACCAATTTGTAGAACTGGTTTAGATTCTTGTCCAGGTCTGAACTAGGACAGTGCTACCTTTGTAGCCAAACAGAGAGATATAAGCCTGTAATATAATATATATATATATATATATATATATATATATATATATATATATATATATATATTATACATACATATATCATATATGTAGCTTGTCAAACCCAAACCCAGAAGAGTTTCAGCGAGGAGGATCGAACCACACATTCAAGATGAGTTTCTACTTCCAAACAAGAGATTTAAAAAATTGATTTTGAGATTTTATCACTACCTAGAAATGAATATTGGACAACAAATATTTAAAGCAATATTAGAATGAGAAATTTCAAGTATATAAATTAAGAGCAAGAAACTGATGAGCAATAAAACAACAATGCATTGAGAAGAAAATTACAACTGGAAACAAGAAAAACTCTAAGAATCTATTATATCATTCTATCTCACTCTATCTCTAACTATCTAACTCTGCCTCCGAAGTGTGCAATTTATAGCCAAATGAAGCAACCCACTTATAGGCAGTGATGATGGCTTTTCCTAAACTGCTTCTTCATTTCCTCACGCCACCTTTCTGCTACTTACTTCACTGACCATTTCACATTTTCTTCTTTTCTTTTCTTCTTTCTCTCTCCTCCTTTTCTAACTCATCATCATTCTCTTTTTTCTTTTCTTTTCTTCTTTCTCTCTCCTCCTTTCTCTTGCTTCACGTGCACACACTTTTCTTCCTTCTTTTCTTCTTTCTTCTTTTTTCTTTTCTTTTCTTCTTTCTCTCTCCTCATTTCTCTTCTTCACATGCACACACATATACACAATATAGCTGACTTTTGCTTTTTTTTCTTTTCTTTTCTTCTCATTCATATATTAATACCTACAAAACACAAAACAAACATATAAGAATATTTAAATAATATAAAAGTCTAATTAAAAGCTTATTTTGGTGCATAAGATAATAGGTTTTGTGTACTTATCACAAGATCAATGATAAGTTGAGACGATTGCGAGAGCCGTCATAGCAATTGCTCCTTATCAGTGTCACGTCGAATAACTCTTAAGCATGAGAGAGTGGATGAACCTTTATATTAATTGGTAGTTGCTTTGATTTATTCGGTGGGTCTTACGGTATAATATCCAGTTTGGGGGGCTATTAATTGATATCATTGGAACATCTCTCAAGAGTTGCATGTGTACTATATTATTTATTTTGACTGGATTAATTTGATCACAGAAACTATGGGGCTTTGTTGTTTTGATATATATGTAATTATTAAATAAATTATTTTATCAAAATAATATTTTACGTGATCAAATAGGAAATAATCGATGAGTCAAAATAAATTGATTAATCTAGTGATTAGAATGATGGCATTTATTTATCCGATAACTAATTAAGCATAGAGGGGGTCATTACGTAAATTGGCTTAGCAGTTAATCATTTTCTAATTGGAGTTCAACTATTCTTATTTTGTGGAATTAAGATTAGTTAATGGGCTAATTGAATTGGGTTAATGAAGATTTACTGGGTCAATTATTAGCCCATTGGAGCCATGAAGAAAATAGGCCCAATGGACCCCATTCCTAACCCAAGGTGATGTTTTAAGCTAGAGATTGGAAAATAACATTTTTGGAGAAAAAAATACTTTGACCAATCCAAGAAGTCTTTAAGCGAGTACTCTTATCCACTCCTTTATTTTATTTTGATTTTTGTAAATTAAAAAAGTAGTGATATATATATATATATTTTTATTTATTTATTTATTTATTTTCTCTTAAAAAACATTAGAATCTTTGACTGTTATATCTCAGATGGTTCCCACAAACCAAGCTTAGGTTTTTCCATCACAAGGGTCATAGGAATGATTCTAAAGGGCAAAATGCATTCCATAAAGAAAGAGGAATGAGAGCTTCAAGATCAAAGCTCTAAGCATCTCCATTGTTGAAGAGATTTTTTCAAATCTCTTAGGTATATGATTCTCAATCTTTATATATATATATATATATATATATATATATATATATATATATTAGGGGTGGCAATTCGTGTTGACGGCCGTGTTCGTGTCAACACGATTATGACACGAACACGATTAGAGTCGACACGATTATTAATCGTGTCAAAACTCCTTGACACGAACACGATACAATTATTATACGTGTAACACGACACGACACGCCTAACATGTTTAATAAATGGGTTAAGACTTGTCACGGCATGAAATGATACGAAAAGACACGTTTAAGTCATTTTTGACACAAATACGACACATTTATTCTACACGTTTAGCAAAATAGGTCATTTTTTTATACGAATACGACACATTTATCTGACACGTTTAGTTAATCGGGTTAATCGTGTCATAGTCATGTTAGAAGGGTCAAACATGAACACGACACGTTTAGTTAACAGGTCAATCCGTGTCAACATGATTACGACACGGACACGATTAACCCAAACCCAAACCTTCTTATCTCGTGTCGTGTTCATGTCGTGTTAGCGTGTCGTGCCAAATATTGTCACCCATAATATGTATATGTGTGTGTGTATGTGTGCGCGCGCGTTTTATATATCATATATGTTCATATCAGATGTTGTCTTTTCATATCATCCAGGTTCTGAATCAGTTTCACGCTTCCAAAAAATATTTTAAAACCCATTTTCCTAAGATGTGATTCTTTAATTGATCAACTTTCTTCCTTTTGTGAAAAACATGGAATTGATGTTGTAACGTCCCAAATCCCATGATCTGTTGCATTAACAAAGAAGATCCAAACCTGACCCAAAACCCGAGTAAAAAATGCAGAAGCTGAAAACCATATTAGCGCACATAGCTAATGTGACCAAATATAAAGTACCAAATGGGACTATTTATGCCATACCAAACATTTATAAACATTATATGAGGTTCTAGGTCATATGGGAATGGTTTCGCTACAAATCGATTTTTTTAACATACGAAAAATATGACTAGTTCTCACTAAAATGGTCATAAATCACTCCATGTTTGGAATTTTGGGATGGTACTGGTACCACTGGAAATATGGTTTCAAGCCAGTCAATTTGAGCACAAGAATTACCTCATTTAGATTTAAAATTAGCAAGTTATGGCCGAATGAAGTTAGCTAAACAATGATGTGAACAGTAGGTGCGATCGATCGTAGGGCAACTACGATCGATCGTAGGAAACTTAAGTTTCTATTGTGATCGATTATAGAGAGTCCTGCAATCGATTATATGGCGTCCGAAAAAGGTGTGATCGATTGTAGGGAGTCCTGCAATCAATTGTATGGTGTTCTGCGATCGATCGTAGGGTGTCTAAATGCATCATAAAGTCATGTTTCGAGTACTTAAGGCCTTGGGCACCTCCTAGGATAACACGAATGCTCAAAGTATGCCCTAAAACACGCATTTAAGTCTTTTAATGGCCAAGAATGATGATATGAACAAAATATCATTGATGCAATGCATCTCCCTTAAATTTCTAAGTCCAAAAATAATGTCGAGGAGGCACTCTCCCAACCCATCATACTAGTGTCCATCCCCAACATACATTATGCATGAAAATGATACGATGCTAAGGAAACATACATTAACATTAAAATGGCCTCATTACCTCATTACCTGTACTTTTCCCAAAACCAAACATCCATACAATTACTAAGATATCATATATCCTAAATATATATATTCAAGTCATATTACAATCCGAACATGTTTCACACGTAGCATGAAAACAATATCCAAAAGTTTTAAAATGTAATAAGAGTTCCACATGAACTAAGGATGTGAAGGATCTTCAATGTTGATGCCTTTACCTAAAAAACGTAAATGTAATAGGGTGAGCACGATGGCTCAGTATGAATGCATTATGAAAACTACAAAGTTCTTTCGGACTCTATAAGTATAGTATATGCCATGCAATACATGGTACATGCCCCCTAACGTCTAGTCCGATGGTAGTCTTAAGGAAACATCTTAGAACTACTATTGAACAAATATCTATAACATCTCCATTTCAAGTGAATATATATGTAATAATTAAAGTCTATCTAGATACACCACAAGTTACAACTACATGTAGATGCCAACTTGAAAATAAGATCTGAAATCATATAATGGGTATACCCACGAACATACCTACTGCATGAACCAGTAAAAGAAGTTTTTTTCGGATTACAAATCCGTAAGTAACAACCCTAGTGACCACTATAAAGTTGAGAAAACTCATGTTTTACCTGCGAGCGCCAATCCCTCTCATTCTCAAAGTAACAAAGTCTCTAGGATCTCCTAAAAATCATCAAACAATCTACCATGTATCCATATACATCAATGATCATATACAACATTTCAGAAACACAATTAAGTGATGTTATCTAAGCAATTCACGTCCTAGTGTCCCAATGTACAAACATGGCATGAATATCAAATGAAATAACATATGAGTATAGCAATGAAATTCTTAAAATATGGACATTTCATCAACACTGAGTATACTAAGCGACATAAATAATAATATAGTCATGTAATAGAATCAAAGGCTCACAAACATGAACACAACTCATACATTTGATCTCATGTCAGGAAATTACATATAACACATATATGTAAAATAAATATATACAATGTAATCATGGTCGTAAATTAAATGAGCATTATAAACATGAAATTCATCAACATTGGACAATATAAGAAACATTTGAAAACTAGGTCAACCACAAATGTGTATGAAAATCACTCACGCTCACTCAATGCATGAATCACATATAATATATTAATAAAACAAAAGGAGAATCTAGTTTATCAACATACTACACCCCTACCTCAAATCTATGAGCAAACCTTAGACACTCCAATAAAGAACTCCAAATCCAAAAATGTTTAAGGGGTTATATAGCTACCGTAGTCCCCGTGCTTTTTCCCTTCTATGGTTAAGCTTGAAAATCAATAAAGCAAGGTGGAATGGAGCATGAAGCTTGAAGAAGGTGAAGAAAATGGAGGTGAGGAAAGAGAGAAGAAAGAAGACCAGATGGAAAAAGGAAAAAGGAGTGGGTAGGTTTGGCTTGCTCTCACACTTTCCCTTTATATACACACAAATATACATAGCATACAATGCTAGATTCATCCTCCTCCATATAATCTAGTCAACAATAGGGCCCACTAATCTTACTAAATGCCCATGTGTAAAATAAACCCCACAATGTATGATAATGCCCCAAATGAAATAAATGAAGTGTCGTGAACTATTCCCGAACACTTGACTCGACCCGGCCCACATGACCTGAACATGAAAAAATAAAAAAAATAAAAAAAAATGGAAAAAGAAAACCAGTCCTCAGAGATGTTCCCAACATGGATGATATATACTTAACTTGAGGACGACTACAACGTAATTCGCAAGAAATCACAAACTTCCATTATTAACGTGTTGGGTTATTTTAGTCAGCCATAAATATACAACTTCAAGAGCTAAATAGTCGTCATCCACTGAGGCAAATACTAAGTTACTTCTTTGTGTGACATGTTTATCTCTGGATGATTCATTTGTTGCTTTTGACAAGAAAAAACTAACTCACTTTACTAAATTTTACCCAAAAATAATTTTCTGTAAGTAAGCTTACAAAAATTGGTGATCAACTTAAGACTTATTTTCTTAATGTGTCTTCTTGTAGTAGCTTTGAAGGATTGAAATGGATTCCCGCTCTGACAAAAAGAATTGGTGAGACGGAAAAGAAAAAAAAAAATTGTTCATCATTGATTTATTTGCTTGTGACTTTAGCATTGATCTTACCAATCGCGATTGCCACGATGTAATTGAATGGGAGATCAATTAATGAATAATAACTTGGTTGTATATATAGAAAAAGTTATATTTAGTGTCATAGTTAATGAGGCTAATTATGCAGCGCTTTCAAAATATGCAAACCCATCAAAGACAGTTGTAATTGTATTCAATTAAAATATTATCAATTGAGATTTTGGTTTTTGATCAAATACACTACGCCCGAGAATTGAAATCATGTAACTAAAAGTCCTATAAAAATTTACCAAAAAAGTAATCCTAATTTTTGTTGTTTTGTATTTTCTGCTATGACCAAAGGGTTTGTCCTTTGAAATTTGCCAAAAAGTACTTACAATGTATGATAACACTTATTCTTAAGAGTTAATTTCACTAACACCCCCTCAGATTTGGCAAAATATCACCTTCAAATATCTTTCGAAAATAATTATCACTCAAATCACAAACTTTTGCTTCGTTTTTCACTAACACTCCAACCTTTAGTTGAACAGTTCTAACACGATGTAAAATGACTTAATCACCCTTTGAATTTGTCAAACTAACCATTTAGTTTCTATCGAACTAAAGGGTTGCAAAATGGATCTGTTTATCATAAATTTTTGAGACTTGATATTTAGCCAAACCTGAGGGGATGTTAGTAAAATTAATCATATTCTTAAATGAGAAAAGCTCACCAATCTCATCTCATGCATCATAATTAATCTAACTTACTAAAATGTCATTAAGTTTTGAACTTTTGATTACAATAATCTTTAATTACAGATCGATTGCTATTTCTTCCCATGTATTGATTTCGAAATCAAAGAGTTTGTATTACAAGATTTATTTATCCGTAAGAATCAAACACTATGTTAATAATCAAGAATACTTTTCTGCAATGTCCTGAAGAAGAGCCCAAAGCTCAGCTGGCTTAGACATCATGACCATATGATCGGAACAAGCGACCTCTTTCACTTCATCGGGAGGATTTTTCTTTATCATCCACCGTTGAAAATCCTTCTTTCCCACCCTATCTTTATCGGACAAGATGAACACTCGCCTAACCGACCCATACTTCTTACTCGATAATCGGAGCTCCTTTGACATGTCCTCTTCAGTGTACAAACGTAGCGGTCTCATCAGTATAGTTGCCAAACCCAAATCCTGTTACAAGTGCGCCAAATTGGTATCAGAGAAGAACTCTAACTTAAATCCCAATGTGATCGTCAATGCACAAAAGGGTCACATCATCCACTTATCAAAATGACGTATAAGATGAAAATTTTATATGGGTGCAGGGACGGATTTAGGAATTCATATGGAGGACAAATTTATATAAAAGGGTTTTTTCATAATTTCATAAGTATAAATGTAAAAAAATATAAATTTAGGGATGTAATTTGCAATAATAAAAAATTTTAGTGGGGCGGATACCCCCAACTGAGCCCTTCACGGATCCGTCCCTCTGTGTGTGTTTATAATTTTATGAAGACGTGCATTATGTTGGTTGTAATGCATATATTTATACTCACCTCAGTTGGGCTGAGTTGATAAACATCTGCTGCTAGGTGTGTGTGTGTGTGTGTGTGTGTATTTATAATTTTATGAAGACGTGCATTATGTTGGTTGTAATGCATATAGTTATACTCACCTCAGTTGGGCTGAGTTGATAAACATCTGCTGCTAGGTATTGAGGACCAAAAATGAAAGCTTTTGGAGGGTTGTTTTTTCCGTTGCCATACGTGTAATGGCTATCTAGTAGAGAAGTTTGTCTCCTGAATGACTTTAATAAAAAACAGATCATTAGTGAAAAAAGAAAATTAAGGGGCAGTACTTTTGTTGTCCTTTCCCAACTAATTTTGGTCGGACCACAAACCAATTTTTTAAATATATGTACTTTCAAGAATTCATTGTCTTTTTTATTATTACTTCTTCCGTCCCAAATTAAGTGTCCTTTGAAAACTGTAACTCATATGTATATTGATAAGTACTAAATATGTAGTCGAAATATTTAAAAAGTATCGAATGCGTGTTAGAAATTAAAATATATAGTTTAAAATTATGAATACGGTTAAGAAGTATCGGACACGTATCCGCGAGTATCCGAGGAGTATCGGTATTCGACACGTATCCAATACGGGTACGTCGCCCTCGTAGAAGTATCCGTACTTCCTAGATAATAGTTAGAGAAAACCAGCAAAATGAGACAGTAATTTTTAAATTATTTTGCCACTACAGTATAAAGGATGGTGATACATTTTCTTCTAATTGAGTTTGATATCAAAGCTTTGCTACCTACATTGTAAGCGTTTCTCTCAAAAAATTTAACTTCATATTATGGTTAAATGATCATTAACTAATACATTCTTAGAATTCATTAAATGATAATTAACTAATTAAATTCATTCATTCTTTGAATATATATATATATATATATATATATATATATATATATATATATATATATATATCATGGATTGGACTCACGAATAGGATCAGATTTTTAACAATCCAATCCGTGATCCGATCCTTAAGTTACGGATTCAATTTTTTTTTTTTTTTTAATTCGTCACCGATCCGTGCATGTAGTAATTCGATCCGATTGGATTGGATCCAATCAGATTCTCGAATTATTTGTCCACCCCTAATGATGTCAGAAATATTACTAATAAAGAATCGGATCGAATTCGTCGATTATTTGCCCACCCCCAAATGATGTCAAAGATATTACTAATGTCATGATAATATCAATCCAATCGGATTCGCGAATTATTTGTCCACCCCTAATGATGTCAGAAATATTACTAATAAAGAATCGGATCGAATTCGTCGATTATTTGCCCACCCCCAAATGATGTCAAAGATATTACTAATGTCATGATAACATCACGCCCACTTAACGCAACAAAGCCCACCGAAAGTCAACCATCACCATCTTCACCCACAACCACTGCAACAACTAACCACCACATCTACACAACAAAACCACCACCAACATCCCTACCCCCACAACCACAACCGCCAAAACTCCATAACCGATGGTGATTTGGTCTCTCCAAATACACTGTTCAATTTTTGATTTGGGGATTAAATTATAGAACATTTTGGTCATTTCAAATGGGCGTTGGGGGTAATTAAATCATTTTATATATGAAACAAAGTCAATACAAAGTCAAAAGGGAAGCATAGTCATTTTATACCTAAAAGTACTCTGACATCATCAAAAACTGACATTTGGGGTGTAAGTGAAATACATAATCACTCGAGTAAAAGTTAAAACCAAAATCTTCATATCTAAGTGAGATAAGACCTAACCTTAGGGGGGGGGGTGTGTAATTTATCCAAAAAATTAAAAAGATGAAAAAAGAATTATAATCAAGAAATTGAACTCTAATTCCATAATAAACTAGGAAGCATGATATGATACGTGAAACAAGCGGACCTAGTCATTACTTAATAAAATTTGAACTTTTCTTAACACTTCTAGTATGAAACTATTGTTGGAATAGTTACATTTTAATGTTTAAAACTTGTAAAAAATGTGTTATGAAGTTTTAACAAGTATTACATATGTAGTCAAAGTATTTAAAAAGTATCGGATGCATGTTAGAAATTAAAATATATAGTTTAAATTATGGATACGTTTAAAAAGTATCGGACACGTATCCGCGAGTATCTGAGGAGTATCGATATCCAACACGTATTTGATAAGAGTACGTCGCCCTCATAGAAGTATCCATACTTCCTATATAATAACTAAAGAAAACCAACAAAATGAGACAGTAATTTTTAAGTTATTTTACCACTATAGTATAAAGGATGGTAATACATTTTCTCCTAATTGACTTTGACATCAAAGCTTTGCTACCTATATTGTAGGTGTTTCTCTCAAAACATTTAAATTCATATTATGTTTAAATGATCATTAACTAATATATTTTTAGAATTCATTAAATGATAATATATATATATAAATATCATGGATCGGACTTACTAATAGGATCGAATTTTTAACAATCCAATTCGTGATCCAATCCGTGAGTTACGGATTCAAATTTTTTTTAATCCGTCACCGATCAATGCGTGTAGCAATCCGATCCGATCCGCATAGATCCGATTTGACCGGATCGAATTCGCGAATTATTTGCCCACCCCTAATGATCGAATTCGCGAATTATTTGTCCACCTCTAATGATGTTAGATATATCCCACTAACATAAATAACATAAAATGACTAATTGGCCCAGCGATATCACCCCTTCCTTCCCAAAAGGGAGGTCGGGAGTTCGAACCTCGGTGGAGGTAGAGTGTGTGAGTAATTGCTTTTAACTTCCAATAAAAAATAAAAATAAATAAATAAGTTGAAATTTTCGGAATCCAAAATCATTACTATTCAAATATAAAATTTACGTACCTCTTGATTGAGGGTAGAAATGTTGAGAGTGGGCCCAGGCATCAAGGCAGCGACAAACACGGCCACCGAAATTTTGTGAGGAAAAGTCTCCATGGCTTGAGAAATAGCCAAACCACCGAAGCTATGTCCTACCATGATCACTCTCTCATGCAGAGGAAGAGCAACCATGAAGTCCCTGAGGGGCTTAAAGTAATCAGAAATTGATGGGATATCATCCACCTGTTTCGGGTCAATCCCGGACGCCGCCAAATCAAGGGCTGTGACCTTGTGGTGGTGGTCTCCTCCTGTTGCTGATGACGATGATCTTATAAGTGCAACAAGCTTGTACCAAGACCAGCCACCATGGCAAGACCCATGAATTAGGACAAAGTTTGCTGCATTTCCAAATGGGAAGAAAATAGAGATGAAAATGGAGGATATCATCAGTGACATCATCAACTGCTTCTTCCTAGTTTCCTCCATCTTTTTCTTCTCTAATTCTAAGATCATCATCATCACTTCCAGTTGAATTTTTTATATGGCCTATCAAGCTTTTTAGTGATGTAATCTAATGAGCCAATAGTGGAAAATAGAAATATATAAATAAATCTAATGGGGCAGTGATTGATGGGTAAATCATTATTTTTATGTTATTATTTTGACTAGAGATTTAAAATTAGGTTTCTAGAAGAAATAGAAATAAAAAAAATAACATTTTGTAAAATATTTATTTGGATTACTCGTTTTCAAATGTGATTAATGGTAGAGTAGGTAGTGCTGACTTCATACTTTCAATATATATATATAATTGTACTTTCTGAAAAAACAAGACACAATATTGTGTCTTCTTGGATTTCAATTTTTTTTTTTTTTTTTTTTTTTATGTAATTGTGTCGACAAAGTGAATTAATATCTCCCGTGAATCTGAAAGTATCGTCTCTTTATATATATTAATTTAACATCACTTCTTGCCTAAAAAAAAAAAAAAAAATTGTAAATCTCTACATTTTTTAATTTATAAAATTAAAAGAGTTCCACAAAAGAGTCTGATTTTTGGAAAGTAGGGACTGTATAATGTTTGTTTCATTTTTTAGTTTATGAAATTAAAAGAGTTCCAAAAAAGAATCTAGTTTTTGGAAAATAGGGAGTGTATGGTGTTTGTTTCAACATGAATAATCTGATCACCATCTTACAGAGTCTAGGAGTTGAAAATACACAAATACCCCCACAGAATCGCCCTTTATAATGCATGACAAGTCTATTAACTCCAAAGAAAAGAAAAGAAAAGATCGTGAAAAAAGTGTGTTACAAAGTTTAAGAAAGGTATATGTATTTTCCCACCAACAGCAGAGATTAAGAAGAGGCTCGTGTTTCTTCCATTTATTGGAAGAGTCCAAACACAGTAATAGAGCAGAGTTTGGACCGACATTAGGGTTAAACTCCCATCTTAGAATGCAACTATTTACAGATAGAGAACTTGAGAATTTCTCAAGGTCTCTCAAGCAGCAGGCATCGAGGTCGAAAGAACTACATAAGACAAATATTGCAGCCCATCCTGAATTTTGCCCACAGCTGTAGTCCGATCAGTGCGAAGATTTTCAGAGAAGGCACCGGCTTTTTCCTGGATTGACTTCTGTTGAAGAACTTCATCAGAATCAGCAGTAGCACCTTTTATGGCTGCTAGGTAAGCTTCAGCTACATCGGATATTCCTGAACGATAGATTGAAACCAAGACCATCAACTAAAATATCTTTTGATGTCATATAAACCTCCCTGCATTTATAATTATAGAAAAAAATAAAAAATAAAAAAATAAATTAACAAAAACAGTATATAATAATTGCATAATGATAATCCCAAAAACAAAAACAGTTGCCTGTTTAAGGTAATTAAGTTTCTAGACAGTCGGTATTATCCATGCTAGGAATGCTAGGTCAGTAGGACTTCAGTTGGCAAATTTCGTACAACATGGAGTCCATAATTTTTAGTTTTAGTTGTTAACTTTTTAAAAGTTAGGTACATTAGTTGAGTTACCTCTGTAAAGAACAAATCGGAGAATTCAAAACTTCAACAAGAGCAAAAAGGTGAATTCAACTCTCACTAATGTGCACTCACTAATTTAGGGTGCATACACATTCATTCAAATTGTTAAACATGTTAGTATTTTTAACTTTTATGTTTTGATCCATAAAAATACGTGTTTTAGAATTACATAATACGTCTTTGGAAAGTCAAATCCTATTAAAACTAACACTGGGAGTTACCAACGGACCAGTGGCCTAGCGGTATCAGCCTCTTACTTCTCAAAGGGAGGTCAGGGGTTCAAATCTCAGAAGAGACAAGTGTGTGTGAGTACCAACTAGAAAAACGAAAAAAAAACTGACACTGGGAGTTCGATTGATCAAAGGATCAATTGACTAGGTCTGGACTTGATAGATCAAATTCTGCAGAAGGCAGTTTCTAAATCTAACTGAACTCTTTTCACACCTAAATTTTTTCAGCCTCCGCGGTCTATAAATAAAAGTGCATGCTAACAATCCAATTGCTAGAACCTTTTTTTTTTTTTTTTTAATTCATTATGTCGAATATAGCTAAATTCACAAGAACAAGATAAAACTACAAATACTACAAGGCTAAAAATATCTACTTCAGGTCAATATCACAACATAGGATTCCTGCAAGCATGAAGCATATTTAGCAAGAAGTATTTAACATTCTAACCATTAATTATCACTTGAAAATTTTCCCTACTCATGGATAATTTAAGATGAATGTTCAAACAAAGTAATTGCCTGTGTATCTAGAATTACCACAATCTAGTACTTGACACAGTTCCATTCATTACTTGTGAACCCAGAACAAACTAACTAAAGGAACAAGTTTCTCATTCGAACACAAGACATAATCACAGACTAGGCAAGGCCGCAGCACTATGTGCACGTTTGCACATTCGTGTGTGCACGATGTACACCATTATTTTTATATGAAATATAGCATGCATGCATGTGAACCATAATCATCTACAACATCAAGAACAAACATAACATTTTCCCAACTACATCAATCTTAACATTTTCCCAACTGGATCATTTCTTTTTTCTCCATTCCGTTGAGAGAATTATATCATCAACATAACCAAAAAACAATCAGTTACAATAAGCTAACCTTAAAAGTTAAATTAGCATAATAATATTGTTCTGAACCACAAGGAAAAAAGCTATCAAGAGGTCAACCGCAAACGTCCATGAAGATCCATAATTTTTAAGGTCCAATTGTGCATGAATATGAAGACACGTGCAAACCGCTAGTGATCCATAATTTTAATTTCATGTGAAACTTAAATAATAAAGGTCACATGTGCTAGTCAAATATTTATCCTTCCGTTCAACCAACTTTGACTAATTCAATCCATCATCCTGTGTTACCTGGACTTGCCGGTGCAGGCCGAAATGTCCTTGTAGACATGACACGACACAGAAACTGGATATGAGTCGGATCCTTCATGGCGCCTGCCAGACACTGCTGATGACAGGAAAAAAATAAAGTGTAGGTTGAAAAGTGAAGGAGTAGGTATTTTTTTCATGTTTTATATGTGAAATAGGCAGCCATTAATGAGATTAGTAAGCTCACTGGTTCAACAATGACTGACTGGTTTGAAAAATAGTGTCGTTTGAAAGGTTGAAGACGGTTGTGTTTTATACGCGGTGTTTGCACAATTTTTTGTGTTGGCCAAGCGTGTTTTCACATGCTTGCTTGCCTATTGACCGAAATACATTCAATACCCTTAATGGTCATGTTGATGCCCAGATTTTTTGGGGAAGATCTTACCCCAACGGTAAGTCAAAGAACCACAGAACTTGGTCCGGCCAAGCAATCCACAATGAAAAAAGAGATTACAACCAGATCCGTTCAACCCTATGAACTCTAGTTAACCTCCAGACTTAACAAGACACCAAATCTTCATACCCAACACAATAGATATGCAGTTATTATCTTTGTATATGCGCTCTAATCTCACAAGATGGACTCTCACACAGAACTTCTCATGGATAAGTAAACAAAGTAAAACACTCAAAAGAGTATGTATGAATGCTTAATAGAAAAATAAAGATAATCTAATATGTATGCATGTAAATTATGTATGCATGAACATAGATGGTGATAGATGATATCAAGTATGATTTTTACCTTTTTTACCTCGGACTTGAGAAGATGACATATTTGACCTTTTTAGAAGATGTTGGACCATTTGCCAAACAATTCATTGTAATGTTTGCCCTACGAAATTTGCCAACAAATTACAAGAATCCTAATAATCCTAACAAGCACAGAGAAGAAGAAATAGAGGGAGAAGAATATCTGTATAATTTTCTGTAATCAATAGGCAATAAGCATCAAAAGTTATGTGCCCTACTACATAAGTCTTTATTTAGAGGCAAACCTAACCCTAATTACTAATTAAAAGGAAACACTGCCAAAAATATATCAATACTGAAAACAAAAATAAATCCTAAATATTATAACTCCTAAAAAATATATAAAACCCTAAAATCTATATTTCCTTGGGTTAAACTCATGTGTGGCTCATACGCAAGGGTCACATCTTGATCTTGATCACCATCAATCTCTCCGACTGAGAAAAACTCTCCCCCGAAGAATTAAAGCAGTACTGATCCCAACGAATGCATCCAACATGAACTTAGAATCAGTAGGCTCACATCAAGTGTTCTCTCTTCAACTCAATTTTTCATGCAATCTTTATTATTTTCATACACTTCAAGAGGTAACAATTCACCATTTGAAGTTTCTTAATCTGAAGATATAATCAAACTGCTCTCCTCAGTCAACTAACAGATGTTAGGTTGAAGTGCAAGCACACAGTTGTCATGTACTTGCTACAATAGTATTTGAATTTCCACATTATTTTCATTTATACTAGGTAGAAGTGTACTGAATAGTTCTTGCGGGTGGGATTGAGTGTGCCCTTCAAGCCAATTTATCTTTGCATTTGACATTTTATTATAAATAAAATCTTATAGTTTTAGTTTACATGTTTTACATACATATATGGTGAAATGCTTTGTATTGTTTGAGTCTAGAGTTGAGTCAAAGTTGTCCTTTGATTATTTATATGATTTATGTGCATCGAAAATAGGGATGGATTGTGTGAGGTTTTCGGTTGTGGTTAGGTGGAGACAAAGAGGATAAATAGTGACTTAGTGGGTTTGTTTGGATCCGACGAGAAAACAGTGGTTGTCGTACAAGGTGATTCGGCCTTTGGCTATGAAGAGAGAGTTTGGGTTGAAGAAAATACAATGAACAATGGTTGTTTGGAACTTTTGCTCTGAATTTGGATCTTTCGCTCCAATACCAATTTGATGCAAGACCTATAAGGCTAGTCTGATACCAGAATCGATGCAGAATGAGAGAGGAAAAGAAGATGGGAAAGCAAATCTGTGTAATCTCTCATTAATAGTCAATAACCATCAAAAGTTATGTGCCCTACTACATAACACCTTATTTATAGGCAAACCTAACACTAGTTACAAATTAAAAGGGATCAAAAGTTTGTAGGATCGGAACCTGCGACTCTAATAGAGAGTTGAGTTGCGCAAGGCCCTTATCTAGAGCTAGAGGGGGGTGAATAGGTCTTGTTGGTTGGATTTGTTAATTTTACCTACTTTTTGAATTTAAACAAATGTAACAGAAATTAACATTTAAATCATAATCGATCCACCAAAATCTCCTTGAGTCTCCAAGGCAGCGATCCTCGAGTCAACAGACTTCGCTCCTCACAAATCTATTTCTCGCACTAGGAATTAGTATTAGCCACTAGTCATCCAAGTCAAACTCTTCGATTGATAATGGTGTTAAAACACTTCAAATGAACTCAAAAACATACTATGAAAATCGCTCAGCAATACTGAAAACGATAAATGAAAATAAAAATGTGATGCACTCTAGAACTCACAGATTTGCCGTGTATATGTTCTAGATACGTATTCTTTGTTGCTCAGTATATTATATTCTGCCTAGGAGTATTGTTTATATAAGTAAATTAGAGATATACAGAGAGTAGAGTTTATAGTGTTTTAATTAAAAGAGGAAACAAAATTCCGCATGGCACGATCAATTGAGGAGATGGTTGATCGGACGATACAACTCAAGTGGCCCTTGATCGATAGCTCGATCGGTTGAAGTCCACTGCAGTTCTTAAAGAGAAAATTTCAAAAAGAAAGTTTCCACAAACACTTTGCACATCAAAAGAGAATTTATAAATCAAATCCAATCAAATCATGAAATTTGAGAAACCCTAATGCATGCACACATGGAGCCCTTGTTTGGTGAGTACATGCAAGTGTTAAATTACTTTTCTACCCTTGGTATAGAAGATTATGTGATTACCCTTGTATGCAACTTCAATTCAATCTTCAACCATGAGCATTGGTAACGACTAACATAAACTCTTGAAATTTCTAACTAAACTAGGAATCAAAGACACAAGTTGCAGATTCCAGATTTTTTCTGCAAAATTTGTCAACCTAAATCTTATTGAGCTACAGAAATCATTGCTAATATATATATATATATATATATATATAACAAAAATAAAATTAACTCGTAAATATAATATTTAAAGATATTGGCAATCCTAAATATATCTTTCCTTGCCCCCTCTCCATGCACAAGTTAGACCCAGTTGCAGCGCACGCATTCGAGTCCCATCCTGATCTCCATCACTCCATCTCCTAAATTTAGGGACTCTCAATTAATAGGTAAGTGAATTGGTGTAGACAATAATCAGAGTAACAAATGATTGGCACATCAATACAAAAAGTATTCCATGCTTCATTCATGCACACTTTTCTTCAAGTGGTTGATGCAGCAACAAGGTAAAATACATTAGTACATGAACAATACTTGCCCCCCAATGCATGAGGACAAACCTCCTTACAGCTGCCGTGTCATGATATGATAGGACAAAATTAGTAGATTTGGTTTCAGTTAGACCCATCTAAATAAAACGGTTTTATTTCTTTCCTTTTTTATTTACTTTTTAATGTTATAAAAGAACACGTGGTCAAATGAGATCATGACACATACATAAGCGGTAAGGAGAAAGTTCCTCCTTACGTGCCAAGATGCAAGAATAGTACTTAGTATCATTCCAATTTTCAAAACTATAGACTGAAGTCACAAACAAATCATTATGCCGTTTCAAGAAATCGCAACACTAAAATGACTGGAAGTTGTCGCAGCCGGTACGGGGCAATGGGGAACCAAAAAAAAAAAAGGACGGATCACAAGAAAAAAGCCACCACAAAGAAAAATATTAATGGCATTTCTCATAGCATTCCAAAATCATAGTTATTTGGTTTCCTATCTAAGTCCATGCATCCACAATCACTACCCAGTATTATTATCCCCATTAATGAACGACATTGGGAGAAATGAAATTAATATAGACCCACCATTTAAATTATTTGCATAAACTGCCTTCACTTAGACTCAAACCCGTATTTTCACACTTCGTAGTCCAAACTTTCACTACTTCACAAGCAACAGCCACTGATCTAAATCTATGCATTCTACGAAACAAAAATATAATTGCAAGAAAGAAGAAGCTTTAAAATTTTCACCATCCTAAGGAGGGCTAATTAATTACTGATCATTTACTTAACCATAATGAAAACAGTAGAAGATATATGAGCCACCCACAAAATCATACAGATTTTTGGAATCAGTTCCCACCATTTCGGACAACTACTTGATTTACAACGATGTGCTATGCCACCATCCACATATATAATATAAGCCAAGGTGAAGATATTTTTAACATAAGCAAAAAGCATTTCAATCGATCAAATTAAAACGAAGTGGATTACAACCAAGGAGAAGAAAGCCTAGACAGTCATACCAGTGATAAAACTGTTGGAGACTGCTTCCACATTCCCAGTCATTGATTGTGCCTTCGTTCTGATTATCTTAGCTTTTTCAATAGAATCTTCAGGCCAAACAATATTCAACATATCTTCATCAACATCTTCATCCTGAACTTTGTTTGCACTGGATATGATGGATTTTCCAAGCATCAGAAGCTGAGACACAGCAAAACAGCACATCTCTGAAAGCCTCTGCATAAACATGCATAAACTTTATGTCAATTACATCAATTATAAACCCACTGTTAACACTGAAATCAGGGTATCAAATGATTTTCAACAAAAATCAAAATATCAGCTTACATGAACCCCTTCTGAATGAAGAGAATCTAATCTCCCTGCAGTTCTTTGAATTATGTCATTTGCATTTAGTCCTGCTAAAGCATTCGTGAAGCTGCAATAAATCAAGCATTGAAAGTAACATATATTATGAAATGGACAGTGGTACTGTGGTACATATCCAAGCTTCTGTTGACAATGTCCAGGATAGATTAAGAGAGAATAAAACATCATGGGTTTCGTTCTTTCAATTCAGACTATTCAAAATCAAAATTTCCATCAGAAGTTTGGAGTAAAATCCACAGCCCCGGAATCTTACCAAGATGATAAACAACCACCACCAAAATTACCCTTCGACAAACACTCAACTCTCAAGATTTGGTCCATTCTTATTTTAGAATTAGAGAGAGAGAGTGTGTGATAAGCACAACCAGTAAGCTGTCTCTCCATCTGCCTCCAGATAGATGAATTGCATTCATGAAAGAGAACTCACTACCAAGATATGTTAAAATCGGTGATTTCAAAGGGCATTTGAAGCATAAGTGTGAACGCACAACTCAAGGTGAACCACCACGAAAATGCCCTTGTCCATAACAGTGAAGTGCCACTGGCTCCATATTGTTTGCCATATGTTTTAGGGCATAAAATAATACAACCACACATCGCATGAGGCTTACACCAATAAGAGAGGTTAAGCCTCATTAGCCAAGTACTTACAAATTATTAATTTATTCAGTGTATTTTAACCATTGAGGAACACATATAGCTAACCATTTATTCTAGAAAATTTGTTAATTTGTCGGTTTTTGCCACAATCAAAGATGAAAAATAAGTCACTGTCTGTATTCATTGTTTTAGATTTTACAAGTATTAAAATTCAAAGAGTCGTTATCATTATTATATATAAAAAGTATGCTCATGTCTCACGAAATTCAGGCACCACTTTATTTCATTTAGTAAGTGAACTCATGCATCCCACCTTGAGGCAACAAGTGATACACCATCCTTCAGTGTTGCAAAAGCACCGATTATCACCTCAAAAATCTCCTAACAAGACTAGGGAGATTCTCAATTATTATATATTTCAAACCATTTCTTCAAAGCATCCTATATTAACCATATTAAATCCAACATGAAATGGTAGTAGCATTGAAGTGTACGACCAATTCGCTTGGTCAAACTTAATAGTTCTCCTCGCTTCACTCAATGGCCATTTCATTTGGAAAGGAACTTTCAAATGTTGGTCAACTTTATACTCAAAATCCAAAATTGTAAGATAATTTAATTTATTTTCATTATTTTACAAACTACTATTAGCATTACCATTAGCGAAATTTAACTCAGACTTTCTCATTACAGGCAACAATCCCTTTAAACATACACTCAATCATTCAAAAACAAACTTTTTAAATTATACACTTTGAGATTGACCTGATCTAAAAACACTCTAACCCACTTTAGACAATAAACCAGCAGATTTGCGTTTAAGAAGATAAAATTTGTCATACAAAATTTCTCCATAAGCTTTTGACATTCAACCAATTATTACTTCTAAAATCATCACCTTACTGAACTTTTAAAATCAACATCTAACTGAGCTTTCATGTAATTTTCATTTTCCCTGAAGAAGTGTTATGGAAATGTCACTTATATTGGTTAACCTCCATAGCACAAAAAGATTAATGTATACACAAGCACATATATGAGAGAGTGTCGTCAACAGAAAGTTAAAGAAAATAAAATAACCATTCACAGGGTACAAATTGGAATTAACTAAAGTGAAAGCCTCTCCAAATATATAGGATTCCTAAAAAAATAACCATAGATACTTATAAGGAGTTGTGCCAAAAATGTATCAGACGTCAACACTTCTTCGACACTCTGAAAAATGTGTCTAATAAATCTTTGACATGTAAAATATTTAAAGATCAAATTCTTAATTTCAGATGTATGACTGACACTTTTTTGAAATGTTCTATTATGGGTGTTTTATGTGGCTTGTAGGTTCCATGTCTCGTCAAGTGTCAGGTATAAGTCCATGTCAAAGAATCAAAGTTCTACTTGTTTCTTTTCATAGTGGAATGGTTAGCCTGAGATTATAAATTTTGTTGGTTTTTTTTTTTTTTTATCTAGTGTTTTCCACATAAAAAATTATGAGTCTCCTGCTCTATATTTTATTTATCTGTTCTCTGTGATGTTTCCTAAATGATACCTATTCAACACCCGCATTTTCTACCCCCAACACCTTCCCCACCACAAATAAAGCACATGTTGCACCAACTTAGAGTAGCTGAAAAGTTCCCAGTTGAAGGTAAAAAATAAAATTAGCAAATAGTTATATATAAGATTATATGAATCAGTATTACCCTGCAGCCATTTCAGCAGCCTTACTGACACTTAAATCATGTAAATTCTTTATCTCATCAGTGCTGCCCTCAGCTATAGTCTCGATTTTCTTTCCTTTTTCAGACTCTGTGCAACTTACATCAATTTCAGAACTCAAACTGAAAATTTGCTGGACCTGTTTAAGCTTTCCGTCATAAAAAGACTTCTGTTCAGATGATAGCTTCACTTTTCTTCGGTTGAATAACAGTGCATAATGGTTGGATAATGCCTCCAGTTCCTGAAATTCAATACAAGTTAACAGCTTCAATAAATTGCCATTTGAACCAGCAACGCATTAAAAAAAAAAAAAAATTGAACCAAGGAGAAAAAGTTGACCTCCAACTGTTCTGGACCACCATATATGTAGAAACACCTATCAAACGTCACTTCGTCAAACAACTGATCTTCATCAACATGTTCTTCGGATTCCTTTTGATTCTTCTCTACTTCGATACCAGTTTCTGTGATCAGAAGATCCATGGTCTCCTTACCTACAAGCTCAAGCACTTGCATTCCCTTTGCAGTAAAAGCTTTTCCAGTCTGTAAAACAAAGGCAGAGAAATAAGCAACCATACAAAGATTAAAAAGCAATATCACGAGTGTCATGCAAACCTCTAATAAGGATGGTGCAGCAGAACCAGCTGTCGCAGGTAGACCACCTTGCTGAATAGATTCAGCGAGGTTTGTAGCAGAATGCTCAAGCCTTAAGATAAAAGATACAAAATTGTAATGATTAGCAGGCAAATTTGCATATCTTGTGGAGCACAGAAAGAATTGACTAAAGCAAAAAAACATGGACCTGAACAGCAACTGATTGGAAAATCATCTTACATACATTCCAGCCACTAATTGTATGAAATACATAATGCAAATCTCTTGGACCAGAGCAGATATTACATACAATGGAGCTCAGAGTCGGTGTAAATATAGATTGAAAATGAGTAGCAGGTACAAACTATTCAAGACAACGATACTAACAGATAACCATGGAGTTCATATGAATGTGTGAATCAAAACAGAACAAATTTAACTTGTATTTAACTTCCTGAAATGATCAAAGAGGCCAACAAAAACTTGCACGGAATGAAGTAATTAAAAATGATTTTTTTAAATTATATATTAGAGGAGACATGGTATATAATAGGAAAGAGTGAAAAAAAGAGAATTCATGTGGCCCACCTTATTCATATGGGACAAAGGCAAGGATTATAATGATGATAATGAAATGATCAATCTGTACTAAGGTTTTATGTTTGCTTCTCAACCAACCAAATTAATGACCGAGATACGGCATCATTCCAGTCAACAATATAACAAACTGCTAGAGG
Organism: Cornus florida; assembly: GCF_030987335.1. NCBI lineage: Eukaryota > Viridiplantae > Streptophyta > Magnoliopsida > Cornales > Cornaceae > Cornus > Cornus florida. The sequence continues at coordinate 69,983,659 of NW_026775573.1, read as the reverse complement.
TACTCGTCCTTACCAGTTAAGCTACACAGATAATTTATATTGATACTGAAACACCCATCAGAAGAAGAAAAAATAAAAAACAAAATTTATACCATCCAACCGAGAAAATGAAAAATTCATTCCTCACTTAAATAAAGCTATATGTTCCATAATATACCTTTTTAATCTTTATCGTTTGGGCAAAACCCAACAAATTTTTTGACCCATTTTTCTCTTGCGGGTCTTGGACCTTGTTTAGGACTCTTTCGTAGCCCATTATAAAATGCCGTTTAGGATTTGAAGCGGGACACAAGAGCACTGAAAACCACAGGAAAAAGAGAGAGAGATAAGGTTTGGGGGCTGAAACTCGTAATCTCCTGATTTTCGTATAGTGAAATATTTCGCCAGATCTTCACCATGGATGCAGCCTTTATGCCGACCCACATAAATCTTTGTGTTCTTTGTGTGTGGCATTTTTACTTTTTTGCTTCATTCTTGATTTGTTCTTGGTTCACGGCATTTGTTTCTTGGTTTGCGGCATTTGTCATAACATTTATCTATAGGAAACATATGGCAAATGAGTAAAATCTCATAATATACAAGCAGCTTTATTACAGAAACTTCAAAAACCTAATTCAGAGATTTTGAAAAGATGAACATTTTAATAATTTCAGCAGTGTCACTGGGCCCAAGGATTTGTGGGCACCTATACTCAATGGTTGAGTAGATAGGAAATTTCAGAGATGGATTCCTGACAAGCACAGAATGTTTAAAGCTCGTCATTCTATAGAGCGTACTGTAGCAGAGTCAACAATGGGTTTTCTTGGAAAGCCATTTGGAAAGCTAAGATGCATCTAAGGTGTCCTTTTTTTCTAGTCTGTTACCTTAAAGGCAATCTTGACTTTGGATAACCTGGAAAGCAAAGCACAAAATAATCTCTAATTGGTGTATGCAAAGGGATTGGTGTATGCAAAGGGACAAAGGGACTACCATCCACTCCTGTCCAGTAACCATTTTGAGTGGAAAATGAGCATAAGAAAATGGAAGAGAAATTTATAGTTTTAACGAAAACCAATCTATACAAGGCGGCGGTCATTGATGGCTGCCAGTTGAATGGGGGGTAGGGAACCAATACTGCAGCGATCGCCTCCTAGTCAAAAAACTTGACTTAATCTACAGTGCAAACGATGGGGAGGAGAGAAGGCATTGTATACATATGGGGGTCAATTGTTGGTTTGCTAGGATGGGTCCTTAAATAAGCTTATTCTCCTTGTACGGGAACTAATAGATGATGCCTACCCCCATAGGGTATCTTATGAGATGTTAAACAGGAGGTTGCCCCGGGGGTAGGTGTTAGCCAAGATTGGCATACAGACAATCACATGATGGAGTGGAATAGATGCACATTTGAGGATATGGAGTTGTCAATTCATAGATTGAAAAAATAATAATAATAATAATCCTCTGGATAGTACTACCCCACACTCATTACTGCTTTGTATATTTTTTGGTGATTTAAGTTCTACAGAAGAAGCCTAGCATGCTCTTATATACTAATGTGTTTGCACACATAAGCAGTTGCACCCCCTCTGACACTCGTAAACTAAGAAGCACGGACACGGATACGACACGACACGGACACGGTGACACGGCAAATCCAAAAAAATTAAGACATGGCAGGGACACAATGAATAGTATATATATTTATTATATATATATGTGATGTAGTGCTTTAAAAATTACTGAGTGTTACTATTTTTCATCAACCTCATAATGAAAAAAGTACACAAATCGTAACTCATCTACTGTAATAGTGTAATGCCTGGCCTTAAATATCTATTTGTTTTGTCTAAAATTGCATATTAACCTTATAAGTTTAAAATTATTATGTACTGACCACATAAGTGAGTAAAAGTTGTTAAATAACTTCACATATTTATACTTTAACCCAATTTTCTTCCAAAAATTATCTTTTAGACCCCCAAAAATAAGACATGCGTGTCGTACAAACACCCCTGGCGTGGCGGACGCGTGTCCGCTGAGTGTCTGAGACGTGTCCGAAAATTAAAAAAAATAAAAATTCCAAACACGTTTTTTGGTTTGTCCGACACGTGTCGGACAAGGATTCTTCGCCCATTTTGGAGTGTCCGTGCTTCCTAGCTCATAAACATTACAATATATTTGCTTATCAAAAAAACAAAAAGGAGAATAGAAAAATCCTGCACCTAAGACAAACCTGATACTACAGTCCATGTAACACAAATAAGAAGAGTTTAGTACCAACCTAAGAAGCACGGCAACGGATGCGGGATACGGATACGATACGACACGACAAGACATGACAAGGATACGGCAACACGGCAAATCCAGAAAAATTAGGACACGGAAACGGCGGGGACATGGCAATAATAAATATATATTTTATATATATGATGTCATACTTTAAGAAATTAAGAGTAATATTAGTTTGTAAAACCTCATAATGAAAGGAAAAAAATTGTGTTTTGCTGGGAAAAAGAAAGAATGATAGAAAGAGGGTTAAGAAAGAGGGGAAAAAAATAAATAAATAAATAAATTAAAAAAAAAAATAAAAAGAGAGGATTAGGGTTTTGTTAGAATAAGAATTAGTCCTTAGTTAAAATTAAACGTAAGAATCCATAGAAGAGAAAAAAGTTCATGGGGAATAGAGGAAAAGGGAAAAAGAAACGCAAAAAGAAATTTGTTGTGAAAGGAAAAAAAGAAGTATCTAGGATTTGTGAAGAACAAGAAGAAGAAAGAAAATAGGAGGATGAAGAAGAAGAAGAAAGAAAAGAGAAGAGAGATAGAGAGACCATCCACCGGTAGCGAAGCTTGGTTGGTGGGAGAACAAGAGAGTCAAAGATGATCGTGCAAGAGTTCAAACCTTGAACTAAAATATAAGGATAAATATCTAATTGTTTTAATATAAAATTGTTTGATAAAACAACAACTTTTAAGTAATTATGTAATTACCATCACATTGCTAAAAGTTATTAAACAACTCCTAATATTTATACTTCGACTCAACATTGTTTCTAAAACTTTCTTTAAAATCCCCAAGAATGGGACACGTGTGTCGGACACATATCCATGGTGTGTTGGATGCGTGTCCAAGGCGTGTCCGAATATTCAAGAAAAAATAAAATATTCGGACACATTTTTTTGGTGTGTCCGACACGTGTCGAGGCATGTCCATCGCGTGTCACGGATTCTTTGCACTTTTAGGCATGTCCGTGCTTCCTAGGTACCAACAGGTGGTAGAACAGATCTTTTTAAATGGAAGGCCAAAATAGAAATTGAAAATATAGTTATTTCGAGAGAAATTGAAACACAAATTTAAATTGTATTTTATACAAATAGAGAACTTCACTTTAGGACCCAAAGCCACAGTACATACGCTAACGTGAGGTTTCTACAAGTTCATACAGCTCAAAGGTTTCATCATAATTTGTCAACATGAACCAACAAACGTGATTACCAACATAATTTTCATAGTGTCTTAATTTATTTTCTTAGATTCTCGGAGTCTCTATGTGTTTGTTTCAGATTAAAGGACATTTCTTTCTTCTCGAACACAAAATTAAGAGTTATACAAGTTTGAAACAAGTTGTTAGAAGAGAAGTAATGAGTAACCACTATCTAGATTTAAAAATTACATCTATCTCATCCTAAAAAAATTTACAATTTAGGTTTTGAACTTTGCACTTTGCAACTGCAATGTTTTTTCTAAGATGGAATTCTTTATTTCTTGAAGTAAAGCTTAACACTAAAATAAATCCTCATCGGTGAAGATACAGAACTCCAAGAACTCTAATATAAAAATATTCTTCTCAAGTTGATCTTTCATGTCTTTATCCTCACTATTATAACTTTACCTTTCACAACAATCATGAGCTCACGGGAAAATGGAATTAACGACTCTCAACAAGTACAAACTTAATTCTTATTCAAAACACAACAGAAATACCCTCTTCAAATTTATTATATAAATGATGCGAGCAAAATGAATGGTCAATAGAGTAAATCTTGGAAAGTAAAGCTGCAATGCAGACATACTTGTGAACCAAATTAGAACCCCCTCTCCATGCACTTCCTAGTGCCTGCCATGCTCCTGAAGCAAAATTTTCCACAGAATTGTCAATCACCTTCAAACCCTGCACATATTAACACATCAATAACTCTGCCACAATTGCAGAAAACAGAAAAATTAACTGCTAATTCAGGAATCAACAGTTAACTCGTGCTATAATAAATAAACAAGTCAAAATGTTTCAATGCAGTAAAGCAACTCAAGCAAAAAAAGTATAATTAAAATCATATGCGCTCCGTGACCAGCATGGTGCAGTATGTTACCAAGAGAAACTCTAACAAAAAACAATTACTAATGTAAATTATGTGATCCTAAAGAAGGAATTAGAAAGAAAAAAAAGGCAAGTAACATAAGGCTGCACTAGTGCCCACATCTTAACTCAGAGGAGTAAGTGGGAGTGTGTGTCTGTCTGTGTTTGGAGAGAGTGATCGAACTCAACCGCAAGCCTGAACCGCATATGATTCACAACTACTAGGGTAATGTATACATATTGGACCATTTGAGGCAATTATACATCCTGGGAGATAATTCTGATTGGTCAATAAAAATATCCTTTTTTCATAATTTAATAAAAATATTTTTGAATGCTCACCCCTCCTAACCACAACTCATCTGCTGATTCTTCAATATCAGTCGGTTCAGACTTGAGAAAAGATCTCTTGCAACAAGGTTGGATAGAGATTTTTTTGTAAAAACACTAGCCCTGCTCAGTTCATAACGAGAATATTTTCATCTTATGTGTTTCCACGTCCCTTTGAGACCCTGAAAAATGGACAAATTCTTTTTCTTTTCTTTTTTTTTGATAAGTAGACAAATTCCTTTTCTTAGGAACACATGCAACGAGGAACGCATTTTTGTTATGCTACTAATACTTGTACTTGCTCTGCTATTCAGGCCAAGCCTGGCCGAGGAAAAGTAAGGATAAATAGATTAGAGATTTTGCATAATTACTGTTAAATATTTATTTTATTATTTTAGCATGTTCAATGTTTCGGGTTATCTTGGAATTATTCCTGTATTTTCTCATTTTACAGTTTATTAGGTTTTTTCACCTGATTATGCCTCTATAAAGACTCTTATGTTGTATCGCCAGGAGATTGTGGACAGAGTTCCTGATTCTGTGGTGAGGATTCCTGCTTCCCAAGGTCGCTTTGACGTTCGGTCTTTCTTTGGGTGTCTCACAGAGGTTCCAGGGGATGCGTTCCCGTGGAAGGCTATGAAGATTTTGACTCAACATAATCTGAATAGGAGGAGACAGGTTGTAGTCAATTGTTGTGGTGTGGATTCCTGCTTCCCAAGGTCGCTTTGACGTTCGGTCTATCTTTGGGTGTCTCACGGAGGTTCCAGGGGATGCATTCCCATGGAAGGCTATTTGGCATTCTAAGGCTCCTCTCAAGGTGGCCTCCTTTGCTTGGGCATCTGTTCTGGGGAAGATTTTGACTCAAGATGATCTGAATAGGAGGAGACAGGTTGTAGTCAATTGTCGTTGCATGTGTTTGAGAAATGAGGAAACTGTTGATCATCTTCTTTTGCATTGCCTTATAGCTTGAGACAGTATTTTTTTTTTTTTTTTTTTTTGATAAGTAATAATTGAATAAAAGGCGTTCAAAAGGGGAATGCGTCCCTTATACAAAAGTGGAACTAGGATCTAAGGACCCAAAGAATCCAAAAAAATGATTAAGTCATCAGAAGAGGAGCAAGAACTCCTCTTCACATAACTAAAAAAAGAGCGAATAATATGAAGTTTCAACGTCGCCATGGACGACTCCTTCCCTTCGAACATTCTACTATTCCTCTCCTTCCAAATGTACCACCACACGCAATGTGGAACTATCCTCCAATAATCGCGTACACTGCTTCTCACACGACATCCCCTCCATGCATTAATCAGTCCCTTAGAAGATCGGGGCATTACCCAAAGCATACCAAATAAGCCGAGTATAAGATTCCAACAGTCGTGAACCACTGGACAATGCAGGAGTATATGATCCACTGTCTCACCATCTCGTTTACAAAGGCAGCACCAATTAACAGTATAGCTTGGGACAGTTGGGTTATGATGCTGACTTTGTTTGGGATCCAATGGTTATGCCCAGGTCTTCCAGAGGTTTGGCAAAGGCTCGGAGAGGTTATATAGTGGGGGCCCAAGCTCGTGACTTCTCGAGGGTGAGCCTTTATACGTCTGGTGGTGCTTATGGCTTGAAAGAAATAGGTGATCTTTTGAAGGAAATGAGACCCCTATTGGCATGTTGAAGTTTTCCATTATTAATACTCTTTTTTGTTGGGTTTTTGGAAGGAATTGCAAATCTATGGATGAGATTGTTGATTTTATGGACTCTTTGAGAGTTTAGAGGCCCTTTTAGGTCTTGTGTTATTTATGAGGAATGCGTTCCCCTTTTGAACGCTTTTTAATACATCTTTACTTATCAAAAAAAAAAAAGGAAGGACTCTTATGGGACCATAACATTCAGCTTATCATGGCTTTAGAATACTCTCTCATGTGCTATTCTCCCTCCGTTGTTCTTACTTTCTCTTCCCATTAGTCTGTCTAGCATATCTTTTCCATTTATTTTCACATCCCTTTCGACTATTTTCTCCCTCTTTTCACTATCTTCATCTAATCTTCTTATTCCCATTCCCTACTTTCTTCCTGGTCCTGCATTAACTTGGAAGCAAAGCATTTCTGAGCTATGCCAATTGATTGGTTCTACATCAGTTTGATACCAGAGCATCTTTGATTCTACATCAGATAGTACGTTGGTATCAGAAAACTATACATCCTACACTAGTTTGGTACCGGAGCGAAATGATCTAGAGCAAACGTTTGATCTGCCATATCTGTCAGAGCCCATACATGTCAGAGCAAAACAATCCTGATCAGAGCAATTTCATCCAAGCAAATATTAGTTACTGCTTCGGTTTTAAATTAATCAATAGTTTGGTATCGGAGCGAAATGATATAGAGTAAACGTTTGATCTGCCATATCTGTCAGAGTCCATACATGTCAGAGCAAAACAATCCTGATCAGAGCAATTTCATCCAAGCAAATATTAGTTACTGCTTCGGTTTTAAATCAATCAACAGTCCATCATAAATTACCCTTCAATTGCCCAGCCCCCACCATCACCTATTATGCACCCCAACAATCTTCAATCAATTTTTCCTCACTGCCAAAATATGTCAGCCCTAAACCCATAAAAAAGGCCTCCACCCTTTTCTGAGAACACCCCTCCATACCCAATAGCACAACACAACGCCAAGCCTTGCAGGTCATTATCAACAATGCAACAAGCAGCTTTCATCTCCTCCAAACACCACCACAGACAAAACAACCCTAAGAAACCCAAAAACTCTCAACCCATCTCAGCCACAACGGCAACATAAAACCAAAACCACCACCATCACACTGTGGTAAGCAGTCTCCTTCACCACAATTGTAAAAGCTAACTGCCAGAGAACCACCACAGTCCATTGGCTGCTCGTCCACAGTCGCCGTTCGTCTTCTCGCCAACCTCTCATCCTCATGGCTTTGTCGTCATTTGTCATCATCAGTTGTCGCTGCTCTTGTTCCCACATTTGATTTGACCGATTGTCATTACTCAAAGGAACCCTTGGACTTCTCCTATATTAATCATGAAGTTGAAAGGAGGAACAAAGGGCTATTTTTATAACCCAGGCCCAAATTCAGTTTACATTAATTCAAATTAAAATCCATATCCAAGCCATACAGCTTACCAACCAAAACTTTAACACAGATCTAAGCCAACAGCCCATCCTACATTCACCCCTTTTAGCCTGGTCCAATTCACCCAAATCCAAATTTGACCAACAGAATCAATCAGTTTTTCAGTTTGAATCAGACAGCCAGTCTGACATTTCAGCCCAACTCCTAAACAGTACTAAGTTCTAGCATACACCGAACAGCCTATACTACCGACTGAATCAGCTCAAACTTGCCCAACCCAATAACCAAAATAAAAATAAAAAATTGATTATTAAATATAATTGAGATTTTAGAATCTCTCCCCTGTGCTCTTCCCCCTCCATTTTTCTTTATCCACTCTATATTCTATATAGCGTATCTCATTAGTCTGTTTTTTCATCACCTTTTTTTCTAACCACGTCCCGTCTTCTTATGTTCGTCCCAGAGCACTTTTCTCCTGCGCCAATTGGTTGGTTCTACATCAGTCTAGTATTTAAGCATCTTCGACTCTGTATTTGTCGATATGCTAGTATCAGAGCTTATCTATATCAGTGGTTGGTATCAAAGTGTTATATGATCTACATCACAGACAAACAGCCAGACAGAAAGACAAAGTTTGTAGCCAACATAGAGATACATTAGGGTTGCACCCAGCTCACCCCTCCCAACATTCTGGATTGACAGACGGGACAAACACAGGGTAACAATGTCTCCAGAAAGAAGGTAAGCAAATCATATATATATATATAGAGAGAGAGAGAGGAGGGGGGGGGGGGGTAAAAATTGGAAGATGCATGCTTCACATTGTACACAAGCAAACTGATGATACTGATCTGCAAGATATATGTTAAAGAAACTATGTAACTTTATGATTAAACAACAGACAAGCATAAGCAAGTTATGTAGCAACAACACAATACACCTCCAAATATCAATTACATAAACAATAAATTTGAATGCCTATATTATGACTCACCTGGCCAAGAAATGACTCCTCACTAGCTTTTTCCAGTTTCTCCAAAGCAGCCTTACGCCGCTGGTCACTCTCATCTTCATTAGCTCCTTCAGTTGCAGATTCTTCCATGCTATCCTCCTTAGAAGATTCTGAGTCTTCAACCCCATTCTGAACATCTGCAATGCTCTTAGCTGCAGTCTTGGCAACCTCAACAGCCTGCATCCATGAAACAACAACTCAATAAGATTGTAATGATCCATCTAGGGCAATAAGCAGTGCATCACTAAACATTGAGAATATAATATTTGGAAAATCAAGAACCATGTTGCTAGGTAATGTCATGTGCTTCCATCATCTCATGAGGCAATTAATGAAGTAAAACACAGAGTAAGATTTGATAACATTTCTAACCTAGTGATAACTGGCATGTATCTCAATTTCCACACCAAACAATGTTTCCCCTGACATATCCAACAAGTACCAATCCAGCAAATCCAAACTTTTTCTACAGTTCTCATATATGTAGATAGTAATAATCTACAAAAAGGAACTTAATATGCATGGCTTGTCATTCCAAGAGTCAAATGGAAGGAGGGACTTAACCATTCTATGTTGTACAATGACAAAATTCAGGTACAAAAGCACAAAAGTAGCTTAAAGAACACACATGATCACAAAAAGTAGACATAAAGCTCAAGATGAAATGTGGAAAACCGACCCTAATTTTTCGGCAAAAATAATTCAGTGATTGGAACCAATAGCCTCAGGTTATAAAGCAAGGCAATCACAAAAAGATGCTGCAAAAGAATATATTTACCAAAAGTTCAATCATTTGTTCATGCATATGTTAAGATTGCTTGAATGATGAACCCCGTAAATTAATTTCTAATTCAATGACAAAAGAGATTACCATGATGCATGTAATCAAACAGTGTGCCTGTTAGTTCTATTTGGCACTCAGAATCAATGCTGGTACTTTTTCCCATGCATATATATGCACACATATATTGATATTAGTATGTGCATGTGTTTGGAAAGCAATCTACCTGGGTACTAGGACAAATTCTATCGTGGCATCTAAAATACCTCCAACGTAAAGTCGCCAACTCTGTGCAAGCCCTATTAGGTAATAAAATTAGACAAAACTTTCACAGAAAAACAATTGCTACGCATAAATTCTTCTGAAAGGTAGATAAAGCGACGCAATGGTATTAATGCAGATCCAAATATTTTGATGTATTATAAAATAGGAAATTGTAATATTTACATGCAACCCATACTGCCATGACATGACGTTCCTCAATGTGGTTTTATAAAAGAAAGAGAAAATGAAAGGTTTTAGATAGTACATTAAGCAACTAGACAATGGTCCAGAGCAACCTTCATGAGAGTTTATATGGACTAAATATGTAGTCACCTTCAACGAGTTCAAATTAACTTGTTATAATAATAATATTAGTCTACATAGCCCTAAATGTCTATAAATATGGGATGAACGGTGCCAGCCAGCCAAGAAGTTTTTTTCCCAGTTCGCAAGAACTACAATTGATCGTGCTTCATGCATCGGCCATTAAGGCCCATTTTTTCCCAGATAGGTATTAGCAGAAGAGCCAGAAAAATACTCAATAGGTTTGTATCAAAATGCCATAAATTCATTATAAGCATAATTCAAAGGCCATTAGAGTTAATTAGTAGTTGAACCACTTACTAGGAAACCAAAACCAAGAAGATAGATATAGAAATTCAAGATTTTGCAAATATAAAACTCCAGTAAAATTACTACTCTTGACCCAAATAACTCCCCCTTTGATTGGAAAATTTTAAAAATAAAATAAATTAATAAATATATATATATATATATATATATATATATCGAACTGTAAAATTCTGTAAAATCACTACTCTTAAATTATGAATCTCATCCTTTATGTTATTCTGTTTTCTTGAAAATTTTATAACTAGCCTAAAGTGGCATTTAGCTTAGTCGATTCCCGTCATTTTATATCCTGATGTCCTAGAAAATGGAAAAATCGATGAAATTAAATTTAAACCCCTTTTCATTATCATACATTGTCTCCACAGATCAACGAACCATAATTGCAAAAGAAAAATTACACGATAATAACAACAAAATATATATATATATATATCAAATGCCATGGTAAGAAACATATTATTATAAAGTAGAATTTACATTGCGAGAGATCTCTTCAGCAGCAACAGTAGCGGCCTTTTGAAGATCTGAAAGAACTGAGAAAGGGGAGAAACCCCAACCGCCCCATCCTCCAACGCCGCTTTCCTTTGGCGGCGGCGGCGGCGGCGGCTGCTGCGGTGGTGCATCCTCTGTTACTAACATTCTTTCTTCTTCTGGCGACTTCACCGTGTTATATTCCATTTGACAGAGAAATTTAACTTTAGCAGTGTGTTTGGATGCTGAGAAAAACTTCAACCAATAATTATCGATCTCTTTCTTCTGTGGACTAGGGACTTCTTCGGTGGTTGATGTTTGATTTTTTTCTTGTTAAAAAGCCCTTTTACCAGTTGAAATCAACGAATGAACTTCTGATCTGATTCGAGTTCGACGTGTGCGCTAAGCGACCAAAAACGTCGTCGATTTAATGGGAAATCACTTCATTTAAGAACTTAAATTCTACACTCCTAAAAAATTTATCCAAAGAGTGTGCATATTAGGGGTAAAGTGTGCATAACCCCGGCCCGCGGTCTTGGGAGCCCAGGACCGAGACCGCGGGCTTTGATTTTAACGGGCCTGTCCTGGCCTAAATGAATTTTAGGAAGCCCAAGCCTGGCCCTTGGTATTGGATGACGGGTTGCGGGCTTCAAACGGGCCGGGTTACGGGCTTAGAACGGGCCAAAATACAGGCTTTAAAGGGGTCACAAAACCAAACAAAAAAGAAATAAAAACTAATTGGTTTCACTACCGTGGGGTGTCTGCTGCTGTAGAAAAGAAAAAAATACAAACAGAAAATGCTATCAAATGATTCAATACTGCTCCATCTTGCTTGAATGATCAATTAAATAGCATTGATGAGGCTGTCAGATTAATAAATGTCGAGTTTAAATTGATTGCTATCTCAGTAAAGAATATTTTTTCGGAAAGTAATCTCATTAAAAAATTTTACTTAAAAACATAATGGTAAGCCAAACTTATTCATCAATGTATGTGATGACACCATCATTTTAATTCATCAATGGTAATGTTCTAAGTCACGTAGGCTTAATAGAATTTTAAAATATTATTATTTTACTTTAAGTTAAAAATAATAATAATAATATTTATCAAATTTTTCTTTCATTTTGATTAAACAAGGTTGAAAATTTTCCAAATCTGAACAATCTTTAAATTTGAAAACAATCTCAACTAATTGCAAAAGCACCCGAGAAGATGTTGGATAATACACACAACAAAAAATTTTTGTTGATTCGTGAAAAACTTTAAAGAATTGTGCAACAATTGATATAATATCCCAATTTTCACATGATAACATTTCAATGGAACAATACCGATTAGCTTTAATAGATTCAAGGCAATACAAGTCAATATCAAATTTGCATTTTAGACATGAAAATAACATCTCATAAGTTGAATTCCACCATGAGCAATCTATATTAACACGTATGGGTCTCAAATTTGTGTCCGTACAACACTCTAAATTTTTGACATCTTGCTGGAGAAGAAGAAAAGTTTCGAATTACATTTCTTATCTTTTGAACAGAAGAAGAAAGTATAAACAATCCATCCTTTACAATTAAATTTAGTATATGTGCACAACATCGAATAGAAAAAAGTTTTCCTCGGAGAGGCAGAGTAATTTTAGAATTAAGCGTGACTATATCATTATAGGTAGCATTATCTAATACTAGTGAAAAAAATTTATTTGTTACGTCTCATTCTCTTATTTCACTAAGTAAAGCATTAGATATAATAGGACCATTATGTGGGGTCTCAATCATTTTAAACGATATTATTCTTTTATTCAAATTCTACCCAGAATCTATTTAGTGTGCAGTTAATGACATATAACCTAAATGTTGCCTAAATTCCCACAAGTCTGAGGATATTGAAATTACCCTCAAAATTTTTGAAAAAAGATTTCAATTGTTGTTTTTGTTTATTAAAACTTAATTGTATCATTTATAATGGTTGTTCTAGAAATATGTTTGATAGGAAAAAATAAACCTAACATACCTTGACCTAATGATAGAGGCAATTAAGTATTGACCAGCCGTCAGATCTCTTCGACTTTCGAAATATTTCGTTATCAAAGATAAAGACTTACATCGGATAAGAATGATGATATTTCTTATCCAGGATAATGAAAGACGACATAGTTCAACAGGCTAAGGATAACCTTGGCACAATTTGAGAAAGTCAAAGGAATAAATCATATCTCGGCAAATCTGGCAACAAACGATCTCTTCTGATATCGCAAATAAACTAAGGGAAAGCGACTATAAGAATGAGATCCTACCAGTCAATAAAGGTACAACAAAAAACTATTATTAAATATCTGCCTTTCTTTTAGACCTCTGGTGACTGACTTGATCGTCGGAGAGCTCTTGGCAGGCACCACACCGATGTCGTCAAGATTCATCGATCTTCTACTTTCTTCTTTGCAGGAAAACGGTGTCGTATTGGACCGCGTGAATTTCACCCTCAACAGTTGGCGCCGTCTGTGGGAAACGACGATTCCCTTAAATCAATTACTCGGTTGGGTATATGCACTTGCAGTCCGGTATGGTAACTGGAACAGAAACATCGTTGCAGGGATACAGTTAAAGAGAAGGGTCGGGTGAACACCCAGATGTCCCAAATGACCAGGAACGGCTTATAGCGTTAGAACTACAGGTCCAAACTCTAAATCAGGGTATGAACTAGTTGATCCAACAAAATACAGAGATCCTGCAACATATTATCCCAGCGGGACCACTACCTCAACAAGAATTGTCCGACCCATATCCTCCCAATCTGAATGATGGGGGACAACACGAGGAAGACCAAGAAAACAATCCTTCTCACAAGTTCGAGGCAGAACAAAGCCAAGTCAGAAACCGACACAGAGAACATCCTTCCCCGCCTTCACGGAATTCGCAGTCTCAAATAGGCACAACCTTCTGTGTCAAGGAAAAGACAGAGAAAGTTACCTATTTCGACCTACAGATCAAGAATCTCAAGGCGAAAATGGAAGATGTAATGCGGGCTATGAAAGGGAAAGGTCCTGCAGCCATAGATGACCTGGTGCAAAGGACTAACTTGCCATTCAGCCCCGCCGTTATGAAATGCCCCCTGCCTAGCAAGTTTAGGATGCCTTCGTTCAAAAGTTTCGATGGGACCAAAGATCCCCTCGATCACCTGGAGACCTTTCAAGATCTTATGCATTTACACGCCGTGCCAGATGAAATCATGTGCTAAGCTTTTCCCACTACACTTAAGGGATCAGCAAGAGTTTGGTTCAATAAGCTGAAGCTAGGAACCATCAACACCTTCGAAAAACTGAGTAAGCAATTTGTGAGCCACTTTATTATAGGTCAAAGGCATAGAAGGCCGGCCACCTACCTGCTTACCGTGAAGTAACAGAAGGGAGAGTCCGGAAATACATCACCCGATTCAACACAGAGATGTTGCAGGTAAAAGAGGTGGACGATAAGGTGGCTTTGACCGCTTTCATAGGAGGACTCCAAACCTCTAGATTCTTGTTCGCCTTATCTAAAGAAACTCCCACCAGCATGGCAGAGTTGTTGATCAAAGCGCAGAAACACATGAACGCTGAAGACGCTATGAATGCAGGGAAGGGAAAGGAAGAAGAGGATAAGAAGAAGTTAGCCCCTCTCACCAGGGATGAAAAGGTTACTAGCTATAAGATATCATTCTTCAGCCAAAGCGATGAGGAGGACTTAAATAAGTATACCAACTAACAATTGTCTCACAGCTGGAATTATCCTTATCAAGTCATTCAAAATAAAGACCGGGGGCATCTTAGTTAATCATTTTAAATGAAGGGTAGCTCCCTCACGTGTTATTTTGTTTTCAATAAGCCTTGAGGCAATAATGGTCTTTAATAAAATTCCTTTCAGTTGCATTAACTCTTGATCAGTTATCTTTATACTTGCAATATCCCCGTATTACAAGGGATGATAATGAGTGTTCTGTATTATAAGGACCAGGGCTAAATGAATCTCATAATCAATATTCCCGTAGTATAAGGGATAGACTCAGACTGAATGAATCCCATAATCAATATCCCCGTACTATAAGGGATAGTAAATAAATGTCATGTACTAAAAGGACCCGAACTGAATGAATCTGGTAATCAATATCCCCGTACTATAAGGGATAGTAAATAAATATCCTGTACTAAAAGGACCTGGGCTAAATGCATCCCGTAATTAATATTCCCGTACTATAAGGGATAGTAAATAAATGTCCTGTACTAAAAGGTCCCGAGCTAAATGAATCCCGTAATTAATATTCCCGTACTATAAGGGATAGTAAATAAATGTCATGTATTATAAGGACCCAAGCTGAATGAATCTCGTAATCAATATTCCCGTACTATTAGGGATAGTAAATAAATGTCCTGTACTAAAAGGACTCGGGCTAAATGAATTCCGTAATCAATATCCCCGTACTATAAGGGATAGTAAATAAGTGTCCTGTACTAAAGGGACGAGCTGAGTGAAACTCGTAAAAACTAACTCTCTTATTAAAGGGACGACGAGCTGAGTGCAGTTTGTAAAATTTATTCCCTTGCCAAAGGGATGGGTTGACTGAAACCAATAAAGTTCATAAATAGTATATTGGATTTTCAAAAGAAAAATCCAGTTTTACATCACTAAGAGTCATTGACCATGGGTTTAATTCCATGCCCTTCTAAAACAGAACCTTGATTTGATATATGTATTAATTCCACCATTGGGAATAGTACCCAAGAGAAGATTGCCCAAGGAAAGAGTTCTCGAGGGTACCAAAAAAAAAAAACTGTTCATGTGAACAGTACCCGCGGGAACTTTTCCCAGGGCAAGAAAAAAAAAAAATTACATTCCTAAAGTTAGACGAGCAAGATTGGGAATGGGGGGCAACTGATAGGGAAAAATAAACATAACCTACCTTGACCTAACGATAGAGGTAATTAAGTGTTGACCAGCCGCTAGATCTCTTCGACTTTCGAAATATTTCGTTATCAAATATAAAGATTTTCATCGGATAAGAATGATGACATTTCTTATCCAGGATAATGAAAGACGACATGGTTCAACAAGGTAAGGATAACCTTGGCATAATTTGAGAAAGTCAAAGGAGTAAATCATATCCCCGGTAAATCTGGCAACAAACGATCTCCTCTGTTCTCGCAAATGAACTAAGGGAAAGCGGCTATAAGAATGAGATCCTACCAGTCAATAAAGGTATGACAAAAAAACTAGTATTAAATCACTGTCTTTCTTTTAGATATCTGGTGACTGACTTGATCGTCGAAGAGCTCTTGGCAGGCACCACACCGGTGCCGTCAAGATTTATCGATCTTCTACTTTCTTCTTTGCAGGAAAACGGTGTCGTATTGGACCGCGTGGATTTCACCCTCAACAATGTTTATACTGAGGATTTATAGATTTTCTTATAAAATTTTCAAAATGAAGAGATTCAGCAAAAGTAAAGGGTTGTTCATCTCTAACTATATATTTTACTAGCTCCTCCCGAGCTACAATTGGATCATACCTAAATTTGGAAACCTCACAGCTCTCATTTACATTTAATTGCATTTGAGTCCTAATGTCAACATTATTTTTAGAATGACAACTTCTTGCGTGTCTAAGTAAGTGACGTGTGCCTAATGAAGATTTAGCAATAAGAATTTCTGCACAATAGTTACATTTTGCTTTAGTTTCATCTTTATTAGCAAAAAATAAACAATATAGAACAATTTTAAAAAATAAAGCACTAAAATATTTAGAGATCAATGAAGAAAGTTATAACTTAGAACTTGTAAGTAATGTATGAGAGAGAGGAGATGAGATTGTATTGGTGTGAAGAAATGATAAAATGAAGCTTTTATTGATACATGTTATGGATGTGGTTTAGCCACATCACCAAGGGTTAAGTTAAACAGTCAACACTTTGACAAAATCCACCTCAGCAAGGCAAGTGATAGTCGACCATCGGGCCTCAAAGCTTTGGCCAAACATCCGGTCGATGGGCTTGAACCACGAGCCCACCTCTTCACTGTTGATCGACCTCTTCACAATTTGTCGATCGACGGGCCTTGAACCTCGATTCGACCTCTTCACAACTTGTCGATCAATGGGCTTTGAACCTCGATCCGATATAGCCGCAAACCATCGATCAATGGGCTTTTGAACCTCGATCTGAGCAACGAAGAGTTATGGTAGGGCTCTTCAAGTGACATTGGGATGCAGAAGGGATTTTGGAATAGAGAATGGAAGATTAGTAATGTCTTGCTCACTATGGTAAGGCCCAGTTTGGGAATAAAAGCAAAAGACAGCTGAAATAGTACAATTGCCTTTACAGCCTGCTACTTTTGGATCATTCAACAGGAAAGGTACACTTGGTAGCATCTCCAGAAATATAGGGATTAGGGCAACATGACCTAGGGAAAACAAGACCTTGACCCGTTCTTAGACTGAGGCCCAACAAATGTACCACCTGAATGACCTAAGACTATAAAAAAAGGCACAGAAAAAGAAGCAAGGGTTGGAGGAACTGATGGCAGTTTTTTCCCTACCATTGCTCAAATTCTCTCACTGGACTGATCTTCTCTCCCTTATTCCATCCTTCTACATTCCTGATATTGTTTAGTGGTATATTTCCAGACCTTTTTGACTCTTCCAGGACCCACGCAAAAACAAGTATCTACACATGTTAAGAAAAGAAAAAATAGAAAAACAATAATCCCCGTTTCACGTTTGCAACAACTATCACCAGGCAACACTCACTAATGGTTTAATCTACACTCTGCTGCATTCTTATATTTTTACATTTAAGGATTTAAATGAGAATAAAAGAGTAGTTGATATTGTAGAGTAATATATTATAGGGTAAAGTGCAAAAAAACCCCCGGAACTATTGTGATTTTGCAAAAAAACCCCCTGAACTACAAGAAACCCAACTGAACTATTATTTTGTTGCATTTTACCCCATTCCGGTAGTTGGGTTGATCGAAAAAATCAAAAGACAGATATACCCTTACTAAAACAACGTAGTTTTTGAAATATTGAACTTAACTAATTTAAAGACGCATTTACCCTCACTAAAACGACATAGTTTTGGTAGTTTCTTAGCTAAATAATTGAGGTGGCAAATTGTAATCTCTGAAACCAATAGGAAATCGACACATGTATCACAGAGTCCCACAAGCCCTCATCATCATCATCATCAAGGCCATCAGATATTTCAGCGACAACCGCCTTTCACCACGGCACCAACTGCATCTTCAGAGCCTATTCCGTCGCCGCGATCAACACCAATGACCCGGATCACCAAACTGGAACTCACCCACTCGCTCCGGACTCACCACGGCACCAACTGCCTCTTCAGAGTCGGTTCCGCCGCCGCTATCAACACCAATGATCCGAGTCTCCAAACTAGAACTTGACCACTCACTCCGGCTCACCACGGCGCTGATGAACGGGTTTACCACGATGCGTTTCAGGAGGAGGACGATAAGGGCAATACCATAATTTTCACTTACGAATGACCTGATCAGAGTGAGCACATCAAGATTCTGTCGCCACGAGTTTTGCCGCTGAGTCAACTCATTCACTTTATGTACTCAAAGATGGTTGCTGTGTTGAGTCGAGGTGAGTTGAAGCCGCTAGTGTCGGATTTTACGACGGCGTTTAAGCAATTTGCTGCACACGGGCAGAAAGGCTGTGATTGAGCAGGAGGAGCGACAATTAGGTGACGAGTTGACTGAGCCGGCTCGGATTAGTGTGCACCGATTCGAGAACATGTCGTGCAGAGATAATTCGTGCACCGCTTCGATTTCTTGAGTTTCAAAACAAAGACAGAGAGAGGGAGAGGAGACCACGACAAACCGAGACTGATAGAGATGATTTGTGCCCACGAACGGATATTGAGCATGATTGAGGTGTTTTTGGGTGTTTACATGGATTTTTTTTTTAAATCAGTGCGTTATGAAGAAGATGATGAACAGTTATATATATATATGTCTCTATGTGTTTTGATATAATGGTGTGTTTGCAGTTTGAGTGTTTAAGAGGATTTTTTATTTATTTTTTAATCAGTGTTGTGAAGAAGATGGTGAACAGTGAAAAATATTTAATTGTGACTCTGCCGGATTGCCAACTGGAGCAAGAGAGATAAATAGACGATGACGACTCCGCCGGATTACCAACACGTCGGCGAGCTTGATTTTGTCATTGAACTTTGCTAAATCCCAATTTCTTGTTTTGGTATTATATTGGGTTTTTTAAAATTTAATTCCTAGGTGTCATATGATTAAAATTCTCATCTTGATTTTCTATAGAATTTCTCAGAAACCAACTGGAGCATTACCCTACGCTCCACAGTTCTCCTTCCTAGGTTTGGCTATGGAGAATTTTGTGATGGATTTGCTTGTGAAAAAATATTCATGGGGTTTTGCGATTGGGTACGTTTTCGATTGAATTTTGCAAATCAATTCTTGTGATTGGGTTTGGTGAGGGGTTGAGAATTATGCGATTTGGTTTGCTTGTGATTGGGGTTGAGAATTATGCCACCTGTATCACCAATTCCCCAAATTGGAGCTGCCACAGTGGAGCCACGGCGGCCGGTGGTGCTCGTGGATTCGCAGAAGAGATGATTCCTACTTGTCCACAGCTTGATGGCCTGTGCCGAGGTAGTCCAAGAAGACAATCTCAAGCTCGCCGACGCGCTGGTGAAGCATACAGGGTTGTTAGCGATGTCGCAAGCCGCTGCGATGAGAAAGCTCGCGAACTACTTCGCTCAAGCCTAGCTCAGAGATTCTACAAAATTTACCCTCATCGTAGCATCAGCGCCTTCGCTGGAATCGCGTCATCATTCCGGATCCTTAATTTCTCGTCACCAAGCATAATGATACATTGATACATGGTTTACGTATGAACAAAAAGGGTGTTATAGTCTTTTAACTATCATAAGGGCTTTTTTGTCATTTAATGGAAAAAAATCCATCACGTGACATGCAGGGGTTTAAAATTTAATCTCCGATCGCTGGATTGGGTAAATTTTAACCAATAAGATAGTTTAAGGGGGTTTTCTGTTAATTTAGAAATTCAAGGGACAGTTGTGCTCATTTGGATATAATTGAAGGAATTTATTGCACTTTATCCTATATTATATATATATATATATATATGCCCTCAACGACTATAGAATTTATGATTTTGTGATAGGTAGGTGGGTGACTAAAGGCCTATATATATGCCAGTGCTCACTGCTAAGTCATAAATTCATGATACTCAGTGACAGGTAGGTGGGTGACTAAAGGCCTACATACTAAGTAAAGACTAAAGACAGTGAAGTCTTTGTTGGAAAAAAAAATAAAAATTCACAAACCTATTACTTACAGAGTTATAGGCTATGATAGCCTAACAGGTTTATGATTGCTATATTAGCCTATTACAGTACTAAGCCTTGAGCCTGTAGTCTGAAGCTTTCTATATTATACATACATATATATAATTTCAATACTAGGCTTATGGGCCGGGCCGCGGTCTATTAACTATACGCAGGCCCGGAGTACCAACTTATAGGGCCGGTTTGGGCCAGCCGGCACCAGGATCGGACCGGGCTAAAGCCCATTAGACTCAGGCCGGGTCCGGGCCACTGGCCATTTTTGCACCCTTAGTTAGGGGTATCAAGTCTATGTTTATTTACAATAGTTTTACATAAAATAACAAATTTTCTAAGAATATATTTTGTTTGTCAATAACAGATTGTTGCAATATTTCAAAACAAAACTTAGCAGTAAAATTAGAAATGTGGATGTAAAGAAATGTTTTAGAATTAAAAGAATTGCGACTTAGTAGAACTAAAATATAGTATATGAAATGTAAATTTATTATAAATACAAGTTTTAAGAATATAATGAAAACTCTTCAAAATTAACGAATTAATAATTCAAAGTAATCATTTTCAATATTTAGGATTGATCATACAAAATGATGGAGAGAGAAATATTTATATAACTAGTAGAATTGGGTTAAGGTGGAAAAAATTTAGACAAGTTAGTGACACTTTTTATGAAAAAAATAACAAACAGGCTAAAAGAAAATTTCTAAAGAACCGTGATTAGACCAACTATTATATATGTTCAGAATGTTGTAACTTTAGAATGAAAACGAGACTAATGTATCATGCAGCAAAAATGAGAATGTTAAAATGAATTATCGGAGTAACGTGAGGATATGGGCTTACAAATGATATTGTGAGAGAAAAATTAAAGCTCCATTTGGTTGGAGGGATGGAAATATAAAGGGGAGAAGGAGAGGGATGGATGAGTCATCTTGAGGAAGGGAAAGTGTCTCTCACTGTTTGTTTAGTTGGATGGAATGGATGGAGAAATGATGGCTCGATAAACACATTTTTTTTTTTTTTTTTTTGGTTGGAATGAAAGAATAGAGAATTTTTTTTTTTATCAATATACCTCTCATTATATGAAATTAGAAATCCATTTCAAATTATACAACAAACTTTTGTGATTATTATCCTTCTTCCCCTAATTTTGGGTGGATAGAAAAATACCCATCCCACATTGCTTCCTCCCTTTTTTTTTTCTTCCCTTCAACCAAACACGGAAAAAGTTCTTTTATTTCCCTCATTCATCCCTCTTCAATCCTTTCCTCCAACCAAACATATCATAAGAGTAAAACCCAATTAGTAAGAAAATAAGAGAGCTGTAACAAAAAAACTTATAAATACACTAGTAAGAAGGGAAAAATAATCTATGTTAATTGTATAACTTTAAATTAATCATCAGCACATTTTTCGCATTTAGATTTAACATGTCCTTTTTAAAATATTAATGACAATTTGGATTGTGTATGGGGAGATTTATTTATTTATAATATGTCCTTATTCTAATTAGAAGTACTTCAGAGCTTTCTTCCCAATCTAGTTTTCAAGCTTTACTATGTGTTACTTTCTATAAGTACTTTTAGTTCTAATTTAGCTTTATGTTCAATATTCATTTGCCTAGATAGTGTTTATTTAATTTAAACTGCAATAACTCTGCTTTGTAAAATATCACATTCCTTCTTGACCTTGCTTAATATAATGGACAATACTTGCTTACTCACTGGTGAGTAGGTTTATTCTACTGACCGATTATGTGTTACAATAATAAGTAGACACATCAACTTTAATGACAAAATAAAAAAAAGTAATAAAAAAAGAGAATAAAGCAGGATTGACCCGCTTCAATTGGGTAGCTATATTTAAGCCCGATGTATTTTTTTTTATCTTTCACTCCCTTCCCAGATTCACGCCACCGTCCTCTCTCCACCATTCTTCTTCCTCTCGTCTTTCATGGAACATCGTCAATCAATAGGTGAACACTTTTGCAAAATCGCTCGGGCGTCATATCACTCAATAGACAAGGGTGGGCTGTGGGGTTACTTTTTCGGCTTCTTCTTACGACTTTCTAAGAAGTTAAACTTCTGATCCTATTTGATCACTATTATTATGATCATATATGCTTTTCTAGTACGAATTGTTTGTATATTGGATGTGTATCGTTGAATATGTATGTTTAGAGGTCAAGAATTCAATTGATGTAATAGCTTTGTTGGTAGAAAAACAAACGGAGCTTCTCAAGTTTCTGCTACGATCGTGTTAGTAAAAAATATTCTGGTTGATTAGTTACCCAAAAAAACAAAAAAATATATATATATATTCTATTGATTTGTTTATTTACGGAAAAAAAATATTTTATATATCACATTAGATGTTATAAATAACATAAATTATATAATCCAATCGAGGTACATCTACAAACCCATTGAAGATGCAATAGAAGTGAATTAACAATAACAAGGCCTATTGATTGATGATGACCTGTGAGAAGAAGAAGAACAATGGAGAAACTGGGATGGGTGAAAAAAAAAAAGAAGTTTGAATACAGGTTGTCAGTTACTCAATTGAAATGGGTCGATCCAACTTTATTCTCCTTTTTCAATTACTTTTTTTTTTTTTTTTTTTTTTGTCATTAAAGCCGATGTGTCCACTTATTGTTGGAACACATAATCGGTCAGTAGAATGAACCTACTCACCGGTGAGTAGGCAAGTATTTTCCTAATATAATTGTTGAACTAGTATTTAAATTAATTTCAGATGCATAGATTTATTTTTGTTCAACAAAATAAAAATTTAGTTCTCACATTAAGAAAATCATTATATAATTCATCAAAAATAAGCTTAAAGGTCTAAAATATTTATGTGAAACCCTAGACAATATATTATGTAATTCATCATATGAAGCATCGCAACTAGGAAAGTCATGTTAAAATAATTTAATTTTATAGCACAATCATCATCAAAAATATATGTTAGATAAAACAGAAGATTGATTACACATCAAAAATTCGAAGAACATATAAATAGAGTTATTTTACATGCCCCGCCTGAAGGACTTAACCTTAACCTCTACATAGACTTACTTTTGCCAAATATTGACAAAGGTAAAAATAAAAAAATATTTTATCCGAAAAAAAAAATATTTTTAAAAAAATATATTTTACGTCGAAACAAACGGAGTCTTAAAGTAAACTGTTTTATTAAAATAATTCAAGAGATTTGAACTCTATTTTTCAATTTGTAAGAACCAAGGAATGAACCCAGAACCAGGAATGAACCCAGAACCAGTTGAAGCGAGTCACTTGAGTAAAGATAATTTAGTTTTATAACACAGACACGTGAAGAACTTGTTGTTTACAAATTATAATTTTATATTTTTGGACTTTAATTTAGTTTTGAAGTGTATCACTTGAGTAAAGATAGTATAAACTTTAATTTTATACACAAAAACATGTGCCTTGCTCTTAATTATAATTGTTAATTATAAATTATAATTCTATATTTTTTTGGTTTGATTTTCAATAGTGAAAGCTAATAGTGTTATCTTCTTTTTTGAAATGTGTTATAAATTCTTCTTTTATGATTTTCAACTTTGGTTCAAAACTAACTTATTTCAACATGCAAATTTACTTTTTTCCCAATTTATCAAAGACTTTCAATTTCGTGCATTGGCACCTTTCATTTTACTATTTCTACAAATAAAAAAAAGCCAATAGTGTGAGAGAATTTCCTATAATTTATCTTAAAGAAATAAATTTTATTAGATCATTGATATAAAATTCAAAGATACTTCTCTTTGCAAGATTTAATAACACTAGGAATCCAAAGATCTTAAATTGACTCAGCTCAAACTCCGTGCAATTGGTTTAACGAGTGAAAAATTCGGTCCTAGTGCCTTATGAAGTATCATGTCTCATACTTTTAGATTCGAGTCTCTAGGTAAACAATTTATTTTCGTGGGAATACTCACACAGGTTAAATTATAATCCGGTCCACGTGTGCCATTCCCGCAGTGGCAGAGCTAGGATTGCAAAGTAAGGGACTAAAGATAATAAGAAAATTTGAAGATGAACACAATAATTTTTATGATAAAGATATGTTATAGTATATATTAAAAAATAGACAAAATTAAAAATTACCCGTAAATAGAGTTTCCTGATATCAGAGAGATTCTTCTTCTTTTACGTATTCTCTTCACTGATTTTTTATTTATATTTGTTCAAAAAGATGAGAAATTGTACCCCCACTCAAGTATGCAATTTCCTTGCTAGACCCCAAATAGGCCAAGCCATGTGAGAGAAAATACCAGGTCAAACCCTATAAGAAAAATACCAGGCCAAACCCTATGAGGAAAATACCATCGCGTGTTGAGAGGAAGTGACTGAAAAGTAGTAAAAAGAACAATACTTAGGTCCTCACTAATAAGGATCTACACCATACTGACAGCTGATGTGGACCAATAATATATAGATATGTCATATTTAATTACTAAATTATAGATGGTAGTATGTTGTAGATCCTCACTAGTGAGGATCTAAGTATTGTCTAGTAAAACTTGATAACATATCATATATGGATTTGGCCAATAGGAAATGGAAGAGTAGTAGTATGGACTGGGCCGATAGAAAGAAAAAAAGTAGTACTAAAAAAAGTAGTATTAATTTTCTAAAAAAAATTGGACAATGTGCTATATAAACTAGGTTAGCTCATTAAAAGATCCATCCATGCATCCCCGTAAGATGTGGATACTTCCACTGTGAATAAAAAAACACAAAAACCATAAGTTTAAATATTATTATTCTTTTTTTTTTTTTTTTGATATATTAGTTTTAAAAACTTCACTAAATTGACTAATAAAGAGACTTGTTAATTTGGTAATTTGACCTATGATGCCATTGAAACTAGTCGACAACATAGCTAAATTGGAAAACTAGACTCACGTGACAATGACTTATTTTTTACGCATTTATTTCTTACCCACTTAGGTCAACAAAGTTGTAAATGACAAAACGGGTCTCGTACTCCTAGAAATAGAAGAAAACAAAAAACAAATATGTAGAACAAAAGTTCCTCCAGTGTTTGCTGTACATTTATGACAAAATGACCTTTTCTTTTGCCATCTCAGTGACAAAATTACCCTTTGATCAGTTGTGAACATATATATATATGTACAAACCGGAAAATGCTACATTCTGCTGCACAGGATACCACTAACTAAATTAACTACCACTTTTTAAAATTTTCTTAGCGTTTCTCTCTCTTTCCTGGAAAATTTCCACAAAGCGCGTTGATCTGGTCTTCTGATTTTTGTGGGTCTCTTCACAATCTTCTTCCTCTCAAGTCTCCGTTCTTTGCTGGTAAGAGAATGACCAAACCACATTCCATTTTCTATAATAATTCCAAGTTTCAGTCTATTTTTATATTAGTATTTTTCATTCTTCACATGATTTCCATTTCGCTTCTCTCAAGTATTGAAAAAGTAGTATATCGTGTGTTTTGCTTAATTTTTAGATCAGGAAAGAGAGAGAGAGAGAGATAGTTTAAGATCAAATTTTGATGATTTTTTATTCACAGGGGTTTGAAATTAGGGTTTAGGTTTCAGCCAAATTATATCCATTTCACTCCTCTTAAGAATTGTTAGAGAGAGAGAGAGAGAGTTTATGTTCAATTTTTGAGAGAGTTAATGTTCAATTTTTGATGATTTCTGAGGGGTTTGAAATTAGGGTTTAGGTTTCAACCCACCTTTGGATTGAAGTAGCAAAGATGACTAGCCTTCTGAAATTGTTTTTACCTGTTTCAGCTAGGGATGGCAATGAATATGATGGTGATGAGTACAGTGCTGAGTATTCGTTCACGGTGGAGTACAGTGGTCCACCAGTCACCTATGATATTCCCCGGGCAGTTCCGGTGGATATTGACTCTATTCCTGTCGCTGCCCGAGTTTCCTTGTCGAATTCTAATTTGTTATTGCCAATTATTCCACCAATTGCAAAGAAGAGTGATCCCTTGAACAAGAAATCGTCAATGGAGTCAAAATTAAGGTCTGGAGTTACCGTGTGGCAAAATTCAAGGGGCCATTCGGGTGAATTTTTTGGTTCGAGTGAGGTTGCATTCTCTGATGATGATGCCCTATCATGTAAATCACTAAAAGTGATGTATAGGTCGACTGCGTTAAGTTTGACAGAAGGTGATGAATATGCAGCACCCAATGTAGCTGATGGAACTGGAAGTTCTGGTACATTGGGGTTTTCTGATGGTCCTGAAGATTCCCATGAGTTATCAGGAAGCTCGGATGTTGGGGCTTTACAAGATGATGGCGAGGTGGGTTGGGATTTGAACAAATCCCCATTGATATGCCGGACTTCCTCAGAGGCTTCTTCTTGCAAAAATGAGAATTGCATTGATGAAACTCCCTGTCATGTCAACAGGACTTCGATTGTAACTTTCCATTGTCCGGAACCAAGTTATGTAGTTCCTGATGAAAATGATCACGCTGAGCTGGAAATCATCCAAGAAAGAAAGGGGAGTAAAACTAATGTGATGAAAGGGTTATGTCGTCGATGCTCTAAAGGAAGCCGGTTCACTAAAAAGGAGGTTTGCATAGTTTGTGATGCAAAGTATTGTGCCAATTGTGTGCTAAGAGCAATGGGATCGATGCCTGAAGGAAGAAAATGCATTACTTGCATCGGTTTGCCAATTGATGAGTCAAAGCGGGGGACCCTTGGGAAATTTTCCCGGATGCTTAAGAGGCTGCTTACAGATATGGAAGTAAAACTGATAATGAGATCTGAGGTATCATGTGAAGCAAATCAGCTAGCACCTGAGCTTGTTTGTGTGAATGGCAAGCCCCTTTGTCACGAAGAGTTGGCTTCATTGCAAAACTGTCAAAACCCACCAAAAAAGTTAAAACCGGGAAAGTATTGGTATGATAAGGTGTCTGGGCTTTGGGGAAAGGTGAGCATCAAATTCTACTAAAACTTCTTTCTCTGAAACTTAAATTTTGTTATGTCATGGACTCATGATTAAAATAATGTACTTGGCTTATTCAAACAGGAAGGGCAGAAGCCTTGTCAGATTATAAGCCCCCAACTGGCTGTTGGTAATCCCATCATGCAGGATGCTAGCAATGGAAACACAAATATATTAATAAATAACCGGGAGATTACAAAAGCAGAGCTCTGGATGCTGCAGGTTGTTTTGCTGACATGATCTAGTTATGTAAGTGTAAATTTGAAAATGTATAAATTTTTCACCATTCTGTGGAATCGTACAGTTGGCAAGAATCCATTGCGAAGGAAGCACTCACTTTTGGGTGAGTGCTGATGGGACCTATCAGGAAGAGGGACAGAATAATTTGAGGGGGCGAATATGGGACAAGGTGATTGTGAATCTGGTTTTCCTTTTGCATGTTTGTTTTTTATATTTCATCTTAATCATCAGACATTCAAATATGCTCAACAAACTTTCTTTCCAGACTGGAATCAAGCTATTTTGTGCGCTCTTGTCTTTGCCAATTCCTCCTGAGTCTGTGAATCCTTGTGTGGAAGAAAAAGAAAATCTTGCTCATAGAGTTGTTCTGAACTTCATTGACCAGAAAACACTCAATAAACTTCTTCTAGTTGGTCATGATAAATCTGGGACAAGTACCATATTCAAACAGGTATCACATAATCAGAAAGATATGACTTTTTTCTTTTCATTGTTATCCATTCATTTATTGTTTTCTTAAAATTTGTGAATACCAAATAGATAATTACATTACATTCGTTATAGTCACACAACATTTTGGTATTTTACTATGCTTCCATAAGAACCAGATTTGCAAGGCATGAAATCTAAAAAGAACTTCAATTGGAGAAGAATAAATAATAGATCACATGAATATGCAACTTAATCATTGATGATTATAAGAAAGGAAAAATAAAAAAACTAAAAATCATCTCCTACACATGAACCCATTTTCCTGGGAAAAAAAAGGTTCAGAACTCATAAAATTTATACATTTGTGAAATTCATTTATGCTATGTTTGGTGGCACCAAATCGGCGCCTTGGATTTGGGATTGAAGAAAATTTAGTACAAATTTTGAACTAAATGAATTATACCTTTAATGTCATTATATAGGTCCTCGCTACAAATTCCACTCTCACAAAAACTAGTCCCAACTGAACTAATATACCCACTAAAACTTAATGAACTCCATTTGCGAGAAAATGCTAGTTTCCTTGATTACTTGAAAGACTTAGCAAACATAAGTTCATAACTCAATACATAAATATATACTAAAAAAGTTGCCTTTTCACGGTGATCACCCCTGATCTCTTTAACAATTATGTGATTAAAGTAATTAGTTAAGAAAACTACCCTTTTGCCAATGTTATACTAGTATGATGTCATGGTAGCAACAATGATAATTGTGAATGCATAAAAGAACACGATAGTTCTAGTCATGCATGCACACAAGTCATACACTAAGAAAAGGCCATTGGCCAATACATGTCTCACCTATGTAGGATGTTTAGAGTGGGTCAAACATAACCTTTTAACATTTTTTTGCACAAAGTGACTAATCATACTTGAGTGTGTGATATGCTATTACAAGTTTACAACTACAGTTGCAACCACACCCGACTTGAAGTTTTTATAAAAAGGGTTGATGCAACCTAAAACATTTAATATGCAACTATTAGTAGGATGATCTGTGCTACGGAAAACTTATAGTTGTTATTATCCCTTGGTTACCCATATCAAATTAATACAATTCAATCTGTTGTCACTAGAGGGATTGATGCAATTTTGAGGATCCCACTTTATAACCCCAATCCACTAGGATCAGACTTTTTAGTCGCTACACTTGGCCATTGTAGTTTTAGTGACTTTGAACCTGTGGGTCCAAGGTAGAACTCTAGAATAGTTTTATTTACATGGCTTCAATTATCTCAAGGCGTGATCTATTTTCTTCCCATCTTGCATCAAAACATATCCTTAACCATAAAATAATGCATCAATATAAATACTGTTGAATGCATCAATATAAATACTGTTGAAATATCTGTATTATTATTATTAGTTGTTTTATGTAAGATCCCTATTATCAAGGGATCAAGTAGATAAGATCCCAAGTGATCACGTAGATAAGATCCCCGTAATCATGGAATCACGTAGATAAGATTTCCGTAATCATGGGATCACGTAGATTTTGGCATATTTCCTGTTTTTCTTTTATTTGGTTTCCTTTCTTTGTACCCTATTCTTGTAAATAAATATAACTCTTGGCTCTCGGTTTGAGTAAGCCAAAACCCAAAAATTCTTCTTTTAATACCGTAGTTTTTAAATTCGATTTTTTGTTTGAATAATTAAAAAAATTCTACATAATAAAATGGAAAAAAATATTATAGATGTGTTTAGGCAAACTCATTTTTTGTTTAGAATTTGTAGACAAAAATATATTCTTTTTCTTCCCATACATTTTTGTTTTGATATTAAAAATTTAAAAAAGTAGAAAAAAATTATTCTAAAGAAAGTGTGACTAGGGAAATTTATTTGCCTACATGTGATAAAATAGTATAAAGACTCTTGTGCTAGAACAGTACCATGCCAATGAAAATTTGTTTTGCTCCATGATCACCCATGCTCAACGTATGAACCTGCTAATTGTATATCTCTTATGCTGTGTTTGGTTGGAGGGATGGAATGAGGAGGGATGGATGTGGGGGGTATAGAAGAGTTTTTTAGTGTTTCGTTGGAGGGAAGGGAAAAGAGGGCGAAAGCAACTAGGGATGAAAAGGAGAGAGAAATAAGGAATAATCAGTAATTTCCATTTTTAACCTTCCCAAAAATTTGGAATGGATATCTAATTTTTATAATTTTATATAATGAGGGTTTATTGGTAAAAAGAATATAAAACCTCTTTCCCTTCCTCCCAACCAAACAATTATTTATTTATTTATTTATTTATTTTTTCAGTCATCCATCCTTTCTACTATCCATTCCATTCAACCAAACAAAAAATTAGGGAGACACCTTCCCTTCCCTAGGGATGCCTCATCCATACCTTTCCCTCTCCCTTCCATCCTTCCAACCAAACGGAGCATTAATGTTCTCCTCATGGACCACCTTACCTTAAATTTTCATGGCACTTGCATTAAAATTACTAAGGGTATTAAATGGTTGTTTAATACATAGATCAGTCTTGATCTAGTGATTATAGTTAGAACAAATGTAGGGGAAACAAGTTAATTTTCAATTACTGTAGGATTACATCAAGGGTCAGCATTACGCCCATACCTTTTTGCCTTATGGATGAGTTGACAACACACATTGAAGATCAGATTCCGTGGTGTATGTTATTTGTTGATAATATTGTTTTAATCGATGAGACTAGAGAAGGAGTTAATGCCAAATTGGAGCTTTGGAGAGTAGCACTAAATTTAAGCAACACTAAAATTAAAAGGGCTTAAGATAAGTAGAAATAGAACAAAATATATGGAGTGTAACTTTAGTAAATCTAGAAATGTAAATGAGACTGTAGAGAAAATTGAGAATCAAGAGGTATAAAAAATGAATATTTTCATTTTTTAAGTTCAATTATTCATAATGAAGAAGAAATTGGATCTGTTGTTAAGCATAGAATCAAGGCACGATGGGTTAGATGGAGGAGTGCATCTAGAATATTAGACCAGTCATACTTTATGGGACAAAATGTTGGGCAGCTAGGAAACAATATATGCATAAAGTGAGTGTGGTGAAAATATGAATGTTAAGATACATGCGCGGTAAGACTAGAAAGGGTAGAAATAGAAATGGGCACATTCATGAGATGGTTGGAATACTACCAATTGGAGATAAAATGAGAGAAAATCAGTTAAGACTTAAAAGTGTTTGGACATGTGCACAAAAGAGTTTCAAGTGCGCCAATTAGGAAGAGTAGCACAGTGTACATTGAGGGTAATATTAGGAGAAGAGGAAGACCGTAGTTAACGTGGGTAGCTAAGAAGTGCGGACACTTCTAAAAGGGTGCCATGTCCATGTCAGATACTGTGTCGGACACGGACACTTCATGGACACTCTTGGACACGTGTCTGACGCTTCATAGTTGTGTCCATAATTTAAAAATAATTTTTATCAGTTCAGACACTTGGCCGACATGTCTTGGACACTTGGCTGACATATTTCGAACATTTTTCAACACATTTCGGACAGCCGACCAATATGTCACACACTTTTCATCTTTTATAAATTTAACACATAACAGTCTTGGAAACATCATTATGAATATACCTCAAAGTATCCAACCTTATTTTCTTTAAAAAATTGATATTAAAAGAAGAAGTTTTGGGTTTTGGCTTACTCAAACCTAGAGCCAAGAGCTATCTTTATATACAAGAATAGGGTAAAAGAAAGGAAACCAAATCAAAGAAAAACAAGAAATATGCGAAAATCTACGTGAACCCATGATTATGGGGATCTTATCTACGTGATCCCATAGTTATGGGGATTTTATCTACGTGATCCTATGATAATAAGGATCTTACATAAAACACCTAATAAAAGGTTGAAAACAGTTAATAAAAATAAAAATAATAATAATACAGATATTTCAACACTCCCCCTCAAGCTGGAGTGAAGATATCAATCAAACCCATCTTGGTAATCGAGGAATGAAGCAAAGATGGACCAACGGATTTGGTGAACACATCTGTCGACTGATTAGAGGACCGAACAAAGCACAACTTGATAATTCCTGAACAAACCTTCTCTTTGATAAAATAAATGTCCACCTCTATATGTTTTGTCTTCTCATGAAGAACAGAATCTGAAGCAAGCATGATTGTTGACTTATTATCACAAAACAAGTTTGAGGACTGTTTTTCACTTAGCTCTGGCTCCTCTAAGAAATATCGAAGCCAGAGAATCTCATAAGTACCATGGGCCAAGGCACGATACTCAGCCTCTGCTGAAGATCTCAAAACTACAGGTTGTTTCTTATTTTTCCAGGATATAAGATAATCTCCATAGAAAGTATAGAAGCCAGATGTGAAACGTCTGTCAGTCTTGGACCCAATATAGTCTGCATCACTGAAACAGGATAGCCCAACCTACCTGCTAGAAGAATACAATAATCAAAGTCTAGGTCAGGACTTAAGATATCGAAGAATATTATATACCGCATCCATATGAGTTGTACGAGGAGCATGCATAAACTGACTCACAATACTAACCGCAAAAGCCAAATTAGGACGGGAGTTGGTAAGACAAATCAATCTTCCTACCAAGCGCTGATACTGTGAGGGATCACAAAGGAGATCTCCAGACTCAGCCGAGATCTTTAGATTAGGATCCATAGGAGTGGAAGTAGGTTTACACCCAAGTGTACTCGTGTCTTGAAGAAGATCCAAGACATACTTTCTTTGTGGTAAAGAGATACCCTGCTTAGATCTAGCAACCTCAATTCCCAAGAAATATATGAGCTGCCCAAGGTCGTTCAAATCAAAAGCTTTAGCCAATTAAAGCTTTACTTGAGCAATCCCAGGGATGTCATTGCCAATAATGATGATATCACCAATATAGACAAGAAGAATGATACATCGACCAGTCGAAGAACGGTGGATAAAACACGTATGGTCAGAATGGCATCTAACAAACTCTATGGATAGAATTACATCATTAAAGTAATTGAACCAAGCTCTGGGAGATTGTTTTAACCCATACAAAGACTTCTGTAATCGACAGACCTTTTCAGCATACTCCCCTTCAGCCCAAAAATCGAGTGTAGGATCCATATAATTAGTCTCAAGATCACTATTAAGGAAAGCATTCTTCACATCAAGCTGATGAAGACGTCAATTATGAGAGGTAGCCAAGGAGACAAGTAAATGAACTGAGGTTAATTTAGCCACTGGAGCGAAGGTATCATGAAAGTCTTTACCAATAATTTGAGTAAACCCTTTGGCCACCAAACGGGCCTTATACCGATGAGCCATCGGCCAAATATTTAACACTGAATACCCATTTGCAACCAACAGTCTTTTAGCAGGAGGGAGAGATACAAGCTCCCATGTTTTATTTTGTTGCAAAGCATCCATTTCTACCATCATAGCAGATATCCAATCGGGATTCTGGAGAGCCTCAGAGACATTTCTGGGAATGGAAATGGAATCAAGTTTGCCTAGAAAGGCTTAGTGAGACCCTGAAAGACCATCATAAGAGATATATTGCGAAGTAGGATGATCAGTACTACAAGCGAATCCAAATTGAGCAGGGGGTTTGCGGTCCCAAGTAGGATATCGAGACTCAGGAACAGGGTCAGGGTAATGTAAAGGAGAGAGAGGAGATGTACTTGAACCTGTATATGAGGAGGATGAAGGTAGTGGAGGCGGAGCACGAGGGCGGCGAGTATACACCTGCAAAAGGGGTGAGGAAACCACAAAAGTAGACTCTTCTTGAAAAATAGGAAGAGGACGAGCAAGAGGAGAAGCCTCTTGATCGGGAGTAAAAGTTTCGTGCAAGATAGTGTTAGAACCATAAAAGGGGTATGCTCATGAAAGGTGACATCAAGAGAGTGATACATGTGTTTGTGTAAAGGATCATAACACTGGTAACCTTTTAACATTAAAGAGTATCATAAAAAGATACATTTAATGGCCTTGTCATCAAGTTTAGTATGAGAAGGGCAACGATTCTGAACAAAACATGTACATCCAAACACTCGAGGTATGATGGAAGAAAGAGTAATATCAGGCTGAAGAACTTGTAAGGGGCCTTACCGTTTAATACTCTACTAGGGGTACGATTAATGAGAAAAGTAGCTGTAAGAACCGCCACATGCTAGTATGACTTTGGCACATTCACACCACTTAAAAGACATCGAACAACTGACATTAGTTGGCGGTTTTTATGCTCTGCCACACCATTCTGTTAAGGGGTATATCGAAAAGTAAGTTGATGAAGAATACCCTATTGGTTAAGTTGAGACCGAAACTCGTACCATTGTCAGACCTAATATTCCTAACAACAGTTTTATATTGAGTTTTGATCATTTAGAGAAATTGAGTGAACAAGGGAAAAACTTCAGATTTCTTTTTAAGTAAATATACCTATGTGCAGCGGGAATAATCATTAATGAATGTGACATAATAACAATGCCCCGAAAAAGCAGTAACAGGAGAAGGACCCTACACATCAGAATGTATGAGATCAAACATACTAGTTGCACGATGCATATGAGAAATATAACTGGTTCTATTATGTTTAAAAAGCTTACAAATTTCACATTGAAACTTATTATCCTTACAAGCCGTTATTAATGAAGGGAAAAACAGACATAAATACTGAAAGTTTACATGCCTAAGGCGAGCATGCCATAAATTTAAAGTCTGAAAAGAAAAATCATAAGACCTAAAAACTGGAAGAACAGAGGCTTGAGGCAAGTGGAGGATCCCTAAAGTAGTAGAGGCCATCGTGCTCATATCCCCTACCAAAAATCCTCTTCGAACACAGGTCTTGTAAAACATAGTAATGAGGAAAGAAAATCACTGCACAGTTTAGTGATTTGGCAAGTTTGCTAACAGATTGAAGATTAAATGCAAAGTTAGGAACATGAAGAACAGATGGCAAAATAATATCAGGGGATAGATGAACATCTCCTTTACTACGAATAATGGTGGTTGACCCATCGGCTAGACTAACAGTATGATTAACAGGGGTAACGGGAGTAGAATATAATGACAACTCAACAGTCATGTGATCATTGGCTCCGGAATCCAGAACCCAAGTACGTTTTCCCGCTTTAACATGAAAAGCTGAAGGAGTACCTGTAGCTATAGTAGCCGTGGGAATAGAAGAGCTAGCCCTGGTAGATAAAGCTCCGAACTGCTCCTGAAGCTGACCAATCTGGGACTTAACTGATTGAAGTCCTAAAAAGATGGTCTTGGAGGAGTTGAAGCAGGAGGGACAATCCGTGGACTAGTATACCCACCAATAGTATCGGCTATTGCAACAGTGTGGCTACGGCCAGAAGAATGATTACGAGAAATTTTTTGCTTTAGCTCGAGATGAAGCTTAAAGCAACGATCCTTTACATGACCCGTGGCTCCACAATGTTGACAAATAACCTTTCCCTTTGAAAGTCTAGAAGTAGCAGAAAGAGCCATTTGATCAACTGGAGTCTTTGGTAAAGCTATTGGCTGAGAAATCTTACGTCTATGCTCCTCATGGTTAGCAGTAGCGAAGGCATCATATAAATCAGGTATAGGAGAGGTGTTTATGATTTGAGTTCTAAGAGCATCATACTCAGATCGTAAACCAATAAAAACTGGTAGGTATGCTAGCGGTCCAGTCTCTTGACCAAAAGATTTTCAGCTTCTTCAGAGAAATCGAAGAAGGGTTCATACTGTGCTAATTCTTCTCACCTAGACTGGAGGTACCCAAAATACTCTGATACTGACAACTTGAGTGTCTCTTGAGATGCATGAGCAATCTTCTGATAGAGTTTAAAGATACGAGCATCATTGCGGGAATGGGCATACATCTTGTTAAGGCTTTACCATGGACGAAAAACGGATGTGTGAAATATGAACATATTATAGATACGCTCCTCCATTGAGTTGAAGATCCAACCTAGAATGGTGCACCTGTCCATATCCCATGCAATATATTTAGTATCCGTCTTTTCCAGTTCCTTGACTAAACCCAAAAGCCAACCAGTTTTCCCTTTCCCTCCAATATAGAGTTGAAGAGAACAGGACCAAGATACGAAGTTGCGCCTATTCAAGAGCACACTAGTAACCCGCTGTGCCGGAGTATGATGTGCCGAAGATAAAGTATGTTGGACTGAGGATAAAGTGTCCTTTTGGCTACTAGAATCAGTCATAGTACTAAAATAAGGCTGGTCCACAAGTTAAAGTAGAAGGAAAGAGAAAAAAATAAGGCCGGAAAGCTTTCCTCCAAATATGCTGCCGAACAAACACTGGCCGCCCACAAAGAAAAAAATCATCAGAAGGACCCTTAGGTCATAAAAAACCTAAGGGAATTCTCCTAAAAAAGGAGTAAAAAACATAGGGTTACCTGAGGGGTCCGGCACAAGGGCTGGAAGGAGATGGAGGTGCGCCAGATGTGAGGGAAAATGGAGAGAGGGAGAGAGAAGGTGGCGGCGTTGGGGAGGAAGATGGGAAGGCGAAGGTTTTTGTTTTGCTCTGATACCAAAAAGAAGAAGTTTTGGGTTTTGGCTTACACAAACCGAGAGCCAAGAGTTATATTTATATACAAGAATAGGGTATAAAGAAAGGAAACCAAATCAAAGAAAACAAGAAATATGCCAAAATCTACGTGATCCCATGATTATGGGGATCTTATCTATGTGATCCCATGATTACGGAGATTTTATCTACGTGATCCTATGATAATAGGGATCTTACATAAAACACCTAATAAAAGGCTGAAAATAGCTAATAAAAATAAAAATAATAATAGTAATAATACATATATTTCAACAATATTAAACACATGTTACAATATGTAATGAACAAAAACGTAACTATAATGACATGATAGAAGATTAATATTATATATAATATAATATATGTGTTTTTATATTCGAATAGTTTTATCTTCTTACTGATGTAACTTTAATATAGAAATAATAAATTAATTAAAGTTCTATAATTGTCTTATTGATTGATATAACTGAAAATTTATATTTATATTAGCTATGTTCACGCTGTGTCCATGTTCTACTTATTAGAATTTGACGTGTTGGTGCATTCGTGACGTATCATGTCCATGTCCATGCTTCTTAGGTGGGTAGAGTTAGTAAGGACAAATATGATAACATATGGTTTGATAGAGATCCCATCCATATGGGATAAAGGCAAGGATGATGATGATGATGGTTTGGCAGAGACCATGGCCTTAGATGGAGTGGAATGGAAAAATACGATTCATTTAGCTGACACAAGTAGTTGGAAAATTGTCTTTGGTTGTCTTAATCTACAGAGTGCCCAATAGACAACAGTGACAGTAGACACTTCCAGTCTTTTACTAATGAGAGAAAATATGTTAAATCCTTAAAATATTTGCAATTGGAGAGAGAGAGAGAGCATGATAATTTAGAGGGTTGACTCTTAATTGACAGGTTGAATACAGGTGTAACCAGTGGCCGTTGCTCGCCAAAACGTACATTTTTTTTTTTTTTTTTCCTATTCCTTCTTCCAATTCTTTAGGACCCAAGGGAAACGATATAATAGGAAAATGATGCTAGGGACTAAGCCTCTGAGTCTTCTGCCTTTTCAGTTCTTTTAACATATATGCTGTCATTTCTTTACTACCATACAAAATGCAGCCCAAATTTTGCACATATCATATGTGTTGTATAGTATTGTATGAGTTGTCATGTTGTACAGTATGAGTTGTCACACGTGTACAGTTAGTATTGTATGAGTTGTCACACGTGTACAGTTAGTATTGTATGAGTTGTCACTCACCTACTCCCGTAGCTTCTCCTATATCAACACCATTGATTATTGTATTACTTGCTCAATAACATATACATTTTCATATATTCTGTTTCTCTCTCTCTCTCTCTCTCAACAATATGGATTTAGATTAAAAATGCTTTCTTTACGATTCTTTATATACCACATGGAAAATGGAAGTAGTTTTCAGAAGTATGTACATATATATTATACGAATTGCACAGGAGGGAATGCCCTCTCTTTATCCATTGCACTGATTGTTTTATCTTTCAGTGGAATCATCTCATTTATGAAAAAAAAAATATATATTTATTATATGCAAATTTGCCAACAATGATAAATACTGAATTGCTTGGCGCTCTCTGGAATATTCATAACTGGATTTTCTGTCAACTGGATTTTGAGTTCATGAATGCCCTCTGGCAGTCCTCATAGATGATTTTGATGGGGATATTTTTTTTTTGTATACAGACATAATGAAACTACGAAAACATGCCCAGCAATTATATAATTATATTTATCCCTGTGAGCTGAGAACATACTTTGTGGCAAAGAGAATTATGGCTGCAAGTTTTCTTTCTTTGTTTACTTTTCACTTTATGCTTCATTAAACCAGGTGTTCAAATGGTTTTGACCTTGCTGTGTATGCTTACCTTTATGGACACATAGACATGCCGGATGTATATAAGTGGATAACCTGGTAGTAAACATGTCGCCTTTTCTATCATTCAAATTAGTCTTTATTTACCTTCCTCATTAAAGGTTGCACTGGTTTTTTGCTGTAAATGGATAAAGTTGGTGAATTTGGTAAACTGTATGCTTATTTCAGACCAAGATTGTGTATAATATTCCTTTCTCTGAGGATGAGCGTCAAAATATTAAACTCATGATTCAGAGCAATTTGTATGGTTATCTTGGCATACTGCTTGAGGGGCGTGAACAATTTGAGGAAGACTGGTTTAATGAAATGAGGAAAAAGCATATTGATCAATCTGATCCTTCAGGTACAAAATAAAGTTGAATTTTATCAATTTTATTTCCATTCAACTTCAAGATGGTGTTGTTTCTTCAATCTATATAGGAAAAATGTGGTAAAATTTGTATGAAATGTTCCTAACATCACATCAAACTTGAAATTATCATTTTCTTTTTCTCTGTTTTTCTTTTTTCTAGTAGGTCTCTCTCTCTCTATATATATTTATTACAGGAGATGAAAACTTTAATATATCATTTAGTTGTATGGATTCTTCCAATTATCAATTATCATAAATCCAATTCACAGATTGTAACTCAGTCTTTTTCACTTTCATGGTCGAGGACTTTTAGTATCCCTGTACTTGAAGTCATATAAGCTGAAATTTATGAATCATTGATAGTTTGCATGCTATTTGTACATTAGCAACATGTCTCATGATCCCATAACCTCATATAAGCTTAAGAAATGATAAGTATTTCTAATCCAATTATTATTACTATTTTATTTTATTTTATTTTTTCCAATAAAGGAACGGCAGATAGTAATCAACTTTGGTAAATGAGTAGTCAATTGGGAGTAACAAAATTTCAGTCTAATTGTTTTTTAGTGCTAAGTTGGGAGATCTTAGAGTCAACTGAATGCCTAAGGCCAAAGATTGCTTCTTTTTGTGATTAGCTCAGGCTAATACTTGCTACCTGTGCTTTTTTGAAAGATTATAATCAAACAGTTAGCTATGTTTTTATCCAAGAGAAAAAGAGAAGGAAAAAGAAAAAATTGTTAACTGCATACGAACTATGTTCAGGTATAGTTAAGTGCATCTTGTTCTTAAAATCTTTTGGTGCTTCAGGCTTAAAAATCCTCAATATCATGTTATGTAAGATTTTGAGTATGTTTTGTACTATTAATTTCAAAGGTTTTCGCCGAACTATCAAAATCATACATAATTACATCCAGCATGAACATCTTGACAAATATGATATGTTGAAGAGATGCTGACTGTTGTTTGTTGGCAACAGGAAACTCCGGCCAAATTGACAAAAATAATATCTATGCCCTTACCCCTAAATTAACAGTATTCTCCGATTGGGTTATCCAAGTTATGCTGGCAGGCAATTTGGAAGTCGTTTTTCCAGCTGCTATTCGTGAATATGCACCGTTTGTTGAGGAATTGTGGAAGGATGGAGCTTTCCAAGCCACATATAATCGGAGAAATGAACTGAACATGCTACATGGAGCTGCTAATTATTTTTTAAATCGGGTGAGATCACACTTTCTGATCCTTCTTCACTGGTTTTAGAGTCCATTGGTTACGTCTTCTTATTTTTAACCCCCAATCCCTCCCCCCCCCCCCCCCCCAACAACACAACGTGCACACACACACACATAACAAAAGTACTTTAGCTGCCCATTGCTATTTAACTGACAGCTAAAGTTGAAGGTTGGGGCAGCTTTTGGTTATGTTGTTTAAAGATGAAATATGTTTATAGTCAGTCAACCTTCCAAAATTTTCGTTTTTATTGGATTTTTTTTAAATATAAAAGTAGGGTTATTTATTTGCCGCCCGCGGGGGGGGGGGGGGGGGGGGGGGGGGGGGCGTTGGTTGTTGATCATATCGATTACTGCTCCCAACCTGGAAGAAGGAAGGACCAATTAATAGATCCCATGATCTCCCAAAGTGGGAGGCAACTGGATATCGATAAGGATCTTAACTTTCGAATCTAAAATTTTTCAGATTCAATGAAGAGCAATTTTCTTACTTGCTAGTACTCATGTCTTATCAACTTATTTTCTTGGGAGAATGAAGATTTGGCTCTCAAAATGCATACTGGCAAATGCATAAAATGAAATGTGATTAATTTCTGATGCAGTCTTGCTAATTACAAGTCTTTTATATTTTTTTTTAACGAACTACTTTCATGTGAAGGCTGTTGATGTCTTAAGGGTGGATTATGAGCCCTCTGATACGGACATCCTGTATGCTGATGGTATCACTTCATCCAATGGGCTTGCTTCCATGGAGTTTACATTTCCTAAATCAACACAGGAGAGCTTCTTAGGCACCGCTGATCAGAATGATCCCTTGCTAAGGTTGGTTCTCATTTTTCATGCATTAATCATCCTATATGCAAACAAAAGATGCCTTACTCTTATTCGTCATTTGTTATATAATGAGACATGAAGGAGCCTTTCATTCATATTTCTGTTGTAGAATAGTGGATTGGTTTACTTAGGACGACTAAAGTCTCTGTAGTTTTTCCTCGCTGAGGTTGATCCACGTAAAAATCTGGTCTTTCTCTACTTTTCTCTATTTTTAGTTATTTGATTGTGTTGGTTGATTGATTGCATGCTAAATTTGCTAAAATTAAAAATAATCTAAAAATTAATCAAAGGAGCAAAGTGGACGTATTCACCCCCTTAGGTCTTCCTACTGAGATAAACTTCCACTCCACCTCTGCATGGCACAACTCACAATTTACATAATAATTGGTCCTTCTCTTAGTCAGCATCATAGGTAGTATCCTTTGTTGAATTAAGAAATCATCTTTTGAACTACCGAAAAATGAAGGTGTGACACACGGAAAAACTATATCTATATAAGAGGAATGAATTTTGCTAACCAAACAAAATAGACTTAGAACATGGCTCAGATGAGGATGTGAAGCATACGGTGACTGATTTCTGTGTCTGTTCGTGAGAAACCTAAGATAGGACACAGCTGTCCTTGCTTCTCTTCCTAACTATAAGATGATTGGAAATATATAGTGGAGATGAGAAAGGGATCAGAATTGGAGGAGAAACAGTACATAGGGTGGAGATGAGAGGGATCGAAATTGCAAAGGGGTGAAGAGCAGTTGAGATGACTTACTCTCACCCTACTCCCCCCTCTCCCCCTTCTCCTCTCTGTTTTTGTGTGTATAATTATCCTCTTCTTGAATACGAAAATACTTTCATGTTCTTGAAGTTTTCTATATTATTGTAATTTATGGTTTATTGACCGAAGCTATACATCCATAGATTTAGAACCAATGGCATGAGTCTATATTGTAATTTACCTCTTTTTTGATATTTTAAAAACTAAATAATGATCTCAACAATAGGAAATAAGAAGAGTTACTCAATACTAGAAGTATATAGTAAATTTATTTTTATCCTAAGATTTTCGCAGATGTTTTATTTCAAGCTTTTAATAATTTTATATCTCCATGTATTTGGCAATGGCCTATTGATATAACCAATGGATGCTTACAATTTCATGTTTCGTTCTTGCAGGTACCAACTCATTAGAGTGCACTCAAGCAGCCTTGGAGAAAGCTGCAAATGGCTGGAGATGTTTGAAGATGTTGACCTTGTCTTGTATTGTGTGGCTTTGACTGATTATGATGAATTCTGTGATGATGGTGGAGTTTCTACAAACAAAATGTTGGCGAGCAAGAAGCTCTTTGAAAGCATAGCAACTCATCCAACCCTTGATCAGAAGAACTTCCTTCTGATACTCAACAAGTTTGACCTGCTTAAGGAGAAGATTGAACGAGTTCCCCTCACTCAATGCGAATGGTTCCATGACTTCAATCCAGTGATGAGTGCTGCCGGTAATAATTCTTCGTTGGCTCAACATGCTTTCCACTATATTGCATTGAAGTTCAAAGGAATCTTCCGTTCCCTCACTGGACGCAACTTGTATGTTTCACCTGTTACGGCATTGGAGCCTGATAGTGTTGATGAAGCTCTTAGATATGCAAGAGAGATCTTGAATTGGGATGATGAGAAACCAAGCCATAGCAGAAACGAATGGTCTAGTGACAGCATTGAGGCAAGCTCCTCATCATGACTTTCCAATAGAAATGGCCTGCAAGTAAAGCCCTTTCTTTGGACATGGCTTTGCCTATTTCACCATATACAAATACATGTATATTCTATACTGACTTATTGACTATACACATCATGCAAACAAAAAGAAATTAAAGATGATAGTTTTATCTGCCAATGCAGATTTTGAGGACAGTTTTGTAACCATTTTCTTGGTCTTGAGACAGAAGAAGTAAGTTTTTTGGTCCTTCGATGCGAGCTTCTTGATCAGCAATGTCTCTTCCTTTGTGATGGACCTAGGGATGGCAATGGGGTGGTTTGGGGCGGGGATTTCATTCCTCATTCCCATTTAATTTTTTCACCCCCATAACCGCCCCAAAACTCGCCGGGTTTTTCAAAGCAGCCCCTGTCCCCATCCCCATTTTCATAATCGATTCCCCAAAAATCGTCCCAAATTGAAACGAAATGAGGGTTGGGGTTTCCAATTGTGTAACGGGCCAAGTGTTCTGTAATCCGATCTTTTCAAAGCAGCCCCCGTCCCCGTCCCCGTCCCCGTCCCCATTTTCATAATCGATTCCCCAAAAATCGTCCCAAATTGAAATGAAATGAGGGTTGGGGTTTCCAATTGTGTAACGGGCTAGGTGTTTTGTAATCCGATCCAAAAAGTTAAGCTATTTG
This sequence comes from Cornus florida, assembly GCF_030987335.1. Taxonomy (NCBI): domain Eukaryota; kingdom Viridiplantae; phylum Streptophyta; class Magnoliopsida; order Cornales; family Cornaceae; genus Cornus; species Cornus florida. The sequence goes on along the minus strand of NW_026775573.1, from coordinate 69,940,395 downwards.
GGGATGTTAACACTCAAGTATATATACCCAATCACTTTTTCATTTGGATTCAATGTGGAACAAGACCCTTTTAGGCAATGAATTGGTCATTGGTCATGTGATTAAAGTCCAATTATTATTCATTTCCATCAATAGGTGGTTTTAATTCTGAATTTGATTTAAGAAATTTCATTCTAACTAGATCAAAATTAAATTTACAGTTATTTGATACAATTATATATAAATATGTATATGTATGCGTATTGTATGGGATATTTTAATAATGGGTTAGTTGCAAACTAGCAAATAACTACTCCCTTTTGCACCATTGGATTCTTGTGGCCAACCTTCCTGTAAAATGAATTTTGCAAGAAATAATCCTTCGAAATATCTAAAAGTTGCAATCCACACCTTTAGTAAATGGATAATTCCATAAAAATGAAATTTTGTAGGTCAAAGGCCAAAAAGATGGAGTCAAACTTCTATTTTTCAAATAAATGAAGTTTTGTGAAATGCTGAGGTGGACATGGAAACTTATTACGAAATGACCCAGCTACCCTTTCTCTCTCTTCATCTCTCTTTGTGATTGTCTTTTCAGTCAAAGCTTCCTTTGCCTGTTTTTATAAATCTCTTCACACCTGAAAGTTTATGATGAACTGAGTCAAGAGCAACGATGATGGCGACGATGGAGTGCTCTTACCGACGACAAACAAGGATTGAACTTACCAGTGAGACGCGAGTCTGAGCCTGGTCTGGACGACGGCGGAGCAGCATGGTTGGGTCTAACAGCATGGGTGTGGTCGCATGAGATGTTGTCAGGGACAGTGATGGAGAGAGGGACGCACCATGTGTTTTTGATATGTTTGCAACAATTGGGTCGGTGGGCAGTGTGTATAGTTGTTTCACATTTTTATTTATACATATCCTGTTATTGTACGAACTATATTTATGAACTGCCATATATATCAGTATATGGATTTGATTTTGTTGATTTTTAATTGAATTCTGTAATTCATTTGTCATAATTTGATTTGTTTGTCAGATCTCTAAGAAACACACACTACTGGTGTTGAAAATGCAAAGAAGGTGAGGGGTTGGAAAATTAATAGATAGAAGAAAGTAACAGCACTATTTGTGTTTGTAATTTACTAATAAAAGCAAACATTTATAGAAAAACTGTTTCTATGGTATATGATCATATCCAAACTTAACAAACAGTACAACCCCTGTCGTTGCTTGTAATCCTTGCTTGTCGCCGGTAGGAACACTCCATCGTCGCCATCATCGTTGCTCTGGACTCGGTTTATCATAAACTTTCAGGTACGAAGAGATTTATAAAGACAGGCAAAAAAAGTTTTGACTGAAGGAGCAGACAATCACAAAGAGATATGAAGAGAGAGAAAGGGTGGTATTTTCGTAATAAGTTTCCGTGTTTACCTCAGTTTTTCATAAAACTCTATTTATTTGAAAAATGAAAGTTTCATTCCATCTTTTTGGCCTTTGACATACCTAACTTCATTTTTATGGAAAACTTCATTTTTATGGAATTATCCCTTTAGTAAATGGCAATATGAAATTACCAGAATTTTTATTTATTCGTTTATAAAAGAAATATGAAATTATCAGAATGACCTAATTTATTTTTGAAACTTAATTTTTTTTTTTTTAATAATATAAAAAGAATTGCCAACAAAGTAGAACTTTTACCAATGTAAGGAGTGTGGTTCTTATGGTAGAGAGCGCTCTCCTTTTGCATTTCTTCTGCAGTTGAATATACCATAAATAAAAATATATATATATATATATATATATATATATATATATATATCCATCATAGATCAAATTGACAGCTATTGCGGAAAATATGAACATTAGAATTACATGAAGTAGGAGAATAATTTACATAAGCTACTGATAAAATTAAAGCTCACATCACATTCTATAATGATCACAGAAATTATATCACTAATGACTAAACCAGTGCAAGAGTGATTAGTTTGGTCAAGGGCTAAAGCATTCAACAAGCATGGAAATGGAAGCATCGGAGCAGAGCAACACAGGCGAGTTGACTCGCATTACTTGGGTCAAGGTGGTTGACCACCCAAAAGAGCTCCTTTTTTCTTCCGGTTGAACCACCTGGCTAGACTCGGGAGCGGTGGGGCTCGATCCACTTGAGAGAATGGTTGGGCCCTTTTTGCGCAGCTTGGCCAGCTCATCAGTCCACATATCTATAATCCCAGACATGCCCACTCTTTTTCCTTCACTTGAGTAACAACTAACAAAGAGATACCAAAGAAGAGAGAAGATCTAGATGTGTTTTTGAGATAGTTGAAACTTGTTTGTTTTGAGATATGAAGCGTCACAGCAGCTCCTTATATATATATATATATATATATATTAATCGATAAGTCTATGTGCTATGAAATACAGAGGCATCATTGTTGGCTCTGTCACATTTTGTTGGCCCCCACAATAAAGTTCAAAAACCGAAGCAAGTTAGATATATCTTGGTAATAAAATAAAACAAAACCGTGTTCGGTGCATATGGTATAAGGCTTCCAAATACTTAAGAGAGTTAGGTTGGCATCCGGTTTTCCGGACAAAAAGGAGGGAAAAAATACCTAAAAATTGTTTTCGACATCATGTGTGAATGTTGTCACCCTTTATCATTTTAAATTTTTACTTTTGTCAATTTGTTTCAAAAAAGGGGGAGAAAATATAAGGATTGAGGGGGAGAAAATATTATTGAGGGGGAGTAATTTATAGCATGTTTAGTAAGCTTTCACTGGTAGTTAGGTGAAAAGGTTTCTAATGATGATCAAGAGCAGTTAGAAGATATTCAAGTAAAAAATTCTGTTTTTATTTATTTGACAAATTGTAATCTTTCTTTTTTTCTTGGGTAGGTTATAAATTTGTTTCTAAGGTTTTGGCACGAAATTTTCAAAGGGGGAGATTGTGAGATATAAAATTTGTAATCGGCGAATTTTGTTGTCAAAGCAAATTCGATCGAGTTGTAATTTTCAGTTCAAATTTCAAGTTCTAGATCGGAAGCGCAATTGAAGAGTTGTTCGTATTCGATAGCTTGATGACTTCGAAAAAGGTAAGAACAACACTTTAGGAAATTTAATTAGAAGATAAGAATACTTGCATGAATTGCATGCTTTCAAAATTGAGCGTTGCCAAAAAATTTCTAAGTGTTAAAACCTTTTGTTCTAGTTTGGCCAATTTGAACCGGTGCTTTTGAACCAGTTCAAGTACCAACTTGAACCGGTTCAAGAGCTTCTGAACCGGTTCAAGTCCTACAACAATTTTTGGTAACTTGTTTCTTATTTTGTTTCAACTTCCTATTTTGTATATACTTTTACCTTAATGGTTATGCACAAAATTGATTTGTTTTTCAAGTACAATTAGGATTTCTAAAGTCTATAAAAATATAATTTTCTCACTTAGGTTCATACGGCCTTTTGCATTGAAAATTCTGATTTTCATTGAGAGCCTTTTGTGAGATTTCTAAGAACGTACACACTATACACACACGACTGAATTAGGGTGTTGTTCAATTCCTAATCAAATCTTATTCCTTTTACAACAAATTAAGATTTGAACTTATGGAGTGTTGTTGATCAACCAACAATCCTTTTACAAGGTTTGAGACATAAGTCTGAAGTTGAGAGCTGTTGGACGAGAAGTCGCAAAGCCAGAGGGTTAAGCGGATTGAGTTTTGGTAGAATGAAGGAGTGTGAGCCTGAGTCAAAGTTAGTTATATTTTACTTCATACATAGTGGATCATTTTCCGCTCGAAACAACTTGAGATTTTCTAATCGGTTTCCTCGCTAAAATGCGGGGTACTCTAACTTTACTTATTATTTTGCTATATTATTGTGTTAATTAATCAGTAATTTTAGTTGAGTAAAATTGGATAAAGAAACGCATGATTAAATCCCTCAAAAATGATTTTGACATCGACTTTCCATCTCCTTGCACAACTCACAAAAGTATGTAATAAAATATATGTAAGAATTCACTCGTGAATTATTGCTATTTATTAAAGGATGTAATTCATTAATTTTTCTCTCTAAAAAAAGGAGAGGATTCAATTTATTATGGGAGTGAGTGTGTTTCATGCATGGGTTTAAATTAAATAAATAAATAAATAAATAAAAATAACCATTTTAAATTATCTGAGTTGACCACTAAAACCTTCGAACTTTTTCTTGCTCCAAAATGTCCAAGTGCAATTTTTCATCCAAATAGTTTTAAAAAATAAGCATATTGATAGATTACATAATGGTTAAATTACACTAACACACTTTAAGATTAGGCCAAAACTAAATTATATTTTAATTTTATGCTTAACCAATTTTAATAATATATCATAATACATAAGGGTAATTTAATAAATTTATAGTGTATTCGGGACGGGGTAGGGCAAACATAATCGGCTTTTTCAAAGCAACCTCCATCCCCGTTCCTATTTACATAATCGATTCCCCAAAATGACCCCTAAATTGGATGGGATAGGGCCACGCCGGAGAGGGGATTTTTGCCACCCCTAGATAGACCATTATGCATGTATAGATGGAGGAGATTGTAGTGTATATGAGTGCATGCACACCTCCGAGTCAGGTACTTGGTGTGACACCAGATGAATGACTAAGTTTGATTTTGATACTAACTGTAACTCACCGAGTGCTTTGTGGTCCGATTTAAAAAGTTAAGCTATTAAGTGGTACTAACACCCAACCATATACACCAAATTACTTTTTCATCTGAATTCAATGTGAGACAAGATCCCTCTAACATTAACCCTCCTCAGGGCGCTGCATTGGTATGAGGAGAATGGAGTTTTAATTCTGAATTTGATTTAAGAAATTTTATTCTAAGTAGATCAAATTTAAATTCACAGTTATTTGATACAATTATATATAAATATGTATATGTGTGCGCATTGCAAGGGATATTTTAATAATGGGTTAGTTACAAACTTGCAAATAACTTACTCCCCTTTGCACCATTGGATTCTTCTGCCCAACCTTACTGTAAAATGAATTTTGCAAAAAGGCCATGGAATTCACCTCTCTCTCTCTCTCCAGATGCCCGCCACAAACCTCTCTCTCTCACACATATTTTTGTGGTGCAGAAATACCTCATTTTTATTTTTATTTTTATTTTTTGGAAGAAAAAGAACCTCAATAAATCAATTTTTTTTTTTCTTCTTATTTTTCGATGAAATTCTCAATGAATCAACTTTGTAGGGGGGGAATAATAAATTAATAATGCATGCAACAATTTTCTCATGATATGATAATTGGTCCATCCAAATCTGATATCAGTACCACAAGTCACAACAAATGTCCTATTTTATAAGTGAAATCCGTCACCAAAATATATTGAATTCTCACCACACTGCTTAACCTGTTGTAGTTTTCAACTAAATTAAACACATAAAAAAGTTGATTGATACCTTCAGATCTTTTTCCAAATTACACATTAGTCCTGGAGGTGCAACTGTAGTTTTCAACTATATTAAACACATAAAAAAATTGATTGATACCCTCAAATCTTTTTCCAAATTACACATTAGTCCTCGAGGTGCATTCCATGGCCTTTTTCGGAGCTATTCACACCATGTATGGCGCGCGCAACAACAATTTTCATTCGTAAGTTTGTCCACTAATAAATAAGGAGTGTGGTTCATATGGTAGAGCAGAGCTCTCCTTTTGCTTTTCTTCTGCAGTTGAATATACCATAAATAAATATGTATATATATATATATCCATCCTAGATCAATTTGACAGCTATTGCGGAAAACATGATTAACGTTAGAATTACATGAAGTAGGAGAATAATTTACATAAGTTACTGATAAAATTAAAGCTCACATCACATTCTATAATGATCACAAAAATTTTATCACTAATGAGTAAACCATTGCAAGAGTGATAGTTTGGTCAAGGGCTAAAGCATTCAACAAGCATGGAAATGGAAGCATCGGAGTAGAGCAACACAGGCGAGTTGACTCGCATGACTCGTGTCAAGATGGGTGACCACCCAAAAGAGCTCCTTTTCTCTTCCGGTTGAACCACCTGGCTAGACTCGGGAGCGGTGGGGCTCGATCCACTTGAGAGAATGGTTGGGCCCTTTTTGCGCAGCTTGGCCAGCTCATCAGTCCAGATATCTACAAGCGCAGACATACCCACTCTTTTTCCTTCACTTGAGCAACAACTAACAAAGAGAGACCACAAAGAGATGCCAAAGAAGAGAGAAGATCTAGAGGTTTGAGATAGTTGAAACTTGTTTGTTTTGAGATTTGAAGCGTCACAGCAGCTCCTTTTATATACATATTATATATATATAGTATAGTATAGTATACAATGTGGATGTGGACTAATTGATAAGTCTATGTGCTATGAAATACAGAGGCATCATTGTCGGCCCTGTCACACTTTTTTGCCCCCGCAATAAAGTTCAAAAACCGAAGCAAGTTGGATGTATCCTGGGAATAAAAATAAAAAATAAAACCATGTTCGGTGCATATGGTATAAGGCTTTCAAATACTTAGAGAGTTAGGTTGGCATCCGGTTTTCTTGACAAAAAGGAGGAAAAAAAAATCTAAAAATTCACTATTCAATTATTGATATTTACTAGTGTTTATCTCATTATATTAGTTAAAGCAACTAGAAGAGGAATGTTACCCTACAAGTAGACCCACATAGCATGCAGTGTGAAACCACTCAGATCTGTCACATGGCACTAAAGACCAGATTAAGGGTAAGAGAAATCTGGTGAGATGAGAGCCCACCATAAGAGCACATGTGCTCTATTTATGACAACCCGAATTTTTAAGATTTTAATTTATATTTATATTTATATTTATTATTTTTAATTGTCAAAGATTGATAATTAGAGATATTGAGGCTTGGATTTAAAGGATTTGTAAATTTTTATTTTAGTGGATGAATAGTTTTATTTTATATATATATATATATATATATATATATATATATTGTTTGCTGAGAAGAGAAATGAGTTTGCTTTTATTTTGTTGTATATATATACATATATTAGGTGGATCCAGGGGTGGGCGAAGGTGGGCTTCAGCCCACCCAATTTTTTTTTGACCACACTACTTTAAGCCCAGCCTAAAAAAAAAAAAAAAAAAAGAGAAAAAAATTAGTAATGGTAGCCCACCCCAAATTAGCCTAATTTAAAATTAGCCCACCTCATTCAGAAATGTTGAATCTGTCCTTGTATATATATATATATATATATATATATATATATGTTGCATCTGATGGAAGGTGATAAGAAGAATATGGAGCAGGAGAGAAGAAAATTGAAATTGTAATTATATAATGTGTTTTGGTGTGGGTCTCACAAGATGATATTAATGGGTGTTTAATTTGGTTTTGTTATATATATATATATATATATCTATATATAATATAGTATATATATATACTATATATATATTTTCCTGGCAAACAAAGAGAAGCAGCACATATCAAGCTAAACAATTCTGAACTAATATAAGAAGAACATGATACAGAATATGTGAAGGAACAATATTCTTAGAGATAGGACCTTTGGATAACGCTGCTAAAGCATGAGCCACCTTATTGTCATGTCTATAAACATGACGAAGATAAGCTGAGGAGAAATTTCTAGGCGTTACATGAATATCAAAGGAAATGGCTTGCATATCAAGATGTGATATGGAGGATAAGAAGAGAGGTGCCAAATTTGATAAGAAGGAAAAAAGAGAAAAAGAAGAAAAGAAGGAAATTGTAATGATTTTTGCGGGCTCACTAGGGGACTTTTTGGGCATATTTCTTTGGCTTTGGCTGCACGTCATGATATTTAGAGAGATGGATTGTATTGTCGGTGTATATTTCATATGAATGAGAAGATAGGATTAAGGAAATGATAAGGGAGAACGAGAAAGTGGTGGGTCCATTATTGATATTTGATCATTGAATTGACGGGTCCATTATTGATATTTGGATCATTAGATTGATATGTTGGTTGATATTTGTTGGGTGCATAGTTAGTAAAATACAATAGGAAAAAAATATGGGTATAAAAATGTACGGAGTATAATTTGATACATTTTTTTAAAAATATGTTTAAAAAAAAATGAAAATGTAAAAATACAAATATAGATATGTACATATATAATATGTTATATACACTATAAATTCGACTATACACATCTTATTATTTTCTTATACATCATATATTTGTAAGTATAATGAATAATAGGTAACAAATAATAAAATAAATACATTATAATTAACACTATCACAATAATCATAACAGAAATAAACTATCTAAATATAATTAATTAATAACCGTATTCTTTCTCTCTTGATTGAAAAACTTGCAACGTAGGTGAATAACATGATCAATTCATCACAAAATTAATGAAAAAAAATTCTAATTCAATTAATCAACTATGTTGCCTAAGTTAAAAATAAAATGAAGTTGCTTGAACCTCTTATTGTACTTTTGAACAAATTTCAATATCTCTACCTTTTATTCGGATAAATGTAATTTGACTATTGAAACACGTACATGATAAAGTTTTGTTCAATATGATCCCAAAATGCATCCCTATTTTTTTTTTCCTTGATAGCCTATATATTTATAATAAATGCATAAGTATATGGTGTGATATTTGTGAAAACATCTTTATATTTTCACAAATATCTAGTGAATGTGGTGATTTACAAACTTCCAAAATAATAACAATAATAATAAAGATACTAACAAAATTTAAAAGATCTCAAAACAAAACAAAAAATTTATAAATATCTACAAACATCAAAAACAACAAGCAGGTTCATTCCTTCCAAATCAGCAGCAGATGCAATCTGTTCCAATGGCACAGACTTACATTCCAGTTGAAACTATGGTTGTTCCAGTGGCGCAGATGACCATTCCACAATTAGTGCCCATGCCAGTCACTCAGCAAGTCCAGAACCCTCCACATTTGGCATTTCCACGGTTGACTTTGCTGGCCAACCATGGCCATACCACATTCCTCAAGGACAGCAGAATGTTCCACCTATGAACACTCAGCCAGCAGCTACCACACCCCCAAAGCCACACATGGCCATTCCTATTGCCGTTGGGGGGCAACCATTTCTAAGGGAGCCACTTCCAGATCAAGAAGGAAGAAACTGTAATACCCTTAATTTTAAAAGGATAGTCTCGGTATTTATTTTATTTGTTTTAATTGAATTTTTAATTGTTTAATTGATTATTTGGCTATTTGTTTATGTGTTAGTTGAATTATTTACTTACGTGTTATTTGCATTATTTGTTTTTGTGTTAATTGAATTATTTGTGTAGATTAATTTATATGCGATGATTTGTATTTATTTATATTTTTATTTGTTAGGATTAAATGAATTTGTTGTTTATATTTTATTTTTATCATTTAAAAAGGATGGATATGGATAGTAATAATGGACCACCCCAATGGGTCGCATGGAGTACTTGGATAGGAGATATAATGGGTACGGATAATTACCTATGGATGGGTGTACATATATATATATGGGTAAATATATATATTAGGGTATTATATTTATTAGTATTTGTAAATAATTAATATTAATAAATATAGTTAGTTTATATATATATAAATATATATATAACTATACATCACGTACAAACTAGAGATTATATATATGTATTATTATTTTCCTTATTATTTATTTTCCTTTTATCAGACTTGGAATGGAATTAGGATTATGGTTAATTTTCTTTAGCCTATATATACATAAGTATAAGTCTGTAGAAGGCTTTAAAATTATATTACGTGATTTTATTTTAGAGAAAGAAAGTTATAGAGAGAGTTAGAGAGAGAAGGAGGAAGAGGAAGGAATGAGGAGAAAACCCTTTAGAGAAGAAGATCAAGGAAGAAGGACTTTAACTTTCGATCCCAAAGTTTAAGGCAAGTTCTTCTTCTATCTTTTTCCATTTGATTCATATTTCTATACATGCCTAGGAAATTGCAGGATGCTTAAACATTAAAATTAAATAATTATGCATGTTTAATTGGATTAGAACATAGGTTTTATGAATTTGGTTCATATTTGTTCTTGTTGTAAAAATTGTTCAATTCATGGATTTAATCTGGTTTCTTTATGAATTTTTACATGTTTTGAAAGATGTAATTTTTCATATATATGGATTGATGGAATGTAGAAACATGCCTAGGAATCCTTAACAAATAAAGAATGAATGCACAGTGAAATTCTGGGTTGATTAGCGTAACAGTGCTCGGTCCGCTGTTACAGTGCTCGAGCCTTGGGGGCAAAGCTCGAGCCTGAAAGGAAAAACTCGAGCAATTGGATGAAAAGCTCGAGCTAGAAAGGAAAAGCTCGAGCAATTGGATAAAAAGCTCGAGCCTGAAGCAGGATGCTCGACTTGAAGTAGGGTGCTAGAGCAATTAGAACAAAAGCTCGAGCCTTACCTGGGGAAGTTTCGAAAACAGCGTTAAATAAATCTTAATTGATTTTGGAGGGTCCTGAACATTAAATAGGGACTAGTTATGAGTTTAAATAAATTTTAAATAGACTTGATCATAATGATGCTTACTATTTGAATGTTTTAAACAAACGAATGGATTTAATCTTTTAAATTGTTCTAGCAATTGAAATTAAATGTGCATGATGAATTTGATATGGAGATTGCTTATTTAACTGTATAATAAAATATCAGCATGTGTAAGATTCAGTTTATGTAGGATATGTGATGTAGGAAGCTTAAATAAATTTATAAGTCATTCCTATTTTGTGATAACATGAAGTAATATTATTATGTTTATCTATGTATGGTTTGATTTATTTAGTTTATTGTATCAACTGTGGATTTATTTGATGTATTACTTTGGATGGTGCATCATTTATGGATCATATGCATTATATGCACCGGTATGGGACAGTGGCATATTAGGGACCGATTAACTAAAAATGTTAAGTCCTACCTATTCTTGTAACGGAATGGATTAACAAACAAATATTAAATCCTACATATATTCATGTCAGGTCAACTGAATCAGTTGGATGATATACCGGATGTTTATTTTAGGTTCTAGATTAGGATGGATTATATATATATATATATATATATATATATATATATATATATTTATGGTGCCATGATATGAGCTTGAGTCTCAGGATCATGGTTAGGGTACGTATATCGTCTAGGATGGATAACTGGACATAGTAGACACCTGGTCCCCTAATAGGTCTAGGTATACATGCCCACTTTATGTTCGATTTGCATGTTACCTTCTATTCATGTTGAGACAGACCTATGGACTAGTGAGCACCCTATAATGTGTATTTATACATATATGGACTATTTAGCTATTGTTGGATTGACTAGGATGTATACGTGTATCGGATCTCTGCTTGGACTGTAGTAGAGTAGAACTTGTTTGTGGGCCTAAGCCACCATTATTTTTCAGGTGTTCGTCAGGAGTAGAGGGTGTTCGTGCTGAGCAGGGATCAGTCTATTTCATTCTTCTGATTCTACTTAGGAGATTCGTTTATGTTTCAGCTTTTAGTTTGGTTTTTAGGGGTCCACACAGTATGGATTCCTGAGTTGTATTAATGGAGGCTTTATTGTATCAAAGTGATTTTATTATTAATGGAAATTTATTATGATGCCCCAAGTTTTTTAACCCGGTGCGTTAGTGATGAACCAAAAGTTGATCCGATAATGGATCCGAATGCGGAAGCAAAAGATGAAACTGAAGTCTATAGAGATATAAACCATCTCTAAGACACCAATGTGACATTCCATGAAGTCACGAAGCTCAAAGAGAATGAAAGCGAAAACAAGGGTCAAAACGGGCAAAAACCGTGAACCAAGGGGCAAAATGGTCAACTTACCATTAAAAGGAGAAACTTGACTCTAAACAACTCAAATAAGGTGAAAAAAACCTAATCTAATCATTTTATAACATTCCAAGAGGTTCTAAGAACATTGGACAAGAATCCCACAAAATGCCCCTCCCGGTTGAAGTGAAAACTGACACTACTTCACTAAAACATGAATAACTCCAACTGTGATTGGAATCTGAGAATGGAATTGATACCATTGGAAATATGACTCAAAATCCATAAATTTAGGCTCAAGAATCACCCCATTTGGATTTAAAACAAAGGAGTTATGATCATTTGAAGTCAGAACATCAGTGCTGAAACTGAACTGAAGAAGCTGGGTGAAAGGGGTCATTTCGGTCGACCGAAATAACCCATTGGACGATCGAAATGAACATGCTGAGAGCTAAAAACAAGTTTTTAAGGCTTGGTTGTTTCGGTAGACCGAAATAACCCATCTGTCGACTGAAATAAGCTTGAACAATACTTTTGGCTACTGGAAATGGTGTTTTTGAAGTTCAAACAAATACCAAAGGCCATCGGTCGACCGAAATGAAGTTTCGGATGACCGAAATGGCTCGAAAACATGCTGAATGACCTGTTATGAACCAAAAACATTAAGGCTTAACCCAAGCCTTGAACCCCAATATGAATATGGTCCAAAAATATGATTTTAAGCTATATAAGCATGCTCGCAAGTGTACTTTATAAATATAAACATGTTACAATGGCCCATGACCTCATTATACAATGTTTACAAAATTTGACATGCCAAACCTCAAGGTTAGAAAAGAATACATTTCAAAATAAAACTTGAAACTTAAATGTATACACTTGAATCTTAAAGTTTGTGGCACTTGGCCTCATATCATACATATCAAATAGGTTCCAAATAACATATATAAGTACACTTTACATACAATAAGGCAAAAATGGCTTATTGAACCTATCTAAGTGTTACAACATCAAAAGTAAAACTTGAACATGCTAACACTTGCATGTGAACAAAAATGCTTCTAAAGGAACTTCAATACTGCAAATCACCCAAGGCAAGTGAAAAACCCCAATCTTGTAACCTGTACCTGAAATATGCCCCAGTAACGTAGGGGTGAGCAACATAAAGCTACTCGTAGGAAATGAGCATGCATCGACCTACGTTTTACAATTTCATCACCTTAAGGTGAAACATGTTAAAGGGGCTCATGCCACCTAACGTCATATGTCAAAGTGTGACTCAGGGAGCATCCTAAGCTACCTAAGATCATCTCTAGGATGATTCACATCATTCATGCAATGAAAAATCATAAGAACATGCTTACACAAAGCAATAATATAGGAGCATGCTTGCACAAAGCAACAAGATATAGATTCTCAAAGTTATCAACTTGAAATCTAAAATGCGAAATCAACTAAATATAGCAATTTAGTATGGATGTACTTAACAACATCAAAATGATTCATTAAAATCATAAACATGGATGTACTTAACAACATCAAAATCGCAAATAACTAAAACCACAAGTCACAATATAAACATGATTGTTAACTTGGAATTGAATGCGAAAACAAATAGTGGAAGACTTGGACATCATGCTCGGAATTCTGCCGAGACCTTAATGGTTATTCCCGCCATTAACCCGCAGGGAAGACCACCCTAAGTGTGCACTATCTCAATTGGGGAGAATTTATACCTCCCGCACTAGAGCCAAACTCTAGTCATGTCACATGTAACAACAATGTCCCAAGAGAATCCAAAATATACCAAATAAGTTCACAACTTATACTTAATTTATATAATGCACGAAATCACCTTCCATGCACAAGTAGGTTGAAACCACACAATCCATGCCTTAGGATTCAAATTCTAAAATGGCATACACAATGTTAACACCAAGTGCACAATTCATTACACAAGTCAATCATATATTCAATATTGGAAACAAGTTCTCATGAATATAAATTGAACAATAAGGTACTCAATGCTTAGAACATAATCAAGTGAATACTCAACAAGTCTAAATCCATGATCTCAACATAGAAGCAACTTCTAAAACATGATTAAATCCATGGATAAACAAGATAGAATTTAATTACATCAAAATAATCAAACTCTCTAAATTTCAAATCATCCCCAAATGGCCTTAATTTAATATATGTTAAAAGATATATCATGATCATTACATATATTCACACAAAAGCTTAATTAGGCCCATGAAACCACAAAATAGATTTTAATTAATTCTCTTAGTTAAAGTCTCTAGATTTTCAAACTCAACCAAATGCTCTCAAATTAAAGTATGTTAACAAACATGCCAAAACTTAATTTAGAAACATAATACAACTCAATTTCATGCAAGGTATGGCCATGAACTTTAATCTTTCACAAAAGATAAATATTAATTAAAAAGTGCAATTCTTATTTAATTAATCCAAATTTAATATATGTTAACCAATACATTAAAATAAGATTTTTTAGCATGCCACAATTCAAATCCATGTTACACATCATCATGAATTTTAAATCTTATACAAAGAAATAAAAATTACTAACTTCCTAGATTTGATATAAGGCATACATATATGTTATATAATCATGGCAAACATACAATACAACACACAAATAATCCTAAAACATTCCCTACCTCCATTTGAGACAAAATCTTAAATCCCCACAAAATGGAAACCGCTCCGAATCCGACGAAACTTCTAGGTTTTGTCGGGGACAACACCGTGAACATAACCCCAAGGAAGCCCCATCAAAATCACATCTTGACTTCAAGCCTGAACTCAAGAAATAGCCAAAACTGAATTCTAATAAGGGGGAATGGAAAAGCACGTCGAGGAGAACAATAAACATAAAGGTACTACATTTTTTCAAACAAGGGAAGTGGCCAAAAAATGAAGAAGAAGACTTGTAGCCATGGCTGCCATGAGATCCGGCCAAGAGAGAGGAGAGAGAGAGAAAATATCTGATTTCTCTTGTCTCACACCCTATTTATAGAAAAACCCTAAAAGTGTCCCGAACGGGTACCGCCGGGTTCGGAAAAGTGGAATTTGAGCAGATGTGCTCAAACGGCAAAAATCTGTGAACAAAAAAGGTTCAAAATGAGAAAATAAGAGTAACGGAAGAAATGGCATAAAAAACCGAGTCCCGAGCAGAAAGTTATGCCCTAAACAAGTTTGGCGCTAATCGGGGCAAAAAACCCTAAAACTGGAGAAAACAATTAGAAGGAAATTCTAAGAGTACATGACTCGACGAAAAGTGAAAATGAATCCTGTACGAGGATCTAGGCTCAAAACAAGACATTTAACAATAACTTTCATTAATTGCACAATGGCCCCTCCAAAAAGTGAAAACTGCACTAATGGCTCAGAATGAAAATATCTCCCAAAAATATTTTCTTAAAAACCCCTGAAATAAAATATCTTCAAAAGATATTTACGAAAAACACCCCAAGAAAAGGAAAAGTTGTCAAAGAACTTTGCATCCACGCCCCTATGGACACTGAGAGCAACCAGAGTACTTTCTTGCAAAAGTAAAGATACGTATTTCATGGAAACCACTCAAGATAAAGATACGTGACGTCAAAAACCAACTCCGATCATAGAAAGTGTGGTTATGCCAACAAAGTGGCAAACGGGGAAAAGACAAAATAGGAAAAAGGATGAAATAGGGAAAATGACAAAAAATGAATAGTGTCGAAAAATGAAAAATGTGGAAATGACTCGGTCCTCAAAGGAAGTTTTCATTCCAAAGAAAAGAGTCTCGAAAATCACTCCAGAGCACTCGAGACGACACTAAGCGACAAGGAACTGAACTCAGAAAGGAAAAGATCAACGGAAAAAAAATATCCGTGAAAATCTGAGAAAGGGAAAGGAATGAAAATGACCGGGCCATTACATTTATTCTGAGGTTTTATTATTGGATTACCATTTTAGTTTCTTTTCAGCATTTTATTTATTCTTATTTATTTTTTTGTACTATGTGTTCGTTTATTACCGATTTGTTTTTTGATATCCCCGGGTATTCGGGCCTTGCCCTCAAGCTCAAGCATAAGGCGTCGGATTTGAAGATTTGATTTTAAGGGAAAACCAAACTCCCAAGGCCTCGTGTCAGACCTCAAGGATCGAGCACCATCATTCAAAGCTCGAGCCTTGAGTACCAAAAGCTTGAGCTTGGGACCAAAAGCTCGAGCCCTATGAAGCTTGGATCGAGCAATGTTAAAAGAAGAAAACCCCAAAATAGTCTAAGTGTTGAAGGAAAAGGCGCTTTGGAAAATAGTTGAAGAAATTTGACTAAGTACAAAAGTGAAGATCGAGCACCATCTATTGGAGCTCGAGTAATAATTCCAGAAAGCTCGAGCTTTACTCCTAAAGCTCGAGCCTGAGCCCTAAAGCTCGAGCTCCACTTCTTAAGCTCGAACCTTCCAAGACAGATCAGATTTAAAGTTTAGGATTATTCTTTTCTAAAGTCGTATCTCACTCCAGATTGGCCAGAAAACCTAAAAGCCCACAAAACCTTTATTTTCTTCTATAAAAGAAGGCATAGGCCTTGATAGAAGGAGTCTTTTTTTTTTTTTTTTTTTTTTTTTCTCGTATTATTCAAAAGGTTGATACTGTGGTAGCGGCTTTTATGGTTTCAATAATCGTAGAAGGTGAAGATCTTGAGAAGAAAAGTGCCGTCCGTGACAATGAAGACAGCAACAACACAGATGGTATTTTGCATCGTCATGAGTAGCTAATTCCTCTCTTAGGGCACTGATATAACCCATCTAATTACTATGGTTTGATTGTTTTAACTCTAGGATATTTTTAATATATATTATATTTCTGATTACATGATTATGAGCAATTGAGACAACTCAATTGGATCTTTTAAAGTTTTAATAGTTTTTGAGTTGTTATTACCTTATCTTAGATATAACTGTTCATCAACTATACTCAACCCATTCTTATCGGATGGTATCTGGTGGAGCCCTGCCGGACATAAGAATGGAGATCATGTAATGGTGTTCCAATATTTTTTATAAATGAATGTTTTCATAGTCTATGCTTAGAAAATGTGGATTGTTTACAAAATTAGTTAAAGTAGGCAGGTGGATAGTCCATGCTAACCGCAGATAGGTTATAGTTAATTGTAATTTATAAATCATCTTTCTTTAAAATCCAAATTGAACGAATGTTATTGAGTTCAATTCATTTGAAATATAAATTGTTAAATCCCCAAAGTTGAAATAGTTAACCATAGTATGAAGGTTGTGGTGAAGTCAAAGCCCTAGGACTTTTCTCTCTGATTACTTTAGTTTAATTTTAGTTTAATTTTATTTTATGTTCGTGACAACCAAATAATCAATCAATTCAATCAGTTACCTGCAAACCAAGATATTAGTTAAAACAAAGCAAATAAAACTCCTCTATCTGTGGGATCGACACTCTCTATATAGTACTATCCTACAAAGATTCGTGCTATTGGGAGTTGATAAGTGCTTAAATGTTGCACATTTCAGCACCTAAGCTAAGGTATTTCAGTCTTTGCATCTATCTTAATTTTATATTTTAGTCCTAATTTATGTTTATGTGTATTTCAGGGCAATAAAGTTAAAATGAGCTAAAAACAGTCCAATTAAGCCATTTTGGAGTTAAGCAAAGATTTTCAGACAATGGCACAAAGCAGTCAATTTCGGGCCTTTGATGATGTTCCCAAAGATGGAGAAGCAAACCAAATAGCCCGGGGCAAAAATGGAGCTGAATAAGGCTTAAAGGAATTTGTCAACTCTGGGGGGATCGATCCCCAGGGTGGGGGATCGATCCCCCAGGACTTAGCAACATTACAGTTTTTATTTAATTTTTGGGCTCATTTTGGGAACTGTTGGGCTTTAATGAGATTGTTACTTAAGGCCCAGTGAGCCATTAGATTAGGGTTAGTTTTAGTTTTTATTTAGGTAAAAGATTATTAAAAAAAAAAGAAAAGTTTTATTTTATTATTTTTTTTATTTCTGTATCGTAGTATCGTATTTTCTCTCTGGAAAAACACGCGAAAAAAGAGAAAAAGCAAGAACAGGCTAGGGTTTGGAAGAAAAGTTCAGAGAAGATGAAGCAGATGATGGGGATTGTCCTGTCTTCGACTCCATCAACCATGAGTGGCTGATTCTTCTACTTAGGGTTGGATAAACCCTAAGCATGTAACCTATTCTCTCTCTCTTTTCATACTTTTTTGGGGATTAATTTATGTAATTAGTGTATAGTCTTGAATATTATGAATTAAATTCTTCCAATTGATTATCTGTATTAATCTCATATTGTCTTATGTGTGGTTGATTGATAAACAAATTTTACACATGAATTCTTTGTTAATTGATTCTTGTGATGGCTATGCATGGTATTGCTTAGTTGTAATTGTGTTTTAAATTGATGAAAAATGCTTCCATTTGATGGATGGTACTACATGTTTAGGTTAATTTGTTGTCTAATTAGTTTTAAATTCATGTTTAATTAGTTTAATTTAAGTTTAATTAATTTAATTGCAATTCAATTATTAGGTAAGTAGACCATCCATACTTATGTTTGAATTCCATACTTTTTGTCACAATTGCATTATCTTCTAGATTAATGTGTGTTAAATTTGTAACTTGGATTGATAAATCATGCTTTGAATGGGTGAATTGCACTACACTTAGTTTAATTGTCATTAGGTAGTTGATTCATACTTGAAATTGATGGTTTACACTTTTCATTGCACTTGTTAGCCACATATAGATTACATAGTATTATTTCCCCAATTAGTTGAAAGTGAGTGAGTTAGGGAATGTGCTTAGTGGTGAATCCTACACCCTAAGTCTCTTTCTAATCTCTTAAACTCTATTTCTTTATTGCAATCATTTACATTAAAATTAGTTTTAATCACAAACAAAACCCTTTTGGCAATCACATAAGCATTAAAGTAGAATTCAATTCTGGAAAACCTATAATTGTTTAGATCTCTTGGGACGATCCCTGCTCACTTCATACTCCATAGTATAAGTGTTTAGTGGTTTTATAAATTTTAAAATATGGTGCCCACTTGGCATTATTTCTAAACCTAAAGTGTTGTGCATTATTTTGTGCACACGCTCGGTCGCACCATAGTTTTGGCGCCGTTGCCGGGGATCTAACGGTTTTGAAGAATTGAATTAAACATTAGTTCTTTGTTGATTGTTTACTTTTAAGTCATTTTAATTTTAATTTTCTCATTTAATATGCAATTAGGTATTTGATACAAGAAAGGTGAACATTGGATCTTAAAGCAATCATTGGAATTTGAAATTGCTTAACGACATTTGTAAGCAATTCTTACCCTAATTGTTCATTTTTCTATGCTTGCGAGATAGTCCTTGTTGAGGCTTTCATAATGCTTAAATATTTTATCCAAGCATAGGTCCTTGTCGAGGCCATTACTTTCATTGTTATATGCATGAGCCATTGTCGAGGCAATTATTTTATGGTTTTTGGATTGTGAATGTGAATGGAGCTCTTATTTGATCCAAGTTTGGGGAAAAATTTTACCCTTTATCCTTATGCATCTCCATCATATCATGATCCTTATGAGAGTGAGTCCAATGCATTTCATGAATCATCATCATATATTGGACTTGATCACTCTTATGACTACTACCCTCCCCCACCATTTTATGAGGGACCATCTCCATTAACTTACTCTCCCGGATTTGAAAATAAAATGTTAGCTCTAATTGATGAACTTAATGAAAGGAAACAACTTATTAATTCTCATTCTCATAGGCTAGCCATACTAAAAGCTCAAGTGGAGGAAATTGCAAGTACTCTTTCTCGTCAAGAGGAAGAGGAAGAAGAGGCAAGTCAATTAATGACTAATCAAAGTGAGCAAGACATGATAATAGAAGAGGGTGAGGCAAGTAAGTTAGTGACTAATCCAATAGAGCGTAAATTGAATTATGAGGACATTCCTTGTAATCTTGAACATGAGGAAATTGATACCTTAGAGAGTGAGGAGTTGTTGACCACTATAGAGGTAGGAAAGGAAAAGGAGGAACTTGTAAAAGAGAACCTTCCTTTTATTATCTCCAACGACCCTCTTGAGGCACGCCTTTGCGAAATGTTTGAAAGTTGTGGTTTTGACACAGAAGGATCCATAAGTGAGGTGAATGCTTTAATGGACTCTGTGGCCACTTTGGATTACCCACCTTGGAAAAGCAAGAAAGAACCTCTTCCTTCACTCTCTAGTACTCCACCAGTTCCATCTCTCATCTCTCCTCCTATTCTTGAGCTTAAACCCCTTCCATCAAATCTGAAATACGCCTTCTTAAGCCCAAAAGAGACTCTTCCGGTCATCATTGCTTCCAATCTTGAAAATGACCAAGAGAATGATCTTTTGGAAGTGCTTAAAGCTAACAAAGAAGCCATTGGATGGAGTGTGGCTGACTTAAAAGGCATTGACCCTTCTATTTGTATGCATCGCATACACATGGAAGATGATGAAAAGCCATTTAGGGATGCTCAAAGGAGATTGAACCCAAATATGAAGGAAGTGGTCATGAAGGAGGTTGTGAAACTTCTAGATGCGGGAATCATTTATCCTATCTCTGATTCCAAGTGGGTTAGTCCAACTCAAGTGGTTCCTAAAAAGTCGGGAATCACAGTTGTTGAAAATGCTAAGGGTGATCTTATTTCGAAACGCACCGCCACTTCATGGCGTGTTTGTATAGATTACCGAAAGCTGAATTCTGCTACTAGGAAGGACCATTTTCCATTGCCTTTCATTGACCAAATCTTGGAAAGATTGGCTGGGCAACAATACTATTGCTTCCTAGATGGTTACTCGGGGTACAATCAAGTGGCCTTAGATCCATTGGATCAAGAAAAGACCACATTCACATGTCCTTTCGGTACATTTGCTTATCGACGGATGCCTTTCGGATTGTGCAATGCTCCTGCCACTTTCCAAAGGTGTATGATGTCAATTTTTTCGGACATGGTGGAGAAGTATTTAGAAGTCTTCATGGATGACTTCTCGGTTTTTGGGTCCTCATTTGATTCGTGTCTCCAAAATCTCAAAAAAGTGCTTCAAAGATGTCGTGAGACTAATCTTGTGTTAAGTTGGGAAAAGAGCCATTTCATGGTTCAAGAAGGAATCGTGCTTGGACATGTCATCTCTAAAAGAGGAATAGAAGTAGATAGAGCGAAAGTTGAGCTAATTTCTGAATTGTCTCCACCTACTACGGTGAGAGAAATCCGCTCCTTTCTAGGACATGCCGGTTTTTATCGCCGATTCATCAAAGACTTTAGCAAAATTGCTAGACCCTTGTGTAACCTTCTTGCTAAGGAGACTCCATTTGTCTTTGATGAAGCATGCCTAAATGCTTTTCATCAACTTCGCACTCTTCTATCATCCGCTCCTATTATGCAACCTCCAAATTGGTCCTTACCATTTGAGATTATGTGTGATGCTTCCGACTTCGCAATGGGTGCTGTTTTGGGGCAAAGGATAGGTAAACTACCATATGCTATATACTATGCGAGTAAGACTTTCTCAGGTGCCCAATTGAACTATTCTACCACCGAGAAAGAGTTACTTGCCGTAGTATATGCCCTTGATAAATTTCGGTCATATCTCTTAGGATCCAAGGTAATTGTGTTTTCCGATCATGCCGCTCTTAGGCATCTTTTAATGAAAAAGGAAACCAAACCTCGCTTGATAAGATGGATTCTACTTCTTCAAGAATTTGACTTTGAAATCAAGGATAAAAAGGGCTCCGACAATGTCGTTGCCGATCATTTGTCTAGATTAATGGTTGAATCTTCTCCAAATCTTGAAATTCATGAATCATTTCCGGATGAACAACTCTTTCAAATCTCAAATGGGACGTTGCCTTGGTTCGCCGACATTGTTAACTATCTTGCAACCAGCAAACTTCCCATTAATTGGTCAAAACAAGAAAATGACCGATTCTTTGCTAACATCCGGAAATACTATTGGGAAGATCCCATTCTGTTTCGTTATTGCCCGGATCAAATCATCAGGAGATGTGTGCCGGAAAGTGAAGTTCCGAGCGTCCTTGCGTTTTGTCACACACTTGCTTGTGGTGGGCATTTTAGTGGAAAAAAGACCGCTTTGAAGGTTCTTCAAAGTGGGCTCTTCTGGCCCACTATCCACCGAGATGCCTATAACTTTTGTAAGGTGTGTGTTCAGTGTCAAAAGTTGGGATCAATGTCAAAGAGAGACATGATGCCCTTAACTTCAATCTTTGTAGTTGAAATCTTCGATGTATGGGGCATAGACTTTATGGGACCATTCCCAATGTCTTATGGCTTTCAATACATCCTCGTTGCTGTTGATTATGTTTCAAAGTGGGTTGAGGCTTGTGCTACCAAAACGAATGACCACTCCGTGGTAATTGCATTCGTTAAATCAAATATCTTTGCTCGTTTTGGTATGCCAAGGGCTATGATAAGTGATGGAGGAAAACATTTCTGTAATCAATTCTTGAAGCAACTTTTCTTGAAATACTCCGTCACACATAAAGTGGCCACTCCCTACCATCCCCAAACAAGTGGGCAAGTCGAGGTGTCAAATAGGGAAATCAAGCATATTCTTGAGAAAACTGTCAATCCGACCCGAAAAGATTGGTCAAGAAAATTGAACGATGCTTTGTGGGCTTACCGGACAGCTTACAAGACTCCAATAGGCATGTCTCCATATAGACTTGTTTATGGGAAGCCTTGTCATCTTCCGGTTGAGGTAGAACACAAAGCACTTTGGGCAATAAAAAGGCTCAACTTTGATCTTGATAAGGCTGGAAAGGACCGTTTACTCCAACTCAATGAGCTAGAGGAATTGAGAAATGATGCCTATGATAGTTCAAAAATTTACAAGGCAAGGACAAAAGCATTTCATGATAAACATATTCTGAAAAAGTCCTTTGAAGCCGGTCAAAAGGCTTGGTTATTCAACTCTAGGCTCAAATTTTTCCCTGGAAAGCTTCGAACCAAATGGGAAGGCCCTTATCAAATTATCTCCGTCTCACCTCATGGGGCTGTTGAACTTAAAAATCTAAAAGATGAAGGGACCTTCAAGGTTAATGGTCAAAGGCTTAAACCATACATTGATGGACAAAATTTTCAAAGAAATGTGGAATCTGCCCTCTTGGTAGATCCCATTTATTTTGAAGATTGAGAACATCTCACGTCTTTCTAGCGACGTTAAACACTAGTTGTATCGAGTTTCTCCTTCGTTGCATTTTAATTTTCATTTTATTATTATTTTATTTCTATTTTTCCTTTTGTACATTTATGCATTTTTAAATTTAAAAAAAAAAATTAAAAAAAAAAAAAATTGTAAATGAGTAATGTAGGTTGGTGTTTGATTTTTTATCTATTTTATTATTATTATTTTTATTATTTTTGTATATATTTCATGTTAATTTTGATTTATTCAAAAACATAAAAAAAAAATTTTTAAAAAGTATTAATTAGTATAGGTTGATAAGTGATTTTATTTTAATTTTATTTATTATTATTTTTATTTTTATTTTATTTTTTTATCTATTTTTCATTTTAGTGTATATATTCTTTTTAGTTTAGTTTTTTTTTTTTTGTTTATTTTTATTATTATTATTTAAAAAAAAAAATTAAAAAATTGAAAAAAAAAAGAAAAAAAGAAAGATCGATCCCCAAAACGGGTAGGAGATCGATCCCATTTTATTGGCAGAGAGCAACAAAAAAATAGGCCAAGTGGATTGATCCCCCGTCCAAATGGATCGATCCCATTTTACTTATGTTTCTCCCTTCTTATTAAACAGTGAAGGGGACATTTTTTGCCTAAAATTGTCGATCCCCCATCAAAGCAGATCGATCGCACCTTAGCCCTTGAAGCCACGAATACATTTCTCTCTGTTGCTTGAAATTCTGCTTCTTCCCCCAAAAATCTCTAAACCCAATTTCATTGTCCAACCCTCACGGTTCGCTCTTCTCTTCTCTTGGCTGTTCATAGTTCTTCTCTGGCGTCGAGGCTGAGTTTTTCCAGCGATTTAGGCTGGTGTTCTCCAGCGATCAAGGCTGTTTCGGCCTTTATTTTTCCGCCGTCAGATCTGGGTCACGGCTATTTCATATGCCGGCGAGACCCAGCAGCGGATTCGCAGCTGGGTTCATCTTTCCGGTGATCTGTTTCGTCATCCGATGACGCGGTTGTTCGTTGCTTTCCTGCGTTGCATCTGGGTTCGTCTTTCCGACGCCGTTTGCCATTTCCTGGTTCTTGTTTAATTCGTCGGCGTCGCGGCTGTCCGTTTTCTTCCGGCCGTGCTTGAATCAGTCCGATTCCGGATTGGCCCTCTCCGGCGAGCTTGTGACTCGTCGTTTTCCCCAGCGATTCCGGCGGCTGGTTCATCAAACGGCGTCGCGGCTGGGTTCGTCGTCGATTACCGCTTCGCAGTTCTCCGTCGTCGCTGCTGGGTCTCGCCGGCGATTCTTGGACTGGGTTTACCCAGTTCTGCCGGTTGTCTTCTCCGGCAAGCTTGTGATGTTAATTTAAAAAAAAAAAAAAAAAAAAAAAAAAAAAGAAGAAGAAGAAGAAAGAAAGAAAAAGAAAAGAAAGAAAGAAAAAGGAAAGAAAAGAAAAGAAAGAAAAAAAAAAAAATATATATATATATATATATATATATATACACATAAAAAAAAAAAACAAAAAAAAAAAAAAGAAAAAAAGAAAAAAAGTTGAATTGTTGATTAAAAATAAAATAAAATAAAAAAATAAATTGCATTGACTTTATTTATTTTAAAAAAAAAAGTGTTGAATATATGATTAAAAAAATAATAATAATAAATAAATAAATAAATAAAAATAAAAATAAAAATGAAATTGTTGATTGTAAAAAAATTAAAAACAAGAATCAATTCAGTAGATTTTGTAATAAGGTTTTTATTTATTTATTTATTTTTTTTTTTTTAAAAAAAAACATAAAAAAAAAAAAAAATCAAAAGTCCCAATCCGTCTTGCTAGAGACGTTAATCTTAGCCCATTTTATTTTTTATTTCTTTTGTAGGTTGTGTACACATAATCTTTTTCTTTGTTTTTTAAAAAAAAAAAAAAAAAAAAAAATTTCAAACATCAAAAATATGTTACTAATATGCCCTTATGCTTGGTGATACATGTTTCATCTTTTATCTAGGGTTTCATCTCATATCTCTTTGCAGCATGTTATATATTGTTTTGGATTGTGGGTATTGCTTATCCCATATGCTATTTGATGTGAGTTTGCTAGTATGGTTATACAACTAGGTTTTTGCATCCAAGTTTGGGGAGACATCTTTCCTACTGGATCACTGCTGGACTTCATAATCGTTGCCATCACGGTATACTCTTTTCATCATTTTACATTGTTCCCATTGCACATTGAGGACAATGTACAGTTTAAGTTTGGGGGTAAGGTCATCATGCTTCACTCTATTTTAAGTTAAGCTTTAAATGCATGATGAGATTTGAGATGTGTTTGGCAATGATTTCGAACTTTTGAAGCATAGTGCCTTTAAAAAACAAGTTGTTAGAGTCTAATACTTCTTGTATGCTCTAGGATGCCATTTAGGGGTAAATTTTAATTTTTGACATCATGTTTGCTTTTGTGGTACACATCATCTTGTTGGTTGAAAATGCTTTGAGAGTTGATTCTAGAATTCTACATTTGCACTTGCGCACACTAGCATTCAATTTGTGGGGTACATGCTTAGTTGATTATTGTTTTGGTTTGTTCCAATTAAACTAGTATGCTTTGAAAGCTTTCATTCTTGATAAAATGACCTTGCAAAGGAAAGAAAAGAAATAAATTAAAAAAAAAAAAAAAAAAAAAACTGCATTCTTTCAACATGTCAACTGATTAAAAAGGAAGACAAGGGAAGAATGTAAGATGTATGATTAGTTTGAGTTCGTAGCCTAGCCATTCCGAGTCATTACGCCCTTAGGAGTGTCTTTACACTTAACGCCCTAAGACCATCTGGTTTGGGAGTCGTTGGCTCAACGCTTGTTACATGGGGTGGTTAGAGAGCTTAAGGAACTTGGACATTGCACATGGTCATACATAAAAATAAAAAATGAAATCAATAAAAAAAAAAAAAAAAAAAAGAATGTTTGATTAAATAACAAGGTTCATTCAATGTATTGATGTTTGCTACTATATCTGCATGCTAGTTTGAGGGTAAGGCTATGCCATTACTTTGATTTGCTAGGATAGCAACACATTTTGATGCCGGTTCACTTAAAAGGATGATATAATTGATTCAATTTGCATGATTAATTGATTGATGCGTGGAGGACCGTTTTTGCTTACATGATGTTGAAATATTGAGAATAGCTTAGAAATGGCAGAAATTTGCATACTTGAGGTAGTCTACTTTCAATACTTGTTTAATATGTGTCGTTACTTCTCAAGTAAGAAAGAGCTGTGGATATTTGTGGGTACCATTTCTGTAAACCCTCACGAGACTTCACTCGTCCACTAGGGGTAACCTAGGGGTTTAAAAGGCTTGTTGCATATGCTAAATGCAACCGTGATCCCTACGAAAGTGGTGTTATCTTTATTTGCTTTATTAGTTCATAATCGTATATATGTTTGTTTCATTTCCATGCTGTAGTTTATTGCTAGGGACTAGCAATATCTAAGTTTGGGGGCGTGATAAGTGCTTAAATGTTGCACATTTCAGCACCTAAGCTAAGGTATTTCAGTCTTTGCATCTATCTTAATTTTATATTTTAGTCCTAATTTATGTTTATGTGTATTTCAGGGCAATAAAGTTAAAATGAGCTAAGAACAGTCCAATTAAGCCATTTTGGAGTTAAGCAAAGATTTTCAGACAATGGCACAAAGCAGTCAATTTCGGGCCTTTGATGATGTTCCCAAAGATGGAGAAGCAAACCAAATAACCCGGGGCAAAAATGGAGCTGAATAAGGCTTAAAGGAATTTGTTAACTCTGGGGGGATCGATCCACAGGGTGGGGGATCGATCCCCCAGGACTTAGCAACATTACAGTTTTTATTTAATTTTTGGGCTCATTTTGGGAACTGTTGGGCTTTAATGAGATTGTTACTTAAGGCCAAGTGAGCCATTAGATTAGGGTTAGTTTTAGTTTTTATTTAGGTAAAAGATTATTAAAAAAAAAAGAAAAGTTTTATTTTATTATTTTTTTTATTTCTGTATCGTAGTATCGTATTTTCTCTCTGGAAAAACACGCGAAAAAAGAGAAAAAGCAAGAACAGGCTAGGGTTTGGAAGAAAAGTTCAGAGAAGATGAAGCAGATGATGGGGATTGTCCTGTCTTCGACTCCATCAACCATGAGTGGCTGATTCTTCTACTTAGGGTTGGATAAACCCTAAGCATGTAACCTATTCTCTCTCTCTTTTCATACTTTTTTGGGGATTAATTTATGTAATTAGTGTATAGTCTTGAATATTATGAATTAAATTCTTCCAATTGATTATCTGTATTAATCTCATATTGTCTTATGTGTGGTTGATTGATAAACAAATTTTACACATGAATTCTTTGTTAATTGATTCTTGTGATGGCTATGCATGGTATTGCTTAGTTGTAATTGTGTTTTAAATTGATGAAAAATGCTTCCATTTGATGGATGGTACTACATGTTTAGGTTAATTTGTTGTCTAATTAGTTTTAAATTCATGTTTAATTAGTTTAATTTAAGTTTAATTAATTTAATTGCAATTCAATTATTAGGTAAGTAGACCATCCATACTTATGTTTGAATTCCATACTTTTTGTCACAATTGCATTATCTTCTAGATTAATGTGTGTTAAATTTGTAACTTGGATTGATAAATCATGCTTTGAATGGGTGAATTGCACTACACTTAGTTTAATTGTCATTAGGTAGTTGATTCATACTTGAAATTGATGGTTTACACTTTTCATTGCACTTGTTAGCCACATATAGATTACATAGTATTATTTCCCCAATTAGTTGAAAGTGAGTGAGTTAGGGAATGTGCTTAGTGGTGAATCCTACACCCTAAGTCTCTTTCTAATCTCTTAAACTCTATTTCTTTATTGCAATCATTTACATTAAAATTAGTTTTAATCACAAACAAAACCCTTTTGGCAATCACATAAGCATTAAAGTAGAATTCAATTCTGGAAAACCTATAATTGTTTAGATCTCTTGGGACGATCCCTGCTCACTTCATACTCCATAGTATAAGTGTTTAGTGGTTTTATAAATTTTAAAATATGGTGCCCACTTGACATTATTTCTAAACCTAAAGTGTTGTGCATTATTTTGTGCACACGCTCGGTCGCACCAGGAGTGGTAAAAAACTGTTGACAACATAAACCAGAAAGCTGGAAAGGAATCAAATGGCCACACATAGCCATCCCAATAGCTAAGTCCAAGCATGTGAAGGATCTTTCATTCAAATGAGGAAAGGCTAAGTACTTGGAAATGAGCGTATTGGCCAGGACCATGAAGTGGACTTAGCTGTACTTCCAATATCAACTAATTTCCTAAGTATGAAGCATTTCATTTGACAACTTTCTCGTGAGAGGTCATTTTACAAGGTCAAAATATGAATGTGGTTTAGGAAACATTTTAGTCAAATTTACATTTATAAAACTAATGAAGCATAGCGAGTAGGGATCGTCTACAGAGATCAAAGAGGTGCTTAGAATTAAACTTGGATTAGTAGGTCAGGAGATTGAAAGAGGGTTTTGGTTTGGTTTGATTAAACTACAATTGAACTTAAAAACATGCAAATTAAAACAAGCTAAAGAGAGTAGAGTTTAAGAAATAGGATGGGAGTCTTAGGGCATAGGAATCACCACTAAGCTCATTCTCTAAACCACTAGCCTTCAACAAATTGAGGAAAAATTAATGTTGTAAACCAAAATATGTGCTACCAATTGCAACAATGAGTATGGATATCAAATTCAAGAATGAATTATCTACTTAAAAACAAGTAAACTAGGATGTAGTACAAGTCATCAAGTCTAAGCATAAATCATTCAATTAATCCTTAATTGTAGCACACATTAATTTAGAGAAATATACAACTTGCAACAATAAGCATGGATCATCAAACTCAAGCATGGATTGTCTACGTATCTAAGAATTTAAATGCAATTACACTACAATTAAACTAAGACAATGAAATTAAGACAATTAAGTTAAAGGTCTAGAACAATCCATCAAGCATAAGCATAATCCATCAAATTAATCAACAAGTGTATTCAATGAAAACCATGTATAACCATCACTAACTCCTCAATTTAATCACATATAGACATGCAACTAATATAGAGAAACTAGTGTAGAGACATAACCCTCAATTAATTAGACTTAAACATGCAACCAATCTAGAGAATTAATGGGAATAATTCAACAATAGAAATTATAGGCAAAACCAAGATTTATATATTCACAAGGTTATAACATTCATTACAATATAGAATTCCCCAAAAAGTTAAAGAACTAAGGTTTAGAGTACAAGCCTAGGGCTCATCCAAGCCTTAAGATGGTGTTTAGTCACTCATGGAGGAGATGGATGTGGATATGGAACCCTCAAGGGCAACTTCCAAACATGGTTCCATCTTCTTCCTCTTGGTCTTCTTGGTAGAAACCCTAAAGATCTTAATGTTCTTGCCTCTTTTCTTCAAAAAACCTTAATTCTAGAGAGAGAAAACTTCCTTTGAGGACCGAGTCATTTTCGCATTTTTCGTTTTTCGGACACTATGCGCTATTTCGTCTTTTCCCTATTCTGTCATTTTCCCTATTTCGTCTTATCTCTGTTTGTCAGTTTTTGGCACAACCTCACTTCTCATGCTCGGAGTTGGTTTTTGACTTCACGTGCCTTCATCTTGAGTGGTTTCCTCGAAATACGTATCTTCATTTTTACAAGAAAGTACTCTGGTTGCTCCCGGTGCCCATAGGGGCATGGATGCATAAATCTTTGGAATTAATTTCATTTCTTGGGGTGTTTTTCATAAATATCTTTTGAAGATATTTTCATTCTGGGGCAATTTCGTAGTTAACCCTTTTTATAGGGGCCATTGTGCAATTAACGAAAGTTATTGCAAAATGTCTTGTTTGGAGCCTGGATCCTCGTATGGGATTCATTTTCACTTTTTGTTGACTTATAAATTCATAGAATTTCCTCCTGGTCGATGTTTTCCAGTTTCGGGGTTTCTGACCCCGGTTTTCACCAAACTTGTTTTAGGCATAACTTTCTGCTCGGGACTCAGTTTTTGATGCCGTTTCTTCCGTTGTTCATATTTTATCATTTTAAATCTTTTTTGTTCACAAAGTTTTGCCATTTGAGAGCGTATGCTCAAATTTTACTTTTTCGGACCCGGCGGGGCCCGTTCGGGGCACTTTTTGAGATTTCTATAAAAGGAGGGTGAGATATTTCATTTTTCATCTTCTCCCCTCTTCATGCACGACCTAGAGCTCCCATGGCAGCCCAAGGGGTGCTGCCATCTTCTCTCTCCTCTTTTGGTTCACTTTTCCTTGATGGAAAGTCTTCGGCCTTAACGTTTGTTGTTCCCCTCGCCGTGCTCTACCTTTCCCCCTTATTAGAATTCAGTTTTGACCATTTCTTGAGTTTGGTTTTGAGTTCAAGTTATGATTTTGATGGGGCTTTCATGGGGGTTATGTTCACGGAGTTGTCCCCGACAAAACCTAGTAGTTTCGTTGGATTCAGAGCCGTTCCATTTTGATGGCATTTGAGATTTTCATCTCAAATTGAGGTAGGGGATGTTTTAGGTTTAAATTCTTGTTATATAGCATGCTTGTGATGCTTATACTACTTGTTTGCATGATTAAATATAAAATCTAGAGATTTTATTATTTATTTTTCTTGTACGGGATCTAATTTTCCCGGTTGCTCATGAGTTGGTTTAAACATGTAGCATGATTTTATATTGCCCCTTGATATGCTCATTGTCGTGTATTAAAATTGGAACATTTGAATAAGTATTAAAGATTTTATTTAATATTTATCTTAGGTGAAAGATTAATTCACATGGCCTTAACTAGCTTGAAATTAATATGTGCTAGCATATTACATTAGGCCTTAGCATGCTCTTCAACATAGTTGAAATTGAAAGTAATTGGAGGTGTTTTGAAAATTAGTAATTATTAATTAATTTGATTAATTAATTTGCCCCGAGTGCACTATTCACTCCATGCGAATTCTGACTTGATATTCTTGATCTACATGCCATATAGCTTCATATATATTTGATTTAGAATATTCGGTGAGGTTTTGAAACCTTTTATTTAATTAAATTCTATGTTTAAGATTTAATCCTCATGGTGATATACAACTTGGAATTGTATTGTGGCATGCTAGAAAATTAAGCTTAGGTATAATTGTTCACATATATTAATTTGAGATTAATTGTATGAGAATTGAAACTTTTAATTTATATTTAACTTTAGTGAAAGTTTAATTCACATGGTCTTAAATTGAATGAAATAAACTTGTAATGCGATATTACATTAGTTCTTGGCATGCTTTCCAACATAGGTTAATTTGAGAACATTTGGTTAAGTTTGAAAATCAAGAGATTTTAATTAAAAGAATTAATTAAAATCTATTTTGTGGTCCTATTAGTTTAATTAAGGTTTTAACTTGATATTTGTATTGGCCATGACTTGTTTACTAGTATATATTAATTTGGGACTATTAGAAGTTATTTTAGAACCTTGGTAATTAAATTAGCATGATTTAATTAAAGTTCTACTTTGTTGTTCCAACAACCTAATTGAGTTTTAGAATGGATATAGGTGATGACCATACCATGTCCTTTAACATGTATTAAATTGAGGTTATTTGGAATTGAATCGGAATCTAGAGAATTTAATTGTGTTTATCTATTTAAATTCTGTCAATTTGCTCCATGATCTAGTTGTGTTTTAGAAGTGGTTTCTATATTCAAATCATGGACTTAGACTTGTTGTATATTCATTTGGTTATGTTTTGAGCATTGGATAACATAGTTGCTATGTTTATACTCATGAGACTATGTTTTCCTTATTGAATATATTGTTGCTTTATGTAATGATTTGCACATTTCGTATTTAACATCATTCATGCGTAGCGTGTAACGAATCGCACACTGAAGATTCGACATTCATCACATCATATTAGTTGTGGACTTAGAGCATATGTTGTATAGGTTTCTAAATTTGGTTGTGCTTGGTAGATAGTCGATTATCTTGCATATTCCTGTTTATATATGCGTGGTTGCACAACTTGTTGATTTTGGAAACTTGGGGATGTCGTTGTTTAACTATGGCTAGGACGTGGTTCTAGTACGGGGGGATAGTCCCTCTATATGGTCTAGTGCGCACATAGGGAGGTTACCCATAGGCTAGTAACCCTAAAGTAACTATGTTGTCAGTCTGATCCGGCGTGACGTCCGAGTATCCACTTTGTTTGATTTCGCATTTCATTTTCAAGTTGATAACTAGATGATGTTGTAACTTGTTGTTTCTTATTTGTCGTTCCATTTTAAGTTACATGATGTTAACTTTGCGAAATTGTGCTTTATGCGTCGTATTGGAAGTTCTAATGTTGGTTAAATTACATCGATATTGAAAATCGTGTTTTGACGTTCTAATAAAGCTTAGGATTGATCCTATTGATTCATTTATAACATAGACGTTAGGTGGTATGAACCACTACTGTTATTTTGTGCTTTAGATTCTAAGTTGATGGCTTTGAGAACTTAAACCTTGTTGCATTGTATAACATGCTCTTTTGTTGTTGAATTGCATGGATAATGTGATTCTTGTTAACTTGTATTCAAATATGCTTTTGTCATGTTGTATAGATTACTCTAGACCTAGTTCAATTATATTGAAAATGCAGTTCATGTAAATCTATGCTCAAGCATTCTTCTTGTCGTGTTCTTTGGATTATCCCAACCATGATTCGTTTCATACATGTATGTATATCATGATTCTTGTTGCTTAGACTCTAAGGTAGCTTAGGATGCTCCTCGAGTCTCACTTGGACATAGACGTTAGGTGGCATGAGCACCTTTAACATGTTTCACCATAAGGTGATAAATTTGTAAAATGCTAGGTCGATGGATGCTCATCTCCTACGAGTAGCTTTATGTTACTTACCCCTACGATACTGGGGCATATTTCAGGTACGAAGACTTGGTTCGTGACGCCTAGCATTCCTTGGATGTCATGTAGCTTTCAAGTTTCCATTTCATGCAAATGTTAGCATGAAATGTCATTTTGTAGACTTATATGTCAAAATATGTATATTTGATTCCATGTATGTAATGTGTACTTAAGTACACTCCTTTCAATGTATTTGATATGTATGAGATGAGGCCGGAGACCAATGACCATTATATTGTATCATATGTATCTTTTGATTTCTTGAAAAGCTATGAAAACCTTGAAAAATCGCAAGTCATTGGTTCACCATAGTTGCATCGGGTGTGGGAATTCCATTTTCATTCTTTCATAGGGTCTTATAAATCATGTTTGAAGTGTGGCCAAGGGTCAAACGGTTATTTGACCCCGTTTTGTATTTTTGGATTCCGAGTTTTCATTTCAAGTTCCATTTTTGCCTTTTTGCCTGTTGGGGGGTCGGATTTTGTATCGGTGGTATTTTTAAGTTGTGGACCATTGTAGCACGTCCAAATAGGTAAGTTACGTTTGTGTGCATGGTCGTTTCCGGCGAAAACCTTATCATTTGTGTTTTAAGCCTCTTGTGAATTCATTTCGCATTTTTTTTTGCATATTCTGATCTAGGGGCATTATGGACCTTTCACCTTAGTTTTATTTTCTTCTTTTGATATAGTCGCTTAGAAAACGTGATTTTAGGGGGGGTTTCTTTTTCGTATTTTTCTAGAAAAGGTCGTCTTGGTACCGAAAATCCCTCGTGAAGTTTCAGCTTCCAGTTTTCATTTAGAAGCTTTATGACCCTCTTGTTCAGTTCTGATCTCACAGTGAGTTTTTTTCGATTCCGTCCGCTTTGTTGGGTAGAAAACTCGATTTTAGGGGGGGTTTCTTCTTCGTGTTTTGTTAGAAAAACTCGTTTTGACCTCCGTTTCAAGCCTCAGTTCTGGGCAGATCAAAAAAAATGTAGCAGCAGCCAAGGGCTGCCACCAGCCATGTCTTTGGGCGCTGGCATGCACGCCGGTGGGCTCGCGCATGGGCGCCGTGTGCGCCATGGCCCCTCGTCGGGCCGCCGCGACGTCAATTCTTCTTTTGGGCTTTTCTTCTTCGTCCGGACTCCGATTCAAGTGAATTTTTTTTTGAACTTGACTAATTTTTTGCTATCTTTTCAATGGTGTGCTTGGTTGCACCCGGTTCTTCCTGAATAATTACCAGTTTACCCTTTTTGCTTTAAGTGCTCGTTTTCTTCGTCATGTCGTTTCTCCTTCGTTCGGACTCCGAATCATGCGATTCTTGAGTCCATCTTGATTATTTTTTCGTTATCCTTCTAGCGGTGTGCTCGGTGGCACCCGAATCTATAGTTTTTAGAAATGACTATTTTGCCCCTGGGGGCTTATTTGTCATATGTTCGATTTTTTGCTTCCGCATCAGTTCTTGTTGAGTTCCACGACCTAATGGAAGGTCACTTTGACTTCTTAGAGTCTTGTTTTCTATTTTTGCTTCCGCATTCGGATCCGTTATCGGATCATCCTTATGGTTCATCACAGGACATGCTGGCCTAAAAACTAGGGTCGTCACAAAGCCCCAAAATGAGTCAATCCCGTAGCCATTTGGTAGGTGAAGATCGTATGAAATATATATTTTGGGGAGATTGTGAAATATATATGTAATGACCCAGTCATTTTCCTCCCTTTCCTTTTTTCTCAAATTTTACGGATAATTTTTTTTTTTCATTTAATTTTCTTTTCTGAGCTCTGTTTCTCGTCACTGGGCTTTGTCTCGAGTGCTTGGAAATGGTTTTCGAGACTCTTTCGTTTGGATTAACAACTTCCTTTAAGGACTGAGTCATTTCCACATTTTCACTTTTTGGACACTATTCACTTTTCGTCATTTTCCCTATCTTGTCTTTTCCCCGTTTGTCACTTTTTGGCACAACCTCACTTTTTGTGCTTGGAGTTAGTTTTTGACTTCACGTATCTTTATTCTAAGTGGTTTCCACAAAATACATATCTTTACTTTTGTAGAAAAGTACTCTGGTTGCTCCTGGTGTCCAAAGGGGCATGGATGCATAGTTCTTTGGAAAAATTTTCTTTTCTTGGAGTATTTTTCATAAATATCTTTTGAAGATATTTTATCTCAGGGGTTTTTAAGAAAATATCTTTTGGAAGATATTTTCATGCTGGCCAGTTTTGCAGTTAACCCTTTTTAGAGGGGCCATTGTGTAATTAACGAAAGTTATTGCAAAATACCTCATTTTGAGTCTGGATCCTTGTACAGGATTCATTTTCACATTTCGTCGAGTAGTGTACTCTTAGAATTTCCTCCCGGTCGTTTTTCCCAGTTTTAGGGATTTCTGACCCCGGTTGCTGCTGAACTTGTTCGGGGCATAACTCTCTGCTCGGGACTCAATTTTTGATGCCGTTTCTTCTGTTGTTCATATTTTCTCATTTCGGTTCTTTTTCATTCACGGGGTTTTGCCATTTGATCGTGTTTTCTCAAATTCCACTTTTCCGGACCTGGCGGGGCCCTTTCGGGGCACTTTTTGGGATTCTATAAATAGGTTGCCCTAATTTTTAAAGACAACTTTTCAGCCTTTCTTCCTCCTCTTAGCCGGCAGCCATGGCTACCCAAGGGGCTGCCACCACTCTTTCTTCTTCTCCACTTGATTTCTTTTGTATTTTGTCTTCCGCCTTAACGTTTATCGTAGGTCTCGTCGTGTTCTACCTTTCCCCTTTATTAGAATCCATTTTCGACCACTTTTGAGTTCGGGTTTGGATTTTCATGGTACCTCAAAGGTTAAAGTTGTTCCTCTCGTTATCCCCGACATAACCCCGCGGTATCGTCGGATTCGGAGCACTTTTCTTTCGGTGGGGAATTGAGATTTTCATCTCAAATTGAGGTAGGGGATGTTATAGTTTATATTCTTGATGTATTGCATGCTATTGATACTTATACAATTCAATTACATGTCTTTGTATTAAATCTAAAGATTTTATTATTTATTTTTCTTGTGTGAGATTTGATTTTCCTGGTTGATTATAACTTGGTTTAAATATGTGGCATGACATTAAATTACACCTTAATATGATCATTGACATATATTAAATTGAGGGCATTTGGACAAGTATTAAAACTTTTATTTAATACTTTTCTTGAATGAAAATTTAATTCATGTGGCCTTATCTAGCTTGAATCAATATGTAATGTCATATTATATTAGGCCTCAGTATACTCTTCAATATATGTGAATTTGAGAGCATTCGAAGATGTTTTAAAATCTAGAGATAATTAATTTAATTGATTAATTAATTTATTCCAAGTGCACTATTCACTCAATTGGATTTCCGACTTGATATTATTGATGTGCATGCCATATACTTTCACATATATTAAATCGGGAATATTTGATTAGGTTTTGAAACCTCTCATTTATTATTTTTCTTGTATGAAGGTTTAATTATCATGGTTGTAACTTGCATGGAAATCACTTGTATTAGGCTATTAAATCAAGTCTTGGCATGTTATATAACATACTTTAATTTGAGAGCATTTGGATGAGTTTTGAAATCTAGAGATTTTAATTAAAAGAATTAATTAAAACCTATTCAATGGTTCTATGAGCTTGATTAAGTTTCTAACTTGGTATTCATGATTCCCTTGACAAGTTCCTTTATGTGTATCAAATTGAGAATAATCGGATACGTTTTGAAACTTATATTTAATTATTTTCTTTGTGTGGAACTTAATTCACATGGTTGTAACTTGTATTTCATGGGGCTTTTAGCTTTTTATCATGTATCTAGACTTCTTGTAACTTGACTCCATTAATGTGTTTAATGAACTAGCACAATTGTCTTGGAATGATTTAATTATCCATGTATTGTTTAGTAAATAATTAAATCATTAATCTTATACTTGTGGTATATTTACATAAATGGATTCCTTGTGTTTTAAATCCTAGTTTGTAGTCTATGTAGATGCATACTATGATCTCTTGACGTTTCACATGCCATCATAGTTGAGAATTTAGGGCATGACTTGTGTGTTTCCAAAATCTTGGTTATGCATGAAACGTGGTTAATGCATTACTTGTATCTTGATTTGCACAACTTGTTGATTTTGGAACTTAGAATATCAATCAAGAATTGACATGGCTAGGACTTAGTTCTAGTATGGGAGATAGATAGCTCCCTATACTATAGTGCATGCTAGGGGAAGGTATCCATGGGTTAGTAGCCCTAAAGTGATCCCAAGAGTATGGTTTTAATCTAGGCGATATCCGAGTACCCACATTGGTTGATTTCACTCTTTAAATTTCAAGTCGCTATTCCTTGAAGATTTAAAACTTATCGTGTTATGTGAAATGCTCCAATCTTGTTAATTGTATAGATATTATGCCTTATCCTTGATTTCATGTATTATTCTTGTCGTGTAAATTGGAATGTTCCAATCATGTTAATTACATTGATAATGTGATCCTTGTATTTAAGTACCCTTCTTGTCGTGTTGTATGGATTATTCCAAACCTTGTTCAATTTCATTGATAATACGATTCATGCTAAATTATAAACTTGTCGTGTTCTTTGGATTATCCCAACCTTGTTCAATTTCATAGACATAGTGATTCATGTTGCTTCATATTGATATGACTTAGGAATGATCTTATATAAACATCTTAACCTAGATTCTAGGTGGCATGAACCTTTTAAGTAGTTATCACATTCTAGGTTAAAAGTTGATAACTTTGGATATCTATGTCTTGTTGCGTTACACTATGTGCTCCTATGTTGTTTAAATTGCATGAATGATGTGGTTTATGCTAGAAATACTCTAAGGTAGCTTATGATACTTTCTGAGTCTCATTTTGACATAGACGTTAGGTGGCATGAGCCCCTTTAACATGTTTCACCTAAAGGTGATAATATTCTAAAATGTTAGGTCTATGCATGCTCATCTCCTATGAGTAGCTTTATGTTACTCACCGCAAAGTTACCGGGGCATTTTTCAGGTATGAAGACTTAGTTCGTGATAATCATCATTCTTTAGATGACTTGTAGCTTTTAAGTTTCTATTTCATGCAAATGTTAGCGTGAAATGTCATTTCGTAGCCTTACATGTCAAAACTTGTATCCTTAATTCCATATATGTAATGTGTACATAAGTACACATTTTGTAATGTATTTGACTTGTATGAGATGAGGCTGGAGGCCAATAACATTTAAATTGCATCTTATGTAATTCTTGACTTCATGAAATATTATGAAAATATTGAAAAATCACAAGTCATTGTCTCACCATGGTTGCATCGGTGTGGGAATTCCGTTTTTATTCTTTCATAGGGTCTCATTAATCATGTATGAAGTGTAGCCAATGGCCAAACGGTAATTTGATACCATTTCATATTTTTGGTTTTCGAAATTCCGATTCCAAGTTCATTTTTATCATTTTTGGCCGTCGGGGGGTCGAATTTTGAGTCGGGCCTTCTCGGGAGCAACGTACCATTCCCGCGTGCTTAGAATCATTTATTACACTTGCGTGCACATTCATTTCAACCTAGAAATGCATTTAGGGTCAAATGTATACTTGGTGTAAAGTTGCATTTTCTAAGTTTTTAACTCTTTTCTGATTTAATAGCATTTTGGCCATTTC
The DNA here is from genome assembly GCF_030987335.1 of Cornus florida. NCBI lineage: Eukaryota > Viridiplantae > Streptophyta > Magnoliopsida > Cornales > Cornaceae > Cornus > Cornus florida. The sequence goes on along the minus strand of NW_026775573.1, from coordinate 69,901,707 downwards.
ATAGTGGCTTTTTTTCATTTTCTCTCGCGCTGCTGGGTAGAAAATTTGATTTCAGGAGGGGTTTTTTTTTGTATTTTTCCAGAAAAATCCATCTACTTACTCATTTTTGCTTTCAGTAGTTGGTAGATTCAAAAATTTCATATGGCATCAGTTTTTTTTTTTTTTTTGCACTTTTCTGATCTAGGGGCATTGTGGATATTTCAAAATGTGTTTTTTTCATTTTCTTCCATATAGCTGGGTAGAAAACTCGATTTAGGGGGGGTTTCTTTTTTGTATTTTTCCAGAAAAATTCGTTTGATAGCCCGTTTTTGATTTCAGATGTGGACAGTTACTGTAGTAGCTTTTTGCCTTCTTGACCTCTTCTAATCTAGGGGCATTTGGGGAATTTCGCAATGAGTTTTTTTCGTTTCCTTCCTCGTCATCGGGTAGAAAACTCAATTTTAGGGAGGGTTTCTTATTCGTATTTTTTCGGAAAAATTCGTTTCGGACCTAGTTTTGGCTCTCAGTTCTGGCTGAATCTTTTTTTCCCCTAGCATGTCATGGTGCATGTTAGGATGCTTGTGGGGTGCTCGTGGTGCCTCGTCTTGATGTCGTGACGTTGATTTTTGTTTTCGCTCGTTCTTCTTCGTTTGGACTCCAAATCGAGTAAACTTTTTTTTGAACTTGACTAATTTTTCGCTGTCTTTCCAGCGGTGTGCTCTGTTGCACCCAGATCTTCCTGGATAATTACCAGTTTACCCTTTTAGCCTAAAGTGCTCGTTTTTCTTCGTTTTGCTGTTTCTCCTTCGTCCGGACTCCGAACCATGTGATTCTTGAGTCCATTTTGATTAGTTTTTTATTTATTTATTTTATTTATTTATTTTTGTCTTTCCAATGGTGTGCTCGGTGGCACCCGAATCCATAGTTTCAGAAATGACTATTTTGCCCTTGGGGCTATTTTTGTCCTGTTTTTCTCGCTTTCCGCTTCCGCTACTTTCTTTTGAGTTCCGTGGCATTATGGGAAGTCACGGATGTGTTTCGGGAATGATATACATTTTAGGGACGTCATTTCTATGTAAAATGACTATTTTACCCCTGGGGGCTTAATTGTTATTTTTTTGATCTTTTGCTCCTGCGTCAGTTCTGATTGAGTTCCATGACCTCATGGAAGGTCATCAAAGTGTCTTAGAGGTGTGTTGTACCTTAGGAGACCGTTATCTTGTTTCTGTTTCTTGCTTCCGCATCTGGATCCGCTATCGGGTCAATCTTCGGTTCAATATAGGACGCACTGGCTTAAAAAACCAGGGCCGTCACACACACACACACACACACACACACACACATATATTGGCTAATTTCGTTGTCAAAACAAATCCAATCGAGTTGCAATTTTTCGGTTCAAAATTTCAAAGATTGAATATCGGATGTGAATTTGAAGAAGTTGAAGTGTTCATGGTATACTACACTCCGAGATGATAGGACCAATGCTTTAGGAAGTTTTGAGAGGTAGTGAGAACATTTAGAAAGGGTTATGGAAGTTTTTAAAGGAGATTTTACATTTTGTCCATCTTGAACTGGTTCAACTTTAGCAGAATTCAAGGCTGGCCATCTTGAACTGGTTCAAGGGGGCTGAACAGGTTCGTCAAAACAAATCCAATCGAGTTGCAATTTTTTGGTTCAAAATTTCAAAGATTGAATATCGGATGTGAATTTGAAGAAGTTGAAGTGTTCATGGTATACTACACTCCGAGATGATAGGACCAATGCTTTAGGAAGTTTTGAGAGGTAGTGAGAACATTTAGAAAGGGTTATGGAAGTTTTTAAAGGAGATTTTACATTTTGTCCATCTTGAACTGGTTCAACTTTAGCAGAATTCAAGGCTGGCCATCTTGAACTGGTTCAAGGGGGCTGAACAGGTTCAAGAAGTCCTGGTAGTAGTTAAACTTTAGTTTCCTTTTCTCAGTTTAATTCCTTTTTGAACCTAACTTCTTTCCAAGCCTTATGCATGAAATTTTTCATATTTTTAGAGGGATTAGGACATTCTAAACTTTATATAAACCATGATAGTCATCTAGGTTTAAACATGGCTTTTGCATACAAAATTCAGATCTATTAGAGAGCCATCTTTGAGAGATATTTTTATTCAAAAAATCAATCTGATTTTATTTTTGAGAGCATACATATAAACACAAGAGTGATTTAGTAGTGTTGTTCTCTATCTCATCGGAATTGAAGTATAATTGAAGATTTAGAAATTCTGAAAAAACAGAATTCATTTGTTTTTCGTCAAATTCAGATATTGAAGAAAAGGGGTGAAATGATCACACTTTAAAAGGGTCAAAGCATTCGTGGAGTGTTGTTTGATCTACCTGCAACTCTTCTACAGAGATCGAGAGTAAGCCTGAGGTCGAGAGTTGTTGGACGGGGGAGTCGCAAAGCCAAGGATTGTTAGCGATTGGTTTCTGGTAAAACGATAGGGTGTGAGACTGAGTCAAAGTTCGGTATACTTTGCTTCAAACATAGTGGATCGTTTATCTCAGGAATGCAAAGTCTAACGAGGTTTTTCCTGTTACAATTGGTCTATTATACCAATTGGGGTTTCCTCGCTAAAAATCATAGTGTCATCTCTCAAACTCTATTTACTTTACTTGTACTTTATTTTTACTTTGTGCATGGTTTGATTTTAGTTTTATTTTGGTAAAATTAAAATAAGTAAAAATTGGATAAAAGAGCAAGTTAAATCTATTCACCATCCATCTAGGTTATTTATCCATATTATATTCCACAACCATTCCGCTGCGCACAACTCAACAGATCGAGCGAAGTTGGGAATAAAACAGCTTGCTGCTAGCTAATCACTATCGATCGTGGAATTCTACGATCGATTGTCAACTTCTGTAATCGATCGTACTGACGTGGCAGTCTTATCTTGACAGCTAGCTATCTTATCCGCTGAGTTGGCACTGACGTGGCATTGTGAGCGATCGCACTTGTCTGCGATTGATTGTTAATTGAACGAAAGATGACGTGGCGACCTTATTCATTTTTGATGTGGCTACGAACGATGATGTGGCCTGCGATTGATCGTGAATCTTTCCTTGGCAATTTTTTTTGACTTTTTCTGGATTTTCTCAATGCATTTGCTTGACTCCAAAAAGGCCTTAATAGACTGTTTTTAGCCCGTTTGAACTTTATTGACCTGAAATCGACAAAAACACAAATTAGGACTAAAACAGAAAAGTAAGATAGATGAAGGAACTAAAATACCTTAACTTAGGTGCTAATATGTGCAACATTTAAGCACTTATAACACTCCCAAACTTGGATATTGCTAGTCCTTAGCAATGAAGTACGAAATGAACAAATATATAACTACGAACTAGAAAGTAATAAAAGAATAACACTATTTTTGTAGGGATCATGGTTGCATTTAGCATATGCAACACGCCTTTTGAACCCCTAGGTTACTCCTAGTGGACGAGTGAAGTCTCATGAGGGTTTCCATAAATGACACCCACAAACATCAAGCTCTTTTTCTCTTAAGAGGCACTAACATTCCAAACAAGTATTGAATGAAAACTATCTCAAGTATGCCATTTTTCAACCATCTCTAAGCAATTTTCAAAATTCCAACAACAAGCAAGCAAATATGATCCTCTACACATCAAGCAAGATGATCATGTAAATTAAAACAACTCTAGCATCCTTTTGAGTGAACCAGCATCAAATATATTACTATCTTAGCAAACCAATGAAATGGGAGCAACCGGTGTCAAACTAGTATACAAATCAAGTACCAATCATCAAGACAAAGAATGAACCTTCTTATTCAATTTATTTCCAACATGTTTTTATTCTTTTCACTCTTTTTGATATTATATATTTTTTCCAATGGGATCAAAGATAAGAGTATGGTGCAATGTAGTGATCTCTTAATATCTCTAGAAGATTCATGTAACGAGTGTTAGGTCAATGACTCCCAAACCGGACGGCTTTAGGGCATTAGGTGTAAAGACACCTCTAAGGACTTACAAACTCAAATCAACTCGGCTACAAATCAAAAGAACTCTCATCTAATCATTTCCCTACTCCCCACCTTTTGAGAGAAGCACTCACTTCTTTTTTATTTTTTATATTTTTTATCTTTTGTGTAGGCCCTTCACTTTTCGGCGCGAGAATTCACTACTTAATGAGGCAAGAATCCCAGATATTCGGTAAAATGATTTGTTATTAGCATGCAATGTCATCTTATCAAGACTAAAAGCTTTCAAAGCCTACTATCTCAATTGGGATATAACCAAAGCAATGATCAACTAAGCATGTATCCTACAAATGAATGCTAGTGTGCGCCTGTACAAATGTAGTATTCTAGAGTCGAATCTCAAAGCAATCTCACAAACAAGGTGATATGGACCACAAACGCAAGCATGATACCAAACTTTTTGAAAAATTTGATTCTAAATGACATCCAAAGGCATACAAGGAGTATTGAACTCTTAAGACTTGAAAATTTTCAATTCAAAGAAACATGGGCCTCAAAAGATCAAAATCATCGCTAAACTCTCACATCATATCACATGCATAGAAAATAAAGTGCAACATGCTAAAACACCCCAAATTTAATCTTTGCATTATCCTCAATGTACAAAGAGAATGATAGAAAATGGAAAGATTATACCAGATTGGCATAGCATACAGAACCTGGCAATGGAATGCTGAAGCATTGGAAGGCGTACCCCTAAACTTAGATTCCAAAAACCTGTCTGAAAAGGTCACATTAGCAATTGCCAAGGTATATGCATAAAGTGATAGAATAAAAGAGAGAGAATGGAGAACTGTGATTGAATGGGCATAAAAATCATGCATATATCGAAAGATCAAAATATCCAAATATATTATGCATATATCAAATCAAAATATCAAAATATCCAAACAAATATCCAAATCAAAATCCAAAACCAAGCAACACATGTATCTATTAGTACATATCCCAAAATCATAATGTATCAAATAGTATCAGAGCAGATAAATAAATGAGTAAAGGAGAGAAGGGTGGTAGAATTATGAAGTAGCATCCGGTGGTGGCATAAGCATGTCCGTGAGGTGCTGAGTCATATCTATAACTTCCTTGCGGAAGCTAGTCACCTCCACACGAAACAGTGTAATATCCCTCCTCACATCTGTGATACCTCTCTCGAGATAGTTAGCTCTTTGTTCCATCCAGGCACTGAATGATATGAAGTCTGACTGAAGCTGAGCTTGCCCCTGATACTGGAATTAGAGCTAGCATGCTGAGAGGGTGGGCTTGTCATAGATGTGGGATCTGGAGGTGAAAAAGAAGACGATCTTGTTTGAGACTGGGATGGGATGGGTGACACCTGTTGCTGCTGAGATGTGGAAGAAATGTGCTGGCGAGATGTGTGTGGTCGAGTTCGGGTGCCTGAAAAAGAAAGAGAGTCATCCTGTGAAACTGCAGATCTAAGCTTCTTATTCCTAGGAGCATTTAAACTCGTCTGAATAACATTATAACTCTTCTTCCGCTTCCCTACATTATACTTCTTGTTGGGCTGCTTTAGCTCCTCTGTTGGGTTAAAAAGGAAGTGCTAGTCCTCCAGAAACTGTGTGATTAAATGACCAAAGGGAAGAGACTAGGCTGCTACTTTTTCGTTATGCTTAACCGCTAAATTTTCCCAATACTTTTGGAATACACTCCATATAAGTGCGGGAATCGATAGCTAACATCCCATATTGATACTGTAAAGGGCCTTCAAAAACCTTATCCGCCTCTGTGTCTTATGCCTAGATGGAAAGACATTATGGTATAGCACCGTATCAATAAACCATAGCCGGGGTAGAATATTAACCCGCTTTGTATAAGGGTTACCTAGATGGGCTGTGTGAGGAGAGTGAGAAATAACTTTATCATGCTTTAAAGGATACTCTGTGATAAGAGGATATAATGGTTACTCTGACTCTGTGGCCACTGGCGGAGGAATGTGGGGGCATTTGTAGGCTATCTTTATGGTAGCTGTGGAAATGATAATGTCCTGCCCATCCACTGTAATGTGTAAGACCTCGAGGTTAACCTCATCTCGACGGAAGTGCTGGATGAATAAAGCCACCAACCGTGGGTACACCTTGGGGTTTGTCGGCTTCGAAATAGATGTTATACCACGACGACCAATCTCGTCGTATGCCCATTTGGTCTGATCAGACCATGAGAAGAAGTTTGTATCGAATGCATACTTTGGATCTCGTCCTCTCTCTAAAAAGAATGGATTGGGCACTGCTCTGAAAATGGGAGCCTGGGGATCCATAGAATGTGTGCTGGATGATGCACTAGATGAGGAGGATGAAGGAGAAGAGGATGATCCAACCTCCACAGACTCTAAAGAAGAAGGGGGCTGTGTAGGCTAGATAACTCTTTTTCCTTTTCTAGTGATAGATTTCATCCTTTGCATAATCTAGAAAAACAACATATAGATATCAGTGCACAGATCCAGAAATGAGATAAGTTTCGAAGATGAAACATTAATCATGCCTGAATTAATCGGAAGCAGATAATAGACAAAAATGAGCATGCTTATGAAAGAAATTATCAAGAAGACTTCAAGAATAACATTGAAACCATTTTCTGACAATTTAGAACTAACACGTGCTTCAATTTGCAAGAATGGATCATGGCACATCTTAAGCATGCAAAAATGGTGCATTGGTAGTAAAGAGAGAACGCAAAGTCACTTTCTGAAAACTTTTGCAAAAATGAAACCAATGTGGCAAGCCTAGTATGTGATGTGCATAAAATATGCAACGTGAATTCACAAACCTAAAAACTTAAGAGATTTTGCAATTTTCAAGCATGTAGACCCTAGGATGATATCTATCATTTCGTAAGCAAGAATGTCTACAATTTTCAACATTAAGTCCAATGAAGCAAATGGATGAGATAGAGGAAACAAGTTCATGACAAAGGTCTATTTAGAACTAAAGAAAGCATGCACATCATGAAATAGAGAAATAAGTGCAGGACATAGTTAACTGCACTTTAATCCTAAGCAATTTATGATGCACAAGTTTCTAGATGAATACTAAACATGAAATGCAACATTTGAAGCATTTGAGAAATGATGCACAATTTTTAAGCTAAACTCCATTTACAAAAATTCCATCCTCCATTTTCACGTGACCCTCGTACACCTCAAAGATATAAAAAATGTGGTCACTTATGGCTCGTGACCCCTTTCTTTGCAAAATTGAAGCATACAAATGGTTTAGAACGAAAATAATGAGAATCTTACCCCTTTGCATAAAAAATAACGACCGCTTGAGGCAAAGATGCACATTTTGGTCTCAAGCCCTTACAAGCTTTCACAAATGGAACACAAAGATATCCGACGAGTAAGTTGGATTTCAAGTTCAAATTTCCTAAACTTAACCTCAAAGGATAATTTGGTTTAAGTTCAAGACAACACCCCCCCCCCCCCCCCCAAAAAAAAAAAAAACTCATTTCAAATGACCATTTTTAAGTTCAAATCAACTTTACAAGTGTTTACCAAGTCCAAGCAATGCTAATGATATCCTAGAAATGCAATTGTGAACATAAAGCTCTCAAGTTCCCCCAAAACAAGTTGGAGTTCATGTAATGACCTGATCATTTTCCTTCCTTTCCTTTTTATGAAATTTTACAGACAAATTTTTTCCGTTGAATTTTCTTTTCTGATTTCAGTTAGTCATCACTTAGTGTCATCTCAAGTGCTCGGAAATGATTTCTGAGACTCTTCCCTTTGGATTGACAACTTCCTTTAAGGACCGAGTCATTTCCACATTTTTTTTTGACACTATTCACTTTTCGTCTTTTTCTCGAGAATGATTTTCTTTGTGTAACTTCACTTTTTGTGCTCAAATTTGGTTCTGATTTTGCATGTATCTATGATATTTAAATTACATGCTTTGTGTATTTTTACTTTTCTAGAAAAGTATGCTAGTTGTTTACTTTTACGTAAAAGGGCATGGATGCATAGTTTCTTCAGAAACATTATTTGTTTTTGGGGTTTTTTTTCGTAATTATAGAAAATAATTATTTTATTTCTTAGGGACCTTTTTGTAATTTATTTTGTAAGATATTTTCAAAAAGGACTTTTTATAATTACCGAAAAGTGTGACAAGTGTCGCGCTCTCATTGGTCCATTTGTAAGCATCCATTGGTTAACACTTGGAAACCTTGGATGATGACATGTAGAGGGTGGAGATTCACCCACTTGTTAGCCTAGTATTGGTGCACTTGTTGGCTTGGATTTTTGACAAGTGTAGGCTTTAGATTAAGCCTAGAATGAACCATTGGATTAATGAGAAGTGTAAGCTTCTAATTAAAGTCTAGCTTTTATGTGTGTGAGGGGATGGTGCATGTGATACCCCTTGGATTCGAGACACGGGTTGATTAGGCCCAAGCCCAAACTCGAGGGATATCAGAAAATTAATATTTAACGAACACAGATTACAAAACGAATAAAGAAAATAAATAAATAAAAGCGGAAGGAATTCTAAAATAAAATCCTTAACCATATAATGCTTAAAATCCATTAGTCTAAAACCACTGAAAGTTTAAACAACTCGGGAATCCATCTCTAGTGGACCTTAATAAGAATAACCAAACTGAAATATGAACTGAAGAAATCCCTATCTAAAACATGAAGAGAGATCCTACGTCGTCGGAAGAATGAGTGACCGTCTCTACTCAACACGAACTAGCTCCAGCCTGGAACTAACGTACACCTGAAAAATAAGAATGGGTCAGGCCCACGAACAAGTTCTATCCTACTACAATCCAAGCAGAGACTCGATACGCATATACATACTAACCAACTCAACAATAACTAAATAGTCTGTATATATATATATATTCACACTACAGGACTTTTGTAATGCGGGCTCAGGCCCAAAACGGACAATATCATATCATGTGGTAGAGTGGGCCGTTACAAATGGTATCAGAGCCTGACCCAGCCGGAAGTGTGCCGACGGGGACGTCGGGCCTCCAAGGGGGGTGGATGGTGATGACCTTGTGGGTGGGTGTGTCGTGGGCGGGTGTGAGAGACACTGACAGGCTACCACACTGTCGATCTACGGATGTACAGTCCCACATCGCCTGGGTAGAGGAAATGTGAAGTGCTTATATATAAGTGTGTCACCTCCAATTGGTATGAGGCCTTTTGGGGTGAAGCCCAAGATCAAAACCGTGTGGGCTCAGGCCCAAAACGGATAATATCATATCATGTGGTAGAGTGGGCCGTTACAACTTTCGCTGGACTACAGGCCTGTCTCAACCTGACTAGTAGGCACCATGCAAAGCGCACCTGAGGTGGGCATGACTACCTAGACCTAGCAGGGTACACATCCAACCATTATAGCCAGCTATGCATCCCAATGCATATACGCTCCCTAACCAACGAGTCTGAGACTCAGGCTTAAATCATGGTACCATAAAAATATATTTAAAATCCTATCCTATCCATCCATAAGAAATCCAGTTGGCCATTCAGCTTGTGCAGCTTCTTTGACTCAACATAGATAACAAGTAATCCAGCTAGTCATTCAGCTTGTGCAGCTTCTTTGACATAGCATAAATATAAGTAGGATTTATTTATAATCCATTCCCTTATTCCAATACAGGTTGGATTTAGTATTTTGAAACTAAGCCATTCCTGGTATGTCACCGTCCCATACCGGTGCATACAATCCAATCCATCCAGCAGTTGATAGAATAAATACAAATTATAACTATCAACTAATCCATACAATCCACAATTGATAATAAAACGATAAGTACAAACATCAATTGTTCCAAATTAAGCATGATAAAAAGATTGTCAGTTAACAGGCTTAATCCATAGTACTCCGCAATGTCCAATAAATGATACAACAGGTCATATATGTAAACCAATTATTTCAAAACAACCATAACAGAATATAGATCTTCACAGCTAATTTTTATAACACTGGAACTTAATTTAAAACAAATCATCCATGAGAATTGCTATCATAAAAGTAAGCAATATAAAATCCTTTGTTTCCGGAAACCGTAAACCAACTATGTTCCAAATAAGCATACTGTATTATATATATCCATATGATTATTTTTATAACACTGGGATAGATTTAACTGTAAATTTTATTACTAAGAATTGCTATCCTAAACTTTAAGCAATTCGAAATCCTTCCATCCGGAAAAGTAAATTGATTTACTTAGCCTTTGCTCACCGTTGCATTAAACAAAGTCGCTCTATTTTACATAAATCTTCTCTCAAGGATTTTAACCAAGCTTAGATCACCTCTAAACACCTCAATATAGCTTCCAATAGAAACTAAAAATTCCAAAATCCAAGTTCTGTAGCCCACACAGTCGCAGAAAAACAGAAAAACGCACACCCGAGGGAAGAGCCTGCTCTACCAAAAGAAGAGCCTGCTCTTCCCATCTTGGAGCTGGCTCTACTTGAAGAAGAGCCTGCTCCAAGACCCCTAAAGCCGGCTCTACTTAAAAGAAGAGCCTGCTCTATTAAATCTTGAGTCGTCTCTTCTCTGTTCTTCATCTCTTTCACGTCCGGCGTGTTTCTGATGAACTGTCTTTCTATCCTAGGGTTCTTAGATGTGTAAAATAAGTTTTAACATGTTCCAAAATCCATTATATTCATTTATCAACTTCCAACATCGATTAAAACATGGATTATTGCAAGAAGATTTCAAGAAGAGCAAGTTAAGAAATCTGGAACATCACTGTTTCAAGTAAATTCACCATGCGAGACAGATTAATTTTTAATTGTTCCCAATGTGTTTTAGATCTAATAAACTCTTCATACACCAATATACATGAATTTAAAACACAAGATACACAAGGAAACATTAAAACAAGCAGTACACAACGTTACAACTACAATCAGTTTTAAATCAACAGAGGTGCAAAAAATCCAGTTTAATTTTAATCTTTAATGGTTCCCTGGAGTTGTGTTAGACATGCAAAGAACATGAGGCAAAGGGAAGAAATTAGGATTAGAACTTGCCTTTAGGTCTCAGTTTGAAAACTTGCACCGTCGCTTCCTAAATTCTTCGGCGAACTCCGACTACAGAAACCTTCCTCTGCTCTCTCTCTCTGTCTCTGCCTCCACAGACGTGTTTAGGTGCTAAAAACCTTAGGTAGAACCTTATTACGTATTTTATAGGTTTATACAAAACCTAAATTCAATCCAAACCCTACAATGAATCTTAATCGGCCCCTAGAAAACCTAAGTTATACTTCCGTCGGCTACCAATACGTAACTTCAAAACCAACCCTAAGTAATGAACGTATTTTAAAACTTTTAAAACTTATTAAACTTAACTACCTAATTAAACAATTATCATCACAAACCATGTAAAAACATACAATCACACAATTTAATTAAACGAAACAATTGAATAGACAAATAAACAATTAAATAAATTTTAATCAAGTAATACACAATTAAGTTAACTATCAGGCAACTAAACAACAAACTCAAATATTCACATAAACAAGCAATTTAAAATATTAAAAATGCAATTAAATAATTAACCAAAATACCAGGACTATCCTTTTAAAATTAGGGGTATTAAATTCTCCCCCCCTAACAAAAGGAATTCCATCATCGAAATTCGCTTTTACCTTCTTCCCATAATTCAGGAAACTGTGAGCGAACGACATCCTCCTGTTCCCAAGTAGACTCAGCCTCATTGTGGTGACTCCACTGAACCTGAACCAGAGGGATAACCTTGTTACGAAGGATTTGATCCCTATAGTCAACAATACGACACGGTGACTCCAAATAAGTTGCATCGGGCAACTCAATCTCCCCAACATCGATATGCTGATACCGATCCTCATCTCGCAGAAATTTTCGCAACATGGAAACATGGAACACGTTATGGATGCAATCCAAATTATTTGGAAGTGCCAACTGATAAGTAACAGCTCCAACTCGATCCGTAATCATGAATGGACCGACAAATCGCAGAGACAACTTCCCTTTCTTCCCAAAGCGCATTACACCCTTCATAGGCAACACCTTGAGTAGAACCTGATCTCCACCCTGAAACTCCAGCACACGTGTGCGACGATCCGCATAACTCTTCTGCCTACTCTGGCAGTACGCCTGCGATCCCTAATATGAGCTATCTTCTCAGAAGTATCCTTAATGAATTTAGGACCCAAGAATCTGCTCTTGCCAACCTTCATCCAACAAATAGGCAATCGACACGGTCGGCCGTACAACGCCTCAAATGGTGCCTTCCCAATAGTCTTCTGGAAACTATTGTTATAAGCAAACTCCACAAATGGTAAATAATCCTCCCAGTGGCCCTTGAAATCAAGAACACACAACCAAAGCATATCCTCTATGATCTGATTCACCCTATCAGTCTGTCCATCAATCTGAGGATGATAAGTAGTACTAAGGCGCAACTCTGTACCCAAAGCCTGCTGAAAACTCTTCCAGAATCCTGACACAAAGCTCGAATCCCTGTCCGATATAATAGACAATGGAATGCCGTGCAACTTCACAATCTCAGTAATGTAAAGTCTCGCCAACTGCTCCGAGGTAAAGTCAGTGCGAATAGGTAAGAAGTGAGCTGATTTCGTTAATCTGTCCACGATAACCCAAATAGAATTGTGATCCTTGAAGGAATTTGGTAACCTTTCCACAAAATCCATAGAAATGCTCTCCCATTTCCACTCCAGTATTGGCAGTGGCTGTAGAGCTCCTGGCGGCCTCTGATGATCAATTTTAACCATCTGGCAAGTACCATATCGTGAGACAAAAAGAGCAATGTCCCTCTTCGTACCTGCCCATTCATATCCGGGTACATCTTGTCGCCTCCTGGATGAACAGAAAACTCAGAGTGGTGAGTCTCAGTCATCACATCCTTCCTCAAGTCATCAGCAGAAGGTACCACTAACCATCTTTTGTACCTCAAACCTCCATCAGCCCCAACCTAGTAGAATGGAACCTCTCCGGAAGTTATCTCTGCAACTTTGTCAATGCACTGCTGATCCGTGAGTTGTGCCTTCAAAACCTTGTGAATGACAGAAGGTGTAACTACTATACAAGCCATGAAAGTATCCTACAACTTATCCATCATCTTCAAAGAATTCCACTTAGTAGTGAATAGAGCAGAGAGACTACCAACAGGTCGGCGACTGAGTGCATCCGCTACCACATTCGCTTTCCCTGGATGGTACTGTATAGAAAAGTGATAGTCTTTTACAAACTCCAACCATCTGCGATGTCTCATATTCAGCTCCCGCTGAGTAACCAAGTACTGTAGACTATTGTGATTGCTAAAAAATATGAAGGACTCCTAACAGATAATACCTCCAAATACGTAAGACAAAGACTACAGCTGCCAACTCCAAATCATGTATTGGATAATTAAGCTCGTGAGGCTTAAGCTTCCGAGATCCAAATGAAATCGGTCGCTCCTCCTGCATTAAAACACATCCAAGACGCTGCAAAGAAGTATCGGTGTAGACCAGATACTCTATCCCGCTCTGTGGGGTAGACAAAACCGGTACAGAAGTTAACTTAGGCTTCAACTCCTCAAAAGCTTTCTGACAATGTTCATCCCACACGAAACGTACACCCTTCTTAGTCAAATAAATGAGTGGTCCCACTATCTTGGAGAACCCCTGGATGAACCTCCTGTAATATCCTGCTAAACCGAGAAAACTCCGAATCTTGGTAGAGGATGTAGGATATCCCCACTCAACCACCGCTGAAACCATGGCCGGATCCACCACTATTCCCCTTTTTGACACCACGTGACTCAGAAAGTTCACCTCCTGCTGCCAAAATTCACATTTCTCGAACTTGGCATACAATTGGTGCTCACGAAGCATCTGCAAGACTATTCAAAGATGTCTAGCATGATCGTCCTCTGACCTCGAGTAAATCAAAATGTCATCTATGAAGACAATGACAAACTGATCCAAGTAAGCCCTAAAGACTCTGTTCATTAAATCTATGAAAATCGCTGGTGCATTAATTAACCCGAACGGCATCACCCGAAACTCATAAGATCCACATCTAGTGAGAAACGTTGTCCTCGGAACTCTGCTGAATCTGATCCCTCAGCTCTCGCATCTCCACTAGTGCCATCCAGTACAGTGTTTTAGCAATAGGAGTAATGCTCGGTGCTAAGTCAGTCACAAAGTCGATCTCGCGACTAGGTAACAACCCTGGAATCTCCTGAAATACATCCGAAAAATCCTGTACAATTGGTATGCTATCCAAAGGTACAGTAATTCCTTCTTCCGTTTCCTCCTCCTTAAGGCACAAGTAGGTGCTAGTGACCCTGTTAAAACGTGGCATAGCTAGAACGTACATATCCTGACCAAGTATGGTGAAAACAATAGACTTATCACAACCATTAACTTGGGCATGGTAATGCGATAACCAATCCATCCCCAAGTAACACCGTACAAGTGTACATGTCCTAAACCACTAGATTGGCTAGGAATCTGAGCCTGCAAATATCTAGTGTCACCAACTAAACTACCCAAACCAAAATGCTAAATACTCCGTAGAGCAAAACACAGAAGGTATAGAAAATACTCCGTATAGTAAAACATGTAAAGTAAACAAAATATTCAGAAATCTACCCACTTTTAGATTATTGTGCTATCTTGGAAATTCCGCGTTCGAAACCAAACCTACCATATTGATTATACAAGTTATTTTATAAACTCCTTGGTAATCATTTCGATTTAACACCACGAACCTATAAACAAAGCTTTGTGTGTTTGCTCAAATTCAAATCACTCTACTGTGACTTTTCTTCCTTATCGCAACGTACACATTCCAATATAGTTTAATAAAACCATTCCTGTATACATCACAACACAACTTCCATAAAACACAATAGAGATAGCCAAAACCACAAGTTTACTTTATTAAAACTTCTCTTAAACCACAAACTGTCAAAAGAATAATCATAAAATATTTTTGAACATACTAGTGTATGACAGTTAAACAGTACTATTCTTTAAATAACTCTTCCGCTCCTACTAGAAATGAAAATCATATCACTCATAGTAGAGCATTCATTCCTAAACTCCGGTAACCTTCACCTTGGACGCTCCGGTAACTCCTCCATCCTGATCTTCTTCGGGGTCTTCCTCTCCACTTGGCTCAGCTTCGAGCACCACTGAAGTTGTGTTAGGTCCACAGTATGGTGTCTAATCCCGCACACAAGAAACCTTCCTTGACTTGTACTTCGAAGCAGCACCTATGGGAACCAATTCCTTGGCCTCCAATTCTGCCTTCTTGGTCGGCCTTCGCAGGGGAATCGTCAGAGTAACCTTCATTTTCTTTTGGTCCCTCTTTGCTTTCATTGCGGACCACATCCTTCTCCTAGTGCCAAACATTCTGAAATTACAGAATAAACTTGACATCAGTAAACGAACCGTAAAGAAATTCAACGAATCCTAAACTTAAGCTCTAATCAAGAGATAACGCTGCGTGGAAGTCTTATACGAAACATCCTAGAGACACTTGAACATAGAGTGCTCTGATACCAACTGTGATACCCCTCGGATCCGAGACACGGGTTGATTAGGCCCAGACCCAAGCCCGAGGGATATCAGACAATTAATATTTAACGAACATAGATTACAAAATGAATTAAGAAAATAAATAAATAAAAGCGGAAGGAATTCTAAAATAAAATCCTTAACCATATAATGCTTAAAATCCATTAGTCCAAAACCACTGAAAGTTTAAACAACTCGGGAATCCATCTCTAGTGGACCCCTAATAAGAATAACCAAACTGAAATGTGAACTGAAGAAATCCCTATCTAAAATATGAAGAGAGATCCTACGTCGTCGGAAGAATGAGTGACCGTCTCTGCTCAGCACGAACAAGCTCCAGCCTAGAACTAACGTACACCTGAAAAATAGGAGTGGGTCAGGCCCACGAACAAGTTCTATCCAACTACAATCCAAGCAGAGACTCGATACGCATATACATGCTAACCAATTCAACAATAACTAAATAGTCTGTATATATATATATTCACACTACAGGACTTTCGCTGGACTACAGGCCCATCTCAACCTGACTAGTAGGTACCATGCAAAGCGCACCTGAGGTGGGCATGACTACCTAGACCTAGCAGGGTACACATCCAACCATCATAGCCAGCTATGCATCCCAATGCATATACGCTCCCTAACCAACGACTCTGAAACTCAGGCTCAAATCATGGTACCATAAAAATATATTTAAAATCCTATCTTATCCATCCATAAGAAATCCAGTTGGCCATTCAGCTTGTGCAGCTTCTTTGACTCAACATAGATAACAAGTAATCCAGCTAGTCATTCAGCTTGTGTAGCTTCTTTGACATAGCATAAATATAAGTAGGATTTATTTATAATCCATTCCCTTATTCCAATACAGGTTGGATTTAGTATTTTGAAACTAAACAATTCCTGGTATGTCACCGTCCCATACCGGTGCATACAATCCAATCCATCCAGCAGTTGATAGAATAAATACAAATTATAACTATCAACTAATCCATACAATCCACAATTGATAATAAAACATTAAGTACAAACATCAATTGTTCCAAATTAAGCATGATAAAAAGATTGTCAGTTAACAGGCTTAATCCATAGTACTCCGCAATGTCCAATAATTGATACAACAAGTCATATATGTAAACCAATTATTTCAAAACAACCATAACATAATATAGATCTTCATAGCTAATTTTTATAACACTGGAATTTAATTTAAAACAAATCATCCATGAGAATTGTTATCTTAAAAGTAAGCAATATAAAATCCTTTCTTTCGGAAACTGTAAACCAACTATGTTCCAAATAAGCATACTATATTATATATATCCACATGCTTATTTTTATAACACTGGGATAGATTTAACTATAAATTTTATTACTAAGAATTGCTATCCTAAACTTTAAGCAATTCGAAATCCTTCCATCCGAAAAAGTAAATTGATTTACTTAGCCTTTGCTTACCGTTGCATTAAACAAAGTCGCTCTATTTTACATGAATATTCTCTCAAGGATTTTAATCAAGCTTAGATCACCTCTAAACACCTCAATATAGCTTCCAACAGAAACTGAAAATTCCAAAATCCAAGTTCTGTAGCCCACACAGTCGCAGAAAAACTGAAAAACGCACACCCGAGGGAAGACCCTGCTCTACCAAAAGAAGAGCCTGCTCTTGCCATCTTGGAGCAGGCTCTACTAGAAGATGAGCCTGCTCTTTGTCTGGAAGGGCCTGCTCTATTAAATCTTGAGCCATCTCTTCTCTGTTCTTCATCTCTTTCACGTCCGGCGTGTTTCTGATGAACTTTCTTTCTATCCTAGGGTTCTTAGATGTGTAAACTAAGTTTTAACTTGTTCTAAAATCCATTATATTCATTTATCAACTTCCGACATCGATTAAAACATGGATTATTGCAAGAAGATTTCAAGAAGAACAAGTTAAGAAATCAGGAACATCACTGTTTCAAGTAAATTCACCATGCGAGACAGATTAATTTTTAATTGTTCCCAATGTGTTTTAGATCTAATAAACTCTTCATACACCAATTTACATGAATTTAAAACATAGGATACGCAAGGAAACATTAAAACAAGCAGTACACAATGTTACAACTACAATCAGTTTTAAATCAACAAAGGTACAAAAAATCCAGTTTAATTTTAATCTTTAATGGTTCCCTGGAGTTGTGTTAGACATGCAAAGAACACGAGGCAAAGGGAAGGAGTTAGGATTAGAACTTGCCTTTAGGTCTCAGTTTGAAACCCCTACACCGTCGCTTCCTAAATTCTCCAGTGAACTCCGACTACGAAAACCTTCCTCTGCTCTCTCTCTCTCTGCCTCCACAGACGTGTTTAGGTTCTAAAAACCCTAGGTAGAACCTTATTACGTATTTTATAGGTTTATACAAAACCTAAATTCAATCCAAACCCTACAATGAATCCTAATCGGCCCATAGAAAACCTAAGTTATACTTTCCGTCGGCTACCAATACGTAACTTCAAAACCAACCCTAAGTAATGAACGTATTTTAAAACTTTTAAAACTAATTAAACTTAACTACCTAGTTAAACAATTATTATCATAAACCACGTAAAAACATACAATCACACAATTTAATTAAACGAAATAATTAAATAGACAAATAAACAATTAAATAAATTTTAATCAAGTAATACACAATTAAGTCAACTATCAGACAACTAAACAACAAACTCAAATATTCACATAAACAAGCAATTTAAAATATTAAAAATGCAATTAAATAATTAACCAAAATACCAGAACTATCATTTTAAAATTAGGGGTAGTGCAAGACTAGGTGTGTTTGACTTCCATTAACCAAGTGAGTGGAGGAATATACTAAAGTGTTTTAATTATTTCATTTTACACATTAAACTTCTTTTTCCTCACTTAGAACCCTTGCCACCATTGAAGGAAACCATTAACCTAGGCTTAAAACCTTGGTTTTGATCTCCTTCCACTCACCTTAGACCTAAAAGCTTGGAACACAAAACACTTGCCTCACCTTCCTCTATATAACCCTTGAAGGAAATTGTAAAATTCCTTTGCTTGCTTTGGATTCAAGATGAACAATCCTCTTATGAGGTAGGGGGTGATTTAGGTTTTTAATCTAAGTGTTTTAATTTTTTTTATAGCTTACAATAAATTGTTTACATGTCTTAGACTTAATTTTTAAATTAATAGGTTGTAGTACCTTGCATGAAAATAAGCTAGGGCATGATATTCTTGAAGGCCATGACTTGATCTATAACTTGTATTAGTATAAAGTCATTTGGAGTTGTTTTAGAATTTAGAGATTTAATTATTTAAAATTAATTAATTTCTATTTAATTGCTCCACTTACTTAATTAAGTTTTTGAGTTGATATATGTGATTACCATGATAGTACCATTGACATATAATTATTAGGAGTCATTTGAAATTGATTTAAATTCTAGAGAAATTAATTAGTTAGTTTAATTAATTTCTATTCAAGTGTTACATTCATTTAAATTGACATTTGACTTGATAGATGTCATGAGTATGGTATGTTCTTTAACATGTATTAAATTGAGAATACTTGAATGAATTTGGAAAATTTTATTTAATTATTTTCTTGTATGAAATTTAATTCACCTAGATGTACCTAGTGTAGAATTAACTTGTAACTTAATTTTAAATAATGCCTTGACATGTTCTTTCATATATGTTAAATAGAGAATATTTGAATGAGTTTTGAGAAATTTATTTAATTATTTTTTTGGCATTGATCTTAATTTACCTTGTTGTAACTAAGGTAGAATTGACTTGTAATTTGAAATTAAATTAGGCTCTACTATGACCTTTGACATATAATATATTTAGAATTTTTGAAGTTGCTTTGTAATCTTGAGAATTTAATTATTTAATTTAATTAAGTTCCATTTGTATGCTTTCATTGAGGTAATTAAGTATTGATGTCATATTCTTGCTTAACTTATAATTTGCAACTTGGTGTATGATTACAAGATGGTATTCTATGAGTAGAAGTTATGATTTAATTTGTTGTATACATATTATACCTATATGACATTTAATATGCCATTCTAGCTTGAAGGCCTAGAGCATATTTTGTGTGTATTCCATGACTTGGTTGTGCATAGTAATTGACAATATGCATTGTGTATATGTGATATACTTGTTGCACAACTTGATGATTTTTGGAAAGCTTGTATGGACATTGTAATGTGTTAAGGCTAGAGTATCTCTCTAGTACGGGGGATAAGAGTTCCCTCTACAACATATAGTGCACACTAGGTAGTTCCTTGCGGGCTAGTAACCCGAGATCACTTGTTTGGTCATTGAGACCGTATGTCCTTTGTTTTTCCACCATTGGTTGATTTCGCATTCAATTCCTATTTGTAATTGTGGATTACTTTTAACTTGTGGTTGGATGCATGGTACTTCATTTCTTGCTTAGTATACTTGTATTTGTATACTTGTATTTGTATACTTGTACACCTTGTATGCCAAAAATGCATTGTATACTTGGATTTGTGTACTTGTATGCCATGTATATCAACATTGCTTAGTATATTTAGAAATGTATACTTGAATATATATGTTGTAATCTATTTCAATATTGCTTATCACACTTAGTATGTACACTTGCATATTGATGATTTACTTTCTAGGTAACCTAGTATACTTGTTTCTTGTATACTTGTCTTAAGTGCATTCGAATAATATCTTGTTGCGTGTACCGCATGCTTCTATATTGTTTAAATTGTATGAATGATATGGTTTATGCAAGAAATAATCTAAGGTAGCTTAGGATGCTCCCTGAGTCTCATCTTGACATAGACGTTTGGTGACATGAGCCCCTTTGACTTGTTTCACCTTAAGGTGATAATTTTATAAAATGCTAGGTCAATGCATGCTCATTTCCTATGAGTAACTTTATGTTACTCACCCTGAAGTTACTGGGGATTTGTTTCAGGTACGAAGGCTTGGTTCGTGATGCTCATCATTCCTTGGATGACTTGTAGCTTTTAAATTTCCATTTCATGCAAATGTTAGCATGAAATGTCATTTTGTAGTTTATATGTCAAAACTTGTATCCTTGATTCCATATATGTAATGTGTATATAAGTATACCTTTTATGATGTATTTGAATTGTATGAAATGAGGCCGAAGGTCAATGAGATTTATATGGCATCTTATGAAATTCTTGACTTCATGAAATATAATGAAAATATTGAAAAATCGCAAGTCATTGCTTCACCATGTTTGCATTGGGTGTGGGAATTCCATTCTTTTTCTTCCATAGGGTCTTATTAGTATGTTTGAAGTGTGGCCAAGGGTCAAACGGTAATTTGACTCCATTTTATATTTTTGGATTTCAAAATTTCCATTTCAGTCCATTTTTTTCATATTTGGCTGTCGGGGGTTCGGATTTTGAGTCGGGGCTTCTCGGAGCCACGAACCATTCCCGCGTGCTTAGAATCATTTATTACACTTGCGTGCACATCGGTTTCAACCTAGAAATGCATTTAGGGCCAAATGCATACTTGGTGCAAAGTTGCATTTTCTAAGTTTTTGACCCTTTACTGATCTAGGGGTATTTTGGGCATTTCACAGTGTGTTTTTTTCATTTTCTCTCGCATTGCCGGGTAGAAAACTCGATTTCGGGAGGGGTTTCTTTTTTATGTTTTTCCAGAAAAATTCATTTGATAGCCCGTTTTTACTCTCAGTTGTGGATAGATTCTGAAAAAAATCTATGTAGCAGCTTTTTGGACTCTCTTGACCTATGCTGATCTTGGGGGCATTTTAGGGATTTTAAAACTTGTTTTTTTTTTTTTTTTTTTTCTTTTCGCGTAGCCGGGGTAGAAAATGTGATTTTAAAGGGGGTTTCTTCTTCGTATTTTTTTAGAAGAGTCGTTTAAGGGTCCGTTTTTAGCCTCAGTTTTGGGAAAAATATCAAATGGTGCTTGCTGTCAAAACACTATTCCTGCCCAGATTTTTAACCCAGAAAGTTGGTTTTTTTTTTTAAAACTTTGACGTTTCATATCTTCTTCGTCCCGACTCCAAATTAAGTGATTTTTGAGTCTAAATTTATTAATTTTTGCTTATCTATCCAATGGTATGCACAGTTGCATCTAATTCTGTTTGAAAATACCATTTTACCCATTATAAAGTACCATTGCCGCATTGATTTTAAACCCAAAAGTTGTTTTTTTTTTTAAACTTTGACATTTCATATCTGCTTCATCTGGACTCCGAATGAAGTGATTATTGAGTCTAGATTTATTAATTTTTCCTTATCTATCTAATGGTATGCTCAGTTGCATCTAGTTTTATTTGAAAAAGACCATTTTATCCCTTATAATGTACCCTTGCTGCACTGATTTCAAACTAAAAAGTTTAATTTTATGAAACTTTGGAGTTTCATATTTTCTTCATCCGGACTCCGAATCAAGTGATTTTTGGGTCTAACTTGATTAATTTTTTGCTGTCTTTCCAGTGTTGTGCTCGATAGCACCTGATTTTATATTTTCAAAAATGACCATTTTGCCCTTGGGGCTAAATTTGTCCGGTTTTCTTTTAATTTGTTTCCGCTGCTTTCTTTTGAATTCCGTGACTTCATGGGAAGTCATTTATGTGTCTTAGGAATGATGTACATTCCCAAGGACGTTGCTTCCATGTGAAAAGACTATTTTGCCCTTGGGGGCCTGTTCGATTTTTTTTTTTTTTTTGATCATTCATTTCTGCATTGTTCTCATTGAGATCCGTGGCCTCATGGAAGGTCACTCTGGCTTCTTAAAGATGCATTATATCTCTCGGGTCATGTTTTCTGTTCCGCTTCCGCATTTGGATCCGTTATCGGGTCAATTTTCGGTTCATCACAGGACACACTGGCTTGAAAAACTAGGGCCGTCACAGTTTAAGAAATCATGATATATGCAACAAAAGAGGATTCAAAAGTGCAAGCATGCTTTCAAGACCAGTAATGTGAAAACGGTGTGTGCAACTTATGACAAAGGATATTTACAAGCAAGGAAATTGCATTTATTCCAAAAAGCACACAGTTATTCAAAGAAAATCACATTAGGTCATTTCAAACTCTATTTACAACATCACAACATTTGACTTCAATAATTTGGGTTCAAGTTGACATTTCATCACAATTTTCAAAAGAATTCCAAGTTCACGTCAAATGAGCTTCACAATATAACATAAAATGCCCTCACTTGGCAAGAATCAAGAATTTGACAAGAATATACTCAATGGCACTCAAGACATGTATTTGGATGAAGAATGAAACACATGGATATTCATCTTATTTAAGGACATTTTGGGACAATTTCGAAAAAAAGTTAAACACTTAGGTTCAAAAATGAAATTTTAGAGAATTTGGAGTTCTTGTATTCACATGCATTGTAGATAAGAATTCTCACAAGAATCATGCACTGATACACTTTACAATTGAAGGAATTTAAAATCTCAACTTTACATTTCAAATTCAAAGTCCAAAACTCAATTTCAAATTTTTTTTTTTGAAAACCAACAAACTTGTACACAAATGAAACTTTTAACTTTTTAAAGATTATGTAACAAAAATGAACCCTAAACATAAGCATATATCCATTTAATATCAAAATATTTCAAAAAGTTCCACTTCAAAAACACTTGCATGCTTATTGACATTAAAACTCATTTTCAAGATTAGACAAATTTTTGAATTCAAATCACAATTCATGCATTGAACAAACTTGGAACAATCATCCATGCAATTCAAATCTTAGGCCTTAATTGAATGAAAAGAAGTTAGAGGCATGCTCACAAATTGACCACTCAAAAGTATGAACATTAAAACACTTTCAACTTATAACTCATTATCAAGAATTCATCATTGAATTTCCTAAACAAAACTTGCAAGTCAATCTCAATTAACAAACCACCATTTCAAGTTCCATTTTTAGAATGTATAGTCACTAAGATCCTAACAATGTCAAAAACATAAAGCTTAGATGTGTTCTACAATGGTAAAAACAATTTCCAAAAAATTTCCAACACAAAGCACATAGGGTCATCAAGGCTCTACTTTCACAAATTTCAATTCAACAACCCAAAAACCATTTGTGAAAAATAAAGTTCCATTTGAAATTTTGAAACTACAATCACAAATATATATGTGTTCATATACACACATCCCCTTCAAATATTTCAACATCACTATATATATACTCCATGAAAAGAGTTTGTCAAAAATCTTAATATCACATTTCAACATCTCAATATATATAAATTTGAACTTAGCAACACGGATATATAGACTTACAAATCACAAAATGTCCATCAACATTAGCATCATAAAAAATGAGTACATTTTCACAAAATTCTTCATGAACTTAACATTATAACCTTTACATCAAATTTTTGAACAAAAAATCATTAACATTCAGCACAGTCCCAATTTCAATTCACAGAATTTCAAACACAAAACAATTAATAATTTTCAATCATCCAGTGTTACAACCTAACCTCCAACAACATAACAACAACAACTCCATTTACAGCCTATACTCCATTCATGTTCAATTTCAGAAAATCAGGGATAAACACTTCACAGCAGGTTTTCAGAAAATTTTTAAACCATCCAATGTCTTAGTACTAACTCCAATCACACTGCCCATTCTCTATATGCACATAGCAACATCAAACTCCAATTCACAAATTATACATAATCAGTCAAGAAAAATTCCATAATCCCCAAATGAAATCTCATTAATCCAATTTTTTAGTTTTCAGGTTTTAATCATAGGTGCAAATGTATATACAATGCAAAAATGAAAACAAAAATAAAAACATACCCGAGAAAAAGATAGGTGAAAAACAAGGAAGGATGAGACTCGAGAGAATTCTGGCCAAGCAGTGGCTGGAGAAAATGTTGATGTCGGTGGCTGGAAGTTGTAGAGGTCTGCCCGCGGCAAGGGATCACTTCTCCTTGGTCGTGAAACGGGCGGAGAATAAGAAAGGCGATATGGAAAGCGAGACCGCGATGGAAAAAGAGCTCGGCCGAGGAGGCCAAGAGCTTCGGCTACGAGTTCGCCAAAAAATAAGGAGAGAGAGAGAGAGGGTCTTAGTGATGGTGAAGGTGGTTGTGAGGTGAGGTGAGGTTCTCAGTGGAGAAGAGAAAAGAGAGATGGAGAGATGAGGGAAGGAAAGAAAAAAATGAAAAAGGGGGAGAGGGGAGAAATAAAAAGAAAATAAAAATTAGGGTTTAAGGGTTTAGGTGGCTGGAATACCAACGGGCGAGGGAAGTGGGCCTAGAATTTAAAATGGTAAGTCTCAGCACGATCGATTGCTCTAACTCTACGAACGATCGTAGCTCAGGAAGAGGGAATTTTGGCCAAATGCACAATTGATCGTTGGTATTTATGATCTATCGCACATGGTTACGATCCATCGTGATGAATCGCGAACGGAGATACGGAGGGCATATTTTCAGGCAAAAATGGAACCTGGAGATCACGATTAATCATAAGAAACTGCGATCGATCACAGATTGCAGCCTAGGCACAAAAATGATGAAATTTTTTAGAAAATTTTTGGGAATTTTTCCTAAGGCAGAATTTTTCAAAAGCCCTAGATGCCTAAAATTTTTCAATGATGCGCAATGGAACCTATTTAGGTGATGCAAGAATGGAAAATCAAAAGAAATGAGGGAGGAATAAAGTTTGGAAACTCTACGAAGTTAGTGTTTAATGTCTCTAACAAAACATTGGGCTACTTCCTAGCCCAGATCAAAAATTTTGTTTGACTTTCCCTTCTCAATGGGATAAAAATGTCCTTGAATCCTATCCAACAAACTATTCCTTAAGGAATTGGTTGGAATTGAAACAATGAAGCTAGGTGGACCTCTATCAACACCCAAAGAAGGACATTTAGGTTTCTTTGCCTTTTTAAACTTTAATTTTGAAGTAGAACCTTGGGAGTGAAAATCACTTTCACTTGATGGATTGACAAGCGGTGACTCCTTAACCACTTTCTCAACAACATTAACTTGCTCATGCTTGTCCATAAAATTATAAGTAGGATTAAAGATATTCAATTTGACTTTCAAGAGATTTTTATAACCCCGCTCCTACAATTAATATTTGCATTGGCAGTGGCCAAGAAAGGACGGCCAAGGATAACAGAAATTTGACTTTTTGGGTTAGGGACCGGTTCTATGTCAATGACCAAATCGACCAGAAATTAGAATTTATCAACCTTGATTAGAACATCTTCAATGATCCCACGTGGTTTCTTGATAGACCGGTCGACAAGTTGCAAAACAACCGACATGGGTTTCAATTCTCCCAAACCTAATTGAAGATACACTGAGTAAGGGAGAAGATTAACACTCGCTCCTAGGTCCAAGAGAGCCTATTGATTTCATGATCACCAATGGTGCATGAAATGGTCGGAGAGCCGGGGTCTTTGAACTTTGGAAAAGTGTTATGTTGGAATATGGAACTCACTTGCTTGATGAGTAAGACTTTTTTGGGTGCTTGGCTCTTGGATTTCCTTTTTTGGGTGCACAAGTCCTTCAAGAACTTGGAATAAGTGGGAATTTGATGGATGGTGTCAAGAAGAGGAAGATTAACTTTCACTTGCCGAAACACTTCCATCATTTTATGGATTTTGCCCTCTTGTTTCCCAAAAGGTGAAGAATTTTTCAAAGCCTGTGGAAATGGAGCCTTTGGCTAATAGGGCTTTTCAAGATTGTTAGATGATGATTTCTCCTCAATATGATCACTTGGCCTTGGTGAAGTAGGAATAGGATTGGAAACGGGACGGGGGCAACCACTTGGTTGCACCGGTTCACTAACTTCACTAGGTGCTTCCACTTTGTTGTCAATCTCTCTCCCACTTGTCAAAGTGGTGATGGCATTCACTTGCTCATAGGGAGGAAATCCCAATGTGGGAGTTGTCTCTACCATGTATTGAGGTTTAGGCTCGAGGTGAATAGGCAATTACCCTTCTCATTTGTATTTAAAGAATTAGCTATTTACCTGATTTGGGTTTCTAGCTTTGCTATTAATTGAGAGTGAGAATGGAGCAATTGTGTATTGGCCTCTAAACTACCCAAAGCCGCCAGAACTTTATCCTCAAAAGCGGTGTTCCTAGGAGGACCTTGAGATTAAGATTTAGAGTTAAATGCTTGATGATTGGAAGGTTGGTTCACATTGAAATGAGGGTAGGAAGGATGGTATCCTTGAGTATTTGCATTTTGAAGGTGCGGGGGCACATACTTTCCTTGAGGATTTTGAAGTTGTGGAGAGTTTGCACCAACTCCTTGGTTCCTTCAAGAAAAGTTAGGATGCTTCTTCCATCCTGGATTAGAAGTGTTGGAATATGGGTTATTCCCAGATGAACAAATGCGGCATTCACTAGCTCTTGTTACTCAATTTGAAAAACATATCCAATGGGACAACTAGAAGTAGTGTCAGTCAAGCTAGAGCAAGTCATGCACATTTCTTGATGAGAATGAGGTGAGGAAGATGCTTAATTGGCCGAGTTTTAATTCAACAAAAATTGATTAAATCTTTGCGTTAAAGTTTTAACTTCGGCGGCAATTTCATTTGAACTCTCTACTTGACACAAGTTTGAGTTCTTCTTCCCTCCAACATTGGAATTTCGGGCTAGGCGAGAGGATATCAACCTATGCATTGAGTTTTCACTCATATTTTCAAATAAGTGCCAAATGTCATCCTCATGCCTTTCCAAATAAGTACCTCCACATGAAGCATCCACCATACCCTTGTGGGTATCGGATAAGCTCTCGTTGAAGTATTAGACTAATTGCCACTTTGGAATGTCATGATGTGGACATTTCCGTAGCAAGTCGTTTAAACGCTCCCACACTTCATGTAAAGGTTCTCCATCGCCTTGGGAAAACTCACGAATGGAAGTTCGCATGGAATTGGTTCAACTCGCGGGGAAATACTTCTTGAAAAATTCTTGTTGCATTTTAGCCCAAGATGTTATGGTATTAGCCCCCAAGTTGTTGAACCAATATTTAGCTTTATCTCGAAGAGTAAAAAGGAAAAGCTTTAACCTTAGAACTTCTTCCAGCACATCCATGATTTTCATGGTGGATCATACTTCCAAGTACTCATTTAAATGTTTATAAGGTTCTTCATTGCTCAACCCAAAGAAAAGTGGGCACATTTGAATGGTGGAAGGTTTAATTTCATAGTGATGGGCCCTAGAATTAGGAAGTCGGATGCAAGTTGGGGCATTATACTTATTAGGCACAAAATGATCCTTAAGAACTATTAGAGGATTGGGAACTTGTTGCTCTATATGAGCTCCGAGAAGAACTTGACCTAGAGGAAGTGGTGGTAACAAAATTGGTCTTGGCATTCCAAGAGGGATTTGGACAAGCGGTGGTTGTTGCACAAGAGGTGGGCTTGGCATTCCCAAAAGAATTTGCACATTATTGGGTTGTTGCACATTATTAGGGTGATACATGCCTTGTGGGTCCACAAAACTGAGATCCGCAACTTGATCATCCATTGATGTAATAGGGTGATCAAGAGTCGAAAGAATTCGACTAGAACTACCCCTACCCCTTGGATTACGAAGAAGGATTCAATATTTAGATTCAAAGGAAGAAGAAGGCGATGAAGTGACCTTCGACCATGCATGCACAAGAAAGGACAACAATAGCAACAATTTCTCCTCCACAACAATCAACAAAAAAAATCAATCAACCAACCACAATCTCCACATACGATGTTCCCATACTCCCATGTTATATCAATGCAAGAATTTAAAGGGTCCATGCTTTCAACAATTAAGTAAAGGCCTCAACAAGGATCGATGCACAATTAAGATGAAAGAAATTCAAGACATGCTCACAAAAGTCCCAAGCAACAATGTTGAGATCCAATGCATGCACTCCATGCCTTTAAGTACCTAATTGCACAAGTAACAAGTAAGAAATAGTAAAAATTAAAGACAAACAAACAAATGAGTACTAATTCCTAATTTGATTCCAAGCAAAACTGTTTGGATCCCCGGCAATGGCGCCAAAATTTGACAACTTTCTCGTGAGAGGTCGCTTCACAAGGTCAAAATATAAATGTGGTTTAGGAAGCCTTTTTAGTCAAATTTACATTTATAAAATTACTACTACTACTAATGAAGCATAGCGAGTATGGATCATCCACAGAGATCAAAGAGATACTTGGAATTAAACTTGGATTAGTAGGTTAAAAGATTGAAAGAGGGTTTTGGTTTGGTTTGATTAAACTACAATTGAACTTTAAAACATGCAAATTAAAACAAGCTAAAAAGAGTAGAGTTTAGGAAATAGAAGAGGAGTCTTAGAGCATAGAAATCACCACTAAGCTCATTCTCTAAACCACTAGCCTTCAACAATTTAGGGAAAAATTAATGTTGTAAACCAAATTTTGTGCTACCAATTGCAACAATAAGCTTGGATATCAAATTCAAGAATGAATTGTCTACTTAATAACAAGTAAACTACAATTTAATACAACTCATCAAGTCTAAGCATAAACCATTCAATTAATCCTCAATTGTGATGAGCGCTGAAAAATGCGCTTTTAAACCCCTTAAGCTTGAGTGTTCTAGGACCTTTATCTATCTTATTTTTCCATTTTAGACTAATTTCGTGTTATTTCCTTTTTAGGTCAATAAAGTTAAAACGGGCTAAAAATGGTTTCTTAAGGCCTTTTTGCAGTCAAACTAAGTCTTGGTGAGAATCTGGAGCAAAAAGGGAGGTTGATGCTGAAAATTGTCAAGTGAGATCTATCAAAGAAAAGTGAGATCGATCGAACTATTCGTGAAAGTTATTAAAAAGCAGATCTAAAGCTCATTTCGACCCAACTCAGGCTGTGCTTCAAAGGGGAGATTCTACGGCTGAGTTCTCACATTTTTGGGCTCTCAAAGCCTTGTATATAAGAGGGATTGAACCATTCTTGTAGGGAGATTCATATATTACATTGTAATTTATATATTTTCATTACTTTCTCTCTCTAGAAAGTTAAAGATTAGAGTTAGAAGAAAAGAGGGAAGTGGAGGCACATCTCAAGAACCCATCTCTAGATCCACACACACATACTCTCTAGAGCTTCAAAGAAGAAGAAGAAGAAGAAGAAGAAGAAGAAGAGGAAGAAGAAGATGGAGCCATGTTTGGAGCTTGCCCTTGAGGGTTTTAAGATCACACCCACCTCCTCCATGATTGGCTAGACTTCTCCTTGGGGCTTGGATGAGCCCCAAGTTTGTAATCTAAACCTCTATCTCTTTTATATTTTTTGGGGAATAATATCTTGTGATTTGTGTTCTAACGTTGTGAATTTAATGAATCTTAGTATATTTCAGTGATTTCTATGGTTTAATTCTTCCTATTAATTCTTTAGTTTATTTACATGTTTATGTGTGATTAAATTGAGAATTATGTCTCACATGATTCATATGGTTTAATTCTTCTTATTGATTCTTTTTGTGATTACATGTTGTCTTATGTGTGATTATTTAGGAATTGATCTCTGCACTAGTTTTTCTATATTAATTGCATGTCTATGTGTGGTTGATTGAGAATTTAGTGATGGCTAGACATGATTTTTATTAGATGGGTTTGTTAATTAATTTGATGAATTATTCTTATGCTTGATGGGTTGTTCTACAATTTAATTCATGCTTGTAGGTAGGTAGACAATCTATACTTGATTTGATATTCCATGGTTTATTATTGCAAATTCCATGATTCTCTATATCGATGTGTGCTACAATTGTTACTAATTTGATGGGTTATGCTTAGAATTGATGGGTTGTGCTACACTTAGTTTATTTGTCGGTTAGGTAGAAAATTCATTCTTTAATTTGATGGTCTATGCTTAATATTGCAATTGGTAGTCGCATTTTGTTCACAAGAAGGTTTTCCCCAAATTAGTTGAAAGTGTGTGGTTTGGTGTATGAGCTTGGTGGCAATTCCAAAGCACCTCAAGACCTCACTTCTCATCTCTTAAATCCCTATCTCAACTTAGTTTACTTTAATTGTATTTTAATTTTCTTGTATCTTAGTTTAATCAATCAATCTCTCTTTGCAATCTTGTGATCCACTAGAGTTGAAGTTAAATTTCAACAAGTATAATCTCTGTGGACAATCCCTACTCGCTATACTTCATTAGTTGTAGTAGTGGTTTTATAAATGTAAATTTAACTAGAAAAGCTTTTTAAACCACAATCATATTTTGACCTTGCGAAGCGACCTCTCGCATTAAAAAGTTCACTTTCTAAATACATAGGAAGGGGCTCGTCAAATTGTAACACACATTAATCTAGAGAAATATACAACTTGCAACAATAAGCATGGATCATCAAACTCAAACATGGATTGTCTACCTATCTTGGAATTTAAATGCAATTACACTAGAATTAAATTAAGACAATAAAATTAAGAAAATTAGAACAATCTATCATGCATAAGCATAATCCATCAAATTAATCAACAAGTGTATTCAATGAAAACTATGCATAACCATCACCAATTCCTTAATTCAATTTAATCACACATAGACCTTGCTACGAATGATGACGTGGCCTGCAATCGATCATGGAATTCTATGATCGATCGTGAATCTTTTTTCGAATTTTCTCAATGCATTTGCTTGACTCCAAAAAGGCCTTAATAGACTGTTTTTAACCCGTTTGAACCTTATGACCTAAAATCGACAAAAACACAAATTATGACTAAAACAGAAAGGTAAGATAGATGAAAGGACTAAAATAACCTAACTTAGGTGCTAAAATGTGCAACATTTAAGCACTTATCATCATTAAAAAGAGGCTACACTATATGGTCTAGGTTCTATTTATACTGGAAATTGCTCATCTTGCTTGTTTTACATACATCTCCTATTAGTAGTTAGTTTTATTTTCCAAAGTGCAATATGAGTTGTGAAGAACAATGGAAGCTACAATGACAGCCAATATGGAAGGTTTTTGTTACATGCCAAAGCCTCGCTCAAAATATAAAATTCCATACCTTGTCATCGAGTACTCCACAAGGCATGGAATTTGGGGGGCATATGTTTATCCCATTATTTTGGACAAATGGAAAATTGATATGTGTTTATCCCATTATTTTGGACAAATGGAAAATTGATATGTGGCAAGGGAACTTGCCACTCTAGATTAGTTCTAGCAACTGGAAGAGGAATGTTATGCTACAAGCAGTCCCACATAGCATACATTGTGGAACCACTTAGATCTGTCACGTGGCACTAAAGACTAGGTCAAGGGTAACAAAAATCTGGTAAGATGAGATCCCACCATAAGAGCACATGTGGTTAATTACTACCACATGACAAACATCTGGAAAGCCATGTGTACCTTTAACCTAGTCATCAAGAATGGCAACTCCCCCACTCCTATAATATCTCCTAGTTTATAGGAGTCACTCCAAGAATAAGACAACCACTTGCCTTATTTAGGTGAGGAGGTTGCTAAATATTAGTAAGTGGGCTGAAAACATGATGCATTTACCAAATAAAGCTGAGGAAAACGTGGGACACATGGCATGATCTGGACCTTCCAGGTGGAAGTTCTCAACTATTGCTGGAAACTACCGCCTTTCCATCTAGGCAGTTCTAAAACATGGGTAAAGGCTTGCAAGCATGCATTCAATCACCAAGACCACTATTTATCAGTTGTAGATCATGGGAGAATATGATTTTACACGTGTCAACACCATGAGAAGACTAAGGAAGACGTGGGACACGTGGCATAATCCGGACCTTCTAGGTGGAAGTTCTCAACTGCTGCTGGAAACCTCCCCCTTTCCATCTGAACAGTTCCAAAACATGGGTAAAGGCTTGGAAGCATGCATTCAACCACCAAGACCACTATTTATCAGTTGTAGATCATGGGAGAATATGATTTTACACTTGTCAACATTGAGAGAAGGCTGAAAGATCATGGGACACTTGGCATTTTGAGGAAAGGCCACGTGGAAGCTGCAAAAACTGCCACACATCAAATTGCTGTATGGAAAAAAATAGGGCACTTAGGCTTAACTTGCAAACCCTGTTCAACATACACAACTAAACAACACCTTCAATTACTTCATTTCATGTATCTTTACATTCCAGTAATACACTTTCATTACGTTTAATTCAAGTCCAGCACTTATCTTTCTTACTTTCCAGCAAATAGTCCCTAGCTTTATTTCAAAGTCCTGCACTTTCAATACCGCACTTCTTTTCACTAGCTATAGAGTAGTCTAGAAGTCCTTTTTCAAGGCAAAAAGAACCTCCAAATGTGGTCATTCCAGACCTTCGTACAATCACCTGATCCCAATAATCTCCAACTGAAATATTGTTCGAATATCCACTTTGGAATGACAGCAGTTCTTGGCACGCCCATAATCCTTTCCACGCAAGTGGAATGTAGAACTCTAAGCCTTTTTGCTAGCCGAACAACTAGGTTATATCCTAATGATACGTTCTGCATTTTCCAAATAGAAGGCCAACATTGAGTGGATAAATTATTTAATGATTCTGGTCTATTCGACGGGTGGTTAACTAATCTAATGAAAGCTTGTGTTAGAATTTCTTTGTAATATATTAATACACTCTTATGAAGTCATTTTCTCAATTCAAGAGTTTGAATTTAACTGGTTCACCAAGTGTCAATGAACCAGGATTATTTAATAAATTCTCATGTGAGTGTGTTTGTTGCATAACAAATGATTTTTAGGCTGATCAATCAAAGTCAATTGCTTGATGGACAACTTTTGATCCAGTCATCCTTTGAAAAAAAAAAAAAAAAACAAACAAAAGAAAAAATCTTAAACTTTGATTAGTTATATATGCAAAATATAAGAAAAAGGGACTAGGATCCTCTATTGTAAAACAGGTCATGCTGTACCCGTGCTGTAGTTCCAAACGCAATGTTTTGGATAAAATTGATAGAATATATTGTATAGGATTACCATATATATATTTACCATATACATATATTGCTACTTATTCATTACACATAACCCCTCTTATATAAACCCCTGTTGTATACATCTCATACACATTAATACAATACAGAGTTATACTCTCTCATTTATATCTAACATGGTATCATAGCCAAGTTCTCTGTCTTCCTTATTCTTTTATTTTATTTTATTTTATTTTTCTTTGGTGGCTTCAATAAGTTCACCAAGAAATACATTCTGTTAAGTGTTCGAATCTGATCTTCTGCAAGTCCTTTGCCAATTCCGAGCATACCTGGCGAAAGTTCAGACTTAGATCATCTCGACGCCACCAAAAATAGCCAGAAAAAGGCCTTCACATGCTCTCACGCACCGCTGTAAGATTCTGCCAATTTTTTGGCCCTTCATGCTCCTCCACGCGCTTTCATGAGCCCCTGCATGTCAGATCCAACTGCCAAGTGCCACACGCACCACAGTGTGTCAGATCCAGCCTCTGCATGTCCCACATGCCATAGCGCGTCAGCTCCACGTCATTGCTGCCCAGGCATCACTGCCACATAAGCACTGCCACGTCAGTGTTCAGAATCGCTCTGCCACGTCAGTATTTGCCCACCACATCATCACCACTGCCACGTCAGCAGTCACATCAGCACTGCCACATCAGTGTCCAGATTCGCTCTACCACGTCAGCATTTGCCCGCCACATCAGCAGTTTCAGAATTTTTTTTTTCTTAAAGCACCATTCCAGCCCAGTTTTCGCGCTGATTCCAAATTTGTAGTCAATTTTTGCTTTTGAGATTTCTAAATGGCTCAAAATGGGATTATTCCTCTTATTCAAGTTGTTCTGAAAAAACTTGACCAAAGGAGGATATGCTTGCAGACTTTTACAGTGGCTTTTCAGTCGACATCTTTTCATCGCAACAGACGACACAACCACTATGATTACTCTCTTTATTGCATTTTTTGTCGGATTCGAGGACATTCTTTTTAGAAGTTTCGCACTCGTGCTAGATTGACTTCACCTACTCTAATTTTGGCTACCTTTCTCACTGTGCCACTTCAATCATGAGCTTTTGCTCTAGTACCTACCTGTCACACTGTCCTACTACATTCACGAGCTCCTGCTTTAGTACCTGTGTCCAGCACTCCTAGTAAGTCTTCATCTTTCTCATCTGCATTCTTTGCAACTGACCTTCAGGCAATCATTAATAAGGTTTTGACTAAAATACAAGGTGCATCTTCCCATTCTCTTTCTACCATAATAGGTAAGAATACATGTTGGTATTTTGATTCTACTTGTTGTAATCATATGACATCCGATTCTACTGTTCTTACCACTGAAACTTCTGCACCTCACTCACATTTCATTCATACAGCCGATGGATCCACCATGAACATTAGTTATACAGGGACTATTTCTCTCTCCCGATTATCCATTCCTAATGTGTTTCTTATCCCAAAACTTTCTCTTAATCTCTTATCAGTTGGTCAATTAACCGAGTTAGGCTTCACCATAACCTTTTCTTCTAATGGTTGTGTTGTACAGGTTCCTCGGACTGGTCAGATTATTGGGACTGGGTGTAAGGTTGGTCGATTGTTCGAACTCTCATTTCTTCATCTGCCTACTCTCACCATCTCCGCTATATCTACACAGGTTAATTCCTCTTTTTTTGAATTATAGCACTCTCGCTTAGGTCATGCTTCCTTGCCTCATGTCAAAACTTTAGTCTCTAAAGGCTTGTTAGGTCAAGTTAAACCTAAGAATTTTGATTGTATTTTATGTCAGCTACGAAAACAACATACGTTACCTTTTAGAACAAGTGAATCATGTACGTCTACTCCTTTTAACCTTATTCATTATGATGTATGGGGTCCTTCAGTGCTTACTATGGGGGGATCACAGTATTTTGTGATATTTGTTGATGATTTTTCATGGTTCACATAGATATTTTTGATGAAAAATCGTTCTGATTTACTTGACATATATGTGATTTTGCAAAAATGATTTTAACTTAATTTTCCAAAAATATCAAAAAAATTCATTCTGACAATGCTATGGAATATCAACAAAATGCATTTTTTCAAATTCTCAATCATTATGGCACTGTTTCTCACTCATCCTATCCCAGCACATCACAACAGAATGGTAAAGCCGAGCGTAAACTTCGTCATATTCTAGACACAGTTCGCTCAATCACACTTTCTGCTTCTATTCCTGTTTCTTTTTGGGGGGAAGCAACTTTTACTGTTGTTTACACTATCAATCGTGTGTTATCACCTCTCTTACACAACCAAACACCATGTGAGTGTCTATTTGGCAAACCACCTTACTACAATCATCTTAGAGTTTTTGGGTGTGCCTATTTTGTTCTTCTTTAACCCCACGAACGCACAAAATTACAATCACGTGCGCAACTTTGTTGCTTTCTTTGATATGGAATTGGATAGAAAGGGTATCGGTGTTATGATCCAATCACTAAATGACTCAGAGTCTCCCGTCATGTAGTCTTCTAGGAACACAAGATGTTCCATACGCTATTCGAATTTAATGTCTCTAAAAATGCATTTCCTATTCCTCCATTAACATATTCTGTAGATCTTTTTCCCGATTCTCACCCTTCAGAATCATCAAAGGAAGTCAATCCTCCTTCGATCGAATCCCAACCATCTACCCAATCTGAGGTTTCTTTGATTGAGTCCCAGCTATCTACCCAATACGAGGTTCCTGTTAGCACAACTATTTTAAGTCCTCGCCCCCATTCCACTCGGGTAAGAGCTCTACCTGCACATCTTAATGATTTCTATTGCTATTATGCCTTTACAACTTTATATGAGCCTTACACTTTTCGTGAGGCCTCTTCTAACCCTTTGTGACAGCAAGCAATAAAAGATGAGTTAGACGCACTAGCCAAAACTCATACATGGGATTTGGTTGAATTGCCTCTTGGAAAGTCTGCAATAGGATATAAATGGGTATACAAGATCAAGACGCATTCAGATAGGTCTGTTGAGCGCTACAAGCCCGACTTGTGGCTAGAGGATTCAAACAGAAGTATGACATTGATTTTAAGGAGACATTTGCTCCTGTTGCACG
The DNA here is from genome assembly GCF_030987335.1 of Cornus florida. NCBI lineage: Eukaryota > Viridiplantae > Streptophyta > Magnoliopsida > Cornales > Cornaceae > Cornus > Cornus florida. The sequence continues at coordinate 69,865,063 of NW_026775573.1, read as the reverse complement.
TCTTCCCTCTGTTCACTCTCTTATTACTTTGGTTGCTTCCCATCATTAGGGACTCTTTCAGATGGATGTTAAAAACTCATTTCTCAATGGAGATTTACTTGAGGAAGTTTACATGCAACCTCCTCCAGGTTATCATCACCCTCCTAGTAAGGTATGTCGACTCCAAAGGGCTCTGCATGGCCTCAAATAGGTACCTCGAGCTTGGTTTGCTAAATTCAACCAGACTATCTCTTGTCTTGGATATTCTGCTAGCTATTATAACTCAGCTTTATTCATCCGATGCACTAATCGAGGTGTTATTATTCTTTTACTCTACGTCTATAATATGATCATCATTGGAGATGATTTGATGGGAATTCAAGAGCTCAAACAGTTTCTCAGTTGTCAGTTCGAGATGAAGGATCTTGGACCCCTCAATTATTTTCTTGGTCTTGAGATCACTATAGTTACAGATGGTTACTATCTCACTAAAAAAAAAAATACATATTAGATCTTCTTTCGAAATCAGGCTTAACTAACAGTAAGATTGTTGATACAACACTTAAGCACAACACAAAACTCAATCTACATGATGATGAATCTCTTCAAGGTGGTGCATTGTATCAATAGTTGGTTGGTAGTCTGGTTTATCTCACTGTCACTCGTCCGGACATCTCCCATGCCGTCCACATAGTTAGTCAGTTTATGGCTGCTCCTAGATCTACTCATTTTGTTGCAATTCTTCACATCCTTCGTTATCTCAAAGGCACTATGTTTTATGGGCTTTACTTTTCTTTTTAGTCGTTACTTGTTCTTTATGCCTATTTAGATGCCGACTGGGCAGGAGATCCTACAGATCGTCGTTCCACCATAGGCTATTGTTTCTTTCTCAGTGATTCACTTATCCCTTGGCGCAGCAAGAACAAATTATGGTTACTCGATCAAGCACAGAAGCTGAATACAGGGCACTTGCTGATACTGCGTCTGAGTACAATTCAAATTGCACACAATGATGTTTTTCACGAGCGTACCAAACACATTGAGTTCGATTGCTATTTTGTTTGTCATCATCTTCTTTAGAAGACCTTACAGTTGCAGTCCATTAATTCCCATGATCAGATAGCAGATGTCTTCACCAAATCGCTTCCGCCATGTCATTTCAAGGATCTTGTTTCCAAACTTAAAATGACTTCATATAACCCACCTTGAGTTTGAGGGGAGCAGTTAGAATATATTATATAGGATTACCATATATGTAGTTACCATATACATATAGGGCTTACTTGTTCATCACATATAACCCCTCCTATATACATCTCATACACATTAATACAATACAGAATTATACTCTCTCATTTATACCTAACAAAAGTTATTAAAATATTTCTCTCTTTGCCAATTCTTTATTCTCAGCACTTATTCATCTCTCTTCACTATTTGTATATATTCTTTCATCATCCTCTCTCTTTTCCAGTCCCACTGATGTCTTCACCAGCTTGAGGTCTTACTAATTGATGCCATGGACAGCGAGTTTGAGTTTTGTAGCGAAGGATTCGACTTTGAGTGTGTCCTTTGGATTTATGAAGATATTCCTTATATTTAGGTTTGTAGTTCTGCATTTGGTTTGTTAAGAGAGAGGATGTAGTGAGAGAGATAATAGATTTTTAGTTTGTGAACAGAAACTCCAAGAATCAGGATCAGTCAGAGAAAACATGAAGAGGAAGTGGGCGCTTCAATGGTTGCTTCTTGTTGAAATTGCTGGTGCGTATTAAGCTCGTTGATGTTAGTGCCCCACCTCCTCTTTTCTCACCAATATCAGAGATTTAACCAGACATTGGCCAGCTTGTGACGGCCCAAGTTTTTTAACCCGGTGCGTCAGTGATGAACCAAAAGTTGATCCGATAATGGATCCAAAATGCGGAAACAAAAGGTAAACCGAGCTTTTAAGAGGTAAGAGTCACTCCTAAGACACAAATGTGACCCTCCATGAGTTCACAAAGCTCAAAGAGAACGAAGACGGAAACAAGGGTTAAAAAGGATAAAATTCGTCATCCAAGGGACAAAAAGGTCAATTCACAACTAAAATGAGTAACTTGTCTCTAAACAAGTCAAACAAGGTGAATACAACCTAATCTAATCATTTTGAAACATTCCAAGAGGTTCCATGGACATTGGCTAAGAATCCCACATAATGCCCTATCCCGGTTGAAGTGAAAACTGACACTACTTCATTAAAACATGAATAACTTTCACTGTATTTGAAATCTGAGAATGGGATTGGTACCATTGAAAATCTAACTCAAAATCCTTGAGTTTAGGCTCAAGAATCACCCCATTTGGATTAGAAACAAAGAAGTTATGACCCTTTGAAGTTGGAAGTTTAGTGCTGAAACTCAACAGAAGCAAGGCTCGGTTTCTAGCTATTTCGGTCGACCGAAATGAAGTTTTGGACGACCGAAATGGAGATGCTAAGACCTACAATCATGAAGAAAATATGCAATTCATTTCGGTAGACCGAAATAAGGGTTTGGTCAACTGAAATGAGCTTTGAACATTTGATTTGGCTACTGGAATGTGATGTTACTATGCAAACACAAAATCATTTGACATCGGTTGACCGAAATGGAGTTTCAGTTGACCAAAACACCTCAAAAACCTACCGATGAACCTGCTAACAGCTTAAGGTGCTAAGGTCCAACTTCTACTTTGAATCCCTTCATGAAATGGTTCAAAATGGATGTGCAAAACTGATTTTCAATGAGTTTTGTGAATGTAAACATGTCAACAACTTTGATATGAGTAAATGAATATAAAACAATGGCCCATGGCCTCATACACTTCATTTACAAGATTTTGACTTCTCAAACCTCAAAATTTGATTAAAAGACATTTGAAGCAAAACTTTGTTACCAAAAGTGTCTAAGTACAAAAGTAGACATGCTTGGCCCTTGGCCTCATTACATACATACTTAAAATGTCAAAAGTGATTACTTAATATCTTTACACATCAAGGAAATTACATAATCTTCAAAAGTACCATACATACATGGTATACAAAATATAACTTCAAAAGTTAAGCATGCTAAACACTTGCATGTTAATATATAAAAATACTTCAACAAGCTCAAAAGCTTCTAAGGATGATGAGCATCCATGAACATAGTCTCTTTACCTGAAAAACAACCCAAACCACTAGGGTGAGTAATTAAGTTACTCGTAGGAGAAGCATATGCGTATACCTTAAAGTTTCACTATAATTGCAAGATCAATATAGACTAATACAAGGGAGCATTCCACTTAACGTCTATCTTCAAGGTGTGCTAAGGGATCATCTTGAGCTAACTTGAATGATTCTTTAGCAATACAAATCAATATCAATGTACTTAACAACATCAATTCGCCAATAACAAGAATTTCAAGCTACAATTAAGCATTGGTTGTCAACTTGAAATTTAATGCGAAAACAAGTAATGAAAGACTTGGACATCACGTCTCGGACTTAACCAAGATCAATACGGTTATTCCAGGCATTAACTCGCTGGGAAGACCACCCTAGTGCGCCCTATCTCAATTGGGGAGAACTCATACCTCCCGCACTAAAGCCGAACTTTAGCCATGTCATATGTAACAATGTCCCAAGAGACTCCAAAATATATATCAAGTTCAAAACTTATATATATATAATAAGGCATACAAACCACCTTCCATGCACAAGTATTTTGAAACAATACAAACCATGTCTTAGGGTTCCAAATCTAGAATGGCATGCCAAATGACAAATTCACATCATGATATTATGCATAATATAATATCACAAATTTATCAATTCAAGTCATGCCTCAATAACAAGCTCTATATACTAATTATCAACATTTAGCAATAGGCTCATAAATTAATCACAATTTATAATTCACAAGAATATAGAATTATTATCACAAAAATATAGCAATTCAAGTCAATAAGAATTGTATATAACACTAATAATTCTACTAGAGTTCTATATTACTACCACATGTGAATTTACTAGAATTTAACATCTACTAAATTATATAATCCTTCTACACATGGTTTACACATATCAAACATGCTTAAATCAATAAACCCTAAGTCAAGAAGTGAGGTTTTCCTATAATATGCAATACTATCATATCAAAAGCATGTACACAATATATATTAAACCACAAGGACTATAAAACACTTAGAATATAAACATACTACCACCCCTACCTCAATAGAGAATTAAATCTCTATAATCCAAGCTACCAAACACAAAAATGGAAAACAAGGTTAGGATTCTTAGAGAGGAGAGTGAAATGAATCTTTTCTCTCCTAAGGTCAAAAGTCTAGGGTGAGTGGAAGAGTGTCAAAAGTGAAGTCAAAGCTCTTTACAAAGCTTTCTCTAATGGAGTCTTTGCTAGGGTTATGAATAACAAGTGTAAAAGATGAAGGAGAAGGTGAAAATGGTGAGTGAAGTGTCTAGAGAACCTCCACTCACTATGTGCTCTTACACTACCTCTCACACACACACATGCAAGACTAAATCTTGAGCTTACACTTGTCACCAATCCAATGCCTCTTCCAAGACTTAATCCTAGACCCACACTTGTCAACAATCAATGGTTACATATGCACCAATCCTAGGCCAACACATGAATGACTCTCCACCTTCCAATTGTCAAGAAACTATGGTACCAAATCTTTCCACCCAATTGCCAATAAGTGGCACCATGAGAATGTGACACTTGTCACATTTTTCAAAAATTACAAAATGGTCCTTTTTCAAAATATCTTCCAAAATAAATTGCAAAAAGGTGACTAAAACGAAAAATAATTATTTTACATAACTACACTAAAACCCCAAAAGTTATAAATAATTATACTAAAGTATGCATTCATGCCCTTTACAAGAAAAGTACTAATCTAGCATGCTTTCCAAGAAAAGTAAAAATACCAATGTCATGGAAATCAAATACCATGAATGCATGCAAAACCGGAATCAAATCCGAGCACAACAAGTGAGGTTATGCAAGGAAAAACGAAAAACAGGAAAAAGACGAAATAGAGAAAAGACAAAATAGGAAAAAGACGAAAAAAGAAAATTGCCGAAAATGGAAAAGGAGGAAAAAGACAGGGTCATTACATAGCTAGTGCTCCGGTATGGTGTGGAGGACCCAATTTTTTAACCAAATTTCTGTCTAAAATCCTACTTCTAATGATATAGCCTCAGAACAATGTGTTGACAAAGGGAAGCCAATTTTATGTTGGTAATTAAACTATTACATAATAAAGCTAATACTAAGATGATTTCTTCATGAAAATAGAACTTAGGATTTCAAACCTCCGTATAGTAAACTTTAAATCTAAAATTTTAATTGTTATTATAAAATTTATAATTTGTATATATAGGAAAATACCTGTATAGTGATTTTTATGGAATTTAAGCATATATGTGCAAAAAATTGGTCAAATTTTACTTCATTAACACTAATTTTAAAAGGACTTTATTTTCCAAAATTTCATATATTTTTTTTAAATTAGTGCCAAGTTAATGTTAAGTTGTTCAAAAAAATGAAAGAAAAAAATTTAAGGAGCGTTGATTTGAGTGATGAGAACAAGATTTCAAGACATTAATTTGAAGAATAAATGTGATGAGAACAAGATTTAAAGGCATTGAGTTGAAAAATAAATATGGGGAGAATATGATTTAAAGTCGTTGAGTTAAATAATAATATGGTATAACAAAAATTTTAGGGGTTGAGTTGAAGAACAAATGTAATGAGAACAAGATTTGATGATGTTGAGTTAAATAAGTGAGAATAAGATTTATAGGTGCTGGGTTAAAGGCACAAGTGTGTTGAATATGCATTTAACGGTAGTGAGATTACATATAAGTGCGGTAAAATTTGGGCTCCTGCACCACTTTAAATTTTTATTTACACTATGTTTATTCTTCAACTCAACGCCCTCAAATCTCATTTTCGCTACGTTTATTCTTCAGTTTAACGCTTTTAAATATTATTTTTACCACTTTTATTCTTCAACTCAATGCCCTTAAATATTTTCTCATCACATTTATTCTCCAACTCAACGCCCTTAAATATGATTCTCACCACTTTTATTCTTCGACTCAACGCCTTTAAATATTTTTCTCACCACTTTTATTCTTCAACTCAACAACAATAAATTTGATTATCACCACTTATTCTTCAATTCAATACTTTAAATTTTTTTCTCACCACTTTTATTTTTCAACTCAACCCCCTTGAATCTTATTCTTACCACTTTTATTCTTCAACTCAATGCTTTAAATCTTTTTCACACAACTTTTATTCTTTAACTTAACGCCCTTAAATCTGATACTCACCACTTTTATTCTTCAATTTTAAATCTTTTTCTTATCACTTTTATTTTTTAACTTAGCACCCTTAAATCTAATTCTTGTTACGTCTTTAATTATTTTTCTCATCACTTTTATTCTTCAACTCAACACCCTTTAATCTGATTGTCACCACTTTTATTCTTCAACTCAACATATTTAAATCTTTTTCTCACTACTTTTATTCTTCAACTCAACGCATTTAAATATTTTTTTCACCACTTTTATTCTTCAACTCAACGCTGTTAAATCTGATTCTCACTATTTTTATTTTTCAACTCAACATCTTTAAATCTTTTTCTCATCACGTTTATTCTTCAACACAGTACCCTTAAATTTGATTCTCACCACTTTTATTCTTCAACTCAACATATTTAAATCTTTTTCTCATTACTTTTATTCTTCAACTCAGCAACCTTAAATATGATTATTACCACTTTTATTCTTCAACTCAACGCATTTTAATCTTTTTCTCACCACTATTATTCTTTAACTCAATGCATTTAAATCTATTTCTCACCACTTTTATTCTTCAACTCAACACATTTAAATATTTTGCTCACTACTTTTATTTTTCAACTCAACACATTTAAATCTTTTTCTCACCACTTGTATTCTTCAACTCAATACCCTTAAATGTAATTGTCACCATTTTTATTTTTCAACTCAACGCCTTTAATTTTTTTTTTTTCTCATTACTTTATTCTTCAACTGATCAGCACCCTTAAATTTGATTTTCACCACTTTTATTCTTCAACTCAACGTCTTTAAATCTTTTTCTTATCACTTTTATTCTTCAATTCAACACCCTTAAATATGATTGTCACTACTTTTATTCTTCGACTCAACACATTTAAATATTTTTCTCACTAATTTTATTCTTTAACTCAATGCATTTAAATCTTTTTCTCACCACATTATTCTTGAACTCAACGTCGTTACATATCAGATTTATTCTTCAATTCAACCCTGTTAAAGTTTTTCTCACCACTTTTAATCTTAAAATCAACACCCTTATTCTTGTTCAACAACTTGATATAAGTTCACTACAGAATTTTAGATATAAAGTTTATTTAAATCACTAAGAAAATATTAGAATATTTGCTTTATGTAATAGTCCAATTACCAACAAAAATTTGGCTTCCCTTTGTCAATATATGAGGCTATATCATATCTATAGTAGAATTTTAGACAAAAAAAATTGGTTAAAATTTTGGTTTACCCACACCATACATACGGAGCACTAACGGGCCAATGTCTGCTTCAATCTCCAGGGTTGGTGAGGAAATGGGAGGTGGACACTGTATATCAGGCTTAACGAGCTTAATATGCACTAGCAATTTCAACAAGAAGCAACTATTGAAACACCCACTTCCTCCTCATTTTTTCTCTCACTAAATCTCGATCTTCCTCATTTTTTCTCTCACTACATCTTGATCTTCTCTTCACAAACCCAAAATTCATTTTTTTTTCTCTCACTTCCGTCACCCAAAGATAGAACTACAAATCCAAAGATAAGGACCCTATCTTCACAAACCCAAAGACAGAACTAAAAATCAAAACTGAAATCTCTTGCTGCAAAGCTCAAACTCGTTGTCCATGCCATCGATCAATCCGACTTCAGGCCAGTGGAGACGTGCGTTAAGAGAGATGATGGTGAATATAGAAGATATGCAAATGGTGAAGAGGAAGAAGAATCGGCGATGAGAGAAGAATCGGTAAAAAGTGAAAAATGTTTTAACAATTTTGTCCAAAACGCTGTTGTTCTAGATTTACAGCACGACCCGACTACAGCAGAGGATCCTAATCCAAGAAGGAGACAGTTGGGCCAAACTATCACTACATGCTTGTTCCAAAGAGAAATAAGAATAAGAATATTTGAGTTAACCACTAAAACTTTTAAACTAATTACAGAACTAATCAAAATCTCTATTCAAAACTTCTTCTTAGCACCTATGCACTATTTTTATTTTTTTTTATCCAAATAGTTTTAAAAAATTAGCAAATTGATAAATAACAATAATTGACTAGCGAGTTTATTTATTTATTTATCTATTTTTAAATTTTCCCTTCAAAAACACACACACACACACATATAGGTAGGTGCAAAAAATTGAAAGATTAAGAATAATCAACAAAATTTTGAAATCAATACACTCAAACAACAATAATGAACAAGAAGACAATGTACATAGAAGAGATAATTGTCTAGAGTAGAATAAGACAGTCTTCAATCTTCATGTTGGGAAATGGCTTCTAAAAAATGTGTGGAGGCATGGAAAATCCCAAGGTGGTGTCCATGCTTGGTAGAGATGGGCTTCAAGAAAATACATGCTATACAATACATGTATAAAGTGTAGAGAACTTACTAAAGTGATATGAGTATATCACATAACAATCCTCAAATGTATTGTATAACTACTTTAGCTTGATCTTCCAATGTTGAATCTCCTAGTCAATGGTGGAATTAGCCGTCAAGAATCAAGTACTCATTTATCCACTCTAAAGAATGCCTTGAATCTTTGATGGTGGGATAGAAATGAGAAGCAAAACCCTAGATCTAGAATTGTAGATGGTGATAGATATAAACGAGTATATGCATAGGTTTATCTCATACTTTCTCTCACTATAATTGTGTCTCAAAGTGCTTGTGAATTGTGACGGGGCTTTTGCGAGAGGTCGCTTCACAAAGTTAATATGAATGTAGTTTTGGAAGCTTTGAAAGTTAATTTTACATTTATAAAACCACTACTGCTATATAGCATAGTAAGTAGTGATCGTCCACAGCGACCATCGATTTGATTCAATTTATAATTAGTGAACAATTAATTTAATACAAAAGATAATTTGTTTAAAATCCTAATTAAACTAAACAAAATAAGTTGAATTTTTCATTTGCAACCTGTAACATGAATTTTGCAACAAATAATCCTCTGAAATATCTAAAAGTTACAATCGGCACCTTTAGTAAATGGCAATATGAAATTACCAGAATTTTTATTTATTTGTTTATCTAAGAAATGTGAAATTATGAGAATGACCTAATTTATTTTTGAAAATTAAATTTTTTTAATAATATCAAAAGAATTGTCAACAAAGTAGAACTTTTACCAATGTAGGGCGTGTGGTTCATATGGTAGAGCGCTCTCCTTTTGCATTTCTTCAGCAAATATACCATATATATATATATGACAAATTACAGAAATTACCCTCCAAGTTTTCATTAACAGGAAGGTCCTAGTTGACCATTTGACCTTAGTGCATCAAAATGAATTTACCTATATGACCTTGGGTTAGTTTAAAGGAAAGGGATAATTATAACTACACCCCATGAGGTTTGACATAAAGACAGTTATATATAAGTTGGGCTATTTTTGAATGATGACAACCCCTTAGATTTAATAAAGTTAACAATGACACCCCATCAATTTTTTCATTTAAAAAGATTAGTGAAATATTTATATTACCCTTTATTATTTAATTCATTAATTATGCCAAAATATCAAAAGTGGAAAATGACCAAAAACACCCATCATAATTACCCTTTATTATTTAATTTATTTACTACTTTCTCTCTCTAATCTATCAGATGAGGACTTACTGATGCAAACATAACGGCGAAATTGAAGGTCTTTCTCTTTCTCTCTTGCTTGTTTATAGGGTTTATTCTTTCTATATATATATATATATATGCTTGGTAGAAGTATCTTTCCCTAAATTATGTAATGAATTTTCAATTTATTGCCTAATTAATTAGAAATTTGCTATATATGGTGAGTTTTGAGTGTAGTCTAGCAATGACGTCACCTGTGTGGTGGTGGCGGCAATGGTGGGTGCTACCACAGCCACCAGAGCAACCACCACCCACCAGTCGCCACCACCGCAACCATCGTCCACCAATACTGCCCACCCCTTTCTTTCTCTCTCTCCACCCACCACTACAACCTCTGCCACCACAACCAAAACCCAATAATTGAACCCATGAAAAACTCACAAAAAATCCAACCAATTGAACCAATGAAAAACCCAGAAAAAATTCCCATTTGAACCCACCATTACTATCGCCGTTAGTGTTGGTTTTGCTGGAGAAGGAATATGGGTTTGTGAAGTACTCTCCCGGAGCTATAGGCACCCTTCCATGGCCGTTTCGACATACTCTATCTCTCTCTACAACGATGCTGCCCAAGACGCGAATCTTCGATCTACGGCGAAGATGGGTCATCTCACCCACGACGGTGAAACTGACGATTCGAGGCAAGGAGCACCATCGGTATTGATGAATAGCTCTTAGGGTTTGATTGGAACCAATACGTGACATCGATCTGCGGCGATAGTGGGCGATGGTAGGTGATGGTGGTAGTGGTAGCAATGACGGGTGATGGTGGGTGGTAATGGTGGCGATGATGATGACACTGCTCTCTTTTTCCCCTTTGCTCTTCCATATATATATATATATAATGTATATATATAGGTTAAATTTGAATTTTCATGAGTTCTGATATTTTACAATAAAAATGAATTAAATATTGAAGGGTAATTTTGTCTTTTCTAACATTTTAAGGGCTTGTTTGGCTGTCAATATATCAAACCTCAGGGGGTGTCATTGTAATTAACCCTAAAGGAAAAATCTAAAAGGGATATGGTTTTTGCCTCTCCTCATAAATAACGCATGCTTCTTTCCAATATGGGTTTATTGTATTGTTCCCTATTCCCATAGCCATTCTGATTGAAGGTTCTCTTTCTCTCTCTGTGAATATATATATATATATATATATATATATATATATATTCATGTCATCATATTCTTGCAACTCAAAAATAACTGTTTTTCTTATACGTATCTTTATAAATCAATGCTCGATCTGTTTGGTTTATTAGATAACAAAGACAAGCAAGATTCAAAGTTTCTTTTTTTTTCTTTTTCTTACACTTAATTGAGTTTATCAATCTTTCAATTCTATGACCACAATGTATGACCCTCACAATTGGAAAAGCGTTTTCTTTTTGTCCAGTGTGATTGTTTCTTGATTCTTTTGTTATTATATTTTCTTCCAAAACCATTGTCTTGGCAATTCCAAATACGGCACTAAGTTCTGTTGTTGCGTCAACAGTATAGATTGTGTTGACAGCTCGGCGATTTGTGTAAACAGGATGTTGCAAACTAGCTATGGACAACGCTTGGAATTTAATCATGATTTGGTGTTGTAGATCAAGGTTTTGGGTCAGACACACTTGGTGTAATGACCCGGCCATTTTCCTTCCTTTCATTTTCTCAGATTTTCACGGATATTTTTTTTCCGTTGATCTTTTCCTTTCTGAGTTCAGTTTCTCGTCACTTAGTGTCATCTTGAGTGCTCGGGGATGGTTTCTGAGACTCTTTTCCTTGGATTGACGACTTCCTTTGAGGACCGAGTTATTTTCATTGTTTCACTTTTGTGACACTATTCACTTTCGTCTTTTTCTCGGTAGTCACTTTGTTGGCATAACCTCACTTTTTGTGTTCGGATTCTATTCCGATTTTGCATGCATCCACGATATTTAAATTCCATACTATGTGTATTTTCACTTTTGTAGAAAAGCATGCTAAGTGCTTACTTTTCTTGTAAAGGGTATAGATGCATGACTTTTTTGTAATTTTATAAACTTTAGGGGTTTTTGTGTAATTACTGTAAAGTAATTATTTTTCATCTTAGGGACCATTTTGTAATTTAATTTGGAAGATATTTTCAAAAAGGATTTTTTTTACAATTTTTGAAAAGTGTGACAAGTGTCACACTCTCATTGGTCCACTTGTTGTGATGTGTGTGGAAACACTTTGAGGCCTTGGATGAGGACATGTGGAGGGTGGAGATTTAACCACTTGTCGGCCTAGGATTGGTGCACTTGTTGGCTTGGATGGTTGACAAGTGTACTTGGGAACGGGAAGATATTATCCGTGCCAAGTATCCAGAGCTCTTTAATACGGGTATGTAGTGAATTTCGGGGACGAAATTCCGTTATTAGGGGGGGAGAATGTAATACCCCGTAATTTATTAAAGAGTTTAGTTATTTAAATTCAATTATGTGTGGATTCCTTTACCTATTATTGTGCATACTGCATTGTTATATTAAGTTCATTTAATGGTGCATGTAAATTAATTGTGTATGTTAAAATAGTAAATTTATTCATTTAATTGTGCATGTATTATTATAATTAATTTTATTTGTTGATTATGTTTAATTAAGCAATATTAGTTAATTAAAGTATTATATTTGTGTTATAAAGTATTATGATGATATAATGTATTCTTATGTAAAATAATAATAATAATAATAATAGTTTAATAATATAATAATAATAATAATATAATAATAATAATTATAAAAGTTTATTAATAATAATAATAGTTATAATAATAATAATAGTATTAAACCAATGTCATGATGAAATTAGAGATTAGGATAGGATTTCATCAATGTTTATGGGTGGACTTGAAGCCATATGGTTGGGAAGATGGTTAGTAGATGAAAAAAATTAGATATTTGTAATATTTATATTATATATTTTGTATATAAATTAACTAGCTTACCTTAGAAGAAAAGAAAGGGAGTTAGAAGCAAAGTATAAATTCTAGTGAACTATTTGATAAGAGTGAAAGGAAAAGAGAAAGAGAAAGAAGCTTGGACCGGTGTAGGCGATTTTACCCGACTACGCGCAGACCGGCGGATTTATTTTAAATCCAAAAAGGCAAGTTATTATCTATTTTTCCCTTTTGAATTAATAAATTAATTGTTTAGTTTATTTATATTATTTTAGAGCATAGAGACCATGTAAGGAGTTTAATAAATTAGGAATTTTAGTTTATTAAATTTGTGAAATTTTAATTATATAGGATGGTATATATTTATTTAATGTCCTATGAAATTAATAATGGCTAAAAATAATTAAATAAGGCTTTAGGGATTTTTCTAGAATTTTCTAGAATTTTTTGGGATTTTTCTGTAATTTCCGCGCGAGACTCCGGCGAGATTTCCGGCCACCGGCAACGAGGAAGGTGACCGGAGTGATCCCATGTGGTGCGGCGCACAAGGCTTACTATGCGCGCGCATCAGTAGCGGTTAGATTGGATTTTAAATCACAGATCGATTCAGTGTAGCGTAGCACACAATAGTATGGTGCACGCAAGTCAGGAGCCGTTGGATTAAAGTAGGAGCCTTGGATCAATCCAGTGTAGCGCGCCCACATAGAAACGGTACAACCGACCAACCAGCATACGCCGCGTCATCAGGATGCATTGGTGCGCGCGTGGCAGTGCGTGCGCGCGCGTGGGACTCTCCAGACGCGCGTGGGAGCGCGTGGCTGATGCCAGACGCGCGTGGAGGCGCGTGGGAGAGTGGGGAAGGTTGGGCTGCGCGTGGGGAGGCTCTGGGAGGCGCGTGAGGGCGCGTGTGGGGTCTCTACAGCTACTGGAAATTACCAGAATACCCCTAGGGCCTGTTTTGTAAATTCCAGAACCTTAAACTTGGATTTTTAGGTACTGAGTTGGTATTTACGGGTTTAACGGGCCACGAAATTATTATTTTAATACCCGTTACTTATTCTTATGGCCGATTAATCTTTTCTAAGCATTTATTGGCTCGTTCACAGTACAGATACTAATGTAATTTATTTAACGACATTGTTAAATATAAATAGTGTTATTATCTTATTAAATGCTATCAACCATTACTGATAAATTAAATAAGGCCATGGTTGTAGTCAGATAAATTATCCATGATATCTTATGGGATGTTTATACTGTTAATTGATATATAAACCATGATCATTATGCTGTGTGCATTTCAGGAAATAAATGGACTGTTTAATTATGTCGCATTTATATTATATGGATGTGTTGCCATATAGAACCATATGAGCTGGCTAATAAGTTTAGACTCATTTATACCTTATGCATTCGTTGCGATAGACAGATGTGTGGCTATCGGGGTATATGGTTTAATATTATTGGCATGTGTTGCCTAATTGACATACTCGGTATATTTATTAATATTGTTGGCATGTGTTGCCTAATTTATATGCTCAGTATATTCATCAGTACTTTGCGAGGTGTTATCACTGTGTAGTTCGTTATAGTCTGTGTTGTCAGTACCGTGCACCATGTATAATAGCTGATTTCCCGGGTAGGGAAAGGCGACACTTAACCACCTAGTGTGAGTCTAAGTGATCACCGTCTATTCTGGTTGAGGTCATGTTATACATCGGATAGTTCCCGTAGGATGTATACAGATATAGTACTCATCCGATTCATAATGATTAATTTATTTGATTCTCTGATTTGGGTCATAGTAGAGAGGACTTGCTCGTGGGGTTGACCCACCATTGTTGTTATTTCAGGATACGGTCAGTATCCGTTTCAAGGTTGAGGTTAGCAGTGTGGGACCACCATCTGAACTCATCTACTCTTACGATCCCGTCCATCAGGGTAGAAGTTTTACGTATTACTTCAGTTTCAGTTTTTATTCACTTTTGACGTCGAACTCTCAGGTTTATATTTAGGGATCCTTGACATAGGATTTCCAAGTTGTAATGGAGGACTGTATTTAAATAAAGGATGGATGGATGTTGTATTATTTAATGTTTCTTTCCTATCTAAATTCTTTTATTTCCATCATTTTGTATTCCATGCTTGTATATTGCCAATTGTTTTTGATATCCCTCGTTTTTCGTGTATAAGCCTGATCAACTTATGCGTGGAAAATGTTGGGGTGTTACAGTTGGTATCAGAGCATTCCAGGTTCAAGTGTCTTAGGGATCTGTGATTATTATACTTTCTCGTTGTGTATTCTGATAATTAGAGCTTAAGTATTAGGGTTCTTTGTATTCTTTTAGTCGGTTCATTATAATGTACTGACGTTAGATTTTTCTGAATTTAAAAGAAGGATGTCTCGGCGTGGGACAAGGAATGTGAACCGTCATCGCAGTATTTCCCCAACTCAAAATGAGAATCAGGAATTTTCCCCTCAAGTTGCTGATATCATTGCACGAGCTGTAGCAGCAGGAGTAGCATCTGCTCTACGAAACCAGCAACCTCCTCCGATAGTACCTTTTCCTGAACCAGTGGCACAGCCAATGTCATGGGACAAAGTTCGTCACTCGTTCATCCGGGGAAATCCACCGACATTTGCGGGGTCCACAGATGTCTTGTTAGCATATCAGTGGAAACAGGAGAGCGAGCGTCATCTTCGGATGGTAATCTGTACCGAAGTGCAGAAACAGATGCTAGCTACGTTTATGCTGATAGGCAATGCATTGCAGTGGTGGGAGTCTATTACTACTGTCGATGAGAGGACCAGATTGACGTATGCTGAATTTCAGACTCGCTTTGACGACAAGTATTTTCCTATGTCAGTAAGATCAGCGATGAAGACTGAATTTCTGGATCTGTAACAGGAAGATATGACTGTGGCTGAGTATGAACAGAAGTTCATAAATTTGTCATTATTTGCACCAGAGGAGGTCAATACGGAAGAAAAGAAGCGAGATCGCTTTGTGAAAGGGTTGATATGGCCGATTAAAGTGGTGATCATAGGTAGTCCTGCATATACTACTTATATCCAGGTGGTTAATGCCGCCTTACAGCATTGCCAGATGAGGAGTGATTACCGGAAGTCCAAGGGAGATAAGCGGGCTAACCGAGACTACCAGACAGTGGAGAAAGGAAGCAGCAGTGGTACCAAGTCCAACGATCGGGGCAGATTTCAAGGACATCAACCTTGGAAGAAAAACAAAGGAAACCCAGATGTGCAGAGGGATGGAGTCCCTAATCAGGGTAGACAAGGTGGGGTACCTCAGACCGGACAGGAACAGTGGTCGGGAAATCAACAGAGAAGGCAGGCAGGTCCTTTTACGGGACGTTGTTATCACTGTAGAGAGATTGGGCATCCGGCCAAGATATGTCCCAAAGCTAAGCAGGGACAGTATGGGCAGCCGAGACCTAATCAGCCGTTACCTCTACCGGCCCCACCGATGCCACGTGGGCAAGTTCAGAATTTTCCGGCACTTCCAGCACCACCATTTCCTCCGGGATAACCTCCACAGCAGTTGCATCATGGCAGAGTTTATAACTTCATGCCACATAATGCGCAGGCTTCTCAGGCTATTGAGGGTATGTTTTCTATACATGGTAGAACTGCTCGTATACTGTTTGACACTGGTGCATCACATTCTTTTGTGTCTAGATCTTTTGTTATCTTATCTGGTATGACGACTCAGTTATGTGACCAACCTCTTAATATTTATACACCATTGGGAGTTGGCGCAATTTTACGAGATTATAGCGGTGATATCCTTATAGATATGGGCCGGCTTCGATTTCTTGCAAATTTGTTAGTGTTAGATATGCATTCATATGATGTTATACTTGGGATGGACTGGTTATCTCAGTACCATGCTCAGGTTAACTGTTACGAAAAGTCTATTGTATTTGCTATACCAGGACAGGAGATGTATCTTCTTGTTGTACCACAATCTGATAGAGGGCCTAGCACTTATTTATTCGTTCTTGAGGAGGACTCACAGGAAGCGACTGCGGTATCTCTTGACAGTATCCCGGTAGTACAGGAATTCCAGGATGTATTCCAGGAAATTCCAGGCTTGCCACCGAGTCGAGAGATAGACTTCGTTATTGATTTAGCTCCAGGCACTACGCCTGTTGCTAAGGCGCCGTACAGAATGGCACCAGTGGAAATGCGAGAGTTGAAGGATCAAATTCAGCAGTTGCTCAGCCAGGGATTTATTTGTAGGAGTACCTCACCATGGGGAGCACCAGTACTGTTTGTAAAGAAGAAGGATGGATCTCTTCGTCTTTGTATTGATTACAAAGAACTGAACAAGGTCACTGTTCGCAACAAGTACCCGTTGCCCAGAATTGATGACCTGTTTGATCAGTTGAAGGGAGCTACTTACTTCTCAAAGATCGATTTGAGGTCTGGTTATCATCAGCTACGAGTCAGAGAACAAGATGTTCCAAAGACAGCATTTCTCACAAGGTACGGATCTTATGAGTTTCGTGTTATGCCTTTCGGTTTAACGAACTCCCCAGCTGTCTTTATGGACTTGATGAATAGAGTATTCAGAGAGTACTTAGATCAGTTTGTCATTGTTTTCATTGATGATATTTTGGTTTACTCTAAGTCGGAGAAGGACCATGCCAGGCATTTACGCACAGTGTTGCAGACACTTCGAGAACATCAGTTGTTTGCAAAGTTTGAGAAGTGTGAATTTTGGCAGAAAGAGGTCAAATTTCTGGGACATGTAGTGTCAGAAGAAGGGTTAGCAGTAGATCCAGCCAAGGTTGCGGCCGTTATGGAGTGGGGACAGCCTACCTCACCGACAGAGATTCGCAGTTTTCTGGGATTGGCGGGGTATTATCGCCGGTTCATCCAGGGATTTTCCAAAAGTGCGGGTCCACTTACTCAACTGACTAAGAAGAATGTACCATTTGTATGGGATGATTCTTATCGGACTGCTTTTGCTGAATTGAAGAGCAAGTTAACTTCTGCACCTGTCTTAGCCACACCTCAGAGTGGAATCGAGTATTTAGTATTTACCGACGCTTCTCTGAAGGGTTTGGGTTGTGTGTTGATGCAAGAAGAGCGACCAGTTTCTTATGGGTCTAGGAAGCTTAAGCCTCATGAGCTTAATTACCCGACTCATGATCTAGAGCTCGCAGCAGTGGTTTTTGCCTTGCGTATCTGGAGACATTATCTTTTGGGGGAGACTTTTCGATTGTTTAGCGATCATAAAAGTCTACAGTATTTGTTCACACAGAGGGAACTGAATATGAGACAGCGCAGATGGTTGGAGTTCGTGAAAGACTATCATTTCTCTATTCAGTATCATCCAAGGAAAGCGAATGTTGTAGCAGACGCACTCAGCCGCCGACCCTATGTCAGCCTTTCAGCTTTGTTTACAACAGAGTGGGATGCTTTGAAGACTGTTGATGAGTTAGCAGACGCTTTTATGGCATGTGTGGTAGTAACTCCTTCTATTATTCATCAGGTCATTCAAGCGCAACTCTCAGATCAACAGTGTATTGATCGGGTTTCGGAGTTAGCCTCCGGAGATGTTCCTTTTTATTCTATAGGGACTGATGGAGGATTGAGGTACAAGGGACGTTTAATTGTGCCTTCAGCTGACAATTTGAGAAATGTTGTGATGAGAGAGACACACACTTCTCAGTTCTCTGTACATCCAGGGGGAGACAAGATGTATCAGGACATGAAACGCCAGTTTTGGTGGGCCGGCATGAAAAGAGATATAGCTATCTTTGTCTCTAAATGTAGCACCTGTCAGATGATTAAGATTGATCATCAGAGACCGCCAGGATCGTTACAGCCACTTCCCATACCAGAGTGGAAATGGGAGAGTATTTCCATGGACTTTATAAAGGGATTACCTACTTCACAGCATAATCACAACTCTATTTGGGTCATTGTTGATAGATTGACCAAGTCCGCTCATTTTCTGCCTGTTCGGTTAAACTTTACGTCAGAACAGTATGCTAAGCTGTATATTGCAGAAATGGTGAAACTTCATGGCGTACCATTGTCCATCGTATCAGATAGAGATCCGAAGTTTGTATCAGGATTTTGGAGGAGCTTTCAGCAGGCTTTGGGTACAGAACTTTATCTTAGCACTGCTTATCATCCTCAAACAGATGGACAGACTGAGCGAGTTAATCAGATTTTAGAAGACATGTTGCGGGCATGTGTTCTTGATTTTAAGGGCAATTGGGAAGAATATTTGCCGCTTTCAGAGTTTGCTTATAACAATAGTTATCAGAAAACTATTGGTATGGCACCATTTGAGGCTTTGTACGGTAGACCGTGTAGGTCTCCTGTCTGTTGGCTTGGAGTTGGTGAGAACAGCTTTTTAGGTCCTGAATTTATTAAGGACACGTCAGAAAAGATCGCTATCATTAGGGATCGGATGCGTACAGCTCAAAGCAGACAGAAAAGTTATGCTGACCGTCGAACTCGTGCTTTGGAGTTTAAGGTTGGTGATCAGGTTTTGCTTAAGGTTTCTCCTATGAAGGGAGTAATGCGGTTTGGGTCAAATGATAAGTTATCGCCTCGTTTTGTGGGTCCTTTTATGATTACAGATCGGATTGGGGCAGTAGCTTATCGTCTGGCTCTACCAGATAATCTTCATAGGGTACATAATGTTTTTCATGTATCTATGCTGCGAAAATTTCTACGGGAAGAAGATCGATATCAACACATTGATGTGGGTGAGATTGAGTTGCAACCCGATGCAACCTATTTGGAACAACCTTACTGTATTCTCGATCGTAGGAATCAGATACTGCGCACGAAGACTATTCCATTAGTACGTGTACAGTGGAGTCATCATAGTGCTACAGAGTCTACTTGGGAACGGGAAGATATTATCCGTGCCAAGTATCCAGAGCTCTTTAATACGGGTATGTAGTGAATTTCGGGGACGAAATTCCGTTATTAGGGGGGGAGAATGTAATACCCCGTAATTTATTAAAGAGTTTAGTTATTTAAATTCAATTATGTGTGGATTCCTTTACTTATTATTGTGCATACTGCATTGTTATATTAAGTTCATTTAATGGTGCATGTAAATTAATTGTGTATGTTAAAATAGTAAATTTATTCATTTAATTGTGCATGTATTATTATAATTAATTTTATTTGTTGATTATGTTTAATTAAGCAATATTAGTTAATTAAAGTATTATATTTGTGTTATAAAGTATTATGATGATATAATGTATTCTTATGTAAAATTATAATAATAATAATAATAGTTTAATAATATAATAATAATAATAATATAATAATAATAATTATAAAAGTTTAATAATAATAATAATAGTTATAATAATAATAATAGTTATAATAATAATAATAGTATTAAACCAATGTCATGATGAAATTAGAGATTAGGATAGGATTTCATCAATGTTTATGGGTGGACTTGAAGCCATATGGTTGGGAAGATGGTTAGTAGATGAAAAAAATTAGATATTTGTAATATTTATATTATATATTTTGTATATAAATTAACTAGCTTACCTTAGAAGAAAAGAAAGGGAGTTAGAAGCAAAGTATAAATTCTAGTGAACTATTTGATAAGAGTGAAAGGAAAAGAGAAAGAGAAAGAAGCTTGGACCGGTATAGGCGATTTTACCCGACTACGCGCAGATCGGCGGATTTATTTTAAATCCAAAAAGGCAAGTTATTATCTATTTTTCCCTTTTGAATTAATAAATTAATTGTTTAGTTTATTTATATTATTTTAGAGCATAGAGACCATGTAAGGAGTTTAATAAATTAGGAATTTTAGTTTATTAAATTTGTGAAATTTTAATTATATAGGATGGTATATATTTATTTAATGTCCTATGAAATTAATAATGGTTAAAAATAATTAAATAAGGCTTTAGGGATTTTTCTAGAATTTTCTAGAATTTTTCGGGATTTTTCTGTAATTTCCGCGCGAGACTCCGGCGAGATTTCCGGCCACCGGCAACGAGGAAGGTGACCGGAGTGATCCCATGTGGTGCGGCGCACAAGGCTTACTATGCGCGCGCATCAGTAGCGGTTAGATTGGATTTTAAATCACAGATCGATTCAGTGTAGCGTAGCACACAATAGCATGGTGCACGCAAGTCAGGAGCCGTTGGATTAAAGGAGGAGCCTTGGATCAATCCAGTGTAGCGCGCCCACATAGAAACGGTACAACCGACCAACCAGCACACGCCGCGTCATCAGGATGCATTAGTGCGCGCGTGGCAGCGCGTGCGCGCACGTGGGACTCTCCAGACGCGCGTGGGAGCGCGTGGCTGATGCCAGACGCGCGTGGAGGCGCGTGGGAGAGTGGGGAAGGTTGGGCTGCGCGTGGGGAGGCTCTGGGAGGCGCGTGAGGGCGCGTGTGGGGTCTCTACAGCTACTGGAAATTACCAGAATACCCCTAGGGCCTGTTTTGTAAATTCCAGAACCTTAAACTTGGATTTTTAGGTACTGAGTTGGTATTTACGGGTTTAACGGGCCACGAAATTATTATTTTAATACCCGTTACTTATTCTTATGGCCGATTAATCTTTTCTAAGCATTTATTGGCTCGTTCACAGTACAGATACTAATGTGATTTATTTAACGACATTGTTAAATATAAATAGTGTTATTATCTTATTAAATGGTATCAACCATTACTGATAAATTAAATAAGGCCATGGTTGTAGTCAGATAAATTATCCATGATATCTTATGGGATGTTTATACTGTTAATTGATATATAAACCATGATCATTATGCTGTGTGCATTTCAGGAAATAAATGGACTGTTTAATTATGTCGCATTTATATTATATGGATGTGTTGCCATATAGAACCATATGAGCTGGCTAATAAGTTTAGACTCATTTATACCTTATGCATTCGTTGCGATAGACAGATGTGTGGCTATCGGGGTATGTGGTTTAATATTATTGGCATGTGTTGCCTAATTGACATACTCGGTATATTTATTAATATTGTTGGCATGTGTTGCCTAATTTATATGCTCAGTATATTCATCAGTACTTTGCGAGGTGTTATCACTGTGTAGTTCGTTATAGTCTGTGTTGTCAGTACCGTGCACCATGTATAATAGCTGATTTCCCGGGTAGGGAAAGACGACACTTAACCACCTAGTGTGAGTCTAAGTGATCACCGTCTATTCTGGTTGAGGTCATGTTATACATCGGATAGTTCCCGTAGGATGTATACAGATATAGTACTCATCCGATTCATAATGATTAATTTATTTGATTCTCTGATTTGGGTCATAGTAGAGAGGACTTGCTCGTGGGGTTGACCCACCATTGTTGTTATTTCAGGATACGGTCAGTATCCGTTTCAAGGTTGAGGTTAGCAGTGTGGGACCACCATCCGAACTCATCTACTCTTACGATCCCGTCCATCAGGGTAGAAGTTTTACGTATTACTTCAGTTTCAGTTTTTATTCACTTTTGACGTCGAACTCTCAGGTTTATATTTAGGGATCCTTGACATAGGATTTCCAAGTTGTAATGGAGGACTGTATTTAAATAAAGGATGGATGGATGTTGTATTATTTAATGTTTCTTTCCTGTCTAAATTCTTTTATTTCCATCATTTTGTATTCCATGCTTGTATATTGCCAATTGTTTTTGATATCCCTCGTTTTTCGTGTATAAGCCTGATCAACTTATGCGTGGAAAATGTGGGGGTGTTACAGCTTATGATAATACAAATCTTATAATTCATATACCGCATATAACACGCTCTCACATACATATAAATTACTTATGTAGTCAAGTGGGTACCTTAATTCTGTTGGTCCCACATTTGAATTAGGGTTTGCCTTTTGTAATGTCAAAAAGATTATCTTAGGACCATTTCAGGGAATTATCCTTGCTTGATTCGGTATACTCAATGCATCACAGTGTCATACAGGGGTAGTATGGTCATTCTACAATCATGAGATTACATTTCATACAGTTTAAAGAAGGTACATTGTGTTGGTAATATAGTTTATAGGCCAAATAGTGGATTATAATATTCCTGGTTTTGTATATGATATATGGCTACAAATGTTTTCAGGGGCAAGAAGGTCTTATCACAGATGTATCCTAATGTTTTACACTTGCCTGTGATGCTGCATTGTAATGTACAGCTCAGAAATCTAATGCATTTACATATACACAGCTTCAACAACAAATTTTAGGATATATTGACATGTGTCCACTCTAGGGGTATTTTGGTCATTGCAAATGATGAGCACTTGTGTTACACGTATCTTATGGTCCTAGTTTGAGAAACTAAGGTCTGTTATGCATTTCTTAGTGATTAAGCTTGATATATATTGTTGATATACTCATATACACAAGCTATTAATTACATGTGCACTAGAGGACAAATTATTAACCAGGGGCATTGTCATCCTTTTACTCAGGGAACGTCAGAACATTCTCTGGCTAATTATTAGTGAATTGTGCCATGTGGATTTCCTCTTTAGGGTAGGAGTACATACCAAGTGTACCCTATATATATGATGTTATAGCAATGAGTCTCCCAAGCCTTGTTGAACACCCTTGTGAGCATCCTTTGAGCTGTATTGTGACATATACTCGAGACACCAAAAACAATGAACATAATATGAGTTTTGAGAACAATTTGTGAGCTAATTCATTTAAGAGTTAAATGGTGTGTGTATATGTTTCAAAGAAGATGTTCAAGGTTGTGTACCAACGGGACAGTGGCCTAGCGGTACCAAGTCCCTACTTCCTAAAGGAGGTAAGGGGTTCGAACCTCGGTGGAGACATGTGTGTGATTACCAATTAGGGAAAAAAAATGTTCAAGGCTGTGGATTTGCTGGTTTGTTGCTGCTGAGGGCTTGTTCAGAGGTTCAATCCAATCTTAAGTCCATTTCAGAGGTTTCCAAAGGGTGAGGAAAGTTTTTTTTTACCATTTAAAAATTGCATAACCTGTGTTTATATACATATTCTTGCTATAGTTCATTTTGATGTCTTAAACCTCCATCTGTGCTTGTTTTACTGGTTTAGCTTTCTGACATGAGTACATATATATATATATGTGTATATATACATACATATATATATATACATACATATATATATATATATATGTATGATATCTTGCTATAAATTGAACTCTTATCATCTATGCAAGTTTTTATAGCTGAATCAAGACTATTTTTGGTCTAGTGAACCTTCATAGCTAGGGTTTCAGCTGTGTTAAGGCCTTTTGAGTACTATAATTGCTATACCATGTTTGTTTCATTATGATTATTATCTGAGCATGTGTATAAGATTGATATAAGGCTGTAAGAGCCATTTGGTGGTATGTGTTCATACGAAATTCTAGATTTTTCCTTCTACCATAGATTCAATAGAATGAAGCCTACTTGCTGCTGTTTGATACTTTGAGCTGTACAATCACTCTATCCTTTGTAACAGTTTAAGTATTATTGATATACATCTTTATATATGTATTTGGTGAGCTGTGAGAGCTCATATGGTCCAAGTTGGGTTGCTTAGGACGGGGGGAGTGCCTGTGTGCATTGTATATGAGTTAGGTGTGTGCAGAGAGTGAAACAGCTGAGTGTGTTTCTTCTTGCATTACAACTAGTGGATTTGCATTGGCTGTGGCTAAAAACCAAGGTTTTTTTATTCTAGTTGAGAAAGATTTTCCTTGTAAAATCATTTAGCACTTGTGGTTGAATGTGTGATTCTATTTGTATTGAAATTTAACTAAGTGACCCCCACTCTTGGTTCATTAATAGGACGATTCTGGCATGCTTAGTGCATCATAGTGTCATACAGGGGTAGTATGGTTATTACAAATTCATGAGATAATATTCTATATAGCTTAAGGAAGGTACACTGTGTTGGCAATACAGTATATAGGCCTAATAATGGATTATTTTTGGTTTTGCATATGATATATGGATACAGATGATTTCAGGGGCAAAAAGGTCTTATCATAGCTGTGTCCTATTGTTTTACACTTGCCTATGATGCTACATTGTGACGACCCTGGTTTTTAGGCCAGCATGTCCTGTGATGAACTGAAGATTGACCCGATAACGGATCCAATATGCGGAAGCGAAAACAGAAAACAAGACTCTAAGAAGTCAAAGTGACCTTCCATGAGGTCGTGGAACTTAATGAGAACTGATGCGGAAGGAAAAGATCAAAAATATGACAAATAAGCCCCTAGAGGCAAAATAGTCATTTTTAAAAAATGTGGATTTGGGTGCCACCGAGCACCCCACCGGAAAGACAACAAAAAAATAATCAGGATGGACTCAAGAATCGCATGATTCGGAGTCCGGACGAAGGAGAAACGGCTTGACAAAGAAAAACGAGTACTTAAGGCTAAAAGGGTAAACTGGTAATTATCCAGGAAGATCCTGATACAACTGAGCACACCATTGGAAAGACATCGAAAATTTAGTCAAGTTCAAAAAAAAGTTCACTCAATTTGGAGTCCGGACGAGGGAGAAACGAGGGTTTGAAGTTGAGATGTCGTGGCGGCCCGACAAAGGCCATGGAGCACACGGTGCCCATGCACGAGTCCACCGGCGCCCATGCTGGCACCCAATGGCATGCACACGCTGACAGCAAGAAAAAAAAAAGTGAGCTTCCAGAACTGAGGCTTGAAACGGAGGCCAAGATGAATTTTTCTGGAAAAACACAAAAAAGAAACCCCCCACAAAATTGAGTTTTCTATGTGATACGTGAAGAATTAAAAAAAAAAAAAAAAAAAAAACGCAATGTAGAATGCCCAAAATGCCCCTCCATGAAATCTGGTCATGGAGGTCCAAAAAGCTGCTAAAAAAAAAACAGAAAGCTGAACTTTGCGATCGATTTCTGGCACCAAGACGACATTTTCTGGAAAAACACAAAAAAGAAACCCCCCCTAAAATCACGTTTTCTAAGCGACCATATGAACACTGGAATTTATTTCCCGAAGGAAAACACCAGGATGCCCTAAAATCAGATTATGCAACAAAACCTCAAAATGAGTTCCTAAGAGGCTCAAATTGCCAAGGAAGAGGTTTTTCTTGAAAACGATCATGCATGCAAACGTAACTTACCTATTTGGATGCGCTACAATGGTCCATGGCTTAAAAATACCGCCGATGCAAAATCCGACCACCCAACGGCCGAAAAGGCAAAAATGAACTTGAAATGGAAAACATGAAAACCAAAATTGACAAATGATTTCAAATTACCGTTTGGCCCTTGGCCACACTTCAAACATGATTTATGAGACCCTATGAAAGAATGAAAATGGAATTCCCACACCCGATGCAACCATGGTGAGACAATGACTTGGCATTTTTTCAATATTTTCATAATATTTCATGAAGTTAAAACATACATAGAATTTAATATACATGTCAATGGCCTCCGCCCTCATCTCATACATATCAAATACATTGTAAAGAGTGTACTTAGGTACACATTACATACATGGAATCAAAGAATACAAGTTTTGTCAAAATAAACAAAAGTAAACATGATATGCTAACATATGCATATTCAATGTCATAAAAAATGCTTCAAGACTTCTAGCATGTCTAAGAGAGTTGTGTATCCCACAACAAAGCTTCTTTACTTGCAAAACACCCAGTAACTTCAAGGTGAATAAACAAGACTAATAAGTTTATTCTAGGGGATGAGTATGCATCGACTCGATTTCTTTAGAGATTTTTAGGACTAACATGATATAGTTCAAAAGGGATCACGCCACCTAACGTCTATGTCAAAGATTAGACTCAGGGATCATCCTCAGCTACCATGGAGTAATAGCAACAAGAATCATGATATATATACACACATGAAACAAGTCATAGTTGGGATAATCCAAGATCTTGACAAGAAGGATACTAAAACATAGGTTAACATGAATTGCATTATCAAATATAATTGAGCAAGATTTAGAATGATTCCATACAACATGATAAAAAGATACTAGAATACAAGGATTTCATTTTCAATGCAATTATCATGGTTGGAGCATTCCAATTAACACGATAGGATTAATACACAAAGTCAAGAACATGGCATAATATCTATGCAATTTAACAAGGTTTAGACATTCCAATTAACAAGACAAGAATAGTACATAGAATCATGGATAATACATAGTATCAATGCAATAAAACAAGATTGGGATATTCCAATTAACAAGGTAAGAAATTATACATGAAACCAAGAACAAGGCATAACATATATGCAATTTAATAAGGATGGAATCTTCCATACAACACGAAAGGAGTATTAAATCTTCAAGGAATACAACACTTGAAATTTAAGGAATTAAATCACGAATGAAGCATAAAATCTATGCGATGAGACAAGATAGGAGCATTTCACATACACGACAAGTTTAAATCTTCAAGGAATAGCAACTTGAAATTTAAAGAGTGAAATCAACCAATGTGGAAACTCGGATATCGTCCGGATTAAAACCGTACTCTTGAGATCACTTTAGGGCTACTAACCCATGGGTAGGGCTACAAGTTGGGCATGCCCAACCCAGCCCAGACCCAACCCAACTTCAACCCGAATCGGGTTGGGTTGGGCTAGCCCGAATTATATTTAACATGGGTTATAGTAAAACCTAGCCCGAATATTTTCGGGCCGGTCGGGTCGGGTTGACAGGTTGAGTTTTTAAAAATAATAATTTTTTTTTTCGGAAATTTCTATATATTATATAGATATATATATTATATATAGATATATATATTATATATATATATTTGATTATATAATTATTAAAAAATAACAAAATTTTAGGGCAAATCATTTTAGCCTCCACAATCGCATGTCTGATTCTCAACTCTCTCTCTCTCTCTAACTGCAACTGCAAACTACAAAATCTACAAGAATCAGAAGTTCAAATCCCATATATTTTCAGATCTGTCTGCAAAAATCAGAAGTTCAAAACCCATATATTTTCAGATCTCAGTGTTAGTTTTATTTATTTATTTTAAAACCCAGATGTGGTTCCTCCAAATCACCACCACCACTCGCCGGAATCTGATGCCAACTGCAGAGCTCCTCCTCCGCCGCCACCCGAAGAAGAAACCGTCAAAGAAGTGTTTTCCGAGGCACCCATTCCGAAACCACCCATCTCTACACAGATCGAACCCACCAACAACAAGCTACTTGAAGTCAATGAAGCCAAGATCCAACCAATGGCTGTAATTAAACCAACAGATGAAATCATCTCTGAGACGGCCGTCCTCGGCGAAATCGCTGGAGCGAGGGAGAGGAAACCCAGATCTCCGGCGGAGAGGCAGGTGCCATCGTCGGAAAGAAGCAACATCGCCGGATGAGTCCCTTTTTTATGTTGGGGACGGCAGCAGAGAGAGAAAGAGAAAGAAGAGAGAGGAGAGAGAAAGGAGAAAAAAAAAAGTTTAATTTTGGGTTTTGGGTTGGGTTCAGGTTGAGCCCGAGCCCAACCCGAATATGTCTGGGTTTTGACAAAACCCAACCCGAATATGTCTGGGTTTTGACAAAACCCAACCCGAACATGAATCCGATTTGTGAATTGTATGTCCAGATTTCAAAATTTCTGAGTTGGGGTTGGGATGGGCGGGGTTAACCCGCCCAAGTTGAAGCCCTACCCATGGGTACCTTTCCCCTAGTGCGCACTATAGTGTAGAGGGACATTCCCCTGTACTAAAACTGAGTCCTAGCTATGTCAATTCTTGATTGATATCCCAAGTCCCAAAATCAAAAAGTTGTGCAAGTCAAGATTGTATCAAAATACAAGAAATGCATTAACCACATATCATGCACAACCAAGATTTTGGAACACACAAGTCATGCCCTAAGTTCTCAACTATGATGACATGTGAAATGTCAAGAAATCAATGTGTGCATTTATATAAACCACAACCAAGATAAATAGCACATGGAATCCATCAAAGCAAATATACCATAAGTATAAGATATATGATTTAATTGTATACTAAACAACACGTGTGAATAAACCATTCCAAAACAATTGAGCATGTTCATTAAGCACATTAATGAAACCAAGATACAAGAAGTCTAGATACATGATATTAAGGCATGATTAACTCAAGGGAGACATAGAAGGAAATTTAATCTACTTAAGGGATTAAATTATCAAGGTTACATGGAAAGTCCAAATGTTCTACGAACAAGTTATGTCAAGGATCATGTCAAGGCCAAGTTCAATGTCAAGTTTCAAGTTCATTTCATAAACGAAACAACCATGTGAGTCAAGTTCCATACAAGAGAGATGAATAAATATAAGTTTCAAAACTTATCCGATTATGCTCAATGTAATACACATGAAGGAACTTATCAAGAAAATCATGAATACAAGGTTAGAAACTTAATCAAGTGCATAGAACCATTAAATGGATTTTAATTATTTCATTTAATTAAAATCTCTAGATTTTGAAAGTCATCCAAATGACCTCAATTTAATATATGTTATACAACATGTCACAACTTGATTTAAGAACACGGTACAAGTACATTTCATGCAAGGTACGGCCACAAGTATTAAACTTTAATATTAGAAAAATAATAATTGAAAGGTTTCAAAACCTAATCAAATATTCTAGATTTAATATATGTGAAACTACATTGCATGCACATCAAGAATTTCAAGTCGGAAATCCAACGGGATGAATAGTACACTTGGAGCAAATTAATTAATCTAATAAATTAAAAATTACTAGATTTCAGAACTTCTCCGATTACTCTCAATTTAATCTATGTTGAAGAGCATGCTAGGGCCTAATATAATATGCTATCACATGTTGATTTAAAGATAGATAAGGCCACATGATTTAATATTTTATTCAAGATAAATATTAAATAAAATCTTCATTTCTTATCCAAATAATCTAGATTTAATATATGTTAATCTACATATCAAGGGGTAATATTCTATCATGCCACATGATTAAACAAAGTTATGGACAATCGGGAAAATTAAATCCTTCACAAGAAAAATAAATAATAAAATCTCTAGATTTTACATCCAAGCATGTAATCAAGTTGTATAAGCATCATAAGCATGTAATAACACCCCCTATCTCAATTTGAGATGAAAACCCCAAATCCCCACCGAAAAAAAAGTGTTCCAAATCCGCCGAAATCGAAGGGTTTTGACGAGGACAACACGATCAACATGAATCCGAAGGAAGCCACATGAAAATCACAACTTGACTCTTAACCCAAACTCAAGAAATGGTCAGAAATGAATTCTGATAAGGGGGAATGGTAGAGCACGTCGAGGGGAGCGATAAACGTAAACGCCGAAGAGATTTCACTTAGGAAATCAAGTGGAGGAGAAGGTCAAAGGGTGGCAGCCAAGGAGCTTCCATGGCTGCCGGCCAAGAGGCGGAGAAGAAGAGTGAAAATCTGATTTTTCACTTTAGGGCGTCCTATTTATGTTAAGTCTCAAAAAGTGCCCCGAAAGGGCCCCGCCGGGTCCAGAAAAGTGGAATTTGAGCAAACGTGCTCAAACGGCAAAACTTTGTGAACAAAAAAGATTCAAAATGAGAAAATATGAATAATGAAAGAAACGGTGTGAAAAATCGAGTCCCGAGCAGAAAGTTATGCCCCGAACAAGTTTAGCGGCAACTAGGTCCAAAAACTCTGAAACTGGAGAAAAATGACCAGAACGGAATTCTAAGAGTCCACGACTCGACGAAATGTGAAAATGAATCCCGTACGAGGATCCAGGCTCCAGACGAGACATTTTGCAATAACTTTCTTTAATTGCACAATGGCCCCTACAAAAAGGGTTAACTGTGAAACTGCCCCAGAATGAAAATATCTTCCAAAAGATATTTTCTTAGATGCCCTTGAATAAAATATCTTCAAAAGATATTTATGAAAAACACCCCAAGAAATGAAAAAAATTCTGAAGAATTGTGCATCAATGCCCCTATGGACACCGGGAGTAACCAGAGTACTTTCTTGCGAAAGTAAAGATACATATTTCGAGGAAACCACTCAAGATGAAGGCACGTGAAGTCAAAAACTAACTCTGAGTATGAGAAATGAGGTTGTGCCAAGAATGTGACAAACGGGGAAAAGACAGAATAGGGAAAAAGACGAAACAGGGAAAATGACGAAAGACGCATAGTGTCCGAAAAGTGAAAATGCGAAAATGACTCGGTCCTCAAAGGAAGTTGTCAATTCACATGAAAGAGTCTTAGAAACCAATTTCGAGTACTCGAGATGACAATAAGCGACACGAAACAGAGCTCAGAAAAGAAAATTAAACGAAAAAAATTTATTGGTAAAATTTCAGGAAAAAGGAAAGGAATGCAAATGACCGGGTCGTTACAACCTACCCTACTTAAAGGAATTTCATCCCTGAAATTAGGAACACTCCAGAGAGAATAGAATAATGATAGAACAAAAGGTCAAATCAAAGGATAGCTCATAAAGCACTGACGAACAAGTACAGAAGTCTTAAGATCAACTGAGGGAACGCGAAACCATGAATCGAGACAACACCCCCAAATGAATTGGCACGTTAACTCAACGTCAACCACCGAGAGAATCCTATGACAATGAAAGGCTGAATCACTATAAAAGAAGAAAGTGACAAGGCAGTACGAACAGTGACCAGAACCCATCCACACTTACTCGTCAGCAATGTAGCATGACGGTATAAGGCACTAGTTCATAACATGCCCCAAACCAGGTCAACTCTGAGAAACCTTTTGATACAGATGACATCAATGTCAGAATGATCATTTCTAAAAGCATTGCGAGAACCAGGCATCTGCGAGAGTTGGGGTAGCTAATCCCAAAACTCTGACAACAATGACACTGGCACCATTACGCTTAAGGCCTTAGATCTAGAAGCCATGAAGGAAAAGGAAATGAAATGGTGCCTTCCTAACCCACATCTCACTCCACTAGACAACAATAGTGATTCTACACTTACATGAGCCTTACTCGCATCGATTGACAGAACAGACAAGAAGGTTCCCGATATGGGTCCTTACAGAATGAATTTCTCCTATCCAAGGAAGAAACTCGTGAAATAAGAATGCATCCAAGGGATACGACGAATCCTCAGAGACAATGCCAAAACCAGACAGAAAAGTAAACAGCTAGCATGCATCATAGCAATGGACTATCTACTCAAGGTGCCCCATAAGCAAACATGTCAAACAAAGATGCTTTTAAACATATAAGCATATAAGTACAGAAAATATGTCATCACACCGAGTATGTTATCAAACGAAGCACGTAAACATATTATAATACCAAAACATGTTATCATAGGCATATAAATAAATCAAGGTACACCAACAAAAGCATGATACGCACCCAAAACCCGTCATCCTAAGGTTTTCGAACCTAGACGCTCTGATACCTCCTGTGACGACCCTGGTTTTTAGGCCAGCGTGTCCTATGATGAACTGAAAATTGACCCGATAACGGATCCGATATGCGGAAGTAAAAACAGAAAACAAGACTCTAAGAAGTCAAAGTGACCTTCCATGAGGTTGTGGAACTCAATGAGAACTGATGCGGAAGTAAAAGATCAAAAATATGACAAATAAGCCCCCAGGGGTAAAATAGTCATTTTTAAAAAATATGGATTAGGGTGCCACCGAGCACACTGCTGGAAAGACAACAAAAAAATAATCAGGATGGACTCAAGAATCACATGATTCGGAGTCCGGACGAAGGAGAAACGGCTTGATGAAGAAAAACGAGCACTTAAGGCTAAAAGGGTAAACTGGTAGTTATCTAGGAAGATCTGGGTGCAACTGAGTACACCGTTGGAAAGACATCGAAAAGTTAGACAAGCTCAAAAAAAATTTCACTCGATTTGGAGTCCGGACGAGGGAGAAACGAGGGTTTGAAGTTGAGACATCGCAGCGGCCCAACGAAGGCCATGGCGCACACGGCGCCCATGCACGAGCCCACCGGCGCCCATGCCGGCGCCCAATGGCATGCACAAGCTGACAGCAAGAAAAAAAAAAAAGTGAGGTTTAGAACTGAGGCTTGAAACGGAGGCCAAGACGAGTTTTTCTGGAAAAACACGAAGAAGAAACCCCCCCCCCCCCAAAATTGAGTTTTCTACCCGACTGGGGGGACGGAATCGAAAAAAAACTCACTGTGAAATCCCAAAATGCCCCTAGATCAAAACTGGACAAGAGGGCAAAAAGTTGCTACAAGATCTGTCTATATCTGAAATGCCCCTCCATGAAATCTGGTCATAGAGGTTCAAAAAGCTGCTAAAAAAAACAGAAAGCTGAAATTTACGATCGATTTCCGGCAACAAGACGACATTTTCTAGAAAAACATGAAAAAGAAACCCCCCCTTAAATCACGTTTTCTAAGCGACCATATAAAGACCGGAATTTATTTCCTAAAGGAAAACCTCAGGATGCCCTAAAATCAGATTACCTTTCAACAAAACCTCAAAATGAGTTCCTAGGAGGCTCAAATTGCCAAGGAAGAGGTTTTTCTTGAAACCGATCATGCACACAAATGTAACTTACCTATTTGGATGCGCTACAATGGTCCATGGCTTAAAAATACCGCCGATGCAAAATCCGACCTCCCAACGGCCGAGAAGGCAAAAATGGACTTGAAATGGAATACATGAAAACCAAAATTGACAAATGATTTCAAATTACCGTTTGGCCCATGGCCACACTTCAAATATGATTTATGAGACCCTATGAAAGAATGAAAATGGAATTCCCACACCCGATGCAACCATGGTGAGACAATGACTTGGCATTTTTTCAATATTTTCATAATATTTCATGAAGTTAAAACATATAGAGAATTCAATATACATGTCAATGGCCTCCGGCCTCATCTCATACATATCAAATACATTGTAAAGAGTGTACTTAGGTACACATTACATACATGGAATCAAAGAATACAAGTTTTGTCAAAATAAACAAAAGTAAACATGATATGCTAACATGTGCTGTGACGACCCTGGTTTTTAGGCCAGTGTGTCCTGTGATGAACCGTAAAGATGATCCGATAATAGATCTGAATGCAGAAGCGAAAACAGAAAACAAGACTCTAAGAAGTCAAAGTGACCTTCCATGAGGTCGTGGAACTCAACAAGAACTGATGCGGAAGCAAAAGATCGAAAATATGACAAATAAGCCCCCAGGGGCAAAATAGTCATTTCTTAAAACTATAGATTCGGTTGCCACCGAGCACACCGCTGGAAGGACAACGAAAAACTAATCAAGATGGACTCAAGAATCGCATGATTCGGAGTCCGAACGAAGGAGAAACGGCATGACGAAGAAAAATGAGCACTTAAAGCAAAAAGTGTAAACTAGTAATTATCCAGGAAGAACTGGGTGCAACCGAGCACACCGTTGGAAAGACAGCGAAAAATTAGTCAAGTTAAAAAAAAAAAATTCACTTGAATCGGAGTCCGGACGAAGGAGAAAAGCCCAAAAGAAGAATTGACGTCGCGGCGGCCCGACGAGGGGCCATGACTCACACGGTGCCCATGCGCGAGCCCACCGGCGAGCACGCCGGCGCCCAAAGACATGGCTGGTGGCAGCCCTTGGCTGCTGATACATTTTTTTTTTTGATCTGCCCAGAACTGAGGCTTGAAATGGAGGTCAAGACGAGTTTTTCTGGAAAAACACGAAGAAGAAACCCCCCCTAAAATCTAGTTTTTTACCTGACATTGCGGACGGAATCGAAAAAAACTCACTGTGAAATCCCCAAAATGCCCCTAGATCAGAACTGAATAAGAGGGTCATAAAGCTGCTAAATCAAAACTGGAAGCTGAAATTTCACGAGGAATTTCCAGTACCAAGACGACATTTTCTGGAAAAACATGAAGAAGAAACCCCCCCTAAAATCATGTTTTCTAAGCGACCATGTCGAAAGAAGAAAATAAAACTAAGGTGAAAGGTCCATAATGCCCCTAAATCAAAATATGCAAAAAAAATGCGAAATGAATTCACAAGAGGCTCAAAACACAAACGATGAGGTTTTGCCTGGAAACGACTATGCACGCAAACATAGCTTACCTATTTAGATGCGCTACAATGGTCCATGGCTTAAAAATATAGCCGATGCAAAATTCGACCCCCCAACGGGTAAAAAGGCAAAAATGGACTTGGAATGGAAAATATGAAATCCAAAAATGCAAAACGGGATCAAATGACCGTTTGGTCCTTGGCCACACTTCATACAAGATTAATAAGACGCTATAAAAGAATGAAAATGGAATTCCCACACCCGATGCAACCGTGGTGAAGGAATGACTTACGATTTTTCAAGTTTTTCATAACATTTCATGAAGTTAAAAAGTTGCATAAAATACAATATACATGTCATTGGCCTCTGGCCTCATCTCATATATACCAAATACATTGAAAAGAGTGTACTTAAGTACACATTACATACATGGAATCAAACATACATATTTTGACATATAAGTCTACAAAATGACATTTCATGCTAACATTTACATGAAATGGAAACTTAAAAGCTACTCGACATCCAAGGAATGCTAGGCTTCACGAACCAAGTTTTCGTACCTGAAATATGCCCCAGTATTGTAGAGGTGAGTAACATAAAGCTACTCGTAGGAGATGAGCATGCATCGACCTAGCATTTTACAAATTTATCACCTTAAGGTGAAACATGTTAAAGAGGCTCATGCCACCTAACGTTTATGTCCAAGTGAGACTCGGGGAGCATCCTAAGCTACCTTAGAGTCTAAGCAACAAGAATCATGATATACATACGTGTATGAAACGAATCATGGTTGGAATAATCTAAAGAACACAACAAGAAGAATGCTTGAGCATATATTAACATGAATTGTATTTTCAATACAATTGAACTAGGTTTAGAGTAATCCATACAACATACCAAAAGCATATTTGAATACAAGTTAACAAGAATCACATTATCCATGCAATTCAATAACAAAAGAGCATGTTATACAATGCAACAAGGTTTAAATTCTCAAAGCCATCAACTTAGAATCTAAAGCACAAAATAATAGTAGTGGTTCATGCCACCTAACGTCTATGTTATAAATGAATCAATAGGATCAATCCTAAGCTTTATTAGAACATCAAAACACGATTTTCAATATCGATGCAATTTAACCAACATTGGAACTTCCGATACAACGCATAAAGCACAATTTCGCAAAGTTAACATCATGTAACTTAAAATGGAATGACAAATAAGAAACAACAAGTTACAACATCATCTAGTTATCAACTTGAAAATGAAATGCGAAATCAAACAAAGTGGATACTCGGACGTCACGCTGGATCAGACCGACAACATAATTACTTTAGGGTTACTAGCCTATGGGTAACCTCCCTATGTACGCACTAGACCATATAGAGGGACTATCCCCCGTACTAGAACCACGTTCTAGCCATAGTCAAACAACGACATCCCCAAGTTTCCAAAATCAACAAGTTGTGCAATAACGCATATATCAACAGGAATATGCAAGATAATCAACTATCTACTAAGCACAGCCAAATTTGGAAACCTATACAATACATGCTCTAAATCCACAACTAATATGATATGATGAATGTCGAATCTTTAGTGTGCGATTTATTACACGCTATGCATGAAAGATGTTAAACACGAAGTGTGCAAATCATTACACAAGGCAACAATATATTCAATAAGGAAAACATATTATCACGAATACAAACATAGCAACTATGTTATCCAATGTTCAAAACATAACCAAATGAATATACAACAAGTCTAAGTCCATGATTTTGATATAGAAACGACTTTCAAACACAATTAAATCCATGGCTCAATTCGATAGAATTTAATTAAATAAAAATAATTAAATTCCCTAAATTCTAATTCAATTCCAAAACCTCAAATTAATACATATTAAAGAACATGGCATGGTCATTACCTATATCCATTCTAAAACTCAATTAGGTTATTGGAATAACAAAGTAGAACTCTAATTAAATCATGCTAATTTAATTACCAAGGTTCTAAAATAACTTCTAACAGTCCCAAATTAATATATACTAGTAAACAAGTCATGACCAATACAAATATCAAGTTAAAACCTTAATTAAGCTAATGGGACCACAAAATAGATTTTAATTAATTCTTTTAATTAAAATCTCTAGATTTTTCAAACTTAACCAAATACTCTCAATTTAACATATCTTAGAGAACATGCCAAGGACTAATGTAATATCACATTTCAAGCTTATTTCATGCAAGTTACACCTATGTAAATTAAACTTTCACTAAAGTTAAATATAAAATAAAGGTTGCAATTCTCATGCAATTAATCCCAATTTAATACATGTGAACAACCCCGCCAAAGCTTAATTTTCTAGCATGCCACAATTCAATTCCAAATTGTATATCACCTTGAGGATTAAATTTTAAACAAGGAAATTAATTAAATGAAAGGTTTCAAAACCTCACCGAATATTCTAAATCAAATATATGTGAAGCTATATGGCATGTAGATCAAGAATATCAAGTCGGAATTCGAATTGAGTGAATAGTGCACTCGGGGCAAATTAATTAATCAAATTAATTAATAATTACTAATTTTCCAAAACACCTCCAATTACTTTCAAATTCAACTATATTGGAGAGCATGCAAAGGCCTAATTTAATATGCTAACACATATTGATTTTAAACTAGTTAAGGCCATGTGAATTAATCTTTCACCTAAGATAAATATTAAATAAAATCTTTAATACTTATTCAAATGTTCCAATTTTAATACACGACAATGAGCATATCAAGGGGCAATATAAAATTATGCTACATGTTTAAACCAAGTCATGAACAACTGGGAAAATTAGATCCCGTACAAGAAAAATAAATAATAAAATTTCTAGATTTTATATTTAATCATGCAATCAAGTAGTATAAGCATCACAAGCATGTTATATAACAAGAATTTAAACCTAAAACATCCCCTACCTCAATTTGAGATGAAAATCTCAAATGCCATCAAAATGGAACAGCTCCGAATCCGACGAAACTACTAGGTTTTGTCGGGGACAACGCCGTAAACATAACCCCCACAAAAGCCCCATCAAAATCATAACTTGACCTCAAAAGCAAACTCAAGAAATGGTCAAAACTAAATTCTAATAAGGGGGAAAGGTAGAGCACGGCGAGGGGAACAACAAACATTAAGGCCGAAGACTTTCCATCAAGGAAAAGTGAACCAAAAGAGGAGAGAGAAGATGGCAACACCCCTTGGGCTGCCATGGGAGCTCCAGGTCGTGCATGAAGAGGGGAGAAGATCAAAAATGAAATATCTCACCCCCCCCCCTTTTATAGAAATCTCAAAAAGTGCCCCGAACGGGCCCCGCCGGGTTCGAAAAAGTAAAATTTGAGCAAACGCGCTCAAATGGCAAAACTTTGTGAATGAAAAAGATTCAAAATGATAAAATATGAACAATGGAACAAACAGCTTTAAAAACCAAGTCCTGAGCAGAAAGTTATCCCAAAACAAGTTTGGCGAAAACCGGAGCCAGAAACCCTGAAACTGGAAAACATCGACCAGGAGGAAATTCCAAGAGTACATAACTCGACGAAATATGAAAATGAATCCTGTACGAGGATCCAGGCTCAAAACAAGACATTTTGTAATAATTTTCATTAATTGCACAATGGCCCCTCCAAAAAGTAAAAACTGCACTTATGGCCCAAAATGAAAATATCTTCCAAAAATATTTTCTTAAAAACCCCTGAACTAAAATATCTTCAAAAGATATTTACTAAAAACACCCTAAGAAAAGAAAATAATTTCAAAGAACTTTGCATCCTTGCCCCTATGGACACCGGGAGCAACCAGAGTACTTTCTTACAAAAGTAAAGATACGTATTTCGTGGAAACCACTCAAGATGAAGGCACGTGAAGTCAAAAACCAACTCCGAGCATGAGAAGTGAGGTTGTGCCAAAAACTGACAAACGGAGATAAGACAGAATAAGGAAAAAGACGAAACAGGGAAAAGGACGAAAAACGCATAGTGTCCGAAAAGTGAAAATGCAGAAATGACTCGGTCCTCAAAGGAAGTTGTCAATCCACGGAAAAGAGTCTCAGGAACCAATTCCAAGCACTCGAGATGACACTAAGCGACACGAAACAGAGCTCAAAAAAGAAAATTAAACGAAAAAAAAATTCATTCGTAAAATTTCAAGAAAAATGATTGGAAGGCAAATGACCGGGTCATTACATGTGCATATTCAATGTCATAAAAAAATACTTCAAGACTTCTAGCATGTCTAAGAGAGTTGTGTATCCCACAACAAAGCTTCTTTACCTATAAAACACCTAGTAACTTCGGGGTGAATAAACAAGACTAACAAGTTTATTCTAGGGGATGAGCATGCATTGACTCGATTTCTTTAGAGATTTTTAGGACTAACATGATATAGTTCAAAAGGGATCATGCCACCTAACGTCTATGTCAAAGATTAGACTCAGGGATCATCCTTATCTACCATGGAGTAATAGCAACAAGAATCATGATATATATACACACATGAAACAAGTCATAGTTAGGATAATCCAAGATCATGACAAGAAGGATACTAAAACATAGGTTAACATGAATTGCATTATCAAATACAATGGAGCAAGATTTAAAATGATTCCATACAACACGACAAAAAGATACTAGAATACAAGGATTTCATTTTCAATGCAATTACCATGGTTGGAGCATTCCAATTAACACGATAGGATTAATACACGAAGTCAAGAACATGGCATAATATCTATGCAATTTAACAAGGTTTAGACATTCCAATTAACAAGACAAGAATAGTACATAGAATCATGGATAATACATTGTATCAATGCAATAAAACAAGATTGGGACATTCCAATTAACAAGATAAGAAATTATACATGAAACCAAGAACAAAGCATAACATATATGCAATTTAATAAGGATGGAATCTTCCATACAATACGAAGGAGTCTTAAATCTTCAAGGAATACAACACTTGAAATTTAAGGAATTAAATCACGAATGAAGCATAAAATCTATGCGATGAGACAAGATTGGAGCATTTCACATACACGACAAGTTTAAATCTTCAAGAAATAGCAACTTGAAATTTAAAAAGTGAAATCAACCAATGTGGAAACTCGGATATCGCCCGAATTAAAACCGTACTCTTGAGATCACTTTAGGGCTATTAACCCATGGGTACCTTTCCCCTAGTGCGCACTATAGTGTAGAGGGACATTCCCCCGTACTAGAATCGAGTCCTAGCTATGTCAATTCTTAATTGATATCCTAAGTCCCAAAATCAACAAGATGTGCAAGTCAAGATTGTATCAAAATACAAGAAATGCATTAACCACATATCATGCACAACCAAGATTTTGGAACACACAAGTCATGCCTTAAGTTTTCAACTATGATGGCATGTGAAATGTCAAGAAATCAATGTGTGCATTTATATAGACCACAACCAAGATAAATAGCACATGGAATCCATCGAAGCAAATATACCATAAGTGTAAGATACATGATTCAATTGTATACTAAACAACACATGTGAATAAACTAATCCGAAACAATTGAGTATGTTCATTAAGCACATTAATGAAACCAAGATACAAGAAGTCTAGATACATGATATCAAGTTGTATAAGCAGCATAAGCATGTAATATAGCAAGAATTTAAATTATAACACCCCTACCTCAATTTGAGATGA
Source organism: Cornus florida (assembly GCF_030987335.1). Taxonomy (NCBI): domain Eukaryota; kingdom Viridiplantae; phylum Streptophyta; class Magnoliopsida; order Cornales; family Cornaceae; genus Cornus; species Cornus florida. Next base: position 69,824,407 of record NW_026775573.1, on the reverse strand, counting down.
AAACCCCAAATCCCTACCGGAAAAAAAGTGTTCTGAATCCGCCGAAATCGAAGGGTTTTGACGGGGATAACACGATCAACATGAATCCGAAGGAAGACCCATGAAAATCACAACTTGAATCTTAACCCAAACTCAGGAAATGGTCAGAAATGAATTCTAATAAGGGGGAATGGTAGAGCACGTTGAGGGGAGCGAAAAACGTAAAGGTTGAAGAGATTTCACTTAGGAAATCAAGTGGAGGAGAAGGTCAAAGGGTGGCAGCCAAGGAGCTTCCGTGGCTGCCAGCCAAGAGGTGGAGAAGAAGAGTGAAAATCTGATTTTTAACTTTAGGGCATCCTATTTATATTAAGTCTCAAAAAGTGCCCCGAAAGAGCCCCGCCTAGTCCGAAAAAGTGGAATTTAAGCAAATGAGATCAAATGGCAAAACTCTGTGAACAAAAAAGATTTAAAATGAGAAAATATAAACAACGGAAGAAACGATGTCAAAAACTGAGTCCGAAGCGGAAAGTTATGCCCTGAACAAGTTTGGCTGCAACTGAGTCCAGAAACTCTAAAACTGGAAAAAAAAATGATCAGAACGGAATTGTAAGAGTCCATGACTCAACGAAATGTGAAAATGAATTCCGTACGAGGATCCAGGCTCCAGACGAGACATTTTGCAATAACTTTCGTTAATTGCACAATGGCCACTACAAAAAGGGTTAACTGCGAAACTGCCCCAGAATGAAAATATCTTCCAAAAGATATTTTCTTAGATGCCCCTGAAATAAAATATTTTCAAAAGATATTTACGAAAAGCACCCCAAGAAATGAAAAAAAAATTCTAAAGAATTGTGCATCAATGCCCTTATGGACACCGGGAGCAACCAGAGTACTTTCTTACAAAAGTAAAGATACGTATTTCGAGGAAACCACTCAAGATGAAGGCACGTGAAGTCAAAAACTAACTCTGAGTATGAGAATTGAGGTTGTGCCAACAATGTGACAAACGGGGAAAAGACAGAATAGGGAAAAAGATGAAATAGGGAAAATGACGAAAGACGCATAGTGTCCGAAAAGTGAAAATGCGAAAATGACTCGGTCCTCAAAGGAAGTTGTCAATTCACATGAAAGAGTCTCAGAAACCAATTTCGAGCACTCGAGATGACACTAAGCGACACGAAACAGAGCTCAGAAAAGAAAATTAAACGAAAAAAAATTCATTCGTAAAATTTCAGGAAAAAGGAAAGGAAGGCAAATGACCGAGTCATTACATACACTGTAGTATAAACCTCATAAATCCAATGCATTTACATATATATAGCTTCAGAAACAGATTTCAGGATATATTGACATGTGTCCACTCCAGGGGTATTTTGGTCATTGAGAATTATGAACACTTATGTGACAAATGTCATGTGGTCCTAGTGTGAGAAATTAACTAAGGAAGGTTTTGCATTGCTTAGTGATTAAACTTTATATATGTCGTTGATATACTCATATACACAAGCTGTCAATTTACATGTGCACTAGAGGACAAATTAGTGACCAGGGGCATTGTGGTCCTTTTACTCAATTAAATATACTACATATATATATATATATATATATATATATATATATATATATATATAATATCAAATTGGCAGTTATTGCGGAAAACATGATTAACGTTAGAATTACATGAAGTAGGAGAATATTTTACATAAGTTACTGATAAAATTACATTTGCTCCCACTAAAATTACAAAAAAATTACCCATAAAATATTACATTTGCTCCCACTAAAATTACAAAAAAAATGCATTATTGCCCCCCCAAAATTTATTTTTGCCCCCACTTGCTTTAGATCTTGGCTCCGTCCCTGGCAAGAGTGATAGTTCGGTCAAGGGCTAAAGCATTCAACAAGCATCGAAATGGAAGCATCGGAGTAGAGCAACACAGGCGAGTTGACTCACATGACTCGGGTCAAGGTGGGTAACCACCCAAAAGAGCTCTTTTTCTCTTCCGGTTAAACCACCTGACTAGACTCGGGAGCGGTGGGGTTCGAGCCACTTAAGAGAATGGTTGGGCCCTTTTTGCGCAGCTTAGCGAGCTCATCAGTCCAGATATCTACAAGTGCAGACATGCCCACTCTTTTTCCTTCACTTGAGCAACAACTAACAAAATGAGACTATAGAGAGATACCAAAGAAGGGAAAAGATCTAGAGGGGTTTCTGAGATAGATGAAACTTATTTGTTTTGAGATATGAAGCGTCACAACAGCTCTTTATATCTATATATATATATATATATATATATATATATATAGTATAGTATAGTATAGCATACAATGTGGATATGGACTAATTGATAAGTCTATGTGCCATGAAATACAGAGGCATCATTGTCGGCTCTGTCACATTTTGTTGCCCCCACAATAAAGTTATAAAAACCGAAGCAAGTTAGATTATCCTGGGAATAAAAATAAATAAATAAATAAATAAAAACCATGTTTGGTGCATATGGTATAAGTACACCTTTCAATGGATCAGATTTTGATCCGAATTCGATCCAATTATTCGGACATAGATTAAATAAAATATCCGATATTAATCCGAATCCGATAACCCATTAGCTTAACAAATCGAATATGAATTAGGGTTAATCCGATCCACTAATGATTCGATCAGACTAAAATAATATATATATATATATATATATATATATCAGATATATTAACATTGTATTTTTATAATTGTAATGAAAATCAACAAATCAGAATGTTATACTTACAATAAAGTAGGTGTTCTCACCCCCATAGTAGTAAACCTTTGTCACCACATATTAGTAAACCTACTCGTATCTATCAGTTAATTCACGAGAGAGGAAGAAGACTTCGGAAGTAGGTAATCTGTATGCATAAATCGAATACAAGAAGGAGAAGGGGGAAATCAGCGATCAACAAACATTTTCGTAGTATTTGTCTGTTACTTATTCTCCCTCATTTTCTTCTATACTTTCTTCTCATTTCTCTATTACAAGCCCTAATTTGTATCTTTCAAAGCAAAGTTATTTCAGATTTTCCTCTTTCCCTCTCTCTTTCCATGTTTATGATGATTTTAGTTTCTTGTTACCGAACTCATTTATCTCTTCCTCTTTTTAACCTAGTTTTGGTTCAATTTGCTTGATTTGTTTGTGTAAATTACAAAAGGGTAAAAACTCACAATCGGATCGGATTTATCGAATCGGACATCCGATAGAGTGTGTATCAGATTCGGATTGTCTATGTAAAAATTCGTCAGATTATCAGATCGGATCAAATCGATTATATTTCTTATCGGATTCGGATCGGATCGACCATGATCCAGTCCAAATCCGATCTGTTAACAGGTCTAGGTATAAGGCTTTCAAATACTCAGAGAGTTGGGTTGGCATCCGGTTTTCTTGACAAAAAGGAGGGGAAAAAAAAAAAAAATTCACTACTCAATTATTGCTATTTACTAGGTTAAAACCTAATGATATGTTCTGCATTTTCCAAATAGAAGGCCAACAATGAGTGGATAAATTGTTTGATGATTTTGGTCTATTTGACGGGTGGTTGACTAATTTAATAAAAGCTTGTGTTGGAATTTCTTTGTAATATATTAATACACAGAGTCATTTTCTCAATTCTAGAGTCTGAATTTAACTGGTCAATTAAGTGTCAATGAACCAGGATTATTTAATAAATTCTCGTATAAGTGTATTTGTTGCAAGACAAATGATTTTTAGGCTCATCCATCAAAGTCAATTGCTTGACGGACAACTTTTGATTGGTCATCCTTTGAAAACAAAAAAAAATCTTAAACTTTGATTAGTTATATATGCAAAATATAAGAAAGAGGGACAAGGATCCTCTACTGTAAAACGGGTCATGTTGTAGCCGTACTATAGTTCCAAATGCAACATTTTGAATAAAATTATTAAAATATTTCTCTCTTTGCTAATTCTTTATTCTCAGCACCTATTCATCATTCTTCACTATTTGCATATATTCTTTCTGTAAGATATTTTCTTATATTTGTGGCCCACATAATTTGGACATGTGATTTACTTCTATTATTTAGTGGTTAAATAAAATAGATATGAGACTAAAAATGTATTATTTGGTCAACTTATAAATTACCTTTTTGGTAATTAATTATTGGGAAAGTATTTTCCTATTTATTCCTTACTTTGATGGAAAGTGAAATTAAGGTTACTAAAAGAAAAATTGGTCCTCTCTTTGCCTTTAATTAAAATGCATATCTCCCATCAATTAGGTAAGCTAATGAAAACAACACGTATAATGTTTATGTATGGAAAAGGCTAAGAGAGAGAAAACAGTTTCCACCCTTTGCCTATTGTTCAAAGTTGCGGCTTATTTCGTTGTTAAAGGATCTCGACATTGGACTTGATCTCAACAAAGTTTGCTATCATGGATTGAGGTATTTATATCTAACTATATTTATTTGTGCATTATAAGTATGTAAGAATAATGAAGTTCTAAGATTTGGAATTCATGTTTATTTGTGATTAATGATTTGCACGAATAATTAAAGTTTACATGTGGTATCAGAGCTTATGGTTTAGGGGCTCATTATTTTTCACTAAAGATTGCATAAATAACATGTGTAAGTATAAATTATAATTATATAATTTATTTATTTATTAGGATCATGTATTGTTAGCGAATTACGATGAAATTAGATTCGGATTGTACTTTATTATAGATTTAAATAAGATATATCTAGCATGTATTTATTTATTGATTTTCGTAAGCAATGCAATGGTAAATTAATAGACAAACAAGATATGGGTTAGTTTCTTGATTTTTGTGCATCACTAAAATAACTTATTGAATTAGAAAGTTTTAATAAAATTATGTTTATTATTGTTCTGATAAAACTTATTATTATATTAATTGATGTCTAATGAATTCAAAGATTCTATTTTAACCATTTAAAAGTTAATAAATTATTAAATACATAAAGTATGTGTATTTATTTATTTTATTATTTAAAATTTTAGAATAAAATGTGAATCTATAAATTTGATCTTATTAGACATACAAATAAATTATTGTTTTGTACCCATATATGCATACATGATGGAGAGTCAATTTTAGATTAATTCAATTATGATTTTCGAGTATGAAAATAAAAATAATATATTTTATTATATATATAAAGTAAAATGATATTTTTATTGAATTTTTGGACTATTAAATTTCTGGGATCGAACTTACTTAAACTTGGATTAATTATTATAAGTATGTGTGTATAATGTTAAATGGGTAAATTAAATGATTAATTAGTTACTAGCTAATTTAATATTCATATTATGTGTGGCTTAAAGCATCTCTAATGCTAAAATGCTAAATTCAGATGCCAAATCTATATTTTGACAGTGCTACAGTATCAAAATGTTACATTTTAGCAATTCTGCTCTAATGATGCATTTTATGCAAAATGCTATTTTTTGACACAATCACTATTCTTTTTTAACTTCCATTCCCACCATTCATATTTGCATCAGTAATGTTAATATTAGGTACATTCCAAGTCAAGTTGTACACATTAGAAGGAAACTAAAATTAAACTTTATTAAAAAGAATTAAAAATCTAAAATATCTGGTCAAAAAAGGACCAAATATATATATATATGTGTGTGTGTGTGTGTGTGTGTGTGTGTATAAATTTATATATTTGATTATATTATTATATAAATATTTTTATATAATTTTTTTCTTTTTTAGAAATTTATATATATTATATATATATATATATGTATATTATATATATTTGATTATATTATTATTAAAAATATATATATATATATTTAGGGCAAATCATTTCAGCCTCCCCAATCGCCTCCATCTCTATTCTCGTTCTCAACTCTGAAATTGCCCCCCCTTTCTCTCTCTCTCTGCAATTACAAACCACAAAATCAATAAGAATCAGAAGTTCAAAACCTATATCTTTCAGTTTCCATCACCCGCTATTCCAGTTCGGGTTCGCCGTTCGCAAGCTTCAGCCGCTGTTTCTCAACTCTCAAGCTTGCCCCCTCTCTCTGTGTAACTGCTAACTTGTACGTATGGGTTTTGTTTTAATTTTTTTTCTAAATCAACTAATCAAGGTCTGTAATTCTTGTTTTGCAAACTAAATCCTATTTGGTGAAATTTTTTATGATCTTTTTTAAATATATGTATATATATATATATATATCCCTGAACCCATATCGGCATATCATTTCAGATTGTTCAAAAAATCAAAACCCATATCTTTCAGTTTCCATCGCCCCCCTCTCCTCTCCTTTCCTCTCTCTCTCTCTCTCTGCTTGTTCTAAAATAGCAGTAGCTATTTCTTGTGCTACAAATGGCATAAATTTTGGTAAAGTTAAAATTTGGCAGTCTATATAGCATTGCATTGGAGAACCCATTTTTACCATCTCCTGCTATATTTAAGAAATGGTAGCACATATAGTAATGGATTGGAGATGCTCTTAGTAGTTACCAAAGTGGTCTAACCATAATGGTCGTTGAATATTAGTGATGAATATAACTTAATGATGAATATGTCACTAGATAATTTAATATTCATATTATGTGAGGGTCGGTAGTTGCCAAAGTGGCCTAACCATGGTAAATGATGAATATTAATTATAGTAGTAAACATAACTAATGATGAAATTAGTCAATACCTAATTTAATATTCATATTATGTAAAAGTTGGTAGCTGCCAAAGTTGCCTAACCATAATAGTTAATGAATATTAATTTTAGTAGTAGACATAATTGCAATATTTCATGAATTATTGATGCTTATGATTTCTTGTGATATTCATAAATATTGAGTTTATTTAATCATGAGAAATAATTCTCCAAAGGAAATTGATTTTCAAGTGATTAAATAAAAATTAAGGGGTTATATGTATTTTTTTTATTTGGTAGGTATAGGATATCCAAAGGTAACTTATCTGTCTAATTAAATAATACTTCACCAATAAAGGTATATATATAAATACATGTAAACATCATTATTAATATTTTATAGTTGTCACCTAAAGGGGTACTATAGTTATACATTGTATTTATACTTTTAAGTTATATATACGTGTTGTTAACTCAAAGCATTATTGTTGTGAGCATTTTATCCTATTATGTTTGTTTTATTACATCCCTTAATTCGCATGCTACATCTGTTCTAATTCTCAATATGACTAATTTCTCATAATGGAATGAGTAAGTTAAGTTTAAAATTTAGATGTGCTAAATGATGATTTAGTATTTAAAATTGAGAAACCTATTGTTATTATTGATAAAGACAGTGAGGAAGAAAATATATGTATCTATTTCTTGAATTGATTGATTTTATATACAAAAGAGAATGTAGTACAAGTGCATAAGGATGCATACCTCCTTTTACAGTTCAAGAGCTAGTATAAGCCCACTTCCAGTACAAATTGGAGAACAAAATAGAATACAATAACATAAAAAAAAAATTAAAACACTAGTAAAAAATCATCTAAACTTAGTTTGAGGTAAGTCAAAACTTCCCAAACTAAAGTCTTAGCAACATATGCAGCCTGATCTTTACATCCATCATGAAGCACAGCATTTCTAGCAGTCTAAATCTTCCAAACAGTAGTTATAAACATAGCACTCAAAATTTTTGTCTTGACAAATTTAATATTAGTATGTAAACAGAACCAATCAACAACTTACATCAAGTTATCACAAACTGGCATCTCCATATTCATCAGACCAAAAATTTCCAGCCAAATTGCCTGTGCATAAGGACACTGATAAAATAGGTGATCATTTGTATCCAAACTCTTCCAACAATTGTGACAAATAGATGTTAACATAATCCCACGCTTCTACAAATTAACCAAAGAAAGATTTTTATTGTGTAAAATAATACACACCACCACAACAATTCTAAGAAGAAAAAAAAATTCTGCATAAAGCTTAGGAGAGATCGAACAGATTAAGCATTATGGTTCGAATAATTATTCCCTATAGTGATAGTGGTAAGGAATATTTGACTAAAAGAATGTTTTCGTATTGTAGATAAATATCTAAAATGAAAATTATTAATTTATATCACTACTGTGCATTTTTGTTGGTTCTCTTACCATGTATGGGTATGTTCTTAAGATGACTAATGTTGCTGCAAAATTGAGAACCTTATGGATGATTGTGGATGAGAATTTTCTTATTCAATTTATTTTCAATTATTGTCTACTCAGTTTGGGTCATTTCGAATTAACACTATTAAGATAAGTGGAAAGTGAAAGAATTGACCATTATGTTAATTTAGGAGGAGACAAGGCTTAAGCAGTAAGGTAATCATTATGTTCATCTGATGACTAAAGAAGCTAAAAAGAAATTTGGAAATAAGCCTGAAAATGCATTAAGTGAGCAACATCCAAAATTAAAAGATTTAGGTCAATCTGCTAAAAGAAAGGAATATAATAATGTAAAAGCGTCATTTATGTATTGAACACTTTTAGAAGATTACATGAAACATAAAGGATAATTTGAAAAGAAATAGTAAGCATTTGGCTTTTGTATATTTCGAATCACTTATTGATATTCCTTCTAATACATGATAGGTTGACTTAAGTACTAATGTTTATGTTTCTAATAGATTTCTTATGGCCTAAACCACAAATTCAAAAGAGAATCTCTTACTTATGAGAATTGGGAAAAAGTTTTGATGAAACCATTGAGATATTTTGTTTAGTTTTAGACAATAAAGTTTTATTTAAATTGTTTAAATTCTTTATATTTCTTCAATTTCCCATAATTTGATTTTATTTCAAAAACTTTATGTTAATGGTTTTTTCTTTAAATTTGATAATAATGTTTATTCCAGAAATTCTAATTTGTGAGTTACGGTATTCTTTTGATGATTTATTTAAATTCAAATTTGATAATTTATTTATTAAAACACTTTTGACCTTACATCATAATGTTAGAATTAAATGTAGCTTAATTAATAAAAATTCATTTATCTTGTGGCATAAAAGACTAGACAATATATCAGTGAAAGGTTAGGAAAATTAGGAAATGATGTGATTCTTCTGAATTTATACTTTACTGATGTGATACCTCTCAATTCTAGAGCCACGGGTGATTAAGTTCGAGCACAGATCCGAGGGATACTAAACAATTAAGTATGTAAATGAACACAGAATACAAAAAGAATTTAAAAATAAATAATTAAATAAACTGAAAAGAATTCTAAATAATAATCCTCAGTAATGCTAATTAAATAATCCTACAACATAATCCATAAAATTCTCCAATAATGGAACAACTCGGGAATCCATCGAGTGGACCCCTAATAAAAATTCCAACTGAAGAAAACTGAACTAAAGAAGAAATCTAAAACTAAACATAAAAAGCAGGCCTACGTAGTCGGAAAAATGAGTAACCGTCTCTGCTCAGCACGAACAAGCTCTAATACTGGAACCGTCCGATACCTGAAAAATAATAGTGGGTCAGTCCCACGAACAAGTTCTATTCAACTACAATCCAAATAGAGACCCGATACGCAGATACATCCTAAACAACTCAACAATATCTATCTAGTCCATACATATAGATATATCCACACTAAGGGACTCTCATTGGACTACAGGCCGGTCTCAACCTGACTAGTAAGCAACATGCAAAACGCACCTAAGGTGGGCATGAGTACCTAGACCTAACAGGGTACACCTCTAACTATCATAGCTAGCTATGCATCCCAATGCATATACGCTCCCTAACCATCGATCCTGAGATGACACGAAATATAAGTAGGATTTAATGTAATAATTAATCCATTCCCTTATTCCATAATAGGTAGGACTTAGTATTTTGAACTAATCCATCCCTAGTATGCCACCATCCCATACCGATGCATACAATCTACAGCATCCATGTAATTGACACAACAAAATTTAATAGTTCATCAATTAAAATTCAGAATATTAATCCATGTAATTGACAGAACAGGATTTAATAGTTCATCAATTAAAATCCAGAATATTAACCCTTGTAATTGACATAACAAAATTTAATAGTTCATCAATTAAAATACAAAATAAGCATAACAAAATTTGATAAGTATATGACCATATTATGCATCCAATACAGATTTAAAAATCATATCCCAGTCATTTAAATTGTTAAAATCAGATTTAGCAATTAAATCCTCTCTATCCGTTAACAGTATGCAAACTTGTTTAAACTTCCATACTGTTCAAATCATTAGCATATGGATAAAAATTGTGCATTATGGGATCCTAATATGTCATGAAAATGATTTAGAATTCCCATTTATTAACCCAAAACCGTTCTGAAATCCCAAAAAATATCTAAATAGTGCCTAAAAACACTTCCCGTACACCTCGTAGCAAGAGAGCAAGCTCTCATAAGTTGAGAGCCAGCTTTGTACCAATGGGAACTGGCTCCCCTACCCTTGGAGCTGGCTCTGTGCCTTAGGGAGCCGGTTCCCTTTACCATGGAGCCAGCTCTCTCTCTCACTAAGAGCCTCGGCCAAAAAACTTAGGGAGCCGGCTCCATCCCCATGAGAGCCGGCTCTGTCCCTGCTTCCCATCATCGTCTTCATCTCCAACGATGCTAAAATCCCTCTATAATTAAAGTTCCTAGATGTCCGACCATGTCCCAAAAATTCCAGAAACTCATAGCAATCCAGTACGCATCGTTAACCAGAATTAAAACACAATCTAAAACAATTTTTGAAATAAAACAATTCCAATTAATCAATACATAAAATAGTTTACTGTCTAAATTAACATGCATACAATAACCATTTTAAAGTCTGATTTAAGTCCTGGAGACTATATAGGCATGCACAGAACACAGGTCTAAGGGAAGGAGTTAGAATAGGAACTTGCCTTTGATTTCAGCTTTGAAACCTTAAACCTCCTTCACTGACAAATCCGACGACCTTAGTTGCTTTCACAGACCCTTTGTTGCCCCTGGTTTAACCTACGAGCAAGCTTCAATTATCCCTCCTTGGTTCAGCCTTTGTTTGTGGCCAAACCCTAAATCACCCTCTCTCAGTTTTCTCTCAAACCGCACTGTTCTTTCTCTCTGCCTTCACTGTTCATGAATAGGGTTCTCAAACCCTCGACAGACTTATACAAGTACATTTATAGGCCAATTACTTTACCCTAATTCTAATCTTGTGAGGAGATGGAAAAGAAATAAATTAATTTAATTTAATATTTAATTTAAGCCCACACAATTACAGGATTTTAAATAAATATACTTGTCACTTAGTCAATTTAACCCTACAATGTCACTTAAACAAACTAAACAAGTTAAACAATTAATGAAATGCCATATAAGCACATAATTCAATTAAACAAATAAACCACGTAAATAATTAACTAATTAAACAAAATAAACAAATATAAAATATAAAATATAAAATTACAATAAAATCATAAAAGAAATACCGAGACTATCCTTTTAAAATTAAGGGTATTACATTTTTTCCCCCTAACAAATGGAATTTCGTCCTCAAAATTCGCTCTTACCTCTGAAACTGCGAGCGAATGACATCCTCCTGTTCCTAAGTAGACTCAGCCTCATTGTGGTGACTCCACTGAACACGCACTAAAGGAATAACCTTATTGCGAAGAATTTGATACCGATGGTCAACAATACAACATGGTGGCTCCAAATATGTTACATTCGGCTGCAACTCAATCTCCCCAACATTGATATGCTGGTAGCGATCCGCGTCTCGCAAAAATTTCTGCAACATGGAAATATGAAACACATTGTGCACACGATCCAAATGATCCAGAAGTGCCAACCGATAAGCGATAGCGCTAACTCGATCCGTAATCATGAATGGACCAACAAACCGTGGTGACAACTTCTTTTTCTTCCCAAAGCGCATTACTGCTTTCATAGGAGATACTTTGAGTAGAACCTGATCTCCAACCTGAAACTCCAATACACGAGTATGACGATCGACATAACTCTTCTGCCTCCTTTAGGCAGTACGCATACGATCCCTAATAAGAACAATCTTTTTCGAAGTATCTTTAATGAATTTAGGACCCAAAAATCTGCTCTCACCAATCTCCATCCAACAAACAGGAGATCGACATGATCGGCCGTATAATGCCTCAAACGGTGCCATTCCAATAGTCTATTAGAAACTATTATTATATGCGAACTCTACAAGTGGCAAATAATCCTCCCAATGGCCCTTGAAATCAAGAACACACGAACGAATCATATCATCCATGATCTAATTAACCCTTAGTCTGACCATCTGTCTGAGGATGATAAGCAGTACCAAGATGCAACTCTGTACCCAAAGCCTGCTGAAAACTCTTCCAAAATCCTGACACAAAGCTCGAATCCCTGTCCGATACAATAGATAATAGAATGCCATGTAGCTTCACAATCTCTGTAATGTAAAGTCTCGCCAACTGCTCCGAAGTGAAGTCAGTACGAATAGGCAAGAAATGAGCTGATTTAGTCAACCTATCAACGATGACCCAAATGGAATTGTGATCCTTAAATGAATTAGGCAATCCCTCCACAAAATCCATAGAAATGCTCCCACTCCGGTATAGGTAGTGGCTGTAGAGCTCCTAGTGGCCTCTGATGATCAATCTTGACCATCTGACAAGTACTACACCGAGAGACAAAAATAACAATGTCCTTCTTCATACCTGCCCACCAAAACTGCCGCTTCATATCCTGATACATCTTGTCTCCTCCTGGATGAATAGAGAACTCAGAATAATGAGTCTCAATCATCACATCCTTCCTTAAATCATCAATAGAAGGTACCACTAAACGTTCCTTGTACCTCAAACCTCCATCAGTCCCAATATAGTAAAATGGAACCTCCCTAGAAGCTATCTCTGTAATTTTATCAGTGCACTGCTGATCCGTGAGTTGTGCCTTCAAAACCTTATGAATGATAGAAGGCGTAACTACCATACAAGCCATACAAGTATCAGATAACTCATCAATTGTCTTCAAAGCATACCACTCAGTGGTGAATAACGCAGAAAGACTCGCATAGGGTCGGCGACTAAGTGCATCTACCACCACATTCGTTTTCCTTGGATGGTACTGTATAAAGAAATGATAGTCCTTCACAAACTCCAACCATCAACGCTATCTCATATTCAGCTCCCACTCAGTAAACAAATACTGTAAACTCTTGTGATCACTAAATAATCTGAAGGACTTTCCCAATAAATAATGGCTCCATATACGTAAAGCAAAGACCACAGCTACCAACTCCAAATCATATGTTAGATAATTAAGCTCATGAGGCTTAAGCTTACGAGATCCATATGAAATTGGTCGTTCCTCCTGTATCAAAACACACCCAAGACCTTGCGAAGAAGCGTCTGTATAAACAAGATACTCTATCCCGCTCTGTAGTAGACAGAACCAGTACAGATGTCAACTTACTTTTTAGCTCATCAAAAGTTTTCTAACAGTGTTCATCCTACACGAACCGTACCCCCTTTTTAGTTAAGTGAATGAGTGGTCCCGCTATCTTCGAGAACCCCTGAATGAACCTTCGATAATATCCTGCCAATCTGAGGAAACTCCAAATCTCGGTAGGTATAGTAGGCTGTCCCCACTCTACCACTGCTGAAACCTTGGCTGGATCTACCGCTATTCCTCTTTCTGACACTACGTGCCCAGAAGCTTCACTTCCCGCTACCAAAATTCACATTTCTCGAACTTAGCATACAACTGATTTCACGAAGTGTCTGCAACACTATATGAAGATGTCTGGCATGATTGTTCTCTGAATTAGAATAAATCAAAATGTCATCAATGAAGACGATAACAAATTGATCTAAGTAATCCCTGAATACTCTATTCATCAAATCCATAAAGACTGTTGGTGCGTTAGTCAATCCAAAAGGCATGACACGAAATTCATAAGAACCATATCTAGTAAGAAACGCTATTAGGAACATCCTACTCCCTAACTCATAGTTGATGATATCTAGAACACGGATCAATCTTAGAGAAGTATGAAGCTCCCTTCAATTGATTAAAAAGATCATCAATTCTAGGCACAGGGTACTTGTTCCGAATAATCACCTTGTTCAACTTCTTGTAATCTATACACAGGCAAAGTGAACCATCCTTCTTCTTCACAAACAAAACTGGTACTCCCCAAGGTGAAGTACTCCTATGAATAAAACCCTGGCTGAGTAATTACTGAATCTGATCCCTCAGCTTTTGCATCTCCACTTGTGCCATCCTGTATGGTGCTCTAGTAATAGGAGTAGTACTTGGAGCTAAGTCAATTACAAAGTCTATCTCTTGACTTGGTGGCAACGCTGGTATCTTTTGAAAACATCTGGAAATTCTTATACAATCGGTATGCTATCCAATGACACAGTAATCTCCTCATCCGTTTCCTCCTCCACATAAAACAAATAAGTGCTAGCAACCCCGTTAGAACGTGGCATAGTGACGACGAACATATCCTGACCAGGTATAGTAAAAACAACAGACCTATCATAACAATTAACTTGGGCATGGTAGTGAGATAACCAATCCATCCCAAATGTCACATCATAAGTGTGCATGTCCAGAACCAATAGATTGGCTAGAAATCTTAGTCTACCAATATCTAGTGTCACAGGCCCATCATTCTCATGTAGAATGGCAGTATTGCCTAAAAGTGTAGAAATACCATGAGGTCTATCACATACTCGCGACATGATCCCAGACAAAGCAACAAAAAATTTAGATACAAATGAGTATGTAGCACCTGTATCAAATAAAACATGACCCTGTGTACCATAAATAGGAAACATACCCTTAAGAGCCTGAGGTGCCTGAATATCTTGTGGCATGGGGTTGTACACACTGCCATAATGCAATTGCTGCCGTGCCTGTCCCTAAGGCTGTGGCGGTGCTGGTAAAGCTGGATATGTCTGTCCCTGAATCCATGGAATCTGTGGAGCAGGTAAAGGTACTGGTGCCCTCTGTCCCTACTACACATGCTGTCCCTGTCCCTGTCCTACTTTAGGACACTGCCTGGAAGTGTGACCAAACTCTCCATAAGTGTAACAGCTACCTTAAAGGTGCTAAACTATCTCCTCTACAATTAAACTTATAGAATTGATTCCCACAAGTTTCATTTATAACATTATTGGCAATTGTCCCGTCACAACACAGCTTATCTATAACCAAATATTTATTTATTTACACAAATACCAACCACTCCACTGTGATAATTCTATATTATCGCAACATACATATTCCAAAATAGTTAAATGATGGACGGAGGGCCACACTACCGTCAAGTTTGAGAGTGTGGAATTTAAGGCGAGGGCCAAAAGTTTTACATTTATAAAAGACACTACTACCTTTCACTATAAATATAGCAAGGGCGAGTAGGGATCGTCCCAAGGGATTGCGAGGGTTGAACAAGGTTGTGGAATTTCTATTAGGGCTTGTAGATCTAGTGATCAAACAATTGGTTGGTTGGTTGATTAGAGAGCAACTAAATTGAATTAAGTAATAACAAAAGAATGCAACTAAGAGTAAGTAAGAGAGAGAAGAGTCTTGGGGTTTAGAGATCACCACCAAGCAATGCATTTCTATACCGTTGACAAGTGACTAATGAGGACAAATGGTGTGTTGCAAAATTGGTGTGTGTGTTTGGTTGATTCAATAAGAAAGGATGACTAGTTAAGCATGTATTGTCTAAACATCATGTGAAAGGCACAATATATCTAAGCAATGAAGCATATATTGTCTAAACAACATGTGAAAGGCACAATAGATCAAAACAAGTCATTAATCCTTTCATTAAGCTCACAATCCATATACAACACAAGGTTAGAGACATATGTTACTTGCATTCAAAAGCTTAGATCATCAAACAACAAACATGGATTGTCCTCCCATTTAACACTACGCTACAACTACACTACTAGCATGAAAATAAACTAAGGGAGAAGCACAATCCATCAAGGAATAAGTATGAACCATCAAGAAAATTACAAGAGCATTCTTTTAAGCATTATGTTTTGACACAACACAAAATCTAGAAACAAGCACATGAACATCTATTCTAACATACATAGACATATGGATAGAATGAAATGATCAATTGGAAGCATTAAACCACATAAATCATTGAATAAACAAGATCTATATATATCCAAGTGTTGAAACATTAATTATAACACTAATCCCTCAATAATACACAAGATTAAGATATAGAAAGCATGATTGGGGCTAACTTTAGCCCCAAAAGGATGTCTAGCCACTCATGGTGATGTTGCTCCAACCCTCCAGGGCTAACTCCATGGTTGAAATCTACTCCTTGTTGATGAAGAACTCTAATGGTGTCTCTAGCCTCCTCCTCTTTTCTTTTACACTAAGAATAGCCTCTAAAATTGTATCTACCAAATGCTAAAAATCTCCCTTTCTCAAAAAGTGCATCATATTCCTTTTATAGGTCAAGTGACACACCAAATGAGCTAGGGTCGTGCAAAGAATATTCTCTAATGATTGGATAGAGGACAGATTGAATAAGCTGGCTTTTTAACTTTTTTGCACTGGAGGAAGTTCGATCGATCGAACCTTGGACTTGGATCAATCAAACTTGTTGAGATCCATCGAACTGAGGCTGAATCGATCCAACAGGTTGAGCTTTTTGGGAAAAGATAAATCTGAGATATTTTGAGTGATATTTTTTGGGAAAAGGACAAAATTGGTTAGTGGGTGATACAACTGTGGATAGGATCAATCATTTGGATAAGGATAAAAGTGTTCGATCGATCGAAGGGTGGTGTTGGATCGATCGAACTTTGGACTTTTTGCTTTGGGTGGATCTATCTTGAAGTACTAAGATAGATCATTGTTCGATCAATCGAACCTTGAAGTTGGATCGATCGAACTTTGCTGCTTCCCACCTTTGGCTTCATTTGCTTCTCTCTTTCTCCACTTTGCTCCTTTCTTTGTTTAATCCCAGAATTGCTTCAATTAAGCTTTTATTTGGCTGAGTTAGCTTATTTTCGAGATAAGTGCCTGAAAATGGAAATAATTCGAAATCAATCTAAAACGGTAGAGTAAGATAGATAAAGGTACTAGAATGCCTAAGCTTAAGGGGTTTAAATACGCACTTTTCAGCGCTCATCATTAAATACAACCATTTATGGCAAAACTCCAAAAATACCCTTATAAAACACAAACACAGTTGCCATGCCAAAACCTCCAGTTCACTTTATTAAAAACTTCTTTAAACCATAAACTTCCATAAGAATAATCATAAAATATTCTTTAAAAATAAAAAAAAAAACTACTAGTGTACGTGACTAAATCAGTACCACACTTCTATTAGTAATTAAGATTACTCTTAAAAAAGCATTCATCCTTGAACTCCGGCACACTCCATCTTGATTGCTCCGGTATCTCCTCCATCATGGTCTTCTTCGGGGTCTTCCTCTCCACTTGGCTTAGCTTCGAGCACCACCGAAGTTTTGTTAGGTCCAGAGTATGGTGGCCAATCTCGCACAGCAGAAACCTTCCTTGACTTATACTCTGAAGCAACACCTATTGGAACCAATTCCTTGGTCTTCAATTATGCTTTCTTGGTCTGCCTTCGCAGGGGAATCGTCGGAGTAATCTTTTTCTTACTTGGGTCCTTCTTTGCTTTCATCGTGGACCACATCCTTTTCCTAGTGCCAAACATTCTGAAATTATAGAATAAACTTGACATCAGTAAATTCTAAATGAACCGTATAGGAATACAACGAATCCAAACTTAGGCTCTAAACAAGATAATACGCTATGCGGAAGTCTTAATACGAAATACCCTAAAGACACTGAACCTGGAATGCTCTGATACCAACTGTGATACCTCTCGATTCAAAAGCCATAGGTGATCAAGTTCGAGAACAAATCCGAGAGATACCAAACAATTAAGTATGTAAATAAACACAGAATACAAAAAGAATTTAAAAATAAATAATTAAATAAGCTGAAAAGAATTCTAAATAATAATCCTCAATAATGCTAATTAAATAATTCTCCAACATAATCCATAAAATACTCTAATAATGGAACAACTTGGGAATCCATCAAGTGGACCCCTAATAAAAATCCCAACTGAAGAAAACTGAACTAAAGAAGAAATCTAAAACTAAACATAAAAAGCAGGCCTACGTAGTTGGAAGAATGAATAACTGTCTTTACTCAGCACGAACAAGCTCTAAGACTAGAACCGCTCGATACTTGAAAAATAATAGTAGGTCAGCCCCACGAACAAGTTCTATTCTAACTATAATCTAAACAGACACCCGATACGCAGATACATCCTAGACAACTCAACAATATCTATCTAGTCCATATATATATATATATATATCCACACTAAGGGACTCTCACTCGACTATAGACCGGTCTCAACCTGACTAGTAGGCAACATGCAAAATGCACCTGAGGTGGGCATGAGTACCTAGACCTAACAAGGTGCACCTCCAACCATCATAGCCAGCTACGTATCCCAATGCATATACGCTCCCTAACAATTGATCCTGAGACTCAAGCTCATATCGAGGTACCATAATTATAAAATCCATCCAACAAAAGTGGTGCCACTCAACTGTTTGTTGCCATGACACAAAATATAAGTAGGATTTAATGTAATAATTAATCCATTCCCTTCTTCCAGAACAGATAAGACTTAGTATTTTGAACTAATCCATCCCTAGTATGCTACCGTCCCATACCAGTGCATACAATCCACAGAATCCATGTAATTGACACAACAGAATTTAATAGTTCATCAATTAATATCTAGAATATTAATCTATGTAATTGACTGAACAGAATTTAATAGTTTATCAATTAAAATCCAGAATATTAACCCTTGTAATTAATAGAACGGAATTTAATAGTTCATCAATTAAAATCCAGAATAAGCATAACAAAATCTGATAAGTATATGACCATATCATGCATCCAATATAGATTTAAAAATCATGTCCCAGTCATTTAAATTGTTAAAATCAGATTTAGCAATTAAATCCCCTCTATCCGTTAACAACATGCAAACTTATTTAAACTTCCATACTGTTCAAATCATTAGCATATGAATAAAAATTATGCATCATGGAATCCTAATATGTCATAAAAATTATTTAGAATTCCCATCTATTAACCCAAAACCGTTCTGAAATCCCAAAAAATATCCAAACAATGCCTAAAAACACTTCCCGTACACCTCGTAGCAAGAGAGCAAGCTCTCAAAAGTTAAGAGCCAGCTCTATAACAATGGGAGCCGGCTAACCTACCCTTGGAGCCGGCTCCCTTTACCATGGAGCCGGCTCTCTCTCTCACAGAGAGCTTCGACCAAAAAACTTAGAGAGCCGGCTCCATCCCTATGAGAGGCGGCTCTATCCCTGCTTCCCATCATTGTCTTCGTCTCCAACAATGCCAAAATTCCTCTGTAATTCATTAGTTAAAGTTCCTAGATATCCGACCATGTCCCAAAAATTCCAGAAACTCATAGCAATCCAGTACGCATCATTAACCATAATTAAAACACAATCTAAAACAATTTTTGAAATAAAACAATTCCAATTAATTAATAAATAAAATAGTTTACAGTCTAAATTAGCATGCATACAACAACCATTTTAAAGTCTGATTTAAGTCCTGGAAACTATATAGGCATGCACAGAACACAAGTCTAAGGGAAGGAGTTAGAATAGGAACTTGCCTTTGATTTTAGCTTTGAAAACTTAAACCTCCTTTACTGACAAATTTGATGACCTTAGTTGCTTTTACAGACCCTCCATTGCTCCTAGTTCAACCCATGAGCAAGCTTTAATTATCCCTCCTTAGTTCAGCCTTTGTTTTTGGTCAAACCCTAAATCACCCTCTCTCAGTTTTCTCTCAAACCGCACTGTTCTTTCTCTCTGCCTTCACTGTTCGTGAATAGGGTTCTTAAACCCTCAGCAGAATTATACAAGTATATTTATAGGCCAATTACTTTCCCTAATTTTAATCTTGTGAGAAGACGGAAAAGAAATAAATCTATTTAATTTAACACTTAATTTAAGCCCACTCAATTACAAGATTTCAAATAAACAAATAAATCAATTGAACCCTAAAATGTCACTTAAACAAACTAAACAAGTTAAACAATTAATGAAATGCCACATAAGCACATAATTTAATTAAACAAATAAATCACGTAAATAATTAACTAATTAAACAAAATAACCAAATAAACAAATATAAAATATAAAATTACAATAAAATCATAAAAGAAATACTGAGACTATCACTTTAAAATTAGGGGTATTATAACTGAGTATGTTGTATGTGTGGATTGTATTAAGGTTAAACAAACCAAACACATAAAAAAAAATGAACCACAAGAAGTACAAAGGTTCTTAAAATTATTCATACAGACATTTGTAAACCTTCTGATATTTCATCTTTTGGTGGAGAAAAGTATTTTATCACCTTTATAGTTAATTTTTCGTGTTATGGATATATCTATTTGTTGCATAAAAAATCTCAAGCAGTGGGTACTCTTGAAGTATACACAAATGAGGTTGAAAAACAACTAAATAGAAAAGTGAAAATCATAAGGTCATATAGAGGTGGTGAATATTATGGAAAATATGATGAAACAGGTTAATACTCTAACCATTTGATAAATTCCATGAAATGTATGACATTTGTGCTCAATACACTGTATCAGGCATGCCACAGCAGAAGCGTGTAGCTGAAAGACGTAATTGTACTCTTATGGATATGTTTAGGAGTATGTTAAGTAATTTCTTGTTACCCATAATCTAAAGGGTACAAGTTTTACTATCCTAAACATAGTACGAGAATTGTTGAAACTGAAAATGTCAGATTCATTGAGAATGGTGAAGTCAGTGCGAGTGATAAAAATAAGAATGTGATCATTCAAGAAGTTATGGTACAAATTCATATACCCATACAAATTCATTTACCCATAACTTCTAAGGAAATAATTGTTTCTTCAGTTGTTAAACCGTATAACAACAAAGAACAATTGAATGATCAACAACTCCATGATGAGATTGTTACCAATGAATAGATCATAGAAAAATTACAGAGAAATAACACTAAGAAGATCTCAAAGAGAAAGGACATCTGCTATTCCGGATGACTATGTGATATATCTACAAGAATCTGATTTTGATAGTGAGAAATATAAGGATCCGGTTACAAATTCACAAGCCATGACAATAATGATTTTACTAAATGGATTAGTGCTATGAATGAAGATATTATAAAGAAACCTTCTCTACAATATTTAAGAAGGATTCTCTTAAAATATCATGGCATTAATAGATTATTATTATTTAGGGTTACATCAAATGGATGTGAGTACAACTTTTATGAATTAGAGTTTAGAAGATGGATCCTATATGATCAACCTGAAGGCTTCACATTAGAGGGTAAGGATTATATGGTCTATAAACTTAAGATGTCAATATATGGACTTCAACAAGCTTCCTGACAATGGTATATTAAGCTTAATGATACCATTATTTCTTTTGTTTTTAAGAAAAACACTGTTGATCAGTGTGTGTGTGTGTGTGTGTGTGTGTGTGTGTGTATATATATATATTGTTCTCACTCATCGTTTGATAAAATCTAACCAATCTGATTCATGATAAAACTTAAAATAATACTAAATTAATATTATTAACATAGTCAAATAAATAAATAAAATGACTTACCAAAAAAATTGAAAAACAAAATTGTACCTCAAATTGAGAAAACACAAATTGAAACAGACAATGCTAATTTCTCTTCATTATAAAAATAAATAAATAAATAAATAAAAACAAAGAAAAAGATTAGGCTGAGATATAACGAGGTTAGATGGTGGTGGATCTTATGTAACCATGTTAAGAAGCTTCCTGAATTCTTAAGTCTCAACCAACACAATGGATTAATCTTGAGGATGAGAAAAAGAAGAGGAGGAACTTGTTGCTATGCGAACCAGATGAAAGAGACAATCTGCGATGCGATTAGGTTTCTTTACATATATAAGGATACAGGTGGAATACTTTATTTTTTGTTCACAAATATGGAGGGCACGCTTGGTATTTTGAAAGTTTCATTAAACCCCTTAACAGCTTCCCATGTCTTTAAAAAACAAAAGGCGTTTAAGAAAAGTTGGGGGTACCCAGCTTCTCCAAAATGCTTTTCTAAGACTCAAAAGCTCTTTTAAAAAATTAGCCAAACACTACTCAAAACAGCTTCTAACCCCAAAAAGCTAAAAGCAACATTTCAAAAACCAATCCAAACGGGCCCTTAGAGAGTTAGGTTCTCATTCGGTTTTCTTGACAAAAAGGAAGGGAGAAAAATCTAAAAATTCACTACTCAATTATTGTTATTTACTAGGTTATCACCTAATGATACGTTCTGCCTTTCCAAATAGAAGGTCAACAGTGAGTGAATAAATTATTAGATGATTCTGATTTATTTGACATGTGGTTGACTAATCTAATGAAAGCTTGTGTTGGAATTTCTTTGTAATATATTAATACACTATTATGGAGCCATTTTTAAAATTCTAGAGTCTGAATTTAAATGGTCCACCAAGTGTTAATGAACCAGGATTATTTAATAAATTCTCGTGTGAGTGTATTTGTTGCAAGACAAATGATTTTAAGGCTGATTAATCAAAGTCAGTTGCTTGACGGACAACTTTTGATTGGCATCCTTTTAAAAAAAAATTCTTAAATTTTTTACTAGTCATATATGCAAAATATAAATAAAAAAAGAGAAAGATGGGCCAAACTATCACTGCACTTATTCCAAAGAGAAATCATAATAATAAGATTTGAGTTGACCACTAAAATCTTTAAACTAATTATTGAAGTATACAAAATCTCTCTTCAAAACTTCTCCTTGGCACCTATGCACCTTTTTTCTATCAAAATAGTTTTAAAAATTAGCAACTTGATAAATAACAATAATTGACTAGTGAGTTTTTTTAATTTTCTTTAAATTTCCCTTCAAAAACACACACACACACACATACATACATACATACATATATATATATATATATATAGGTGCAAAAAATTGAGAGACTAAGAATAGTCAACAAAATTTTGAAATCAATAAACTCAAATAACAATGATGAATTAGAAGACAAAGTACATAGAAGAGATAATTTCTTAGAGAAGAATAATATGGTCTTCATGTGGAAATGGCTTTTAAAAAATGTATGTAGGCATGGAAAATCCCAAGGTGGTGTCCATGCTTGGTAGAGATGGGTTTCAAGAAAATACATGCTATACAATAAAGTATAGAGAACTTACTAAAGTGATATGAGTATATCACATAACAATCCTCAAATGTATTGTATAACTACTTTAGCGTGATCTTCCAATGTTGAATCTACTCTTCAATGGTGGAATTAGCCGTCAAGAATCACGTACTCATTTATCCACTCTAAAGAATGCCTCCAAGTATTTGATGGTAGGATGAAAATAAGAAGCAAAACCCTAGATCTAGAATTGTAGATGGTGATAGGTATAGAGGAGTGTATGTATAGGTTTATCTCATACTTTCTCTCACTATAATTGTCTCCAAATTGCTTGTGAATTGCCAACTATGAATTTATCTATAACCACCTTTTATATAGATATCTTGGAGTAGACACATCAACTCCTACAATCTAACAAGAGTGGCAATTCATCCCACTCACATGGGTGCCCTATTGCCCTATCACTCACTACAATTCTTTTATCTTTTTTTCATTTGCTTGAAATTCTTTATTTGTGCTACAGGTGAAGATTTTTGGGCTCACTAGTTTTATAGCTCTATTGGACTAATAATTGACGACCCAGTCAATCACATTTGACCCAACAATTAATTAGCCCATTAATTCAATTCTAACTCCACTAAATAGTATTATTTGCATTCCATTTAGAATAGTGATTTTCACTAAGTCAATTTGCGACATGATCCCTCTATACTTATTTTAGCTATCAACCCAACCACTTAATTATTCCTTTTATTTTGATTCCTTGATTATTCCGTTTGACCACATAAAAGACTTATTCGGTAAAATAATAAATTTAATAAATAAATATATAATAAAAGCATTTTATCAAAACCATGGGTCCCCCCCGCCCCCGAATTTCCCATTATTGAATCAATCTATTCAAAATAGAATAACACCAATGCAATTCTTAAGAGTATCTTCCCAAGTTATTAATTAAAAGCTACTCAAAGTATTGGTCATTAGATCCTGTGGACCCCGCCAAATAAATCAAAGCAACTACTAATTAATGCAAGAGTCGATACCTCTATTTCCATTGAAAATATTGAACATAGGTAAATGTAATTAAAACTAATATACATATACATATATATATATATATATATATATATATATATATATATATATGATTGGTTTCTAATAAAAATTACTTCCAACACTAAGATTGTTGGTCCCATCCTTTAATTAGGGTTTGCTCTATAAATGTTAAAAGTGAGCTCACATGTCCATTATTATGATATTCCATTATTTCTGGTGTGCTCAGGATGATTCTGATGTATATGGGGGTAGTATGGTCATTTTGCATATGGAAAGCTTATGTTAAGTACAATGAGGAAGGTACATTGTATCACATATCATATGTACAGGCCATCACAGTCACTTTTCTGGTGCATTATGTGTAGTATGGATTTTGTCATACTCAGTGACAATTCTATCATTTCAAGCATAAGTATGGTTATTATATATACAACTTGGATGCTACATTACTTCTCTGAGCTTAGAAAATAAATGTGATAGTTTATTCATAGGCTGCATTACAAATTTCTTGTATATGTGACATTGTCCTCCTGAAGGGCATTTTGGTATTTTTGGCATATATGGTGCACATGACAGATACGTGCATTGTGGTCCTAGTTTGAGAAAGCTTATGAACCACATTCCATTTCTTTGGAACCAAGTTTTCAATCTCACTACAGCTGGTGTGAGTGTGAGTGTGAGTGTGAGTGCACTAGTGAACAAAATATGTGAGCTGTGCAAGGATAATGTGCTCCATTAATACAAAAGAATGTCAGAAAATTACCTCCCCAATTATTGGTAGAATGTGACACATTCATATCATTTTAGTGTTGCATCATCTCTTATTGAATCACTATATATATATATATATATGTTATGTTATAGTAGCAGCTCATTTTTTAGCCTCCTGAGTGTCCATGACGAGTGTCCAGAGTGCTGCATTGTGTGTATGTCTCAGTTAATCTAAAAAAAGTTTTCTAAGTTTTAGATTCATGATTTGAGCTTCAATTCTACTCAAAACAATGTATTGAGAGCATACAACTTTAAAGATCAATAAAGTGGTTACATGGTATTGTTTTCTGGTACAGATTCATGGTCCAAAGGCTTCAAATTGATTTGATCCATTTCCAGAGCACTGTGAAAGTTGAGGCAAGTTTGTTTTATCATTTTACAACTGCAGAAACTGTATTTTCATTCATTATACAACTCAATTCATTTTGATGTCTCAGACCTTAGTTTCATTGGAATTTTTGGTGTAAAGATTCTGATATGAGTACTACATATTGATATCTTGCTATGGGCATCATTTATATCATTTTAGCAAGTTTATATAGTAGATTTAAGACTATTCAAGTTGAGTTTCACACAGAGAAATGGTCATTTATGGTTTTGGCCTTCTATACCTTGACAGTTGGGGTTTTCTATAGAAATCAAGACACTTTGAGTACTGATATTGTTATACCTTGCTATTCTCATTATGTTTATCATTTGAGCAAGTGTATATTGTTGATTTAAGGCTATGGGAACCAGGTTTAAGTCTGTATTGAAGCTGTATTCTATTTTGACATCTCAGACCACAGATTCCGTAAAAACTTGTTTAGTTCTTTGTATTGATGCATACTTTGAGTTATGTACTCATTCTGATCTTTTGTAATAGCCATTATATATTTGTCATACATCTTTTATAATGTATTTGAAGAGCTGTGAGATCTTATTTTGTCCAAGCAAGGGTGATTAGGATAAGGGAAGTGTTGTGTTCACATAGGTGAGTTAGGGTGTGTACAGAGTGTGAGACATCTGAACATGTGTAACGACCTAAACCCGAGGGTCCGAATCATTATCTGAGTCCTTACCTGAACCCAAGGTCATCTAAGTACATTATGGTAATTTCTAATGTGGAAATAATGAATACGTCATACTTTGTATTGTAGTACACTATGGCATAAATGAATGAGAAATGATACAAGGGCAAATGGATTGGGCTATGTCGGCCGGCCAAAACAAGAGGGTCGGTCGACTGATAGTATTGGTCAATTGGCCGAAACGACAACTTTAGAAACCTAACTCTCTGTCTACGCCCAAAATGAATTGTCGGTCAGGCTTATAACACCAGCCTGCCGATAGGCCTTGGGAGCTGTAGAAATGCTTGGTTTTGGTACATAAGGCCTTGAACACAACCGGGGCTTACTTGTGAGCCTAGATATGGTATAAACCTATCCCAACAATAATCACAAATGGCCCAAAATGTGCATGACAACCCAATTTATAGAATCAATAACATGGTGACGCAAAAGGACTTGAATTTCATTCATTCATCATTCATGTTATACATTGAACCAAGTGAATCCATTATCATCATAATATAAATATCCTAAAAACATAATTAAACATGCCCAAAATAATAAGGTTACAATCTATAAGGCAATTATGTGTCATTTGCCAAGACTTTACAAAAATAGAATGTAGTTACAAAAGATGACAAAAACAATCTCTCTAGCCCTATCTAAGCTTGTGGAGGGGTGTCATCCACCACCTCTTTCCCGTGACCTGAAAAATGTAGAGGAATAAGCACAAGGCCCAGTAGAGTTTGCCAAAGTGGCATCTCCTCAAACAAAGTAAATAATCACATGCCTTACATACAATGAATAGGAAAGAGAAAAAGGGATCATGCAAGGGATTCACATACAACACTTCCAACTTCAAGTAATCATCATCTCTATTCACATGCAATGCAATGCATAAAATGCTCAATGCAACCAGACACTTCACCCACACCCTCGCATATCCACAAACACGCCCCAAAAATGTGCTAACTAGCCGGACTTTAGTACCTCCGCTATACCTAGGGAGAATTTGCTAGTCATCCCTGACAAAGTGTGACTCCCAACTACTATTTGGGGCTTAAGTTCGCTAAATTACTCACGTGTACCTCTCGTATCCTTATTAACTAGTTAGTACCGCTGGCAAAAGGGTGAATCCCCAACTACCGAGTTTTGAGAAAAACCTTTTTCCTAACTCATGAAATCCACATTTTTCAACCTTTCAAACCCACACACTTGTCTCTCAACCCACATACCCCAAATGCTCATGAACCATGTGACGGCCCTGGTATTTCAAGCCAGTGCGTTCTGTGATGAACCGAAAATTGACCCGATAACGGATCCGAATGCAGAAGCGAAAAACTAAAAAGAAGACTCTACGAAGTCAAAGTGACCTTCCATGAGGTCGTGGAACTCAATGGGAACTGAAGCGGCAGCAAAAGATCACAAAAAAATAACAATTAAGGCCCCTAGGGGCAAAATAGTTATTTAAAAAACTATTGATTCAGGTGCCATTGAGCACACCACTGGAAAGACAATGAAAAACTAATCAAGATGGACTCAAGAATCGCATGATTCGGAGTCCGGACGAAGGAGAAACGGTAAAACAAAGAAAAATGGACATACAAAACAAAAAGGGTAAAATGGTAATTATACAGGAGGATCTAGGTGCAACCAAGCATACCGTTGGAAAGACAGTAAAAAAATAGTCAATTTCAAAAAAAAATTTACTCGATTTGGAGTCCAAACGAGGGAGAAAGGTCAAAAATAAAAAGAGGGTCATGACAGCTACAATGCTACCGACCCACTGCTGCTGCAACTGAGAGTAAAAACGGGCATCTAAACGGACTTTTTTGGAAAAACTCAAAGAAAAAAACCCTCCCTAAAATCAAGTTTTCTACCTAGAAGCGTGGACGGAAACAAAAAAAATGCATTGTAAAATGCTCAGAATGCCCCCAAGAAAATCTGGTCAAGAGAGCAAAAATCCTTCCGAGCTGCTGCCCAAGGAAAGGAAATGGGGCTTCAGGAGGTTTTTAAATTGCCTAAATTGAAAATGCAATCTTAAAATACACCCACAAGACCCCCGGAAGTTTCGGATCGATCGTCACACTTTTCAAAAAAAAGTCGATGAATAGTACCAAGTACACTTGTATTAAAAATCAGCAAAAACCTGGCGGTAAGGATTTTTCAGAAAAAAATGGGTTTTTGAGGGCCAAGATGACATTTTCTGGAAAAACACAAAGAAGAAACCCCCTCCGAAATCGAGTGTTCTACCCGAGCTCGTGGGCGAAATTGAAAAAAACACAATGTGCATTACCCGAAATTCCCCTTGAACAGAATAGGGTAAAAACTCAAAAAAAATGCAACCTTAAATTTTTGTTTCATCAAGAAGGGTATTGTGTGCCGAAGTGAACATGTAAGCATACGTAATATGATAAAGTAGACATACTACAATGGCCTACGGCCTCATGGCATGTTGTATGTAAAATATGACCTTTCAATGCATGAAATCTCCTAACTTCTCATAAGCAACAATGAAGTTAAAAATTTGCATACATATCACATAAGTGTCTTTGGCCCTTGGCCTCATTACATACAAGTCAAATACGTTGCATAGAGTGCACTTATGTACACATTACATAAATGGAATCAAATACACACATTTTGACAAATAAGGCTACAAGTAGCATTTCAAGCCAACATTTACAAGAATTAAAACATTCAAGTCTACAATCATCCAAGCAATGATGAACATCACGAACTAAGTCTTTGTACCTGAACAAATCCCCCAGTAACTTCGGGGTGAGTAAACAAGTTTACTCGTAGAGAATGAGCATGCATAGACTCGATTTCTTTAAAGATTTTTACATTAACTTGAAACAATTCAAAAGAGTCATGCCACCTAACGTTTATGTCAACTATGAGACTCAGGGAGCATCCTAATCTACCTTAGATCATTTCTAGCATAATTTACATATCTATGCAAGTAACAACATAGGAACTTCCAACATAACACATCAAGCACAAATTCTCAAGTTAACATCTTGTAACTTAAAATGGGAAATCAAATAAGGAACAACAAGTTACAACATCATATAGTTATCAACTTGAAATGAAATACGAAATCAAACAAGGTGGATACTTGGACATCACGCCGAATCAGATCGACACCAAAGTTACTTTAGGGTTACTAGCCCACAGGGTACTGCCCTATGTGCACACTAGACTATAGAGGGGCATTCCCCCGTACTAGAACCATGTCTTAGCCGTAGTCAAACAACGACATCCCCAAGTTTCCAAAATCAGCAAGTTGTGCAATAACGTATATATCAACATGTATATACAAGATAATCAACCATCTACCACGCACAACCAAATTTGGAAACACATACAATACATTCTCTAAGTCCACAACTACTATGGCATGAAAGATGTCAAATACAAAATGTGCAACTCATTACACAAAACAATGATATATTCAATAAGGAAAATATATTCTCATGAATATAAATATAACAACTATATTATCCAATGCTCAAAATGTAACCAAGTAAATATACAACAAGTCCAAGTCCATGATTTAAACATAGAAACAACTTCCAAAACACAATTAAATCCATGGAGCAATTAAATAGAATTTAATTAAACAAAAATAATTAAATTCTCTAGATTCCAAATCAATTCCAAATGGCTTCAAATTAATATATGTCAAAGATCATATCGTGGTCATTACATATATCATATCAATACTTTAATTTAAGCCATGAATAGAAAAACATAATTTAATTAAATACAAATAATTAAATTCTCTAGATTTCAACATTCATCCAAATATTCCAAATTTAATATATGTTAAACAACATGTCAAGATAATCACTAATATCAACTCAAAAGTTTAATTACATCATTGGAATAGTTGAATAGAATTTAATTAAATAAAAATAATCAAATCTCTAGATTTCAAGACATCTTCAAATCCTTCCAATTTAATATATAACAAAAATTAAATCATGATAATCACTAATATCAAGTCAAAACTTAATTACATCAATGGAGTAATTAAATAGAATTTAATTACATAAAATTTAAATAAATCTCTAGATTTCAAAACAACTCCAAAATTTCTCAAATTAATATATAACATAGATTAAGACAAGGCCTAATCAAATATCAAGTCCTTAATTAATTCTTCATCATATACAACCATGTGAATTAATTTTTAACTAATGAATAATTAAATTAAATCCTAGATTTCATACAAAACATGGTATACACATCAAAAAATATATAATAAATCATTCCCTACCTCACTAGAGAAGTGTCTCTCTAGAATCCAAGGCAAATCAATACAAAATGGCAAACCCTTCAAGGGTTATGTAGAGGAGGATGATGGGAACAAAAAGTATTCCAAACTTTACGGTCTAAGGTGAGTAAAAGGGCCTTAAAAATCACCTTCAAAGCCTAAGCATCAAGCTTCTCTAATGGTGGCTAGGTTTTGTGGTGAGGAAGATGATGATACAATATGATAAAGTGTGAGTGGAGGAAATAGAAATCCTCCACTCACTATGTGATCCTACACCATAGTCAACACACATAAGTCTTGGTCAATTGCACAAAAACCCTTCTTTAAAACCATAATCCCAAAGTGGCCCAAAAATAATTGTAAGACTTAATTTGAAGCATACATTTGTCATTCATCCATGGCTCCCTCCTAGGCTTAATCATAAGCCTACACTTGTCAACCATCCAAGCCAACAAGTGCTCCAATCCTAGGCCAACAAGTGGGTGAATCTCCACCCTCCATGTGTCATCATCCAAGGCATCAAAGTGTCTCCACACAAATGTCAATAAGTGGACCAATGAAAGTGTGACACTTGTCTCACTTTTCAATAATTACAACAAGGTCCTTTTTGAAAATATCTTCCAAATTAAATTGCAAAATGGTCCCTAAGATGAAAAATAATTACTTTACATAATTACACTAAAACCCCAAAAGTTAAGAAAATTATCAAAAGTTATGCATACATGCCCTTTACAAGAGAAGTAAACATTTAGCATGCTTTTATACAAAAGTAAAAATGTAGATATCATAGAAATTAAATATCATGGGTGCATGCAAAGCCGGAGTCAAATCCGAGGGCAAAAAGTGAGGTTATGCAACGAAAAAAGAAACTGGGAAAAGACAAAAAGTGAATAGTGACGAAAAATGAAAAATTTGGAAATGACTCGGTCCTTAAAGGAAGTTGTCAATCCCAAGAAAAGAGTCTCAGAAACCATTTCCGAGCACTCGATATGACACTAAGTGACGAAAAACCAAACACGAAAGAAAAAAGACAACGGAAAAAATTTATCCGTAAAATTTGAGCAAAAAGAAAAGGAATGAAAATGAGCGGGTCATTACAAACTATCGTTATGCCATGTGTATGGAATACCTCAAATATAATCCATTCACCATTTATCATGCTTCCATTATAAAGTAAACAATTCCATGATCACAAAAAAATTTAATTAATCAACAAAGCATGCTCCAAGCAATATAACAACATCTAGCTTGAAAATAGTCAAGGAGGAAAATATATAATCCATCACATAACAAGTTAAGAGCATGTCATTGGGAATTTAAACACAAGATACATATATATATAGTCGCATAGAACACATTAATTTGACAAAGCTCAAACATAGGCCAAAACCCTATAATCAAATCATGTAATTAAACATCAAATTGACAAGCTAATGAAGGGGAAAAACATCCAATCAACTATCAAATTCAAGGAAAATGACAATTAAATAACTCTACCTCTTTAGAGACAAAAGGCCCCAATTTTCAAAAATTCAAATGTTACCCAATTGGAAATCTGCTCCGATCACCTTGTAGCTCTCGTTGAGCTCTACAACTTTGCCTTCAATGGCAAAGATCAAATCGCACAAGAAAATGATGAAATCTAAAGTGTTAAAGATGAAGTTTAGAGAGAGAAATAGAGATTTTAGAGAGAGATGAGATCTCAGCAGAGAAGAAGAAATGAAATGCAGAAAATGAGTCTTCATGACTCTTATGACACGTGGCTAGCTTGGTCAACATGATCCCACTTTAACCCAAAATATCTTTAAAAACCCTTTTTATTTTGCAAAATAACCCCAAACATGATATAGTTATACACATAATATCACCCAATCACATAAATATGCATCAAATAAAAATAATGGAGTGCAATGATCCCAAAAAGTAGCCCCAAGTATAAAAAATCCGGGTTCGGGACCTCCCGAACAAAAAATTCAAAAAATGCAAAAATGACCAATAATGTATTTCTAAGACTCCTGAACTTGAAATTTTACCCCAAATAACTCTCAGGACTCACACGGCACACTGAACTGTGACGGCCCAAGTTTTGTAAACCCGATGCATCAGTGATGACCAAAAGATGACCCGATAATGGATCCGAAATGCAGAAGCGAAAGGTGAAACAACGGTCTCTAAAGATACAATGCGTCTCTAAGATACAAATGTAACCCTCAATGAGGTCACGGAACCCAAAGGAAACAAATGCAGAAGTGTCGTTTCAAAAACGGACAAAAAGAACCTAGGGGCAAAATGGTCATTTTGTAAAAAGTGGATTCAAGTACTATCGAGTACACCGCTAGAAAGACAATAAAAAATTAATCATAATGAACTCAAGAATTTCATCATTCAGAGTCCGGACGAAGGAGAAAGATCAAAAACAAAAATGATGTCGTGGCGGCCCGATGAGGATAACCCACCACTGCTGCAACTAAGAGTAAAAACGGGCATCTAAACGGACTTTTTTGGAAAAACTCAAAGAAGAAACCCCCCCTAAAATCAAGTTTTCTACCCCGTTCATGAACGGAAACAAAAAAAAATGCATTGTAAAATGCCAGGAATGCCCCCAAAAAAATCAAGTCAAGAGAAAAAAAACCAATCCGAGCTACTGCCCAAGTTTTGGAAATAGGGCTTCGGGAGGTTTTTAAATTGCCTAAATTGAAAATGCAATCTTAAAATACACCCACAAGACCTCCGGAAGTTTCAGATCGGTCGTGACGATTTTCAAAAAAAAGTCGATGAATAGTACCAACTACATTTGTACTAAAAATTTGCAAAACCTGGCAGCACAGATTTTCTGGAAATAAATGGATTTTTGAGGGCCAAGATGATGTTTTCTGGAAAAACACAAAAAAAAAACCCCCCTCAAAAACAAGTTTTCTATGTGACTCGCAAGGAAAAATTAAAAAAATATCATTTTGAAATACCCGAAATGCCCCTGTAACAGAATAGGGTCAAACAAAAAAAATATGCAACTTTAAGTTTTTGTTTCATCAAGGAATGTGTTGTTTGCCAAAGTGAGCGTGCAAGTGTATGTACTATGATAAAATAGATGTGCTACAATGGCCTATGGCCTCATTACAATACATTTACAACATTTGGCATGTCAAACTTCCAAGTTAGAAAAATTACATTTCATAGATAAATCATGAACATGCTAACACTTGCATGTGAACAAGAATGCTTCTAAAGAAGTTCAACTCAGCAAATCACCCAAGCAATTACAATCTCCAATCTTGTATCCTGTACTTGAAATATGCCCCAGTATCGTAGGAGTGAGTAACATAAAGCTACTCGTAGGAAATGAGCATGCATCGACCTAAAGTTTTACAAGTTGCATGATTTAATTATTGCGGTTCATTCCACCTAACGTCTACGTCAAGGTGAGACTCAGGGAGCATCCTAGCTACCTAAGATCATTTCTAGCATCAATCACCTCATTCATGCAATTTTAACAACATAGGGTCATGCTTGCACAAAGCAACAACATATGAGCATGCTTGCACTAAGCAACAACATAGTGGTTCTCAAGGTTATCAACTTGAATTCTAAAATGCGACATCAACTAAATATAACAATTTAGCATAATTAGAATATCTAATACCACACATCAAGACATAGATTCTCTAAGTTATCAACTAGAAATCTAAAAGTGTGGAATCAACTAAATATAACAATTTAGTATAGATGTACTTAACAACATCAAATCGCCAATAGTCAAAACCACAGTCACAATATAAACATGATTAATAACTTGGAATTGAATGCGAAAACAAATAGTGGAAGACTTGGACATCACGTCTCGGACTAAACCAAGAACAAATTGGTTATTCTGGGCATTAACCCGCTGGGAAGACCACCCTAGTGCGCACTATCTCAATTGGGGAGAACTTATACCTCCCGCCCTAAAGCCGAACTTTAGTCATGTCATAGTAACAATGTCCCAAGACTCCAAAATAAATAAGTTAACAATTTATATACGTATTAAACAGTATACGAAACTACCTTCATGCACAAGTAGGTTGTAACCACACAACACATGCTCTAAATCCACAACAACTATAGGATGACAATGTCGAATCTTTAGAGCGCGATTCGTTACGCGCTATAATAACATCACATGTCGAATCTTCAGAGCGCGATTCGTTACATGCTATAACAATATAATCCAATATTGAAACATAACTCATAAATCCATTATAAGTCAAAAGTCATGCTTTAAACATACTCTCAATGTCAAATACATGAGTTAATCAATAATACAATAGAAATGGAATTTAATCAATAAATTAATTAAATTCCCTAGGTTTCAAATCTCAATCAAATGGCCTCCAATTAATACATGATAAACAATATAGCATGGTCATTACATACACCACATCAAAACTCGATTAGGCTATAAGAACAATAAAGTGGAATTTAATTAAATCATGATAATCAAATCCCTAACTTCTAAAACAACTTCAAATGGTTCCAAATTAACATATGCTAGAACATAAGTCATAGTTATCATAAATATCAAGTTAAACACTTAGTTAGGCCAATGGAACCCTTAATTAGATTTTAATTAATCATTTTAATTAAAATCTCTACATTTTCATACTTGTCCAAATGCTCTCAAATTAAAGTATGTTAAACAATATGCCAAAACATAATTTAAAAGTATATCACAAGTCAATTTCATGCAAGGTACGGCTATGGGATTTAATCTTTCACAAAAGATAAATATTAAATAAAATATGCAATTTTTATTCAATCCATACCAATTTAATATATATTAACAAACATATTAAAACATGATTTTCTAGCATGCCACAATTCAAATCAAAGTTATATATCATTATGAATTTTAAATCTTATACAAAGAAATAAAAATTACTAACTTTTTAAATTTGATACAAGGCATACATATAAGTTGTATAATCATGAGAAACACTCAATACAACACATATAAAATCCTAAAACATTTTCTACCTCAATTTGAGATAAAAATCTCAAAAGCCACCAAATGGAAACCGCTCTGAATCCGACGAAACTTCTAGGTTTTGTCAGGACCGTGCATATAACCCCCAAGGAAGCCCCATTAGAATCACAACTTGACTTCAAACCCAAACTCAAAGAATGGTCAGAAATGGGTTCTAATAAGGGTGAAAGAAGCGCGTAGTCAACACGAACACTAAACGCAAAGGCCCTTCTATATTCTGACGAAGGAATGAAGCTCAAAAGAGGAGAGAGAAGGTGGCAGCACCCCTTGGGCTGCCATGGGAGCTCCAGGTCGTGCATGAAGAGGGGAGAAGATGAAAAATGAAATATCTTACCCCCCTTTTATAGAAATCTCAAAAAGTGTCCCGAACGGGCCCCGCCGGGTCCGAAAAAGTAAAATTTGAGCATACGCGCTCAAATGGCAAAAATTTTTGAACAAAAAAGATTCAAAATGATAAAATATGAACAACGGAAGAAACAGCGTTGAAAACTGAGTCCCGAGCAGAAAGTTATGCCCAAAACAAGTTTGGCGCAAACCGGGGCCAGAAACCCTGAAACTGGAAAACATCGACCAGGAGGAAATTCCAAGAGTACACAATTCGACGAAATGTGAAAATGAATCCCGTACAAGGATCCAGGCTCAAAACAATACATTTTGCAATAACTTTCATTAATTGCACAATTGCCCCTCCAAAAAGTGAAAACTGCACTTATGGCCCAGAATGAAAATATCTTCCAAAAATATTTTCTTAAAAACCCCTGAAATAAAATATCTTCAAAAGATATTTACGAAAAACACCCCAAGAAAAGAAAATAATTTCAAAGAACTTTGCATCCATGCCCCTATGGACACCGGAAACAACCAGAGTACTTTCTTGCGAAAATAAAGATACGTATTTCATGGAAACCACTCAAGATGGAGATACATGAAGTCAAAAACCAACTCCGAACACAAGAAGTGTGGTTACGCCAACAAAGTGTCAAACGGGGAAAAGACAAAATAGGGAAAAGGATGAAATAGGAAAAATGACAAAAAGTGAATAGTGTCAAAAAACGAAAAATGCAAAAATGACTCGGTCCTCAAAGGAAGTTGTCAATCCATATAAAAGAGTCTCGGAAATCACTCCAAAGCACTCGAGACGACACTAAGCGAAGAGGAACTGAACTCCGAAAGGAAAGACAACGGAAAAAAAATATTCGTAAAAATCCGGGTCATTACAGAACGATACTCGACATGCAAAACGAGGCGATAAATAAATAAATCCCGAAAAATGAGAAACATTATAGTGTGTATCAACTTGCATCACAACTAGTAGATTTTACATTGGGTGTGTACCCAAGAATCAAAGTTTTTGATCTCTATTGAGAGGGGTTTTCCTTATACAATCCTTGTGTCTTTGTGGCTGTGAACTTCCATCAAACAGATTAGGGTTTCATCACCCTATTGACATCTGTGTGTATTGGTATCAAGCCATGGTGCTTCATTGGTTTGAGAAAGGTGTTTAAGTGTTGAAAAAGTGTAAGAATCAATTCACCCCCACCCCCTCTTGGTTCATCATAGATTCATTTAAGCAGGTTAATGTGAATACACATTTCATTTTATGAAGCATTTCATTTTATGAAGCATTTCATTTTATACATGAACATATATAGACTCGCCTGAAATATATATTTATATGATCATATACGTATAATAAATCAAAACTTACATGTTGCTTGTTGGAGATAGCAGCTTCAGTTGCAGAGAGGAGAAATACGAATGGTGAGCTAAAGTAACAACAAATGGATCTTATAGAGAAGGTGATACAACAGTCATATGCAAGGGCATTTTCATCATTAAATGTGAAGGTGAAGTAATGTGCCCTCCAGAAAGTACACTCTGGTGACCTCTAACGGGTAATATGCAATATTTTTATAGGGGTGCAACTTGAGTTAGGTAACCTGAACCCAACCCGTTTTTTAACAGGTTTGGACAATTATTTTTATAATTAGGGTTGGGCTTAGGTTGAAAAACCTCAACCCAAATTTAATTAGGGTTGGGTTTGGGTTGAAGTGCTAGCAACCCGAGCCAACCCAAACCCAAATTCTAATATTATTCATAAATATTTTTACTTTTAAATACATTATATATAATATTTAAACTATGACTACTTTTTTTCTTTTCAACTTGTTTTGTTAAATCTTAACTTATTATATGTTAACATTTAAGTGAATTAATTTTCTAAAAATTTGTTTGTAATTTATTAAAAATCTATAGAAAGTCTTTAAACTTTTTATTGTTTAAGAGTAATTTAATCTAAAACTAATTCAAGATCATATTAAATTTTCGGTGTAAAGATTAGTCATATGAGTAACCCGAATTAACTCAAAGTTTTTACCCGGAATCTAAGCCCGAGTTGCAAGCCCGAATTTAAAAGGATGGGTTGGGCTTGGACTTGGGTTTAGTAGTTAAGGTTGAGGATAGAGTGAGGGTTTGGGTTGAGTAGTTAAGGTTGAGGATAGGGTTAGGGTTGGGTTTGGATTTAGCATTTCGTATGGTGGGTTGGACTCAAGTTATACCTCAAACTCGGATTGGAGTTGGGCTCAAGTTATAACTCAAACTCGCCTAATCCGCCTAAGCTATAGCCCTACATTTTTATAGACATGCTACAAAAAATAGTATAGGAGCTAGCTTCTTGCAACTACTCAATAGTTCATGAAATTTTTGCATTTTTGCCCACATAGTATGCAACAACCATCCTCAAAGAGGGCGGGAAGATTTTGAGTCCAAGTGTGGGAAAAAGTGTTTGTGTGTTTGCTTTACCATTCAAAAATAAATAAATAAAATGATCATGCAGCAACCATCAATACAAGATATATTCATCCAAGAACAACATTTAAATTTATTTATGCATCCATGGTTTATATATCTCACACCATAAGTTACAGTGGTTCCATACAAGGGGTGACATTTAAGACCCCATGCCAAATCTAGTTTACAGATCCACATTTCTTCCTAATCTCCCCATCTTTGCCAGTGAGTATCCCAATATTTCCAAGCTTCACCATGGATGCTGCAAAATCCTTGGAGAAAAGAGAAGGGTACATGCTATAGTCATACACCATTGCAGCAGTCCTTGGATTCCCCATTAAGGCTTGATCAGATTCAAGAAGTCCCATTTTGTTCACGAGGTTCTTATAATACGTATTGTCGAATCTGTAAACAGTTTGGGAGTCAAGTGGAGCAAGGTTGCTGTTTGATCCATCTACATTAGGGCATGTACTTTGCAAGTTGGAGCGAAGTGAAGAATCAAGAAGTGGATCAGGCTTTCCAGTGCCTTTGAAGTCGAACAGTCTATTCTTGAATGTGAAGCATTGAGCATAACCTATAGTGTGTGCTCCTAAAACATAAAGGAGTGACAGCACCATATATATATGTCAACATTAATATACAGAAATCACAAACAATACTTCTCTTTGTTTATTTTTAAAAACAATGAGTACAGTACTAAAAAATTAATACTTGTCGTCCATCTCCACACCAGTGAGAAATTCATCTTCCACAGCAATAATGTGGGCACATTGATACAATGAAACATGTCAAGTTTGAATTTTAAATATAAGAGATAAGGTTATGTTTCATTCTCATTTTTTTTTTCTTTTTCATATTTAAATTTTTAAAAATAACACTTGTCGTCTTGTGTCATATCAGTGGTGTGAAGGAGATTCCTCCTCACTCGTGTGGAGATAAACAAGTATTATTTGCGGATAATCACCTCATCTTAAGATGTATTTAAAGGTTCATACTAATAATCCCACTGTGTTCTACACAGTAACTAAAGTTTTTTTTTTTTTTTTCTTTTTTAGTCCCTTATAAAATAAAATAAGAAAAAGACCTTTTTAAAAGGAGAGGTCAGGTGTTTGATCAAGTATTAGTGAAGACATGCGTGTATGTGTTTGCTTAACCTTTCAAAAAAAATAATAATAATAAGTGTATAGGACTTTACCTGATAGAACTACAACATCCTTCAAGTCAAGACCATTTGCTGCAAACTTAGCAGTGATATTTCCCAGAGGCTCAAAAGGCGACGGTAACTTTTCATTCGCCGCGTTCTCACTTGCAGTGAACCCATCTCTCCGGCCTAATCCCACAGGCCAGGGGGTCCCTCCAGACTTAAGCAAAAGAAAAACGAAACAGAACACAGAAATAAAACATGTTAATTGCAAAGTTGTCGAAATTAATGTAGATATGCATAGAAAGTGTGCCAATTTAGTTACCAGAAAGACAGCTTCTCTAGCTGCTAGAGTTAATATATCAACACATGAAACAATTAACGGACAAGCTCGTTCAACATATGCCTTTATATTCTCAATCACTTCAAACCCTCGAGCTGAATTGCGGTTAGGTAACGCATTCTTCTCTCCCATGAAATTTTCAGTGTTATCAAGGAGCACCGAACCATCGCAACCCTATGCCATGAAAGAAAATCGAAAGAGGTTGTGACTATATATATATATATATATTCACAAATTTAATTTACAGATAATTGCAATCATGTTTGAACTAATTTTACAGATAATTGCAATCGTGTTGGAACTCTCACTATGCATATATATATATATATAAGTAATTGTATTTATAGAGCTCTATCATT
Source organism: Cornus florida (assembly GCF_030987335.1). Taxonomy (NCBI): domain Eukaryota; kingdom Viridiplantae; phylum Streptophyta; class Magnoliopsida; order Cornales; family Cornaceae; genus Cornus; species Cornus florida. Next base: position 69,784,298 of record NW_026775573.1, on the reverse strand, counting down.
ATAATAACAATGAGCTCTCCCACGTTTACAGAAATTAAAAAATTGTCACAATCAATATTATATTGGAGAACTCGTAACTATTGTCAAAGGAAGCTTTCTTGACAGCATATTACGCTCTATATATATAACAAGTTGGCTCAAGAAGGGGTAGTTTGTACTAAGTAGTTGAGGATTCAAATTCTCAATTTCTTACTGGTATACGTAACTAACTATCTATAAAAACAATGAAAACAAAACTATGTATATATATACACTACTATATGGAAGTGGTACTTCTTTACTCTGAAGGCTCGGCTCCCAATAAAAGCAAAAGTTTATGCATTAATGCCTCGACTTTTACTAAGGGAAACCTTCAACTCTCCCACTGAAAGTGACTAAGTGGTATTTCTTGTCATGCATTGTAGGAAAAACAAAAGAAAAAATAAAAATAAAAATAAAAAAGTAAAAAATGAAATAAAGAAGTAATGAGTATTGGAGATTATTGGGATTCCCTTACAGTTTTAATGGCATCTAGGATGAAAGCTCTTAAAAAATAAGATTCTCAATTATCTTGCGGACAGAAGAAGATAACTTTATTGAGAATCTACCATTAGAAGGAATTCCATTAAAAAGTTTTGATTCCACGTACAAAAGATAAAAGAATTTTTCAGAAAGTCTTTAATTCTACAGTCCACGGCCAAACAATCATTATGACTTCTCCTTTATCAGAGAACTAGCAACGTTATATGATAAGAAGACAGAAATTACTAGTGGACCATTCGACTGCAGAGTAATTCAACACATGCCATCCAACCACTATACGGACTCCGAAGTTTAATTTTCGATTTCAATATTTTATGTATAAAAAGGGGGTATTGTTTACCCTCATATTATCTTTTGATCAGTTTTCTATTCTCTTTTTTGTAATATTTCTAAGTGTGTACTTTGCATTGAAGTTGAAGAAAGAAAGTTTTTTGTAAGTTGTTTTCAAGTTTTAAATTATTGTTTTTAATTTTAATATTATTAGTGCTTTATATATTAGTATATCTAGTGGTATGTCTTTTAGTAATTAATGCTTTGATAATGCCTTAGTGGTATATCTAGTAGTAGTGTTTTTCCCATTATTAGTACTATTCCATTGTATCTTTTATTCCATTAAAATAAAGATGTAATGTTTCTTCTTCTTTCAAAATGAAAAAGTTAAGGGTTGAGTCAACAATTGAAATGTTGGTGTGATTACCTACAATAAAAATAAAAATAAAATAAATAAAATAAAATAAAAACTCATAAGAGGGTTGTGTCATACTTTTGTGTGATTACCTATTATAAAAATAAAAAATAAAAAAACTCATAAGAAAAGGTTTTAATTAATTTTCTTCACCCTACATGGCCGGTTCTAATTAAATCCTAGCGAACTGACCTTAAGCACCATTTAAGTTACCATTAGACAAATATTACAAGTCTATTATATACATGAAACAGTGTGTGTTTATATATATATATATATATATATATATATATATATATATTGTTGTTAAAAAAATAAAAATAAAAAAGATGGAGGAGGGAATAGATTTGAAGAGAAGAAAATTTACATTTACGAAACAATCATGAAACTGCAAGCGAAGAAGGGATGCAGCTATTCTGGTGTCATTCCTTAAAGCTGCCCAAACACCATATCTTACTATCATAGACAAATTAGGGCATGATCTATCATAAAAATTGTAATCAAGTTGCCCATAAGCACGAGGCTTAGGAGACGAAAACGGTATTAGAAACAACAAGGGAATAATGAGGTTGGGGAAGAGTTTGAAACCCATAGGTTATGAATGAATGAACTGTTTGCGCATGTAATTATGCAAATTATGATAGTGGTTTATAAGCAGAAACAGGATATTAACGAATAGAGATCATTGGCTAAGCTTAGGGAGCTAGTGGTAGAGCCACTATGGTTGATAAAACCTAATGGCCGTGTCTGCAACTTCAACTTATAGTTTTGTATTAATTTGAAGGAGATAAGTACTGCCTCACGTCACATATTCACTCGTATTTTTTGTTGGTTGATGTGGGATTAGACCTCGTTATTATGATACGTTGGATTGACATTTAATAAATAAATAAATAAAAATTAGGTTAATTGTTTTTTCATTTACTTTTTAAAGTTATAAAAACACACGTGACAAATTAGTTGTAAGGAGAAGACTGTGCCCGCTGAGACAAGTGTCATTCGAGTAGTAGTTATGCAATATTGGCATTACATTGGGAAAAGCACCTGAAAACGATATCCGGGTTTGCAGTGGTAAGCATTTTCCACTAAAGGGCGGTTGTCTCATTCGAAATTTTGGGAGCATTGTTTATTTTTCCTTTCTCGAACACTTTGTCCATCAAGTGATTCATCCAATGAAAAACCATTGGAATGTGATGGACCTTTTTAAAAGTCTTGGTCATGCACTTGCGAGAAGCAACTACTTAATTCATTCGTTCAGGCCATCGTTGGCTGGAATGACATAATTAAGGTGCTTGTGATATCGAGTGTATCCAAGATTACTTTGCAATCATCAAAACAGTCAGCAAAAAGCAAAAATTACAGCATTTAGATGCAGGAACTTAGTTCCTCAGTATAGATCATCACTAGCATATTGATGATGCACGTTCAACTCCAAAAACAAAAAGACTATCCACACATCGGTGCCCAAAAGAAAATAGAGAGGGCTTTTCACCATATGGACTAAAATCTTCTCCTGCACAACAGTAAACCGGTCCCTCATTACTAGCATATTGATGATGCACGTACAACTCCAAAAACAAAAAGACTATCTACACATCAGAACCCAAAAAAAGTAGAGAGGGCTTTTCACCATATGGACTAAAATCTTCTCCTGCACAACAATAAACCAGTCCCCTCATTACTAGCATGTTGATGATGCATGTGCAACTCCAAAAACAAAAAAGACTATCTACACATCAACCCAAAAAAAAGCAGAGAGAGCTTTTCACCATATGGACTAAAATCCTCTCCTGCACGACAACAAACTGGTCCCCTCAAGTTAGTGATGCACGTTAGGGAAATGTTGTAATGTTAGGTTTGCATCCCATATCACTAACTGGAGGGGGCCGGTTTACTGTTGCACAGGCGAGGATTTTGATCCTTCACCATATTGCATTAGCCTCTTCCTGGAACTTGAGTTCTAGCCTCTCCCCTTTTAACTTCATGGACTCAATCTCAGCATCTAGACTTTTTATCACCAGTTCCACTTCTAAACGCTGTGCTTCAAGGGTTTTCATCTCCTCTACAGCTTGAATTCTTTCGACTCTCTTTGATTCTATAACCTTCTGCGATTCATATGCGAGGGTCAAAAGCCTATTAAGACGAGCACGTAGGAACCCAACATTCATGCCCAAGTCCTCAAATGCTTTTAGAGTCCGGTCCCAAGTTGTGAAATCATCCTGAGAGGTTGTTGGCTTGGAAGCTCTAATTGCATCCGCGATGTTGACAGTTTCAGAAATTATGCCAGCAGCTAAGTTAAAGTTTAGGCCCTTGACAAGGTGATCATGAAGAAATGCTTCTTGACTACGGCAAAGCTCATAATACTTGACACGAAGGTGTTGAGGTACCTGGGAATCCATAACTAAACCATCCACGAGAATGGTGAAATTCTCAAAACACTTCACATCTTTAAAATCAACAGTGGATTCCGAAAACCTGATGCCTTCAAAGCTAGTATAATCACCGTTGTCTATGGCCTGATCACCGTTGTCTATGGACTGATCTGATGCAGGAGGTCCAAGGTCACTTAGCACCATCACGCCATCTTTTTTAATATTTTCTTGATGATGGTCTAGCGGAATTGGCTGCAACCATTTCTCCACGTCCTTTTGTTTCGCGTTGTTTTCTATTTGATCTTTTATGAAAAAAGAAAATGATGATAAGTAGCATTTTTGGGCCAATGAACTTAGTGAAACAAAAAAGTGAACCAACTTACCAATATCCATCGGTTTTGCACAAGCATCTAAACATAGAAGACCAATAGCCCCATCAATTTCTGTCAAGTCATTTGCTCTAACAATGTACACCTACAAAAGATGGAAGACAGTAGGTGACAAACAAGTGTTCCTCACTTCGAACAAGAAACAACTTCAAGCAGTAGAAATACCACTCAAATTCGACATGCACGTAGTATATGAGGTGAGGAAGCCCATTTTACAAGCACCAACAAGTATTTTGGACTGCCACATGCATCAAGAAACTCAAATTACCAAATAATACAATTGAAGCAATCCATTGGTCAACGCAATCTTAAATTACTCAATGAATTAGAATGGAGATGCAATACGACTCAGAAATCTCAATTTTGATCGTACTTTAGATCAAAAAATTTTGATGCATTAAAAGGCCACTCCTAGTTAGTCAAATATACACACGATTAGTAACTGAAATATATAAAAGTAATTAGAAAACATGAGAAACAAAGTGGCATATAAGCATAAAAGAAGCAGTTACCTTAAATTTGCAAGGTTCAATCAATTGGAAAACTAAAACATCTCCCTCAAGTAATTTGTGTGCAATGGAGAAGCCTCTCCATCCACCACTCAGTCCATTCTTATCCGCCAGATACTTTGTCCTGTACTCTTCTCCACTTCCATCCAACAAAATGACAGTCTCGTCATGCCTCGGCAAATGCAAGTTACAGAATCGCTTGGGTAACCCCTGTCAAAAAAATAGTTGCATAGATTTGTATTTGGAAATTTGGACTAATTCATGAATTTGGACAGAATTTGCATAGATTTTACCAGCCAAAATCCACCAGTAACGTGTGATGGAAGCATAGGCTTCACAAAGCTAGGGAAGTCAGCTACTAAATTTGCTTCAACCTCTTGCGCTCGCTCTATGACAGATGCCTTGGTTTGGAGACAGATTATAGCTCCTACCCCTTCACTGCTCAATCAATTTTCAGAGGCAGCATGGTTTCAGAACAAATAAATCTCCATCATTGTTGAAGAAGATCAAAAACCCACTTCACATACTATATATACACACACTGACCTTTTGGAAATCTTTGGTTTATCATTAGTTACCTGATCAAAAAAAATCATAAGAAATTTCCAATTAGTTTTACCTCTATAACCCATGACATAACAATGCCAACTATTGCCATTGACGAGAAGAAATTAGTAAATCAACAAATATTAAATACTATACCTGACTAGAAAAAAAATTTCCAAACTATTATAAATAAATTTTACGTCTTAGGTAATTAAGTTAGATGGTACACCAGAGCACAAGTGATGAAAATTAAAGGACACAAAAAAAATCATATATATTAAATACTATACCATGGGGTCCCGGGTACTAGGCATGGAAAAGCTCAATCAACATCGTCTATCATAAATAAATTTTACATCTTAGGTAATTAAGTTAGATGGTACACCAGAGCACAAGTGATGAAAATTAAAGGACACTAAAAAATCATATATATTGGCAAGAAGAGCACAACTTACTTTCATGTTATGTTTGGAAACACAAAATTGACAACCTGGAATTGGAAATAGAGGAAAGTTTGAACTTTCCTATGCTAGGGCGTAGATGCCTTGCTCCAAACAAAATTATTAGGTAGTCTGGGACCATGGGGTCCCGGGTACTAGGCATGGAAAAGCTCAATCAACGTCGTCCTCTCCCGAGGTTAGAAATGTGGAGATACGTTTCCCGTCACGTCACCTTTTAGCTCTGTCCGCAGCAACCACAAAAAGGCCACGCAAGGTTGCTAAAAATTTGTGATTGGCCAGGACCTCACAATCCCAGACTACCTAATATTTTTTTCCTAAAAAGTGTGATTGGTCGGGATCATGTGGTCTTGGACTACCTAATAATTTCTCGACTTTTTAGGGCTCCTTTCTCATGGAATCATCACTTCATTGCTTCAAAAGTGCATCTCCTTTTTGGCTATGGTCTGGTTTGGTTACATTGAAACTGATAGCAGAAAATGAATGATAGGAAAATAAATTTTCCAACATACATTTGACTAGCATAGAGAGTTATAAGAAAAAAGGGGTATTGTTGCCATTTCATGGTTGGGAATGCGTGAAATTTACAAGAGGGGTATTTTTGTAAACTCATAAAATCAAAATTTTCCTATGTTTTTGTAGGATAACTTTTTTTTGTATACTTAGCCACTTAGGTGGTCGTCTCAAATTACTTTCCTTCAAAATTTTCCTTTTCCTTCAAACTCCTAAAGTGATTAGAAAAAGTTAATTTTCTTTCTTTTATTGCTATTCCCATCTAATCAAATGGAACCTAAACATAATGTGTAAATTCAATTTTCGGTATTTGAGATGATGACTTTTTTCAACAATAGATTTCTACTTTTTAGAGAGCTTATATATTACTAATGTACGGACTATTACACATTAATGAAACACAAGAACCTAGACATAAGCATCTACAAAGAGCAAAAGAACCCAAGGGGCTTTATAAATACTATTACTACACAGTATTAATGAACAGAGCAAAATAGGAAATGAAAACAGAACCAAGCTATTAGAAATTAATTAATTAAATCAGCAATCTCCAATGAGACAATTTGAAGGTGAAAACTCTAACCTCTAATTAATTGGTGAATATAATTTCTCAGAAAATTATATATATATATATATATATATATATATATATATATATATAGGGAAAATATCCTTACTTTCTTGGTCATATATTTAGGGCCAGATGGTCTTTTTTTCGACAATTTCTTCTTGGTCTCCGGTGGCTTCCTCCCCTTATTCTACAAGAAAACAAATTTAAAATTACAAATGTTCAACTGTGTATAATAAAGCATACACATAAACCTATATATATATATATATATAGGGAGAGAGAGAGAGAGAGAGAGGGGAAGAGAGACCCTTGAGTCAGAATGAACTGGGCTTCGATTAGAGAGCGAAATCTGATTGATAGCCATTTGTTCTTCACTCTATGGACGAAGAGAGAGAGAGAGAGAGATGCGTTAGTGTGGGGTAGAAGTAGAAGAAGGGTTTAAAAGAAAAGAAACAAATCGACCGTTTGGGTCTAAACAAAATTAGCTTGTTTGGTGCAATTATTTGAAAATTTTAAAAAGGGATGTGACTACATGTCAGACCACCATCTCGGAGAAGGTAACGCCGTCTTGGAGCCAAAATTTGAATCCAGTGTCACCATGCCACGCTTAATGGCATTATAGATAATAATGAATAAATGGAGTGCAATTTTTAAATATTCAATTTTGTAAATATGTTAATTGTGTTGAAAAATATATTTACTCTACAAGGTATGTGACTAGATCTCGGAGAAGGTAACGCGGCTAAAAGCCGTCCAATATTTGAATCCAATCCCACCATACCACGCGTAATGGCATTATCGATAATAATGAATAAATGGAGTGCAATTCGGTTTCAGATTGCCCTGACCATTTGAATCTAATTCCACCCAAAATGTACGGCGTTTCGCATCCTTTTCCTGTAAGTAAATTAAACGATTTTTTTATTATTATTATTTATGATACAGTTAATCGGGTTTAACTCTTTCAAATAAGTAGAGAAAAGTAATAAAATAAAAGTAAAATGATTAAATTGTTAAACATATTTTTTTAATTGATTAATTATGCAACAAATAAAAGAGTGAAGTACTCCACTTAATTATATTTGATATAAATAGTTAATTAAAAATTATTCGGTTAAGCAATTCATTGCAAGTGTTTAGTATGAATATCACTACTCAAAATAAAATTATGAACAAAAATTTCACATGTTCATTGAGAGTCTAAATCAGTCTCCATGTCTTAAATCACATTGTCATAAATTGAAATGGATTCATCCAATCTAAATAAGCCCTAAGAACATCGTTTATCAGCAATCAGCCTCATAAAGCTTGCAATATTTTGGCCTTTACAAATTACAATACTGCAGCAGCAACAACAATAAAGAAAGGCACAAGCCACATCCTTGTTTTTTTTTCCCTCTTTGAATTAGCTCCCCCTACACCAATGTTTATATTACATAAAATAATAATAATAAAAAAAAAGGGAAGGAGGAAACAAAATTTGACAACAGGCAAGCATCTGGCCAAAATTTCAACAGGATGGATCTCCTGTTGGCTTCTACTATTTAAAACAAATAATAAAAAATAAGCAAAACAACAGAATATGATATTTACAGTAGGTGCACTAGTCTATATTTCATAATCTGCATGGAGGAAACTTTCATACGGTGTTCCCCGGAGCGCCCTTTGGATGTCATCCCAGTTCTCAACCTGTTCAGACAAGGACCCTTTGTGTATCTTCACCTGACGACTCTTTAGATCCCTCCGCGGAACTTTCAGAAAATCTTGAACTTCTATTAGTTTCTGCAGAAGAAATGGAAAATAGCTAAACCTTTGTGTAGAAGTATCGAAAAGAAGGACAATGTAATATTTTTTTTTTCTTTTCAAATAAGAAACGAAAGATCAGCTTGGGGTATAAATGGACATCTTCCATTCAATCATTCATAATCCTGCTTTCATGTGCATCCCATATGGATCCTGGAGCAGTGAAACGTACATTAAAACACTTGTAATGATTGATTAGAGAGAAAATAAGATGTCCATTTACCACCCTCCACCTACTTCAAAAAAAAGAGGCGGCAAATCAGTGTCATAATATGTATTACTTACCGTATGATCCTTTATTATCTCCTCGTAATAAAGGATAATATGTCGTGTGCTCTTGAAGTGTTCTAAAGCTTTGGCAGTCATCTCGTCCACTTGCCTTAGGTTGGGTATCAGCAATGTTGTATTAATTTTAGGTTTGTATCTTGAAAGTATTTCAGCCTGGAAAATGAGCATGTCTTCAGGAAATATAAGAGAGACAGAGACACAGAGAGAGACAGAGAGAGAGTGAGAGACCTCCTGGGGTGAATGCACATGAGATTTATGTGTCCCATTCAGTAGCTTAGCATCTCTATCATAAGAATTTGCAAGTATTGAAATCATCCTGCGTAAAAGATTTCTTCTGAAGAGAAAAATCACTGAAACACCCTTGGTGTTAAAATATTCGACTATTTCATCATGATGCTGCATTAAACCCTACATTAAAAATAGAAAGGAAAGGTAATTCACTATTTCATCCACATATAATGCATAAACAGAGCAAAATAAAAATATTAATATACAATGAGTTAATGCACTTATTACAAACTAGGCAAGTGAATAATGCAACTGGCCAAATAAACAACTAAAGTAGTCCAAATCAAAACAACAGAATCTATTAAAATTAAAATGAAAATTAACATACATCAATCTTCTGTCTATTTCGTTCTTCAGTCTTGCCCAAAAGGAAGCAAGACTGTCTACAGATCCCATACCAGTGCATTTGATAGAAAAATGCATTGACCATGCATTCGAGCATTAAATGAGAAACCTGATCTTAAAAAGAGGGTCGGAACCTCAAGTCTGCTTTTAGCATAAGAGACAGCATTGGGAGAAGCACCATTAAGAAAACTGGACTGCATCAATTCAGATCCTGTGTCAAAAGTGTGAGACGTCCAGCTTCTTACAACAAGCAGGCCTAAATTTACAGAGATTGAACCAAGTAATTACCGTAATTTCATCCAAGAATGTTAGTGGAGAAAAGGTAAAGAAAATATGAAGAAGAGTAATTTGGCAGAAGTCAATACATGATGAATGGAATATTTCATTTGACAGAAATTTGATATCACTAAACAATAAATTGCAAGTTCCTTGAGACCGACCCTGAAATTGGCAAACTTGAAGGCTATCATCCCAGTGGAAAGACCTGCTATGACTTGATTTAAGTTAATTGGATTTCATTCACTCCTTTAGTTCCTATAAATCAGGAGAAATTTGGTGGGCACCTTCAATTTTATCATTTATTTTGTTCACTCATTGTAGAGAAGATTGCATTCTCCATTACTTTGATTCCCTCCTCTGTGTAGGTCTGTTTCCAATAGACAAATTATCTAGTATATGATCGACTTTGAAAGTTCCTATTCAAAATATACTTCAAACTATTTACATTTTATAGTTTACTGCTGTCATACTGCCTCAACTTTTTCAGATTTGGGTTCAGGGTTGTCAAAAACCCCCTTTGTCATTTCCTTTGTTATTTTTCTTATTCAATATCTCGTCCTCCATTACCTTGACTATTCTCTTTGTGTCTCTGGATGTGCTTGTCCATTTGTTGCTTCCCGTAAAGAAAAATATCAATTATACCTATATAAAGTATGAATAATTATAGAGCAAGTATTGTGAAGTTTCTAACAGAATCTAACTTATATTTTGTATTGTCATTTTACAACTAGAGCTATATGTTAGTGAAGTTTCTGCATTATAGAACAACCATATATGTATGTCCAAAAAAAAAAAAAAACTGAACTGAACAAAAGAAGAAGCTGATAACTCAATGCCAACCTTCAATGCATACGTATCAGGATTCAACATTCACTTGTCCCTCTAATTATCCTGCTACTAGTTACCACTCCAACATAGTGTACTTGGTCACATACTTCTTTAAACCTTTTATGATTCAAAATTAACTATCCCTCTAATTAGTCTCATACTAGTTACCACTCTAACTTAGGGTCCTTTATCAAATGCATATAGAATTGATAGTCGTTTATTTACAAACCAACCACAGTCAACCTAGCATACTGTTGTATGGTTTCTCCAAATCTTTTATACATGCCATTTAACGATCTTTCAACAATCTGATCTATGCTTTGGGCTGCATGGTGTAAAGGGATATGAAAGAACGGAAAGATATAAAAGGAAGAAAAAGCTGAAACAAGACATCGGCGGCATCTACTACATCCACAGGTAAGGAAAAACAACTCATCTCAGCCAAAAGTAAACTAGCTCCATCTGTGGGTAAGAATTTACCCGCGACAGCAACAACCCTTGTCGCAGACAGATGGGTTAGTCGCTATGCAGGCTGATGGCCCATGAGAGGCAAGTTCCCAGAAAACAAACTTGTCTAAAGAAACTTGCTCCTAGGGAGAGTGGCCATAAGCATGGCGCGTAATGCTATGGTCTATAACTGTTGATGTAAGATTCCACCGCGATCGAGAACAGCGTCGTACCTGAAAGGAAGAGAAAAAGTAACTGGAGAGGCACCGGTACCACACCAGCCTAGGGGTCCCTGACGATGAAGTTAGTACCAGATCCTGAAAGCAAAGGAAGGGGAAAGGACTTTAGCTATGGATTTTTTTAGTACCTTTTCGAGTTGACCCGAACCCCCTCTTTATAGAGGCAGGAGGTAGCATTCAAGTAGGGAAGTTATTCCTTTTACTTCTCCACTATGAATGGGGAAGTCATTTATTATCCTTATCCCTTCAGTTATTGTAACCCATTCGACTCTTAGCTTTCGTGCCAGTCAAGCTTCCTATTGGGTGAAGATTCCATATTGTTTGCCTTCCATTCTCATATTTTCATCTCAAATTTAGAGAATGTAAGTTGCTTCGGGTCCCGCCTTAGCTTTAACATGACATATTAGCTGAACAAATGATATAGAGAAACAATACAATTTTTGTTATGACAACAACAATTATATACTTCACTAGTATTTTCGTAAACGCTATGAAAGTAGAAGTATCGTATTAATAAGCATATATATATATATATATATATATATATATATATAGATAAGGATACAAAGAATGAACTAGATGAAGAAGAAGTAAACCGATCAATGAAAGTACTGATGGTGGTAGGGAGATTGTGCTGTAATCGCGACAGAGTCCCAGCTTGTCCTGCCTTAATGAACCTTTCCTCTAAGAGTGGTATTTATAGGCCTAGAACGCTCTAGGTATTACCCAATGGTCCATTGCATGTCTTGTCATTTGCTTCGTACCTATATAGATAGGTATAATGGCTCTAGGTACCTAAGAGATCACTTCCTCTCATCAAACCATTCGATATGCCGAGCCTCTCTTATCCTGAGTATTAAATGCGTTTTGTCATTACTTGACCACGGTAGCCAGGTTAATAATGATAATGTCAGAGCATTAAATGTGATGTTAAGGTTCTCTGTCACGGCACATATCCATCGTCTCATTGATCAAACATCTTTGTACTTGCAAAGCATCTTCTGAATTCTCATCCACCAATCCAAGGTCCTTCAAAGTATCCCAAAGACAAGGCATCAAGTATCCAAGAAGGCCCTACCTTCATTTCGTATTCTACTTGAGCAAGACTTTGACAACGCTTCGAGGCTTAGCTCCTCGAGACTTGATGACCTGGCGCGATGCCAAAGCTTGATGACTCAAGGGCAAGGTCCTCGAGGTTTGATGACCTCAGCGCGATGCCAGGGTTTGGTGACTCGAGGGCAAGGCCCTCGAGGTTGATAACCTGGGCGCGATGCCAGGGTGTGGTGACTCAAGGGTGAGTACTTTGACTTTTCAACATGCCACGTGGCCTTAACAATCCAAGTATTTTTTTACTTTTCAACGTGCCACGTCAGCTGGAAATATACGACACCTACATTTAGTCCCCCTGTGCACGTAGCAGTTCAGCATGAAGTGGTGCGCGTGCAACATAAGTTTAGTAGAGATGCATTTGACCGAGGGTATTAAAATGACGTCTGGAGTCATTAAGGCGCCGTTTTAGTGTCACTTCGTATGGAGAGTCCCAATGAGGCGTGCTTAAAAGGACATGTCTGCTTGTGATACTTTTAGTGAAAGAAAAGAGAAATCGTTTGTGTGTCTTGGAGATCACCATTGTTGTCTTGTAAAGAGCTTTTAGTTTGAAAAATAATGGTGTGTAAAGAGTTGAGTAAACAAGATGAGGTGCCACAGCGAGTACCGCCGGACTCTGAGTGGCAACGAGTGCCATTCTTTGGGAAACATGACCGGTTTTGGCGATGGGCGGACCGAAGTGGGGTTGAGGGGGAGGGAACCTCTAGAATTGCCGGAGTTAATGGAGGAGGAAGATATTGCCACTACTCATCGTATTCCCGCAGACACAGTGCTGCCATTTAATGTGGAACGGGGTAGATACCCATGGTCATATGTGGATTTTGTGAATCATACAAGTCCAGGTCATGGGTGGGAGGAATGGGCAGATACAATTTAGGCAATGCAGAGAATGTGCGTTTCCTGACAGCGACCGGGGTGATTTCATCAATCAGAATGTTTCTTAGTTTGAGTGTTCCGCGAGATGCCAGTGGCAATTGGTGTCGTGCTAGAGCACAAGTTCACATATCTTTATCACAACATGGGAGAATTTACTCCTACCATTGAGGATGTGACCCAATTATTGAGGCTGACTTTTCAAGACTCAAGAGAACCCTACAATATGGACATTTTAATGATATGGAAAATGGCTTGATTGGGGATCTAATTGAGGCATTGGTAACCACAAAGAATTATGGGACCAAAACAAAGGAGCGAAACTTGCAGATCGAGGGAAGGGGGCGCGCAAGTGAACTTTTGGCTCGTGGGTGAGGTATCATTATAGGGACTTCCCTATGTCAAAGAAAGGGTTGTCAGAGTAGGGCAAAGCAGTCATTGCAGGTCCTTGGGTGGGGCACCCCTCAAATCTGGCTGCGTACCAGTTATGCTGGGTATCGCAGTATTTGCTCAAGCGATGCACCCTTATCATATCACATAGATATCGTAGTTAAGTTAGCAAGTGGGGTAATAATAGCATTGGAGCCCCTATTTCTGGGAATTATACCATAGACTGGATATGGTGGCAGATGACTCATCGCGCTCTGTAGGGCGATATCTGATTAATTCCTATGTATCCTCCTTGTTTTTACAAATGTTTTTGTGTGAGGGGATCAAGTCTTATGCAACTACACATGTGGCGTTGCCCAAGGGAAATCTGGTTGTGCGAGGGATGAGGTAGCATGGGCGTGCTCCTCAAAGTCACCTCAGCTATGGGATTGATCAGAGTTTTCAATTTGTTGTGCGTCCTTATGCAAAAGTACTGCCAAGGGTATTGACAATGGCAATGTACTTTGAGAGTGATGAGTATATTCCAAATGGCGCTTTTCGTCTGCTGGCTAGCGATGTGCTAGTTCTATTGTTGTGCATGACACCTGGCTTTTTGCCAGCATTTTGGGAGGGTGGGAAGCTTGTGAAGACTAACAACCCTCAAAGAATACCTTTGCAATTTGGGTATGATCGAGGGTGGTGGCCTCTCAGTATATATTTGTTGATGGCAAGGCATCGTATGCGAGGAGCTTTATGTGATTTCTGACAAAGCAAACAGGTTTGTTAACCGAAGGGGTAGGTGTGTTGTTCTTGCCGGGAAGACTGCGAATGCCTAGATCGACAAACGCATCGCGCACATACTGGCGATTAGAGCTGGATGACTTTAAGGATTTTTGCCAGAGGACAACGACAAGGGTGGTGCGAGCGCTTGTTGTTTATCCAGGGGATTATTCTTTGACACCACCAATTGAGTTTGACAGAGTGGAACTCTGCAGATTTGTACAACCCGCAGTCGAAGGTGTGGTAAATGAAGAACAAGTCCCAACGAACGAGGGTCGAAGTGGTGGTGTGGTTGTGGTGGATGTGGCACCAGCGAGTGGGTCCTCTCAAAGGAAGAAGGGACCATACACACGCTCCAGGACAAGCCATCTAGCCAAGAGAGCAGCCGTGGTTCTCACAGAAGCTGCCACTGCTCATGATAGAGAAGGGGAAGGTGTATCGTTGTCCACTGTGCTACCTGAAATAACACATCGACGTAGGTTGGTACCCTCAGATTAAAGTGAGGCTGAGGAAATTGAAGGAATTGGGGGGGCAGTTAGTGAGCCTCTACAGCATTCACTCCTTCGGGCCATGGCTCGATGGAGAGAATTTTTGGGTCTGGTGCTGTAGGTGGGCGCATGTTGCAGCACGTGAAAAGGGTAGGTCTAACAGCCACCGTAATTGATGAAGGCTCTGATGAGGTACCTTCTAGTGATACTAAGTTTCCTTATCTGCCCTTCTTTGATTTTTCCAAGGTTTTAGGGAAAGTGGATTGCTTCCTTGAATACGGGAGGTTGCACCGGCGGGGCAAGTGGAGGACAAAGAGAGTTCGCCCTTGAGTCCGCTCAGGGCATCACATATTGAAATGGGGCATCGCGAAGATGTGATTGAAGCAAGTCCTCTCAGGGCCTCGCCTATAGAAATGGGACATCGCGAAGATGTGACTGAAGCAAGTCCTCTCAGGGCATCGCCTGTAGAAATGGGACATCGCGAAGGTGTGACTGAAACAAGTCCTCTCAGCGCATCGCCTGTAGAAATGTCCCATTTCGAAGATGTGACTGAGGTGAGTCCTCTCAGGGTATCGCCTATAGTAGTGGTGTATTGCGATGTCAGTGCTGAACAAGTGGTTGGAGGAGCAACGATGGTTGGGCAAATGGTGTTATTTGAACCAGAGTTTGCTGCTCATCAAGTGGCAGAGCTGGGGAGGGGAGTGAATGTTGTGGAGATAGAAAGTGATGGGAGTGAAGGGGATACAAAGTAATGCAAGACATGGGGGTCGATGGTGATGGTGATGAAGGCAATGATCCTTTGAATGATGAGACTAGGGAAGAGAAGGGGAATGATCCTGCGCGGACATAAGTGCAGAGCGCTGATCAGAGCCCAATCGAGGAAACACCTAGCAAGGAGTCGATGGAAGTGCATGAGAATGCTCAAGAGTCAGTGGTTGCTGAAGAATAGGTAAGGCAGAGTTTGCTGCTAGAAATGGTGACAAGGTGATTCGGAGCATCGAGTGGTTGCAGATCCTAACAGTAGCGAACAAGTCCAGAATCAAGCTGACGCGCAACTGCAGGTAAGGGTGGATGCAAATATCGAGCATCAAGGTGTTGAGGAAGTGGCACAAACAAAGGCGCCAAAGGATGGGTGTTGCGATGCCTTGCTCATACGTGCGCCTGCTGGAGAGGCCTTAGGGCATCATCCTGAAGTATCCCTATGCTTCGCCCATCGCCACGTGCTACTTCACCAAGTGGGCTACCTTGGCCTAGGCAGGATTTTGGAAATATTTGCGATGATTGAACAAGGGGAAACGAATGGAAATCTTTTTGGGGAAGCAGAGTTGCTGCTGGAGGATCTTGTAGAGATTGAGCTACCTGTGGGCAGTTAAAAGAAGGTTGCTTATAGCAGAAAAGTGCTTGAGATGCTCCCAGCTACACTGCACGAGGGGTAGTGATTTCTTTTTGCTATATAAAAACATTATATATCTACTTATCGCTATGCAATGGAACATATGAATATTGTAGGTGTCGTATATTTCCAACCAACATGACACATTGAAAAGTCAAAAATACTTGGACAATTAAGGGCCACGTGGCATGTTGAAAAGTCAAAGTACTCACCCTTGCGTCCCCAAAACCTGGGTGCCTTGAAGAGCTAAGCCTCGAAGCATTGTCAAACTCTCGCTCAAGTAGAATACGAAATAAAGGTGGGGCCTTCTCGGATACTCGCCTTTGGGATACTTTGAAGGACCTTGGATTGGTGAATGAGAAGTCAGAAGATGCTTCGCAAGTACAAAGAAGTCTTATTAATGAGACAATGGATATGCGTTGTGACAAAGAACCTTAACATCACATTTAATGCTCTGACATTATTAGTATTAACCTAGCTGCCGCCGGTCAAGTAATGACAAAAGGCATTTAATGCTCAAGATAAGAGAGGCTTACCATATTACATGGCTCGATGAGAGAAAGTGACCTCTTAGGTACCTAGAGCCATTATACCTATCTATATAGGTATAAGGCAAAGGGCAAGATATGCAATGGACCATTGGGTAATACCCAGAGGGTTCTTAGCCTATAAATACCACTCTTGGAGGAGGCATTAAGGCTGGACAAACTGGGACTCTGTCACGATTATACCACAATCTCCCTACCACCATCAATACTCTCATTGATCGGTTTACTTCTCCTACTTCATCCAGTTCATTCTTTGTATCTTTCATATTGTGTTTTAGATATCACCATTTTTTATATTTTATTATGTTATGAAATGAACCCCTACATTTTGGCGACTCGACTGGGGATATCAACACAAGACAATGGATTCACATAGTGTCCAACCAAATCATTCTAAGCCTTCTATGGAAAGAGAAAGCACTGTTCCAATCCAGTCACAAGCTCCTTCTCATACCTCCGCTGTGAGGGCGTTACGAACGCAGACCATAAGCCCTCCGCACTTCTAATGAAGTACTCTTGGAGTCCAACAGTTACCCCAATTAGCGAATGAATATGCTCGAGGCTATCATCATAGAAAATATACAAAAGCTAGAACGCATTCAAGAGAGCACACCTAGCCGGCCAATTCATCAAAGCAGGCGCCACCACTCCTCTATCCGCCCACTCAAGCTCAAGCATCGCCTAAAGTCCCACTGACACCGGCCACACCCTTGATCAATCCTTCACCTAAGTTTGTCACTGAGACAAGGTTGAGAGACTTTTTCACATAGAACTCTCCTTTTGTAGTTCGTGCTTTGGTCCTATGATCAAAGCCACCGTACCCAAAGAGTCTTGCTCAAACCCCGTATCCTCAAGGGTATGTTATTCCAAAATTCCCAAAGTATGACGATAACAAGGGTGACGTAGACGAGCGCACACAACGATTCACGAAATCCTTAAAGCAGCACAGTCATGATGAGGTGCTACACCTCTTAGAATTCTCCAAGTCTCTCATAGGACTCGCGTATAGGTGGTTCAGGAGTCTAGAGCTAGACCCTTGCATCACGCCCAAGTGATCCATTAATATCACACAAAAAGATCAAGCAAACTCATTAAGGAAACAAATCCCTAGTTTAAAAAAATGTTCCATTGATCTAACATTTAAGAAGTTTCGATCAATCGATGCTACGCAAGGTTCAATCGATGGATCTAACATTTAAGAAGTTTCGATCAATCGATGCTATGCAGGGTTCAATCGATGGATACGCAACTTACTGTTTTTTGTTTATCTTTTTTTAAATTAAATCGACTCAAGTATTCTGGACTTCATTCTACACATCATAATACTCCATTAAGATCCCGAGAAAATGTTTTCTTGATGCATACTCAAAATATGTGTCTAAAGCAAAATAAAACTTAACAAATTAAGCATAGATGAATTTATGGGAAAAAAAAAATTTCTTGATGTTGAAAAGACATGCTTAAGTTTAGAAAACTTTAAAAACTTAGCAAAAAGAGTTCGAAGCACACAATAAACCTTCTATGTAAATTCAAGAAATATACGTGTATATACATGTCATGTATATTTAAGAGAAAGCTCTAGAATCTTAATATTAACATATCACATATATTTTTGTGAAAACTCATTTTTCCTAAATTAGCAAACCAAATAAATTAAACACCCTTAGGTTTTACCATGCAACAAAAACATATAAACATGAATAACGTGTATGCATGTACCTAAATGATGATAGATGAAATCAAGTATGATTCATACCATTTTAAGCTCAGACTTGAGAAGATTTCATATTCACCTTTCTTTTTTTCTGGAACCCCATCACTTTAGTAGTCACCTTTCCTTTTTTATGGAACCGCGTCATGATTGGCATAGGAATTCCCACTTTCTTGGTGTTGGGCATTACCCAGCACCTTTCCTCTTTATTTTGTCAATAAAAATAAAGTTCTTCCTTGGAATTGAACTCTAGAGCTTGAGCTCAAAGGAGGAGATCTCTTACCAGTTGAGCTATGTTAGCTCTTACGTCTACATTCAACAAGTAATATATATAAAGAAGCCTACTGTTTTAACATCTGAATTAAATTATTACCCATGCGCATACACTTTATATATATATATATATATATATATATATATATATATATACACATGTTTGCATATTAATATAATGTTTCTGTGCTCATAGCATTTAAAAAAGTACTAGTAAAGTATATAACTGTTGTGGCATAACAAAAATTGTATTGTCTCTCTATATCATTAAAATACTAGTAAAATATATAATTGTTGTGGCGTAACAAAAATTGAATTGTTTCTCTATATCATTATTCAACTAATCTGTCAGGTTAAAGCTAAGGCGGGACCCAAAGCAACTAACATTCTCTAAATTTGACATGCAATTACGAGAATGGGGGAAAATGATACAGAATCTTCACCCAAAAGGAACTTGACTGGCACAAAAGCTAAGAGGTTGGATGGGTTACAATAATTGAAGGGATAAAGATAATAAATGACTTACCCATCCGTATTCGAGAAGTAAAAGGAATAATTTCCTTACTTTAATGCTACCACCTGCCTCTATAAAGAGGGGGCTCCAACTCGAAAAGGTACGACAAAAAATCCCTAGCTAAAGTCCTTTACCTTTCCTTTGCTTTCCCGATCTGGTACTAACTTGATCGTCGGAGACCTCTAGGCACCACACCAGTGCCTCTCCAATTACTTTTTATCTTCTTTTCAGGTACGATGTCGTTCCCGATCACAGCAGAATCTTGCATCAACAATAACAATCATGGTGTGAGGCTACTTGCAAGGCATCATGACCCAGGCGTAAAGGAGGATTTGTCGAGGCATGGTGGATTAAAAGTAGGACTTGTTTGTATGGGATAAAAGAGGGTAACCACAAGGTACTCGCGAGTCTTAGGAAGGAAAGAGACATCCGTGTCTCCCCATAATATGCTTGAGAGAGGGACACGCGTTGGAACCACATTGCGAGACATGGAATAGCACCTGCAAAACACATGCTCTAAGCTCTATAAATAGCAGCACGGACCCTGGCATAAGGGCCAGAACATTCCTTAGCCTCCTCCCTGTTTTAGCATATTTTGGATGTCCTTTTCTCCCTCTTCTACTTCCCTACCTTTCTTTTTCTTTTGATTTTTTTGGCACTGATGCTATGTTTGGGAGCACCGAATCGGCACCTTGGAATTAGAGAAATTAAAGTTCAAAATTTCAACTAATTTTTCTCCAATTCCAATTTCAAGGAGCCGATTCGATGCTCCCAAATACAACATGAATGTAAGTCGTTTCACATTTACCTAATCACCCTAAATTCTCAAAACAATTTATTTACATATAGGGATGGCAATAGGGCAGGTTTGGGACGGCTTTGACTGAACCCTACTCCTCCCCAGTACAAAATACTATACATCACATCCTCGTTAAAAACCCATCCCGGGTTTCTACGCATGATCCCATCCCTGTCCTGAAAAAAATACCAAAGAACCCATTCCCGCTCCGCCACAATCCGTTTCACAAACAAATGTAGAGATAAACTGAACAAAAAATACAGATTTTTTAATCTTCATCAATTTGTTTCCAGTTGCAATAAGAATCTACCTATAAATTTTGAGAGAGAAATACATATTTTGAGATTTGACAGAAGGAAAAAACTATATATAGATCTACATATGGGTATAAAAAAATAAAAAATAAAAACTCTATACATGTATGCATATAAAGTGAGAAATTTCTGAACGAAGAGTTGATCGGTTTCTTGATCTGTTCAAAGGGTTATCTAATACGTGGTATGATATATACATATACATAATTACCAAAGACAGAACACTGGTCTTTGGTCATCGGAGGTCGCTAGTCTTTTGGTCATTTGAAATCGCAAGCCTCTTCATTGTCGAAGATCAGGCAGATTGCGGTTGAAAGCGGTGGGGAGGCTGAGGCAGTGAAGAGAGGATCGTGATGCAACATTAGATCTCATACTTAGATTTAGGGTTAAAATGTTAAATATCTTACTTTTGGGGAATTATACCCCTTCGTTCGGCACAATGGAAGCAAGACACAAACAAGCATACATAATAACATAATATTTTACACGGTTTGACCGATCAAACTCGACCTACGTCCATGAAGACAAGAAATTTCACACTCACTGCCTCATGAGAAATTACACAAGTAGAAACTTCGAACAATAAATTGTGTACTCACACTCTCTACTTGGATACTCAAGCCTTTCACGGATTACCACTTCACGTCATCAGTGTTCTACCAACTCACTCATCATCTCTACCCACCCCACACTCACCAATTTCTATGAAGCTACATCTCTCTACTCTTGGTGCCCCTTCGCACCCACCCACTCTCTTCTCTTTTCACTTGCCACTTCATTCTATTTTCTTCTTTGCCTTCTCCAAACAGCTCAAGTAATACAAATCCTTATTAGACAATTACTTGGGGCTCAAGTAGAATTACTTTGGGAAAGACTAACAACACATCCCCAAACCAATACAACCCAAAACCCAACAAAATAAGAATTTGAGACATACATAACATATATATTTTTTGATAAGTAAGCATACATGACATATATATATATATATATATATATATATATATATATATATAGAGAGAGAGAGAGAGAGAGAGAGAGAAATTCAAAGCCTCTTCATCGTCGAAGATCATGGTGGATTGGGGTTGGAGGCGGTGGTGAGGGCTGAGGCAGTGAGGAGAGGATCGTGAGGCGGTGCTGGGTCTTATACTTTGATTTAGGGTTAAAATGTTAAATACCTTTATATATATATCTATATATATATATATGTGGAGTACAAAGGAATGGTTAAGGATATTATGTAATACTATATAATTAGGGCGGGCCAGTATTCTACCTGGCCCTGAACCTGAACCCGACTTAGGTTTTGTTTTAGAATCCCATAGCCGCCCCTGCGAGGTAAAAGGGCTACCCATATCCGTTCCATTTTGGACTGGGCGGGGTGGAAACCCACCGGGTCGGGAGAAATTGCCATCCCTATTTACACATGGTAACACAACAATTGAAATGCCTAGTTGAGATCCACTCATAACACCAACAATGATTCTCATACCTAGGATTCTCTTGTCAGGTTTAGCATGAGATTGGTGACAGAATTATTAGAAGAAAAAAGAAAAAGAAAAAAACAGAACGACGGTCACCATCAAGTTCAAAGAGTCATTACCCAGTATGGTCCCCATTAACTGAGGATGCTGGGAGCAGACTTATACAAACCTAAACGTTGGTATTAATTACACAAAGCGACTACTCTCATGATTGGAATCAAATTCTTACACATAAGAGCCTGAACATTTTACCATTGTACCAAACAATTAGTACCATCATCAAGTTAAGAGATAAGCCTTGTATATATGATAAAGTAACAAATATGCATATCTCAAACAGGAACTGAACCCTACACCTCTCCTTTGCAGGTGATACCTCTGAAAATAATAGCTAGTGGTAAGTGCAGACACAGCATTAAAATAAATCTCAAAAGAAAGAGAAGTGATTAATTCGACATTGACATCTACTATATATAAACAATGCAGTAGTAACAATTAAGATTCATGACATGTTCTCCCATCCGACAAAATTCATGCATAACTAAATGGTAAGATAGAGGAAATAGAAATTTGAATTTTTTCAGGACAGCACTAACCTGATTAAGCATCCATTTCAAGCCAACTGCAGCAGTACACTCATTCTTGGAAGCACTGGTTAACCAGTCCAGGTTATACATTTTATCCAAAGTTCCGACAATTGTAGAAATATTAGCTCTCCGAACTTTAACAGAGAAGATCTCTCCATTGGAGCTAATGTTTATGTGACTATTTAATAATGTCTCAAACCATCCACTACCGGATCTCTGCGTAGACAAAATGGCAAAAAAACGCACGGGATTGCAAGCACACTCAGCCCTAATTACGCACCAAAACCACAAGTCAGTGAATCTATATGGAAGCCAGACTCAGAAGCACCATAGTTAATGCCTTACCTGCTGAAAGTCTTCGGTTGCGGGTAGTGCACATAAGGTTTCTCCCACTGTTCTAGATTGGGTAGCTCACACGGCCTCTCGACCACTTGAACATTTGGGAATCTGGCCTTGGTGTGAGTACTGATTTGCTTTAGACAGATTGAACAGATATAAACACCACAGGCCATTGCAAACGTTAAGACAAGCATTCTCAATACCAATGGAGATTTCTTTGGACCCTTTACAATCAAGTTATCCTGAAATACAGAGGGTTTTGCACATATTAAAAAGGGCATAAAACCCTTTTTCTTTTTTGATAAGTAAAAAGGGCATAAAACCTGATATGGGTATTCATGAAATTGTAGAAACACTGTAATATAAAGCTAAAATAAATAAATTTAGCCACATATAAAATGCTTCATTTCAATTAGAGGAAATCAAGACATATATTTGAACAAAACAAATAAAATATCAAAAAATAGAAACTGGGTCTGCCCCAATTCCGATGTATTGACAAAAGAGTGTTGGGAAATTGTGTTTGATTATTCCGAACCCAGATCAGACAATACACATGGTACTTCAAAATTCAAAAAATTAAAAAATAAAAGGAATGTTTTATCAATTACTTTATGTATAGTACACGCATCAATTGATAGTAAAAAAAAAAATGTATGTTTATGAAGATCGCCGAACGCACCTTCGAGAAGAAACAGAGGACGTCGTCCATTTTTTTTCAAAAAGGAAGAAAAGGTAAAGGCATTTGGTTATTTAGATTGGACCCTCTTTTCCTCCTCTTAGCTTTATCCGTCAGTTTGTGTCTGAAATACATGTGCTTAGGGGTGTCGGTGTGAATGTGCGCAGAGAGAGACTGTGTGTACTGTGTGTTTTGTGCTTTTTCTCGTGAAGAAGAATATAATGAGATACGCCGACCGTTGCACGCACACTGCTTTGTTGTCCGGACTTGACTTCAGATTTACACCTCCTCCTCTCTCTCTCTCTTCCGCAGACTAGTGCGGTGAGATCCGGATCCAACTATGGAAAATCGAAACAAGAAGACGTGACCGAACGACGTCGTTGGTTTAATGCCGTCCAAGGACTATCTATCTAATCCAATGGGGTCTCCTGTTATTTAATTCTAACCCGTTAATGACCAGTTAACCTAAATCCAACAGAGGAACCGAACCAGTAATGATTGGTCTTCATTACTGGTTTTTACTTTTCTAATCTTTTTCTTCCAAAATTAAAGCGTGTTTCCTTATTTCTTCGACAAAGTCCAGTGTGTTACAATAATACCAATTGTATACTTATAAGTCACATAATTTTTTTTTTCTTTTTTGTTATGGTGTTACTTTTACGTTTTTAGTGCACTCTTGTTCTTATACTCTGTGTACATTTTTGTTTAAATTTTCACTACTTATAACTTAATTCTACAGCTCTCACATTCCCTTTTTTAAATTTGCCCTCGCTCCTATCCATGCTCTATATGACTCAGTGTATACCTCATTTTATTTTAAAAAAATAATAATAATTTTGAATCTTTGACCCTTATGAAGTTTTGATTTTTTTCAAATTAAATTTTGATCAAAATTATAATACCAAAATTACAGATTTTTCCTACTTGCAAGAAGAGTGCAAAGCTAATGTAGACATTTCATTTTGCCCCTATCCTTTAATATGGACATTTTCATAAGCAAGAGGCGAAAACATAATTTCACACCCCAAACATGTCAATAAATCTCCACTGAAGGACAAATACAGCTTTAGCAAGCATTAACACATTGATCATCACAATCAAAATCCCATCAATGAAGAAAAAACATATCAATTCTTAACTTGACACTTGTAATCACTGATTAAGAATATGTTGGATTCATATAACCGCTTGATCAACGAACAAATGTCTCAATTATACATTAAATGCCACACGTACGTAGCAGTCCAATGCACAACATTAGTTTTCATAAAGTCACAAAATAACATAATTCAACCATCCCAACGAAAAACAAACTTTGCCATTGTGTCTGAAAAACATGCACCCATAAATTAAGCTCGAAACTCAATATGGGCTACTCGAACATCAGCCTCCAAAAAAAAAAAAAAAAGGGCAAGATTGTCCAAACGACCTAGAAAGAATAGTCTAGAGCTCACTTGAGACTTAAGAAACCTCATAGGGATAAGGAGCCACCACAAGTTGGCACAAGCTTCTCAAAACTCCCTAAGTATGTGTTGCACCTCAAGCAGTAGCGCCCCTAGAATTACTTGTACCTACAATTAAAGCACATCAAGCTGCAACAAGGGTAGCAGTTTTATTAATTCCAAGTAACTTAAAATACAAGAAAATTTTATATTTTTAAAATTTTTAATGGCGGATGTTATTTATATAAAATAAAGTTAAAGTTTGATTATTTACTCTTTAGTAGTATAATATTATTTACAATCATTAACTTGTATCTTGTGAGACACTTGCATTAAAAAGTTTGAAGGAAAATTATAGCACTTGATACCAAGTAATATTTATAGACAAAACAATAAAGAATATAAAGTTTCAAGTCCTTTCCAAATTTTAAATATAAAGGAACATTATTGAATTATTCAAAAAATTTGAATAAAGAATTGAACAGAAATTTAATGAGAAATGAAAAATAAATACTTCCAATTATAAGTTTTATCATTCTCCTTGATTTGCCCCTACACTTTCCAGTTCTATAGACACTCCATGATGTCATGTAGTGTTAAATCATTAAATGATTTAGAAAGCTCAAATTGCATTAATACAGTATTTGTTTATAGTAACTTTGCTACTGAGACACATCCCTCAATACCAAAGGAACAAAATCCTCTCCAACGCAACAGCATATCTGTTGTAGTCAGTGAATTTTTTTGGAGCACGTATTAGGAAAGTGTTGAGATGTATATTGGGAAAGTATTAGGACGCACGTTAGGAGAAAGTTGAGATCTACGTTAGGAAAATATTAGGATGTAAGGCCAACATTTAAAAATTTTGGTAATATGTATCCCAAACAAAGCTCACCAACTGCAACAGATACACTGTTGCGCCGAAGAGGATTTTGATTCAATACAAAATTACCAATACATATTAACTGAGATTACTAACACGAGTAAATACTTTGCAACATGTATGAGAGTGCTAGCAAATAGATACTCACCGTTAGGTGATGGGGGGCTAATAGATACTCTAAGTCACACAATATATGCTACCGTTAGCAAAGAGCCAAGTCACACAATCCTACATGGGGAGTTTACCCTTGGCACCTCCAAAATTATTTAAAAAAATCATAATCGCCCCCCTCACATAATATTCTAGGTTCGTCCCTATGCACAACTATCCTCAGCGGGTGTCGCATTTCATACGCGTTCTTGCTCTCATTTCCTCTCCTACTCTGTGTGACTTAAATTTTACTACTTTCGCGCTCCCGCACTGTGTAATTTAGGCCGAGAGTACTACATTGTCCATCACCAAGACTACTCTAAAGGTACGCGTTACCTTAGTCTTTTGAATGTGTTCATTGAGCCTTTCCTTTTATGCTGCTGTTTCTTTTGGGATATAAAGTTGTTGAACTATATTAAATATTCTCACTCAAACAGGGAAACTTCCACCAATTTGAAAGAAGTATAA
The DNA here is from genome assembly GCF_030987335.1 of Cornus florida. Taxonomy (NCBI): domain Eukaryota; kingdom Viridiplantae; phylum Streptophyta; class Magnoliopsida; order Cornales; family Cornaceae; genus Cornus; species Cornus florida. Next base: position 69,758,015 of record NW_026775573.1, on the reverse strand, counting down.
CAAGAATGCTTTTCTGCAAATCAGAAAGTTCATGGACTGAGAGATGCATATACAAAAGCATGCACACACACACAAGCACAAGCACAGAGGATATGGTGTTCTCCATATATATTAATAGCAATTGAAAGCATAAATATTATTGACCTCAAATTTGCAATGTTCTCGAATACATCAACATGAAAAACAAAGCTCCTAGAGGATAGAATTGATGTCGCGAGTGCTCTGAATCAGTAACCGTAATAATAGATCAATCATTCCCCTGAATCTTTCTCTAGTCTTTTCCACTGGCAACGCCAATCACAGCAGGTGCATCGATGTTACAAAGTGTTTCATAAGAGAAACAAATCAGTCCTCCAGAGGCCAGATCTTCACTGTTTTGTCATTTCCATGTGCACCAGATGCAGTCATGCTCTCGTTGGGTGAGGCATGACACTGATGTGATGGCATCAGTGTTACAGTCCAATTCTTGAACTATTTTCCTTGTCTGGAGTTCCCACAAGTATACAAAAGTATCCTCAGCCACTAACTAACTATATATACTTCCCATTCGTTACTGAAAATGCCGATGAAATGCAGTACTTCGAATGGCCGGCATAACCAGTTAAAATATTCCAAAGTCGCTGCAGACGTGACATTAACAAATCAAGATGACAGATGAAGATAACAGCTATTACAAAAATAATAAAATAATAATAATAATAATAATAAATTGAAGGAAAAAAGGAAAACAACACTGTCATGCACATTCAGTCTTTTATACACATTCTTTTAAACACGGGGTGAGAAGGCACACAAATACTCGAATCTCAAGCAAACAATGTAGGTATCACGTACTAAAGAGAATTTTGCAATTCTTCAAGCTGAAGAATTACCCTTCAATGAAGAAGCAGCTCGGGAACCCAAGAAATCTCAAGTTTTGTTACTTGCTTGCAAACCATATTTACCACTGGGCCATTACCCCAGCTGGTATAACTTCTCCCTTGAAGGGCATTTGTGGGTGTGTGTGAGTATTTACCTAACCAAAATAAAAATAAAAAACTTGCAGACCGCATTTGCTGTTAATTAAATACCAGATTCAGAAAAGAATAGGACAGTTAAAGAAAAGGTGGTCATTATCTTCAATATCACGACGAATTTCACAATGTTGTAAGCAAACTCATTATTCAAACAAATAAAAAATGCTTAATGATCTTTCACGATTTTAGCATTCCTGTGAAATAGTGAAAGCCATTATTTGGTTGATCTCTCACAATATTAAAAATGCTTAACAATCTTTTATGATTTTACCATTACACCCCAACAAAATAAAAGTGTCATCCTCATGATTACTTTTTAGCCCTTACTAATGATACCTTCCTTTACTTGCCGGGAAAAAAAGTCTCATCTAATTTTTAATATGCAAGGGTATAATCGTAAAATCAAGAAACATCAATTTTTCCATCTTCCTATTCGACCTAGAAAAGGTAAGAAAGACATTTTCCTTCTTCTAATATTTCTCTTCATCCTTCATTTAACCCCAATATGGCATTGAGGCCTCTTAAAATCCTAAGGCAGGCAAAAGTTGTAGCATTGAACAAAGTATCCGTGTGTGTGATAGAAATGCATGCAAATATAGTTGCAATAAAATTTTAAAATATTCAAAACTATGAAGATATTAGAACTTAGTGGTGGCAAAATTCATAACAAAAGTTAAGAGTCTAATTTTTGTTCTATTTTCAAAGTTGCAGCTTTACGAAACAATTCATTAATGGTTACATAGATGAAACTGTTAGTTGTTCAAATATGCTACTTGGCATTGTGTAGGATCATGAGCCTACATTGTTAGACTTTTTAGTCTATAATGGAGCACCAATGCTTAGTCCATAGGCTGGGCTAAACCCACATTGACCTGCCGAAAATAATTGCTCAATACCATTGGTCAGCAACGAGAGAAAAACAAGCGGCAAGTCACACTCCCATGAATTTTTAACTAGAACTGGACAAATGTTGATTGCCAATAAAGCAAATTGGTATTTCGCCTTTTCTGGGGAGTGACAAGTATTAGGGCTGCAAATGAACCGAATTGTTTATGTGCAACTCGTGATCAGCTCGTTTTAAGCTCAACTCGAGGAGCTCATCCGTTATGTAAACAAACTGAACTCGAGCTCAATTTCTAGTCTTGTTTAAAGAACGAGCCAATCCCAAACATTCTTGGGCTCAGCTCGTGTATGGATCATTCATGTTCATGAACATAGGCTCATGTAGACTCATACATGATTGCTATTATAAAACTAAAATATAATGATATACATGTGTATATAATTTATTATTGCAGATATTGTGTTAATAAACAAGCCAAACAATCATGAACACAAGCTCAAACCGAACTTGAACGTGCACATGATATAGAGCTCGACTCGTTTTATTAAAATGAGCTGAGCAGAGAGCAGAGCCAAACCACAACTTTTTAAAATCATGATAAGCCAAGTCTGAGCTCAGCTTTTTGAGCACACGATCCCAAGCAAAGCTAGAGTTGCACCCACAAACAATCAAGTTGAGCCCGAATGGACAAAATTCATGGTCACCTCTAGCAGATAATGACAGCTGACATAGATTTAGTGATGAAGAAAAAAAGTACCTTACAATTTACATCTCATCTGATTTGGAATCTTTTTTTATTTAATGCCTTGTTCCAAGTATTCCTCTTCAATTGTCCCCTTAAGGATGAAGAGCCTCTGGATCACGACAGGTTGAGTCATCTGCTTGGCTTCCCTAATGTCGGTGTCTTCTTTGTGAAGATCGTATGCATCGAGCATGATCTTTATCCACTTGTGCAGCTCCTTGGGAGTTCTGTTCTACCACCATTAAAAATAAATTTTTTTTTTTAATAGATTTTCTGTCAATAATTAATGAAAATTCATGACAGGGAAAGCATGAAGTTCCCTTACATGTATATAACATTAGGGTCTCTAGCTTAATGTTCATCCCCTGGGGAGAAGGCAGTGGCCAATGCCGAGAATCGCTCTTCGGGGTCTGTGATGTTCAGCAAATACTTAAGTAGCTTTATTTCTTTTGGTGCTATGCTCCTTAGACTACTCTTTGTGGCTTTGTATAAATGATACATAATGTCCTTCACCTGCACTTATAAGTCTAAACTCAACAATTTCTTTAAAATAAAATAAATAAATAAATAAAGGAACTAGCACTCGAGCAAATGGCAAACAAGGTAAAGGCAAGTACGAAGCTAAAAATCAACTTAAAAAAAATCTGTTTTGGGAGTGAGATTACTGTATACATCTCTCAATACCCAAACTCAAGCATCTAGACATGCTCAAAATGCCAATTGTTCATTCTTCAAAGTTCCTGTCGGCATAACTTACATCTTATGCTTGTATATTTGTTGCGTTCTACTCTCTCAACCAAGAAATAGCTAAAGTTGAATTATCTTAGGAGTGCCTAGTTCCATAAGAATGATATCAGTGGACTGAGATTTTCATAACCTTAGAAATAAGTAAGATGCCAATGCAAATAGTACCGTCTCTTATTATGTAAAATCATTTACAGATTTCAAAGTTTGCAGACAAAGTGGTCATACGAATAAATGTGAATATAGTTTGCCTTAATTCCTGTTATAAAGTACACTCAACTGATCTTTTGAAGACTGTAAATTTGGACCTCGGATAAGATAATCCACTATTGAATGGTGCATCACAGATCATTAAACATAAAAACCTTGCCGATGAGTACATGGGATGATCAAACTGCATTCCTTCAATTGGATGGTGATGCACACCAGTGCTATAGAGCCCTCATTGAGGTATACCCACCAAACCAAATATGTACAACAACGATTCTAACAACTTGTGGAAAATTCAGGAATAGTGTAGATGTAGTTCATACAACAAATTACTAGCTCTTGTTATCAAGGTATAAACAACTCCCTAAGGTTATTTTTTAAAACATATTATAATGCTGCTCATGCCGAAAGCATAAGCTGACTAACCAACATGTAAAGAAAATGGCCAATAGGCATATGCATATGGGTCCAATATGATGTCATCTATCATCTTCCTTTTGTATTAATTCAGTTTATTGTTTCACTTGCAGAAGAATTTTTCATTTAGTTTTGGCTGAAAATGACTTTCAGAAATTGGATTTCTATCAAACTTTAGAGATTGATTATATATAGCATCATTTTTATCATACAACTTTTTCCAATTTTTAACAACCTTGAGAGTTTTCATATGATTAAGAATTTACTTTGATATTAAAAATATGTTTTGAAAAGCATCCAGGACATCCATCTGTAGACTAATAACCCAGAGGATAAACAGAACTTGAGTATGAGATAGATAAAGCTTTATTCGAGCAGCAGGCAAGTGTCATGGCAAAAAATGCCCTTTGATGCAAACCTACTATCGGTATCAATCTATGTTAAGTACCACATCCAACTCATTACACAGTTCCATCCATGTTGTACACTGGTTTCATTTAGAATATGTTGCAAGAACAATACTAGATGAGAAAAATATCCACATCCAGTAGATGATTGACAATTTGGTACTCCATAGTTCTGGTATGACACTCTTACAATGGATTGTTACTAGCACACATTTTGCCCAGGCTGGGGCTCAAACCCCTCCCCTCCTCTTTGAGAATGGGGAGGTTATACCATTGGGCCAAAGGCCATTTGGTAACTCTTACCATGGATTTTGGACCAATGTAAAGCTTTCTAAACAAATAAAACAACATTATTAGCTCATCAAGTCTTCCTTTAGACACAAATAGTATGATATAATTTCATAAAGGTCCTAAAGGCTTAAATATCTTACATGTTAAATTGTATTTAATTACACTCTTCAAACATATAACGTTCAAAGTTGCCAGAACCCATAAATACAATGAAAGCACAATACTTGTATGGACTCACAGAAAATAGGAGATGAATATGTGTGTAATGAAAGTGTGCTTTGAAAATGTATGAAACAAATGAATCTGAGAGTTGGAGTCACGTGAGCTTAAAATCCAAATAACTTTTAGAGTCGGTGTCAGGTGAACCCCTAAGTTTAGTAGAGCCTTGTAGGACTGTGTAACAGAGTCGGTGGCAGCTGTCTGAGTTATTTTATGATATCGCAGTTAATGGTGAACAGTGATATAGAGGATGCCCCGGGGTTTGAATGATTCTAGGAATGGTGAGATCTTGCTATAAGAAAGTGTGGGGATGGTGATCCCAAATATCCTTGAAAAGGTATTTCCATACCAAAGTGTCCCCTAAGTTAGCTTTCTTTGCACGGCCAGCAACCTTGTTGACTATCTTGACCATTTGATAATCTAGGTGCATGGTCAAAGTATTTACTATTTGGTGCTCCATGTGCAAAGAGGCTCAAAAGACTGCAAATCACTTTCTGCTACACCCGGGTTTCTTGAGGACTTTTCTCTTGTTGTCTCCTTTTGCAGTATAGTGGGTGATACCTAGATCAGTCATGAAGTCTTTCGCTTCTGGCAAGGGAATGTGTCAGATACATGATTAGGCAGGTTCAGAAAGCTGCCCCATGGTGTCGTATGTAGAGTGTCCGGAAGAAGCGAAATAGGTGGTCTTCTGATGGTGTTGAATTGGGTATTCATAAGCTGAAACAGTTGATGTTCAGTTCTTCATCTTTTTTCTTTTTTTTTAAAAAAGGGAGATACTTCTTTCTACAGTGATTCTTATGTAATTATCTAGGTAAGATGAGCTTTCAGGCCAGAGCCTAGTTTTGTTTACTCCAGCACAGTCCACTCTACATTGTTTGCCTCCTTTAGGCTTCTATAAACAGACTATACCGATTAAGAAAAACAAAAAACAAAAATAAAAAAACCAGTCAATTTGACCTTTCATATCAAAGTCTCCTCTACCTAGCTTTAATCTAGTAAAGCAACCTTAGTTAAGTGAAAATTCCAATGGAATGCGCAGAGTAAGCACTCAATAGAAGGTTGATATCTATACCTCATTCTTCATGGTTGTCGACTCCTTTGCCGCAGCCCAAGCACTGTTTATTAATAAGATCAAAGAAGAGTCAAGTTCCTTTGCCTTAACAAGATTCTTAATCTTTTCACATGCCACATCCACTGAAGGAGAGTTTAGGATGTCACCAAATTTGGCTTGGGCAACATCTAGTGTATCCACTATCTCCAGTGTATTATCATAGGCAGAAGATGCAGACAAGCATCTAGCCCCAAGCCTTGCCACCGCTGCCCAAAAGATAGTACAATAATATTAGATTGCAACTTTGAATCATCCATAATAACTTTGGTTAGGCATCTTTGGTCACGGTAAGCTGATGCAACATTCTTTTGTGTTTTCTGCTTTCCCGTGGCTGTATCAGTATTTGGAAGGATCCTCAACTTCCTTTTGTATTCCTCTTCATTTAAAATGTTTGATAAAATTCCATGTCTCATGAAATAGGAGTTGACTTTTTCGGTTGTTTTGTCAATTCAACAAAGCTTGTGAGGAGAAATATTTTAAAATGGGATTGGAATGATATGAATCAGTTTTATGCTTACAGAGATATCCAAGTGTTGGAAGAGAAAATAATTAAAAAGGGCTGCATGATTTGTAACAGAAGAACTCAGACAAAATAGCAAAACAGTTTTTCAAAAGTAACCAGCAAGATGGATAAAATGATGGATAAAATCTAGAAAAAAAAATGATGTTTTCCAAAATAAAAAAGAGAAAAAAGAAAACGAAATAAAGAAAAGAAAAGAAAGGTGGATAAAATGTTATAAGCTACTTCTAAAATATAGCAAAGCAGAGGACAAAAACTTTATTAGCTTTAAAAATATTTTAGCATTAGTTTTCCTAAGAATATAACAATATTCTTTAATTCCAGATAGTTAACAACTAGCAGAAAGGATGCTTCCAAAAATCTGCTCCTATATAACATTAACACATTATATTAAACTGAATTTAAAATTAAAAATTATCTTCTATTTGATTCCAAAATACTTTTGAATATATATTGATGGAAAGAATTTAGGACTTCAAACAATATTGATAATTTTCTCCATCATTTTTTTTTGTCCTGATAGTATTCTCCATCCATTTATTTCATCACTTCCCTGTTGAAAAGTCAGATCAGTAAGACTAAAATGGCATCAAAACAGATTGCTCATAGCCTGTTTCAAAGAAACTAATCATTAAAAGTGACTCCTTGAACAAATCAATGGATGGACTTGAAGAACAACTTTATTGTTGGCGGAGGCTATATAATTACAAATTAAAGATCTTTAGAGGTTTTCTCAGGCACACTCTTTCTTAGGTTGAAGAATGTTGCTACGATCAGACATGGAAATACTTTAACTACTGATTCTTTGTTTAGCCTTGATTTAAATTGTTTTATCTATAGATATGATAAACACATCATGTCGAAATCAGGCAAATCCACTCTTTCTGATGTATCCAAATATTTCTGATAAATACGACTATGTTTGTTAAGATACTAGTTTGGAGTCATTTCTCAAGTTTAGTAAATGAGTTTGTTACCAGTATATATCAGCGAGCATTGTGATATGTAGCATTGCAATAACAACTTACAGCTTTATGCTAAAAAATAGCCTAATGTAGTTACCATTGGTATCCAAATACACTTACAAGAGTACCACCATCAAGTAGTCCACTTGCATACATAAAAAAATCAACTATTATGCATCTTTCATTTTCCTTTTCCTTTTCAAAGAAAAAGAAAATTAACCTGAATTTGATAAAATTGCCACAAATAGAGGCAAATGGAGTAATTGCTGCAAGCAAGTTCGTAAAAGACATTCATAAAAATAAAATGTTGTCCTGCAACTAGCATCAAAAAGGATGATCAATAAAGGCATCCGAACTAGACAATTAACTAGCAGGTAATTATCCATCTCAATCCACCAAATTAATTTTAATATCAATGTGACTGCATAAAATGCTCATTTTGTTACCATCACGGTCCTCCAAGCTGTCATAGGTTTCTGAAAGCAACGTTAGATGACGGAAAAATTCGCCCGCGAAGTCTTTGCGCCGCCTTGCAACAATTGCATTTACATCCATGGGGCTATCTTGTAACTCCTTAAGAAGTTCAGTATATGTTTCCATTTCATCATCAATCTGCAAAGCTCACACCTAATCAAGCAAAACTGGAAGGGACACTAAAATTTGCATCTATCCCTAACCCTAAATAAATATGCATAATTGCAAACATATCTATATGCACATTAAAAAATAAAATAAAATTGTCTTTACCTTCTTCACTTTTCTTGCTAGTGCAAGTAATTTCTGCTTCATTTCAGAATCATTTTCAGCCTCAGCCCTGGTTTGGCAGCAATTATAGAAGCTATTCCTTTATTTCTTCCACTCCTCCCTGAACACCAAGTACTTCCTCCACTCTTTTGATTTGGGTTTCTCATTCATGAACACATCAATAATCTTATCACAAAATTGGGTAATTGTACACCCCTCAGCAACTTCAACCTCAACTTGCCCCTCCACATCAACTTCCACTTCAACCTTAAATCTCTCTTGAAATGCTGCTGATTTTAACCTGTACATCATTATAGTTGTTCATCATCAAAATCCTCTAAATCTCGTATCAGTTTGGGCATACACCCAGCCTCTTTCATTTCCAGATTCAGCTTATCCAACTCTGCATTGATGTATTGTGATTGAGGGTGAGAAAAATCACCCACTGAGAAAACATGAACCTTCTTATCTACCTCAATCCAACTCCATCCTACATTTTTTCTTATTCCCTTCTGTTTCATCAAATTCCTAATCTCAGCCACTTCACTCCATAAACCAGCTCCGGCATAAATATTTGCCAGCATTATGTATGGGACAGCACTACCTGGTTCCATCTTAAAGAGCTTATATGCTGCCTCCCTCCCAAGTTCTACTTCACTGTACACTTTACAAGAACTCAAAAAGGAACTCCACATTACAGTGTTCGGATCAAATGGCATTTCCTCCATTAACTCCTTCGCTCTTCTTAGATGTCCATTTCTTGCATAGAGGTCAACCAAGCAAGCATAATGATCTAACTCGGGAACCAGACCATAATCCCTCATTTTATTAAAATATTCAATCCCTCTGTCGAGAAATCCAGCATGGTTGCAGGCAGTCAGGACTGCCATAAAACATATATGGTCAGGCGCAACCCCTTCTTCATTCACCAAATAATCAAAAAGTTCCAAACCATCTAACCCTTTTCCACTCTGAGCATATCCAGTGATCATTGAAGTCCACAAGACGCTGTTCTTGTTGATTGTTTCATCAAAAACACGACGAGCATCCACAATGCTGCCGCATTTCGAATACATATCTATCAAAGCACTAACCACAAACACATTGGTAATTGACCCCATTTTAACAACCAGAGCATGCACCTGTCTTCCTTGCTGGAGGACTGTTAAGCTCCCACAAGCATTCAAAATGCTGGTCAAAGTATGGTCAGTAGGACTCAAATTGTCATTCCGCATTTCCATGAACAGGGTCAATGCCTCTTGGCCGCATAGGTTCTGAGAATACCCTGAGATCATAGAATTGAGTAGGATGTTATCCCTTGTGGTGGTGGCATCAAATAGCAACATAGCTTGATTGATTCGCCCACATTTTGAATAACAATCAATTAGAGAGCTGACCACAAAACTGTTAGTCTCACACCCAAGTTTAATTACATGAGCATGAAACAATGCACCAAATACAAATGCTCCTTCCAGCTGCGTACACACACTAATAACACTAACATAGGTAAAGAAATTAGGTTTGATTTCGGTATCCAACATTCGTTTAAACAACAAAATGGCTTCTCTTCCTTGCCCATTTTGCGAAAAACCAGATATAATCGAGGTCCAGGATACTTGATCGTGGATTTTCATGCTGTCAAACAGACTCCTTGCATCAGCCAAAGCACCACACTTTGCGTAAACATCAACAAGCGCACTGCTTATGAACAAATTCTCCTCATAACCGGTCTGAACTAACCGAGCATGAATTTGCAAACCCAAGTGCAAATTCAGCGTTTTCGCACAAGAATTAAGAGTGCTACAAAGAATAAACTTTGTGGGTTTCTTTCCAAACCCATCCATCTGGCCAAGAGACTCCAATGCTTCACTAGCATTGCTATGCTTGGCTAGTTCCGTAGCATATCTGTACTCAGGAATTTCATCAAACAGTTGATTTGCAACACAAGAAAAACATTTGCGAACAGAACACGAGTCCGATAATTCCTTATATAGTCCAGCACCGAAATGTTTAACGGTTGTGATAGTTATGAGCCTTTTAGAGAGAATCATCACCCAGAAAATGCCTCTGATGTTCGAACCACTGTTTTGAATCAAGTATTTGTCTTACAACGGTTAAAAAAGAACAGTAAGTGTCCCAAATGGTTATACATACATACATACATACGGGGTCAGTTTGGTAATACGGAAAAAGTGGAAAGTGAAAGTAAAAGTAAAAGTAAAAGAAAGTAAAGTAAATGATAAAAAAAAATTGTTTTCATTGTGCGTTTGATTAGTATAAATTTTTTTTAAGAAAATTAAAAAATATTATGTCGTTAGTTTAGATTGAATGAAAGAGAGAAAAGATAATAATAATAATTGTATTTGTCAAAATTATTCTTAGAATTTTAAATACTAAAAACACAAATAAATTTGGGTAAAATTAATTCATGCATAAAATTTTGTTGTTAATAGTATTCAAAACTTGTATGAAATACCAAATCACCTAAATTTCTTTATTCAAAAATTTTTTAACGTTTACATATACATATATATATACATATACATATATATATATATATATATATATATATATATATATATTAGACATTACAATTTACATAGTAATTGTAAGGACTTTGATAAAATCAAATAGGATTAAGATTGTTCAACTAAATTTTTGTTTGCATTAGAATAATCAAAACCAATAGAATTTCACACATGACAACTAAGTTTATGAATAATTCAACTAGAATTATATACCTATAGAATATTTTGTATTATTTTATTTAAGGAATGTATATATTCCCTAAAACTTATAATAAATCTAATTTCCAAATTCTAAAATCTAGTTGATATATATACATATTGTAAATTAATATGATGCACTTAAAAAATACCCACCATAATATGTTTTATGTATATACGTATTTGGAAGGGGAAAAAATGAGAAATGAAAAAAATGAAAAATAAAAAAATAAAACGTCAAGTTTGTATGCAAGATAAAAATAGAAAAAAAAATGCTCAAAAGAATATCTCCCTAGTTTCATTAGTTCAGTGAAAAAGAGAGAAAAAGATAAAAGGAAACCAACTGATAAATTATGGGTATAATATGAATTTAAAATATAACTTACCAACTTTTCCGAGAAATAAAAAATTTCGCGTGTTTTATATTGGAATCGTTTTAGAGAAAATTAGTTATTCTAATTTCCTGAAAACTTTTCGTTTCATCCTAAACAAATGCATAAAATTTTTAAATATTTTCCGGATCCTTTCTTGCTACTTCTATCCAACCAAACACACCCATATGGAATAAATTTTATTAATATATATTTATATATGTATATATAACATATATATATATATATATATAAGAAAAAACTCATTATTCAAACATATTAAAATTGCTTAATGATCTTTCATTGATTTTAGCATATGCTTAATGATCTTTCTTGATTTTACCATTACACCCTTACATATTAAAAATGTCATCCTCATCATTCCTTTTTTGCCCCTATTAATGATACCTTCCTTTACTTACTTGGCAAAAAAAAAAAAAAAAACTCATCTAATTTTTAATATGTAAGGGTATAATGGTGAAATCAAGAAACATCAAATTTTTCATCTTCCTATTTGACGTAGAAAAGGTGAGAAAGACATTTTCCTCCTCTTATAAATATATGAACTATAGAATATGAGAGTTAAGTGATACATAGCAAAAAGAAAGATAAAAGAAGCAGCAGCTTGAGAGTTGTAATTGCTTTCTTTGGAATGCCATTTATTCATACACAACATCGTTTTTTTTTTTTGAATTCATGTATATACACATCTTATATATATACATGAATTCAACTAGCTAATATCATCTTGCCACCTCGTGTGATTTGCATTAGTCTTCTTCATCATGGTTTTGCCACATTTTCAATCTAACATCGTGGAAATTGGTGCTAACTACACATGTATCCATATTACATCGATATAAAATTTCCACTAAGAATAAATGAAGTGGAGCCCATAATTACAGCACTCTTCCTTGGGGTCCACTACATTACATTAAAAATATGCCTCGTTAAAACCTTATTAGGAAAACTCAATAGGAAAAAATCATAGCGAAGGAAAAATAGTATAATATTCTTGTGTGTATGAAAATGGTATTACATGGGTTAAAACATTAAATCCTTGTTAGAAAAACCCAGTGGAAAAAAATCTCGACGAAGGAAAAAGTATACAATATGCCAATACCTTTTCAATTCAATTGCTCCCCCATATACAACATTAAAGATCATTGAGTATACACATTCCAATATTATGCACCAGTTTTTTGAATATTGTGGTTGGAAGCGCTTTAATGAAAAAATCTGCTAGATTGTTGCTCAAGCATATCTGTTGAACGTCAATATCACGGCTCTTCAGGAGCTCGTATGTAAAAAAGAATTTTGGTAAAATGTGCTTGGTTCTGTCACTTTTTATTTGGCATCCTCTTATCTGTGTAATACATACTGCATTATCTTCATATAATATTGTTGAGCTATCTTTGATTAATGATAGTCCACATGATTCCCGAATATGTTGTACCATAGATCTTAACCAAACACACTCTCGAACTGCTTCATGAATTGCGAGTATCTCAGAGTGATTTGAGGAAGTTGTAGTATCACCACAATTAAACAAATACCATGTTTGTGATTGGGCTGTATGTGGGTTAGAAAGATAACATGTATTTGCATATCCGATCAACTAGGGCTTTTATTTTCTTAAATAAAATAACTCCATATTAGTCGTTTCACGAAGGTAACGCAGAATGTGCTTAACCCCATTCCAATGTTTCCGAGTTGGTGTAGAACTATCTCATACCAGTAAGTTAACTGCAAATGCTATATCAGGTTTGGTGCAATTTGTAAGGTGTATAAAAGCACTGATTGCACTAAGATATTGTACTTCAGGACCAAGAATTTCTTTGTCTTCTTCTTGAGGATGAAAATGATCTTTCTAAACATCAAGTGATCGGAAAATCATTGGAGAACTCAAAGGGCGATGTTTATCTATATAAAAGTGCTTCAGGATTTTTTCAGTGTATATTGATTGATGAATAACAACTCCGCTTGGTAAATGTGCAATCTGCAGGCCGAGACAAAATTTTGTTTTACTAAGATCTTTCATTTCGAATTATTTCTTTAAATAATCAGTAGTCTTGGTGAGCTCTTTAAGAGTTCCCACAAGATTTAGATCGCCAACATATACAGCTATAATGGCAAATCTAGATTTTGATTTCTTGATAAAAAATGTATGGACAAACTGGATTATTCACATATCCTTCTTTTATTAAATACTCATTGAGACAATTGTGCCACATGTGTCCGGATTGCTTCAATCCATATAAGGATTATTGTAGCTTGATCGAATATATGGTACGTGGTTTCAAGCTATTTGCTTCAGGCATTTTAAATCCTTCAGGGATTTATATATATATATATATATATATATATATATATATATATATATATATATATATGTCACTATCTAATGATTTATATAAATAAGCCGTAAATACTTTCATCAGACGCATATATCCAGACCTTCTGAGACTGTCAAACTGATCAATAATCGAAATGTGATTGCATCCATAACAGGAGAGTATGTCTCCTCATAATCAATACCATATCTCTGCAAGAAACCTTGAGATACAAGTCGGGCTTTGTATCTTAGAATTTCATTTTTCTTATTACGTTTCCGTACAAATACCCATTTGTACCCCACAGGCTTGACATCTTCAGGTGTCTGGACTACAAATCCAAATACTTCACATTTTGCTAATGACTATAGCTCTACCTGTATTGCTTCTTTTAATTTTGGCCAATCAATTCTACGTCGACACTCTTCAATGTTTTGAGGTTCAGGATCCTCATTATCTCCTGCAATATCAAGAGCAACTGTAAAGGAGAATATATCGTTAATAATAATTGTATTTTTATCCCACAATTCTCCATAATTTATTGAGATCTCATTATTTTCAGGTACCAGTGCCTCTTCTAGGGCTTGTGCCACTTCCGGGGCATATGCCACTTCCAGGGTTTGCCTCTTCTGGGGCATGTATCTATTCTGGGGTTACTTGCTTATAAAATTTAGATTGATCAATTATTTTCATTGTTCCATTTACAAGTGTGGCCTCTTCAAGAACGCCAATTTCTTTATTTGATTTCTCTTGTACTTTCTTTCTCTTGGGAACAATATCTTATTGCATTAATAGGCTTACCACGCTTCTGGTGTGTTTTAGAAACATCAATTGCAGTACTGATGGATTATCCTTCAGGGACATCAATTCGGGCTGAAATATTTGGAGCCGGTATATGGGACTTTACCTGTAATACCCCTAATTTTTAGATTATTTTTAAATGATTTGTTTAATTATTTTCTTTGCATTTTAATTGATTATGTAGCTATGTGTTTATGTGCTTAAATAATTTAATTGTTTGATATGAATTATGTGATTTATTTGTGTTTATTTTTTTGATGTGATTTATGTGATTTAATTATATCTTTGTTTATAATTATGTGTTAGCTTAAAAGTTTAATTGTTTATTTTATTTTATTTTTTTTATTTAAAGGAATAAGTTTGGGTAATAGTAATGGACCAACCAAATAGGTCTCATGGACTACTTGAATAGGAAGTCTAGATGGGTAAGGATTATAGTCCATTGGTGTATTTTGGATATATATATATATATATATATATATATATATATATATATATATATTGATGTGCGTGTGTGTGTGTATATATATATGTATTATTATTATTATTATTATTATTTATTAATAGTAATAAATGGAGGTATTAGTTAATAGTAATAAATGGAGGTATTAGTTATATATATATAGTATATGCAGATTATTACTATTATTATTACTCCCTCTGGCGGATAAAAGTTGGGATGTATTGGGATTCTAACTTTTTATAGAAGTGTTTTTTATTGTATAAATAATTAGTGAAGTTTCATTTTTGTCCTTGTGAAAAAAATAATATTACTAACTATTGCAGTTTCACTGTGCAGAGATTTAGCACGGAGTAAAATTTTAAAACAGAATTCAGTTGGTGCCAAATGACTTTCTTTCATTAATTTCAGCAAAACTATATTGGCGATAACCAATTCAAAGTTTAACTTCAAAACAAATTCTCTTCCACAAACTCCTCTCTCTAACAAAATCCTTAACATATCAGAATCTCACACATAACAGAATCCCATGAACTCTGCAATACTTATCTATTCTGTTACAGTACTTCTCTACCACTCCAAGGTTTCCAGTTTTAAATGGAAGCCTTACTAGAGGCTTGTTCCAAGTAGCGAAAGTCAAAAAAGCATTTAACCAACCAGGATCGTCGAGCTATTGTGGAAACTTTGCTGAAGCATAGTGAAAATGGTTCACTGAAAAAAAGGTTCGATAAATTCCACGGCTAAATTATTCTTTGTAAGCGTCAAAACAATCAGCTGATTTTGGAAGCAAGCAGTAGCATTTTTTCAAATGATCTTGTAATTAATGTGTCTGATAAAAAAGCAAGAAGATCTAGTCACAAACGGTGGCAAATTAACCTCACTAAAATCTCAGAAATTTCTCTTCGCCGGCGTACAAACATTCGTTCATTATCAGTGGCTATGAAAGTTGTTAAATCAACACTTAATCGGCGAATTCAAGAAGGTGTAATTAGACGACATTCAAATGTAGTAAAGCCTTATTTCACTGATGAGAATAAGAAGGAAAGGTTGTTATTCTATTTGTTAATGCTTGAGTCACATACTTTTGCTAGCAGACCAATTTTTTGTAATATGTATAACTACGTGCATATTGATGAAAAATGGTTTTTCATGTCTAAAGAAGTAGAGAAGTATTATCTTCTCCCTGAAGAAGTTGAACCATTACGTACCTGTAGAAGCAAAAAATTCATCACCAAAGTTATGTTTCTAGCAGTAGTTGTTCGAGCTCGATTTGATATGCATCGGAATAAGGAGTTCAGTGAGAAGATTGAAATATTTCCATTTACATACACGGAGCCTACTAAACGAAATAGCAAGAATCGTATGGCTGGAACATTGGAGACGAAGCCGATCTTGTCGGTAACTAAAAATGTCATTCGATCATGCTTAATTGAAATTTTTTTACCAACAATTCGAACAAGATAACCACTTTCTAGTATGACTGAGACAATATTCATTCAACAAGACAATGCAAGACCACACATTGATCAACGGGATTCAAAATTTTTAGAAGCTGCGTCTAAGAATGGGTTTGATATTCGTTTGTGTTTTCAAACTCCGAATAGCCCTGATATGAATGTTTTAGATCTTGGATATTTTCGAGCAATTCAATCCTTACAACACCAACAAGCTCCCACTACAATTGATGAGTTGATTGATGCGGTAGAAAAATCTTTCAATGAATTAGTAATGGAAACCCGTACTTATGTTTTCTTAACATTGCAAGAATGCATGATTGAGACTATGAAGGTTTATGGAAGAAACAATTACAAACTACCACACATAGGAAAAGATTAATTGAAGAGAAATGGTCATCTTCCTTCTCAGTTGCATTGTGATCCTACAGTTTTTGAGAAAGTTCTTCTCCATTTACAACAATGAGTAAACTTTTGAAAACCAAGGTGAGTTTGTTTTTCTACATCATTTTATGTACTTGTAAAATTTATCATAGCAACAAGTTTTCCTTCTTACAGTAGTTTGTTTTATCATTCATTTTGCCATGTTGACTTATGTTTACAGGTGCTCCATTTGGTTATGTGATTTTGTCAAGTGATGATACACATATAGTTGAAGAAACTAATGACAAAGAGATTATAAAAAGAGTGGTGTTTTGCTAAGTGATTTTGTCCCAATGAAGATGCCTTTATAGTTAAAGCAGCCAAGGAAATATACATCAGGAAAACAATGCTCTGTTTTGCTCTGTTATTTTGTCAATATATATAGATCAATCCTAATGAAGGGAAGCTAAGATAATACTCTTATTTTGGACAATGTTCATAAGTTAGGTTACATGTATAAAAGACCATCAAACACTTTTTGATAATCAAATTTGCAGTTGTGTGGCTGTTTTGGTTAATATGGTGCTTAATGTTTTCTTCATCAAGTATTGCTGCCTTTTTTTTTTTTTTTTTTTTTTTTTTTTTTGGGCCTTTTTGCTAATTAGGTGCCACTATAAATGTTTTGATAATAAGTTGTTAGTGTGTGATTTAAATTATTATTATTTTTTGCTAATCAGGTAAAACAGTTTGATCATAATTTTGCTTTTGTGTGATTTAATATTTTATTACTCCGTATTATTATTTTTTTTTTTACCTTTTTATCAAGGATTGCTGTTGTGTGTGTTTATTTTTTATTTTTTGCTTTTATGCTAATCAGGTGTTAAACATTTTGATCATAATTTTGTTGTTGTGTGATTTAATTTTTTATTTCTTTGCTTTTTCAAATAAAGTATTGTGTTGAATTTTTTTATTTTTATTTTGCTAAACATTTTGATCTACTTGGATGAAATACTGAGAAAAGGCTGACAACCTTAGCGCAAACCCTTCCAGACTGGCTGCTAGAGAAAATAAAAGAACAAAGTTTGAATGAAAATGATGAAATCAGGGAGAAATAGATTATGGAACAATACACCTGAATAGGTGATTTGCGAGCGAGTTTGGCTTTCAAGTTGAACAAATAATTCAATCTCTAAAGCTTCATCATAAGGCTCTTCCCCTGCCCTCACTGCCAAAATCCTATTAGTCAATGAAAATGAAAAGAAATCCTTGAAAAAAGGAAATCCAAAGCTTCATCAAAACAAATCAAGTTTTAAGTTTGCTATTATGTGATTTTTTTATTATTATTTTTTTTATCAATTTTCACATTAGTGTTGTTGTTGTGTGTTTTAAGGAGGATCATTTTTTTTTTTTTTTTTTTTTTTAACTTTTGCGAGGAGCTAAATTTTTTTCGAAGGTGCTAAACTTATTTCATGGTAGAATGTGACAGTTGAATGTTTATTTGTCTGATAATAATGACTGTATATAGTACTATATGGTGGGGGCATGACATCATTTTTCTTTTCAAAATTTATTATCTTTAATTAAGTAAATAGAAAAAGGGTAGTTTGGGAATGTGATGAAAAATAGTACATTTATTTTTGGAAAGGGACATATATTTTGGGACATCCCAAAAAAGAAGGATGAACATGTATTTTGGGATGGAGGGAGTATTATAGAAATTTTCCTTTTCTTTTTCTGTAAGTTATAAGTATAGTAGGATTAGGATTAAGTTGTTATGTAGTCTATATATATATATATGTGTGTATTAGTCTACCAAAGAGGGTTTTACGTGAGTTATATTAGAAAGAGGGAGAAGGAGAAAATGTGAGGGAAGAAAAAGATAACCAGAGGCTGCCGGCTTTGAGGATCAGATCGGAGAAGGAGATTGAGATTTTAATTCAATACCCTTAAGGCAAGTTCTATATTCTACTCCTCTTATTTGATTTAGTATTCAATACATGTGGTTTAAATAGGATTAACACAGAGAGTTTATATGTTTAAATATATGTTTGCATGCTTTGTATGATTTTGTAATTTGATGGATGAATTGTTATTATAACTTGATTTCTACATGTCTAATTGTTGTAATTAAATTATTAAACTATTTTGTATAATTATTAGGAAATAATCTTCAGACGATCTAAGACAGAATTCTGAACAACAGTTTGATAATTCCGTTTTTAACCAAATAATAGTGGTTTTTATGTAGAAACAATTGTTTGAGAAATACATAGCTAGTGGGCCATGTAAGTTTATGGCCGAAAACCATTGTTTAGGGTTCCGAAATCGTGTTTTGTAATTGTTAGGAAGCATCGCATTATTTTTGTGATTTTTGTTGGAGACTGAAACGAAATCCAATTGTCCTCATATTTTAAATTTGGTTATTTTTGTTGATTATGTTTCTTATTCTATTTTTCCAGAAGATTTAAAGATACTTTATTTTTAGGCTTATTTTAGGAATTGCGTTCGTCGTACTAAAACTCGATAAATTTTAAATGATGAGTTAAATATATGGTGTATGTTTGATAAATAATATTAATCATATTGAAAATATATTGGGTATGGTATTAAAATATAATAATCGTAGTTGCAGTAGATGGTGTCGTATGATAAACGCTATTAAGTGTAATTATTTATTCTCTTTGATAAATGATATTTATTATATCATTGTTATTATTAAATATTTTGATAAATAATATTGATCATATTATAAATGATGTTAATCATAATGTGATTTATGAATAATGTATTGTATTATAAGTTATTTATTTAATGTTTATATTACTTTAATTGTTATAACAATTATAATAGATGATTTAAGTGATTATACTAATGTTATTATAGCTTATTGTGATCTTATATATATATTTGATCTTTATCTGTTGTTTGTTGCATTGTCTAGGAACCATTGTCAGGATATGGTTTCGGATTTATACACCATTGTTATGATATGGTTGTATATTAAGGGTGAACTGGCTCATAAGTTTAGACTCATTACTTGTCATGCCATTGTATGGATATAGATGACGGATATGAATTTTATTATTTATTGAATATATATATATATATATATATATATATGTATGTATGTACCATGATATAAGCATGAGTTCTCAGGATTGATGGTTAAGAAGGTTATATTGCCCTTGTGATGCGTAACTGGATGTAGAGGATGTGAGTAGGCCTTAGTAGATGAGGGTACTGATGACTACTGACAGGTTTTGCATGATGGCTAATATCATGATGAGTCTGCCTTATAGTCTAGTGAGAGTCTTTAGTGTGTATCTATATGTATATTGACTATATAACTATTGCATGAGTTGACTATGATGTATTCGTTCATTAGGTTTCTATGGAATGTAATAGAAAGAATTTGTTTATGGGCCTGACTCACTATTTATTTTTCAGGTCCATGTCAGTATCAAGTGTATATATTGTTCGTGCAGAGTAGAGACCAGTTATCATCACTCTTCCAGTCATCTACGTAGGATTCTAGTTTATATTTTCAGTATTCAGATGTAAATAGTTATTACTGTTATTTACTTCAGTTTGGGATTTTATAGGAGTCTACATATTATGGATTCCCTAGTTGTATTTTGGAGGGTTATTGTTATCAGAGGAGATTTTTATTTAATGAAATTGTGACAACCCGGATTTTTAAGATTTAAATTTATATTTATTTCATGATTTTTAGTTGTCAAGGTTGATTATTTAATTTTAAATTGGAGATTTACTCAATTGAGATATTTAATGGGTCTTGATTTGTTTTCATAAGGTATGCATATATATATGTGTGTGATATATATTTATGCAATGTTAGATGAAGGAAAAAGGGAGCAGGTGGACGAATATTGATGGGATAAGGAAAGTGATCAGGTTGCCAAAATTTGAGGGAAAGAAGAAAGAAATTGAAGTGGTTCAGCGGGACCCACTAAAGGAGAATAGTGGGGTTGATTTATTTTGTTACTTTTGTATATATGATGATATATGCATATATTTAGTATCTTGTCTGATAAGAAGGAGCAGGTCAACCGATATCAGAGAGAAAAAAATAGGATAAAGAAATTGTAATGATTTGACGTGGGCCCATTAGGAGACTTGTGGCCAAAAAGCTTTTTGCCTTGTCTCTTCACGTAGGCTTTGGTCTGATATGTTTAAAGAGATATTGTATTGTTTATAAAATATAAAGAATGAAATGATAAGGCTATGGTGTTGACATCAAAAGAAATAAAGTAAAGAAGTAATGATGGCTTACTTTTCACTATTTTGTACTGGTGGTTTGATATTATTACAATGTTTATGCATATATATATATATATATATATATATATATATATATATATATATATATATAGCATCTGATGAGATAAGTAAAAAATGGGGTGGTGGGACTGTGATACCCCTTGGATCCGAGACACGGGTTGATTAGGCCTAGGCCCAAACCCGAGGGAATATCAAACAATTAATATTTTATAATGAACACAAAATACAAAATGAATTAAGAAATAAATTTTAAGCTGAAAGAAACTAAATATAAATCCTTTAAAAATTGAATACTAAAAATCTGACAATCCAAAACTCCATAAGTTTAACAACTCGGGAATCCAACTCTAGTGGACCCCTAATAAAAATCCAAACTGAAATAAAACAACTGAAAGAACATCCTGATATAAGCTATGGAGAGAAATCCTACATCGTCAGTAGAGTGAGTAGAAACCTCTACTCAGTACGAACACGTCTAAGTCTGGAACTGTCGTGTATCTGAAAAATAGAAGTGGGTCAGGCCCACGCGCAAGTTCTATACTACTACAATCCAAACAGAGGCCGATATGCATGTACATCCTAAACAATTCAACAATAGCTAATAGTCCGTAAATATATATATAGTCACACTAAAGGACTCTCACTGGACTACAGGCCGGTCTCAACCTGAATAGAGGTAACATGCTAAAATGCACCTGAAGTGGGCATGTGTACCTAAACCTAAACAGGGTACACCTCCAACCATCGTATCCAGTTATGCATCTCAATGCATATACGCTCCTTAACTGTCGATCCTGAGACTCAAGCTCATATCGAGGTACCATAACAATATATTTAAAATCCATCATGTATCCCAGTAGTGCTGCTCAACTAGTCGTTGCCATGACACTAAAACCAGTAGGACTTAACTTTTAGTTAATCCAATTCTTAATCCAGAGTAAGTAGGTTTTGGTATTTTGAAACTAAACCGTTCCTAGTATACCATCGTCCCATACCGGTGTATACTATCCAATCATCCAGCTGTTGATAATACCAACAATTAAAGTAGACCTCAACTGAATCCATATCTCCATCACAGATACTAAAAGCATAATGTAGGCATCTAGGAACACAGTCAACTATATACATAAACATGTTCAGCTTTATATCCATCACTGATACTAACAATTATAATGTAAGCATCAATTAACATAGTCACAGTATATACATAAACCTACTCAGTTTTGGTTGTTCCATAAAATCCGGTATCATGCCAAGTTTAAATCTTAATAGCATTCAACCTCCAACAGTTGATATTATAGACAGTTAAGGTAAATATCAACAAGATCCATGCCTCCAATAATTGATACTAGCAGTGATAATGAAAACATCAACACAGAATTACAGTATACACATAGACATGCTTGATCTGTAGTGTTTTCACAAAATCCAGTGTAGTGCTAAGTTTGTTTAAATCCTAAAGTTACTTAACACCAATTCATCCAAAACAAATACAATTCAGACACATGACCATGATATATGATTAAAACATGTTTTAATTAAATTATCTGTCTCAGAAGATTACAAATCACAGAGAAATAAACCAAATTAATTCTTCCAATTCCAACCACAATGTGTTATTTTGTTTACAACGTATACTGTTCAAGTGACAACCATAATTAGATTATTAACATGCCTCCTAAAGTCTTAGAATTTTCTCTAAGCATCATCCATACACCTCACACACAGTCCTAAACCCAACTGAAAACACAGAAAACCAACCACTGCAACTAAAACTGACTGAAAATGAAAAAAAAAATAAAAAATTGCATCAAGGAGACGTCTCCCAAAAGTGGAGCCGCCTCCTTTAGAACTTGGAGCCGGCTCCCACACTTGGGAGCTGCCTTTAACTCAAAAGGAGCCGGCTCTCTCCAAGGGAGAGTCGGCTCTCTCCCTCTCTGCCTCGTCTCTTTGCTTTCCCCCTTATTCAGACGTCGTCTGCAACTTCTCTGCCCTACGCTACGGTTTCTAGAGGTTGTAACACAATCCCAGTAGGTTCCCAGTCCATGTTTTAAGTGATTAACACATTCCATACATAGGTTTAAACAGAGAATTAAGCAAGCAAATAACATGTTTTAACAGGTTTTTCAAGTATGCAACACTTACTGATATGTTTCAGTTTAAGCACGAACAGAGAAAGTTTATAATTGATTCAATAAATCCTAGAACTGTTTAAGAATGTAAAGAACATGAAGCCTAAGGGAGAGAGTAAGGATAGAACTTGCCTTACACCGACGTTCGTCTATAATCTCCGGCAAAACCTCTGTTTCTTCACTTGGTTGTTTCCCCAGACGTCTCCAAACTTTCTGTGTCTTACTATGGCGTAATATACTTCTAAAACCCTAGGCAGACACCATAGATGAGTATTTATAAGCCATACTAATCCTAGGCTCTCTCAACCCTAATTGGATTTACAGGGCCCATAGAGAAATCTAGGTTAAGCAATGTCGGCTACTTATGAACTGTGTATACCTAATGGAACTATATAACAGTCACGTGAAAACTAACTAAATTTAATTAAATAAATGCATACCATTAATCAATAATTAAAACAACTAATTAAAACAAAAACAATTAAAGAACAATTAAAGAACAATTAAGTAATCAATAATTAATACAATTAAAGCAATAATTAAAACCATTAAATAAAGACAACTATAATTAAATCAATGAAACAAACACAAATACACTTAAATAATTAAAATTTAAAATTTAAACAATAAAATAAACACCAGGACTATCCTTTTGAAATTTAAACAATAAAATAAACACCAGGACTATTCTTTTGAAATTAGGGGTATTACAAGGACCCCAGTGGATATTTGTTTACAATGAGATGATATTGTTGTATCGGTACAAATTGCTTATTTAAAGAGTGTTGTGCATTGAGTTAGAACATACAAAGACACAGAAGAGAAAAAATGGAGGAAAGACATAGAGAGTGAGGGCTGAGATTTTTGAAGACAAATAAGAGAGAGAAATCGAGATGGATAGAGATATTGATAGTTCAGTGAATATTTCTTTTTACAGTATAGGGTTCTTCATACATTCAATGGCTTGGATGATTTTGTTTTAAAAATTTTATTAACTGTTATTTTACTAAAATTGTATATATGTATTTTTTATCAAAAGCATATGTATTATTTGTGAAACTAATTTTCTTAAAACCCCTTGAAATTCTTATGATGGTTGGGACTTTCCCCATCTCACTCCCTTCCAGTTTTAGGTACCGATGATGAACTTGGATTGCTAGTTTTGGGCTTAGGTGGAAGAGTTGGTGTTGATGAATTAATTTATTTATTTTGAGATTTTGTATTTATTTGAGGAAATTGATTTTGTATCAATATAAGGATTTTCTTTTTATGATTCTAGGTGTATAATGAAGTATTTTCATTTAATGAGATTGAGGAATTTATTTAGAAAATTCAGGTCGGGACAAAAATTTATTTTGAGGATTTAAAATTAGATTATCATTTTAGTTTTCTTTCATCATTTTATTTACTCTTTATTTATCCTTTTGTATTCTGTGTTCGTTCATTGCTATATTATTTTTTATATCCCCGGGTCTTCGGCGTTGGCCTAGCCAACCCGCACATGAAAATTCGAGGGTATCACAGTTGGTATAAGAACACTCCAAGTTCAAGTGTCCCTGGGTTGTCTTCGTTATGTGATTTTCACGTTGCGTCTGTTGATGCTTAGAACCCATAATAGGATTTGTTATACTCTACCTACGGTCTATTAGGACGAGTTGACATCAATTATATTATGTAGTTACAAAATGGCTGGCATTAGGAAAAGGATGAGGTCCGAGGCGAAAGTGATAGATGACCGGAAGAAGTAAAAGAATACACTATCGATTTCTTTGCCAGAAGGTAGAATTAGGAATCGAAGGTTTAGTTCCAGTTGGTGCTACTTTAAAGTAGAAACCTAGGAATATTTTAACTGTACATGATCGGTCATCGCATTTTGGGACCAACACGACTTCAATTGTTGTCAAAGATGAGAAAAACGAAGAGTTTAACCCTAAAGAGGATCATAATGGAAGAGATTTCGGAGTATCCAAGAAAGATGATACTGAATCTTGAAGATGAATGATCGCATGAAGGTGATATTATTTGTTAGTAGTGTAATGACCCGGTCATTTTCCTTCCTATTTTTTTTCGATAATTTCTTTTTTTTTTCGTCTTTTTCCCGTTTTCGTTTTCATTTGTATAGCCTCACTTTTTGTGCTCGAATTTGATTCCGGCTTTGCATACATCCATGATTGTATATTTTTACTTTTGTAGAAAAGCATGCTAGATGTTTACTTTTCTTGTAAAGGGTATAGATGCATAGTTTCTTAAAAAACATTCTTGATTTTTGGGGTTTTAGTGTAATTAAATAAAGTAATTATTTTTCGTCTTAGGGATCATTTTGCAAATTAATTTGGAAGATATTTTCAAAAAGGACATTTTTGTAATTTTCAAAAAGTGTGACAAGTGGCACACTCTCATTGGTCCACTTGTTGACATTTGTGTGGAGACACTTTGATGTCTTGAATGATGACATGTGGAGGATGGAGATTCACCCACTTGTTGACCTAGGATAGGTACACTTGTTGGCTTGGATGGCTGACAAGTGTAGGCTTAGGATTAAGCTTACAATGGATGCTTAGATGAGTGACTAGTGTAGGTTCTAAATTTAGTCTTGCGTTAGTGTGTGTGCGAGAGGTACTGTACGAGTACATAGTGAGTGGAGGATTTCACCAAAATTAGCCTAGGTTTTTCATCATTATTTCATTGCATCTCTTTCCTCTCAAACCTTAACCTAGCCACCATTGAAACAAAGCTTGACTTAGAGCTTTAAGCTTCATTTTGGTCCCCTTCCACTCACCTTTGACCATAAAGCTCGGAATACAAAAACTTTGTCTCGCCTCCTCTTCAAAACCCTAGAAGGAAAACTTGTAATTCTCTTGCTTCCTTTAGATTCAAGAGGGACAATCCTCTTGTGAGGTAGGGGTGATTTATGTTTATGATCTTGTTGTTTTGTATGCTTTATAACTTGGTATAAATTGAATACATGTCTTTAATTTAAAATTTTAAGTTGGTAGGTAATGGTACCTTGCATGAAATTAAGCTAAGACATTATTTTTTGAAAGGCCATGACTTAATTCATAACTTATATTAATTTGAAGTCATTTAAGGTTGTTTTGAAATCTAGAGAAATTAATTAACTAATTTAAATAAATTTTCATTTATATGTTTATATGATTTAAATCAAGTTTTTAAGTAATATATGTAATAACCTTAATAGGTTCTTTAACATATATTAAATTGAGAATATTTGGATGAGAAATGAAATCTAGAGAAATTAATTATTTAATTTAATTAATTTCCATCCTTGTTGTATTAATGATTTAGGTATGTATTTTATGTTGATTTTGAAAACTTGGGATGTCGTTGTTATGGCTACAGCTGGGGCATGGTTCTAGTACGGGGGATTGTCCCCCTACAAGTCTAATGCGCACATAGGGAGGTTACCCGTGGGCTAGTAACCCTAAAGTAACCATGTTGTCGGTCTGATCCGGCGTGCTGTCTGAGTATCCACCTTTGTTTGATTTCGCGCTTTAAATTCCAAGTTGATAACTTTGTGAGTTTACATCTTATTGCGTTGTGTTAGAAGTTCCAATATCGGTTAAACATTATGGATATAGTGATTTGTGATTTTATTGTTCTAATATAGCCTAGGATGACCCCTTAGACTCATTTAGAACATAGACGTTAAGTGACATGTACCACATGGATTGATTTACACTAAATTGCAAAGTTTGTAAAACTTTAGGTCATAAACATATCCATTTCCTATGAGTAACTCGTTTACTCACCCTAATTGTTTGGGTTATTTTTTAGGTAAAGAAGTACTTTTCATGGGCGAATGATTTACTTAGCCTATTTTGGATGATGTGTCATGGACACACCCTTTTTGTTATCATGCAAAGCGTTTAACATGTGTTTTATAGCATTTTTGGTATTTAAGGACTTATGAATTATGTTTTTGGACAATTGATATGTAATGAGGCTTCAAGCCATTATAACATGATTCAATATGATATTTATGCTTGTTGATTAATTCATATGTTCATTCATCCTTAGAAATCAGTTTTTGACCCATGCATGGGTATAGAATGAATCGTACAAGTTCCATTGCAAAATTTTCATGTTTCGCAGAGTTTTCACCAGGATCCGAGGTGTTTCGGTCGACCGAAATACCATTTCGGACGACCGATGGCTTCTTGAAATCATTTGAACAGTAAAACTCATTTTCCAGTAGCTAAAAACATTGTTTGGGTCACAATCGGTCGACCATTTCTTCATTTCGGTTGACCGAAGTGACTTTTCCTCAAAATTTAGTTTTTTAGAGATTCTAGGTCTATTTTGGCCGACTGAAATGGCCATTTCAGTTGACCTAAATAACTCACACACAGTTGCCCTTCAGTTTTGTATCAGCATTGTTGTTTTGACTTCAAACGGTCATAACTTCTTCATTTCTAATCCAAATGAGTTTATTCTTGAGCCTAAATTCAAGGATTTTGAGTTATCTTTCTAATGGTACCAATGCTATTCTCAGATTAAAATGACAGTGGGAGTTATTCATGTTTTAGTGACACAGTGTCAGATTTTGCTTAAACCGGGAATGGGTGTTTCGAAGGATTCTTGGCCAAAGTTCTTAGAACCTCTTGGAATATTGTGAAATGACTAGGTCATGTTGTATTCACCTCGTTTGACTTGTTTAGAGTCAAGTTTCTCTTTTTATTTGTAAGATGACCATTTTGCCCTTGATTAACGGATTTTACATGTTTTGACGCTCAGTTTCTCTTTCGTTCTTCTTATGTTCTGTGACTTCATGAAAGGTCACTTTGGAGTCTTAGGGATGATTTATATCTCTAGAGACACTTATTTTATCTTTCGCTTCCGCATTTTGGGTCCATTACTGGGTTAACTTTTGGGTCATCACAGGACGCATTGGCTTGAAAAATCAGGGTCGTTACAAGTGGTACCATAGCTCCTAAGTTTGAAAACCTTAGGACGATGGGTTTTGGGTGTATATCATGCTTTTGTTGACTTGCTTTGATATGTTTACGTATTTCTTGATAATATGTGTTGATTTGATAACATGTTTACGTGCTTATGTGGCAGTATGTTTAAGAGTTTACCTTAACTGTTTTAATATGTTGTATATGCTTGTATGCCTTAGCATGTGTATATGCTTGTCTGGCGTTAGCATGTTGTATATGCTTGTATATTTTGGCATGATTGTATGTTATATACATTTCTTGCTTCCGTTATATGCTACTTATTTCGTGCATTCATAGCTGAGTTGCATTGTGTCTTAACGACTTATATTATTGTTGGCCTTGTCATTTATGTGTGTAATGCCATGGTTTTGACTCGCGGAGAGTTTTCTCGTCACGCCGGAGTGGATGAGCAGGTTGAGGACACAGAACTTGTCAGGGATTTTCCTGGTAGGGTCAGGGCTCCAGCTCGGGGTATGGATGCTAATCCACCTCGAGTATATGCTACTGAGGAGCAGGTTGCAGACACTGGGCTCACACGGGGTCTAGGGAGGCCCAGGACTCGACCTCGTGGCGTGGATCCTAATCCACTACGAGCACCGACATATGAGGAGCAGATTGCACAGGGAGTGGCTCTAGGGATGTCAGAGTCCATTCAGCAGATGTTTCATTAGCATATTGCATCTGCATCACTTGCACTAGTTGCTAATGAGGCATTAGACTATTTCAGGAAGTTACAGAGGGTTAAGATCGTCCAATTTGTGGGGATTATGGATCCGTTTGCTTCAGAGGCATGGCTTGATCTCATGGTGCGCAAGCTCAATAGCATGACAGTACCTACAAACCGATTGAAGATTTCCTTGATTACCTGTATGTTCATGGGAGATGCTGATATTTGTAGGAGGACCATGCTAATATCCACGATGTGAAGGTGATGACTTGGGAGAAGTTCAGGACATTGTTCTTCGACCGCGTCTTTCCGAGGGCTATGAGGTAGGACATGAGAGTACAGTTCGCAGGTCTTTATTAGGGCGCGATGAGTGTCATTGAGTATGAGACACGCTTTACTTCTCTTTCCCGCTATGCACCAGAGATAGTAGCCACCGATGAGCTCAGGGTAAGGAAGTTTCAGGATGGGTTACATCTTGATATTAGGCCACGAATTTCAGTGTTGGATTTGAGGACCTACGGAGAGGTGATCCAGAGGGTTATGATGGTTGAGGTAGAGGACCGAGATCAGCACAGAATCAAGGGTTCATATAAGCAGTTTCGTAGGGAGGCTTTATCAATATCTGTTAAGGGTCAGTGGAAGAAGGCTAAGGCCGGGGATAGTTCTCGTGTTCAGGGACAATCACAGCAGGCTCAGTCTGTACCCATAGTTCCTGTTTCCTTGGAGAAGTTAATTTGTCACCACTGTCAGCAGCCAGGGCACATCAAGCCTCGCTACCCACAGCTGAAGCCTCAGGGCAGTCGTTATTCGACTGGTCAGTCTTCAACTTCGACGAAGGGGCTCTAGGGAGCTTACAATTATAGCAAGTAGCCGGGGCACTTCAAGAGGGAGTGTCCACACCTACAGAACAGAACACTGAGTGGCACTGGTTCACAGACCACACCGGCACAGTCTGTAATTGTTCAGTCAGGTTTCAGGGTGCCTCAGGCACCACAACCAGCTGCACCAGCCAATTCGTATCTGGGTAGAGGCCCTACGCTTGCTACTTCTAGATATCAGTCAGTTTAATAGGGCAGTTCACAGCAATCTGGGGCTCAGGGACGAGACTTCGCACTGCCACATGCCGATACCTCCGTTGGAACTTCTACAGTTTGAGGTATCTTTCCAGTCTTCAGTTCTTGGGCTAGAGTTCTTGTTGACACGGGTGCAACACATTCATTCATATCTGCTTCATTTGCACATTCTTTAGGTCTGGAGGTCACACAGCGGGATAGTTTCTTTGTGTTGACACACCAGTTGGGGTTCAGTATTTTTGGACCGTGTTTATCGGGGTTGTGCTATCGAGATAGCTAGGCGGACTTTAGAGTTCGATTTCATCATTTTTGACATGACGGGCTTTGATGTCATTCTCGGGATGGACTGGTTGTCCTTCTTTCGTGCTACAATCAATTGCTTCTGCGGGAGGGTGTTTGTTTGCAATCCCAAAGGAGATTGTTTTCACTTTGTGGGAGATCAGAGCGATTCCCACTCAATGATGATTTTAGCATTGGTGACTGGAGTTGCCACAGGTTCTACTTGGCTAATCTGTTAGCCGAGGAAGACGGGAGTTCGGGTTGTGTTTTTCATGTAGTGGTGGACGAGTTTCTTAATGTCTTTTTGAAGGACTTGACGGAGCTTCCTCCTCTTCAGAAAGTTGTCTTTGCCATTAATGTGATTCCCGGTACTGTACCCATCCTTATGGCACCATACCGCATGGCACCGGCAGAGCTTGATGAGCTGAAAACTCAATTGGATGATTTAAAAGCTAAAGGCTTTATTCGTCCTAGCGCTTCACCCTAGGGAACACCGGTTCTTTTTGCGAAGAAGAAGGATGAGTCTTTGAGACTTTGCATCGATTATCGCAAGCTGAACCATGTTATGATCAAGAACAGGTATCATTTGCCTAGAATTAATGACTTATTTGATCAGTTGAAGGGAGCCACTTATTTTTTGAAGATTGATTTGAGATCGGGTTGCTATCAATTGAAGGTTAAGGATGAGGATATATTCAAGACCACTTTCCGCACACGGTATGGCCATTACGAGTTTCTGGTGATGCCATTTGGTTTGACCAATGCTCCAGCAGCTTTCATGGACTTAATGAACCGTGTATTCAGTGACCATCTTGATTAGTTCGTTATGGTGTTCGTTGATGACATTCTCGTATACTTAGTTTCGGTGGAGGAGCATGAGTATCATTTGAAGGCAGTGTTGCAAATCCTTAGGGATAATCAGTTGTACACCAAGTTCGAGAAATGCAAATTTTGGCTACCGGAAGTGAAGTTCCTCGGACATGTCGTGTTAGGGGGCGGTGTTGCAGTAGATCCGTCGAAGATTGAGTCTGTGATGGATTGGGAGCATCTGAAGATAATGTTTAAGATTCGGAGTTTCTTTGGCCTAGCCGGCTACTATCGGAGATTTGTTTGGGATTTCTCTCGTTTAGCGGCACCTACGACTCGACTTACCCGCAAGGGGGTCAAGTTCGTATGGAACGAGGCCTGTGAGTGTGATTTTCAGGAGTTGAAGGTCAGGTTGACATCAGCTCCAGTTTTAATCATTCCTGAACATAGTTTGGGTTATATGATCTTTTGTGATGCTTCGTGGGAAGGTTTGGGTTGTGTCTTGATGCAGACAGAGCGGGTGGTTGCTTATAGGTTGTTATACCCCTTGATTCTAGAGCCACGGGTGATCAAGTCCGAGCACAGATCCGAAGGATATCAAACAATTAATATTTAATCAAACACAGAATACAAAATGAATTTAAGAAATAATAATAAGCTGAAGGAATACTAAATTAAAAACCTCAAATATAAATATTTAAACTCTGATAATCCAAACTTCATAAGTTTACAACTCGGGAATCCATCTCCAGTGGACCCTTAATAGAAAATCCAAACCGAACGAAAAATAAATAACTGAAGATACAAGCCCGAATCGAATATCTGGAAAGAAGTCCTACATTGTCGGTAGAATGAAAGATCGTCTCTGCTCAGCTCGAACAAGCTCTAAGACCTCAAACATCCAATACCTGAAAAATAATAAGTGGGTCAAGCCCACTAGCAAGTTCTATACTACTACTACCCAAGCAGAGACCCGATATGCATGTACATCATAACCAATCCCACAATAACTAAATAGTCCATAGATACATATATATATAATCACACTACAGGACTCTCATTGGACTACAGGCCCGTCTCAACCTAACTAGTAGGCACCATGCAAAACGCACCTGAGGTGGGCATGACTACCTAGACCTAGCAGGGTACACATCTAACCATCATAGCCAGCTATGCATCCCAATGCATATACGCTCCCTAGCCAACGACTTTGAGACTCAGGCTCATATCGTGGCACCATAAAAATATATTTAAATTCCATTCCAAACCAAAGTGTCACTCAACTGTTTAGTGATCTGACACAAAATACAGGTAGGACTTAACTTTTGTAGTTAATCCATCCCTTAATCCAGAGTAGGTAGGACTTAGCATTTTTGAGCTAATCCCTCTAGTATGACACCGTCCCATACCGGTGCATACGATCCATCCATCCAGTGTTGATAATATAAAAGACAGTAAGCATTACAATATCAACAAATCCATAAATAGTCTAATACCATCCATCCAATTGTTGATAAAACAGATGACATTATAAATATCAATACCAACACATCCATAACAAGTACAGCAAGAAGGTATAAATAGCATGCTTGTCATACACGAACAGTACATAATTCTCTTAATAGTTTAGAAACGTAGGGCACAAGTGTAATCCATCTTTTAATCCCCTATCTACATACTAATGTCAATATTAGAATTAATATGCTCACTTAAACCATTCCATATCATCCGGTAAGTTGATAATACAAAATATTGAATGTAAATACCAACTAAACCATATTAAGCAGTGTCAAAATATATAATCAAGCATGCTTAACTTACACACTTCTTAATTATCCAAGAACTAAAAATACATTTTAATATATGTAGACGTCAGTTTGTCCATTATAAATATATAATCATTCTGTAATCTAATATGCTTAATTTGAATTATAGAAATATGATTAAACAATATGTCCATTCCCAGATAAATTAGCAACCCATAAGGCTTTGCACTTGAAATCCTCTACCTCCAAAAACAATTCACAAGTTCCCTTAAAACCATAACGGTTTAATCTACCGATTTCCTTGTGATTTATTATATATTAACACACCCTCAGAATTTCTTAATAAGACTTAGATGCTACTGAAAAATCCCCGTGTAGCTCCTAATTGCATCTGGAAACACCAAATTTTGAAACCCGTAGCCAAAACTAATACTGAAAAGGCGAAAAATCACAAAAATTGGAAGAGCAGGCTCCACACAAGGTGGAGCCGCCTCCACCACCTTGTAGAGCTGGCTCCACACAAGGTGGAGCAGCCTCTAGTGCCCCAAGAGCCGGATCTACCTAAGGTAGAGCCTGCTCTACTCTTTGGTGGAGCCTGCTCTACTCAAACTAGAGCAGGCTCTTCCCTTATGCGTTATCTTTTCCAACTCCGGCGGTGTCCGGCTATATTGATCCTCCATACCAAGTTCCTTACTGATTAAAACTAAGTCCTTGTGTGTTCAAAAGTTATTTAACTTCCTTGATTATTAATCAAATTCAATGGGAACAAGAATTAAACAAAATAGTTTAAAAACGATTAACCTGCACATAAAAGAAAACATGCTGTCTTGCTTTCTTCTCCAACTCTGGCGGTGTCCGGCTAACTTGTTCCTCCAACCAACTTTCCTATGGATTAAAACTAAGTCCCAAAGTGCTCTAAAGTTATTTAAGTTCATTACTTGTTAATCAAATTCAATTAGAACAAGAACAAGCACAAACAGTTTCAACTCGAACGAAAAATACTTACAAGAACCCATACTGTTTGAAACAAATAATTACAACAAAATTAATTTAGCTTTATTTCTTCCTGGAACTGAATTAGAGATGCAAAGAACACAGGCCAAAGAGATAGAGTTAGTAATAAAACTTGCCTTACACCGACGTCATTCAACAAACTCCGCCAACTCTCTGTTTCTTCCCTTTGTTGCTTCCCAAATTTCTCCCAGACTCCTCTAAACTTCTCTCTATTTTCTTTATGTCGTGACTAGGGTTTTTGATCTCTAAACCCTAAGTAGTCGTCTAACAATATATTTATAGGCTTAAGTAAAAACCTAAACCCTAATTCTATTTGAAAGAGAATTATACAACCGACAATATAACAATCCTATA
The DNA here is from genome assembly GCF_030987335.1 of Cornus florida. Lineage (NCBI taxonomy): Eukaryota > Viridiplantae > Streptophyta > Magnoliopsida > Cornales > Cornaceae > Cornus > Cornus florida. The sequence goes on along the minus strand of NW_026775573.1, from coordinate 69,723,922 downwards.
CTACATCGGCTACAACAATGACGCTAAAACAAAACCCTAATTAATCCTACTAACGTAAAAACTCATTTACTTAATTAAATCATTTAATAATTAATTTTATTTAAAGAAAACAATTTCATCAAATAATTAAAACCCAATAAATAAACAATTAAAGAATTAAATAGAATAAATAATTTACAACACTTAAACAAGTCACAAAATTCAAATAATTAATTAAATCCAATGAAACAATGAAACCAACAAATTCACAACTAAACACATAAAACACAATTTTAATAATTAAATAAATTCATTAAATAAATTCCAGAATTATCCTTGTTAAATTAGGGGTATTACATTCTTCCCCCCTAACAACAGGAATTCCGTCCTCGGAATTCGCTCTTACCGTCTTCCAATATTTCAGGAAACTGCGAGCGAATGCCATCCTTCCATTCCCAAGTGGACTCAGCCTTATTTTGATGACTCCACTGAACATGCACCAAAGGAATAACCTTATTACGAAGGATTTGATCCCAACAGTCGACAATACGACACGGTAGCTCCAAATTATTTGTATCCGGCTGCAACTCAATCTCCCTAACATCGATATACTGATACCGATCCTCATCTCGCAGAAATTTCTGCAACATGGAAACATGAAACACATTATTGACGTGATCCAAAGTATCCAGAAGTGCCCACCGATAAGCAACAGCTCCAATGCGGCCCGTAATCATGAATGGACCAACAAATCGTGGTGACAACTTCCCTTTCTTCCCAAAGCGCATAACACCCTTCATAGGAGACACTTTGAGTAGAACCTGATCCCCAACCTGAAACTCCAATGCTCGAGTGCGATGATCAGCATAGCTCTTCTGCCTACTTTCGGCAGTACGCATGCGATCTCGAATAAGAGCTATCTTCTCAGAAGTATCCTTGATGAACTCAGGACCCAAGAATCTACTCTCACCAACCTCCATCCAACAAACAGGTGATCGACACGGTCGGTTGTATAACGCCTCAATTGGTGCCATCCCAATAGTTTTCTGAAAACTATTGTTATAAGCAAATAATCCTCCCAGTGTCCCTTGAACTCAAAAACACACGATCGAAGCATATCCTTCATAACCTGATTTACCCTCTCAGTCTGTCCGTCAGTCTGAGGATGATAAGCAGTACTAAGATGTAACTCTGTACCCAAAGCCTACTGAAAACTCTTCCAGAATCATGACACAAAGCTCGATTCCCTGTCTGATATAATAGACAATGGAATGCCATGCAATTTCACAATCTCAGTAGTGTAAAATCTCGCCAACTGCTCCGAGGTGAAATCAGTGCGAATAGGTAAGAAGTGAGCTGACTTGGTCAATCTGTCAATAATGACCCAGATGAAATTGTGATTCTTGAAGGAATTTGGTAATCCCTCCACGAAATCCATAGAAATGCTCTCCCATTTCCATTTCGATATTGGTAATGGCTGTAGAGCTACCGGTGGCCTCTGATGATCAATCCTGATCATCTGACAAGTACTACATTAAGAAACAAAAAGAGCAATGTCTCTCTCTTCATACCTGCCCACCAAAACTGTTGCTTCATATCTTGATACATCTTGTCACCTCCCGGATGTACAGAAAACTCTGAGTGGTGAGTCTCAGTCATCACATCATTCCTTAACCCATCTGCCGAGGGTACTACCAACCATCCCTTGTCCCTCAAACCTCTATCAGCCCCAACATAGTAAAATGGGACCCCACCAGAAGTTATCTATGTAACTTTGTCAATGCACTACTGATCCGTAAGTTGTGCCGTCAAAACCTTGTAAATGATAGAAGATGTAACTACCATAGAGGCCATGAAAGCATCTAACAACTTATCCATATTCTTCAAAGTATTCTACTCAGTGGTGAATAAAGCAGAAAGACTACCCACAGGTCAGTGACTGAGTGCCTCTGCCACCCCCATTCGCTTGCCCTTGATGATATTGGATAGAGAAGTGATAGTCTTTCACAAACTCCAACCACCTGCGCTGTCTTATATTCAGCTCCCGCTGAGTGAACAAATACTGCAGACTCTTATGGTCACTAAACAATCTGAAGGACTCACCCAACAGATAATGCCTCCAAATACGTAAGGCAAAGACCACTGCTGCCAATTCCAAATCATGTGTTGGATAATTAAGCTCATGAGGCTTAAGTTTCTAAGATCCATAAGAAATTGGTTGCTCCTCCTGCATCAAAACAAATCTAAGACCCTGCAATGAAGCATCCGTGTAGACAAGATACTCTATCCCGCTCTGCGGAGTAGCCAGAACCAGTGCAGAAGTCAGTTTCCTTTTCAGCTCATCAAAAGCTCGCTGACAGTGTTCATCCCACATGAACTGTACACCCTTCTTGGTAAGATGAGTGAGTGGTCCTGCTATCTTGGAAAACCCCTGGATGAATCTCCTGTAATATCCTGCCAAACAGAGAAAACTCCGAATCTCAGTAAGTGATGTTGGCTGTCCCCACTCAACCACCGCTGAAACCTTGGTCGGATCCACCGCTATCCCCTTTTCTGACACCACGTGACCCAGAAATTTCACCTCCCGCTGCCAAAATTCACACTTCTTGAACTTTGCATATAACTGGTGCTCACGAAACGTCTGCAAGACTATGGGAAGATGTCTAGCATGATCATCCTCCGACCGAGAATAGATCAAGATGTCATCAATAAAGACAATAACCAACTGATCCAAATAAGCCCGGAAGACTCTATTCATTAAGTCCATGAACACTGCAGGTGCATTAGTTGTCCCAAACGGCATAACACGAAACTCATAAGAACCATATCTCGTGAGAAATGCTGTCTTAGGAATATCCTGTTCCCTAACCCTCAGCTGATGATACCCAGAACGCAGATCAATCTTGGAGAAATATGTGGCTCCCCTTAACTGATCAAACAAGTCATCAATCCTGGGCAAAGGATACTTGTTATGAATCGTAACCTTGTTCAACTCCCTGTAGTCTATACACAGGCGAAGCGAACCATCCTTCTTCTTTATAAACAGAACCAGTGCTCTCAAAGGTGATGTACTCCTACGAATAAAACCCTGGCTGAGTAACTGCTGAATCTGTTCCCTCAGCTCTCTCATCTCCACCGGTGCCATCCTATAGGGTGCCCTAGCAAAAGGCGCAGTGCTTGGAGCTAAATCTATCACAAAATCGATCTCACGACTAGGTGGCAACCCTGGAATCTCCTGAAATACATCCGGAAAATCCTGTACAATTGGTATGTTATCCAAAGATACAGTAATCCCCTCCTCCGTCTCCTACTTTACTCGAAAAAAAAAAAAAAATAGGTGCTATTGTCCCCGCTAGAGCGTGGCATAGCAACGACGTAAAATATCCTAACTAGGTATGGTGAACACAATAGACCTTTCCAACACAAATAACTTGAGCATGGTAGTGATAACCAATCCATCTCAAGTATCACGTCATACGTGTGCATGTCTAGGACCAAAAGACTTGTTAGAAATCTGAGTCTACCAATATCTAGTGTCACAGGACCATCCTCCTATGTAAGGTGGTGGTATTGCCAAAAAGGTGTAGAAATACCCTGAGGTCTATTGCATACATGTGTCACCAACCTAAATCCCAACGATTCAAAACACGTAAAATAAATAAAATGCTCCGAAATCTACTCAGAGTTAGAACGTCGCTCCATTTTGAGAATCTTCCTTCTATACCAAACCCAACATATTGAGTTTGCACAAGTTCTTTTATAACTCCTTGGTAATCATCCTATTTCAAGACAATGAACCTATAAGCAAAACTTTGTTTGCTTGTCCAAAACCAATCACACTACTGTGACTGACTTCCTTTCCTTATCGCAACGTACATATTCCAATACAGTTTAATAAAACCATTCATGTATACATCACAACACAACTTCCAATAAACAAAATTGAGATAGCCAAAACCACAAATTTACTTTATTAAGAACTTTTCAAACCAAAACTGTCAAACAAATAACCGTAAGATGTTCTTTAACATAATCCTAATGTACGTGATTAAATCTGTACTACATTCTTACTAATACCTTCTCCACTACTAGTAATTAAAAGTACTCTTAAAAGAGCAGTCATCCTTGAACTCCGGTGCCCTCCATCTCGGATGCTCCGGTATCTCCTCCATCCTGATCTTCTTCGGGGTCTTCCTCTCCCCTTGGCTCAGCTTCGAGCACCACCGAAGTTGTGTTAGGTCCACAGTATGGTGGCCAATCCCGCACGCAAGAAACTTTCCTTGACTTGTCCTCCGATACAACGCCTATTGGAATCAACTCCCTGGTCTCCAATCCCGTCTTCTTGGTCAGCCTTCGTAGGGGAATCATAGGAATAACCTTCCTCGACCTTGGGCCCTTCTTTGCTTTCATCGTGGCCCTCATCCTCTTCCTAGTGCCAAACATTCTGCAATTACAGAATACACTTGACATCAGTACTTTCTAAACGAACCGTAAAGGAATTCAACGAATCCTTACCCTAAAGCTCTAAACAAGAGAAAACGCTATGCGGAAGTCTTATACGATAGAATCCTAGAGACACTTGAACCTAGAGTGCTCTGATACCAACTTTGATACCCCTCGATTCTAGAGCCACGGGTGATCAAGTCCGAGCACAGATCCGAAGGATATCAAACAATTAATATTTAATCGAACATAGAATACAAAATGAATTTAAGAAATAATAATAAGCTGAAGGAATACTAAATTAAAAACCTCAAATATAAATATTTAAACTCTGATAATCCAAACTTCATAAGTTTACAACTCGGGAATCCATCTCCAGTGGACCGCTAATAGAAAATCCAAACCGAACGAAAAATAAATAACTGAAGATACAAGCCCGAATCGAATATCTGGAAAGAAGTCCTACATCGTCGGTAGAATGAAAGATCGTCTCTGCTCAGCTCGAACAAGCTCTAAGACCTCAAACATCCAATACCTGAAAAATAATAAGTGGGTCAGGCCCACTAGCAAGTTCTATACTACTACTACCCAAGCAGAGACCCGATACGCATGTACATCCTAACCAATCCCACAATAACTAAATAGTCCATAGATACATATATATATAATCACACTACAGGACTCTCACTGGACTACAGGCCCGTCTCAACCTAACTAGTAGGCACCATGCAAAACGCACCTGAGGTGGGCATGACTACCTAGACCAAGCAGGGTACACATCCAACCATCATAGCCAGCTATGCATCCCAATGTATATACGCTCCCTAGCCAACGACTTTGAGACTCAGGCTCATATCGTGGCACCATAAAAATATATTTAAATTCCATTCCAAACCAAAGTGTCACTCAACTGTTTAGTGATCTGACACAAAATACAGGTAGGACTTAACTTTTGTAGTTAATCCATCCCTTAATCCAGAGTAGGTAGGACTTAGCATTTTTGAGCTAATCCCCCTAGTATGACACCGTCCCATACCGGTGCATACGATCTATCCATCCAGTGTTGATAATATAAAAGACAGTAAGCATTACAATATCAACAAATCCATAAATAGTCTAATACCATCCATCCAATTGTTGATAAAACAGATGACATTATAAATATCAATACCAACACATCCATAACAAGTACAGCAAGAAGGTATAAATAGCATGCTTGTCATACACGAACAGTACATAATTCTCTTAATAGTTTAGAAACGTAGGGCACAAGTGTAATCCATCCTTTAATCCCCTATCTACATACTAATGTCAATATTAGAATTAATATGCTCACTTAAACCATTCCATATCATCCGGTAAGTTGATAATACAAAATATTGAATGTAAATACCAACTAAACCATATTAAGCAGTGTCAAAATATATAATCGAGCATGCTTAACTTACACACTTCTTAATTATCCGAGAACTGAAAATTCATTTTAATATATGTGGACGTCAGTTTGTCCATTATAAATATATAATCATTCTTGTAATCTAATATGCTTAATTTGAATTACAGAAATATGATTAAACAATATGTCCATTCCCAGATAAATTAGCAACCCATAAGGCTCTGCACTTGAAATCCTCTACCTCCAAAAACAATTCACAAGTTCCCTTAAAACCATAACGGTTTAATCTACCGATTTCCTTGTGATTTATTATATATTAACACACCCTCAGAATTTCTTAATAAGACTTAGATGCTATTGAAAAATCCCCGTGTAACTCCTAATTGCATCTGGAAACACCCAATTCTGAAACCGGTAGCCAAAACTATTACTGAAAAGGCGAAAAATCACAAAAATTGGAAGAGCAGGCTCCACACAAGGTGGAGCCGCCTCTAGAGCCCCAAGAGCCGGCTCTACCTAAGGTAGAGCCTGCTCTACTCTTTGGTGGAGCCTCCTCTACTCAAACTAGAGCAGGCTCTTCCCCTATGCGTTATCTTTTCCAACTCCGGCGGTGTCCGGCTATGTTGATCCTCCAAACCAAGTTCCTTACTGATTAAAACTAAGTCCTTGTGTGTTCAAAAGTTATTTAACTTCCTTGATTATTAATCAAATTCAATGGGAACAAGAATTAAACAAAATAGTTTAAAAACGATTAACCTGCACATAAAAGAAAACATGTTGTCTTGCCTTCTTCTCCAACTCTGGCAGTGTCCGGCTAACTTGTACCTCCAACTAACTTTCCTATGGATTAAAACTAAGTCCCAAAGTGCTCTAAAGTTATTTAAGTTCATTACTTGTTAATCAAATTCAATTAAAACAAGAACAAACACAAACAGTTTCAACACGAACGAAAAATACTTACAAGAACCCATACTGTTTGAAACAAATAATTACAACAAAATTAATTTAGCTTTATTTCTTCCTGGAACTGAATTAGAGATGCAAAGAACACAGGCCAAAGAGATAGAGTTAGTAATAAAACTTGCCTTACACCGACGTCGTTCAACAAACTCCGGCCAACTCTTTGTTTCTTCCCTTTGTTGCTTCCCAAATTTCTCCCAGACTCCTCTAAACTTCTCTCTATTTTCTTTATGTCGTGACTAGGGTTTTTGATCTCTAAACCCTAAGTAGTCGTCTAATAATATATTTATAGGCTTAAGTAAAAACCTAAACCCTAATTCTATTTGAAAGAGAATTATACAACCGACAATATAACAATCCTATACTACGTCGGCTACAACAATGACGCTAAAACAAAACCCTAATTAATCCTACTAACGTAAAAACTCATTTACTTAATTAAATCATTTAATAATTAATTCTATTTAAAGAAAACAATTTCATCAAATAATTAAAACCCAATAAATAAACAATTAAAGAATTAAATAGAATAAATAGTTTACAACACTTAAACAAGTCACAAAATTCAAATAATTAATTAAATCCAATGAAGCAATGAAACCAACAAATTCACAACTAAACACATAAAACATAATTTAAATAATTAAATAAATTCATTAAATAAATTCCAGAATTATCCTTGTTAAATTAGGGGTATTACATAGGTCTTGACAGTTGAAGACTCTGAAGTTGAACTATCCTACACATGATTTGGAATTGGTAGCAGTTATCTTTGCCGTAAGGGGTGGAGACACTATTTGTACGGAGAGAAGTTTGAGGTTTTCTCCGATCACAAGAGTCTCGAGTATCTCTTCTCCTAGAAGGATTTAAACTTGAAACAGCGCAGATGGGTTGAATTCATGGAAGACTATGAGTTTCAGTTGCAGTACCATCCGAGTAAGGCCAATGTGGTGGCCGATGCGTTGAGTAGAAAGTCGCGGGGAACTCTAGCTAGCATTTCCATTCGTAGATGGAAGATGCTAGACGAGCTTGTAAATTTGGGTTTGCAGATGTTTGAGGATGTTTTAACGGCTATTTTGTTTAGCCTTGTGGCTCAACCAGCTCTAGTCAGCAGGGTTATTGAGGCGCAGCAAACGGATGGGGAGATAAAGTCCATCCACGCTCAGATTTCAAGTGGTGAGAATGTAGAAGGTTGGACCTTACATTTAGATGGTGGTCTCAGGTATAAGGGGATGATGTTCGTTCCTTTGTCTTGTCGTGAAGACGTTCTTTGGGATTTTCACCACTCTCGGCTCGTAGTTCATCCTGGTGGTACGAAGATGTATGACAATCAGAGGCGACAGTTTTGGTGGCAGGGCTTGAAATGAGATGTTTCACAGTTTGTGACTCGATGCCTTACTTATCAGCAAGTGAAGGCAGAGCATCAGCGACCGGCAGGATTGTTGCAACCATTACCAGTAGCTGAGTGGAAATAGAAGCATATCACTATGAATTTTGTAACAGGACTTCCGAGATCCCAGGCAGAGAATGATGCCGTTTGGGTCATAGTTGATAGGTTGACTAAGACGGCACACTTCTTGCCTATGGCAGTGACAGACAATGTAGAGAGATTGAGTAGGCTATATGTGAGGCAAATCGTCAGGCTTCACGGGGTTCCGGTATTTATTGTTTTGAATAGGGATCCTTGGTTCACATCTCACTTTTGGCAGGGCTTTAAGGAGGATCTTGATACGGGACTTCATTTCAGCATAGCATTCCATCATCAGACAGATGGTCAGTCGAAACGTACCATTCAAATATTGGAGGATATGTTGCGGGCTTGCATCTTGGATTTTGGGGGTAATTAGGAGGACTACTTGCCTTTGGTTGAGTTTGCCTATAACAACAGCCATCAGACCAGTATTGGCATGGGACCTTTTGAGGCGTTGTAATACAGACCTTGCAGATCTCCAGTGTGTTGGACCGAGGTAGGTGATACAGTCGCCTTAGGTCCTGACATTGTTATTGAAACTACAGAGAAGATCAAGTTGATTCGGCAACTGTTGGCTACCGCACAGAGCAGACAGAAGAGTTACATTGACATGAGGAGGAGATCATTATCTTTTGAGGTAGGAGACCATGTGTTTCTTAAGATTTCTTCCGCCCAAGGGGCTTTTGAGATTTTGATGGACGGGCAAGTTGTTTCCTAAGTTCATTGGACCTTTTAAGATTCTGGAACGTGTCGGTGAGGTTGCTTATCCTTTGGTGTTGCCGTCAGACCTAGATAGGGTTCACGACGTCTTCCATGTTTCTATGCTAAAGAAGTACGAGCCGGATCCATCACATGTTTTGCGGTGGACAGATGTTGTTGTTGATGAGGACGTGACCTACAAGGAAGGTCCGGTCCAGATTCTTGATTCACGGGAGCAGGTTTTGCGGACCAAGACCATTCCATTGGTCAAGGTCTTGTGGAGACATCATGGCGTAGAGGAGGCTACCTTGGAGCTCGAGCAGGAGGTTCGCTCCTGTTATCCCTATTTGTTCTCTCTTTTAGGTATGACTTGATTTCGGGGATGAAATCCCTTTAAGGAGGGGCGGTTGTAATGACCCAGTCATTTTCCTTCCTATCTTTTTTCATTAATTTCTTTTCTTTTTTTTTTTTTTTGGCCTTTTTCTCGTTTTCATTTTCGTTTACATAACCTCACTTTTTGTGCTCGGATTTGATTCCGGCTTTGCATACATCTAAGATATTTAATTTCCATGATATGTATATTTTTACTTTTGTAGAAAAGCATGCTAAATGTTTACTTTTCTTGTAAAGGGTATGGATGCATAGTTTCTTAAAAGCATCATTGATTTTTGGGATTTTAGTGTAATTAAATAAAGTAATTATTTTTTGTCTTAGGGACCATTTTGCAATTTAATTTGGAAGATATTTTCAAAAAGGACCATTTTGTAATTTTCAGAAAGTGTGACAAATGTCACATTCTCATTGGTCCACTTGTTGACATTTGTGTGAGACACTTTGATGCCTTGAATGATGACATATGGAGGGGGGAGATTCACCCACTTGTTGACCTAGGATAGGTGCACTTGTTGGCTTAGATGGTTGACAAGTGTAGGATTAGGATTAAGCCTACAATGGATGCTTGGATGAGTGACAAGTGTAGGCTCCAAATTTAGTCTTGCGTTAGTGTGTGTGTGTGAGGTAGTGTAAGAGCATATAGTGAGTCGAGGATTTCACCAAATTAGTCTAGGTTTTTCATCATTATTTCATTTCATCTCTTTCCTCTCAAACCCTAAACTAGCCACCATTGAAGCAAAGCTTGACTTAGAGCTTTAAGTTTCATTTTGGTCCCCTTCCACTTACATTTGACCATAAAGCTTGGAATACAAAAGCTTTGCCTCACCTTCCTCTTCAAAACCCTAAAAGGAAAACTTGAAATTCCATTGTTTCCCTTGGATTCAAGAGGAACAATCCTCTTGTGAGGTAGGGGTGATTTATGTTTATGATCTTTTTGTTTTGTATGCTTTATAGCTTGGTATAAATTGAATACATGTCTTTAATCTAAAATTTTAAGTTGGTAGGTAATAGTATCTTGCATGAAATTAAGATAAGACATGATTTTTGGAAAGGCCATGACTTGATTCATAAATTATATTAATTTGAAGTCATTTAGGGTTGTTTTGAAATCTAGAAAAATTAATTAACTAATTTAAATAAATTTTCATTTATATGTTTCTATGATTTAAATCAAGTTTTGAAGTAATATATGTAATGACCATGATAGGTTTTTTAACATATATTAAATTGAGAATATTTGGATCGGAAATGAAATCTAGAGAAATTAATTATTTTATTTAATTAATTTCCATCCTTGTTGTATTAATGATTTAGGTATGTATTTTATGTTAATTTTGAAAACTTGGGACGTCGCTGTTATGGCTACGGCTAGGGCATGGTTCTAGTACGGGGGATTGTCCTCCTACAAGTCTAGTGCGCACATAGGGAGGTTACCTGTGAGTTAGTAACCCTAAAGTAACCATGTTGTCGGTTTGATCCGGCGTGATGTTCGAGTATCCACCTTTGTTTGATTTCGCACTTTCCAAGTTGATAACTTTGTGAGTTTATATCTTATTGCGTTGTGTTAGAAGTTCTAATGTCGGTTAAACATTATGGATATAGTGATTTGTGATTTTATTGTTCTAATGTAACTTAGGATGATCCCTTAGACTCATTTGGAACATAGACGTTAGGTGGCATGTACCACATGGATTGATTTACACTACATTGCAAAGTTTGTAAAACTTTAGGTCATACATATATCCATTTCCTACGAGTAACTCGATTACTCACCCTAATTGTTTGGGTTATTTTTCAGGTAAAGAAGTACTTTTCATGGATGGATTATTTACTTAGCCTATTTTGGATGATGTGTCATGGACACACCTTTTTGTTATCATGCAAAGTGGTTAGCATATGTTTTGTAACATTTTTGGTATTTAAGGACTTATGAATTATGTTTTTGGACAATTGATATGTAATGAGGTTTCAAGCCATTATAACATGATTCAATATGATATTTATGCTTTTTGATTAACTCATATGTTCATTCATCCTTAGAAATCAGTTTTTGACCTATGTATGGGAATATAATGAATCCTATAAGTTCCATTACAAAATTTTCATGTTTTGTAGAGTTTTCACCAGGATCCGAGGTGTTTCGGTTGACCGAAATACCATTTCGGATGACCAATGGCTTCTTGAAATCATTTGAACAATAACAATTTTTTTCCAATTTCTAAAAACATTGTTTGGGTCACAACCGGTTGACCAATTCTTCATTTCGGTCGACCGAAGTGATTTTTCCTCAAAATTTAGTTTTTTGGAGATTCTGGGTGTATTTCGGCCAACTAAAATGGCTATTTCGGTTGACCTAAATAACTCCCACACAGCCCAAGACCACTTTACATTGTTAGCTAATGGAAGGCTCAACAAACACAACACTTAATACATCTGCTTCTTAAGCTCTGGTACAAAATAAGTGTCATTTCCTTATGGATGCAAAATAAACCCAAATAGTTAAGTAACAAATGACAGCCACGTGGCTTCTTGTGGACCAAGTATGTAATGACCCCGAATTTTTTAAATAAATTCCTCGATTTATTCAAATCCAAATACATCAGCATTACTACCAGAATCTCAAAAAAAATATCATTTTATTGATTCAGAATCAATTTCCTCAAATAAAAATACAACATCTTTAAAATAAATAAAATATTTCCTCAACACCAACTATTTAGCCCGCAACTAGCAATCCAAGATTATCCTTGGTACTTGAAACTGGAAGGGGGTGAAACGGGGGAAGTCCCAGAAAAGACCATAACAAAGATTTCAAAAAGTTTCATGCAAAATTAACTTCACAAAAATATACATGTACATTTAAACAAAAGATATATATATATATGTAATTTTAACAAAATAACAGTTAATAAAATATTTAAAATAAAATCATCCAGGCCATTCAAGGTATGAAAAACCCTACACTGTAAAACAATTTGTCATTGAATCATTAACTCTCTGTCCGAGATGTGTGAGCTCTCAGCTCACTGTGTCCTAAAACTCTCTCTACTTGTCATCAAATTTTTATTATTCTTCTTCACCAAACAGATGCCCATATAAATAGATAAAAACCACTGACACAACAACTGTTCACACAAATATCCAATATCAAATATCAATGTAATCGTTACTTTTCCTTATCATCTGATCACCTTCATTCATCTAATACTTCTAAAGCAATAGCTCACGTGCAAAAAGCAAGGCCAAAATAATTTTTGGCCAAGTAAAATTCTAAGTGGGACTCACCATTTACAATTTTCATTTTTCTTCCTCATTATTTCGGCCAGCCCACTTGTTCCTTCTTTTCTTTATTCCTCCTTTGGTTACTCTATTTCCTTCTAATCATCAGATACAATACATATATATCATGTATATATATAAAATATGAAACAAACAAAATCAAACCCAATTCTCTTGGTGGGGCCCACAAATAAAATCATCACAATTCCCATTTTTCTTCTTTCTCATTTCGCTGGCAGCCCTTTGTTCCATCTGATGCACCATATAAATATTATATATATAACCAAATGTAACAAAATCAATTACACCCCCATTAAATATCTTTAAGTGGGATCCGTGCCAATACCATTTCCATTTTCCTTCTCTTATTTCAGCTGCCTACTGCTTCTTCTACATCAACAGATTACATATATATATATATATATATATATATATATATATATATATATTTATTTATTTATTTATTTATTTATATCATGTATACAATGTTGCAATACCAAATCAACCCATCATTTATCTTTAAGTGGGACCCACTATTTATCGTCACAAATTCCATTCTCTTAGGCTATGTTTGGTGTGAGTGAATGGAATCAAATGAAGTGGGAATGGAATACTTTTGTTTCCATTCTTTAGTTTGGTAACTTACGATGATTCTTGCCCATTCTCCGAGAATGGTAATTCTCACTAATTCATTCCACTTTCTAACTAAAGGAATGACCATTCCATTCCCACTTTAAAAATAATAAATAAATAAAGCATTTAATGAAATGTCGGCTATATATATATATATATATATATATCATACACAAATGTAACAAAAACCAATTACCCATTAAATCTCTAATTGGTAAGTCTCCAATATAAAATTAATTCAATCTTGACAACTAAAAAAATCATCAAATAAATTAAATTTCAACTCTTAAAAATTCGAGTTTTCACAAAGTATTACTACCCAAGTTCTCCCATCATCTAGTTGAATCCTCGATATATACCGTGTGATACCCCTTGATTCCGGAACACGAGTTGATCAAGTCCGCGCACAAAATCGAGGGAATATTAAAACAATTAAGTAATAAACAAGCATTGAATACAAAAGATAAATAAGAATAAATAAACAGGCTGAAAAGAAACTAAATAATAAATCTTCCAATGAATCCAATAAAACAAATCCTCCAATAATAATCCCAATCTTCTGATACCAGTAATCATCTGGATTAAAATTCGGGAATCTATCATGTGGACTCCTAATAAAATCCCAATACTAATAACTGAAATAAAGAAATCCAATGACTGAAATATAAAGAAGAATCCTACGTAGAAGAGTGATGAAGACTGTCTCTGCTTAGCACGAACAATCTCTAAAACTGGAACTGACGAACACCTGAAAAATATTAGTGGGTTAGGCCCACGAGCAAGTTATACTCTACTACATTCCAAAGAGACCTGATACACGTATACATCCTAGTCAATTCAATAATAACTACATAGTCCGTATATAAATAGATACACACTAAAGGACTCTTACTGGACTACAGGCCTCAACCTAAATAGTAGGCAACATGCAAAACGCACATATAATGGGCATGGGTACCTAGATTTACCAAGGCAAACAACTATCCACTATATCTAGCTATGCATCCTGGGCAATATACGCTCCCTAACCACTGATCCTGAGACTTAAGCTCATATCATAACACATATTTATACATACATAAATCCATCCTATCCAAAACAGAAAAGTAAATTATCCGCCATATTCTTTCAATTGCATGTCATCTAACTGGTTCCGTGGCCTAACACGAATAGGTATGACTTAACTTATTAGTTAATCTATCCAATATATGCCCTCATGTCCTGACAATGGTGCATTTAATCCAAAATCCAACAATTGATGTAATAAATATAATTATACATTAAATAATCTAGAAATAGGATGTTATAAATCATACTGATATTTCTTGCATGAAATCAAGCAATAATGACAATTTAAATAGTATGCATTTAACTTATGTCCCAAGAAATCAACCTATATCTCAATTAAATTATATTAATCCTCCTAAGCATGATTAAAAACATCTAAACACTTATTTCAATTGTTAAAACAATTAAATAAATACAAATACTCATTTAAATAACATACAAGTTATTTAAGAATCCATATTGTCCAATTCCTCAATATATTATTGTGCATTATGCATTCTGGGAACTTCCCAAGTCCAATTAACCCTTAAAATTCAATTAATTAAAATGGGATAAAACACATTTTGGAATCACAACACGTTGATCCCAGGTCACAGCCCAACTAAGTCGACTCTTTCACAAAAGCAGTCGGTTCAATTGCCAACTGAGTCGGCTCGGTCATTAATCTAATCGACTTGTTCTCAATCGAGTCGGCTCGATTAGTAACTGAGTCAACTCAGTTGGAACTGAGTCGGCTCGTTCTTACTACAGGTCATCTTCGGCGACCTCTGTCTGCTCCGTTCTCCTCCATTAAGGGTCCTAATTGACTGTACTAAGTCCCAAACGATCTTTAACAATTATTTTAATCCTTTATGCACAATTTAGACAAATTAAAATAAGAAATCATGAATAGAAAATCAAAAGCAAACAAAGATACACATATAACCATATACACTGTAATTCATCTTTTTAAGCATGCATACATGGTTGATTTTACTGTTTAATTATCCTAGAATTATCCTAGGCATGTATAGAACATGTGATCCAAGGGAAAGAGTTAGAAGAAGAACTTACTTTAAGGTTTTGGATTGAAAACCTTAACCTTCTTCTTCCTTAGTTTTCCAACTGTGATACCCCGCGATTCCGGAACACGGGTCAATCAAGTCCGCGCACAAAACCTAGGGAATATAAAAAAAAATTAGGTAATAAAAAAGTATTGAATACAAATTAAAGATAAATAAGAATAAATAAACAAGCTGAAAATAAACTAAATAATAAATCCTTCAATAAATCCAATAAAACAAATCCTCCAATAATAATCCCAATCCTCTTATACCAGTAATCATCTAGATTACTGTGACGACCCTGATTTTTAGGCCAGCGTGTCCTGTAATGAACCGTAAGGATGATCCGATAACGGATCCGAATGCGGAAGCGAAAACAGAAAACAAGACTCTAAGAAGTCAAAGTGACCTTCCATGAGGTCGTGGAACTCAACAAGAACTGATGCGGAAGCAAAAGATCGAAAATATGACAAATAAGCCCCCAGGGGTAAAATAGTCATTTCTGAAAACTATAGATTCTGGTGCCACCGAGCACACCGCTGGAAGGATAACGAAAAACTAATCAAGATGGATTCAAGAATCGCATGATTCGGAGTCCGAACGAAGGAGAAACGGCATGACGAAGAAAAATGAGCACTTAAAGCAAAAAGGGTAAACTGGTAATTATCCAGGAAGAACTGGGTGCAACCGAGCACACCGTTGGAAAGACAGCAAAAAATTAGTCAAGTTCAAAAAAAAATTCACTTGAATCGGAGTCCGGACGAAGGAGAAAATCCCAAAAGAAGAATTAACGTCGCGGCGGCCCGACGAGGGGCCATGGCGCACACGGCGCCCATACGCGAGCCCACCGGCCTGCATGTCGGCACCCAAAGACATGGCTGGTGGCAGCCCTTGGCTGCTGCTACATTTTTTTTGATCTGCCCATAACTGAGGCTTGAAACGGAGGTCAAGATGAGATTTTCTGGAAAAACACAAAGAAGAAACCCCCCCTAAGATCGAGTTTTCTACCTGAAAGCGTGGACGGAATAAAAAAAAACTCACTGTGAAATCCCCAAAATGCCCCTAGATCAGAACTGAACAAGAGGGTCATAAAGCTGCTAAATGAAAACTGGAAGCTGAAACTTCACGAGGGATTTCTGGTACCAAGACGACCTTTTCTGGAAAAACACGAAAAAGAAACCCCCCCTAAAATCACGTTTTCTAAGCAACCATATCGAAAGAAGAAAATAAAACTGAGGTGAAAGGTCCATAATGCCCCTAGATCAGAATATACAAAAAAAAATGCGAAATGAATTCACAAGAGGCTCAAAACACAAACGATGAGGTTTTGCCCGGAAACGACTATACACGCAAATGTAACTTACCTATTTAGATGCGCTACAATGGTCCATGGCTTAAAAATATAGCCGATGCAAAATCCGACCCCCCAACGGGTAAAAAGGCAAAAATGGACTTGGAATGGAAAACATGGAATCCAAAAATGCAAAACGGGATCAAATGACCGTTTGGCCCTTGGCCACACTTCATACAAGATTAATAAGACCCTATAAAAGAATGAAAATGGAATTCCCACACCCGATGCAACCGTGGTGAAGGAATGACTTGCGATTTTTCAAGTTTTTCATAACATTTCATGAAGTTAAAAAGTTGCATAAAATACAATATACATGTCATTGGCCTTCGGCCTCATCTCATACATATCAAATACATTGAAAGGAGTGTACTTAAGTACACATTACATACATGGAATCAAATATACATATTTTGACATATAAGTCTACAAAATGACATTTCATGCTAACATTTGCATGAAATGGAAACTTGAAAGCTACTCGACATCTAAGGAATGATAGGCGTCATGAACCAAGTCTTCGTACCTGAAATATGCCCCAGTATCATAGGGGTGAGTAACATAAAGCTACTCGTAGAAGATGAGCATGCATCGACCTAGCATTTTACAAATTTATCACCTTAAGGTGAAACATGTTAAAGGGGCTCATGCCACCTAATGTCTATGTCCAAGTGAGACTCGGGGAGCATCCTAAGCTACCTTGGAGTCTAAGCAACAAGAATCATGATATACATACGTGTATGAAACGAATCATGGTTGGGATAATCTAAAGAACACGACAAGAAGAATGCTTGAGCATAGATTAACATGAATTGCATTTTCAATACAATTGAACTAGGTCTAGAGTAATCCATACAACATGACAAAAGCATATTTGAATACAAGTTAACAAGAATCACATTATTCATGCAATTCAACAACAAAAGAGCATGTTATATAATGCAACAAGGTTTAAGTTCTCAGAGCCATCAACTTAGAATCTAAAGCACAAAATAACAGTAGTGGTTCATGCCACCTAACGTCTATGTTATAAATGAATCAATAGGATCAATCATAAGCTTTATTAGAACGTCAAAACACGATTTTCAATATCGATGCAAGTTAACCAACATTGGAACTTCCAATACAATGCATAAAGCACAATTTCGCAAAGTTAACATCCTGTAACTTAAAATAGAACGACAAATAAGAAACAACAAGTTACAACATCATCTAGTTATCAACTTGAAAATGAAATGCGAAATCAAACAAAGTGGATACTCGGACGTCACGCCGGATCAGACCGACAACATAGTTACTTTAGGGTTACTAGCCCATGGGTAACCTCCCTATGTGTGCACTAGACTATATATAGAGGGACTATCCCCCGTACTAGAACCACATCCTAACCATAGTCAAACAACGACATCCCCAAGTTTCCAAAATCAACAAGTTGTGCAACAACGCATATATCAACAGGAATATGCAAGATAATCAACTATCTACTAAGCACAACCAAATTTGGAAACCTATACAATACATGCTCTAAATCCACAACTAATATGATATGATGAATGTTGAATCTTTAGTGTACGATTCATTACACGCTATGCATGAAAGATGTTAAACACAAAGTGTGCAAATCATTACACAAGGCAACAATATATTCAATAAGGAAAACATATTCTCATGAATACAAACATAGCAACTATGTTATCCAATGTTCAAAACATAATTAAATGAGTATACAACAAATCTAAGTCCATGATTTGAATATAAAAACCACTTCTAAAACATAACTAGATCATAGAGCAAATTGATAGAATTTAAATAGATAAACACAATTAAACTCTCTAGATTTCCGATTCAATTTCAATTAACCTCAATTTAATACATGTTAAAGGGCATGGCAAGGGCATCACCTATATCCATTCTAAAACTCAATTAGGTTATTGGAACAACAAGTAGAACTCTAATTAAATCATGCTAATTTAATTACCAAGGTTCTAAAGCAACTTCAAATGGTCTACAATTAATATATACTAGTAAACAAGTCATGGCCAATACAAATACCAAGTTAAAATCTTAATTAAGCTAATGGGACCACAAAATAGATTTGAATTAATTCTTTTAATTAAAATCTTTAGATTTTCAAACTTAACCAAATGCTCTCAATTTAACATATCTTAGAGAACATGCCAAGGACTAATGTAATATCACATTACAAGTTTATTTCATTCAATTTACGACCATGTGAATTAAACTTTCACTAAAGTTAAATATAAATTAAAAGTTGCAATTCTCATGCAATTAATCCCAATTTAATACATATGAACAACCATACCAAAACTTAATTTTCTAGCATGCCCTAATACAATTCCAAGCTGTATATCACCATGAGGATTAAATCTTAAATATGGAATTTAATTAAATAAAAGGTTTCAAAACCTAACCGAATATTCTAAATCAAATATATGTGAAGCTATATGGCATGTAAATCAAGAATATCAAGTCGGAATTTAAATAGAGTGAATAGTGCACTCAGGGCAAATTAATTAATAATTACTAATTTTCAAAACACCTCCAATTACTTTCAAATTCAACTATGTTGAAGAGCATGCTAAGGCCTAATTGAATATGCTCACACATATTGATTTTAAGCTAGTTAAGGCCATGTGAATTAATCTTTCACCTAAGATAAATATTAAATAAAATCTTTAATACTTATTCAAATGTTCCAATTTTAATACACGATAATGAGCATATCAAGGGGCAATATAAAATCATGCTACACGTTTAAACCAAGTCATGAGCAACCGGGAAAATTAGATCCCGTACAAGAAAAATAAATAATACAATCTCTAAATTTTATATTTAATCATGCAAATAAGTATTATAAGCATCACAAGCATACTATATAACAAGAATTTAAACCTAAAACATCCCCTACCTCAATTTGAGATGAAAATCTCAAATGCCATCAAAATGGAACGGCTCCGAATCCAACAAAACTACTAGGTTTTGTCGGGGACAACGCCGTGAACATAATCCCCATGAAAGCCCCATCAAAATCATAATTTGACCTCAAAAACAAACTCAAGAAATGGTCAAAACTGAATTCTAATAAGGGGGAAAGGTAGAGCACGGCGAGGGGAATAACAAACGTTAAGGCCGAAAACTTTCCATCAAGGAAAAGTGAACCAAAAGAGGAAAGAGAAGATGGAAGCACCCCTTGGGTTTCCATGAGAGCTCCAGGTCGTGCATGAAGAGGGGAGAAGATGAAAAATGAAATATCTCACCCCCCTTTTATAGAAATCTCAAAAAGTGCCCCGAACGGGCCCCGCCGGGTCCGAAAAAGTAAAATTTGAGCAGACGCGCTGAAATGGCAAAATTTTTTGAATGAAAAAGATTTAAAATGATAAAATATGAAGAACGGAAGAAACGGCGTCAAAAATTGAGTCCCGAGCAGAAAGTTATGCCCAAAACAAGTTTGGCAAAAACCGAAACCCTGAAACTGGAAAACATCGACCAGGAGGAAATTTCAAGAGTACACAACTCGACAAAATGTGAAAATGAATCCCGTATGAGGATCCAGGCTCAAAACAAGACATTTTGCAATAATTTTCATTAATTGCACAATGGCCCCTCCAAAAAGTGAAAACTGCACTTATGGCCCAGAATGAAAATATCTTCCAAAAATATTTTCTTAAAAACCACTGAAATAAAATATCTTCAAAAGATATTTACGAAAAACACCCCAAAAAAAGAAAATAATTTCAAAGAACTTTGCATCCATGCCCCTATGGACACCGGGAGCAACCAGAGTACTTTCTTGTAAAAGTAAAGATACGTATTTCGAGAAAACCACTCAAGATGAAGGCACGTGAAGTCAAAAACCAACTCCGAGCATGAGAAGTGAGGTTGTGCCAAAAACTAACAAACGGAGATAAGACAGAATAGGGAAAAGGACGAAATAGCGCATAGTGTCGAAAAACGAAAAATGTGAAAATGACTCGGTTCTCAAAGGAAGTTGTCAATTCACGAAAAAGAGTCTTAGGAACCAATTCCGAGCACTCGAGATGACACTAAGCGACACGAAATAGAGCTCAGAAAAGAAAATTAAACGAAAAAAATTCATTCGTAAAATTTCAGGAAAAAATGAAAGGAAGGCAAATGACCAGGTCGTTACAATTACAACTCGGTAATCCATCATGTGGACCCCTAATAAAATCCCAATACTAATAATTGAAATAAAGAAATCCAACGACTGAAATATAAAGAAAAATCCTATGTAGAAGAGTGATGAAGACCATCTTTGCTCATCACGAATAATTTCTAAGTCTGAAACTAACGAACACCTGAAAAATAATAGTGGGTCAGGCCCACGAACAAGTTCTACATTACTACATTCCAAACAAAAACCCAATACACGTATATATCCTAGTCAACTCAATAATAACTACATAGTTCATATATATATAGATATACACTAAAGGACTCTCACTGGACTACAGGGCGGCCTCAACCTGAATAGTAGGCAACATATAAAATGCACATGTAGTGGGCATGAATACTTAGATCTACCAGGGCACACAACTATCCACTATATCCAGTTATGCATTTCAGACAATATATACTCCCTAACCACTGATCCTGAGACTCAAGCTCATATCATGGTACATATTTATACATATATATATCCATCATATCCAAAATAGAAAAGTAAACTATTCGCCATATTCTTTCCATGGCATGTCATCCAATTGGTTCCGTGGCCTAACACGAATAGGTAGTACTTAACTTATTAGTTAATTCATCCAATATATGCCCCCATATCCAGACAATGGTGCATTTAATCCAAAATCCAACAATTGATACAATAAATATAATTATACATCAAATAATCCAGAAATAGCATGTTATAAATCATACAGATATTTCTTACACGAAATCAAGCAATAATGACAATTTAAATAGCATACAGTTAACTTACGTCCCATGAAATTAACCTACATCTCAATTAAATTATACTAATCCTCTTAAGCATGATTAAAAATATTTAAACACTTATTTCAATTGTTAAAACAATTAAATAAATACAAATACCCATTTAAACAACATATAAGTTATTTAAGAATCCATATTGTCTAATTTCTTAGTGCATTATTATATATTATGCATTCTAGGAATATTCCAAGTCCAATTAACCCTTAAAATTCAATTAAAATGGTTTAAAACACATTCTGGAATCACAACACGTTGATCCTAGGTTGTAGCCAAACTAAGTCGACTCCTTCACAGAAAGAGTTGACTCAATTTCCAACCGAGTCGGCACGTTCTTAACCAAGTCGGCTTGGTCATCAATCCAGTCGACTCGTTCTGAATCGAGTTGGCTCGATTAACAACTGAGTCAGCTCCTTCCTGCTACATGTCGTTTTCTTTGTCTCCGGCAACCTCTCTCTGCTCCGTTCTCCTCCGTTAAGGGTCCTAATTGACCGTACTAAGTCTCAAATGATCCCCAACAATTATTTTAATCCTTTATGCATAATTTAGACAACTTAAAACAAGAATCATGCATAGAAAATCAAAAGCAAACAAAGATACATATATAACCATATGCACTGTAATTCATCTTTATAAGCATGCACACATGGTTGATTTTATTATTTAATTATCCTTGAATTATCTTAGGCATATATATAACACGTGATGTAAGGGAAAGAGTTAGAAGAAGAACTTGCCTTAAGGTTTCAGATTGAAAACCTTAACATTCTTCTTCCTTAGTTTTCTGGTGACCTTGGTTGCCGTCGAACCTCTCTGCTACTCGGTCCCCGTCCATGAGCAAGCCTTCCTTCCTTTCTCCTTTGGTTTGGCCTTCACCCCCTTGGCCAAGCCCTCTCTTCCTCTCTCGGTTCTCTCTTTTCTCTCTCTGTTCCTTTTCTTTTATCTATGAAATTATATCACGTACTATCCCTTAAGCCTTCCCAGACTTATACATATATATAAAACCTATGTAACCCTAATCCTTAATATAATCTAAGTCAGCTGCTACCTTAAGGGAAAAGAAAAGAAAAATAAAAAAGGAAAATAAACTTATAAAAATATATATAAATCCATCATCAGTTATGTACGTGTATACATATAAATATAAAACAATATTATTATTATTATTATTATATATTTATATAATACTATGAGTGACTATCCCTATCTATCATTGCTAATTCTATTAATAATAATATAAATTAATAATAATAGAAAACTATCCATATATATACATATATACCTATATATATATATATATATACAACTATCAATGGGTAAATATCCATACCCATCAAGACTCCTATCCAAGTAGTTCATGCGACCCAAATAGTTGGTCCATTACTATTATTCAAATCCAACTCCTTTAAAATAAAAATAAAATAAAACATTTAAATCATAACAAGTAATTACAAAAAATGTAATGACCCGACCAATTTCCTTCCTTTCCTTTTCTCAGATTTTCACAGATATTTTTTTTCCGTTGATCTTTTCCTTTTTGAGTTCAGTTTCTCGTCACTTAGTGTCATCTTGAGTGCTCGGGGACGGTTTCAGAGACTCTTTTCCTTGGATTGACGATTTCCTTTGAGGACCAAGTCATTTTCATATTTTCACTTTTGTGACACTATTCATTTTCGTCTTTTTCTCGGTTGTCACTTTGTTGACATAACCTCACTTTTTGTGTTCAGATTCGATTCCGGTTTTGCATGCATCCCCAATATTTAAATTCCATACTATGTTTATTTTCACTTTTGTAGAAAAGCATGCTAAGTGCTTACTTTTCTTGTAAAGGGTATAGATGCATGACTTTTTTGTAATTTTCTAAACTTTAGGGGGTTTTGTGTAATTACTGTAAAGTAATTATTTCTCGTCTTAGGGACCATTTTGTAATTTAATTTGAAAAATATTTTCAAAAAGGATTTTTTTGCAATTTTTAGAAAGTGTGACAAGTGTCACACTCTCATTGGTCCACTTGTTGACATGTGTGTGGAAACACTTTGAGGCCTTGGATGAGGACATGTGGAGGGTGGAGATTTAACCACTTGTTGGCCTAGGATTGGTGCACTTGTTGGCTTGGATGGTTGACAAGTGGAGGCTTGAGATTTAGCCTAGGATGGAGCCTTGAATTTGTGACAAGTGTAGGCTCACAATTTGATCTTGCATTAGTGTGTGTGTGTGAGGTAGTGTAAGAGCACATAGTGAGTGGAGGATCTCTATTCCCTCCACTCACATTTCATCTTCATCATTTTTCATTTCCTCCCTCTTTTGTAAAGAAAACCCTAGTCTCCATGGATGGAGCCTAAAGCCTTAAGCTTTGACCTTAATTTTTGAGAGCCTTCCATTGATTTCCAAGCTTGAACTTGGGAATACACTTTGTTCCCCTCATCTTCCTCTTCATAACCCTAGAAGGGTTTGCCATTTTGTGTTGATTTTGCCTTGGATTCTAGAGAGACACTTCTCTAGTGAGGTAGGGAATGTTATAGGGTTATATGTTTGTTGTCTTGCAAGTTTTTGATGCTTATACAACTTGTATGCATGTAGTGTATTAATTTGAGAAATTATGATTAATGGTAGTTTGCTTATAACTCATTTTAGACTTGGTAAATGGCATGGCCATGAGTTGATCTTTGATATATACTAATTTGGGTTGATTTAGATGAGTTTTCAAATCTAGAGATTAAATGGATTTAATTTGGTTTAAATTCTAGTAAATTGTGTTTTACTTGTAATCCATCTTAGACTAGATATATGATATGACCATGACTTAGTGCTTGATATAAATGAATTTGAGATCATTTGGACAACTTTTGAAATCTAGAGATTTAATTAATTTAAATTAATTAAATTATATTTGATGATATCTTACTTATCTTGCACTTTTGATTTGATATATGTAAAGACCATAATATGTTGCTTAACATATATTAATTTGAGGTTATTTGAAATCTAGAGAATTTAATCACCTTGTTTAATTAAATTCTATCTAATGGCTCCATGGATCTATTGGTATTTTAGAGGTTGTTTCTATATTCAAATCATGGACTTGAACTTGTTATGTATTCACTTGGTTGTGTTTTGAGCATTGGACAACTTTGTTGTTATAATTATATTCATGAGAACATGTTTTCTTTATAGAATATATATTGATGCCATGTGTAGTGAATTACACACTTTGTAATTGACATTATGTATGTCATTTTAGAATTGAAACTCTAAGGCATGGATTGTGTGGTTTTAACCTACTTGTGCATGGAAGGTGTTTTCATGCATTATATAAGTTATGTATAAGTTGTGAACTTATTTGGTTTAATTTTGGAATCTTGGAACATTGTTGAGTTGAGATGGCTAGGGTTTGGCTCTAGTACGGGGACGTGAGTCCTCTAAGTCATTGAGATAGTGCGCACTTAGGGTGGTCTTCCCTGCGGGTTAGTGCCCGGAATAACCATTGAGGTCTCGGCAGAATTCCGAGCGTAAATGTCTAAGTTTTCCATTATTTGTTTTCGCATTCAATTCCAAGTTAACAATCATGTTTATATTGTAACTCGTGGTTTTAGTTATTGGCGATTTTGATGTTGTTAAGTACATCCATGTATATGATTTTAATGAATCATTTTGATGTTGTTAAGTACATCTATACTAAATTGATATATTTAGTTGATTTCACACTTTTAGATTTCTAGTTGATAACCTAGAGAACCTACGTCTTGATGTGTGGTATTAGATATTCTAATTATGCTAAATTGTTATATTTAGTTGATGTTGCATTTTAGACTTCAAGTTGATTACCTTGAGAATCTATATGTTGTTGCTTTGTGTAAGTATGCTCCTATGTTGTTGCTTTGTGTAAGCATGACCCTATGTTGCTAAAATTTCATGAATGAGGTGATTGATGCTAGAAATGATCCTAGGTAGCTAGGATGCTCCTTGGGTCTCACCTTTGACATAGACGTTAGGTGAAATGAACCACAATAATTAAATCATGCAAACTTGTAAAATGTAGGTCGATGTATGCTCATTTCATACGAGTAGCTTTATGTTACTCACCCCTACGATACTGGGGCATATTTCAGGTACAAGAATCAAGGTTGCGATTCTCGTCATGCTTGGATGATTGGTGGACTTGAAGATTTCCATTTTTTGTAAAGGTTGGCTGGAAAAGCCACTTGTAGCCTTATATGTCAAAATATGTATATTTGAATTTAAACATGTAATGTTTACATGAGTACACTCCTTACAATGTATTTGACATGTATAAGATGAGGCCGGAGGCCAATGACATGTATTTGCATCCTATGTAGTTTTGACTTTATGGTATAATATGAAAATATTGAAAAATGTTAAGTTATTGTCTCACTATGTTTGCATCGGTCATTTCCGGGAGCCGCGGACCATTCCCGCGTACTCAAAATCACTTATTACGTTTGCTTGCATATTCGTTTCAGCCTAGAAGTGTATTTGGGGTCAAAAGTATGTTTGGTGCAAACTTACATTTTTTGCCGTTTTGAGCCTAAACTGAGCATAAGGGCATTTTGGGGTTTTTACTTGAAAAATAAAGTTTTATTTTGGCATGGTTAGCTAGGAAACATGATTTTGAGGCTAGTTTCTTCTTTGTGTTTTTCTCAAAAAAGCCCAGAAAGTCCTCAAAATTACATTTCAAGTCAGCATTTCAGGCGCAGCCTACAGGAGTTCGAGCGCTCTAAATAGGGAGTTCGAGTGCTCGAACTTTGGGCAGATTTCTTATGGCAATTTTCGAGTGCTCAAAGTCCTTGTTCGAGCGCTCGAAGTACTGTTCACGGGTGTGTGTGTCTTGGTTCAGCACTGCACCTCTGACTTCAAATCATCATAACTTCTTTGTTTTAACTCCGAATTGGTCCATTCTTGAGTCTAAATTGATCGCGTCGAAATAAGCTTTCCAATGGTACTAATTCGAACTTCATATTCTTCTTGTGGCTCAAGTTATTCAATTTTTAGTAAGGTAGTGTCTGTTTTTGGTTTGAACCGGGATAGGCTATCCCTTCCTTCGGCTTCAGAACTTGATATCTTTACCGTCCGGACCCCGAATCAAGTGATTCTTGAGTCTATCTTTATTAATTTTTCATTGTATTTCCAATGGTGTGCACGGTGGCACCCATTTCAATGTGGAATGACCATTTTACCCCTAGGTTCATTCTTTTCCGTTTTTGAAACGTTGTTTCCGCATTTTCTTCCTTTGGGTTTCGTGACCTCATCGAGGGTCACATTGGTGTCTTAGAGGAGTGTTGTATCTCTAAAGACCATTGTTCTATCTTTTGCTTCCGCATTTTGGATCCGTTTTGGGTCATCACAGGACACACTAAGTTGAAAAATCCAGGGTCGTCACAGGTGGTATCAGAGCTCCTAGGTTTGAATGCCTTGGATGATGGGTTTTGGGTGCATATCATGCTTATGTTGCCACGCTCTATATGTTTATATGCTTCATGATAATATGTTTTGATTTGATAACATGTTTATATGCTTATGTGCTTATGTGGTATATGTAGTATGCCGTTTGTTTGAGCCTGATTTTATTCTAATGTAAAGAGCATGACATGTGATGTGTGTTAGATTAGAATTGTATATGCATTGTTGTGTTACATATTTGGCAGGACTTGGGATTAGTCATTGGATGTTTGAGTTGAGATTGAGTCGTTTGGTGAGTTTTCACTTAGTACGATGGTTGGTGAAATTGGTTTCATTTTGGCATTCTTCCTTGAGGTTGTTGGTGATTGTCCACATGGTTTTATGGTAGTATAGGTTGTTGTCGACCTAGCATTGGTTTGAGGTAGGTGGTGAGACACATTTTGTTTAGGCTCTCGTGAGGTGAGTCCTTTGGCGTTGCCATGGTGCTAGATTTTTGGTTTTGGGCCACGATGAGGTCATGGACCTCTTAGGATCCTTAATTGTTTTGGAAGGTTCCTCTGATATTGCAATTTCCATAGGCGGGTACGTTGTGGGCGAATGTATGGCACTGTCATGCTACCGTACTAGCTAGCTACAAGTGCAGTTCGGATGGAACCAATGTTGGTTTTGTTATGATAGGCGTTGTCCTTTTTGTTGGTGATGATGTGAGTTTTGTTTTGGCGGTCTGGTGTTGAGACGGTGATTGATGGTATTTTTGAGGACGATTTTGGAGATTGAATTGGTTGACTGATTGTATGGCTAAAGTAGCCATTTTGTTGAGTTCTCTTTGTGTGATGATGCTTTTGGGATCAAGTCGATTGATCGATGTTTTGGGTTGGTGAGAGCATTGCATTGTTAGTGTCATGTATAGCGTCACCTCTAAATTCAGAGTTGGATTGTTGGATTCTTACCAATGTGCTAAAGGTTCACGTTTGTTTTGAGACAGGTTGTTGTCGCATTGGTTTTGGAGTCAATTTATGGCTAGGAATTGTCCTTCCTTTTACCTAGACACTCTAGGACACGATGTCCATGGGGTTCATTGTTGCATCGTTTTATTTTCTGCAGTTTCATTTACTACCATGTTAGTAGTATGATGTCTGATGTTGTGATGCATGAGTAGGTAGAGGTCTATCCACATTTGTCTTCTTGTTGTGTGGTATTAGCATGCCTTCTTTATATGCTTAGAGATGCCATGTTGTTATTGTGCTTTAGTAACATGCTTTTGTGCTTACGTGGAGACGTGTTGCATGTACCTTTGATTTTTATCTATGTGAGTAGATTTATTTCTTGATAGTTGCATTTCCTTATCATATGCATAACTTTCAGGTTTGGTTTTCCCCATTCATTTCCCTCGGTCGCACGTAGTGTGTATGCGGGTTTCCACAAGGGTTTTGTGTTGGTTCGTGCTAGGGACTTCACAAGGAGTGAGTCTCTTCTCTTCGTTGCAGTGTTGACAGCTTTGGGGTTGGTTGGTCTGTGAGGATCACTATCATTGTCTTGAGTCCTTGGTGAGGATTTGATGGATTTTGGTCGACTTACTTTCATGTAGGGGGTGAAGTCTTTGACCTTGCTGTCTTTCATTTCAGAAATGGAGTCGTGGTGTTGTCTTTCTTAGGACTGGTGGTTCCCTTTCTTTCATGTCTTCCTTTGGGGAGTTTTTGCCGTGGTTGTTGACAGGTTGTGGTGCTTAGAGTGAGTGGATTGGTGTGAGATCATTTTTTGGGGACTTGTGTCCATATCATTAAAGATTTGTTTGATTCGTGAGGTGAGCTCGATGCTCTTTTGAGGATGCCTTTTGGAGACTTGTTTCAGTTTTGGAGGCCTTGATGTGGTTGACTCTTAGGAAGAGTTTTGGAGGATCGTTGTTGGATATAGCTTGTTTGTGTAGTTTCTCGTCCTAGTTATGACTAGGCATAGTTTTGAGGAATCGTAGTTCTAGTGATTGTTTATGGATCGATGAAAAATTGAGGAATTTTGATTTAGCTTGGTGTGGCCAAGTATGGTTTAGAGAGACTCATTTTGTGATTTTGATTGTAGTCGGAATTTTTATATATGTGCCACTTGGTGGATTTGTGTTTCGAGGATTTAGTTATCCATGATAGGGATGCGAATCTGATGTTTGATTACGGTGTAGTCTTGTAGTTGATCTGTTTCAGGGAGATATGAAGGACTTTCGATGAAATGTCTTATTATGAGGTTCGTTTTGATTTCTGTAGGCATTGACTTGCTTGTCAGGTTTTGGATTCCTGATTAATGTTGTTAATAGGGGTATTTTGAGACATCGGAGATGTTGGTTTTGCTGTATTGAGGATTTGGGGCCGTAAGCATAGCGGTACCTATAGCGTTGTTGTCAGAGTTTGGGATTGGCTAGGATAGTCCGGCCAGACGTCTTTAGACTATATCTTAACTCTCACAAAATGTTGGTC
Organism: Cornus florida; assembly: GCF_030987335.1. Classification (NCBI taxonomy): domain Eukaryota; kingdom Viridiplantae; phylum Streptophyta; class Magnoliopsida; order Cornales; family Cornaceae; genus Cornus; species Cornus florida. The sequence goes on along the minus strand of NW_026775573.1, from coordinate 69,694,341 downwards.
CCCGTAATGCTTTTGGTAATGATCATTTTTGACATTGATGTCATTGGTATCGAGAGGTTTCATGGGTAAACCTAGTGGGGGACAGGTTATGAACTAATGCCTTATACTGTCATGCTACCGTACAAAGTTGTGTGTTATGGGCGAGTACTAGTTACCGTCGATGTTACCTTACTGACGAGTAAGTGTGGGCGGGCACTAGGTACTGTCATTGCTACCACACATTTGAGTGCGTCATGGGCGGGTTTTGGTCACTATTCGTACCGCCACGTTGTGTTTGTTCTATACCCTGATTTGATACGTGATTATTTTGGAGTCCTTTTTGGTGGATATGTTTTGGATCTGTTTGATGGTTGTTAGGAGGGATGCTTTCGGTTGTTGTCTTCCGTTCCCTTATCTGACCTTGGGTTCTGTGTGTGAGTTCTGACTTGTTGTATGGCAGCGTGGTCATTTTCCCTTTGAGAGGTTGTCTTGTCATGAGCACGTTGGTGCAAATGACACTGGGTTATGGGGTTCCTTTCAACTTTGAGGTCGCTGGTGTAGCGTGTTGTGTGGGATACTCAGAGATGTACTCTATGGTGTTCCTTGTTTCGCCTTTTATTGGTTGGGGCTGGATTTCGGGGACAAAATCCTTTTTAGGTGGGAAGGTTGTAATGACCCGGCCGATTTCCTTCCTTTCCTTTTCTCAGATTTTCACGGATATTTTTTTTCCGTTGATCTTTTCCTTTTTGAGTTCAGTTTCTTGTCACTTAGTGTCATCTTGAGTGCTCGGGAATGGTTTCCAAGACTCTTTTCCTTGGACTGACGACTTCCTTTAAGGACCAAGTCATTTTCATATTTTCACTTTTGTGACACTATTCACTTTCGTCTTTTTCTCGGTTGTCACTTTGTTGGCATAACCTCACTTTTTGTGTTCGGATTCGATTCCGGTTTTGCATGCATCCACGATATTTAAATTCCATACTATGTTTATTTTCACTTTTGTAGAAAATCATGCTAAGTGCTTACTTTTCTTGTAAAGGGTATAGATGCATGACTTTTTGTAATTTTCTAAACTTTAGGGGTTTTGTGTAATTACTGTAAAGTAATTATTTTTCGTCTTAGGGACCATTTTGTAATTTAATTTGGAAGATATTTTTAAAAAGGATTTTTTTGCAATTTTTAGAAAGTGTGACAAGTGTCACACTCTCATTGGTCCACTTGTTGATATGTGTGTGGAAACACTTTGAGGCCTTGGATGAGGACATGTGGAGGGTGGAGATTTAACCACTTGGTGGCCTAGGATTGGTGCACTTGTTGGCTTGGATGGTTGACAAGTGGAGGCTTGAGATTTAGCCTAGGATGGAGCCTTGAATTTGTGACAAATGTAGGCTCACAATTTGATCTTGCATTAGTGTGTGTGTGTGAGGTAGTGTAAGAGCACATAGTGAGTGGAGGATCTCTATCCCCTCCACTCACATTTCATCTTCATCATTTTTCATTTCCTCCCTCTTTTGTAAAGAAAACCCTAGCCTCCATGGATGGAGCCTAAAGCCTTAAGCTTTGACCTTAATTTTTGAGAGCCTTCCATTGATTTCCAAGCTTGAACTTGGGAATACACTTTGTTCCCCTCATCTTCCTCTTCATAACCCTAGAAGGGTTTGCCATTTTGTGTTGATTTTGCCTTGGATTCTAGAGAGACACTTCTCTAGTGAGGTAGGGAATGTTATAGGGTTATATGTTTGTTGTCTTGCATGTTTTTGATGCTTATACAACTTGTATACATGTAGTGTATTAATTTGAGAAATTATGATTAATGGTAGTTTGCTTATAACTCATTTTAGACTTGGTAAATGGCATGGCCATGAGTTGATCTTTGATATATATTAATTTGGGTTGATTTAGATGAGTTTTCAAATCTAGAGATTAAATGGATTTAATTTGGTTTAAATTATAGTAAATTGTGTTTTGCTTGTAATCCATCTTAGACTAGATATATGATATGACCATGATTTAGTGCTTGATATAAATTAATTTGAGATCATTTGGACAACTTTTGAAATCTAGAGATTTAATTAATTTAAATTAATTAAATTATATTTGATGATATCTTGCTTATCTTGCACTTTTGATTTGATATATGTAAAGACCATGATATGTTGCTTAACATATATTAATTTGAGGTTATTTGAAATCTAGAGAATTTAATCACCTTGTTTAATTAAATTCTATCTAATGGCTCCATGGATCTATTAGTATTTTAGAGGTTGTTTCTATATTCAAATCATGGACTTGAACTTGTTATGTATTCACTTGGTTGTGTTTTGAGCATTGGACAACTTTGTTGTTATAATTATATTCATGAGAACATGTTTTCTTTATAAAATATATTGATGCCATGTGTAGTGAATTACACACTTTGTAATTGACATTATGTATGTCATTTTAGAATTGAAAATCTAAGGCATGGATTGTGTGGTTCTAACCTACTTGTGCATGGAAGGTGTTTTTCATGCATTATATAAGTTATGTATAAGTTATGAACTTATTTGGTTTAATTTTGGAATCTTGGAACCTTGTTGAGTTGAGATGGCTAGGGTTTGGCTCTAGTACAGGGACATGAGTCCTCTAAGTCATTGAGATAGTGCGCACTTAGGGTGGTTTTCCCTGCGGGTTAGTGCCCGGAAAAACCATTGAGGTCCCGGCAGAATTCCGAGCGTAAATGTCCAAGTTTTCCATTATTTGTTTTCGCATTCAATTCTAAGTTAACAATCATGTTTATATTGTAACTTGTGGTTTTAGTTATTGGCGATTTTGATGTTGTTAAGTACATCCATGTATATGATTTTAATGAATCATTTTGATGTTGTTAAGTACATCCATACTAAATTGATATATTTAGTTGATTTCACACTTTTAGATTTGTAGTTGATAACCTAGAGAACCTATGTCTTGATGTGTGGTATTAGATATTCTAATTATGCTAAATTGTTATATTTAGTTGATGTTGCATTTTAGACTTCAAGTTGATTACCTTGAGAATCTATATGTTGTTACTTTGTGTAAGCATGCTCCTATGTTGTTGGTTTGTGTAAGCATTACCCTATGTTGCTAAAATTGCATGAATGAGGTGATTGATGCTAGAAATGATTCTAGGTAGCTAGGATGCTCCTTGGGTCTCACATTTGACATAGACATTAGGTGGAATGAACCACAATAATTAAATCATGCAAAACTTGTAAAACGTAGGTCGATGCATACTCATTTCCTACGAGTAGCTTTATGTTACTCACCCCTACGATACTGGGGCATATTTCAGGTACAAGAATCAAGGTTGCGATTCTCGTCATGCTTGGATGATTGGTGGACTTGAAGATTTCCATTTCTTGTAAAGGTTGGCTCGAAAAGCCACTTGTAGCCTTATATGTCAAAATATGTATATTTGAATTTAAACATGTAATGTGTACATGAGTGCACTCCTTACAATGTATTTGACATGTATAAGATGAGGCCGGAGGCCAATGACATGTATTTGCATCCTATGTAGTTTTGACTTTATGGTATAATATGAAAATATTAAAAAATGTTAAGTTATTATCTCACTATGTTTGCATCGGTCGTTTCCGGGAGCCGCGGACCATTCCCGCGTGCTCAAAATCACTTATTACGTTTGCGTGCATATTCGTTTCAGCCTAGAAGTGTATTTGGGGTCAAAAGTATGTTTGGTGCAAACTTACATTTTTTGCCGTTTTGAGCCTAAACTGAGCATAAGGGCATTTTGGGGTTTTTACTTGAAAAATAAAGTTTTCTTTTGGCATGGTTAGCTAGGAAACATGATTTTGAGGGTAGTTTCTTCTTTGTGTTTTTCTCAAAAAAGCCCAGAAAGTCCTCAAAATTGCATTTCAAGTCAGTATTTCAGGCGCAGCCTACAGGAGTTCGAGCGCTCTAAATAGGGAGTTCGAGCGCTCGAACTTTGGGCAGATTTCTTAGGGCAATTTTCGAGCGCTCGAAGTCCTTGTTCGAGCGCTCGAAGTACTGTTCACGGGTGTGTGTGTGTCTTGGTTCAGCACTGCACCTCCGACTTCAAATTATCATAAGTTCTTCGTTTTAACTCCGAATTGGTCCGTTCTTGAGTCTAAATTGATCGCGTCGAAATAAGCTTTCCAATGGTACTAATTAGAGCTTTAGATTCTTCTTGTGCCTCAAGTTATTCAAGTTTTAGTAAGGTAGTGTCTGTTTTTGGTTCGAACCGGGATAGGGTATCCTTTCCTTCGACTTCAGAACTTGATATCTTTACCGTCCGAACCCCGAATCAAGTGATTCTTGTGTCTATCTTTATTAATGTTTCATTGTCTTTCCCATGGTGTGCACGGTGGCACCCATTTCAATGTGGAATGACCATTTTGCCCCTAGGTTCATTCTTTTCCGTTTTTGAAACGTTGCTTCCGCATTTTCTTCCTTTGGGTTTTGTGACCTCGTCGAGGGTCACATTGGTGTCTTAGAGGAGTGTTGTATATCTAAAGACCATTATTCTATCTTTTACTTCCGCATTTTGGATCCGTTTTGGGTCATCACAGGACACACTAGGTTGAAAAATCCAGGGTCGTCACAAATAAACACCTAGCTTTTAAACAAATAAATACACATCATTTAGCACACAATTTTATTTAAACAATTATTTCAATTAAACACATAAATAAATAGCCACGTAATCAATTAAAATACAATAAAATAATTAAATAAATCCTAAGACTGTCCTTTTAAAATTAGGGGTATTACACACCGAGACTCCTCCATGAGAAAGCTTCATCTTTAAACAGATCAAGGTCTCCCAATAGATCAAAAAACACCTCCATGGCTTTGTTCCAAGTTATCGCAGCTTGTTTATTTTTATGTTGTTAAATTTATTGTATTTTAAATGCTTCCCTGAAGCTTTTAAGCCAATGGCTTTTCACCATTTCAATTCTGTTGCCATTTAATTTCTCACAATCTCTTTCGACACTTAAATTGCATGTCATTTACTGCTTTATTTACTTTTATGCATTATCTTTAATTACTTAGTTAAGTATCTAAATGGACCGTTAAAACTCACCCTCCAACGGTACCGGGCCAACCAATAAATGGCCGAACAATGGGAAGGCCGTTTGTTTGCCAAAAAGGATGAACTCTTCCAGACCCCATGTTCGGCGAAACGAGCACGACGTTAGGCCCTAAAGGCCAAACTTGGAGCGGAGTAATAGGCCAAGTAGTGATTGGCCTGTTGCCCAACGTGAGTCCACTCCGCAGCCGATCCTCCAGTTCAAGAAAGGACGTTCCTTGGGATTCTCGTTGAACCCATTGCTTCTACCATGCTGTCCCCCGCGTGGGACCTTAGCTCGGTCAAACTCATGGCCAGACACTTAGCGCAGATCGGACTGCCACTCCTATGAGTACGATAAGTACGAGCCTCGACTAACACAATAGCGGTTGTGGTCACACCCTTCGTTGTTGGTGGGCGGGTCTACAATTCGGCCAACCTAATGGCAGCTTCACTTCCCAGTTCCCACACCTTCTAACTGACCTGTTCGAATATAACCAACCAACGAGGGAGGACCACCTTTGCCCCCTCATAATCTCCTGTACGAAATCTCTTCGATGCACTCAGGCTCATGCCATCCGTGATGCGGACTAAACCAAAGGTACTTGATGTTTACTAACTCAGCACCCAAGCACCCCGAGTCTGCGTAGAACACAAGGACTTTGGCACGCCTGCAATTCGACCACCTCGGGGCTACTGAACGTCGAAATGGAGCAAACATTACCGTGATGCGTTAGCTCCATATGGGCTTGGCATATTGGGTCGGTACGCATTACCGAGCGAGTCATAACTCAGTGGCAACTTAATCTCTTCTTTTTGCTCATCGTCAAACTCCATTAACACTTCTTCCACTAATATAACAACTAATTATATATAATCAATATATATATATAACTAACTATAAGATATATAGATCGTCATCGGGGATGAGACATGGACGGTGAAGATGAGCCTTCAAAACAAATGATCGATGAGGAAATCTATGCCAACAGAATAAATGATCGCTACAACTGGTTTGGGTTTTGGGTGGTGGTGGAATACGTGGTTGTTGGTGGTGTCTGGTATTGGTTTGGGTCGTGGTAGAATCTGTACTCTAACTGGTTGTTGGTGGCGTTGGTCGAGTTTGGGTGTTGGAATTGGTGCTACCAACATCTGGTTATTGGTGTGATGGGACTTATTTTAGAGAGAGAATGGTAGACGAAGTTATAAAGGGGTGAAGAGGAGGAAGAAGACTACTGGTATTTTCGTAATTTTATAATAATAAATATTAATTTTTAATTTAATATTAAATAATAAGATTAATTTTACCATTTTAAAATTAAATTAGTTAGTCATACCGGTACAAGGTAACTTGGTAACATTTTTCGGTTCAAGAGTTTTTAATTTTAGTTGGATTTTTTGCACCAATTTAATAGCAGAAGGGAAAGGGTTTTATGATGTTAACCCTTTTAAAAAATCTAAATATTCTGTAACATGCCATATTCTGTAGTTGCAGTGAGCAGAGGCCAAGCGCCCCCATCTATTTGTAGCTTCTTCTCACAGTCAAAACCCTAAATTGTAGCTTCCTTCTTGATTCAGCAGCCGATGCCCCTCCTCAAACCCCTCCTCGGCACTTCTCAACTGCTCAATCTTCCTCCAGTAAATTCTTCAACCTTCTCTTCTCTCTCTTCTCGCCCAGACATCCATCTCATCGACAAAGCCATCGCCATCCTCAAACGCCACCACCCAGTCCACCTCCAACCACTATCTTCTCAATTCACTCCTCATTCAGCTTCCCATTTGCTTCTCGAATGCCAATTCGACAAAACTTTAACCCTGAAGTTCATCAATTGGGCCCAACAATGCCAGTTCTTCGACTTCCGTTGCAAGTGTCTTGCCCTTCACGTCCTCACCAGGTTCAAGCTCTACAAGACTGCCCAGTCCCTTGCCGAATCCCTTGCCCTGGGTTCCGACGACGACGACACGGGCAGTTCTGTGTTTCAATGTCTCAAAGACTCATACCAACTGTGCAATTCCAGCTCGGCTGTGTTTGATCTTGTGGTAAAATCGTACTCTCACTTGAAACTGATCAAAAGAGCTCTGAATACTATTGATTTAGCCAAGCTTCATGGTTTTATGCCAAGTGTGTTATCGTATAATTCTGTTATTGATGTGGTAGTTAGGTCCCGCCATTCCATTGAATTAGCTGAAAATTTGTACAATGATATGATTAGAACTGGTATTTCGCCGAATGTGTATACTTATAATATACTGATTTGGGGTTTTTGTGGGGTTAGAGAATTGGAGAAGGGGTTGGGTTTCTTCAATGAAATGAAGAGAAATGGGTGTTTGCCGAATGTGGTTACTTTTAATACCTTAATTAATGCTTATTGTAAAATGGGACGAATCGATGAGGCGTTGAAAGTGTTGAATTCAATGTCAGCCAAGTGTCTGGAGCCAAACTTGATTTCCTACAATGTGATTATTAATGGGTTGTGTCAAGAAGGGAGGCTGAAGGAGACAGGTCAGGTTCTTGATGAGATGACGCGGAAGGGTTTTGTCCCTGATGAGGTGACATACAATACGCTTGTGAATGGTTATTGCAAAGAAGGTAATTTTCACCAAGCACTTGTTTTGCATGCGGAGATGGTGAGCAAAGGTGTCTCTCCAAATGTTGTTACATATACATCATTAATTAATTGCATGTGTAAGGCTGGGAACTTGCATCGCGCAATGGATTTTTTTGATCAGATGCACGCGAGGGGATTAGGTCCGAATCAGAGAACATATACAACATTGATTGATGGCTTCTCCCAGAAGGGATTCATGGATGAAGCTCATCGGATCTTGAAAGAAATGATTGACACTGGATATTCACCTTCAATTGTGACTTATAATGCATTAATCAATGGACACTGTGCATTGGGCAGGATGGAAGATGCTTTAGGAGTGATTCAAAATATGGTGGGGAAAGGGTTAGAACCTGATGTTGTTAGTTACAGTACTCTCATTTCTGGGTTTTGCAGAAATAAAGATTTGGATAAGGCATTTCAAATGAAGCGGGAGATGGTGGATAAAGGAGTTTCCCCCGATGCTATTACCTATTCATCTCTGATTCATGGCCTATGCGAGCAGAGGAGACTGAATGAAGCCGTCGATCTTTCTCAAGAAATGTGGAAAATAGGTTTGCCTCTGGATGAATGTACATATACTACCCTGATCAAAGCTTATTGTGACGAAGGGGATATTGAAAAGGCTCTCTATCTGCATGCTGAAATGATCAGAAAGGGCTTCCTTCCTGATTCTGTTACCTACAGTGTGCTAATTAATGGGCTTAGCAAGCAAGCTCGGATGAGGGATGCAAAGCAGCTTTTGTTTAAGTTGTTTCATGACGAGCCTGTCTCAAATCATGTCACATATGATACACTGATAGAGAACTGTTGTAATAGTGAGTTTAGGAGTGTGGTAGCTCTCATGAAAGGATTCTGTATGAAGGGTTTGATAAATGAAGCAGATCGAGTTTTTGAATCAATGATACAGAGGAACTACAAGCCTAGTGAAGCAGTTTATAATGTTATTATACACGGTCATTGTAGAGGTGGAAATCTATTGAAAGCGTTCAATCTCTACAAGGAAATGGTGCAGTTTGGTTTTGTTCCTCATACTGTAACTGTTATTGCTCTGATTAAAGAGCTTTTCAAAAAGGGTATGAGTGTGGAGTTGAATGAGGTTACAAGGAACACATTAAATAGCTGCAGGCTTAGCGATGCTGAGCTTGCAAAAGTCCTTGTTGAGATAAATCTTAAAGAAGGTAACATGGATGCTGTATTTAACTTGCTTAGTGAAATGGCTAAAGATGGCCTTCTTCCAAATAGTGGGAAGACCACCTTTGTTGGGGGATGAATTGAAATATAGATGGAGTTCTTATGTGCTTTCTGCAATGGGTCAAAGGCCAACAATGATCATCTTCCAGGTAATGGAAAACTGAAAGATCACTCTTTAGGTGTACCGTCAAGCACCATTGAGCACATTTTATGTCTTACCTTATACAATTGAGACGACATTGTGAAGGAAATAGGCTTAAGTGAACATTTACTTGATATTGTTTAATATATCTTCTACTACAGATTCTAAAGGAGCTACAGAAATCGTGTGAAACAAATCCCTTTCTCCTTCATCCCTATACTTTCAAGTGCTGATAATATTCTCTATTAATGGGTTGATTTCTTTCTTGGGTAAGTGTTGATAGCTCAATTTCCCTATTATATCTGTAAATCTTAAGAATTATGAGTCATAACATGAACCTTACATGCTTAAGTGGTAAATTTCAAATCTGGTTTGTATTTTATGCATTCAGTTTAGATCTTCCGTTGAATCCATCCATAATTAATTGCTAGTTTGTCGGTTATTTATTAATTACTATTTTCAGGTTTCAACTTTTTGCTGAGGCGCTCTCAAGATCTTGGAAACAGACTGGCTGAAGATGCTTCTGCTTTATCTTACTGCCTGATGATTCTTCAGCTGTCTTAATGTTGGTGAGTTATTCTTGTCTTCCCCAACCCCCATTCTTTATTCCTTTTTAATTTTTTTTTTTTTTAAAGTTTTAAGTCCTTCCATTTATCTGAAATTGCAATATATTATCTCCCCATTCTTGCATGCTCCCTTTGAGTTGAAGGCCATGAGTAAAATATTCACTATCAGAAAGGAAGGCATCCCACCTATTACAAAGGCTTAGAAAAATGCCCACTCCAAAACTCAGAGATTATATATATATGTATATATATAGAGAGAGAGAGAGAAAAAAAGAAAAAGAAAAAAAGAAACATTGAAGGGAACAATCCAAAAAATAGAAGAAGAAAGGAACAACATCCTCTCAACACCAGAAACAAGAAAATAACTGACCATCAACCTCTCAAAATCAATCCACAAACCCTTCAACAATATCTTCTAAATGGATCCCCAACATATTAGCAACCTCCGATATAATCCTCCCAGCAATCTGTGAAGCATTCTGTAAAACACCATTTTGAAGAGCTTGGGCCTGAGAAATTTACTCCTCAGATATTTGCTTCTGGAGTTGGAGATAAACCATCAAGTTAAATGATCAAGAGACCCAAAACTGGCCACGATCAATCCGATTCATCAAGAGTACTAGACTGTTTTGAACTTCCGATTTCACTACCCGGTACATCATCAGCAGCAGAAGCAAGGAATATCAGAGCAGCAAAAACAGCTTCTTCCATATCTTTTAGGTGCCAAAAGCCGGCCAAAAGGCCTTCAATTCCACTGAAACAGATCACCAAACCATTTCCACAACTGCTGAGCATACTCACAACCAAAGAAAAGGTGCTCCACACTATCAATGTCTTTCACACAATTGTAACAATTAGGCTCTCAGCAAAACCCTGTTCTGCAAATTAGAGAGATTTGGCACCCTTCTGCAGTATTTGACTGGTTGTGAAACATGAAGCAGGCCTGCTCTTTAAGGGTAAATGGACTCTACACAGTTTCCAAAAGGATTTAAAGCAAGCTCATGTTTCCATAAAATCTGGTCAGTACCCTTGATTAAATGGAATGTTTCATTTCTTTTTCTTTTTTTTTTCCTAAATGAAGGATTGTATTAAAATATAACCAATATGGTACATGTAAAAAATGAAGGTATACCCCCACCAAACAACAAATAAACAGAAGCGCACCCTTACAAGGGATCACAAACAAATTGAATCTAAGCACATATTATAAAATGTCCTGGAGGCATACCCCCATGACATCCAAAACCTCAAACAAAATACCCTTGGCTAAATCTCGTGAGTCTTTGAAAAAATCATCATGCACTGTGTCATTCCTTTCCATCCAAATGAAATAAAGAGTAGCTGTGAACAATATTCTTGCCAACTTATTTTTTCCCTTTCCTTGGAATTTCTGCCTAAACATCAATGCAAGCTCATGGACTTCATAACATCTCTGTAAGTTCCAAGCACACACATCTGATAAAGTAATCCACACCTTCCATGTGTAAACACAGCTGCAAAACAAGTGGTCCAGTGTTTCTTCCTAACCTAAACGCAGACAGCACCTCGAAGCTAGAGAAAAACCTTTTCTCTTCATATACGACTGTGTAAGAACAGCATTCTACAGCACCAATACGGAGTGAGTTGACCATCTAGGTCTCCCTCCACTCCAGCACGGCCCACACCAGTTTACAACCTGGTATTTGGTTCTACAGGCCTCCCAAGCAGCTTTGAAACTGAAATTATCTTTCCATCTCAAGATATCCTCCCCACCATAAATCTTCTGTCTGTGAAACACCTGTAGCACTTCCTGATTTGTATTCATCAAACACTCATCATCCCATTGGTTATTAACAATAAACTCACTTAAGCAGCTCATCTTATTTCTGCTGAGCGACCCCAACAGCCTGTGACTAAATAGATCCCCCAAAAACTGACCATCACACCAAGGGTCTAAAAACAGCTTTATGTTTTGGCCATTCCCAATTCTATACCTACAATTCACCTTGATAACATCTCGTATTGCAATAATACTCTTCCAGATAGAAGAACATGTTACCTTAGGCACCACATTCCAAAAAGCCTGTTTCAAGTAACACTTCTCAAACCATGCCACCCATATTCTGTCCTTTGACAATAAGAAATCCCAGGCCAAATTACATTTTGAAGCTAAATCAATGTCCACAATTCTTCGCAGCCCTAGCCCCCCTTCTTCTTTAGTAGCAGCAAGCTTTTTCCAACACAGCCCATGCATCTGCTTTCTGTCTTCCACATGCCCCCAAATAAAATTCCTCATTCTTCTCTCAATTAAGTTTGAGACCATAGCAGGTAGAGTGTATACTGAAGTCCAGTAGTGTACCATAGGAATGATGACAGCTCTGCTAAGCTCCACTCTCCCAGCCATAGATAAATGCATACCATTCCATCTAGAAGTAATAGCTATGACTTTATCTATCAGACTAAGACAGTCCCTTCTTCTCAACATCTTATCAGAAATAGGTAGTCCCAGGTAAGTAAAAGGAAGACTTCCAACTTTGCAGCCCAAAGCCCTCACCACAGCTGTTCTTTTTTTAACTGATCTAGTGAAGTACAGTTTTGATTTGTCTTTGTTTACAGCTAAAACCTGACACTTTTTCAAACAATTTCAGGACTCTTTTTAATGTAAGAGCTGTTGCCATATTAGCTCTGACTACCACAAGAAGATCATCAGCAAAGAACTGGTGTGTGATAGGTAAACCAACTTTGTTTGCAGCTACAGAAGGGAAAATAGTACCACTCTTAACCTCAGCATCAATCATTCCAGAAAAATACTCTGTAACAAGAGTAAAAAGAAGAGGAGATAAAGGACATCCTTGTCTTAACCCTCTCTCAAGCTGGAAAATTCCATTAGGAGACCCATTCACAATAATGGAAAACCAAACAGAAGATAAACACACTTGTATCCAATTAATCCAAGTACTTCCAAAGCCAAACAGCTTCATTGTATTTGTCAAAAAAGACCATTGAACTGTATCATAAGCTTTCCTCAAATCAATTTTCCAAGCCAAAGTAGGCTTTGCTCTCTTTGCACCAAATCCTCTCAGGAGTTCATGAGCAATAATAATGTTGTCTTGAATCTTTCTACCTTGGATGAAGGCAGTTTGTTCCTTATCCACAAGCTTCCCCAAAACCTTGGCTAGTCTATTAGCTAAAATCCTCGCAATGACTTTGTAAAAGACATTACATAAAGATATAGGCCTTTAGTCACCAACCTTCAATGCATCTTTTTTCTTTTGTATCCGTGTTATGAAGGTGCTGTTTGTCCCTCTGCCCAAGTCTGGATGTGAGAAAAACTTCAATATTGCATCAGTAAAATCTTCTCCAATAATGCTCCAAAATTGTTGAAAGAATCTGGTGGTGAATCCATCTGGACCTGGGGCTATATCAGGGCCCATTGAAAATACTGTGTTCCTTATTTCCTCCCTTGATACATCTTCCAACATAGCAACCTCTTCAGGATTGAGAGTATTTCTGATAAATCTGGCCTCTGGAATACATGAAGCAGGTTGATCATTTGCATATGCCCTCTGAAAGTGTTCAACAAACCTACTTTTGATGATATTTTGATCAGTGATAAAGCCCCCTTCCTCCTGAATAGCTGTGACATTATTTCCTGCCCTATGCTGCTTAATTTTTTGGAAATTTTTTTTGGAACTTCTATCTTGATCCTTCACCCATTTGATTATGGATTTCTGAGCAAGAGTAATTGATTCATTTGAGATGGCAGCTTCTAAAGATATCCTATCTTCATCCTCCTTTTGAATAAGCCTTTCATTCATAGGATCATCTTTCAACTGCTACTGTAAATCAATAAGATTCTTCCTACAAGAAATAACTTTTTCATAAACAGAACCAAACTTTTCCTTATTCCAATTTCTAACTGCTTGTTTGGTGAGTTTCAATTTATATAACAACCTTTTGATTGGATCCCCACTTGTCTTAATCTTCCACACATCAGCAATCAAATCTTTCATAGCAGATTGAGTATTCCAAACAGAAAGGAATCTAAAAGGTTTAGGGCCATCAACAATCTGTAAAGGGAAATCCATACTCAAACCCCAATGATCTGAAGTTAAAGGGGTGTCAACACAATGTGAGAGTTTGGAAAAACCTGCCCCCAGTTCTCATTCATTAATCGCCTGTCCAGTTTTGCATAAATTCTTCTATTGGAGTGTCTATTATTACACCAGGTGTATAAACCATTTGATGTTGGAACATCTGTCAAACATAAATTGTCAATTGTCTGATTGAAATCAAGGAACACTCTAGGTGGATGTCTTCTACCTCCTTTCTTTTCATCATTAAATCTTACCACATTCCAGTCACCCATCAACAGCCATGGTCGAGTAACTAAATGAGCACACTCCTCAAGATCCCTCCACAGACCTTTCCTCTCATTATAGCTGTGTTCTTGGCATACACAAAAGTCACAAATTTTTTTGCATTTGAGCCTCTAACCTCAACTTGCAATAATATCATCTGATCTCTAACCACCAGTACAGAAACCCTAATTCTCATTGGATCCCAGCCACACCAAATTCTTCCACCTGCATCCGCTGAATAATTATTCTCCCAAGTCCAATTATTTCTAATTCTATCTGTTAATCTTTGGAACTTATTACTATTAACCCTAGTTTCCACCAAACCACACAAAACAATTGAGGAACTACTCAACCAGGTCTTACTTCTTTCTGCATAGCATACCTATTGAGCCCTCTGACATTCCACATTCCTATCATTGAGAAAGGGATGTTGGTGGATGAACCCCAACTGCAAGCATACCTCTGGTAATTCTAACACTAGGATCAATCTCTACCTCTTTCTTTTTAGCCTTCTTTTTCTGTTTCTTTGAGGAATTACCTCCCTCTGGTGAGACATGTCCCCCCTCCCCTGTAGCTTGTTTCCCAGTTGACTTTGGGGACACATCCTTCTCTTGGTTCAGAGGATCATCTTCAATAACAGTTACATGAGATATCTCATTCTCCTCTGAATAAACATCCTCCTCCTCACTCTTTTCTGGCTCCATTTCACTCTCCTGATTAAAATCCAAAGTTTGTTCCCCAATCCCATCTCTAGCAGTAAACTCATCAAGCACCTGGAATGCATTAGGAAAAGAAACTTGAAGCTGTAATACTGGTCTTGCTGCCTTTGATTTTCCTTTTGATTTTCTTTGCACTGTAAATCCCTCCATATCCTCCTGTGCTTCCATTATCCTCCTGCATTTCTAAAGCCATCAACGTATCACCATTACTTTGCTTTGGCACTACTTCCTTTTCTTTATCTGCTCTTTTTACAACCACTTCTCCTTAGGTTTTATATCTTTCTTCTTGTTCAGCGGGCACATTTTATCAGTGTGTTCCATCTTCTTGCATATTCCACATGTTTGTGGCTTCCATTCATATTCCACAGTCACTCGACAAGGCAAACCATGAAGCTTTGTATTGATAACTTCTGGAAAATCCCCATCCACCTCCATCTCTGCCTCTCTCTACTAAGAGCTATATCATCCATATATAGAGGCTTTGCAATATTCGAAACAACCTTTGATACAGAAGTCCTACTACGTGCATGGACAGGTAGATCATATACCTTCATCCACAATATTATAGCAACTCATAGATGGTCCTTGTTCTTTCCTAATCTTGTTGGTTTGTCATGTCTTAATAGGATTATCAAGTCAAATCTCTCGAAAAGGGAACATTTATCTAGTAGAAGAGTAAACATATATGTGATGCAGTACATGTGAACATCGCATGAACAGTGTTATCTCTTTTATTTTTCTGAGAGCTTTTCTCAATTTCTTCTCGTGGATTCGAGTGTTTAAAGAATACTTTGCTATTCTTAATTATTTTACTTGCTGTCATTGATCCTCTGCGTCAATATGGTCTATGTGTGGGACAAAATAGAGTTTATATTTTATCTCCCTTATTTCTACCTATACAGGATAAGAAGACCCCAAAGACAGAAGAAGTGTTGCGTATACCAGTGCATCAACACAGAAGTTGCCTCTAATGCATCAAGACAACCCAACTGTACTAACACTCAGAGAGAATGCCAGAGAGATCGAAGTAAGGTTTTATATATGAACATTGTTACACACTAGTGTGTGAGAGAGAAAACCTGGTGCCTTTTTTTTGGTTTTGTAGTACATTGAAGTGCAAGTTTATTTTAATTCTTGTGTTTTTTGTCTCTCAAATTATTATATTGTTGTGATGGACTGAAACTTTGTTTTATTGTTTGTATAAGATAAATATTAGTGTTTTTTGTTTGGTAGGAAATTAATTTTAGTTTCAGCTGCTAGTCATCTGCATTGTTGTAGTATTTGTAGTGATTATTAGTTATTTTATTAGTGCTAGTATTGGTAATAGTAATTAGTTTATTGATAATGGATAAGAGCCATTACGTTGTTCTTTCATAAGTGGTTGCAAATGAGGGCAGGATATTCAGATTAAGAGGATATTTTATAATGGCTAAAATGATCAATTCATTCTGTCAAGTCTCTGGTTTAAAAAGAAATGAAATTTAGATTTCAGAAGAAATTCTGTATAATTACGTAGAAATCAAATTAAGACATTGTAATTTAGAAGAGATGAAACCAGAAAAGGTCTATATCACCTCCGATGAAGCTAACCTCCCTAACTTCCTCTCCTTCAAGGGGAAGACAAGCAGCTCCCCACACTTGGTAGGTCTAAAATACCACTTGTCAACAATCGCCTCTCACAATGCCTAAATTTCAGGATTCCCGCTGCCACGTGATGGGAATCGGATTAGGCTTCTATCCCTACAAGTTCGGATTCACCGTACTGAGTTTTTCAAGAAAGTAAGTTTGTAAAAAAAAAATTTGCACTTGTTGCTCCCAATATTGCAATAAAAAATATAAAAAAAATACAGATGCTGCCTTTGGGGAGCGCCAAATTGGTGAGAGGGTGTAAGTTAAATATATAAATCCTTTGACAATTATTATAATTATTATTTGTAATAAGGTTTTCTCTTTTGATCCATTTGATTGGCAGCAAGATATATAGGAAGGATAATAATTATATTTATTACTATTATTTGATGTTGTGCTTTTACATGTTTGTTTCTATATAATAACTAATAGTGTCAAAGAGAACTGAAAATAGTGACATTTTCCGATTTTTGTAATGAAATATAAGGCTTTTTTTCAACCCTATTAAAACCAATGAATGATCTTCCAAGGACTTGAATTCTTGAGATTAGAACAATTTCATTGTTTCATCTAGAACGGTGGAACCGAACCAAATCGATTTCTCATTGTTCAGTTTGGTTTGTTTCTATTAGTTATCACGATTCGGTTTGTTTCCATTTTTTGTGGCACTGTTAAGACCGATTTAGTTCCAAAATATTCCTAAAATAGTCTAAACAAAACCGTGTTCACCCCTAATAGCGGGCCTTTTTGGCCCTTGTGTAGTTTTTGTGAGATGTGCCCACACACTTTCTTAAAAATATATATCAACCAAAAAAAAAAAAAAAATCTCATTTCAAGAGACACGAGCTCTTATTATTTAATTACTAAAATTCAATACTTTTTAAAATCTGTAAAACATCAAATGCATCATCTAATAAATTTTTTAATCCAACGCTCAAACATGTAGACGTCTGGTTAGATTTGAAAAAAATGAAAACGAGACTAATACATAATCTTGTAGGCATAATTTCAGAAGATGAGAGAGTTTCTTTGTTATGCTTATGCCAGCTAACACAATAGGATTCTATGTATTAATGTTGTGTTGAATGAAATGGGATGTAAGTGAAAATTGAATGGGAATGAAATGGAATGGTTATTCTCAGTATTGGTTGCAAATATGAAAAGATGTAGGAATGGAATGATAATTACTATTCTAAATGAATTTTAAATTGAATTCTCCAAAATACCTCTTTCAATGATAAATAAATAAAACTAACAAAATAACATTCTTTTGTAAATTTTTTAAAAGAAATGGCGGCGGTGGTGGAAGGCAATGACGGTGGTGGTGGAGGTGGAAGGTGGAAGTGTTGTAAGCGATAATATTGGAAAGTGGCGGCGGCGGTGGAAGTGGCAATGGTGTAGGTGAAGGTGGTGGTGGTGGAGGAGTGACAGCGGTGTAGGTGGAAGGCAGTAGTGGTGTAGGCATTGGTGGAAGGCAGTAGTGGTGTAGGCATTGGTGGAAGGCAGGGGTGGTAGTGGTGGTGGAAGGCGGAGATGTCGATGACAGTGTAGGTGGAAGACGGCAACAATGGTGACAGTGGTGGTGGTGGAAGGAAGTGGAGTTGGCGATAGTGCTACTGGAGGTGGCAGTGGTGGTGATAGCGGCTGTTTGGTAGTGTAGGTGATGGTGATGGTGATGGAAGGGGGCGAAAATGGTGGCGGTGATAATGATGGTGGTGGAGGTGATAGTGAGAAATTGAGAATAGATGAGAGAAGAAGATAATAATTTGAAAAAATTTCACCACATTGAAATGATGGTGTTTAATTGTGTATTTATAGTTACAACAATAAAAGAGAGATGAGAGATTTTTTCAACAAACTTATTTGTTTGTTGTTACAACAAAAAGAGAGAGATGGAGAGATTCCCTCAACAAACTCATATGAGATTTTCTCAACAAACCTATCTGGATTTCCCTTTGACCTGATTTTTTAGTTTATCCAATATATCATTTGTTAATCTCTTAACACCCGCCTTCAAGATGTGGTGGAGCAAGGACGAACCAGCAGCTTGTCTCTTAGTAATTGAAATCGGGGTACCAATAGAGCTTTGGGGAAGAAATCTGTTGTCTGGTCAGCACTTGGAACAAACATGATTTTTAGAGAGCCACGAAATACCTTAAGAAGTGATAGCTAATCTCAATATGTTTAGTCCTGGCATGAAGAACTGGGTTGGAGGCTAAGTATGTAGCACTGATATTGTCACAATGAAGGATGGTGTAATGGGATTTTCAACTCTCGAAGAAGGAATGTAAGCCACTCAATGTTGTGTGTGCTAATGCCCTATATTCTAATTCAACACTTGATCTAGAAACAGTGGTTTGCTTCTTAGTGGCCCAAGTGATGAGGTTAGGACCAAAGTAAACACACGAGCCAGTAGTAAAACGTCAATCATCTGGAGAACTAGCCCAATTAGCATAAGAAAATCCCCTCAAATGTTCATCATGAGATTTAACAAGATGATGCCAAAATGAGGAGTGTTCTTGATGTACCGAAGAATCCTTTTAACGACAACTAAGTGCGTCACGTGGCTGATGCATGAATTGACAAACTTGATTCACAGCATATGTAAGATCTGGGCGTGTGATGGTGAGGTATTGCAGTGCACCAATGAGACTACGATAGGATGCGACATTAAAAAGGCCACCAGCATCATATAAGGATAATTTAGAACCATTAACAAAGATGGATAAACGTGGTTTAGCTATAAGGAAATTAGTTGTCTTTGGAAGGCTGAAAACATATTTTGTTTGACTCATTTGGATACCATGGGAATGATGGTAAACTTCACTCCTCTGGAAGTAGTGTAATGACCTAAGGTCTTTAATCTCAATGTTCTTGCGCAGTTTGGTGAGGATTGTTGAGATGAAAGCATTGCTAGAGCCAGTGATGAGGATATTGTCCACCTTGACAAGGAGAATAGTGATATCATGGTCAGCGCAGTGGAGAAACATAGACGCATCAGTTTTGCTTTGAACAAATCCGAGCTCAAATAGTGTAGCATTAAAGCCATCAAACCATGTTCTTGGTGCTTGTCGCGACCCATAAATGGATTTGTGAAGACGGCAAATATGATTAGGAAATTCTTACTGATAAAACCTGGTGGTTGCTTCATATAAACAATTTCATGAAGAATTCCATGTAGGAAGGCATTTTTAACGTCAAGTTGACGAATAGGCCAACATTGATTTATGGCAAGAGAAAGGACAAATCGAATGGTAGGGGGTTTAACAACCTGGCTAAATGTTTCATCAAAATCCAGCCCATATTGTTGATGGTAACCTTTTGGAACAAGTCTTTCCTTGTGTCGTTCTATAAAGCCATCAACATGTCATTAGATCTTATAAACCCATTTGCATCCGATGACATTCTGGGCTTGAGAAGCTGGAACAAGCGACCAAGTTTGTTGACGAAAAAGGGCATTATATTCATCAAGCATTGTAACTCGCCAATAAGGTAATTTGGATGTTTCGGTATAACTTATAGGCTCGTCAACAAGAAAATGAACCACACTTTGGAGGCATCTTGGCAGTGTGTGTTTGCTTACATGACCTGTAAAATGGTTCTTAGGTTGAAGAATACCTTCACAAAGTCAAGTCACCATGGGATCTACTGATCTGGTTGGTTTTAATGGTGGTTGGGTTGTGTTAGCACATAATAATGAGTTAATATGGTTTGTAGCACTAGGTTGTGAGGGTATAATATGTCACTTTTGATAAGTGATGACAAATTTTGATGGCACTGTGGGAATGGGAATGGGTGGGACTGTGTGAGGTGTTGGTGGCAATGTAGGAACGGTAATTGGTGGGATTATTGTAACAGTTGGTGGTGTAGGTAACAACGATGGAGGTATGAACAGACCATGAGATGTAGGTAATGTAGGTTCTATTGGTGTAACCCAATCTTCAAGTAATATAGATGGCTTAAGAGGACCAGTGGTAAGCAGTTGAGTAAATGGGAACACAGCTTCATTGAACCGAACATGACGAGAGAAATATACTTTACCAGTTTGTGGGTCAAGGCACCGATATCCTTTTTGTTGGGTTCCATAGCCCAAGAAAACACATGGCACCAATTTTGGAGAAATTTTGTTTTTCCTTGTATCGCCTAGGAAGGGAAAACATTGACACCCAAATATGCGAAGTGTAGCATAGTCTGAAGGTCGATTGAAGAGCATCTCATAAGGTGCTTGTGTTGTAACCAGGGTTAAGGTAATCTGTTTATGAGGTAAACTGCAGTAGAAAAGTCTTTAATCCAAAATTTTCGTGGAAGGAAGGCATGATGACAAAGAGCAAGACCATGTTCAACAATATGACGATGTTTGCATTATGCCTTGCCATTTTGTTAATATAATCATTGTCGTTTCAATGCTAGCATTATTAAGAAGAGCTGCAAAAACTTCGTTAATATACTCATTTCCTCCATCAGTTAGAAAATACTTTATCGTGGTGCCAAATTGATTTTCAACAAGAAGCTTAAATTTCTGAAAGTAGTCAAAAGTTTTAGATTTTTGAATTAATGGATATATCCATGTATATCAAGAAATATTATCTACAAAAATTAGATAATAACGAAAACCACCATGAGATAATTCAGGAGCAGGACCCCACAAATCTGAGTGAATAAGATGTAAAGGGGCAGGAGTTTTTGTAGTGGACCTTAAAAACGACAAGCGACAACTTTTATTAATGGAACAGCTTAAGCAACTAGATATATTATTGTTTCCAACAAAAGACGTGCATTTATTTCTGACTAAGTTATCAGAATACGTGGTCCAAGGTGACCCAGATGCTTATGCTAATTATCAAGAGAAATATTCTTTCAAGCCATGGCTGCAATGACATTAGAAGAAGGACAAGGATAATAGGGTTGCGCTTGTAGAGGAAATAGGGAGTCTTTAATCTTGCCTTAGTGAAGTACTCTCCCTGTTTGTCGGTCCTTTATAGAGAAACCATCACGAGAAAAAGAGAGGACGCAATTATTTTCATAGAGCAAACGAGAAGAAGAAAGTAAGTTTGTTGTTAAATGTGGCACATGTAAAGTATCTTTTAACTTAAAATTAGGAGTAGAAATATGAAAATCACCAATGGAATGTATAGGTATGGTATTACCATTTGCGAACACAACTTAATCTGAACCAGCGTATGCTTGTCAGTTCACCATGTGTGAGTCATCAGGTGTCATGTGATTGGTAGCACCAGAATTTGGAAACCATGTGGAATCTGATAGAGAGGAGAAATTCATGGTAGAGAATGTTGTATGAAGATCATTAGGTTATTGTGCATAGTTGTAGCGTTGACGGCATGTGAGCACACCATAACCTACCTTAATGTAAAGCTGGCAGATAAGAAGCGAATTGGTGGTAGAATTTTGAGAGTAGGTTGGAAGTCTATCACCATGAACATGACTACAATAAGCGCCTCTATAAGTGCCATGATTGTGATAGGAATGATGTTGATTGTTATGAGTGTGATGCTAATTGTTACGCCCTCTTCCTTGATTGGAAGAATTTCCATGATTATGGTTGCTATACATGAAGAGAACAGTATTTTCACGATCTGGATTTGGTTTATGATAGATTTTCAATCGTTTCTCATGATTAAGAAGCATGTTGTAAAGTTCTTCAAATGAAGGAGAAATAGACATAATTTGAACAAAATTGACTATAACATCATAGTCATGATCGAATCAGTCAAGAACACAACCAATCAAATCCTTATCGGTAATGGGCTGATGAAAAAAACAAAGCTCATCTGAGAGCATTCTGATACGATCCATCTATTCAGTGATTGAAGAAGATCCTTTCCAAATATTGGAAAGTTCATGCTTGATCTGAAAATACCTAGCATTTGTCTTAGACATGTAGGCACGATATAAGGCTACCCATGTATCATAAGAAGTTTTGTAACCCACAACTTGTGCGAGTTCTTAGATGAGTTAACATAACATATAGCCAACTAAGAAGAATCTAATCTTTCTTCTTCCATTCAAGGTATTTTGGATTTGGAGCCACTACAGAATTTTCAGAGATAGTGGTTGGTGGAGCTGTGATTGTGCCATTAACCATACTTAACATCTCAGTCCCATAAAGAATGGTGAGGAGTTGGCTCTTCCACAACAAATAATTTGATCTATCGAGCTTAATAGATACTTGTGCCAAGTTTGGGATTCCTAGAATATGTGATAGAAGAAAGGGGAATGATAGAGGTGAAGCATTGGTTGAAGTGGAGGAGGTTGAATCGGAGGCCATGAGATCAGATTGTGGTAGAAAGTGGGGAGGAATTATGAGAATAATATATATATATATAGGTATTATTGGCTTTGATACCAAGTGAGTAACTGAGAATAGATGAGAGAAAAAGATAATAATTTGGAAAATTTTCACCACACCGAAATGATGGTGTCCTATTGTGTATTTATAGTTATAACAATAAAAGAGATATGATAGATTCTCTCAATAAACTTATCTGTTTGTTGTTACAACAATAAGAGAGATATAGAGAGATTCTCTCAACAAACCTATTTGGATTTCCCTTTGACCTGATTTTCTGGTTTGTCCAATATATCGTACAATTTCTAGCCACTCAAGCATTAGTGACATGGAATGTCACGATGAAAATGGTTCCTCTTCAGTCAAATCTCACTCTCATACTATGCAAAAATCCTCCGATTCAACTTCAGCCACATCATCATCATGTTGAAATTTGCGTGAGAAATGAATTTGCAAGTGATAAAGTTAAATAAGATGACATAGCTGAAACTAAACCGCAAGATTAAGTATTGCAGAGCTTAGAAGAGATTTGACTGAAGAGGATCCTTATATGTAATTATTGTTGTGATATTTACAAACAACATTAATTTAGCATTACTTGCACGGAGTAGCACAACTCGCAAGGCATTTTGAGTACTCCCCTTAGGTCTTCAGTTTGAGATTCACGAAAGATGAGGTTTGAACTTATATAATGCATGGGCAATTGTGTGCATCCAAAGTTTTCAAATCATCAGTCAGAAGTGAATAGCAGGAGGATTATTCTTCGTTACCAAATAAAAATAAATAAATAAATTATTTAACACCTTCACGTGCTTTGTATATTCATTCCAAAATGACCTTTTACTTAGTTTGCAACCTTCATTTAAATAAAAAGGAGATGAGTAAAAAATATCAAATATTTACGGGTTTTCACTGTATCTGCCAAATGTGTGATATCCTAGGATTTTATTGGGCCTTTTAATCATGTTTAGTGATTCTTAATAGTTCTTAGTGACTTTTAATCATGCTTAGCGACTTTTAATCGTGTTTAGTGACTTTTAATCGTGTCTAGTGAGTTAATTGCTTTTATTGGGGGCATTAGTGTAATTAAACTTGTTAGTAGGGAGAGTTCTGGAATTTCGTGAAAGTTGGCTGGTGTGGTCCTAGTGGCGTCCTTTAATACACTTAGTTGATAGTCGTTTCCCGCATGCCACCACAGGACACATTTTGTCCCCAACTATACAGATGTTGCTGCCTAGTCTTCTTTTACATGCACACATAAACCAAGTCAGAGAAAAGAGCATAGAAGATGGGAAAGCAAGAGAGCTCTAGCAGTGAGGTTTGCTGAGAGAAAGAGAGAAGAAGGTGAGGAAGGAAGAAGAGAGAAGGAGCTGGGTTATAGAATTCATCATCATCACTCTTGGGTAGGGTTTTCTATAGCTTGAGTTGGTTGGAGTGATTTTACTCTCTAAATTTCTAAATTCCTTTATTGAGAGCCATGAAAACTTCTATTTTTGATTATTGCTTGTGCTTTCCTCGCTGATATTAATTTCTATACTCAAATCATCTTGATCCTTTATGCTATGCTCGAGTAGATTCGAGGAGGACAGAGGTGGCTGGTGTTCGCTTGAGGTGAGAAGTCTAAATGGAGTTGGCATTTGGAAATTCATCAGAAAGGGATAGTATGAATTTTCTAAGCATATCAGATTCCGAGTTAGGGATGGTAGCATAATTCATTCTTTGGAGGATGTCTGGTGTGGGGAGTGGTCTCTTGCTTTCTCCTTTCCCAAACTCTTCAGGATTGCCACAGACAGGCACACCTCGGTGAGTGATTGCTATTATCTTGATAGTGGAAGAACATTATGGGATGTGCGTTTTTTGAGGCATTTTTAGGATTGAGAGATTGAGGAAGCAATTGGTTTTTTGAAGTTTTTATATCGCTAAGAGATTGTCAGTGGTGCCCCTGCTTCTTTGATATGGGTCCGCTCTTATAAGGTCATTTTAAGGTTCAGTTATTCTTTAGATGTCTTACAATTTTTCCAAGAGAAACATTCTCGTGGAAGGCCATTTGGCGTTCTAAGGCCCCCCTCAAGGTGGCTTTTTTAGTTTGCAAATCTATGTTCGGAAAGATGATAAGATGAGGAGACAAGTTTGGTCAACTGTTGTTGTATATGCAAGAGAGATGAGGAAATGGTTAATCATGTCCTTTTACATTGTCTAGTGGCTCGGATTACTCGGCTTTGATGTTGGGTTTGTTTGGGGTTCAGTGGGTTATGCCCAGATCTTCTAGAGGCTTGATTGAGACCTGGAGAGGTTATATAGTTGGGGCCTATGTTCGTGATTTTTGGAGGATTATGCCCTTGCGCATTTGGTGGTGTTTATGGCTTGAAAGACACAGGAGATCCTTTGAAGGGAAGGAGACTTCTATTGGTGTGTTGAAATTCTCCATTATTAGCTATCTTTTTGTTGGGTTCTTAGGAGAAATTGTAAATCGTTGGATGAGATAGTGGACTTTTTAGACTCTTTGAAAGATTAGAGGCCCTATTTGGTGTTGTGTAACTTTTGAGAGATCCCTTTTGAATGTTTCTTTATATACAATCCTACTTATCAAAAAAAAAAAAAAAAAAATTTTGCTTGAGTTTCTTGTCTCAATTTTATTGAAATACGCCTCCGTACTGACTACCTTGTTTTGTTATAAAAAATTGGCTATGTATTTCTGTGGAACTTCTCTCATGTGCTTCAAACTTTCTTGAGACACTCATTATATTTTAGTCTATTCCTACCGAGCTGTTAGCTCACTCTTATCATTTTCAGGTACCAAGGAGCGAGTGGAGGGATTCAGGAGTGTAGACTACACTGTGTAAACAGTGTATGTGAGGTGGTTGCTAAAATGCTTATATATGTGAATTTGTTGATTTTGATGTAAATGAAGTTAGATTATACCATAATTTGCGGATGGCATGTTTTCTAAGTGATTGGACTTTATTTTGTTGTGGGTTGCTGTTGTGATTTTGATGATAGAATGTATTCTGTTGTGGGATTTGTTTGTCAAAACTGTGTGATTTTTTTTTTTCATATAAACCACCATTTATTCATTGGCTATGGTTTTGGGTCGTGACAAAATGCCCCAATGTGAAGACAACTATCAATTTCAAACTATGCTTGATCAATCTAATACAACCGGCACTTATAATATCTAATCGCTTACAAGTTGATTTTCATTTCCTTTTCAATCAGAAAGATAAAGTAATTATAGGAACACGGGTTAATACAAATCAAAAAGATTAGCATTAGCACAGCAGAATAATTTGAACATTGCATGAGAAGGTAAAGCAAGAGACAAGCATGGGTAATCAGTGTAATCTCTGTAATAATTCAAACAGATCCCTGAGTAAAGCAATAGACACACATTGTCGGTTCAAGAACAGAGTAAAAGGGAAACTGAAAAGAGAAGGTGCCTCCAATTTCATCCAGCTGACTTGTTTCATAGTAAGTTTACAACAACATATGAGGTTTGACTTGAAGTCACCTCCATAAACAAAAGAGAGAACAAAATTGAAAAAAGAAAAAGATGCACATACAATCAATATCAGTTTTAGAGTGTGAGCTATAAGTTGTAATTATCAAGACCAAGATCCCTGAGTGCATCAGTAGCAGCTTCCTTGCAGCTTTCATTGTTTTCCTTGGCCTTCCTTATGAGCTTCTCGATACCATTACTGAGCAAAATAGTTCTGCACAATGAAAAATTGGTTTCACAAATATAATTTTGTCATCAGAAAAATCCCCTACTTCTGCCTAACTTGTGCCTAGTGTCTGTCTTTACACAGATACAACTGGAATGAAAGGATAACATCTCAGATATTTCAGAAATAAGCAAGGCCCATTACAATGGCACCAGGTAATCAAAAAAAGGGGTAAGCACAGATAAAAATTAGTCCAATATAGCAAGTATAGATCAGGTACTTACAATAGAAAAACATTGATGAGTAAGGAGATAGAGTTGGTAAACACTATGATTAGAGTTGGTCTTTTTTGGTGTCATCTCCAATTAGGCGATTCTTGAACGCGGCTAGGGTTTGGTACGTGCTATGGTCAGGGATGAAATCCTTTCTTGAGGTTACAAGGATTCCAAGGATTTCACTTGGGGGGGATGTTAAGATGGCGATCCCTCATCGAGGGACATCGCTGTATACCGACGAGGAGTCCGTTGGAGGAAGAAAGGTGGAGCTTTCATCCTGCTTGGTTGGACGATTTGATAAGGAGGTTGGGGGGTGTGATCGAGTAGAGGAGTGGGCGGCGCGGGCATGGAATACGTTGTGTGGGTGTGATGCCCTTATTTGATTCGCTTCTCTTATTTAGGTTTCCATCTATGGCGGAGGCTCAAAGGGTGTTGAAGGAAGGCCGGCGACAGTGGGGATCTGCAACCTTCAGGATTGATGTGTGGTCTTTTAGGGTCAGTTGTTTTGGTGTGCTCAGGGATAAAGGGCTTAAGCAGATTCAGATGTTGGGGCTTCCATTGCATCTATGGTGTCAGGCCTTGTTTGTTGAAGTGGGGGAGTTATGTGGTGGATTTGTGAGAGTAGATGCGGATGAATCGAGGGATGCTGAAAGTGTTCGGATTATAGTGAGAAATGGTTCAAATTGCCCGAAGTTTGTGTTCATCCATGATAATATCACACTTCGAAAATAACTATCACTCCGACCCCAAATTACTTTTCCGTCAATGGCACCATTAAAACATACAAAATGACAATTTTACCCCAATTTTTAAATACTTTTTATTCCAAAATATCAAAAATTAAAAGGACTATAATGCCCTCATTAATTAATAAATAACATAAACCTCACCCAGCCAATTTCACACTCTCTTTCTCTCTCTCTTCACCTTACACAATACGTGATCTTTTCAGCAATCTAGGAAGCTGTGGTTTTAAGGGCTTGAATAGACGATGGTGATGGTTGGGGGCTTGTAACATGAAGGTGAACAGTGAACAGTGAACAAAGGGTTGTGGGTTTGATAAACAGTAAACAATAGGTTATGGGTTTGATGAACAATGCAAAATGCTTGTACCTCTGCCGCTGGCTTGACACCATCCTCGCCAACGAGGTCTATAACATCGATGATTTGTCCCACTTCGATGCCCAACAGTATTTCTTCTTCCACTTTCTCATCCAAAATTAGGGTTTTTTTTTTTTTTTTTTTTAATTTGTTTGTTTGTTTAATTTGTTGAAATCCCTTTGTTTCAGTCATCTCCATTTGAACTAGATTGTTAAATATATATATATGTGTGTGTGTGTTTATCTATATATTATTGTGTTGAAAAGGAAAGATTTGGTAGTAATACTACCAAATATTATTAGCTGTAAATATAATATTTGGAGAATATTTTCTTTAAATAGAATATTGGTCAAATGCTGTAAAATAGGAAATTATTAATTAGGCCAGCTAGGTATGTACGTGTATTCTCTCCTATAAAGAGAACCTGTGTAAACTCGTGAATTGAGTGCTAATAAAGAGAAAAAGGTTTTTCTATTTTTCTTTTCTTTATAGTTTATATGGTATCAGAGCCACCCTAAGGAAAAAAAAAAAAAAAAAAAAAAAACCTAATTTTCTTTTCTGCACAATTTCTTCACTGATCAGCCATGTCTGACGGTTCCTCCATGTCATCCTCGCCTATCACAACCCAGTCAACAAATCCGACAACCCAAGTCCCCAGTACCGATTCTCACTCGGTTCAGATCACCAATATTCGCCTTAATGGTGACAATTGTTTACGGTGGTCCCAGTCCGTTCGGATGTACATCAGAGGGCGGGGAAAGATCGGGTACCTGACGGGAGACAAGAAGGCACCAGCATCGGAGGACCCAACGTACGTGACCTGGGATGCAGAAAATTCAATGGTGATGACTTGGCTTGTGAACTCCATGGACGAGGATATTAGCTCCAACTATATGTGCTACTCCACAGCTAAGGAGCTCTGGGACAACGTGAATCAGATGTACACTGATTTGGGAAATCAGTCTCAGATCTACAAATTGACTCTAAAACTTGGTGAGATTCGGCAGGGAGAAGACTCGATCACCAAGTATTTCAATTCATTAAAGCGCATTTGGCAGGACATGGATCTATTCAATGATTATAAATGGAAATCCACTAAAGATGCCAATTACTACAAACGGACCGTGGAGGCTCATCGTAATTACAAATTTCTTGCTGGGCTCAACGTGGAATTTAATGAAGTACGAGGACGGATCATTGGCAGGACTCCACTTCCTCCAATTGGTGAAGTGTTTGCTGAGATTCGAAGAGAAGAGGGCCGCAGACATGTAATGTTGGGGAAGAAGACTACCACTGGACCTGTTGAAAGTTCTGCCTCTATTGTTGCCGAGACTGCTGCTAATAAAGCAGTCAATTTTCAGCGAAAACCTGAAGAAAAGCCACGGGTTTGGTGCGAATTTTGCAACAAACCACGCCATACTCGAGAGAACTGTTGGAAAATCCACGGAAAACCAGCGAATTGGAAGAGTAGCAAGCCTGGTGACAGAAATAGGCGTGCGGTTCCTACTGCCAATGAAGCTGAGACAAGTCCCTTAAGCAAGGAGCAGATGGATCACCTTCTGAAGCTGCTGAAATTTAATTCCTCATCTGGTATTCCTAATGTTTCTCTTGCACAAACAGGTAATGCACTTAATGTCCTTTCTTGTTGTTTAAATTATACTCCATGGATCATCGATTCTGGAGCCTCTGATCATATGACCAGCCTTTCCAATCTTTTTAGCACTTACTCACCATGTTCTGGTCTTGAAAAAATTAGAATTGCATATGGTAGTTTCTCACCTATTGCAGGAAAAGGTTTGATAAAATTATCCGAGAATATAAATCTTAAAAATGTTCTCCATGTCCCTAAACTAGCCTGTAACCTTTAGTCTGTGAGTAAACTAACCAAAGAATCTAATTGTCATGTAATTTTCTATGATTCTTACTGTGAATTTCAGGACCGGAGCTCGGGGAAGAAGATTGGCAGTGCTAAGATAATAGATGGACTTTACTACTGTGATGGGGACTTCTCCAGTAATAAAAAGGCTCAGGCCTTAGTAGTGTTAGTTCTAACTCTGTTTATGAACAAATAATGTTTTGGCATTTAAGACTTGGACATCCTAACTTTCTATATCTTAAACATTTGTTTCCTACTTTATTTAAATGTTTGGATTGTTCATCGTTCTATTGTGAAAGTTGTTGCTTATCTAAGAGTCGTCGTACTACTTATTTGCCAAAACCTTATACTTCTTCAAAACCATTTTATTTAATACATAGTGATGTTTGGGGACCTTCAAGAGTTACTACTATCTCTAGGAAAAAATGGTTTGTTACTTTTATAGATGATCATACCCGTTTATGTTGGGTTTATTTGATGAATGAAAAATCTAAGGTTGGAAAATTTTCTAAGGATTTTTACACAATGGTTGAAACTCAGTTTCAAGCAAAAATTAGCATTTTTCACACCGATAATGGAACCGAATATTTTAATGAAAATTTGGGGAGTTTTTTGAAAGAAAAAGGTATTCATCATCGGTTTACGTGCGTGGATACCCCTCAACAAAATGGAATTGCTGAAAGAAAAAATAAACATTTACTTGAAGTGGCTCGTGCTATAATGTTTTCAATGAATGTTCCAAAATATCTTTGGGGGGAAGCTGTTTTAACAGCTTCGTATTTGATTAATAGAATGCCTTCACGTGTTTTAAAATATAGCATGCCATTAGAATGTTTCAAAAGAACTTTTCCATTATCAAGGATATACTCGGATTTACCTCTAAAGGTTTTTGGCTGCATAGCTTTTGTTCATATACCCAATAATACTCAGTCCAAACTTGATCCTCGAGCTGAAAAATGTGTTTTCATAGGGTATGCTTCTAATCAAAAGGGATATAAGTGCTACAATCTCCAAACAAGAAAATTTTGTGTAAGTATGGATGTCTCTTTCTTTGAAAATAAATCCTACTTTCCCAAAAATTTTCTTTAGGGGGAGAATGAGATGATGGAAGAAATTTTTTGGGATTTATCTCCTACTCCTTTACCAAATGTGATTTTGACTCCTTCACCTCATCCTACTGTTATTCCCGAAATTCAAAGTCAGGAACAATGTGATAAAACCAATGAAAACAATGAAGAGAATCCTAGTCATATAGTGCCAAATATTATTGTATCTGAAACAGGGGAAGAATCACTACAACCGGGCACAAAAGTTCCCAATACTGAGCCTCTGGTTTATACTCGAAGAATACTTAATCAAAAGAGTCAAAGTCAGCCTATTCTTCTTGGAATTGATCAATCTCAATCTCCGGGAACTGGACTTCCAGATATCATAGGTAATTCTGATCCTAACTCATCTTCAGTTCCTATTGCTTCTCCTTCTCAAGAACCATCAGACCTTGATATTCCTATAGCTGTTAGGAAAGGTATTCGAATCAAATATCCAAATCCAAAATATCCCATTGCCAAATACCTTTCTTATGACAAACTCTCTCATACTCATAGGGCTTTTGCCTAAAAAATCTCACACTTGTTTGTCCCGAGAAACATTCAGGAAGCTCTTGATGATCCGAATTGGAAGTTAGCAGTGATGGAAAAGATGAATGCTCTTAGAAGAAGTAGTACTTGGGAGATAATTGATTTACCTAAGGAGAAAAGAACAGTAGGCTGCAAGTGGGTCTTTACGGTGAAATGTAAAGCTGATGGTAGCATAGAGAGGTACAAGGCAAGACTAGTAGCAAAAGGGTTCACCCAAACTTATGGAATTGATTATCAAGAAACTTTTGCTCCTGTAGCCAAGATAAACTCAATCAAAATTTTGTTATCTTTGGCTGTGAATTTTAGCTGGCCATTACACCAGTTAGATGTAAAAAATGCCTTTTTAAATGGAGATCTTGAGGAGGAGGTCTTTATGAATCTACCACCTAGGTTTGAGGGAAAATTGGGACCTAATAAAGTCTGTAGACCGAAGAAATCTTTATATGGTCTCAAACAGTCCCCTAGAGCTTGGTTTGAGAGATTTGGGAGAGTTGTGAAGAATTGTGGCTACTGTTAGAGCCAAGCTGACCATACCATGTTCTACAAACACAGTAGAGAAGGTAAGGTTGCAGTGTTAATTGTCTATGTGGATGATATAGTCTTGACAGGTAATGACAATGAAGAATTGGAGAGACTGAAAAAGAGACTTGCAGCTGACTTTGAGATCAAGGATTTGGGTGCATTAAAATACTTTCTTGGAATGGAGTTTGCTAGATCCAAAGAAGGTATATTTGTGAATCAACGTAAATATGTTCTTGATTTACTTAGTGAGACAGGTCTGCTAGGATGTAAACCAGCCGAGACACCCATTGAGCCCAACCTTAAGCTGCAGCATTCTAAAGATGAAGAAGTTCTGAATAGAGAGCAGTATCAAAGACTTGTTGGAAGACTGATCTACTTGTCACATACACGTCTAGATATAGCTTTTGCAGTCAGCATGGTTAGCCAGTTCATGCATTCACCTGGACGAGAACACTTTGATGCAGTCTATACTGATGCAGATTGGGCTGGGTGTGCTATTGCGGTCAACTTCTGGCTACTGCACCTTTATTGGAGGTAACCTGTCAACTGGCGGAGTAAAAAACAGAATGCAGTAGCAAGAAGCAGCGCAGAGGCCGAGTTTAAATCAGTTGCTCATGGAATTTGTGAGGTGTTATGGATTAAGAGACTATTGGATGAATTAAAGGTCTCTAATCCATTGCCTATGAAATTGTACTGTGATAATAAAGCTGCTATTTCGATCGCTCACAATCCAGTGCTTCATGACAGAACAAAGCACGTGGAGGTAGACAAACACTTCATCAAGGAAAAGCTCGAAAATGGATTAATCTACATGCCATACATTCCTACTACCGAGCAAGTTGCAGATGTGCTTAAAAAGGGACTTCTTACAAGACAGTTCGACCGACTAATTGGCAAGCTGGCTATGGAGGATATCTTGAAACCAGCTTGAGGGGGAGTGTTGAAAAGGAAAGATTTGGTAGTAATACTACCAAATATTATTAGCTGTAAATATAATATTTGGAGAATATTTTCTGTAAATAGAATATTGGTCAAATGCTGTAAAATAGGAAATTATTAATTAGGCCAGCTAGGTATGTACGTGTATTCTCTCCTATAAAGAGAACCTATGTAAACTCGTGAATTGAGTGCTAATACAGAGAAAAAGGTTTTTCTATTTTTCTTTCCTGTACAGTTTATATATTGATATATAAATGTATGTAATTGAAATTCTTTTGTTTCAGTATGTAATTGAAATTCCTTTGTTTTAGATCATATCCAGTTGAACATGATTGATATATATATATATATATTATTGATATATAAACATATGTAATTGTGTACGCATTAGCGTAACCATAAAGGGCTTAAGATTCTATTAATTGTCATATCAATTCGTATTCAAATTATTGATGGTCATATCAATTTGTATTCAAATTCGTATTCAAAGGTATATCTTTAATATCTTCATTTAAGATACTTATAAAAAAAAAAAAAAACCCCCACAAACGATTAGATGTGGGAAATATATATATATATATATATATAAATTATTTTGGATGGTCTGATGAGTCAATTTGGGAAAAAACATGGGTATTTTGGTCTTTTAAATGATTTTTTAGGGTTAAAGTGAATTTTGACAAAGTCAAAGGGTTACAAAGTCTTTTTACATGTAAAAAATAGTCTGACACAACTGAAAAGTTACTTTTGGGGTGTGAGTGAAAAACGGACCAAACGTTTGTAATGTGAGTGATAGTTATTTTCGAAAGATGTTTCAATGTAATATTTGGCCAAACCTGAAGGGGTGATACTGTAATTAACCTTTTTTCTTTTTTCTTTTTTTCTTTTTTTTTTTTGCGATCTCAGAGGGTCATGTCGCCAAAACTGGATAGTTGAGTGGGTTATTTTACGTGTCTTGACAATAAAATTGTTCAATAAGATAATAACAACTAACAAAATGCTTGATGAGTAGTGTAAAAATAAAGAGGTTATTCAAAATTGTATAAAATTATCTTGTTAAATTAGAGAGCCATATGTGAAACTATGGCATGGTTAGCAGACAATAACTAAGATGTCAAACTAAGTGTAAGAAAATCAATTTAGAATTATGTACGATAGGTTGATAATGAAAAGTATTTACTTATTGAGAAGACTAATGGAAATATTAAATATATAGCAACTTCTCATGGTTTTTGTAGATATGGAGAAAGCCTATAATAGGATACTTCGAGATATACTATGGAAGGTTTTAGAAAATAAAGGAGCATGCTAAATGACATTGTATGATTGAAACTAACCAAAGTAACATCTTTTATAGGAGAACAAGTTAATTTTCATTTATTATAGGCTTGAATCTATAAATTTTCCCTTAAATGAGGATGAATTGATGAACTAATGGAACACATCAAGGATAAGCTTCTATAGTTTATGCTATTCGTTGATTATACTATATCAGGGATAATTTCTAAATTAGAGGTCTGGAGTGAAATGCTAATATCAAGATTGTATAAGATGTGTAGAACTAGAAATAAATATATACGTTTGTTTTTTTTTTTTTTTTTTTTGATAAATAAATAATTCATTAAAAAAACGTTCAAACGGGGAACGCATCCCTAACAAACCACAAAAACCTGGGTACCCTAAGCCCCAAGGAAGTCAATAACTTAATAGTCTCCTCAGCAAAAGAGCAGAGTCTACCCGAACCCCAAAAACAAAGAGAGCTAATAATAGAAGATTTCAGAAGTAATAGAAGATTCCTCTCCTTTAAAAGATCTTCTATTTTGCTCCCTCCGCAAACACCACCAAAGACACAAAGGCGCCATCCTCTAGAACCCTCGAGCCTGTGCTCTCACCCAACCCCCTCTCGACCTCTCGTAGATCTAGGCATGACCCAACAAACTCCAAATAAACCTAGCAAAAGGTTCCAACAATCAACCGCCACTGGACAATGCAAGAGAAGATGATCCACCGACTCGCCATTGCACTTACTCATGCAACACTAATTTACCGTGATAAGCTTTCTCCTTCTCAAATTATCCAAGGTCAAAATTTTACCCCACACAACCGTCCAAGCAAAAAAGGCCACTTTCAATGGCACCTTAGTGCGCCACACAGCCTTCCATGGGAATACCACCCCATCCGAGTCCACCAAGCATCCGAAAAAAGATCTCACACTAAACATTTCCAGAGTAGAAGGAATCCAAACTAAAGCATCCCTACCTCCTCCCCGAATCACATAGCTATACAACAACTCTAAAAAACCAAACACATCATCCATCTCCCAATCCTGAAAAGATCGCTGAAACAGCACATCACAAACCGGTCTCCCACTAGCAAGACAATAGCAGTCAGCCACCAAGGCATGCCTATCCACCGCAATCCTAAACAGTCTAGGAAAAGAACATGCTAGTGTCCGGTCTCCACACCACACATCCTCCCAAAACTGAATCTTTCTACCATCATGAACTCTGAATCTGATATGCTTAGAGAACTCATTCCATCCCTTCCGAATATCTTTCCAAACACCGACACCTCCAGGTACAAACACCACAGCCGAAACCAACCCCCCCCCCCAAAACGACACAATACACCCTCCTCCACAATTTATCCCGCTCCATACCAAACCTCCACAACCACTTACCTAACAAGGCCCTATTAAAAGGCAACAGTTGCCTAATCCCAATTCCTCCAAACTTAACAGGCTTACACACCTGCTTCCAACGAACCAGATACTTAAACTCATCCCCCAAACCTCCCCATAAAAATTTCCTCCAGAGTCTTTCAATGCAAGCAGCAACCGAGGACAATATATGGGAATGATTGACAAAGTGCTTTTCAATAAGGTAACCCTCTCCCCTTTTGATAAATATTGCATCTTCCACCCCACAAGCCTCCTCTCCACCCTCTCCACCACCGGATCCAAAGCACCTACAATCCTCGAAGAAACCCCCAAAGGAAAACCCAAGTAAAAAGATCGGAAAAGAACTAACTCCACACCCAAGAACAGAAGCTAATTCCTCAATCTCAAGAACCTCACCCACTGGAATCAAAGCGCTCTTCCCCACATTCACTTTCAATCCCAAGACTGCTTGAAAACAAATCAACACCGACCTCAAATATCTCATTTGAGACACCTCAGCCTCGCAAAAAACAAGAGCATCATCAGTAAACAACAAATGAGAAATCTCCAGCTGATGCATCACATCCCTTCCCACCCTAAAACCCCTGATGAAGCCCACCTCCACAACCTTGCCCGTCAATCTACTAAGCCCCTCCATGACAATGATGAACAACAGTGGGGATAATGGATATCCCTGACGTAAACCTCGCGAACTACCAAAAAAACCAGTCGAGACCCCATTCACCAACACCGAGAATCTCGCTAAAGAAATGCAGAACTCAAATCTAATTCCTCCATTTCTCCCCAAAACCCATCCTTGCCATTAAGTATAACAAAAAACTCCAACTAACATGATCATAAGCTTTCTCCACATCCAACTTACACAAAACCCCTGGAACCCACTCCTCAATCTATCATCCACACACCCCCTAGTAATAAGGATAGAATCCAAAATCTGATGCTCCCCTATGAAAGCATTTTGAGATTCCGAAATAACGTCATCCAAAACAACCCTCAGCCTCAAAGAAAGAACTTTGGCTATTAGTTTACAAATGCATCCCAACAAACTAATAGGTCTAAAGTCCTTCACATCTACAGGTCTGCCCTTTTTCGGAATAAGAGCTATAAAAGATGCATTCAAAGATTTCTCAAATCTCCCCCAAGTATGAAAAGCATGAAAAGTGATGGCAGATGCGTACGCTTTTGGGAGGATCTTTAGTGTAGAGACAGGCCTTTATTTTGTTTATTTTCCAGATTATACAGTATTGCAGTTGATAGACATGCCTACGTAGCCAACTGTTATCGGCTTGATAGTAGGGGGATTACTTGGGACGTGCACTTTCGACGCTCTTTTCAGGATTGGGAGGTGGAAGAGGTATGTGTTTTTCTGGATTTGTTGTATCAACAGGAAGTAGTTGGTAGAGGTTGTGATGACATGATATAGATTCCCTCTTCCCATGGTCGCTTTGAAGTTCGATCCTTATTCTTATATCTTTCGGATTTTGCTATCGTTGATTTTCCGTGGAAGACTATCTGGCATTCTATGGCTCCAACTAGGGTGGCATTCTTTGTTTGGACCGCTGCATGAGGTCAGATCCTGATGATTGATAATCTAAGGAAAATGGGCAACTGTCTTGTTAACTGGTGTTGCCTTTGCAAACAAGATAGTGAGTCAGTTGCTTATATTCTTATTGTTGGAAATCATATCTATAAGTTGACTCAATGATTGTGGCAGATTTATTGGGTCTTCATTATAGGCTAATGTTTAAGGATTTGATTTTTATTCGGATTTGATTTTATTCTCTTTATTCTGATTTGATTTTATTCTCGTTCCATATTTGTAATTTTCCTCTTGTATATAATGATAGTAAGGCTCTCAAATTAAGTACGCCAATTTTACCAAGTTACTTTTTGGTATCAGAGCCTCAAACATACGCCTCCCCCCCCCCCCCCCCCCCCCGCCCCCCCTTTTCTCTCTCTCTTTCTCTCTCACCACCTCTTTTGATCTCTCTCTCTATCTCGTCACAACCCTTCCCTATTTCATTTTTCCTTTTCTTCACAGACCCTCTCTCTTCTTCAGGCCGCTATTGCGACAGTCCTAGGGGGAGCCAATCTCCTCTAGGTTCGACCACCGTAAGGGTATTCCCTTAGTCTTTTTCATGCACCAGGGGTCAGAAGACGTGTTTGTTATTTTTTGGGGCTGCCGAGATATTCGGCAGCATTTTCGGATCAGACCGCCATATTTCCGGTTTCTTGGTTTGATCAAAATCAGATTTATTCCTCATTTATTTGAAATTATTGGTGATTTGTTGAATTGTTTTATTTAATATTATGGCTTATTCAAGTAATAATAAAGAAACTCTCTCTTCGGCGCAACACACACCGGCTCAACGAGTTACTCGTGTGCTATTGAATGGCCGTAATTTTGCATCCTGGGCTCGTTCCCTCCGCCTCTATGTTGGTGGAAAAGGCAAATCAGGATGGATTTTGGGTACTGAAAAGATGCCAGATATTAAAGATCCTAAATATGCTCAGTGGGATATGGACAATTGCACCATTTTAGGATGGATATTTAGTCCTATAGAGGAACGCATTTATAATATATTCATGTTTTATGACTCTGTTACTGACTTGTGGACTGCTTTGAATCAAATGTATGCTCATTCTAGGAATGATGCTTGTATTTTTGAATTATACCAAGATATTGTTAAAGCCTCGCAGGAAGGCTTGAATTTGTCTGTAGCTAATTACTTTGGGTATTTGAGATCTCGTTGGGAGGAACTAGCTCAATATAAGCCTCTCGGTGAATTTCCTTCCAACGCAGCCTCTCTTCTTGTCAAACGTCTTGATCGTCAGCATACCTATCAGTTTTTTATGGGATTACGCCCAGAATTTGAACAACTAAAGTCTCAGATCTTGAATGCATCACCAATGCCATCCCTGTTGGAAGCCTTTGCTACTGTTGATGGTGAAGCACGCAGGCACCGTTTAATTTAGCCCTCACTTGTTCCTCTACCAGTGTCTGAGTCTGGGGATAGTATGGCTTTTGCAGCCAACTTTGAATCACGTGCTTCTGGAGGTCAAATTATTTGTCACCATTGTGGAGGGGTTGGACATGTTAAGGCTCGTTGCTTCAAACTTCATCCTGAACTGAAGCAGAAATTTTCTAGGAACCGTTTATCTGGAACTGGTTCTTCTCGTATTGCGGCTGTTGGAGACACTCCTGCTACTGCTGGTGGATCTACTGTATTTCCTGGACTGAGCTAGCTTCAATCTCAAATTGGGCAGATCCAGGACCAGCTTGTCTCCCTTGCTTCTAGAGTTGGTGCTCCTTCAGCTGCTCCGACTGCCACTATTGCTACAGGTACTCCTACTGCATTTCATGTTAAAGCCAAGCAGCCCACTTGGGTTCTGGATTCTGGAGCCAATGATCACGACTGGTGAGTTATCAGTTTTTTTCTTCCAATGTCATACTTGTTACCCAATCTATGTATCTTGTGGATGGCTCTACATCTTACATTCACAGTAACCTTTTATCTATTAGCCGGCTTGCAAAAAACCTCCAATGTGCAGTTATATTCTTACCAAATCATTGTTTGTTGCAGGACCTTTGTTCGAAGAGGATTTTTGGCAGGGATTATGAGCGTGATGGGCTTTACTACTTTGGGGAACCACCAGAAATGAGTCTTCAAGCTTCTGTCCTACCTACTTCTAGTCTTTATGATGTTTCTTTTCGCACTTTTAGTCCGTGGCATGCACGTTTGGGGCAAATAAACTTTCAGTATCTATGTTTATTGTTTCCTTCGTTAAATAAAGCATGTAAGGACCATAAGTTTCAACGTGAAGTTTATGAGCTCTCTAAACATACTAGAACTAGCTATATTTCTCATATGAGTCGTGCTCCTAGTATGTTTGATCTTATTCATTCTGATGTCTGGGGCCTTCCCCAGTTATTGCTTTCTCTGGGCATCGATATTATGTGACATTTATTGATGATTATTCTCGTTGTACTTGGGTTTATTTATTAAAAAAGAAATCTGATGTGTTTCTTTTATTTACCCAGTTTCTTCAAATGATCAAAACCCAGTGTAACACTGTTGTTTGTAATATTCGTTCTAATAATGGACGTGAATATGTTTTGAATGAGTTTCGGACTGAGCTTAATAAAAAGGGGATTTTACATCAAATCACTTGCCTCTACACTCCTGAGCAAAATGGCGTGATTGAACGCAAAAACCGTCATCTTATGTCTGTGGTCCGATGTCTTTTGAGTGGTATGTATGTGCCTTAATTCTATTGGCATATGGCTGTTCTTACAACTGCTTTTCTGATTAATCGTACTCCCAGTCGAGTTTTGGGTGGTAAGGCCCCACTTCAGATTCTCCAGCCTGATTATGCATTGTTTCACCTACTGCCTCGTCTTTTCAGCTGTACTTGTTTTGTTCATAACTGTAGTCCTTCTCGTCATAAACTTGATGATAAATCTATTAGGTGTATTTTCTTGGGGTATTCTGCTATGTCAAAGGGCTATCCTTGATCATGTGTCCAAACATATGTATCATTCTCTTGATGTGACATTTCATGAAACTGTTCCTTTTCATAGTACTAATTCTGTGGTACAGGATTCTCTCTTTTGTGGTCTGGAGAAGAAGATTTCTCCTATTACCCGTCATGTTCTTCTCTTTAAAAATCACACTGTCCTGGAATCTCCTTCTCCATCCATATAGGGTTCCCCTCCACCTTTGCAGGTCTACTCTCGTCGCCATCGCACTCAACCTCCCCTACCAGAATCATCTTCAGAACCAGGTCCAGGTAACTCTCCTCCTGTGGCTCCTACCATTCCTGAGCATACATCTCGTTATCTTACCCGTGATCGTCACCCTCCTAATTGGTATGGTTTCTCTAGTAGCACTAACCACCCTATTTCCCAGTATGTCTCCTATAATGGTCTTTCAGGTGCATATAAAATCCTTCCTGGGCAAGATTGGGACCATTTCTATTCCTCGATCAGTGTCAAAGGCCCTCCAGGATCCCAATTGGGTGTCTGCCATGACAACAGAAATGGATGCTTTACAACATAATAATACATGAGAAGTTGTTGGCTGCAAATGGGTCTTTAATGTGAAGTACTTAGCCGATGATTCTATTGATCGGTATAAGGCTCGGTTGGTGGCAAAAGGCTTTACTCAGATTTCGGGCAAAGACTTTGGTGCTACCTTTGCTCCTGTGGCAAAGTTACCGTCTGTGCAACTGCTTATCTCCTTGTCTGCTGCCCATTCTTGGCCTCTTCATCAGTTAAATGTCAAGAATGCATTTCTTAATGGAGACTTAATTGAGACTATATATATGGATCCACCCCCTGGATTTCGGGCTGAGGGGGAGTATGCTGGGAAAGTCTGTCGGCTGCGAAAGTCTCTTTATGGTCTGAAGCAATCTCCTAGAGCTTGGTTTAGTCGTTTCAACGATGTTTTATCCATGGGCTTTGTGCGCCGTCACTCAGACCATATTTGCTTTATTCGACGTCGCTATGATGGTCGCTGCATTAGATCCCATCGTGGAATTTCTTTATCTCAAAGGAAATATGTTTTGGATCTTCTTCAAGATATTGCCATACTTGGGTGTCGACCCGCTTCCACTCCTATGGACCCCAATCTCAAACTCTGTGTTGAGTCAGGAGAATTACTTCCAGATTCGTCCGTGTATCAACGTTTAGTAGGTCGTCTTATCTACTAAACTAACACAAGGCCCGATTTGACATTTGTTGTTAGTGTGGTTAGTCAATTCATGCATGCTCCTCGCTCAGCTCATATGGATGCAGTCTACCATATTTTGAGGTATCTTAAGTCATGCCCTGGTCTTGGTCTGTTTTATGCGTTCTATGCCTCAGGAAATCAGTTTGGACTCTCATGCTTTACTGATGCAGACTATGCTGGATGTAAGACAGATAAACGTTCTACCTCTGGCTTCTGTACTTTCTATGGTATGGAAGAGTAAGAAGCAAGTTGTTGTCTCTAGATCCTCTGCTGAAGTTCAATCAATTTTGGGAGAGTTAGGTGTTGTAGAGAAAGGTTCATCAAGGTTGTTTTGTGACAATAAATCAGCCATTATGCTTGCTTCCGATTTTGTTTTACATGAAAGGTCGAAACATATTGAGGTAGACATTCACTTTATTCGAGAGAAGGTTCGATCAGGTATCATTAATCCTATTTTTGTTCCCTCTTCAGAACAGACTGCAGATGTGTTCACAAAGTCTGTTGGACCTTCTCTTCTCCAGTCTTCCATGGTCAAGCTGGGCTTGGTCAACATATTTGCTCCAGCTTGAGGGGGAGTGTTGGAAATCATATCTATAAGTTGACTTAATGATTGTGGCAGATTTATTGGGTCTTCAT
The DNA here is from genome assembly GCF_030987335.1 of Cornus florida. Lineage (NCBI taxonomy): Eukaryota > Viridiplantae > Streptophyta > Magnoliopsida > Cornales > Cornaceae > Cornus > Cornus florida. Next base: position 69,652,722 of record NW_026775573.1, on the reverse strand, counting down.
TATAGGCTAATGTTTAGGGATTTTATTTTTATTCTGATTTGATTTTATTCTCTTTATTCTGATTTGATTTTATTCTCTTTCCATAGTTGTAATTTTCCTCTTGTATATAATGATAGTCAGACTCTCAAATTGAGTACGCCAATTTTACCAAGTTACTTTTCTCATGCATTGTCTTATGGCGAGAGATTGTTGGAATCTTATCTTTTGTCTATTTGGTATGCATTGGGTTATGCCTCGTTATCCCAAGGATTTGATTCGCATTTGGAGAGGATGCCGTGTGAGTAGTGTTGTTCGCGATTATTGGAGAGTTGTACCACATTATGTTTGGTGGTGCATTTGGAAGGAAAGGAATAGTAGAATGTTTGAAGGGAAAGAATCGTCCACGGTGATTCTCTTTTCAGTTATGTGAAGAGGAAGTTCTGTTCCTCTCCCGAAGATTTAATTATTTTTTTGACTTTGTTCCACTTTTGTATAGGGGATGCATTCCCCTCTTGAACGCCCTTTTATTTCAATTATTACTTATCAAAAAAAAAAAAAAAATGAAAAGCATGAAAAGTGTCCATCACCTCACCCCTGACCACATCCCAACTCTCCAACATAAAGCTCATAGTGAAACCATCCGGACCTGGAGCTTTATCCCCATTACAATGTCTCAACGCCGTCAGCACTTCCTCCTCAAAAAACGGAATATCCAAACACTCCCTATTCACCTCAGAAATCCTATCAAAATTCAATCCATCCAGCCTGGGTCTCGTAGACACAGGCTCCGTAAATAACCTCTGATAGAATCGGGCAATCCCCCTGCAAACATCGCCCTCCCTACTCAAAACCACCCCATCCACAATAAGCCTCCCTGTGTGATTGCCCCTCCTATGAGCATTAGCCAACCTATGGGAAAACATAGTATTCTTGTCCCCCTCCTTAAGCCATAATGCTCTAGATTTCTGTCGCCACGAAATCTCGTCCGACACTGCAATCTCAGCATTCTCACCCTAGCAAACCGCTCTCCACTTCTCTGCCCATCATCAATACCACCCATGCCTTCCCGGCGATCAATCTCAGCAATCTACGCCAAAGCCCTACTCTTCCTCCACTCGAGATTCCCTAACACCCTCTTATTCCACCTTTTTATCTCCTTTTTTAACACCCCAAGCTTTCTAGCAAGAATAAAACTATACTCTCTTCCCACCAAGACCTCACACACCCCTGGAAATCATCCGCCCTAAGCCACATATTTTCGAAACGAAAAGGAGTGATTCTAGACCTTATCCCACCACAATCCAACACCAAAGGAATATAATCCGATGTCGGTCTAGCCAACGCTGCCTGAGTTGCATCCAGAAACTTCTCCTCCCAATCTCCTGAAATAAGAAACCTAACCAGGCGTGAGAGAGTAGGGAACTCTCTGTCATTAACCCATGTGAAAGAAGCACCCTCCAAAGGCAAATCATAAAGATGTTGGCCATCAATGAATTCAAAAAATTGTACCATAACCTGACTCCATCTTTTTCCTATTGATCTCTCCAAAGGGGATCTAACCACATTAAAGTCTCCCCCCCCCCCCTAAAGAGACTGATCCATTATATAGATCAAGAGTCTCGAGACACTACCCCTGAATCACGGCCAAAAACTAGCAAAAGATAAGATGGAATCTCTTTACTGACAAGATCTTTTTACAGATAAGAGAATTTCTCTTTAACAAAAACTTTAAATAAAGTAGCTTTATTAAAGCAACTATTATGAGCTATTAGCCTCATAAGTCTTCAATGTGGCCATCATGTCCTGGATGAGATTAGAGTTGGTCAGGGCTCTTGTATCTGATAGTCAAAAAGTCTATAGTTTGATGCCATAACAATCATCTCCATTGGGAGGTGGAAAAGTAAGGGGCTCTTCAACTATATCAAATTCCGCATTATCTGTTTCAATATTCGCTTCTGAGTTAGAATCCGAAAGGACATTTGTGAGTTCAATAGCAATTTGCTTCCTGAGGTCTTCTTTGGATATATTCGGATCATTACTCAGAATCTTAGCCTTTATATTTTTCTTTAATGAGGATAATTTGTCCATAGAAGAAGACTCTGATTCAGATTTAGGATAGATATATTTTCGACTGATATATTAGATAGTTAAATCGGGTCCACCATTTCGATGCCATTTGCCTACATAGGCTTGGAGGGTTAATGGAATTGTCTACTACATATTGCCATGCAACAATCCAAGGAATGGCAAATTTTACCATAAATTCCATAAATGAGTCATCATATTGAGAATTATTTTCCTTGAGAAGAAGTTCACAAGTATTATACTTTTTTCTAAGAGGGTATGGTAATATTGCTGGTTCAGGACCAAATTGGGCCCACCAATTACGAACCATGGAGAAATTTCTTGCAGGGACTATGAGGTCATCTTCCTCTTCTGGCTAATGGCGTGCTCCTAACCCACGACAAAATGCTAATAAATTCTTTTCCTTACAGGCTACATCTCAGGATAAAAAGAAAAATATTGAAGTTGAAACCCCTGCTAAATATTTAACCCATGATATTTTATAGCCAATTGTTCCAATATCACAAGATGATATTAATCTTCACCCAACAAAAATAGTCCAGTCCTATTTTCTTAAGGGATATCATTATCCTCCAATTGCAGCGGAAAATTCTCGTCTATATTTCGAAGAAATTCTCAAAGTAACTGGATCTGCTCATTTCAATCATAATAATGAAGACAACCCAGGTGGTCCCATCCCATTCTCCCAAATGGAAATATTCAAAATACTTTTCAGAAAAGACTGGTCCTGAACCTGCTCGTCCTCGTCAATTCCCAACTTATTGAAATATTTTTCCAAGAGAATTTAATTACTTTGTTTATATGAAAACCTAGAAATATGCTCTTTATTACCAAAACCCCAGATTTAAGCATTCTTGGTTCATATGGTTTTCCAAAGATCGCTTCTCCCAGGAAATTCCTCCATGGTTCCTTGATTGGCGGGCCCAATTTGGTCCCAAACCAGCAATATTACCATACCCTCTCAGAAAAAAATATAATACTTATGAACTTCTTCTCAAGGAAAATAATTCTCAATATGCTGACTCGTTTATAGAATTCATGGTAAAATTTGTCATTCCTTAGATTGTTGCATGGCAATATGTAGTAGACAATTCCATTAATCCTCCAAGCCTATGTAGGCAAATGGCATTGAAATGGTGGACTCGATTTAACTATTCTAATATATCAGTCGAAAATATATCTAATTATCATAAATCTGAATTAGAGTCTTCTTCTATAGATAAATTATCCTCATTAAAGAAAAATATAAAGACTAAGATTCTGAGTAATGATCCGAATATATCCAAAGAAGACCTCAGGAAGCAAATTGATTTTGAACTCACAAATGTCCTTTCGGATTATGACTCAAAAGCTAATATTGAAACAGATAATTCGGAATCTGATACAGTTGAAGAGCCCCTTACTTTTCCACCTCCCAATGGAGATGACTGTTATGGCATCAAACTATAGACTTTTTGACTATCAGATACAAGGGCGACACGATGGCCCACATTGAAGACTTCTAAGGCTAATAGCTCGTAATAGTTGCTTTAATAAAGCTACTTTATTTAAAGTTTTTGTTAAAGAGAAATTCTCTTATCTGTAAAAAGATCTCGTCTGTAAAGAGATTCCATCTTATCTTTTGCTAGCTTTTGGCCGTGATTCAGGGCTAGTGTGTCAAGACTCTGGATCTATATAATGGATCAGTCTCTTAAGGTTTAGGCATCGTTTTTTGAAATGGGATGGGACCACCTGGGTTGTCTTCATTATTATGATTGAAATGAGCAGATCCAGCTACTTTGAGAATTTTTTCGAAATATAAACGAGAATTTCCCACTGCAATTGGGTGATAATGATATCCTTTAGGAAAATAAGATCGGACTATTTGTGTCGGGGAAAGATTAATTTCATCTTGTGATATTGGAACAACTGGCCATAAAATATCATGGGTTAAATATTTAGCAAGGGTTTCAACTTCAATATTTTTCTTTTTTTCCTGAGATGCAACCTGTAAGGAAAAGAATTTATTAGCCCCTCCCCCCAATCTGTCACCACCATCATCAATTGAACCGACCCATTGAAAGCCAAAGGTAAGCCAAAGACCCCTTTAGAGTCCTCCCCTACTGTACTTGTGCCAAAATCCAACACACGATTCAATCCCTTCAGCCCATTATACATTCTCAATTCCTTCACCAAAACTGACGCAGCCTCCTGACTCAACTGAAATTTTGAGTCACGTCCCCCACACACCGTAAATTTGTCCAGACCTACCGGGGCAGCCATCACTGATACATTCTCCCTTAATTTAGGAGAACAACTCAGCATAATATCCGGTGTATGATTCCTTAACTGTCCCACCTCATCCTCTATCTGTGCATCTAGCCCATCCCCTCCGAATCCACTTCCACCACAGGCGACAACACCCCATTTCTCTACAACTTCCGGTCAACCTCCACCCCCATTTCCCTCCTCAACACCCCATAAGAAAGAGTAGAAGAAGAAGAAGAGGGAGCAGACAGGAAGCTCCAAGATTTAGGGAAAACAGACTTGGACAAACCCATTTCTGTTTCTCCTTCCATGACTAGCGATTCCTATCTCTAACTGTGGGTTCGCCATCCTCACGAGAAGTTAATGACAAAGACTGAAAATCCGAAGCCTTTTGCACACAGCAACTCCCATGACAAAACCTTCTCCCCTTGCAACTGCCATAAGAGCTAGCTCTAACCCAGTTCTCTTTATCCGATCGCGTCTAGTGTCTATTAACCTCACCGAACATCGCAGCAGAATTCCCCACTTGGGCTTGGCCCAACCCATCCCCTCTGGATCTCCTCTCCTCTTCCTTCGAGCCCAAACCCAATACTCTGATAGACAAACTTTTATTAGGGCCCCAACACACAGCCCATCTCTCTTCTATTGGACCAAATTATTAGGCCCAAACCCATCATTGGACTTGTGCATCTGAACATAAGGACCAGCTAACCTGTTACGCGGCCCATTAAGCGGCCCACGTCCCCCCCGGCCAGCCCCTTCCAACACCTTATCCATAATCTTCACACCCCTATCCTCTGCACGTGCACGCCTCCAATCCACCCCTTCCCCACTCGCCTCCTGGCTCCCGCGCGTACCTAACACTTCGTCCCTGACCTGGATGCCATCCATCTTTCTCCGATCTACCCAAGCTCGCCGACCGGATTGAACCAGCATCAGATCTGCGCAACACACGTCCATTATTCTCAAAATTCAAAGGTGCCATGGATTTCGCCGCCACAAATGGAGCAATCTCCTCCGTCACCGAGATCTTGAAAACCCAATCTCTGTCTTCAACGATCACGAACTCTGGTATGACCCCACCGTCAGCCAGCGTGATGACTGTCCTTTTAGTCTCACTCTCAGAAACCTCAACCTCCCTAAACCCACCACATAATTCCCCTATAGATTCAAATAGCTTCTGACACCATTAATGAAGTGGAAGCCCAAACAGCACTATCCTCCTCTGCCTCGTCCATTTCCTCATCGCCAAACACCCAACTCTGTAAACCCACAAATCAATCAGCAGTTGTGCATCCCCCCAAGTTTTCTTCCCCCATCTTAACACCCTCTGCGCTTCCTTCTCCAAAGGAAATCAAAATAGCAACAACCCATCTGGTAAGTTCGAAACCTTAACCCCACATGAAATTTGCCAAATCTTCGAAGCCCACTCCTTAATTCCTACCAAGCTACCAACATCTCTGTCGAATCTCCCAAAAAGGCAAGATTAAAGCGTCGTTTCCCATTGACTCGTACTCTTCTCATCCACCTAGAAAACAAACCCTCTGTCTGAAGATGATCACACAACCTCTTCCTTCAACCCCAAACGTGGCAGACTTGCAACATCCAAAAAAGTCCTCTTCATGACATAGTTTATGTATATATAAAAATATCTTCTCGAAAACTGTGCCCCTAACTCCAAATCACCTGAATCGCCTAAAATCGCCTTCATTCTATCCGCGCATCAATCCTGATCTGCCTACTAGAAATAAATACATAGAATATAATTTTGGCAAAACTGGATATGTGAGGAGATTGCGAAGATCAAGAGTGAAGAGGTGTATCAAAATATGAACACTTTAGCCCCGTTTGGACGCCCTTCTATGACATTTTACTTATCAGAAAAAACAAATGAACAATTTTTAGTTCCTTAAGGTTGATTATGTACAACAAATGCAGTAGTGAGAAAAAATAATGTAATTTATATTGGGGTAATACTCGAAGAAAGGGAAGGTAGATCTTTAGGGGAGTTACTTTATTTTTTGGGAACTCCAGGTTCTTAGGGCCCTATTTGGGCCTTGTGTAGCTTTCTTGGGAGGCATTCCCCGTTTGAACACTTTCTAATAAAATCTTACTTATAAAAAAACAAAAAAACTCAAAGAAAGGGAAGGCCAAACTAGCATGAGCTTAGATATTAAGAAAAGATGTGAAAGCATGTGCTTTTAATGAGGTTATTGCATTAGAAAGAACAAGATGATGAAGCAGGATTCATGTAACCAATCCCACAATGTTGGTTCAGGGCTTTGAGTTAAGTATATACAAGTCCTGTCCTAGTTAAACTTCTATAAGCATAACCAGAAAAATGTACTTTATAACCTTATGATATGCAGGAAGAGAAAGGAGGATCATAAATATGAAAACTCTTGCCTGTTCTCTGGGTTCCTAACCACAAGATTTCTGATCATCATACAGGAATTCCTCTGCATTTGAGATGCTCCAGGAAACTTCTGCATGGCTTGGATAGCTAGGTCTCCTGCTCCAGCTTCAATGGCACGAGCAGCATTGTATGGGGATCTCAAGGAGAGGACACATATAATTGACATAACCTGTACCATAAGGAAAGCAATTAACCAAACAAATGAAACTCTCCACATAAGCTAAGCTAATCTGAAACTGCATAATCTAATTGCTGACAAAAGGAGTTAAACTAGACCAGAGGATCAGATACATCACATGTTCATTAGCACACAACAACCAGTAATGTTTTCAATAAGAGAAGGATCTATTGCTTGTTTGACAAAAGACACAGGTTTTTCACCAAGTTCTTTGATGATGAATCCTTGTACATCTACAAATGACATCCTTCTTGAAAGTAATATCTACTAGATGGTCATTAGTTATCTAGACCCTGCATTTTATTTAACAAAATAATGCCGCACATCTGACTTCAACTAAACCTAAAATACTAGCTGACATCCAATGAAAACCTCAGGGAACATTTGTATATACTGTAACTTCTTACCTCTTGCAGAACAGATGGATCGTCAGAAAATCTGGATGAGAGTTTGATTAGCCTATCCATTCCCTTTTCAACAATAGTGTTCTTATTTGCATCACTTCCTGCCAACTAATCAAGCATTTCATCTCAGGGTGCAGCCAAAAACAAAAAGAAAGCAAGTGCAATGTTTCAGCGGTGATTCAATGCTATAACAAGCCGTAATCATTAAAAGTTTTATACATAACATTCTGAATTGACAACTAAGAATGCTACAAACTTGAGACAACTAGCGGTTCATTTTTATCATAAATTATATAGCTGGGGATATATAAGTGTCTGCAAAAAGTGAGAAATGTTTTATCCATATGATCCTGAAATAGAATTCAATCATGGATTAGCATGTGCGTATTCATGACAGTGCCAACGACAATATCTAATCACTTCTAAAATCTTTGGGAACTAAATGAAAACTGAACTAGCACATTTTTTCTCCCATGCAATAGCAGGGAAGAAAACACATGATTTAGTGGATAACTAGTTTTTTACGTATTGTATCGTGTTCCCATTAACACTAGCATAAGAAATAAACAAATTCATTAACTCTACACAAGTGTCACAACACTCACACTTGCTCCACGTGGTTACTAATAATAAGTTTGAGGGAATGAATAAATTAAGAATCATACAGGAGTTCTAAAACCTCAAATTGCATAAGATCTCAAATTGTATTTTCTTCATTTCTATAAATTCAGGAATCAAACAGAACATTGAAGAACCATAGCCTGTGCCTAGACACAATCCTCTCATACAAGTACAAAAAGAGAGTAAAAACAAATCAGCCTTTTGTACAAGACCATTTGTGCTGTCAAAGCATGCCATGAAATTTGTACTTAATGAATATGATGTATAAATTTTTACTTAATTATAATTTTACTACGATTTTACCCTTTTCGTCTCTGTTAGAAGCGATCTTTGGGCGATTAGGGTTTACTGGGGATTGCTGCTGCTAACATGGATTAGGGTTTATGGGAGGATCTTTCCTTGAAGTAGCAAATCTACCACGTCTCATTCTCAATGGCGAGGTTGAAAGCTTCCCAATTGAAGATGGTAGGACCTTCAGGGTCAATCATCACAGTATGGCATGCCGAGAATCAGTTTTAAAATCCTGCTTTGTTGGACACTTCAACAGAGATGTGGGAAGTATCAAGTCGATCGAGACGTGGGCGACGCAGACTTGGAAGATCGCGTGCAGGGTAACGGTTTCAACCCTGCCTGATCATCTTCTTCTGTTCAGATTACCGTCGGAGAAAGAGGCACAAAGAGTTCTTATTTCTGGCAAGAAGACATGGGGCGCTGCTACTCTGTCAATTGATGTTTGGTATTTTGCAGACGGTTGCTCGGCGGTGAGAACAAGGGGAAGGGGAAGACAAGTGGTGATGTACGAATTGCCCCTTCATCTTCGCTGTCAGATGCTGTTCGAAGCCATAGGGAATATGTGCAGTGGTTTTAGAGGCGTGGAGGCGGATGATATGATGGTAGGAGAGAGAATTACTCTTTATGTTTGTGATGAAGGTGTGATCCCGGATTTCATCTTCATTGAAGATTAGAGAGTGGCCTTCAAAGTTGAATTGAGGGAGGAATTATCACCATCCATCCTTCCGAAAGCCTCCATCGACTCATGTTAGATCCACACCACTGCCTTTTTTTTTTTATAAGTAAAATGTATTAAAAAGCGTTCAAAAGGGGAACGCGTCCCAAGCTATACAAAGACAAAACGGAACCTATGGACTCAAAGAGCCCATGAAGTCAACAATATCCTCAAGAGAGGAGTAATCTCTCCCCCGACCCCAACAAAAAAGAGTATAAATAATAGAAAATTTTAGCACCCCAATGGAGGACTCCTTCCCATCAAAAGATCTTCTATTTCGCTCTTTCCAAAGGCTCCACCAAATGCAAAAAGGGTTCACCCATCAGAAAACTCTCGCCTGAGCCCCCACCCATTGGCCCCTCCAAATATCCAACATCTCCCGAGAGGTCCGAGGCATGCCCAATGAATACCAAACAAGCCAAAAATGAGACTCCAACAGTCATGAGCAACAGGACAACGCAACAGAAGATGATCCACTGACTCCCCATTAATCCTGCAAAGACAACACCAATTAACAATGATATGCCTTCGCTTCCTCAAGTTATCCAAAGTCAAAATCTCACTCCAAGCTACAGTCCACACAAAAAAAGCCACCCTAAGAGGCGCCTTAGACATCCACACCATCTTCCATGGGAAGGTGGTACCATGAAAACCAGAGGCACACAAAACAGGACAGGACCTGGAACATCCTATGAGAAGATGGCACCCAAATCAAGGAATCAGCACCAATACCTCCCACCTCCTGTTTGTACGGGAGAGCCAAAAACCCAGTGACATCATCCAACTCTCAATCCTGAAAAGCTCACCGAAAACGCACATTCCAAGACAACATTCCGCTATCAAGGCGATAGCAATCAGCAACCATAGTATGTTTGTCAACAGCAATCCTGAAAAGCCTGGGGAACAAAAGAGCCAATGGCCTATCCTCACACCAGGACTCCTCCTAAAACCGAACATTCCTTCCATCCGAACTCTGAATCTAATATGTTTGGAAAAAACATCCCACCCCTTTCCAATAGCCCTCCACACCCCCACTCCACTAGCAGACCTAACTGGTCTAACTGACCACCCCCCTCTCTCCTCCCAAAAGTGACACGAAATAACCCTTCTCCATAATCTATCTTTCACTGCCAAATCTCCAAAGCCACTTGCCAAGAAGAGCACTGTTGAAAGGGGCCAATCTCCTAATTCCAAGCCCTCCCAACTGAAAAGGCCTGCAAACCTGCTCCCATTTAACAAGATGATACTTGAACTCCTCTCCGCGACCCCCCCAAAGGAAGTTCCATTGAAGCATCTCAATTCTACCAACAATAGAGGCTGGAATCCGAAAGAGCGAAAGAAAGTACGTTGGGAGGCTTGACAAAGTACTCTTCACTAACGTAACTTTACCACCCTTGGACAGATATTGATTTTTCCAACCAGCTAATCTTCTCTCGACCCGCTCAATCACCGGGTTCCAACTTCCCACCCTCCTGGCCGTCCCCCAGTGGCAAACCCAAATATGAGATAGGAAAGCGTCGCGTCCCACACCCTAAAATAGCAGCCAGAGAGTCCACCTCCTGAACCTCCCCCACAGAAACAATCACGCTCTTACCCACGTTAACTTTCAAGCCAGAAACAGCCTGAAAACAAACCAAAACACATCTCAAATACCTTAACTGGGACACCTCTACCTCGCAAAAAACAATAGTGTCATCCGCAAAAAGTAAGTGAGAGATCTCCATCTGCTGAACTGAGTCAAGGCTGATCTTGAAACCCCTAATAAATCCCAAGTCCACTGCCCTTCTCATCAACCTACTAAGGGCCTCCACAACAATAATAAAAAGGAATGGGGAGAGAGGGTCCCCCTGCCTCAAGCCACGAGAACTGCTGAAAAACCCCGAAGGAGACCCATTCACCAACACCGAAAACCTGACAGTGGAAACACATGAAACAATCCATTTCCTCCATCTCTCACCAAAGCCCATCCTCTCCAACAGATAAAACAGGAAATTCCAGCAGACATGATCATAGACTTTCTCGATATCCAGCTTGCAAAGAACACTAGGAGTCCCACTGCAAAGTCTAGAATCCACACATTCACTAGCAATAAGGGCGGAGTCCAAGATCTGTCTACCCCCAATGAAAGCATTCTGAGACTCGCAAATAACTCCATCCAGGACCTCCCTCAATCTAAAGGTGAGGACTTTTGCGATGAGCTTGTAAATGCACCCAATCAGACTAATAGGTCTAAAATCCTTGTTATTAGAAGCACCACCCTTCTTAGGAATAAGGGCAATAAAAGATGCGTTAAGCAATTTCTCAAACCGCCCCGTGGAATGGAACTCATGAAAGGTGCCCATAATCTCATACCGAACCACCTCCCAGCTCTCCAACAAAAATCTCATCATGAAACCATCAGGGCCTGGAGACTTATCACCATTGCAACTCTTTAAAGCCTTCAGCACCTCCTCCTCCGAAAAAGGACTTTCCAACCCATCCCTTTCCAAGGCAAAAATAGAATCGAAGTGAAGACCATCAAGACGTGGCCTCCATCAAAGAGGCTCAGAATAAAGCCTTTGGTAGAAAGAGACAATACTGCTTCGCACCTCCTCCTCCGTAGTCAAAACCGCACCATCCACACACATCCGCCCAATATGATTACTCCTCCTATGAGCATTAGCAGTTCTATAGAAAAACTTCGTATTTCGGTCTTCCTCTTTGAGCCACAACGCCCAAGATTTCTGGCGCCACGAAATTTCCTCCAAAAGAGCAATCTCCACACATTCTGCCTGACAAGCTGCTCTCCTACTGCATTGAGATTCAGAAATAACACCCTCCCCTTCCAATCTATCAATCTCGGCAATATCAGCCAAAGCCCTATTCTTCCTCCACTCCAAGCTCCCAAACACCTCCTTATTCCACCTTTTGAGATTATTTTTCAGGAGTCGAAGCTTTCCTGCAAGAATATGGCTCGACGTACCCACCACCAGCTTCTCCTCCCACCAAGAATGCATAGATTCCTGGAAATTATCCGCACAAAGCCACATGTTCTCGAAGCTGAAAGGAGTGTTGCGAGATCTCAAACCTCCACAGTCCAAAACTAAGGGAATGTGGTCCGACGTCACCCTAGCCAAAACAGCCTGAACAACATCCGGGAACTTCTCCTCCCAGTCACTGGAAATCAAAAATCTATCAAGGCGAGAGAAAGTTGGAGCTTCCCTTCCACTGGACCAAGTGAAAGAAGCTCCCTAAAGAGGGAGATCAATAAGCTGGTGGCCATCAATAAAATCAGAAAAGTGCATCATAGCCTGAGTCCACGGACCATCTGTAGATCTCTCCGCCGGGGATCTAACCACATTAAAATCTCCGGCCATGCACCAAGGAAGAGACCACCTCCCCTTCACCCCACTCAACTCCTCCCACAATCCATCCCTCACGCCATCGTCAAGCAACCTATACACCCCAGAAAAACCCCAAGTGAAACCATCCTCCTCCATCACAAAGGCACAAGACAAAGAAAAACTCCCTTTACAAACATCCACCTTAGCAACCATCTCCTATCCCACATAATAAGAACACCTCCTGAAGTCCCAACAACATCCAGCAACATCCAGCGCCTCCCACTCAACAAACCGGTTACCCCACAAACTTTTCACCACACAATCAGACATAGAATCAACCTGAAGACACACCAAATGTACCCCCCATTTCCTCACCGCCATCTTCACCACCCTTCGCTTGCCCAAATCATTTAGACCACGGACATTCCACGATAAAATTCGAAGCTTCATGAGGAAACAATCACCTCTTTCACCCCCTTACCCCTCCCTCCTCCCTTAACATTACCCCTCCCCCCCCCCCCCCCCCCCCAAATTAACCTATCATAATTCACATCGCAACACAGGTTCCTTAGCTCCCTTTCCCCTCTCCCCGGAGTAAAGTTCTTCTTCTTCCTGCTCCTCCTTCTAGAAAATTGAATCATCTCCCCTTCTCTCCCCTCTGCCGTGGCCTAAAGGATTACTAAGGCCTGATCACGATTGCCCTTGCAAGAGACACCCAACAGATCACTAGTGACCCCAATATTAGCCTTGACCCATTCCATTCCAGCTTCCTCACCTTCCTACCTACACACCTTGCTGCCCAACTCCTCTGGATGAACAACAACCAAAGGGTCCACCACCCCCAAATTAGCATGACCCTCCTCCTCCCACAAAATCAGATCAAGAGAACTACCCTGTTCCAACTTGCTCCCATCTTCCACACCTCCCTTGGCCTCCACTGCCTCCTCAACATGTGACATCCAGTCCTCTCTATAACCCAACACACCATTCTGGATGAACGAGTCCAGGTTACAATCAACAGTTTAATCATCAGGCGAAAATCTGTGCTTCTGCAACTCCTTCACCAAAAGAGAGGCTGATTCCTCGCTGAGGGAAATTCAGATATCTTTACCCACACAAACAGTCACCAAATCAGGCACAGGGCCCTTCAGACAAGACACTGGGTCACCTTTAAAGGAAGAACACAGCCCTTCCAATCCACCCAAAAGAGGCTTGGCCGGCCTACCCATCTCCTCCTCTGAAGAATCATACCGAGAGGTTGAAGAAAACTCCGAACAAGTCTCAACAATCTCGATGCAATCCCGATACAAAATCACCAAACAAGCAAACCGTCCCATCCCTTTCTAACGGCCCAACAATCCCAAACTCCGAGCCAACCATAGAGCTCAACCCTTCCACCGAGTCAATCTCAAGAACAGGCGATCCCACTTCTCAACAACTCACAAGAAGGAGCAGAAGCAGAGATAGAAGCAGACGGACAATTCCGAGCTTGAAAGGAAATCGACATACCTGGACACAAATGGGGATCCTTACGAGTAACCCACTTCTGTTTGTCATTTCTGGTCCATTTCTTGCTAGGTTGCTTCGAGGAATTCCAAGAGGGACCATCCTTCTTCATGGAGACACAGTCGCCTTTCTCATCGTCACCCAAAAACCCAGACTGAAGAAGCTCAAATCCATTACCTGAGAGCCGATTCTGACAACACGATCTATGCCGAAAAGTCTTCGGACAAGCCCCAGCCCCTTCTGTCATGCTCGAACTCACCTTCACCCAATTCGCCTTCTCTTTCCTCAACCAAGAACGTGAGGTAGATCTTCTCTATGACGTGTCCGGAGCAGGTTCTTGAATGACAAGGCTTTGAGCCGTTTCTGAAGTTGGGTTGGGCTGCCCACCTTGAAAGGAAATTGAAAGATGATTGTTTGGGCCCCATTTAACCATCCTATCCTTAGCCAATCTTGGCTTAACATGAGCTGGTCCAGAAGAAAAAAGAGGCCCAGAAAACTTAGATCGTCCATCCCGCTTAACGGACTTAGTGAAATGCCCCGGCCCAGAGGATGGCCCAGGCCCACCCCACTCATGAGAGTCCTTCCCAGTCACTTTCGAGCCCGCTGCATGAGCCCCACACAAGACAGGCCCAACAACATCCGGCCCAACAGAAGTTGAATTCAAAAAATTCTGAGAATTACGTGACTCGGCACGAGGAAGGGCAGCTATCTTCCACTCATAACGGGCGTCATTTCTCCTCCAACCACGTGTCCCCGACGCAGCCTTCCCAATACCACTCGCCTTCGGCGCATGGCAGTTCACACGTCCCTAACCTTGAACTCGGCTGTTCTGCACCTCCACCTTTTAGAAATTCGGCTTAGGTTCAACCCCACCTCCATATCTGTATGACAAACGAGGGATGCTAGCCGACACCGCCAATGGGCCCGAATCACCTTTTCCGGAACATGTCCTAGTCAGTGGAACCATGGTCGGAGCAATTTCTTCAGATAACGAAATTCTGAACGCCCACCGTCCATCCTCCACAACGATACTTGCTGGAATTACACCACCGCCAGCCACAGTGAGCAAAATTCTTTCCGTGTCGCTCATCTCGAAGGCCTCCACATCCCGAAAACCGTCACACACATCACCAATGGCTAGGAAGAGCTTCTGACACCAAAGATGCAACGGCAGGCCATACAAAATGACTCGGCAGTAGTTGTGTCTCAATCTCAATCCAAAACACCCGACCCTATAGTACCAGAGATCGATGAGAAGTTGAGCCTCACCGTTTGCCTTCCCATGTGGCAGGCCACGTTATCATTCAAACATTATGGAAAGTACCAACAATGGGCTTGGGTTGGAGCATGGGGGCCCATGGTTAATAGTCTTATGTCCTGGTCTGGGCCTAGTGTTTCCCAAAGGATCAAGAGGAAGGTCCAGCGGGGCCTCAATAATCGTCTGTCCATCTCCTTATCATTTACCAAGCCTAACCCAAATGTTTTGTTAAGGTCCAGTGGAGGAAGCTCAGCCCATGCTCACGTCCATCCTTTATCAAAGCGCAACTCTTTTGCATTTCATCCATCTGTACGAAGAAATTGGTCAATGGCGGAGAAAACGAGATGGAAGCAGACTAGCGTAGGCAAGAGAGGTACAAGCATGAAAGACATGACTTTTGACACGATATGTGTTGTTGTAAAACAAACACAACAGGGCCTTTCATCTCTGCCCCTGATTCATCGGAAAATAAAAGCCTCAACAGTGCACAATATCAGTGTTGCTAGTGAAGCGCTAAGTGTCTCATCAGAGAGTTTGCAATTATGCAAGGGAGAGAGGTTGCAAGGAATATGCAGGGCACAAAAGAGGTTAAAAGTAGGAGACCTTTAACGTCTTGGAAAGGGGAGCAGGAGGTCAAGAATCTCATCTCTTATGTCAACTATGAAAGGAAGGATGGGGTGGCGAGGGAAAGGGGAAGGACCATAAGTGGGAAAAGGGGAGGAGGGGAGATGATTGTTTATAGTTTTTAATGAAGCTACGAATTATCACTTGGATCGTTATTGGTCTCAATGATCCGGACAAAACGAGGGTGGTCAAGGTAGCTGTGAGGAAGTGGAGTGCCCATGTCGTTTGTTTGCAAGAAACCAAGATGGCCTCTATTACTGACAGGGTGGTTAGGAGTCTTCGGGAGGAAGGTTTGTGGATTGGGAAGCACTGAACGCTTCAGGTACCTCTGGCGGAATCCTAGTTATGTGGGATTGCAGGTGGCTGTCAAGGATGAACATATGGAAGGGGAGTTACTCTTTGTCCTGTGTGTTCAAGATGGAGGAGGACAATTTCAGATGGGTATTTTCTGGGGTCTACGGGCCAGTTATCGACAGTGAAAGACCTTCCTTTTTGGAGGAGCTTTGCCACATTAAGGGACTGTGGTCTCTTCCTTGGTGCCTAAGTGGGGACTTCAATTCTGTTAGGTCTCCGTTTGAGAGATCCACAGGGGGTAGGTGGTCCCCTGAGATGACCCAGTTTTCATATTTTATTGATAGTCATTTTCTTTTTGATTTGCCAATGAAAGGGGCAGCCTTTACTTAGTCTAATGGTTATCAAGGCTGGACAGATTCTTGATTTCTGGGGACTGGGAAGAGAAATTCCCGGATGTTGTTCAGGCGGCTCTTGCAAGGGTGACCTCTGATCATGTTCCCTTACTTCTAGATTGCGGGGGTTCTGAGATCTCGGTGTACCCCATTCCGCTTTGAGAATATGTGACTGAGATCAGAGGATTTCCAAGGGAAAGTCCAATCTTGGTGGGAGGAGGCGATGGCCACAGGTTCCTTCAGTTTTGTGTTCGCCAGGAAGCTTCAGACCCTCAAAACTGAGCTTAAGAGGTGGAACAAAGAGTGTTCGGGAATCTTAAATGGAGGAAAAATAGAGTTCTTGCTGACCTCGCTGAGATTGATCGTCTTAAAGAGTTGGGGCGGGATGTGGAGTCTCTACGCTCTAGGAGAGCTTCCTATCAGGCGGTTTTTGCTAAGATCGCTAATATGCAGGAGATTTTGTGGCGCCAAAAATCTAGGCCTATACCGTAGTACGAAATTCTTTCACAAGCTTGCTAATGCTCACAAAAGGAGTAATCATACTGGGCGAATCCATGTGGATGGTTTGGAGCTGTGGAGAGAGGATAAGGTGCGCAGGGGGGTTATTTCCTTTTACTAAAAGCTTTACACTGAGACGTTGGGGTGGAGACCTAGGCTTGACGGTCTCCATTTCAATGATATTTCTGAGTTGGATAGAGATAGGCTTGAGGTCCCATTTTCTGAAGAGGAAGTGTTGAAGGCTTTATCGAGTTGCAACGGTGACAAAGCTCCGGGGCCGGTTTACTATGTGGTTTCTGATAGAGAGTTGGGAGGTGATGCGAATTGAGGTGATGGGTACTTTCCAGGAATTTCATTCTCATGGCGTTTTCGAGAAGTCATTAAACGCCTCTTTTATTGCCTTATTCCTAAGAAGGGTGGCGCTTCTAATATCAAGGACTTTCGACCAATTAGCTTAGTGGGATGCATTTACAAGTTCGTTGCCAAGGTTCTTGTTCTTAGGATTCCCAGAATGCTTTTGTCGAAGGACGGCAGATATTGGATTCTGTTCCTATAGCAGGCGAATGTGTAGACTCCAAGTTGAAGAGTGGGGTCCCTGGCGTCTTATGCAAACTTGACATTGAAAAAGCTTATGATTACGTCAATTGGAATTTCCTTCTTTACTTGCTTCAGAGGATGGGGTTTGGAAGTAGGTGGAGGAAATGGATCGAAACATGTATTTCGTCCGTCAAGTTCTTTGTTCTCGTGAACGGTTCTCCTGCTTTCTTTACGAGTTCTCGAGGTTGAGGCAAGGAGACCCCTTATCGTTTTTTCTCTTCCTCATCATCATGGAGGATTTGAGCAGACTAATGAGGAGAGTGGAGGATTTGGGTCAGGGGCTTCAGAGTGGGCAGAAATGTAGCTCACCAGATGGAGATCTCTCATTTGCTATTTTCGGACAATTCCTTGATCTTTTATGATGCCAATGTTTCCCAACTTAGATATTTGAGATGCATTCTTGTTTGTTTCCAAGCAATTTCTGGGCTAAAGATCAATGTTGGAAAAAGTGTGCTTGTCCCGGTTGGGGATGTTCAGGATATTTCCTCCTTACCTCCTTAGCTGCTTTTCTTAGGTGTGGGGCGGGTGCTTTTCCTCTTCCTTATTTGGGACTGCCTTTGGGGGTCTCCTCTAAGAGGGTGGGGAGTTGGGATCCTGTAATTAATAGGTTTGAAAAGAGGTTGGCAGGATGGAAGAAGTAATATCTGTTGAAGGGGGGGAAGGTCACTCTTATTAAGAGCACTCTCTCGTCCCTTCCCACTTACTTTTTATCTCTATTTCAAATCCCATGCTCTGTCGCCGAAAGGATTGAAAAGTTCAAAGGGACTTTCTCCAAGGTGGAAGAGGAGAGGAGTTCAAGTATCATCTTGTCAAATGGGAGCAAGTTTGCAAGCCCTTAAAGCTCGGCGGTCTAGGTATCCGAAAATTGGTTCCCTTTAACAAAGCTCTTTTAGGAAAGTGGTTGTGGAGATTCAATAGGGAACGACATCGCCAATGGAGAAGGATTGTTTCGTGTCGTTTTGGGGAGGAGAGCAGTGGTTGGTCTTCCCGTCCAGTCTCTATCAGATTCATTTGGAAGGGTTAGAATGTCTTCTGTTCCCATATCAGATTCAAGGTTCGCGATGGTAGACGTGTCCGATTTTGGGAGGATTTATGGTGTGGAGATCAATTGTTGTCTTGCTCCTTTCCTAGACTTTATAGTATAGCCGACGATAGACACGCTTACGTAGCTGACTATTATTGGCTTTATAGCAGTGGGATAACGTGAGATGTGCGCTTTAGGCGTTCTTTTCAGGATTGGGAGATGGATGAGGTATGTGCCTTTCTGGATATGTTGTATCAACAGGAGGAAGTTGGGAGAGGTAGTGATAACATTTTGTGGGTTCCTTCCTCCCATGGAAGATTTGGTGTCCGGTCCATGTTTCTATGCCTTTCCAACTTTGTTGGTCCTGTTTTCCCATGGAAGACTACATGGCGCTCCAAGGCTCCACTTAGAGCGGCATTCTTTGTGTGGACTGCCGTCTGGGGTAAGATCTTGACACTAGACAATTTGAGGAAGAGAAGCAATACTATCGTTAATTGGTGTTGTCTGTGCAAACGAGATGGTGAGTCTGTGGATCACATTCTTATGCACTGTCCTGTGGTGTACAATTGTTGGAACCTCATCTTCGGCTTATTTGGCATACATTGGGTAATGCCTCAGTCTTCCAAATGACTGATTAACGCGTGGAGATGATGCCTAGTGAGAAGCCACGCTCGCGATTATTGGAGGATAGTTCCACACAGTGTTTGGTGGTGCATATGGAAAGAGAGGAATAGCAAACTTGAAACTTCATATTCTTCGCTCTATTTTTTGTTATGTGAAAGGAAGCACTTGCTCCTCTACTGATGACTTAGTTGATCTTTTGGACTCTATAGGTCCTTAGGTTCAGATTCCGTTTTTGTATTAGGGACGCGTTCCCCTTTTGAACGCTTTTCTAATCGATTATTACTTATCAAAAATATATATAAATGATGTATAAATATGTCAAAACTTGAATAGAAGTGATGGTTTCAGAGTTGACCTTCGACAATAAAGAACAGAAAGCTCTAGCTACAGTTTTGTTTCCCTGTTCAGCACTATCATCAATACATTTGAGAACTGCATCTACACCACCGTTTTCGGCAATCGATCTACATATTTCATCCTGCAGAAAGAAACAGCCACTAAGTCAACAAAAGTGAACCAATGAGCCAAAATAAAAATCTGATAGAAGAAAATTTTGAAAGTCATTTTCTTCTCAAAGATACTCCCAACTCTAGTTGTCATCGCACTGTAGTAGTATCATAGTTACGGAGATGTTAACCCAACAGTTTCCTCCAGTTTCCTGGATACTTGTTTATAAACTTTTTCATATTATTACATATTGATTATGTTAACAACCATCTACTCCAAAAGCTTAAGCTATTAGAGAGGGTGTAACTTAAATATATAAATCCTTCAACACACCCCCTCAGTGTGGCCTTCTTTTGGTCCAGCACGTTTTTCAATTTTTAATTATCAAGGTAACGGCAAGGTTTGAAATCAGGATATTGCCTGCTTTAATATTTAAATCCTTCAACATATTCCAAATAGTTGGTGCCAAGTTGGCACACTGCCAAGGCAAGAGAAGTTTTGATGTTAAAGCATAATACAACTTGACTAACAAGAACAACAGAAATAAGAAAACACATAAGAATAACAGTGGCAGGAGAGAGAGATAGCAAGTTTTGAATCAACAAAAAACCCACTATATGATGAAAAGCTTAAACAAAATAAATCCGAGATTTCATGCAAGATTATCTGTTCAACACAAACACCTCCATATGTAGGAGCAAACTTACATTGACAGCAACAGCTTTTAAAGCAATGCTAGCTGATACTAGACCTGGTGAACTGAGTCCTTCATGAAGTGCTTCCACAAGAGCTTGTGCAATTCCAATTTTTGCAAATCTTCTGGCATAACCATAAACCTACAATTTGTCACATGAAGATGCAGCTAATGAGTTTTGATCTTTCAGACCCACCCTACGGGGCAAAATAAACCCTATGAAAGATCTTTATGTTGAATCTATCATTATATGATCTTTAAGGTCAGCAAAATGTGCATTCAATGGTTTTTACTTGGGAAGCTACAACACGATTATCATCAGGTGTTAATAAGACACGTATAGCATCATATAGGCTATGGATGCTCCCGTTTTGGTGCTCCCTCAAAAATTGGATCATGAGCTCATCGATTTTCAGGTCCATGAATGACTCCTTAAGAATCTCATTGCCAGTTGCAGCAGCAGCAACAACAGAAAAACCACTATTCAAGATGTTAAAATCTCGATGCCCATGAATTAGGATGTCCACCACAATCTTTGATCCACCAATCTTCTGAAATGTGTTAGTGCTTTGAACATCTGCAAATGACAAAATTGCACATGTTACACAAAACCTTTTGAGAGTTGCACAATGGAAGCTTTGATAACAAGTAAATGTTGTTTGGAAGTATATGTATTCACAAATTTAATAGACCTAAAGGACAGTGTGATTAGATCCTGACTTCTTTTTTCGATTAATAAATTCTCAATTAACCAAATTAAGCAAACTTTATGGAATTCAATCAATCAGGACACAAAGCAAAAGTAAAGTATTTAAAAATAATAAATAAATAAATAAGAAGTAAAGAGAGACAAGCAATTTTTACATTGGAAACCCCAATTGGGGAAAAAACTGGAGATTGCAGTGCCGAGCTAGTCTTCGACTATATGAAAAGAAAGCTTACAAGCCAAAACTCAGTTGCTGCTGAAGCCTTAAACTTTATGTCTAGTTCTCACTAGTCTCCCACAAGCATGGTTGTTGCCAACATCCAAGTCTTTCGCCTAAATCTCGTTATCACCTACTGTCATAGTAATTATAAGCTCCAATCCACCACAAGCCTGTCGTATATTTTGAATCAGCTTCGCTTCAAGTTGTTCTCCATGCCTTTATTGGTGATCGTGGGACAACTCTGAACGCATGATATTTGTTAGAATCAGTAATTATGGTATGAATAGGTTGTGCAGATTTTACAGCTCACTAGATTGGGAGAAAACGTGTATTACAGCTGTATATATGTCCTGTAATTAGAATGTATATTCTGCTAGCTAATATTCCTGATTTATAGGGATTGTATTCTAGGAGTCAATATACCAAATTTGCAGGCTGTTGTTTGCCTATATATTTTTTCCCTATACATTGCCAAATAAATAATAATATTCCCATTATTTCAGATGGTATCAGAGTTAAATGCTCTCTGGGAATCCGTGTAAATTTGTGGCCTGCATTGCCGCAAAAAAGGTTTCTGGAAAAAGGTTCCAGTTTTTTTCTTTTTCTGGCCTAAACTGCCATTTTCTTTTCTTCTTCTGGTTCTGTTTTTCCCAGCCTGCTTTGCCATTTTTTCCAGAACCATTTTTTTCCTTTTCAAATCAGTCTTCTTGAGCCCAGATTTCTTTCCACTTCTGTCTAAAATCATGACTGAGGTTTCCAAATCTATCAATCAGCAAATCTCTAATGAAGTCATCAACACTGCAGCAGGAGAGTTGCAGAATATTCAACCAGGTTTACGTCTCAATGGAAAAAATTATTTGAAGTGGTCTCAGTTTGTTCGAACCTTCTTGAAAGGGAAGGGCAAACTGAGTCATCTTCTTGGGAAGGGACCAAAACCGGATGATCCGAAGTACGCTGCGTGGGATGAAGAAGACTCGATGGTGATGTCCTGGTTATGGAATTCGATGATGCCAGAAGTCGACAATACTTGTATGTTTTTTACAATAGCAAAGGAGATTTGGGAGTCCTGCAGGCAGACATATTCTGAAGTCCAAGATGCTGCACAAATCTATGAGATTAAGACAAAAATCTCATCTACCAAACAAGGTAACCGGTCACTAAATATGCTCAGACTTTACAAAACTTATGGAAAGAATTGGATCATTATCAGTGTATTGAGATGAAGTGCAGCTATGATGCAGCCCTTCTTAAACGTTATATGGAAAAAGAGAGAATTTACACCTTTCTTGCCGGATTGAACATTGAGTTCGATCTTGTCCGAGTGCAAGTGTTAGGAAAGGAAGAAATTCCTTCACTCAATGAAACAATTGCCATAATTCATGGAGGTGAAGGACGAAGAGGAGTTACGATAGAGCCTCAATTGGCAGATGGTTCAGCCTTGGTTACAAAAGCTGCAAATCCAAGAGATGTGAAATCAGACCAGCAACAGTCGAATGCCTATTCCAATGGAGTAGGAGGAAATAATGGGCTGTCAGAAGGATCAAGAGCAGGTAATAAAGACTCTTTATGGTGTAACTACTGTAAGAAGCCGCGACACAGCAGGGAGAGGTGCTGGAAACTCCATGGTAAGCCCTCAAATACTCTAAATACTTCTTGGACAGCAAAGAGTAGTTAAGGAGTAGGGCAAGGATAGGCATATTTGACCTCGGCACAATTAGGAGGAGAAGGAGAATTCTTTAAGGAGCGATCCAAGTTCAATAGAGAAGAGATTGAGAAGCTGAGATATTTCTGGGGACATTAGAGAAACCTACGAGTGGTGCAGGTACTTGTTCCTTGGCTTTTTCAGGTAACTCTCAGCCCTATGCACTTAATGTGTCGATCTCAAAAGGAACTTGGGTAGTGGATTCCGGGGGGCTACGAATCATATGACCCAATCATCTCATGGGTTTGTCTCTTACAGTCCTTGTCCTAGTAATAAGAAAATTGCTACTGCAGATGGAACACTGGTTACAGTTGCTGGTCGAGGGAATATAGTTATAAATCAGGACTTTGTTTTAAAAAATGTTCTGCATGTGCCAAAATTGTCTACCAACCTAGTTTCAATTCACAAGCTTACAAAGGATTTGAACTGTATGGTAACCTTTTTTTCTGCACTATGTAAATTTCAGTACCAGAGCACGGGAACGATGATTGGACTTGCTAAGGAGAGGAATGGGCTCTACTTTCTTGAGGAACCTGATGGGAAAAATAGCACTAAGGATCCTATTCCGTTGTCTCTGCTTTCTGAGTCTTCTCTTTCCAATAAAAATAAAATATGGTTATATCATCTTCGTCTTGGTCATCCTTCTTTCAGTATTCTTAAAATAATGTTTCCTGGTTTGTTTAAAGGATTTGGTTTGGGTATGTTTCATTATGATGTTTGTGAACTTGCAAAACATAAACGTGTTTCTTTTCCAATAAGTGATACAAGATCTTCAATACCTTTTACTCTAATTCACAATGATGTTTGGGGACCTTGTACAGTACATAATATCTCTGGGGCTCGATGGTTTGTCTCATTTATTGACGATTGTACTCGTGTGTCATGGGTTTTTCTCTTAAAACAAAAATCAGATGTCAGTTCCACCTTTCAAAAATTTTTCCACATGGTGAAAAACCAATTTAGGGTTGAGAGAAAAAGAGTTCGATCTGATAATGCTAGGGATTACTTTAATCAAGTGTTGTCACCATTCTTCAAAGAAAAAGGAGTCATTGGAGTCATTCATGAGTCTTCATGTGTCAACACACCACAACAAAATGGAGTGGCAGAACGGAAAAATGGTCATCTTCTAGCTGTTACTTGTGCCTTTTGTTTCCAAAAAAAATGTTCCAAAAAATTATTGGGGAGAAGTTGTCTTAACCGCTACACATCTGATTAATAGATTACCCACTCGGGTTCTGGATTATAACAGCCCCATACAACTATTTTCGAATTTTTTCCCTGACTTCAAAACAACAAATCACCTGGTTCCTAGGATCTTTGGGTGTGTGTCCTTTGTTCATATTCATTCAAATAACCGTGAGAAACTTGATCCAAGGGCTCTTAAGTGTGTTTTTGTTGGATATTCTTCTACACAAAAAGGGTACAAGTGTTATCATCCTCCAACAAAACGATTCTTTGTCTCTGTAGATATAACATTTGTTGAAACTAAGAATTACTTTCCAAATCCTTATCTTCAGGGGGAGACATTATTTATGGAAGATAAGGATAGGGATTTGTTTTTGCTTGATCTTTCATCCTTCCCATCCTCACAAAATCAAAATCCGTCATTGTCCAATCCGTCATCATCCGTTTCCGTTCCTTTACCAAGTACTCCTAGTCCAGTGCAAAGGGTAAACAGATTCAAAGTGCTACTCGCCCATTGCAAGTATATTCAAGGAGGAAAGAACCCCTTGTTCAATCAATGCAAGTTCTTGATTCTGAACCAATCTCTGGTGCTGATAATATTAAGGTAACTCCTAATTCTGAAGATTATGAAAGTAATAGGCCTGTTGTTGATGATTATGATCTTCCTATTGCAATTAGAAAGGGTGTTAGGAAGTGTACTCAGCGGCCTATTTATCCATTGTCTCACTTTGTGTCCTATGAAAAGCTGTCTAATGGTCATAAAAGTTTTCTTATCCACCTCAATACTATTACTATCCCAAAAACTATCTCTAAAGCATTGGGAAGTAAAGAGTGGAAAGAAGCTATGAAGGTTGAAATGGATGCACTTGAGAAGAACAAAACATGGAACATGGTGGAACCGCCTCAAGGAAAGAAGCTAGTGGGATGTAAATGGGTCTTCATTTGAAGTACAAGGCAGATGGATCACTTGAACGGTACAAGGCAAGGTTAGTAACTAAGGGGTATACTCAAACCTATG
Organism: Cornus florida; assembly: GCF_030987335.1. Lineage (NCBI taxonomy): Eukaryota > Viridiplantae > Streptophyta > Magnoliopsida > Cornales > Cornaceae > Cornus > Cornus florida. The sequence goes on along the minus strand of NW_026775573.1, from coordinate 69,627,674 downwards.
GGATAGATTATCTTGAAACATTTGCTCCTATTGCAAAAATGAATATTGTAAGAATCCTATTATCTTTAGTAACTAATCATGGCTGGAGTTTGCAGGAGTTTGCAGCAGTTTGATGTAAAAAATGCCTTTTTACATGGTGATATTGATGAAGAAATCTATATGGAGGTTCCTCCAGGTTTTGAGTCAGAGAAGAATAAGGTGTGTAAGTTGAAAAAGGCACTTTATGGCTTAAAATAGTCTCCCATGGCTTGGTTTGGCAAATTTACTAGCGTAATGAAAGCTTTGGGTTATAAACAAAGTCAGGGTGATCACACATTGTTTGTCAAACATTCTGCTTTAGAGAAAGTTATAGCTCTATTAGTCTATGTGGATGATATAGTGGTAACAGGGGATGACTTGCAAGGGATGGAGGCATTGAAAAGGTGTTTATTGCAAGAGTTTGAGATTAAAGAACTCGGCAGGTTAAAATACTTCCTCGGCATTGAAGTGGCTCACTCTCGACATGGGATCTTTATATCCCAACAGAAATATGTGCTGGATTTATTAACTAAGACAAGGAAACTAGGGTGTAAACCAGTGGAGACACCCATTGAATGAAATCATAAGCTTTAGGAAACTCCAGAAGATGCGGTGGTGGATAGAGAATCCTATCAGAGATTAGTTGGCAAACTAATCTATCTTTCTCATACGAGACCAAACATAGCCTATTGTCACGGGCTTAGAGTTTCAGCACCACTCTAGCTACTCCCGTGCGGCACCAAGGCGTTGCTTCTACTCTCGCAAGGACTTGGTCAGCCTAACTTTCGTGCACACCTTAGCCAACACACTCCCCTCGTGTGCTTACTAGTGTTGTAGTGGCCCTCGCCCTCTCCTTACTTGGCTTGCACACTCACACACACTAAGGCACTTAAGTTGGCAAGGAAAGAACACTTCTATTACTTCAAAGAATGCTTTGTACAAGGTTAGCACTCAAACTCTCTGCAAGGCTCTCAAGATTCACTCTAGGATTTGTTGTTTGCAAAATGAAGTCCTACTCCTATTTATAGGCATCCCCATCCCTAATGGATGGCTAGGATGCATTCTAACCAACGGTGGAGATTGTTCTCTAGAATCTTCTTCCACCTTCTACACATCTCCATACATATCTACAACATTCTAGAACCCTCCATACTACTCCACACAATTCTGGAGAATTCTAGAACCTTCCACACGCTTCTAGAATATACTACACATATCTAGAATCTTCCACACAACTCTAGACTACTCCGGAAGACTCTAGAAACTCCACTTGCCATGCAGTTGCCATGCAGCGTCCTCCTCAGCGTCTGCGTGTCGCCTGCGTGGTACAACCTCCATAGGCGGGGCGTGACATTCTCCCCCACCCATTTCCGTGACGCCCTCATCACAGTTTCTTCAGCTGACCCAGCCTCTCGCAGGTCATCAACACTTGCGCATATGTCCTTGCCCCAAACGTACGAGCGCCCTTTGGGAGATGTGAGGTCCTCACGAACTCCATCGTGTTGACTGCCACCTCTGGACTCTCCTTCCTGCCCACGAGCGGCACCATGCATGCGGCCTTGCCTTCTTCACCTCCAAGTATCATTAACGCACCAAGGCATGGTAGTGGCGCGGCGTTGTTCCTGTCCATGAACTCCAACCCCAGCACCATGTCATGGTCGTCCATCTCCGCAACCTGGAAGTCGGCCTTGCCCTTCCATCCTTGCATGTATAGCTTCACCTCCTTGCACACTCTACTCACGCGTGCCTCCTCGGAGTTGACGACCTTGATCCATCCCTCCGTCTTGCGCATCTCCAAGCCAAGTCGTTGCGCCTCCTCTGGGGTAATGAAGTTGTGTGTGGCGCCCGTGTCCACCAACGCTTGCACGGCTTTGCCACCAACCTGCGCATCCACATAGCGCACCCCAACTACTTTCTTCGCCTTGCCCTTCTTCTTGGTGTCATGCGCCATGCTACTCAGCATCTGCATTGCCCCCATGCACCTGTCTTCGTCGCTGCCCGTATCATCCACCTTGCCCTTGCCCTTATCTTTCACAAGGGCGCTCATGGTCTTCTTGTTGGGGCAGTGTCGCAATATGTGCGGCCCTTCGCACAAGTAGCACTTCGGCTCCCACTTGCCCTTATCGCGGCGCTCCCATTTTCCACTAGCCTTAGACCTTTCTCCATGATCCTTGCCCTTATCACAGCGTGGGCGTCTCCAACTGTCACGGGCTTAGAGTTTCAGCACCACTCTAGCTACTCCCGTGCGGCACCAAGGCGTTGCTTCTACTCTCGCAAGGACTTGGTCAGCCTAACTTCCGTGCACACCTTAGCCAACACACTCCCCTCGTGTGCTTACTAGTGTTGTAGTGGCCCTCGCCCTCTCCTCACTTGGCTTGCACACTCACACACACTAAGGCACTTAAGTTGGCAAGGAAAGAACACTTCTATTACTTCAAAGAATGCTTTGTACAAGGCTAGCACTCAAACTCTCTGCAAGGCTCTCAAGACTCACTCTAGGACTTATTGTTTGCAAAATGAAGTCCTACTCCTATTTATAGGCATCCCCATCCCTAATGGATGGCTAGGATGCATTCTAACCAACGGTGGAAATTGTTCTCTAGAATCTTCTTCCACCTTCCACACATCTCCATACATATCTACAACATTCTAGAACCCTCCATACTACTCCACACAATTCTGGAGAATTCTAGAACCTTCCACATGCTTCTAGAATATACTACACATATCTAGAATCTTCCACACAACTCTAGACTACTCCGGAAGACTCTAGAAACTCCACTTGCCATGCAGTTGCCATGCAGCGTCCTCCTCAGCGTCTGCGTGTCGCTTGCGTGGTACAACCTCCATGGGCGGGGCGTGACACTATGCTGTAGGAATGGTGAGTCAATTTATGCACAATCCAAAAGAAGTACATCTTCAAGCAACATATCGAATTCTACAGTACTTGAAAGGTACTCCAGGAAAGAGAGTGTTGTTTAGAAGAGGAAATGAATTGACATTGGAAGCATACACGGATGCAGATTATGCCGCATTAGTTGATGACACAAGATCGACTTCAAGCTATTGTACATTCCTCGGAGGAAACCTTGTAACGTAGAGAAGCAAGAAGCAAAATATAGTTGCAAGGTCAAGTGCAGAAGCTGGGTTCAGAGCTATGGCATTAGGAGTTTGTGAGCTTTTATGGTTGAAAATAATTTTGGAAGATCTAAAGATTGCATGGGAAGGACCTATGAAGCTATATTGTGATAACAAATCAGCAATTAATATTGCACATAACCCTGTGCAACATGACCGCACCAAGCATGTGGAAGTAGACAGACATTTTATAAAGGAGAAGAGTTGGATAGCAGACTAATTTGTACACCATTTGTGTCAACCGAGGGTCAACATGCAGATGTGTTAACTAAAGGATTGAGTGGTTCTGCATTTCAGTCTATTGTTAGCAAGCTGAGAATGGAAAATATCCACTCACAAGCTTGAGAGGGAGTGTTAGAATCAGTAATTATAGTATGAATAGGTTGTGCAAATTTTACAGCTCACTAGATGGGGAGAAAACGTGTATTACAGTTGTATATATGTCCTGTAATTAGAATGTTTATTCTACTAGCTAATATCCCTGATTTATAGGGCTTGTATTCTAGGAGTCAAAATTCCAAATTTGTAGGCTGTTGTTTGCCTAAATGTTTTTTCCCTGTACATTGCTAAATAAATAATAATATTCCCATTATTTCACAATATTAGTGTTCTCACAAACTCTCAGATCAAAAGTGTGTAAAAGGCTAAGAACCCTAAAAGTTTGAACGCAATCAAACGAAGAATACCCACAAAAGTCCCACAAAGATATCTCTCATATGCTCTCAAAGTCTAGTATATTCACCATACGCACATATAAAATCGCTAAGTCTCTATATATAGTTTAAAAGTGTAAATCTAGGCCATATACCCAAATTAACAACTTTTTTGAACATACAAACTTGTTAACGGATCACTCCTCTTCAAAAAGGATCAATACTAGCTAAGTGGGAGTCAAAGAAAGACAATAGTGAACATAAAGCAAGTATCTCACTCATTGGACAATTAAATCCCCAAAAAATTCATACACTGTTAAATCTTACAGATTTTATAGGAATTAATTATATACTTACTTTTGTAAGTATCATTTTAAATCTGTTTCCAAATTATTCAACATATCATATGATGTAGTATATGATACCATCCTTGACTTAGAAAGAGAGCATTATATCTTGTAATTCATATTGCATAGAGGCCTAGAACTCATTTCAACATTTTTCTTTTCCTTTTTGGCATTGCCAATTTAAATCTGCTAAAACTTGAGACAAATGACAAAACACACAATTGATAAGAGAAAACACATAAATAAATAAATATATACATATATTGATAAGTATAAATAAATATATATGTATGTATACAATGTGGTGGGATTATTTACCATGAAGAAGAGATGCCATTGCGTTCAAGGCTGAAACAAGAACCTTTTCGCACCCCGCTCCAAACTTTGAACAAAGTGAGGAAAGCAATTCGAGCCCTCCATTTCTGGTGGCTATGGCTGCATTCCCAGATCCATCAACCAAACACAAATCAGTTAACTTGTTGAGCATCGCCGTCATCATCTCTTGGTCAAGATGATCATCCGTCGTCCAATCAGAATTGAGTTGTTTCAATCTATCCAAGCACTGGATTACTGGGTTGTCTTTGACTGGGCAAGTAACAATACCTGTGTGAAGAAGAAGAAGAAGAAGAAGGAAGATCTAACTGCTATATTTGGGAGCAGAGGAAATTTAGTTAATTTTAATTCTCTCAAACACAAAACTTTAGTATACAATACCAACTAGTAATTAATTTCAAGTAATGCAAGCAACGAACCAGAGAGATCGACGCCTTGGAGAGATAGGGTTTCGATGGCATCTTGAAGGGCTTCGGTGGGGTCCATTCCGAGGTCATCCATGTTCTCTTTCACCATCTCATCGAACCCTTCCTGAGATATAGTACGGACGCCCATTATATGCACTTTCTTGCAGCAACCACGTAACTTCACAGTACTATCGAGAGAGTTACGACGCCCAGAGCTATATGGCTGATTGCCTGTCGCTGATATCACACTACTGCTTCCAATTTGGCCGAGACGAAAGAGAACAAAGTGACCCGGAAATGAAATGGGTGCCGTTCTGTTTAAATTTGCTATTAAAAAAAGGTGGGTTAATTACAACGAGACCCTGAGGTTTGCCAAATTGATTGTCACATACGATATGGTCAATTTTTTTTTGGACGAAGACCCTCTCCTTGAGAATTTTGATCCAAACAAACCCTTAAAATGTTTGAAAAGACGAGATTGCCCTTCAACATTTAATTCATTTTTTGGATAAAATATCAGAATTCATGAAAAGTCAAAATTACCCTTATATATATACACACAATTACATCAGCACCATCATATAAAAATTATATAAGTTGTATATGGCTATTATATCTCACCGCCTCCTTCCTCCACCTCTGCCACCGCCCCATCCACATCCGTCGCCACCATCTTGATCCGCCGTTGTCACCTCTCCCTAACAACAGCCGTCGTCGTCGCCTTTCCCCAACAACAGCTGCCGTCATGTTCTCTTTCCTCCCTTCTTCCCTCTATTTGTTCTCCCTCTCATCTCAACCTCCGAAAGCCATTACCCCAACCACGACGGCCACCACTCCCTGCCACAACTACCACCATGCTAAAATAGGTCAATACCTAAACAAAATTGGCACATTTAGAACCTTAATCACCCTCTACAATGCCGAAATCGGCTCCTCAAACCTCACCAACTACATAAAATAGCCACCATTACGTGCAAGCTCATCACCAGGTCCAAGCTCGGCTTGCCATCGACGGCGCACCGTTCGAATGACATTGAAGCTTTGACTGTATAGTCCAACAACTTGCTCAGGCTATCATAAGCAGTGATAACTAGCTTGGCCGATGAAGTCATTAGCAAAGGCAATGGAGGTCACCTTGAGGCCGACGATGTTATTTTAGGGTGTAACGCTTCAGATTGGGCGAAATTGGGTTGGATCTGTTGTGTTATGTTGTCATTGAATGGTGATCCGAAGCGACGAAATTTTCGGACACTCTCAGCCACTGTTTATTAGATTGAGTTTTGCGATTAGGTCTTACAATTTTTGGATTGGATTTGGTGAGATTGGGTTAGGGTTTTTTCTTGGTTGTAGATGGTGAAGGTTGTGTACGGTGGTTTATAGTGGGTGGTGGTTGTGGGGTGGAGGCTGCGATGGTGAGTGGATAGTGATAAAAAAGGGGTAGGCGGCAGTGGAGATGGCAATGATGGGTGGTGGTTGTGATTATGGGACCGTGGGTGATGGTGGGGAGGTTGTCTATTTTCTTGTGGGTAATTGTGGGGGGTGACGGTGGTGAAGCTGCCAATGATGGGTCGTGGTTGTGATTCTAGGTGATGGTGGGGGAAATTGTCTGTTTTCTTGTGGGTGATGGTCGACCCTGTGACAGTGAGGGTGAAGGTAGTGGCATGATGGTGGTGGAGATTGGGGGTAGTGATAGGACATTTTGGTCAATAAAAAAAATAATTGTATTAGATAAATTGGTAATAGAATGTGTCAAAGGACAGTAATGTCAATTCACCTTGTGCAAGGACCATTGGGGTGTTTTTGTTAACTTTATTAAACTTAAAGGGGTGTCTTTGTTAACTTTATTATACTTAAGAGGGTGTTTTTGTCTAAAAAACGGCTAAGTTGTATATGGCTGTCAATATGACAAACTTCAGGGGGTGTCATTGTAATTAACCCAAAAAAAAAATAGGGTGGTTGTTGAAATACACTGATCTTCAGATCTGACCTAATTACACTCAAGTGAAAATTTTCAAAAATCTTACATTCATCCTTTCTAAGGGCATCTCCAATGCAAAAAGCTATTTTTGCATGCCAAAACTATATTTTAAGAGTTGATACAGTGTCAAAATGTTATTTTTTAGCAATTCTGCTCCAATTGTGCATTTTATCCAAAATATTATTTTTTGACGCAACCACTATTTTTTTTTTCAACTACCATTCCTAACTACTATTTTTTTGCTATTGTGCGGGGGCCGGCAAGATTTTGGAGCCATGAAGATCTTGGATATATCATTAGAGCATCTCCAACCCAATGCTATTTAGGCTGCTATTTGTAAAATATAGCAGATGGGCTTCAAATGGGCTCTCTAATGGGCTGTCATTTAGCCTGCTAAATTTTAACTTTGCCAATCTAGCACAAGAAATGGCATTTGCTATTTCTGATATTTCGTTCCTATGTAGGGCAATAGAGAGAGAGAAAGAAGAGAATGGCTGTTACTTCTCGATCAAACCCCACCACCAGCATCCCGATCAGAGCTCGACCTCAGCCTTGCCATCCTCTCTCCCCCCCTTTCTCTCTCTCCTACACCACACACTCTCTCCTCAAACCATAGACAACTCGCCTACACCATAACCACTCCTCCGTCGCTTTGAAACTCTAGAAGGAAGCTATTTCTAGGGTTTGTTGAAAGCTGATCGCGTTCGTTTGCAGATTGTTTTCTCCATTACAAATTTGATATCTGTAAGTCTTGTGCCGTTATGATTTTTTTGTTGAATGGAAAGCCCCATGTTAGGTTCTTGTTAGATTTGTTGTTGTTTATACTCGTTTTATGTATTTTCTCCAATGAATATCGAACAAGTACTTTTCTTTTTAAAATAGTACATGATGATTTTTGATATATGGACTCCTTCGTTGATCAATTCAGGGTTTTTGGTTTTGGAATTTCCAAAATTGAAATCTTTATGTTGTTTGCTGAATTGTCGAATTTCAAATTTTTGATTTGTTAGATATACAATCTGATTAATCAATTATCCACTCCTTTTTGTTGAATGAAAGCCTCATGTTAGGTTATTAGATTTGTTGTTGTTTTTACTTGTTTTGTGCATTTTTTCATTGGACCAGGGCTTTTATTTTTGATATATTATATGATGATTTTTGATAAATGGGATCTTTCGTTGATGGCTTTTTGGTTTTGGAGTTTTTAAAATTGAAATCTTTATGCTGTTTGCTGGATTGTCTAATTTCATATTTTGATTTGTTAGATAATCTGATTAATCAATTATTTACTCTTATGTAATTGATTTTTACTCTCTTTTTCAATATTATAATTGTTATTGTATTTTGTTTAAAGTCATAGCTGATTTTTGCACAAACATAAAGGTATATATGTGTGTGTCTATATACACCTCGTGTATATACATATGCTATCATTGTATATATAAGCACATAATTTATATAGTTTGCAATGTTGTTCTCTGCCTCCACGGGCAAAACCTATCATAAGAATTTTTTTTGGCTATATAGACCGAAAGCACTAACAATAACACCCAATGCCAAACTCGTTTACTAAATCGATATAATTCTACACACAATAAGATACCAAGCAATTTTTACTAGTTAAGAATGCATCACAATTGAATTCAGGTGCACTTTGAGTCTTTCACACACTTCCTTCTCCCATTTGTTGTAGCTGGCTACAAAGGCCCTTCAGTTCCTTTTGATCTGGTAAAGGAAAAACTTGATATTATATAGAATTTGAAACATAAATAAAAGATTTGCAGGGATATAATATAAGTTATATAAAAAGTTGGTTTAGGTTACAATGTTATATGTTGTTATGGACTATTTTCCTACTATATAAAATATCAGTAGGTTCATAGCCAAATTGAAATAGTTGTCATAGCCAAATTAGGTTTAATTTTAGGTTCATTTTTTTTCACAGACCCTTGCTTTGATTTGGCATATTGAAAACTATCAATGAAACTTTCTCAATCATCAACAAAGTAGGGAAAGGCATTCACGCCGGATCAAAATATAGCAATTTGCAATGCTTGGTTCAGCATCACCCAAGATCCAATTGTTGGCAACTCGTAATCACAAAGTAAGTTTTGGAATCGGATATTCTAAAATTATCTTGATCACAACAACGACGAAAATGGTAGAATTCTATCCAATCTCGTTGGGGCATAATCATGAAGTGTTGCGGTAAATATAGTGGGTGCCTCAGACAAATTGAAAATAGGCAACAAAGTGTAATCAATGAAACAGATAAGGTGAGATTTCTACTTTTCTTGTTAGTTGTAATTTTAATATTTATACATCTAATTTCGTTTCATATCATTTTCTAGGTTTTTCAAGGAAAAAGTTTGTATTATGCAAATGAGAAAAAATATTTTTCTTTGGATCACTGTTGGGTGATCTTGGAACATGCCATTAAGTGGGAAGATTGGAGATCCTTCAAAAAGCCAAAGTCTCCTACAATGACCCCATATTCCTCTTCCCCATTTTCCTCTTCCGCATCCCAAATTCCCGAGACGCCCATTTTTCTTAATTTCGATCAAGATCCAACCGAAAAATTTGTTGACTCCCCAAGAACCAAAATGCCTAGTGGAAGGAAAGCTGTAAAAGAAGCACGTAGGAAAAACAAGATAGCAGATACTTTAGACACTCGTTTTTGTGATTTGATGGAAAAATTTAACGAAAATACAACTAAGGGTAGAATGAAGAAGTTCGAAATAGAAGAAAGAAAAGTTAAAGTAATTGAGCAAATGTATCAAATGGGACAAGAAGAGAAAGAAACCAAGGAAAAAGAGAGAGATGATAAGATTATGATGATGGACCTTTCCAACATGGACCCTCAGGCGAAAGTTTATTACTAGCGGCGCAAGAATGAGATTCTTGCCAAACTACAAGCACGCTTAACAAACTTTGATTATTATGCTCCTCTTCTCCCATTTCCACCATGAAGGACATGTGAAGATGTGATACACTTTTGTAACTAGTTGTCGCCGTTTTGTGTAAATGGGCTGTCAAAAACAAATCTTCGGATTTGGAGGGGATGTGTGGCCCTCTTTAGTATTCCTTTTGTGTAAATCAGAATTGTTTAGTGTTCATTTTGTATAAATCAGAATGGTTTAGTGTTCCTTTATTTCAGTCAGGGAAAAAAAAATAGTTAAGTCAGCTATGTTTAGTGTTCCTTTTGTCTAAATCAGAGCGGTTTATTTTGTTTTTTAATAATAATATAATCAAATATATAATACATATATATATATTCCTGAAAAAAAAATTAAAAATATATATATCATTTTGTTTTATCTCTCTTTTTTTCTTTATTTTTTTTGGGTCCTTTTTTGACAAGATATTTTAGATTTTTGCTTCTTTTTAATTATGTTTAATTTTAGTTTCCTTCTAATATCTACAACTTGACTTAGAATGTGACTAATATTAATATTACTGATGCAAATATGAATGATGGGAATGGTAGTTGAAAAAGAATAGTGGTTGTGTCAAAAAATAGCATTTTGCATGAAATGCACCATTGGAGTAGAATAGCTAAAATGTAGCATTTTGATACTGTAGCACCTGTCAAAATATAGATTTGACATGCGAAAATGGCTTTTACCATTAGAGATGCTCTGAAGGCGTGCATAATTTTGCACAACATGATCATTGAAAATGAGCATGATGACTCTTTAGATGACGAGTATGATGCACCCGAAATAGTGCATCCAATTGAAGTGCCGCGGGAGCCGACAGCCTTGTTTTCTGAGTTCCTCGCTTGTCATGGTATGATTTGATCTTCTGCAATCCATCACAGACTCCGCAATGATCTTATTGAAACATTTGTGATCATGACAAGTAGAGACTTGAAGAAGTGTGTTTCAGATGTCTTTTGTTTGGATCCTTGATTTATTAGTATGTGTGTTTTGTACACTAGGTAGTGTACAAGTGAGTTTGTATTTTTTTTTTATTATTATTATTTTTTTGTGAGTGTTTGTATTTTATTTAGCTTGTTTGCCTTATTAAAAATAAATAAAAATATTTGGCTTATTTAAACCTTTTCATTTGTCAAGTTCCATCATATTTTTATTTTTACTAATTTTATCTTTAAATTCTTATAGGATAATGCTTTATTTGAACTCTTGTTCTTCTTTCTCTTCTTCAGAGAACTAGGAGCAGAATCAAAATTTAAAATAGCAGTTAGTTGAGTGTAGGCTCTCATTTTCTCAGTAAAAAAAAAAAGAAAGACTCAAATTTTGAATTCTCATTCTTTTCCTCTCTTAAACACTTTCAAAGCAATCAAATAAGCCTAATTAGCCAAACCAAAAACAAAAATCAACACCATTAAAGATCATTATCACCATTTTTCAAGATTACTCCTATAGGTTTCAAGATTACACTGAATGGAAATTCTTTTTCTATAAAATCATGTGAGGTGGTATAAAAAAAGGTTTTTCCATATGTATGCACTGGAACATTGAACAGGAAATCATGCATATCCTTAAAAAAAAAAAAAAAAAAAAAAAAAAAAAAAAAAAAAAAAAAAAACAACCCATGGCATGCTTTAAGTAAAAATTGAGCTGCCTTAAAACATTGAACAGAAAATCATGTATATCCTACAAAGGAACACTAAACAACTGAAAGAGCATCCCTCTTTATAGCTGAAGACAACCAAGAGGGCCACACATCCCCTCCAAATCCAAAGATTTGTTTTTGACAGCTCGTTTATACAAAAGATCAGCAACTAACTACAAAAGTGAAATCACATCTTCAATGATAATAGCAGCATGATCAGAGTTGGGGATCAATTACATCACTGATTTACAGTCCCCCTCAAAATCTACCTTTATATAAACCCAACTAAATACAAGATTAATAACTTCTTGAAGAGCAAGGGCTTCAGTAGTCTCAACTTCACGTGTCCTTCATGGTGGAGATGGGGGAAGAGGAACATAATAATCAAAGTTTGTTGAGCGTGCTTGTAGTTTGGCAAGAATTTCATCCTTGCGCAGCTGGTAATAAACTTTCCCTTGATGGTCCATGTTGGAAAAGTCAATCATTATAATCTTGTCATCTCTTTCTTTTTTCTTTGGCTTCTTTCTTTTCTTGCTCCCTTTGATTCATTTGCTCCATTACTTTAACTTTTCTTTCTTCTATTTCAAACTTCTTCATTCTACTCTCAGTTGTATTTTAGTTAAATTTTTCCATCAAATCACAAAAACGAGTGTCTGAAGTATCTACTATCTTGTTTTTCCTACGTGCTTCTTTTGCAGCTTTCCTTCCACTAGGCCTTTTGGTTCTTAGGGAGTCAAATTTTTCAGGTCGATCTTGATCGGAATCGAGAGAAATAGGCGTCGCAGGAATTTGGGATGCAGAAAAGGAAAATGGGGAAGAGGAATATGGGGTCATTGCAGGACATTTTGGCTTTTTGGAGGATCCCCAATCTTTCCACTTAATGGCATGTTCCAAGATCGCTCAACAGTGATCCAAAGAAAAATGTTTCTTCTCATTTGCATAATACAAACTTTTTGCTTGAAAAATCTAGAAAATGATATAAAACAAAATTAGATGTATAAAAATTAAAATTACAACTAACAAGAAAAGTAGAAATCTCACCTTATCTGTTTCATTGATTCCACTTTGTTGCCTATTTTTAATTTGTCTGAGGCACCCACTATATTTACCGTAACACTTCATGATTATGCCCCAACGAGATTGGATAGAAACTTGTGTTCTACCATTTTCGTCGTTGCTATGATCAAGATAATTTGGAATATCCGATTCCAAAACTTACTTTATAAGTGCGAGTTACCAACAATTGGATCTTGGGTGATGCTCAACCAAGCATTGCAAATTGCTATATCTTGATTCGGCGTGAATGCCTTTCCCCGCTTTGTTGATGATTGAGAGACTTCCATTGATAGTTATCAATATGCCAAATCAAAGCAAGGGATTTGTGAACAAAAATAAACCTAAAATTAAACCTAATTTGGCTATTATAACTATTTCAATTTCCTTTATGTTTTTAGGAAGGAGAAGATTGAGGGATTGTGGCAAAGTTATCCCAAGAAAAGTGGTCCCAAAACTGCAAAAGATATTATATCTCAAAATTATACAGTAGTTTTTTTAGAATTTGCAGTATATATGATTGACGTATTTCAGATTTCTATAAAAATTATTCACATGAATTCAAGTACGAGTTGGGTGCTTGTCTGATGCCTAGATCTTATGAGACCAGAAGACTGGTAATAATTAGTAGGGTCCAAAAAATTGTGTATGGAGTATCAAGAACATATAATTATTTGTGGGTGAGTTATATATAAATGGGTTTACTTAACTAAATAAAATAAAATAAGTTAACCGGGAAATTTTTTTCTAAAAATGTATGAAGAATTATAAAAATTGCCTAGTATGTGCCTAAGTGATCCTTGTCACAATTATAGCAAATACAAAGGTAAAACATAAAACTAAATCTTTTTTAAAAAAATACATTCACATAATGGATGCTACTGAAAAGTCATTAAAACAAACAGAGAAAGAACTAACTAGAGTACATCGTTACAGAAAGAATTTCCTTAATGTATCTAAAAGGAACTTTAGCAGTGATATTAAATAAGTGTGAATATTCAACAAGCTACATTAATGTGAATGACATAGTTGTTTTCCTACTTTTTCTATGCAATTCACAACAAATTAAACCATCAAAACTATAAAATTATTCTATTCCATGTCTTTATAATTCCTAATGAACTAAAATTCAAATATATAGGTGTTTTGGGATATGCCGCATAATTAAACAGAAAACATACTACTTTCTTTACATTGATCAATATGATTTGATACTTAATTTTTTGGTAAGCAAGTACGATGAAAACAATATGCTCCAAATTTCAGGCCCCCTAAAAAAAGGTGCAAGATAACAAGAGACAAAGTATCAACTAATATTATATTATCCCCAAACATCTGAATTATTGAAAATTACCTGCTGCAGATATTCTTCAACGCTTGTTGCCTCGGCAGGGAAGACATCCTCGAATGTCGTCTACAAGAAGCAAACAGAAAATGAGGACAAATAGTAAACATTAATGCACAGAGGACAAATTAAAAAGGGAAGAAGAAAAACAAACAAAAAAAACTTGTTCCTAGCATAAAAACTTAACATCTTCCTAATATCAAGCAAATTCAAAAACCCAATTCACCCAAATTTTCCCTCACGTATATTGCGATCATTTTAAAAAATAATAATATTAATGAATTAATTTTTCCATATATGTAAGCATTAATTGAGTAACTGAGTAACACAGAATCACTCCAACACAAAAAAGAAAAAGTATCTGAAAGAGAGCAAGTTTGGTGTGACACATATATACAGGTTGCCCATTTTCTTCTCTTTCTGTTGCACACAAAAATTAGATTAAGCTCCACATCTCTATCTACACACATATAGGGGAAGAGAAAATACTGGATGTCCCTTTTCTTCTCTTTCTATCACTGGTCACCGGTTTCTTCCCTTTCTATTCCTGCCGTTTTCTTCTCTCTCTCTGTTGCCCTAGAGAAATGGGAGCGAAATAGGAGTCGGTCCCTTCTATTTCTGTAGCCCTAGAGAAATAGCAATTGTTGTACTTTTCATGTACCACAACACTAATATTTATCAAAAAATATTTATATATGTACCACAACACTAGTAACCTATTTAACATAGTCTATAAATGTGAAGTATCAATAAAGGTCTAACAATAATGTATTTTCCAAGACAATTCATATAATCATTCATTTAAAGTAATACATGTATGTATAAACATAAATTAGCAGGAAATATCAGAAATACATTTAATGAGATCAAAATGTCAAATATATATAAACACTGTTAAACAATCCATTAAATATAATAATCATCATTGATTACATTCAAGACCCATTCTTTCAACATGTCCCATAAATGTCTTGGGTAGTAGTCCATTCGTTAATGGATCTGTAATCATAAGTTGTGTGCTTATATGTTAAATAAACACTCGTTGTTTCTAAACATTTTCTTTAATGATAAAATATTTCAACTTTATGTATTTAACAACTTTAGAATACCTATCATTTTTTCATGCAAGAATATCGACAATTGCGGGATAAATTTTCAGCAACCGAAAAAGGGTACCCATAACTCCTAATCCTGAAATAAATTTTGAAACCATAAATCATGAATTGTAACCTCGAAGCGTACTACAAATTCACTCTCCATAATAGACAAAGTAATAATAAAATACTTTGCACTTTTTCATTCATCCAGCCAAAAGGAACAAATAACCAATTGTGGATTAATTATCCACATATATATATATATATTTTTAAAAAATGTCTCTTTTAAGTGTGAGATTATCCTTTACCAACCTGCGTATTTATCAAATTTTGTAAAAAAATATATTATCTACCCCAATAATAAAGGATTACATTCAATTTCAAAGTAATTACTGGCATACATACATATTAACACATAAAATTAGTAAAAGATCACGTTTAATTTAAGAGTTAATTACCAAAATACACACTAATATACACATAAAGTAGTAAAGGGACATTCATTTTTGAAGGACATTCATTTTTGAATTTAAGTTGTAAAAGGGTCATATTCAATTTCGAATTTAATCACCAAGTTACTAAGGGCCCTAAGTTTGAATAGGCTAATTAAGGAGAGTATGGATTCGTGTAATCTAACTGGACCTAATGTTATTTTATTTTATTATTATTATTATTATTTGGGGCATATCACATGGGCCTGAAAATTTTGAGGCCCTCTAAGTGTTGAGGCCAAGGTGACTGCCTTGGTTGGGCCAGGCCGGCCTTGCCCACAGGCTACATATCTTATCTCCATCTCTTATATCGCACCTTTAGCCCACCGCTGGTTGGTTCTATTATCATAAAGCTGCTTCAAAATTGGCTTGATTTCAAGACGTAGAATCTATGTTGAATCACCATTTAGCGGGGCATCAAATCAAGTATAAGTATAACCAATTTCTAAAATACCACTTCCTCGTGAGTGAATTTATCTTGAATCGGAATCTTTTGGCTCAACTTTATCCCAGTTTTGCCGAGGGAGCAACCCGTTTTGTTGGTTGGATCACACCCTGTTCATCCTCTGGCATCACACTCTGTTCATCCTCTGGCGTTAAATAACGTGCGACAAAATTCATAAAAATTTAATAAGCAAACCCTTAGCCCCTTGCTTGTCGTCACAGCAACTCGAAAGATTACTTGCAACCACTCAAGCGCCTTGTACAGGTATTTATGGCGATGGAGAAAAATAGAGGTGGCCGACGATAAGGAAGAATAAGGAAGAACAATGTGAGAGAGAGAATCAGATTAAGGCTTCCGGATAGAGTAGTGAGAGAGAATCAGACTAAGTTTGATTTGGATCCAATACCCGAATAACCTCTCAAATATTTTATTTTTTATAATTGAAACATATCTAATCAAAGAAGGTAAAGCAGCAAAATGAAAGATACACTTCTCTTTTAAATTTTAATGATTTATTATAACAATTTTGTTTTTCAGGCCAAATCCTCCAACGTTTTCTTCAATACTAATATTGAATTACAAACATACCTATCTCAACCCCTTTTATTTTATTATTATTTTTTCATACCATATTTTATTGATTAGAGTGGAGGGTTCAAGTCCTCACAAGAGCAAAGTGAGTTGTGACTGTAAAAAAAAAAAAAAATAATAATCACTAATTTGTGAGAAGATAACAAACTTGTGTAGGGTAATTATTAATCCATTGGGTGTATTCCAAATGCAATAACAAAGTGACTTGCAAGTTGCAACTACTTTCATGGTTAAATACTACATGCTAACAAATCTCATGGAGTAATACTGCCAACAATGCCAAGTTACCTAAGAAATCATCGATAATGTATCTCGAGAACTATAATGCATCTCATGCAAATTTATCAAAAGCCGAATGCATGAATTTAATAAATGCCAGAATAAATAAGAGATAATTTAACTTATAGGGCATATAATCCCAACAATATTAACACACTTCACTTGCATCTGACTTGATGGTTACTACAAGTACAAACTAGGCTAGAAGACTTTGGCGCGACTCCTCGTCTTGCTGATTAAAACATAGATAAGACATGTCTCTGAGGCATTAGAGAGATTCCAGCAAAATTATCTCAAAGGCCATCAGCAGTTATTTTCTCTATGTATATGCATCAAAATTTAACCTCCTATAGAACATGATTTTATAAGCTGTGAATTGCCGTTTTTGGTACCGAGACGAATGTATGAATTTAGTGCAGTTCAAAAAATACAACACAGCGCCAGCTATCTGTATAGCATGAAGTACATAGAAATTATTCTTGTCACACACAATTCTTAGAATAGCTGTAAAAGGACATTATCTTTATAGCCAGCTTATTGATATGTGCTTCAACTTCTGGTTTCTCGAGGTGAGTTTCTGACTAGCCTATCAGGAAGAAACACAGGAAAGTCTGAATCTGCACGAGTCTTCGTTCCGGCACATGTATTTATTTGTTGAAAATACATAAATATAAACTACGTCGAGACAAGCTTTTTAACAGCATATTCTCACAATTTTGCTATTTGCTGACTGAAAGTCGGGTCAATGCAAACAACTACCTATAAGATTTTTTTCATCAAAACAATAATGTATTAGAAGAAAAACACAACAAATATATAAGAGTAAGAACATCCATGTTACATGGACTCTTCAAAAGTAGGTGAAGTACTCGTCTCGGACACACAATACTCGGACATGGGTATATATATGTGCCTGACACTTTTGGTTGGGCATGCACTTCAAAAATATATTCAATTGTTAAAATTTGTTTTATTATTTTTTAAAAATAAGTGAAATGCCTATATTGATGATTATGCACCAAACAGAAATTATTTTCTTCTAAAAAATAAATTAATTTAGCAGGATCCATGTGCCCTGTTTGAGGAGATGACACATATGACACTTGAATTCATACACGCACCAGACACAAATACCCGAGCCCATGTAACATAAAAGAACAAAAGGAGATATGATAGCCATGTCCAATATGTCACCTTG
The DNA here is from genome assembly GCF_030987335.1 of Cornus florida. Lineage (NCBI taxonomy): Eukaryota > Viridiplantae > Streptophyta > Magnoliopsida > Cornales > Cornaceae > Cornus > Cornus florida. The sequence goes on along the minus strand of NW_026775573.1, from coordinate 69,609,723 downwards.
CCAATACTTTTGCCAGAATGGAGATACTCAACTGCATCTGCAACAGAATGAAGGCCGAGAAACCTTTTTGGGTCAATAGCAACCTGTTATATATACATGAGCAGGTTAGATATTCTAATATTGTATAAAGCCCAAGAAACTTTTTACTAGGAAAGATGACTAAAATGTAGTTGATTGGTGTCTGAGCAAATAAAGGAAGACAAAAATCTGTCTTCTTGAAAAATACAAGGTTTCTGCGCAATTTTATGTTTTACTAATTCACGATGAATTCTGTTTCATATTTACCTAATTGAGCTTGAGTAGCACGAAAGTATTTTGAAAAAGGGGACACACATTACCGTGGTATTAAATTAATGAGCCATACTATGAAAATTTGGGAGAGAGTGATTGAACAATGCCTAAGACAAGAGTCTGAAGTGTCAGAAAATTAATTTGGAATCATGCCGAAAAGGTCAACAATGAAGGCTATTTACTTATTGAGAAGACTAATGGAAAGATATAGAGAGAAGAAGAAAGATCTCCATATGGTTTTATTGATTTAGAGAAAGCCATTGATAGGATACCATGAGATCCAATATGGACGGTTTTAGAAAAGAAAGGAGTCAAATAAATTATATTGACAAAATAAAGGATATGTATTATGTTTGTGTGACTATAGTTAGACAATTGTAGAAGAAACAAGTGAATTTCTAATAACTATAGGATTACATCAAGGGTCGGCATTAAGCCCATACCTTTTTGCCTTAATTAAGGATGAGCTAACAAGACAAATTCAAGATGAGATTTCATGGTGTATGTTATTTGCTGATGGTATTGCTTTAATCAATGAGACAAGAGAAGGGGCAAGGTCAAATTGGAGGTTTAGGGGGAAGCTCTAGAATTAAAAGGGTTTAAGATAAGGAAAAAAATAAAGTGAATTTATGGAGTATAACTTTAGTAAGTCTAAAAATACAAATGAGGACGTGGGGAAGATCGAGAATCAAGAGGTGCAAAAAGGTGCACATTTTATTATTTAGGCTTAATTATTCATAATGAAGAGAAATTGAAGATGATGTTAATCATGGAACAAAAGGCATGATGGGCTAAATGGAGGAGTTCATCTAATATATTGTGTGACCGGTGTATCCCTTAAGATTGAAAGGGACTTGGAACAACTATTAGACCAGCCATACCTTATGGGACATAATGTTGGGCAGTTAGGAACAACATATGCTTTAAAGTGAGTGTGGCAGAAATGAGAATGTTGAGATGGATGTTAAGTAAGACTAGAGAGGATATAATTAGAAATGATCACATTTGTGAGATGGTTGGATTAGCACCAATTGAACATAAAATGAGAAAATTGGTTAAAATGGTTTGGACATGTACAATGAAGGCCTTTAAGTGTGCCAGTAAGGAAGAGTGACATAGTTCACATTGAGAGTCATACTAAGAAAGGAGGAAGACCAAAGTTAACGTGGGTAGAGCACGTAAATATGATAACATGTGGTTTGACTCAGGCCATGGCCTTAGATAGAGCTGAATGGAAAAGTACAATTCATGTAGCTGACACCAAGTAGTTGGGAAAAAAAGATTTGGCTTTTATTGTTGTTATTTAACTAATTGACATATTTGAAGAAATCAAGAAATGAACACGGCCATTTATTCTCTCCTTAAATTGTTCAAATGATATGAGGATTAATTTAAATCTAGTGTTATTTTTATACACCCTCAAAACTTTATGCAAAATTTGTCCTTTGCCAATTCAATTGTTAGATTATATACCTCTATCATGTTTGTCAATACCAAGTCAATATCTTATCAAGTATTTTATCCATGAATTCATATTTTTTCACTAAAAAATTATAAATAAACTCTAATTTTAAAATATTTTGATGAGGAAAGTTTCCAATTGATTTGAAGGTCCGATGCATGAAGGATGACAAGAATATTCAATTCAACATTAATTTGCCAAATGACGGAACTTAATGAATGATTGCATTCAATTTAATTGGGCGCGCGCGCGCGCGTATATATATATATATATATATATATATATATATATATATATATAATGATAAGATAACGAAATCAACTATTTGAAATTAGAGATACTTTAAATTTAAGTGGTATATATACATATAACTATATTTAGACTAGGATAAGAGAGTAGGACAGATGTTAGAATTGAGTTTCTTCAAAAACAACAGCAGCAACAACAATAATTATAAGAATAATAATAGCAATAACAATAACAACAACAAGAATAACAACTACAATAACAATAATAATTGTTAACTACCATCTACTCTAAAAGCTTAAGCTATTAGAGAGGGGTGTAACTTTAATATTTATTCCTCTAACATGTCACCTTACGTGTGGCCTTCTTTTGGTCCAACATGTGTTCCAAATTTAATTATCTTGGTGCAGGACATTATCTGCTCTGATACCACATTAACCACAATCTACTCTTAAAGCTTAAATTGTTAGAGATGGTGTAATTTTAATACTCAAATCCTCAAAAAATACACCAACAACAACAACCAAGCCTTTTCCCAATTATTTGGGAATGGGATTGGCTATACATGAATCCTATGTTTCCATTCCGCTCTATTTAAGGCCCTATGCTAGAGAGTACTCGAAACAAAAACAAAACCAAAAACAAAGGAGAGGGGGCTTCTAGAGAGAGGAATTCTTTTTTGATTTCACCTTCGAGGGCTGCAAGTACAAGAATTTATTTTGGGTTCGAATTTGAGGCAGGAGAAACACACTTTTCTTGTGCATAATATTTAAGTATGCCAATCATATTTTTTGTTCTTTTCTCCATATATATATATTTTTATTTCATTATAATAGGCTTATTGCATTCACATGGACAGTTTTCCTTGATTTTATATTATGCTTTTTATGAAAGAGTGTACTTATTGTGTTGTTCTCAAGTTTGAATGATGTCCCAAATTGAGGTGAAATTATTCATTGCAACCGTTGTGACGATGATGCGGTGCAACGGACGGCTACAAACACTCTACCAAAGCACATATATCAGCTTTTTGGTTCTATTGTAGGTCCACTTTGCTTTGGTGGAGTCTTTGTAGTCGTCTATTGCACCACGTCATCATTGCAACAGTTGCAATGAATAATTTCTCCAAATTGAGGGGAAAAAATGAAATTGAAATTGAGTCATGTAATTCGATTGAATATTGGCAGAATGCTTTAGAGTGATGGAATGTTGAGTGGTTGGAATGCCCACCACCTTTATGGGGGCACTAATTAGGGTGTCAACAATCCAGGAGTTAAGATAACTCAAACTGCATTGAGGTTGGAATCAGGACATGATATCATGTTTTTATAATTGAAATTAGCTTCAAACTATGCTGTGACTCATGAAATTTTTGTGTCACAACTCATTCATGATGCAAACTTGGCAGTTGGTGCTGGTGATTCCTTGTGTATTTGGATTTTGGACTAATGCTTTTATTTAAACGGTCACGTTTCATGAAAAAGTGACCTGCGACGCTCATATTCTTTATATCAAGTACAACAGAGAGAGGTGACTTCTTATTTTTCTTTCCTGGTTATTGATCTCTGTTGGAGAATATCTTATCATAGGCTAAAATCACTCCTATGATATTCTCATATCAAGATTCTGTCAAGGAGTAATTTAAGGAATGGTTCCTATAATAATATTCTCCAACAATCTCATTCTATTATTTTTCAGATTATGGCAAGGAGGCTATGAATGAAAAAATCCCCACTTGTCTCGACGATGACTTGACTCTATTCATCAATGTTGTTAACAACCATCTACTATAAACGCTTATGCACGTGTGGCCTCTCTTTTGGTCCAACACGTGTCTCAATTTTAATAATCAGGGTGATGTGAGGTTTGGACATAAGACCTTGCCTGCTTTAATAACATGTTCACAACCATCTACTCTAAAAGCTTAAGTAGTTAGAGAGGGTGTAACTTTTTATTTTTCCTAGTTGGTACTCACACACACCCCTCCAAGGAATTGTTTACCCAAAATTCTCTTCTTCTTTCCCAAAATTCTTTTTTGTACACTCTTTCGAAGAGGAGGGAAGAGGTTCGGATGTGGGTAAAAGGTGTGTGTGAGTGTTCTTGGCAATGAAAAAAAAAAAAGGAAGTAAATTTGCCTAAAGGGCAAATCGCCATCTCAGCTGTTTCCTTTATGACCTTTTCTTCTAATAGTTGGAGCTGTAGCCTGGCCAGCCTTAGAGGTTAGCAACATTATGCCAAGTATAACAGAAACCATGATTCAGGTTATTCACGCAAATCCAATGAATACCAGGTATAGATCAAACAGCTTCTGCTTATGAATCATATCAAATTAAATCAAATACAAGCATAATTTTGAATTTGACAACAAGTAGCAGCAAAATTGAACCAAAGTCGAGATTGAAATTAAGGAATTTCTCCAAAGATATTTCTAAACAGATTAAATAACAGGCTCAAGGGTAAACAGTGCATCTTTATTCTTATTGGAAAGAAATGCAAGCAGACAGATTTGACTGGTATTTAAAATAACAATAATTGTGGCAGAAACATCTTAGATTAGGAACAAACATTTACTAAAACAAACAAAAGAAAAAAAAAATACTCTTAATTATATAGGAAAATAAATATATTGATGAAATGATGTGGGTAGATGTATTACCTTAAGCTTTCCCAAGGAAAAAAGATGAAAAAGCCTGTCAAGATGCTGTTGCCATAGTTGACTATATTGTACCAAGAAAAAGCCAGCCTGAAAAGTATTATAGAAGCAGAAAAAGTTCCAATATCAAGTGTTTAAAGTTTTAAACCTCAAACAGAATTCATTGAAGACTGGCAACAGATTATTAACTAATGATTTAGGTGCATGGAGAGAGACTTGCGTTTAGGAGATATACGATATGTAATAGAACTAAACAGACTCTGAAAGACTGCAGCACATTATTAAATGATATCGGCTTTTTGAGTAGTGGACGCAGTATTAAACTGGATTCCCAATTGTTGCAAAATGGGTCTATTTAGCAGAAGCAACCATTAGTTCTTGCAAAGGGGAGGAATGTAGACCACTTCATCAACTTGAGGCATGGGCTGCAAAGGAGCAGACTGAAGAGGAGGTGCCGCATGTTGAGTTTGAAGAGCAGCAACCAAAGCTTAGAGTTAGTTTCTGAGCATTCCCACATCTTTAGTGAGTGAGTAAAAAGGGAGCCTGACTTGGAACTTCTTTGTTAGCCATGTCTCTGTTTCTTTGGAGATTTCTTGTGAGAATGGGACTATGAACTACTTGCGCTTGTCTCCGTCGAGCAATGGTGAAGAAGTAACCTGAAATTTATAGGGATTTTGCAGGGAAAATAAATGTAAAAAAAGAGTAACTTCGGGCAACTTGTAGATTGCCTACTATGAGAATTCTTCAAAAACTTTAAGCTCTTCCTCTCCAACACCAAGCTTTAGGACTTCTCTTCAATGGCTTCAACACCCCCAACTCTTTGTTCCTATGACTTTGTATGGGCTAGAATCCACAAGCTTTGGAAGAGTGAGCTCCAAAGAAGTCATAGAGAGAGAGAGAGACTAGGTCTTTCAAATGATGCATAAACCACACATATATATAGAGGGGGAGAGAGGGTGGACTGCCACACCACCCCCCCACCCCCCCAAACCCCTCCTCGTCTCATCCAACTTCCTTGCTTGCTCTCCAAGATAGACTAGGAATCGGATCTAGTTGGGCCTATCCAAAACTTGGTTCCAGTGGGCTTCTTAAAGGATTAGTCAATCCTTGACCCAACTAATTAGCCCATTAATTATTTTTCATTCCACTAAATAGAAATAGTTGCACTCCGAGTGATGAATAATGATATAATTGCCACAAGTGTTGAAATACAAGTTTGCCCCTCTATGCTAAATTATGATATTGGACAATTAATCCAATCACTGAATGAAATAGCATAGTAACATCTTGAGAATATATGCTCCAATGCCAATAAGTAATGATTACCCAAAATACTCAGATTTTAGAGCCTTGGGTCAACTGAAGTAAATCAAAGCAACCACTAACCAAAACAAGAGTCCATTGCTCTCCCAGGTTTAAGAGTTGAAAGATTCTTTATACAGAAGAGCTTACTCAAATGAATTTCTCTATGAGGTTCAGAGTGTCTGCTTCATCTTTTGAGGAGTTCTCTATGAGTTCCTCAGTATTGCTGCCGGTTCTTCTCCTAGAGCTAAGTTCTGTAGGAATGCTTTTGCTGCTATTATTTGGAATTTTTGGAAGGAAAGGAATTCAAGACTGCATGATGGACTGTATAGGGAGGCGAATCAGATTGCTATGGCTTCGGTCTTTGAGGCTGCTCTTGGCCTTGATTTCTGTCCATGACATTGTTGCCTTATGTTAGTCTTGCCTAATCTGTGTGGCATTTTTTTTATTTCATTTTTGCATTGGAAGTGGTTCCTTTTCGTGTTCCCTTCCTTATTTTGATGTAGTGGGAGGATATGCCTCTCCCGCCTCCTATTGTACTATAACCTTTGTTATTATATAAAATCCGCCCCATTCAGGGAAAAAAAAAAGTTCCTACTCAAATGGGATTCTAGATCACTAGCACCCACTTTGTCACTGCAAGTGAATACTACATCACCAACATACATTGCAAGAATAATACAACTATCACTATTCCATTCAACCACTGAATAATCTGGCATTTTGCACCTAATTCATAGGCAACAACTACAGCACAAAACCTCTTGAATGGTCTCTCCAACAGTAATACAAAAATAATAGAAAGTAAGTGCTTAAGCCAAGAATAATTCATTATCCATCATAGTCATCCTTATTTCATGGATTGAACAGTAATATCTTATCTGAAAGTACAATTTACTGCAAATAAATATATAATCTCCAACCATTACAGAGTGATACTTATTTCATGGATTGAAAAGTAGTACCTTATCTGAAATTACAATTAATTGTAAAATAAAGATATAATCTCCAGTAAAAATTATAATGAGTTTAAATATCTATCATAAACGTAAAATGGATAAAATGCTAGCCTATTACAGCACCAAATCAATTGAAAATAGTTAACATACCACAGTTTGGCTTTTTGCTAGAAGCTTCTCACATATCCCAGTATAATTTAATGGCTTCCATCCCTCCTCTCCTTGATACTGAAACACAAATTATTCGGTTCACCAATGGCAGGTCAAAGTTATAAATTGGGAAGCAAGCACACGCAACAAAAAGCAAACTGATGTATTGAATTAATATATAATTCTTTGATTTTCAAATTTTTCGTCGAATTTAGACTTCGGAATCAATAGGATAATTGCATATTTATAACAAAACACATTATCACAAGAGCGATCTTCAAACTTTGATGTGCATCCTCAATACTTGCGGTAAAAAATGTAGAACATGAGCAATTCTTTAAAAGTTGCGCGCAAGTTCTTTAATTCATAAATGAATATGGAATAAAATTATTGATATTCATGCAGAAAACCTAGCAGTTAAGTTGCTTAATAAAGATCCATCTGACATCGTGATCTTGCAAATACGCAAGTAATAAGGAAGTGATTTGATTCAAACTGAGGGTAAGAAGAAGATAAAGAAAGATGTTGAATGTGGTAACATGATGACACAATAACAATAGAGGTCTATAACTTTTTGAATGACATGTCCACAAATAGAGTGCAACATTGAGAAAGGATCTCCTCAGACCAACAAATAGGTGGCACTAATACATAGATTTTTTATGATATTAAAACCTTGGTTACATAACCACATAATGTCAAGCAATTGCCTAATATGCATGAAAATTTGAAAGCAGTAATAAGAGATGCTTTTCATATTTTGGTCTTAGAAATATGGTCCTGGATAGAGTTCAATGGTAAAACAGATTCTTGCATAGATTCCCAAGTGTGGAAGGATTTAAATATTAAAAGTTACACCCTCTCTAAGAGCTTAAGCTTTTGGAGTAGATGGTGGGAACATGGTATCAGAGCCAAAAATCTCGATTTCAAACCTCACCGTCACCCAAATTAAAAAATTAAAACACATGTTGCACCAAAAAGAAGACCACATGTGAGGGAGCATATGGAAGGATTTAAATATTAAAATTACACCATCACTAACAACTTAAACTTTTGGAGTAGATGGTGGTTAACACCAAACATTAGGGTTTTTGTGAACTTCAAATTTTTGTTAGATTCTGATAATGCACAAGTGGCATTACCTCACAGGACCTAACGAGAGTTTGAAATCTTGGATATTGTTGAAATATCTTTATTATTGTTATTATTTTTATTATTTTTATTAGCTGTTTTTAGCCTTTTATTAGATGTTTTATATAAGATCCCTATAATCATGGGACCACGTAGATAAGATCCCTGTAATCATTGGATCCCGTAGATAAGATCCCCATAATCATGGGATTACGTAGATTTTGGCATATTTTATGTCTTTCTTTGATTTGGTTTCCTTTCCTTGAACCATCTTCTTGTATATAAATATAGATATTGGCTCTCGGTTTGAGTAAGCCAAAATCCAAAATTTCTTCTTTTTGGTATTAGAGCAAAACAAAAACCTTCGCCTCCCCATCTTCCTCCCCAATGCTGCCACCTTCTCTCTCCCTCTCTCCATTTTCCCTCACCTCCGATGTACCTCCATCTCCTCCCAACCCTTGTGCCGGACCCCTCGAGTAACCCTCTGTTTTTAACTCCTTTTTTAGGAGAATTCCATTAGTTAAATATATATATATATATATATTATTTTTTTTTAATGATCCAAGGGTCCTTCTGGTGTTTTTTTTTTTTTCTTTCTGGGTTGCCGGTGTTTGTTCGGCAACATATTTGGAGGAAAGCGCCGATTTTTCCGGCCTTGTTTTTCTCTTTCCTCTTTCTTTGACGTGTGGACCAGCCTTAGTTTGGTACTATGAGTGATTCTAGTAGCCAAAAGGACACTTAATCTTCGGGCTGTGGCCGCACTGCCGCAGTAGTCAATACTATTGGTGGGTATTCTACTCCACAGATTGATGTCCCTCCTGCTTCAACTCCTCTTAGACCATCTTTTCAGGACTTCAAACAATTACAGTCCCAGATTGGTCAGCATCAGGAGCAGTTCGGAGCCTTATCTACCAGGGCCGACTCTTCTACTGCCACGACTACTATAGCTACAGGTACTCCTTCTGCTTGTCATGTTAAAGCGGGAAACCTACTTGGGTTCTGGATTTTGGAGCCAATGATCACATAACTGGTGAGTTGTCATTATTTTCTACTCCTACTCCCGTTACCCGTGTTAATCAGGTTGTTAGTCTAGCCGATGGGTCAACCACTATTCGTAGCAAAGGAAATGTTCATCTATCCCCTGATATTATTTTGCCTCTGTTCTTTATGTTTCTAACTTTGCACTTAATCTTCTATCTGTTAGCAAACTTGCCAAATCACTAAACTGTGTAGTGATTTTCTTTCCTCATTACTGTGTTTTAAAGGACATGTGTTCGAAGAGGATTTTTGGCAGGGGATATAAGCATGATGGCCTCTACTACTTTAGGGATCCTCCACTGACACCTCCTCCACTTGCTTCAAGCCTTCAAGCCTTTGTTCTTTCAGTTTCCAGGTCTTAGGAATTTTCTTTTCAGACTTTTTATGGCATGCTTGCCTTGGGTATGTAAACTTTCAGTATTTATGTCTACTTTTCCCTTCATTAATAACGGCTTATAAGGATAGTAAGTTTCAATGTGAGATTTGTGAGCTTTCTAAACATACTAGAACCAATTATATTTCTCATATGCATCGTGCACCTAGTATGTTTGATCTTATACATATTGATGTGTGGGGTCCTTCTCCTGTTATTGCCTTTTTGGGGCATCGTTATTATGTCACATTTTGTTTAATTTTGGATGCGGAAATAAGAAATGCAAATAGGAAAAGGGAAGAGAGAAATATAAAAAATATAGGCATATACATGGTTCGGCATTAAGGCCTACATCCATGGACAAAGAGTCACTAAGGGCTACATTTTTATTATTCAGATCTGTATATTGCTCGAGTACAAAGAGCCTATATATAGGCATGGTAAATATAAGAATATATGGAAGGTGTACAATAGTCAAATGAGGCACCATGATTGGTGGAGGATTTTGTTCCACCGTTACATAGAAATATTTATAATTGGAAGGAAATTGACCGGATCACTATGATTGATGGAGAATTTTGCTCCACAATTATATAGAAATATTTATATATTTCAACACTCCCACACAAGTTGGAGCATGAATATCATGAATGCCCAACTTGCTAAAGAAACGCCCTGAAAGATGATGAGAAGTTGTCTGGAACAAAGCCAGGAAATTGACCAGATCTTGCCGGCCAAGGAAAATAAACTAGAACTCGCTGGGAAAAATAGCCGGAACTAAGTCGGGAAAAGGCCGGAACAACACCGGTAAAAGACCAGAACAACGCCAGGAAATGACCGGAACAATGCCGGGAATAGCCGGAACAACATCGGGAAATGGCCGGAACAAAGCCGGGAAATGGCCGGAACTAAGCCGAGAAAAGGCTGGAACGTTGCCGGTAAAAAGCCGGAACAACGCCGGGAAATGGCCGGAAAAAGCCGAAACTACGCCAGGAAAGAAATGTGAAGACATAGAGAATATGATCCATAATAATAATTCCAATTCTCCCCCTCAAATTCTAAATGGGTTTACAAGAACAACTTGGCTCTGATACCATGTTAAATTTTGGATGCAGAAATAAGAAATGCAATTAGGAAAAAGGGAAGAGAGAAATATGGAAAACACAGGCATATACATGATTCGGTATTAAGGCTTACATCCATGAACAAAGAGCCACTAAGGGTTACATTTTTATTATTCAGATCTGTATATTGCTCGAGTATAAAGAGCCTATATATAGGCATGGTAAATATAAGAATATAAGGAAGGTGTACAATAGTCGAAGGAGGCACCATGATTGGTGGAGAATTTTGCTCCACAATTATATAGAAATATTTATATATTTCAACACATTCATTGATGATTATTCCCGTCACAAATGGGTATATATACTTAAAAAGAAATCTAAAATTTTTCCCTTGTCCACTCAATTCCTCCAAATGATCAAAACTTAATATAAAACTGTTTTTAGGAATATTAGGTCTGACAATGGTCGTGAATATGTTTCCAATGAGTTTCGGTCTCAACTTAACCAACAGGGTATTCTTCATCAGCTTACTTGCCCATATACCCCTGAATAGAATGGTGTTGTAGAGCGTAAAAACCGCTAACTAATGTCAGTTGTTCGATGTCTTTTAAGTGGTATGAATGTGCAAAAGTCATACTGGCACATGGCGGTTCTTATAGCTACTTTTCGCATTAATCATATCCCTAGTAAAGTCTTAAATGGTAAGGCCCCCTTACAAGTGCTTCAGCCTGATATTACTCTTTTTTCCATCATGCCTCGGGTATTTGGATGTACATGTTTTGTTCAGAATCGTAGCCCTTCTCGTACTGCACTTGATGATAAGGCCATTAAATGTATCTTTTTAGGATACTCTTCCATGTCAAAAGGTTGCCGGTGTTATGATCCAGTAAACAAACATATGTATCACTCTCTTGATGTCACCTTTCATGAGCATACCCCTTTTTATGGTTTTAACACTATCTTGCAGGAAACTTCTACTCTCGATCAAGAGGCTTCTCCTCTTACTCAACCTTTTCCTATTTTTCAAGAAGAGCTTTCTTTTGTGGTTTCCTTACCCCCTTTGCAAGTCTATTCACGCCGCCCTCGTGCTCCGCCACCACTGCCTTCATCCTCCTCAGAGTCAGGTTCAAGTACATCTCTTTCTCCTTTACATTGCCCTGACCTTGTTCCTATTCCTGAGTCTCGGTATCCCACTCGGGACCGCAAACCCCCTGCTTAATTTGGATTCGCTTATAGTACTGATCATCCTATTTCGCAGTATATCTCTTATGATGTTGGGTCTTATGGAGCCTTTCTAGGTAAACTTGATTCCATTTCTATTCCCAGAAAGTTGTCTGAGGCTCTTCGGAATTCCAATTGGATGTCTGCTATGAAGGTAGAAATGGATGCTTTGCAGCATAATGAAACGTGGGAGCTTGGTGGCCAAAGGGTTTACTCAGATTCCTGGCAAAGACTTTAATGATACCTTCGCTCTAGTGGCTAAATTGACCTCAGTTCGTTTGCTTGTCTGCTTGGCTGCCTCTTACAATTAGCCTCTTCATCAGCTTGATATGAAGAATGCTTTTCTTAACAGTGATCTTCTTGAGACTATTTACATGGATCCTCCACCTGGTTTTCGGGCTGAGGGGGAGTACGCTGGAAAGGTCTGTCGATTGCGAAAGTCTTTGTATGGATTCAAAACAATCTCCGAGAGCTTGGTTCAGTCACTTCAGCGATGTAATTCTATCCATGGAGTTTGTTAAATGCCATTCTGACCATAAATGTTTTATCCACCGTTCCTCCACTGGTCGATGTATCATTCTGCTTGTTTATGGTGATGATATCATTACTATTGGCAATGACATCCCTGGGATTACTCAAGTAAAGCTTCAATTGGTTAAAGCTTTTGATGTGAAAGACCTTGGGCAGCTCAGATATTTCTTAGGAATTGAGGTTACTAGATCTAAGAAGGGTATCTCCTTATCGTAAAGGAAGTATGTCTTTGGATCTTCTTCGAGACACGGGTATGCTTGGGTGTAAACCTGCTTCTACTCCTATGGTTCCTATTATGAAGATCTCAGCTAAGTTTGGAGATCTCCTTTCTGGTCCCTCGCAATATCAGCGCTTGGTAGGAAGATTGATTTATCTTACCAATGCCCGTCTTGATTTGGCTTTTGCGGTTAGTGTTGTGAGCCAAGTTTTTGCATGCTCCTCGTATAGCTCATATGGATGCGGTATATCATATTCTTAGATATCTCAAGTCCTGTCTTGGACTTGAAATATTTTATTCTTCTAACAAGCAGGTTGGGGGCTATCCTGTTTCAGTAATGCAGACTATATTGGGTCCAAGACTGACAGATGTTCCACATCTGGCTTCTGTACTTTCTATGGAGACCATCTTATATCCAGGAAAAGTAAGAAACAACCTGTAGTTTGGAGATCTTCAGCAGAGGCTGAGTATCGTGCCATGGCTCAAGGTACTTGTGAGATTCTTTGGCTTCGATCTTTCTTGGAGGAGCTAGGGCTAGGTGAAAAACAGTCCTCATACTTGTTTTGTGATAATAAGTCAGCCATCATGCTTGCTTCAGATTCTGTTCTTCCCGAGAGGACTAAACATATAAAGGTGAATATTCATTTTATCAGAGAAAAGGTTAATTTGGGAATTATCAAGCCGTGCTTTGTTCGTTCCTCTAATTAGTTAGCCGATTTGTTTATCAAATCTGTTGGTCCATCTTTGCTTCATTCCTCGATTACCAAGCTAGGCTTGATTGATATCTTCACTCCAGCTTGAGGGGTAGTGTTGAAATATCTTTATTATTATTATTAATTTTATTTTTATTAGTTGTTTTTAGCCTTTTATAAGGTGTTTTATGTAAGATCCCCGTAATCATGGGATCCTGTAGATAAGATCTCCGTAATCATGAGATCCCGTAGATAAAATCCTCACAATCATGGGATCACGTAAATTTTGGCATATTTTCTATCTTTCTTTGCTTTGGTTTCCTTTCTTTATACCCTTATTCTTGTATATAAATATAGATCTTGGCTCTCAGTTTGAGTAAGCCAAAACCCAAAATTTCTTCTTTTGATATAAACTATCAAGTAACTGCCAATCTTCATGATATTTACTGAAATAGTATTGATGGATATCATGAAATATCATTTATCTCCTTCAATACTCTTATAGCACATAAAATATGACAGTAATCCTGCATTCCACTAAAAAGGGTAGCAACTGGCAACTCCCAATTTATTTTGAACTTCCATTATTTAGTTTTTAATTGATTTTAGTGAAATGGTAAAAAAAGAGATTAAAAAAAAGAGTATCCTACAATTAATCCAATAGATCTATATGTAGGATGGCAGAAACAAGTTGCACAAAAAGATATTGGAATGACAATTCAGTTTTCCATGTTATGCAGGGAAGTAAATAAATAGATCCATACCAGAGGTCCATAGCTACTTATATCTTAAAATTATTCAATATGTTAACCACCCCCCCCAAAAAAAAGAAAAAAATCCCTTATAAGGGTGATCCATTAAAAAAGTTATCAAATGCAAACTGAGGATTATGATTGGTTCTTTTATTTTATTTTATTTTATTAGTAAGATAAGATTGTATTAGAAAAACGTTCAAAAGGGGAACGTATCCAAAAAGAAGCTACACAAGCCAAAAAGGCATTAGACTCTCAAAGAGTCCAAAACTCTACCATCTCCCCTATAGATTTACAATTTCTCCCCAAAACCCAACCGAAAAAAAAAAAAAAAAGCGAACAAAGAATAGAGAACTTCAATGCTCCAATACGAGTTTCCTTGCCATCAAAGGATCTACTATTCCTTATTGTCCATAAGCACCACCAAACACACAGAGGAGGTACCCTCCAAAAGCCGCGGACTTTGGCATCCACTGTACATCCTCTCCAAGCCTCAATCAAGATGATCAACTGCCTCCTCATCTCTCTTGCACATACAACACCAATTAACGACAATTTGTTTTCTTCGTCGCAGGTTGTCCAGAGTAAGGATCTTCCCTAGAACAACTGTCCATGCAAGAAAAGCCACCTCGAGGGGGGCCTGGGACTGCCATGCCACACAGCCTTCCATGAAAAAGAAGGTCCTGGACCATTCGTGAGGCACCTGTAGAGCAACCGCACCTCAAATCTCCCCTGCAGGGAGGAACCCAAACACAAAAATCAGCCTTCTCCCTTAATCTCCTTATGGTAAAGCAACTACAAGAACCCAAAAACATCACCCTACTTCGAATCCTGAAAATGCCTAAAAACTGAACATCCTAGGATGTCCTCCCGCTATCAAGCCGGTAGTAATCAACCACCAAGGCATCTCTATCGCGGCAATCCTAAAGAGGCTGGGATAAGTGCTAGCCAAAGAGTGATTCCCACACCAAATGTCCTTCCAGCATCGGATACCCCTGCCATCTCCTACTTTGAATGTGATGTGTTGAGAAAAATCATCCCACCCCTTCCAAAAACGCCAACTCCACCTGGGATCCTCACCTCCATGGAACACCAACCTCTCCTTAACTCACCATATCTGTAAACAATCACCATTCTCCAAAGTTTGTCTCTCTCCTCCCCAACAACAACAAAATAACCACTTTCCCAAAAGGGCTTTATTGAAAGGCTCCAGTCAACTAATGCCCAAACCTCCCAACTATATTCGTCTACAAACTTGGTCCCAACAAACCAAATGGTACTTAAACTCCTCCAAACCACCCCAAAGGAAATTCAGTTGAAGCTGCTAAATCCACCTAGCCACAGAATAAGGAATCTAAAAAAGAGAGAGAAAATAGGTAAGGAGGCTCGATAACGTGCTCTTCATCAAAATAACCCTCTCGTCTTCCGATAAATATTACTTCTTCCATCCTGCCAACTTCTTTTCAAACCTCTCCACCACGGGATCCCATCCACACACTTTCCTCGAAGGCGCCCCCAAAGGCAACCCTAGATACGAAATGGGCTGTCAAGCACCGACACGGCAGTGAAAGTCCTCGTACCGGTGTCGGACACGTGTCCGACACCCTTTTGAGCGTGTCCTGATTTTTAATTTTTTTTTTAATATATTGGATACGGAGCGACACGCCGGAGGACACGCCAGAGAGGAACAAGATGCAGAGGGTCGCGCTGGAGGACACGCCGGAGAGGAAGGAGATGAAGAGGAATATTGACGTGCGATGAAGATCTGTATAACAGTTGATGTGGGTATATGTCGAAATCATATATATATGATTATATATATATCAATTAAAAGAGAAAAGATTGTAAAGAAATAGCATGGATGAGAAAGGCCGCCAAAAGAAGGAAGCAGAGGCTCATAAACCAGTGAGATGAAGAGCTAAGGAAGGATTAAGATGGTGTGATGCAGAGGCATAGAGATCGCATCTTATTAGCGGACATACCGAGGCCAAAAAGACACGCTTCTTTAGGATCTGTTTGGCAACAAATAATGTGTTTTGTTGAATATATATATATATATATATATATATATATAGTATGCTAATGTAATTTAGGCCAAGAATCTTTAAAAAAATATATAATCTATGTGCCTAAACTAATTTAAATGTGTTTGGTTTATTATAAATATATAAGAAATTAAGCAAAAGTTAAGTTTTTTATAGATAATAAAAAATAATATTATTATTTTATTGCCGTATCCTTACCATATCCGTGTCCTATTTTTTTCAAATTTGCCGTATTGCCGTATCCGTGTTGTATCGTACCAGTGTCTTGTGTCCGTGTCCGTGCTTCATAGGAAATGGGAAAAGAGCCAACTCCGCACCCCAGAGTATCTGCAAGGGAGGAAATCTCAGGGACCTCCCTAACCGAAACCATGAGACTCTTCCACATATTCAGTTTCAAGCCTGCTTGAAACCATATCAAAACACATCTCAAATATCTCAACTGAGACTTATCAGCATCATAAAAAACTAAGGTATCATCAGCAAAAAACAGATGGGAAATCTCCAACTGTCTAGGCAAGACCTTCCTTACCATGAAACCTCTTAACATCCTCTCCAATCCATCCCGATTCGAAACATTAATCGAATCAAACTATAGGCCTCCAAGCAAAGGTCTCTAACTAGAGGTCTTCGTGAAGAACTTCTAAAAGAAAAATCAATTCCCCTACACACCTCCACCTTAGACAACACCTACCTATCGACCCTGATCCTGCCAATGTGATAACCTCTTCGATGGGCATTCGTGAGCCTATGAAATGCCTTTGTGTTTTTGTCACTCTCTTTAAGCCACAAGGCTCGAGATTTTTGTCTCCCAGAGATCTCCTCTGAAATAGCAATCTCAACAATCACTCTTCCCTCCTGCGTTTCAACGCCTCCTCAAGGTTCCCCAAACCCTGTAACTATTCAATCTCAACAATCTCCACCAAAGCTTTATTCTTCGTCGACTCCAAATTCTCGAAAATCCCCTTATTCCACCTCTTAATGTATTCCTTTAAAAGATGCAACTTCCCTACAATATTAAAGCTCGTATTGCCACTCACTTCATAGATCTGCCACTAAGAAGACACCTCTCCTTGAATCCTTCAACCCGAAGTCACGTGTTCTCAAATCTAAAAGGAGAACTCCTCCACAAACCATAACAATCCAACATAATCGGAATATGATCCAAAGTGGGTCTAGCCATTGCCACTTGAACCACATCCGAGAAACTCTCCTCCCAATCTCCATATAAGAGGAATCTAACAAGACGAGACAAAGTAGAAGAGTATCTAACACTGGACCACCTGAAAGAAGCTCCCACAAATGTTAAGTCAATTAAATGGGAATCATCAATAAGTCAAAAAATTGCTCCGTAGCCGGGGTCCACCTTCCTCCTGCTGACCTTTCCATCGGAGACCGAGTAAACATTGAAGTCTCTGCTAACACATCAAGGAAAAGGCCATCTACCCCAAACAGAGCCAAGCTCCTCCCAGAACAAATGACGCTCTCCATCCTTAACGAGGCCAAAAACACCAGAAAAAACCCAATGAAAGCCATCCTCCTCCATGGAGAATTTACCGAACACACAAAATGTCCTTATCCACATCTCCAGCTTGGACACCCATCCCTGTCCCACGTTGAGAGAATCCCTCCCGAAGAACCAATAGCATCCATCACTATCCAATCCACAAATCTCCCTCCCCAAAGACTCCCAACGACCCTCTTAGACATCGAGGCAAGCTTCATCTCCTCAAGACACACCCAGTGTTGTTAAAGGCGCGCCTAGGCTCGAGGCGCATGTCTATCGCTTGTTGTCATCCCAAACTCACTGATGTTTACTAGGTGCGCGCCTCGGTTGCTCCTCGTCCTATTTGTCAGGCGCGCCTCACTATTTTTTTTTTTTTTAAAATGATTATTCTATTTCTTAAGCCAAAAAAGGTACTTTTGGCAACTTAATAAAGTAATAAGAAAGCCTAAGCTTATGAGAGAAGGAACTTTTGTTCAAAAGAATAAACAAATAAGAAAGCCCAAGAGTCAAAAGTGTCAACCTAACATAGAAAGAGTGAGACTGTGAGACCAACGACAAAGCCCTAGTTGTAGAGACGAACGATGAGGCCATGCCAGTTCTTTCTTCTCCTCCTCTACTTCTCTCCCCTCTCATCTTTTCTTACTACTCTCTCTTCGTCTAGTTCTCTTCTCTCCGTCTTTTTCTTTTTTTTTTTAGGCTCTGTTTTTTTCTCCTTTTTCTTCACACTTTCTTTCTCTTCTCATCTACTTCTCTCACTTCATCTACTTTTTTTGTCTCTGCGTCTTTTTTTTTTGGGGCTATGTGTTTTTTTCCTTTTCTTGTTAACAGTTTTTTTTGTTTTGTTTTGTTAATAGATTTACTTTTTGTGCTCTGTTTTTCCATTCAAAAAAACAAATTCTGTTTTGCCTTTCAAGAAAACAAATGTGTTATGTTTGCTTATATAGTTGATGGATTTACCTTTTTTATATTTGATATTAATTTTTAAAATATTGATATGACTTATGAGATATGAATACTTTTATGGTAATTTAAAATTTCAATTGTGCGCCTTACTTCACTCAGGCGCGCGCCTAGGCTCCAAAGGACCTCTAGCGCCTTAGTGCGCCTTTAATAACACTGGACAACCCCCCCCCCCCCCCCCCCCCCCGGGCGGGGGGGGGCGAATCGCAATCGCACCACTTTCTCTTCTCTAGGTCATTTAGAGCACAAAAATTCCATGAAATGATGCGGAACATCATGGATGCACTAAAGAGTTCACCTTCCCCCTTCTACCTCTCCCTCCCCCCTCCACTCATCCCTTCGTAGTCAATATAAGAGATGAGAGTCCTAATCTCCGTCTCCCCTTTCTCCAAAGAGGTCTTTCTCTTTCCATCCACCTTCCAACTATTATTAATTGAATGAAAAAAAACCCACAACCTTATCACCCTCACCTTGTAAAGACTCTCCAACAAGGTTGCCCATTGGTGCAACATTCTCCTCCAACACCTCTTCCTATTGACCCCACCCTCCCCTCTCTCATCAAGAGAAACCTCCCCCTCTCTTCCCCTGATCCCATCATTGCCAAAGGAACAAGTAACAGTTATCCAAGTCTTTGCATCCTCCTTACGGCACAAAATCCCTGTCCCCACCTACAGCGTCACCAGGCACCCCTTCCCAATCAAAAACAAATGTTGATGGACCAATGCAAGCCACAGGAGTGCAAAAAGCTCCTTCTGAGTCGTCGTCATTCTCAATTGATCCAGCATCCACATAATTGTTCAACCCTTTCAATACCTTGTGTAAGCAAAGTTCTTTGACCAAAACAGAGAGTTTCATCACATTATATGAGTCGAACATCTCGTCCACCACACACCATAATCTCATTAACATCATCGTTGGTAAGAGAATCACCAGCAATGCATTCTAGGGCCCCTTTACATCTTAAATAATCTGACACCTCCCCACTTTCCTCCTCCGAACAGCCTTCAGTTACCCCTTCATTAACTGGTGATAGTGTTTGAACATCCGGTACCAAACCCACATCCATATCCCTCACTGAACTCCTCAACACCCCACAAGAAGGAGAAGTAGAAGAAGATGGTATAGAGTGAGAAGAAAATTGATCGGGTAAAAAAGGAGGCTTGCCAGGAACATGAGCAGCCCTACTTAGTTTGACCCACTTTGTTTCTCCTTTGAGTGCAGCGTCTGCCACGGGAAAACTTGCGAAGTTTCAGAAAAAATTAGCCATGGTCCCTCATTCTTCTCAAAGCAAGAATCCATCCTCAGTGTCTCTATATCTTCAGACTCAGAAAAATTGCTTTGCCGCTTGGACAGACTCTTCTGGTTCTTATAAACACGCTTTTGGGCCTGTAAGATGGATGGACCACGAAGGACTGGATCATTCTCCATGGCTTCCTGATAGGGCCATCACTTGACCCAATAAGAGAGACCTTACGAGAATTATTTGGGCCCCAACTAACCGCTCTGGACTGTGAACAAAAAATTGGGCCTTTAAAAACATCTTCAGACGTAGGCCCAACTCTTTTATGAAAGTCCAATTTTGACCCATTGAGAGAAGGCCCACAATCCACATATTTGAATTTTAAAGCCCCATCATGTGACTTCCCACCTGCAAAGCTAGCTATCTCCCACTTTAAACGGGAAAGCTTCCGATGCTTGATGCATGTAGTCTCCTTTTTGCTTCTTCCCACACTCTCCTCCCGCGCGTGAAAGTCCATTCATCCTTGTCCTTGACAACGATCATTCCTCTGAAACTTCGAATTGTGCTTTCCTCTACGCTCGTTGCGTCTCAACCACTCTTTTTCCGATATCAGCTTGTTTTCGTCCCTTCCGAACAAAGATTCAGGTTTAGGCACAAGAGAAGGTGCAATTTCTTCCATCAGCGCGACCTTGCCACCCATTTGTCTTCCACTATGATGTACACCGGAATCACCCCACCGTCGGCAACTGTGAGAACAACCCTCCCAGTATCAACAATCTCATACGACTCAACATCACGTAGCTTCCACACAAGTCGCCGATTGCTTCGAAAAGTTTCTGGCACCAGAGATGCAGAGGAAGACAATAAAGGATGATCCACCTTTTCTACTCTTCTTCTTCAGTCTCGAGCACCCAACTCTGAAACATTAGACATCAATGAACAACTTTGCTTCGCTTCACCCCAGACATTCTTTTGCAGATTTCAGCACCCTCTGTGCTTCGTTTTCCGAAGGCAATCTGAACAGGAGAAGACCGTCGGGCAGAGTAGAAACCCTAACCCAACTCAAAACCTTTCATATCTTCGTAGCCCATTCTTGGATTCTTTTAAGACCGCCCACATCTCTGTCAAATCTCCCAACCAAGCATGATTTCAGCACAGCCTCTCGAATCGTTGTGTTATGGTTGTCAACCCTAAACACATGCCCTTTGCTTGTCGCCATACTTTCAACCTCACCATTAACGGTAACACCTGGGAGTCTTGCCACATCCAGGAACGACCGCTTCTCACCCTCGAAATCTTTCATGGCTTCCATGAACAGATAAAGAAGCAAACCAGAAAAGAAAAAGAAATAGAGATCAGAGGACGCTGGAGTAGAGGACTCCGGCGTCTGAGAGTACACAGAGACGATTAGGAATAGAGAGAGAGCATTTTTTGGGGTTTCTTATGATTGGATCTGTTGAATCAGAATTTTATCTGACAATTGGATGCATAAACAACAGCAACTCCAATATTGAATATGAAACTAACTATGAATATATTAGGATGTAATTTACTTTTGACACACTGTTGTGAGAAGGCTTCATTGACTTGTAAAGAACTAAAGCTATTTTGTAAATAGGTAAAATTGTGTATAAAGATGAAGATTTATATGTAAAATTAGATCTGATCTTGATCAGATTTAATCAACATATTTCTAAAATTCATTCCACTGTAATGGAGTTGGGATTTGAAATAGCCACCTTAATTCCAATTACCAGATAGAATTAGAAACATTGTTTAACCCACGCACAACCAGAGTGATGCTAGAATTTATTTGCATTAAAAAAGACCAAGAAATAACACTGATAGACTAACATTGAAGATGACTGCAGTCGTGATGACAACTTAGAATGGAAATTCTCATACAAGATGCAAACTTAAATTTGATGCCTCTATCTAAAATGATCACAAACTTATCAGGGGCTTAGCTTAAGTGGTATCTCCTCCTCCTTCCAAAGGGGAGGTTGAGGGGTTGAGTCCCCAGCGAGACAATAATGGGCGTGTGTGTGTGTGACTTACTACCCAGGAGAAAGACCCAAAAAAAAAAAAAAAAAAAAAAAAACAAAACAAATCACTTATGAAATTATGAAAGGAAACAAACCAACAATAACACAACTATAGTGGAATATATCATTCATATTAGAAGCCCAAAAACCTGAGAAATCATCCCAATCACAACTAATCGCCCATAAACTGCCAATGCATTCAAGCACAAATCAAACATTTCACCACCAACAGACTCATATATGATATCAACACCTTTAGGGAACTCCTTCTTTAGAACCTGAAAAAAGAAAAAATTAAAATTTTAATTATGAGAAACTATATGGGAAAAAAATTGAATTTATCGCAGAGTTCATTGGGCAACTAAGACAATGGAGCATCCACTTTAACGTTTAAACAAGAAATTGGATAAACAAATAGAAAATAGAAGGTAAATGTAGATCTTTCACTAGACTTTTTTGTAGTATATGACAGTCATTAGAAGGCATGATCAAATAGAAAATCTAACTCATGTCAAGCCCATGCCATAAAATCAAATTGGAAATTTGACAGAAGCAAGTGCAAGATAAGAATCATATAGTCCTGCAAAATGTCCATGTCATATTATGGGAACACTACTAGACATATTATGGTATCATTGGAATAAATCAATAGAAAACTGTCACGCTTAAAATCAGAGTATTCTGGAGAGTAAATTAAAGCATATTAATAAAGGATTTTTTTTTTTTTTTCCTTTTTTTTTTAAAAAAAAAGAAATAAAGTGAGACTTCACTTATCCAATTTTGAATTTACTGTAACATAAAGAAATTCTAAAACGAGCCAAACTCCAGGTTCCAGCTTGTAACCTTTGTGACGTTGTGGCACGAATTTTGTTTCGGCCTGGGTCGTGTTGTGACTCGGTTTTGACCCGAAATGACCCGTTTTTATCTTGCAAGTCATGGACCCTGTTTAGTTCTCTCTTGTAGCTCGGGTATATAAGGGCGTTTAGGGTTTGGAGTGGGATAATGAGAGAACACTGAAAATCTCAGAAAAGAAAGTGGGAGAGAGAGCTAGGGGGTTTGGGACCTGAAAAATCTCCTGATTTTCGCATAGTGAAATCTTTTACCGGATCTTCATCGTGGACGTGGGCGTTGCTGAACCACGTAAATCTTTGTGTTCTTTGTGTGTGGCATATCTACTTTTCTGTCATGATTCTTGATTGTATTTTTGGTTCACGGTCTTTGTAGAAGAAACCTTTTTACTGAAATCAGTTCTAAACCTCGCAGTCATCATTGCCTGTCGCAATGGTAAAAGCTTGGACTGCCAAGCGTGAGGTCGTGGGTTCAAGTAATAGAGAAGCTACTCTGTGCAACATAACATCAAACGTTAGGTCTCTCTCTAGTCTTTCACTCCCAATACTGTAGATGGGACATAGACTGGGTAATGCACTTTAGTTCTGAACTTCACAAGGATCTCTCCAATTAATTGAGAGAGAGAGAGAGAGAGAGAGAGAGAGGTGTTGAACGCTGAAAGTCCAGTAAACTGAGGATCTCAAGCAGGGTGGATGAGTGAACTAGGTCTACGCCAGCATTAGCTATTATCTTTGTAGGATAAGGTGGTTTGTATGCAATAAAAAGAAAAGGGGTTCTGCAAAAGTTCAGCACACAAATGCAACCCTTCTTCAATAATTAATAACCAATGCAAATCACAATTGAGTTGTGATTCCCCAGGCAAATGACAGGAACCATACCCACACAAGGCTACATGATACGAAGACGTTGTAGGCCCCCTTTACTTCCACATAATTCTCAGAAAAAAAAAGACCATTCTGAACAAGAACATGATATTACATACACAGGATACCAAAAGTGAATATTCAGAAGTCCAATATGGAAAAGCTGTACTCCCATATAACATGCTTATCATGTGAAAATATCATAGACAAATCCTTGTGCAGGAAAACATCGTATAATGATGAGGAAAAGGGACAAGTGGTCAAACAGACCAAATATCATTATTTACTGTGTTAAAAATGATAAAAAAAACCTTATAAAGGCTTAGTCAGGAAAAAGGGACAATATGTGGGATTTGTTACGACAAACGCAGCGAACCAAGCAACAATTACAAAACACGACAGAAAAATAAACACACCACACAAAGAACACAAATATTTATACGTGGTTCAGCAAAGCCTACGTCCACGGTGGAGATTCAGTGAAAGCCTTCACCATGTGTAAAATCGAAAATTACAAGTTTCAGCCCTTCACTCTCTCTGTGTACGATTTTCAGTGTCTCTTGATGATCACACTCCAAATCCTAAGCACCCTTGTATATCAGGCTACAAGTGAGTACTAATTAGGGTCTACGACCCATGAGCAAAAACGGATCAAAAATTTTCCTTGGGGGGCAAGCCCTTGAACTAGTCGCAACGCGACCTGGCACCAAATTCGGGCCACAACATCACAGGATTATAAGGTACTATTAATTGAATCGAACTGAAGTAACAATAAAATAAGCATGTCCAAAATCAGCTTTAATTGAGCACACACAAAATATATTATCTTTCTAAGTTTAAATCAGGAAAAAGGACAACTACGTCATCAAAGATTTCCGTGAACTTCACAGTACCCATAGGTTTAACAGGCTGAAGTAGAGAGAACTCTATGTTCCTTTTTACATGTTTTAATTGTTAGAATTTTGACGGCCAAAATATTTATCTGAAATTTAAATATTATATTTTGAGGTGCCAATGAACATCTAAACACATCAAGAAAGCCGCAAAGCAAATAGAATCTATCTCAAGAGCTGGATTCACTTCTGCAGTCCTCCCCTCTCGGTCCGAAGAGAAGAGAGAGGAGACGAGCAGAAAATAGAGCAGAATAAAACAAGAGGATTGCTACACATACAGTTTTGATATCTTCCGCTTTATAGTCTATGACTCGATCAACTCCCAGATCTCTCAAAAGTTTAGCCTTTTCACCACCTCCACAAGTTGCAACCACTTTATTTCCAGCTATCTTTGCAAGCTGCACTTACCACGGTTCAAATTAGCAGAGTTCTCATCATAAATATGAGAGATTTGGAAAAAGAAAAAAAGAGAAAATTTTATGTTCAACCAAACATGACATGATTATATGAATAACACATAGAAAGAGAATTCTTAGGGGAAATATTGAACCCAAAATTGAGCCCCCATCCTCCTGATGGTGCCATCTAGCTCACTTGTATTGTCTTTATGTGGCTACCCGAGACCTGCGCTAGAATTTTGCCTCTGCGACGTATGTGTAGACCACTAGTAATGGGAAAAGCCAAACCCCATCATGTAGCCCACTGTTGCCTTTGGACCAGAGTAAATAAATAAATAAATAAGGAACAAGAAAAAGGTGAAACTACCATCAGCAGGATTTCCAGGACAATGTGCAATTCCGTTAATTGTTGCCAGTTCTGTGATGCAAGCACATTAGATATTGCTTGTCTGCAATCTTTATATATTAGAAAGTATAATTTGTTTCCACTTTCAACTTCAACAATAAGTAGATTGCAATCTAATTAGCCAGTGGATGACTTGCATGCTATTTTTTTTCCCTTTTCTATGTACTAATTCTAATTAGATTGTTTTTTCCCCAAAACCGGCAATGGTAGGAGCCTCATGCACTGGGCTAACCCATCCATTTTTCTTTTGTCTGTGCATACCACCAAGTTAGAGACAGCCAACTTGACTTTGACTAAAACTATTTGGTGGAAGAAAAGGATCAACGGTCATCTCATCATCAATTCCTAGATCAAGTTAAGTTATGATATGACCAACACTTGGCGTCTCATTGTGCAATCACGACAGGCTAGTGCATAAATGAATCATCAATGCGAGACTTTTAAGGAAACATATTACCCAAGGAATTGATCTCTATGCCAGTGAGTTCAAAATTATTAGGGTAGTCCAAGATTTAACCATGACAAAAGAACATATTGGTCAAACAAGAACAGAAGGTGTCAAAAGCGCTCAACAAAAAGACTGGAGTTACGGCTCATGGGGGGAAAGCATCCAGCAACTAAGGACCCAACAAGACTCGACCTGATTGCAGTACAAAAAAGTTTGAATAGGACAGGCTTAGGCCTCAAAGGTGGGATTAGTTCTAACACAACTGGACTTGACCAAGGAATCCATAAATGTGTTGTGCCATCCTTTCCCCATGGTAGAATGTAATATCTTTGTGTTGGCAACTTTTTTCCCTAGGTAAATCTAGTGTTTTCAAATTTTGAATGACATAAGTCGTGCATTGCAGCTTTTAATTATATTTATTGGTCAAAGTGTGTCTCGGTGAGTCAAACTGAGTGAAGCAAGAAGTTCAGATCTTCAAAACTGCAATGCGAAGGTAAGAAGATCTACAACAACATTTAAACTCACATCAAGGATGAACGCACTTAGACTTGGGTGAAAATGTTTTTAAACACAATTTTTAATTTTTTATGCTTTTAAGGACATTAAAAGAGTTTCTGAAAATATCACATTTAAAATGAATTTTGAATGGTGCAAGAGTGTTGCAATGGGAATTGCATTGGGACAACTTGTCCGGTAAGGTGTAAAGTTTTCTGAGAAAATGCACTGGTAGAATTTTTACATGCACCAGTACAGAGTGCTTTATAAAAGGTTAAATGTTTTCCAAATATTGCATAAGTTATTTTTCCAACAGTACAACTTACTCCACTAAGTTTTGCATCAGTACAGCTTATCTTTACACCGGCACAACTTTATGCAGGGTTTGCAAAGTAGTCTTTCCACTAGGAATATGCACAAATTTCCTAATCAGTTTCTAAATCTTTATGCATATCCCTGAGCATTTTGCACCAAGATATACAGTTTTTAACACTAGGGTTGCATGGAAAAACATAAGATACTAAAGAAGTTTTTCAAATATGCTCTTTTTTTCTCTAAGTTTATTAAACCAAGTGAGACGTGAGTTTTAACTTGGTTCTTCCCAAGTATTTTTCCTTTAATTCACTTACACACACGTGTATGGAGTTGAATTCTTTATTTTTGTATTTTGATATACCTAATCATGGATTTGTGAGAATAATGAAGAAGTTGCACTTCATAACCACTCTACAACAACTTGCAGAGACTTACACTCGTTTTGGGTGTAGCATATAATGAATGAAGAAGAGAAGTTGATCGTTGGGTGGTGATCATGTTGATGCAGATAGCAGTGGGCTTGTGGGCCTGGGATAGGAGTTTAGACTGACTGTAACATTGTAAGTCGGAGTAAATCAACAACTAGTGATTCTATGATTGGTTTTCCTGGGATGAATATCTCATAGTATTTCTTGTTTGGGTTTTCCACAAAAATATTTGATGTCTTGAAATTCTCTCTCTACTTTACTACTTTATATATCTGCATATTACTGTGTGGTTGATGGCTTAAAGTCCAAAATTGGCAATACTCAAGTAAATTTGGTGGGGGGGATTGTGGGGATATTTTTAAATTTTCATATTTACAAAATGAAATATACGAACCAGGTAGGGGTTATTGTTTCATAAGTAAAATTTCCATCTTGCCCAGGGAAAAAAATGAAATATAACAGAGTTGAGGGAGTTAAATGCCTTTGTCTTTGCTTTTAAGCATTAAAGCCAAGAGTGCGAAAAAGTGGTAAAAAGTAGATGGCATAATTTCACAGGCATATAAGCTGAACATAGATGGTGATTTTTAAGCACAGTACTCCCTAGGTAGTTACATGGTGTGAATATTAATTTGCCAAAGCACAAATGATTACGTAACTCGTGGGTAATGCTGGTACAATTGTAAATGATACATTATGTGTATAATTACATGGGATTACATTTGAGGATGAAATCAATTCTGAGAATGCATTGAACATGTTTAATGTTGATCGGATCAACTGCTTTGGAAACCTGCTAAAGAATTAGAAGGTTTTAAACCCAATAAAAAGTAATTACATGAGACCAAGGTGGAAATAAAATGTATTAGGATAAATTCAACTAAAAAGGTATAATTAAAGGGCTAATTATAATTTATTTGAAGTTAACTAAGTATAATTCTTGAATAACAAAATCTTAACAGCAATAACAGAAATTGAGAATAATCTACATACAGTTGAGATTATGTTGGACTGTCTAAGAGAGTCGGTGTGTCATACGACCTCCTTAAATTAGTCTGAACCACTTGAGATAGCAACTATACATTTGCACTGCTTATTAGGTGAGAGTCGAAGGAAAAGTCTGAGACTGACCTTGCGATGATTACCATGCTGGAGACATGGTCCAGGACCTACCTATTTGGGAGTGTATGATTGCATATTGATGACAAGAAAGACTAAGGTTACTCCAATCAATGTCGGAGACTAGATTTCTGAAGGAAAATTTAGAAAAATCCTGAAGAATTGTTTAGAAACTGATAACATCTCAAATTATACTGATTACAGCAGACAAGAGGGTTGTTCCATTTATAATAAAACTATTAATGACGTTTCACTTCTCTAAACTGACTTTTAGGCTCCCCACAGGGCATTAATAACAACTTCTACTATTCCCATGACATCCTCAGATTTCCCATACCGTAATTACTACTTAATAAACTTTAACTAGACATTTTTCAAGACACTAATGAGTAGACACTTTCTGAAACACCATAAATTATTTGCATCAAAAATAAAAATAACAATTAGTTAGATATTAATTATTATATGAAATCGGCAGTGACAATATATGAAACTTGATTAAGCAACTTGAGATAAGTTAAACTTGATTAGTATGCCTTTTATGAAATGCTTTTATATATGGAAAATAGGATAAGAATCTAAGATCAATTTGCTGAGCAATGAATCTGTGAGGAGTTTTTTGATGAGCTTGTGGGCTGACCCCTCTATACCTTTTCTGGTACTCATTGATTGGCATGGGATAGAGAGAGATGTGATGGACCAAAGCTCTATTCTAGAGATTGTTTCTTTGAGTGAGTTTTATTTGAGTGGCTTTTGTAGTACCATGCAACGAATACTAGTTAGTATTTATTTGGTTTATGTTAGTTTATATTGTGGACATGATTTTTGAGATGACGTCACTAGGGGCGATTTCACCATACTAGGGGCAATTTTGGGAGATTAGGTTTAGGGCTTGTTCTTGGCTGTGTATATGCTATGGGATGAAGTCCTTTCTTGAGGTTGCACGGCTGCCGAGGATTTCATTGGGGGGGAGTGTTAAGGCAGCAATCCCTCATCGAGGGCCATCATTGTATCTGGAAGAGGCGTAGTTGAAGGGAGAAGATTGATGTGGTTGTCCTGCTTGGTCGGACGTTTTGATAAAGAGGTTGGAGGTTGTGATTAAATTGAGGAGTGGGTGGCAAGGGCGTGGAATATGTCGTGTGGGGTGGGTGTGACGCCATTGTCGGACTCTCTTCTTCTGTTCAGGTTCCCATCTCCGGCGGAGGCGCAAAGGGTGTTGAAGGAAGGACGGCGACAATGGGGATCTGTTACACTGAGGATTGATGTATGGTCTTTAGGGTCGGTTGTTGTGATGTGCTCAAGGACAGAGGGCTTAAGCGAATTCGGCTGTTAGGGCTTCCGTTGCATCTCTAGTGTCAGGCACTTTTTGTTGAAGTGGGAGATTTATGTGGTGGATTTGTCAGTGCGGAGGCGGATGAAACGAGGGATGCTGAAAATGTCAGGATTACAGTGAAGGTTGGAACAAATTGCCCAAAATTTTTGTTTATACACAATAATAGGTTCTGCCACTGTAATGTTTCCAATTTTTATCATTTTCCATTTTCTGGAATTTTTTTATTTTTCGAAGGTATTTTCGTCTTTTATCGTTTTGCGTGTCGGACATCGTGGGGTGTGCCGGGTATATCAGAGTATTGATTGGGACATTTCCTTGGGTTCAGGACTCTTGGAAATACATTGGTTGCCATTTCGGCATTTTTCTGTTTTCAAGCAGGGAGGTCTGAGGTGGGACCCGCTATCGGGGTTGTTGTACACGGGGGTTGTGTCATGGGTCCACTGCATTTCATGCGTTGTTAATTTTGTGCATAAATTAATTGTTCAATATACTTATGTGTGGTTATGATTTAATTTGGGTATATATATATATATATATATATATATATATATATATATATATTATTGTAAAAGTAAGATTTCATTTATGTATGACCCGCCAATGATGCCTTAGCCATTATAATGGCCTTAAGGCCATTTTCTGGCCTTTGTATTTCTCTCTCTCCAGCTAATCTCTCTCCCTCTTTTTCTTATTTCCTTTTTCTTATTTTCTTTTCTACTAGCTTCAAAGCTTGATCCCTCTTTTGTCTTTGAGAATTGGGTTTAGCCACTTAAGGCAAAGTTGGAGAGCTCGTTGAGGCCGTCGTTTTGATCGGAGCCAATCTCCATTTGGCCACCAATTGGGAATTCAAAAATTGGGCATTTTTAGGGCTTTTTCACCAATTTGAGGTACGGGTGCTCTAATTCACAATTTCTTGGATTTCTTGTGAATTTTCCCTTTAATTTGACTCTAAGCATGCCTAATTTTAATTTTCTTGATTATGTTTGTTGTGGTTGTTGGTATTTAAGGTGATAAAGGCATGCTATGTGTTAAGTGAGCCTATAAATATGATTAAATTCTTTGTGGTGAAGAAGCATGCTTAGTGTTGATGTATTATATGGCCTATGATTTTAAATTGCTATAAAAAGTGATGTTGTAGTTATGAAAATAAATAATTTTATTTTATGCCTTGTGTATTTAAGTTGTTGGATTTGCGAATTGAAAGTATGTAAAATGCAATGATTTAGAAATATGAGAATGTGATATTGTGTGGAAATTCATGTTTTAAACATGCTTGAATGATGTGGATGATATGTATGAAATTTCTATATTGTCATGGCATTAAAGGATTTGCATAATTCATGCATTACCATTGGGAAAGAAAAGGGAAAAGTTGTTTTGAAAGCAAATGAAATTTTTTTTGAGAAAAATGTTTTAAAATAATGGTTTGTGAAAAACCCGGACGCCTAGGAGGTGCCTAGTGATCCGCGGCGTTAATGTGGTCTAGAAGGGACTAGGGAGAGACCCTAGCGTGGTTGAACTACCTAGGCCGGATACAACGCCTTGGAGTTGCCTTGTGGTCGTGGATAGTTAGCCAATCCTCCTCTCGTGACGCCTTAGAGTCGCCTTGGGTCGGATTGCACTAACGGTTTGGAAAGGTGAAACGGTATTATTTCGGAAATGGGGAGCGACATTGCATGGCATGGAATTTCATTAGCATATATTGCACACTTGGTAGTCGGATGACTTGTATACGTACTTGTTGATGTTATTATTGTTTTACTTGCTTCCCGAGGCATGATCCCGTTCACTTTTACTCTATTCTTATGTGGATTCACAAGGTCCTAAGAGGTGTGTCATAGACACTTCCTACTGAGCGGTTGGCTCACCCCATTTTATTATTAACATTTTTCAAGATACGGAAAGGAAGTGGCGGACGATGCTCCTCCATTGGTTTTGATGGGTTAGTGGACTGTTTGGACATACTTTGTAGCTATGATCTCATTTTATTATTATTATTTATTTATTTATTTATTTTCTTAGTTGAGACTCACACACACGGCCTCCACTGAGGTTTGAACCTCTGACCTCCCTTTGGAAAGTAGGAGCTTTGTACCACTAGGCCACAGGCCACAGGCCTGTTGGTTTATTATTATTATTATTTTTTATAAACCCTAGGATGACACGTATATTATGTATTAACATAGGAAAGGACGTTAGTGTCCTTAGTTGACCTTGGGTTCGGGTAAGGACCCGGTTAGCGATTCGGATCCTTGGGTTCGGGTCGTTACAGTTACAGAGTTTCGATTTGGGAAGAGGTATTGCCACAACTTGTTCCCACAACAGAAAGCTTAGAAGGCAATGATGGGGCTCATCTTATGACAGAGGAAGAGTGGTTCCAGATTCTTAGTTAAGGAGAGAAAAGGGGTGATTGAAATTCAAGAATGGTTAAAGGAAAGGGAGAGACAGAGAGCAGTGAGATGTGTGGGAGGAAGACGATGGGGGAGTCACGCGCCAGACAGGAGCGTTCGGAAGGAGTGGAGTAAGGATCCACTTGGAGAGTGTAGAGGAGCTTAACCAGATCGCATGCCCTTATCTTCAGCTGATGGGGTTGGGGATAAGGTTAGGTGGGCACGTGACCAAGATGCCATCTTCAAATGGGCTGGGGAAGGTGGTGGTTTGGGCCAGAGGTTGGTAGGGCAGGCTCAAGCTGAGCCCATGGTGAGAAGGAAGTTTGGGTTGAGGCCATCCAATGGGTGGACGGGCTAGGTGAGGGATGGAGAGAGGTACAGAGATGGGCTTACTCATGTGGGCCGAAAAAGAAGTTTGAATGATATGGGCTAGCTGTATGGGCCAAGGTTTGGGGGAGTGGGGGTGAAGTCAGATGGGCTACCTGGGGTTAATGAGTGTGGGCCTGTGGGGAGGTTCGTAGTGACGGGCTTGTTTGGAAAGGGGTGGCATTCATTATCAGTACTTTTTCAGTTTGAGGAAGATGGTTCGAAGTGGCGTTTTTCGGGAGTATATGGGCCTGTAGGTGATGTGGAGTGTAGAGAGATGTGGGAGGAACCGGGTACCATTAGAAGCAGATGGGGGGGTCCATGGTGTGTTGGGGGGGATTTTAATGCTGTCTTTAACACGAGTGAGAGATCTTCTAGGGGTGCGTGGGATGGAGCAATGGCTGACTTTTCTGAGTTTGTGGAAGCTAACAGGTTGTTGGATCTTCCCATGGTGGGAGGCGCATTTACATGGTCGAGTGGGCCGGATCCTCCTTTTTCTAGGCTGCATAGATTTCTAATTTCAGTGAAGATGGAGGAGAAATTTCCGGATGTGTCACAAGTGGCGTGTGTGCGGGCAATCTCTGATCATATTCCTATTTTGCTTGATTGTGGAGGGATTAGAGAGGTAAAACCCCTTTTAGATTTGAAAACATGTGGCTACGAGTGGATGACTTCAAACAAAGGGTTATGAACTGGTGGAGTGCTGATGATGTTAGAGGTAATCCAAGCTTTCAATTGGCAACTAAACTGAGATACTTAAAGGGAGGCATTAAGGTTTGGAACAAGGATGTGTTTGGTAAGTTGGAGTGGAGGAAAAATCAGCTACTTTTGGAAATTTCAGAGTTGGGTTGGAAGGAAGGTGCTGAGGGGATTTCAGTGTTGGAAAGGAGTAGAAGGGAGGAGTGCAAGGCTGAGTTTGAAGAGATTGCAGTGATGGAGGAAGTTTCATTGAGACAGAAGTCGAGAGCCCTGTGGCTTAAAGAAGGTGACTGAAATACTCAGTTTTTTTTACCGATTAGCTCATACTCATAGAAGAGGGAACAGCATTGGGAGGATAAGTTTTGATGGTGTCATGGCTGAAACTGAAGAGGAGATCCGGATAGGGTTTGTGGCATTTTATTAGGCGCTGTTCACAGAGTCTGTCTCTTGGAGGCCGGGGTAGGATGATATTGAGTTTGATACAATTTCTGATAAGGATAGAGTGGGTTTGGAGAGGCCGTTTGGGGAGTAGGAAGTGCTGGAAGCTCTTAGGAGCTGTGACGGAGATAAAGCTCCAGGGCCGGATGGGTTTACAATTGCGTTCTTCCAAAAGAATTGGGAGGTGGTGAGAGCAGATGTGATGAGAGTAATGCATGCTTTTTTCGAGGAATGTTGTTTTGAGAAGAGTTTGAATGCCACTTTCATTACTCTTATACCTAAGAAGGGTGGAGCGATTGAAGCTAAGGATTTCAGACCAATTAGTTTGGTGGGCTCTGTTTATAAGATTATTGCGAAGATTCTGGCTATTAGGTTAAGTGTTGGATGGGCATTTCGGAGTCTCAAAATGCGTTTGTTAGAGGAAGGCAAATTCTCAACCCGGTTCTTATTGCTAGTGAATGTATTGATACAAGAGTCAACAGTGGTGATCCAGGGATTGTGTGTAAATTGGGCATAAAAAAAGCATATGACCATGTGAATTGGGTTTTCTTATTGTATGTGTTGGAGAGGATGGGGTTTGGAACCAAATGGAGGGGGTGGATTCATCAATGTATTTCGACGGCTCGGTTTTCTATCTTAGTGAATGGGTCACCGGCAG
Organism: Cornus florida; assembly: GCF_030987335.1. Classification (NCBI taxonomy): domain Eukaryota; kingdom Viridiplantae; phylum Streptophyta; class Magnoliopsida; order Cornales; family Cornaceae; genus Cornus; species Cornus florida. The sequence continues at coordinate 69,575,749 of NW_026775573.1, read as the reverse complement.
GCTTCTTTACAAGTTCAAGAGGTTTATTGTAATGGAAGCCTTTAGTAGACTCATGAAAAGGGCAGACATACTGGGCTTTATTCAAGGTTTTTCGGTGGGGCGTGTGCTAAATCAGATTGTTACATCTCACTTGCTGTTTGCTGACGACACTATTGTTTTTTGTGATGCGAGTGTTACTCAAGTGAGACACTTGAGGTGTGTTTTGGCCTGTTTTCAAGTGGTTTTGGGGCTGAAGATTAATATTAGTAAGAGCGTGATGGTTTCAGTAGGGGATGTGGATCATATTCATGAGTTGGCAGCTATTTTGGGTTGCGGAGTGGAGGCTTTTCCATTTTCTTATTTGGGGCTGCCATTGGGTGCTTCCACGAGGAGAGTTGCCATTTGGGATCCAGTGGTGGAACGTTTTCATAAGAGATTATTTGGGTGGAAGAAGCAATACTTGTCGAAAGGGGGTAAACTTACATTGCTGAAGAGTACCCTTTCTAATCTACCTACATATTTCATGTCTTTGTTTCCAATCCATAGAACAATGATTAGTAGACTTAATAAGATTCAGGGGAACTTTTTGTGGGGGGGTGTAGGGGAGGAGTTTAAGTACCACCTTGTGAAATGGGAGAAAGTGTGCACCCCGATACAAAGAGGAGGCTTGGGGCTTCGCAGGTTGGAAATGTTTAACAAAGCTCTGTTAGGGAAATGGCTATGGAGATTTGGGTGCGAAAGGTCCGTGCTTTGGAGGCGTGTGATTGCTTGTCGGTTTGGGGAAGAGGAGGGAGGTTGGATGTCTAGAGGTGTGTCTTCATCAGCAGGTATGGGTTCATGGAAAGGTATTAGGAGGGGTTGGGAACTTGGGATGACTTCTCTAAGCGGATACGGTTTAGAGTTAGGAATGGTCGTTATGTGAGGTTTTGGACGGGTGTTTGGTGTGGGGAAGTGGTGTTGGCTTGTAGATTTCCTAGACTCTTTAGGATGGTTGAGGAGAAGCATGCGGTGGTGGCAGATTATTTTAGGCTAGAGAATGGGAGAGCTAGTTGGGATGTGAAATTTCGTAGAAATTTTAATGATTGGGAGTTGTTGTAGTTTACCGATTTAATGGGATTAATTTATAGTCAAGTGGTGGAGGGGGAAGGAAGGGATGAGATGGTGTGGATGGGGGATTCTAGAGGGGTGTTTAAGGTGAGGCTGTTTTATCAAAGTCTTACGAATTCGATAAGCAACGGTTTCCCTGGAAGGCTGTATGAAGGACTTCAGCTCCTCTGAAGGTGGCTTTTTTCACATGGACAGCAGTACTTGGCAGCATTATTACTCTTGACAATGTCAGAAAAAGATGCCAAATTACAGTTAATTGTTGTTGTATGTGTAAGAAGGCGGGAGAGTCGGTTAATCATCTATTGCTGCACTGTAAAGTGGCAGCAGATGTTTGGAGTTTGGTCCTGAATGTTTTAGGGGTAGACTGGGTGGTGTCAAGTAACACGATGGATGTGTTAAGAGGCTTGGCGAGGGAGACAAGTGGGAAGTTGGGTTAGGAAGGCGTGGAGGGTTCCACCGCTTTGTATTTGGTGGGGGTTGTGGCACGAGCGGAACAGGAGATCTTTCGAGGGAAAGGAGTCGCCGGTGTAGGTTATTAAGGCGAATATTTTGCATTCTCTTTGTTCTTGGGTTAATGGGAAAAATTGTCCATCTATAGATAGCTTTTTGGATTTTGTTGACAACTTATCATCATTGTAATGGCACATTTTGCGTATTTTGTTTGCTTTGTTAAGGGTTCGCTCCCCTCTGAGCGCTTTTGTTAATATATTTTTACTTATCAAAAATAATAATAATAATAATAATAATATTGTGGACATGATTTATTGGAATTTTTTTGTCAATTGATGAAATTCTTATTTGGATTTATTTTAGGTGGTTATTGATGTTGGAATAGAGCACCAAGTTTAGGTACATAGACTAGATGTTTCACTGTTTAAATTGGGGGTGTGACATCTTGTGTATTGGGCAATACATTACAAATAAGCAATCAGAAACTACCATAAAAAAGTTCTATTAATATTTAGAAAATAAACCTGGACTGCAAACTGTCCAGTCCCTCCTGCAGCAGCAGTGACGAGGACTACTTCTCCAGAAACCATTTGTGCTGCCTACAAGTTCCCAAAAAACCACGTTGTCAACCAACTATTATGTCCGATTGACACAGCATTTATGAAGCATATAGTGGAAAAAGCCAGATTTTTGTTGATAATAATGAAAGAGTCAAGATCAGAAAATACCACAACTGACAATATCTTGAACAAGTCCGATTTCTTTTAAAAAAAGTAATAAACCTTTTCTAGGGCAATTGATGCAGTAAGTCCAGATGTAAGCATGGCAACAACTTCAGGATCTGGTCTGGCAACAGGAAGTATGTGCTTTGAGGGAACCTAAATTATACAAAAGCCATAATAGATAAATTTAATAGTCCAGTGAATTATGATTAACTAGCAAATGGATATTGTGAACAAGGAAAATAAAAAGACAAAGCAAACTTTGTAAAAGACAAGAACCAGTATTTTTTATGTAGTGTACCATCGTGAATTCAGCATAACTTCCGAAAGTCATTAGTGCAACAGGAGTTCCAACTTTCAAGTTATCAACAGAATCGCCCACTGAAGCAATAATTCCAACAGCCTGAAATATAAGGAGAATGATTTAATGGGCAGAAAAAAGAAAAAAAAAAAAGAAAAGAAAAGAAAAAAAAACAGAGAGAGAGAGGGAGAGAGAAATTAATAATGATCACGAGAATTGATAAAATATAGTTCACCCGAATATTACAAAAATCATTTCAACTGAAATGTAAGAAAATATTCTGCACTAAAATTGCACACTAGTGCAAAAAATTATCAAAATTGCAAGTCGAACAAACTGCCCTGAAACTCATGTACTTTAAGTAGGCTTCTGACAAACATTTAAAAGTTCCAGAAGCAATGCTGATCAAAAGTTCACCATATGGTGACTACAGAATGCAAGATTAACTACAAATTTCTACAAGTAATATCCGCATCATGACACCATGTCACTCAAATTAGTATTTTCTCCTCACCTCGAAACCAGCATCAAATGGAAGAAGGGAGCCAAGGTCTTTGTTGTTGCCACTGAAATAACGTCCCGAACTAAAATTTACCTGTGCACAAAATGCTCATTATAGTAAACATTTTAAACTGAGAACAAATATGCTGGTCACCCTAGGAAGATGTTAATTCTTTCCGCTTGGATCACAAACCAATCTAGGTTGACCAGGCAATGGAAGCTCACGTCAGTAACAAAATGGTAAAAATATGCAAGGACAGATGCATGCAAAAATTTTGCACATAAAAAACAATTAATGAAAAAAGATAAATAAATAAAAAAGAAATACATGAACTTTGGGATCCTTTCTAATTCCATATTCTTCCCCCCAATTTATTTTCTCAAATTAGTTGCTATTTCTGCACATTCAGACTTTCCTCATCAAAAATTTAAAAATAAGTAAATAAACATTCACCTTCCTGCTGAGCTTTAAAGACTTCATAATCAAGTTGTCAATGCAACAATGTAAGCCGTGTGGTCAAAATGATTTTTATTTTATATTCATAGGTGGCTAGCTATAGTTGAGCCAAAAAAAATACGAGGGGATAAAGAGGAAGAGGGAGATATAACCAAGAAATGGGCTGCTTCAAGTTCAGACAATTATCTATAACAATGCAAAAGGCATACATTTCACCTCCAAATGGGAATCATTTCAACTCTTTTTGTGGTGGAGGTACCCAAAAGTAGGGAGAAAAATTGAATTCCATTAAACAGCTAGCAGCTTAAATATAAATTTGACTTCATTGAGAATCATATCAAAAATAGGAACTAAGAGTAACTTTAAATTAAATTCTGTTGAAGATTTACTGTTATTGGAGGAATCAGTGGAGGAAAATCCTCCAGTATTGATGTTGTTTCTTATTATTGAAGATTTATTGTTACTCGAGGAATTAGTGGAGAAAAATCTCACAGTATTGATGTTGTTTCCTATTTTCTCTCTTCCATTCTCATCACTTATTCTCCTATATAGAGAGAGTATAATAAAAGTGATGTAGCCATTTGGGTTTTGTGTGCCGTGGATGTAAGCCCTAGTGGTTGATCCACGTACGTCCTTGATTTGTGTTCTTCATACTTTATTTCTTTATTCAATTTTTAAATGGTATCAACGCAGGTTTATCATACCCTACTCTATACTCTACTCATCTCGAATCTTCGGATCAATTTGTCTCGGATCAACCCGTCTCAAATCTCCAAATCAACTCGTCTTGGATCTTTGAATAAACTGGTTTCATACTCTCGACAACTTCATATTTAGTTTCAAGTTGGATACTTGAGTTAAAATCTCCGTGTACCAACTTGAGGGGGGTGTTGGAGAATATCATAGGAGTGATTATAGCTTATGATAGAATATTGATTAGAGCAATTTATGGGATTGATTTTAGGAATCCTCCATCAATGTATTTTCCATATTTATCAATTGTATTCTTATAAATAGAGGTGCTAATTGTAAAAAAATATTAAGAGAGAATATAAAAAAAAATGATTTAGCCCTTTGGGCTTTGTGCGTTGTGTTCTTCATGTTTAATTTCTCTCTTCAATTTTTATTTCTTTCAACATGGTATCAGAGCAAGCAAGGTTTTGTGTTCATTTCTCTTTTCATCATAGCCATTTTTGGTTCTTGTCTTCGAATCCATTAATTTTACTGAGGTCGTCTTCTTACACATCTTCATCAATTGAGGCTACTGCTACTAGTCTTGAATCTTTGGATCCATTTTTATTGAGGTCATCTTATTGTACCTCTTCATCATTTGCACTTGCTGCTACTCGTCATCTCAGTGGCAAGTTGGGCATTTATGCCATTCATGCTCCAACTTGAGGGGGAGTGTTGAAGATTTACTGTTATTGGAGAAATCAGTGAAGGAAAATCCTCCAGTATTGATGTTGTTTCCTATTATTGAAGATTTATTGTTACCGGAGGAATTAGTGGAGAAAAATCTTCCAGTATTGATGTTGTTTCCTATTATTGAAGATTTATTGTTACTAGAGGAATTAGCGAAGAAAAATCTTTAGTATCGATGTCATTTCCTATTTTCTATCTCTTTCCATTCTCATCACTTCGTCTCCTATATAGAGGAGCCTCCACCATCGTATTGAGTAAAAAAAAAAAAGAGGGTATAATAAAAGTGATGTAGCCCTTTGGTCTTTGGGTGTCATTGATGTAAACCCTATTGGCTGAACCACGTATATCCTTGCCTCGCGTCCTTCATACTTTATTTCTTTATTCAATTTTAACAAATTCAAATTTCCTATAAGTTAAAAGTAACTTTATGGAGAAAGAATACAGTACAACCCCTCTAACTACCATCTACCTTGCACATAGGCAATCAAAAGGCCCCCCAATTACAATTGATTAATAAGAATGGGTTGTTCTGCACATACTTAAGGGTCCACATTGCTGTGGCTAGGATATCTATTCTGTCACTCAGTCAATCATCCAGCTACACCACTCAATTTAATCTAGTTTTATGCGGTTGATCAAAAAACAATACATTTTTTGAGATATTCAAGATACACGAAAGTGAACAAGATGTATGCAAATTCCAACAATCTATATTACTTCCAACAATAGAAAGAAATGAAAATCAATTCCAAGGGGAGCAACAAACTTACATCACTAGCATTAACACCAGCGTAAATGATCTTCACAAGGACATGATCTGGTTTAATTGGTAATCTCAATGGCATGCGCACTATGCTGGTAGCACTGCGGAACTTATGACTCATGGTGTGAACAACTCTAGTAAACAAAAATCAGTGTCAAGAAACATATTGGGACAATCAATTGACTTCTGAATAAACATGAACAATTGACAAGAGTAAATGCATTAAGTAGAAGAAGAAGCTGGCATAGATGCGTTCTTAAAAAATGATTGGGGTAGTTTCATGGGAATGAATAAATATGGAGAAAGTGAACAGGAGAAAAGGGAAGTATATGCTGAAGAAAAATATATTAGCTATGTATACAGCAAGACAGTGTAGCTTAGAATGAGTATTTTAAGAGCTTGTCGCAAAACTGACAGTGTAATGAACCATAAATCAGGGAAATGTAAACTGTTCACAAATTCTGGCTCCAATTCTCACTAAAAACAAATTTTATTTTTAAAAAAACAAAATTATCAAATTACTATTTTATTAAACAATAAAAACCTCCCAATCGAAAAGAAATTAGTGAAGCAAAAATCCAGAAACATATTGTGAAGTTGTGGCCTGATTTGGTGTCGGGCGACCCATTTTTGACTCGACGACTCGGAAAATTTTTGACCCATTTTTTCTTATAGGTCGTGGACCCTGTTTAGCACTCTCTTGTAGTCCGATATATAGAGGGCGTTTAGGGTTTGGAGTGGGATATTGAAATACCGAAAATAGCAGAAAAGAGAGTGAAAGCAAGAGCTAGGGTTTGGGGGCTGAAACTTGTAATCTCCAGATTTTCGCATAGTGAATTCTGGATCTTCACCGTTGACGTAGGCTTTGCCGAACTAAGTAAATCTTAGTGTTCTTTGTGTGTGGCATGTTTATTTTCTGTCGTGTTTCTTGATTGTTTCTCGGGCTAGCTCCATTTGTCATAACACATATCATTCAATTAGCTAACTCAACTAGAAGTATATCATTTGGTAGCAAGACATAATTAGTTATCTTTTACCTTCTCTTAGAGGTGAAATTTGATCAAACAGAACTTAAAGTAAGAGGCCAGGAGCCCCATGACGAGGTCATGGGATACGCAGAGAATTTTTTTATTTAAAAATAAATAAATAAATACATAAAAACTACTAAGAAGGGATAATAATTCTACAGTTGTTACACCATCTATTCCTATATGCTTTTAAAGCTGAAGAACCAAGAACCCAGCCCAATTATCTATTTCACTGTCAAATATTCTATTTTTACAATGTCACAAACTAGATCTAAAAGGGCATAAATACATCTTGTTAACAAATTTAACGGTGCAAAATAAACTACTAGATAGCATGTAATGAACAAAGTAAAAGATGCAATCACATCAAATAACACAACGATTTACATGGAATAGAAACACAGGACCATAGGCCAGGCAAATTCGATCAACTATAGAACAAGATATTTATGTTGATTATTTTAGTGTAAATATGCTGGAAAATTTCATTCCAAACCTTTCGAGTTGTATATTTTTATTTTTGAGTGAACGCGTTTGAAGGATGATGATACTCAAGTCAACTCAAGCCCAGCTGAATGAAGCCACACACTCAGGTAAAAGGTAATTATGTGTGTGAGGAAACAAAAATCTTTTTTGAGCTTATATATTCATTTTTCGAAGGGTTTCAAAAAACTTTGTTTGGTTAAAAGCTGATATTTTTATTGTTTTATAAAACTGGACAGAGAGTTCAATTTGCTGATATATTGGTTTATATAGACAGGTACTTAAGTCTAGTAGCCCCTATGCACCAGCACATCAGGAGGCAGCAAGCACAATATAATGGCACATTGGTCGTATGCACCAGTGCTTTGAGTTCGAAATTGTGTTGAACTTATAGTCTCAGGTCAAGTTAAATTTGGATTGCTATAGAACTTTGGGAAACGTGTTCCAATGATTTCTAAAGTCTTTTTCAATCAGAATTGACTCTCAGAAACCTATATGAACTTGTTTTTCAATATTGATGAATGAGAGTTGCATTTATTGAATACAAACAATATTTTTGAGAAAAAGTTGTTTCTCTTTAGCATTGTGCTATTTCACTCTCTTTCACACAGTGCTAAATTGTGTGTGAATTTTCATCAGATCGTAGCCATTACGCAAAATTCAGATTCATCATTTCATCAGAATCAATAGAAAACATTCACTAAAGAACAGATTGCTTTTAAGTCCACTAATGAAGGGGATCATAACATGATTGTGTTTGCATTGGAGTTGGAGAGCACTGAGCATTGGAGATAAAGCAATGGGAAGTGCTTTTGAAAGTACTGGGGTAAGAAACTTGAAACGTTCTGAAAGTAACTGCAATCCGTTGTACTCTTTTAACATCTTTCTATTTTTACTGTAATTGTTTTTATTTGCTTGATTGTGTGATTGATTAACAAAGGACTGAATAGATTAATTAAAATCAAGCAACTGAGCAAAAAGGACCAATTCATCCCCTCCCCCCCTCAGTCATTCAGAACAAGAATCTAATATGGTTTAAAATCATCTTCTACAAGTGCGCCACTCTCAATATAACCCTATGTATCATACTTTAAAACTCATATAACCACACAATTACCTCTGATCTAAACTCATGCTAGACATTCTATCTCAAACTCTATTGTCGTGATTAACGAAGTGGTTCACTAACACAATCCGGTTCTCAAACCATGATAAAACTACATTTCTAGCTGTCCTTCCAGGTTGCTGCTGTCTGATTTAAGTTTGATGAATATTGAAGATGAAAAGCAGCTCCAAAATTATTGCGCAACCATATGCAAAAAGTATGTTGAATAAAATGATGTATGCACTAAAAAAGATTTTTAACCCTGAAACACACAATGTGCATGCGTACACATATATATACATTATTCCAACTAAAGATTTAAAAAGAATTAGGCTGTTCTGGTTTTTTTTTTTTTTTTGATAAGTAAGATTTTATTAAAAACGCTCAAAAGGGGAGCGGAACCCAAAGAAACAAAAGGGCCAAAGGGCGCTTTAGACCTTCAGAGAGGCCAAAAAAATAATAATCTCCTCCGTAGATCTATAATCTCTCCCTGAAACCCAACAAAAAAGAGTAGAAATAACAGAGAACTTAAGCATAGAAACAAGCTTCTTTTTTCCATCAAAATATCTCCTATTTCTCTCGAGCCAAATACACCACCAAATACAAAGCGGCGTAGCCCTCCAAGCATCACGAATGGAAGCCCCCACAAAGACGCCTCTCCACTGGAGATTGGTGATAGCAATCCCTCTAAATTGGAAAAGGCATGAGAACCGAGGCCACCGGGTTAATGATCATTAAAACCACATGTTTAGCACCGTTTTCCTCACTCTCATATTCTTTTTTTAGGTAGGTAACCAATAACTGCCCCATGTGGGGCCTGAATCGCTCACCTTCCCTTTGGGAGGAAAGATAATACCACCTTGGTTGATGGCTAGGTGGTACATTGCCTAAATGATTACAAAATAGAGTAACTTTCTGAAAAATATTCCTTTTTTATTTCAATATTTGCAAAACCATCTAATTACCATTACCACCCTAAGATCCGGGCATCACATGAACACCACATAGCGAAAAAGTCCTCGCAGAAGGTAATCGATCTTCACTTATCAAAAATAAATAAATAAGTAAAAAAAGAAAAAAAAAAAAAAAAGAAACATGATTGACCAAAATGCCAATAAGTTTTGCACAAGCTACACGAATTATGAACCATTTAGCTTCAAGAAATTATGTTGTCAATCCTCAAATTCTGCAGATATAATGCTACATGAACCCTGCCTAGAGGGGTCCAAAAATTTACAGTTCTATTTAGAATTTATCAGAAAATTCTGTTGACATGTAATTCTGTTTAAATTTACATGTAATGAAAGACATACGTAACTTGTAATCATCATAGATCACATTAATTTTTTTTTTGATAAATAAAAGAATATTATTAAAAGACGCTTAAGAGGGGAGCGAATCCCAAGGAAATACAAAAGAGCACAAAGGCCTCAAGCCTTCAAAGAGGCCAAAAAATCAACAATTTCCTCCAACGATCTATGATCTCTCCCTGAAACCCAACAAAAAAGAGTGGAAATAATCGAGAATTTAAGCACCGAAATCAACACCGCCTTTCCTTCAAAGTATCTCCTATTCCTGTCAAGCCAAATACACCACCACACACAAAACGGCGTAGCTCTCACGCATCCTGACTGAGAGCCCCCACATGGCAACCTCTCCACATCTCAATCAACTCTCTAGTAGATCCTGGCATAACCCAATAAAACCCAAATAAGCCAAGCATCAAATCCCAACACTCTCTAGCCAAAGAGCATGAATAAGAAGGTGATCCACAAATTCCTCATCACGAAGACATATATAACAATGATTGACCACCACCTGGCTTCTCCTTCTGAAATTATCCTGGGTTAAGATCCTACCCAGAACCGAAGTCCACACAAAGAAAGCTACTTTGAGAGGAGCCTTAGAACACCAAACAGACTTCCAAGGAAAACGAACTCCAGGATCAAAAGAGAGGCACTTGAAGAAAGACCTCACCTCAAAACGCCCCTTGGAGTTTGCGACCCAAGACCAACAATCCGAATCCTCCACCACAATCCTCTGGCGATATATCATTTACACATGTTTTCTTTGTTCATTCTAAAGGGTCTAGTTATTTTGCAGACAACTTTAAGTTCACAGTTCACCAAGTATCCTATAATGAGTTCAGCACCAGCATTTTTCTTATTTACCTCAACATAGTCCAAAAAGCATGAAGGCCATTATCAAATGCTATTTCTACTTATACTGGTGCTAGGAGGAGAATACTAGAAACAAAACTAACTTTTGGCACATTATTATTTTACACAAGTAGCTACACTTAGATTCAAATATTGTGATCACAATAGTCAGCTTGAGGTTTTACCATTGTAGCATACAATGGCCCCTATACTTGGAAAATCATTAATAAGAAGGCCTTAAATTATGTTTCTAATTATGCCGGCGCTCTCAAAATCATCTCCTCATTTCATCTATATTCCGCTCTTTTCCCAGGCTCTTCAGGATTGCCATTGATAGACATGCCTTGGATTGCCATTGATAGACATGCCTTGGTTGCCGACTGTTATCGGCTTGATAGTGGAAGGATTACATGGGATGTGCGATTTCGGCGACATTTCCAAGATTGGGAGATGGATGATGTGTATGGACTTTTGAATCTTTCGTATAGGCAGGAGCTGGACGACAGAGGCCCCGACTCCAAGTGTTGGGTGCCTTCTTCTCAGGGAAGGTTTGAGGTTCGTTCTTTGTTCCTTTGTCTTTCCGGCTTCTTCGGGTCTAACTTCCCTTGGAAGACAGTGTGGCACTCAAAGGCTCATCTCAAAGTGGCTTTTTTTGTTTGGACTGCAGTTTGGGGCAAGATTATGACGATGGATAATCTAAGAAGGAGAAGACAGGTTAATTGGTGTTGTATGTGTAATAGGGACGGGGAGTCGGTGGATCATCTTCTCTTGCATTGCCCTGTGGCTTACGACCGTTGGAGCCTTATTTTTGGTTTGTTCGGCATCCATTGGGTCATGCCTCGACCTTCAAGGAGCTTGTTTGACGCTTGGAAAGGCTGTCTTGTGGGAGCCCATGCTCGGGATTTTTGGTGGTTGGTTCCGTTTTGTGTTTGGTGGTGTGTTTGGAAGGAGTGGAATATAAGATCTTTCGCCAGAGAGGAATCTTCCATTGGGACTTCGAAATTTCATATTATTAGTTCTTTTTTTAGTTGGGTTACGGGGAGAAATAGTAAATCTATAGAGGAGATTGTTGAGTTTTTGGGTTCCTTGGGTCCGTAGGACTTTTTCTTTGGCTTCGGCCTTGTATAGTGCCCGGTGTTGATCATAAGGGTTTATTCAAGGACAATCTAGATGTTTTGATGATAACAAACCATTAATTGTATTTAAGGACTAATGTTTACATTGAGTGTTATATAGATTATTCACATTCAAAGAATGACCTTAATGAAACTATAAAGATCATTCCAAGTATTCCATTATTCAAGATCACATCAATGAAAGAAATGGATACAAAGAAGAGTTGAAATTGCAAGAAACCATATGCAAAGTCCATCCAAAGATAGCTTGGACTACAATGAGCAAAAAAGCAACTCAAAGGAAGGAAGAAAGAATGAATACCTCAAAGCCTAAAGATCATTGACAAAACATGAAGAAAGGGGTAGATAGGATGGTGAGTGTTTAGGATTCAATGTCAAAATATTTATGAATCCATTTGAAGCTCGTCTCTATACGACCATGCATATCATATCATCATCCACATGCTCCTATATACATTAGCAATAGACCATGCACTTTATTCACATATAATTGACATATGAAATCTTTGCTAAAGAATGAGTTAGTTCAAGCTTGTATAAGCTTTGAAAGAACTCAACACTTAAGCTAAAATGCTAGGACCATGCACATCAATTACATCATTCACTTTAGTCTATAGAAAGTAGAGTCTAAGGCTTAGAACTTAATTACTCATCTCTAAAGCCTCAGTAAAGGACATTAGGACCCTAGTATGCACTTGATGAAAAGCTGTCTTTCTGGCTAAGTATGAAAAATGGCTAAGTATGAAAAATGGATTTTTGAAATAATAGTTATTTCAAAATAATTTTTCCCGGTAATTACTCCTTACACTTCAAATAGCCTAAACTAATTTTATGCGATTTTTCATCAATTCTACATAAGGATTCATTTTTACGAAAACTGTCGGAAATCCAAATTTGTACTAAAACAGAATTTTCACATTTTGATTTAGTTGGATTTCAATTTTCTTATATTTTTTATTGAATCCAAATGGGAGGTACTTCCTTATTTACATTGTAAACTTAAAGTAAATGGACATATAAATATTGTATGGACATTTACTTTAATGTTTTCAATATAAATAAGCTGTGTGCAGATGTCCTGCACTAAAAGTCCTATGCATAAGCTATCATCTGTCAAAACTGTCATTGCACTAGGTTTCACGTCGACCGGTTCTAACTTCACGTCGACCGGTATCTAGGCAGTACTGAATTTCAGGAACATAACTTTCACATCGACCGATTTGTACAGACGTCGACCAGTTTCTACTACGCATCGACTAGTTCCTGTCGAATCTGCAGATTTCAAACTGCAACGGCTCTTTGACCCTTTGACTTCATGGGACTTTACCATTATGCCCCCAAACGGCTATATTCTTCAATGGGGCTATAAATACACAATGTTTGGACATTGTAGGTATGCAAAAGAGCCAACAATTGAGAGACCTCATTAGGCATCAAAGAGAGCTTTTGTTCTCACATTTTCTCTTCATCTCTCTCATTCATTCATATACTATACTTGAGAGATTCAACCAAGGATTCAAAGAGCTTTTGCTCTATTCTATACTTGAAAGATCCTATTGAGTTCATAAGAGATTTTATTCTTCACTTATATCATCCTCTCTCATTCATATCATTCATAGAGTTTAAGCTTCACTTATATTCATCAGTACTCTAATTGTGAGCTAAAATTTTTACATCTATCTTTGACAGATTTCTTGTACTTCATTGTTCTTGTTACTATCTATTGTAAGGGTTGGTTTGACCCATCGGGTTGGTGTGACCCAAAGGAAGACTAAGGGAAGGTTGTTCTCTTAGCAAGGTGAAGCAAGGAGTTGCTTTATGTAAAGGTTTGCTCTCCACCCATAAGCAGAAGCCATAGTGGATTGGGAAGTCTCAAGAAGAGTCTTGAGCCGAGGAGTAGGAGTTTCCGAACCTCACAAAAACTGCCGTGTTATAGTTTGCAATTTCTCTTCCCTTATCTCTCTTATAATTGTGCTATTTAGTTACTTATTTCATATCTTTATAATTGCACAATTGTGTTAAGTACTTTGCTTGAAATTGCTTTTCTATATTGCGAAAATTGTCCATTGTTTGTCATTGACTCTATTCACCCTCCCTCTAGAGTCAATACTTGGGTAACACCCGGGATGCGTTCCCCTTTTGAATGCTTTCTAATATACTCTTATTTATCTCAAAAAAAAAAAAAAAAAAAAAAACCCTCGACTAAAACTTTCTTTTCCCAGGCAAAGGAAACAAGATCCTGCAACAAAATTTAGTACCACGTTGGTCCAAGAATATCCTAATGAAGTGTACCACTGTGCCCACTGTTCTAAATTGTTGCAGAGATTTTTCTGGTTAACATAAGTAAATTAAGCCATTACATTCATTCAATAAGCCAAAAGAACATGTGAATCCAACTCATAGCAATAAAAGTAAACAATTCTTCATCATAGTCTCACTAACTTAAATAATTATAGGCAATTATTGCAAGTTAATTCACAGAAAAACTTGTACTAAAATGTCCTACAACTGAATCATGAATTTGACAGATTTTACTCACAACTTTTCAAAGCTCTCAGGAATTTGGAGATTTAATGAAAATAGGAACGAAGATCGTCTCGCTTTTGAAGAATGCACCAAATATTTTGCTTCTTCCAACGGAGATGGCCAATACTCCATTCCCCTTCGCTTAGTGATCCATAAACATGATCCAGCTTTACTCTCATCACTGATAAGCTGAAAAGCCCCTGAAAAAATAATGATTAGACCATCCAAATTAGATAATATAGGTTCAGGTTGACTGACAATAAATATTTAATTGAAGTTTCACTAAAATCATGAAATATTAGTTGAAGTATGAAATTCGGGCTGCTAGACAGGGAGATAAGATTATTTAGAAATTCTATTCACTTATGCTCTCACAGAGCCTTCAGGACCGAGTTCAAATGAGTTGTAATATACATACAGAGAAGAACAGAGATTAGCTTAGGTTTTAATAGCTTTTAGAGATGACTTTGAGGGTCTTCGTAGCTCTATTCTTCATCTTAGTCCACTTCTTTCCTTTGATTCGGTGGTTAATGAAATGTTGGCTGAAGAAGTTTGTCTCAAAGCTGCCCCAGGAAAAAGACTTTTCCCGTTACCTAGTCAGACTGTCATAGTTGTCCCATCTAAGCCTCATGCTAGTACACAGAGCAGGCAACGTGCTAGAATTGGTATTGGTGAGTGTAGCTTTGGTCGATGGAAGGGTCACTGGAAGGCTTAGTGCCCTAAATTAATAAATAAAGCAATTCATGTACAACAACAGCAATCTTCAAAGAAAAAGGATCACTACACTCAGCACTTGCACCATCAAGGGATGTGTCATCTTCACCCACTCTCACATTGTCTTTGATTACTGAGCAGTTGCAGAAGCTTCTTTCCACCAATCAACCGAATGCTCTTACAGTCTCTCCCTTTGTAGGTTTGTCTTCTTCAACTTCTTCAGGTATATCTCGGACAACATGGGTTTTTGACTAAGGTGCCACGCACCATATGACAAGCATTTTTCTTTGTTCATATCGACTTTCTCTCCTCCATCATCTATTTCAATTTTGGTTGTCAAATAATTAATAGTATCTCTAGTCAGATTGAGGCAGTCAATAGCGTCTTGAAAAGTGCTTAGTCAAAGACTATTAAATAGTAATAATGGTATGAGAAGTCTGAAAATGTCATGGGAATAGTAGGAGTTGTCTATAATGCTCTTTGGATAGCCTAAAAGCAAGTCTAGGAAAAAGTTAGTGTTAATAATTTTGAGAAATTTTCAGAGTATAAACAGTTCTTCAGGCTTTTCCCAGCTTTCCCTTTAGAAATCTAGGCTCCAACAGTGATTGGAGTAACCCTACTCTTTCTTACTGTTGTAAGAAGACTTCTGTGTGTTTGTGTGACTTGTCTTTTTCTGTTTGCTTCAATAGCACACCATGTCATCGGCTGGGGTTGGGACAATTATTTCTCTTCATTGGTCTCTTTCGGGTGTCTTATTGCTTTCTTAAACTTACCTTGAAATTAATTTTTGTTAGTCAATTGTTTGATTCTGGATATTATATTCATTTCTCATCGACCAGTTGTGTTGCAGGATCCTCATTCCAGAAAGTTGACTGGGACAATCCAAAGAGAGGGTGGATTGTAAAGGAGCTCCTTGTTCCAGCTATAGTGGCTTCCTCTGTTGACTTGTCTTCTTTTCTCTTGAGTCCTCAGTCATCTACCTTTTATTCCTGGCATTCCTGTATTGGACATATTTCAAGTTCTTGTTTGCAGTATTTAGTCTCTACTGGTGTTCTGCATAACTTGCATAGTCTTACTTCTATGGCACCCTTTATGTGTAAGTGGAGCTCCATGTTCCAGCTATAGCTGCTTCCTCTGTTGACTTGTCTTCTTTTCGCCCGAGCACTCAGTCATCTACTTTTTATCTAAAGCATTCTTGTATTGGACATATATATATATATATATATATATATATATATATATATAATATTACATATATATATATCCGGTTTAGTGTTCTGGTTCATAATTCAGATTTGTGAAGTTTTTTTTTTTTTTTTTTTTTCCCCTAAATAGATACGTCGAGTTTTCTAATTAGGGACCGGTTCGGGTTGGGCTTCAAGTTGCCCTACACAATAAGCGTGGTCCAAAATGAAATCGGGTTCTTACTTTTCAACCCAAGCCCGGATAGAAATGCAATTTACACAGCCCAAGCCCGAAAATTTTCAGGCTGAGCTTGGGTTCGTCTCACCCAAGTTGCAGTCCCATACTAAAGAATAGAAAAAAATAGATTGTGCATACAATTTTTCAATTGTACAATTGAAAAGATGAGAACACAAAAAGTAAATAAAGCCCAAAGGCTAAGGGCCTGTTTGATATCACTATTCAGCGCTTAACATAGAACACGGTAAGCAAATTTTTAAAATTAGTGTGTTTGATAACATTTAGGTTACCACTTAAAATATTAAACAAGCCAAAATTTTAAGCGACACGGAACTTGCTTAACGCTTATCGTAGAAGACGGTAAGTGATTTTAGGCTTTAAAATATTTTGTTAATGACAATGTTACCCTCAAATATTATATTTTTAGGTTCTCCATCACTTGTTCTACTCTTGAAATTAAACGTATTGATGCTACTCTTGAAATTAAATGTATTGATGGACTTTCTATTTCCACTTTGCATTTCTATTCCCTTCCGATGGAGTTTTACTTTTAGTTTACTCAATTTCTCAAATGTTTCACTGTACTTTTCTTCTCAAATAATGTAAATATAAATAATATTCAACAAAATATAAATAAATAAATATATATATATATATACATATATATACTCTGCATGGTTCACTTAAGTTTATAAACAACAATCATGTAATGAAACCCTAACACCATTGTTATGGTGCAATTTTACTATATAAATAAAAATCGAATGATTTGTGTATGAATCCTAATCTCCTTCTCATAAATATTTCATTTTCATAAGTTATTCATTTTACATGTTGATTTTGAAATTTTTATGATAAGTTTTGACATTAATATCCATTGTTAAATTGATATATTTCTTTGGTGAAATTCATTATTTTACATATATGTTTATGTTTTAATATGGTATCTTTTATAATAATATTATGTGTAGAAGATATTCAAGGCAAAAATGTAATACATACAACATTCAGATTTCAGCTTTTGCATTAAACAATCTTAACGAATTCATCGCTTAAAATTAATACTATATCAAACAAGTTTACAAGTTAATATATTCAGCACTTAAAATTTCAGCGCTTAAAATTCAGTACTTGAAATTTTCAGTGCTTAATTTTCAGTTTTATCAAACAACACCTAACTAACTAAAAGAAAACGAAAATACACTACTACCCTTAAACATAAATAAGAAATATCTCTAACACAGACTAAGGGCAGACCTTAAATGGATCTAACAATCGAAGTGCCCTGTCCTTTTATCATTATTATTTTTGTTAAGGAAAGTTCCAAAAACAAGTTTATGCACTTGAAAAGGAATTTTTTAAAATCAAAACATGAAATGTCTGAAACCCTAATTGAATGAATGCGTAAAAACATGAACCCATTAAGGTGAGCGCGTATGAGTGTTGGATTTATCTTATTGCCCTTGATTGTAGCTTTAATTTCCAAATATACCGTTGGATAAGGTGTAACCACCTAACTTTTAAATCAACTATGTAAAAGTTAAAATAAAAGTATATATTCAAACTTTTGTAACGAAATTAGACAATCGAGGTCCTATTGACCTGATAGAATGTTAACAACCATCTACTCCAAAAACTTAAGCTGTTAGAGAAGGTGTAACTTTAATATTAAAATCCTTCAACACACCCCCTCATGTGTGGCCTTCTTTTGGTCCAACACATGTTTTTCAATTTTTAATTAGGGTGACCATGAGGTTTGACCTCGAGACCTTTGGCTCTGATACCATGTTAACAACCATCTACTCCAAAAGCTTGAGCTGTTAGAGAGGTTGAAACTTTAATATTAAAATCCTCCAACATAGAACGCGACCAAGTGAAACTTACTGAATTGGAGTTCCATTTTCAATTCAAACTCTCTTAACCCAATTCCTATGCCAATGACACACTCGGTGTTAAAGAGACCATGTTGATTCGATGGAGACTACTCGGTGAGCTTTCTAAATGGTTAGAAATACATGTGGGCTTAGAGATACACAAATACAAGATTCTGCCCATGTATGCAGGAACTTGGAGTGCAACTTGCTTGACAAAGATGTTAGTGCATGTACATATATGACCCACAATTTTTGAAATACTTCTTTCACAAACATGAAACAACAACTTTATATATATATATATATATATAGATGCAATAAGATAGATATCGTTAATACAACTCAGAGTGAACTTTTCCTTAATTAGGGGCATGATTACTGCTTTCATATTTTACACATGATGTATTTACCCAGACACACAATAGGTCCAGATTCATTTCTTGCACTGCATTCACCTACTACCTTCACCTAACAATTTCCTTATTTTATGTTGTTGAGAACATTATATATACCCATTGAAATCATCCTTTGGTATACGAAATAATATACAGTCAATTCTTCTCTCTCTAAAATTTAGCTTTCAACTTTCTACAATAGACATTGCTGTATAAAGGCCTTGCCAAAAAAAATGTAGAATAAAGACTTGAAATAAAAATGTACCTTTCACCACCATTTCCATGGGCACATAGCCCCCCATCAGATTAATAAATTTAGAACCCACTTTCGAGGCCAAATCAGTTTGAACAAACTGCAGGCAGAATAGTAAGTACATCAACAATAACAAAATACTGTTTCCGGCTTTGTGCAGTATCTTAATTGAGAAAAGCAGTAACAGATGCTTCGATTAGCATATAAAAGCTGTGAGTCATGTACAGGAAAACATATTGGAATAAGCTGCTACTAAAAGAGTATCAAATGAAATTGTGTGACTGCTAAACAAGCAAGAATGCCCTTGCATATTATAGTCAATACACGTACATTAAGCTAAAACTTCTAACATATACCAGAAGAAATTATAAGCAAGAAAAGGGGCGTGGAACCACTGTTAAAAGTTAAAAAATATGAGCGTTGCTAACAATACTGTTAGCATATATGATACCACGATTTATGGAATGACTTACCATAATAGCAGAGATTTGACTATGCAATAGAATATGTTGTGATTTGATTTTTTTTTTTTTTTTTATAAGTAAAATTTTATTAAAAACGCTCAAAAGGGGAGCGAAGCCCAGAGAAACAAAAGGAAAACAAAAGGGCCAAAGGGCGCCTTAGACCTTCAGAGAGGCCAAGAAAACAATAATTTCCTCCATAGAACTATAATCTCTCCCTAAAACCCAACAAAAAAGAGTAGAAATGACAGAGAACTTAAGCATAGAAACAGGTTTTTTTTTTCCGTCAAAATATCTCCTATTTCTCTCAAGCCAAATACACCACCAGATACAAAGCGGCGTAACCCTCCAAGCGTCCCTAATGCCAGCCCCAACAGAGACGCCTCTCCAAGCCTCAATCAACCCTCTAGAGGAAGAAGGCATGGCCCAATGGACCCCAAATATCGAAGCATCAAATCCCAACAATCTCTAGCCATGCTGCAATGTAAAAGGAGGTGATCAGTAGATTCCTCATTACATAAACACATGTAACAGTGATTGACCACCATCTGATTCCTCCTCCTCAGATTATCCTGGGTTAAAATCTTACCTAGAACAGAAGTCCAAGCAAAAAAGGCGACCTTGCGGAGAGCCTTGGACCGCCAAATAGACTTCCAAGGGAAAGGATCTCCATGACCAACTGAAAGACATCTGAAAAAGGACCTAACCTCAAAACGGCCATGCGGTTAGGAATCCAGAACCACCAATCCGATTCCCCAAAAGAAATCACTTAGCTATACAACAGCTCCAGAAAACGAGAAACATCCTCGATCTCCCAATCCTGAAAATGCCTCCTGAACTAAACATCCCAAGACAGTCTCCCGTTATCAAGATGATAACAATCAACAACCATGGCCTGTCGATGAGAAGCAATCCTGTAGAGCCGTGAGAACGCTAGAGCAAGAGGGAGTTCCCCACACCAGAGATCCTTCCAAAAACTGATCCTCCTTCCATCTTTAATACGAAAACGAACATGCTTGCAAAAGTCATCCCAACCTCTCCGAATGAAATGCCAAACTCCCACCCCCCTTGGACCACGCATCACCAGAGAGCACCACCCACCACGACTTTCCCCATATTTGCTAGCAATAACTTTCCTCCATAACCAATGCCTCTCGATCCCAAACCTCCAAAGCCATTTACCAAGGAGAGCCTTATTAAAAGGCAACAACCTCCGAAACCCTAAGCCTCCAAACCGAATTAGACGGCACACTTGATCCCACCGAACCAAATGAAACTTGAACTCTTCTCCTTTCCCTCCCCAAAGAAAATTGCACTGCAATCTTTCAATTCTCTCAGCCACTGAAAAAGGAATCTGAAACAGAGATAAGAAGTATGTAGGAAGGCTAGAAAGGGTGCTCTTAATCAGGGTAACCCGACCCCCCTTGGACAGGTACTGCTTTTTCCAACCCGCCAACCTCCTCTCGACTCTGTCCACAACCGGATCCCAGCTCCCCACGCATCTCGAAGGGGCACCCAAAAGTAATCCTAAATAAGAAATGGGAAAAGAGCCAGTGCAACATCCGAGGATCTGAGCAAACAACTCAATTTCTGGAACATCCCCAATAGGCACGAGAAGACTCTTACCAACATTAACCTTAAGGCCAGACACAACTTGAAACCAAATCAGAACGCATCTCAAAAACCTTAGATGGGACGCTTCCGCATCACAAAACACAATAGTGTCATCTGCAAACATCAAATGAGAAACCTTCAATTAACTAGCAGCATCCCTACCCACCCGAAAGCCTCTCAAAGAACCCAACTCCACAGCCCTCTTCAGCAATCTGCTAAGAGCCTCCATCACAAAAAGGAATAGGAAAGGGGAAAGTGGATCCCCTTGTCTAAAGCCCCTCGAGCTAGAGAAGAAACCTATCAGCACTTCATTCACAAGGACAGAGAAACGAGCGCTAGAGATGCAAAAAAGAATCCATCTCCTCCACCGCCCACCAAAACCCATCCTCTCTAAAAGGTAGAGAAGGAAACTCCAGCTCACATGATCGTATGCCTTTTCAATATCTAGCTTGCAAAGAACACCCAGAACACCACTGCTCAAGCGGGAATATGAGCATGTACTCTTTTTATCTATAAATATTAGAGCTTTGAATGAGTAATTCATCTCATCAAGTCTTTACATAATTCTCTCCTTTTTCTTCTTTTTATATTTCTACTTGGTATCAGAGCCAACACCTTTCCACACCTTTCAGCAGCCTTGCTACTTGTGCGACAGCCACCTTAGGCTGTTTGTGACATCGTGTGACGTTGCCTACACATGTTTTTCTGTGTTGCTGTTTTGTGATAAAAAAAAACAGGTATTTTTAAGTTTTAGAATTTCTTTTTAACTCTTCTAGGGTTGGGTAAATTGGGATAGTTGATCTCCAACACCTAGAAAGGCTTGGGTAAAAAAAAAATTAGTCTACAAAGAGGTTTCGGATATTAAGAAGGAGACTGTCTGGCTATATGTAAGCGGGCAACGCTCCTTAAAAAAGGTATGTATTTGGATTTTTCGAGAATGGTCTGAGGAGACATTGTTATTGTTTATGGTCTGAGGAGACCGTTTGACTTATTAACAGAATTTGTGATGTTTTTGGAGTTTTTTTATTGTCGTGTGACAGATTATGGCAAATTTAGGGTCCTTGACCGTTAATTCTCTTGGCTCAAGTTCTGTGGGTGGTGGTGCCATTTTTCCCACCAAACACATAAGAAAATCCAGGACTTCAAATCACCACAGTGAAGTTGGATGGTTCCAACTATTTGATTTGGGCACAGTCTGCCAAGATGTTCATTGGTGGCAAAGGCAAGATTGGCTATATTACTCGTTCTGAGAAAGAGCCAGTTAATTCAGAGATGGCATATCCACAGTGGTTTGTAGATAACGCTATGGTTATGTCTTGGCTAGTCAATTCGATGCAACCAAACATAGATGTTGGCTATATGTTTATGAAGACTGCTAAGAAGATTTGGGATTCAGTTCAACGCACTTATTCTCAGAGGCAGAATAATGCACGAATTTTTCAGCTGGGGCGAGATATCACCAAGATTTTTCAGGGTGACTTGAGAGTTCCAAGTTACATCACCAAGCTTCGTGCTATTTGGGAGGAGATGTCATATTATGATTCCTTCCACTCTTAGAAGGATCCAGATGATGCAATTTTATATGCAGGGATTGTGGAGAAGAATTGAGTGTTTCAGTTTCTTGCCGGGTTGAACGACGAGTTTGAGTATGCTCGTGTTCATTTATTGGGCTTATCTTCATTCCCTACTCCTGAGGATGCATACTCTATATGTTGTCAGATGAGAGCCGTCAGACTCATCCATTAGGTGTGGCTTCTATTGATCGTTTTGCTATGGCAGTTCGAGTTCCCAACCTTTCAAGAACTGCACCATCCCAGTCAGTTCAGAGCTCTACCATCGGTCCTCCTCTGGGACGACAACGTAAACGATGTGACCATTGCGGAAAAATTGGTCACATCAAATCTCGATGTTATGCTCTACATGGACGCCCACCGCAACAGAAACAACTGCCTCGATCCTTTGCACATTCTGTTTCACAACCAGTCTCGTTGTCAACTCCTGACAACTCTGTCTCTACATCTTATGCCACAGTTACCTTGACTCAAGCTGATTTGGACAAATTTAAGAAATTCTTCAACCAAATGGAGGCATTATCTCAGCCAACCTTCACTTATGCCCACTCAGGTACTATTGCGTCTACATATAGCGTATCTACATCTTCGACACCATGGATCATTAATTTTGGTGCTTCAGACCATATGACTAGTATGTCCTCACTCTTCCAATCTTATCGTATCTACTCTGGCTATCGCAAGGTATGCCTTGCGGATGGCTCTCCATCTTCCATTGCTGGAAAGGGTCACATATTAGTTACTCCATTAACTTTGTCAGATACAATTCATGTTCCACAGTGGACTACAAATCTTATTTTTGCTAGTAGCGTTACCAAACAATTAAATTGTAGTGTTACGTTCTTTCCATCTCATTGTATTTTTCAGCCTCTGGTATCGAAACGGACGATTGGCAATGGGCGTGAAGTGGACGGTCTATACTTGTTGGATGCTCCTTTGTCACCTCAAACACATTCGGCTTCATTTTCTAATATTGTTTCATTTAATAAAGCCCAGCTTATGCGTTGGCACATGCGTTTAAGACATATTTCTTTCGGTTATTTAAAACATTTATTTCCTTCCTTATTTTGTAACGTGGCAGTGTCAGATTTATCCTGTGACACATGTCATATGGCTAAACATGTTCATTCCAATTATCTTGCTAGTAGTAATAAATCTGCTTTAACACATTTTGATCTTGTTCATTTAGATGTGTGGGGTCTTTGCCCAGTTACTTCTAGTCTTGGATTTCGATATTTCATGTTGTTCATTGATGATCATAGTCGTGTTACATGGGTTTATCTTATGAAAACCAAAAATGAGGTATACACCATTTTTAAAATTTTTATAACAATGGTTCATACTCAATATGGTCGTACCATTAAAAAATTCAGATCTGACCAAGGTACAAAGTACACTTATGGGGAGGTACAACGGTTATGTACCGAATTTGGGATTGAGCATCAGATGGCTAATGTTAAAACTCCTCAATAAAATGGTCGTTCTGAGAGAAAGAATCGCCACATCCTTGACTTAGCCAGAGCAATCTGCATTGGCATGAAAGTGCCCCAGTCATTTTAGGGAGATGCAGTTCTTACAGCTGTTTACATCATTAATAGGACTCTTTCTAGGGTTCTTAACTTTGTAGCCCTACTCTGAATCTTACATCCCAATTCATCTCTTTTTTTTATTCCTCCAAGAGTCTTCGGATGTGTGTGCTTTGTTCAGCAGTTGGACAGACTCGTACAAAGCTTGACCCCAAGGCTTTATATCCATGGATGTTTCTTTCTTTGAGCATAGACCATACTATAGTAGTTCAGTTGGTTCTCAAAGTGAATGGTTCCCATTGAATATAATGGATGATTACCTTCTTCTGTCTTCAACTCTTCTACCGTTACCTGTTTCGTCTTCTATGATTCCTCCTCATGATACAACTTCAGCAGGGGAAATTGTTCCTTTTTCATAGGTTTATAGTCGGAGACAACAGGTACAAGCTTCTACTCCCACGATCGACTGCCCTGTTCCTTCGGCACCAGCTCCGACTTCTCAAGCCATTGTTTCCCTTGATGATCACCCCATTGCTCTTCGAAAGGGTAAACGTTCTTGTACATACCCTATTTCTAATTTTGTTTCTGATTATGCTTTCTCACCCTCCTATCGGAGTTTTCTTGTTTCTGTTGCCTCGGTTCCTCTTCCTTCTAGTGTTGCAGATGCACTAGCACAACCTTGATGGCGTGATGCTATGACAAAAGAACTACAAGCACTTGAGAAATATTAGACTTGGGACATGGTTTCGCTTCCTATTGGACGAAAGACTGTGGTTGTCGTTGGGAGTTTACAGTTAAGCATAATCCAGATGGGTCAGTTGCTCGTTACAAGGCCCGGTTGGTTGCCAACTTGCCAAGGGTTATGCTCAGACTTATGGCATAGATTATCAGGAGACTTTTGCCCCTGTTGCCAAGATGAATACCATCCGTGTATTATTTTCCGTTGCTGCAATTCAATCTTGACCTCTATTCCAGTTTGATGTCAAGAATGTCTTTCTCAATGGTGATTTGCAGGAGGAGGTGTACATGGTTCCTCCTCCGGGCTTTCGTTCTCCTGCTCATTCAGTCATTCTGGTATGGTATGTCGTCTTCGTCGTTCTTTGTATGGCCTCAAGCAGTCTCCTCGAGCTTGGTCTGATCGCTTTGGCACTGCCATGCTCAAGTTTGGTTTCCATCAAAGTGCAACTGATCATACCTTGTTTTTACGTCATTCAGGCGGTAAGACAGTTGCTCTCATTGTGTATGTCGATGATATTGTTCTTACCAGTGATGATACTATCGGAATTGCTGAGGTTAAGAGCTATCTTGGCCGTCAGTTTGAGATTAAGGATCTTGGTCCCCTACAGTACTTCTTGGGCATTGAAGTGGCTCGCTCCAAGGCTGGCATTTTCATCTCTCAACGCAAGTATGTTCTTAACTTGCTTTCTGCTTCTGGTCAACTTGGCGCTCGTCTTGCTGATACTCCGATTGAGCAGAATCATCGGTTGGCTGATTCTGAGGGGGAGTTGTTATCAGATGTTGGTCAGTATCAACGACTTGTGGGGAAGCTCATCTCTTTATCTATGACTCCGTGAGTATCGTGAGTCAATTCATGCACTCTCCTCGTGCCCCTCACCTTGATGCAGCTATTTGGATCCTTCGCTACTTAAAAGGGTGTCCAGTCCGTGGTATTTTGCTTGCCAATCATGGTCACTTACGTGTTGAGGCTTTGACAGATGCTGATTATGCAGGATTAATTTCAGATAGGAGGTCAACTTCGGGTTATTGTACCACTATTGGTGGTAACTTGGTTACTTAGCGCAATAAGAAGCAGGATGTTGTCTCTCGATATAGTGCAGAGGCAGAGTATAGGGCTATGGCTCTAGGGGTATGTGAGTTGCTACGGCTGAAAACCTTGATGACAGACTTGTGCCTTCCAGTGTCGCTTCCATTCTCACTCTACTGCGACAACAAGTCTGCGATTAGCATAGCAGCAAATCCCGTTCAACATGACAGGAAGCATATAAAGGTGGACCGTCACTTAATTCGAGAGAAGATCATCTCTGGTCAAATTTGCACTCCATTTGTCACAAGTTCTCAGCAGCTTGCAGGCATTCTTACAAAAGGCGTCAGCAAGATTGTGTTTGAGAATGCATTGTCCAAGTTGGGCGTTTCAGATATCCACACACCAACTTGAGGGGGAGTGTTAGTATATTTGATACCACGATTTGTGGAATGACTTACCATAATAGCAGAGATTTGACTATACTATAGAATATGTCATAGAATATGCTTTAGAATATGTTGTGATTTGATTTAGATTGATTTAGTTTCCTTTCTTGTAATATGAGCATGTGCTCTTTTTATCTATAAATACTAGAGCTTTGAATGAGTAATTCATCTCATTCAAGCCTTTACATAATTCTCTCATTTTTCTTCTTTTTATATTTCTACTAATACATAGATTATTTTTTATTTTTGAGTACCTAGAATTATACTTTCTGTCCTGAATTTGATCACTTATAGAGAAAAGGTTTTCAATTTAATTGTATCTAGAATCAATAACATAAGATGGTATTCCACAAGCATGCCAATCAGCTAAGCTGTCATGACAGATTTAAAATCCATGGCACAATTCTGACATTGGTTTACTGCAAGACGAAAGGTTATGAAAAAGCGGTGCTATATAACACTTCTGCATTACAATGCACCAATTTTAATGTTGATTCAGAATTTCACTATAGTTCCTCAAACAGGTTTACATTATTACTGAATCATCAATATTTCATATTAAAAGGTCATTACCTATGAATCCCACCTATACAAGATGGTAGCAGTGGTAGACTAGAAACTGTCACGATTGAATGTCCTTCAAAGCCAATTTGATTTGTAACTGACATTTGGTTTAATAAATTTGATTCAATTAGTACTTTACATACATATATGGTGACTGCTTTTATTGGTTAACTCATGAGTTGAATTAAGTGTCCACTGACTACGTAAGGATGATTTAGATGCATAGAGAGTCTCATGTATAGGATTATCAGAAATGTTGTTCACATTCAGTGATAGAATTGGTCATTCTATGTAGTAGAATGTAACACATTGGTTTCTATGAGATAGATTGGCTTATCTCAGTCATCTGAGTGGAAGACTCAAAACCATACGTGTTAGTGTGTATGACACATTGAACTGGATCACCGATAAATGAAAATTACAAAAGCCATCATAAGTAATTTCACTTATCAGTGCTATAGCGAATAACTCTTAATCCTGAGGGAATAATGGACTTTTGTCTTTATTCAGGATTACTTTGATTTACTTCAGTGGCCTTGAGGTTAACAAACTGTGTTTATTGTGTGATCCTTGAACATGGACACTGGAACATAAAATTCATTTTGAGAAAAATAATATATATTTAATAAATAAATGCATACTAAAACAATTTTATCAAAAATCTCTAGATTCAGATTTCTGTGATTAAACAAACCAAGTCAAAATATGGATTAATTGGTGATTGGATTGATGACATTATTTTATCCAAACACTAATTAGCATACGGGACTTGAAGTGCAGTTCTTTTCATAGCAAGGAGTTAGAGTAGGTCTAGGAGAAAGAGAGAAGATGGGCATCCAACCCTTCACGGTGGGTGTGTGGTTGTGTTATGCAAGACATCTCTCTCTCTCTCTCTCACTAAAAACCTAGGTTCCTATACTACTCTTTTGGAGACCACTCTTTTGGAAACTTTAAATTGGCACAAAAGAGGAAGGGATTATTGTGTCATGATATAATGAAATTTGTGAAATAAAACCCAGAGATAAGATATATATGTGAATTTTTTTTTTTTTTTTTTTTTTTTTTTTTTCCCGGTGTTTGGTAAAGGTCCTAAAAAAATTTCCAAAACAGAAGCATAAGTTATTTTTGTTAGGTTTTGATGAAATATTATGCTCAGAAAATATTTTAATTAGATTTTGGACAACCAAACACCAAAAAATAAAAAAATATATTTTTTTAAAAATAGTTTACATCTAAAGAAACGAATATAAGAATTCTTTTTAGTAGTAGGTTAATTTATCAGCAGGGTCATTTTTTTTAAGTACAAATAATAGTACAATAAAAGGAAAAAGTGAAAAATAGTGCAATATTAAAAGGAAGAAAAGTAACATGAACGAAGAATGGGGGAGGACGATAAGGGGAAGATAGAAGGGCTATGAAGCTATGAGCATGTGAATTGCACTCAACTTGCTACGCTTTAATGCATGTAACTGAAATCCTTTTTGAGAAAATTGAAGTTAATGATGTTATTTCATGTTTCTGTGTTGTTGTTAAGTCATTCATGTTCAATTAGGATCAGTCAATCTTCGTTCATAGGTGCTGGATCAAGGCTTGGAGCTTTTGGAGTCGAAATTTGCCTTTTTCCTGAGCATGGCGCATGGACTGCCAAGTTGGACCAGTCCATTAATTTTGGACCGGTCCAACACTAAATAAATTTGCCCGTGCAAGGGGCCAGTACAAAATGGGCTGGACCGGTCCAAGTGACCTGGGAGGTCCTTTTTGGTCATCTTCAGGCTGTTTTTCAAGGGACTTTCCTAGGAGATGTTTGGGGCTTGCGTAATGGTATTGTAGGGGTGTTTTTTTTTTTTTTTTTTTTTTTTTTTGATACATAAGCAATTCATTAAAAGCGTTCAAAAGGGGAACGCGTCCCTACAATACCACAAAAACCTGGGTACCCTAAGGTCCCAGGGAAGCCAAAAACTCAATAGTCTCCTCAGCAGAGGAACAAAACCTACTCGAACCACAAAAAAAGAGAGCTAATAACAAAAGATTTTAGAACAATGATAGAAGATTCCTCTCCTTCAAAGTATCTTCTATTCCACTCCCTCCACAGACACCACCAAAGACACAGAGGCGCCATCCTCCAGAACCCTCGAGCATGTGCTCCCACCCAACCCCCTCTCCAGGTGTCTATCAAACCTTTCGTAGATCTAGGCATAACCCAATAAACTCCAAATAAACCTAGCAAAAGGGTCCAACAATCAACCGCCACTGGATAATGCAAAAGAAGATGGTTAACCGACTCGCCATTGCACTTAAACATGCAACATCAATTCACCGTGATATGCTTTCTCTTTCTCAAATTATCCAGCGTCAAAATTTTACCCCACACAACCGTCCAAGCAAAGAAGGCCACTTTCAATGGGCGCCTTAGTTCGCCACACTGCCTTCCAAGGGAATAACACCCCACCTGAGTCTAAAAGGCATCCGAAGAAAGATCTCACGCTAAACATTCCCCTAGAAGATGGAATCCAAACAAGAGAATCCCTACCTCCTTTACGGATCACCTAGCTATACAACAACTCTACAAAACCAAACATATCATCCATCTCCCAATTCTGAAAAGATCGCTGAAAAAGCAAGTCCTAAACCGGTCCCCCGTTATCAAGGCGATAGCAGTCAACCACCAAGACATGCCTATTAGCCGCAATCCTAAAAAGTCTAGGGAAAGAGCATGCTAAAGTGCGGTCTCCACACCACACATCTTCCTAAAACCGAATCTCCCTACCATCATGAACTCTGAATCTAATATGCTTAAAAAACTCATTCCATCCCTTCCGAATGGCTTTCCAAACACCGACACCCCCCCCCCCCCCCTCTCTCTCTCTCCCCTCCCCTCCCCTCCCCAAAGCGACACAAGATCACCCTCCTCCATAATCTATCCCGCTCAATACCAAACCTCCACAACCACTTACCTAACAAGGCCCAACAGTAGCCTATTCCCAATTCCTCCAAACTTAACAGGCTTACACACCTGCTCCCAATGAATCAGATGATACTTAAACTCATCCCCCAAACATTCCCATAGAAAGTTCCTCTGAAGTCTTTCAATACAAACAGCAACCGAGGACGGAATCTGGAAAAGGGATAAAAAATATGTGGGAATGCTCGACAAAGTGCATTTCAACAAGGTAACCTTCTCCTGTTTGATAAATATTGCTTCTTCCACCCCGCAAGCCTCCTCTCTACTCCTCTCCACCACTGGATCCCAAACACCTAACCCCCAAAAGCAAACCCAGAAGAGATTGGAAAAGAACTAACTCCACAACCAAGAACAGAAGCTAATTCCTCAATCTCCGAAACCTCACCCACTGGAATCAAAGCGCTCTTCCCCACATTCACTTTCAAACCTGAGACTGCCTAAAAACAGATCAACACCGACCTCAAATATCTCATCTGAGACACCTCAGCCTCGCAAAAAACTAGAGTATCATTTGCAAATAACAAGTGAAAAATCTCCAGCTGATGCATATCATCCCTTCCCGCCCTAAAACCCTTGATGAAGCCCACCTCCACAGCCCTCCCCATCAATCTACTAAGCCCCTCCATCACAATGATGAACAGAAGCGAGGATAATGGATCTCCCAAACCTCGCGAACTACCAAAGAAACTAGTCGGGACCCCATTTACCAACACCAAGAATCCCGCTGAAGAAATGCAGAACTCAATCCAATTCCTCTATTTTTACCCATCCTTGCCATCAAGTAAAGCAGAAAACTTCAATTAACATAATCATAATCTTTCTCCACATCCAACTTACACAAGATCCCTGGAACCCACTCCTCAATCTATCATCCACACACTCCTTAGCAATAAGGACAGAATCCAAAATCTGACGCCATCCTATGAAAGCATTCTAAGATTCCGAAATAACCTCATCCAAGACCACCCTCAACCTCAAAAAAATAACTTTGGCTATTAGTTTATAAATGCATCCCAATAAACTAATAGGTCTAAAGTCCTTCACATTTACGGGTCCACCCTTCTTCAGAATGAGGGCTATAAACGATGCATTCAGGGATTTCTCAAATCACCCCCGAGTATGAAAAGCACGAAAAGTATCCATCACCTCGCCCCTGACCACGTCCCAACTCCCCAAAAGAAACCTCATAGTGAAACCATCCGGACCCGGAGCTTTATCCCCATTACAATTTCTTAACGCCTTCGGCACTTCCTCCTTAGAAAACGGAATCTCTAGACCCTCCCTGTTTGCCTCAGAAATCCTATCAAAATTAAGTCCATCCAGTCGGGGTCTCGTAGAAACAAGCTCCGTAAACAGTCTCTGATAGAATCGGGCAATCCCCCTGCAAACATCGTCCTCCCTACTTAAGGCCACCCCATCCACAGTAAGTCTCACTATGTGATTACCCCTCCTATAAGCATTAACCAACCTATGGAAAAACATAGTGTTCCAGTCCCCCTCCTTAAGCCATAATGCCCTGGATTTCTGTCTCCACGAAATCTCCTCCAACACAGCAATCTCACCCTAGCACGCCGCTCTCCTACTTCTCTACTCATCATCAATGTCACACATGTCTTCCCGGCGATCAATCTCTGCAATCTCCACCAAAGCCCTACTCTTCCTCCACTTGAGATTCCCGAAAACCTCCTTATTCCACCTTTTTATCTCCTCCTTCAACACCCCAAGCTTTCTAGCAAGAATAAAACTCGGATTCCCAGACACCATACTACCTTCCCACCAAGACTTCACATACCCTTGGAAATCATCCGCCCTAAGCCACATATTTTCCAAACGAAAAGGAGTGATTCTAGACCTTAACCCACCACAATCCAACACCAATGGAATATGATCTGATGTCAGTCTAGCCAAGGCTGCTTGAGTTACATCCGGAAACTTCTCCTCCCAATCTCCTGAAATAAGAAATCTATCCAGGCGTGAAAGGGTAGGGAACTCTCTGCCATAAACCCATGTGAAAGAAGCACCCTCCAAAGGCAAATCATGAAGATGTTGGCCATCAATGAATTCTGAAAATTGTACCATAGCCCGAGTCCATCTTCCTCCTATTGATCTCTCCAAAGGGGATCTAACCACATTAAAATCACCCCCACACACCATGGAAGACTCCACTGAGCCTTAACAAATCCCAACTCCTCCCAGAGAAGATGCCTCTCCCCATCATCCACTGGACCATACACACCCGAGAACAACCAATGAAACCCATCCTCTTCCATAATAAAACTGCAAGAAATGGAGAATCTCCCTCGCCATACATCCGCTTTTGACACCCATCTCTTATCCCACGTCACCAAGATACCCCCAGATGTCCCAACAGCATCCAACGCCTCCCATTCAATAAACCTCCCACCCCAAAGACTCCTAACCACCCTATCCGAAATGGACGCCATCTTCGTTTCCTGTAAGCATACCACATGAACACTCCACTTCCTCCCTGCCAATCTAACCACCTTTCTTTTGTCCGAATCATTAAGCACTCGGACATTCCACGAAATTATGCAGCACTTCATTAAAAACCAGTAGATAACCCTTCCCCTCTCCTTCTCCCTCTTCCCCTCTCACTACTCCTCTCCCTCCCCTTCCCATTCTTCCCCTCTCACTACTCCTCTCCCTCCCCGTCCCATTCTTCCCCTCATAATTAATACCAGAAATCAGGCCTCGGATCTCCCTTCCCCCTTTCCACGAGGATAATTCACACTCCCAACATCCTCCACATTCTTCCCCTCCACAATCAAATGCATCACCAAATGAGCCTGTTCCTCATTTGGCTGAAAAGATAGTCCCAACATACTACTCACATTATCAATGTTATCCATCATCCACTCCACCCCTCTGTCTTCACAACCTAATGCAGAGAACTCCCTCCCCCCGTCCGACCGTAATACACATAACGGTTACATCTCCAAATAAGTAGTATTCTCCCATGGAACCATCTCCATAGCATTCCTATCATTACCCCCTCCCTCCAATCTGTCACCACCGTCATCAGCTGAAACCTCAAACCCGTTGAAAGCCGAAGGTGAACCAAAATCCCCTTCAGAGTCATCCCCTACTGTTTCTGAGCCAAAATCCAGCAAACTATTCAATCCCTTCAACCCTTTGTACATTCTTAATTCCTTCACCAGTACTGACGCAGCCTCTTGACTTAACTAAAACTTTGAGTCACGTCCCACACACACCGTAACTCCATCCACACCCACCGGCGTACCATCACTAATACATTCTCCCTTAATATCTTGGGAGAAGAGCTCATCAAAATGTCAAGTGTGTGATTCCTCAAATGTCTTACCTCATCCTCTGTCTCTGCATCCAGCCCCATCCCCTCCAAATCCACCCCATTTCTCTCCAACTTCCGGTCAACCTCCCACCCCCCCCCAAAAACCAAAAATTACCTCCTCTAATACCCCACAAGAAGGAGTAGAAGAAGAAGGAGCAGAAAGAAGGCTCCGAGAGTTAGGGAAAAGAGACATACCGGGTTGGCTTTCCTGTGGGCAAACTCATTTCTTTCTCCTTTCATGACCAATGCCTCCCATCTCTAGCTGTGAGATCACCATCCTCATAAGAAGTGGATTGCAGAGACCGAAACGATTGTCTAAAGCCATATGCACATATCAACTCCCATGTTGAAACCTTTTCCCCTTACGACTACTATAAGAACTGCTCTAACCTAGTTCTCTTTCTCCGATCGCGTCCCAACTCTAATAAACAGGCTCTTATTAGGGCCCCAATACACAGCCCTATCTCTCTTCTACTCGATTAAGTTATTAGGCCCATACCCATCATTGGACTTGTGCTTCTGAACATAAGAACCAACTGACCTATTGCGCGGCCCATTAAGCGTCCCATCGGCCCAGCCCCATCCAAAACCTTATTTGTAATCTTCGAAACCATATCCCCTGCACGTGTACGCCTCCATTCCACCCCTTCCCCACTCGCCTTCCGCGCGTACATATCACTTCGTCCCTGACCTTGCTGCCATCCATCTTTCTCCAATCTAACCAAACTCGCCGAACGGACTGAACCAGCATCGGATCTACGAAACACACGTCCATTCTTCTCAAAATTCATAGATGCCACGGGTTTCGCCACCACAGAAGGAGCAATCTCCTCCGTCACTGAGATCTTGAAAGCCCAAGACCTGTCTTCAACGATCACGAACTCCAGGAAGACCCCACCATCGTCCACCATGATGACTATCCTTTCTGTCTTGCTCTCAGAGACCTCGACCTCCTTAAACCCACCACATAATTCCCCTATAGATTCAAAAAGCTTCTGGCACCAAAGATGGAGTAGAAGGCCAAACAACGCTATCCTTCTCTGCCTCGTCATTTTTCTCATCCCCAAGCACCCAACTCTGTAACACCATAAATCGATTAACAGCACTGCATCGCCCCAAGATTTTTTCCCCCATCTTAGCACCCTCTGCGCTTCCTTCTCCGATGGAAATCGAAACAGCAATAACCCATCTGGTAGATTAGAAACCCTAACCCCAAATCTGCCAAATCCTTGAAGCCCACTCCTCAATTCCTTCCAAGCTACCCACATCTCTGTCAAATCTCCCAACGAGGCAAGATTGAAGCGTCGTTTTACGGTGGATCATACCCTGCTCATCCACTCGAAGGACAAACCCTTTGTTTGTAAACATTCGCACCACATCTCCCTTCAACCCAATCGTGGCAGACTTGCTACATCCAAAAAAGTCCTCTTCATGACATAATATATGTATATATAAAATATATCCTCGATAATTGTGCCCTAAATCAAAATCGCCTAAAATCGCCATAAGTCTCCCTTGTAGGGGTGTTTTAAGGGTAGGATTAAGGGCGCCCGTAGATATGTTTGGGAGTTCACCTTTCTTTTATTACTTTCTTTTCAAACCAAACTGGGACGTGATTTATGTCGATTAAATTTATGCATCCGCTTGATTTTGATTTCGTTGAAGACTGATTTTGTAGGTGTTCATGAGAATGTGCAGATGGTTAGTGTTGTGTTGTGTTGTAAGGTTAAGACTTGGTTGGTTGGTCCTTGTGTGGGGTCGTTCCTTGTGCGCTTCCAATTACCATGAGGGTGATGACGGTTGACTATTCGGTTTTGGTCGTTACCTTTCCTCCCTTTTCCTTAGAGTTTTCCTTCTTCCTCAAGGTAAATGGGTATTTGTTTAACAACGTTTTAAAGTCTGTCTCCACTTTGTTTTGGGAATACTTCTCATAGGGGTTGAGCATGGTTGATTGCGAGTATTGCAAGTGCGATGCTTGGGATATTGTTGACCTTATGGGTTGTCAGGCATTTTATTGCTTCCGTTGTTTGAGGAGACTTACTAAAGAAGTTCGAGTCCAATGTTCATCTTATTTTCTTTCCTTTTTCTTGAGTACCGAGTCTTTGTGTTTGGGGATAATGGGACCATGGTTCATAGAATTGTTTAATCCCTTCTCGAGTGACGATGGTCGTTCTCTATGTGAGGAACGTGGGGTTTGTTGGTGATACGTGTGAGGAATGGTGTTTAGGGTAGTGTTGACCCTTAGGTGACGATGTTGGCTTTGGTGCTTTCGTTGGTCTTCAAAGTTGTTAAATGTTAGATTGAGTTGCATCCGCCGGGTTTGAGAACGACGTCTGAGGGTCAAATGAACCATTGCGTGTCTTCACTTGGTATCGGAGTACGACGCTATAATTCGAGTTGAGATCAGGTTCGGTTTTCCTTTTATTACTTCTTTTCATCGCGATCCGGATCTTTGGGATTTGGGGCGTGACAAAATATGTGATTAATCCCTCTCCCCCTCTATTCTCTTTTTTCCCTGTTATATAATTGTTAAAATTGGATGCGGAAATAAAAAATGGAAAGAGGAAAAGGGAAGAGAGAAATATGGAAACACAGGCATATACATGATTCGGCACTAAGGCCTACATCCACGGACAAAGAGCCACTAAGGGCTACATTTTTATTATTTAGATCTATATATTGCTCGAGTACAAGGAGCCTATATATAGGCATGGTAAAGATAAGAATACATGGAAGGTGTACAATAGTCAAAGGAGGCACCATGATTGGTGGAGGATTTTGCTCAACCGTTATATATAAATATTTATAATTGGAAGGAAATTGACCGGATCGCCATGATTGGTGGAGGATTTTGCTCCACAATTATATAGAAATGTTTATATATTTCAACACTGCCCTTCAAGTTGGAGCATGAATATCATGAATGGCCAACTTGCTAAAGAAACGCCTTGAAAGATGATGAAAAGGTGTCCGGAACAACGCCGGGAAAGGCCGAAACTAAGCCGGGAAATTGCCGGAACTAAGTCGGGAAATGGCCGGAACTACGCCGGGAAAAAGCCAGAACAACACCGGGAAATGGCCGGAACAACGCCGAGAAAGGAATGTGAAGACATAGAGAATATCCTCCATGATAGTAGTTCCAATACTCCCCCTCAAATTCTAGATGGGGTTACAAGAACAGCCTAGCTATGATACCATGTTAAAATTGGATGCGGAAATAAAACATGCAAATAGGAAAAAGGAAGAGAGAAATATGGAAAACACAGGCATATACATGGTTCGGCACTAAGGCCTACATCCATGGACAAAGAGCCACTAAGGGCTACATTTTTATTATTCAGATCTATATATTGCTTGAGTACAAGGAGCCTATATATAGGTATGGTAAAGATAAGAATAAATGGAAGGTGTGCAATAGTCAAAGGAGGCACCATGATTGGTGGAGGATTTTGCTCCACCGTTATATAGAAATATTTATAATTGGAAGGAAATTGACCGGATCACCATGATTGGTGGAGGATTTTGCTCCACAATTATATAGAAATATTTATATATTTCAACAATAATGATAGAAGAGAGAAAAAGATTGAAAGAATATCCCTCTTGGTTACTCTAGAAAGAACAAACAATTTTCAGATGGTAAATAATAGTGCTTGAACAATTGAAGGACAACAGTGACATTGAGTTTTTAAGTTTTATTATATTGGATTCAATAACACTAATGAAAGAGAATGCAATTATCTAGCAATAGCATGTTTTAGGCCTATTACTGTATAGATCTGCAAAATTAAGCTATTACTCAAAAACACAAAAATAATTGAGCATCAGCAATTAAAAGCCATCATGATGGACGTCATAAAAATGCATGCATTATGAACATAAAGTATGCTTTGCATCTTATAACGAAATATTTGACTCCACTCAAAATATATATATACATATATATTAATGTATGCATATGGGTGTTGTAGAATGAAAATGTTCAATCCAACTAAAGAAAGCCTTATTACAACTATTTGGGTTCGGCTATATGTATTTGATTTTCTATTCTGATTTATCTAGGATCACAACTTTAGTTAAGCAACAAGCTACCATATTTCTTGCATGTCTAAATCCAAGATAATTTTAGCCTTCTCTTCTTGTAACCTTATCCTTAATGCGGATCATGTCACTCTTCCTCACTATTGCAATTATTTTTCCTTGCTGCACATGACTAAGTCATCTTACTCGGTTATTTTAATTTAAATGGGCACCACTTCTACCATCTTATGTATTCGTCATCTAGGCTAACTTTAGTTAACCTACATGTGTATCCATGATTTAGTCTTTTCCTTTCCCTAGCCTTAACCATAATTTGGACCATCTCACTCTTCCTCATTGCTACAATTATTGTCTTCATTGCACTTGCACGTGACATATTCATGTTATCAGTTATTTTATCTCCAAAGGGTGTCACTTGTACTGTCTCACAGATGTATTCATTTCATTATTGTGTTGTATCCAAGATCATAACCTTTTAGTTAAAGCCTCATGCAGTCATATCTTCCTCCCTTAACCCAATTTAGTGTCAGTATTCTTTTTAGCCTTCTCTTCAATGTAAACCATGTCATCTTCCTCATTGCTGCAATTATTGGTCTTTACCACATATGACTAATTGGGTTCCACTTTACTATCTCACATAGTCACATATATATTCAGTTCCAATTTTTATCTAAAATCTAGCATATGCTCCATGGAATTTATCAAAAAAAAAAAAAAAAAAAAAGCATATGCTCCATGGGACAAATACCTCAGTCCTTTGTATCAATCATAAAAAATCACAATTCTAAAGGTCCAAATTTACCTCAGGACAAAGCACATTGATACGAATCCCTTGACGCTTGTAAGAAACAAGTGACCTGGTAAATAGAACAACTCCCCCTAAGAAAATATAATTCCATCAGATCTGAGAATTACATGAAGGAACAAACCAATAATATCTGCACATATATTTAGGTATCTTATGGGTGTGAAATACGTGAAGTAAGAAATGGCCAAAAAGAACATTAGAAAAGATTGAAGGTTAAAAAATAAATAAATTTAATGAATAAAAAACCAATAACATGGATTAGCTCAACGTAGCAAACCTTTGGAGGCAGAGTAGATAGGATCAGCATACATTGGATAGAGTCCTGAAGCAGACCCCATGCTTATGATTACACCAGGCTTTTGTGCAACTTGCATGGTTTGAATCTGCCATTAGCTTTAAATGATTATTCGACAACTACCAATAGAATGGCCAATTATAAGAAATATGATTATATTACCAAGAATAAGTAACATTCCTTATTCCAACAGGTACTCGGTATCTTTTTCTAGTTACAAGTGAATATTCTTTCAAAACTAAAGAAATTTCTTACAAACTAAAGAAAGTTTCAATTTGTTCCACATGCTTGATAACATAGGACATAGACCCAAAATTGATATTTAAATCATGAAAGCAAATTAACCAAGGAACCAATGCACCTTGGTGGAATGCAGGGGAGGGGGGGAACTTAGCCTTTACTCATGCTATTCTTTTGTTTTATGACATTTTTTTTTTTTTGATAAGTAAATTGAATTAAAAGCGTTCAAAAAGGGGAACGCCACCCAAACTATACAAAGACAAAACGGAGCCTATGAATTCAAAGAACTCATAAAGTCAACAATCTCCTCAAGAGAGGAGTAGTCTCTCCCCTGACCCCAACAAAACAAATTACAAATGATAGAAAATTTTAACACCCCAATGGAGGATTCCTTTCCTTCAAAAGATCTTCCATTACGCTCTCTCCAAAGGCTCCACCAAATACAAAAAGGGATCACCCTCCAAAAAACTCTGACCTGAGCCCCCACCCATTGGCCCCTCCACATATCTAACAACTCCCAAGATGTCCGAGGCATGACCCAATGAATACCAAACAGGCCAAACATCAAACTCCAACAATCATGAGCCACAGGACAGTGTAACAAAAGATGATCCACCGACTCCCCATTAATCTTGCAAAGACAACACCTATTAACAATGATATGTCTTCTCTTCCTCAAGTTGTCCAACGTCAAAATCTTACTCCAAGCTGCAGTCCACACAAAAAAGGCCACCCTAAGAGGCGCCTTAGACCTCCACACCGTCTTCCATGGGAATGAGGTACCATGAAAACCAGAAAGGCACACAAAAAAGGATCGGACCTGGAACATCCCCTGGGAAGAAGGCACCCAAATCAAAGAATCTGCCCCAGACCCCTCCACCTCCTGTCTGTAAAGAAGAGCCAAAAACCCAGTGACATCATCCAGCTCCCAATCCTGAAAAGCTCGCCGGAAACGCACATCCGAAGACAACCTTCCACTATCAAGGCGATAATAGTCAGCAACCATTGCATGTTTGTCAACAACAATCCTAAAAAGCTTGGGAAACAAAAGGGCCAAAGGCCTATCATCACACCATGGATCCTCCCAAAACCGGATAGTTCTTCCATCCCGAACTCTGAATCTAATATGTTTGGAAAAGGCATCCCACCCCTTACCAATGGCCCTCCACACCCCCACTCCGCCAACAGACCTGACTGATCCAGCTGACCACCCTCCTCTCTCCTCCCCAAAGCGACATGAGATAACCTTTCTCCATAATCTATGTCTTTCCTTACCAAATCTCCAAAGCCACTTACCAAGAAGAGCACAATTGAAAGTGGCCAATCTCCTAAAAGTAGATTTAACTTACAAAAACGAGGAAAAAATAAATCAGCTTACAAAACATTGTCCCAGCTATTTGGACTTAGCTGTGTGAATCATGTCTAGCCATTCTACTCTAAGGTTGAAGTAATCTCAAGAATGATTCATGTTCATAAGGGGGTCTAACAATGGTTTGACACTGGTTGCTGCCTGTCAACTATATAATGCGACACCTTTTTACAGGCTTGGAAACAGTAGTGAAAGAATAAGACACTACGCACAAACAAGTGGAGTTTAAAATGATAAATATAGGACCTAAAAAAATTTCAAGATAGAAATTACAGCTGGAAGGCATTAGTGGTACAAATACAGACCACTTAAGTGAAAGGAATAAAAAAACCTCAGGAGTCAGTTTCAATAAATAAAACATTTCTATGAGTGAACTAAATGAAAAAAGAATCTTTATAAGTAAATTAAGCTCAAGGCATGAGTAAAAAAATTATGGAATTACTGACATGACCCAGCTGATACCAATGCAAAGAGAGAACACACATCACATCACATGATAAAGAAAGAATAAGTTACTGATAAGAATATGAAGCACTACCACTCAGTGTAAAGAACTTTAATCCTCGCAACAAAAATAAGAAATTATGCAAAGTAATAGAAGAGCGCAACTCTCCCGGACCACTGCAATGATAACAATTAATTATCCATATTCCACTAAACTTTAGGAATGCGGAATGAAGCAGGGAAGTAAACAGAATTCCTGCACGGTCTAAGCTTCCCTTTTCTAACATAACTGAGAAAGATAGAAACCATGTTATTGACACAGGCCAACTACTAATGCATTAAAGATATTACTCCTAATTTGATGGTAAATTTTTCAATAGATTTGTTTCAAAGCAATACAAGGAAAGATAGGACAGTAAGTAGTTTGAATAAAATTATGATCCCAGATAGAGCAAAACAGCGAGATATGACTAGCGCAGCAGATCCAAAAAAAGTTAGGATTATACATTGTTAAGTTGAATTAAGTGCTACTTGAGTGGATGCCATTTTAATGAGTCTAGTATAAATGCCATTACCCAGTGTCGGCCCACCAATAAGGATGCTAGGAGGCTGGATTCAGCACAAATCTAAACTTAGCATTATTTACATAAAGTAAGACTCTAAACCAGTTATAACACCTGGTAATACCATTGCACCAAGCAATGGCACCTAAATAGAAGATGAACTATGAAAACCATATTAATATTGAAATTCAAGCATACCGCAAGGCGAGTGCAGTCAATAATTGCCATGAGGTTCACATTGATAGTGTGTCTCCATGAATCAGAACCATCAGTTTGATCCTTATAGAATGGCACAGGATTTCCAATGCCGGCATTGTTTATACAAATGTCCAGCCCTCCATAAGTGGCCAAATGCTTTTTAAAAGCACCAGTTAGTTCTCCTGTTCATACAAGAAAGAATAACCCACCAATTATAACCTATCAACTAATCAGAATTAGAATTTCAATATAGAAAGATTAGTGTCTGATAATGTAAATTATACATCATGCAAAATGTATACTACGCAATTATGTAAAGATATGCAACTTTTTTTAAAATAAACGACGGCAATAAATTTGGCGTCAAGCTCCTTGTTCTTCTGAAACTAAACAAATATATATGTGTAAATACCATATCCTTTATGATTTCCATGAACAAGAACAATAATGCTGGTGTCAAATTCATTGATTGAACCTCATATAATTTTTTTTTTTTGATAAGTTGGACTAGACTTCTTATACAAGAACAATAATGCTGGTGTCAAATTCCTTGATTGAACCTCAAGTAAAATTAATGAGCTCCAAAGTAGGATTAGACTTTTTATATTAGTATATTAGCAATTATTGACCATTGATCTTGATGTTAATATCATGAAGATGAGAACGTCGTAATAAATTTTAATCACTTGGTAGTATTGATAACTGAATAAGACACCACAGGAGTGAAATAATAATGTAAGTCTGTCATATGCCTAGAATATTTCCAACTATATATTACCTTACAGTTCCTTGACTCTCCAAAATCAAATAAGAAGAAGATTAGCTGAAAATTTTATGTAAAGGACACAATCCATGTAGAAATCAGCAGTTACACTTTATAAATTAAATGCAGAGATTCCAACATGATAATTTAAACAGATATTTTAGCCACTGATAATTCAACACCATAAGACTAGAAGTCACACTTGCATTTGGGTGTATCATGACCTCAACTGTGTCTATTGTGGGCATCATTTCAAAAAAAAAAATTGTCATAGAGAGGTTCCAAGTCTTTTGATTTATTATGAA
The DNA here is from genome assembly GCF_030987335.1 of Cornus florida. Taxonomy (NCBI): domain Eukaryota; kingdom Viridiplantae; phylum Streptophyta; class Magnoliopsida; order Cornales; family Cornaceae; genus Cornus; species Cornus florida. The sequence continues at coordinate 69,533,686 of NW_026775573.1, read as the reverse complement.
TTGGGTATTAGTGCTAAGCATATATAAAACATCGATAGGAAACTTTATCACTTATTGCAGGTACATTAATGGATTTCTTTTACAACTTGGATTTCTTTTACAACTTGGCTAAATTGAGTATTGGTAAAATTAGTTACAACACTATTTGAAGTCCATTATAGAAAGCAACTGATAAGAATTACTCTCTCTAGTCATGAAACCAGGAATTTACTTACTTGTATCAGTTACATCACATCTTATAAACATAGCAGATGGGAATTTCAAGACTGGATGGAACTTGGCATTCTCTTCTTCAACAAGGGATTTAACTTCCATTCCATTCTTTTCGGAGAAATCGACAATCGTAACAAATATTCCCTTCTCAGCAAGAGCCATACAAAGAGCTTTACCTACATGTGAACCACAACACCATGCACAATTGTAACATCCAACAGATATTCACAAAATTGAAACACAAAATATTCAGTACATCTTCTTTAGGACTTTCAACAAGATATTTTGATGCAAGAGTATTCATTAATTCGTAATGTAATCTAAAAATGACTACAAACAATGCTTGTTTGTTGTTGAGTGTTAAAACATCTAGTAAAGTCATATAAAGTCCACAACATCTAAGTCCTTCATATATAGATACCAAGAAGTTTGGAGAACAATTGAAATTAATTAGTCCATGAAAAAAGACGTATTTATGTGAAGTCATATACATTAAGAGACATGGCAAATGCTGTAACAAGTGAGACTATAACGTTTGAACAAAACATCTAAGTCCATGTCATTCAACTTGTCAAGGAATATCGAGATACAAGTGAAGACTAGTGACTGAAGATGAAACTACATGAAGAATCTCAAAAGGTCACTTCACAGAAAACTTTTGTTCAGCTAAGTGATCTGTGTTGTGAGTATAATTTTTTTTTCTGAGAAATCCTTTGTGTTTGATCAATCATTCTACCAATTCAAACTTATCCTTCAAGATCAAAGGAGGGCGGAGTATACAATCACTTGTGAAGAAGTCAGACAATTTAGGAAATGATTGCATTGAGTCATTGACACAACTGAGGATCATCTTACAGATTCAAGTGTAAGACTGAGACATCCACAACAACTGGGCTCGTTGGTGGCCAGTGATAACGAGGAAATTAGACTGAGGCCATTAATAACTGGGTTTTGACAAGTTTTTGTTCCAAGCAAAGAATTGTCACATGTGTTTCCTGCCCGGGTTTTTCACAAAAAAAATATTGTGTTTTACTTCCCCTATTCTCTATTTGTGTTTCTGCATTTGTATGCTGCGTGGAATTGATTGATTGAATCAATTAATCAAATTAGTAAGGTTTAAAATCAATCAAAAGGTTTAGAAAGAATGAAAAGACCAATCATCCACCTCTACTTATATGCATCGTGTCACAAACCAACTAATTTCCTTCCACATAGCACAAATCTCAGTTTCAACAGTTGCTAAGAAACAATTATGAAATCTTCTGTGTCTGCGCAATCTCTCATGCATAAAAGAATCGAAGCTTTTTTTATTGTCCATAAAATCGAAGGTGTCAAAGAGGCCAACCAAATCTTACATGGGATGAAGTAATTAAAAACGACTTAAAAATTTTAAATTTGAGAGAAGATATGGTGCATAATATGAAAGAATGGAAAAAGAAAATTCATGTGGCCGACCCCATCCATATGGGATAAAGGCAAGGATGATGCAGATGATGATGAGCATATCAAAAGAAGAATAGTATGATTTTATGAAGACATTGGCATCCCATGTCATGTTCTTTACATGGTTTAAAATATGCTACAAGAATAAATAAATTTCTTATTTTTCCGTAAGATATATAAATATTTTTGCTAAAAATACAACCACATGGCTTATTGGTACTTACAAGATTGTAGAGTCAATATATCCCCCTTTTACAAAAAACAGATTTAAAGTAAATTAATGAAGGAGGTGAAGATATTTCTAGAGATAAAGGAATATGAATAATTCTCGGTGTTTATTCTTCTCCTTGTGGAGGATTTAAATAGTACACAAATAATTACAAAGAAGGAAAGAAACAATTACAAAGAAGGAAAGAAATTAAAGACTAAAAATCAACTCCTATAACTATGCTAATCAGCACATGTACAGCTAATTATCTAGATATGTTAACAGTTATATAGTCAACAATACAGCTAATTATCTATATATGTAACACTCCACCTCAAGCCGGAGAATAGATGTCCCGGATTCTCAACTTGGCAAGGGAAGAATTGAACACTTTGCTAGAGACTCCCTTAGTCAAAATATCAGAAAGCTGATCCTCAGTCCTCACATAGGGTGTGCAAATCACACCTTCTGTTAACTTCTCTTTGATAAAGTGCCTGTCAATCTCAACATGTTTAGTCCGATCATGTTGCACAGGATTATGAGCAATGCTGATGGCTGCCTTATTATCACAATATAGCTTCATGGGACTTTGACAAACAATCCTCAATTCTCCCAATAGGATCTTCAACCATAATAATTCACACACAACGTGGGCCATAGCTCTGAATGCAGCCTCGGCACTAGACCTGGCCACAACCGATTGCTTCTTACTCCGCCAAGTAACTAGGTTGCCACCCACAAATGTGCAATATCCCGTAGTTGATCTTCGATCCGAAATAGAACCTGCTCAATCAGCATCTGTATAGGCCTCTACAGCAGAGTGATCATGTTTTGAAAACAAAAAACCCTTACCAAGTGCTGATTTCAAGTATTTAAGTATCCTCTCTACTGCCTGCATATGAACTTCACATGGCTCGTCCATGAATTGACTAACAACACTCACTGCATAAGCTATATCAGGTCATGTATGAGACAAATATATTAGTTTTCCAACCAACCTCTAATATCTCTCTCTGTGAACTGGTGTATCATCAGGCTGTTCACCCAATCTATGATTCTGTTTGATAGGAGTATCGACAGGCTTGCAGGCTAACATCCCTGTCTCAATTAAAAGATCAAGTATATACTTTCTCTCTGAAACAAAGATTCCCCACTTTGAACTAGCCACTTCAATACCTAGAAAATATTGCAAGACACCCAAGTCTTTAATTTCAAATTCCTTAGCCAAATGTACCTTTAGTCTCCTAATCTCCTCAATATCATCCCCGGTGATGATGATATCATCCACATAGACAATAACAACTGTAATTTTACCTCCTCGAGAGTGTCGAAGGAATAACGTATGATCTGCTTGACTAGGATGATATCCATGCTTCTGCATAGCTTATGAAAATCTACCAAACCATGCTCTAGGAGACTGTTTCAGGCTATATAATGATTTTCTTAGTCTGCATACTTTCCCCTAATTGGTACTTTCATCACTACCTAGAGCAGGGTCCATGTACACTTCCTCCTCTAGATTGCCATAGAGGAAAGCATACTTAACATCAAACTGTTGGAGAGTCCACTCTAGGTTAGCTGCTAAAGATAACAGGTATTCATTTTCACAACTGGAGCAAACGTCTCCTGATAGTCAATGCCATATGAGTATAGCCCTTTGCCACCAATCTTGCCTTGTATCGGTCAATCGACCCATCTGCCTTATGCTTTATGGTAAACACCCATTTGTAGCCAACAATTTTCTTCCCTTTCGGCAACTCCACTAACTCCCACGTAGAGCTCTTTCGGAGTGCTCTCAATTCTTCAACCATCGCCTCTTTCCACTTTGGATTGTCAAGTGCATCCTATAATTTTTTAGGAATAGATATAGAAGACAATTGATGGGGAAAAGCTTTAAAGGATGGCAAGAGACGATGAGAAGACATAAAGCTTGAATTAGGATATTTATATTTTGACTGACAAGTACGATGTGATTTTCTCAAGGCAATAGGCAATTCTAAGTCATTAACAACATTAGAATCATCTGAAGCATTAGGATCTACAGAACTATTATCAACAAAAGAGAATGGAGATTCAACGGACTCTACCTCAAGATTACCTGTTGTCGGGGCAGACTGATCATTTTGCTCGAGAGGTACATTTTCTCTTCTTAGATATACCAGCTCAAATGGAGACATATGATGACCTTTTAGAGGGAGAGTCAAAGAACCGCCTTCTGCTTTTTCATTTTTTCCATTTTTTTTTATTTTTTTCATTTTTTCCATTTTTTTCATTTGTTTCATTTCCACTCTCTAATTCAAACATAGGCACAATATAAGACTTTTCTTCACTACTCAAGGTCTCACCCTGAAGAGAAGTTGTCGAAGCACGACTAGAAAAATAGGCTTGTTCCTCATGAAAAGTAACATCCATGTAGACAAAGAATTTTTTGACGGAGGGTGATAACCCTTTTAACCCTTTTGAGTAGCAGAATTACCGAGAAAAATGCATTTAAGGGAATGAGGGTCAAGCTTACCATTATGGTGTACATGGAAAAAACTTCTACAACCAAAGACTCGAGGAGGAAGATGATTAACAGTGGCGAGCAAGAAGTAATGAAGACCTAAAGTGGAGTTTGGTATTGAAGAACTCTGGAAGGCATCCGATTGATCAAATAGGCTTCTGTGAGGACAGCCTCCCCCCAATATGACTTTGGTACTGTCATGGATAGAAGCAGAGAACGGGATACTTCAAGAAGATGACGATTGTTTTGTTCGACTACTCCATTCTGTTGAGGGATATTGATGCAAGAAGTTTGATGACTAATGCTATGGTTAGAAAAATAGGATTGGAGACCCGAATAAATGTACTCACCCCCAGTATCAGAGTGGAAGACTTTTATCTTTGAATTGTATTGTGTATGGATCATTTGATGAAAGGACTGAAAAATAGTGAAAACTTCACTTTTTTTCCTTCATCAGATAAACCCAAGTAACTCGGGAGTAGTCATCAATGAATGTGACAAACAATTTAGCACCTGACAAATTAGTCACACGAGAAGGGCCCCAAACATCACTATAAACAAGAGCAAAAGGAAATGCACTTTTATTAATACTTAATGGAAAAGGTACCCGATGATGTTTAGCAAGTTCACAAGTTTCACTGAAATTGAGAAACATCAACAACAGAAAATAAAGAAGGAAACAATTTTTTAAAATAATAAAATGACGGATGTCCTAAACGCTTGTGCCATAACCAAATGTCACAGGATGAACCAGTAGTGGATTGCAGAGCATGAACTGAGGATCCAAGAGATAGAGACCACCTCGTTCACTACCATGACCAATCCTCGCCCCCGTCCGGAGATCCTGAAATATACAATTGAGTGCCAAAAAAACATGACAGTATAGTTTAAGGTTTTAGTAAAGTTGACTGATAGACATCAGATTATTGGACAATCTAGGGACATGAAGAACATTGGAAAGGGACAAAGAATCAGAAAGAGTGACTAAACCTTCACCAGTCACAAGGGTTGGTGAACCATCAGCAGTTGTGACACAAGTTTTAATATGTGACGAATAACATGAGAAAAAAATGAGATGTAGAGGTCATGTGATCAGTTGCCCCTGTATCTATAACCCAACCCAAGATTCTGAGGAAGACTTACCGGATACACTAAAACAATGACCAAGGTTACCTGTGGACGTGGCTAAAGAACTGAACCCTTTAGTAGAGAGCAAACGTGCACACTCCTAAATCATTTGTTCCATCTAACCAAAAGAGAACTTAGCAGCAGATTGGTCACCGTTCTGATTACTGGAAGAGGTATAATGAGCCTTGGAGCTAGAATGACTCCCTTTCCGCCCTTACTGCCTTCTTCACCTTTGTCACCCTTTCTTCCCGGCTACCAAGGCGGATAACGATTGAGTTTAAAGCATTGTTCTCTCACATGTCTAGTCTGGTTACAATAATCACAAACCAAACAATCTTTGTCATCAGATTTAGTAGTTTTAGCGACATTACCAGATGCTGCAGTTAGTGGAGGATCGGGCTGATGTGCTAATGATACCCGAGGTAATTGACTTGTGGTAGAAACCAAAGCAGATCCTTCTAGAGAAGGTGGCATGAGTATAGCAGATCGTCGGAGGGCCTGAGTACACACATAAGCATAGGCCTCACGTAAAGAAGGAAACGGATCTTTTCCAAGCACCTGAGTCCTTGTTTGGTCCAGATCTAGGTCAAGACCAGCAAGAAACTCAAAAAACGCGCTCTTTTTCAATCCTCTTATTCAACAGAGTGATATCAATAGCACATTCCATTTCACAAGGTTGACAATAGTCGAGTTCTTGACACAAAGCTTGGAGGGCATTGTAATATCCCTCCAATGTCCTTCCCCATGAATACTACGCTGCAACTCATAAATTTGTGCCCCATTTCCTCCCACAGAAAAAGTCTGAGATACTGCATCCCAAATATCTTTAGCAGACTTGAGCCGCATATGCCCAAGACTAAGATCAGAGGTCATAGTTTGGAGGAGCCAGCAGCAGAGCATTGCATCTTCTGCAACCCAAGTCGTGAAAGTTGGGTCATTGATCGCAGGTCGGGGTTTTCCCCAGTCAAATCCCCCAACCGGCCTTTGCCGGTAATATATAGCTTCACAAAGTGTGACCAAGCCAGATAATTGGTGCCATCAAGTTTATGAGGCATTAACTGGACATTCATCAGATCTTGATGCGGGTTAGATGCGGTTGGAGGAATCATTAGAGTCTGAGAATCAATCTTAGAAGTCACAGAGGGTTTCAATCTTGTTTGCCATGAAGTCAAATAAGGATACCTAGTCTGTGGTGGTGGGTAAGGTTGTTGGTAGGTTATGGGGTAATAAAATAAATAAATAAATAAATAAACTAGTGTTTGGGTAATAAGATGTATTTGCATAAAACCCTAAAAGAAAAATAGGATTTTAAAATTCCTTTCTAGATGGCTCTAATACCATGAAGATATTTCTAGAGATAAAGGAATATGAATAATTCTCCGTGTTTATTCTTCTTCTCCTTGTGGAGGATTTAAATAGTACACAAATAATTACAAAGAATGAAAGGAATAATTACAAAGAAGGAAAGAAATTAAAGACTAAAAATCAGCTCCTGTAACTATGCTAATCAGCACCTTATCAGCACACGTATAGCTAATTATCTATATATGTTAACAGTTATATAGTCAACAATACAACTAATTATCTATATATGTCAACAAGAGGAGGGTTCGGTATTAGAAGATTATATGATAAGGATTCTAACCTTTAAATGTATTCTAGTTTGAACATATTTTACAAGGGAAGGACATGCTTTGGGTTGCTTGGTTTGAAAAGAAATATGCTTTTGTGGCCAATTATTGGAACTGCATTATTTGGCATTTGGAGATGTATGCTGCCACTGAGGGACTATATATTTATATATATATATATAAGTAAATTTTCTTTAAAGAGCACTCAAAAAGGGAGTGCATCGCAAAAAGAAGAGGCCACGAAGGACCAACAAGCCCGCTATACTATCGGCATATCTACAAAATCCACTATATCCCTCAAAGATTTACAATTCCAACCCTGTACGCATAACAATTAAGAACTAGGTATAGAAAATTTAAGCACCCATATCAGAACCTCTTCTCCATCAAAGGATCACAGGTTCATTCTCACCACAAGCCCTAGCAAACACAAACTGACGCCAACGTCCAAGCAGACTCGGCTCCGCACTATCTAACCTCTCCAAGCCTCCAGCAAATTTACGTAATCCTAAATGTAAGATCAAGATTGCTCTGTACCTTGCATCTAGTCATCCGATCTTGTAAAAGATCAAACCCAAATATGTTTTGTGATGGAAGAAGTAGAAAAGTTCAAATTTACATGGCATTTCTCTTCTTTCGCCATGTTTCATTTACTTATACGGAGTAATTATTATTGAATACTATTGTAAAGAATAATAAAATCATATGTTACACTTCTATGTAGCATTTTATGTTTTCAAGTCTGCATATCCACTTGTATCCAAGTTTTGGACAGACTTCGAGCCGAATCAAGGTATCCTAAGGTTTGGGATTTATGAAATTCTGATACTTACAACACATATTTGCCTATAAATGTATCCCAATACTTGTGGCATAGACATCCACAGCCATCCTTGATCACTAACAGAGTCCCATAACCCAACTGATTAAAAAGATACTCAATCTATGCGCAAATTCTATCTGACTCTGATACTTAAACAATTAAATCAATAATAAACTGTGTACATAATGAAGCAAAATTGATATATAAATAAGAGATATCACTTCTATTTGTATAAGACCCATAAAAGAAAAAGGCAACTGGAGGTTTACCGATTCCAGAGGCACCGCCAGTGACCAAAGCTGATAGACCTGGCTTAAGCTCCATTGTTTATGGTTTGATGATTGATCCTAGGTTCACAGGGGAGAGAGAATTATATTGAATGCGTCCTGGTGTCTACTACAATTTTTATTTTTTAACTTAATCCATTTTTATTTTCTCTTTTTTTGTCTTTGTCCATCTGTTTTGTTTCTTAAAGAATTTCCGTCGTTACATACGGAGCGGACGGCCTTGGTCGTTGTGCTTCTATAAAATGGATCCTATCGAGCATATCCTATGCGTTAGAGCAACCCATAGGTTGTTTTGCATCATTCCTTTAACTTAAAATATTCGGCACAATTGCTACGTGTTTTTACACTCATTTTGAAGATTAGTTTTTTTTATTGTGCGCTTATTTTTTTCATTTTATATTTTATTATATTATTATTTTTAAAAAAATAAAATAATTTTTTTAATTATTTATTTATTTTTTCCTAACAATTTTATTCTCAACAACTATAATGCCAACTCCTATTGTTATTTGTTCAGATTATATTGAATGTTTTCTTGTGTCTACCATTTTTATTTATTTTAACTTATCCATTTTTATTTTTTTTAACTTAATCCATTTTTATTTTTCTTTTTTGTCTTTGTCCATCTGTTTTGTTTCTTAAAAGGACTGAAAGAGAATTTCCCTCGTTACATATGGAGCGGACGGCCTTGGTATTTGTGCTTCCTTAAAATGGATCCTCTCAAGCAAATTCTTAAGGCTCAGTTTGGTAGAGTGGAAATAGGAGGAAAGGGAAGGAAATATGATGGAGGGTGACAAAAAAATTGTGTTTGGGTAAAATGGGTGGAAGGGAAGGAGAGGGAAGGGTTTGGAGGGTTATGTATAACCTTCTACAGTGATTTGTTTAACCTCCCAAAAATGGGAGGAAATGGAAGAAAATGAAAGGCAATGGTTGATGTAATATTTGTGATGCCAATTTTACCCTCAAAACAATATACATACAAGTTAGCAGTTGCAGAAAGAATGGAGAGACGACGGGCAACGGCTGGGAACGGCAAACCCAAACTGGAACAGTGGCGATGGAAACTTGAAAGATATGGGTTTTGATTTTCTGAACAATCTGATATACCGATACGGGTTTTGAATTTTTGATTCTTGCAGACAGAAAGATAAACTAAAATATATGGGTTTGGGATTCTTGCAGATAGAAAGATAAACTAAAATATATGGGTTTGGGTTTTGAACTTCTGAATCTTGTAGAGAGAGAGAGAGAGTTGAGAACGATCATAGAGATGGAGGCCGAGATTGGGGAAGCTGAAATGATTTGCCCTGGATCGGAATCTTCAAGAACGAAGGTCGCTACAGCTGGATCTGGATCGTCTAATTCTTTCTTGATTGACCTTCGTTCAAGAAAGAAATTTTTCTTTCCTTTTCTTGTGGTCCAGTTGCTGATATAGGAGAATATATATATATATATATATATATATATATATATATATATATATATATATATATAATAGAGATGGAGGCGAGACTGGGGAGCTGAAGATTTTCCCCTTTTTTTTTTGTTTTTTTCTTTTCTTGTACAGGTATAGGATACTATATATATATATCTTTTAAAATATAATAAGGGTATAATAGTAAATTTATTATTATCCTTCCCTTTCTTTTCCTTCATTGACCAACCAAACACAACGGAGGGTTAAAATTATCCTCTCCTTCCCTTCCCTTCCCTTTCCCTCTCCCTCATAACTAATTTTATCTTCCCCCTTCAAACCCACCATACCAAACATACCCTAAGTGTCTTTATGATAGGATCAGGATCCTCTCGGTAGAGTAAATGAATGGTAATAACTTAGGAAGGTTTAAATTTTTTATTTATTTTTATATACAATTTATGTATAGACATTGTTCACAAGTACATTGTCTCCTTCCCTGTCTTCCAAAATTGCCAACAACCTAATTGAAATTTAAAATTCAGTCTTTCTTCTCTTCCAAAGTATTGATATTTTGATTTGTTTCCAAAAAGAAGTAGAGTTCTATTTCTCCTTAACCGTGTTTTCATAAATTTCTTCTTATTTCTACCGGAGCACAAATACACAACAAGTTTGATTTCCAAGTTTATATTTTGTTTGCAAACAAATCCTCTAATTGACATAAGAAATCAATGGTAGAAAAAGAAAAATAAATATTAAGAAGGTAGGGATATAAGTGAACATTACCTAGACAAGGAAAGTAATCCTCTTTTATTATTATTATTATTATTATTATTATTATTATTTTGGTTAATGGGTAAATTTTTTGGGTTTAAAGTAGATACAAAGATTTACAGAGTTGTTTAGATTATGTTCTGAACTGGCAGGGTTCTTTGTGCTATTATTTGTGGATTTTTAAGTTTGTTTGAGAGCAGAAAAAATCACCAGAGTACATTAATAGCCGAAAAAAGGAATGTGATAAGATGGAAGATAGAGTTGCATAGTACATTATCTTCCCATATTTTAGGATTTGTTTGTTTAAGTGTTTATTTCTTTTTAACCCTACTAAATGTTATATATGTTGTAAGTAATGCCTAATAAATATTGGATACTAAATTTGTAATTATTATTATCCTTTGTGAATATTTGTCTTTAGAAAAATTTGTGTTAAATGTTATCATAATAAATGTTAGCATAATAAATGTTGTAAGTGAACATTTATATTGTATTAAATGTTAGCATAATAAATGTTGGAAAGTAATTTATCATTCCCCCCAGGGGCAAAGCGGCGTTGGTAGGGATCCAGGAAGTAAGTCCCTGAGATCTCGCTTTCGAATAGCACTCCTGACTTGAATGGTATGTGTGTCTTGTGGGACCGATACACGTGCTCTATGGAAAAAAAAAAAAAATTAGCTTTCATGATGGACGGTATTTGAGTTGAATTTAATTTAATTCTATTATAAGATAACAAAGTTAGGTTTTGTTTGGATTGGTTTGTGACCCACCAACTCATGAACCACTTCATTAAGCTGATTCAGAATTTTTTTGAGACATAGGGTTTATGAGCATGTTACACAATGACATTTTTCCCACCTAAATGATGGAATTTTTTTATAAATATGTCAAATAAGTACATTTACAAAGGAGGGAAACCCTCAAACTCTTCCAACCTTAGAGGGAAGGAAAACACCATGGACAGACCCCTAAAACTATCAGAATTAAATTATATCCTGGAGGCATACCATCAGGACATCCAATACATCCCAATATAATACACTTCACCAAACCAGTTGGTTCTCTAGCAATACCAAAATGCAATATGCAATTCCTCTCATTCCAGATGTAGTATAATGTAGTCGTGACCACAATATTTAGCAATTTGTTTCTGATAGTATCAATGGATAGCTGTTGCACCAAAGTTGTAACACAATTCTCAACATTCTGAAAAGTTGAATGCCACTTCCAAAGCTCCCCAAAACCACTCCAAACCTTCTTAGCAAAAATACATTGACAGAACACATGATATGTATATCTTCAGGCTTAACCTAACTAACTTCAAGCTTAGAAACCCTGCATATCTGCCAAGCAACTTTGAATGAGAACTATTTATTCTGCCATAACAGCTTGTCAAGACCACCTGTGATTGTGAACTTGCAGAAATATTGCTAAATTTCCTAGTTTGTTGGATTGAATTTGGATGAATCCTGGTTTAGACAATGACATTGTTAAGGATGAGTTGAAGGAAAATTGAGGCCACCTGTTTTAACAACTTTCCACTTTGAAAGAGGCTCAATGCAACTTTGCATACGTTACGTTTGATGATTCCCCTACTAAACTAGAAAAAGTGGGCATTGTATTCGTCTGGACCCAGGGCTTTATTTGGGTGTAAGAACAAAGCTAGGATGTGCTACTCTTACATTGGTCATACATATTAGCACAAGTTATAATTCGTATTACAAATTACATTGGTCAACATAATGTCTTCCAATTCATATTACAAAATTAATTTGTAAAAACATTGTACATTAAGGTTTTATTTGATATACTTGTTGTAGGGGTTCTTTTTTATTAGGTAATAAAATAGCAATAAAAAGAGATATCAGGAATACAAATACGAAGGAAAACAGAGGAGATGCTCAGTGTAGGAGGAGGAGAAGAAGACCAACTAACAAGATCAAGATGGTAGTAGGGCGAGTATACAGTATGACAGCTTTTCTTTTTGTTCGAGAGTTCATTCTTTCTTCATAGGACAGTGCCATTTATAAATCAAGATTCCATTGGTCATTATCCAATGGTCCCCTCTATGCATGGTTCCTCGCATGCATCACCCCCAATCCGGATTACGTGAGTAATCCTAAAGATTTAGGGGTCTGAAGGGTCTAATCCTTTCCTCGAGCCTTATCCCATGTTGCCATGTCACTTCTCCCCTAATCAGGGGCATTAAATGTTGCTTGGCCGTCGGTTGGTCAAGCCTGACACAGCATTAATTGTGATTTTAAGGTTTGCTGTCACAACATGTATAATCCCATCATCTTGTTAATTGGGCCTTGCCAAGAGGGAAGGCACCTCTTGACTTCTCATTCACCAATCCAAGATCCTCCTAAGTTTCCTAAACATGGATTTATATAACACAAAGATCCTACCTCATCTCGTGCTAAGGAGCTCCGATCTTTCAGAACAGCATCGTCTGGCGTAACACCAGGATTCGGGATATTCGAGAGTCGATCTCTCGAGACTTGATGGGCCTGGTGTGGCGCCAGGATTTGGAACGCTCGAAGATTAGCTTCTCAAGGCTTACTAGGCCCGGGGCGATGCCAGGGCTTAGAGCGTTCGAGATTTGATCTTTCGAGGCTTGAGGGCCCGGGGCGATGCCAGGGCTTAAACTGCTCAAGATTTGATCTTTCGAGGCTTGAGGGCCTAGAGCGATGCCAGGGTTTAAAGTGCTCGAGATTTGATCTTTCAAGGCTTGAGGGTCTGGAGCGATGCCAGGGCTTAAAGTGCTCGAGATTTGATCTTTCGAGGCTTGGGGCCTGGAGCGATGCCAGGGCTTAAAGTGCTAGAGATTTGATCTTTCGAGGCTTGAGGGCCTGGAGCGATGCCAGGGCTTAAAGTGCTCTAGATTTGATCTTTCGAGGCTTGAGGGTCTGGAGCGATGCCAGGGCTTAAAGTGCTCGAGATTTGATCTTTCGAGGCTTGGGGCCTGAAGCAATGCCAGGGCTTAAAGTGCTCGAGATTTGAACTTTTGAGGCTTGAGGGCCTGGAGTGATGCCAGGGCTTAAAGTGCTCGAGATTTGATCTTTCGAGGCTTAAGGGCCTGGAGCGATGCCAGGGCTTCGAGTGTTTGAGATTTTATCTTTCAAGGCTTGAGGGCCTAGGGCGATGCCAGGGCTTAAAGTGCTCAAGATTTGATCTTTCGAGGCTTTCGACTTTTCAACTTGCCACGAAGGGTTTAGATAGGGTTGTATTGACTTGTCAACGTGCCACATCAGCGTCTGATAAGTGACACCCACATTTTGCCCCCTGCACGTGCGACGATTCAAAATGAATTATTGCGCGTGCAAGACTAGGTTTCCAGGTCATTTATTGTTTCGAGGAGGCGGAAAAGACTCGAGCATGAAAGGTCGCCTCTAGTTATTAATGCGCCGTCTGTTGCCGATTTGATTTTTGGGGGTTCTCAAGGCAAGAGGGCTATTAAAAGGGAAACAGTGACGGAGTGAAGGGCTACTCGTGAAAAGGACTTAGAAAGTACAGAGATTACCTGAACTTCCATCGTCGTTGGAGAAGAAATCTCACGAAAGTTTAGAGTTCTTTGGTGCATTGTTTGCTTAGTGGAAGAGACTGCCATCATGGTTAGCAAGAAACAAGAGTTATGCAAGAAGGACTGCCCTCCGCCAAAGGTGCCAGCAGATTCGGAATGGCAACGGGCACCATATTTTGGAAAAAGTGACCTGTTTTGGCACCGGGCGAGCAAGGTTATGGTCACCGGCAAACCACTTGAAGTGGTCGAATTGATGGAGGAGGAAGTTGAAATGAACCTGGCTCCTCGCATCCCTGCGGATACCATCCTGGGACTTGGGGTGGAGCAAGGGCAATATCCATGGTCCAATGTGAACTTTAATAATCATATAAGTCCAGCCCATAGTTGGGAAAAATGGACGGACGCGATCCTTGCAAACCCGGAGTATGAGGCAATTTTGGATGCAGCGAGTTTAACACCGTGTATTAAGCTGTTTCGCCAAATACACATTCCTCGCGACACTGCAGGTTTATGGGAATTAACCTCGCAATGGAGCTCAAGCTCGCATACTTTCATTACTGCGTGGGGAGAGTTCACTCCTACGATTGAGGACGTGAGCTAGTTATTAGGCTTACCTTTTCAAGGGGTAGAAAATCCTGGCTCTTGGGAGTTCGTGCAAGCTGAAGAGACTTTGGCTCATGATCTCGAGACGGCACTGGAGAAATAAAGATTTTAAGTCACTGTGGGGCGCACAGGGTGTTTGCCATGCTGAGCGAAGCAAGGGTACACGTAAGGCCACTCTTAGGGCGTTGGTGCGATACTATTTTAAAGATTTCCCCATGACAAAAAAGAATCTCTCAGAGGAGGGAAGAAAAGGGATTCCAGGTCCCTGGGCTGATCATTCTTCCAGTCTCGCGGCCTACCTACTATGTTGGCTATCGAGATACCTATTGATGCTCCGCAGCCACGACTTGTGGATCTGGTGGTGAAGCTGGCGAGTGGTGTGAAAGTGGCCCTCGCACCTCTCTTTTTGGGAACATTATACCACCGTCTCGACATGGTGTGGGAAAACATGGGACGGTCAGTGGGGCGCTCTGTCCATTGCTTGTACGCGTCGACCATATTTCTACAAATGTTCCTGTACGAGAGGTTCCAATCTTATGCTCCCATCCCCGCGGACATGGCTGTGGACGAGGAGGTGGTGCGAGGCATGAGATGGCATGGTCGGTCACCACGAGGACGGCTAGGATATGCCTTGGACCAAAGCTTCCAATTCATCAGTCGCCCTTATGCGGTGGACTTGCCTGGGGCTAAAACTCTGCCCATGTATTTTGATGATAATGAGCACATTCCAGCGAGTGCTCATTGCTTGAATGCGAGTGAAGTGTTGGTGTTCTTGTTGATGAGCACCCCTGGCTACTTGCCCGCGATATGGGAAGGGGGCCAAATAGCAAAGACATATAAACCTCGCAGAGTCCCTTTGCAATTTGGTTACGATAGAGGGGTACCCTCGCAATACATCTTTGTGGAGGGCGAGGACTCTTACGAGAGTAGCTTCGCGAGGTTTGTAGCGGATTGATAAGCGCCGAATATTGAATATTCAAGCGCCTTTAGCTGCATTAGTTAAGTCCATTATTCGATTATTCTACATAAATTATCTTCATTTGCACGTTTTTATATATTTTCAGGTTCATTGGCCAAAAAGGAGCAAAAATGATGTTTTGTTCAATCTTTGAATAGCAATGTGCTCAAGGCTAAAGTTTTGGCAGCAGTGAAATCTGACTTTGCTCACCATTTTTGACCTATCAAACTCAAGAACTGGACTCTCATTAAAACATAATGTATTTAGAGCTTTGAATTAGCTTTCCAAATCTTCAAACGGTTCATCATTTGGAGTTCAGAGCAGAAAGTTATGGCTGTTTTGCCAAAGTAGTGCAAAGCAGGTCAAGAGGAAGGAGCATACTGGTCCAACTTCGAGCGCTCGAAGTGCTTAGTTAGAGCGCTCGAAGTATGGGCAGAATGCTCTCCGGGATCCATCACTTCAGCCCACTTGCACCTTGATTCCCTCATTTCTGATTTCTATTTTTATGGGTTGGTTGGAGATGTCTTTTGGTGGGGAGTTGAGACTTGTTTGGTAGGGTAAGATGTCTAGAAGTGGAGGGGAGCCACACATAACATATCATATCTCATCTTTGCAAGATTTTGGGAGAGAGAAAGAGGAGGAAAAGAGAGAGTTCTTGAAGCTACAACAAAGGAGCTCGAAAATGGAGGTTGCATCCAAGCTTCTTCCTTCTTTTAAAGCACCCATGAGTAACTAAACCTCCATCTAGGGAGGTGATGAGGCCCCTCCCTTGTAAGCATGTTCTAATTTAGGCTATATTTTGGGGATTAAAATGTATATTCTATGGTCTTTTCATAACCAAGAGCACTTCATTTCTTGTAATGAATGTTGATATATGTATGGATGATTTCTGTAAGTTGATTATTTTGCTTTAGATGATGTCTTATATTAATCATATTGCTTAAGTTTTCATGGTGAGAATGGAAGCAAGGTTATGAAATGGTTTAATGGCATGTTGATAAGGACTTTGATAGATCATTGCTTAGGTGAAACCTTTGATGATTTATGCTTATTTCTTACCTTCATGTGCTTCATCATTTTATCTAGGGCTTGATAGTCTTTCATTCAAGTAAATGTGGTTAAGCTACACCTTAGTTAGGTAGTCTAAACATGTTAACCTTTGATGGATCATGCTTACTTCAGATTTAATGAACTTCTTGAGGATATTATAGCAACCAAGTGTTGCTATGTATCATGACCATAATATATATTGTTTTCCCCCAATTTAGCTCTAATCTAGCATGTGTATAGGGATGGAGGCAAATTCACTTCCCTAGTCCTCTTTACTTGTATTTCATCTCCTTTAAGCTCTTGCAAACTTTTAATTTATGCACCTTAATTTCATAACTTAAGTGACAACCAACAAATCCTCTATGAATACCCCTATCATTCTAAAAAGACTCTAGACACTTAGGTTGCCATAGATTAGCGCAGTCCCAGTGGTTCGACTTACCCGACCAATAGCCCTATTTTACAATGATTCGTGCTATTGCGAAGGTTGATTTATAATTGTAATCGACTCAACCGATCACGGATCACATTGGGCTACTCCGCGAAGGAATTGGCGGTGTCTTCCTGCCAGGAAGAGGCAGGGTCCTGAGATGTACAGAGACGGCTCGCTCGCTATGGGCTATAGAGTTAGCGAGCTGGAAAGATTTTTGTCAGAGTCTTACCCATCGTGCAAAGGCGTTGGTGATTTATTCTGGGGACCATTCACTAAGGCCTCCAATAGCATTTGACAGGGGGGACCTCTGCAGCTTCGCGCCTGACCCTGCACCCACTGCAACGCAACAAGGGGAATCCTCTCAACCCGTCGCGGCACCACTAATCCTACCGTCGAGGCGGCCCCAGCGCCTGTCTGTAGGCGCAAGACGAGGGCAACTTCACGCACAAACCTTACCCCCCTAGCAAACGCGCAGCTGTAAGTGCTGCAAAGCCAGCCATTGCTAGCGTGAGGGAGGAGAGGGTAAGGCCTCCAGCGCCAAGTACATCTCGACCCACGGCCTCCACGAGCAGAATCCCACTCGTGGATGAACCAACTGAGAGTAAGGATACAACTACTTCTGAAGATGATGACGAATAGCCTCTCGTTGGAGAGCATGGCTCGATGGCTGCAGCCTTTGGGCCAAGGTAAGGGGGGGTCACGCATGCTTTACCGGGTGCGAGATGGTGGAATTGACGCCACTGTCCATGATATAAGCTCAGGCGAGGTACTAGCTTCTGACAGTGAATTTCCAAATTTACCTATTTTTTATTTTATAAAAGCCTTAGGTGAGAGTGCCCTATATTGTTATAGTCAGAAAGACATTTCAACGGGTGTGAGAGAGGAAGAAATGGAAGAGCTCGCGCTGGATGTCTCGCCTCTCATCACCATTCAAGACGTACCTGTGCACACGCATGCCGCTGAGGTAGTAGAAATGATGCGAGGGTACGTAAGTGCTACAGCGCTACCTAAAGCGAGCGCTGACATTGCCGAGGACAAAGTACTTCCCCAAGAGGGGGAGGATATGTCTCGAGACGATGCTCAAGTGAAGGCTGAGAATGGGTCAAGATCCCTAAACCCTGAGGTGACAAGTTGTTCAGGCGATGCTGCAGTTGGGTCACCCAGGGGTAAAAATGTAGAGGTGGCCCCACAAGGTAATATAGATACAATCTCGAGCTCGCCCATGGAGATGCGAGAACCCTCACAACCAAGAGATGAACAGATGGGAGAGCAAGTCTCTTCCGAAAGGCGCGAGGCCTCTGAGCGAGACCCCCAAGCCTTGCATTTAGAGACACAGGAGATAGAACAGGCCTCTCTGGTAAGCGAGGAGGTGTTGCAAGAGGAGAGGGTGCAAACTTCTCCTTTGACGGAGTTGCAACCTTCACCAGTCCTTCCGGTGCCACAAGCGGAGACAACTGTGGTAAATGCCACGGCTACCCCAGCGAGGCGGTCCACAGTTCCCACTATTGAGCAAACTACAACAGAAAGGACTCCTCCCCCTTTTGGCGAGCCAACCTGGGGGGCTGAGCAATATGCTGTGAGTGGCACAGGGCCACAAGCTGTTAGCGCGGAGGTGGAGTGGATGGGTATGCCATTCCCTCGCGCCTATGTACAATTCCTCGAGGCAGCCCTTGCATATCATCCCAAGGTTGTGTAATTTCTATCATCGCGCCATACATATGTGCGGCACTCAATGTACCTATGCCTTGGCAAAATTTTAGAGGTTTTTGCAGAAATCGAGCTGAATAAAACCAGTAAATTTCATTCAGGATAGCCAAGTTTAACAAAAGTAGGGCTTGAGCTAGACATTATTAATGGGGCTATGATCAGAGCCCTCGAGTATGCAATAACCACTATCACTAGATATCTTGACAATATAAGGGCCCTCCCAATTAGGTGAGAACTTGGGAGCTGAGAGGCTGCGCATAATGTGTGGAGCAGCTTTAAGAACGAGCTGGCCTGGTTGGAACTGTCAAGGTTGGACATGCTTGTTATATGCTCGCGCTATGTTGCGCTGGTACTGTTGGAGGTGCTGCAGGGCTACCTCGCGCCGCTCATCGAGGGTTTCCAACTCAATATCTCGTGACATGGGAACCCCGCTGCGTGAGGCGAATTGTGCCGCTGGGACTACAATATCAATGGGCAAAACAGCTTCTGTTCCATAGACGAGAGAGAACGGGGTTTAACCTGTGGAGCACTTGGCGGAAGTGCGATAAGCCCAGAGTACTAGAGGCAATTGCTCTACCCATGTGTTAGGCTTTTCTTCGAGCGTCCGACTTAAGATTCGAATGAGATTCTTGTTTGAAGCCTCTGCTTGGCCATTACCCTGTGGGTAATATGGCGATGAATGCTTATATTGGACATTGTACTGCCTGAACAATCGCTTGACTTTATGATTAATAAAAGGAGTACCATTGTTGGTGAGAAGGTAGTGAGGGATCCCGAAGCGGCAAATGATATTCTCTTGTATGAAAGCCGCGACGGCCCCACCGGTGGCATACTTAAGGGGGATCACCTCGATCCATTTAGTGAAGTACTATGTTGCAACAAGAATCCACATGTGACCTTGCACCGGTGGATGGATTGGCCCGATAAGATCCAGCCCCCTTGTGTGGAATGGCCAAGGGACTTCGATAGGATGGAGGGGTGTAGCTGGTGTATGGATCTGGTGATGATGATGTTGACAAGGTCGACATTTTTGTACATGAGACTTGGCATCGCGCTCCATAGTAGGCCAATAAATTCCCTTTTGTAACAAATACGCGAAAAGCTTGCGTGAGCCTTGATGCTCGAACTGGTGAGCCTCCTTAAGAGCTTCCATGGCGTCATTGCAAGATAAACATCGCAAATACATACCATTGAGGGTTCGACAAAAGTGTTCACCTTCTTGAATCTCGAATCGTGCGGACTTCCTCTTGAGATTTGCAGCAGCTTGTTTATCATCTGGAAGGGTACCATGTGCAAGGAAATCAATGAACGGGTGATGCTAATCAACCATCTCGAGAATATAAGATTCGGTCTCATCCATTACAGCCTGACATCGCGGGCAGGTGCGTTGCAAGGTATTGGCCTGAGCTGTCATATCTGGCCAAAAATAACCCTGACGCTGGAGGCGCCGGTACAACGCCAAAGGTGTAGCACAGTGCTGCTCGTGAGTTGCTATGAGAGCTGCCTCAGCATCTCGAGGGCCCAAACATCTGGCTAATGGTCGTCGTCCTACCATAAGCTTAAGAGTGTGGATTTTAAGGCGAGGGCCAAGAGTTTTACATTTATAGAAGCCACTACTACCTTCACTAAAAATATAGTTAGGGCGAGTAGGGATCGTCTCAAGGGATTGTGAGGATCGAACAAGGTCGTGGAATCGCTATTAGGGCTAGTAGGTCGAGTGATCAAACAATTGGTTGGTTGGTTGATTAGAGAGCAACTAAATTGAACTAAGTGATAACAAAAGAATGCAATTAAGAGTAAATAAGAGAGAGAGAGATCTTGGGGTTTAGAGATCACCACCAAGTAATGCATTTCTATACCATAGACAAGTGACTAATGAGGGCAAATGGTATGTTGCAATATTGGTATGTGTGTGTGTTTAGTTAATTCAACAAGCAAGGATGACTAGTTAAGCATGTATTGTCTAAACATCATGTGAAAGGCACAATATATCTAAGCAATGAAGCATATATTGTTTAAACAACATGTGAAAGGTACAATAGATCAAAACAAGTCATTAATCCTTTCATTAAGCTCACAATCCAAATACAACACAAGGTTAGAGACATATGCTACTTGCATTCAAAAGCTTGGATCATCAAACAACAAGCATGGATTGTCCTCCCATTTAACACTACACTACATCTACACTACTAGTATGAAAATAAACTAGGGGAGAGGCACAATCCATCAAGGAATAAGTATGAACCATCAAGAAAATCACAAGAGCATTACAGTAAGCACTATGTTTTGACAATCTCCAAATCTATAGTATTAATACACATAGACATACATCAATAACACAAAATCTAGAGATAAGCACATGAACATCTATTCTAGCATACATAGACATATGGATAGAATGAAATGATCAATTGGAAGCATTAAACCACATAAATTATTGAATAAACAAGATCTATATATATCAAAGTGTTAAAACATTAATTACAACACTAATCCCTCAATAATACACAAGATTAAGATATAGAAAGCATGCTTGGGGCTAACTCTAGCCCCAAGAGGATGTCTAGCCACTCATGATGATATTGCTCCAACCCTCAAGGGCTAACTCCATGGAAGAAATCTGCTCCTTGTTGATGAAGAACTCTAATGGTGTCTCTAGCCTCCTCCTCTTCTAAGCTTGCTCTCCAAGAGATGATATGAAAACGATATTAGCTCCCCCTTTGTAAAAAGCAATCCTTATCCTTATATAGATAGGTTAAATGACACCCAAAATGAGCTGGGGTTGTGCACACAATATTCCCTAATGATTGGATAAAGGACAACTTTCAATGAGATGGAAATTTAACTTTTTCGCACTAAAGGAAGTTCGATCGATCGAACCTTGGACTTGGATCGATTGAACTGGCTGAGATCCATCGAACTTAGGCTGGATCGATCCAACTGGTTAAGCTTTTTGGGAAAAGACAAATCCGAGATATTTTGGGAGGTATTTTTGGGAAAAGGACAAAAGTGGTTAGTGGGTGGTACAGCTATGGATAGGATCAATCATTTGGATAAGGACAAAAGTGTTCGATCGATCGAAGGGTGGTGTTGGATATATCGAACTTTGGACTTTTTACTTTTGGGCCAAGGCTTGGATCTATCTTGAAGTGCTGAGATTGATCAGTGTTCGATCGATCGAACCTTGAAGTTGGATCGATCGAACTTTGCTACTTCCCACCTTTGGCTTCATTTGCTTTTTTCTTTCTCCACTTTGCTCATTTCTTTGTTTAATCCCAGAATTGCTTCAATTAAGCTCTTATTTGGCTGAGTTAGCTTATTTTTGGGATAAGTGCCTGAAAATGGAAATAATACGAAATCAATCTAAAACGGTTAAGTAAGATAGATAAAGGTGCTAGAATGCCTAAGCTTAAGGGGTTTAAATACGCATTTTTTAGCGCTCATCAGCTAACGTTCCGCATGGCAAATGGAAGTAAAGTAGTCCCTGTAAGAGCTGGAATGATTTCAATTGTGTGAGAGGTAGTGACCCTGTCCGCTGTTTGAACTGACTAATGATTGGGGCTCGCCGATCATTGTCCGGAACAGTTTGGGCTAGGAAAAACTTAGCGATGATAGCTGGACCAATGCGTTTTCTGATCCGGATCTCAGTCATATCATCTGTAATGGTCAGCTTCGAAGCTAACGTGGCGAGTGTAATACCCATAGTTTTCAAAAGGATAAGATTGGAATTTAAAATTTATTTTATTTGCAATTTTAATTTGATTTTGTGGATATGTGCTTAGGTGTTAAATTTTGAATTTACATAGTGGTTTGGTTTAATTAATTGTTTTATTTAAATGGTTTGTTTTCTTTAATTAGGTTTATTTGAATTAATTAATTGTTTAATTGTAGTTTTTATTTCTTTAATTGAATTAAATTCGCTTTTAATTGTTTAAATGCTTTGTTATTTTATTTGAATGAGTTAATTAGGTTTACATTATTAATATATTTAATTGTAGGGTTTTATATTACGTTAACTAAGGCCGACTAGGATTAGGGTTTAATTTTTCCATTATGGATTAGGATTGGGCTTAGGGTTTCTTAGTGCCTATATATATACTGTTATGTGTCTTCAAAGGGTTTAGAACCCTATACACGTACAACATAATATAGAGAGCAAACAGAGAGGTTGTGAGAAACAGACAGAACAACTTTGGTGAGGGCTTGGCCGTGGCTTGAAGAACAGACATAGTAGAAGGGAAGATTGAGCCCTACGAGACTGAACAGTGAATTGGACGTCGTTGGAGAGCTTAGGAAGATGGTGACATGGTTTTGAATCCAAAACTATAAAGGCAAGTTCTTTCCTTTCTCTCTCCCGTTGCCTGTGTTTTGTGCATCCTTAGAGAGTCTCTAAAGTTTTAATTGGTTATTAAAATTGAATCTTAGATGCTTATTATATGTTATATCAATTTTCTGTATGCGTAAATTTACTTTGTTACAGTCCATGCAAGTTTGGTTTGGTTTGATTACAATGTTTGCTCTTCCTAAGCATGTTTGATCGGGGAATGTTCTAAGGTTTTATTTAATGAAAACTGACTTAAGTAAGAGTATGGGATGGTTCTGGACTCACTTAGGACTCCTAGTAACAATTTTAAAAACAAACAGAGGGAGTGGAAGTGGCCGGTGTTGGAGCAGATGGTTAGAAAACGAGGCTGGAGGAGAATAGAGGCTCAGAGGAATGAAGAGCCAGCTCTTGGAATTGAAGAGCCAGCTCCCATCATTCAAGAGCCGGCTCCAAGAAGGCATGGAGCTGGCTCCATGCTTGCAAGAGCCTGCTCTTGCATTCTAAGAGCAGGCTCTATCCTATTTTCTCCTATTTTAACGTATATTTTGTTTTTTGGGTGCACTATGTGGACGATTCTTGAGTTTGGAACTGTGTGGGAAGTATACTAAGATGATTAACATACAACCTAGGTATTGTTATAAGCTCTCAGTGCATAAGAGATGCAATTATGCAAGTGGAATAGGAAGCAAAGGAGAAGGCTCAAAGGAAGAAAGAGAAGGCTCTAGAATGTGGAGCCTGCTCTAGGTGGTTTAGAGCCTTCTCCAGTTTTTTAGAGAAGGCTCTAGGTGGTTTAGAGCCTTCTCTAGTTTTTTTAGGGAAGGCTCTAGGTGGTTTAGAGCCTTCTCCAATTTTTTAGAGAAGGCTCTTTTCAATAGTACACATTCTGAGTATTTTTTTCCTACGAACTGTTTGATACTTTGGAGCATGGGAACGATTCTGTTGATTCTGGGGTTTCATAGAAGAATTAGAAGGCTGGTTTTGGGTGTTATTAAATCCTTAAATTGAGTAAGGTTGACCTTTAAGTGAATGGAATTAACAGTGCCTATTTTTAACAATTGTGCGTACGGTTAACGGCTGGAAGGAGATTTATTGTCTAGTTTTAATTTGACAATTTAAGGTGCTATATCATGATTCCAAATTAAGTTTTAAATACATGGTGAAGTCTTTTAATTAACAAATTGGACTTGGGGCATAGTGTATGGCTTCATGTTAAAGGAAAACAGAATACGAGTATAGAACTTAGTACGCTGTTACCGGATGGAAGGAACTAAATTGCTTAAATTAATTTAGCAATTGTTTGGACTATAACATGATTATAAAACTTATTTAAATGCATGATAGAGTTGTTGATTTATAAAAACTGATCTATGCATGCTCTGGATGCTGGTTGTTGAACTATTAAACCATTTCTTGCAATTACATGGTTTGGATCTTGGATTTAAATTGCTGAAGCTTTAATCACTTTTCTGCAATGATACGGATATTTGGTTTTGGACCGTAAATTACTTGCTTATTATTTATATGTTGTAATTTACATGGATATGAAGGATTGTATGTACCAGTATGGGACGGTGACATACTAGGTATGGTTTAACTCAAAACGTTAATTCCTACCTTATGGATTTTAATTGGTGAACAGCTTTACCTGTTCTATTAATTATATGGATTTTGTGGATTGTATGCACCAGTATGGGACGATGGCATACTAGGGACAGACTGATTCCAAATACTCAGTCCTACCTATTTTGGAATAAGGGTACGAATTATAAAAACATAATTCTCCTTATATTTAAGTCTGTGCAGTTGAATAAGCTGAACGACTTATTGGATCTCTTATATAAGTCTGTGCGGTTGAATAAGGTGAACGATTTATTGGATTTCCTATGGATGAATATGAATGGATTTTAAATATATAATTATGATATCGCGATTTGAGCTTGAGTCTCATAGTCAACGGTTAGGGTGCATATATGCAGTAAGATGCGTAACTAGCTATGTTGGTTGAGGTATACCCTGTTAGGTTTAGGTAGTCATGCCCACTCAGGTGCATATTGCATGTTGCCTTCTATTCAGGTTGAGACCCTCAGCATAGTTTAGTGAGAGTCCTGTAGTGTGGATATATATTTATCTATTATGGACTATATAGATATGGTTGGGACATCTAGGATGTATCAGCGTATTGGGTTTCTATTTGGATTGTAGTTAGGATAGAACTTGTTCGTGGGCCTGACCCACTATTATTTTTCAGGTAACGGACGGTTCCAGGTCTTAGAGCTTGTTCATGCTGAGCAGAGACGACTACTCATTTTACCGACGACGTAGGAGGTTTCTTCATGGTTTAGTAGTGGACTTCTTTGCAGTTGTTCACTTTCCAGTATTGGTTTTGATTAGGGGTCCACAAGATGGATTCCCGAGTTGTATTGGAATTGGAAAAGTTGGATGTATCAGATTAATACTTTATTTATAAAATTTTATTTTGAGGTTTTCAGTTTTGGGTTATCATTCTAGTTTCTTTTTAGCAGTTTTATTTATTCATGTTTCCTTAATTGTATTCTGTGTTCGATTATTGCTAATTGATTTGATATCCTTGGGTAATCGGGTGTGGGTCTGGCCAACCCGCATCCGGAAATCCGGGGGTATCACAGTGAGGGCATCTGGGTACCTGTTATTGGAATGAGGTACATGCAAGAAACAAATGAAGGAGAATCTCGTGAGGAGCTTTTGAATAGTGGTATGATAAGATGCGAGCGAAGGCTCGCGTATAGCATACTCGCCCGTTACCTGTTTAACAACCAACTTAGAATCCCCGCACACACATAAGCGTGAGATGCCTTTGTCGAGGGCTGTGAAGGGGCCAAGAATGAGTGCTTCATACTCAGCTTCATTGTTAGAACAACGAAAGGCCAGCTTGAAAGCCGCAGTAACCTGTTGAGTTGGTGAGGTGAGAACAATGCCTGCCCCTCCACCCGTGCTAGTGGAATACCCATCAAAAGCTAGTTTCCATTCACCGTGACTGTCTGCAATGGCAGCCACCTGGAGCTCGTCAAGGGGCAGTGCTTCATCGAGGGGCTCGTGCCTCTGTTCGGGGAACTGCGCGAGTAAATCTACTAAAGCTTGGCTCTTAATACCCTGCGATGCATAACAGGTAATGTCAAACTCCGAAAGAGCTAAAAGCCATCGCGACGCCTTCCCTGAGATGATTGGCTTAAAGAGGAGGTGCCGATACGGGTCACACTTTGTGATCAAATGGATGCGATGAGCCATGAAGTAATGTATAAACTTCTGTACAGCGAAAACATGGGCGAGGCAGTGACGCTCGATGGCTGAATAGTGAGCCTCAGCCTCGTGTACAAGGCGACTGAGATAATATACTGGTCGTTCTTGCCCGTCGACTGTTTGAGCGAGAAGGGCCCCAATAGACTTGTCAGTTGAAGTGAGATAGAGAAGCAAATGCTGCTCCCTAACAGGTGGGTGCATGGTGGTCGAGGAGGCAAGAATGGTCTTGATCTTCTCAAAGGCTGTTTGATGAGCCGTTGTCCAAAGGAATTTGGCATTGCCTTTGATCAAAGTGCTAAAAGGATGAGAGACTTCGGCGAGAGCTGGTGTGAACCTACGCAAATACGAAACTTTGCCCAAGATGATCAGCACCATCTTTAACACGAGAAGGGATGTCGAGTGAAACCATTCTGACAATATCTTTTAAGAACTCTTTGGCAATTTGGATCTGTCGTTCACCTTCATTAAAATCTGCATAGTAACAACGAATGGTGGTGATGAAGAGTCTGCGTCCATCACAACAGTACAAAATGGGTTCTAGATTGTTGATCCTCTAGTTTGATTGATGAGAACATCTTTACATAAAGAATCCTCAAAACAAGTGAGGAAAACAGAGAATGAAAAACAGATATCCAAAACCGTTTGGGAGCTTTGGTTTAAATAGACTTACAAAAGTTAAACAGTATCCGAGAAGATAAGAAGGAATCTTTTCTTTTACTGTTTGACAAGGTGTGTCGGCAACTTTCACTGTTAATGAATAGTGTGTCGGCAACTTTCGGCTACTTTAGCTTTTGGGTAAAGTAGACTAGACATTCTTCTGTCGTGTGCTGGATCAGGCTGCAGTCGATTGGAGAAGAGTGTCGGTTACCCTTCCATGGCATTGATGATATTATGGAGTTCATATTCATCAAGAGGAGGGGTACTGGCAGGTGATTGGGCATCTGCAATGTCCCATTCAAGATTAAGATGATCAGCACCATCTTTAACACGAGAAGGGATGTCGAGTGAAACCATTCTGACAATATCTTTTAAGAACTCTTTGGCAATTTGGATCTGTCGTTCACCTTCATTAAAATCTGCATAGTAACAACGAATGGTGGTGATGAAGAGTCTGCGTCCATCACAACAGTACAAAATGGGTTCCTGGTGGTAATATGATCCGTCAAGAACTCGTCTAGCAGTGTCTTGTAGGTGTAAGAAACTGTGAATCTCAAAAGAATAAGGATCAATGCTGGCAGCAAGTTCCTCAGAATTTATTAATTTGTGATGCTCATAATCATCGTCTTCGTTGCCGGTGAATTTGAGAAACCATATCTGGTAAGGTTGGAAGAATCGAGTTTTTTCGAAACTTCCAATTGAACTGGAAATCCAGAAAGTCAGGTGTCGACTGTAGTGCCATCGTTGACTGATTTTATAAATCATAGATCTTATCATGGCTGGGAAATTCTGGTATGAATCATGAGAGGAAAAGGTAAGTTTATTAACTAATCCCCAGTCAACCGGATCCATGGACCATTCAAGGCCTGGGATGATGAAGAAGTCAAGTTTAAGAACCTTTTTTCCATTATAAAGAGTATCAAAGGTATTGATATCTTCATGATAGGTGGTATAATATGTTTTTATTATAGCATAATGATTTTCAATTTGTCGGTAAATAAACCGAAAAACATCTGGAGGCAAGATTTCTCTGGCTTTTTCAAGGAGACAAATACGGTTGATTTTGGCAAACGTATTCGCAGGAAACTCTTGTTCTCCTATTAACTGGGCAAGTTTAAGAAAACAATTTATTTGAGAAAGAGAAAAATCTTTTTCCCAGTCAATAGAAAGACAGCTTTGTATGCAGAGCTGTTTAAGCTCAGTCGTCATAGCTGTTTGTTCAGCCATGAGAGCAGCAAGAGAACTCAGATGTTGTCTGAATTTTTTATTAGCACCGAGTTTATGTGCTTTCCAAACAGTATTGAGTTCATTGTACAAATTGTTTGGAAGACCAGGATCATAGAAATTGTTAATTTCTAAAATATCTGGGTTTTTTGAAAACATTTTATTAGAGGCTTGGCCCACATTATAGAAAACTGTTTGGGCTTCTATAAGTGTGTCATAAGCTTTAAAGCAAGAACCACTAAAGGAACGGAGCTGTTTGTGACAGTCGGTCCAATTCTCATAGATACCAGGCTGGTGACCTGCAAAAACCACGAACCATTTTTGTGGTTGTGATGGAGATGGTTTGGAAATTGCCTTTTTAGCAATAGTGATCCAACCGTCTTTATCTGGCGTTGGCTTAGGAAACTCATCCATCTGTTAGAAGGAGAGAAGAAATATCGTTGTTAGATACTTCTGGAGGTCTGCTTAAGAAATCTGCAAGAAAATTGTTAGTTCCTTTGATATGTTCAATAGCAAAAGAATATTGAGCAATAACATTATACCATTTTAAGCGACGACCATCTAAGCAATTTCGTTTATTGATCAGAAAGTCTTTAACAGCTTGATTGTCTGTTCTAATAATAAAATCTTCTGGAGCAAGATATATATGGAATCTTTTTATTGCTAATTTTATAGCCAGAAGTTCTTTTTCATAGATAATATAATTCTGTTCATTTGGTTTAAATTTACCAGAATTGTATCCACAAATAAGTTCTTCTTTTTGAAGATGCTTAGAGATGGGAGTCTTGCGAGCTCGGATCATTGGAGATGATGGGGTGTCATCAGTCCATTTTTCTTGAGGAATGGCTTTTAAGACACATCCCCAACAGAGGTCAGAAGCATCAGTTTCTAGAATAAGTTTATCACCAGTTTGGGGAAAATAAACTTCAGGTATCTGTACCAGATCGGCTTTGATCTGTTGGATAATGGTGGTGTCATTATCAGTCCAGTCAAAGGGGACATTTTTCTGTAGCTTCTTTAATAAAGGGAGTTCTTTTTGTGCTAATCCTTTAATAAAAGAGCGGCCATAATTCAAGATTCCTAAAAAGCTTTGGAGCTGCTTTTTATCTTGAAGGATGTCTGGGAAGTCACGGATCTTAATTATTATATGATCCTGTAGTTTTATCCCTTTGTGGGTTAAAACTAATCCGAGAAAATCAATAGATTCTTTTTCAACATCTATCTTATTTGGAGATAATATGATGCCATACTTTTTCAGTTTTTCGGAAAGGCAGAGGAGATGTTTTTTATGCTCATCTCTGGTTTTAGAGAAGACTAAAATATCATCAATATAAACAACAACAAAATCTTTAAGGTCATTAAAGATGGAATCCATCCAGCGTTGATAAATCTGGGGGGCTGTGTTAAGACCAAAAGGCATAACGGTCCACTGGTAATGGCCGTGAGGAGTGCTAAATGCTGTTAGCGGTTTAGATTTCTTTCGCAGTTTGATCTGCCAGAAACCAGCTTTACAATCAAATTTACTAAAGATTGTTGATCCTCTAGTTTGATTGATGAGAACATCTTTGCGAGGAATAAAATATCCATCGAAGACGAGGTGTTCATTAAGCCTTTTATAGTTGATGACCATACGGGCTTTTCCGCGCTTGACTTCGCTATGGTTTCTTACCATGAAAGCAGGACTACTGTGTGGACTTCGAGTTCGCTCAATGAGTTTTTCCTCAAGGAGATCTTGAAGTTGGGCATCAAATTCATCAATGTCACGGCGAAGATAGATCATAGGTTTAACCCGAATAATGACATTGCGATTTTTAAGTTGTAGTCGACAAAAGCGAGGACTTCTTTTCCACAAGGTAAGGGGATTTTCAGAGAAGTTTTGTCGAAGAGAGTTAAAGAGCCAATGAGTGTCTTGTAATACCAAGGCATCGGATTCTCTTTTGGGTGGAGAGAACTTTTCATTACAGACGGAGGCTAAATTTTCCTGTATAGGAATTTCAACAACTGTCTGATCTTTTAACGTTAACGAAATGGTTTTTTCGTTTAACTGTAAAGGAAGGTAACTATAGATAAAGTTACAGCCCAAAATGAAATCACCGTGCATGTATGGAAAACACAGGATTTTTGGGATAATGAATTTTTTGTCATTAAGCCAGATTGCTACATCTTTAGCTTTGAACTGAATCACGTTTAATGGTGCTTCAGCGTCAATACCTTGAACACCAATGGGGTGTTTCATCTGTTGCCATTTTTCTGATGGCAGAGCATTGTATCTACAACAACTGGTAGTTGCTCCGGTGTCTATTAACACACAAAGGCCATATGGTTTATATCCTTTGAAATTGAGGATGCCGTTAACATAGGTGTATTTTCGTTTTTTGCCTTGAGAAGGAGCAATCAAAATTTCATCTTTTCCGGTGCGGAAATGGAAGAATTTTGCAGAGTTCAATCTGTGTGTAGAGCCAGGCAAAAAAGGAGCATCTTGAGAATTGATAGGGGCTTTTCCTTTTTCGGTCCATGTGAAACGTCGTCGAGGAGGTACCTCGAAAGATTTGCGAGGGGGAAGGATTCTTTCCCACCCAGGGTTTCGTTCGGATATAGAACGCTGTAGCTGTGGTGGCTTGGCTTTATTGGTTACATAAAGATTAGAGCCAGAGGCATGAATTGTAGCCACAGTGGGTTCTGTGATTCTAAGCTTGGGTACAGAATTAATGTTATCAAATAACCAAGTCTTAGGGATCTCAAGATCGGTCCAATTGAGTAGTTTGGGCTCAATTATGGTATCGAATGGTCTTGGTTCAAACAGAGTGACTAATTTAGAGTCAAGTGTAGGAACCGTGGCAGTTTCGGGTTCTCTAGTTAGTTCGTAGAGGACTTTCCACTGGATTCCAAGGCTAGGGGAATCATAATCCATTTGTAGTTTGGACAATTGGAGTTTGACTTGAAGGACCTTTTCGATGTTAGGATCCGAAAGAGAAATAAAATAATTTGGTTTGATTTTAAACCAAATAAGGTTGTTGACCAAATTGGATTGAACACCACCAATAAGGGCATCAACGGGTTTATGAAACCGATTATCCATAAGGAGGGCAATTACAGGTTGATCTGTTCCGCGTCGAAACAGTGAAGTGATCTTGATTTGTACGAGTCCAATATGGATGTAACGAGCGAGAGGATTTTGCTGTTTCCATCGATCGATCTTATCCTTACTGAGGATATTAAAACCACATTGACCATTTGATGTATAGTCAATTGTTGTATTGCCGCTGAAATATCATCAATATAAACAACAACAAAATCTTTAAGGTCATTAAAGATGGAATCCATCCAGCGTTGATAAATCTGGGGGGCTGTGTTAAGACCAAAAGGCATAACGGTCCACTGGTAATGGCCGTGAGGAGTGCTAAATGCTGTTAGCGGTTTAGATTTCTTTCGCAGTTTGATCTGCCAGAAACCAGCTTTACAATCAAATTTACTAAAGATTGTTGATCCTCTAGTTTGATTGATGAGAACATCTTTGCGAGGAATAAAATATCCATCGAAGACGAGGTGTTCATTAAGCCTTTTATAGTTGATGACCATACGGGCTTTTCCGCGCTTGACTTCGCTATGGTTTCTTACCATGAAAGCAGGACTGCTGTGTGGACTTCGAGTTCGCTCAATGAGTTTTTTCTCAAGGAGATCTTGAAGTTGGGCATCAAATTCATCAATGTCACGGCGAAGATAGATCATAGGTTTAACCCGAATAATGACATTGCGATTTTTAAGTTGTAGTCGACAAAAGCGAGGACTTCTTTTCCACAAGGTAAGGGGATTTTCAGAGAAGTTTTGTCGAAGAGAGTTAAAGAGCCAATGAGTGTCTTGTAATACCAAGGCATCGGATTCTCTTTTGGGTGGAGAGAACTTTTCATTACAGACGGAGGCTAAATTTTCCTGTATAGGAATTTCAACAACTGTCTGATCTTTTAACGTTAACGAAATGGTTTTTTCGTTTAACTGTAAAGGAAGGTAACTATAGATAAAGTTACAGCCCAAAATGAAATCACCGTGCATGTATGGAAAACACAGGATTTTTGGGATAATGAATTTTTTGTCATTAAGCCAGATTGCTACATCTTTAGCTTTGAACTGAATCACGTTTAATGGTGCTTCAGCGTCAATACCTTGAACACCAATGGGGTGTTTCATCTGTTGCCATTTTTCTGATGGCAGAGCATTGTATCTACAACAACTGGTAGTTGCTCCGGTGTCTATTAACACACAAAGGCCATATGGTTTATATCCTTTGAAATTGAGGATGCCGTTAACATAGGTGTATTTTCGTTTTTTGCCTTGAGAAGGAGCAATCAAAATTTCATCTTTTCCGGTGCGGAAATGGAAGAATTTTGCAGAGTTCAATCTGTGTGTAGAGCCAGGCAAAAAAGGAGCATCTTGAGAATTGATAGGGGCTTTTCCTTTTTCGGTCCATGTGAAACGTCGTCGAGGAGGTACCTCGAAAGATTTGCGAGGGGGAAGGATTCTTTCCCACCCAGGGTTTCGTTCGGATATAGAACGCTGTAGCTGTGGTGGCTTGGCTTTATTGGTTACATAAAGATTAGAGCCAGAGGCATGAATTGTAGCCACAGTGGGTTCTGTGATTCTAAGCTTGGGTACAGAATTAATGTTATCAAATAACCAAGTCTTAGGGATCTCAAGATCGGTCCAATTGAGTAGTTTGGGCTCAATTATGGTATCGAATGGTCTTGGTTCAAACAGAGTGACTAATTTAGAGTCAAGTGTAGGAACCGTGGCAGTTTCGGGTTCTCTAGTTAGTTCGTAGAGGACTTTCCACTGGATTCCAAGGCTAGGGGAATCATAATCCATTTGTAGTTTGGACAATTGGAGTTTGACTTGAAGGACCTTTTCGATGTTAGGATCCGAAAGAGAAATAAAATAATTTGGTTTGATTTTAAACCAAATAAGGTTGTTGACCAAATTGGATTGAACACCACCAATAAGGGCATCAACGGGTTTATGAAACCGATTATCCATAAGGAGGGCAATTATAGGTTGATCTGTTCCGCGTCGAAACAGTGAAGTGATCTTGATTTGTACGAGTCCAATATGGATGTAACGAGCGAGAGGATTTTGCTGTTTCCATCGATCGATCTTATCCTTACTGAGGATATTAAAACCACATTGACCATTTGATGTATAGTCAATTGTTGTATTGCCGCTGAATTGTTCTAGAATTCGTTTCGAAAAGATGGCAAAGCGGGAAGTTTTGTAGACTTCTTCTTTTTTGATTCGCTGGAGTTTATCGAACTGAATCAATTATTCATTAGTGAACTGGACTTCTTCACCAATGATGTCACTAAGTTTAATGTTCGTGTTTTCTTCTGGAACAGAAGGAGTAACGTTCATCATACAGATACTTTCAATATCTGTGGAGTCATCATCAGTAGTGTTTTGAGATGGACTGGATGCGTCGCTGGAGTACATACTACTGGAGAGTTCGTATAAAATGGTAGAAGGATCGGTGACTTCGCTACCATAGACAACACATAGGTTATCGGTTTGGAGACGTTTAACCATTTTGGAGGCCTTCTTGCCTTTTTGGGGGCAATTTGTGGCATAGTGACCAGCTTCGTTGCAAATATAACATTTGCAGTCTTTTTTGGTTTCAAGGGCTTTAGAGGATTTTTTGGATCCTTTCTTTTTACCTTTGGAGGGTTTTGGAGGAGGAGAAGCTTTTGTAACATATTTTTTGGAAGCTTTTGGGCGGCGACCTTTCCATTGTTTCCAACGGAAATTTTTCCGTTTTGGTCTTTTGGAGGAAGTAGCGCGATATGGAGCACAACCAATTTTCCAGGTCTCCTGGAGAATTTTGTCACAACAGCGTTGTCCTTCTGCGGTGCCATTAATCTGGTTTTTCACCTGTTTTTTGGCTTTGGTCTCAAGACATTTTTCGTTAATGAGACGATAGACAAAGTTGGTCCGGAAACCGATATTATCGTTCTTTTGGATGCGAACGAGGAAATCGGGATAACCTTTTGCTGCAAGTTCATCCCAGGGATTTGGAAGTTTGTGAAAGAACTGAGGTAACCAATGTTCGATCGCATTTGGTGGAAGTCGTCGAAAGTATTTGGTAAATAACTTGACGTATTCGGGAAATTGGCAAATATTGCATAATTCGATTTTCGAAAGAGCACATGTTGCATCATCCGTGAGGAGTTGCTCACCGGTATGCCCAACCAATTCTTCTTTAAGGATTTTTACAAAACCACGTAAAACACCATCGATCTTATCGAAGTTATTTAACAGGGCATCCTTTTGCTGTTTACCTTGAGAAGTTTGATCCCATTGTCGTAGCCAGTCTAGGGCATCACCTTGGAGGGTGGCTGAAATGTAATCAAGGAAGCGGGGGCGTTCCCAGGTTCCTTTGTAGTTATTGACGAGTATAGCTAAAGACTGAGCCCATTCGTCTATAGTTTTTAGATGGTCCTTATAGGGAACATGTGTGAGATCAAGATAAGTGCCATTTTGTGAAATGGGAAACTTATTGAGGTCATCCTTTCGGGTCCAGGTGGGGACTGTAGAAGGGACTGTAGAAAAGTCGTATTTATACGAGGACGTATAAATTTTGGGTTCGGCGGCGGGCTTAGCCTATGATCTATCTTCGCCGTGACATTGATGAATTTGATGCCCAACTTCAAGATCTCCTTGAGAAAAAACTCATTGAAACTTTACATAAAGAATCCTCAAAACATCTTCATGATAGATCATAGGTATTGATATCAAAGGTATTGATATCTTCATGATAGGTGGTATAATATGTTTTTATTATAGCATAATGATTTTCAATTTGTCGGTAAATAAACCGAAAAACATCTGGAGGCAAGATTTCTCTGGCTTTTTCAAGGAGACAAATACGGTTGATTTTGGCAAATGTATTCGCAGGAAACTCTTGTTCTCCTATTAACTGGGCAAGTTTAAGAAAACAATTTATTTGAGAAAGAGAAAAATCTTTTTCCCAGTCAATAGAAAGACAGCTTTGTATGCAGAGCTGTTTAAGCTCAGTCGTCATAGCTGTTTGTTCAGCCATGAGAGCAGCAAGAGAACTCAGATGTTGTCTGAATTTTTTATTAGCACCGAGTTTATGTGCTTTCCAAACAGTATTGAGTTCATTGTACAAATTGTTTGGAAGACCAGGATCATAGAAATTGTTAATTTCTAAAATATCTGGGTTTTTTGAAAACATTTTATTAGAGGCTTGGCCCACATTATAGAAAACTGTTTGGGCTTCTATAAGTGTGTCATAAGCTTTAAAGCAAGAACCACTAAAGGAACGGAGCTGTTTGTGACAGTCGGTCCAATTCTCATAGATACCAGGCTGGTGACCTGCAAAAACCACGAACCATTTTTGTGGTTGTGATGGAGATGGTTTGGAAATTGCCTTTTTAGCAATAGTGATCCAACCGTCTTTATCTGGCGTTGGCTTAGGAAACTCATCCATCTGTTAGAAGGAGAGAAGAAATATCGTTGTTAGATACTTCTGGAGGTCTGCTTAAGAAATCTGCAAGAAAATTGTTAGTTCCTTTGATATGTTCAATAGCAAAAGAATATTGAGCAATAACATTATACCATTTTAAGCGACGACCATCTAAGCAATTTCGTTTATTGATCAGAAAGTCTTTAACAGCTTGATTGTCTGTTCTAATAATAAAATCTTCTGGAGCAAGATATATATGGAATCTTTTTATTGCTAATTTTATAGCCAGAAGTTCTTTTTCATAGATAATATAATTCTGTTCATTTGGTTTAAATTTACCAGAATTGTATCCACAAATAAGTTCTTCTTTTTGAAGATGCTTAGAGATGGGAGTCTTGCGAGCTCGGATCATTGGAGATGATGGGGTGTCATCAGTCCATTTTTCTTGAGGAATGGCTTTTAAGACACATCCCCAACAGAGGTCAGAAGCATCAGTTTCTAGAATAAGTTTATCACCAGTTTGGGGAAAATAAACTTCAGGTATCTGTACCAGATCGGCTTTGATCTGTTGGATAATGGTGGTGTCATTATCAGTCCAGTCAAAGGGGACATTTTTCTGTAGCTTCTTTAATAAAGGGAGTTCTTTTTGTGCTAATCCTTTAATAAAAGAGCGGCCATAATTCAAGATTCCTAAAAAGCTTTGGAGCTGCTTTTTATCTTGAAGGATGTCTGGGAAGTCACGGATCTTAATTATTATATGATCCTGTAGTTTTATCCCTTTGTGGGTTAAAACTAATCCGAGAAAATCAATAGATTCTTTTTCAACATCTATCTTATTTGGAGATAATATGATGCCATACTTTTTCAGTTTTTCGGAAAGGCAGAGGAGATGTTTTTTATGCTCATCTCTGGTTTTAGAGAAGACTAAAATATCATCAATATAAACAACAACAAAATCTTTAAGGTCATTAAAGATGGAATCCATCCAGCGTTGATAAATCTGGGGGGCTGTGTTAAGACCAAAAGGCATAACGGTCCACTGGTAATGGCCGTGAGGAGTGCTAAATGCTGTTAGCGGTTTAGATTTCTTTCGCAGTTTGATCTGCCAGAAACCAGCTTTACAATCAAATTTACTAAAGATTGTTGATCCTCTAGTTTGATTGATGAGAACATCTTTGCGAGGAATAAAATATCCATCGAAGACGAGGTGTTCATTAAGCCTTTTATAGTTGATGACCATACGGGCTTTTCCGCGCTTGACTTCGCTATGGTTTCTTACCATGAAAGCAGGACTACTGTGTGGACTTCGAGTTCGCTCAATGAGTTTTTCCTCAAGGAGATCTTGAAGTTGGGCATCAAATTCATCAATGTCACGGCGAAGATAGATCATAGGTTTAACCCGAATAATGACATTGCGATTTTTAAGTTGTAGTCGACAAAAGCGAGGACTTCTTTTCCACAAGGTAAGGGGATTTTCAGAGAAGTTTTGTCGAAGAGAGTTAAAGAGCCAATGAGTGTCTTGTAATACCAAGGCATCGGATTCTCTTTTGGGTGGAGAGAACTTTTCATTACAGACGGAGGCTAAATTTTCCTGTATAGGAATTTCAACAACTGTCTGATCTTTTAACGTTAACGAAATGGTTTTTTCGTTTAACTGTAAAGGAAGGTAACTATAGATAAAGTTACAGCCCAAAATGAAATCACCGTGCATGTATGGAAAACACAGGATTTTTGGGATAATGAATTTTTTGTCATTAAGCCAGATTGCTACATCTTTAGCTTTGAACTGAATCACGTTTAATGGTGCTTCAGCGTCAATACCTTGAACACCAATGGGGTGTTTCATCTGTTGCCATTTTTCTGATGGCAGAGCATTGTATCTACAACAACTGGTAGTTGCTCCGGTGTCTATTAACACACAAAGGCCATATGGTTTATATCCTTTGAAATTGAGGATGCCGTTAACATAGGTGTATTTTCGTTTTTTGCCTTGAGAAGGAGCAATCAAAATTTCATCTTTTCCGGTGCGGAAATGGAAGAATTTTGCAGAGTTCAATCTGTGTGTAGAGCCAGGCAAAAAAGGAGCATCTTGAGAATTGATAGGGGCTTTTCCTTTTTCGGTCCATGTGAAACGTCGTCGAGGAGGTACCTCGAAAGATTTGCGAGGGGGAAGGATTCTTTCCCACCCAGGGTTTCGTTCGGATATAGAACGCTGTAGCTGTGGTGGCTTGGCTTTATTGGTTACATAAAGATTAGAGCCAGAGGCATGAATTGTAGCCACAGTGGGTTCTGTGATTCTAAGCTTGGGTACAGAATTAATGTTATCAAATAACCAAGTCTTAGGGATCTCAAGATCGGTCCAATTGAGTAGTTTGGGCTCAATTATGGTATCGAATGGTCTTGGTTCAAACAGAGTGACTAATTTAGAGTCAAGTGTAGGAACCGTGGCAGTTTCGGGTTCTCTAGTTAGTTCGTAGAGGACTTTCCACTGGATTCCAAGGCTAGGGGAATCATAATCCATTTGTAGTTTGGACAATTGGAGTTTGACTTGAAGGACCTTTTCGATGTTAGGATCCGAAAGAGAAATAAAATAATTTGGTTTGATTTTAAACCAAATAAGGTTGTTGACCAAATTGGATTGAACACCACCAATAAGGGCATCAACGGGTTTATGAAACCGATTATCCATAAGGAGGGCAATTACAGGTTGATCTGTTCCGCGTCGAAACAGTGAAGTGATCTTGATTTGTACGAGTCCAATATGGATGTAACGAGCGAGAGGATTTTGCTGTTTCCATCGATCGATCTTATCCTTACTGAGGATATTAAAACCACATTGACCATTTGATGTATAGTCAATTGTTGTATTGCCGCTGAATTGTTCTAGAATTCGTTTCGAAAAGATGGCAAAGCGGGAAGTTTTGTAGACTTCTTCTTTTTTGATTCGCTGGAGTTTATCGAACTGAATCAATTGTTCATTAGTGAACTGGACTTCTTCACCAATGATGTCACTAAGTTTAATGTTCGTGTTTTCTTCTGGACCCTCTTCCGGCGTCTTCCTCTTCTTCAGATACAACTATCGAAGAAACTCCCAAACCTTCAAAAAGAAAATCTTTCAAAGGTAAAGGCAAAACTAAGAAACGTCATGCCGATACGGCTACTTTAGCTTTTGGGTAAAGTAGACTAGACATTCTTCTGTCGTGTGCTGGATCAGGCTGCAGTCGATTGGAGAAGAGTGTCGGTTACCCTTCCATGGCATTGATGATATTATGGAGTTCATATTCATCAAGAGGAGGGGTACTGGCAGGTGATTGGGCATCTGCAATGTCCCATTCAAGATTAAGATGATCAGCACCATCTTTAACACGAGAAGGGATGTCGAGTGAAACCATTCTGACAATATCTTTTAAGAACTCTTTGGCAATTTGGATCTGTCGTTCACCTTCATTAAAATCTGCATAGTAACAACGAATGGTGGTGATGAAGAGTCTGCGTCCATCACAACAGTACAAAATGGGTTCCTGGTGGTAATATGATCCGTCAAGAACTCGTCTAACATTTGCAGTCTTTTTTGGTTTCAAGGGCTTTAGAGGATTTTTTGGATCCTTTCTTTTTACCTTTGGAGGGTTTTGGAGGAGGAGAAGCTTTTGTAACATATTTTTTGGAAGCTTTTGGGCGGCGACCTTTCCATTGTTTCCAACGGAAATTTTTCCGTTTTGGTCTTTTGGAGGAAGTAGCGCGATATGGAGCACAACCAATTTTCCAGGTCTCCTGGAGAATTTTGTCACAACAGCGTTGTCCTTCTGCGGTGCCATTAATCTGGTTTTTCACCTGTTTTTTGGCTTTGGTCTCAAGACATTTTTCGTTAATGAGACGATAGACAAAGTTGGTCCGGAAACCGATATTATCGTTCTTTTGGATGCGAACGAGGAAATCGGGATAACCTTTTGCTGCAAGTTCATCCCAGGGATTTGGAAGTTTGTGAAAGAACTGAGGTAACCAATGTTCGATCGCATTTGGTGGAAGTCGTCGAAAGTATTTGGTAAATAACTTGACGTATTCGGGAAATTGGCAAATATTGCATAATTCGATTTTCGAAAGAGCACATGTTGCATCATCCGTGAGGAGTTGCTCACCGGTATGCCCAACCAATTCTTCTTTAAGGATTTTTACAAAACCACGTAAAACACCATCGATCTTATCGAAGTTATTTAACAGGGCATCCTTTTGCTGTTTACCTTGAGAAGTTTGATCCCATTGTCGTAGCCAGTCTAGGGCATCACCTTGGAGGGTGGCTGAAATGTAATCAAGGAAGCGGGGGCGTTCCCAGGTTCCTTTGTAGTTATTGACGAGTATAGCTAAAGACTGAGCCCATTCGTCTATAGTTTTTAGATGGTCCTTATAGGGAACATGTGTGAGATCAAGATAAGTGCCATTTTGTGAAATGGGAAACTTATTGAGGTCATCCTTTCGGGTCCAGGTGGGGACTGTAGAAGGGACTGTAGAAAAGTCGTATTTATACGAGGACGTATAAATTTTGGGTTCGGCGGCGGGCTTAGCCTTTTCTTCGTCTGTCTTTTGACCGGAACCAGAGACTTCTTCGGCGGGAAGGAAATCTTCAGTAGGGAAGTCGCCATAGAAAGATTCGTCTAGAATCGTATCGGCATGACGTTTCTTAGTTTTGCCTTTACCTTTGAAAGATTTTCTTTTTGAAGGTTTGGGAGTTTCTTCGATAGTTGTATCTGAAGAAGAGGAAGACGCCGGAAGAGGGTCGGCTTCAATAGTTTCATCTAATTCTTCGGAAGAATCAGAATGGTCTGAAAGGGCATAGATCTGCTCGTCGTCAGAAGTGTTTTCTTCGTCAGAGGAACTTGAGGTCTCATTTGGGGTGTAACCAAAGTGAGTAAGGAGATTCTCATTTTGTAAAGAAATCTGGCGCATACGAGTTATGATATGCGCGCTTTCGTCGAAAGTGAGTTGGGGGTCGACGTATAAAGCTTGTAAGCAATTGAGCTGATCTATGATGCTTTCATAGTCATCTCGGTTATAGGAGGATGAAGAGGGTGTGGAGAAAACTTTGATGTCTTCAACAGTATCTTCATGGCCGTAGAACAAAGGTTTGACTTTGTAACGGATTGGTTTGTTAACAGAAGGGTGATCTGTGGATGGTAGAGTATCTTCAGAAGGAACCGATTCTTTAGACGGAGGATCGGGTGGATCTGGTGGATATAAGTCAGATATTTTAACCTTTTGAAGTTTAGCTAAATCGATCTTCATTTGATTTAGTTGGTCCTGAAGGGCTGTATCAGGAGTGGTAGAAAGAGTGAAAATCTGGGTAA
The DNA here is from genome assembly GCF_030987335.1 of Cornus florida. Classification (NCBI taxonomy): domain Eukaryota; kingdom Viridiplantae; phylum Streptophyta; class Magnoliopsida; order Cornales; family Cornaceae; genus Cornus; species Cornus florida. The sequence continues at coordinate 69,492,697 of NW_026775573.1, read as the reverse complement.
GAGTTTCAAGTTTGTCATTCAAGGAGAGTAGGCCTTGTTGGACATCATCAAAAGAGGAAGCCATATGGGTATTGGTTGCCTCTAAATTATGCTGGAAGTCGATTTTCCAGTCCGTAACCATGTCGACAAGAAAGTTTAATCCTGCACCGACGTGAGGGAAAGAGACAGGCTCTGTAGTATTAAAGTGGGCTATATGACGATAGTTTTCGGTGGTCGGAGTATCTTGACCGGTAAGGTTTCGTATACAGTTTACAGACGTAGTGTGTGCCATAGTGATAGATACTTTGATGTTTTTGGAAACTGTCCTGGTGCCTAAAACCAAAGGGTCCTGTAAGCAGCTTAACAAGTCACAAAGGTCATACAGACAGTGATGTATAAGCAAAGACAGGATAATCTGGGCTTTTAACAGTAAATAAACAGCAAAGATATATCATAAGCACAAACGTAGAACTGAAAATGCGGCCGAACTTCAAGATCTCCTTGAGAAAAAACTCATTGAGCGAACTCGAAGTCCACACAGCAGTCCTGCTTTCATGGTAAGAAACCATAGCGAAGTCAAGCGCGGAAAAGCCCGTATGGTCATCAACTATAAAAGGCTTAATGAACACCTCGTCTTCGATGGATATTTTATTCCTCGCAAAGATGTTCTCATCAATCAAACTAGAGGATCAACAATCTTTAGTAAATTTGATTGTAACGCTGGTTTCTGGCAGATCAAACTGCGAAAGAAATCTAAACCGCTAACAGCATTTAGCACTCCTCACGGCCATTACCAGTGGACCGTTATGCCTTTTGGTCTTAACACAGCCCCCCAGATTTATCAACGCTGGATGGATTCCATCTTTAATGACCTTAAAGATTTTGTTGTTGTTTATATTGATGATATTTTAGTCTTCTCTAAAACCAGAGATGAGCATAAAAAACATCTCCTCTGCCTTTCCGAAAAACTGAAAAAGTATGGCATCATATTATCTCCAAATAAGATAGATGTTGAAAAAGAATCTATTGATTTTCTCGAATTAGTTTTAACCCACAAAGGGATAAAACTACAGGATCATATAATAATTAAGATCCGTGACTTCCCAGACATCCTTCAAGATAAAAAGCAGCTCCAAAGCTTTTTAGGAATCTTGAATTATGGCCGCTCTTTTATTAAAGGATTAGCACAAAAAGAACTCCCTTTATTAAAGAAGCTACAGAAAAATGTCCCCTTTGACTGGACTGATAATGACACCACCATTATCCAACAGATCAAAGCCGATCTGGTACAGATACCTGAAGTTTATTTTCCCCAAACTGGTGATAAACTTATTCTAGAAACTGATGCTTCTGACCTCTGTTGGGGATGTGTCTTAAAAGCCATTCCTCAAGAAAAATGGACTGATGACACCCCATCATCTCCAATGATCCGAGCTCGCAAGACTCCCATCTCTAAGCATCTTCAAAAAGAAGAACTTATTTGTGGATACAATTCTGGTAAATTTAAACCAAATGAACAGAATTATATTATCTATGAAAAAGAACTTCTGGCTATAAAATTAGCAATAAAAAGATTCCATATATATCTTGCTCCAGAAGATTTTATTATTAGAACAGACAATCAAGCTGTTAAAGACTTTCTGATCAATAAACGAAATTGCTTAGATGGTCGTCGCTTAAAATGGTATAATGTTATTGCTCAATATTCTTTTGCTATTGAACATATCAAAGGAACTAACAATTTTCTTGCAGATTTCTTAAGCAGACCTCCAGAAGTATCTAACAACGATATTTCTTCTCTCCTTCTAACAGATGGATGAGTTTCCTAAGCCAACGCCAGATAAAGACGGTTGGATCACTATTGCTAAAAAGGCAATTTCCAAACCATCTCCATCACAACCACAAAAATGGTTCGTGGTTTTTGCAGGTCACCAGCCTGGTATCTATGAGAATTGGACCGACTGTCACAAACAGCTCCGTTCCTTTAGTGGTTCTTGCTTTAAAGCTTATGACACACTTATAGAAGCCCAAACAGTTTTCTATAATGTGGGCCAAGCCTCTAATAAAATGTTTTCAAAAAACCCAGATATTTTAGAAATTAACAATTTCTATGATCCTGGTCTTCCAAACAATTTGTACAATGAACTCAATACTGTTTGGAAAGCACATAAACTCGGTGCTAATAAAAAATTCAGACAACATCTGAGTTCTCTTGCTGCTCTCATGGCTGAACAAACAGCTATGACGACTGAGCTTAAACAGCTCTGCATACAAAGCTGTCTTTCTATTGACTGGGAAAAAGATTTTTCTCTTTCTCAAATAAATTGTTTTCTTAAACTTGCCCAGTTAATAGGAGAACAAGAGTTTCCTGCGAATACGTTTGCCAAAATCAACCGTATTTGTCTCCTTGAAAAAGCCAGAGAAATCTTGCCTCCAGATGTTTTTCGGTTTATTTACCGACAAATTGAAAATCATTATGCTATAATAAAAACATATTATACCACCTATCATGAAGATATCAATACCTTTGATACTCTTTATAATGGAAAAAAGGTTCTTAAACTTGACTTCTTCATCATCCCAGGCCTTGAATGGTCCATGGATCCGGTTGACTGGGGATTAGTTAATAAACTTACCTTTTCCTCTCATGATTCATACCAGAATTTCCCAGCCATGATAAGATCTATGATTTATAAAATCAGTCAACGATGGCACTACAGTCGACACCTGACTTTCTGGATTTCCAGTTCAATTGGAAGTTTCGAAAAAACTCGATTCTTCCAACCTTACCAGATATGGTTTCTCAAATTCACCGGCAACGAAGACGATGATTATGAGCATCACAAATTAATAAATTCTGAGGAACTTGCTGCCAGCATTGATCCTTATTCTTTTGAGATTCACAGTTTCTTACACCTACAAGACACTGCTAGACGAGTTCTTGACGGATCATATTACCACCAGGAACCCATTTTGTACTGTTGTGATGGACGCAGACTCTTCATCACCACCATTCGTTGTTACTATGCAGATTTTAATGAAGGTGAACGACAGATCCAAATTGCCAAAGAGTTCTTAAAAGATATTGTCAGAATGGTTTCACTCGACATCCCTTCTCGTGTTAAAGATGGTGCTGATCATCTTAATCTTGAATGGGACATTGCAGATGCCCAATCACCTGCCAGTACCCCTCCTCTTGATGAATATGAACTCCATAATATCATCAATGCCATGGAAGGGTAACCGACACTCTTCTCCAATCGACTGCAGCCTGATCCAGCACACGACAGAAGAATGTCTAGTCTACTTTACCCAAAAGCTAAAGTAGCCGAAAGTTGCCGACACACTATTCATTAACAGTGAAAGTTGCCGACACACCTTGTCAAACAGTAAAAGAAAAGATTCCTTCTTATCTTCTCGGATACTGTTTAACTTTTGTAAGTCTATTTAAACCAAAGCTCCCAAACGGTTTTGGATATCTGTTTTTCATTCTCTGTTTTCCTCACTTGTTTTGAGGATTCTTTATGTAAAGTTTCAGTTGTTTTGAGGATTCTTTATGTAAAGAGTATCAAAGGTATTGATATCTTCATGATAGGTGGTATAATATGTTTTTATTATAGCATAATGATTTTCAATTTGTCGGTAAATAAACCGAAAAACATCTGGAGGCAAGATTTCTCTGGCTTTTTCAAGGAGACAAATACGGTTGATTTTGGCAAACGTATTCGCAGGAAACTCTTGTTCTCCTATTAACTGGGCAAGTTTAAGAAAACAATTTATTTGAGAAAGAGAAAAATCTTTTTCCCAGTCAATAGAAAGACAGCTTTGTATGCAGAGCTGTTTAAGCTCAGTCGTCATAGCTGTTTGTTCAGCCATGAGAGCAGCAAGAGAACTCAGATGTTGTCTGAATTTTTTATTAGCACCGAGTTTATGTGCTTTCCAAACAGTATTGAGTTCATTGTACAAATTGTTTGGAAGACCAGGATCATAGAAATTGTTAATTTCTACAGGAAATGCGGAAAATTAAACAACTGAAACTTTACATAAAGAATCCTCAAAACAAGTGAGGAAAACAGAGAATGAAAAACAGATATCCAAAACCGTTTGGGAGCTTTGGTTTAAATAGACTTACAAAAGTTAAACAGTATCCGAGAAGATAAGAAGGAATCTTTTCTTTTACTGTTTGACAAGGTGTGTCGGCAACTTTCACTGTTAATGAATAGTGTGTCGGCAACTTTCGGCTACTTTAGCTTTTGGGTAAAGTAGACTAGACATTCTTCTGTCGTGTGCTGGATCAGGCTGCAGTCGATTGGAGAAGAGTGTCGGTTACCCTTCCATGGCATTGATGATATTATGGAGTTCATATTCATCAAGAGGAGGGGTACTGGCAGGTGATTGGGCATCTGCAATGTCCCATTCAAGATTAAGATGATCAGCACCATCTTTAACACGAGAAGGGATGTCGAGTGAAACCATTCTGACAATATCTTTTAAGAACTCTTTGGCAATTTGGATCTGTCGTTCACCTTCATTAAAATCTGCATAGTAACAACGAATGGTGGTGATGAAGAGTCTGCGTCCATCACAACAGTACAAAATGGGTTCCTGGTGGTAATATGATCCGTCAAGAACTCGTCTAGCAGTGTCTTGTAGGTGTAAGAAACTGTGAATCTCAAAAGAATAAGGATCAATGCTGGCAGCAAGTTCCTCAGAATTTATTAATTTGTGATGCTCATAATCATCGTCTTCGTTGCCGGTGAATTTGAGAAACCATATCTGGTAAGGTTGGAAGAATCGAGTTTTTTCGAAACTTCCAATTGAACTGGAAATCCAGAAAGTCAGGTGTCGACTGTAGTGCCATCGTTGACTGATTTTATAAATCATAGATCTTATCATGGCTGGGAAATTCTGGTATGAATCATGAGAGGAAAAGGTAAGTTTATTAACTAATCCCCAGTCAACCGGATCCATGGACCATTCAAGGCCTGGGATGATGAAGAAGTCAAGTTTAAGAACCTTTTTTCCATTATAAAGAGTATCAAAGGTATTGATATCTTCATGATAGGTGGTATAATATGTTTTTATTATAGCATAATGATTTTCAATTTGTCGGTAAATAAACCGAAAAACATCTGGAGGCAAGATTTCTCTGGCTTTTTCAAGGAGACAAATACGGTTGATTTTGGCAAACGTATTCGCAGGAAACTCTTGTTCTCCTATTAACTGGGCAAGTTTAAGAAAACAATTTATTTGAGAAAGAGAAAAATCTTTTTCCCAGTCAATAGAAAGACAGCTTTGTATGCAGAGCTGTTTAAGCTCAGTCGTCATAGCTGTTTGTTCAGCCATGAGAGCAGCAAGAGAACTCAGATGTTGTCTGAATTTTTTATTAGCACCGAGTTTATGTGCTTTCCAAACAGTATTGAGTTCATTGTACAAATTGTTTGGAAGACCAGGATCATAGAAATTGTTAATTTCTAAAATATCTGGGTTTTTTGAAAACATTTTATTAGAGGCTTGGCCCACATTATAGAAAACTGTTTGGGCTTCTATAAGTGTGTCATAAGCTTTAAAGCAAGAACCACTAAAGGAACGGAGCTGTTTGTGACAGTCGGTCCAATTCTCATAGATACCAGGCTGGTGACCTGCAAAAACCACGAACCATTTTTGTGGTTGTGATGGAGATGGTTTGGAAATTGCCTTTTTAGCAATAGTGATCCAACCGTCTTTATCTGGCGTTGGCTTAGGAAACTCATCCATCTGTTAGAAGGAGAGAAGAAATATCGTTGTTAGATACTTCTGGAGGTCTGCTTAAGAAATCTGCAAGAAAATTGTTAGTTCCTTTGATATGTTCAATAGCAAAAGAATATTGAGCAATAACATTATACCATGTTAAGCGACGACCATCTAAGCAATTTCGTTTATTGATCAGAAAGTCTTTAACAGCTTGATTGTCTGTTCTAATAATAAAATCTTCTGGAGCAAGATATATATGGAATCTTTTTATTGCTAATTTTATAGCCAGAAGTTCTTTTTCATAGATAATATAATTCTGTTCATTTGGTTTAAATTTACCAGAATTGTATCCACAAATAAGTTCTTCTTTTTGAAGATGCTTAGAGATGGGAGTCTTGCGAGCTCGGATCATTGGAGATGATGGGGTGTCATCAGTCCATTTTTCTTGAGGAATGGCTTTTAAGACACATCCCCAACAGAGGTCAGAAGCATCAGTTTCTAGAATAAGTTTATCACCAGTTTGGGGAAAATAAACTTCAGGTATCTGTACCAGATCGGCTTTGATCTGTTGGATAATGGTGGTGTCATTATCAGTCCAGTCAAAGGGGACATTTTTCTGTAGCTTCTTTAATAAAGGGAGTTCTTTTTGTGCTAATCCTTTAATAAAAGAGCGGCCATAATTCAAGATTCCTAAAAAGCTTTGGAGCTGCTTTTTATCTTGAAGGATGTCTGGGAAGTCACGGATCTTAATTATTATATGATCCTGTAGTTTTATCCCTTTGTGGGTTAAAACTAATCCGAGAAAATCAATAGATTCTTTTTCAACATCTATCTTATTTGGAGATAATATGATGCCATACTTTTTCAGTTTTTCGGAAAGGCAGAGGAGATGTTTTTTATGCTCATCTCTGGTTTTAGAGAAGACTAAAATATCATCGCTGTTTGAAGGAGCAAAGGCGGGGCATATCTGTAATTGCACGAGCTTTGGTGGGGTCGAGGTCGATTTCCTGGCGATGCACCGAAAAGCCCAAAAAATTACCGCGACGTACCCCAAACGCGCACTTAAGGGGATTCATGCGTAGATTGTACATACGGCATCGCTAAAAAATGCGACGCAAATCGTGGAGATGATCCTCTCGTCATTTGGATTTCATGACTAAGTCATTGACATAATCTTCCACCGTGTGATGCAGCATATCGTGAAAGATGGCAGTCATGGCTTTTTGATATGTGGCTCCAGCATTCTTTAACCCGAAGGGCATGACAGTGTAGTGGAAATTGCTAAGTGGTGTCCGGAACGCAGTCTTATGGGCATCTCCTTCGGGCATCCGTATCTGATTGTAGCCACTGTACCCATCTATGAAGGAGAAAAGTGAATGCCCGGTTGTTGCATCAACCAGCGTGTCAATGATAGGAAGAGGGAAATCATCCTTTGAGCATGCCTTGTTGAGATCACGAAAATTGACGCAGATCCAAATTTGTCCATTCTTTTTCTTCATAGGAACAATATTTGCCAGCCAAGTTGGATGCAAGATTGGACTAATGAATCCTGCAATGAGTAAATTTTCGACCTCTGTCTTAATCTGAAGCTCAAGCTCAGGTCTATAGATGCGAGGTGTTTGTTTGACAGGGCGCGAGCCTGGGATGGTACTGAGATGATGTGTCACGAGCTGGGGATCAAGTCCTGGCATCTCGCTGTAGGTCCATGCGAAGACGTCCGAGAATTCCTTCAGGAGGCAAATAAGGCCATCGAGCAACGATGGGTCTAATTGCAAGGAAACGAAAGTTGCCCGTGGTTCTCGTCCTGTAGGGGCGAGATTGACTTCCTCGAGATCCGGCAGTTGCAGTGGCTCCTCCTTTACACTCGTAGGCTCAACAACTAGGCTTGCCAAGGCGGAGCCCGCACACCGTCATAAGCAATAGACATATCACCCATCCGGCAGCCTCACTTGTTTGCACTCCCGCGGGGTAGCGACTTCTACACCGCGACGAGGAACATACGGCTGTGGAGGGTAAAAAATGCCCTGCTGTACCTCCTCCCATTTGGGTAGTGGAGTACGAATTATATGTGTCTCTGCTTCTTCATCCTCATCATCCAACTCATCAAAGAAGAGAGCCTCAGTAAAGTGTGCCTCATGCTTGGCAAAAGGCTTATCAGAGCACGGAACCGTGACGACCTTGTTACCCAAGATGCCTTTGAAACATTGATGGTAGGTAGAAGCTACTATGCCGAAACGGTGCATCCACGCCCGCCTGAGGAACACATGGTAGGATATATCAGCCTTGATGACATGGAATTTGGTGGGAGCTCGAAATCTACCAACCGCGAGATCAACATTTACATAGCCGAGAGTCTGGTGGAATTCATTGCTGAAACCATAGACCTCAATGGTTTCTTTGACAAGGCGATCTTGGGGCAAACCAGCTTTCTGAAAAGTGGTCCTTGGCATGATATTGATGGAAGACCTGTTATCTAGAAAAGCGCGCTGGAACTCCCTACCATTGAGTTGCGCAGTGACATAGAGTGGACGATTCTGAGGGGTAGAGACCCTTTTGTCAGATTCAGAGAAAGAAATGGTCCATGGAGCCTGGTGAGAGGAGGGTTGACTTGACGAAGCAGCTGCACATCATTCTTCCTCGCCATATTGCGCTTGAACCTTTGATTGCGTGGGATTGGTTTCTTCCAACTCGTCATAATACATGACCACAGCTACACCGCGATAATGAGGGTATGGATTGTGCCGCACATCCTTTGGCGCGGTCAACTCGAGATCACCACCCTCGAGCCGTTGTTAAAAAATTCGCCTCAGAATCCTGCATGCACTTGTTGGATGTGAAGTGGCTTGGTGGAAGTTACAGAAATTTGGACTCGCACGATCCTGCGCAGTCGGCTCTTTGTGAGGAACGGGTAGCACGACTACACTGTGCTTGACCCACTGGTTGAGAGTACTGGCAACTTCTTCCATACATACCGGGAATGGGGGAGGATCATTTGTTCGCTCAGCTCGAGATCCCTTGGCCCTAACATCTGTCTCGCGATGCTTTTTGGCCCTGTCATTGCGAGGAGCAACAGGCGTGTCCTTGCGAGTGACCTGTCCAGCGACCTCTGCCTTGGGAGGTGTAAGATCTTTACAAATGTTCCGTACAGCTGTGGTGAGATCACTGAAGCTGTTGAGACCCAGATTGACCAAGTGTATCCTGTAGGTCTTAGTCATGCCTTGTATACAAATATAAACCAGATCCCTTTCATTGCTACCCTCGAAGCATTCCCTCGCACGGGTCTGGAAACGAGAAATGAACTTGAGGGGCTCCTCGTGAGATTTTTGTGTTTCTTTGGTGAGAGAGAGAGTAGTGACCCTCCCGATGGATAGACCAAACTTGTCGTAGAACTTCTGGGAGAGTTGTTGCCAAGTGGTGACCGAGTCTGGCTCGAGACTACAAAACCATCTGTACGCGAGCCCGGTGAGAGACTTGGAGAATTCTCGCAGGCGTAGGATTTCGTCATGGCTTTGTTAGCCTAGAGATTCCACGAATCTTTGCAAATGCTCATCGGCATCCCCTTTGATGCCGTCATACTTGGGAAATTTTGGGATGATGTACCCCTGTGGGTACGGTGTTTGAGCCAGGCTTTTTGGGTACGGAGGCTCTGTATGTAAAACTAACGCACGTGTAGCCGATGGGGCATGCTTCATGAAAAAATTACGTAGCATAGATTCAGTGACATATTTCGGGGAGGGGTTTGGCTGTGGAACTGTTTGAACTGGGGTAGGCTTTGGGGCTGCTTGGGCTTGCGTCGGCGGATACCATAGCGGTGACACGTGAGTAGACGAACTACCTGGCTGGTTATACTCAGGAAGGGCCACTCTAGTGGGAGAAACAGTTCTGGCTCATGCACTCTGCATGATCAAGGCTTCTAACCTATCAAGGCGGTCGTTAAGATCACGGTTGGACTGCAACAACTCCTCATGAACAGAAGGGGCCGATGAGCTTTCCGGCATTATGATATGTGGTACACGAGCATTGGAAGCACGTGACGATGCCTGGGGTTGAAGAGGAACGTCACCGCTACCTCCAACAGAGGGCTCTGAATGGTGAGTCGGTATATCTTGTGATTCCATTTGCTTGTACTGATATCCCCAGCGGAGTCGCCAAAATGTAAGGGTTCTTTTTTACTAAGTAATAAAATAGCAATAAAAAGAGATATCAGGAATACAAATATGAAGGAAAACAGAGGAGATGCTCAGTGTAGGAGGAGGAGAATAAGACCAACTAACAAGATCAAGATGGTAGTAGGGCGAGTATACAGTATGATAGCTTTTCTTTTTGTTCGAGAGTTCATTCTTTCTTCATAGGACAGGGCCATTTATAGATTAAGATTCCATTGGTCATTATCCAATGGTCCCCTTTATGCATGGTTCCTCGCATGCATCACCCCCAATCCGGATTACGTGAGTAATCCTGAACATTTAGGGGTTTGAAGGGTCTAATCCTTTCCTCGAGCCTTATCCCATTTTGCCATGTCACTTTTCCCCTAATCAGGGGCATTAAATGTTGCTTGGCTGTCGGTTGGTCAAGCCTTACACAGCATTAATTGTGATTTTAAAGTTTGCTGTCACAACGTGTATAATCCCATTATCTTGTTAATTGGGCCTTGCCGAGAGCGATGGCACCCTTGACTTCTCATCCACCAATCCAAGATCCTCCTAAGTTTCCCAAACATAGATTCCTATAACACAAAGATCCTACCTCATCTCGTGCTAAGGAGCTCCGATCTTTCAGGACAGCATCGTCTGGCGTAACACCAGGATTTGGGATATTCGAGAGTCGATCTCTCGAGACTTGATGGGCCTAGTGTAGTACCAGGATTTGGAATGCTTGAAGATCAGCTTCTCGAGGCTTACTAGGCCCGAGGCGATGCCAGGGCTTAGAGCGTTCGAGATTTGATCTTTCGAGACTTGAGGGCCTGGAGCGATGCCAAGGCTTAAAGTGCTCGAGATTTGATCTTTCGAGGCTTGGGGGCCTGGAGCGATGCCAGGGCTTAAAGTGCTCGAGATTTGATCTTTCGAGGCTTGGGGGCCTGAAGCGATGCCAGGGCTTAGAGTGCTCGAGATTTGATCTTTCGAGGCTTGGGGGCCTGGAGCGATGCCAGGGCGTAGAGTGCTCGAGATTTGATCTTTCGAGGCTTGAGGGCCTGGGGCGATGCCAGGGCTTAGAGTGCTCAAGATTTGATCTTTTGAGGCTTTTGACTTTTCAACTTGCCACGGAAGGTTTAGCTAGGGTTGTATTGACTTGTCAACGTGCCACATCAGCGTCTGAGAAGTGATACCCACACTTGTTTATTACGATTATTAATTGTTTATTAAGAAATGAATGGGATTTAATTTAGATTTCATTGCTAATACATATTGGAACATACTTGGGATGTACAACTGTTACACTCAATTGACCTTATGAAATTCCATAGCTGTTAAAATTTCATAATTATTATTTACATTTGATGAAATGTGACTGAAAATGGATTGGATTTGGTTTGCAATTACGGACTTAGATCCCTAAGACATCATGTTAGTTCAATTTTGTGCATAGGTGACAATACTTAACCAATTTAAATATATATATATATATATATATATATATATATATATATATTTGAAATACTTGTGTATTAGGTTTGTTTGATATATTATAGGTTTTTTATTTGGGTCGTTCAGATGGAAGGTGAATTACATAGTATAGAAGACACAAGGAGCAAACGTTCCTATTGTAGAACCGAAAGTAATTAAATAAAAACCAAAGTTTGCAATGAAGTTTGATAGCGAAGAAGAGACATATGATTTATACAATGCATATAGTGGTGGAGGTGGTTTTGGCATCCATAAGGAGTATTTTAATAAAAATGATATTAATAGAAGAATTACATCGAGGTTATTGGTTTAATAGTTCTTAGTATATTTTATGCGTATGTGGTGATCTAAATTAATTGGATTACATATTTTCCCATGATCATATTCGAAGACACCTCTTCTAAAAATTGGGCAACCGAATGTCACGCCAACATTCCGATGGCAATGTCGGAGATGAATCATTTAATTCAACATCAACTGTTCGAATCTTGAATTTGACGTTGTGATGTAATTGCCATTTTGGACTTCTTGTTGTAGAAACTGTATTACCTTTTTGGTTTCCCTTAATTTTGACCATGTATTGTAAGAAAAATAGGTACTTCATTACTTTCTTGAAATCTATATGACTTATGTATTGAAATTATACATCTAATTCGGAGATTGTGGACTGGAAAAAGCATTTTACTAATAAACTAGTTTTAAAACATTATTCGGAAGATAAATGCATGATACCAACATATCTTATTATGGAAATACTTTTGTACATAACATCCCAAGCAGTACGTAACTTTCGTCAATGTAACTTGTATGAGACATCATAATATAATCATACTATTCAAAGTAATTGAGTGTCATTAACACTATTATAAATAAAAATGAAAGGTTACGTATTTAAAAAACACATTTTCAACTAAAGCCTTGTTTTTAACTGTAATACCCCCGAATTTTCGAATGCGGGTTGGCCAGGCCCACGCCCGAATACCCGAGGATATCAAAACAAATTGATAATAAACGAATACAGAGTACAAAAGAATAAAAAAAGAATAAATAAAATGCTGACAAGAAACTAAAATGATAATCTAATAATAAACCTCATAATATATTTCCATTAATTAATAAACTCTTCTGATACAACTGATCCTCCAAAATACAACTCGGGAATCCATACTGTGTGGACCCCTAGAAAATCCAAACTAAACAAATGACAGTAATCTAAAACAAGAAACTGAATCATAAAGGAACTCTTATGTAGCATCGGAAGAATGAAGTAGACTGATCCCCGCTCAGCACGAACAACCTCTACTCGTGACGAACACCTGAAAAATAATGGTGGGTCAGGCCCACAAACAAGTTCTACTCTACTACAGTCCAAGCAGAGATCCGATACACGTATACATCCTAGTCAATCCAACAGTAACTAGTAGTTCGTATATATATATATATACATACTAAAAGAACCTCACTAGACTATAGGGTTGTCTCAACCTGAATAGTAGGCAACATGCAAAACGCACATATAGTGGGCATGAGTACCTAGACTTACCAGGGTACACAACTACACTATATCTGGCTACACATCCCTGGCGATATACGCGCCCTAACCATTGATCCTAAGACTCAAGCTCATATCATGGCACCATACTTATATATATATAATCTAGTAACCATCCTATCCAGTATAAATTGATACTCCATAAGTCATTCAACTTGTTCAGCTGACCTGACTTGAATATAAGTAGGACTTAACATCTTAGTTAATTCATTCCCTTATATAATAAATTAATCCTCCATAAGTCATTCAACTTGTTCAGCTGACCTGACTTAAATATAAGTAGGACTTAACATTTTAGTTAATCCATTCCCTTATATAAAATAGGTAGGACTTAACTGATAAGTTAATCCATCCCTAGAATGCCACCGTCCCATACCGGTGCATTAAACCACACAATCCAACAATTGATGTAACAATTAAGGAAATACATCAAACATTCCATAAATAACTATGATAAATATGATATCAAGTTATCACATAATAGGAATGACTTATTATTTCTTTAAACTTCCTATATCATATGTCCTACAGAAACTGAATCTTATACATGATGATATTTTATTATACCGTTAAATAAGAATTCTCTACATCCAATTCATCCTCCACATTTAATCTCAATTGCTAAAATATTTTAAAAGATTAAATCCATTCGTTTGTTTAAAACATTCAAATAGCAAGCATCATTATGATTGAGTCTATTTAAATTTATTAAAACCCAAACCTAGTTCCTATTTAATGTTTAGGAATCCTAGGCATGTTTCTACGTTCCATCATTCCACAGATATGAAAAATACGTAATTTAAACATGTAAAAATTCACATAAGAAATCAAATCAAAATCATGCATTTTATCAACTTATAACACAAGAACAGATATGAACCAATTTTATAAAACCTATGTTCTAACCCAATTAAACATGCATAATTATTTAATTTTATGTGTTTAATAAATCCTGAAATTTCCTAGGCATGTACAGAAACACGAATCAAAGGGAAAGAGATAGAGAAGAACTTGCCTTAAACTTTCGAATCGAAAGTTAAACTTCTTCTTCCTTGATCTTCTCTCTACAAGGTTTTCTCCTCCTTCCTTCCTCTTTCTCCTTCTCTCTCTAACTCTTTCTCTATGGAATATATTACGTGATATATTTTCACTCATTTTTCAACCTATAGTTGTGTATTTATAGGCTAAATAATAACCCTATTCCTTTTCCTAATCCAAGTCAACTTAATAAAGAAAAATAAAAAATAAAAATATTAAAAAGGTAACTTAAAATATGTTACGTATATAATCTATGTATATCCTTACTAATTAAATAAAATATATACATCAAATTATTTATTAATACTAAAGTTACCATAATATTAAAAGGTAACTTAAAACATGTTACGTATATAATCTATCTATATCCTCATTAAATAAATAAAATATATACATCAGATTATTTATTTATACTAAAGTTACCATAATATTAAAATGTAACTTAAAACATGTTACGTATATAATCTATCTGTATCTTCATTAAATAAATAAAATATATACATCATATTATTTATTTATACTAAAGTTACCATAATATTAAAAAAGGTAACTTAAAACATGTTACGTATAAAATATATGTATATCCTTATTATATAAATATATAAAATATATACATCAGATTATTTATTAATACTAAAGTTACTATAATATTAATAAATTACTTTCCTTTTTATATATATGTATATACATATATATCTATATATATACATATACAACTATCCATTGGTAATTATCCATACCCATCCAACCTCCTATCCAAGTAGTTCATGGGACCCAATTAGTTAGCCCATTACCACTAACCACAACCATAAAATAAAATAAAATAAAATATTTAATCATTTAATTTACAATTAATTACAATTAATCAAATACATCATTTAAGCACATAATCTAATTAAACAATTAATTACATAGACAAATACAAATAATACATAGACACATAATCAAATAATCAAGTAATACCTAATTCAATTAAACACATAAGCAATTAGTCAAATAATTAATTAAATAATTAAAAAATACAATTAAACAAATAAATAAATACCGAGACTATCCTTTTAAAATTAGGGGTATTACATTAACCATTTGGTACCAGCCTATAGGGTTATGAAAATTATAATCTACATAACATCCTAAGTGAATGTAATTTCCTTCTTCTGTATGTTATAGACGACAACCCTACATAATCCTACTGAAGAGACTAATTAAAAGTAGTTGGAGAAACACTGATTCAAATTATAATGTAGTTTACACCCCAAGTAGTACGCAGTTTGTTTATTGTTTTTTTTATACATAAAATTATATATTAAACCAAAACCTTGCTTAATTTTCCAACGTATAGGCTTTCTGCAAACAATAATCTACAAAACATCCCCAGCAGTAAATAATAAGTTTATTGCATATTTTATATTGTACATCCCAACCTAATCGTACTGAAGAGAGTAATTGAACATAATTTTCTTCATTCTTACGAGCTATCTGATAAGATTAAAAAAAGCTCAGTTTTCTTTTCAATTAAACCACTTGCAATATGATGTGTCTATTTATTTTACCACTTGTAATATAATGCATCATTTGCATGATAGCGCTACTTAGAGGGTGTCGAATCTTAGGGACTATGGTGGTTTATCAAGTTATTAATTAATTAATATTTTAATTTAGGAGAAAGATTTGTTGGTTTGGTTGCAATTTAATAGCATGAACAAAAATTAAACTAAGTAAAAGGATTAAGATCAGAAAGAGAAGATTTTAGGGATTGACTTCACCACGAACCTCATATTATGATAAATTGTCTCAACCTTAGGATTTCAATATTATGTATAACTCGGAATTAAACTCAATAACATTCATTTAATTCAATTTAAAGAAAGATGAATCATGAATTTCAGTTAATAATAACCTATATTCGGTTAGCACAAATTATCTACTTACCTACTTCTAACTAATTTTACAGTATAATCCATCTTCCCTAAGCATAGATTATGAAAGAATTCATTCACAAAAAAGTTTACGCACCATTACATGATCTCTATTCTTATTGTCCGAGAAGCCCTTAGCCGCCAATCTCATACAATAAGAATAGGTTGATTTTGGTTTTAGAAAAATTAAATCAAAGACAAGGTATTAATTTATCAAAAACCAATTAATTTAATTAAAATCCCAATTGCTTAGAAGATCTAAGTCAATTGTTCAAAATCATGCAATCAATTATACATAACTAATGAAAATCCCAAAGTATAGAACAATCAAACCATAGTAATCGGATTCGGGTTACATCAATACCCTAAAAGAGGATTTAGCTACTCATGACGATGGAAGATATCTTCTTTGTTGTTGTGGACTTCATCATCATGGACTGCACTTCTTTTCTGTGGATCTTCGTCTTCAGTTCTTCAGAGAATCTCCTAAAAACCCTAAAAGCCGCCACTAGATCTAGAATTATTTGCAAGAGAGAAGAACTTCTTTTCTGTGGCCTTGTACATCCTTTTATAGAAACAACTGACTTCTATCAATTGTTGGATGGGTTTTAGGTCATCTGGGGTTATTGGGCTCGTTTAGGACTTAATGGAACTTAATTAGAATTAATCCCATAATTAAAAAGTCTGACTGAAGGGAAAAGGCTCGGGCAAAGAATCTTGTGCTCGAGCTTTTCTAGTTGTGTTTGAGTTTTTTGGGGAAGGCTCGAGCAGGAATTCCATACTTTGCCAAATTTCCTCAATTAGTTTCCGAAGCATCTTTTTCATCAACACTTCAAATATTTTTGGAATTTTTCTTCAGGGTGCTCGATCATCTTGGCTGGAGTGCTCGAGTAGAGAAACTTCTGTTCGAGCTTTTTGGATTATACTCGAGCTTTTTGGATTCTACTTGAGCTCTGACAACTGGAATTTCTGAAGCAATTCATACAATTCAGAATTTTAAAAGGAAAAGGATTCGTACACACAAAGAAGAACTGCCATGGGACACCTGACACTACGTAGACGTGCCAAGTGGAAGTTTCCAATTGTTAAGGAAACTGCAATCTCCAACTGCCGGGAAGTTACCAAAAATAGGTGGACAACATGTATAGAGTGAAATTCAAATACATGAAGCAAGAATTAACTCCCTACAAATCAGCAAGTGGTCAAAAACTACCTAAATCATGTAACTCCCATTATGGGAAGTTGCTGAAATTATGGAAGGTCGAGATTCTTTCCACTGGCGGTTTAAAAAACGTGGGTAAAAGTTGTAACATCCTTTGCACCACTAAATCCACTCTTTTGGAGCTGCAAATTAAGGGGAATCATGTTCTTACACGTGTTAACACTGTAAGAAGACAAAGGAAGATATGGGACACGTGGCACGATTCGAACCTTCCAAGTGAAAGTTTTTAACTGTTGTTGGAAGCGCTGCCTTTCCATCTGAGCAATTCCAGAACATGGGAAAATGCTTATAACATGCATTCAACTGTCAAAACCACTATTTATAAGTTGTAGATCATGGGAGAATATGATTTTACACATGTTAACATTACAAGAAAGCTGCCAAGAACATGAAACACTAGGCAGCCCGAGGACAAGCCAAGTGGAAGTGCTAGAACTGCCACCTTCAACTGCATAGAAGAGCTCTATAAATAGAGCACCTAGGCCTACCATGCAAATCCTGTCCAACACACACAACAATACAGCATCTTTGTCTATCAATTTCATTTCATGTATCTTTACATTCTAGTAATGTATTTTAATTATGTCTAATACAAGTTCAACACTTTCTTTTTCTACTTTTCAGCAAGTAGTTCATAGCACTTTTAATTGCAAGTCCTGCACTTTCAATTTCGTTTTTCTTTCCATTAGCTATAAAACAATCCCGAAGTCCTTTTTTAAGGCAAAAAGAATCCTTGGAAGTGGTTATTCCAAGCTTCCTCTCAATTGCCTGATCCCAATAACTTTCTATTGGAATATTGTTTAGAGCTCATCTTTGGAAGGACAACAGTTTCTGGCACGCCCGCAACACCCCTACCACACGCCCAGAAATGGAGGCAAGATTTTTTGTGAGCCAAACATATTGGCACGCCTGGCGGGACATCTAGATAGATTGTTCTATGGCTGGTGGAAGAAGGCAAGGAAAGTCTGTCCAAAACCCTGTCGAAGTAGAAGAAATGTAAGCCAATGAACTTCTAGTAGAAAGTTCACAAGTTGCACCTGAAGAAAAAGATATGGTTATTACTCTTATATTTTCTGCAAATTACATATATCCAAATGGATTAGAGAAGTATCAGTTAATACAATTTCACGTGTAATATATATTATATCTGTATATAGTAAAATATATATATTGTAATGAAGGAGGCCACTTTTATAGTTGTCTGTGATACATATATATGGACTTTTTGATAGAGAGACTCTCTCCTAGTGAGGGCCTTATTTTCATATATATAGTAGTCTGATTATGATACTTTGACGTACAGTTCAATGCATGAGATCCAGAGAGATTAAAAAAAATAAAATAAAAAATTACTTAAAGATGTTATTAGGCTTCATTAACATTCGATGAGTTTGTAATAAGTTTCCTTCCATAGTACTGTTATTTATATATCAGTGTAACAAATTCCATTGGTGATGGAATGACTAGTTAAACTGTAACATAGACAAGAGTAATTGAAGATATATATATGCAATAACTGATTGTTTCATGCGCATAGATATGTACACACGTATGTAATATTCATTCTTATCGGTTATATATATTTAATGAAGAAAGATATTCTCTTGGCAATCAATTAAGATTGATATGGCATGAACATAATAAATTTTGAAAAGTTGAGTTTACTGTATAAAAATTGCATTGAATGACTCCCTACGATTTTGTAAGTGTTTTTGCAAATTACATATTACATGTCCAATGAATAAGAAATGAGGTCCATATTATTTATTAATTTAAATTATTAGCCTGGAACCATTCAATGTCAGCATTATACAGTGATAGAGGTTCCTAAACCTCCATTTTTAAGAAACTCTTGGGCGAGCCATTAACAAATGCCAGAAGCTTTAGTAGTAAGTGGAATTTGAAGAGTTTCTCAGTAATACATGATATCAATTCAACTCATTTGGACAACAGAGTAATATGGTTTTACTCTGTTGTCCAAATGAGTTGAATTGTTAGTTGATGACTTGATATATTTAATTTTTGGCATTCGCTTGACACCAAGATTTCGTGTTGTGAATTTATGTAATTATTTTAGGACTATATATATAAATTTTAAACATATTATATAGTTCTTGAATAATTATTATTTTCTACATTGTAAAAATTATTTATTATATAGCATGTATAAATTTTGAAAAGCTTGAGATTTAATTTTCTGGCTTAATTAATATTAGTTATCATCACTAGTTAGAAAATTGTTATATATTTGATGATATACATAGCATGATCAATGATTAATTTATAGTCTCATAATAAGAGTATCAAATTATACATGTTATTGACATTACATATACATAATTATGTTTGTGCCTCTTGTTATAAATTGCTACATGATATATATATATGTTATTTTAATTCATCTGGAAAAATTAAATCATCTGCAATTCTAAGCACAAGTGTCATTGAATTTGATTAGGTGTTTAGTCACCAAAGTGGCACACTCTTGAAAATTTTAATAATATTTGTAAATAGTGGTAAATTTATTATTTTGCTAAAGTTAAAGGATTATGTTGGCGTTTAGAAGAAGTAAGCAATGATCAAGCCCAAAGGTGGGCATTGATTTTGTCTAACTAAGCGGATTGAGGTAATTAATGTGGAATACATAATTGATGGTTTATTACGCCCAAAGGAGTATAAGTTGTTACTGTGTTTTCTATGATTGGTTAGCCTCAATGGTGAAAAATTATTTCACTAGTGGGAAACTAATATATGATAATTTTGACCCAAAGGAAAGATTGTTATATATTATGTTGATCCCATTCAGAATTAATTGCTTTGATGCATTATTTAATTAACTCTGAAAAGTTTAGTTGACCTTTCTATCAATTAAATTGCAAATGTGTGGCTTTAGTTATTCTCAAAGTTCTGAAAGTATTTGACATATAACACTATAGAGGTAGAATTGCACCCATTGTAAAAGTTGAGAAATTTGGTAATCCAATTACCAAGAAAATATCTATACCAGTATTAAGTAAAATGCATTTTCTACACCTTTGGGAACCTAATGTATGCTCAGATTTTGCATATGGTTAACTATAATATAGCATTTGCTATCATAATGCTAGGCAGATATCATAGTGGTCCTAGTTTGGATCTATAATAAGCGGCAAAGAAATTTGTACGGTATCTGCAAAGGACTAATGGCCGTATGCTTTAAAGTAAGACCGATGGGTTTGGATGTTGGAAAAACTTACTTCACTGGTTGTCAAGACATTACAAAATCCATTTCAAGTATTTTTTTACTTTTATTATAATTGATGGAAGCGGATTTTATTTGCATGTTATAAGGCCATATTTCATATATTATAAAGTATCAGTTTTGGACTTCAGGTCAATAATTCCTCTACAGTCTTGTATTAAAGAAACAACAAGGGTTCAAGTTGGTCTAAAATATGGCCGTTAATACTTTGTTATGAAATAGAGGATTTAGAACCAGTTAGTGTCTGATTGAGCACATGATACACAAAAAACGATTGTTGATCCCATGACTAAGGGTTTGCCGCTAATGTTGTATAGTAAGCATGCATATTTCTCTTTGACAACATTAATTTACTTAATTAGTAGTGGGTTGTATTTGGCTCAGGTAAAAACAATTTTATTTTGTGATCAGAGTTATTATCCTCATTTACTAGATTTTCCATATTAGTACATGTGTGTATGAAAAATTTGTGATTTAAGTGTCTAGTTTTGAGACACGGTGTGTCCTTATTGAGACACTATGGGACCGGTGTATGGAATGAATATTGTATTGAATAGATACACATGAAATATATATGTGACTTTGAGTTGAGTTTGTTAGTATCAGTGACCATTGGTGTCTTATATCATTAATGATATAATGACACCCTTGATCCCATATTAGTAGACTCGAAGGTACTCCAAATTAAATGGAATAGGTGTTTCTTATAAATATATGGATTAACTTCTGGAGTACACTTAATGATATCTTGAAGTGATTAGAATTAATTTTCGTTAAACTAAGTAGGAGAATGTAAGCAAAAAATTAATAGTCTAACAATATTTAGTTATCCATATATTTGAATGAATAATCACTTATCTATATATATATATATATATATATATATATATATATATATAAGAGCTGTGATGCTTTGTTTTAGTGTATTAATAATTGTTTCATGAGAGATGCGTCTGTTGATGGAACCAATGCCTCTCTCTTTCTCAACTGATAAGGAACGGTCTTGACCCATTATAAATATGCAGTAAAAGGGTCTGAAATCCATCATTCAGTTTTCGCAGTAAAAGTAGAGGGTTGAAGAACCTTTTTAGAGAAAATGTTTTCAAACAAACTTCTAAAAATATCAAGTATGTTTCTTATCAAGGTTTATGAACTTAGGACTAGTTTGGTGTGATGGAATGGAATAAAATAAAGTGAAATTGAATGATTTTTTTTCCATTCTCATGTTTGGTGCGCAATTTTAAAATTGGAATCACCATTCCCCACTATTCTTGGAGAATGACCATTCCATCAAAATCATTCCACCTTCAAACAAAACGAATGACTATTTCATTCCCACTTAAAAAAAAATACGGACTAAAAAAAATAAAAATTAAAGCTGAGTCCCCAACAAATTACAAACTTACATTAATCCTATAAACACACTCACATCAATCATGTAAACACACCGGCGACGAACAAGGAAGAAAGAAGCAAAGTCGGCCCCGACGAGCAATAATAGGATTTGATCTAGCGACGAAGTGGACTGAAACGGCGGCGATTATAAATGTTCTGGACCAGTTTGCTGAAAGTCGTCGGAGAACGTCGCCGGAGAAAATGATTAGAAAATTCGTCAGGCGAGTGAAATCTACGCGCAAAACTTCAGATGGCGAGTGTTAGCACGTGTAGCGTCGTATGGGGCTATTCTTTACACCGTTGTGTTCGTCTTGATACATTGGACCTTCATCTGTGAATTGCTGTTATATGATTGGTGGTCTCAATTAGAAACACCATCGCCGGATACATAGAAACACCACCACCGGATACAGCGCCAGATACAGATTCTCCGGCGACGACGCCTCTCTATTGTTCGATCACCTACTTCTCTCCATCGCCTCTTCTTACCCATCTATTTATTTTTTCTTGTTTATTTTCTCTCTCTATCTCATCTATTTTCTCCCTCTATTATCTCTTTTCCCTTTTATTTTTGCAGATGTTAATTTTTTTAGTTATTTTTTTTTTTTTTTTTTTTTTTTTTTTTTTTTTTTTTTTTTTTACTAATAATAGAATATAAATTCATTCCATTCTAACTTTCTTACCAAACATAGGAATGAGAATGAGCATTATATGTTTGCAATCAAACGGTAGAATAAAAATCATCATTCCCATTACATTCTCTTCTCATTCCGTTCCCACCCACCTCCATTCTCATTCTATTCCAATTCATTCCACCACACCAAACATGCCCTTAAAGCCATGAATTCTATTTATAATGAAATTGCTTACAAGTTATTCCCAGAACCCAAAAAAAAAAAAGAAAAAGAAAAATCAAACTAGTTATAACAAATTTTTGGTAAGCAGGTACATTCAAATATGATTCAAAGCCAAATGGGTCGAAGCCGTCTCTATATATATATATTAGGAAAAGGAACGTGCGATGCACGTGTTGAAAGTTTTGTAGATAATGTGATAGAGTTCTATAGAAAATAAAATAGCCAATTTGTGGTAGATTTTATTAAAATTATTTTATTTTATTTAAATATATTATTGTTTAATTATATTTTCTTTTATTAAAAAAACTCATAATAAATAGGTAATATGTGTTAGAATTTTATAGAAACTCTTTTAAAAACCCTTTTTATATCAATTAATAAATATTTTTTTATATTAATAATTCTTGTCTAATTAGATTTCAATAAATAAATAAATAGATAATATGTGTTAGAATTTTATAGAAACTCTTTTAAAACCTCTTTTTATATCAATTAATAAATAATTTTTTATATTAACAATACTTGTCTAATTAGATTTCCTTTTATTAAAAAACTCAAAATAAATAGATAAATAGGTAATTTGTATTACAGTTTTTATATAAAATCTTAAAATATATCTTTGTCTAATGTAGTATAATTTTATTGAAAATAAAATAGGTAATTTGTGGTAGAGTTTTTCTAGTCTAATTAGATTTTCTTTTATTAAAAAACTTATAATAAATAAATAAATAAGTAATTTGTGTTAGAGTTTAATAGAAACTATTTTAAAAACTCTTTTTATATCAGTTAATAAATATTTTTAAATTTTAATAATTCTTGTCAAATTAGATTAGCTTTTATTAAAAAAAAAAAAAAAAACTCATAATAAAAAGTAGTTTGTGTTAGAGTTTTAGAAAAATTATTTTATTTTTTATATCAATTAAAAAAAAATTTATATTAATAATTATTGCCTAATTAGAATTTCTTTTATTAAAAAACTTATAATAAATAAATAAATAGGTAATTTGTGTTAGAGTTTAATATAAACACTTTTAAAATTCTTTTTATATCAATTAATAAATATTTTTATTTTAATAATTCTTATCTAGTTGGATTTACTTTTATTAAAAAAATTCATAATAAATAGATAAATTGGTAATTTGTGTTAGAGTTTTTTTTTTTTTTATAGAAACTCTTTTGAATCTCTTTTTATATTAATTAATAAATAATTTTTTGTATTACTAATACTTGTCTAATTATGATTTCTTTTGTTAAAAACTCACAATAAATAGATAAATAGATAATTTGTATTAGAGTTTTATAGAAACTCTTTATTATGTAGATTTTAGTGTTTATATTTTTTTATATATAAATAAATAAATACTGAAACTCTTTGCACATCTAATAATAGTATAGATAAAAACTCTTTTTAATAAATAGTGAAACTCTTTGGTAGAGATTATGAATTTTACTCTGTAATTATAGATTTTTAGAATTCTCAATTTTTGTACTCCTTCCTCCATGTCTCTATTTATAGACTTCTTAGATTAATAGGATTATGACATGTGTCCTTTTCTGATAATGACATAATCATAAGAGGCGAGTCGATTATATTGTGATAATTATCCATAAAAAAATAACTATTCTTTTTATATTGAACTAAAAATAAGAGTTTTATATAAAATGTGATTGATATTATTAGGTAATTTTGCAATTAATAAATATTTTTTATTTTAATAATTCTTATCTAATTGGATTTACTTTTATTAAAAAAACTCATAATAAATAGATAAATAGGTAATTTGTGTTAGAGTTTTATAGAAACTCTTTTAAAACCTCTTTTTATATCAATTAATAAATAATTTTTAATATTAATAATACTTGTCTAATTAGATTTTCTTTTATTAAAAAACTCATAATAAATAGATAAATAGGTAATTTGTGTTAGAGTTTTATGGAAACTCTTTAAATATATCTTTGCCTAGTGTGATAGAGTTTTATTGAAAATAAAATAGGTAATTTGTGATAAAGTTTTATAGAAATTATTTTATTTTCTTTAAATATATCTTGTCCAATTAGATTTAATTTTATTAAGAAACTCATAATAAAAGCTAAGTTATGGTAGAGTTTTAGAAAAAATATTTTGTTTTATATATCAATTAATAAATATTTTTTTATTTTAATAATTATTGTCTAATTAGATTTTCTTTTATTAAAAAATTCATAATAAAAAATAGATAAATAGGTTAATTTAAATTTTATCATGTAGATTTTAGTGTTTTAAATATTTTTTTTTTATAAATAAATAAATACTTAAATACTGAAACTCTTTGCACATCTAATAATAGTATAGATAAAAACTCTTTTTATATCAATTAATAAATATTTTTTTATATAAATAAATAAATACTGAAATAGTGAAATTCTTTGGCAGAGTTTCCGTATTTTACTCTATACTCCTTTCTCATTCCCTTTATTTATAGGCTTTTTGGATTAATAAGATGACGACATGTGTCTTTTTCTGATAATTACATAATCATAACTGGGCCGGGTCGGTTATATTGTGATAATTATCCATGAAAAATAACTATTCTTTTTATATTGAACTAAAAATTAGAGTTTTATATAGAATGTTATTGATTTTATTAGGTAATTTTTAGAATATTATAGAAACTATTTTTATATTAATTAATAAATATTTTTTATATAAATAAATAAATACTGAAATATAGAAACACTTTGCATGATTTTATTAGGTAATTTTCAATTAATAAATAGTTTTGATTTTAATAATTGTTGTCTAATTAGATTTACTTTTATTAAAAAACTCATAATAAATGAATAAATAGGTAATTTGTACTTAAATACTGAAACTCTTTGCACATCTAATAAAAGTATTATATAAATTAATAAATATTTTTTTATATAAATAAATAAATACTGAAACTCTTTGGCAGAGTTTCTGTATTTTACTCTGGAATTCTGGATTTTTAGAATTCTCAATTTCTGTACCCCTTCCTCCTTTCTCCATGCCTCTATTTATAGGCTTCTTGAATTGATATGATGATGACATATGTCCTTTTCTGATAATTACATAATCATTACCGAGCCGGGCTGGTTATATTGTGATAATTATTTATAAAAAATAACTATTCTTTTTTTATTGAACTAAAAATTAGAGTTTTATATAGCATGTGATTGATTTTATTAGGCAATTTTTTGAGTTTTATAGAAACTATTTTTACAAAAATTATTTTTATATCAATTAATAAATATTTTTTATATAAATAAATAAATACTGAAACACTTTGCATGATTTTATTAGGTAATTTTCAATTAATAAATATTTTTGATTTTAATAATTCTTGTTTAATTAGATTTATTTTATTAAAAAAACTCATCATAAATAGATAAATAGGTAATTTATTTTAGAGTTTTATAGAAACTCTTTTAATACCTCTTTTTATATTAATTAATAAATAATTTGTTATA
Source organism: Cornus florida (assembly GCF_030987335.1). Lineage (NCBI taxonomy): Eukaryota > Viridiplantae > Streptophyta > Magnoliopsida > Cornales > Cornaceae > Cornus > Cornus florida. The sequence continues at coordinate 69,466,666 of NW_026775573.1, read as the reverse complement.
TTAACAATATTTGTCTAATTAGATTTCCTTTTATTAAAAAACTCATAATAAATAGATAAATAGATAATTTGTGTTAGAGTTTTATAAAAACTCTTTAAATATATCTTTGTCTAGTGTGATATAGTTTATTGAAAATAAAATAGGTAATTTGTGATAGAGTTTTATAGAAATTATTTTATTTTCTTTAAATATATCCTTGTCTGATTAGATTTAATTTTACTAAGAAACTCATAATAAAAGCTAATTTATGGTAGAGTTTAAGAAAAATTATTTGTTTTATATATCAATTAATAAATATTTTTATATTAATAATTCTTGTCTAATTAGATTTTCTTTTTTTAAAAATTTCATAATAATAAATAGATAAATTTTTGGACCATTTGGTTAAACACAATTGATTATAGATTGAATTTTAATTTTATTAGGTAATTTTGAGTTTTATAGAATTTATATCATGTGATATAATAATTAATGAGAGCTCTTTATTGTGAATTAAACCCTTTTTATGTTATTATATCAATTAATAAATAATTTTTTATATTAACAATACTTGTCTAATTAGTTTTATTTTATTAAAAAACTAATAATAAATAAATAAATAGGTAATTTGTGTAGAGTTTTATAGAAACTCTTTAAATATATCTTTGTCTAGTGTGATATAGTTTTATTGAAAATAAAATAGGTAATTTGTAATAGAGTTTTATAGAAATTATTTTATTTTCTTTAAATATATCCTTGTCTAATTAGATTTAATTTTACAAAGAAACTCATAATAAAAGCTAATTTATGGTAGGGTTTTAGAAAATTATTTTGTTTTATATATCAATTAATAAATATTTTTATATTAATAATTGCTGTCTAATTAGATTTTTTTATTAAAAAATTCATAACAATAAATAGATAAATAGGTTAATTTATGAACCATTTGGTCAAGCACAATTGATTATAGATTGAATTTTAATTTTATTAGGTAATTTTGAGTTTTATAGAATTTATATCGTGGAATATAATAATTAATAAGAGTTTTTTTTTTATTGTGAATTTGAATTTTAATAGGTAATTTTGAGTTTTATAGAATTTATATCAATTAATAAATAAATACTGAAACTCTTTACACAAAGGCCGAGAAAAGTAGTACTACACTTGATCTTAGCCAAAAGACCAAGAAGGGTTAGCCAAAAGGCCGACCCAAAAAAATTTAGTACTACACTTGATCTTAGCCAAAAGGCCGAAAATGTGTGATTATTATTTCTTTAGTTCTATAGTTTTATAAGAGACTTTCATGTAATCCTTTTTATTTAAAACCAATGTGGGACTTTGTAATTTGAATTAAACTCTTTTTATATTTTATTAATTTGAAATAATTTTAATTTTATTAGGTAATTTTGAGTATTATAGAATTTATATCAATTAATAAATAAATACTGAAATATTGAAATACTGAAACAGTTTGCATATTTAATAATAGTATAGATATATCGTTGGTTTTCATTGAATTTTTTAGATTTCAAGGTTCTTGAATATTGAGTTTTTTTATTTCCCCTCTTTTAAGCATATGTTCATGGATGAAATCATCATAGTTCAAGACTTTAGGCTCTGTCATTTACAAATTGGTCCTTAAATAAATTAGATACTTTATTCAATTTTTTAGCTTCCGTGTTAACTTGTTATTGACCCAACCAGACAATTTACTACTAAAGACGAGGAACTTAAATGGAAATGTACCCTTCTTATCTGTCAAAACGGACGGTTTATAAAATGACCAAATTATCACTTCTACAATAAATTATGCTCCTCCATTGTCGCCATTCTGAAGCTGCGTTGTCTTCAAGATTGCCCTTCTTCTGGATCTATTCTCATGGACTGGAAAATCTCTCCATCGGCTTGAAGACCTCCTCCTCGTCCTCCAGACTGATTCGTGGGTGGCAGGGCCGCCGACTGAAGCTACCGGACTAGAATCTGGCATCCATTAATGGCTCCATGCCGTTACTGGTAGTTACTACCTTCGCTTTAGGGGTTGGTTTGTTGGATTTGTTTCCTGGGTTGGGCTATTGTTTTAGCCTTGTTGTCAGCTTTGGACTTGACTGTTTACATTCTACTTTGCCTTATGGCCCAATTGTATATATCTTTTAATCAATGCTTTAATTTTCGAAAAAAAAACAAAAAAAAATTACTTATAAATAACCAAACTATCAAACACCCCATTATTGGGTTACAACATTGATGTCCAACCAGTTCAACCTTTCTATTACACCAAGCTTCAATCATATTACTTATTTCCTGAATCATTGGTCTCAGACTAAGGATCTTAGAGCCATTAAGAAACTTCATGCTCATCTTCTAAGGACTGGATTACTCTTCATCTCTCTTAACCTCCACACGAAACTCATATGCACATACACAACATGCCTTCACAGAAACAACCTTCAAATTCTCAAAAACTTCTCCCACTGCATCAACCCCAACAACCCATTACCATTCAATTCGATTATATCTGATTTTTATCGAAATGGGTATCCATTTCTCGCTCTCCATACCTTCTCTTTCATGCACATCAATGGTGTTCCTATAGACACCTACGCTTTGTGTAGCTCTTTAACAGCTTCATCTGGTTCTAGAAGTGTTAGATTTGGTAAACAATTACATGCCTATGTGGAGAAATCAGGTTGGTTGGCAAGTGTGTTTGTTGGCAGTGCTTTGATTGATTTATATGCGAAATCGATACTTATCAATGATGCATCAGAGATGTTCGATGAAATTCCTGTTAAGAATACTGTGTGTGCAAATGCACTCTTAGCAGGTTTTGCTGAAGCAAAGATGTGGGATGAGGGAATTGAAGTAGTACGGAAAATGCGGGTTTTGAACTTGAAATATGATAATTTTACATTGTCAGCAGTGTTACGTGCATGTGCAGGGCTATCTGCAATAGAATTTGGTAAGCAGGTACATGCAAATGTGATTCGTACGGTTTCTGATTTGGGAGCTGATGTGTTTCTGCAGAGTTCATTGATTGAAATGTATGGCAAGTGTGGGTTAGTAGAGAAGGCGCGACAAGTCTTTAGTATGGCAGGATTTGGATGGGGAAGAGGGAGAAAGAGGGATGTTGTTTTATGGACATCAATGCTCGGTGTATATGGAAGAAATGGGCAGTGCAAAGAAGTGATCGGATTTTACAGAGAGATGTTGATGGAAGGTATAAGGCCTGATGGGGTGGCATTTGTGACAGTCATCTCAGCTTGTGGTCACGCTGGCCAAATAAATCTTGGGATTAAGTATTTCGAATCCATGGCTCGGGACTTCAATTTGGAACCTGGCCCTGAGCATTACGGTTGTTTGGTCGATTTGCTTTGTAGGGCTGGTGAGTTGGACAAGGCATGGAAGCTGGTGAATGAGATGCCCAATATAAAGAATGGAAGTTGCAGTGTCACAATGTGGGGTGCTCTACTTAGTGCTTGTAATGATTGTGGAAATATTGATTTGGGTAAATTAGCTGCACGAAGGGCACTTGAGTTGGATCCTAAGAATGTTGGGATTTACGTCTTGTTATCAAATATGTATGCTAGGTTTGGCATGTGGAATGAGATAGGGCAGTTGAGGGAGTTGATGAAAGAAAGAGGTTTAAAGAAAGACACTGGATGCAGCTGGATAGAGTTCACAAGTTGACCTAAAGATATTCAAATTTAAGACAATGGTGCAGCTGGATGGAGTTCAAAACTTGAATTATAGGGAATTGTCTCCTAAGAAGAATAGCTTTTGTTTTTCCTTTTGGTTTAAAGAAAGACAATGGATGTAGGCATAACTTGTTTATACATTTCACCCTATTCTTAATGAATTTGCAGGCGCTTATTTACTGACTTATGAGAATTTATTGCTTATTGTATAGCTGAAACTATGGTATCTAATGATCAATCTTGGTTCCCATTTCCTTTAACAATTAAGTTTATGTGTGGCACTTTCAGGACTAAGCCAAGATTATTCTAAGTACATGGACCGTGAAACTAGAACTGAATGAGACTGCAACTCTTGCAATTTGCGCATTCTCTTGCTTGTCACAGTTGCTCTAAAACATAAGAGAAGAAAATAATCTCTATTCTATAATAGATGTCGCGGTGGTAGTTCACCATTGGGGTTTTAAGTGGACAGGTTTTGTACTTCACCGCTGCATATATTGTACTCCGGTAAAACACTATAGTTTCTGTCAAGATATAGGTAAATGATGGAAGTAGGATGGTCTCAGATACCGAACATCAGTCTTTGGAAAGCTTCTGTTGTAAAGCATATAGCTAATAAGGGGTTCACAATCCAAGGACATGAACCAAGTTCTTCCAGGAAACTCCATTTGTTTTTCTGTAGAAAAGATCAGGCTGAATGTGATTTGACTTCCCATCACGATGAAACGAGTACTGTTGGTTTGATTAACGTATAGTTTGTGTCATTATATATAGTTTGTGCCATTGTTTGGTGGCTTCAAGTTTATTGGAGCTTTTCAGATCTAGCGTTTAATTTGGCTTTGCCCCTGTAAATCTTTGTTCATTGTCATTTTTCAGATCTATCGTGTTCCTCTTTTTTCCCCTAATACTAGTTCTTGCTTTATAAATTGTTTATGCTTACAAAATACAACTGTGACCATTTTTTTTTGTTTTTTGACAACTAGGACTGTTGTTCGTAAAGACATTGTTTTTTCTTACACATTGATGTAATGATGCTTGATTTCTCCAATATCTGATTGAAGTGTATCACTGACAGTCTGTTGAAAATTTGGCACTTCTTACAAAACATAAGCTTAATTTCCTAGGAAAAAAAATGATACTTTGGGTTTTGTCAATCGGATTGTGATTAGTGGTTTGACAAAGAGAGTTTAAAATTACAGCCCCTTTTTTTTTTTTTTTTTTTTAATATTTTTTTTGTCACTATTCAGCTTTATTTTTGGTGAATCTTGTCGTCGTTGTTCAATGGTTATTTTAAAAGATGTGAATGTAATTTATCCTTTTTTTTAGAAGGATATTACTGATTAGTTGGTGGGAAATCTTAATCATGTTTACAATTAGCCGGCATAGGTTAAGATTTGTCTCAAAACCTTTGTATTTTAAAAGTGTATTAAGTAATTTGTTGTTGACATATTTGGGTCTAAAAGCAAATATAATCCCAGTCCAATCAGGAATTGAGTTCTGAACCCTACAAATGGAAGGATTCTATTTTAAAATTGTATTAAGTAATTTGTTGTTGACATATTTGGGTATAAAAGTAAATATAATTCCAGTCCAATCAGAAGTTGAGTTTTAAACCCTATAAAAAAATTACCTAGGTTGAGATAACAATGTCAAATTACAAAACAAGCAGCCTAGAATCACATATAGCAGAAAAGACCGGAAGACAACAAGAACCCGCGAAAAAAAAGGTCAATTCCATTGCATTCTAAATTATATGTGCATAAATTTCTTTCTTCTTACATGTTTGAATTTAATTATTTCTACAAATTAGTAAGGCCAGTCTTCTTGTCCTCTTAAATAATTTATATATATATATATATATATATATATATATATATATATGATTAAACGGAGAGTCTTTCTTTGTGCAAAAAGCTCATCGAAAGTGGGAAGAAAACAAACCCAAAGGAAAAAAAATATATATATATTGTGTTAAAAAAATTGATAATATATGGATTCGAACAAGCCCATGATTTGAAGTATCTGATCAACATCAATCTCATAGCCCACATATTTTATGTGGTGCTATAATTTTCATGTTTTGCAAATATTAGTCTTTTCACAGATTTTAATTAAAATTTATATTAATATAATTATAACTTTATTATTGAAAACAACGGAAGTTCAAGAATTTTAGTTGTTGAAGTCATTAGTCACAAAATTTTGTATTGTTAACCATGGACAAAATTAGCTAGTAATAAAAATGAATTATTTTTATTTTTGTGTATAATTTAAATTTGATCACAAAAAAAAATATTATTAAGTGAGAAGTATGGGAGACATTAGGCGTTCTCGTTGGGGCTTCAAATGGAACTCTTCATGCATAGTTCGAATTCGACACAACAAAATCTTAGTCAGACCTAGACCCAGTTGAGCTCAAGCTTAATTTTTGAACTTATTTAATAAATAATCCATAAACTTGAGCAACATTAAACTAAGCTCGTTAAGCTTGTGAATAATCTATTCATCTATATTTCAATACCATTCTAAATGTTTAGCCCATATTGTATTAACATTGTACCCTTACAAGGGTTTTAGGCTTTTATCTCATCTGAGTATATTTTCACTAGCCCATCATTCAAATCAGATTTCAACTCAGCTATTAGAATCTAATACGGATTATTGATTTGCTAGAGTTAAGTGATAAGAATAAATTAGAGATGACAATATATCCGTATTTATGGATTATAATCGTATCGTGTTGACCTAAAACTATTATATTAAACAGCTCAATTCAAATACGATCCGTTTAATAATCGTGTCAATAATTCCCTAATACGTCATGTTTCTTAACCGGGTTAATCCGACTTGTTTATTAATCCGGTTACACTTGTAACTGGTTTAATGACTTATTTACAAAAATAAAATATTATATTATTTAGATTATTAATAATACTTAATAAAACAATAAACACTAGAAAATATAAATTTTAATTCAACTAAATTAATAAATAGTCTCTAATTTACAAAAGAGTAAATTATAAGATACAAGTTTATATTGTAATTTTGGAACTTAAATAAAAATTTATTTATGACATATATAATTCAATGTGTGTAACTGGTTGAACTCCTTAACTCAAACACAATAAGATTAACTAAACTAATCATGTTTGCAGTTAAGATTTGTCTCAAAACCTTTTTACTTAGGATTCAATTTTAAAATTGTGTCAAGTAATTTATTGTTGACATATTTGAGTCTAAAAGTAATAATAATCCCAGTACAACTAGGAATTGAGTTTTGAACCTATAAATGGATAGATAGGTTGAGACAACAATGACGAATTACAAAGCAACAAACCTAGACTGGAAGACAACAAGAACCTGCCAAAAAAAAGGGTAAATTCATTCCATTCTAAAATATATGTTGTGATGCGAAATATACGTATAAATTATATTCTTCTTAGATATTTGTACATTATTAATTTCAGTATATTATTAATTTTAGTACATTATTATATTATTTATTTATTTTTATTTATCATGTATTTTTACCTTCTTTTTTTTTTTTTTTTTAAAAATTTTTTTTTTTTATTTGCTTTCTAACTCTTTCCTGTTTTATAATTCTATTCCCTTTCTAACTCTCTTTTTTTTTTTTTTTTCTTCAAATTATATTCTCTTTATTAGAAATAAAATTAAAAATAATATTACAATTACAATGTTAAATAAATGGATGTGACCGATAGCATATAACATGTGTATATATATAATGTTAATCAATGCTAAATTATTAATCTAAATAACAAATTTCAATGATAAACTTTTTTATTTTGGATTATTAATTTCCCACTCCATTAATAATAATAAACTCCTAGTTCCTCACTCAATTAACTACTAAGAGACTCCTAATTCCTCAATCAATTAAATACTAAAAGTCCAATTTTATATGTATTGAGGGGCTGAGACTTTTTTTTTTTTTTTTCCTTTCCTTTTTGATTCTACAGTACGTCTTGTGAATTTTATCTTATTAGGAATTTGATTAATGTTGCATTTTTCCATAATAATAATAATTAAAAAATAATAATCCTTTTTCATATTTCAGATGGCTGGAGTCGATCATAATATGTTGAAGAAATTTGAGACTCTCCCCCTTTCGAGTAGAAGAGCAAAGAGGAGAAGCAACAAACGACATTTTCTTCCGGGAGGGATCATATTCAACATCTTGCTTTTCGTTCCAGTTGAGATTCTGTTTTCCGTGATGAGATTTGTTTGCCAAGAATGGCATGACATTATCAACCACCCTTCTTTCATTGATGCACACCTTCAAAGATCAACTACCTCTAGCTCCTTCCTCATCCAATTTCACGAACATCGTGAACTGGTCGATATTGTGGAGTCCAACACTTGCATTGACGTTCGGTTAAGAGATTTTAACCATTTCTTCCCTAAACCTGTTCTCTCAAGTTGTGATGGTTTAGTTTTGTTCTGTGACGACGAGGATCAACAGATATACTCCGTTGCAAATCCGATAACCAATGAAACACTGACCCTCCCTCCATTATTCGAACCCGAACCCAAACCCGATCTTTTTGTTTTAGTTCGTGCAGCTCATTCTACCGGCAGAATATACAAAGTTGTTCGCGTCTTCCACGATCACCTGAATAAATACAAGTGTTGTATATTAACTGTGGGTGCTGAAATGAGTTGAAGTTGATACTGAACGCATTCCGGATCCTCTTCTCTATTTCTCCGAAACTGCACTGTTTGCTAGCGGGTATCTTTATTGGACTAGGCGTGTGAATAATGGTTGTCTTTCTTCTCTTCTGGCTATGAATGTTGAAACTGAAATAATGCACCGGGTTCCATATCCGCAATTCTTCAACAAAAAAGTGGGTGGTTTTGCAGTGAGGGAGGACTCTCTTACTTTCATTTTCGAAGATGATAATTTTGTTTGCGAGGTTTGGGCGTTGACAGATTTAAACGCAGGAGAGTGGACATGTCTTTTTAACATGAACTTGTGCCGTCTAAGGCACTTGTTTAAGCGTAAAAGTTGGTGTAATTTCGAATATAAATATTTGTTACCTCTTCTCTGGTTAAAAAATGGAGAGCTGGTGATGTTTCGTGTTTCAAAACCATGGAGAGCGCACATCGTTTACAACATGAAGACGGAAAAAATTACTTCATTTCCAATTAGGAAAAGGCACCTTAAACTTAGGAACTACTACTATGCCCATGTCAACAGCTTGGTTCCGTTGAAGGGACTCTAGAAGGAAAGAAGATTTAGTCCTTGACAAGTTTGTTTAGCTTGTAAAACTTTGACAAATTGCTATTATTGCTTTAATATATATATATATATGTATGTATATTTTAATGTTTCTGAATTAGATGATTTTTCTATATTGTGTACAACTTCGCTTGTTTCTATGGACTTTGATTAATAAGCCCATTTTGCTGTGTATTAATGTATAATATCTATGGTTTTTGCAATAATCAATCACCCCTATTGTGGTTAAATCATGAAATTATTACAACTTATTGCTCCTGACAGTTAGACAATGGCAAAATACTTACTCATATGTCAAATTGACAAGGACTTCCCATCAAAATTTAGCCTTTTCTTTCTTTTGTAATACGTGGTAGGGTTGACATTCCAAATCTAAGTCATATGAAATGGAAGTCAGAGCAAATTCGAAAGTGGGAGCACAAAAGCAATAAAATTAAATCTTAATTAGCATGTGTGGGAGCTACAGAACGGGAGCGCGCTCGGAGGGGCACCTATTAAGAAGAATTACACCAACATCACCACCAACAAGAAACACCCTCCAAACCCACTATCTGAAGTGAAGAATGGATTGATGATGATTAGAAGATCAGAAGGGGATCACGTGTTATACTTTTGGGAAGGGATGTCAATAATCAATATATTTTGTTGGAAAATGCAATACTAGGTGGAGCAATTGCAAAGATAGAATGGAAGCCTATTTTGAGATCTACTAAATTGAAGGATCAAGAGTGGCAAGAGAGTGAGGAAGTCTTGGCAAATAAAAGAGTACCAACCTTTATTCCATAAGCAAGAAGAGTTCGATTTAGTAATAAGAAAGTAGACCCCAAGTTCAATTATTTGAACTTGGAATTTGGTAGGAATTGATAAGTATAATGGAACGGCGAAGAATGACAAGAAGAAAGAAGATGCTGGGTTCAAGGTGGAGAGATCTTCAGTTGAGGTGGAGCTATAAAGAACATGTGAAGAGGAATTTCGAGCCAATGTGGAGATTGTTGGGTTTGTGGTTCGAAATTAAAATTATTTTCCTTTTCTATTGGGGATGCTTCTATTTTAGAGTTGTGATTGATTTGGTAACTCTTTGTTATTAAATTTTGAAATTCTTGTCCAACAAGGAATTGTTTTGAAGACTTTATAAATAGAGATAGGTTTGGGTAGAGAGAAAATTGTAGAGAAAGAAAAAAGTGAATGTTTGTGAGAAAGTAAAGAGTGTGTAATCAATTTTTGAAGTAAAGATAGTCGTTCTTTATCCGTGAATGTAAGCAAAGAAAAAGTGAATTGAGTTTGTGAAAAAATAAAGAGTGTAGAATCAAATTTTGAAGTAAAGATAGTCGTTCTTTACCCGTGAATGTAGGCAATTTGTTGAACCACCTAAATCTCATTATGCGTGTATATGTTTTTATCTATTCTATTTGCCAATTGTGTGTGTGAAATCCTAACAAGGACTACCCTACAAGTTTGGATAAAAATAGAAAACTCAAAAGTTACCAAAATCTTGCTTGGTTTGTAACTCTGAAAACAGTTCTTAAAACTCAGAAAATAGAGAACAGTTTTCAGAGAATTATAAAAGAATGTTCTATGAAAACAAGCATTTTTATTACCGAGTTTTCAGAAAATTGAATCAAGTTGAAGTTTTTGTACAGTTTTATGTTTTCAATTTTTCGAGAACAAAAAACTGTTTTCATAATTACAAATCAACCAAGTCCTAATTTTTCGCGCATTCATGCAAAAGCAACCGATTTGACTTCAAAGTGCAACTGGTTCCATTTAGAAATGCAATCGATTCCAAATGTCCCTGTAGATGTGGTCTAGCCACATCACCAAGGGCCAAGTCAAATAGTTAACACTTTGACAAAGTCTACCTCAGCAAAGCATGTGATAGTTGATCACTGGGCCTCAATCTTAGCCCTACATTCGGTCGATGGGCCTTGAATCTGATACATTGTCGATCGACGGGCCTTGAACCTCGATCTGACCTTTTGACAATCTGTCGGTCGATGGGCCTTGAACCTCGATCTGTTAATCACAAATCATCGATCAACGGGCCTTGAACCTTGATCCGAGTCACAAATTGTCGATCGACGGGCCTTGAACCTCGACCTGACCCTTTGACAATCTGTCGATCAACGGACCTTGAACTTCGATTTAACCTTCACAATCTATCGATTGACGGGTCTCGAACCTCGATTTGACCTTCACAATCTATCGATTGACGGGCCTCGAACATCGATCCGAATTTTTATAATCTGTCGATCGACGAGCCTTGAACCTCGATCTGACACTACCATGAACCATCGCTCGGTGGGTGTTGAACCTCGATCTAAGCAACGAAGAGTTATGGTAGGGCTCTTCAAATGACATTGGGACGTAGAAGGGATTTTGGAATGGAGGATGGAAAATTAGTAATGTCTTGCCCACTAAGGCAAGACCTAGTCTAAGGATAAGAGCAAAAGACAGCTGGAATAGTACAATTGCCTTTACAGCCTGCCATTTTTGGATTATTCACCAGGAAAGGTACACTTGGCAGTGGATCCAAAAATGTAGGGATTAGGGCAACATGACCCAAAAAGGGAATGACCCTGACCTATTTCTCAACATGGAGGCCCAACAATGTACCACCTGGATGACCTAGGACTATAAAAAGAGGGTAATGACGAAAAAAGGAGGCAGGAACTGACGGCAGCTTCTTCCCTACCATTGCTCCAATTCTCTGATTGGACTGGTTTTCCCTCCCTTCTTCCACCTTTCTGCATTCCTCATATTGCTTAGTGATATATTCCTAGACCTCTTTTCTTTGACTATTCAACTGACGAGAACCAAGTATCTACAGTCCCGATAGTTGATTCTCTGCAAGTGCAACCGATTGGACTTTACTGAATGTTATTTCTAACATAAGCTCTCATGCCTAACTTTAAAGACACTCACAAGTGTTCCTCGAACACTTACCTATTCTAAATGATATTACCAACGAATTCAACAATAAAACCAAGACTCGAGATAAACAAAGATTAGAACCCCATAATTGAGTTTTGACTTCAAAATTCGCCAACATCACAACTTTATATCTCACATTTTATATTGATTGCGCTGACCATTCCTGATCTGCAATTTTTTTGCACCTACACACAATAATTCAAAGCTTAAAAATAAAGAAGTCATGAGCATTCAAAAGATTATGGGTTAATTACATTCACACTTCCTAATATTTGTCTTATTAATAGAAAGATTAAAATTAACATCTTTTTTAACACTCACACAGATATTAAATCCAAACAAAGCTCAAAAATAAATGAAATGTCTTCTTTACCCTTCAATAATAAATTGATTTTTAATCTAAAATATCACAATCTTTAAATGATTGAATTACCCTCATCTATTAACCACATGTTTCTCTCTACCCGAAAATCTGCAACTCTCTCTGGTCTATACCCTCACCTTAATGAGAAACCCACGACCACAACTTCCACCACTGCCCCCTCCACTTTCTCACCATTGCCACTTCCACCAAAACCCACAAAATAAATATATATACATATATCGTATATATACACATATATGGACACACACCACCATGGCCATTGAACCCACCATCGCCACCTCCACCGGACCACCACCACCCACTGCAACCTCCACCGCACAACCGCACATCAGTTACATCATCAAATCAAACAAAACCACAGCCATTTATTTAGTATATAATTTATTTTAAGGAAAAAAAAAAAAAGAAGAAGAAGAAAAAACACTCACCCAAATATCCACCAAATCAACTCTCAACTCTCTGCCTGTACCTTTGTAGCATACACAATGAAACAATGATAGAATTCAATCTTCTGATGATTTCTCGGATTATTTTCAACAAACAAAATAAACAAAATGAAACAAAGGGATTTTGACTTGTATCGCTTAAAAATCTTAACTACTCAATATATGACAGATAAAAAATAATAATAATAAAAAAAACCCACCCAAGTCTTCAAATTTCAGGACCAAATGAATTTGGGTTCATGACTGATCAAATAAAAAAAAGAAAACCAACCCAATTCTTCAAATTTGAACCTTACGAAACACATCACCTTTTTGATTTCCCATTCACTGGGACGAGAGAGATCTGTTTCTCATCATGTTTCACACTACGATCTAAGGCTAGTTTGGTAGGGTGGGTTTGAAGGGGGAGGATAACATTAGTTACGAGGGAAAGGAATGGGAAGGGAAGAGAAGGATAAGTTTAATCCTCAATCGTGTTTGATTGATTAATGAAGAACAAGAAAAGGAAGGATAACAATCATGTTTGGAAAAAGAAAAGAAAGGGAAGGATAATAATAAATTTATTATTATGTCCTTTTTATATTTTAAAAAATAAATTTTGAGATTTAAATATGCAACAACATTTTTGCCCCAAGAGGAGCCGGCTCAAGTAATTCAAATCTTATAAAAGGAGCCGGCTCAAGTAAAAGTGAAGGAAACTCCAATATGAATGGAGCAGGCTCTACTTTAAGTAGAGGAGGCTCCAATATGAGTAGAGCAGGCTCCCAAATATGGAAGGCGGCTCCTTCAAGAAAAATTGTTCTGGAAACCAATTTTAGCTACTGAAATGAAGATCAAGTGTGTGTTTTTTTTTTCCTTTCTAAATTCATATTAACTATAACAAAAAGATAAAAGAGAGAAACCTACAAAATTACAGAGTTCACAAGAAAACCATCGACATAATTAAAGATAATCGCACAAATTTTTTCCGTAGAATATAACATTAAATCTCCAACTGTATACTGACAAATCTTAAGGAAAAAAAAATAATAATAAAAGAGAAAAACTTAGATCGATTGAAGAAACACACCTGAAGATCGAATACTCCAAGAAGATGATGAAATTAGATGAATTTTCGAAAGGCTTGAGTAGCTCCAAAGGCGCTGTTTGTAAACCCTAGATTTTTTAATGAATTTAACCGTTACAAACCTTTCCCTTCTCTCTCTCTTATATACTTCCTCCTTCGGCACCGAGACCACAATGTGAACCCACTTCCCCTTCTCTCTCTCCCATACGTGAACCCACTTCCCCCTTTTCTCTCTCCTATTTCTTCTTATAACAGTGAATTTTGGCACCTTTGTTCCCGCGCTGAATACATGCCCTAATATCAAGTGCAATTTTGAGGGTAAAATTGGCATGACAAATATTATATGAGCCATTGCCTGCCATTGCCTTCCCTTTCCTTCCTTATCCTCCCATTTTTGGAAGGTTAAACAAATTACTGTATATTGTTATAAATAACCCTCCAAACCCTTCCCTCTTCTTCCCTTTCCCTCCACTTACTTTACCCAAACACAATTTTTTTATAACCTTCCATCACCTTCCCTTCCCTTTCCCTTTAAACCCACTCTACCAAACTGAGCCTTACTAGGAGGAGATATATGTAATTATATATATATATATATATATATATATTTGTATTAGTTGAATGGATTAGTTGGTATGTTTAATTTATTTAGAAGGTTAAATCAGTAATTTTGATATTTTAATGGGTCAATTGACAAGTCAAAGGGTATTTTAGTCCTTTATCATGTGTCAGAGTGTTGAGGAGTTTCTTTGTTAAATGTAGCAAACTTGAATGGGTGTTATTGTTAAAAAATGAACTAACTTTCATCTGATGTCAATAGGATAAACTTTAAAGAGTCTGAGTGTAATTAACCCAAAGAGCAAAAACAAATTGAAGGTGAAACATATGTGTGTGTGTGTGTGTCTATATATATATATATATATATATATATATATATATATATAAGAGATGAAACTAGCTAGAGGTGGCTATGGATCGGATCGGATTAGGCATCAATCCTAATTCGATCCGTTCCCAAAGGATTATAAATTTTTTAATCTGACATCGATCCGTTATCCCACAGATCGAATCGAATCGGATTCGCGAATTGAGTTTTATCTAAATTATACATTATTATTATTATTTTAATTTTTATAAGTAATATTATTTATTATTTATTTATCTGTTAACCCTAACCCAATACATAAATTCTTAATTTATTAATATTAATTCATATATTTAAATAATTATTAAGTAATACATCATTAGAGAACATTAAATAATCATTAACTAATTAAACTAATTAATATATTCTTTGAATATATATATATATATAAATCTTACGGATCATATTAGATCGAATTTTTAATAGTTCAATCCGTAATCCGATCCGTGAATTACGAATTTGATTTTTTGAATTCGCCACCGATTCATGAGTGTAGCAATCTGATCCGATACGCACGGATCGGATTGGATCAAATTAGATTCGCGAATTTACAAATTATTTGTCCACCCCTAAAACTAGCTTAGTCATCGGTAGTTGCCCTTGTGGACCTTTGCTGCCTCTCAAAGAGGTAATGAAATGAAAACAAGCAAAGAAAGGAGGGACACGTGACTGTAAATATCCATGAAATTAAGTAGTTACGCATTTCACATTAGAAAATGAAATATAGTCTTGCAACTCGATCAAATTAGCCTTTTTTTTTTCTTGTGGAGCTGAAGATTTGCAATTATTACCACCAGCTTTAGAACCAATGTCCCCTACAATAAGAAATCACCAATACGTGTTTTTTACCAACCACAGCTAAACATGGTCTCCCTCCAAAGTCATTTTAGTGTTTCAACACCTCTCTATCATCTAAGTCTCCTCTTCTTTCTCTAATTCCAAAAACCAAGACAACATGATCGGATGCAAGAAAATTGTGGAGATGGAAAGAAGTGGCTCATCTATTAGGTTGATATGTACCACATCATTTCTAATTTTATAATTAAAGATTGAGGTATGTTCATTTATTATTATTTCATATATCAAATTTTTAATTTTGTAATTAAGGAAATCGTATCAGTTTGTTATTGATCAAGATGGAGTATATTCCCACCGATCAAAACCTAAATATTATTTGATGAGTAAAATATATACAAGAACTTAATCATATTTGTTATTGATTTTAATTTTTTTTAAAAAATTTCCGGTCATTTACTTCTCAAGAAACTTAAACCAATTTACCACCCTATATGGGTGGCAATTCACATTGGCAGGTTATGTTCGTATTGTGTTAGAGTAGGAGTATTTTGTTATATTGGTTGACACGAACCCGACACAATTATTATTCGTGTTAAAAAATCCTGACACGAACACGACATGATTATTATATAGGTAACATGACACAACACACGTAATTGATTTAATAAATAGATCAAGACTTGACACGACACGATAATACACGTTTAAATCACTTCTGACATAAACACGACATATTTATTCAACACTTTTGACATAAACACGTTTATCTAAATAAGTCTTTTTTAAAACAAATACGACATGTTTATCTAACATATTTAGTTAAATGAATTAATTGAGTTATAAACAAATTGACGGGTCAAATATAAACTCGACACATTTAATAATTACCATGTTATTTCGAATCAAACACTATTAAGCATTTTGTCAAATATTGCCACCCCGGCCATGTAACTATGTATCTTATCATATTCCAAAGATTATGGTATTATCTCTACTTGAGGTGCTATATTTCAACATTAATTACATAATAGTCAACAACCAAATAATTGTTCTATCTATTAGCCGCCACCAACGCACATGCAACTCCATTCTATTCTCGAAGAAAGATACATATAACTAAATAATTGAAAACTCAGGAATCCATTACATCACCCAACTCAAAGGCACATTATGATGTCTTGCAACAGTTACTTTATTATGGTTTTTATTTCTTTTCTTCGTTTTCACTTTCTTTAAATTATTTTCTTCATAATAGAAAGGAAATTACTTTTTAAGCATTGTTTGTGATTAACCTTCATCATATATTAGAAGGGTTGTAATTCGTGTTGGCACGCGGGTCATATTCTTGTTGTATCAAGATATAAATATTCTGTTAAATGTGTTGACACGAGCACAACACGATTATTATTCATGTCAAGAAACCTTAACACGAATACGACACGGTTATACACAAATAACACGACACGACATGCGTAACTCATTTAATAAGTGAATCAACACTTGACAGATAAGACACTTTTAAGTCATTTTTGACATTATAATTTCTTGCAACAGTTACGGTTTTATTTGTTTTCTTAGTTTTCAATTTCCTTAGATTTCAATTTCCTTAGATTATTTTCTTCATAATGGAATTATGGAAAGAAATTGTTACTTTTTAAGCATTTTTTGTGATTAAGCTTCATCATATACAACCTAATATGGCCTTCTTACGTGAATTCATCAATTTGACAATGGTGTTTAGTCAAGCTTATCTTGCCAAATATTATTTTACTATGAAAATCTACCAACTTGATTGGGATACATTTTACTAGAAAATATGAAGATTCCTAGAAAATGAGACAAATATGTCTTTCTATAATGATTTATTAACAGTGAATCACTGTTCGTAATTATGGTATTGGTCACGGTATTGGTCGCAATTGCGGTGTAACAGATTCGAACAATATTAGTAAAAATCAACAAAACTGGCTAGTTTATGAAAGTGTGTAACGGTATCAGACCCTTGAAAAGAGGTTATGAACTGACCGATACATCGCGTATAAGCCGATACGACCAATCATACTGTGAATACAGAGTTATTACTTGGATCAATTATAAACTTTGATTTGTTATGCATATTAATAACTTTAGTTCTTTGTCTAAGGTTGCCTTGGATAATTACATTTTTCTTAATTTAATTAAAAAAAAACAATGTTAACATTCTAACTATCCACTATGTTATAATATAATACACAGCTTAATTCAAATAAAAATAGTGATGTGCTATTTTTCTAACAATTTTAAGATTGGAGATAACCGGAAAGAATTAGTGTTTTAATTGTCAGTTATGGACTCAGAAAATTATTTGAGAGGGAGCAGTCTTGAACAACGATTTTATTATATATATATTTTTTTTCATCTACATAAAACAAAACAAAAATCAAACACAAAATAAAAGAAAAATAAAAAAAGTTTCTCATTTATTAATAGAAAAAGGAATTGTTATTTTTTAATTAGTAAGAAAATACTCACACACTTCATAAATGCTCACTGTGGAGTTGGAACCCATGTTTTCTCTTTTGAACTAACCTATCAAATATGCTTGAGAGTGAATGGAATATTTGTGAAATTAATTAAGTCATACAAAAGAATGAATATAAGAAAATTTCCTTCATTTTCACTTTTACAGGACTTATTTAACTTTAACAATTTTTTCCTTTTTCTAGTTTTGAGAAGGAAAATAAAAAAGTTAATTGCAAAACTTTGAAGCTGAGAGAACCTGACCCACAAGGCCAGGAAACAGAGAAGAGAAGAGAAGAAAACAGAAGGAATACAACACTTAGGGCCCGTTTGGTTCGTGATAACGCTATATGTTATGGTTTGGTATGATATGAAAACAACCGTTTTGATATTGGTATGTTTTTAGTAGAAATCGGAACCATGTTTGGTAACTGTTGATGCGAAAATCCTCGCGACTCGTAACGACAGCGTTTAACTGCAAAACAAAAGGACGTCACCTCGAATGGTACCGGTGGGGTACCAGCCGAGGACCCTCCGACGATCAAGTTAGTACTTAAAATCGTATCACATAATCATTATGTAATATTCTATTTATGGGTTTTTTCTCATACCTTCTTTAACGGCTTGGTGCCCTATTTATGGCTGTCGATTGGAATCAAATTGGTCCCGCAGGAGATCCGTTTGTGCGAGATCAGAGGAGATCATTTGTTGCCAGATTTGTCAAAGATATGATTTACCCCTTTGACTTTCTCAAATTGTGCCCAGGTTATCCTTACCTTGTTGAACCACGTCGTCATTCATTATCCTGGATAAGAAATGTCATCATTCTTATCCGATGGAAATCTTAATCTCTGATAACAAAATATGTCGAAGAGGTCTGGCGGCTGGTTAAGGTAGGTTAGGTTTATTTTTCCCTATCAGTTGCTTCCCATTTCCAAGCTTGCTCGTCTAGCTTTGGGAATGTAATTTTATTTTATTTTATTTTTTGCCCTGGGTACTGTTCCCTTGGGAAGAATGCCCGCGGATACTTGTTCATGTGATCAGTAACTTCTTCTTTTTTTTTTTTTTTGCCCTGGGCACTGTTCCCTCAGGAACAGTGCCCGCGGGTACTGTTTATATGAACAATAACTTCTTTTTTTTTTTTTTTTTGGGCTCTATTCCCTCGAGAACTATTTTTGGTACCTTTAAGTACTATTTTTAGTACCCTTAGGTACTTTGCTCCTGGGTACTATTTTTGGTACCCTTGGGTACTCTTTCCCTGGGTACTATTTTTGGTACCCTTAGGTACTCTGCCCCTGGGTACTATTTTTGGTACCCATGGGTAATCTTCCCCTGGGTACTATTTTTGATACCCTTGGATACTCTGCCCCTGGGTACTCTACCCCTGGGTACTATTTTTGGTGCCCTTGAGTACTTTTCCCCTGAGTACTATTTTTGGTTCCTTTGGGTACTTTGCCCTTAGGTACTATTTTTGGTACCCTTAGGTAGCCTTCCCTTGAGTAATATTTTTAGTACCCTTGGGTACTCTGCTCCTGGGTACTATTTTTGATACCCTTGGGTAATCTTCTCCTGGGTATTAGTTTTGGTACCCTTGGGTACTATTCCCTTAGTAAGGGAATAAATTGTACGATCTTCACTCAGGTCATCACTCCTTTAATAAGAGAATTAAATTTTACGAGCTTTAATCAACTCGTCCCTCTAGTAAGGAATTTTTATTTACTATACCTCATAGTAAGGGGATATTGATTATGGAATTCATTCAGCCCGGGTCCTTATAATACATGACACTTATTTACTATCCCTTATAGTACGGGGATATTAATTATAGGATTCATTCAGTCTGAGTCGTTGTAGTACAGGACATTTATTTACTATCTCTTATAGTACGGGGATATTAATTACGGGATTCATTCAGCCCAGGTCCTTATAGTACAGAACATTTATTTATTATCCTTTATAGTACGGGGATATTGATTATAGGATTCATTCAGCCCGGGTCCTTTTAATACAGGACACTCATTATCATCCCTTATATCCCTTTAGTAAGGGAATTAGATTTTTGTCAAGCGTCGGGAATGCCAAGTCCTACTGAGCTAAGCATGCTTGATGATTACTTTCTTGCCCCTTTTAATAAGGGAAGTGGATTTGCTTGAGCGTTGTGAGCTCTCCCTTTAATAAGGGAGTAGTTAACTCGTCGTCTCTTTACCGAGGGAAGAAGATGAAGTTGACCCTTCGTTCCTTTATGGGGAAAGAGGTGCAGTCTGAAGGAGGGTGACCCCATTAATACGAGAGGTAGTCGTCTCATCTTTCTAGTAAATGAAGGAAACTTTAATTATCTCACCCTTCTGTGTAGAAGGAGTAGTCAGCTTCTTATCCCTTTAATGAGGGAAGAATGTGTTGTTGGCCTCTCGTCCTGGACGACTAGTGCCCCCGAAGGGTCGCTAAAGGAAAGAGACTAGAAACCCGACTAGCTCGATGTACCAAGGTTGGTACGTCAATCTTCTAGACCTTGTCATCATATGTAGATCGACGATTGATATCGTGTGATCCATTATTCTGCCCCCGATGGTGGGATCTTGCGTGATGACCCATTCTATAGACGTTTAAACAGCGGACGGGGTGCCTGGTGCTGCAACAATTTACAGTTGTCTAAAAATATTAAATTGTATTAGATATGATTACTAAAAATTATCCTGCCATGGATTATCAATCCAAAGTTCTGCATAATCTGAAGTCAATAGGCAATTCTTGCAAAGGAAGAGAGGTGACGACTGTCATCTTGTAGGTGGAGGCTTGGTGTCCAGCGATTGGCGTGATGGGGGCGTGGTACTCAACAGCTGACAGATGATGGTCTGGTGACCAGTACCTCGTTAGGTCCAATGATCGCCTTTCACTTAGAAACCTCCTTGGAAATACAGACCTCATGGGATCTAGAGGGACATTAGACCTCCTTGGATCTGAAGGCCGTGGTACATTCTTGGGTATAGAAGGCCACCCTGATTGTACGAACGGACGGAGTAATGAGACTCCGTTGCTAGAGACATCCTCAGTGGTAGAGGCTTTACTAGTAGGTAGAAACCCTCTTATTGGTAGTGATCCTCTTGAGGGGTGAAGACCAACTCACTTATGTAGGCGCAGAAGGACCAGGCCTTAGTCTTCAACGATCAGGCCTTGGTAGTTGGCTGCTGCCAGATATGATATAGAGTTTGGTCTTAGATGACTAAACCTTAGTAGTGAGGGGACTAAGCATCGCTAGATGGAAAACACCACACTGGATTACCTAGGTCGACGTGCCAAATTTTGATTATTGTTATTGTACACTGGATGGCATCACGCAACCCATCGTTTTGCCCCCAATATGATGGACGGGTAATCATGATGTAGAGATCCGTCCTTATATAAGAACATGGAAACCCGTTGTCAACTGATGACTTTGAGATGGTTTCCATGATCGGAAACTTTCGTCTTACCGTCTGAGCCAAGTCGCGTTAGGATTATTATTTCTTCAAAGAACTAATCGATTCCCATAGATAGCGCCAGCTGTTGATGCGAAAACCCTCACGACTCGGAACGACGGCGTTTACCTGCAAAACAAAGGGATGCCACCTCGAATGGAACTGGTGGGGTGCCAGTTGAGGACCCTCCAGCGATCAAGTTAGTACTTATAATCGTATCACATAATCATTATGTAATATTCTGTTTAGGGGTTTTTTCTCATACCTTCTTTAACGGCTCGGTGCCCTATTTATGGCTGTGGATTGGAATAAAATTAGTCCCGTAGGAGATCCGCTTGTGCGATATCAGAGGAGATTGTTTGTTGCCAGATTTGTCGAGGATATGATTTACTCCTCTGACTTTCTCTATTGTGCCCAGGTTATCCTTACCTTGTTGAACCACGTCGTCATTTATTATCCCGGATAAGAAATGTCATCATTCTTATCCGATAGAAATCTTTATCTCTGATAACGAAATATGTTGAAGAGGTCTGGCAGCTGGTCAAGGTAGGTTAGGTTTATTTTTCCCTATCAGTAACGACTGTTTTGTTTTTGATAATTGTATATTAAAAACATGAAAACGCGTTTGGTAATGTCATGCGTTTTAAGGAATCCGAAAACAAAACACGTTTGGGAAGTTAGTTTTGTTGTCAAAAATTCTGAATCAATAACAGGATACCTGTTTGGTAAAGACTGTTTTGTTTTTGTTTTGAATAATTATATATATGAATACAATTATAAGTTTATATGTAATAGTCCATTTTTCTTTATGATTTGAGATAATTTGTTAAAATAAAATAATAAAAAAAATTCTGCATTAAAGAGTTGGGAAAAAAAATTATGAATAAATTTACATGTATAAATAAGATCATGTGGGATGTTTATGAGGCATAAACATGATTAGTGGCAACCAAATTACAAATCTAACTTTGTAATAATCTTTCAATGAGAGGAGATCTTTGCACTCTATTTATCTTTTTCTTTTGGCTTGCACTCTATTTAACTTTGTTTTGTTTCATATATATATCTATATACCCTATAAAATTGTATTCAATTTTGATTTTTTATATACATTTTAAACTAAATTTTTTAATTTACAAAAATATTATATGCAACGTTTCCTTTTTGCACACTGTTTTTTTTTTTTTTTATAACAATTTTTAAATTTTAATTTAAATCAATCTTACACTCTAGATTATGGATTTCTTTATTAAAAAATCAATTTTAATTATATACCTTGTGAAAAATATTGTAACTCCCTGTAACGTAATTTCTAAAAGGCATCAACAGTTAAGATGTCTTTAAATGCCTATTGTGAAGGGTTGTCTGCTGCTTATTGACGCGCGATAAGCCGTTCCTACACGCCAAACCAACACTACTACTAACGTAACAAGAGTGAGTACGGATCGTCCCAAGGGATTGTGGGGATTGAGCAATGTCGGAGTTAATTGTGGAATCGCTATTAGGGTTAGTAGGTCGAGTGATCAAACAATTGGTTGGTTGGTTGATTAAAGAGCAACTAAATTAAACTAAGTAATAGCAAAAAAGTGCAATTAAGAATAAGTAAGAGAGATAAGAGTCTTGGGGTTTAGAGATCACCACCAAGTAATGCATTTTTATATTATTGACAAGTGATTAATGAGGGCAATGAGGGTATTGCAATATTGGTGTGTGTGTATTTGGTTGATTCAACAAGCAAGGATGACTAGTTAAGCATGTATTGTCTAAACATCATGTGAAAGGCATAATATATCTAAGCAATGAAGCATATATTGTCTAAACAACATGTGAAAGGCACAATAAATCAAAACAAGTCATTAATCTTTTCATTAGGCTCACAATCCAAATACAACACAAGATTAGAGACATATGCTACTTGTATTCAAAAGTTTGGAACATCAAACAACAAGCATGGATTGTCCTCCCATTTAACACTACACTACAACTACACTACATCTAAACTACTAGCATGAAAATAAACTAGTGAAGAGGCGCAATCCATCAAGAGATAAGCATGAACCATCAAGAGAATCACAAAAGCATTCCTTTAAGCACTATGTTTTGACAATCTCTAAATCCATGGCGTCAATATACATAGACATGCATCAACAATACAAAATCTAAAGACAAGAACATGAACATCAATTCTAGCATACATAGACATATGAATATAATGAAATGATCAATTGGAAGCATTAAACCACACAAATCATTGATTAAACAAGATCTATATATATCAAAGTGTCAAAACATTAATTACAACAATAATCCCTCAATAATACACAAGATTAAGATATAAAAAACATGCTTGGGGCTAACTCTAGCCCCAAGAGGATGTCTAGCCACTTATGGTGAGGATGTTCCAACCCTCAAGGGCTAACTCCATGGAAGAGGTTTGCTCCTTGTTGATGAAGATCTCCAATGGTGTCTCTAGCCTCCTTCTCCTCTAAACTTCCTCTCCAAGAGATGATATAAAAAATAATGTTGGCCCCCATTGAAAAAGCAATCCTTATCCTTATATAGGTAGGTCAAAATGACACCCAAAATGAGTTGGGGTCGTGCACACAATATTCCCTAATGATTGGATAAAGGACAACTTTCAATGGGATGGGATTTTAACTTTTTCGCACTGGAGGAAGTTCGATCGATCGAAAAGAAGTGAGATCGATCGAAAGTAAGTGAGATCGATCGAACTTAGGCTGGATCGATCCAACTGGCTGAGCTTTTAGAAAAAGACAAATTCGAGATATTTATGGGAGATATTTATGGGAAAAGGACAAAAGTGGTTAGTGGGTGGTACAGCTGTGGATATGATCAATCATTTGAATAAGGACAAAAGTGTTCAATCGATCGAAGGATGGTATTGGATCGATCGAACTTTTGGAACTTTATGCTTTTGGGTCAAGGCTTGGATCTATCTTGAAGTGCTGAGATCGATCAATGTTCGATCGATCGAACTTTGAACTTGGATCAATCGAACTTTGCTGCTTGCCACCTTTGGTTTCATTTGCTTCATTCTTTCTCCACTTTACTCTTTTCTTTGATGAATCCCAGAATTGCTTCAATTAAGCTCTTATTTGGCTGAGTTAGCTTATTTTCAGGATAAGTGCCTGAAAATGGAAATAATACGAAATCAATCTAAAATGGTAAAGTAAGATAGATAAAGGTACTAGAATGCCTAAACTTAAGGGGTTTAAATATGCACTTTTCAGTGCTCATCACACCCCCAAACTTAAATATTTCTAGTCCCTAGCAATGAACTAGAAAGTAAAGGAATGAAATGAACAACTATACAACTATAAACTAGAAAACAATAAATGGATAACGCCACTTTTGTAGGGAACACGATTGCATTTAGCATATGCAACAAGCCTTTTAAACCCCTAGGTTACCCCTAGTGGATGGGTGAAGTTTCGTGAGGGTTTCCAGAAATGGTACCCATAAACATTAAGCTCATTTTTTCAAAAGAGGTACCAATATTGCAAACAAGTATTGGGAGAAAACTACCTCAAGTATGCAATTTTTCAACCCTTTCCAAGCAATCTCCCAAAATCTCAACATCAAACAAGCAAATATGGTCCTCTACACATCAAGAAAATGATCATGCAAATCAAAACAACTCTAGAATTCTTTTGAGTGGACCGGCATCAATGTGCTACTATCTTAGCCAACTAAAGAATTAATCACATCCTTACTCTCAAACTAGCACATAAATCTAGTACCGATCATCAAGACAAAAAGTGGACCTTTTATTAAAGCTTTATTATTCTAGGTGTGCTTATTCTTTTCACTTGATTTTTTTTTTTTTTTTTTTTTTTTTTGAAGGATCAAAGATAGAAGCATAGTGCAATGTGTTGATCTCTTAAGCTTTTTAGCGATTCATGAGGTCGAGCGTTAGGTCAATGACTCCCAAACCAGACGACTTTAGGGCATTAGGTGTTCAAACACCCCTACGGACTTACAAGCTCAAATCAACTGGGTTACAAATCAAGACAACAACCATCTAATCATTTCTCACTTCTCAATTTTTGAGAGAAGTCCTCACTTTTTTTTTATTTTTTTTATTTTTATTTTTATTTTTTAAGTTCAATTATTAACCTAGAGTTTGGGCCCTCCACCTTTTGGCGCGAGAAGTTCAGTGCTTGATGAAGCTAGAATCCCGGCTACTTAATGAAAAAGGGTTGTTATCCACCTTTATCAAGAATGAAAGCTTTCAATGCACTACTAGCTCAATTGAGATATAACCAATTCAATAATTAACAAAGCATGTACCCCACAAATGAATGCTAGTGTGCACCGGTGCTAGTATAGAAGACTAGAGTGAATCTCAAAACAATCACAAAATCAAGATGATATAGACCACAAATGCAAGCAAGATATCAATCTTTCAAAAAATTTACTCCTAAATGGCTTCCACAAGGCATACAAGGAGTATTGGACTTTTAAGTCAAGTAATTTTTAAATTTTAAGCAATATAGTCCTCAAAAGATCAAAATCATAGCTAGGTATGGACTAATCATAGAAATATCCCTCAAATACACGAGTCATGCTAAAAGTTTAAATTTAAAACTATCACTGTAGAGCACCATTCCCCCTAAACTTAAATTTCACAATGTCCTCAATGTGCAAGAGAATAAAGGAAAGAGTATACCAGTGCAACTAAGCAAGAATGATCGGGACTGAAGTATCTGAAGTGGGTGGCATGGCCCCCCCAAACTTGGGATGAATTGTGGTCCTGAAAATTGGCACTTGGATAAACTTATCAGATAACAAAATGGGATAATCAGTGTACAGTGAACATGCAAGTGTAAATGGGATAAACAGATAACGAAATGAGAGAGGTATAAGGGTGGCCTGGAAATTAGATAGCACTCTCTCACTGAAGTCACTGTGATGCACCTGATGGATTCAAACATACAGATATGAGAATACAATCATATGACATCCATAGCAAAAATAGATATATAAAATAGAGAAAGTGCAGGTACAACAAAAATATCAAAGCCGACAGACCGGCTGTAAAAATAATACAGTGACAATAATAAAACATCAAAAGGAGAAAGGGATCATAAGATAGAAAGGACTAGGAGCTCAGGCAGATGAGGTAGGACGGGCAGGTCTGGCTCCGCAGATGTTTCTGGATAAATCTCTGAACATGGTCGCGACATCCGTGTGGAAGGTAACGAACTCCACTCTGTGGGCCGTGAGGTCAGCTCTGATGGCAACAACAACGTCCTCGAGCGTCTGCAGACGCACTCTGAAGCCGGGGGTCAAGTCTGGTATGGATGAGTCAGAAGACAGCTCCTGGGTCTGCTCCTGCTCGTGGATAGGTGACCCGGCTAGAGAATGCTGAGCTGCATCATCTGCTGAGTGCTCTAAGTCAATATCTATATCAATGTCATCATGCTTGGCAGTTGGATCGACTCGTACATCGTCCACTGTGGGAATTGCTGCTGCTGGCTCTGCTAGTATCGGGGCTGCCTATGCTGCCGCCTCCTCCTCTAACTTCAGCTCTGCAGCCGCCAGTACGGCATGGATCTGCAGGCGAGTGATAATAACTCTGTAGCTCTTGTCCCAGTCCTTCTTGCGGAAGTGACAGGAACCTCTCTCGGGGTCCTCCTGCGGGTGGATGGGATAACGCTGGTCAATGAGAATCTGGGTGATGAGGTGGCTGAATGGAAGAGACTTGACCCTTCCGAGCGCCTCTTTGCTGACGTACTCATCGTAGAGCTTCCTCATCACGCTCCAGATAAGCGCAGGAATAGACACCCAGTGGCCGGTATAGAAGGCGTACAGGGCTGCTAGATAGTCGCTCCGCCTTTGAATCTTGTGTCCTGCCATGTATATGTTTCGGTAGAGCACCGAATCTATAAACCACAGGTCATCCGGCAAGAATGTCCGGGTGGTGAAGGTCTCGCCACCGGCGTGGTGACTTGTGAGAAAAATCGCCATATCGGCGTAAGAAGGCTTGTGGAGCCTGGGATAAATCTCCTGAAGCTCTAGCGGGCACCGATGTGGACAACGAGTCGAACGGGCCAGAGTATCCACTGTAATGGTGATCTCATGGCCATCGATAGAGGTGATGAGCTCGGCTGTAGTGCGCGGCGACGGTCAGAGGTTCTGGTAGAATAACCATACCAGTCGCGGGTAGATCGGCTCTGTGACTGGGGCAAGAATAGCTGAGAGACCCCGCTGAATGATGTCCTAATAGGCAGATCGAGTCAGCACTGATCTGGTGAAGAATGCGGTGTCGAATGCTGATTCGTGCTCAATAGTCATGTGTGCATATCTAGGCGCGAGTCTGTCACGCTGTAGATGAGCTGGCTGAACAGGTGGAGCCGGCTGAGCTGGCTGCTCAACGCCTTTATGCGGTGGAGATGGTGATGGAGTGAATACTGGACAAGCTGGCGACTGGGGTAGAGTAGGGTGTAATGGCTCCTCTATATGAGAGGGCTGCGCAGTCTCCCTAGTCCGCCGTCGGACTTTCCTCTGTGTGTGGTCGGGACTAGGATCACGGACATGAGATGGACCGGCCTCGTCGTCAAGTTTACGTCTGGTGCCATGACGGTGTCTACGTGCTACAGTCTTGACGCGAGCCATAGTCTGCAAATAGAAATTCCAAGAGTTAGTGCCAGCATATATAGAATATAAGGCACAATATAGAAACATGTATGTCAAATAAGATAGACAAAACAAAATATCGCATGATTCTATGCAAGTGGCAGAATATGAAACATGCCAAACAATGTAAGTATGAAATGCATCCAATGTGGAATATCACAGGCATTGGGCATATATAAGGTAGCATGAACATAAGATAAGATGAATGGAGTGTGTATATGAGATCTGTGAAATTCGATTGATTAGAAAAAGAAATGAGATCGATCACAAAAGTTGGATCGATCGAAGGTTGAGTTGGATCGATCGTAAATATTCGATCGATCATAAATTTGTTCAATCGATTGAACAGTGCGACAATGAAACCTAACGGTCACAGATCTGTGAATTTTGAAGCACACGAGTGAGTTCGTGGGCCCTCCAACAACACAAATCAAGCCTAAATGCACTCCAAACGTGGCCCAAACACCCAAATCTAATAAAATCTTCAAAATCTATGCACACATATACACACACACATATATATATAGACATAGATGTTAAAGCTTTGAGAATGGAAGATTCAACATGAGAGCAACATGATTACGACATTTGAAACAAGTATTGATGCATGAGAGTTCAAATCTAGGGAAGGATGTCTCGGATCTTACCTCAAGAGAATGAGAGAATAAAGAATGAACTG
The DNA here is from genome assembly GCF_030987335.1 of Cornus florida. NCBI lineage: Eukaryota > Viridiplantae > Streptophyta > Magnoliopsida > Cornales > Cornaceae > Cornus > Cornus florida. The sequence continues at coordinate 69,437,891 of NW_026775573.1, read as the reverse complement.
AGATGATCTGAGATGAAGAGGGTGGAGATGAACTGAGATTCGAGATGTTTGGATCTCGCCGGAGGAGTTGCCGGAGCTTGGAGAGATGATTCACAGTGAAGAGGGACGAGAGGCTAGGGTTTGGTGAGTGAGATCGATCCAAATGATCGATCTTAAGACCCTTGGATTTGTTTTTAAAAACATTTCTTGACTAGTTCAATCGATCGAAGATGAGTTGTGATCGATCGAACTTTGATGAACTCCTTTCAAAGTATTTTTGGTTTTTTTTTTTTTTTTGAATTTAATTAATTAAAAACTAAATAAATTAAAATATTTGAAAACTTGTTGAAAATTAAAACAAAATAAAATGAGAGTGAAAATAGAATAAAATAAAAATGAAAATGTTTTTGGATTTTTGAAAAGTTGAAAAGTCAAATTAAAGTCAAAATTGTGAAATGAAAGAAATGTGATCGATCGAAACAAGCCTTCGATCGATCAGACAGAGGTAAGAATACACAAGTTGTTAGTTCAAAAATTTGCTAAGTGCTGGAACTTGAGATCGATCAACCTTAATGTTGGATCGATCGAAAATTTTCAGATCGATCTTGAATTGAATTCGAACGATGGGACAGAGAGCTGAAATATGCAGGTTTATGCAGGCTCAAATTTTTTTCTAAGTGTTGAGTCCTGAGATCGATCTTACCTGGAAGTTGGATCGATTAAAGATATCTGATCGATCTAAGAATGAGTTCGAACGATGGGACAGAGAGCTGATTTTGGATGCAGGTGGATGCAGGACAAAATTTTTTATAAGTGTTGAGTGCAATCCACAGTTCGATCGATCGAACTCCAATGTGAGATCAATCGAACTTTGCCAAATGCTCAATTATGACATAAAAGCTTATACAATCCTCACCAAAGTTCCTTTTAATGCATGTGAACCTAAAACAAGTATCTAGACTTCGCAAGAAACAAAATGAAAGATAGAAATGGGGGAGGAATAGGGTTTTGACACCCTACAAATGTCTTTGCTAGTCTTTAACGTCTCTAGCAAGACGTTGGGCTCTTTTAGCCCGGGTCAAAGATCTTGTGATGCATCCCCTCCTTGTTGGGGTGATAAATGCTTTGAACTCCACCCAACAAATGGTCCTTTGAAGAACTTGTTGGATCAAGCTCAAAAGAAGCTTTTGATCATTTGTCTATGCAATTAAAACCTTTGGGCTTCCATGCCCTTTCAAAGCAAGAATTTGAAACAACACTCTGAGAATGCAAGGTTGAAGATGATCCTTTGGAAGTTTTGGTTTTACACAAAAGCTCATTTCCTTGGCAATGAAGATCATGACATTTTTCTACAACATTGACCTCTTCTTTATACTTGTCAAATGAATTGGGTGTGGGATTAAAGATATTCAACTTTACCTTCATGTAGCCAAATGAAATTTTCATCACCCTTGTTCTACAATTGATGTTGGCATTGGCTGTTGCCAAGAAAGGACGGCTAAGGATAACGGGAATTTGGCTCTTAAGATTAGAAACCGGTTTCGTGTCAATGACAATGAAATCAACCGGGAAGAAGAATTTATCAATCTTGATCAAAACATCCTCAATGACACCCATAGGTTTCTTAATAGATCGATCGGCAAGTTGCAAAATTACCGACGTCGGTTTCAATTCACCTAGGCCCAATTTAACATAGACCGAATATAGAAGAAGGTTAACACTTGCTCCTAAGTCAAGAAGTGCCCGATTAATGATATGATCACCAATGATACATGATGTAGTAGGTGAACCGGGGTCCTTAAACTTTGGAAGAGTGTTATGTTGCAAAATTGAGCTTACTTGCTCGGTCAAAACCACTTTTCTTGGTGCTTAGCTCTTATTCTTCCGCTTTTGGGTGCACAAGTCTTTCAAGAATTTGGCATAAGCCAGAATTTGCTTGATTGCATCCAATAGTGGAAGGTTAACTTTCACTTACCTAAACATTTCCATGATTTCATTGGTTTTTGCCTTTTGCTTGTCTTCTGAAATTGATCCTTTTAAGGCATCCGGAAATGGAACATTTGGTTCAAACACTTTTTCAGAATTTTCTTTTGAACTCTCTTTAACATAAGAAGTTTTTAAATCATTTTTTAATAAAACATTTTCAACATCATTTTTCAAAACTTCTTTTTCAAACACAGTTTTCAAAACTTTCTCATTTGCAAGATCATGTGTATGCAATGAAGGAGGAATGTGATGTGAAATGGGTCGGGTGGCAACTTGAGGTTGCACCGGTTCACTCTCTTCATTGGATATTTCAACTTGATTATCCACAATTCTACCACTCCGCAAGGTAGTCACCGCATTAACATGTTCAATGGTATGCCCTTCCGATGAGGAATGGGTTTCCACAACATATTGTTGTTTAAGTGGGGCATTAATGGGCATCTTTCCCTTCTCTCTTGCATTAAGAGTGCTTGCTATTTGTCCTACTTGGGTTTCTAGCTTAGCAATGGATTGAGAGTGAGAATGAAGTAATTGTGTGTTAGCCTCAAGAGTCCCCAAAGCATTTAAAACTTTTTCTTCAAATACGGGACTTCTAGTGTTTCCTTGGGAATAAGATTGGTTGAGAAAATGAGAATTAGCAAATTGATTCCCTTGTGATTGATAAGGTCTATAACCTTGGGATCCTTGGTTTTAAAGTGGAGGTGAAATGTATTTCCCTTGGAAACCACCTTGGGAAGAGTTTAAGTCTTCTCCTTGGTTTTTCCAAGAGAAATTCAGATGATTCCTCCAACTTGGATTATAATGAGTACCATAAGGATTGTTCCCTTGGTTTACAAAAGCCGCATTGACTTGTTCATTAGGTTCATTATGCACTTGTTTATGAGGACAATGAGAAGTAGAATGAAGAAAACTAAAACAAGTCATACATGTTTCATTTGATGCACGATGAGAATGGTTAGGAAAGGAAGATACTTGGTTCGCCGAGTTTTGGTTAATAAAAAATTGATCAAACCTTTGAGACAAAGACTTCATTTCGGCGGCTATTTCATTTGAATGGTCGACTTGATGTAAGCCTACATTCTTCCTACCTTGTGAATTTTTGCCATTCTTGGATGATAGTGCTCTATGCAGAGAATTTTCACTCATGCTTTTATAGAGACGACACACGTCATCCTCATGCCTATCAATGTAAGAGCCACCAATGGAAGCATCAACCATACCCTTATAGTTGTCCGATAAGCTCTCAAAGAAATATTGAACTAATTGCCATTTGGGCATGTCATGATGTGGACACTTCCTAAGTAATTCATTAAAGCGTTCCCATACCTCATGAAATGTTTCTCCATCCCCATGTGAAAATTCTCGAATTGAGGTTCTCATGGCATTGGTCTTAGAAACCGGATAGTACTTCTTCAAAAACTCTTGTTGCAATTCTGCCCAAGAAGTGATTGAAAAAGGCCTAAGATTGTTAAACCAATACTTTGCTTTGTTTTTTAAGGTAAATGGAAAAAGTTTGAGTCTTAAGACCTCTTCCGGCATGTCCGTATATTTTACGGTGGAACATACTTCAAGAAACTCATCCAAATGCTTGTAAGGTTCTTCACTAGGAAGTTCATGAAAGTTAGGAAGCATTTGAATAGTTTGTGCTTTAATTTCATAATGATGTGCTCTAAATGGTGGCAATTGAATGCATGTGGGTGCATTGTATTCATTAGGCACATAGTGATCTCTCAAAGCAAAAGGTGGATTAGCTACTTGAGGTGCAATATGAACACCTTGGTTATGAATTCCTTGATTAATGACGGGAGGTTGTGGAGCATACATTGGCCTTGGCATTCCATATGGAACTTGGCCTTATTGTTGTGGTGGTTGGATGAATGGCCTTGGCATGCCCAATGGTACTTACATGTTTTGATTGTGTACATTGGGATGAAGGATACCTTGTTGGTCTATGTGACCAAGGTCCTCAATATGGTCATCATTATGGTCATCCATTGATAGATTGATTCTATTTGAACTTCCTCTTCCCCTAGGATTTCTAACGATAGATTCAAGATGCAAATCAAGAGGGGCAAGAGTTGGTCTCAATGAACGACGCCCATGTATGCACAATACAAAACACAACAAACACAAAGAATGACAAACACTATTCCTTCACAACAATGCAATTAGACTTCTTCCACAAACACTTAACCCATATTCCTATGCTTTAACAAAGATGATGCAAAGAACAATAAAATAGCCTCCACGCGGGCTCACGATTTATCTAAGAATTGAATTACAAGCCTCCACGCGAGCCGACGATTTAACTAAGGAATTGAGTAAAGAAAGTCTCACAAAGGTCCTTTAGCACTTCAACTCCAAATTTTAAAGCTTAGCTTAGCAAATTTTTTTTTTAAGTTTTTAGCATTTTTCCTTTCTTTGCTTGCTTGAATTGAATGCTCAATGGCTCCTTTGCTTGCTTCTTCTCCAACAATGCACCTAGTTAAGTAAGAACAACACAATAAGTAACCAAAAAGAAAAATAAAAATAAAGTAAAAACACGATCAAAAGAGTACTAATCCTAATCAATTCCACAAATCCGACGTTGCCAAATCTAATCAACAAATCCCCGGCAACGGCGCTAAAATTTGACGCGCGATAAGCCGTTCCTACACGCCAAAATTGATGTTGTGAACGTGCGGTTCAAGGAAAGCCTTTTTGGGTCAAGTTTAAATTTATAAAAACCACTACCAACACTACTACTAACGTAGCAAGAGTGAGTACGGATCGTCCGAAGGGATTATGGGGATTGAGCAATGTCGGAGTTGATTGTGGAATCGCTATTAGGGTTAGTAGGTCGAGTGATCAAACAATTGGTTGGTTGATTGATTAAAGAGCAACTAAATTAAACTAAGTAATAGCAAAAGAGTGCAATTAAGAGTAAGTAAGAGAGAGAAGAGTCTTGGGGTTTAGAGATCACCACCAAGCAATGCATTTCTATATTATTGAAAAGTGATTAATGAGGGCAATGAGGGTGTTGTAATATTGGTGTGTGTGTATTTGGTTGATTCAACAAGTAAGGATGACTAGCTAAGCATATATTGTCTAAACATCATGTGAAAGGCACAATATATCTAAGTAATGAAGCATATATTGTCTAAACAACATGTGAAAGGCACAATAAATCAAAACAAGTCATTAATCCTTTCATTAGGCTCACAATCCAAATACAACACAAGATTAGAGACATATGTTACTTGTATTCAAAAGCTTGGAACATCAAACAACAAGCGTGGATTGTCCTCCCATTTAACATTACACTACAACTACACTACATCAAAACTACTAGCATGAAAATAAACTAGGGGAGAGGCACAATCCATCAAGAGATAAGCATGAACCATCAAGAGAATCACAAAAGCATTCCTTTAAGCACTATATTTTGACAATCTCTAAATCCATGGCATTAATACACATAGACATGCATCAACAACACAAAATCTAGAGACAAGAATATGAACATCAATTCTAGCATACATAGACATATAAATAGAATGAAATAATCAATTGGAAGCATTAAACCACACAAATCATTGATTAAACAAGATCTATATATATCAAAGTGTTAAAACATTAATTACAACACTAATCCCTCAATAATACATAAGATTAAGATATAGAAAGCATGCTTGGGGCTAACTCTAACCCCAAGAGGATGTCTAGCCACTCATGGTGGGATGCTCCAACCCTCAAGGGCTAACTCCATGGAAAAGGTTTGCTCCTTATTGATGAAGATCTCCAATGGTGTCTCTAGTCTCCTTCTCCTCTAAACTTCCTCTCTAAGAGATGATATCAAAAATAATGTTGGCCCCCCTTGAAAAAGTAATCCTTATCCTTATATAGGTAGGTCAAAATGACACCCAAAATGAGCTGGGGTCGTGCACACACTATTCCCTAATGATTAGATAAAAGACAACTTTCAATGGGATGGGATTTTAATTTTTTCGCACTGGAGGAAGTTCGATCGATCGAAAGGAAGTGAGATCGATCAAAAGTAAGTGAGATCGATCGAAGTTAGGCTGGATCGATCCAACTGACTGAGCTTTTTGGAAAAAGACAAATCCGAGATATTTATGGGAAAAAGACAAAAGTGGTTAGTGGGTGGTACAGCTGTGGATAGGATCAATCATTTGAATAAGGACAAAATTGTTCGATCGATTGAAGGATGGTGTTGGATCGATCGAACTTTTGGAACTTTATGCTTTCGGGTTAAGGCTTAGATCTATTTTGAAGTGCTGAGATCAATCAATGTTCGATCGATTGAACCTTGAACTTGGATCGATCGAACTTTGCTGCTTGCCACCTTTGGTTTCATTTAATTCCTTCTTTCTCCACTTTGCTCTTTTATTTGATTAATCCCAGAATTGCTTCAATTAAGCTCTTATTTGGCTGAATTAGCTTATTTTTGGGATAAGTGCCTGAAAATGGAAATAATACGAAATCAATCTAAAACGATAAAGTAAGATAGATAAAGGTACTAGAATGCCTAAGCTTAAGGGGTTTAAATACGCACTTTTCAGTGCTCATCACTTATATATACCTACGAGTCATATAATTTCAAGAAGAAAAAAAAAAAAAAAAACTCATGTTATCTTCTTCTCTGCAAAAACCTTTTTTTATTTTCAGGGCAACATTGTAAGTGCATTATACTTCTTAAATAAATTATATATTTAGGTACCAATTCTTCTCTACCCTAAAAACTTTTTATGTCTCTTATTTTTTATATTTACTTCTGTATCACATTATTATTGAAATATTTTAGAGTTCCTTTTATGTATAACTTTTATTCAATATATGTAATTATTACATGAAAGAGTTCTTTACACTGCCAATAATAGTATTGTGTGGGTGTTCAATAAAGACGTAGTAGATTAAGACTTTCATGGACATGACAGAGTTAAAGTATTATATATAGGATTCATTTGATTTTTTTTGTATTATTTTTTGTGATAATATATCCATATTTTTATTAAGAATTAGAGTTAGAATCAAACATTAACACCTCTTTAAATTCTTGAAAAGATGCCTATTTAACTACCAACACTTTTTTGGGAAGAAAAAAACACCCATTCAATTAGGAGTTATGTCCAAATGAAACACCCATTCAATTATTATTATTATTATTATTATTTTTTATTTTAAATAAATTTATGAAAAGTTGTGTTAGAAAGGTGTTTGCAAGTCTAAGCATATATACGATTAAAATTATATAATTACCCTTTATAAATTCACACCTCTTTACTAAAATACCTTTTCATTACATGCATCTATAAATACCGAGAGTCATTTAATTGACATTTTTAAAACTCTTTGTGCTTCAAGGTTTTTCTCTCCTTCTACTTGCTCTCCCTATCAGGAAAAATATTTCAATAACCTGGGCTTTCCCACGAGCGTCCTAGACTTCTACATTCCTTTTGTCCCTTTTCATCTGTATTAAATATCTTTCTTACTTCGATAATGAAGACAGACAAAATGGAACATAGTTCAATGTGAATTAAGAGAGCAATATATATATATATATATATTTACAGGAGTGCCTAGGATGAGTCAATTTTGTCAACTGAAAAATAGAGTTTCGACCAAATTTAAGGATGTCATATTTTATAAGTATTGATTTTTTAAATTACTGTTTTTATTTTTCTTTTCAATTTCCTTTACTTGTGTTAGATTTGACTTGGTTTGAAGCACTTCAAAAAGATGCTTGAATCCTTAATACCGTACTAACAGAAGAATAGATAAGTGAAACTGATCTTTGTTGGTTGTATAAGGATGATTCTTTATTTTTTTTTTTATAAAATTCTATAAATCCTATAAATTATTTTGTATAAAGATAACAATAAAATTTTAATTTTTATATGACAAATTTCAAATTTACCATGTCAAAGTTGTATATATATATATATTTTTTATGCTAGACTAAGAGTTCTAATTACGTGCAATTGCATGTCTTTTTTATCTAGTATATATATATATATATATATATTATGAATGAGAGAGAGAAAGAGATCCTTGTAGTTGAAACTAACAAGAAGCAAAGCCAAAACGTTGAACTTTTTGAATTAGTTAAAATTGAGGTTTGGTGGACATTGAAGCTTGTGAATGGTTTTACTTCACTGAGATTAGTTTGAAATTTTCTGCTGGAGATCCTTCAAAGTACTAATATTTTTATTGTTAACTCATGAGACCATTTCCCCTTTTTCTTGAGTATTTATTTTGATAACCAACTTCTGAATATTTCATACAATCTCCAACCACAACCAGAATTGATAAATAGGAAGAAAGATTAAAAGCAAGCAATCAAGGAAGATCCCTCCCTTACAAGACTGAATAATAAATCACACCGACAAAAATAAAAAAAATAAAAAAAGAGGCATGCCATCAAACAACCTGCTAGAAAAATTATTGCTAGCCAAAATTATTGCCACCCAAACAAGTACTTGAAAATATTTTGTAGAATTTTAATCAATTATAAATAACACACCAAACCACAAGTTTTTTTTTTTTGTACATCACAAACTTAACAAATTATTGTTGCACCATTCACATATATACTTGCACATATAAGGAGCTAGACATTCCTTAAAAATAGTATGTGTGTACACACACACACTTCATTATACTTACATAAAATGTACACACAACTGGAAATAACTAAAATTCATTTCATAAAATGTATACACACATCTTTATACTTGCATAGGTCTCCATTTGATTAACTTAGAGATCACTAGCTTCCTGGAGTTGCAGCAATTGGAGAATGCTTCCTATAAATCCCACTGGTGCCACTGCCCACAACTTACTGCCATGTCCTTCAAAATATAAAGTAGAGTTAGGTTTTCCCATAGAAAGGCTGCATTCTACCAAGCCTTAAAACAACAAAGAGAACTATATTCAACTCCATGAAAATCAATAAAAAATTATCACTAATCATATGTTCAAAAAATTGTTATATATTTCACAGTTTTTCTACTGTTATATATTTCAAAAATCCATTTCAAATTTCAAAAATCAACCACATGCCTTTTTGGAATCAAAGTTTTAATTCATTTGTTTTTTTTTTTTTTGAAAATCCAGCATAGTTTCCCCCTAAAAATGGACATTTCCAAAATTTTAAAACACAATAAACACAAGGGATACCGCCCACAAAATTCATTCAATTAATTCAACAAGGGACACCGCTCACAAAACTAATCCATAAATTCAAGTAAAATTGCCCATTCTCCTTCTAAACTACTCCATCAACCACAAGATATATCTAACTTTTTTTTAGGCTAAGTTACAAATTTGGAATGTAAATGACCTCATGCAACACCAAACACATGAACAACATTAGAGAAAAACAAAAAAACACATGGTAGGAATGAAGTAATTAGAAGTAGTAAGCAAGATATATCTAACCTTTTTTCAGACTAAGTTGCAAATTTAGAGTGTAAATGACCTCATGTAAAATCAAACACATGATCAACATTAGAGAAAAACAAAATAACACATGGTAGGAATGAAGTAATTAGAAGTAGTAAGCAAGATATATCTAACATTTGTTCAGGCTAAGTTGTAAATTTAGAGTGTAAATGACCTCATGCAAAACTAAACACATAAACAACATTAGAGAAAAAGAAAATAACACATGGTAGGAATGAAGTAATTAGAAGTACTAAGTAAGATATATCCAATATTTTTTTAGGCTAAGTTACAAATTTGGAGTGTAAATGACCTCATGCAAAACCAAACACATTTATACCATTTAATACACAGTTGAAAGTATAGCATTTATAGTTCTCACCAGCAAGGTAATCCAAATACAGAAAATTAAGTATATATTACATACCAAATGAAATACAGGAAATTAACTAAATACATATTACATGTCATATATTACAAAAGATGGAAGTTTATCTAACTTTATCTTTCAATAACAACGATAATGAGTAAAAAGAAGATAATCACAAGAAACATGATTGTGATAGTAAGACATCCACAACCTAGGAAGAGCATGTACTTCTGTCAACATTGTTCATTTTGAATCATTGCAATAACTCTGTCCAAGTCAGATTGAACCTGTTCTTCAACTTGTGCACCTTGGTGCAACTCATCCACCGACATAAATGCATTCATATGTGACTACAAGAAATATAAATTATACAATTAGGAAACAGTAATAGAAATAACACCTAAAAGATTAAAGCCATACCTCCCGAGCTGGACACTTATAGAATTGTCGACCATCATTTTTTGAAGTTCGAGCCCTATACAAATACATAGGACCTCTATCACATGCACATTATGGTCGCTCACCTTCAATCCTATATATAATTTCGCCTACAAGTACTAAAACATTTAACATTTGATGTCTTAATATAATTAGTTATTATAGTTATCCATATTGTATGCATGTGAGTTTAATTTACGTAATATAATTAGTTATTACAGTTATCCATATTAAAATCTTACACATTATTACACACTATTATAATTAGTGATTACAGTGCTCCGAAATTAGGTTGGCAATACAATCACGATAAATATCCATCTGTCTCATCTGTGCATTATTAGCACTGACAACCTCAACAATGTCATCCACATCAGGTTCATTTTGTGAAGTAGAAGATTCAGGGGTTTCACAATAAAAAATTTCATCAGATTCACCTTGGGATCTTATGAAATTATGTAATGTACAACAGACAATGACGATAAGAACTTGAGTGTCAAAGTGATAAGGGGCCATTTGCTTCAATATAGTGAATCTTATCTTTACCAACCCAAAACATCGCTTTATGATATTCCTCAATGACGAGTGCCTAAAATTGTACACCTATTCTTTACCACATGGTCCTCTAGTATGTCCACGATATTCCTGCATGTGGTAACGTTGACCTTGAAAAGGGGCCAAAAACCCTGGTTGATTGGCGTACTCAGAGTCCACTAAATAAAACTTACCTGTCATGTTAAGTATTAAAATTAATGTATTTTTAATGTTAAATGCATAAATATGGAAAGGTCATTTTCTTACCTTAAAGTGGTGATGGAAAATTCAAATCCTCATTCTGAATGCACTCATTTAAAATCTTCGAATCATTAATGTATATGAATTTCATATCAAAAGAACACACGGCCATGACATTTTGGGTCATATCACCCTTTCTACCACGAAAGGGTATTTGTTGTCCAACTAGCACTACAACATGGATATAAGTACCATCTATGGCTCCTACACAATTCTTAAAGTATTGGTAAAACTTTGGATTGTTCTTTATCTGTTTAGGAATTTCATTCAAATCCGAGTGAGCAATAATCTTAGTCCCTAACTCACAAATTAACTTTAAGATAGCATGAAAGTGATATGAAATTATGGATGTAGAGTGTTGGAATCTTTCAGCAACGACACGATTCCTTTCATTGTGAAACACGGTAAGTAGGAAAATTGTAACTTGTTCTTCTACTGTTACAAATGTTGAATCTTTCAATCCTAACAATTTCAACTCACAACACAAAACCCTAAAGGTATTGGGGTACATCCGAAAATTTTCATAACACCTATCTTCATGTCCATTTAAAATCTCAAATACGTAATCTTCCCCTTGTAACATGGAATCCCTACAACGTTATTTATCAAAATGTTTATGATAGTACTCATATACGGCTGCGATCAATACAAGAATTTCCTCCTTATCATCATCACACATAGTTAATACTGTCGTTATATCCATATCTACTATCCTATTTAAGAATAAACAGAAGCAGTTATTATAATAAAAATTAAACAACTTCATGATATAAGGAAAATGAAAAAATATATATCAAATAATACAATTATTCATCAACAATACAAAAATGATAAAAAGACATACCAAATCATACAATTATCCAGCAATAATGTAAAAGCAATAGATATAGAACATAAATAGTCATCTAGCATTAATTTAAAAGCAATAGATAGAGGAATTAAATAAAATCTTCCAACAGTAATGTAAAAGTAGTAGATAAGAAAAATTAAATACAGTCATCCAACAGTAATGTAAAAGGAGTTATAAAACAGTCATCCAAAAGCATATAAAAGTAAGATAGCGAACATATCACAGAGGCTGATTCATCACCCACCCAACCTTCCTCTCATCAGGAATGCGAAGAAATATGTCCCTCCACACCTTGTCCTCACCAAACATCCTTATGATTTTAGCATAATGAGTATCATCAATCCCCACTAATATGTTGACGATCCTTAGGCACTCCTTAAGCTGGGGATCCATTTCTTTTTCTTTTTCTTTTTACTGGGAGATGTCACATTAGGCATTTCTTTAACACAAGATGGTTGACAATTAGAAGATGATTCTGCTATGGCTTTGGCAATTTTATTAGCTTTCGCGTTCCCAATATCAGTCAAACATGCCATCACTTTAGACATTGTGGAGGAAAAAATTTCTTTCTTAGATTTCTTAGCTACAGGTTTGGGAGTAGGACTGAGGTTAATAGGTTCTTCTACATTAGGTCATTCTACATCAGTCATGTCCGCATTGCCCTCCATGTTATGAATTGCAGCTTTATGTGTTGCCACTTGAGAAATTGTTAGTACTTGGTGAGGTTTGGGTGCTTTTGTAGAAGGATGAACATGCTGACCAGTAGCATGTGTATCCCTAAAAATCCTTACCATCTACTCATAATTCTTACATCTCTGTTTTTTATTTTTTTATTTTTCTGCCATACTTGAGAACCTACACGCTATTAGCTTACAATTATTGTTCACAAACCCTTTTAATACTAAATCACTAATTACTAACTACATGTATGGTAAATAGACATGTATTGAAATACTAACCTTGCACAATCGAACCCATCTTTCAGCTTCCAACTCAATCATCCCAGTTTCACTGTTGTACCCTACACCAGTCTCAGATAATATTTGTTTGCAATCTTTGTACAGTGCTCTTATTGTGTTGAATTTTTGCTTACATTGGTCCTTCGTGTACTTCTTTCCAGTTTCCACCAACATTGCGTCCACAATATGTGTTCACCCAATTGGATTAAAAGTCGTGCCTGTACGATTTCCTTTTCCTACCTCTTCCTCCATCAAGAGCATGAATTTCTTTTGATGGGCATCACACCAAACAGTGGCATCCGCCTGTTCAATAACTATAACGTCCTCACCATTCTCGCCATCAAGAGAATAAATGTCTCTTGATGGGTATTGCTCAACATTGTCATTGTTCATGTCCATCTGATTATTATTAAGTAAATTTAATAGTTTAGTAAATTGTTTAGATAATAATAATTTTAAACTGATAATTCAATGGTACTACAATATATAAGAATTAAAAATATAAATTAAAAATTAAAAAATAATTCAGTCCTATTATTAATAGCCACATTGGGAGCTCAGTTTTAGTATTATTGTTGGACAAGCTGATTTATTTATAAAAAAATTAGTGGTAGCCGGAATCGGAGTTGAATTTAATTGATTTTTGGTAGTTATAGCTTATTTTAGTGATTTGGTTCTTACTCTCATTTCTTTCATGAGACAGTGTCAAATTTAGTTGTTTTAAGGATTTTTTACTGGTGTATGGATGTAGTGTAAACTAATTTACAGAGATTTTAATGATATTTTAGTTTTATGTACATTTTGTGATTCTTTTAACATAATTTTTAATTGAGTATTGATAGAAAATCTGATCTTCGGACAAATAATTGTCTATGAGTAGGAATTAAAGTCATTATAAAATTAAAGATATTAAAAACATCATGATAACATTCGATCTCATTCACGTAAATCAATTAAAATTATCGGACTGTAAATCATTTTCCTTCTCAATTTTATCTCCTCTTCGGTTTGCTTCTAGCCATTAGACTTACAACAGAATTCTTTCTTCCCCAAGTGCCATCTCAATCTTTGGTATAATACTAAATAAACACTGATCCAAAATACTATGGGAGCAAAAAAAATTACTGTACAATGTAATTTCTATGAAGATGGTAGATATGTAAATTCTTAAGGTTATATCATTTTATTTTATTTACGTACCCTGTTTTTAAGTTGGAGTGTTCGGGAAACAATAATAACATAAATTAATAAATAAAAAATTGATTATTAAATTCTTTATTAATTTTCAAAGTGCTTCCCAACTTTCCTAGTTCACAGATGAGACATTACAATAGAATTTGTTTCTGGAATTCCAAAAGTAAACTGAAATCAACAAAAAAAAAATATTGAAACTTAACAAAAAACTGAAATCGACAAAAAAAAAAATTGAAACTTAACAAAAAACTGAAATCGACATGAACTAAAAGTAACATCGACTAAACAAATCATATTTTGGTTATGAAATTTTACACCAGTGTACTCCTATGAAGGATTCATCCATTAATACCAGATAATCTATACTAAATACACCAACTCAAAATGTCTATGTGTGTGCGTGGGTGGGTGTGTGTGTATATATATATATATATCTATAGCATGAATGATATCACAGAAAATCACAGAATGATATAGCATGAATGATATCACAGATTTGAATTTTGGTTCACGAAAAGGGTTTATGACCAATATATCACAGAAAATCTATACTAATAAATACATCAACTCAAAATCATCGAGCTAGGATTTCATAGAATAGAGAAATACCTTCGAATGTTGTCCACCGAGATAGGGTTTTAGAGAATAGAGAGAAACGATAGGAAAGCCGAGCCCGAGATAAAATTGGTCTTTCTTTTTGAAAGATTTGCAAACAAAAACGTTTGATCTGTGGTCAACCAACCCGGATCTGCGAGAATAGAAAGAGATGAGAGGTGCAAATGAAATCCCCTCAACCGACCTGCAAGAAGACAGATAAATGAGAAGCGAAAATAGAAGGAGGTAGCTGGTGGAGGAGCTCTGCCAGATCGGTGGTGGAAGAGGTTGTGTATGAAGTCGAAAGACAGTTGGATCGCCATTGAAATTGCCTCCAAGGAGCTACGCGAAGAGAGAGAAACAACGCTGAAAAATGCCCTAAAATCTGATATGCGACCTTATATACATGATATCACCGCTACAGTAAAAATGAGGGTTGGTTTGGTTTTGTTTTGGGCTGATATTATCGCTACACTGCCATATCAGTCAAATATCACCAAATTATTGATATGAGTTTTGACCCAAATCTGGTAATATTCAATATCACGTCAGCCCACTACAAATATGATATTAGCCCAAATAACAAAACCAAAACGTCAAAACAATATAGATATGGGCTTCCAAACAGGCCTCAGAATTTTCAGACAACCAGCATATACATAGACTTCAGCCCCACCTTCCAATATTCATACAATGACTTGTATTCTGATTTTCAAAGTTCCCTTTGCTGTTCTAACATTGACAACTCAACACGACAATAATGAGGTCTAGCACTAGGACTCTACACATTAATGGTCTGATGTATACAACACATGATTTATTCAACATTTCGCCTACAAAGTCCTCTTCACTGAACGAACAATTGACAACTCGAGCATGGACTTTTAACGGCCATCATTCATTGTAGACTTTTTATTTTTCATTTCAACATTTTAACTCGCCTTCGTTTAAGCTTTTCCGGTTGTCAATGGAGCACACACTGTTGGTGTATATATATGTATACATATTCAGGCCATAGATACAACAAATTCAAACTTGTTTCACCGCGGAACACTTTGCCGTTGCCATCCGCCGTTCTGTTCATCCATGTTCCCTGCCAATTCTGTTACTTTTATTTTTGTTCGCCGGTTCTGTCCATCCGCGCTTCTCGCCGTTCAGACCTTCATCATCGGCGTCTTCCTTGCTTCTCTTCGACGACCTCACCGCAGTTCAGTTTCTTCTTCATGCTCACTAGTCTTTAATGGAGTTCTTTGTCGGTGTCTCTCTTTCCGATCAAGGCGAGCTCACTAATTGAGTACCGAAGCTCTCTTTTGGGTCTAGCTCACTAATAGAGTATCGACCCCAGACCCATCTTTCTTTGCTCGCCGAACAGTCCTGCCGCCCTCTTCACCGCCGTTCAGTCGCTTCATCACTGTCACTGGTCAGTTCAATCTCATCGTTCGGCTTGCCGTTTCTCGTCGTTTGTTGCCGGTAAAACAGCTTCGAGACCGGCGAGGGCGGGCTACGGTCGGGGCTTGACGAGAAAGTGTTGATGCATCAGGTGTTATGGGTTTGTTGATATGAAGCCACCATTGTCCTTTTGGGTTTGGGAATTGGACTGCCATTTAGATTCTGCCTATAAGATCGGTCTAAATTGTATCACGACCCATTTTTTTATTGCGTGGATTGACTCGATGCGTGTTGAAATGTGGCATGGGTCAATGAATTTTTTCCACCATTCAAACCAAGCACTTACGTTTCAATTCCCATTAACAAATTTTTATTTTTTATTTTTAACATGAAACCACGTTTATTATTACAAAGTAAAGGTGAAAGAAAATTTAAGCTATGGAATGAGAGATATATTTAAAAATCTTGGGACTCGAGGACCTGCTGTTTGATGTACACATAAGCTCTATTAACACAAATTTGAATTAAGAAAACAATCTTTTGGTGGAATCTAACATAATATCTAAGTTTATTTACCTTTAATTATGTCCATTAAAATGCACAGGGAGAACTGGTTCTTAGAGGTTCTTGTTCCACATCAAATTAGAAAATTAGAATAGAGAAGGTTATGAACTTACATGGGTGAGTGTATGGCATTACCTTGCAGTTTATATTTTTGAATCATATGGCAAGCACATGAGGTGTTCGACTCATGACACTAATACTCCTTGGAATAGCTTGATTTTTTTTTTTTTTTTTTTTTTTTTTTTTTTTTTTTTTTTTTTTGCTCTATTGACAAGAAAATCACTCTCACACCCTTCTAAACTTTGTGCAGCCTTTGGAAATGGCATAGTGTAACAGGTGGGCGGTTGTCTATTTTCTCAAAATGTTAAACTATTAGGTATGTTGCATACTCACCTATTTCACTTCTCATCCGGATCCGATGTAGGACAAGTACCTCTCTAACATTCTCCCTTACCCAAACTCGTAACGTCCTCGTTGCGATTGGACCACCTTACCTACCTTAGTGGGCTCACCCGAACGCTTGACATAATACCGAATTAAGGATTGGGTCTGGCCCTGATATTAACTGTAACGGGTGGAAACTTACCCATTTATCCAAAAACTTAAATTATTAGGTACTACTGTATATCCAACTATTTATATTCATTTCAATTTTCATCTGGATTCGATTTGGGACAAGTACCCTTTGTAACACATAGTTTAGAGTTAAAATATCCATGTATATAAAAATTTATAAAAACATTATCTAAATCATTAGTATTTGAGAGGACCCTATTTCCTATTATGTTTTGGAGTGGTTTCAAGGGCTATAAAAATAGGGTTTTCTTCAAAACCAGAGGAAGAGAAGATGGGTATTGATAGTATAGTTTAGAGACTTTCTTTAGAGTTAAAGAGGAGTTTTGAAAGACAAGATCAAGTAAGAGAACATGAAGACGGAGGTTTCCACATCCATGAAGTCTTCTTCCTTCTCCATGAGCGGCTAAACTCTTTCTAAGGGATTGATGTAACCTTAATCTTAACTCCAATGGTTTAGTTATTTATTTTATTGGGATTATTTATTGTATGATGATTGCATGATTAAGGGCAAAACAATAGTTGTACCTTGATTTTGGAATTTAATACTTAAATTCAATTATATTTGATATCTTATATTTTTTTAGGAAGAAGGATTTACAATTAATCTCAACCTCTCTATTTTCTGTGATTATAGGGTAGGTTTATCATGCAATGGTGCTTAATGATCATATGTTTAGGGGTTTAACATGTCATGTTAAGGGAAGATGGGTCATACTACATACTTAGTTTAATGTAGTAATTAGGTAAACGATCCAAGTTAACCGAACCGAATATAGATTCTGCTTGGCCCTAGATATATGAGTTCTTTTTTATAAATTATGTTATGTGCTTGTAGCCATACATCTTCTGATCATACAAAATATCCTAATAATATGTTTAATTGACCATTGGAGGGCGGACTAGTGGTGAAGTCAATATCTTAGACTCTCTATCTCTTTATCTCTCCAATTACTTAGTTTAAGTTAGATTTAAATAATTAATTAAATTAAAATTTAAAACTTCTCTTTTGAATTAAATTAAAAATAATCATAATATCTTGACAGCATAATTGCCGCAGTCTTTGAGGTTCAACACCTTCAATATAGTCCTATCTTGTAAGGGTTCGTACTATTACGAGTGGTTTATTATTGAATAAAACACTTATCAGGTAACTCCTTGTAGTCAAGTTATGAAATTATTGTCCAACAAGGAATTGGGTTTTGAAGACTTTATAAATTGAGTTGAGTTTGGGTAGAGAGATAGAGAGAGAGAGATATAATTGTAGAGAGAAAAAAAGTGAGTTGGGCTTGTGAGAAGAGAAAGAGTGTATAATCAAAATTGAAGTAAAGATAATTGTTTTTCGCTCATGGACTTGGGCAATTTACCAAACCACGTAAATCTCATTTTGCTTGTGTGTGCTTTTATCTGCTCTATTTACCGTGTGTGTGAAATCCTAACAAGGACTACGTATAAGTTTGGGTAAAATAGAAAAGTCAAAAGTTACCAAAATCTGATTTTTCGCGCTTCTTGCAAAAGCAACCAGTTCGACTTCAAAGTATAACCGATTTGACTTCAAAGTGCAACCGGTGCCACATTGTAGGTGCAAAATTTCGCCCAACCAATTACGATCGAGAGAAAATAATACCACACACTCAACAAACAATCAGAATAAACAAAAACAGTGTCTATTGAAGAATTGAATTGCTTGCCCCTTTATTGGAGGTCTAGGCCTCTATTTATACACAAAAGTTGGTAAAATTATGGTAGGACTCGCGTTGCTTGTCCTCCAATTCTTCCCTTACATGAATTTCTTTACAAATAGAGTTCTTTCCAATGTATGGTATTTCCTACGCAGGACTTGCTTTGTATAAAGACTTTCCCTCTGGGTTGATTCCTTTGCTTAATAGGATTGAGCCATATTTTGTTATACTTGGGCCGGATGTGGTTTGGTGTAAGTGATTTGACTAATGGACCAAAACTCCAACAGTGGTGATGTTGGGCTGATCGGTACTCTTGCTTGGCTTTAGAGGCCCAACATAAATGATAATGGGTTAAAGCACAGCGTAACTTGGGCTTGATCCGGATGGGCTTCTGAGATCTCCTAAATGCAGATTTGTAGAATAGTGACGTGTTTCATTCTTATTGGAGGGAAATTTCTCCCTCCACACTTTGCCCCCAATTCCACTTTAATTGGGTTACGGCTCCTAATTAAAGGGGAATTGAAGTCGTGTAGTTGCCATTCTTGCACGAGGCGTTTCCATTCGCGTCTATTGTTATTCTGACTCAAGGGTTTCTTCAAGACTCACTTTCGTTCTCAGTGTGCTCTCGTTCTGTCTACTGCGTTCTTCATACTCTTCATATCTCCAAGTTAGTTTTTCTTTCCCTTCTTCCAATCTTACATTATGAGTACTTCGACTACTCCTGAGCTTATAGAGATCGTAGATTTTGAGTCCACACCATCGTCTTCCCCTAATCTCATTAGGGTTCCCCCTCCTAGGGTTTCGAACTTCCCTAAACCTGCAAATGACTCGGTTAATCAGCCAGATGCTTCCACGATCCAGGCTGAAACATCCACCTCTGGTTCAGACAATATCTTCACTAAGGAAGAAAGGAATGCAATTTTATCTATTCGTCGCATCCCGTTCTCCATTGAATTCGTAATGGAAGAATTCAAGATTCCCGAGGGGGTAGAAATTGTAGAATACCCCAAAGGGGCTGATTTTTGCGCCGGCGAGGGCGTCGGAGAAGACGGGTTGCTCCTCTCTGTTGGGCATCTCAACGCTCTTAGGTTTCCCCTTCATCCTTTCTATCACCTAGTCTTCAACAAATTGGGGATCACACCCCTGCAAGTAAACCCTAACTTCCTTCGAGTAATCTCGGCACTCCTCATTCGCCGATGGCAAGAGAGTCTTAACCTAACTCTGGCTGACTTGCTGATTACTTATTCCATTTCTAAGCATGGAACCGAACCTGGTCGTTTTTTTTTCACTTCCCCCTTGCACCAAAGGATATGTATAGACCTCCCTACTTCTGAGAAGAAGTGTATGATACCCCTCATTTCTAAAGCCACGGGTGATCAAGTCCGAGCACAGATCCGAGGGATACCAAACAATCAATATGTAAACAAGCAGGAATAAAACTAAAATAAGAATAAATTAATAATACGCTGAAAGAAAACTAAAATAAGAATCCTTAAACTTAAAATAATAAATCCATATAATTTAAAACTGTACAACTCGGGAATCCACCTAGTGGACCCCTAATCCCAAATCCTTGAATAAAATTACAATATTAAAATCTAAAACCAAAATAGAAAGGAAATCCTATGTAACCGGAAGAGTGAGTGTCTGTATCTACATCAACACGATCAATCTCCAAGCCTGGTATTGGCGAATACCTGAAAAATAGGAGTGGGTTAGGCCCACATGCAAGTTCCAATTTACTACAATCCGTACATAAACCCAATACGCAGATACATCCTAGATAGCTCGGCAATATCTACAATAGTCCATATATATATATACACACTATAGGATGCTCACTAGCCTATAACATAGTTCAACCTGGGTAGATGGTGACATATAAAACGCATTTTTCAGCGGCCAAGTACCTAGACCTACCAGGGAACATTAGCTATATCTACCTACTCAACCTTTGCAATATACGCACCCTAACCGTGATTAGGAGACTCAAGCTCGTATCACGGTACCATAAATATATATATAAATTCCTTCCTAATGCAGAAAGATAAAACAAATATCCGTTGTGTCGTTCAACTGTTTTAGTTGACAGGACATGTATCCATGTAGGAGTTAACTATTTTAGTTAATCCATTCCGTATGTATGAAGGGGTAGGACTTAGCTTTTTGATCTAATCCATCCTTGATATGTCACCGTCCCATACCAGTACATATAATGCAAATGATCCACAAATGATGCACATTCATTAGAACATCAAACATATCCAGAAACTAGCATAATAGAAATCAGATATTATTAAGATCCTATCATGCATCCAGTATATGATTAAACCATAAATCCTTCCTTTAAATTGTTAAAGTAATGATGAACAACTTAAATTATCCAATTCCATACAATTGATCGAACATAAATTTTAACAGTTCATCAATTAACATCCATAGCACAATATAATGACAAATAGAGTTATTACTGTGCACATTATACTAGACTGCCAAAAATACCTCCATACTAGTCCAGTTCGTTTGCTAAAACAAAACTAGTAATCATAACCTACATCACCCTTGACAGCATACCAAGTAATGCTTAAATTACATGATGTCCCTTTAATCCTCACTATAGATCATGTGTCTGATATAACGACACTCAGAAAACTACCCGGAGTACATCTTATGAAACCCCAAAAGTATTCCCATACAAGTCCATTTAGTTCGCTAAAATAAAGCTAGCAACTAAAACTCCTACAACTCCTGTCGACATGCAACCTATCAATTAAAATCACATGACGACCCTAACCATAGCATAAACAACCCTCTTGGAACTGAAACATGTCATTTATATCATTAGTATAAATTCCTAACACTTACCTTTATAGCAGTTCATTTAATTTGCTAGCCAACCAACGATTCCAGTTCTCCTTCCTTCTTGACAGTATTGAACATTCTTATTTTAAAATTTATGTTATCCATTCCCATGACCTGAATCAATGTATCTTAGGTCTTAAACATACTCTATACACCATTTAAGAACCCCCATAAAACTCCAAAATTACCCTTTTGTCCCTGAAGTATCAAAAATTACCAGAAATACCCCCGGAGGGGTTTCTGTTCAAAGGAGCCGGCTCCCCCCCATGGGGGCCGGCTCTTCATCTTCCAGAGCCGGCTCTCCCTCATGGAGAGCCGGCTCTACCTTCTTGGGAGCCGGCTCCCTCATTTAGGGAGCCGGCTCTCTTCCCTTGAGAGCCGTCTCTACTCCATTGGTTCGTCTCTGCTTCGTCCGGTTGCCGTCTATGCTTCCGGCGAAGTCCAGTGTTCTATTCCAGAACTTTTTAAGATTATTAAGGTTCCATTAATGCTCTTAAACCCCTAGAGACTCCTCCTATCCCAATGTGAACCAATTGACAAACAAAACTTAAACTACACACACAGTTTATGCAAGAATAAGTTTAGACTTTAAAACGCAGAACAGATTTCAGAAAACATCAAGCATGAATAAAGTCTATTTTTTAAAAGTTTATTTAAGTTCCTGGAGTCTATATAAGATGCATAGAACACAAGTTTACAGGAGAGGAATAGACTGAAACTTGCCTTAAGATTCCGGTTTGAAACCTTCACCGCCGTTTCTAAGTTTCAGAATTTCCAAGACTGCATTCCACCTCTGACCACCATTCCAGTCCTCTGTTGTTTCTTAATTCCATCAAGAAATAACCCCTCTGTTCTTCCCCTATTCTTCCTCCTTTAGCCTCACAGCTTCTCCCTCAAGTCTCTCTCTGTTCCTCTATTCTCTAGTTACGGGGAAAAGGGTTTTTCAAACCCTTGCAGACATACAACACATATATATATCTGCCTTATCAACCCTAATCCTAATCCCAGCCTAACCATATGTCGGCTAATTAATCCCTATAGAAGAAAAACCCTAATCCTACGACCATACAAAAAGAATCCCTACCAACTAAGTCATTTTAAAACACACGTCATTAATCCAAGTAAATCACAATTATTTTAATTAATTAAAGTAAATCACAATTACACAGCTAAAAATACAACCAACATACAATTACAGTTAAATAACTTAGTTAAAGAAAAACCAATACAATAAAAAAAAATAATAATAATTTAAATAACCACTTTCAAACAAATAATAAATAAAACAAAACACCTAAGTCACATAATTAAATCAATTAAACAAAATTAAATCCCCATTTTTACCCTTTTGAAAACTAGGGGTATTACAAAGTGGAAAGAGAGTATGATAATCGTTAAAGGGAGATGGGCCGTGCCTGTGATACCCCTCGATTCTAGAGTTACGGGTGATCAAGTCCGAGCACAGATCCGAAGAATACCAAACAATTAATATGTAAACAAGCAGGAATAAAATAATAAAAACTGAATTAATAATAAAGAATTATGCGCTGAAAGAAACTAAAATAAAAATCCCCAAACTTTGAATAATAAATTAATATTATTTAAATCCTCCAAATCTGTACAACTCGGGAATCTATTTAGTGGACCCCTAATAATTCCAACTGATAAATAAGTTTACAGAATAAAAATTCAAAACTAAAATAAGAAAAGAAATCCTATGTAGTCGGAAGAGTGAGTGACTGTATCTGCATCACCACGATCAAGCCCTAAGCCCGGTACTCACGAACACCTGAAAAATAAAGGTGGGTCAGGCCCACATGCAAGTTCCATTCTACTACCCTCCGTACATAAACCTGATACGCAGATACATCCTAGATAGCTTGGCAATATCTAAAATAGTCCATATATATATATACACACCAAAGGATGCTCACTAGCCTATAACACAGTTCAGCTTGAGTAGAAGGTGACATAAAAACACGCTTTCCAGCGGCCAAGTACCTAGACCTACCAGGGAACATCAACTATATCTAGCTATCCAACCTTTGCGATATACGCACCCTAATCGAGATCAGGAGACTCAAGCTCGTATCACGGCACCATAAGTATATATATAAATTCCTTCCTAGTGTAGAAAGATAAAAACAAATAACCATTGTGTCATTCAACCATTTTAGCTGACAGGACATGCATCCATGTAGGATTTAACTGTTTTAGTTAATCCATTCCTTATGTATGAATGGGTTGGAATTAGCGTTTGATCTAATCCGTCCCTCCGTATGTCACCGTCCCATATCGGTACATACATGCATATGATCCACAGATGATGCACATTCAAATGAACATCAAATATATCCAGAAACCAGCATAATAGAAAACAGATATTATTAAAATCTCATCATGCATCCAGTATATGATTATAATCATAAAACTTCCATTTAAATTGCTAAAGCATAATCAACAATTTAAATCATCCATATCCACATAATTGAATGAACAGTAATTTTAACAGTTCCTCAATTAACCTATATAGCATGACATAATAATATTCAGAATTTTAATCTGAACATATTACATTAAAATTCTCAACCAATACTTCCATTTTGGTTTATTTTAACTTACTAGAACTGCCTAACAATTTAAATCCTCTTCAATCTTTAACTGCATGCGACATAACATTTAAATTTCATTACGTCTAATTCATCCTCCAATAATCCCAGAGTATAACATAATGATACACAGAAAATATGAGCTGAGCACATTATATGAAATTCCAGACCAATCCATTTAGATCATTAAATCAAAACTGGCAACAAAAGCTTCTATAACTCCCGACAGCATGCAACTCAACATCTAAAGTTCATGTGGTCAATAACCATATCCTAAACCAATATTTTTGGTCTTTCTTAAGTTATATACATCCGTTATATAACATCAAATAAGAAATTTCACGGTTTGTTTAGGTTGCTAAACAAATTAACAACTTCATCCTTCCTCCATCTTTAACAGTATGCATAATCACATGTTTATTTTTCATGATCCACCATTTAAGGTTAGCACACTAGCTTGTACTAACTGGTTTCAAGCTTTAATAGGTTAATTTTAAACCTTTAAAACCTCCCACAACTTTCCCAAAATCACATCCAAGTCCCTGAAACCCAAAAAACCGCCTGAAAACACCCCGTAGGTGTTAGCAACCAAGGGAGCCGGCTCTGGAAACCCTTGGAGCCGGCTCCTAAGCTTCTAGAGCCGGCTTTTCCTCATGAAAAGCTGGCTCTCTCTTCATGGGAGCAGGCTCCCATCATTAGGGAGCCGGCTCTCTCCCTGAGAGCCGTCTCTGCTTGCCTCTTCTTCGTCTATTCATCCTCTTCACTTCCGATGAAGGTTCGAGTCACTGTCCCAATTGTTTTTAAACTTCTTAGGGTCTAATTTAAATCTAAACAATCCTAGAAACTCCTCACATTCCATTAGGAAATAATTTACAGAAGTTTAATACATAATCTAAAACAGTTTATGCACGAACCGATTTCAGTTATTTAAAACCGGCAAAATTCTAAGTCTCTGTTTGAATTATTTTTTTTAAACTTCTTAAGGTCTAATTTAGATCCAAACAATCCTAAAAACTCTTTAAAATCCCTTATGAATTGTTTGACAAAAGCTTAGCCACAATCGAAACAATTAAGACCAAAATAGTTACAGTTTAAACGAAGGCACACTACAGATTACAGTTTGATTTAATCATGCATAGCACATCCATTTTAATGTTTAATTAACTTCCTGGAGACCATTTAGAATGCACAAAACACAAGTTTACAGGAGAGGAATAGACTAAAACTTGCCTTAAGATTCCGGTTTGAAACCTTCATCGCCATTGCTAAATTCTGCAACGAACTCTAGACTATCTGCAACTCTCCCACTGTTCCAGTTTTATTCCACAAGCCATCGACTCTTTCTTCCTTGATCCCACCTTCAATCCATGGCTGCAATCCTAATTGATTATCTCAATTTCCCTCTGTTTTTCCCCCTCAAGAAACCCCTCTGTTTTTCCTCTCATAAACTCTTACGTGAATTGAGTTTTAATTTCCTCACCCTAGCAGACGTATAAGATTTATATATATACGTCCCAACCTTAAGTCAAATTATATAATCGTATAATTATAAGATTTACGTAAAACCTAATTTATGTCGGCGACTACATGAAAATAAAACCCTAAATCTAAACCATAAATACAACACACCTAAATTATATAAGCTATCAAAAATTACACGTCAATTAAGTCACTAATAATCAAAACTTTAAATTAACCAATAATTAAATTAAAAACAATTACAATGAATTTAAACAAACACAATTATCAATTAAGCAAATAAAAACCATTAAACACATAGCCAGATAAATCATATTTAAATGCACATAAATCAACTAATCAATAAAATGCACATAAAATCAATAAAGAAATTCCAATTATATCCTTTTAAAAATTAGGGGTAACCAATAATTAAATTAAAAACAATTACAATGAATTTAAACAAACACAATTATCAATTAAGTAAATAAAAACCATTAAACACATAGCCAGATAAATCCTATTTAAATGCATATAAATCAACTAATCAATAAAATGCACATAAAATCAATAAAGAAATTCTAATTATATCCTTTTAAAAATTAGGGGTATTACAGTGCCCCAATCGAGCAAACTCCCAATCCCTTGCAAGTTCGGGAAGTTAGGTATAGAACATCCCCCCTTTCTTCATGAAGACTGTTTTGGCTGTTTCCCATGTTGAGTCTTATTCTTTCGATATATTTACGAGTT
Source organism: Cornus florida (assembly GCF_030987335.1). Lineage (NCBI taxonomy): Eukaryota > Viridiplantae > Streptophyta > Magnoliopsida > Cornales > Cornaceae > Cornus > Cornus florida. Next base: position 69,411,396 of record NW_026775573.1, on the reverse strand, counting down.
TCTTGGTGTTTTTTCAGCGACATTTCCTTCTTCGGCTGCTAAGAAGAGGTTTTCCTTCCTGGAAGGGCAGGTTTGGAACGACCCTCATTCGGTTGAGAACTTGCTTACTTTTGCAAGTCTTAAAGCAGTTGCTTCCAGAGCTGTAACCGCTGATCTCATGGACCTCTCACTTCCATCATTCGACAGCTTCCCCATGACTGAGGAAGAAAAATAGAGGGCTGAAGCCTTAAAGAGGAAAGCTGCAGAGAGTGCCCCGTTGACTATATTGCGTACAAACGAGCAAGAGAAGGAGATTGACGAAGTCCTTCTGAACAAAAAGGCAAGGCTGAACCCTTCCTCAACCACGAAACCCAAGGGTGCTTCCAACCCAAAGAGCAAAGGGAAGAAAGTTGAAGAGATTAACCCTGAGGACGAGGTCAATGTTTACGTCCTTGCTGAGGCTGGGGCACCTTGGACTCCTTCTTTCTCGAGGGCACTGACCCATCCGCAGCACTGGCCGTTGCTCGGGGAATGTGGCTCCCTAAGGATGAAGAAATAATTGGCAGAATGGGATTGGAACAGCTACTCCCATCCGCCCTGGTTCGAGCCATAGAGGTTTGCTCTCTCCTTTATTTCCATTGTCATAATTGTCTTACAAATTTTCTTACATTGTTATTGTCTCATGATGCACGGCTTGTATCATACTATGGCCCTCTGTGCCACTGCTGAGGCTCAGTCTCTTTCTCTTAAGAAATTGGAGAAAGACCTCAGCGATTCTGAGAAGAAGGCATCCTATGCCATTGTCAATGCACAAATTGCATATGAGGCTCGGGATGTTTATAAGAGGCGTCTGGCTGCTTTTGATGCAAAAGTTGAGTCGCTAGAGGCTGAAGTCCAGCATTTGAATGATGCCCTTAGCACTTGCATAATTACCGGGAGGCAGATGCAAGGTCGTTACTCCAGTCTGGTGCGCTTGTCAAGTGCAAAAGCTTACCGGTCCAACTTCAATCAAGGCTCAGGCCCCAAAACGACGGATCCTGATGCCTTTGATATGCACATGGGGGTGTCCTTCCCTTACAACGAGGGTCCGAAGGCTCAGGAGGCTGAGGTGCTTTTTGCTGAGATGGTGAAGGCTCACCCGGAAGATCCTCCAAGCTCATCAACTCCTGTAACTCCTGGTCGTTCAATTCCTCCACCTGCAAGTCCAGCTGTGGTAGACGCTTTCGAATTTGCCCCGTTTGATCCAAAGAGGAAGTAGGATCGAGCAACTTTTTTTTTTTTCCTTTTTCCCTTTTGTAATGAAACAATATTGAGAATGATAAATATGAATGATATAACCTTGTTTCTCAAGCTGTGTTACTTTTATTCTGCTTCGACTGAGTATGCCTGTATGCTTCTGATATTGCACACATTCTGTTGGATGAGATATATATATATATATATATATATATATATATATATATATATATATATATATATTTTAAGGAAAGTACCCTGCCTGAAGGTTCCTTATTTGTTTTAGTCTGAAGCAAAATAAGTAAGAGGTCTTCCGAGCCGGACACTTAGTGTCCAAGGCGAATGAATTACTCCCTGGCGCTGAGCCTGAGGGATTCCCCGGCGCTGAGCCGGAGGGAGGTTGTGCCGAGCTGAACACTTAGGGTCCGAGGCGAATGAATTACTCCCCAGTGCTGAGCCTGAGGGAGGTTGTACCGAGCCAGACACTTAGTGTCCGAGGCGAATGAATTATTCCCTGGCACTGAGCTTGAGGGAGGTTGTGCCGAGCCGAACACTTAGGGTCTGAGGCGAGGTTTTGCTGAGCTGGACACTTAAGGTCCAAGGCGAATGACTTACTCCCTGGCGCTGAGCTTGAAGGAGGTTTTGCTGAGGCAGACACTTAGGGTCCGAGGCGAGGTTTTGCCGAGCTGGACACTTAAGGTCAGAGGCGAATGACTTACTCCCCGGCGCTGAGCCTGAGGGAGGTTTTGCTGAGCCGGACACTTAGGGTCCGAGGTGAGGTTTTGCCAAGCTGGACACTTAAGGTCCGAGGCGAATGACTTACTCCCCGGCGCTAAGCCTGAGGGAGGTTTTGCTAAGCCAGACATTTAGGGTCCGAGGTGGGTTGGTTTCTCCTCGGCGTTGGGCCTGAAGAGAAGTTTGAAGATATATATATATTCTTCTTTTCGTTCGTTTTTTTTTTTTTTTTTTTTCAAACAACTTGCCGAGGATTCAAAAATGATAGGAGGCCAAGAAAGCAAGTAACAATGGCTGGGAAGTTTCCTATTTGTTTATTTTGGAGACTTTCCTCCATTGATACTCCCTTCTTGGCAACCATATGTGATGGACTACGCATATATCAATCACATTTCCCTTCTATTTTTATCCGATGTGGGACATAAACTATATTTTGTCAAAAAAAAGTCGGTGTAAGTAATGCCTCTGGTATTGAACCTGACAGCCTTTCATACCAGTGGGCCCTCCTTACACCGCAATCAACTATTTAAATATTCCCATATATAACAGGATGCAACTCATACTTTTTTGTCGATGTGGGACAGAGACTTTTAACCGTGGGTCAAAACAATGTGGGACAGAGAGTTTTAACCGTGGGTCAAAACGCATGCTTTTTAATAACTTGCTTCCAACATTGCTTTGCATAAAAGCATGAAATTACATAACCACAGTGTAGTATGAAAATTTAAATTTCTTTGCATAAAAATTGCTAATGCATAACGCGACGCAAAATTGCATAATCATAGAATGGTGGTATGGCCCCCATTTTTATGGAAAGAAACAAATAAAAACAAAGAAAAACTTGGCTGACTGTGGGCTTACGCAGCCTTATTTGTAAAGAATTCCTAATAAAATTGACGAACTTATCTAATGGAAATACCTTTTAAGGTGTATTGCATTCCAAGGACGCGCAATGGGACGTCCGTCAGCTTCGGCCAGACGATATGCTCCCTTCCCTACTTATTCGGTAACTCTGTAGGGTCCGGTCCAATTAGATTCCAGTTTCTTGACATAAGCTGTCTCTTGCTTCAAACCCAATCGCCTACCGCAAAGCACCGGAATCTGACACGTTTGTTATAATTGTTGCGCAGCTGCTGCTGATATGAAGCAAGCCTAATTGCTGCAGCATCCCTTTTTTCATCAAGGAGATCGAGACTATCTTCGAGCTGCTGACTATTGTTTCTTTCAAGCAACAAGGATGTCCGAAGGGTTGGAACCGCTGCTTCGGTTGGAATCACTGCTTTGGATCCATAAGCCATGGCAAAGGGGACTCTCCCCCGTGGACCGCCGTGGTGTGGTTCGGTACGCCCAAAACACCTGAGGGAGATTCTCGTACCATTTCATTTTGAGTTTCTCCAGCTTCTTCTTTAAACAACTGAAAATGGTTCGATTAGTTATTTTAGCCTGTCCATTCCCTTGTGGATGACTGACTGCAACTAGCTTTTGTACAATTCCATGTTCAGCGAAGAATTTTCTTGTACTTCTATTGTCGAGGTTTTTACCATTGTCCATCATAATGACTTTTGGGACCCCAAACCGGCAAATGATATTGTTCCAAAGGAAAATTTTTACCTGCTCATGGGTCACACTTGAGTAAGCCTCGGCTTCTACCCATTTAGTGAAATAATCTGTAGCCAGTAGCGCGTACTCCTTTTATTCCACAGTCTTAGGTAAAGGACCTACCATATCAATCCCCCATTGTGCAAATGGCCATGGATTTGCCATTGCATGCAAATCTTCGGCAGGTTGATGCTTCATGGGACCGTGGCGTTGACATTTGTCACACCTCCGAGTATACTCTTCTGCATTCCGGGCCAAGTACGGCCCGAAGTAGCCTCGAGTTAGAACTTTATGTGCATGGGATCTACCCCCAGAATGGTTGCCACAATATCCATTATGGACTTGTTTTAACACCACAAGAGCCTCAGCAGGGCTTAAACATTTCAGGTAAGGACCTGAAAATGACTTTCGGTATAACTGATTGTTAATGATGGCATATTTAGCTGCGGTGAGTCAGAGCTTTCGTGCTTTGGACTTTTGGTTTGGAAGAATTCCATGCTTGAGGTAGGCTTCCAATAGATCAATCCAGCATGGTTCTCGAGGAACAACTAGAATCACTATTACCTCCTGTTGAGGATTAACGCTGGGCTCGTCCAGGACGTCAATCGGCACAATCCGAGTCAGTCTCCATTTAAGGATGACGCTGCTGTAGCCAATTGATCTGCTTCGGCATTCTCAACACGAGGTACCTGACAGAATTTGATTTGATCGAATCCCCGTGCAGCGTTCTCTACAGCTTTTTTATATACTTTCATTCTTTCCTCTTTGGGATGGTACTGAACTGTCACTTGATTTATAACAAGCTGTGAGTCACTAAAAACCTTTAAACAACGTACCTGGAGGCTGCTGGCCAATCGAAGACCAGCAAGTAATGCCTCATACTCGGCCTCATTGTTCGTAGCCGGGAACTTCAAGCAAATAAATTGCTGCAACTTGGTGCCTTCGGGTGTTGACATTACAACCCCTACTCCCGCACTTGATTGATTCGAGGAGCCATCCACCCGAAGCTCCCACTGTGGTTCAGGGTGCACCGGCTCTTCGGGAATGTCTTCATATTCGAGAAGAAAGTCTACTACGGCTTGTCCCTTGTGCGATACCTTTGGCTCATAAGTTATGTCGAAGGAACTAAGCTCGATAGCCTATTTGATAATTCTCCCAGATAGATCAGGCTTAGAGAGTATACCCCGTATAGGATAGTTGGTGAGTACCACAATGCTGTGAGATTCAAAATAATGCCGAAGCTTCCTCTTGGCATAGACTAAGGCGAGGATGATTTTTTCTGCTTTACTATATCATGTTTCCGCATTCGTCATTGTCTTACTTGTGTAGAAGACTGGATATTGCCTCTTTCCTTCCTTTCTAATCAATGCTGCACTTGTCGCTATATTAGAAATTGTCAAATACATCATAAGAACCTCCCCGGGTTTTGGAGCGGATAGAATTGGTGGCTCGGCTATGTAACCTTTCAACTGATTAAGGGCTTCCTGCTGCTGAGGTCCCCATATATCTTTATTCTTAGACCGTATAGCATCGAAGAATGGTTTGCACTTATCTGACAATCGGGATATAAACCGGCTGAGGGCTGCGATCCGACTAGTAAGAACCTGCACCTCCCTGCGATTTTTTGGTTCCTGATTCTGGATGAGGGCCTTAGCCTGAGCCGGACTTACCTCTATCCCTCTCTTATTCACTATGTGGCCGAGGAATTGACCTGATGATACCGCAAAGGAGCACTTGGATGGGTTCAGCTTCATGTTGTACTTCTTCAAGGTATTGAAAACTTCCTGTAGATGCTTCGGATGATCTTCCTTCTTCACACTTTTAACCACCATGTCATCTATATATGCTTCAACCGTCTTTCCCAACAGATTATCAAAGATCTTGTTGACAAGACGTTAATAAGTAGCTCCAGCATTCTTCAGTCTAAAGGGCATGACCCTGTAACAATAAGTCCCATTTTCTATAATGAAAGCCGTTTTTTCATCATCTTTGGGGTTCATAGGAATTTGATTGTGTCCCGAGTATGTATTAAGGAATGTCAGCCTCTCGTAGCTAGTGGTAACATCAACCATCTGATCTATCTTGGGCAGAGGGAAGCTATCTTTAGGGCAGGCTTTGTTAAGGTTGGTATAATCTACACAAACCCTCCACTTTCCATTCTTCTTCTGTACGACCACCACGTTTGACAGCCACTGTGGATATTGCACTTCTCGAATGAAACCTGCTTTCAATAACTTGCTCACCTCTTCAGGTATAATGCAATTGCGTTCGGGGGCAAACCTTCGGTGTTTCTGCTTAACTAGTTTGAACTCCGGATCTAACTTCAGAATATGGCAGGAAACTAAGGGATCAATCCCTATCATGTCCGAGTGATCCCACGCAAAAGTATCTGCATTGCTCCGGATAACATCAATTAACGCCTCATTTTCTTCGGTCGTGGGGGAAGAGCCTAAATAAATAACTTTCTGAGGATCGCCGGGGATAACTTCAAGGGTTTCCTCGGCGGGCTTCGCGATTTCCTCCTCCTCCTCTACCTTAAGATACTTGGGCAGAGGGCTCTGTAATTGCTATTTGGGTACGGTTTTGGAAGCCACACCTGGCTGCTGTCGAGTAGACACCTTCTTTCCTTCAGCTTGTGTCAACATATAACATTCCTTTACCGCAACTTGATCGCCCCATAGATTAATCACTTTTTTCCCGTCCGGAGATAAGCACCGCATCACCTAGTGAAGGGTGGACGGAACTCCTCTCATCCGGTGTATCCAGCCTCTTCCCATGATGAGATTATAAGAAGGATGGATATCTGTTAAAACAAAGTTCTCTTTCAGAGTCTTCTTCGCCGCGGTTACAGACAAGTCTATTACTCCAAGGGGATCTACTTTTGTGCCATCGAATCCCATCAACGGGCTGGAGGTAGGTCGAATAGATGATGACGGGACCTCTAGCTGCTCAAAGATCATCTTTGTGATTATGTTGGCGCTACTTCCTGGATCTATCAAAACCCTCCTGATCATACAATTGGCCACTAAAAGACTGATGACTAATGGATCCTCATGGGGGAGTTGAACTCTGGATAGGTCGCCATCTCCGAATCCAATACTGATACTACCCAAAGCGATTGCATTGACTAAGGATATCTTCCTGAGCTTGTGGGTTGCCCTCAGTCTGGATCTGTATACCCCCTCGGACTCTTGATCATTTTCAGACCTGCCATGTATTGCATGAATGACTTTTATTTGCATACCTTCCACCTTGCGGGGATAGACCTCGCGGGGCTTTGCATACTCCTTTGTCATAAGGTAATCCGCCAACTCACCTCTGGCGATCATATTCTCCACCTGTCGCCTGAGGGATCTGCAATCATTGGTTGAATGCCCATAATCTCGATGATAGGCGTAATGCTTGCTTTTGTCCCTTTGCTCTAGGGGTTGTTTTATTGGCTGCGGAGTTGTGAACCTCATCTTATTCTTTGGAAGAGCCGAGCCAAAGTAGTTCGGAGAGGTGTAAATCCTTCCTCTACTCTTTGCCTCTTTTCAGGTGCCTGGGTGATCGGCGTCGAGGAACGTTGGCTTTTCTGAATCTTTGGAGTTGGAATTCTTTCTCGAGGCTTGTTCTCCACCATCACGAGGGTGGCGTGCTGTGCTCGGTGGGCTATATTTTCCTCGAGCCGAATGTAGATCTGAGCCCTGGTATTGAGAGTCTGCATGTCGGGAGGACAGTACTTGACTAAGGAAGTGTGGAACTTCGTCCCCTGAATCATCGCAAGTTTAAATGTCTCTATAGCAGTTGCAAGATGACAATCCGCTATTTCTGAGGCTTCCATGTTGAATCTTGATAAGAAATCCTGCAATGTTTCCCCCTTCTTTTGCCTTACGATGAAGAGGCTGGCAATGCTCTTCTTTTGTTTCTTATTTCCGGAATACTATGCCAGGAACATGGTGCACAGAGTTACATAATCCGGGATGGACTTATGCGGTCTATTATTGAACCACTCTAGTGCTGCTCTTGTCAAACTGGTAGGAAAAACTCTGCACATCCAAGGATCATTACGATCATCCAAAGCCGTTTTTTAAGCGTAATGATCTAGGTGCCTGTGGGGGCAAAAATCTCCCCTTCCAATTAAAACAAGACACATCAGCATATAAGGGGACCACCACAAATACTGAGACTATTCAACCTTCAAATTGGCCTCTACAAGAAGCTTGGACCATGTTAACTAAGCATAATGGGCTGAACTTATTAAGAAGGCCCAAGATGATAAAACCCCAAGCCCAATTACGAATATGTTACTAAACCCATTTTTAGTAACAGTTCTATTAGAAGAAGAATTATCATCTATGGAAACCAAATAATGTAAATCTTTGTTATAAGGAAAGTATGATGTAATTCAGATTTTCAAGGGACAAGCAATGGAAGTCCTAAAAGGAATCGATTATGATTTTTCCTATATAAAAAGGGCTCAGGACCCTCAATAAGGGGACAGAGAAAAAAAAAGGGCAAAGCCCCCCAAAAAAGAGAGATCCAATTCTCATTGCCAGAACTACATTTCGACCTGATTCCTATGCTCCATGCGGGATACGTAGGCAACCTAGGTAATCCTAGGTTCGGTCATATCATCAAAATATCCCCTCATCTCTATATAATTTCTTTAGTTCATTGTTTGTTCTATATTATTAGTTTTGGTGTAATAATTGTAGAGAATTCGTTGACTTGTCAAAGTTGAGCGAATTTTTGCACTTACACTTTGGCGCCGTCTGTGGGAATCGTATAGAAATATATCCCCACCAAAGTTGCGACACTTCAGATTAAAATCTCCAAGTCCAGCAACATGATTTGAAATTAAAATCTTCAAGTCCAGGATTTGAACCCAAGTCCTCTCCAACAACGACTCTCATGGCTAAAGGTCTCCATGTAACAAATGCTGACGCGTGTGTTTGCCCTGGTAATCAGATGTCTATCCGAGCCCAAAAAGCCATAAATTAATCAGATAAATATATAATTTTGATTTCTTATTAATTTTGATTATATATATATAATCTTGAGCAACAAATCCAAACATGTATAATTATTATATAAGCGCTAGCTAGAAGTGATTAATTAGTCTTGCTTTGCTGCTGGCGTATTATTATTTGAGTATTACATCACATGAACAGAGGGTTTTGGGTGGACCAGTATGTTAAATCTCAGTTATTGGGCAGATTGCCCAAATTTTTGCTAACAACTAGTATGATCTCATAAACGTATTCTTTTACTGCAAAATATATTTGTTGGTTCATACTAATCTGAACTCAAGATTGTTAAGTCGAGTTGATCTTCAGAACTCAAGTCTGTAACTTAACCATCAGGTTAATAAAAAAAAAAAATTTTAAAAAAATAATAATAAGTTCATGTTTTTGAAGAAACTTGAATTAGCCGGAACCTTTTTTCCGGCGATTTCTTGCTGCTTTTGGCCATAATTTCTGGGAATCCCAAACCTGACAGTGATCCCTATAGAACTGTGTAAAGAATTAGAAAATCGATTAGGGTTGGGAAACATTAATATGACCAACGTTTTTGTCAATTTGCCTAAAATTCAGAAGCTTACTTTCGATGCATTTTTTGTGAAGTTTTTGGCAGCAGATACTTGAAATTTAAAAGGGTGCTACGTGGGTCCGAAGAAGCGTGTTGTCACCTTGAGGCAGTCTCTGTTGACACAGACATCAGGGTTGCCTTGGAGGAGATTAAACTCAAATTCATTGATACACACCGGAATGAGCTTTTTTGCAATGGACATCTTAATCTCGTCTTAGAGCTTGCTATCCGGTATGACGCACACTTTGCATTCAAACCAACCATCTTCACCCATCACCGTCCTTTTCACCGGCCGAGTTCAGCCGAAATTCGCCGAAATAGAATCCATCCTAGCCGTTTGCCATCAAGCCTTGCCACAGTCGCTGGCCATCACCATCCTTTTCACCGGACGAATTCAGCTAAAATTCACCGGAATAGAATCCATCCGAGCAGGCTGTCATCAAGCCCAGCCACAGCCACTGCCTATCGCCGTCCTTCTCACCGGCTGAGTTCAACCGAGTCGCCGTCGCTGCACCGACATCAGGCCCATGCTCGCCGTTGCTCTCATCTAATCTGTCGCGAACCGCCCTCATCTGAGCCGTGCACAGTTTGACGCGGCCTCTTCACTACTCAAAAATTGATTGAATATCACTTGAGCTCCATTAGCAAAATCACCAAATTGAGCTTTCCAAATTTCCAATACATTTGAATTTTCCATTGAATAACCCAATTCAAATCCTACAGCACCAAATTCTGAAAGAGAGTTGGAAGAGAAAGAAAATAGTACTCGTAGTAGAAGCGAACCTTTGCTTTCTGGTTTTACCAGACCCAGCTTTGAATTTCCACTTTTCAGCGATTATCCTCTGTCAATCGGCTACTTTTTATCTTCAATGTGCTGGATGATAGTCAAGTTCAGAGGATTTGTTGCTTGGAATTTCACAAACTCCTGGCAATTATATGGTTACAAGTTCTGGAATTTGAACTGGGGTGTGAAACAAGTTTTCGGCTCTAGCATGGCCAAGAAAGTTCTTGCACACAAGAGACATGTTGGTGGGTTGGAGGCTACTCGAAATAGTTTGGAGCTGCCAGCGGCAATGTACCAATGGAGAACAATTCTGCAAGCAAATATCTAAAGTTTTCTAAAAAATTCTTAAAGGTATTCTAATGATTCAATCTTCAACCAAGGTATGATTGCGGAATTCCTCTCTTCAATTAATAATTTTCTCTCAATTTTTGTTATTGAATTAGAACCTAATTTCTAGTATAAATCAAGATGAAATAAGTGATATCTTTAATGAGGATATACACTAAAGAGAATAAATCTTGATCTAGAATTTAGTTTGACTTCCAATAAAAAACAGTTTATGGAAGAATTGCTCAAAAGGTTCAAGGATACCACGTCTCCTGAGATGAGTACTTCCTACGTACCAAAAATTCCATAATGTTGGTGAAACTACTAACCCATCTTCTGAAGAAGAGGATAAGAATAAAAAGGGGCTCCTAATAATTTCTAAAGACCATTCTGATTCTTATAGCTTTTCTAAAAATCATTTTCCCTATGAATTGTCTGGAAATAGTCAAACTTTAGAAGAACAATTTCAAAATACCCTTATTTTTTAAATAAACCATCAACGACCACCGTTGAGAAATTACTATCATCGTCCGACTCCTCTTGATCTTCAAATTGAAGAAAAGAATTTCCAATCTATACCAATCTTATATAAACGTGTAAAAGAGCTTATAAATTAAAGGTGTCCTTCCTTACCCATTTCAGATGATATAAAGATGTTTTTCTTTCAAAACGACACCAACGTCATGATGCCAATCATGATTTTTGGAGAGAGAGATTCATACCTAGGCTTCCTACCATATTTGCCGAAAAAGTGCGAACCCGTATAAGAACCAAATATAATTGTAATATGCCTTATGATCAATATACTTTTGGTGTAATAGTTTCTGAAGTCTGTGCTGGAGGTTTGAATCTATGCACTGATATCAAACTTCAAAACCAGTTAAAAAGAGAACGCAAAACTGGACAAACTGAATTAGGACAATTTTGTCATCAGTTTGGTTATGACATTTTAGCTAATCCCAACATCTCCTTCTAAGAAAATCCCTAGAAGAAAGAATAAATCTACATCTGTTTGCTTCAACATTACAAAAATATATGTCAAGCCAAAGAAAAATAAATGCTTCAGAAATAAATGATGAATTAAAGAAAGAAATCTCAAAATTATTTATTGTCTCTGATAATGACGATATATTCATCTTCATAAGAAAATTCTGCTGATGATTCTGATTATTCAGTAACTTCATCATATTTAGAATCCAATACTAATTGTGTTCCTTGCAAATCTAAATTAGATTACTACAAAGCAATTCTTGAAACTAATGGGTTACAAATAAATGTCCATCTTGCAATAAAGTTTGTATATAGTATGGTATGAATTCTCTGCAAATCAAGTTGCAGTAAATTGCAATTCTAGATTCGCGAGTAAATATGTGCCTTTGAAGCGTTACTTTTTAAATATTTAGTTTTAAACTCTAGTTCTTACCGCTTCTTTCCTATTGAGGATTGCTCTAGTTTATGCCAAATTCTTTCTTTGAATGCTTTGATCCATCAAAGATGCCACGTCGATGCTCGACGTTACAAACTTCAGCAAACTTATCGGCCCGGTATTTCAAACATCCCAGGCCTTTTCAGACACGAATCTCTCTAATTAGATAAGTTTCCCAACTTGATTTTTACAATCAGGGCTAAGCTTTTTGTGATAGAAATCTATATTAAAAATTAAATACATATTATATATATATATATATATATATATATATATATATATATATATAATATGTATGCACACATGATACAATTAGTCTTCGCACATTGCTAATACAAAGCTATTGGTAAGTAAAAGAGATCTAACTTGGCATGAGCCCTTGCAAATCCCAACTTCCTTGATCATTATTCTTTTCTTTAAATGAAAGAGGATGTTGGTATAAAAATAAAACAGTTATAGGAATTGATTTCTATCATACTTGGGAAACTAACTATTCATATATGGGATATTAGTTATTCTGGACAAGTGTTTATTAATTTAGCTAATTTTGATCAGGATTTTAATTTAATTGAATGGCATAATTCAACTGGTTCTTCATTCTTTCCCTCCCAATATAGAATGTCACTAGAAAAATTCTAAGGAAGAATTCTAATGAAGCTAGCAGGATAACTATAACCTTGCTCTAGAAGTCCATTATTATGCCACTCATAAATAAAAATGAAGGAGTAAAATTTTTATTATGCCATATATTGGTATTATCAGCACAAGGAGTTGCCATAGTGGCACTACAACTACTCCCCTTACCGATTTTTCTCCAAAAGAACAGATAAATTCTGTTTTGCTATAAGCATAAATGATGTAACTTTAAATTATATGCACGAATGCATTCATTTACACTCATCTCTTCATTTCAGTTATGGAGGTACATTTAAATTTGCAATTAATCAATTAATTGATAATAGCAGGAAAGTGTTTTCGCAAGCACTGCATAGCATATATTAGAATGCACACAAAGAGTTAACATACAACTTGTGCTTAGATATGGTTGTCAATGATATATATATATATGTGTGAGGTGCCAAATATATCTCAACTGATGTTCTAAGCTTTAGACAATTATTCATTATATTGTTTGAATAAATATATATACATGCAATTATAAGGTTAATTTATTCTTATGATATAAATTTCCCCTCTTGTTCATAATGATGCCATGCTTGTCTTTGGTACCACTATCTATGGTCCATAATTTATTTGTCATTGCAGAGTGGTAGAGCTTGTCTAGGTGATGTTATCTATAACTATGACTACTGATCAGTTCAACATATAAAGTCTCATTGATTGCCTAGATCTATCACCAAAGCATCATCGAACTCTGGAAGTACCAAGCATAATTGAGGCAGATGTGCATGCGTGGAAGCAAAAGGCACGAAGAGCCACCTGGTCTAAAAAGAAAAAAGTGGCAAATAGCCTAACCACAAATTAAGCCTCGGACCTCAAGAGTCCGACGGCATCAAAAATTCCTCTAAGGCACAAAGCCGAGGAACAGCAAATTAAGCCTCGGACCTTAAGAGTCTGACGGCATCAAAAATTCCTCTAAGGCATAATGCCGAGGAACAACATATTAAGCCTCGGACCTCAAGAGTCCGACGGCATAAAAAATTCCTCTAAGGCATAATGCCGAGGAACAACATATTAAGCCTCGGACCTCAAGAGTCCGACGGTATCAAAAATTCCTTTAAGGCACAATGCCGAGGAACAACAAATTAAGCCTCGGCCCTCAAGAGTCCAGCGGCATCAAAAATTCCTCCAAGGCACCAAAAAGTGCAAAAGAATAAAATTATATGAAAATTATCTCGAACTCAAATAAGTCAAAGGTTAGATTTTCATGTAAAATCCTACAAGGCACAAAATAGTGCCGAGGAATACACTTTCATGCAAATTATCTACATCGCCGCCATCAAACGAGACATATTTTTTCTTTCCTTCATGGGAGCAATACCTTCTATAATGGGGGCAATATAAGCAGCCCGAAAAAGATATTAAGAAAAGAAAATATATTCTCTCTTTTTTAAGCCCAGACTATCTGGCCTAAATACAGTTCCTCTCAGGCTCATTGCCGAGGAACTACATACCTCAGACCTCGAGAGTCCAGTACATTACAGTTCCTCTCAGGCTCATGGCCGAGAAATTATATATCTCGGACCTCAAGAGTCCGGTATAATATAGTTCCTCTCAGGCTCATGGCAGAGCAACTACATGCCCTCGGACCTCAAGAGTCCGGCACAATACAGTTCCTCTCAGGCTCATAGCCGAGGAAAAAGATATTAAGAAAAGAAAATATATTCTCTCTTTTTTAAGCCCAGACTATTTGGCCTAAATACAGTTCCTCTCAGGCTCATAGTCGAGGAACTACATACCTCGGACCTCGAGAATCTGGTACATTATAGTTCCTCTCAGGCTCATGGCCGAGGAACTACATACCTCGGACCTCAAGAGTCTGGTACAATACAGTTCCTCTCAGGCTCATGGCCGAGGAACTACATGCCCTCGGACCTCAAGAGTCCGGTATAATACAGTTCCTCTCAGACTCATGGCCAAGGAACTTACCACCTCGGATGCAAAAAGTCCGAAGTTACGTCAATAGGTTTGAACCTAAATGAGGGCAAATATTCTTTATGACCGTCATACTCACAGGCCCACATACTTGGCCTAATAGTGTATAACCCGTTAAAAGTTTTGTCCCACATCGTAAATAACGAAAAACGTGAGTTCAATATATAGTGCAATCCCACAATTGTCAATCGCTAAGAAAGGGGCCCTTAATAAATAGGTCTTTAAGCGAAATCGCTCAATCAGAAACCTACATAACAAGGGACTCTCTTTCTTGAGCCTATCCTTTTCAAATTCCTCGGATCATGATAGCATGAATGCAGCACATATTCCAAAAGTTGAGAATTCAAAGGCATCAATAAGAGTCCTCTAAGGCACATATAGAGGCCGAGGAGACACACATTCTAGACCTCAGGAGTCTGAGGATACCAGTCAAATAGATACCTCGGATCTCAAGAATCCGAAGGTATCACTAAATTCCTCTAAGGCATAAAGAGCTGCCGAGGAATAAAATTCGTTTTTGGAACTCAAATAGTCCAAGGACCTCAAGTTTCCTCTAAGGCACAAAGAGCTGCCAAGGAATAAACATTCGCCTTCAGACCTCAAGAGTTCGAGTATCTCAAAATTTCTTTAAGACAAAAAAAGTGCCGCGGAACAAAATGAAATGAAAATTACCTCAAACTCAAAGAAGTCGATGGTTAAAATTTTTATATCCTCTGAAGCACAGAGCAGTGACGAGGATTAAAATAAATTACCTCGGAATGCTAATCAGGAAAGTTGAAGCTAATTGCTCAAGAAAAACACTATGTTGATCTCCAGGATGATCATTAAAAATGATCACCATCATTATTCACTCTTGAAATCTTCGGACCTACGATTCTGAAGACCATCTCTCACTTTTGAAATCTTCGGACCCACGAGTCCGAAGAGTTCCTCTTAGGCATGAAGCCAAGGATATCACAAGCCTCGGATCTTAAGAGTTCGAAGGTATCAATAAATTCCTTTAAGGCGCACAGTCTAAGAACAACAAGCTTTGGACCTTAAGAGTCCGAATACAAGCCTCGGACCTCAATAGTCCGGAGGCATCAATAAAATTCTTCTAAGGCGAAAACAGAAACCGAGGAACTATAAACTTCGGATCCCAAGGGTCCCACATTAGTAAATTCCTTAAGGCACATGCAGAGGCCGAGGAATTACATGCTTCGGACTTCAATATTCCGAAGATATTAAACTACTCCAAGGCATATATCACTGTCAAGGAAAAGCATGATTTGGACCACAAAACTTCAAAGGAATCAGTAAAGTGCATGTTTCGGACCCCAAAGGCATCAATCAAATAACTAGGATCTCAAGAGTCCGAAGACATCAAAAAATTCCTCAGGCGCATAGCCAAGGAGCCTCAAGCCTCGGACATTTTGATTTACTACAATTACCATTATTAGCTACAATTAATTCCCTTTAGTTATGGCTGTCACGTCAAACAAAAGGAAATTGAGGGCAAAGTGTGGGGGCAAAAATCTCCCCTTCCAATTAAAACAAGACACATCAGCACATAAGGGGACTACCACAAATACTGAGACTATTCAACCTTTAAATTGGCCTCTACAAGAAGCTTGGACCATGTTAATTAAGCATAATGGGCTGAACTTATTAAGAAGGCCCAAGATGATAAAACCCCCAAGCCCAATTACGAATATGTTACTAAACCCATTTTTAGTAACAGTTCTATTAGAAGAAGAATTATCATCTATGGAAACCAAATAATGTAAATCCTTGTTATAAGGAAAGTATGATGTAATTCAGATTTTTAAGGGACAAGCAATGTGAGTCTTAAAAGGAATCGATTATGATTTTTCCTATATAAAAAGGGCTCAGGACCCTCAATAAGGGGACAGAGAAAAAAAAAAGGGCAAAGCCCCCCAAAAAAGAGAGATCCAATTCTCATTGCCAGAACTATGTTTCGACCTGATTCCCATGCTCCATGTGAGATACGTAGGTAATCTAGGTAATCCTAGGTTCGGTCATATCATCAAAATATCCCCTTATCTCTATATAATTTCTCTAGTTCATTGTTTGTTCTATATTATTATTTTGGGTGTAATAATTGTAGAGAATTCGTTGACTTGTCAAAGTTGAGCGAATTTTTGCACTTATAGTGCCGAGAAGGATCCCCCGTTCCATCAAACTGGGTGAAAGAAGGCATGGTAAACTTCTTGGGCCTCTCAACCAAATACACATCATCAGTGAAAGGAGTTATGACCAAGGAATTTTTGTGTTCTCTAGCCATCTCGGCAGGTGTCTGAATCTTCAGGAGTCTTTTCTCATCAAAGGCATCCTGAACTCCTACACCATCTGGGATTCCATTGGACCACACCGTGAGCTTATGACTGGATTCGACTTGCTCGTCCTGTGTGCAACGAGGGACGTTATCCAAAGCTACAGCCTCGGATCTTGCCCTCTGTTGTTGCTGAACCTTATTCGGCTGAGCCTCATTGGGTTGTGCCCCATTAGGTGGAGCCCCATTGGGCGGAAGTCCGGTAATCTGAGGAACATTCTGATTAGGGGGTGCCGCTGTGTCACCCACTGGTGGCGGTGGTGCCAACTGAGTTATCGCTGCTTGTAGAGTGTTATTTTGTTGT
Source organism: Cornus florida (assembly GCF_030987335.1). Taxonomy (NCBI): domain Eukaryota; kingdom Viridiplantae; phylum Streptophyta; class Magnoliopsida; order Cornales; family Cornaceae; genus Cornus; species Cornus florida. The sequence continues at coordinate 69,394,487 of NW_026775573.1, read as the reverse complement.
TGAAGCAAGGCGATCTGAGCCACGCTTGTTTCATTTGCCTGACGAAGTACATCAAACTGGTGTAGAAACTCTTCACGCATCTTCTGCATCAACTCCGTATGTTGATCCGTTGAAGATCCTCCGTTCGACATTCTGGATGGTAGTTACAGGATTCACCTGTGAAACAAGAGTGGGAATATATTTGCACACGTTTCCCACATACGGCGCCAAAGTGTAGGTGCAAAATTTCGCCCAACCAATTACGATCGCGAGAAAATAATACCACACACTCAACAAACAATCAGAATAAACAAGAACAGTGTCTATTGAAGAATTGAATTGCTTGTCCCTTTATTGGAAGTTTAGGCCTCTATTTATACACAAAATTTGGTAAAATTATGGTAGGACTCACGTTACTTGTCCTCCAATTCTTTCCTTACATGAATTTCTTTACAAATAGAGTTCTTTCCATTGTATGGTATTTCCTACGCAGGACTTGCTTTGTATAAAGACTTTCCTTTTGGGTTGATTCCTTTGCTTAATAGGACTGAGCCATATTTTGTTATACTTGGGCCGGATGTGGTTTGGTGTAAGTGACTTGACTAATGGACCAAAACTCCAACAGCGGTGATGTTGGGTTGATCGATATTCTTGCCTGGCTTTGGAGGCCCAACATAAATGATAATGAGTTAAAGCACAGCGTAACTTGGGCTTGATCCGGATGGGCTTCTGAGATCTCCTAAATGCAAATTTGTAGAGTGGTGACGTGTTTCATTCTTATTGGAGGGAAATTTTTCCCTCCACACACATGGAAATGCAACCGTTTCCAAATGTTCGGAGAGCTGATTTTGTGCTGAAAGTATAACCGGTTCTAAAGTAAAGTACAATAGGTTTAGACTTTGCTTAATGTTATTTCCATTTCCAACCTAAATTCTCATATCCAACTTTAAAAATACTTAAAAGCATTTCTCAAATGCTTACCTATTCTAAATGATATTCTCAACCGATTTAAGGATAAGAGACACTTGCTTTTTAGCTCTAAAAGACTGGGACTCGAAATAAACAAAAATTAATGCCATCGTTAAGTTTTGACTTCAAGATTTGCCAACATACAACTTTATATCTCACATTTTGCATTAATTGCGCTGACCATTCCTGCGAATTTTTGCACCTGCACACAATAATCCAAAGCTTAAAAATAAAGAAACCATAACAGTTCAAAAGGTTAAAAATAAAGTGAGGGTGAAACCTATATATATATATATATAAATATATAAAAGAACAAAAAAAGTCATTGGTAGTTGCCCTTGTGGACCTTAGGGGCCTGGTCCGAGGAAAAGAAATGAAAAACAAGCAGAGAAAGGAAAACGTGAATGTAAGTATCGATGAAATTAAGTAGTTACACATTTAACATTAGAAAATGATATATAGTCTTGCAATTATGACCGCCAGCTTTGCGACCAATGTGTTCTGCAATAAGAAATCACCAATACGTTTTTTTTACCAACAAGCTATAATAAAGTGGTCACCCCCCAAAGTCATTTTAGTGTTTTAACATCTCTCTATCATCCAAGTCTCCTCTTCTTTCTCTGCATCTAGAAACCAAGACAACATGATCTGAACAAGGGCGATCCAAGGTTGCTGATTGGGGTGGGCTAATTCTATATTGGGTTAATTTTGAGTGGGTTAAATTTTTTTTTTTTTTTTTTGGACTGGGCTAAAAGTAGTATAGTAAAAAAAAAAAATTCCTTTTTTGGGGAGGGCTGAAGCCCACCTCCGCCCACCCCTCCCTCCGCCCTTGGATCTGAAGCAAGAAAATTGCAAAGATAGAAATAAAGTGGCTCCTCTGCCAAGTACATCAGGGATCAATTTTTTAATTTTATAGTTAAAAGAATCGTATCTATTTGTTATTGATCAACATCAATGATCAAGATTAAATATATCATTAACGTTGAAAACCTAATTTTTATCAATATATACATAAACTTTATTGTATTTATTATTGTATACGTGTATTATTTATACATATATTATATATATATATATAGCTAACCTTACGGTAATGGACTCCTTTCCATACATGCATATTGATTCAGGGCAACGTTACTTATGCATTTATTCTTTATATTATACTACATAATTTGCATTATATATATACACTTTAATTGTGGATTTTTAATATGATAAGTTTTAATTGAATGTAAAATTATGAAATTAGTTTTAGTTATAAAATAAAATAAAATAAAATACTCTTAAAAAAAACCTGAAGGAAAATTTAATCTTTAAAAATGCATGTTTTTAGTGTCCTACAAATAAGGAGACAAATAATTAACAACAGCAGCAATCGTCCTTAACATTTCTCTTAAATTTTTTTTTTTTTGAAAAAAAACTCATATTTACTTCTCTAGAGACTTAAACCAAGTTACCACTGTACTATTACCGTATTGGTATGTATCTTCTTGTCATATTCCAAAGATTATGATACGATATCTATTGGACAGCAGTATATGTCAACATTAATTACATAATCGTCCCTATCATGGTGTGTGGTCAACAACCAAATACTTGGTCCATCTATAGCTGCCAACCCACATGCAAAAATCCATTCTATCCGGGAAGAAAGATACTTATAACTAATTAATTGAAAATTAAGGAATCCAAACGTGTTGCTTAACCCGCCCTCAAAGGCACCAGAAAAGTATTAAATATACCGTGGTATCTCGGGTCATCTTTGTCATTGAATGTAGGGAGCCCACCATTACGGTCATGATTCATCGGTTCCTATTATTTTTCATACAATACTCTCTAGATATTTAATATTTTATAAAAAAATATAATTTCGTATTAAAATTTTAAATTAATTCGAATTATTCATATAACTAATTTTCACATCAAAAATTTAATATGATCTTGAATTAGTTTTAAATTAAATTACTCTTAAATAAGATAAAGTTCAAGACTTTTTGTAGATTTTTAATAAATTACAAACAAATTTTTAGAAAATTAAGTCTCCTAAATGTTAAGATACAATGAGTTAAGATTTAATAAAGGAAGTTGAAAAGAAAAAAAAAGTAATCATATTTTATGTTTGGCTTAGAAAAAAGGCACGATTCCGCTTTTCGGGTGAGTGGAAAGCAAAATCATGGGAAGCGGACTTGACATGAACTGCTGTCGTTCTAAAGTGAATATCCAAACAATATTCCAGTTAAAGATTGTAGAGATCAGACGATTGTTTGAAGGTTTGGAATGACCATATTCAGAGGTTCTTTTTGCCTTAAAAAAGAACTTCGAGACTTTTCTATAGCTAGTGAAAAATGAAGATGGTATGGAAAGTGTAGGACTTGTAATAAAAGTTATGGACGATTTGCTGGAAAGTAGGAAAAATAAGTGTTGCACTTAAATTAGACACAATGTAAATACATTACAGGAATGTAAAGATACATGAAATAAAGGAAGTGAATGTGCTATTTGTTGTGTGTGTTTAACAGAGTTTGCAAGTTAGGCCTAAGTGCTCTATTTATAGAGTTTTCTTGCAGAAATTGGAAATGTAGCAGTTTCAGCAGCTTCCACGTGTTCTCAGATTGCCAAGTGTCCCATGATCTTCCAGCTTTCTCTTAATATTGACATGTGTAAAATCATGTTCTCCCATGATCTATAACTAATAAATAGTGGTCTTTGGCGGTTGAATGCATGTTTGCAAGCGTTTACTCATGATCTGGAATTGCCCAGATGGAAAGGCGACAGTTTCCAGCAGCAGTTAAGAACTTCCACCTAGAAGGTCTAAATCATGCCATGTGTCCCACGTTTTCCTTAACTTTTTTTTGGTAAATGCATCATGTTTTCAGCCCACTTGCTAATTTTTAGCAACCTCCTCACCTAAATAAGGTGAGTGGTTGCCTTTATTTTTGGAGTGACTCATACAAACTAGTAGATATTATAGGAGTGAGAAGAGTTGCCATTCTTGATGACTAAGCCAAAGGTATACATAGTTTTCTAGATGTTTGCCATGTGGCAGTAATAGACCATATATGCTCTTATGGTGGGCTCTCATCTCACCAAATTTCCCCTTACCATTGACCTGGTCTTTAGTGCCACGTGGTAGATCTAAGTGGTTCTACACTGCATGCTATGTGGGACTGCTTGTAGGGTAACATTCCTCTTCCAGTTGCTGGAACTAATCTGGAGTGGCAAGTTCCCTTGGAACTCGCCACAAGTCAACTTTTCATTTGTCAAAAAAAATGGGATAAACCGTTTAAATATTATATATAATGTATTTTAAAGTAAAAATATATATGAAAATAATATTATAATTCGGGTTGGCTCAGGTTGCTAGCACTTCAACCTAAGCCCAACCCTAATTCAATTCGGGTTGAGATTTTTCAACCCAAACCCAATCTTAATTGTAAAAATGATTATCGATCCAAGCCTGCGAAAAATCGGGTTGGGTTCGGATTTCCCAACCTAAGTTGCACCCCTAGAAAATTTGAAGATTCCTAGAAAATGAGACAAATATGTCTAAAATTGGATGGACGTGAGAGAAGAGGGGATATATGAGACATTACTATGGAAGAAATTGTGTATTTCCTTCTTTTTTTATTCGGTTGGATGAAAGATAATAGAATAAATTCATAATTTATTATGTTAATTATGAAGGTAGAAAAGATAAAGTTTTAAATTGTTTTACCATTATATTCAGTAATATCTATAATATTGTAATTTATAGAGGATAATATTGTAATTTAAAATGTGTGTAATTTAGGATAACAATTAATTTAAACTTCTATAATAGTACACTTTTATTCCGTCTCTCTTCCACCCAATTTTGAATGGATCAAAATTTACAAAGAATGAAAGATGACACATCCCTCAAATTACCATTTCTTTTCTTGTCTCTTCTGTATCGAACAAAGAAAGTTTATTCTTCCTTCCTATTTTATTTTCATATTTCTTCCTTCCTTCCTTCCTACTGCATAATTGTGAATATGGAGTTATTACTTGGACCAATTATAAACTTTGATTTGTTATGCATATTAATAATCGCTTTAGTTCTTTGTCTAAGGTTGCCTTGGATAATTGCCTTTTTCTTAATATAATTTTAAAAAAAAATTATTCTAACATTCTAACTGTCCACTGTGTTATAATATAATAATACACATCTTAATTCAAATAAAAATAGTGATGTGCTATTTTTCTAACAGTTATAAGATTGGAGATGACGGGAAAGAATTGATGTTCTAATTGCGAGTGACGGATCCAAAAAATTATATGAGAGGGAATAGTTTTAAATAACAAGAATATATAGTGATAAAAAGAAAAAAGAAGTTTTTCCAAAAAATTACATGAGAGGGAACAGTTTTAAGTAACAAGAATATATAGTGAAAAAAAGAAAAAAAGTTTTTCATTTATTAATAGAAAAATTAATTAATTTTTTAATTAGTAAGAAAATACTCGCACACTTCATTTAAATGTTCACGATGGATTTCGAACCCATCTTTTCTCTTTTGAACTAACCTAGCAAATACGCTTGAGAGTGAATGGTATCTCTGTAAAATAGGCAAGAAGGGTTAGAATTTAGATTAGTAGATGCAGAGAGTCGAAACTTAACACTCCAAAATTCACCGGAGATACTAACCCACTTGGCTATCAAAGTATCTGCTTTGTGAAAATAATTAAGTCATACAAAATAATGAATATAAGAAAATTTCCCTCATTTTCACTTTTACAGGCTTGAAATATTTCTTCTTTTTTCTAGTTTTGAGAAGAAAAAAAAAAAAAAAAAAAAGTGAATTGTAAAACTTAGAAGCCGAGAGAACTTGACTCGTGAGAAAAAACTTTGGCGCTCTCATTGCACCGTGCAACATGTGGACTGCGCATGTATTACATGCACACTAATAAATAGTCAAATGCACCATTTGCATGGTGTAACAGACGCATTAAAAATTTTCTCCTAACTGTTAATGATCCAGCCTCGAACCTCCGACCTATTAGGGTTTGTACAGCTTTTTTTGTGGGGTGGGGGGGGGGGGGGGGGTGTCAATGATCCAGGCTCGAACCTCCGACCTATTAGGGTTTGTACAGCTTTTTTTTTTTGGGAGGGGGGGGGGGGGGGGGGGGCGGGGGTGGTCTTTAATACGTATATGTATTGATTGCAATACTTTAAATATATTAGCGTGGAATGATTGACTCAATGCACGCTGAAATGTGGCATGGGTCAATGAATGTTTTCCACCATTTAAACCAAGCCCTTCCGTTTCAATTCACATTAACAATTTTGATTTTGATTTTGATTTTTTGATTTTTAACATGAAACCATGTTTATTATTACAATGTAAACCTTAAACTACTCACCGAGGGTGAAAGAAAACTTAAGCCATGGAATGAGAAATATATTTTAAAATCTTGGGACTCGAGGACCCACTGTTTGATGTACACATAAGCTCTATTCACACAAATTTGAATTAAGAAAACAACCTTTTGATGAAATCATGTTGAATTCTAACATAACATCTAAGTTTATTTACCTTTTATTATGTCCATTAAAATACATGAGGGAGAGTTGGTTGTTAGAGGTTCTTATCCCACATCATGTAAGGATGAAAAAGGTTATGAACTTATACGGGTGAGTTTATAGCGTTACCTAGATCATAAGGCAAGCACACGTCTACACCGGAGGTGTCAAGGTCAGGGGCATAGCTTAATTTGTTTTTTCTTTTTTATCTATTAGCAAGAAAATCACTCTCACACTCTCCTAAACTTTGTTTAGCCTTTGAAAGTGGCATAACGGATGAGCGTTTGTCTATTTCTTCAAAAGCTTAAATTATTGGGTATGTTGCATACTCACCTATTTATACCTATTTTATTTTTCATCCGGATCCCATGTGGGACAAGTATCCCTCGTAACATTCTCCTGTACTTAAACTTGTAACATCTTCGTTGCGGTTGTGCCACCTTGTCTATCCAAGTGGACTCACTCGGACGCTTGGCGTGATACCGAATCAATAACTAGGTCTGATTCTGATACTAATTATAATGCGTGGGCGCTTGTTCATTTATTCAAAAGTTTAAATTATTAGGTAATGTTGCATATCCATCAATTTATATTCATTTCACTTTTTATTCGGATCCGATTTGAAACAAGTATCCTTTGTAACTCATAGCTTAGGATTAAAATATCTGCGTAAATAAAGCCATTAATTTGTCATTTTTCTTAAATGATAATAACAAGATAAAGGTCACTATTTTCTCTATTACATGCAGATAGATACATGCAACTAGCTTCAATCTGGTTCGTGGTTGTAGTGGGGGACCTTAGGCGGCCAATGTTTCGCTCGCCTACGACAGGAGAGAGAGGACCCTCCATAGTGCAATTGTCTATCATGCTGACATCATTTTGGGGTGTGGTTAGAAGGTTAATTAAAACAAAACCAATCATTATGGATCTAACAAAATGAGAACTAAAAACATCTAATTGAGCCGTCTCAATCAAATCAATCTGAACACTATAAGATCAGTTTTGATCAATTCCATTTTGAATTTTATTGAGAATTTGATTGCGTGTTACATAAACCCTGTAACATTTTATATTTTATATCACTATAACACTTGCACGATTTTTTACCAATTACATCTCCTGCATAATACTCACAAATAATCATGTATATGTCATACTACTGATGATTGTATTTGATCTCCATCCATTAGAGGGTGAGAGAAAGTAAAAGAAAGTGAAAGTTAAATTATACTAATGCCTCTTGGGATTTTGATAAATTATATTTGACTATTCATCGTTTCTTTTTTAAATTCGTTCGTCACCGATTGTCATAAAATAACTTTGAACATGAAAAGTTAAGTAGTGTATATGATTTTATATGATAACATGATAAAGGACACTATTTTCTCAATTACATGAATTATAATTGCTTGAATTAATGGATTACATTTTTGTTATATTTTCCTATTTTTTTCTTCTTTTGTTTGTTCTTCTTTTGTGAATGAACTGAGTCACAAAAAATTAAGAATATATAATACTAGAGATTAGTTCTCCATGTTAAATGTAAAATTAAGTGAATATCAATTATTTTATAAATTAGATTGATATTTAAAACATAATAGCCTCCCCACTTTTTAAAGGTAGAGGAAACACTCCACCTTTAAAAAGTGGGGGAGGCTACTTATGCTATATCTCCGATATTTAATCAAAGTCTAAACTTATTTCAATCACAATGTATTTGCTTGCCAATGAAATTAAAAAATAACATTATTGTCATTAGTAAATTGTGATACTGAGAAAATTTTCAGTAAATTGTCACACAATGAAATTAAAAAATAACATTATTATCATAAGTAAATTGTGAGATACTAAGAAAATTTTCAGTGATAGAATGAACATGCAAAATATTATTTAAATGTAGAGAGAGGTCCAAGGAAATTTTAAATATCCAATATTTTTAATAAGCAAACATGTGCCATTGCCAACTTTTATTTGATCAATACCCTGATATTCAAAATAAATATCATATTGTGTAAGTTATAATGGATAAGATACCCTCTGATACAATTGTTCAAATCTGAAAATAGGGAAGATAAAAATCATAAAAGATTGCTGGTAGTTTAAGTTTGAAAAAAAAAATCCTATCCATTGTCCTTATTCTTATCAGTGGTCATTATATAGACCTCTCTAGAATGTTTACCATAAATGTGTCATTTTCGAAGTTCACGACTTTAGAAGATACATAGTATATCCAAGTTAATGAGCTTTGATTAAAATCATGTACAGATCACACTAATAAATAGGTTTCACATTATTCTTTATGAATGAACTTAAATTCATTCATCTTCTTTACTGAATTTATTGGGAATTCTAAAGTCACGTGTGAACATATGTAAATACGTTATTTAAGATAAATTATCACATTACTTTGTTGGTTGGAGAGTAAATTATTAATTATTTTATATATATATATATATATATATATATATATATATATATATATATATTGTTTTTTTGTATACTTTTTCCAGGTCGGTTGCCACCGCAGGTTTTACGCGATCAATTGAATTATATAAATATCTCTTCAACACAACATAGGTCATCGAAAGGATCTCGAAGGCCCACCAAAGCACGAAAGCTAGAATATTTTATAAAATGGATTCTTATTTGAAGAGTGCATAACTCCATGGATAAGCTTACACTAATCTGTCAATTTGGGATCTAATTCAAGATTTTCCTTAAGAGGTAGCGGGAAGAAATTGGAATGTAATAAAGAATATTGTGAATTTAATTTAAAACACATATTTGATAGCACACCGTCTGATTTGATTCAGTTTAAAAAGTGAAATAGAATCAAAACGATAATAACAATTCTAACAAAATTGGAACCAAACCGAGTTGATGGACCTATCTAAGTCAAACCTTATAAGATCATCAATTCAGTTATACTGATTGAATTTAATTACTCCTATTAAAATACTTAATTAGTTTAATGATACTTACTTTAACTTAAATCAAATCTTATTTAAACCAATAGTTTTAGTTCCCTGTCAAGAATAAAAATAATAGAGATGATGAGAAAATGATAAAATGTATGCAACCTTACTTTCACCTTTAGAGTGAGGCTATTTTTGTTTTTGATTCCTTCTTCATCTGTAGGTCACAATGTCACCTTCAGTCCCCTGTCAAGAGTTATTTCTAAGAGAGATTATTTTTGTTTTCGTTTCCTTGATCTGTATAATGTCACCTTCAGTCCCCTGTCAAGAGTATATTTCTTATTTCTCAGATCTACTAATTAATAACATGGTAGTAAAATAATACGCCACCAAAGGTAGAATGTTATTTTATTAACTTATTTATATATGAATGAGGTCAATGTTACAAAGATGGTTATATATAAAATATTGATTGAATCTGAACGTGCAAAAAAGTTAACCAACTAATTACTTAATGCATATACACACAATTATGAATTATGAACATTTAGTGCGGGGCCGCAAGGTACACAAGTATAAATATTCTAGTTTGGTTTATATTAGTACTTTAAAATTTTCTCTTAAACGGAATGAATCTTTTTATTTCCCATGAAATGCTGCATTATCTTAAAAATAAACAGAAAGACAAACATGCATTTCTTGCATTGAAGCTTGACACAAGTAAGGTTTACGATCGCATTGAATGATCTTTTTTGTTAACAATTCTTGCTAAATTGGGTTTTCATACTCATTGAATCAAAATTATACATGCTTGCATCTCTACGGCATCTTTCTCTTCGGTTATTAATGGTAGCTCTATGGAGATGTTTTTACCTACCCGCAACTTACGCTAGGGAGATCCCTTATCCCCATATTTATTTATTTTGTGTGCAAAAGCTCTTTCTCTTTCTATGTAGGTGACAATTTAACATAAAATTCTCTTGGGTATTCGCATCTGCCCACAGGCTCCAATTATCTCACACTTACTTTTTGCGGATGATTCAACTAATTTTTTCAAGGCTTCTACTTCAGAAATCCAATTCGTTTAGAATTTTCTCAATCGGTTTGAAAAAGCCTCTGGGCAACAGATCAGTATTTCTAAATCGTCAATTTTCTTCTCCAAAAATACCTCTGCGGAGGTCAAGTCCAGCTTATGTCAAGTGTTGGGGATTCACAAGGAAGAATTATGTGCTAAGTATTTAAGTATGCCGGCAATTATTGGCCGTTCAAAATGGGACGTTTTTCACTATATTGTTCAGTGGGTTTCTAATCATTTAGCCTCCTGGAAGTCTCTTTTACTGTCTCCAGCTAGAAAGGATATTTTAATCAAAGCAGTTTTGGGAGCTTTACCAACATATGTGATGTCTTGCTTCAAGTTGACACGTAAACTATGTTTATCCCTTCTGAGGCACGTACGTAGATTCTGGTGGTGTAAGCCGAGAGCTTCTCCAAGTATTAACTGGGTTACATGGGAGTCCTTATGTGAGCATAAAGAGGATGGGGGCTTTGGCTTTCGTAGTTTCGAAGCGTTTAATGCGGCTTTATTGGCTAAACATAGGTGGAACTTTCAAGTTCTTCAGCAAGGTATGGCGTTTAAATTATTTAAAGATAAATATTTTCAGCATTGATCCTTTTTGGAAGCCAAATTGGGATCCAATCCTTCCTGGCCTGGAGGAGTATCTGGTCAACTCAATCTCTTATTGCCGCCAGCTCTTGATGGATCGTGGGAAACGAACAATCTATTCATATTTGGATGGATCGTTGGGTTCCGGCCTGGTCACTTTTTTTCGCTTCCAAGGCCACTACATTCTTTGGTTCCCTAATTTGTGGCTGAGTTGCTTGATCCTTCAGTCCAATGATGGAATGTGGATTTGCTTTGAAGCTTATTTTCGATTGCCACTATTGATGTTATACTTAAATGGAGCTTTGGTGTATTTTTTAAAGCGGATAATCTGGGTTGGGACTTGGAATCCAATGGTATGTTTTCTGTGAAATCAACATATGAATTAGCTTATGGTATTTTGGGCCGTGGAGACCGATCTTTGGTGGCATCTGTTTCACATTCTGGCAGTAAGTCCTTTTGGGACAGTCTTTGGTCTTGTAGGACTACGCCAAAAATACAACATTTCTTGTGGCTTGTTATTCCAGTCCGTGAACGCTTAAGCGTTCATGGTCTTGATGTTGATGTTTTGTGCCCCCGTTGTGGTATAGCAGAGGAATCTATTGAACATTTGTTTTTCCACTATTCGCATTCCGTGCAGGTTTGGAAGTTCTCCCCGCTTCAGTTTGACTTCACCCTTCCTCTTTTAAGGATTGGTAGTTGCATTTGGTTCAACAATGGGGGCCTAAGGAAGGGGGATCAGATGTATTGGGGTTTGTTGCTTTCTGTTGCTGGTTTATTTGAAATGCTAGAAACAAACTCGTTTTTAATGGGGAGCTCTAGGATGCTCAGAAGATTGTTAGTTTGACATGTTCATCTTTTTGGGAATTCAAGGAGGTCTTGGACTTTTCATATTTGCGTCTGTCACGAGGTCAGCTTACCTCCAACTCTCGTCCGCGTTTCTCATCTTCATTGTCAAGATGGCTGCCTTCTCCTCCAGGTATTGTTAAATGTAATGTGGATGCGTCATTTTCTCAATCTTCCCACGTGGAGGGAGGTGGAGCTGTATTTCGAGATTCGTCGGGCACTATTCTGCAGGCTATGGTTTTTAGTTCGTTCCCGGCATCTAGTGCGACTTCGGCCGAGGCTATATTTCTTCGTAAAGTAGTCTTATGGGCGTTATCTTTCCATTTTGCTCATGTTTGGTTTGAATCAGATTCTTTGGATGTGGTTAAAGCTATTTTTGTCGTTGATCCAGGGCTAGTTGACATTAAAGCCATTTCCTTTGATATTCAACTGGTGCTTCGGCGTTTCGCCTCATCTTGTCTTAGCCATGTCCATAGGCATGACAATGAGGTGGTCAATGCTCTTGTAGTGCTTTCCCGAAGTCCTCTGCCTAAGGATGTTGCTCTTGCCCATATTCTACCTGATATTCTTCTTCTAGCAAGTAAGGATTGTATGTTTTGATTTGTGCTACTCATCTTTGTTTGACAAGTTAAAAAAAAAATCAATCTTAACATACAATTTCATATATATATTTTTTTGGATTAGAATTACAAAAGTCCCTTATATTTTCAAAATTATACATAAAATCTCTAGTAAAATTAAAAAACTCTTAAAAGTAAAATTCTTTATTAAGTTGCCCCAATATTCGTGACCGACTCGTTAACTTGATTGTGAAATGACCAAATTGACATTGCTATTTAATTTAAAATTAAAATGTTGATAATAATTTTTTTAAAATTGTTTTTGTAATTTTAAAATAGCAAGGTTAATTTTATAATTTAATATTAAATAATAATTTTGTAATTTAACATTATTTAATGGTCCTATATTATTTTTGTAATTTTAAAATAATAATTTTCAACATTTTAATTTAACATTGAATAACATGGTCAATTTTGTTATTTCACAACTAAATTAAGAGGGTCAGTCACGGATATGGGGATAATTTAATTACTTTTTTTTTTTTAATTCAGGAATATATATATATATATATATATATATATATATATATATATATGAAATTCTATTAAAGATTTTATGCACAATTTTAAAAATATAAGGAGATTTTATAATTTTGACTATTTTTTTATATAATGGAAACTGAATCATTAGTGCACATGACCGAACCAAACCGTATTTTTGATTTCTGAATCACTACCCACACTTGCCAGATCTTTTACAATTATGTCCTGAGATATAGCTCACAAAACATTGGAATATTAGTGACTATGTCACACCATGGGTGACACAAAATGAAGAACAACATTTGGTTAACTTAGCAATATTTATCTTCCCTCACAAGTTACAATGGCTAAGCTCACAGGTGATAGGTCTAAGTCAACCATTAATGCAATAAAGGCCATAATGGGGCCAACTTGTGGTTTTTTTTTTTTTAGTTTGAACGTTACTAGAAGGACTTCCTTTTAAGTCTTCGAAAGTGGGCTTAAAATTCCACAAATGTTCAAAAGATTATAAAAACAATATTAGCAGCCAATCTTGTTTTTTCAATACATTTATAACTATTCTATTCCATCACCTACCAATAGTCAGAAAACGCCTACCAACACTTTTGGTCAGCATACACACCATCTCTAAAGGCCTCACAAACCATTCCTTACATAATTCACTTCCACACCACTTTTGAGTGCAACATCTATAAATAACAAGTATTTTTTGAAAGGTTATAAATAACAAGTTCCCAAAGAGTGACTTGTGTGGACAATAGAGGGGAGTAGAGTCGAGAAAAAACTAAAAAAGACTAGGGAAGTTGGAAGAGGCCAGAGAGCTACAACATGGGTGACGTTGATGACATCCGATCAGCCCCGATAACGCCGAGACCTGCGTCGGTGACACCGCCGCCACCTATATCGGCTCCTCCGTCGCAGTTCCACTCCCCGTCTCTATCACGGTCACCGCTCCTCGCCACTGACGAGCACACACAGATTGTTCCGTCCAAAACACCCAAGACCCAAACACCCAGGAGGACGCCCTTGATCCGGACACCGCGGTTCATTACTCCGTTGGGGAGTCCGCTCAGGAAGGCTCTCCATCTTACCAAACTCGACCCACAGGATGCTTGGCTTCCCATCACCGAGTCACGAAACGGAAACGCCTACTACGCCGCCTTTCATACTCTCTGTTCTGGGATTGGAATCCAAGCCCTTGTTCTCCCCGTCGCCTTCACCATTCTTGGGTGGTAAGAAATCATATTTTGCTCAACTCAGTTCTCGGAGTCAATAGTGAATGTTCTCAAAACCTGAGAATAACCCGAGAAATTAAGTTTTAATTCAATTTTCGGAGTATTAATTGCTAAAATTGAAAATATTTTTTGATGTATGATTTTGCAGGACATGGGGAATAATATGTTTGACACTAGCATTCATATGGCAACTCTACACTCTATACTTGCTGGTACAACTTCATGAATCACAGGAAACCGGCATACGTTACAGCCGATACATGCAACTAGCAAGTGCAACTTTTGGTAAGCCTAGCTCTAAAACTCTTTCTTGTTCCGAAAATAAAATATTTCTTGTTCCGAAAATAAAATATTTTCGATTAACTATATCTCAGTGTTATGTGTTCTATAATGATTATTTTGAATTGACAGGTGAGAGGACGGCCAATTTTCTGGCCCTGTTTCCGATCATGTATCTAGCAGGAGGTACATGTGTGGCTCTGATCATCATCGGAGGTTCAACGTCCAAGTTGTTCTTTAATCTTGTTTGTGGGGGCACATGCACGGCCAGCACATTAACATCTGCGGAGTGGTACCTGGTGTTCACATGCGGTGCCGTGCTCCTGTCTCAGCTGCCCAATCTCAACTCCATCGCCGGCGTGTCGCTGGTCGGAGCCATCACCGCCGTCGGATACTGCACGCTCATGTGGGCGGTGTCGGTGGCCATGGGGAGGCTTCCGAACGTGTCATACAATCCAGTGAGAGGCAGCAGTCAGATTGTTAGGGTTTTTGATCTCCTGAACGCACTTGGGATCATTGCTTTTGCTTTCAGAGGCCACAATCTCATTCTTGAAATACAGGTATACAAACCAATAATAACTTCTCACCAACTGTTTACTTTCATTTATGGCTAGTTTATTTTTTTATTTTATTTTATTGGCCAAATATTATCATGGAACATGGCATGACGTGTTTTGAATAATAAATATTAATTAATCTGTAAATTATATATAATTTATTTGGATGGTCTGATTTGTATATAGATTCCATAAATTAAATATACTAAAGTACACACATGTTGTAGTTAATTAATATATATAAGTATGTTTTTTTTTTCATTCGTGACGGTGCAAGGACTTTGAAAGTGGCCAAAGTCTAGGCTGGCACGGTACTTGATTGCAATTATAGTAAGAAATATTTATCTTGAAGAAAGAAAAGAGTGTCAGGTTGAACGTTGACTGTTGACCAATTGTATGATATTATACTTGTGTACATACATGAACACATTTCGAATTTGGCCTCGTCTTTAGCAGTATTCTTTTGACCATGGGTCGGTCTTTATACTAAAAATATTAAGAACTAGTTATAATTTCACAACTTATTTTAGACTTGTTTTTAGCGTTAAGTATTGAATTGAATTACTAAATATTATTATAATCTCAATTTTTTTTTTTTTTTTTTTTTTTTTAACTGTAGGCGACCATGCCATCAAGTGAAAAGTTTCCATCGCGTGTGCCAATGTGGAGGGGTGTCAAGTTCTCATATGCCCTAATAGCTTTGTGTTTATTCCCTCTTGCTATAGGTGGTTATTGGGCATATGGTCACTTGGTAAGTACCATTCTAACAATCAAAGTACTCTAATTTACATGTGTTATAAGCTTTTGTTACAATAAAATTAAAAATATGTTACTAAACAAAATTTGCTTTACAATTGACAGATCCCGAAAGAAGGAGGTATGCTAACAGCATTGTACGCGTTCCACGGTGAAGATGCCTCTAAGTTTATCTTAGGACTAACGAGCTTATTCGTCATAATTAACGCGTTGAGCTCGTTCCAAATATACGGCATGCCAATGTTCGACGACATGGAGTCCAAATACACGACTAGGTTTAAGAAGCCGTGCTCGTGGTGGCTCCGAGCAATTATGCGAGCTATGTTTGGATACGGGTGCTTCTTTGTTGCAGTGGCAATCCCCTTCTTGGGAAGCCTTGCCGGACTTATCGGAGGGATCGCTTTGCCGGTTACTCTAGCTTATCCCTGTTTCATGTGGCTTAAGCTCAAGAAGCCTAAGCAATATAGTCCAGTGTGGTGGCTGAATTGGAGCTTGGGTCTATTGGGAATGGGCCTAAGTGGGATACTAATTGCAGCTGGAGTTTATGTTGTGATTGACACTGGTATTGAAGTGAGCTTCTTTAAGCCTCACTAATTCAAATAGATTTAGCGTAGAAATATATGAAGTTGGAAGTGTGTAAGCTTTTGTAAGTTTGGAATAATCTTTGATATATATATATTATTCATTATATGTAATTGTGATATTCAATTTGAAGAAAGAAAAGGAATTGACACTAGGGTATTTCTCTATTCTTCATTTCAACTATCTATGTTTGTGTATCTTATTTATCCACACTCTCTCACTGTACATGTTCTCTCTCGAATTAAATCTGGCACGGCCAACTTAATTGACAATGTTATGAACCTAAACGGGTCGAGCTCCAATTGTGCTTAATGTTTTGGACCATCAAACGAGAAAGTATTACATGGTTTCAGGCCAATCACTATCGGACACGTAAGTAATTGTATAAAAGGTGTGTCTAGTAGTAATTGGTCTAGACCAATGGTCCCGAGATTATCTAAAAATTTCTCTCAATCCAACTTCAAGTTGGTGAGTAAGCATCGAAAGCAAGCAAGCCTACCAATAATAAGGGCATGTTTGGATTGGTTTTTCAAACGCTACTTTTGGCTTTTTCGGCTTTGAAATTGTTTCGTGTAGTGTTTGGTTAAAAAGAGTTTCTTTTAAGAAACACAGTAGAGAAAATTTTTCACTCTTTAAATGGCAAGCGTATCCTTTTTATTATTGTTGAACATATGACTCAAATTGAGGCTGCAGTTGGGGACAACAAATTTGTGTGATCAGCAAGTATATTGCATCATCCCTTACATCAGAAATTCTTGGCAGCCAAGGAGTGTAGTTAGTAAGCTACCCATGCGTGGTCACCAAGTTCAGCAAACTGCGTAATGATATTTTGGCTATAAATAGCCTTGCTCCCATGGTGTTTGAGCATCCAAAATCACCAATTCAGTTGTGTGTCTGTAATATCAGTTAGTGAGTGAAGAGTTTGGGTGTACTTAGGTTTTGGGTGTGAGCCACTTTGCCTTGTATATCTTTATTCCCATAGTGAAATATTGTTTTGTTTTTTCTATGTGGACGTAGGCATAGTCGAACTATGTAAATCCTTATCTCGTTTGTATGTGTGTCATTTTATTTTTCTTGTCATTATTTTTCTCTTGTTATCATAAACTCCTATTCAATCCTTTTTCATAACAAACTAGTATCAGAGCTCGGGTTCGTGTATTGTGTACAGATACTGTTCATAAGTATGGTACTGTTCACATATACTATTCGGGTATTATTCACAAATACGCTACTATTTACCGAGAAATTTTTTGGGGAGTTTTTTTATATGTCGACTAGATACGAAATTGAGAAATTTGATGGAAAGATTATCTTCAGTCTTTGGCGTATTAAGATGTAGGCCCTGCTGACGTAGCAAGGTCTAAAGAAGGTGCTATTCGAGAAGGACAAGTTGCCAGAAACTATGTCCAATGAAAACAAGGATGAGGTCAATGAAAAGGCACGCAGTACGATTCTCCTGAATCTAGCCGATGTGCTGCATGAAGTTATTAATGAAGACACGGCGGCAAAGTTGTGGTTGAATTAAAGAGTCTGTATATGACGAATCTCTTACCAACAGACTTTACCTGAAACATAGACTCTACACCCTTCGTATGAAGGAAGGTATGCCTCTTAAGGAGCATATTGATAATTTCAATTCTATTATTATGGATTTGAAAAATACTGATATTAAAATTGATGACGAGGATCAAGCCCATATTTTGTTGTGTTCTTTGCCTCCTTTCTATGAGCATTTTGTAACTACATTGCTTTAAGGAAAAGACACTATTAGTATGGAGGATATTAAATCCTCATTGAACTCTCAGGAGTTGAGGAAAAAGGTGTCTGGGAATATTGGAGATTAACAAGCCGAAGGTCTATTTGTAAGAGGCAAAAGTGAGAGAAAGAGTTCTGGTAGTAAGGGTAAATCTAGGTCTCATAAAAATTTCGAATGTTACTACTGTCATGAGATAGGGCACATCATCGAACACTGTCCCAAACTAAAGGCAAAGAATGAGAATCGCAAAGAAAAGGTTTAAAAAGCAGCTTCTGTGTCAACTGCTACAACGATTGATTCAAAAAGTGACGAATATGTTCTCATGACAACCTTGTGTTTAGGCATGTCATTTAATGACAGTTGGATTCTTAATTCTGGTTGTTCCGTTTATATGTGTCTCGGTAAGGATTCTTTCTTCCTATGAAGAGGTGAAAGGTGGTCCGATTTTGATGGCGAACAGGAAAACTTTCAAAATTTTGGGAATTGGAATAGTCAAGATCAAGACGCACAATGGGTTGGTGAAAACATTGTCAAATGTGTGACATATACCGGATCTGAAGATGAATCTTATTTCAGTAGGTGTGCTAGACTCCAAAGGTTATAAGGTTATAACAGAGGGTGAAGCGATGATGGTCGTGATAGATTCTTTTGTAGTGATACAGGGCATCAAGGTGAAAATTTTGTATCTTCTCTAAGGGAATACAGTAACAGGTGGAGCTTCTACAGGGTCTTCTACAGTTAGCAAAAATTTGAGTTCAGGTCTTGACAAAAGAAGAGTTAGAAAGAGGAGTTACGATCCTAGTTCTCAAAAGGGTTGTGAGGGGACTACACAATGTGGTGGGAGAACGAAATCCGTTTTCAGATGGTAACCGAAATTGTAGCAATCCTTACAGGAAGGCAGACCCATGAGGACAGGTGTGATATTGACTTGCAATAATCTTGGTGGCAATGAGATAGTCCATTCGAGTGCCCTTAAGATGCGTGGAAGGCAAGTAGTTGGTCACAATAGAGATGCGAGGAAAATTCAAGGACGTCATATTCTCCACAAGGGTGAGAAGATGACTTTTCATTACCAGCTGGTGGTTTTTGGGTGGTTGGAGAAGGTTGCTGAATGAGATGTCAAACTTGGAATTTCTGAGGGTGTTTTTGATAAGCGCTTAGATCAGTTTGACAGAAATACTAGAGGTATACTTCTGGCTGTGCAAGACAGCATAGGTTGAAGAATAAGAGCCCGATGGTTAAGTTTGAGGATGACTCAAACTTAACTAAAATTTTTAATTAATTTGTTTTGTGGAGAAGACAGGTTGTTTTGTAGAGATATAGTTGCTCATTTGAATTTTCACCGAGGTGGAGATTTGTTGAACATATGACTCAAATTGAGACTGCAGCTGGGGACCACAAATTTGTGTGATCAGCAAGTATATTGCATCATCCCTTACATTAGAAATTCTTGGCAGCCAAGGAGTGTAATCAATAAGCTACCCATGCGTGGTCACAAAGTTCAGCAAACTATGTAATGATATTTTGGCTATAAATAGCTTTGCTCCCATGGTGTTTGAGCATCCAAAATTATCAGTTAGTGAATGGAGAGTTTGGGTGTAATTAGGTTTTGGGTGTAAGCCACTTTGCCTTGTATCTCTTTATTTTCATAGTGAAATATTGTGATACCCCCAGATTTCCGAATGCAGGTTGGCCAGGCCCACGCCCGAACGCCCAGGAATATCAAAAACGAATCGACAATAAATGAACACAGAATACAAGAGGACAAATAAGAATAAATAAAAATGTTGAAAAGAAACTAAAAGGATAATCCAAATTTCTCAGAATAAATTCTTATTAAAAATAAAAACATTCTGATACAATTAATCCTCCATTAATACAACTCGGGAATCCATACTATGTGGACCCCTAGAAAAACCCAACTGAACAAATGACAGTAATAACTGTCTATATCAGGAAACTGAAACATAAAGGAACTCCTATGTAGATAAATTAGAAGAGTGAAGTAGACTGATCCCTGCTCAGCACGAACAACCTCTACTCCTAACGAACACTTGAAAAATAATGGTGGGTCAGGCCTACAAACAAGTTCTACTCTACTACAGTCCAAGCAGAGATTCGATACACGTATACATCCTAGTCAATCCAACAATAACTAGTAGTCCGTATATATATAAATACACACTAAAGGAATCTCATTAGACTATAGGGTTGCCTCAACTTAAATAGTAGGCATCACGCAAAACACACATATAGTGGGCATGAGTACCTAGACCTACCGGGGCACACAACTACACTATATCTAGTTACACATCCCTGGCGATATACCTAACCACTGATCCTGAGACTCAAACTCATATTGATAAGCGCCAAATATTGTATATTCAAGCGCCCTAAATTGCATTAGTTAAGTTCTTTATTTGTGTATTTTATATAGATTATCTCCAATTGTATGTTTCTGCACATTTTCAGGTTAAATTGCAAAAAGGAAGCAAAAATGATGCTTTGTGGAGTTTTGAACATATCAAGGTGCCAATTCTGAAATTCTGGCAGCAGTGAAGCCCGAACTTTGTTCACCATTTTGACCTACCAAACTCGAGAACTGGACTTCCCTCATAACATAAAAGATTTAGAGCTCTAAATCAGCTTTCCAAATCTTCAAGTGGTTTGTCATTCAGAGTTCGGAGCAGAGAGTTATGATCTTCTTATTAGAGGTGCTCAAAAATGCCTGGCAGCAATGAAAGTCTGCCTTGTTCTTCAATTTCGACCAACCAGACTTGAGAATTGGATCTCTACCAAACATAAAGTTTTTAGAACTCTGAATTAGCTTTCCAAATCTTCAAACGGTTTGTCATTCGGAGTTTGGAGCACAAAGTTATAACTGTTTTACCAAAGTAGGTCCGGGCAAAGCAAAGCAAGCATGGAGCAATCTGCTCCAATTTCGAGTGCTCGAGGCCTTGCTTCGAGTGCTCGAAATTCAGGCAGAATTGCCTTTGGGAATTCTCAGTTTGGCAGCCACTTGTGCATTGGTTTCCTCATTTCTACTTATTTCTTTATGAGGCGGTTGGGGATGTTTTTGGAGGAGAGAGAGAGCTTTGTTGGAGGAGATAAGGCAAGGGAGGCCACACATTTACATTATCCTTCATTTCTTACAAGATTAGAGGAGAGAGAAGAGAGCAAAAAAAAGGTGTTCTTGAAGCCTAAAGAAGGGAGCTCGAAAATGGCTTGTTCATCCATGCTTCTTCCTTCTTCTAGCTCACTCATGGGTAACTAAACCTCATCTAGGGAGGTGATGAAGCCTCCCCTTTTGCTTATGTTCTAGATTAGGTTCTATTTTGGGGATTATGATGTTTCATTTTTGGTCTTTTCATAATATAGAGCATATGACTTCTTGTAATGAATTCTAATGTTTATAAATGATTGTTGTAAGTGATTTATCTTGTCTTAGATGGTTTCTTATAGTAATCATAATGCTTGCTTCTTCATGGTGACAATGGAGATAGGATTATGAATAATTTTCAAGGCATGTTGATAGAGAAAATGGATACTCCATTGCTTAGGAACTTCCTTTGATGGGTTATGCTAGTTTTCTACCTCATGTGCTTTATCATTTGATTACAAACTTGATAGTTCTTGCTTGAGTGAGTATGTTGAAGGCTACACTTTAGTTTAGGTAGCTCAAATGTATGAATTTTTGAAGGATTATTCTTGTTTAATGATTTAATGAACTTCTCTAAGGGTATATGGTAATCTAGTGTTGCTATATATTCCGTGACCATTTTATACATTGTACTTCCCCAATTTAGCCTTAATCTAGCATGTACTTAGGGTGTAGTGTGGATTCATCTCCCTAGTCTTTTCTACTTGTATCTCACTCATTTAATTTCCTTGCAATTTATTGTTTTATGCACTCCTAATTTCCTAGTTTAGTGACTATCAAACAAACCCTTATTACCCCTTATCATTCTAAGAACAATTCTAGACTCTTAGGTTGCCATAGACTAGCGCAGTCTCAGTGGTTCGACTTACCCGACCAATAGCCCTATTTTACAATGATTCGTGCTATTGCGAAGAGGGTTGATTTATAATTGATTTCGACCGTCGATCAATTTTTGGCGCCGTTGCCGGGGACTGCAAACAATTTAGCGACCATAGTTCTAGGGTTAAATTTAGTTTGATTGTGAATACTATGCTTTGTGAATATTTCTTGTGTGTTTTAACCATCTTTGTGTTGTAAGTGAGATCCTAGGGACTCGAAGCTCGCCGTGGGAATACTAGCAAATTGTGAGTCTAGAGGACCCCAGGTAAGTCTCATGACTTCTAGTTTCGAATTGTGGATATTGTGCATGTGTTAAACTTAGAAGTAGTTAAATTGCAAGCCCTTGTCGAGGCTATTTCAATTGTGTATTTTCAATTCCAAGCATCGGTCCTTGTCGTGGCCATTTTAATTTTTGTCTTGATAATTGAGGAGAAAGGGAATATCATTGTATGTGGAGTTGATGATAAAGAATTGTTGTGTTGATTATGTTGTGTGTTGTTGATGTTTAACTCCTAGATGGAGAATAATTATCTCCCAACTCAATTCTACACACCACATGCGTTTTGTGCTTTTTGCTCCAGTAATACACATCATACAAGAGATTGTCTTCCAACGAGACAATTCTCGGATTTTTATCTAGAGCAACCAAATGCAAATTTCTCTGAACCGGGTAGTGATCCATACTTCAATGGTTATAACTCGGGTTCAGGAGATCATCAAAACTTCTTGTGGCATGACATAGGAAATTCAACCCCACAATCTCTTGGGCAACATTTTCACTCCAATTTTTAACCCAATGATCATTATTTCCAGCCCTCTTCTTCTCCTTTTCTACCGTCTCCATTGGATGAGTTAATAGCTGCCAACGAACAAATGATAGAGGCTATGCATACGCAAATGATGGAGTCCAACAAGCAAATGTTGGATGACCTTGTTAGCATGCAATCCACTGCCTATTCTCATTCCCAATCTAGAGTTGATTTAGATGACCAAATAGCCCAAATTTAACAAATGGTTGATGTTCTAAATCAGGAAAAGGAAGAAGAATTTCCAATTGAACTTGTAGTCAATCCAAAAGAGAATTCTATGAATGATGAGTTTACTTCTAATAATTTTCATCACGAGAATGTTTAAGTGGTTACCGCATGTGAAAATAAAGAAATAGTGGGTAAAGATCAAATTGTAGCCACACAAAAAATTAAAGAATTTGTGGTTCAAAATGAGGAAATTAATGATGATGAGATTGTATCTTATAAAAATCCAGCACAGCCCCTACATAATCCCTTGCTTGATGCACCTCCTTTAATGGAGGATCCTCTAAAAACATGCTTAGCTCATTTTAATTATGAGGATTTTAATGTTGACAATTCCATTTCGGAGGTGAATTATTTGCTTAATATTCATCCACCTATTCATTCTCTTCCTTGGTCAACATCAAATGTATCTCTTTCTTGGGAGCTTGCATCTCATCTCATTCCTTCTCCTGAGTTATCTCAAGCTATTGAGCCCGAACCGCCGGATAAGTGTAAGGAGGATGTTGAAAGTCTGAAGGATAACTTGTTGAGCATTCCCGTGCTCAATATGACCCTTCATAAGTCGTTGCTTGGTGCACCTTCACCTAATCCATCTTCCCATAATCCAAATAAGCCCCATAATCCAAAGTTCTTCATTGAGGATGAAGAGTGGGTTGAGGTCTTTCTGCTACCTCTTTTCCACTTTTGTCTTCAAGCTCTTCCTCCTTCGCTTTTAAAAGAATTATCCTATTTGGGGAAGCTTGAATCTCTTGAGAGACATGGTATAGGGTAAGGAGGACTAACCTGATCTCGGTGTGTCTAGCTATCGAGATTTTTGAGGATTAGTACCTGCTCTAACTTCGTCTAGCTATCGACATTAAATTTAGCAAAGTAGGGGAATAAATTCTTTCGATGTTCCAAGCTTCTCTACCTTTTTAAATTGCTCGTGCCTTGAAATTTTCTGGGAAATGGTTTCGATAAGCCAAAAATTTAATTTTCCTGAAATGGTCTTCAGTTGTGTTTCACAATTTTAGACTGGCCTCTTAGACCTTCTCAGCTCTAATTTTCATTCCCGGAAATTTCCATCGCTTTCGAGCAATTTCATAGGATCTTTGGCATGCAACTTGACGACGGCCGTTCCAATACGCCAAACTGAATGTAGTGAATGTGTGGTTCAAGAAAAGCCTTTTATGTCAAATTTAAATTTATAAAAACCACTACCAACACTACTACTAACGTAGCAAGAGTGAGTAGGGATCGTCCCAAGGGATTATACGTGTTGGAATTTCAACTTCGACTCTAGTGTACCAAATGATTGCAAAAGAGAATTGGGTTGGTTGATTACTTCTAGAAAAGAATTAATTAAAATGCATTAAGATAAAGAGTAAGTAAGAAGGAAAGGTCTTGGGGTGTAGAGATCACCACCAAATAATACTATTCCAAACCATAATCAAGTGACTAATGAGGGAAATGAATGTGTTGCAACAATATTGTGTGTATAAAAAACATTCAATTGGTAAGGGTGACTCAACAAGTGCAAATTGTCTCAATCAACATTTGTGAGGCCACAATACATCTATTGGTAGAGGAATATATTGTCTAGACATCATGTGAAGAGAACAAAATATCAAATCAAGTCATTGAACCTTTCATTAAGCTCATAGTCCAAGCAATCCATAAGGATGACTTAGTTAAACATGCATTATCTAAACATCATGTGAGAGGCCACAATTTATCTATTGGGAGAGGAATAAATTGTCTAAACACATGTGAAAGATACAACATATCATAACTAGTCATTAATCCTTCATTAAGCTCACAATCCACATACAACACAATATTAGAGGAATATGCCATTTGGACTCACAAGCATGGAACATCAAACATCAAGAGTAGATTGTCCTCCCATCTAACATTATACTACCACTACACTAAATCTACACTACTAGCATGAAAATAAAGCTATCTAGACTAGGGGAGAGGCACAAACCATCAAGAATAGGCATAAACCATCAAATGAACCAAAATAGTATTCATTAAGCATATCATCTTGATAATCTCTAGATCTATAGCATCAATACACATAGACATGCATCAAAAACACTAAATCTAGAGATAAGCACATGAATATCCTACTTTAGCATACATAGACATATGGGTAGCATAGAATAGCCAATTGGAAGCATTAAACCATACAAACCATGAAATAATCAAGATTTATATATACATGAATATCAAGATGTATCATACAACACTAATCCCTCAATAATACACAAGATTAGAGTATAGAAAGCATGCTTGGGGCTAACTCTAGCCCCAAGAGGATGTCTAGACACTCATGGTAGTGATGATCCAACCCTCAAGGGCTAACTCCATGGCTGCTCCTTGTAAATGAAGATCTCCTCCAATGGTTGCTCTAGCTTCCTCCTTTCTTCCTCTCCAAGAATAGCCACCAAGATGATTTTCAATGTGTGTCAAGAGACTCTAGGCTCCCCACCAAAAAGTGTATCATATTCCTTATATAGGTAGGTCAAATACACCCTATGATGAGCTGTGGTCGTGCAAGGCATATTCTCCAATGATTGGGTGAAGGACGGAATAAATGAGCTGGACTTTAACTTTTTCTCGCTGGAGGAAGTTCGATCGATCGAACCTTAACTTGGATCGATCGAAGATGGGTTCGATCGATCGAACTGCATCTTGGATCGATCGAAGTGGTCTGACTCCTCCGGATAAGGACAAGGCTGAGATATTTCGAAGATATTTATGGGGAAAAGGACAAAAGTGGTTGGTAGGCGTACAGCTGTGGATAAGATCAATCTTTTGAATAGGACAAAATAGGGTTCGATCGATCGAAGGTGATGTTGGATCGATCGAACTTGGAATTTCAGCAAAGGCCAAGGTTGGATCTATCGAGAAGTATTGTGATCAATCATAGATGTTCGATCGAACTCTAAGTTGGATCGATCGAACTTTTCAGCTGCACAACTTTGATTCCTTTTTGCTCATTTCTTTCTCCACTTTGCTCCCTCCTTTGGTTTATCTCAGGATTGCTTCAATTAAGCTCTTATTTGGCTGAGTTAGCTCAATTTTGGGATTAGTGCCTGAAAATATAAATAACACGTAATAAGTCTAAGACGGTAAAGTAAGATAGATAAAGGTACTAGAATGCTTAAGCTTAACGGGTTTAAATGCGCACTTTTCAGTGCTCATCACACCCCCAAACTTAAATATTGCCCGTGAACTCAGGTGGACTCCCTTTTGTGAAAGAACTCCTGGCCTTCTCCCAAGTATCAGTCTGAACAACCGGTGCTGGTAACGGTGCCGGCTGTACCTGAGGCTGATTCCGAAGTACAGCTGCTACCCCAGCTTCTATAGCCCGAGCAATGAGGTCATTGATGTGAGGAGGATACTCTGGATCCCTGCCCTGAGCCGGAGCCTGCTGAACTTCCTCTTGCTCCTCCTGAAGCTGACCCTCATCCTGAAACCCAAGTCGTTGTTACTCTTCCTCCATTTGCTGACGTTGCAGGTGTTCTTGCTGCCTACGTGCAGCTCTCCTCTGTCGACGGTTCAGATTCTGTCCTCTTCCAGTGTTAACCATGCTGTTAACATAGAACGACAGACATCAGTACGATTTTAACGGACCGTAAAGGAATACAATGTATCCTAAACTTAAGCTCTAAAGAAAAGAGTACACAAAGCGGAATTCACATAACGAAAGACACCCTAGGGACACTTGAACCTGGAGTGCTCTGATACCAACTGTGATACCCCCTAATTTCGCTACACGGGTTGATCAAGTCCGCGCACAAAATTAGGGAATATCAAACCAATTATAGTATTTAAACAAGCACAGATTACAAAATGAAATAAAGAATAAAATAAAACGCTGAAGAAATCTAATTAATAGTAAATCCATTAATAACTTCCAAATGGTTACAGTTCGGGAATCCCGTAACTCAAGGACCCCTTAACCAAAAGTTACTATGTTGAATTCCAACCAAATAAATACTAATCTCAACTGTAACAATAATAATATCCTACTTGTAAATAAATAGAAAGAATGGATAAGTCCTCCAGCTGCGGATCCTCAACCTTGAGACTTGACCTTCTAACAACCTGAAAAAAATAAATCGCGGGTTAAACCCTACGAACAAGTTCCCTCTACCAAACCTCTGAAAGCCAATAAACAAATCATCTATATCAAAACAAACCCTAATAAAGATTAAACTTTAATATACCATGCTATAAATATATATAAATACTTTTATACAATACAATAATCCTATCTATTAATAGGTGCAATTAAATTGTTAAATCCATTTACCAACGATTAATTAATAATCAGACCTAGACTAAAACCATCATTTATAAGTTTCCTATAAAATAAACTCCACTCACCTTAATTCCAACCTAACCAGTAATTTAACATTTTAGCTATAAATTACATTTAAATGAATAATCCACTAAAATCCAAAACCTAGTAATACTTTTGATTGTTTAAATTACATGTTCAGAAATTTAAACTTTCACAAATCATTCATGTCTCCACCCACATACATAGCAATTTAATTTTGCTATAGCAATTCAACCATGCTATTATGAATATATTTATCTATATATTGGCAACTCAACCATGCCTCCTCAAGTATATATATTTATACTTTTAATTAGCAATTCATCCATACTTTTCACGTATATATTTTATCTATACGAATAATAAGGCAATATATGTAAGCCTTTGGCAACTCATCCATGCCTACAATTCAACCATGTACCAACCTTAAACTTAACTAATAAGCTAAATCACACATACACATCTCATGCATATAATAAGCATGTCAATAATTAATAACCCACATATTCAGATACACCAAATAAGACTTATAATAATAATTATCCTAAATAATATCCATATACACATATATTATGTAATATATACGTATATAATATCTTCCATACTATATATACATATACAGATGTATATATATATAACTACTTCCTTCCATCCTAATCGCAAGTTAAATAAACCATATACTCATGTACGATTATAGATAAATAACTAAATAAATAAATAAATAAATAAATATATATATATATATATATATATATATATTCATTTCCTTCTATAATAATCATTAATTTATTCTGTTACACACGCTAAAGGCTACCACATATCTTAGCAACACTTTACAGCCTTTAGAAAAACTAGAACACCTCAAGACTTATTTTAGAACCTCTCCGGACTTTACCGGACCTTTTCGAGACACCAAATACCTTACCACGCGCCTCTACACTCTCCGAAGCACCTTGCACGCGCTTCCACACATCTTTCCACGCAATCCACGCGCTCACACGCGCCCTCACACGCGCTAGAGAGTGAGCACACGCTCACACGCACTGCCACGCGCGCGCACGCGCGCGCACGCGCGGCCACGCGCTGCCACACGCGCTGGCTATTCCTCTTGCTGACGCGGCGCGCTCCTATTGGTTAGTTGTACCGCGTCCCTGCTGGTGCGCTGCAGCGAATCAATCCACCATCATCCACCTCATCCAACGGTCTAGATCAGCGTAGCCATCAACATATTATACACCCTAATGCACTGAATCAATCTATTATGTATTTCAAAATTCAATGCCCCAGATTCACATGCACATACTTTTAGCATAGGCCGCACCACACTGGAATATCGCCCTTCTAAACTACCACCAGTGCGTAAACATATACAGTATATATATATATAATTAATTTGCACATATATAATTATATATATATAATTCTAAATATCCGAATTGTTCTAAAAAAATATCAAATCAGTCCAGAAAATTCTAGGAAAAATCCACAAGCTTAATTTATTAATTTTTGGCCATAACTAAATATATGTAATTATATTTGGGTCCATTTAATTTAATTCATCACGCTACATAAAGTTAAAACAAACTATAAGAAAATTTCAGAAATAAAATTTAATTAACCTTCCCTCACATACAATATTTAAACTATCCGAACAATTCATACATATATTCACATGTTTAAATCTATTTCAAAAAAAATAAACATGCTCATCTAATTCGATTAATAATTTAATTCAATACAATACAATTATTATTTCGATAATCAAGGTGATAAGTTTATGAGTTCTAAGAGGAGAAGTAGAGAAGAACTCGCCTTTTCTTTTCCAGATCCGGTCTCCTCTTACGTTCTTTGATCCGGCCTCCTCCTCGTTAGCCCTTCTTCTTCTCTCTCTAATTCTCGTATTTTTCTAACGTGGAAAAACTCCTAACCCTAAAGTCTTATATGTCTATTTATACACATCCAAAAACCTAAATCCTTTTCCCATTAGGATTATCATATAAAATAAATAATATTTATCTTTTAAATAATATATATACATACATATATTTTAATATAAATATATATATATATTACCTTCCATATATAACCATTAGTTAAATAAATTATATATACCTATATATATCAATATATAATTATATTGACATATATGCCCCTACACATGATTTAATAATGAATTAATATACACATGTAATTATATAGGTATAATTATGCAAAGATAATTATTAAATATCCTCCCAACCACGGGCCTTTACCAATTAACCCAACAAGGCTTCCTTCAAGCCCAATACCACATCCGTTGGTCCAACTTCCTTTAATCCCAATCCAAATAACTTAAATACCTAAAATAATGAAATTAAATTTAATAGCTACCAATAATTAACAATAAAGTTACACCAACATAAAATCACGCAAATCAAATAAACACTTCACTAACTAGCATTCCACAAATCAAACACCATATAAATTTAACAAATAAAATTACAAAATATAGTTTAATTAAAACAATACAATTTACCTACGCACTTAATTAAATAAAACAAATCACAACTATCAAGCACCTAATTAAATAAAACAAATCACTTAAAAGTAATAATAATAATAATATAATATAAATTAATTTACTTAATAAATCCTTTTTAAAATATCGGGGTATTACATGCATTTATGCATTTTTGGTTTCATAATTTTTGCTAAGCAATGATAGTATAACTTGACACTTGTCGGAGATGAAACATATGTTTAATACCTTGCGTATAGAAGCAATTGAAATTTTTGAAAATAAAGAAAAATTTGAGTTGAAATGATCATGTAGATTCAAATTAGTCTGTATAAATGTCTCAATTAAATTCTCGCTGGATTTGACACTCTTTTAAGCTTCACAATGCACAGATGCACATTGGAAACTTAATTGTGAGGCATGCAACTTAATCAACCTTGACCTTGGCCTAGTTAATCTGATTTGATGAACCTGATAGATGAACATCTTTGGCATGATTTAAGTTGAAAAAAAAAAAAAAAAAAAAAAAAAAAAAAAAAAAAAAAAAAACTGAGAAAGAAAGAAAAAAATGACCAGTTGACGTTCGTAGCCTTTCCAACTCGAGCTATTAAGCCCTAGGAGTGTCTCTACACTTAGCACCCTAAAGCCGTCTGGTTTGGGAGTTGTTGGCCTAACGCTTGCTACAAGGGTTGGTTAGAAAGCTTAAAGGACTTAAACATTGCACGGTCATTCAAAAAAATTGTAATAAACATGGTTCGCTAGAGTTCGTAGCCTTTCCAACTTGAGCTATTAAGCCCTTTGGAGTGTCTCTACACTTAACACCCTAAAGCCATCTGGTTTGGGAGTTGTTGGCCTAACGCTTGCTACATAGGTTGGTTAGAAAGCTTAAGGGACTTTAGCATTGCACAACCATTCTATATTTCGCTTATGAGTTACAATAAATTGTTAACAGGCAACAAAAGTTGTCTTGAAAATAAAATCATGCCTTAGGGACTTCATGTAAAGGGGAATTCATTGATTTGAAAACTTGTGCCTTGCAATTGGAAAAGAAAGTAAAAGCCGCATGTTGAGAATCCAATTCACTTTCACTGAAGTAGAGTTGATTTCCATTTAAGAGATGACAATTGAGTTATTTATATGGACGATGATGTTGATGCATGTATGTGGAAATGTATTTAGCCAATTTTAGTATCAATGCTTCATATATGCAAGGTAGTCTTCCCAATGACCCCATCTCCAGTTCTTTGTTGTTTCAAATTGTATTTGAGCTATGTTTGCACTTCATTTCACCATGGATGATATTTTTGTGGTAGCATGCCCATGGTTGTATTTTCATTGAAGTATTCATTTTGGTTTTGCTAAGGGACTAGCAAAATGTAAGTTTGGAGGTGTGATAAACGCCGAATATTGCATATTCAAGCGCCCTTAATTTCATTATTTAAGTCCATTGTTTGTTTAATTATGTAGATTACCTTCATATGCACGTTTTTGCATATTTTCAGGTTCATTGGCCAAAAAGAAGCAAGAAGGATGCTTTGTGGAGTTTTGAACATCAAAGGTCACAATGTTGAATTTCTGGCAGCAGTGGAACCTGGACTTTGCTCGCCATTTTGACCTTGAAAACTCGAGAACTGGACTTTCCTCATAACATGACATATTTAGAGCTCTGAATCAGCTTTCCAAATCTTCAAGCGGTTCATCATTCGGAGTTTGGAACAGAGAGTTATGATCTTCTTATCATAGGTGCTTAGAACTGCCTGGCAGCAATGAATTTCTGCCTTGCTCTTCAATTTCGACCAAGCATCCTTGAGAATTGGATCTCCACCAAAACATGAAGTTTTTAGAGCTCTGAATTATCTTTCCAAATCTTCAAACGGTTCATCATTTGGAGTTCAGAACGCAAAGTTATGGCCATTTTACCAAAGTAGGTCTGGGCGGAGCAAACCAAGCATAAGGCATTCTGGCCAATTTTCGAGTGCTCGAGGCCTTATTTCGAGTGCTCGAAATTAGGGCAGATTGCTTCACGAGATCAGCAGTGTAGTCAGGACTTTACTTGCCATTTTGACCCAGAAAGCTCGAGAACTGGACTTCCATGATAACATAAAAGATTTAGAGCTCTGAATTAGCTTTCTAAATCTTCAAATGGTTCATCATTCGGAGCTCGGAGCAGAGAGTTATGGCCTTGTTACCAGAGGTGCGCAGAACTGCCTGGCAGCACTGAAGTACTGCCTTTCTCCCCATTTTTGACCAATCAAACTTGAGATTTGGGTCTTCATCAAAACATAAAGTTTTTAAAGCTCTGAATCAGTTCTCTAAATCTTTAAACAGTTCGTCATTCGGAGTTCGGAGCGCAAAGTTATGGCCATTTCATCAAAGTAGGTCTGGGTGGAGCAAGTGAAGCATGGAGCTTTTTACACTAAATTCGAGTGCTCGAGGCCCTATTTCGAGCACTCGAAATTTGGGCAGTTTGCTCCACAAGACAGTCCACTTGTGCTCTGAAATTTCCAACTTTGGATTTCCCTATTAATGAGGTGGTTGGGGATGTTTTTGGAGGAGAGAGAGAGCCTAGTTTGGTGGTAGATAAGAGGGATAAGAGCCACACATTTCATAAGCTTCATTCTACAAGATTAGAGGAGAGAGAAGAGAGCAAGGAGGGAGAGTTCTTCAAGCTTGAAGAAGGGAGCACGAAAATGGAGGAGGTCTTCAAGCTTCTTCCTTCTTCCATTGCTCCTATGGGTAACTAAATCTTCTCTAGGGAGGTGATGAAGCCTCCTCTTTTGATCATGTTCTAGATTAGGCTATACTTTTGGGGACTATAATGTATAATGTATGGTAGTTTCATAGTCTAAGAGCATATTCCCTCTTGTAATGAATTTTAATGTGTAAATGGTTGATGTAAGTTCATTGTCATATCTTTGATGATTCTTGGATCAATCTTATTGCTTTTATTTTCATAGTGACAATGAAAATATAGACTATGAATGTTTTTCAAGGCATGTTGATTTTGAAACTTGATATTCCATTGCTTAGGTACCTCCTTTGATGGTTTATACTTGATTCCTACCTTCATGTGCTTCACCATTTGATTGAAAGCTTGATGGTCTTTTGCTTGAGATAGTGTATTTGATTCTACACCTTAGTTTAAGTACTTCAACTATGGTAGCTTTTGATAGATCATTCTTGTTTTGATTAAGTGAACTTCTTCATGATTATTAAGCAACGGAGTTGCTTCATATTTCTTGACCATTGCATATATGCTATTTATCCCCAAAATTTAGATCTAATCTAGCATGTACTTAGGGTGTAGTGTGGATTCATCTCCCTAGTCTTTTCTACTTGTATCTCACTTCTTCAATTTCATTGCAATCTATTGTTTTATGCATTTTAATTTCTTAGTTTAGTGACAAACACACAAACCCTTTATAAACCCCTCATCACTCTTGAATGACTCTAGACATTTAGGTTGCCTTAGACTAGCGCAGTCCCAGTGGTTCGACTTACCCGACCAATAGCCCTATTTTACAATGATTCGTGCTATTGCGAAGGTTGATGTATAGTTGATCAACCGATCATACGTAATAAGTCTAAAACGGTAAAGTAAGATAGATAAAGGTACTAGAATGCTTAAGCTTAACGGGTTTAAATGCGCACTTTTCAGTGCTCATCACAACTCATGTGCACAACCTCTCCTTTTCAATGCATTGTTGAATCATGGTTCCTCAAAATTTTTCATGCATTGGAGATGAAGTGCAAGGGTTAAAAAAAAAAAAAATTTCCTACATTCATCCATGCATTTGAAGAGACCAAATCCCATCCATGCATTGAAGAGATGTTCCAAGGCTTGAAAAATTTCTCAAAATCATCCATGCATTGGAAAGGTGTTACATTTTGAAAATTTTTCCAATTTGATCCATGCATTAGAAAGAAGTTGAAAAGTTTTCCAAATTTTTCTAAAAGTCCATCCATGCATTGGATTGGAATAATGTGCAAAGTTTCAAATTTTCCATGCATGGCTTGAATTTAGGACTGACATGCAAATTTTCAAAAATTCTCTATGCATAAAAATTTCATTTTTGAGAATTCCATCCATTTTGCATCATGTTGCAATGTATCAAGCTTGGAAAATTTTCCATTGGCTTTAAAATTTGTCATTCTTATGCATGCATGAAAAACTATGAGCTCATGGCTGCAATGCATGCATGCATTCAGCTCTCAGTGCATACATTAACTTCATGCATTCATTCATCCATGCATTCATGTTGGCTGAAAAATTCATTTCCATGTTGCTCACATTACACATTCCATTGCAATGAATTCATTTTCGAGCCTACTGATCCAATTTCGAGCAATCTACCTTCCCTGTCGAGTGCTCGTTGCTGCCTCCAATCTTGCATGCACCACTATCCTAATTTCGTGCATTCAAGATCCAAGTTAGAGTGCTCGCAGCTGTACACCAGTTTCAGCACATCATTCGCAGCTACTGCCTCCATTTCGAGCCCTCGAATCCCAATTTTGAGTGCTCGAACCTCCTCCACATCTTGCCAATCTCTCTGCCCCAAGCTCGAGCACTCTAGCTCCCATTTGGAGTGCTCGAGCCTAGCCAACATGCCCACTATGCAACAAACCAAGCAACTTCTCGCAGCCAACCATGCAAACCAACTTCTCTCTCTTCCACCATCCTTCCTCTCAACCTCAACATCAACCAACCAAACCCACAACCCAACACCACCATGCTCGGGCACCCCTCCTGCATGCACACATCTCTAGGCATCTTCCACCATTCACAGCACAAACCAACCCATCCATGCAAACTCCTCACTCACTACCACCCTCACCCCTCAACTTACCATAATCCAAACCAACCCTCTCTCTCTTATCATCTCGGCCATCACCCACAAACCAACCAACCCTCTCTCTCGGCAACCTCAACAACAAACCACCCAACCCACCCCATGCAACCCCAACTCTCGGTCTCTCTCTCTTCCATACACAACCCATAATCAACTTCCATAGCATGCCTCTGCCAAAATCTCGAGCACCCCAAGCTCTTATTTGGAGTGCTCGAGCTTGCTCACCCAAGCAACCCACCAACTCAATCAACCAACCTGCTAAAAACAACCCAAGCAAACCACAACCCCTCCACCTCTCGGCCACTTTCCCACCATGGACAATCAACCCAACACACCACCTTCCTTTTCTCTCCTCTCAACCCCAACACATCCTTCTCCAACACAACCACCCAACCTTCTAACACCAACCTACACAACCCCTCTCGGCAAACCCACTTCCCTCTCATGCATGAACCAACCAAACCGCCCCTCTCAAACCAACTCAACCCCATCGGCATCAACCGAGCACCACCCTCATTTCCCTCCTCTGCATTCCCACGCCAACCCAAACCATCTCTGCTCATTTCTCGAGCACTCGAAGAAGCCATTTCGAGTGCTCAAACCCCCTCTTAACCTATCCCAAGCTCTCTCACTCCCCACCTGAGCACTCAACCTCTCTCACCCCTCGGCTCCCAACCCACTGCCCCATTCTAGAGCACTCGAAGTCCAACTTCAAGTGCTCGAGCCAAGCCTACCCTTCTCTCTTTTAAACCCCGAACCCACACTCCACTTCCCTTCCCACTCTCAGTCACATTCAAAACCAACCAACCTCACATCTCTTTTCTCGGCATTCACCAAGCCACCCACACCACCCTCTCAACCATCCCTCTCAACCTCCTTCAAAATCACCCCCACCTCAAAACCAACAACCCAATCTCACAACCCCTCACCTCTCGGCCTCCCTCTTCCTCTCTCTCTCTCAACCCCAGCAACCTCCATGCAACCATCTTCACTCTCCACCGAACCACCCACACCTCCCCAACCATGCATGCAAACCATGCATGCTCCATCAACCCTCACTATTCACCCTCCACCCTCGGCACCAACCCAACCCAGCCATGCATTCCACCTTCTCTCACCCCATACCACTACTACTACTAAAAAAAAAAAAGAAGCTAAATTTAAAATTTTTTTTTAAAAAAAATATATATATATATATATATATACATATATATTTATATATATATAGTTATAATACTAATAATAATAATACTAAATAAATAAATAAATAAATTTTTTGGCTTTATTTTGTTTTTATTTCTGTTTTGGTTTTTCTTCTGAGACCTATGCTTTTACCTGTGTACATTAGTTATGTTTGGATAGGTCTTCATGTCCAAGTTTGGGCGACGCGTTTGCGCATTCACATCGATGGATATTTTTGCATTCGTCACTTCACTTGGTAATATTGTTCTTTTACCTTCTTTGCTCTTATTTTGTTTCACTTGTCTTCACACATTGAGGACAATGTGACATTCAAGTTTGGGGGTGCAATAGGACATTTTTGGTTTCACATTTTTGCAAAGCAATGATAGTATGATTTGAACTTGTCGGGGATGAAGCATATGTTTAATACCTTGTGTATAGAAATTATTGACATTTTTGAAAATAAAGAAAAATTTGAGTTGAAATGATCATGTGGATTCAAATTAGTCTGTATAAATGTCTCAATTAGATTCTTGCTGGATTTGACACTCTTTTAAGCTTCACAATGCACATATGCACATTGGAAACTAAACTGTGAGGCATGCAACTTGATCGACCTTGACCTTGGCCTAGTTAATTTGATTTGATGAACCTGATAAATGAATATCTTTGGCATGATTTAAGTTGTCTAAAAAAAAAAAAAAAACTGAGAAAGAAAGAAAATAATGACCAGTTTACGTTCGTAGCCTTTCCAACTCGAGCTATTAAGCCCTAGGAGTGTCTCTACACTTAGCACCCTAAAGCCGTCTGGTTTGGGAGTTGTTGGCCTAACGCTTGCTACAGGGGTTGGTTAGAAAGCTTAAAGGACTTAAACTTTGCACGGTCATTCAAAAAATAAACTGGTAATAAACATGGTTCGTTGGAGTTCGTAGCCTTTCCAACTTGAGCTATTAAGCCCTATGGAGTGTCTCTACACTTAGCACCCTAAAGCCGTCTGGTTTGGGAGTTGTTGGCCTAACGCTTGCTACATAGGTTGGTTAGAAAGCTTAAGGGACTTCAGCATTGCACAACCATTCTATGTTTCGCTTATGAGTTACAAAAATTGTCAACAAGCAACAAAAGTTGTCTTGTAAATAAAATCATGCCTTAGGGACCTCATTTAAAGGGGAATTCAATGATTTGAAAACTTGTGCTTTGGAATTGGAAAAGAAAGTAAAAGCCGCATGTTGAGAATCCAATTCACTTTCACTGAAGGTAGAGTTGATTTCCATTCAAAATATGATAATTGAGTTATTTATATAGACTTTGATGTTGATGCATGTATGTGGAAATATATTTAGCCAATTTTTGTATCAATGCTTCATATATGCAAGGTAGTTTTCCCAATGACCCCATCTCTAGTTTTTGTCTGTTTCAAGTTGTATTTGAGCTATGTATCTATTTTATTTTACCATGGTAGATATTTTTGTAGTAACAGTCCCATGTTTGTCATTCCATTGAGTTTTGCATTTTGGTTTTGCTAAGGGACTAGCAAAATGTAAGTTTGGGGGTGTGATAAGCGCCGAATATTGTATATTCAAGCGCCCTAAATTGCATTAGTTAATTATCTCCAATTGTATGTTTCTGCACATTTTCAGGTTAAATTGCAAAAAGGAAGCAAAAATGATGCTTTGTGGAGTTTTGAACATATCAAGGTGCCAATTCTGAAATTCTGGCAGCAGTGAAGCCCAAACTTTGTTTGCCATTTTGACCTACCAAACTCGAGAACTAGACTTCCCTCATAACATAAAAGATTTAGAGCTCTAAATCAGCTTTCCAAATCTTCAAGTGGTTCATCATTCGAAGTTTGGAGCAGAGAGTTATGATCTTCTTATTAGAGGTGCTCAGAACTGCCTGGCAGTAATGAAAGTCTGCCTTATTCTTTAATTTTGACCAACCAGACTTGAGAATTGGATCTCCACCAAAACATAAAGTTTTTAGAGCTCTGAATTAGCTTTCTAAATCTTCAAACGGTTTGTCATTCGAAGTTTGGAGCACAAAGTTATAGCCATTTTACCAAAGTAGGTCCGGGCAAAGCAAAGCAAGCATGGAGCAATCTGCTCCAATTTCGAGTGCTCGAGGCCTTGCTTCGAGTGCTGGAAATTCAGGCAGAATTGCCTTCGGAAATTCTCAGTTTGGCAGCCACTTGTGCATTGGTTTCCTCATTTCTACTTACTTCTTTATGAGGCGGTTGGGGATGTTTTTGGAGGAGAGAGAAAGCTTTGTTGGAGGAGATAAGGCAAGGGAGGCCACACATTTACATTATCCTTCATTTCTTACAAGATTAGAGGAGAGAGAAGAGAGCAAAAAAAAGGTGTTCTTGAAGCCTAAAGAAGGGAGCTCGAAAATGGCTTGTTCATCTATGCTTCTTCCTTCTTCTAGCTCACTCATGGGTAACTAAACCTCATCTAGGGAGGTGATGAAGCCTCCCCTTTTGCTTATGTTCTAGATTAGGTTCTATTTTGGGGATTATGATGTATCATTTTTGGTCTTTTCATAATCTAGAGCATATTACTTCTTGTAATGAATTCTAATGTTTATAAATGATTGTTGTAAGTGATTTATCTTGTCTTAGATGGTTTCTTGTAGTAATCATAATGCTTGCTTCTTCATGGTGACAATGGAGATAGGATTATGAATAATTTTCAAGGCATGTTGATAGAGAAAATGGATAGTCCATTGTTTAGGAACTTCCTTTGATGGGTTATGCTAGTTTCCTACCTCATGTGTTTTATCATTTGATTACAAACTTGATAGTTCTTGCTTGAGTGAGTATGTTGAAGGCTACATTTTAGTTTAGGTAGCTCAAATGTATGAATTTTTGAGGGATTATTCTTGTTTAATGATTTAATGAACTTCTCTAAGGGTATATGGTAATCTAGTGTTGCTATATATTCCGTGACCATTTTATACATTGTACTTCCCCAATTTAGCCTTAA
The DNA here is from genome assembly GCF_030987335.1 of Cornus florida. Taxonomy (NCBI): domain Eukaryota; kingdom Viridiplantae; phylum Streptophyta; class Magnoliopsida; order Cornales; family Cornaceae; genus Cornus; species Cornus florida. Next base: position 69,355,392 of record NW_026775573.1, on the reverse strand, counting down.
TCTAGCATGTACTTAGGGTGTAGTGTGGATTCATCTCCCTAGTCTTTTCTACTTGTATCTCACTCCTTTAATTTCCTTGCAATTTATTGTTTTATGCACTCCTAATTTCCTAGTTTAGTGACTATCAAACAAACTCTTATTACCCCTTATCATTCTAAGAACAATTCTAGACTCTTAGGTTGCCATAGACTAGCGCAGTCCCAGTGGTTCGACTTACCCGACCAATAGCCCTATTTTACAATGATTCGTACTATTGCGAAGAGGGTTGATTTATAATTGATTTCGACCGTCGATCACATATCATGGCGTATGATTATATATATAAAATCCGTCCTATCCAGCCATCAAAATAAATTATCAAAATATTATTTTAATAATATGTCATCCAACTATTCCGTTGACCTGACACGAAGAAGTAGGATTTAACACTATGGTTAATCCGTTCCCTTATTAAAAATAGATAGGACTTAACTCTTAAGTTAATCCGTCCCTAATATGCCCCTATCCCATAATGGTGCCTTAATCCATATCATAATCAAATAAAAGTTTCCAATTCAAGAATAATGTAAATAATATTTACATATAAGAATCCAAATAAACATGATATAAATCATATATACATCCATTGCATTTACTTGAACAAAAATATTAATTCTAAGCAACATGCATTTAATTTACATCATAAAAAATTAACATGCATCTCAACTAAATTATACATCTCCATGTTCTGATTAAATTAATATTAAATCTAAACAATTGATTAAAATAATTTAATCCAACCATATTTAATTAATTTATTCCTTTTAAAATTAATTATATTCTATACTTAGCATGAAAACTTAAATCATGTTTTCCGATTTTTAATGAATCTATTTAAATCAATTAAATATTTAATATAGATCTATCAATCCAAAAATAATAAATATTAATTTAGTATTCCAACCCTAAACAAATTAACCTTAAAATATTTAATGCATACTTATTTTTTTTATACCAAATTGATTTATTTCTACCATAACAGTATTACATGTTGCCTCGTTCAGTGTGTTTGCCTTGTGAAAGACATGGAATTCCAACTTTCCAATTTCATCACGTGCACCTCTTTACGCATAGAATCAGTTTGTGACTTAGCAATGTCTAACTTTATGTTTATATCCATAAATTGATTCATCACCTCGTTCGGCGTGCATCCCTTATAAATAAAACCAACTTTTGATTTTCTATACCTAAAGTACAAACTGTTGCAATCTCCAATTAATTTACGTGAAAAATAAAATAGATAAATTAAATTAAAATCACAGCCACCAACAGTGCTAAGTTCGGCGAAAGAAAAGAATTAAATTCCACTATTAAAACATGAATTTAAATTTTCAAATTAATCCATGAATTATGATTCAATTAATTTATTTAAGGAACTTATAATTAATCTAGCATGCATAGACTACGAATCAAAGGAGAAGAGAAGATTTAAAACTTGCATAATTATTAAATTTTATATGATTAAAAAATTCTGGAATCTCCTAGGCATGTATAGAAACACAAATCTAAGGGAGAGAGATAGAAGAAGAACTTGCCTTAAACTTTCGGATTGAAAGTTAAACTTCTTCTTCTTTGATCTTCTCTCTACAGGGTTTTCTCCTCCTTCATTCCTTTTCCTCTTTCTCTCTCTAACTCTCTCTCTCTAGAATATATTTCGTGAATATTTCTAGCTCCATTTTACAACCTATAGCTATATATTTATAGGCTAGATAAACTAACCCTAATCCTTTTCCCAATCCAAGTCCATTTAAAAATAATAATAATAATAAAATTAAAGTATTAAAAAGGTAACTTAAAATATGTTACGTATATAATTTATGTTTATCTTAATTAAATAAATAAATTATACAAATTCCATTATTTATTAATGAATTATCCAATATTACTTAAGTTACCATAATATTATAAAGTAACTTAAAACATAATACGTATCAAATCTATGTATATTTTTATTATTTAAATATAAAACATATACATCAGATTGAATATTACTACCCAAGTTACCATAAAAGTAATTAATAAATTACTTTCCCTTTTATATATGTATATAATATATATCTATATAATACATGCACAACTATCCATGGGTTATAATCCATACACATTCAACCTCCTATCCAAGTAATCCATGGGACCCCATTAGTTGGCCCATGACAACTAACCATAACCATAAAAATAAAATAATAAAAGAAAAGAAAACATTTAATTTACAATTAATTAAAACACCATTTAAGCATATAATCTAATTAAACAAATAACACATAGATATATAATCCAAATAATCAAATAACACTTAATTCAATTAAACACATAAGCACATTTTCAAATAATCAATTAAACAATTTTAAAAAAATATATAATTAAAACAAGTACATAAATACTGAGACTATCCTTTTAAAATTAGGGTTATTACAAATATTGTTTTATTTTCTCCCCGTGGACGTAGGCATAGTTGAATTACGTAAATCCTTATCTTGTTTGTGTGTGTGTCATTTTATTTTTCTTCTCATTATTTTTCACTTATTCTCATAAACTCCTATTCATCCTTTTTTTATAACAATTACTTAACAAAAAAAATATATAATTCCAAGCGTGTGCATTAAGATTATTTTCTTTACAAATCCTAGTGCGACAAAACTCACCATTGCATTCTTTGCATCGCTAGAGCATTCAACCAAAGAAAAATCTTAAGAATATTCTTATTGGGGGCTCTTTCTCTTCCTGATGATCAAGTTCCAATAATTCATCAAATTGCAGAACCTCATATGAGCCACCATCTCCTTGTAATCAGGGAAAAAAAATCTGCATATCTCTCGATTTGTTTTTGAATATATCTTGGGAAGTTGTCAATATGATAAATACAAATAATAATATATATGTCTGTATATTTGTATTATAGGATTCATTCATAATAAAAGGAAAACATAATTTTATCAAAGAAAAATTATTAGGATAAATTATTATAACTCTCCACGTACGGTATCCTAAATATTTTCATAGGGCAACAAAGGTTGTTATCTCATTAATTTAATTTTCTCACTGTGCGTCCTTAATTTGATTTTTTCTCGTTGCCTCCTTAATTTGATTTTGTCTCGTTGCCTCCTTAATTTGACTTTCTCCATCCTAACAATCATCGCTCTTCCATTAATAATGTGATCTTCAATAAACTACACGATATTCCATACCATACTGTGATGTTTCCGATTTTCACCATTTTCCAATTTTCTGGAATTTTGTCGTTGTAGGGGCATTTCTGTCTTATCTCGTTTTGCGTACCGAACACCGTGGAGTGTGCCGGTTATATCCAAGAGTTGATTAGGTCATTTCATTGAGTTCAGGACTCTTTAAAATGAAAGGGTGGTCATTTTTGCATTTTTCTATTTTTGGGCCGAACGGTCCCGTGTGGGACCCGCTACCGGAACTGTTGCTTACGGGGATTTTAGTTGGGACCATTTGCACCATAATCATTTTTATTCAATATATTTTATGTTGTGGTAATTTAATATGTGTATGTGTATGTATATATATGTGCGTGGTGTAAAATGAGGTTAAAAATAAAAGAAAATAAAATTCTAGGTGGGCCCACAACCATTTAAAGTGGTCTAGAGACCACTTGGTCACTCATTTCTTCTCACTTTCCCATAGCTCTCTTTCTCTCCCTCTTCTTCTGAATTTTTCTTTTTCTTTTAGGTTTCAATCTTCAATTCAAGATTTCTCCTTCATCCTTTGAATTTTTGAGTGCCATTTGCGGCAAAATGAAGCTCACAACGAGACCTTCAAATCCATACCAGCAATTTCAGCTTTTGGCCACTTTAGGAAGTCCGAAAATTGAGACCCATTTTGAGGGTTTTTGCATCCTAAGAGGTAGAGGTTCTTAATCCACAACTTTTTGTTCCTTTGTAAGATTTTCTATGTGTTTTGCTATATAGCATGCTCAATTGTGTTGAATATTCCTTTAATTGACTTAATTGTGTATTTAAAGTATGCAATTATGTGAATTAATTGATGTGGTATGTAAAAGCATGTTTAAGTGATGAATCTCTATGCCTATTGTGTTTGATTTTTCTAGATTGTGTTAATTTCCTTAATTGACTTGATTGTGTTTATGAAGCATGTGAGTATGTGTATTTAATTGAATTGTATGAAAGAACATATTTTATGTGCTAATTCTCCATGCCTATGATGCTTATTAACTTACTAGAAATTTGTATAAAAAAGCATGTTAATTGTGAAATAATAATTTTTTTTTCCATTTCCATAGTATTGAAGGCATGAAATATACATGCATGTCATTGGGCATGAAGGAAGGGAAATATTTTGAAATGAAAAAGGAGTTTTTAAAAAAAAAAAAAAATTTTGAGAAAAGAATTTTGTGAAAACCCGGACGCCAAGGGAGTACCGAGGTATGTGGCGTTAATGTAGCCTAGAGGGAACTAGGGAGATCGCCCTAGTGTAGTTGAGCTAACTGGGTCCCAAATGACGCCGTGGGGCTACCAAGGGTCAGGGGCAGTAGCCAATCCTTCTCTCGTCGCTGAGGGGTTACCGAAGGGGGTTACATTAATGGTTTGAAAAGTGAAGAATAGAAGTGATTTTAAGTATGGGGAGCGACATACATGGAATTGCATATCATGGCACGACATTGTTTATCATAAAATTGAAATTAATGTTGTATTCCTTTCCGGCATAGTATGATCCCTATTTCCTATTTCTATTCATTGTGTGGATTCACGGGGTCACAAGAGGTGTGTTTTAGGCACCACCTACTGAGCAATTTGCTCACCCCATTATTTAACAATTTTCAGGGCCGGGAAAGGAAATAGTGGATGCCGATCCCTCTCAAGCATGAAGAGAACTAAAGATCTATTTTGATACCTTTTGTGTTTTGGTTAATTTTTTGTAAAGTCTCAAATTATGGAAAAGAGAATTAATTTATTTTATCATGGCCATATAATATAACTAAGGTACTTAACTATTTTTGGATGTAAATTGAGACTATGTAAATGCTTAAGTTGAATGGGATGACGATGATGTGCCATCTCGAGCAAGTTGTTGATGTGGTAGTGTTGGGGAATGTATTATATTTTTTTATTTGTATTGTGTGTTGGGACAGGTTGGATAAGTCTTGAAAGGTCAAGAAAGGCCATTGCATTTTTTTAATTAAGTAGGTTGTTGTAAGTCCCTTTTTAGCAGAGGTCATGCCGTATATTTTTTTTATTTTTATAAATGGTATCAATTTAGAGTCATTACACATACTCACAATTTTAAGGTGTTAAATGGGTCTAACTTCACTTGTATTTAGTTTCTTCCCATATTTCAATTTATCAAAGCAATATATATATATATATATTGATGTTGAAAAAAAAAACAGAGAAAGAAAACTAATAATAATTTAACAAATAATGGACAGAAATCAATAAGTTTCTAATTTAGCTCATTTTATAGACATTAACAATGTGAAAAAAAAAAAAAAAAAAAAAAAAAAAAAAAAAAAAAAAAAAAAAATTCATTCATGAGATTCATTGTAAATGAGTGACAAGATTTTGTATTATCACAAATTATATGACTCTCAATATCATACAATAATTGTGAAATTTAGATGATGAGAAAGTCATAAAACATGAGAATCAAAATGGAAAAATGGAAACCTTCAATATTGTTTTAACTATTATTATTATTTTGGTACAACCACAATGTTCCCATATTTCAATTTATCAAAGCAATATATATATATATATATATATATATATATATATATATATATATTGATGTTTGAAAAAAAAAGAGAAAGAAAACTAATAATAATAAAACAAATAATGGACAAAAATCAATAAGTTTGTTATTTAGCTCATTTTATGGACATTAACAATGTGAAAAAAAAAAAAAAAAAAAAAAAAAAAAAAATCATTCACAAGATTCATTGTAAATGAGTGACAAGATTTTGTATTATCACAAATTATATGACTCTCAATATCATACAATAATTGGGAAATTTTGATGATGAGAAAGTCATAAAACATGAGAATCAAAATGGAAAAATGGAAACCTTCAATATTGTTTTAACTATTATTATTACTTTGGTAGAACCACAATGTTCAAATAATTTGGTTGCCCACGATTCACGAAAATGTAAGAAATCAGTCACCCAATAGTATTAGAAGTGAAGGATACATAAGCGAAGAAAGTGTTTTGGTTGGAATGTCTGGGATGGTGAGGGATTCGGAACACAACTTGTACCCTTACCTCTTTGATTTATGTGGTAGAGGTGATACTTCATTGACCCTAGTTACAAAATTTCCTAAACAGCTAAATAGATTGAAAAGCTTTTCTGTATTAAAAGCTCTTATAAGATATATTTTACAAGTTTCTAGTTTTCTTTCTCTTCGGCATAAAAGTAGAAGCAAAAACTATGCCCAACGAGCCCTGAGTAAGATTACTATCTTACTAAAATTTTTAAAATATACATATTAATTTTTTTGTACTAACAAGAGTTATATCTTACTAGTATTTTCTCGTCTTTCAAGATAAAAGGTTAGAGTTAAAAAAATTAAAATAAAAAGTAGAAGGTCAAGGTTTAGATTTTCCAAAAGTAAGAGTGCGAGTTTAAACATATAGCCAAATTAGAAAATCAAATATTCATCTTCATCTAGGAAACAATAATACTTCTCCATAAGTAACGTATTTGTCTCATGCCTGTATCCGATACCGACACTCCTCATATACTCGCAAATACGTGTCGGTTACTTCCTAAAAGCATCCATAATTTTAAAATATATATTTAATTTCTAACACGTATTCAATATTTTACTTCGATCACATTCTCAGATACTTCAAAATACATTTTTAATAAGTTTTGAATATTTTAATATAAATAATAATAATATCATAGTATAATTGTTAAAAAAAAAAAATTCAAAATTTAGTTAAAAAAGAAATGTTGACCAATGGGCAAGTGATCTAGTGGTATCAGATTCTTAGTTTCTAAAGGGAGTCAAGGATTAGAACATGAGGCATATGTGTGAGTACCAATTGAAAAAAAAAAAAAAAAAAAAAAAAAAAAGTATTGAGATATATTTTTTAATTTTTTTTATAAAATAACTGTTGAGATATATTCCTACGTGATATTCCCTATTTAGTTGCTTCTTTATTTACAACATATTAGTGATTGTATTTATATTCATAATATTAAAAAATATATATTTATAAAAATTAATTTATTATATATATATATATATATATATATTAGTTTTATTTTTTATTGTCATATCTTTACCATATTCATATCTTATTGTTTTGAAATTTGTTGTCTTGTCGGACTCATAGCCTATCATATTTGTATCTTATATCCGAGTTCGTGTTTCTTAGGCCTACACCCAAATCTTGTTACTAGTTTTTTTCTTTAATCTTTTTACTAGTAGTAGTTTTTCTTTTATGTTGATATTTATCTATAATTTGTTCCACTAAAAGTCAAATTCTATTTTGTATTTATTAGATATACATAAAGATATTCTTATGCGTGATTGTATGCACTCATTTTATAGTAAACATCAAACTAGCTCCTTACATAATTGAGCAAAACATTGTACAATATCATCACTCCAATTAAATATATAATTTGATTTCTAAGTGGACCTATATAATTTTCAATTTTGTGACCCTTTATATTAATTTGCTAGCCCATTATAAATCCATAGATCGACAACTCTCCGCGCAATCTTATACGAACAAATGCTGTTTATGTTTTTTTGTTTTTATTTTTATTTTTTTATTGGGGTAAGTACAAAAAATACACTTAAAAATATACTTTATATAATATTTTTATCCCCTGTTTAAAAGGTGTGCCTATAACACCCCTCAGTTAATATAATATCTATTTTATCTTTTTACTCATCCAAAAATACTCCATCCAATTGCAATAGCCATTGGAGCTTTCCCCATTTGAGAACCTCTGATCAATAGCAATGCGAAAGAAAAAAAACCCACTTTTTTCTAATAAAAAATTGTGATTTCATCGTAGAATCAAACCATTCATTAAATCCAATCACATACACTGATTCTTTGACCAGCATAGTCACACTGTACCTGAGCAAAACCAATCTTGGATTCTCAAGATCAAATTCCATATATCCAAATGTTCTGCTGATGATGATGCACAATCACGAGTCAACCATGGTCTGACAAGCTCTAGTATGATCCGGCTCAAGATGACTTCTGGTGACAATTCTTAGTCCGAAACTTTGATCCTTTCAGGTTGAATTTGTGTACGCAACCCAGTCAAAGTAAGGCAATGGATTTGAGATTTGAATCAACGGAATGTAATTCAGTGGTCAACCCATGTAAAATTACGACACTGAGAAGTAACACGCCGGGAAAATCCGTAGCCGAGATGAAGTTAGAGAATTTGGGAAAACCCATTCGGAGACGAAGTCTTTGAGGACGAATCGGACGAGTTTCTTGGATAGATTGTCGGCGGGGCGTCCAAGAAGTATCTGGTTTCCGGTGAGGGACTGCGAAGGAGACACGTGAGGACCTGAGGATTTTGGAGGTGAATCAGGTGGATAGATGGTGATGGTGGTGCAGTGGACGACATGGTGATGGTGCAACAGTGGTGGTAACGAGGGGTTGTAGTGTCCGCAAGGACTCTCTGTGGCGGCAACCACCAAATTGAAGAAGAAAAGGGTTAAACCCTTTTTAGTCATTTCACAAACTTTTTTTTATTTTTTTATATAGATAAACGTGTTGCTAAGGACATTTTAGTATAATTTTTATAAATAAGACCTATTTGTTTTTGTACGAAAAGAATACAATATGCACTGGGATGTTTTTGACACTTGACCTTGTTTATTTGCATCCTCAATTTTGTAACCGAAAGTTCTCTTTGTAAGGGACCAATTGCTTTCGGGCTTATCAAAAATGAACATTGATATATTCAAGTGAATCCATGTGATTTCATATAATTAATGCTACTTGGCCAGTTTTCATTTTGGATAGCAACACATCAACCACGGATGCAATCAATCTTAAATTTTGGATGAGGGGTAAGTGCAAAAAAATAATTTTGAAGTATATTTTTTATAATATTTTTATCTTCTAATTAAAAAAGTGTGCAAAAAACATTCCTATTCTTTCTAATTTGTGTAAAAATATCCCTCAATTAATATAATACCCATTTTACCCTTTACTCTTCCAAAAATTCTCTTACCTAACCTTACTTCTCCTCCTCCTCTTCTTCTTCTTTGAAATGTCACCACTGCAGTAACTATCATAGTACCTAAGTATCATCACCGTCCTCCCTCATCGCCATAGTCCCTGTCATCATGTAGCTAATACGGTTACGTTTGTGCTCTGCTTCCTCTACATACACTGTGAGCATGTATGTATTATGTATATCAATATAAAATTGATTCTTTGGTAATGGGTTATAACATAATCTATATATATGAAGCACGTACATGTAAATTGACTAAACAGAGAACAGAGGACATAAAATTGTCAACTAATGAAAACGAGAGCTCAGCTAGGCTTAATAGACACAGAAAATACCAAGGAAACAAAAAAATAAATAAATAAAATAAAATTCAACGAGGATCAAACAAATATAAATTCATATGCATACTGAAATTGCAGAGAAGTACACACACATTTAACTAACACGCGCACACACATATATATTACTTTAAAAAAAACATATATATTCAGATGCCGACATATAGAAATAAATAAATACACAGACACATTTAGCATAAAATTAATTTTTTAGAGAAGTATTGAAGAATCAAACTTGGTGAAGAGAGTAGAGAAGAAAGCGAACGCTGAGAATCGAAGAAGATGACTTATATATTCATATGAATATTGAAATTGATTCGATCAGTTTTGCGAAGACCTAATCGAGAACCGAATGAGCTAAACCCAATCGCCCAAATCGAATTAATGATCGACTGAGCTCGGCTGACCGACGGCGGCTCAGAGGGGTCTGAACGGCGGGCAAGGCGGTGACGGACCGGCGAGGATGAAGACGGCCAGCGAGAAGGAGAAGCTTGCACGGAACTGATGGCATACGAAGCTCTCCACGGCCGATCCTCACCGCCGCTTCCTCGCTAGAAAAGGCAAATCCCCGCCGCAGTTCCTATCGCCGGCGGCGGCGGAACCGGCAAGCTGGGAGGGACTCTCGGCGGCGAACTGCGGTGGCTGACTTCGCAGAAACCGACTGTGAAAGGAAGGATTGACGGCAGCTGCTATGATTGTGATGGTGACCGAAGCTTGTTGTTGAGTGACCTTCTCGGTGGTGATGTGGTTTGCACAGACCGGGGATTGAAGCTTTGTAACAATGTGTTTGGGGTTGATCTATATATATATATACAATGAACATTCTGCTGATGAATGACAAGAGAGAAGAAAATGGGTTTTCAAAAATGCACTGCCACCAGCCCCACAAATCCACTGCAGCTACCACCACCCCCCCCCCCCCCCCCCCCCCCCCCTTAACCACCAAGATGAAGAAGGGCCAAATCGTTTTGTCGATTTTGTCATTTCACAATATATATATATATATATATATATTATAAAATGTGTTACTAAGGACATTTTAGTACAATTTTGTATAAATAGGACCTATTTGTAAAAATATTATAGTTTAGGGATTTTTTTTTTTACATTGGAGGAGTGTAATATGTACTGGAAATATACTATAGAAGATGTTTTTTTGCACCTTTGGATTATCCACTTATCTTTCTAACATTATTGTGATGCTATGAGTCGCATTAGGCTTGAGGGCAATTGAAATTGGGATCGCGTGGATTTTATAATTTTTTTTTTTTTAGAGTGGGAGTGTTGTTAGAGCGTCGGTATATTTACTTTTATTATGTAATTATTCTACTTGATATAATTTGTTGTGGAAATTCCACATAAACCCTAATGATTCAACATATATAATGAAAAACAACATTAATAAATAATCAAATAATAATTCTTTCAATTAAACAGAATAATACATCAATTAAACAACATGTGTATGATGATAAGTAAGAATTAAACAACATAAATATTTTAACAATATAATAATTAATATAATAATAAAAATTAAGAAGTAAAACAACAATAGTAAAATAGGTAAGAAAGTGTTGGTATTGGCAAAACTATTCAGCTTCAAGATACAACTCAATCAGCTCACAACGGCATCTCCTCCATGTGCACAACCATAAAAAGACTAGATCCAAGTTTATATATGTCTTGTTACTCATAAACTCAATATCTAAAATACTCTCAAGTGTTTATACTTATATAAAAAAATTAGAATGAAAAGATGAAAGCCTTTTTTCCAAGAGTCTCACTCACATATATATATATCTTCACACTTAGATATATCTTTTCTCAGACCCAACAAATGACATATGATCATGTGTATATAATGTTAATGTTTAAATTGTATGGTCAAATTAATAATAATAATAATAATATAAAAAAACATCATATTGTTTCCAAATTCATATATAACCACCCGACTAAGGAAACTTATATTACCCCTTGATATTTTAAAAAGTCTATCATATTATCCCTTCCCGTTAGTTTCTCGTCTAAAACTAACGAAATCCTATCACATGACAATCATGTGCAACAATTGCACCATTTTACTGATCAAAATAACTTTGTAATTTGTAATAATGAAATTGCCCATCTCACACTTTAAAATCAACAATTTCAGTTTAATAAAATATTAATATACTATTAAGGGCATTATTGTCATTTTACAATAACTTAATGATTTCGTCACGAAAAGGAGGCAACGTGATATTTTTGTTAGTTTAGGGGGATTTTTTTGATAATTTAGGGGGTTATAGGACGAATTTGAAAACAATGGGGGGTTTTATGATTTTAGCCCTAATAATAATAAAACTTTAAAGTGATATTAAAGTTACAAAATGTGGGGAATTTTCCAAGCAATGTTTGGATACGGGTGCTTCTTTGCTGCAGTAACAATCTTCTTCTTTATTGCATGTTATGCACGTACGATTTGGAGGAGTCCGTGCACCGTGCACCCGGTGCAACCAATATCTATTATCATTCTTGAGAAGCTTAGCTGGACTAATATGTGGCTTAAGATCAAGAAGCCCAAGGCAAGATATACAGTCCAGTGTAGTGGTACAATGGGCCTAATTGTGCTTCTTTGGCAAGGTTATGAACTTACATGGGCCGACTTCCAATTGTGCTTAACCTTTGGACCAATCCAACTTTCTTTCTTTTTTTAAAATAATTACTTTTGGACCAATTCAATATATCATATTATCATTTGGTAGCATAATCTTGGTGCTTTGAAATTGAAATTACGAAAAATAAAAAATAAAAAATAAATTTTTTTTTTTTTCAATTTTAATTTCAAGGCACCAATTTTACGCTATCAAACATAAATATAAATAATTTTGTAAGCAACTTGGACAGTGAAAGCTAAGTGCTCTTTCTATAGTTATTGCTTATATTTTTCTTTCAATCAAGAAATACTAAGTGGGACCGGACCATGCAATGGTCACAACCAAGCCCATAAAACACGTAGACATGAATCATAGTAAGGTTTGTTTCCCTCTAGTTTTCGGCCTGGGCTTCGTGCCCAATGTTTGGTAAATGCTTGTTGGCCCAAGGCGCCTTAAGCAAAAATCCACATTTAAGGGCATGTACAATTTACATTTCTTGCAAAAAAAAAAAAAAAAAAAAAAAAAAAAAAAAAAAAAAAAAACTGGTTAAACCAATAAACCGAGCCGGTAGGTTTGGTTTGGATTTTTTATGGTTTGGTTCTATTACGGTTCCAAAAACATGGAACCGTTTAGAAACGGTTCGGTTACGGTTTGAAATTCTATAAGACCGAACGAAACCGAACCGAATCGTTTTTATAAATTGTATATATATTTATATATTTTGTATTATATAAATAATAGAATAATAAGATTATAGTCTTATAACCACCCAACTATATATCGTAATATATACTAAAAAATTATATTATATATAATATATATTTTAAATTATTTATATATATTAGATTGAATTATAAAAAAGCCTAGAACCGTGGAACCGAACCAAACTGTTTTCTCACGGTTTGGTTCGGTTCGGTTTCATTGGCTTCACAATTCGGTTTGGCTCCAATTTTTATAGAATCGTAGGAACGGTTTGGTTCCAAAATATTCCCAAACCACTCCAATCCGGTGTGTGCACCTCTATGTAACAAATTGTGTCCTGCATACTAAAGTGTCTTAATAAGTGGTTGACATCTCTTTTAAATTTAAAAAGATACAAAATATGGGTTATATCCATTTTTAAGGTTAAACCTGACAGATCTATTTTTTCCCTCTCTTTACTCCCATATGTGTATCTCACTCACATATTCATCTGCATCTTTCTTTTTCCTTAGCTCCAGTCGCCAATCATTCCACCGTAGAATTGAGTGAAAAAAGGAATAACTTTCATATATAGCATGCATAAAAAAAGATTGAAGTAGATTAGAAATGGTTAGTTTAATTTTTTAAGGATAATTTTTTATCTTAAGAAAATTAAAAATAACAGAAAAAGGTAGGAAATATTATGAATATAGAAAAAATATAGAACACTAAGTGATACCCACAATAAAGAGAATAATATAGAAATAAATAGAGAGATTTTATTTAGTTCCCAAAATCTTTCGTACATCAATATAGCAAGGAGCAACCCATATTTATAGCCAAAACTCTTGCCTTAATCACTATCCATAATTCACCATTAACCAAGTGCATTTACCACTTATATAGTGCGCCATTAACCAAGTGCATTTACCACTTATTTAGTGTACAAATTAATTCAACACTATACCTAATTAGTGGACACCATATATATAACACTCCCCCTTGAAGTCCACTACACAACACTAAGAATATACCTCGTTAAACCTTACTAAGAAAAACTCAGTGGGATAAAAACTTAGCAAAGGAAAAAAGAATACAATATTCTTGTGTATATGAAAATGGAATTATATAGGTTAAAACTGTCTCATTAAAACCTTGTCAAGAAAACCCAGTAGGACAAAACCTGAACGAAGGAAAAAAAAAATAAAGTATGTCAATATCTTTTTAATTTAGTGCTCCCCCTTATTGCTGCATTAGTTCAACACTAAAGATCCTTGAGTTGACGCATTCCAATATTGTGTACTAATCTTTTGAACGTCGTAATTGGCAGTGCATTAGTGGACATGTCTGTTAAATTTTCATTTGAACGTATCTGCTGAATATCAATATCACCATTCTTCTGACGTTCATATGCATAAAAGAATTTTGGTGAGATGTGTTTGGTCTTGTCACTTTTGATAGAACCCTCTTTCATCTGTGCAATGTATCATATAATACTGTTCGACTATTTTTTTATTGATGAGAGACCACAAGTTGTTCGAATATGTTGGATTATAGATCTCAACCAAATGCATTTTCTACTTGTCTCATGAATTGCGAGTATCTCTGAATGATTTGAAGAAGTTGCAATCATTTTCTGTTTTATAGATCGCCATGATATAGCAGTGCCACCATAGGTAAACACATATCCTGCTTGTGAATGAGCTTTGTGTGGATCAGAGAGATAGCCAGCATCTGCATATTTAATTAACTAGGAGTTTGATTCTTTTGAATAAAACAATCACATATCAATTATACTACGAAGATATCGTAATATATGCTTGATTCCATTCCAATGTCTGCGGGTTGGTGTAGAACTGTATCTTGCTAATAAATTGACTGAAAATGCTATGTCCGGCTGTGTGTAATTTGTAAGATACGTAAGAGCACCAATTGCACTTAGATATGGCACTTCAGGACCAAGGAGTGCTTTATCATCCTCTCAAAGACGAAAATGACCTCTCTTGATATCAAGTGATCGGACAACCATTGGGGAGCTCAATGGGTGCGCTTTATCCATATAGAATCGCTTCAAAATCCTTTCTGTATATGTTGACTGGTGGACAAGGATTCCACTTGATAAATGTTCAATCTGCAGATCTAGACAAAATTTTGTTTTTTCAAGATCTTTCATCTCAAATTCTTTCTTTAAATAAGTGGTTATCTTTTCGATTTCACTTAATGTTCCCATAATATTCAAATTATCAACATATACTGCAATAATAGCAAAATCAAATCTTGACTTGTTAATAAAAATGCATGGACAAATATGATTATTCACATACCCTTTTTTATCAAGTACTCGCTAAGACGATTGTATCACATGCGCCTAGATTGTTTCAATCCATACAAAGATCGTTGTAATTTGATCGAGTACATACTACGTGGTTTTGTTTTAGGCATTTGAAATCCTTCTGGAATTTTCATATAAATATCACTATTTAGTGATCCATATAAATATGCTGTTACCACGTCTATTAGATGCATATACAATCTTTTTGTGACTGCCAAATGTATTATGAATCGAAATGTAGTTGCATCTATCACCGGAGAGTATGTTTCATTATAATCAATACCAGGTCTCTGTGAGAAACCTTGAGCTACCAGTCGGACTTTATATCTAATAATTTCATTTTTCTCATTACGTTTTCGTACAAATACCCATTTGTACCCAACAGGCTCTACACCCTCAGGTGTTTGGACTACAGGTCCAAATACTTCACGTTTAGCTAATAAATTTAGCTCTGCCTGTATTTTTTTTTTTCTTTCCAATTTTAGCCAATCATTTCTTCGTTGACACTCGTCAACATTTTGAGGTTTTGGATCTTCATTATCAATATCAAGAGTAACAATATATGAGAATATGCTGTCGACAACAATTTCATTTCTATTCCATCTTATTCCATAATTTATTGAGATCTCATCACTTTCAGGTACCATTGCCTTATCAAGGGCATGTGCCTTATCAATGGCCACATCATCATTGGCTGTCTTTACCTCATCAAGGCTTATTATTTCATCATTTTTCGGTACCTGGACTTTATCAAGAGCCGCTTTCTTATCAATAATTTTTGTTGCTCTCTTTGTGGTCTCTTCAGGAGCGCTAATTTGAATATTAAATTTTCTTTTACGAGGAATAATATCTTTTGCACCGACTAGTCTACCACGCTTCTGACGTGGTTTAGATACATTTGCTACACTACTAACAGATGCTCCTTCAGGGACAATAATTTTTTCTAGAATATTTGTAGCTGGTATATATGATTTCATCACTTTCTTTATTTCAGCAAATGCATCAGGGAATTGGTTTGTAACATTTTGCAAATGAATGATCCTTTGAACTTCTTGTTCACATTGATTTGTACGAGGATCAAAATGATATAATGTTGAGGCATTCCAATTGATCTTACTACGCCTTTCATAATTTTTCTTTTCTCCCCCTAATGATAGGAAAATAGTCTCATAAAAATGACAATCAGCAAACTGTGCCTTAAACGCATCACCTGTCATAGGTGCCTTAAACGCATCACCTATCATAGGTTCAAGATACCTAATAATAGATGGAAAATCAAACCCAACATAAATTTGAAGTCGACGTTGAGGACCTATTTTAGTGCGTTGTGGTGGTGCAGTTAGAACATATACAACACAACCAAAAACTCGTATGTGATAAATATTTGGTTGTTGACCAATAACAAGTTGCAAGGGGGATAATTTATGGTAAGCAATTGGTCGTATTCGAACTAATGATGCAACATGTAATCTAGCATGCACCTAGGTAGAAACAGATAATTGTGATCGCCTGAGTAAATGACGATCTATTAGTTGAAGTCGTTTAGTGAAAAATTCTGCTAAACCATTTTGATTATGAGTGTGTGCAACAGGATGTTCAACATCAATTCCTACAGATATGCAATATTCATCAAAAGCTTGGGAAGAAGATTCAGCTGCATTATCAAGTCAAATTGTCTTAATTGGGTATTCAGGAAAATGTGCCCATAATTTAATGATTTAAGTTAGAAGTTTAACAAATGCAATATTACGCGAAGAAAGCAAACAAGCATGCGACCATCGTGTGGAGGCATCAATTAAGACCATAAAATAGCGAAATGGTCCACTTGGTGGATGAATTGGTCCACATATATCTCCATGAATTCGCTATAAAAATTGTGGAGATTCAATAATGATTTTTGAAAGAGATGGTCGAACGATCGATTTACCTTGTGAGCAAGCAGTGCATGGATGATCATTTGGCAAAAGAATTTTTTGATTCTTTAGTGGGTGGCCATATGAATTCTCAATAATTCGACGTATCATTGAGCACCTAGGATGACCAAGTCTATCGTGCCAGAGCATAAAAAATATTGGGTCACAAGAATTTTGATGCACTACCGCATATGACTCAATTGTACTTATGGTTGTATAACATAACCCAGAGGACAAAATAGGAAAATTTTCTAGTATATCCTTCTTGCAAGAGGTCATAGAAGTAATGTAGAGATATTCCACATTTTCTTCATTTGTGGTCTCAATATGATAACCATTTTGACGTAAGTCTTTAAAACTCAACAGAATTCTCCGAGATTTAGTCGAATATAATGCATTATCAATGTGCATTTATGTTCCACATGATAACATAATGTGGGCTTTGCCAGAGCCTTCAATCAAAGTTGTGGGACTAGATATAGTACTAACACTAGCATCTACCAATGTCAATTGAGCAAAAATATTTTTTGTCTCGAAGAATTGTGTGTGCCATTCTACTGTTAACTAGACATATATCTTTACACCTTAGTTTAGACTTAGTTAATGAATTATTCAGCTCCATGCCTATTCATGCAAAATTAGTTATTAGAAAATAAATAAAAACTTTAATATAATAGTAATAAAAACTTTTATACTAGAAAGATAATCATATGATGAATACAAGAGAGCAATTAAACACATATAAGAGAACGAATAAAGTATGATTACTTGGTGACATTTCCATCACCAATCAAGTAGTCAAGTTTGCCATTATGGTCCCCAAAAAAATCTGAGACATCTAAATTTGTCATATCAACTAGCATATCATAATTGATGAAATTCATTTCCTTTTGCTTCCCTTTTTCTTTTTGGAAGTTTGGTAAAGATCAGCAAGATGTTTAGGCATACAACAAATACTTTGCCAGTGCCCTGTCATTCCACACCGATAACAATTATTTTCATGTGTCTTGGGAGGATAAAACCAACCCTTCCATTTTACTTGTTTCGTTTCATTATAATCCCTTCTTTGGGAATATGGTGTGAATCTCTAATTGCGAACATTTGAGGACTTATATCCTTCACAGTAATAAGTGAGATTTTTACCACGACCATATTCATTCACGTGTAGTTATTCTTACCACAACCGTATTTGTTATTATACCCATATCTACCACCAGGGCCGTATTCATTATTATAGCCATTTCTATCACCACGACGATGTCTATTATCACGTCCACGTCCACGAACACGAAATGAGGCAACATATGTTTCAGGGATCAGTGTCGATCCAGTTGGACGGGATTGGTGATTTCTTAACAAAAGTTAATTATTTTGCTCAGTCACAAATAAACATGATATCAGCTCTGAATATTTTTCAAATCTACGCTCTCGATATTGTTGTTGTAAGAGTACATTCGAGGCATGAAATGTGATGTATGTTTTTCCGGCAAAAGTTCATTAGTAATGGTATCACCATATAATTTTAGTGTAGAGCTGATTTTAAATAAGACAGAATTATTTTCAGCCACAGTTTTAAAATCTTGCAGCCGCAGTTCCTGTCAATCAACCGAGGTTTTGGGAGAATAACTGTTTTTTGATGATTATATCTTTCTTTCAAGTTTTTTCACAAACTTAGTGGATCCTTTTCAGTGAAATATTCATTTTTCAACTCTTCACTAATATGACGACGAAGGAAAATCATAGCCTTCGCCTTATCTTGTAAAGATAAATCATTATCTTCTTGAATGGTATTACCAATCCCCGTGGCATCTAGATGGATCTGCGAATCCAGGATCCAAGATAAATAATTTTTTCCCAAAATGTTCAGGGCCATAAATTTCAGCTTTGTCAAGTTCAACATTTTTAAGAATAACCTTTGGAGTGAGAACTAAATTTGTTTCCGCAAAACAAACAAACCCAACAATCTATCAAAACCAATATCACAAGTAAGATATATGAGTTGAGATAGAGAGAGAGTGTGAGAGCTTCTCTTTCAAGTCTCAGTTGGTTAGAGACTCGTGTTGATAACATATTATGAATATAGAGAAAATACAGAACACTAAGTGACACCCACAATAGAGAGAAGAATATAGAAATAAAGAGAGAGATTTTATTTTGTTCTTAAAATCTTTCGTACATCAATATAGCAAGGAGCAACCCATATTTATAGCCAAAACTCTTGCCTTAGTCACCACCCATAGTTCACCATTAACCAAATGCATTTACCACTTATTTAGTGCACCATTAACCAAGTGTATTTACCACTTATTTAGTGCACAAATTAATTCAACACTATACCTAATTAGTGGACACTATATATATAACGGGAAAGACAATTTTTCATGAGTTGTTCTCTAGAAACAAAATTAAAAGAAGATACATTCAAAGTTGAGTAATTTTAAAACTATTTTATATTTTTTTATATGATTCAAAAAAACTGCCTCGAACTATTTCAAAATTAAAAGAATTTTTATTATTCTAAAAAGTGGAGGTCTCATAGGAAATATTAGGATTTGGAATGCTTGGCAGCCGGAGCTAAGGGAAAAGAAAGATATGGATGACCATGTAAGTGAGATACATAGATAGGAGCAAAGAGATAAAAAAAAAAAAAAAAAAAAAAAATAGATTTTTTGGGTTTAAATTTTAAAAATGGGTATAACCCATGTTTTGTATTTTTTTAAGTTTAAAAGAGGTATCAGCTTCTTATTGGGATACGTTAGTGTGCAGGACACAATCTGTCCTGATGGAAAGGACTAAAGCATTATCCTTTAGTCAGTGCCTTATTTTTGGAACGTGGTTTAGTTTATTATTAAAATACAATATAATACAAAGATTACATTAGAGCTACAAAAACTCCGTCAAAAAGCAAATATAGTTGTATACAATACCCATCTCTCTCTCTCTTCACAAAATCCATGTTCTTGAGATTTTATTGTCAAAACAATTAGGATTTTTCTCTTCAACAAGGTAAACTTCAAAATTCAAAGACATTGTAAATTTACTTCCCAAAAAAAAAAAAGACATTCTAAATTAATTCTTAAAAATCACATAAAGAAAAAAAAAATTCAAATTAAACTCAAAGCACACAATATGAAAAAGAGAAAAAAAAAAAAAAAATACTATCATCATTTGCATCGATGGAGTTGAGTGGCTCATGAAATTTTTGATAGTTATTTCATGCTTCCCATGCTAACAAGATCAATTATTTAGTTCAACTTCGTATTTTCAGTATCTGTGAGATCTTCCATTGTTACTTACAAATATCAATAGCAACCCCTAAGGAGAGAGAGATGGGGAGAGGAGATAATTTTTTTATTTTTTTTATTAAAAAAAAGTGTAGAAGGAATTGAGATGGGCTGAAAGTGACCCAAAATGTTAATTAGGAAGAAAGGGAAATGCGAACATTAGTTGTCGTACTTGAGAACAAATAATTATTCATTTATAAAATTATGGATAAAAATGTAAAAAAAAAGTATAGAAGGAATTGAGAGGGGGCTGAAAATGACCCAAAATGTTAATTAGGAAGAAAGGGAGAGGCGAACATTAGTTGTCGTACTTGAGAAAAAATAATTATTCATTTATAAAATTATGGATAAAAATGTCATTTCATTTAAGAGTAAAGTACAATAGTAGAAAAGTGAAGTGCGAATATCGCCAGCTTTTTTATTTTTTATTTCTAAACATTTTCATTTAAAAAATATATATATAAAAACCTTCTCATTGAAAGAGTTTATGTTAGTTTTTTTTTCATTAAATGTCTTTATATTTATTTCAAACCTTACACTTCTTAAGTAGAATAATAAGAAAATTTTAAAACCTAGAAAATTCTAAGTGATAAACTGTTACACTTTTTGCAAAAACAAAAGTTTCATAAACTTGTAAATGCCAACCGTCACTCATTGATTGAGATGGCAACTGTGGGAAATGCCATCCTATCCTTCCCGTCTGGGGATGGCAACGGGGCCAGTTTTGGATTGGTATACTGTGATGCCCCCTAATTTCAGATATATGGGTTGATCAAATCCAAACCTAAAATTATGGGATATCAAACAATTAATAATAAACAAGTATAGAATACAAGAAGAATAAAATAAATAAATAAATAAATAATACTGAAAGGAAAACTAAATAATAAGTAATTAATAAATCCTCTTATACCAATACTCCAAATAAATCCAATAATCCATAAACTTCCAAAGTACAATTCGGGAATCCGTATATCTAGGACCCCTAATAAAAATCCCACAACTAAAATAATAGACAACTACTAAGTCTGAGAAATAAAAGAATATATGAAATAATGTCCTACATTGATGATACGGAAGAGTGAAGATAAACGATATCTGATCTATCCGAACAACTCTAAGACTGGTACTATCGAAGACTTAAAAAATAAATAGTGGGTCAGACACACAAATAGGTTCCCTTTCCTACGACTTGATCAGAGAACCGATAATCAATACGTCATTAACTAAACTCATGCTATATCTACATAGTTGATACATACATATATACATACACTAAGATTCTCACTAGACAATAGGGCAGTCTCAACTATGTAGTGGGTATCACTTGGAAAAATCGCACCCGAGGTGGTCCAGAGTCTCCTTCTACCAGGGTACACATATCTTCTATTCCAGTTACCCATTTAAACCAACAATATACGCATCAGTCCTAACCATTAATCCTGAGACCTCAAGCTCATATCATGGCTCACACACACACACACACACACATATATATAAACATGTGATACCCCTCG
Organism: Cornus florida; assembly: GCF_030987335.1. NCBI lineage: Eukaryota > Viridiplantae > Streptophyta > Magnoliopsida > Cornales > Cornaceae > Cornus > Cornus florida. The sequence continues at coordinate 69,333,444 of NW_026775573.1, read as the reverse complement.
ATTCTAGAGCCACGGGTGATCAAGTCCAAGTACAGATTTGAGGGATACCAAACAATTAAGTATGTAAATGAATACAGAATACAAAAGAAATAACTAAGAATAAAAAAAAAAATAGCAGAAAAGAAAACTAAATAATAAATCCTCCAAATGTTTTTCCAAAACCTTTAATTATCATTTCAACTCAGGAATTCATCTAGTGGACCCCTAATGATATTCCAATTGAAACAACTGAAAATAACTATAATCTGAAACTAAAACATAAAGAGAGTCCTACGTAGAACCGGAAGAATAATGTGGACTGTCTCTGCTCAACACGAACAAACTCTGGTCCACAAATAAGTTCTTTCTACGACAACCCAAACAGAGACCGGAGAAACTATATATCTATAGTTAACCCATGCAATAACTAAGTAATCCATATATATGTATACACACTAAAGGAACCTCACTAGACTATAAGGCTGTCTCAACCTGAATAGTAGGCAACATACAAAACGCAGATATAGTGGGCATGAGTACCTAGACCTATCAGGGAAACAACTACACTATATCTAGCAACACATCCCTGGCAATATACGCACCCTAACCATGATCCTGAGACTCAAGCTCATATCATGGCATATATATATATATATATATATATATATATTCAATCTAAATTAATCCACTATGTATCATCCAACTGGTTCAGTTGACTTAACACAAATATAAGTAGGACTTAACATTTTAGTTAATCCGTTCATTTATAAAATAGGTAGGACTTAACTGATAAGTTAATCTATCCCTAGAGTGCCACCATCCCATACTGGTGCACTAAATCCACACAATCCAACAGTTAATGTAACAATTTCAGATGTATATTAAATAATCCAGAGTTAAACATAATAATATTATATCATGTTATCACAAAATATGAACAACTTATAATTTATTTAAGTTTCCTATATCACATATCTTACACATATTGAATCTTAAACAGATTGATATTTTACTATACAATCACTTAAGCATTCTTCATATACCATTCATGCTATACATTTAATCTTAATTGTTAGAACAAATTAAAAGATTAAATCCATTCGTTTGTTTAAAATATTTAAATAGCAAACATCATTATGATCGAGTCTATTTAAATTTATTTAAACCCAAACCTAAGTCCTTATTTGATGTTCAGGTCCCTTCAAAATAAAAAAGAAATAACACTACGCTGTTTACGAAACTTCTCCAGGTAATGCTCGAGCCTTTGTCTTAAATGCTCGAGCACCTTATCCAAGGCTTGAGCATCCTACTTCAGGCTCGAGCTTTTTATCCCAGTTGCTTGAGCTTACCTTCTCAGGCTCGAGCTTTACATCCAATTGCTCAAGCTTTTCAACCAATTGCTTGAGCTTTTCCTTACAAGCTCGAGCTTTTCATCCAAGGCTCGAGCTTTGCTCCCAAGGCTCGAGCACCGTAACAGTGGTTCGAACACTGTTACGCGAGTCAACCCAGAATTTCATTGTGCATTCATTCTTTATTTATTTCAGGAATCCTAGGAATATTTCTATGTTCCATCAATATTCAGATATGAAAAACATTATATACAACATGTAACAAAACATAATGTAGTCCAATCAAACCATAAATTTATCAATTTATACACAAGAACAAACATGAATAAAATAATTTATAAAACCTAGTTCTAGATTATTTAAAACATAGATTCCAATTTTAATTATCCTTTAAACATCCCTAAAGTTATACTAGAGATATATAGATTACAGATTTAAGAGAGAAGTGTAGAACAAAGAACTTGCCTTTAGGATTTGATAAAACCCTAGCCTTCTTCTTCTTCTTCCTCTTCCTCTTTCCTCCTTCTTTCTCGCTCTCTCTCTCTCTCTCAAATATACGTGATATAATTTTATCCCCTTTTTCCAACCATATAGTTATATATTTATAGGATACATATTCACCCTATTCTTTTTCCTAATCCACATCCAATTAATAAAGAAAATAATGATAAAATTTAAAACACTAAAAAGGCAACTAAAAATATAAGTTACGTATAATCTATGTATATTATTTTTATCTAAATAAAATAAATATACTAGATTATCTCCAAAGGAATTTTCTTAAATATATATGTATTATTTAATTATATATATATATATATACATATATATACTTATACATATACACTATCCATGGATAATTATCCGTATCCATTAAACCCCTTATCGAAGTAGTCCATGAAACCTAATTTGTTGGCCTATGACTACTATCCATAACCTTTTAAATAAAATGAAATAAAATAAAATAAAACAATCATTTAAAACATTTAATTCCTAACATTATTTTTAAAGATAATACTTAACATTTAAGTAAACAAATACATATCAAAACACCTAGCATTTAAGTAAACAAATACACATCATTAAACAAGTATTTCCAATAAACACATAATCAATTAATTCATATAAACAATTAACAAATAGCCAAGAAATCAATTAAAGAATCAAAAACAAAATTAAAACAATTAATAAAATACCGAGACTACCTTTTAAAATTAGGGGTATTGCATTCTTCCCCCCTAACAAAAGGAATTCCGTCATCGGAATTCATAATTACCTTCATCCATTATGTCTGGAAAGGTTGAGCGAATGACGTCCTCCTGTTCTTAAGTAGATTCAGCCTCATTGTGATGTTGTGAAGTCGAAGTGTTTGTTCATTCATTGTGTTTATGTGTTTTTACATTGTGCATGCATGGTCGTAGATCACTAAGACCAACTCTTGTCCCTCTTGATTTGCATCTTGAATCCGTAGTTAGAAATTCTAGGGGAAGAGAAAGTTCTAGTTCTACCCAATCCATTACATCAATGGAAGGCCATAATGAAAAGCATGTGGAAGACCTTGGTCACATAGACCAACAAGGTATCCTCCTTCCAAATGTGCATCATGAAAACATGCAAGCACCATTAGACATGCCTAGGCCATTCATTCACCAACCACAACAACAAGGCCAAGTTCTATTTGGAATGCCAAGGCCAATGTATGCTCCACAACCTCCCATCATTCAAGGAAATCAAAATCAAGGTGCCCATGTTGCACCTCAAATTACTAATCCTCCACTTGCTTTAAGAGATCACTATGTGCCTAATGAATACAATGCACCCACATGCATTTAATTACCACCATTTAGAGCACATCACTATGAAATTAAGCCATAAACCATTCAAATGCTTCCTAACTATCATGGACTTCCAAGTGAAGAACCTTACAAGCATTTGGATAAGTTTCTAGAAGTATGTTCCACCGTAAAATATACGGACATGCCGAAAGAGGTCTTAAGACTCAAACTTTTTCCATTCACCTTAAAAGACAAGGCAAAGTATTGGTTTAACAATCTTAGGCCTTTTTCAATCACTTCTTAGGCAGAAATGCAACAAGAATTCTTGAAGAAGTACTATTTAGTTTTTAAGATCAATGCCATGAGAACCTCAATTCGAGAATTTCATGAGGCATGGGAATACTTTAATGAATTGCTTAGGAAGTGTCCACATCATGACATGCCCAAATGACAATTAGTTTAATATTTCTTTGAGAGCTTATCGGACAATTACAAAGGCATGGTTGATGCTTCCATGGGTGGCTCTTACATTGATAGGCATGAGGATGACGTGTGGCGTCTTTATGAGAGCATGAGTGAAAATTCTTTGCATAAAACATTATCATCCAAGAATGATAGAAATTCACAAGGTAAGAAGAATGTTAGCTTACATCAATTCGACCATTTAAATGAAATAACCACCGAAATGAAGTCTTTCTCTCAAAGGTTTGATTAATTTTTGATTAACCAAACTCGGCGAACCAAATATCTTCCTTCCCTAACCATTCTCATCGTGCATCAAATGAAACATGTATGACTTATTCTAGTATTCTTCATTCTACTTCTCATTGTCCTCACGGATAAGTGCAAAATGAACCTAATGAACAAGTCAATGCAACTTTTATGAACCAAGGGAACAATCCTTATGGTACTCATTATAATCCAAGTTGGAGAAATCATCCGAATTTCTCTTGGAAAAACTAAAGAGAGGGCTCAAACCCTTCCCAAGGCGGTTTTCAAGGGAAGTACATTCCACCTCCACTTCAAAACCAAGGATCCCAAGGTTATAGACCTTATCAATCACAAGGGAATCAATTTGCTTACTCTCATTTTCCCAACCAATCTTATTCCCAAGGAAATGCTAGAAGTCCCGCCTTTGAAGAAAAAGTTTTGAATGCTTTAGGCACTCTTGAGGCAAACACACAATTGTTTCATTCCTACTCTCAATCTATTGCGAAGCTAGAAACCCAAGTAGGGTAAATAGCAAGCACTCTTAATGCAAGAGAGAAGGGAAAGATGCCTATGAATGCCCCACCTAAGCAACAATGTGTTGTGGAAACCCATCCCTCATCAGAAGGCCACACCATTGAGCATGTTAATGCAGTGACTACCTTGCGGAGTGGTAGGATTATGGACAATCAAGTCAAAAAGTTCAATGAAGAGAATGAACCGGTGCAACCTCAAGTTGTCACCCATCCCGTTTCATATCCCATTCCTTCTTCATTACATATGCATGATCTTGTGAATAAGAAAGCTTTAAAATGTGATTTGAAGAATGATTTCGAAAATGAATTGAAGAAAGATTTGCCAAAAAATGAATTTGAAAAGGTTTTGTTGAAAAATGATTTGAAACAAAGTGATTTGAAAAATTCTTGTATTGAAGAGTTTTCAAAAGAAAATGCTGAAAAAGTGTTTGAGCCAAAAGCTCAATTTCCGGATGCCTTAAAAGGATCCATTTCAGAAGACAAGCAAAAGGCAAAAACCAATGAAATCATGGAAATGTTTAGGCAAGTGAAAGTCAATCTTCCACTTTTAGATGCAATCAAGCAAATTCCGGCTTATGCTAAATTCTTGAAAGACTTGTGCACCCAAAAGCGGAAGAACAAGAGCCAAGTACCAAGAAAAGTGGTTTTAACCGAGTAAGTGAGCTCAATTTTGCAACATAACACTTTACCAAAGTTTAAGGATCCCAATTCACCTACCATATCATGCATCATTGGTGATCATATCATTAATCGGGCGCTTCTTAACTTAGAAACAAGTGTTAACCTTTTCCCATACTCGATTTATGTCAAATTGGGCCTAGGTGAATTGAAACCGACGTCGGTAGTTTTACAACTTGCCGACCGATCCATTAAGAAGCCTAGGGGTATAATCGAGGATGTATTGATAAAGATTGACAAATTTTTCTTCCCCGTTGATTTTGTTGTCATTGACACAGAACCGGTCCCCACTCCTAAAAGCCAAATTCCCGTTATCCTTGGCCGTCCTTTCTTAGCAACTGCTAATGCCAACATCAATTGTAGGACAGGGTTAATGAAGATCTCATTTGGCCACATGAAGGTGGAGTTGAATATCTTCAATCCCACACCCAACTCATTTGACAAATATGAAGGAGAGGTTAATGATGTAGATAAATGCTATGATCTTCAATGTCAAGGAAGTGAGTTTTTGTGTAAGACCAAAACTTCAAAGGGATCATCTTCAACCTTGCATTCTCAAAGTCTTGTTTCAAATTCTTGCCTTGAAAGGGCATGGAAGCCCAAAGATTGTGATTGCATTGATAAGGGATCAAAAGTTTCTTTTGAGCTTAATTCAACAAGTTCTTCAAAGAACCATTTATTGGGTGGAGTTCAAAGTATCTATCACCCCAACAAAGAGGGGATGCATTACAAGATCTTTGATCCGGGGTAAAAGAGCCCAACGTCTTGCTAGAGACATTAAAGACTAGCAAAACATTTCGTAGGGTGTCAAAACCCTATTCCTCCCTCATTTCTATCTTAAATTTCATTTCTTGCGAAGTCTAGATACTTGTTTTTGGTTCATATGCATTGCTAGGAACTGTGATTAAGATTGCATGAACTTTTATGTTGTGATTGAGCATTTTGCATAAGTTCGATTGATCTCAAATGAGAGTTCGATAGATCGAACTTCCACCTGCATCCAACACTTAGAAAAATTTTCGACCTGTATCTACCTGTATCCAAAAATCCTCTCTGTCCCATTGTTCGAACTTATTCTCAGATCGATCAGAAGACCTTAGACCGATCCAACTTCAAAGTTCGATCGATCTCGTGCTCCAACACTTAGAAAAATTTTGAGCCTGCATCAACCTCCATATTTCAGCTCTTTGTCTCATCGATCGAAAACATTTCAAGATCGATCTAAAGTTCTTCGATCGATCCAACTTCAAAGTTCGATCGATCTTGAGTTCCAACACTTAATCAAATTTTTGAACCATCAACCTGCATATTTCAGCTCTCTATCTGATCGATCGAACATTTTGTTCAGATCGATCTTAGTTCTTTATCTCACCATCTTTGACTTTGTTTGACTTTTTAATTTTGAAAATCCAAAAATATTTTTATTTTGTTTTCAGTTTCAAAAATCCCAAAAAGACTTTATTTTATTATTTTTTTTTTTTAAAATGGGGATTTTACTTTATTTATTTCAAACAAAACCAAAAAGATTTTATTTTATTTTATTTTATTTTTACTCTTATTTTTCAAAAATCCAAAAATATTTTCCATTTTTCAATTTTAATTTTATTTTTATTTTTAATTTTTCAAAAATTTAAAAATTCCAAAAATACTTTAAAGAGAGATCATTACAGTTCGATCAATCTGAAATCTCAGTTCGATCGATCGAACTGAATGGGAAAAGTTTTTAAAAATAGAACCTGAGGGTCTCAAGATCGATTCATTAGATCGATCCAACCCTCCAAACCCTTTTCCCTCATTCCCGTTGCCACTGTGCATCCACCCATCTTCATCATCTTCTACGGCGAACCTTCGGTAAGATCCGGTGAGCGTTGACTTCTCTCTTCTCTCGGATTCCATCACCCTATTCGCATCTCATCCACTTCTCTCATATTTTAGGTGAGATATGAGATCCACTTTATGATTTAAGCTTCTATTTTATGTATTTGTACTTTACATGCTAGATCCATGATATTTTGATGATGAAATCCACCATTGATGAAGCTTGAAACATTGTGTATATATGTGTATATGTGTTTGTATATATTTGAGTTTTGATTTGTTTTGTGGGAATATGGGCTTTGTAAAGTGAGTAGGATTAAGGAATTGTTATGTTGATGGGCCCACAACCTTGTTCGTGTGGCCCTCGTGCTTCCAAAGTCATAGATCTGTGACCTTTCAGTTTTCATCTTCGCACAGTTCGATCGATCGAACTTCTATCTCAGATCGATCTTGAGAGATTGATCGTACTCATCTTTTTCAGTTTCTTAGATCGATCGAAGTTTTGAGATCGATCTCACATTTTTTTGTGATTGATCGAACTTCACATATTTCATACACACATTCCATGCATCTTATCTTGTGTCCATGCTATCTCATTCATGCCCAATGCCTGTGATATTCCACATTGGATGCATTTCATACTCATATTGCTTAGCATGTTCACCTCCTGTCACTTGTATAGATTTATGTCATATATGTTTTGTCTATCTTATTTGACATGCATGTTTCTATTTTGTGCTTTCAATTCTTTATTCTGGCACTGACTCCCCTTGCAAGTTTTAAATTATTTTTCAAGCCATGACTAAGCGCAAGACTGTTGCCAAGGGGCAACACGGGCCTCAGAGACGTATCAGACCTAGGATAGAGGAGCCAGCAGAGCCCTCTCATATACAGGAGGAGCCATTAGAGCCTACTCCACCCCAGTCACCTTTTCGTGAGCCTGAGGCTGATCATATTCCATCTACTTCTGAGGCTCAGCCTGCGTTTACACCATCTCCATCTCCATCACATGCTGAGGCTGAGCATTCACCATTACCATCTCCACCACACCAGCCAGCTCGAGAGTGTGACAGGCCCGCGCCTAGATATGCACATATAATAGTGGACCATGAGTCAGTTTTTGACACAAATTTTTTCTCCAGATCGGTGTTGACCCGATCAACTTATGATAATATTATCCAGAGGGGCCTTGCAGCTATTCTTGCCCCAGTGACTGAGCCAGTCTACCCGCGGCTAGTACGGATGTTCTTCCAGAACCTCCAACCGTCCCCTCGTACCACGGCAGAGCTAGTCACTACCATAGATGGCCATCAGATTTCTCTTACTATGGACACACTAGCCAAATCATGCTATTGTCCACACCGATGCCCTCCGGAGCTATAGGAGCTTTATCCTAGGCTATACAGGCCTTCTTATGCCGACATGGCAATATTTCTGACAAGTCACCATGCCGATGGCAAGACTTTCGCCACCCCCACTTTTCTACCAGATGACCTATGGTTCTTTGATTCTGTTCTCTTTCAGAACATATATATGGCCGGGTGATAAGCGTTGAAAAGTACACATTTAAACCCCTTAAGCTTGAGTATTCTAGGACCTTTATCTATCTTATTTTCCCATTTTAGTACTTATTTGTGTTTTTGTCTATTTCAGGTCAATAATGTTAAAATGGGCTAAAAATGGTTTCTTAAAGCCTTTTTGGAGTCAAACTAAGTCCTAGTGATGATCCGGAGCAAAAAGAGGCCGATTTGGAGCAAAAAGAGGCTGATGCTGAAAATCTGCCAACTTGGATCGATCCAACTTTTTCTGAGATCGATCGCTTTTTCTGAGATCGATCAAAGTTGGATCAATCGAAAATCAAAGTTGGATCGATCGAACTTTTCTCTAATCGATCGAACTTATTCTCTGATCAATCGAACTTTTGCTGGCAGCGAGCTATCTTATTCCTGTGCACGCCCAAAAGTCCACCTACCACATAGTACGGGATTAGATATTTTTGGGGCTATATTCCTTACTTAGTGACTAAGAAAATGACCTTCTATATAAAGGGAAGTGACCCATTTGTAAAGAGCTTTTTATCTTTTTATTTTTTACATTGTATTTTTTATTTTCTCTCTAGCAAAGTTAGAGATTAGGGTTAGAAGAAAAGAGGGAAGTGGAGGCACATCTCAAGATCCATCTCTAGACCACTCTCTCTCCATCTCTAGAGCTTCAAAGAAGAAGAAGAAGAAGATGGAGCCATATTTGGAGCTTGATTTCATGACTACATCCACCTCCTCCATGATTGGCTAGATCTACACTTAGGGCTTGGATGAGCCCTAAGTCTTGTGTAATGTAAACCCTTGTATTTCTATTTTTGGGGATTTATATATATTGTTGTGATTAGTGCTCTAGCCTTGTGAATTTAATGAATCTTGGTATATTTCTATGATTTCTATGGTTTAATTCTTCCTATTAATTCTCTAGTTTATTTACATGTCTATGTGTGATTAAATTAGGAATTATTTCTTACATGATTCATATGGATTAATTCTTTCTATTGATTCTCTTTGTGATTACATGTTATCTTATGTGTGATTATTTGAGAATTGATCTCTACACTAGTTTTTCTATATTAATTGCATGTCTATGTGTGGTTGATCGAGAATCTAGTGATGGCTAAGCATGGGTTTTCATTGAATGGGTTTGTCAATTAATTTGATGGTTTATACTTATGCTTGATGGGTTGTTCTACAATTTAATTCATGTTTGTAGGTAGGTAGACAATCTATGCTTGCTTAGATATTCCATGGCTTATTATTGCAAATTCCATGATTCTCTAGATTGATGTGTGCTACAATTATTGCTACTTTGATGGGTCATGCTTAAAATTGATGGGTTGTACTACACTTAGTTTAGGTAGACAATTCATACATAAATTAGATGGTCCATGCTTAATATTGCAATTGGTAGTCGTATTTTGTTCACAACAATGTATTCCCCATTAATGGAAAGCAAGTGGTTAATTACACGAGCTTAGTGGCGATTCCAACACCCTAAGTCCTCTCTTCATATCTCTTAAATCCCTATCTCAACTTAGTTTTATTTCACTTTCATTTTAATTAATTGAATTTTAGTGTAATCAAATAATCAATCTCTCTTTGCAATCATTTGGTACATTAGAGTTGAAATTAAATTCCAACACGTATAATCCCTTGGGATGATCCCTACTCACTCTTGCTACGTTAGTATAGTGTTGGTAGTGGTTTTTATAAATTTAAATTTAACCTAAAAGGCTTTTCTTGAACCACACATTCACTACATTATTTTGGCGTATATCAAGCGGCCTCGTCACCTGGCACAAGATTCAGCGGCGAGAAGACTATCTGATAGCCCTCTACGCATTTTATACAGGTCACTGGGTATCTATCCCCGCGCTCATCTGGAGCGTGATAAGGAAGCTCTTTGATGAGTATATCAGCAAGGAGAAGCCCAGAAGGGCTAAGTCTCTTCTATTCGGCCACCTCATCACCTAGATACTGATCGATCAGCGCTATCCTTTCCATCATCAGGAGCACCCTGAGAGAGGTTCCTATCACTTCTTAAAGAAGGACTGTGACAAGAGTTACAATGCTATTATTACCATACTGCAGGACCACGCAGTAGTGGCTGTAGAGGAGCTCGAGGCTGAGGAGGCAGGGGCAGCAGCAGCAGACCCCGCAGCGGATGATGTACCAGTAGGTCTAGCTACCAAGCACATAGACATCGATTTAGAGAGACCTGCAGATGATGCAGAGCAGCACTTTCCAGCTGGGTCGCCAATACACGAGGAGAAGCAGACTCATGATCTTTCTTCTAATTCATCTGTACCTGAGGCTCTTAGTCAAACCCCCGGCTTTGGAGAGCACCTTTAGGCTCTTGAGGATGCAGTGGTTGCTATCAGAGCTGATACTGCTACCATTCGAGCCGATGCTGTAGCCCACCGAGCTGATTTTGCTACATTCCACACGGATGTCATGACTGCACTCCAAGATTTATCTCACGATATTCGCGGAGCTCGCCCTGCCAGTCCTACCTCGTCCACCTGAGATTCCCAGTTTTTTCTATCTTTTTATACTACACCTCTGTGATCTATACTTCATTTTTGTCACTGTATATTATTTGCAGCCGGATATGTCGGCTTTGCTCTTTTGATGTACTCTATACTTTGTTTTCTTTATATATGTTTTTGCTATGGATGTCATCTATTATGTTCTCATATCTATCTATTTGACTCCATCAGGTGTATCACAGTGACTAGAGTGAGAGAGAATGTTACCCGATTTTCAGGACCACCCTTATACCTCTCTCACTGTTTTATTTCATTTACACTTGCATGTCCACTATGCACTGATTATCCCTTTTTGTTATCTGATGAAGTGCCAAATTTCAGGACCACAGTTAATCCCAAGTTTGGGGGGGCCATGCCACCCACTTTAGATACTTCAGTCCCAACCATTCTTTGCCTTAATTGCACCAGTATACTCTTTCCTTTTGTTCTCTTTGCACATTGAGGACATTGTGCCGTTTAAGTTTGGGGGTAATGGTGTACTTTACATGTTAGCTTTAAACTTCAAATTTTGAGCATGACTTGTGTATTTGAGAGATTTTCTATGATTGGGCCATATCTAGGTATGATTTTAATCTTTTGAGGACTATATTGCTTAAAATTTAAAAATTGCTTAGCTTGAGAGTCCAATACTCCTTGTATGCCTTGTGGATGCCATTTAGGAGTAAATTTTTTGAAAGATTAATATATTGCTTGCATTTGTGGTCCACATCATCTTGATTTTGTGATTATTTTGAGATTCACTCTACGATTCTATACTAGCACAGGCACACACTAACATTCATTTGTAGGGTACATGCTTTGTTGATTATTGAATTGGTTATATCCCAATTGAGCTAGTAGTGCATTGAAAGCTTTCATTTTTTATAAAGGTGGATAACAACCCTTTTTCACTAAGTAGCCGGGATTCTAGCCTCATCAAGCACTAAACTTCTCGCGCCGAAAGGTGGAGGGCCCAAACTCTAGGTTAATAATTGAATATAAAAAAATAAAATAAAATAAAATAAAGTTGCAAAAGCAATAAAAAAAGTGAAAACTTTTCTCAAAAGGTGAGAAGTGGGAAATGATTAGATAGAGGTTGTTTTGATTTGTAGCCTAATTGATTTGAGCTTGTAAGTCCGTAGAGGTGTTTGAACACCTAATGCCCTAAAGCCGTCTGGTTTGGGAGTCATTAACCTAACGTTCAACCTCATGAATCGCTAGAAAGCTTAATAGATCAACACATTGCACCATGCTTCCACCTTTGATCCTAAAAAAAAAATCGAGTGAAAAGAATAAACGCACCTAGAACAATAAAGCTTTAATAAAAGGTCCACTTTTTGTCTTGATGATCGGTAATAGATTTGTATGCTAGTTTAAGGGTAAGGATGTGATTAATTCTTTAGTTGGCTAAGATAGCAACATATTTGATGCCGGTCCACTCAAAATGATTCTAGAGTTGTTTTGATTGCATGATCATTTTCTTGATGTGTGGAGGACCATACTTGCTTGCTTGATGTTGAGATTTTGGGTGATTGCTTAGAAATGTTTGAAAAATTGCATACTTGAGGTAGTTTTCTCACAATGCTTGTTTGCAATATTGGTGTCTCTTTTGTGATAATGAGCTTAATGTTTGTGGGTATCATTTCTGGAAACCCTCACGAGACTTCACTCGTCTACTAGGGGTAACCTAGGGGTTTAAAAGGCTTGTTGCATACGCTAAGTGCAATCGTGTTCCCTACGAAAGTGGCGTTATTCATTTATTGCTTTCTAGTTTGTAGTTGTTTAGTTATTCATTTCATTCCTTTACTTTCTAGTTCATTGGTAGGGACTAGCAATATTTAAGTTTGGGGGTGTGATGAGCGCTGAAAAGTGCGTATTTAAACCCCTTAAGCTTAGGCATTCTAGTACCTTTATCTTGCTTACTTTACCGTTTTAGATTGATTTCATATTATTTCCATTTTCAGGCACTTATCTTGAAAATAAGCTAACTCAGCCAAATAAGAGCAGAAATGAAGCAATTCTGGGATTAATCAAAGAAAGGAGCCAAGTGGAAGCAAAAGGAAGAAAAAGGTGGAATTTAACATCTTCGATCAATCTCAGATCAAGATTCGATCGATCCAACATGATCGATCTCAGCACTTCAAGATGGATCAGAGCTATGATGACATTTTCAGATATCTCAAAAGTTCGATCGATCCAACATCATTCTTCGATCGATTGAACTACCTTGTCCTTATCCAAATGATTGATCTTATCCAGTTGTACCACCCTACCAATCACTTTTGTCCTTTTCGCAAAAATATCTTCGAAATATCTCAGATTTATTTTTATCCAAAAAGCGCCACCATTAAGGATCGATCCAACTTCAGTTCGATAGATCTCAGCTATGTTCGATCGATCCAAGTCCAAGGTTCGATCGATCGAACTTCCTCCAGTGCGAAAAAGTTAAATTTCCAGCTCACAAAAAGCTGTCCTTTATCCAATCATTGGGGAATATTTGTTGTACGACCCCAGCTCATTTTGGGTGTCATTTGACCTATCTATATAAGGATAAGGATAACTTTTTACATCATATCATATCATACTTTGTAAAACTCTTGGAGAGGAAGCTTAGAGGAGGAGGAGGCTAGAAACACCATTGAAGACTCTTCATCAACCAAGGAGCAAATCTCTACCATGGAGTTAGCCCTTGAGGGTTGGAGAAGCACTACCATGAGTGGCTAGACATCCTCTTGGGGCTAGAGTTATCCCCAAGCATGCTTTCTACATCTTGATTTTGTATATTATTGAGGGATTAATGTTGTAATACTTGTTTTGGCACTTTTATATATATAGATCTTATTTATTCAATGATTTATGTGGTTTAATGCTTCCAATTGATCATTTCATTCTATCCATATGTCTATATATGCTAGAATAGATGTTCATGTGTTTGTCTCTATTTCTTGTGTTATTGATGCATGTCTATGTGTATTAATGCCATAGATTTAGAGATTGTCAAAACATAGTACTTAATGGAATGGTCTTGTAATTTTCTAAATGGTTCATGCTCATTTCTTGATGGATTGTGCATCTCCCTTAGCTTAATTAGTTTAATTTCATGTCATTAGCTTAATTGTAGCGTAGTGGTAGCATAGTTGTTAGATGGGAGGATAATCCATGCTTGTTGTTTGATGTTCCATACTTTTGAATGTAAGTAGCATATGTCTCTAACCTTGTGGTGTATTTGGCTTGTGAGTTTAATGAAAGGATTAATGACTTGCTAGATATATTGTGCTTTTCACATGCTATTTAGACAATATATACTTAATTGTTAGATATATTGTACATTTTACATGTTGATTAGACAATATATGCTTAATTGGTCACCTTTGCTAATTGAATCAACCAAACACACACACACACATCAATATTGCAACACACATTTCCCTCATTAGTCACCTGTTAAAGGTGTAGAAAAGTATTGTTTGGTGGTGACCTCTAAACTCCAAGATCTTTCTCTTACGTACTCTTTATTGCATTCAATTATTTAGTTTAATTTGTTCTCTAGTTTAATCAACCAACCAACTATTTATTTGATCACTCGACCTACTAACCCTAATAGTGATTCCACAACCAAATTCGATTCCAATCCCTTGGGATGATCCCTACTCACCCTAACTATATTTTTAGTGAAGGTAGTAGTGGCTTTTATAAATGTAAAACTTGGCCCTCGCCTTAGTGCACACACTTTCTAAGCTTATGGTGTAGGATGGCGAATCACCATCAATACATTAGCCAGATCTTCTCGATGCCCTCATGTCTGCCCTCCCGATGTTCATTATCTTATCTTGAACAGGAGGCCTTCTTACACAGACATAGCCGTGGCAGTTACTGGCCACTATGCAAATGGCAAGACTTTTGCCACTCGGACTTATCTTCCCGACGAGCTTTGGTTCTACAATTCGGTACTATTCCGAAACGTATTTATGGTGGGCCATAAGATCCAGAGGCGTTAAGACTTCTTGACAGCTCTATACGGATTCTATACAGGCCACTGGGTATCTTTGCCGGCACTCTTCTAGAGTGTCATGATGAGATTATATTCGACCTACATTAGCAAGGCTAGACCCAGGCGAGCCACTTTCCTTCCATTTGGCCATCTTATCACTCAAATCCTCCTAGATCAGCGCTATCCGTTCCATCCAGACGAGCGCACAGAGATAGGAGCTTGCCATTATGGCAAGAAGGATTGGAGCAAGAGCTACAATACTCTTATCAAGAGCTTGGAGCAGGACACTGTTCTAGCAGTGGAGGAGCTTGAGGAGGCAGAGATAGCGGAGTTGGCAGCAGCAGCAGCAGCAGATGATCTAGTAGTCACACCGGCAGCTGTAGCATATATGGATATAGACTTAGAGTAGCAGCCTCTAGAGGAGCTGTAACATCACTTTCCAGTTGGGTCGCCAGCTCATTCCCAAGAGCAAACTCAGGAAGTACATCAGTCTCCTGATCCGGTAATTCTTGAGGCTCCAGCTCAGACACCCGGCCTAGGAGAGCGTGTCCAGGCATTGGAGGATGCAATAGTCTCTCTTAGAGCAGACATTTCTACACTCCACTCTGACGTCTTAGTTGCGCTGCAGGGCTTATCCAGAGATATCCGGGGATCACGTCCTACTCGCCCCACATCATCTGTTTGATCTCTATTCCTCTCTTTCATCATTATATATTTGTGCTACATTACTGTTGTTTTAATACTGATCTCATATTTTTGTAGCCAATCTGTTGGCCCTGACATTGTGATGTACTTTATACTGTTTTATTTTCCTATTTTATGCCTGCTATTTTTGGATGTCATATCTTTATATTGATATATTTGTCTGTGACTAACTCCATTATCAGGTGCATCCCAGTGACTTCAGTGAGAAAGTGTTGCCTGAATTTTTCAGGACCACCATTTTTCCTCTCCCCTTAGTTCATTTATTATCCCATTTACACTTGCATGTTCACTGTGCACCGTTATTATCCCTTTTGTTATCTGATCAATTTTTCTCCCAGTGCCATCTTTTCAGGACTACAGTTAATTCCAAGTTTGGGGGTTATACCACCCACTTTGGATACTTGTGTTCCGGCCATTCCTTACCTTAGCTGCATTGGTATACTCTTTCCTTTGTTCTCTTTGCACATTGAGGACATTGTGCCATTTAAGTTTGGGGGTAATGGGTGCTGTTACAGTATTTGCTTTAAATTCAAAATTTTGAGCATGACTTGTGTATTTGAGAGATTTTCTATGATTGGTCCATGAATAGCTATGATTTTGATCTTTTGAGGACTATATTGCTTAAAATTTAAAAATTGCTTAACTTGAGATTCCAATACTCCTTGTATGCCTTGTGGATGCCATTTAGGAGTAAATTTTTCGAAAGATTGATATCTTGCTTGCACTTATGGTCCCCATCATCCTGATTTTGTGATTATTTTGAGATTCACTCTAGGATTCTACACTAGCACAGACGCACATTAGCATTCATTTGTGGGGTACATGTTTTGTTGACTATTGAATTGGTTATATCCCAATTGGGCTAGTAGTGCATTGAAAGCTTTTATCTTAATAAAAGTGGATAACAAAGCCTTTTCATTGAGTAGCCGGGATTCTAGCCTCATCAAGCACTGAATTTCTCGTGCCGAAAGGTGGAGGGCCCAAACTCTAGGTCAATAATTGAACTCTTGAAAAAAAAAGAAAAAAAAAAAATTAAAAAAGCAATAAAAAAGTGAGGACTTCTCCTAAAAGGTGAGAAGTGGAAAATGATTAGATGGAGGTTGTTTTGATTTGTAACCTAGTTGATTTGAGCTTGTAAGTCCTTAGGGGTGTTTGAACACCTAGTGCCCAAAAGCCGTCTGGTTTGGGAGTCATTGACCTAACGCTCGACCTCATGGATCGCTAGAAAGCTTAATAGATCAACACATTGCACTATACTTCCATCTTTGATCCTTAGTAAAAAAAAAAAAAAAAATCGAGTGGAAAGAATAAGCGCACCTAGATCAATAAAGTTTTAATAAAAGGTTCACTATTTGTCTTAATGATCGGTACTAGATTTGTGTGCTAGTTTAAGGGTAAGGATGTGATCATTTCTCTAGTTGGCTAAGATAACAACATATTTGATGCCGGTCCACTCAAAAAGGATTCTAGAGTTGTTTTGATTTGCATGATCATTTTCTTGATGTGCGGAGGACCATACTTGCTTGCTTGATGTTGAGATTTTGGGAGATTGCTTGGAAATGGTTGAAAAATTGCATACTTGAGGTAGTTTTCTCCCAATGCTTATTTGCAATATTGGTGCCTCTTTAGTGAGAATGAGCTTAATATTTGTTGGTATCATTTCTGAAAACCCTCACGAGACTTCACTCGTCCACTAGGGATAACCTAAGGGTTTAAAAGACTTGTTGCATATGCTAAACGCAATCGTGTTCCCTACGAAAGTGGCGTTATCGATTTATTGCTTTCTAATTCATGATTATTTAGTTATTTATTTCATTCCTTTACTTTATAGTTTATTGCTAGGGACTAGCAATATTTAAGTTTGGGGGTGTGGTTAGCGGTGAAAAGTGCGCATTTAAACCCCTTAAGCTTAGATATTCTAGCACCTTTATCTATCTTACTTTCCCATTTTAGAATAATTTCGTGTTTTTGCCCTTTTTAGGTGCTTATCCCAAAAATAAGTCAATTCAGCCAAATAAGAGCATAAAAGAAGTTAACTCAAGGTGAATGGAAGAAATGAGCAAAGTAGAAGCAAAATGAAGCAAAGTGTGGAAATTCACCAAGTTCGATCGATCTCAGAAATCCTTCGATCGATCGAGACCTCAACGATTTGGACACTTCAAGATGGATCCGAGCCTTTATCCTTATCCAAAACAATCCACTTAGTTCTATCGATCCAACTTTCTTTTGATCGATCGAAATTACTCGATTTTATCCACACCTACCACCCCACCTACCATTTTTGTCTTCTTCCCAAAAATATCCCAAAATATCTCAAAGATTTGTCCTTATTCAAAAACGCACCGCCAAGCATGATCGATCTCCGCAGCATTCGATAGATCTCAGCCAAGTTCGATCAATCTCAACAAAGTTCGATCGATCGAACTTCCTTAAGTCCGAAAAAAGACAAATTTCAGCTCATTAATAGTTAGCTCTTGGTGCAATCATTGGAGGGACCTTGGTGTGCGAGCCCAGACCATTGGGTGTGACACTTGACCTACCTATATAAGGATTAAGAGCCCTTTTTAGAGTATGATTCATTATAAGTTGTAATATCATTTCTCATATCTTGGAGAGGAGGCTAGAGAGAGCTTTACACATTTTGGGAGTTCTTCCATTCTTCTAGGGTTTCCTTCAAAAAGGAGGTCATTCCTACCATGGAGATAACCCTTGAGGGTTGGATGACTACTTCAATGAATGGCTAGACATCTACTAAGGGCAAGAGTAACCCCTAAGTTTGCTTCTTAGACTTAGTTCTTTGTATATTTTTGGGGATTTATTTGTAACAATGTTTTGATCTTGGATTTATATATATATATATCTATATATATATATATATATATCTTGTGGTTTCTACTTGATATGTATGGATTAATACTTTCAATTGATTATCTACTTCTACCCATATGTCTATGTATGCTAGAATGGATGATTCATATGTTTTTCTCTAGATTTATTGGAGTTTATGCATGTCTATGTGTATGGATGAAGTTAATCTAGAGATGGTCAAAACATAGAGCTTAATTTAACACTCTTGCAATTTATTTGATGGTTCACACTTATTTCTTGATGGATTGTGCCACACCTTTAGCTTACTTAGTTTAATTTTAATGTTTTTAGTGTAGTTGTAGTGTAGTTGCTTTAGATTCATAGATAGGTGGACAATCTATTCTTTTTCCTTGGTGTTCCATACTTATGAATGCATAAGGTGTATGTTTCTAGTTAGTTGTGTGTGCATAAATTGTGGTTTCATTGAATGGATTTTGGTCTCATTTGATAGGTTGTGCTTTCCATTTAATTTGGCTTGACAATCTATGCTTATTTGTCATCCATGCCTAGTTTCAATTAATGTCACACACACACACACATAAGTTACAGTCTAATTTCCCCATTAATATACAATTGCTAGTGTCTAGTGAAGTCAAGCTCATTGGTGAGCTCTAGTACCCCACGTCCTCTCCTTTATATCTTTTTCCCTACTTTCTAATTTGTTACATTTGCTTGCTTTAATTAATTTGCATAATAGCTTAATCAATCAATCCAACCACCCTTTGATCACTCGACCTACTAACCCTATGCATTGTTTCCAATTCAAACACGCACCATAATCCCTTGGGACGATCCCTACTCACCCTAGCTATATTTTTAGTTAGAGGTAGTAGTGGCTTTTATAAATTTAAAACTTGGCCACACTTTTACCAAATTTGGGGGGTATGCCTGACAACACACCATGCAATATTTGTTCACTCAGCGGGCGCTGAATATGAGGCAGCATAGATGGTTAGAGTTTGTAAAAGATTATCATTTTTAATACAGTACCATCCAGAGAAGGCAAATGTGGTGGCAGACGCACTCAGTCGCCGACCCGATGCTAGTCTTTTTGCTTTATTCAATACTGAGTGGAATGCTTTGAAGATGGTAAATGAGTTGTCGGATGCTTTCATGGCATGTATGGTAGTTACACCTTCAATCATTCACAAGGTTTTGAGGGCACAACTCACGGATCAGCAGTGCATTAACAAGGTTGCAGAGATAACTTCTGGGGAGGTCCCATTTTACTATGTTGGGACTGATGGAGGTTTGAGGTACAAGGGTCGTTTAGTGGTACCTTCTACTGATGAGTTGAGGAAGGATGTGATGATTAAGACTCATCACTCTGAGTTTTCTGTTCATCCAAGAGGAAACAAAATGTATCAGGATATGCAGCAGCAGTTTTGGTGGGCAGGTATGAAGAGGGATATTGCTTTATTTGTCTCTCAGTGTAGTACTTGCCAAATGGTTAAGATTGATCATCAAAGACCGCCAGGAGCTCTACAACCATTACCTATACCAGAATGGAAGTGGGAGAGCATTTCTATTGATTTCGTGGAGGGATTGCTAAATTCGTTTAAGGATCACAATTCCATCTGGGTCAGCGTGGATAGATTGACTAAATTAGCTCATTTCTTGCCTATTCGCACTAACTTCACTTCGGAGCAGTTGGCGAGACTTTACATTACAGAGATTGTGAAGTTGCATGGCATTCCGTTGTTTATTATATCGGACAGAAATCCGAGCTTTGTGTTAGGATTTTGGAAGGGCTTTCAGTAGGCTTTGGGTACAGAGTTACATCTTAGTACTGCTTATCATCCTCAGACTGATGGACAGACCGAGAGGGTTAATCAGATCATGGAAGATATGCTTCGTTCGTGTGTCCTTGATTTTAAGGGCCACTAGGATGATTATTTGCCACTTGTGGAGTTTGCATATAACAATAGTTTCTAGAAAACTATTGGGATGGCACCATTTGAGGCATTGTATGGCCGACCATGTCGATCGCCTGTTTGTTGGATGGAGGTTGGCGAGAGCAGATTTTTGAGTCCTGAGTTCATTAAGGATACTTTAGAGAAGATCGTTCTTATTCAAGATCGCATGCGTACTGCCCAGAGTAGGCAGAAGAGTTATGCAGATCGTCGTACTCGTGCTTTGGAGTTACAGGTTGGCGATCAGGTTCTACTCAAAGTGTCTCCTATGAAAGATGTAATGCGCTTTCGGAAGAAAGGGAAGTTGTCACCGTGGTTTGTCGGTCCATTCATGATTACGGATCGAGTTGGAGTTGTTGCTTATCAGTTAGCACTTCCGGATAATTTGGATCATGTGCACAATATATTCCATGTTTCCATGTTGCGAAAATTTCTGCCAGATGAGGATCGGTATCAGCATATCGATGTTGGGGAAATTGAGTTGCAGCCGGATGTAACATATTTGGAGTCACCGTGTCGTATTGTTGACCGTCGGGATCAAATTCTTCGTAATAAGGTTATCCCTTTAGTGCGTGTCCAGTGGAGTTACCACAATGAGGCTGAGTCTACTTGGGAATAGGAGGATATCATTTGCTCGCACTTTCCTGAAATATTGGAAGAAGGTAAGAGCAAATTTCGAGGACAGAATTCCTTTTGTTAGGGGGGAAGAATGTAATACCCCTACTTTTAAAAGGATAGTCTCGGCACTTTTATTGCATTTTTATTTAATTCTTTGCTTATTTGCCAAATTGTTTTAATTGTTATTATTTAATTGGGTATTGGTTTAATTATTTTCATTCATTAATGTATGCTTATGTGGAAAATGAATTAATTGGTTGTTTGATTAATTGTATTATTTATTTTACTTAAATGAATTAATTGGTTTATCTAATTAAATTAGTTTTATTCGTTATTAAAATATAATTTAGGGTTTGTTTTATTTTTTCTTTATGTAATTACGCTGACTAAATATTTGTTTTTACTTTTGGTTTTCCGTCTCGTAGTATAACTAGAATTAGGTTTTTTAATGAAGCCTATAAATAGAACAGTATGTCTGCCAAGGGTTTGTAAACCCTGTTCATGTATACAGAGAGACGAAAAGAAACAGAGAGAAACAGAGTACTTCGGTTAGGGTTTGGCTAGGATTAAGGCTGAACCAAGGAAAGATTAAAAGGGTGTTGTTCGAGGGTTGAACCAAGGAAAAGACAGAGAGAGAAAACAGAACGTTCGCCGGAAAACCTTAGGAAGACGATGTTGACATTTTGAACCGAAATCTCAAAGGCAAGTTCTATTCCTAACTCTCTCCCTTTGATTCGTGTTCTTTACATTCCTAAACAATTCCAGGAGTAAGGGAATATTAAATTGATCTTTCATGCCTGTTGAGTTTGTTAAAAATAGTATGTATGCATGTTAAATCGGAGTAAACCAGTATGTATGCTAATGATATTAAAATTGTTTGATCTTGAATTTGTTTACAT
Source organism: Cornus florida (assembly GCF_030987335.1). Classification (NCBI taxonomy): domain Eukaryota; kingdom Viridiplantae; phylum Streptophyta; class Magnoliopsida; order Cornales; family Cornaceae; genus Cornus; species Cornus florida. The sequence goes on along the minus strand of NW_026775573.1, from coordinate 69,311,538 downwards.
GATTACTTATTTTAGGCTGTTGATGCATATCTATTTTATATAATTATCTGGAATTATTCGGGACATAGTTCAGACCCTTAGGACCAATAATAATGGAGAACAGAGGGGTTGAAGGTCGCTGGAGACGGAGAAGGAAGGAAAAGAGCAGGCTCCTTTCGAAAAGAGCAGGCTCCTTCAATTTTTTATTTTTTTTATTTTATGTTTTTAGCTTTTTAGTGAGATGTTTGGCAACGGTGCATGGATTTTGAAGTTTCCAGATGCATGGAGGAGTTATATTGGGGGTTTTCAGTAATGTTTAAAGCCATATTAAAATGTCCAAAGGCAGGTTAATGCATAATAAACCAATAGATATTTATAGCTTGAACAATAGATAATTTTTAAATAAATTGGTTTACTGTTTTGGATGTGGAGTATTTTAAATTACTAAACCTTAGTTTGGCCATTCTCTGTGAATGATTATACGGTTAATCATGGGCCATTGGTAGTAGATAAGTATGTTAATTAATATATTTTTATTATACTTATCGTGGATTAATGGACGGTTAGATTTATTATCTACATTTTTAAGTGTTGGATAATTTTGTATTAGTGGTTTAGGATGAGCATGATAATTTATCTATTTTTATTATGTTTGTCATGAAATTAATTGATGTATACCTTTACTTAGATTCATCAATTACTGAAGTAAGCATGTTAATGTATATATATATGTTTATGCTTATTATGGATCAGTTGATATGTACATTTAGTATTTGTTTTATCAACTGCTGGATGTTTGGATTGTATGCACCGGTATGGGACGGTGGCATATTAGGGATGGATTAGCTCAAAATGCTAAGTCCTACCTATTCTGGAATAAGGGAACGGATTATAAAAATAAAATCCTACTTATATGTAAGTCAGTGCAGCTGAACAAGCTGAACGGCTAACTGGATTTCTTATGGATGGATAAGATAAAAATTTAAATATATATTTATGGTACCGCGATATGAGTTTGAGTTTCAGAGTCGACAGTTAGGGAGCATATATGCAGTAAGATGCATAGCTGGATATGATAGGTTGAGGTATACCCTGTTAGGCTTATGTACTCATGCCCACTCAGGTGCGTTTTGCATGTTGCCTTCTATTCAGGTTGAGACCCCCTTCATAGTCCAATAAGAGTCCCGTAGTGTAGATATGTATATATGTATGGACTACATAGTTATTGTTGAGTCGTTTAAGATGTACATGCGTATCAAGTCTCTACTTAGATTGTAGTAGGATAGAGCTTGTTCGTGGGCTTGACCCACTTTTATTTTTCAAATATTTGACAATTCCAGTCTTAGGATTGATCGTGCTGAGCAAAGACTATCACTCACTCTTCCGACGACGCAGGACTTCTCTCCGTGGTTTAACTTTGGATGTTCTTTCAGTTTTTACATTTCAGTTTGGATTTTTATTAGGGATCCACTAGAGATGGATTCCCGAGTTGTTTAACTATTGGAGGTTTTGGATTATTGGATTTTTTTAAGTATTAAATTTTAAAGGACTTTATTTTTAGAATTCTTTCAGCTTTTAATTATTTATTTCTTAATTCATTTTGTAATCCGTATTTGTTTTAAATATTAATTGTTTGATATTCCCTCGGGTTCGGGCCTGGGCGTGATCAACCCATGTCTTGGAATCGAGGGGTATCACAGTTCAAGTCTGCAAGGCCGAATCTAGGAATTGTTAATGGGGAGGGGGGGCTAATATTAAAGAAGGGGGAATTGGGGATCGAAAGATTAAAGAGTTGGAAAATTTTAGAGGAAATATGGTTAGACTTTAGAGGGAAAGAATGAGTGAGTTCTCTGATTTGTGCAAGATTAAGAATTTAGGAGTTCTCTGTGCTTTGGCTTAGTGATTATTTAGGGCTTGTTTGGCTTGGGCCTTTGTTTTAAAATTGAAGCTTAAATATTGGGCTTGTTTGGATGGGTTAAAATTAGGGGCTAATATTACTACTATTTTTTTCTTTTTTAAAAGATTGGGTTAAATATACCTATACTAAAATATATATATATTTTTTTAGGGGGGGGGGGGGGGTGCTCAAGCCCACCCAAGCACCCCCTTAGATCCGCCACTGCAAGTTTAGCCTGTAAGAAATTACAACCCCAATAGGGCTCCAATATATAAATTTGGTAGAATAAGACATACCAGATACAGAAACTCAGTTTGAAGGGAATACAGCGGAAACGATCTTCAACCCTCTCATATGTCTGCAAAACTGGATAATGGACTCCAAGCCTTTTATGCATATATATAGTGAGGGTTGGGACCGTTTCATTCATAGGGGAAGAGGTGTGTTGGTTCTATCAACCGACACAACTCTTTATATGTGACTATTCATTTTAAGGGTGTAACCTCTCTTATATGCGTATATAAATAATATATTTAATTAATTATTGATAGACTACTATTTTGCTTACATTCTCCCACTTAGTCTAACAATAATTAATTCCAATCACTTTAAGATCAAAATGATCATTGAGTGTACTACAAAAATTAATCCATATATTTATAAGAAACACCTCTACTATTCAATTTGGAGTACCTTCGAGTTTACTAATATGGGATCAAGGGCGTCATTATATCATCAATGATATAAGACACTAATGGTCACTGATACTAACAAACTCAACTCCAAAGTCATATATATACCGCATATGAAAATATTTTAATAAAATATTCATTCTATGCATCGGTCCTACCATGTCTCAATAAGGACACATCGTGTCTTAAAACAGGACATTTAAGTCACAAAATTTTCCATACGCACTTGCACTAATATGGAAAAGCTAGTAAATGAGGATAATAACTGTGATCACAAAATAAAACTGTCTTTACCTGAGCCAAATGCAATCCCCCACTAACTAAGTAAATTAATGTTGTCAAAGAAAATTATGCATGCTTACTATACAACATTAGCGACAAATCCTTAGTTATGGGATCAACAATCTTTTGTTGTGTATCAGTGTGCTCAATCAAACACTAGCTAGTTCTGATTCCTCTATTTCACAACAATGTATTAACGATCATATTTTAGACCAATTAACTTGAACTCTTGTTATTTCTTTAATACAAGATTGTAGCGGAATTATTGACCTGAAGTTCAAAACTAATATTTTATAATGCATGAAACATGGCCGTATAACATGCAAATAAAATCCGCTTCTATCACTTATCATAATAGTAAAACAACACTTGAAGTGCATTTATATAATGTCCGCACAACCAGCAAAATCAGTTTTCATCACTCCTATAAAGATATGGTTCTTAATTATTTACAGATACCTTATAAATTTCTTTGCCACTTACTATAGATCCAAACTATGATCACTGCGATATCTGCCTAGCAAATGCTATATTGTAATTAACTATATGCAAAACCTGAGCATACATTAGATTTCCAAAGGCATAGAAAATGCCTTTTACCTAATCCTACTCTAGATATTTTCTTGGTCTATGGATTACCAAATTTCTCAACTTGTACAATGGGTGCAATTCTACCTCTATAGTGTTATATGTCAAATACTTTCAGAACTCTATCAAAGTAGTTTTTAATTATGAAAACCCAAAATTTCACAAGATTTATTAAGGTGAGACTGAATGCCAATGAAAAGGCTTCACCAACACCTTCATCTCAAATATTTGAGAAGTTAAATTGTTTAATCTCATGTACAATAATGTCACTGTCATCCACATTTAACACTAAAGATGAATTTTACTCCCACTGACTTTGAGGATAACTAAAGCCACACATTTACAATCTAATTAATAGGACGGTTAACTAAACTTTTCAAAGTTAATTAAATAATGCCTTAAAATAATTAACTCTGAATAGGATCAACATGACATATAATTATCTTTTCTTTGGGCCAAAATTATCATATGTTAGTCTCCCACTGGTGACATAATTTTCACCTTTAAAGCTAATTAATTATAGAATACACAATAACAACTTATACTCCTTTAGGCGTAGTGAGTCATCAGTTCTGTCTTCTACACTAATTACCTCAATCCGCTTAGTTGGACAAACTCAATGACCCATCTTTGGGCTTGATCATTGTTCGTCTCTACTAAACGCTAACACAATCCTTTAACTTTAACAAAATAATAATTTTGCCATTAACTACAAATATCATTAAAATTTTCATGAGTGTGCCACTTTGGTGACTGAACACTCAATCAAACTTAATGACACTTGTCCTTAGAATTGCAAAATATGATACAATTTTCCCGTATGAATCATGATATATATATTATGCAACAATTTGTAACAATTTATAATATGAGGCACATGCATAATTATATATATAATTTCAATAACATGTATAATTTCATAAACTTATATGATATATGAAACTTTAAATTAATCATTGACTATGCCATGTATATCATCAAAGATATAAAACATTCAACTAGTGATGATAACTTAATAAAAATGGCATATTTATGAAAATTATTAAAGCACTAAATCAGATCTTAAGCCTTAAAATTTATGCATGCTATAAAATTAAGAATTTCAAGACAAAAAATAAATTATGAATCTTATGTCTGTCATATCATTATTTAGTAGAATCGTGCACACTCTTATTGAGTTTATAACAAAACACCTTTAGAATACCATGCACATAACTCTTGGTGCATAGACCACAAAGCCTACATACCGATGCATGCAACATGCATAACTCTATAGGTACAGAGACATGTCTGTTAGTTGAAATCCAAAAAAAAAAAATGTCTGTTTAGTTTAAACCCAAAAAGACATGTCTCTTTGTTTAAATCAAAAACGACATGACTATTAATTTGAAATCCAAAAGTTATGACTTTTGAGAACATTTGTAACCCAAACTGAAAGAATGTAATGGTACGTTATTGTATGAGTGGTACTGCTTCACTTACAACTGTCATAAACAGTCATGGCATTTTGATATTATTGACAATACGTAACACAAATACATGACTGTTAGCGCCAGACGTAATATGTATGACAACCAAAGAAGCGACATTCATTACATTAAATTTATTTACTTCTAAATAGGATTCTCTTTAGAATGAGTTATTCATTCTAAAGACAGAATTCACGTTATAATAAATAACTACATGCATAGGAAAATATTCATGTTGTTGCCATAAACACCCAAAACAAAAAAAAAAATGTTGTTGGCATCAACATGTTAATCGTGCATGGAAAATATTCACGTTAAAGCAACTGTGCGATGACACTCGTATAGAGACTGATTCATACAACAATTATACATGACTCTGCATGTGATTAACCGATAACCCTTCACATGGGTTCATTTATAAATTGAAATAGGAAATATTCAGAGAAATATTTAGAGAAATATTCATTTTGGCCATATAAACACCTAGAAACCAAAACGTTGGTGTGCCATGAACACCAAAAAATATTACTGTCCCATAAATATTAATGGCATTCACCATTGTTGTCCAACACAACCACGTTGTTATCCAACACAATCACATTAAAACATTCTTCAAAAAACTAGTTCATATATATCATATTTCAGTACATGCATATACATGTATATTATATATAGCGTGATACATGTATGTCTTCTTTATATATATATATAAATTATGTGTATAAATATAAAGGTGTATAAACATAAAGACACAACAGTAGCAGCGTCCTAATTAATAAATATCTCTTGTAGAAAAATTTCATACTTAAAAAATAAATTTATGTATTAAAGTCCATGTAGGCTTTGATACTAAATGTAAGAAATTACAACCCATATAGGATTCATGGTTCCAATACATAAATTTGATAGAAGAAGACATACCAGATACAGAAACTCAGTTTGGAGGGGATACAGCGGAAATGATCTTCAACCCTTTCCTATGTCTGCAAAATTGGATAATGGACTCCAAACCTTTTACGCATATATATAGTGAGCGTTGTGACTGTTTCATTTATAGGTGAAGAGATGTGTTGGTTGCGTCAACCGACACAACTCTTTATATGTGACTATTCATTCTAAGGGTGGGACCTCTCTTATATGCATATATAAATAATATATTTAATTAATTATTGATAGACTACTAATTTGCTTACATGGCCAACTTGAACCGGTTCAAGATTCAATACTTCAAAATTTTCAACACTGGCCAACTTGAACCGGTTTAACCACTCTAAACCGGTTCGAGGTGTTCAGACTGTTTTGGTAACTTAATTTCCTGATCTGTTTTAACTTCCTATTTGGTATAGATTTATTTCTGAAAAATTTATGCACGAATTTAACTTCTTTTCCAAGCATATCTAGGTTTTTGAAAGTTTGTATAAACATATTTTCTCATCTAGGTTTGTGTGCCTTTTTGCATTAAACTTTGATTTATTTTAAAAAGCCTTTTTTGTGAGATTTTTAAGAGCATACACATTATACACACACAAGTGAATTTAGGGTGTTGTTCAAATCCTGATCGTTTTCAAGTCTATTGAATATTGCATCTACAATTGTTAGAGAATGCAGATCTATTTTTCTTACATCAAATTCAGATTCAATGAAAAGAATAATATATCATACTTTGAAGGGATCAAGGCACTTGCAGAGTGTTGTTGACCTACTAGTAGTTCTTCTACAAGGTTTGAGGCATAAGTCTAAAGTCAAGTGTTATTGGACAGGAAGTCACAATGTTAAAGACATTCAGCAAATTGAGTCTTGGTAGAGCGAAGGGGTTTGAGTTTGAATTAAAGTTCGGTGTATTTTGCTTCATATATACATAGTGGATCTTTTTACGCTTGGGATAGCGCACAAAACCTCGAGCTTTTCCAATTGTTTTTCTCACTAAAATCTGGTGTCACTCTAAACTTTACTTGTTTTTATCTTGCATGTGATTGTTTAATTAATCGGTAATTTTAGTATAATTAATTGAATATAGAAACACGTGATTACATCCTCTCTAGATAAAAACTTAAACTTTTCACAATGTATTCCGCTGCACAACTCACAGGTAACACTAGAAATGACATAATTAGAAATGATCACATTTGGGAGATGGTTGGAGTAACACTAAGGGCCTGTTTGATTTCCTATTTAAGCGCTAAATGCAGAAGACGGTAAATGATTTTAAAAAATAAGTGTGTTTGATAAAATTTTAGGACATCGCTTAACATGGTAAGTACCGCTTAAAAGATGCTAAAATTTTAAGCGTGGAGATAGTTGCTTATCGCTTATCGCTTATCGCATGAGACTGTAAGTGATTAGGTTTTAAAAATATTCTTTTAATGACTACTCTATCCTCCAATAATCACGCTCCCTCTTCTAGGCCTCTCTCTGCGATTTCTATAGGGCTTCTCTTTGCAATTTGTTTAAAATTGAAAAACTTTTCTATATATATTTGGTTGGTTGGTACCTTTCTTTTTTTTTTTTTTTTTTTTTTTTTTTTTTTTTTTTTTTTTACATTATAGAAAAAATTCTTTAAAAAATATATAATTTTACCAAATTCCCAAAATAATAATAATAATAATAATATCTCCGTCCCAAAAAAAGTGTCCTTAATAGGAAATCGTATCAGTTCAATTTGTGAGAGACAAGATTTTCTAAAAGTGACACTTTTTATGGGGCGGAGGGAGTAATATGTATTATCTTATAAACACGTCTCTTTTGGTTACCTATTCAAATTAATTTAACAAAAGTATTTATATAATAGAATTCTATTTCTAGATAAGAATACTTTTTCATCTACTTCCTTTAATATTTTTAACATCCTTTTCGATATTGTACATAAATATTATATAATTCAAAACTCATATATTTTAAATTTTGCACCATTTTCAATACCATACATAAATTTTATGTAATCCAAAATTAATATATTTTAAATTTTACTTTCTTTAATCTTTGTAACACCTTTTTTGATATCTTACAAAACAAATATTATGTAATCCAAAACCTATATATTTTAAATTTTACTTTCTTTAATCTTTGTAGCATCCTTTTCAATATCCTACATAAATGTTATGTAATTCAAAATTCATATATTTTAAATTTTCATCAATTATTTTTTTGATTATTTGACATTATTAGTCGTTATTAAATTGATATATTTCATCGAGTGAATTAATGTGGTTATTTTATTAATATTTTTATATTATAAATATAAAATTGTTATGAGTGCCATATATTGAAGGCAAAAATGTAATATGTATAACTTTCAGAATTCAATTTTTGTATATAACAAACAATCTTAATGAATTCACTACTTAAAATTAAAATATTATCAAACAGATTTTCAAATTAATATATTCAGTATTTAAAATTTCAGCGCTTAAAATTTAATACTTAAAATTTTCAGTGCATAATTTTCAGTTTTATCAAACACCTAAAATTAAAGAAAATCAGTTAAGATGGTTTTGACATGTGTAAAGATCTTTAAGTACCCTAGTTAGGAAAAGTGACATAGCCCATAATATTAGGGAAAGAGGAAGACCAAAATTAATTTAGGTAGAATTGGTAAAGAAATGTATGATAGTACGTAGATTAACTGAAACTATGACCTTAGATAGAGTGAAATGGAAACATGATATCCGGACCCAAGTAATTAAGAAAAGGAAAATGATTCTTGCACCGATTTGTTGTAGTGAATTGTTAGACATATTTATTTTAATTGGTCAATCTATGCAACAAATAAGAGAGTGTGACCCTCTACTTACTTGTATTACTTGTAAATAATCCATTAGAAACTTTCCATTACACAATTGACTACAACAAATCGGTACAAGTATCACTATTCAAAAGAAAATACTTGGTTATTGTTGTACTATGCTTGATATTATTAAAAGCCAAATTAATTTTTTAATTGTGATAGGAAAAGGCAAATAAAAGATAATTTTGTGAATAAAATATTTTTGACGGAGTTTAACAAAAAAAAATTTGTAAGCAATTGAAGGCTAAAATGGTATTTCATTTTTGTAAGTAATTATTATTATTTTTCCCTCCTCTTTCCTCTAATTTTAAATGATAAAAATAATTTTTAAATAAAAAATGAGAGAGAAAACGTGAATTAGGAAGGATATGTCATCTCTTTTTATTTCCTCAATCTTCTATTCCTTTCAAGATGGAAGTCTCTTTCATCCTTCCTTCTAGAAGAAAATTTTGATTGAAAAAGAAAAAGTTAATATGATATATCTTCTCAACTTCTCAAGGTAATATAGGAACAAATTGCGGGATTAGAGTTATTTCTTACTACGTAAAAAATAAAAGGCTTTGGAAAGGAAACAGCCTTCAATTATGGATTTCCAGTGTCTTCTTTAGGAAAAGAACAGCGTATTGAGTTGATCTCATAAAAAATTCAAAATTTAAGAAGTAAAAGGTCAAAAGAACAAATTAGTCTCTTTCAAATTTAAGGGGGAAGAGATTTAATTAATTTCCAGATCCCCAAAAAGTCAAATATATATACTTCTCATAATACATATGAATATAAAAGCATACCTTAAAGAGTACAGAATATTCTATAGTTGTATGCGGTCAAACACGTAAATGATTAGACTTACCGCGTAAATCTCAATTTTTAAATAAGATCATAAATTTGAATTTAAAACATGATGATGATCCGCATTAGATTTTGCGAATGTTGTCCATCATGACCGTCCATTATCTGTGGGTCCCAACATAATGATCGAACTGGGAAGGCTCTTAGTTATCGATAACACAGCTGTAAAAGAGCAGTGACTGGTGGGTGCCGATATATTGAGCACATGGACATTCCGTGTGTCGCGTCCACCACCAATCACGGACATTCCATTTCCACCAAAAAGACTCTATAAGGACATGTCACGTGATCAGCCCCCTATGCGGTTTGGGACAAATTTATTTTCCTCAACCTACAAAAAGCTACAGTGGGGTGGTTTAATGGAAATAAAGAATTTTATGGTTTTAATTTGTATTTAAACTAATAAATAATTGAACCAAATTTGAAATTAAAATATAATTATTTACTTCAAAAATTTTGTAGGTAATTTCATAAATTGATATGGTTTAGTTTAGGATTTTGGGTTAGATTGTGAAGCACTCGATCTGTTACAATTAATTTCATAAACTGATAGATAGGGTGGTCTGACCACAAAAAAGGTAATTTAAAAACACTTGACCCGTTAAAAGAATTATGAGGTAATTTACGAGGTCCGATATAACATCATTGTTTGGTAACTTGTGTTTGAGCCTTGCGTCCTCCCCTCCTCTCTAACCATTCACATTCTTGCCTTAAAAATAAATAAATAAATGCGCCCAATTCAAAATTTAAAAATGGGTTTTCTTATTTATGGTACTCTGAATGTGCTTTTTTAAAAAAATAAAAAATAATAAAAATTATAAATTATAAATTTTATATCTACTAATGATTAAAAAAAAAGGTGTAATAAATTATGACACTTTAATTTTAATAAAAATAATATTAAAATGTCTTTCCAAAATAGATCGTGAAATATTCATTATCATGACAATTGTGATAATATATAGTAGATGGTGGATATCATTATTCATATAAATGATAGACTTTGTAAACATTTTAAATCAACATAAAATGTACTAGTGGCAGTTTCCTAATGCCTTGTTTGGAATCAATTATTTTGGGATCTAGAAAATGAATCTGAATTGGAATACGAATTGGAATTAAAATGAATTTCTATTTATATGTTTGGAAAAACAAATTGGATTTAAAATGGGATTTGGAATACAAATAATACAATACTAATTGGAATCAATTATTTTGGGTTCTGAATTGAGATAGGAATTGGAACTAAAATGAAATTCTATATAAATGTTTAGAACAAATTAGATTTAAAATGGAATTTGGAATAAAAATAATACAATATCATTTTTGCCCTTATTTAAATAATAAATAAAATATCTATTTTATTGTAAAATATACTCCAAAATTACGTGATATAACTCTGAAACATGAAATAAAGTCTCCTCAAAGCGTAAATCTTCTTAGAAACCTAATAGCTTCAAGCTTTCATTCAATTAAAACACTACTACCTTCATATTGGACAAATAAATAAAATGCAGTAATCAAGGGCATCATTGTCACTAAGATGAAATGAAGCACATTTTCGACAACACGTGTCATTCTGTTATTGGTTTAATATGGACAGATTAAATAGTTATGAATATAGAGGAACAGCACCATAACACCCACCACCGCTTTTCACTACCCCACACACTACGCATTTTGGCGACCAAACCGACGCGGCTTGAGACATCTAAGTCTTTCTCTCTCCTTATTAATACTGTCTCTCTATAGATATAGAATACATATAGATATGCATTTGTGTATAATATATCAATATCTTCTTCTTCTGGCATAGTTCCTTCACACACGCGGCTTAAATACAAAAACGAGTTACCAACTGTTACCAGTTCATGTAGCGATACGTATCGTATAAGTAACCTCCCCTCTCACTCTCTCTGCTCTCATTCATTCATTACACAAATAAGAGAGACCTCTTCTCTCTCAAACCCGTCTCTTCCTCTCTTTTCATCTTCATCCATTCTTTTCCTTCAAAATGCTGCCAAATCTCGCCGGAGTTTCTCTCCTCCGGCGTCTCTGCGCCTTTCTCTTCCTTTTCTCCGTTGCTATCGCCGAAGACCCTTACAGGTTCTTCGACTGGAACATCACGTACGGTGATATTTATCCACTGGGAGTTCGTCAGCAGGTTTAGCAATCCACAAATTTGGTTTCATTTATTTTCTTTTCTTTTCTTCCAAACATGAGGATCAATCGATTTTTATTCTATTTTACAATTGTAGGGAATTCTGATCAATGGCCAATTCCCTGGTCCTGATATTTACTCTGTGACCAACGACAACCTCATTATCAATGTACATAACAGCTTGCCGGAGCCATTTCTTTTGTCATGGTAAATATTCTCTCTCTATATGAATAAAATTAATGTCCTCATGTGTGTAGTAATGGCCTTTATTTTCATGTATAAATATGTGTATATTTATTCATATATATATATATATATGCATAATCATATTATCATGCCTGATGGGGATGGATATTTAATTCCACATAAATTTTTTTGTAAAAACTCTATTATTATATCCTATAAATAGTTGATTTTTAAAATACTAAGATGATTTATTCACCAAATAGAATATTGAAGATTTCATATGTGGTCTAAAAAAGCGCATAAATAATCTTAATTTATGTGTTTTTTAGGCCTTTTTCTTTACCTTTTAAAATCTGTCTCATTTGAAATTAAAAAAATAAAAACAGTATATCACAAAGACAGGATATAATCATATAACTCTGATATTTTTCTTCTTTCCTCATCTTGCAATTTTTTTACTAGCTCGGAATTTTTTTTTTTTATTTCGCATTTATATATGCAAAAATTATATATATATTTTTATGTATGAGTTATGAAATACATTTTTCCCCTGTTTATGGATGATCTTGACCTGGAATTTTTTATATTAAAAATATTAGAAAGATTTCAGTTCTAAAGAATAATATATTATTATAATATGTAGTTATATATATATATTAAATATACAAAACATACACATGATTGCACCATTGGTGCATGACATGACATGCAAATACTGTGATGGAATACCATTTGGCAATTGTAGTTTGTTTGTGTTGTTAGGTGTGCAATGTCACTTTCCACATTCTGTGGTCAGTTCTTTCCGTTCATAAATTCCAATTGGAATTTGTCCTTTACTAAGCATATAATGCATAAGGTATAAAGTTAAACCAATCCTGCTTTAGATTAATTGAGAGTGATAGCTTTCCACTTTCTTGACCTTTATTTTTTCTTTCATCCAAACAGTAAATATAAGAAAAAGCCAATTAATAGTTCCAATAGCCCAAACAGAGACGCTAATAGTTCTAATAGCGTGATTCAGTTAATCAAGGACAGTGTAGGGTCCAACACTTATAATAAAGTGACTCCTCAAACTTTAAATCTTAAAATTCAATTTAAAGATTTGTTGACCAATATTTTTTGTCTTTTCTTTCTGTAGAGTGCAATATATTATTATAATATAAGAACATTATTGGCTTTTCACATTTAAAGTCACTTTTCCACGATAAACTTTTCAACCGCGAACCGATGTTTATGAACATTGAATTGCATGTTGTTATGGCTTATGATGTAGGAATGGGCTTCAGTATGAAAATTGAATTGTATACTGTTATGGCTTATGATGTAGGAATGGGCTTCAGCATAGGAAAAATTCATATGTAGATGGGGTGTATGGAACTACATGTCCCATTCCTCCTGGCAAGAACTACACATACATCATGCAGGTGAAAGACCAGATTGGAAGCTTCTTCTATTTCCCGTCTCTCGCCTTCCACAAGGCGGCAGGCGGCTTTGGAGGGATCAGAATCCTCAGCAGGCCTCGAATTCCAGTCCCATTCCCCGACCCTGCCGGGGATTTCACTGTTCTTATTGGAGATTGGTACAAAAGTAATCACACGGTAATCAACTCATATGACCCCCTCATTGTCTACTATCTTATTTTCATGATTTGTTACTTGACAATGGGACGTTAGTCCAATGGTATATAACCTTTCCTTTGAGTCCCGTAGTGGGTCATTTGTGAGATGTGTGTCAGTACTTAATCCCGAAAAATAAAAGTTTAATTTGCTATTCTGATTGTGCAGAGATTGAAGACCATTTTAGATGCCGGTAAAATGCTTCGTTTCCCTGATGGTGTTTTAATTAATGGCCGTGGATCAAATGGAGAAACTTTCACAGTTGAACAAGGTACCTAGCTAGTCAATCTCAATGTTGAAGCATTCTATGTATAATTCATGTGTGTGTCATGAAGTGATGGACATTATTTTCTGTGGTGTTTCAGGAAAAACTTACAGGTTCAGGATATCCAATGTGGGACTAAGAAATTCACTCAACTTTCGGATTCAGGGCCACAGTATGAAGCTGGTTGAGGTCGAGGGTACTCACACTGTCCAAACCACCCTCTCATCCCTCGACGTTCATGTGGGACAATCCTACTCGGTTTTAGTGACTGCAGATCAGCCTCCCCAGGACTACTACATTGCTGTTTCCAGCCGCTTCACCACTCAAGTCCTCAACACCACTGCCATTCTGCACTACAGCAACTCTGCCAAACCGGTCTCTGGTCTACCCCCTTGGGGACCTACAATCGAGATAGATTGGTCACTAAACCAGGCTCGTAGCATCAGGTATAAATAATACCAATCCTAAGGCCTCCCTAGTTTGTTTTAGAAGTCTACATTGACTTGCCTGTGCACATTTCTGTTTTCATGGACACCGAAAACAGAAATGTGCACAATTTTATATATACAAGAACAATTGACAATTTTTTTTTTTTGTTTGTTTGCCAGGACTAACCTCACTGCGAGTGGACCAAGACCGAATCCACAAGGCTCATACCACTACGGTATGATAAACATCACAAGGAGTATCAAGCTAGCCAATCATGCAAGTCTAGTCAATGGGAAGCAGAGATATGCAGTTAACAGTGTGTCATTCATCCCTGCTGACACACCACTCAAGGTCGCGGACTACTACAACATAGGAGGAGTGTTCCGTGTTGGAAGCATACCTGACAAGCCACCGAGGGCAAGAATGTACCTTGACACATCAGTCATGGGCGCGGACTTCAGAGAATTCATTGAGATTGTGTTTGAGAACAATGAAAACATCGTTCAGAGCTGGCACCTTGATGGATATTCTTTCTTCGTGGTCGGGTAAGCAACAGCCAAATAGCAAGTTTTTGTTCATGCGCATAAATGTACTTCAAAATTAATTCGAGATATATATATGTATTACAGAATGGATGGAGGCTTGTGGACTCCTGCTAGTCGGAAGCAGTACAACCTTAGAGATGCTGTGTCACGTTGCACGACACAGGTGAGAGACTCGTACTTTGTTGCATTTTGATGTAGTAGTTGCTCTCAACTGAGAATCGCTCGTGTACATAACATAATTCGTGACTGAAATTAACATTGTTGGTGCTGCAGGTATATCCCAAGTCGTGGACTGCTATATACATAGCACTTGACAATGTGGGAATGTGGAACATGAGGAGCGAATATTGGGCACGACAATACCTTGGACAACAATTTTATCTTCGAGTTTATTCACCGGTTAAGTCTCTCAGGGATGAATACCCCATTCCTAAGAATGCTCTTCTCTGTGGTAAAGCTAGTGGTAGAGAAACACGGCCTATCTAGTCAAAACTCGTAAAGAACAAGGAGAACAAAAGGTTGCATACTTACAATGACGCGGCCCCAACTCGGGGACACAAAGATTGAATTTGATTTATAATTATTTTAGCTGTACTATTAATTCAAATATCTCATTGTTTCTGTAATTTTTTCCTGGTGTGTCTAAATGTTATTTTCTCCTTAATAGCAACCATCTGGCTTTTCTAACCACTTGACAATGTTCTCCTTCTTATAAGGAGAATAGTGATTTCCACAACAATGAAAGAAACAAGAAAAAAACCCACAAATCCAAACAAGACTCTTCTTGTTTCTATCACAACAGAGAAAATTTCGGCCGGTTTTTTTTTGTCTTCACAAGAATATATTCAACATTCAAAGACTGAGTCAAGCCAATCACACAAAACTAAATAGAGAGACAAATCTGGTATGACACAGACGGCAACCACATTTCTGGACAATTCTATCCCTTCACTTTTCTATCAAAACACATTGAACTCGAAATTTTATATAATCAAACATGTTGAACTGGCCGTATTTATCACTCTCAATTGAACTGGATTTAACATTGAACTAACCAAAATGTTAATTGAAATTATTTAAAGCTTAGGAAATATGTTGAATAGTACATTTCATGCTCTCAAATCACATACCTGGAACAATAATCTCATAACAATGGTCATCAAGGGTTGTTATGCTGCCTAGGAATGGGCAGATCAGTAATTAGAGGTATGCGACATAATTACTACATTATTGCCCACTTTCTTTGTTCTTGTAATTTTGCTCATGTGCATACATGAGAAAATGACTACTTCAGCAGTTTCTGCTTGTACATTGTGAAACTTGATTGCTTCAAAGGTCTATAAATTACTTAGGATGATAGTGCTCTGAAATTGTAGAAACATAGAATACTGTCACACATAACAGCACAGTAGAGAATTCAGAGAAAGCAAGGAGTTTAATTACCTTTTTCTCTCATGGAGATGAACTATGCTTCACCTCTTCTTCTGATGATATTTTCCTTAGCCATGTTCACTTCTTATGTGGTTGAAGCCAAGGTTCCCGCCATTTTCATACTAGGAGACTCAACTGCCGATGTTGGGACTAACAATTACTTGCCTGCCAGTGGGGCAAGAGCTGACTTTCCTCACAATGGCATTGATTTCCCCCACTCAAGATCAACGGGGAGGTTCAGTAATGGTTTCAACAGTGCTGATTTTCTTGGTTAGTATAGTACCTATATAGTAGGCTTAATGTAAAACTACATTGCAATGTTTAAAACATGCATTGCTAACAATCTTGCTTTTGTAATTGGTTCCCTGGTCAGCCAAGCTAATGGGGTTCAAGAGGAGTCCAAATCCATTTTTTTTACTTCTTAACCAGAAATCTAGTATCAAAAGGCCAAGCTTTAGAGGCGTAAACTTCGCCTCAGGAGGGTCCGGCCTTCTTGACTTAACTGGACAACAGCTAACGGTAAGACCTCCTTAGACTTCTGTGTTGATCCTAACATCTCATAATCATATTTACCTTCTCCATGAACAAACTTTGGACAATTCAAGCTCTAACAATCTCCTTCTCATGTGTAATGGCCGGCCATTGAACAATCAACAGATGGTTATTCCCTTGTCTGAGCAGATCGCGCAATTTGCCACCATCTACAACAATCTAACAGCAGTAAAGGGTGCAGAAGTAACAAAACAATTTCTCTCCGAATCCCTTTTCAGCATAAGTGTTGGAAGCAATGACATTTTCGGCTATTTCTATTCTAATACCACCATAACTGAGCAAGAATTCATCGCCATACTAATGAACACTTATGAACGCTACATAAGGGTAAGATGTCCTCTTTCGGATTTTGATAATCATCATAACTAACTAATTGATCAATGCATATAATTTCGATTTGTGAATTTTCGTACATTGAAAATAGAAATTCTGTTCTTGTACTAATGAAGTTATGGTGCTATGACAGGCTTTATACAATCTTGGAGCAAGGAAGTTTGGCATCATTAGTGTCCCACCGATAGGATGTTGTCCATCTCAAAGAGTTTTCAATGCTACAGGGGGTTGCTTGGAGAACATTAATGAAGCTGCAAGAGCTTTCCATTCAGCACTTGACACCCTCTTGAGCAAGCTCAGCTCAGATCTTCAGGACATGAAGTACTCACTTGGAAATACATACAAAATGACCATAGATGTCATAGACAATCCGCTTCCCAATAGTAAGCAATCCAATCTCAACACAGCATTAGATGCATTCCTTATATTGTGATAAAAAAAAAAAAGAAAAAAGAAGAAGCTTAAAGATGTGTTTTGGCCTCAAAGTTATTGAGTGACATATCTTAAAATTGGCATCTAAGAGTCTACTTGGTTCAATTTTCTAAAATCAATTTCAAGATTTCAAAAAACAGATTTTTCGAGAACTACAAAAGATAGTTCTCTGAAAACAAACTTTTTTTTCTTTCTTAATTAGTACTCATATACACATACCTTCATTGAGACTCGAACTCCTAACCTCTCTTTGAGAAGTAGGGTTCTAGTACTGCTAGGTCACTGGCCTATTGGTGAAAACAAACCTTTTTTAACTCAGTTTTCAGGAAACAGCCAACCAAACAGATTCTTGCACAGTTTTCTGATTTTCGGTTCTATTTCCTAAACTCCACTCTAATGCAAGCAAAAGGCATGATTTTGAGGATAGCATTTTCCATATTTCTATGCAGCTTGACCTGATTAGTAGTATCATGTATATACTGATTTGCTTCAATTTTCTTGTGTCTTCTCAGATTTTAAAGATGTGCAAAGTGCATGTTGTGGAAGTGGACGATTGAATGCAGAAGTAGGTTGCCTTCCAGATGCAAATCTTTGCGCGAATCGCAATGAATACTTGTTCTGGGATTTATACCACCCCACACAGGCTGCTTCTAGGCTTGCAGCTCTAACCCTTTATCATGGCACACCAGAATATGTAGCCCCAATTAACTTTGCTCAGTTGGCCGACGATTATTGATTAGCTCAAGCCTTCAGCTTCCGGTGGACACTGTCTACTGAGATCAATTTATACACCAATAAGTGAATTTCACATCAATAAATTTGTTCCTATTTATTCTTATATAGGTAAAATATCAATTGAAATGAATAAAATGTTTCATACTTTTATTTTTTATTTTTTTAAGAACATTGTTTATGTTATTTCTTCTGGATTGACTCAACTGCTTAGGAATTTAAGTCGGAATACATTACTGGAAGAATGATACTGCAGAATCAGTAGGAGGTGTCTTTTGTGTGAGATATAAATTTTGTATACTGCAGAATCAATACGAGGTGTCTTTTGTGTGAGATATAAAGTTTGTAATTGGCAAATTTCGTAAATGGTGTCAAAACAACATGTGCAGACATGGTGAGCAAATAGCACGTGGCTGATCTTTTAGCAGATCGAATGTCCAGATAGGCCAAAAAAATCTGAAATTGAAAAAAATATAGTACAAGAAGCAACTAAAAGAAAGAAGCCACACATGAATATGATGCTGCTCTTGATATATATTGATAAAGTAGGAGAAATAGTCTCAAGTCCATCATTACATGAACGGGGATCCGAGCTTTCTTTTCTGCGGGCATGCAGTGTTTTAAAGCAAAACACCATCCAACACATGATTAATTCCGAAAGGTTGGAGTAAAAATGAAATGTTAAACCAAATGCAGTTCATGAATATGTATTATTGAAGGGGCCGGATCAACAAAGCCAAGGAGCGTTCCTGGCTTTGGTCAGCCCAACAAGGGAAGCCCCAAGCCCAACCAAAGGTCCACGGGCTCATTAGGCCTCTATTGGCTCAGTCCGCTCAACCAAAGTTGCTATCACGCCAATACGAGGCCCAACTTCACCGGTATTCCATGCGGGCTTTCCATCCATCATGGCCCGAGAAGAAGACCCAGCCTAGAAAAGACCCAAGCTTGAGAGACAAGAGAGAGATTTTAGGGCAAATGTACACTCCTATAAATAGGAGTTAGAGAGAGAGAGAGGGAGATTGTTTGAAGTGTAAGGAAATACTTTCCTAATACATAGAGCTATTTCTTGCATCTTCATCTGGCGCCGTCTGTGGGAAACGAAGGAAAGATCCATCGATTCCAATAACGAATCACACAACTTCGATCAGGAACCATGATCAGAGGAGAAGGCTCCCACCAACAGCAAGAGGACAGGCGAGTGAGGCATGATGAACTGATGTAGGTTATTGAAACTCTACGACGGGAGAACGCCGAGCTCAAATCCAGGATAGAACGAAGCGCCGCTCCGCCGTTCCCTCGCCCATCAGTAGTAGATGAGAGAATGGAACCAACAAACGTCAACCAAAGGGCGGAGAGGGCAGGATCCATTCATATAGACCCACAGCTCAGCAGGCTCAAACCAGAAGAATAGGTGGAACGCGTCGAGGCCGTTCCTTTGCAAAAGGAATCGACTACAGATAAGGCGCGCATTAAACGATTTGCGTCAGTCAAATGTGAGCACTCATGACCAAAGGGCCACCGACAGGTAGCGGCCAGAACAGAGAGCACCTCCAATGAACAACGAGGCCACCCGGACGTCGACTGTTGATTCTCCCTTCATGGAATAGATCCTGCGATTCCCAAAGCCTAGAAAATTCTCAGTGCTGACGTTCACCCTATTCGACAGAACAAAGGATCCAATCAAACACGTCTACTAAATCGAGCTGAAAATGGCTCTAAATACTGAGGATGATACCCTGATGTGCAAGGTCTTCCCAACAAGCATTACCGGACCTGCGCTCAATTGGTTCAAACACCTATCAAGGGGATCAGTTGGCAGTTTTCGGGCGCTCTACGACCTGTTCATAGGTCGGTACTTCAGTAACCGACAGATAGAGAAGGATATATCGTGTCTATTCACTATACGACAACAGGAAGGCAAATGTCTTCAGGCCTTTCTCATGAAATTCAATTTGGAAATGAGCATGGTGATAGACTGTCACCTGTCATCAACAGGCCTTCAAACTCACTATGATCATAGGAACTCAGTTTTATGATAATACACTTAATTTCTGGATTTGAAATCAGTACGTATATACCTGGTATTTCCATCATTAAGTGTTTTCAGATATGTTTCTTTACTTTGTTGGGAGCACACTTGATTTGGGTGTGTGGGCTCAGGAAAAGATTTTGGATTCAGGACTTGTCGAGGACTTATATGAGAATTGTTGGGGACTTGAATGAGAAAAATGAAAAGGGTGAGTAGCAATTAGTAATTTTTCTAGAGTTTGTTGGAGGAAGGAGCAAACAGGCTAAAATTGTGGGTTAAGTGTATAATTAAAGAAAGTTGAAGGATATATAAAGATAAAATGGAGGGAGGAGAACCATTCATTCTTTGACTACCCTTTCTCTGTCTATATATGCAATTATTCACATCACCCACCTACACACTTTCTTCTCCAATTTCTCTATAGTATTTGAGGGCTCACAAGTTGGATTTTGGAGGGACCCAAAAAGAGAAGTCGCAATTTGAAGCGTTTGCAACTCAAAAGTCTTAAGCCAAAATAATATTGCTCCCAATTTTTTTACCTTTATTTATTTTGTGCCTCGTCAATGAGGGTAGGCAAGATGAGTTTAAATTTTGTTAGCGAATAACATAGAGATGCATTTATATAGAACACCGCACATGTTATAGATTTGTAATCATACGGGGAAGTGGGGTTTGGAATTTTGGGAATTAAGGTTAGATAGGTAACATTGATCTATTTTAAAATTCTACCTGTTTGAAAAAAAACTATTTTATTACCAAAGTCACTTTCTCACCCACAATATGCCATGTTTTCTTTAAAAAAAGTGAGTTGAAGCCATCAAGTTAAGGAGATTTTTTTTGGTTTAATAGACGAAAAACAATTTTTAATTTTGAAACCATCTGTGGGTAAAAAATTTCAAAACAAACACTGGGGTTGAGAGAAGGGAAATGATTCATCATCATCCTGGATAACTTTTGAGATAGATGTTGAATATTAACAAATATGAAGTTTATAAGCAAATTCATCTTAGTAACTCTTGAAATAGACGTTACGAACATGAATGCAGTTTTAAAACAAAATCATCTTGGTTTTTATTTATCTATTTATTTATTACCTTGACTCACACTCACAAACCCACTTGCGCCCCCATAGAAACTTGAATTCTGGACTTTTTATTTTAGAAGTACCATTCGGCTATAGCTTTGGTAATCATCTTGGATGTCTCTTTGAGAAAAATGTTAAGCATGAATCATCATGGAGTAAAAAAAGACAAAATATTAACAACTTTTTACTTTAAAATAGTATAAAATGTACATTAAAAATAAAAATTGTATAAACGTTTAATAGTAGTAAAAAAAAATATTAGTAATTTTTTAATTTAAAAATAGTATAAAAATGTATATAAAAATAATTTTTTATAGACTTTTAATAATAGTATAGATATAGATATATAGATAAATATAGGTATAGATAAAAGAGCATAAAAAATAAAATAAAATTGTTTGAGCTATGGACTAAAACTGTTGGACTTTTTGACCTTTATAAATATATATATATATATATATATATATATATATATAAATTAATACGTTTTTAACGAAAAATATTTCAATATACTTTTAAAATTGTCTGAGCTATGGACTTGTTAATGTTAAAATCGGCTGGCTAGAGTCGATTCTAAATTGATGTAATACGAGCGTGCCAGAACCAATTATATGGTTCGTGTAATTGGTCAACTCTAGTCACTTTGAGAACGTTGACTTTCAGGCGATGCAAGGAGAAAGAGAACAATAAAACTCCTCTTTTGAGTTCAGTATTGCATTAATTAAAAGGACTTTAACAATGAATAATTATAGTAACAGTTGAGAATATAAAGGGAAGAAAATCTAGATATAGAAAGAGATAGAGAGAGAATTAGAACAAGATAGAGAGAATGACATAGATAGAGATAGAGAAAAATAGCAAGGATGCTATTTAGGGAAAGGGCTTGAGAAAACAATAACAATAATAATAAAGATTATGAGGAGGCTGGACCCCTTACAAAGCATACCTTTAGCATTATTTATAGAAAATTACGTAAAACAAACTCCTATATGCAAGTATTTTACTTACATTACAACTCTATAACATACCTAACTATGAATTTAAATTAAACTAATCTATGGATAACCACTAATATTTAACTAAAACCAACTAAAAGATAAATACTAGCACTTGATCCCTATTCATTAGTTAATTCAAAAGCTTCTTTCATTTTTATCACTTTTACATGAAATTTCAACTTTAATCCACGTGAAAAATACCATCCACCTGTACTTCAAACATTGCCACGTCACTACCCATATAAATTTACCAAAAAGGGTGTCAATAGTGCCCCCCAATTTTAAATGTCTTATCGGCTGTCGGCCTCCCAAGCCGATAAGATATTTAAAATTTAAAGTACATTAAAAGAAAATTTTGAACAAGGGTTGCGCTAGTCACTTGGAACAAGATTGCAAATCAATGAGCTCCAAAGCTTTATTTTTTTTGAATCACCCCTAAGATGATCTTTATTTCATATTAGCCAAATTTGCCGATTTAGGCTTCTTTCTTTCTCATAAAGTTTGCTGATATCACTTGCCCATAAACCCAGGAAGGACTTGCCCACTATGCATTTTCTAATTCCATTAGCAAATCATAATCATGATCGGCAGAAATTAAATTATTGTGAATCGTCATTCTAACCGATCTGTCTATTATCTCTATGACATTGTGCCAGGAATGATTTTTCTTAGCTGATTTCCTTTCAGCCGATTGTCTTTCAACCGATTTTGCCTCAGCCAATTTTACATTCAGCTCCATTATCAGGACTGCATCATGCCCAAAAGTAATTTGATCGGCAAGCATAACCTTATTATAATCGGCAGGTTGAAGTAGAGCATATGGATTAACTATAACTTTTGTTGGGGGTTAGCTATCACATGCCCCCCGGCAGCCGCTGGTCTTTCAGCCGATTTTGTTTTAGCCGATTTTGTCTCACCCGATTTTCTTTCAGCCGATTTTGCCTCAGCCGATTTTCTCAACTGAGTTTTAAGTAACCTTTTGAAATTAATATCAGCTAGTCTTTTTTTTTCTTTTCTTGAAATTGGGCTGAGGACAGCGAACTAAAATAATTCTTTCAGCTGATGATTGTTTTTACCGATTATTAGATATCACAATCGGCAAAGAATTCTGGTACATATGCTGTTTTGCTTTCAACCGATTTGTACCCTTCCATTTATCAGTACTAGGCTGATAACTTTTCCAACTTTGTTGTTAATAAATCATCTGTTGTGACTGATTTACCACCTGCCGATAATCGGCTACTAGAACTTGCCGATAATCTAATACTAGTGGCTGAAACTTTGCTTATGACCGATAATAATCGTGCCGATCGTATGGCTGATATTCTTTGCCGTTGAGAGTCGCAAAATCATTGTTAGGCTGAAGTGGATCATATGGGTCAACCCATTCCTGTTGTGGATTTGCAATTATATGCCCCCCCCCCCCCCCGGCAGCTGCTGGTAGTGCAGGTTTGTTTTTTCCCCATCGATTCTAATTGCCCTCTGGCTCTTAGGGTTCTCTTTGAGGCAAAATCGGCAATGCTTGCGAGTGTTACTGATTCTGATTTTGTTGACGTATTACATGTGGTTGAGGACGTCTACGCCCTTAAGCTTCCTCGGCCTGGATTAGGGCTAAAAACTGAGCCATCATTGCTTTAATCTCCTGATAATACTCCCGATTAATCTCCCTCTTTTCAGCAAATATCTTCTAATTAAATTCTTCCATTTGGAGATTTATTTGGCTTATTTCTCTCATTTGTTGATTTACCACTGGGTGATAATCGACTGCTGGTGGCTGGTTTGTCTTTTGCTGATAATCGGCTGCTGGAACTTACCGATAATCGACTGTTGGCGTCTGTCGATAATCGACTGTGTGCGTTTACTGATAATATTCAGTAACTTGTTGCTGATAATTGTTTAGCCAACCATATGGCTGATTAAAATACTGGTAATATTCGTATGTTGGTTGAGAAGCCGACTGTATAGTTTTACAATAAATCACTCACCTAGTGGGTCCCACCGGGCGTGCCAAGAATGTTAACGCTAAAATCGACTGGCTAGAGCCGATTCTAAATTGATGTAATATGGGCATGCCAGAACTAATTATATGATTCGAGTGTAAATAGTAAACTGTAGTCTCTTTGAGAATGTTAACTTTCAGAAGATGTAAGGAGAAAGAGAACAATAAAACTCCTCTTTTGAGTTCAGTATTGCCTTAATTAAAAGAACTTTAACAATGAATAATTATAGTAACAGTTGAGAATAGAAAGGGGAGAAAATCTAGATATAGATAGAGAGAGAGGGAAAGAATTAGAACGAGATAGAGAGAATAAGGTAGATAGAGATAGAGAAAAATAGCAAGGATGCTATTTAGGGAAAGGGCTTGAGAAAACAATAACAATAATAATAAAATTTCTGAGGGTGCTGAACCCCTTACAAAGCATGCCTTTAGCATTATTTATAGAAAACTACGTAAAATAAACTCCTATATGCAAGTATTTTACTTGCATTACAACTTTATAACATACCTAACTATGAATTTAAATTAAACTAATCTATGGATAACCACTAATATTTAACTAAAACCAACTAAAAGATAAATAGTAGCACTTGATCCTTATCCATTAGTTAATTCAAAAGCTTCTTTCATCTTTATCACTCTTACATGAAATTCCAACTCTAATCCACGTGAAAAATACCATCCGCCTGTAGTTCAAACACTACCACGTCACTACCCATGCAAATTTACCAAAAAGGGTATAGTTCAAACACTATCACGTCACTACCCATACAAATTTATCAAAAAGGGTGTAGTTCAAACACTGTCACATCACTACCTATGCAAATTTACCAAAAAGGGTGTCAACAAGACTAAAATTATTGAACTTTTTGACCTTCATAAAAGAATATATATATATATATATATATATATATATAATACGTTTTTAATGAAAGGAAAAAAATTTATTTTTTCTTTAAAAAACATAAAAAAAAATGTATATAAATAATAAATAATGCTTATACTTTTATAATTAGTGTATATATATATGTATATAAATATATATATATATATATATATATACATAAACTTTTAATACACTTTTAATGTAAAGAAAAATCTTATTTTTCTATTCTAAAAATTGTGCAAAATGTAAAGAAAAAAATATAATATCCATAGATATAGATATTTATGAGATTAAAACAATGGTCCCATAAATTTATTATGTTAGAGAACAAAACGTGCTGAGCTGGGAGTTATTTAAGCTCAATTCTTTTATTAATTAAATATGGCTAAGTATATAAAGCATCTTTGAGGTTTACTTTTTGAGTAAATAACTCCTCTTTTTACTTTTTGTAGATAACTCTCTCAAAAATTAAAAAATTGTTACAAAGTAGAGTTTTTCGTTAGTTAAGGGCCTGTTTGGTGTCTGTTTCCCTAGTGTTGTGTAATGCTCCCAGGCCGCTACAGTAACCCATTTTGAGTCCACAACATGTTTGGCCCGCCTTGTTTTGTTTCCAATAGTGGCAGTACACTTTCAATATTTGGCCAAAAGCTGGAATAACAATTTTGAGTTCTATGTTGTTCCAGGCCCCCTTTTTTTTCACTGTAGCGGGGATAATAATAAAAAAAAATTAGGGCAAATCATTTCAGCCTCCTAGTGGTTGCCGTCGCGTTGCACCAAAAGTTTACAAAGAGATGAACTAAGAGTGTGAGTGTGCAATGTGGCCAAGTTTTAAATTTATAAAAGCCACTACTACCTTTAACTAAAAATATATCTAGGGTGAGTAGGGATCGTCCTAAGGGATTGTGGGTGCCTTTGCAATGGAAACAATATATAGGGTTAGTAGGTCGAGTGATCAAAGATTGGTTGGATTGATTAATTAAGCTATTATGCAAATGAAATTAAAGTAAACAAAATTCAATGATTAATAAAGTAGAGAAAAATATAGAGGGGAAGACTTGGGGTAACAGAGCTCACCACTAAGCTTGACTTCATTAGACATTAGCAATTGTATATTAATGGAGAAATTAACTTGTAACTTGTGTGTGTGTGTGTGTGTGTGTGTGTGTGACATTAATTGAAACTAGGTATGGATGGCAAATAAGCATCAATGAAACCACAATTTATGCACACACAACTATCTAGAAACATACACCTAATGCATTCATAAGTATGGAACACCAAGAAACAAGAGTAGATTGTCCACCTATCTATGAATTTAAAGCAACTACACTACATTGACACTAAAGACATGAAATTAAACTAAGTAAGCTAAAGGTGTGGTACAATCCATTAAGAAACAAGTGTGAACCATCAAATAAATTGCAAGAGTGTTTAATTAAGCTCTATGTTTTGACCATCTCGAGATTAACTTCATCCATACACATAGACATGCATAAACTCCACTAAATCTAGAGAAAAACACATGAATCATCCATTCTAGCATACATAGACATATGGTTAGAAGTAGATAATCAATTGAAAGCATTAATCCATACACATCAAGTAGAAACCACAAGATATATATATAAATCCAAGATCAAAACATTTGTTACAAATAAATCCCCAAAAATATACAAAGAACTAAGTCTAGGAAGCAAACTTAGGGGCTACTCTAACCCCAAGTAGATGTCTAGCCACTCATTGAAGTAGTCATCCAACCCTCAAGGGCTATCTCCATGGTAGGAATGACCTCCTTCTTGATGGAAACCCTAGAAGAATGGAAGAACTTCCAAAAATGTGTAAAGATCTTTAATCTCTAGCCTCCTCTCCAAGATATGAGATATGATGAATTATGAATAATATATAACTTACATGAATTATGCTCTAAAAGTCGCTCTCAATCCTTATATAGGTAGGTCAAATGTCACACCAATGGTCTGGATTCATGCATCAAGGTCCCTCCAATGATTGCACCATGAACCAACTTTTAATGAGCTGGAATTTATCTTTTTTTCGGACTTGAGGAAGTTCGATCGATCGAATTATGTTGAGATCGATTGAACTTGGCTGAGATCCATCGAATGCTGCAGAGATCGATT
Organism: Cornus florida; assembly: GCF_030987335.1. Lineage (NCBI taxonomy): Eukaryota > Viridiplantae > Streptophyta > Magnoliopsida > Cornales > Cornaceae > Cornus > Cornus florida. The sequence goes on along the minus strand of NW_026775573.1, from coordinate 69,284,185 downwards.
ATCCTTGGCGGTGTCTTTTTGAATAAAGACAAATCTCTGAGATATTTTGGGATATTTTGGGAAAGAGACAAAAGTGGTAGGTGGGGTGGTAGGTGTGGATAAGATCGAATCATTTTGATCGATCTGGGAAATGTTGGATCGATCGAACTTGTTGGATTCTTTTGGATAAGGACAAAGGCTTGGATCCATATTGAATTGTTTAGATCGATGAACTTTCGATCGATCGAAGAAATGCTGAGATCGATCGAACATGCTGAATTTCCACACTTTGCTTCATTTAGCTTCCACTTTGCTCCTTTGTTCCATTCAGGTTGAGTTAACTTCTTTAATACTCTTATTTGGCTTAATTAACTTATTTTTGGGATAAGCACCTGAAAAGGGCAATAACACAAAATTAGAATAAAACGAGGAAATAAGATAGATAAAGGTCCTAAAATGCTTAAGCTTAAGGGGTTTAAACGCGCACTTTTCAGTTCTCATCACACCCCCAAACTTAAATATTGCTAGTCCCTAGCAATGAACTACGAAATAAATGAATGGAATGAACAACTATACAACTTCGATCGAGAAAGCAATAAATGGATAACGTCACTTTCATAGGGAACACGATTGCATTTAGCATATGCAACAAGCCTTTTAAACCCCTATGTTACCCCTAGTGGACGAGTGAAGTCTCATAAGGGTTTCCAGAAATGATATCCACAAACATTAAGCTCATTCTCACTAAAGAGGCACCAATATTGCAAAGAAGCATTGGGAGAAAACTATCCCAAGTATGCAATTTTTCAACCATTTCCAAGCAATCTCCCAAAATCTCAACATCAAGCAAGCAAGTATGGTCCTCCACACGTCAAGACAATGATCATGCAAATCAAAACAACTCTGGAATCCTTTTTGAGTGGACTGGCATCAAATATGTTGTTATCTAAGCCAACTAAAGAAATGATCACATCTTTACCCTCAAACTAGCACACAAATCTAGTACCGATCATCAAGATATATAGTGAATTTTTTATTAAAGCTTCATTGTTCTAGGTGCGCTTATTCTTTTCACTCGATTTTTATTTATTTATTTATCTTAGAGGATCAAAGATGGAAGTATAGTGCAATGTGTTAATCTATTAAGTTTTCTAGCGATCCATGAGTTCGAGAATCAATGACTCCCAAACCGGACGGCTTTAGGGCACTAGGTATTTAAACACCCCTGAGGACTTACAAACTCAAATCAACTAGGCTACAAATCAAAACAACTTCCATTTAATCATTTCCCACTTCTCACCCTTTGAGAGAAGTCCTCACTTTTTTTATTTGTTTTTGCAACAACCCTTTTTTTTTTTTTTTTTTTTTTTTTTTTTTTCAATTATTAACCTAGAGTTTGGGCCTTCCACCTTTCGGCGCGAGAAATTCAGTGCTTGATGAGGCTAGAATTCTGGCTACTTAATGAAAAGGGTTTGTTATCCACTTTTACCAAGATGAAAGCTTTCAATGCACTACTAGCCCAATTGGGATATAACCAATTCAACAATTAACAAAGCATGTACCCCACAAATGAATGCTAGTGTGCACCTGTGCTAATGCAGAATCTTAGAGTGAATCTCAAAACAGTCACAAAATCAGGATGATGTGGACCACAAGTGCAGCAAGATATTAATCTTTCAAAAAATTTACTCCTAAATGACATCCGCAACGCATACAAGGAGTATTGGACTCTCAAGTTAAGCAATTTTTAAATTTTAAGCATTATAGTTCTTAAAAGATCAAAATCATAGCTAGTTATGGACCGATCATAGAAAATCCCTCAAATACACAAGTCATGCTCAAAATTTTGAATTGAACGCAAATACTGTAAACAATACCCATTACCCCCAAACTTAAATGGCACAGTGTCCTCAATGTGCAAAGAGAACAAAGGAAAGAGTATACTAGTGCAGCTATGGCAAGGAATGGCCGGGACAAAAGTGTCCAAAGTGGGTGGTATAACCCCCCTCCCCCCAAACTTGGGATTAACTGTGGTTCTAAAAAGATGGCACCGGGAGAAAAGCTGATCAGCTAACAAAGGGGATAATAATGGTGCACAGTGGACATGCAAGTGTAAATTGGATAATAAATGAACTAAGGAGAAAGGAAAAAGGTGGTCCTGAAAAATTCGGGCAGCACTCTCTCACTGAAGTCACTAGGATGCACCTGATAATAGAGTCAGTCACAGACATATATATCAATAGAAGATTATGACATCCAAAAGATCATGCATAAAATAGGAAAATAAAAACAGTATATGGTATATCACAGTAATAGGGCCGACAGATTGGCCGCAAAATATCACAACAATATCAAAAGAGCAATAATGTATCACAGATATAATGGAATAATGAAAGAGAGGAATAGAGATCAGGCAGATGAGGTAGGGCGAGTGGGGCATAATCCCCTGATATATCTGGATATGCCCTGCAACGCAGCTAAGACATCAGAGCGGAGAAGAGTCACGTCCGTACTGAGAGATACCACATCTGACCTAAGAGAGACAACTACATCCTCTAAGGTCTAGATACGCTCTCCTAGGCTAGGTGTCTGAACTAGAGCCTCAGGTATGACTGGATCATGAAATTGTGGTACATCCTGAGCTTGCTCTGGAGAATGAACTGGCGACCCTGCCGGAGAGTGATGTGGTAACTCCTCTGTTGGAAGCTCTCCCTCTAAGTCTATCTCCATATATACTGCAGTCGCCGATGCATCTGCTGCTGCTGCCATCTCCTCCTCCTCAAGCTCCTCAGCTGCTAGAACAGTGTCCTCCACTAGATTCTTGATAATAGCATTGTAGCTCTTATTCCAGTCCTTCTTACCGTAGTGGCAAGCTCCTGTCTCTGGACGCTCATCTGAATGGAAAGGATAGCGCTAATCATAGAGGATCTGAGTGATAAGATGGCCAAATGGGAGGAAAGTGGCCTGCCTGGGCTTGGCCTTGCTAATGTAAGTCAAATACAATCTCATCATGACACTCCAGTAGAGTGTCGGCATAGATACCCAGTGGCCGGTATAGAATGCATATAAAGCATCTAAAAAGTCTGAACGCCTCTGGATCTTATGACCCGCCATAAATACGTTTCGGAATAGTACCGAATCGTAGAACCAAAGGTCATCGGGCAGATAAGTCCGGGTGGCGAAAGTCTCACCATCTGCATAGTGGCTAGTCAGTGCCACGGCTATGTCTACGTAAGAAGGCCTCCACTCTAAAATAAGATAATGAACATCAGGAGGGCAGTCATGCGGGCATCGAGAAGATCTGGCAAGAATATCAACTGTGATTCGGATGGGGTGGCCATCAATGGTAGTGTGCAGCTCTAACAGGTTACTCAGGGCCAGCCGGAGGTTCTGGTAGAACAACCGAATAAGCCGCAGGTAAACTGGATAGGTAACTGGGGCTAAAATAGCTGAAATGCCCCTCCGGTCAATATCATCGTAAGCTGACCGGGTCTAGAGATACTGAGAGAAGAATGTGATATCAAATACTGACTCATGCGCCACCTAAAGGCGTGAGTATCTCCTGATAGGTCTGTTGTGGACCTGGCCTGGCTGTGCTGGTAGTGGTGAAGGAGAAGGTACATGCTCAGTCTCAGTTGAAGAAGATGATGCAAAAGCTGAAGATTGTAATCTAGAGTCAGCTGAAGGGGACTGAGCTAGATCTACCTCTAACTGCTCAGCCTCATCAACTTGCTCTGGAGCTGGCTCTGGAATGGGGTCCTGAACATGAGATGGTCCTGTCTACTCCTCTACTCTCTGTCTCACTCGGCGTGTATAATGCTTACGGGCAACAGTCTTTACCCTAGCCATGGCCTGCAAAACAGAAAGAAAAACACTTGCAGAATAAGTTAGTACCGGCATAAAGAATTGAAGCACAGTATATAGAAACATGTATGTCAAATAAGATAGACAACTCAGAATAATAATCATGAATCTATGCAAGTGATAACGCAGCCAAATAAACAGTGACCAAGTGAAACATGTTAAACAATATAAGTATAGAATGCATCCAATATGGAAAGCACAGGCATTGGGCATAAATAAGATAGCATGGAACACAAAAGATGGTGTGTGAAGTGTATAAGCAAATCTGTGAGGTTCGATCGATCACGAAAAGATGAGATCGATCCAAGTTGGATCGATCTGGACTTAAGTGAGATCGATCTTTCTCAGATCGATCTAAGAAAAATAGAGATCGATCGAACTCTGCAAAAAATGCAAACAGTCACAGATCTGTGACGTGGATGGCACGGGGGCACCCGAGCAAGCTCGTGGGTCCCACAATTCCTTAACAACATACAAATGGTCACTTGTTTGGGCATGTGACCCCCAAAATCGAAATCAAAATGAAAATCAAAATATATACAAAATTATATACACACACACATATATATATATATGTACAAATGCTTAAAGCTTCAGATATGGAAAGAAATCAAGCATGGCATCTCAGATCTAAGATGAAAACATCAAAATCATATAGATTGAAGCTCGAAAATGGAAATAAAACATAAACTTACCAAATTTAGCGAGAAAAGTGGTTCGAGGGAGAGAGAGATGAGATCTGAGGTGAAGGAGAGAGATTTGAGGCTCAGGAAGCTCGCCAGAGACACGCCGGAGGTTGGGAAGATGAGGTTTGCAGCGGCGAGAGAAATGAGGGTCTGAGATCGATGTACAAATCGATCAAAATGACCCTAGGGTTTTATTTTAAAAACTGGTCCCAACAAGTTCGATCGATCTGAAAAAATTTCAGATCGATCGAGCATAAATCGATCTTGAAAGAACATAGATCGATCTATGCTTCAAAAGGGCAAAGTATTTTTGAAATTTTTGGATTTTTGAAAACTGAAAATATTTTTTTTGGATTTTTGGATAATAAAATTAATAAAAATCTTTTAGAATTTTTGAAAATATTTTTAAGATAAAAATAAAAATAAAAACAAAAATAAAAATAAAAAATAAAATAAAAATAAGATAAAATGAAAATATTTTTAGATTTTTGAAAAATTTCCTAAAATTAAAAATATTTTTGAAATTTTTGAAAATAAAATGAAATAAACTAAAAATTTTAAAAATTTTTGGACTTTTACTAAATTAAAGTTCAAAATTCAAAAGAGTAGTCAAATCAAATTCAACAAAGAGGGTACAGATCGATCTGGAAGAATCTTCGATCGATCGAACAAGTGAAAACCTGCAGACAAGTTCGAACGATGCACAGAGAGGCCTTTTTCATGGATCTTAAAAAATTTTCTAAGTGTGGAGTGAAGATCGATCCAAGAAAAAGTTGGATCGATCTAGGAACTTTCAAATCGATCCAAGGAAATTTTCGATCGATACACAGAGGGCTGATTTATGCAGGATTATTTCGATCGATGGAACAGATAAATGATTGGATGCAGGAAAGGATGTTCGATCGATCGAATCTCTTTTTGAGATCGATCGAACAAGAACAAAATGCCTAATTTCAGAATGGAAGTGCATCCATACTCAATCATAGCTCCCATCAATGTCTATAAACCCCAAAACATATCTAGACGACGCAAGAAATGAAAGGTAAAATAGAAATGAGGTAGGAATAGAGTTGTAAACCATATGAAGCATTTACTAGTCTTTAACGTCTCTAGCAAGACGTTGGGCTCTTTTAGCCCAGATCAAATATCTTGTTATGCATCCCCTCCTTAACGGGGTGAATGGATTTTAAAACCCCACCCAACAAATTGCTCCCTAAGGAACTTATTGGATTTGATTCAAACGACATTGACGGTCCTTGGTCAAAACAACTCTTGGGCTTCCATACACTTAGAACACTTGACTTTAATGCAACTTTCTTTGCTTTTAAGTTGGTAGATAAACCACGGGAATGTTCCACATCAAGTAAAGACTTAACTTCATCAAATTCATGATTTATACACTGTGACGGCCCAAGTTTTTCAACCCGGTGCGTCAGTGATGAACCGAAAGTTGACCCGGTAATGGATCTGAAATGCGGAAACAAAAGATGAAACCAAAGTCTTTAGAGATATAAACCATCTCTAAGACACCAATGTGACCTTCTATGAAGCCACGAAGCTCAAAGAGGACGAAAGCGGAAATGAAGGTCAAAACGGCCAAAAACCGTGAACTAAGGGGCAAAATGGTCAAATCACAATAAAAAGGGGTAATTTGACTCTAAACAAGTCAAACAAGCTGATAAAAACCTAATCTATTCATTTCACAACATTCTAAGAGGTTCTAAGAACATTGGACAAGAATCCCACAAAATGCCCTATCCCGGTTGAAGTAAAAACTGATACTACTTTACTAAAACATGAATAACTCCCACTGTGATTGGAATCTGAGAATGGCATTGGTACCATTGGAAAGCTGACTCAAAATCCATGAATTTAGGCTCAAGAATCATCCTATTTGGATTTAAAATGAAAAAGTTATGATTGTTTGAAGTTAGAACATCAGTGCTGAAACTAAACTGAAGAAGCTGGGTGAAAGGGGTCATTTCGGTCGACCGAAATAGCCCATCGGACGATCGAAATGAACATGCTGAGAGCAAAAATCAAGTTTTTAAGGCTTGGTTGTTTTGGTAGGCCGAAAAAACCCATCGGTCGACCGAAATAAGCTTGAACAGTACTTTTGGTTACTGGAAATGGTGTTTTTGAAGTTCAAACAATTCCCAAAAGCTATCGGTCGACCGAAATAAAGCTTCGGACGACTGAAATGACTCAAAAAGCTCAGAATGAACCTGCTATGAACAAAATTTGATGAAGCTTCACCCAAGCTTCAAACCCCAACATGGATCTGGTCCAAAAACATGATTTTAAGCTATATAAACATGCTAGCAAATATAATTTACATATTGAAATGTATTACAACGGCCTATGGCCTCATTACATGACATTTGCTCAAATTCACATACCAAACCTCAAAGTTGGAAAAGAATACGTTTCAAAAGCAAAACTTGGAATCTAAGTGCATACACTTGAAATTTAAAGTCTATGGCCCTTGGCCTCATGTCATACATATTAAATAGATCCCAATTAGTGTATCTAAGTACACTTTATCCAATTGTTGAACCAAACTAAGTGTTACAACATCAAAAGTAAGACTTATACATGCTAACACTTGCATGTGAACAAAAATGCCCCTAAAGGAACTTCAAATCTCCAAACCATCAAAGGTAAATGCCAATCTCCACAACTTGTAACCTGTACCTGAAATATGCCCCAGTAACGTAAGGGTGAGCAATATAAAGCTACTCGTAGGAAATGAGCATGCATCGACCTACGTTTTACAACTTCATCACCTTAAGGTGAAACATGCTAAAGGGGCTCATGCCACCTAACGTCTATGTTAAGTGAGACTCAGGGAGCATTCTAAGGTACTCATGCAATTGAAATGAACAACGACAGACAAGTATACATAATAAGGTCCGATTGCACAAATCAAACATACAATGCGTAAGTATACTATATAGGGTTTAGATACACAACCAAAGATACAAGTCCAAGCATGGTACATGAAATCTAATTACACAAGACAAGCATACAGTTTCAAGTATACTAAATAAGATCTAAATATAAGGAGCAAGTATATAGTTTCAAGTATACAAAATAGGATTCAAATACCCAAAGTAAGCATCAATTCTCAAGCTACAAGTAATCCATGATTAACAACTTGAAATTAAATGTGAAATCAAGTAGTGAAAAGACTAGGATCATTGGCTGCAGACCAATCAAGTTATTCCGAGTTACTAGCCCGCAAGGTACTACTTAGTGTGCACGTGTATAAGTTATTCCGGGTAATTACGACCCACAAGGTACTACCTACTGCGTACTTCATATGACTTAGGAAACTCACGAATCCGTACTAGGGCCAGACCCTAGCCATCACACGAACATGATCCTTACAAGCCTCTAAAGACAATAAGTTCAAAACTTATGCAAAATTAATAAGTTAAACCAACTTATACATTCAAAAAATGTCTAAGAATTAATTTACATGCACAAGTAAGGTTGAAACCACACAATCCATGCCTTAGGATTCAAATTCTAAAATGGCATACATAATGTCAACACCAAGTGCACAATTCATTACACAAGTCAATCATATATTCAATATTGGAAACAAGTTCTCATGAATATAAATTTAACAACAAGGCACTGAATGCTTAAAACATAATCAAGTGAATATTCAACAAGTCCAAATCCATGATCTCAACATAGAAACAACTTCCAAAACATGATTAAATCCACGGATAAACAAGATAGAATTTAATTAAATCAAAATAAGTAAACTCTCTAGATTTCAATTCATTTCCAAATGGCCTCAATTTAATATATGTTAAAGGACAATTCATAGTCATTACATACATGCATTCAAAAGCTTAATTAGGCCAATGACACCACAAAATAGATTTTAATTAATTCATTTAATTAAAGTCTCTAGAATTTCAAACTCAACCAAATACTCTCAAATTAAAGTATGTTAACAAACATGTCAAAACTTAATTTAGAATCATAATACAACTCAATTTCATTCAAGGTACAGCCATGAACTTTAATCTTTCACAAAAGATAAATATTAATTAAAAAGTGCAATTTTTATTTAATTAATCCAAATTTAATATATGTTAACCAACACATTAAAACAAGATTTTCTAGCATGCCACAATTCAAATCCAAGTCACACATCATCATGAATTTTAAATCTTATACAAAGAAATAAAAATTACTAACTTTCTAGATTTGATACAAGGTATACATATATTGTATAATCATGGCAAATACATAATACAACACACAAATAATCCTAAAACATTCCCTACCTCCATTTGAGATGAAATCTCAAATCCCCACCAAATGGAAACCGTTCTGAATCTGACGAAACTCCTAAGTTTTGTCGGGGACAACACCACGAACAAGAATCCGAAGAAAGCCCCATCAAAAACACATCTTGACTTCAAACCCAAACTCAATAAATGGCCAAAACTGAGTTCTAAGAAGGGGGAAAGGTAGAGTACGGCGAGCGGAACAATAAACATAAAGGTACTACACCTTTTCAACCAAGGGAAGTGACCGGAAAAGAAGAGAGAAACATGGCAGCCATGGCTGCCATGAGATCCGGCCAAGAGAGACGAGGGAGAGAGAGAAAAATATGATATTTTCTCTTAAGTGCTCCTATTTATAGAAAATCTCAAAAAGTGCCCCAAAATGGTCCCGTTGGGTCCAGAAAAGTGAAATTTGAGCAGATGCACTTAAACGGCAAAACTCTATGAACAAAAAAGATTCAAAATGAGAAAATATGAATAATGGAAGAAACGGCGTCAAAAACTGAGTCCCGAGCAGAAAGTTATGCCCCAAATAATTTTAGCGCAAACCGGGGCCAGAAACCCTGAAACTGGAAAACATCGACCAGAACGGAATTCCAAGAGTACATGACTTGACGAAAAGTGAAAATGAATCATGTACGAGGATCCAGGCTCAAAACAAGACATTGAGTAATAACTTTCATTAATTGCACAATGGCCCATCCAAAAAGTGAAAACTACAAAACTGCCCTAGAATGAAAATATCTTCCAAAAAGATATTTTTTTAGAAACCCCTAAAATAAATATCTTCAAAAGATATTTATGAAAAACACCCCAAAAAAAGAAAAAGATTCCAAAGAACTGTGCATCCATGCCCCTTTGGACACCGGGAGCAACCAGAATACTTTACTACAAAAGTAAAGATACGTATTTCAGGAAACCACTGAGAATGAAGATACGTGAAGTCAAAAACCAACTCCGAACACAAGAAGTGTGGTTACGCCAACAAAGTGGCAAAAGGGGAAAAGACAAAATAGGGAAAAAGACGAAATAGGGAAAAGGACGAAAAGTGAATAGTGTCGAAAAACGAAAAATGTGAAAATGACTCTGTCCTCAAAGGAAGTTGTCATTCTAAAGAAAAGAGTCTCGGAAGTCATTCCAGAGCACTCGAGACGACACTAATCGATAAGAAACCAACTCAGAAGGGAAAGAACAACGAAAAAAAAAATTATCCGAAAATTTGGGTCATTACACACACTCCTCTACAACACATACTTCTTCATGTTGGTCCATTAAATTCGGGGTTGGATTAAAAATGTTCAAATTCACTTTCATATGCCCAAATGAGATTTTCATTATCCCCGTCCTACAATTGATGTTGGCATTTGAAGTTGCCAAGAAAGGACGGCCAAGGATAACGGGAATTTGGCTTTTGGGATTCGGAACTGGTTCCGTGTCAATGACAACGAAATCAATCGGGAAGAAGAACTTATCAATTTTAATCAAAACATCCTCAATGATACCCATGGGCTTTTTGATTGATCGGTCGGCAAGTTGTAAAACTACCGACGTTGGTTTCAAGTCTCCTAAGCCCAAATTTGACATACACTGAGTATGGAAGAAGGTTAACACTTGCTCCTAAGTCTAAGAGAGCCCGATTGATGACATGGTCACCAATGATGCAAGAAGTAGTAGGTGAACCGGGGTCTTTAAACTTTGGGAGAGTGTTACTTGCTTGGTCAAGACCACTTTTCTTGGTGCTTGGCTTTTGTTCTTCCTCTTTTGGGTGCAAAAATCTTTTAAGAACTTGGCATAAGCCGGAATTTGCTTAATTGCATCCAAAAGTGGGAGATTAATCTTTACTTGCCTAAACATTTCAATGATTTCATTGGTCTTGGTCTTTTGTTTATCAAGATAGATGGATCATTTCAAGGCATCCAGAAATAGAGCTCTTGGCTCAAAAGTTTTTTCAAAATATTTCTTTAAAACATCATCAACACAAGAATTTTTCAAGTCCTTTTTCAAATCTTACTTTGATTCATCTTTCAAATAATTTTTCATTACCTTCTCAACATGATGATCATGCACATGCAATGAATGAGGAATAAAATGTGAAACGGGACGGGTGTCAACTTTTGGTTGCACCGGTTCACTCTCTTCATTGGATATACCTACTTTGTTGTCTACAATCTTCCCACTCCTCAAGGTTGTCACCGCATTGACATACTCAATTGTGGGACCTTCCAATGAGGAATGAGTCTCCACAACACATTGTTGCTTTGATGGGGCATTCAAAGGTATTTTCCTTTTCTCTCTAGCATTTAAAGTACTAGTTATTTGCCCTACTTGGGTTTCTAGCTTAGCAATAGATTGAGAATGAGAATGAAGCAATTGAGTGTTCGGCTCTAGAGTGTCTAAAGCGGTCAAAACTTTTTTTTCAAAAGCGGGACTCCTAGAATTTCCTTGAGAATAAGATGGTAGATTAGGGAAATGAGAATTTGAAAATTGATTGCTATGTGATTGGAATGATGATGATCTAAAACCTTGGGAACCTTGGTTTTGCATTAGAGGCGGAACATACTTTCCTTGAAAACCACCTTGGGGAGGGTTTAAGCCTTCCTCTTGGCTTTTTCAACAAAAGTTCGGATGGTTCCTCCATCCTGGATTATAATGATTGCCATAGGGATTATTCCCTTGGTTGACAAATGTAGCATTGACTTGCTCATAGTTGTCACTTGGCACATGTCCATGGGGACAATTGGATGTAGAATGCAAGACACTTGAACAAGTCTTACATGATTCATTAGATGCATGATGATGAACATGATTAGAGGAGGAAGGCATTTGATTTGCTGAAGTTTGGTTGATCAAAAATTGATCAAACCTTTGAGATAAGGATTTCATCTCGGCAGCTATATCATTAGAGTTGTCAACTTGATACAAGCCAACATTCTTCCTTCCACCTAGATTTCTACCATTTTTAGAAGACAAAGATCTATGTATGGAATTTTCACTCATACTTTCATACAATTGCCACACATCATTTTCATACTTATTAAGATAAGAACCACCTATAGATACATCAACCATACCCTTATGATTATCTGGTAAACTTTCAAAGAAATATTGAACTAATTGCCACCTAGGTATTTCATGATGAGGGCACTTCCTAAGCAAGTAATTGAATCTTTCCCATGCCTCATGAAACATTTCCCCATCCCCTTAAGAAAATTCACGAATGGAAGTTCTCATGGCATTGGTCTTCGAAACCGGGTAGTACTTTTTCAAGAACTTTTGTTGCATTTCTGCCCAAGAAGTTATTGAAAAAGGCCTAAGATTGTTAAACTAATATTTTGCCTTGTCTTTGAGGGTAAAAGGAAAAAGTTTGAGTCTTAACACTTCTTCTGGCATGTCCGTGTATTTCACGGTGGAACACACTTCAAGAAACTCATCCAAATGCTTATAGGGTTCTTCACTTGGAAGTCTATGATAATTAGGAAGCATTTGAATGGTTTGTGGTTTGATTTCATAGTGATGTGCTCTAAATGGAGGCAATTGAATGCAAGTGGGTGCATTATATTCATTAGGCACATAGTGGTCTCTTAAAGAAAGAGGGAGATTTACAACCGGTAGTGCTACTCAAACATCGTGGTTAGCTTGAACCATAAGAGGTTATGAAGCAAAGATTGCTTGAGGCATTCCCAATGGAATTTGGCTTTGTTGTTGTGGTAGAATGAATGGTCTAGGCATGCCTAATGGTACTTGGATGTTTTCATGATGCTCATTAGGGTGGAGGATGCCTTGTTGGTCTATGTAACCAAGGTCCTCCACATGGTCATTATTTTGCTCCTCCATTGATGAAATGGAGTGATGAGAACTACCTTTTCCCCTAAGATTACGAACAACTGATTCAAGATGAAAATTAAGAGGGACAAGAGTAGGATTCAATGACCTACGACTATGTATGCACTAGCAAAGACAATAACAAGAAATAAGCAAGTAACGAACACTTCGCCCCCACAACAAATCAATCAACAAACATTCTCCACATATATTGATCACATACTCCCATGCTCGAACAATATGTAAGGAAAAGTAAATTGCCTCCACGCGGCCTTATGATCTATCTAAGAATGAAAAAACTTGCCTCCACGAGGGCCGACGATTTAACTAGAGATTGAGTTAGAAAGATCTCACAAAGGGTCCTTAAGTAACTTCAATTTAACTTTCAACTTTCTAGCCTTGCTTTGCTTTGCAATTTTTTTAGATTTTTGCCTTTTTGTGTTTAGCTTAGCTCCACTTGGCTTCCTTGCTCTTTAATTCTCCTTTACTTGATTTCCTTGCTCAAATCACCTAGTCAATCAAGAAAAAATACAATAAGTAACTAAGAAGAAAATAAAGAAAAGACACGATCAAAAGAGTATTAATTCATATTTATTTCCAAAACACGGCATTGCCAATTAAATCCCCGGAAATGGTGCCAAAAACTTGGTGGGTGCCGTCGCGTTGTACCAAAAGTTTACAAAGAGATGAACTAAGAGTGTGAGTGTGCAATGTGGCCAAGTTTTAAATTTATAAAAGCCACTACTACTTCTAACTAAAAATATAGCTAGGGTGAGTAGGGATCGTCCCAAGGGATTGTGGGTGCCTTTGCAATGGAAACAATATATAGGGTTAGTAGGTCAAGTGATCAAAGATTGGTTGGAATGATTGATTAAGCTATTATGCAAATAAAATTAAAGTAAACAAAATTCAATAATTAATAAAGTAGAGAAAGATATAGAGGGGAGGACTTGGGGTACTAGAGCTCACCACTAAGCTTGACTTCACTAGATACTAGCAATTGTATATTAATGGGGAAATTGACTTGTAACTTGTGTGTGTGTGTGTGACATTAATTGAAACTAGGCATGGATGACAAATAAGAATAGATTGTCAAACCAAATCAAATAGAAAGCACAACCTATCAAATGAGACCAAAATCCCTTCAATGAAACCACAATTTATGCACACACAACTATCTAAAAACATACACCTAATGCATTCATAAGTATGGAACACCAAGGAACAAGAGTAGATTGTCCACCTATCTATGAATTTAAAGCAACTACACTACATCTACACTAAAGACATGAAATTAAACTAAGTAAGCTAAAGGTGTGGTTCAATCCATCAAGAAACAAGTGTGAACCATCAAATAAATTGCAAGAGTACTATTTAATTAAGCTCTATGTTTTGATCATCTCTAGATTAACTTCATCCATACACATAAACATGCATTAACTCCACTAAATCTAGAAAAAAGCACATGAATCATCCATTCTAGCATACATAGACATATGGTTAGAAGTAAATAATCAATTGAAAGCATTAATCTATATACATCAAATAGAAACCACAAGATATATATATAAATCCAAGATTAAAACATTTGTTACAAATAAATCCCCAAAAATATACAAAGAACTAAGTCTAGAAAGCAAACTTAGGGGCTACTCTAGCCCCAAGTAGATGTCTAGCCACTCATTGAAGTAGTCATCCAACCCTCAAGGGCTATCTCCATGGTAGGAATGACCTCATTCTTGATGGAAACCCTAAAAGAATGAAAGAACTCCCAAAAATGTGTAAAGCTCTCTAATCTCTAGCCTCCTCTCTAAGATATGAGATATGATGAATTATGAATAACATATAACCTACATGAATTATGCTCTAAAGTTGGCTCTCAATCCTTATATAGGTAGGTTAAATGTCACAGCAATGGTCTGGATTCGTGCATCAAGGTCCTCCAATGATTGCACCATGAGCCAACTTTTAATGAGCTGGAATTTGTCTTTTTTTCGGACTGGAGGAAGTTCAATCGATCGAACTGTGTTGAGATCGATCGAACTTAGCTGAGATCCATCGAATGCTGTAGAGATCGATCATCCTTGGCGGCGCTTTTTGAATAAAGACAAATCTCTGAGATATTTTGGGATATTTTGGGAAAGAGACAAAAGTGGTAGGTGGGGTAATAGGTGTGGATAAGATCGAATCATTTTAATTGATCTGGGAAATATTGGATCGATCAAACTTGTTGGATTCTTTTGGATAAGGACAAAGGCTTGGATCCATCTTGAATTGTTTAGATCGATGAACTTTCGATCGATTGAAGAAATGTTGAGATCGATCGAACATACTGAATTTCCATACTTTGCTTCATTTAGCTTCCATTTTGCTCTTTTCTTCTATTCAGCTTGAGTTAACTTCTTTAATGCTCTTATTTGGCTGAATTGACTTATTTTTGGGATAAGCACCTAAAAAGGGCAATAACACAAAATTAGAATAAAACGGGGAAATAAGATAGATAAAGGTCCTAAAATGCTCAAGCTTAAGGGGTTTAAACACACACTTTTCAGTGCTCATCACCTCCCAATCACCTCCGTCTCTATTCCCGTTCTTAACTTTGGAACTTGCTCCCTATCTCTCTCTGCAACTGCAAACACAAAATCTACAAGGATCAGAAGTTCAAAACCCGTCTCCATCTCTATTCTTGTTCTCAACTCTGAACTTGCCCTAATCACCTCCTAGTGGCGATTTCGCGGCAAATCATTTCAGCCTCCCAATCACCTCCATCTCTATTCTTGTTCTTAACTCTGAACTTGCCCTAATTTCAGATTAAAAAAAAAAAAAAAAAAACCTCTGAACTTGCCCTCTCTCTCTCTCTCTGCAAATGCAAACTACAAAATCTACAAGAATCAGTTGCCCTCTCTCTCCCTCTTTACAACTACAAACTACAAATTCTACAATAATGGGTTTCATTTCAGATTGAAAACCCATATCGGCATATCATTTCAGATTGTTCAAAACCCATATCAGTATATCATTTCAGATTGTTCAAAAAATCAAAACCCATATCTTTCAGTTTCCATCGCCCGTTGTTCCAGTGTGTATGGGTTTCCTTTTCCTTGTGTGTATGGGTTTCCGCTATTCCAATGTGTATGTGCTTCTTTTTCCTTGTGTGTATGGGTTTTGTTTTAATTTTTTTCCTAAAACGTATTTGGTGAAATTTTTTATGATCTTCTGATTCTTGTAGATTTCGTAGTTTCCAGTTGTAGAGAGAGAGAGAGGGCAAGAGTTGATTTCAGATTGTTCAAAAAATCAAGATCCATATCTTTAAAAAAATGCTACCAAACATGTTCTACATGCTCTGATTCAGTTTATACTGTATGCCTCCAACCAAAAACTGAACAGAGGAAGTAGTAGTATATATTATATGCTTTGATTTAGTTTCCATCGCCCGCTGTTCCAGTTCTGGTTCGTCGTTCGCAAGCTTTAGCCGCTCTCTCAACTCTCAAGCTTGCCCCTTTCTCTCTCTCTCTTTGCAATTGTTAACCTGTATGTATGGGTTTTGTTTTAATTTTTTTTCTAAATCAACTAATCAAGCTCTGTAATTCTTGTTTTGCAAACTAATCAAGCTCTATAATTAATTTAATTTAATCATCCAAAAAAAAAAAATTTAATTTCTATTCCAAAATTCTCACTCCAAATTTTCGTCCCAAACATGTTTTATTCTCATTTTAGAACACCACACTACAAAATACTTGTTCTGTTCTAGGCTAAAACAAAACACTACACCACACAACACTTCCTAAACGGGCCCTAACCGTTAGAAAAGTACAATTAACAAAGCATGTGTGTCACATATGACTAATTAATTATATTAAATACCGAAAATACCCTTATTTGATTCCGAAAATACACTTAGGGCCCGTTTGGCATGCGTTTTGCTTTAGGCGTTTTGTTTTTGGCTAAAACAAAAACAATATTTTTGCTATTGGAGTGTTTTGGCAAAAATCGAAAGCACGTTTGGGAACGATGTTTTGTTGTGAAAATGTCAGAAACAGAAACATGAAAAACATGTTTGGTAAGCCATACGTTTCAAGAATTTTAAAAATAAAACATATTTGGTAACTCCAACTGTTATGAAAAAAAAAAAATAGAAACCATGTTTGGTTATCATTGTTTTTAATTTATTTTTATAAATTTTAAATATATTAAAAAAATTATTTCTATATAAATAGTCTATATATTTTTTATAAATATATTGAAATTTGAACACACAAACATATATATATATATAACCAAAGTATAATTATAGAAGCAACTGCTTCAGCGAGACCAATGTTTTGACATCAACTTGAGTCTTGATGACATGTAAAGTTCCATCTTTTTACTGTGTTCTTATGATCTAGATATTAAGATCACCTTTTTCATTTCTAATCCATCTATTTGGAGTCAAACTTCACAAAACATCTATCAAGAAGTCATAACATAAAATAAAATAAAATAAAAGGCACCCAGCTAGAATGGAAGCTTGCAAGGAAGCTTCTCAAATCATACTCATTCTTCTGTATTAGGAAAAATGATAAAGAAATTGAGAACAAATTAAACAGTAGATTAAATTAAACAGTATACTACATTGTTATCGATAGATCATTGAAGATGCAAGAAATTCCTCCTCTCTTTCTCTCTCTAAAATTCTGGCATTTCAACTAAAAAATATCTCCCCAACCCTATTCATTACTTCTCCTATTTATAGATATTTACAAATGTCGATGGACTGCTGGATCTAGGCCCGTTCCTCTATGAGTTCTGGTCATCTTTGATGGGCTAATTCGCGTTTGGCCCATATGGCAGTGTCTTTCTATGGGCCTGACCCATCTGTACGGACCAGATGTCGCGTTTGCAAGTCATATCCGGCCCATGCCACTTCGGGCCTCCTCAACTGCCCCCATAATTACCCCTTGTTTTAATAAGGGGGTAATTATTGAAGGCGTCTCATCATGACGTTGACGGCTCGAGAAACCCACATGGGGGAGCGGACGGTCAGATCCAGAATACCTTCCTGACGCTTCGGCCCTCGGGTCCCCCTCGCCTTTATAAGGCTCTAGAATACCACTTCATGCCTTTTTACCGTCTCCATCATCAGTCAAATCTCTCGTTCATCTTTTTAGAACAGTGCTAAACTTCTTTCGGTGAAATCCTTCAAGAGTCATTCTTCCAGCGGTCTTGCAGTGCTCTTTGTTGCTTTCTACCTCAGAGGTTAGTTTTGTTCCTTTTTACTTTCGGCAGGCTTCTTTTTACCCTTTTAGATCCTTCAAACACTTCCACCATGGTTGTAGATCTAGATGTTCTTCGTATGAGACTTAGACTTCCTGACAACATCCAAGTTAGGGTTTGCCCTAAGGATGTTAATATTATGACCGGTGCCGGCCTCCTTCCCGGCGAAGTTTTATTTTCAAACCTTCAACTGAATGTCGTTAGGTTCCCTCTGCACCCCTTCTTTAATTATGTCTTCAATAGACTGGGGATATCCCCCCTGCAGGTAAACCCCAATTTCTTTAGAATCATATCCGTTATGCTACTGTTGATTCGTGACAGAAGTCTGGACCTTAACCTCATAGATCTTCTTCTGTGTTATAAGGTCAGTAAGATCCGAACTAACGAGCCTTTCTACCACCTCTACCCGATCGACAAGATGTCCATATGTACGGACACAATCAAATCTGAAAAGGGTTGGAGGGATAACATCGTGGGCATTAGTGGGGCCTGGTCTTCGCCGGCTGCAGAGGATTACCCAATCCCGAGCGCCTTTGGCATCTGTTCTGTTTCCTCATATAAGAAATTCAAATCTCATAAAAACGATTGTCCCTGCGAAACATGTGTTCCTCGCTTTTATACTTTCCTATGTCGCTCCTTAGGCATACCTTGTGATGACTTGAGCTACAGTGTTTGCAGGGATAGGAGTAACTACTTGAAGAAATACGTTCTGAACGATATTCCTTCTTGTTCAGACCTCCTCACTTCAGACAACCTTCTAGCGCTCTCATCCCTCGGCTATACCATGAGCAGGCTTCAGATTATATCCTTTGGTAGGAAGAAAAATACTCCCCCAGCCACTTCTGCTGCTGGGGCAACCTCCTCTCCTGCATCAGCCTCTTCCTCAGCCACCATCTCTGACACCATCCCGAGCACGGTGGCTATTGATTCTATTGTCAGCACCCCTGCTACCAACCCGAGCACGTCTCCACAAATCACTACTGCCCCTGCTGCCGCTGGGGGCGCTCGGGACAAAGAACGAGGCAAAAGGCCTCATCCTGACGGTGGGGTCGACCCTGAGGAGGAACCTCTTATAAGAAGGACCCGGGTCTCTGGGCCGGGTGCTCTCTTGCATCGCCCAGTTAGAGCTCCTGCCCCCTCCGGGCCTGTTGCAGCTGGTGCCTCTGCTTCTGCTTCAGCCTCCCCTTCTCTTCCCACTTTACCACCATGGGCTCCTCGGTACACCCGAACGGATGGGACGTTCGTGAAGCCGAACGAGACCACGCTAAAGGATGGCCAGACCGCCATCGCATATTATAGGAGCATGTGGACTCCGAAAGACCTTGAGGCGGCGAAAGGTCTATCCCAGAAGGATGTGTTCAGCCGCTTTCCCCAATCTGCCATGGAGGTGACTTTTATTTTCCAACTCATGAATCCTCTCATATTATTTGGTCTTGCCTTCGTCCGACCAGACTATCGGTTTAACCATTATTAATGTATATCTATGCAGACTTTGTTCGGAATGATGGCTATGCAGAAGTAGGTGGAAATAGGGAACGCCAGGGCCCATAAGTTCTCTGATAGCTTAGAGGTGGCCAATAAGGAAAACGACCTTCTCGCCAGCAAGAATACCGAGGTATTGGCTCGACTTAAAAAAACCGAACAAGAAAGAGATGTCTTGAAGAAGGAAAACGACTCTCTTCAGGATGAGAAGGATGCCCTCCAGCTTGAGAAGAGTGTCTGGCAGACTGAACGTGATTCAATCAGAGACGAAAAGGCAGAGCTCCAGCGCCTTCTGGCTGATGAACAGTCTGCTCGGATGGCTTTTGAGAAGAGAGCTCTGGACGAGCGTACTGCTCTGATTGATACCATTAGCAGAGTGAACGGTGGGATGCTGGCTCTTCATGCTCGGTTCTCAAGAGTCGGAGCTTTTAGATATGCTCAGGGATTCCGAGAAGGTTTCTCCGACCAAGTTCCGGCTGAGGGACAGACCAGCTCAACTCCAGATGAGGTCGATAAGGATTTAGGGATTGATCCTCTGGGGGTCTATGTTGACCCAGAACCCACCGAAGTGGAGCATATATTTGATGAATGTCAGGATATTGCTTCCTCTAGGATCACTATAGCTCCTCCTACCGTTTAGCCTCTAACCGCTCCTCATTCTTCAACTGTGGTCTCTCCCATAGTCACTGCTGACGTTGGCCCCCAGGAGAATGACTCTGTTATTCATCTTGATTCCCCACCTCGTGAGGGTGAGATGGCTGACTGATAAGCGCTGAATACTGTATATTCAAGCGCCCTAAATTATATTAACAAAGTCCATTAATTGATTATTTTATGTAGATTAACTCCATTTGAATGTTTTAATGCATTTTCAGGTTAAAGTGCAAAAAGGAAGCAAAAATGATGCCTTGTGGAATTTTGAACAAAAAGGATGCCAATTCTGAATTTCTGGCAGCAGTGATCCTGACTTTTGTTGCCATTTTCGACCTAGCAAACTCAAGAACTGGACTTCCATCATAACATGAAAGATTCAGATCTCTGAATCAGCTTTCCAAATCTTCAAGCGGTTTATCATTCGGAGTTCGGAGCAAAGAGTTATGATCTTCTTAACAGAGGTGCGCAGAACTGCCTGGCAGCACTGAAGTACTGCCTTTCTCCCCATTTTCGACCAATCAGACTTGAGAATTGGGTCTTCATCAAAACATGAAGTTTTTAAAGTACTGAATCAGCTCTCCAAATCTTCAAACAGATCATCATTCGGAGTTTGGGGCACAAAGTTATAGCAGTTTTACCAAAGTAGGTCAGCGCTAAGCAAGAAGAGCATGTTGCACATTACACTAATTTAGAGTGCTCGAGACCACTTTTCGAGTGCTCAAAAATCAGGCAGATTACACTCGGAAATGGCTCATTTTCAGCCACTTGCACATGGGTTTCCTCAATGCCATCTTCCTTCTTTATGAAGTGGTTGGAGGTGTTCCTTGGAGGAGAGAGAGGGTTTTGTTGGAGAATAAAAGGCTACCAAAGGCCACACATTTGGTATGCTTCATTTTGGGAAGATAGAGGAGAGAGAAGAGAGCAAGGAAAGAGAGTTCTTCAAGCTAACAAAGGGAAGCTCGAAAATTGGAGATATAGTTCAAGCTTCTTCTTCATTCTAAGGCTCTAATGGGTAACTAACTCTTCTTCTAAGGAGGTGATGAAGCCTCCCTTGTAAGCATACTCTAGTTTTGTTCTTAATTTGGGGAATGAAGTATGTATGTGGTATTTTTCATAATCTAGAGCTCTACACATGTTGTAATGGATCTTAAATTCTATTAATGATTATGTTGAGTTTTATCATCTTGTTTTAGGTTATATTCTCTCATGATTTTATAGCTTGCATCTTCATAGTGGGAATGGAGATGAGATTATGAAATGGTTTTCTTGGCATGTCTTGTGAAGGTTTTGATAGTCCATTCCTAGGAACGATGAACCATACTACACCCCTAGTTTAATGTAATTAAGTAGATGGTTCATACCAACCGTGGATGGATTATACTTAGTCTTTGATTACATGTGCATTTACCATACAAAGTAAGGGATTTGATAGGCCATTCCTAGGGGATTATACTTAGATGGTTTATACTTAGCTCTTGATTGTATGAACTTCTTGAAGATAGTGTAGTTATCATGCATCTCTACATATCATGGTCATTTACATAAGTAGCTCCCCAAGTTAATTGCAAGCTAGCATGTTTATGAGATGTGTGGTGGATTCATTTCCCTAGTCCTCTCCACTTAAGTTTCACTCCTTTTAATCTCCTTCCATTTATTATTTTATGCATCTTTACATTTCTAGCTTAGTGACAAACCAATCAACAACTCTTTATTACACCTTATCACTCTAAAATGACTCTAGACACTTAGGTTGCCATAGATTAGCGCAGTCCCAGTGGTTCGACTTACCCAACCAATAGCCCTATTTTACAATGATTCGTGCTATTGCGAAGGTTGATGTATAGTTGATCAACCGATCAATTTTTGGTGCCGTTGCCGGGGACTTGCAAACGGTTTAGCAACCAAAGTTTAGGGTTAAATTTAGTTTGATTGTGCATATTGTGTCTTGTGAATATTCCTTGTATGTTTTGATCATCTTCGTGTTGTAAGATTCTAGGGACTCGAAGCTCGCCGTGGGATTGCTAGCAAATTGTAAGTCTAGAGGACCCCAAGTAAGTCTCGTGACTTCTAGTTTCGAATTGTGAATATCGTGCATGTGTTAAATTTAGTTTTAGTTTAGTTGTGAAGCCCTTGTTGAGGCTCTTATCCTGTTTTAATTTTGTGTTCAAGCATCGGTCCTTGTCGTGGCCATTTATTTTCTGTCTTGATAATTGAGGAGAAAAGGAACATCGTATGTGGAGTTGTGGTTGATGAATTGCTTTGTTGAGTATATGCTTTGTTGTTGATGTTTGGTCGTAGGTCACTTTCCTTATCCACAATCGATTCTCCCATTGATATTAACTCTCTTGAAAGAACTCTTAGACGGAACCCTAGGGAACCTACTCTTACACGGGATCTTGAATCTGAATTTAATACAATGGGGGATAATATAGGAAATCCGGGGAATGAAAGGGCTGAAATTCCTAATATCGAGCCAATGACTCTTAGAGATCATTTCATCCCTACCACCTATGCCTCTCCATCTTGCATAGTGATGCTAAACATCGATGCAGCTCAATATGAGATCAAATCTAGTACCATCCAAATGCTTCTTTCTTTTCATGGTTTTGATAATGAAGATCCATATAAGCATCTCAATGAGTTCCTTGAAATCTGTTCGACCATCCGGTTGAGAGGATTTCCTGACAATGCACTTCATCTCCATCTTTTCCCATTCTCCCTAAAGGATAGGGCAAAATATTGGTTGAACTCCCTCGCTCCCAACTCTATTACTTCTTGGGCTCAATTGCAACAAGAATTTCTTAAGAAGTATTATCCGGTGAGTAAAACCAACCAAATGAGGCGTTCCATTCTAAGCTTTTCTCAAGTTGATGGAGAACAACTCCACGAGACTTGGGAAAGGCTACAAGATCTTCTTCGAAAATGTCCTCATCATTTGATCCCAAAATGGCAATTAGTGCAAGCTTTCTATGCTGGCTTGACCGAAACCCATAGATTCATGATTGACTCTTCGTGTGGTGGGAAATTCATGTCCAAGAATGCGGATGAGGCTTGGACCTTACTTGAGAATTTGAGTGAAAATTCACTTCAACACAATTCTCGTAGGGCTCCGACCTCAACCACTCCAAACAACACCAACCCTTGTCAACCAAAATCAATAAGGGAGGAATCATCTCAAGTGGATGCCATCGCTTATAAATTCTACCAATTGATGGCACCACATCTTCCTCCTTCGTTGTCTCAAAATTCAGCAAGTTCAGTTTGTGCTTCATGTACTAGTCCATTCCATCTCTCGGAAGATTGCCCCACACCAGAGCAATTTCCCAATCCCAACCAAGAGCAAGCTAATGCCATGTTCTCGCGGCCCGGGAACAATCCATATTCCAACACCTACAATCCGGGTTGGCGAGATCATCCGAATTTCTCGTGGCGGCAACAAGCCCCACAAAATTCCCAATTCCAAAACCAAGGGCGGCAAAATCAGCCCTCTTCTCAATATCAAGGTAGACCTTTCCAAGCCTCTTCAAGCTACCGTCCTCCTTACAATCCAAATGTCTCCAATCAACCTCCTGTGTGTCTAACTGACGAGATAGTAGCTGCAAACAAGCAAATGATGGAATCATTAAATAAGCAAATAATGGATGCCAACAAGCAACTCTTGACATCCTTGCAGCCTACTCTCCAAATGGTTCACTCTCATACTCAATCCATAGCTAATCTCGAAAATCAAGTGGGCTAAATAGCTAACTCGGTGAATCAATTACTTCAAAAGGACAAGGGCAAGCTTCCCTCTCAACCTTTTGAAAATCCTAGAGGAATGCATGTGATTGACGAAACCCCTCCTCCGAGTGGGCCGACTCATGAACAAGTTCAAGCTATCACCACCCTTCGGAGTGGTAGAGTGGTTGACAACAAGGTCGATGGAGACAAAAGTGAGGAAGTTTCTCCTTTGAAAAATCCAAATTCAAGCTCTTCTAATCCAAATTCTTGTCCAAATACCATTCACGGAAATCCCACACATGTCACCCCAAATGTGGAAACTACTTAAGAGCCAAAAGCTCCGTTTCCTCAACGTCTTCAAGAGTCGACACATTTTGGGAACAAGAATTGTAAAATTTAAGACATGTGGGAAGTTTTCAAGCAAGTGAAGATTAACTTGCCCCTCTTGGATGCTATCAAGCAAATCCCTCCCTATGCAAAATTTCTCAAAGATTTGTGCACTCAAAAGCGCACTTCTAAAAATCATTTGCCAAAAAAAGTGAGGTTGACTGAAAATGTTAGTGCTATCATTCAGCACAGCACTCCCCCGAAGTATAAGGATCCGGGTGCCCCCACAATCTCTTGCGTCATTGGTGACAGCAAAATCGAGAGGGCCCTCATTGACTTAGGAGCTAGTGTAAATTTAATTCCATACTCAGTCTACCTACAACTTGGTTTGGGAGATCTTAAGCCGACTTCCGTGGTTTTGCAACTTGCCGATAGATCGGTCAAACATCCACGAGGTATTCTGGAGGACGTTATCATCAAAGTGGACAAATTCTACTTCCCGGTAGATTTTGTGGTTCTTGATACGGAACCGGTCCATGACCCAAAAAAGCACATTCCCGTGATCCTTGGTAAGCCATTTTTAGCCACGGCTAATGCATCAATTAATTGCCGAACCGGGGTGATGGACATTGCTTTTGGAAACATGCAAGTCAAACTCCACATCTTTCATGCAACTCAACATCCCTCCAATGAGGATGATTGTTTTCTTGTGGATGTCATTGATGAAGTGGTCGAAGAATCTCTCCCCTTCATTCTAAGCAAAGATCCTCTTGAAACTTGCATGTCCCATTTTGACTTCTTAAACTTTGATGTTGATCAAGCCATTCAAGAAGTAAATTCCTTGCTTGATATTAATGCTATCATAGATGTACCTCCTTGGAAAATTCCAAAAGAACCACTTCCCCAACTTTCCACCACTCCTCCGGTCCCATCATTGTTATCTCCACCACAACTTGAGCTTAAGCCGCTCCCGGCCCATCTCAAGTATGTGTTCCTTGGTCCAAAGCAAACCCTTCCGGTCATTATTGCCTCGGATATTCAAAAAGACCAAGAGACCAACCTTTTAGCGGTGCTCCAAGAGTATAAAGAAGCTATTGGTTGGACAGTGGTAGATTTGAAAGGAATTGACCCCTCCATTTGTATGCACCGCATTCATATGGAGGATGACGCAAAGCCTACTAGAGAGGTCCAGCGCCGGTTAAATCCAAATATGAAGGAAGTGGTCATGAAAGAGGTGATCAAATTGCTAGATGCGGGAATCATCTACCCTATCTCTGATAGCAAGTGGGTGAGCCCCACACAAGTTGTCCCCAAGAAATCCGGTCTCACCGTTGTTGAAAATTCAGCGGGTGAGCTCGTGCCACAACGAACCACCACCGGGTGGCGTGTGTGCATTGACTACCGGAAGCTCAATTCATCAACTAGGAAGGATCATTTCCCACTCCCATTTATTGATCAAATCCTAGAAAGGTTAGCCGGCCAAAGCTTCTATTGTTTTCTTGATGGTTATTCCGGCTATAACCAAGTGGCAATCGCCCCCCAAGATCAAGAGAAAACAACATTCACATGTCCCTTTGGTACTTTTGCCTATCGACGCATGCCTTTTGGTCTATGCAATGCACCGGCAACGTTCCAAAGGTGCATGATATCCATATTCTCCGATATGGTTGAAAAGTTCTTGGAAGTTTTCATGGACGATTTTTCCGTATTTGGCTCCTCCTTTGACTCGTGTCTCAAAAATTTATCTCTTGTTCTCCAAAGATGCAAAAAGACGAATCTCATTCTAAGTTGGGAGAAAAGCCACTTCATGGTCCAAGAAGGCATTGTTTTAGGACATGTCATTTCTAAGCGGGGAATCGAGGTAGACAAGGCAAAAGTTAAGTTAATCTCTAATCTTCCTCCTACGAATTCCGTCCGTCAAATCCGTTCTTTTCTTGGCCATGCCGGATTCTATCGTCGCTTCATCAAAGATTTTAGCAAAATCTCACGGCCCTTGTGTAATCTCTTAGCCAAGGATGTTCCGTTCAATTTTGATGACGCTTGCATGGAAGCTTTCATCAAACTTCGCATTCTCCTCTCCTCCGCCCCAATCATGAAACCCCCTAATTGGTCTCTTCCCTTTGAGATCATGTGTGATGCATCCGACTATGCATTAGGGGCGGTTTTAGGCCAACGTGTGGATAAACTTCCGCATGTCATTTATTATGCTAGCAAAACTCTCTGCGATGCCCAATTGAACTACACCACCACTGAAAAAGAATTGCTAGATGTGGTGTACGCCTTGGATAAATTTCGCTCTTATCTTTTTGGCTCCAAGGTCATCGTCTTTTCAGATCATGCCGCTCTTAGGCATTTATTAGCGAAAAAAGAGACAAAACCCCGTTTAATTCGATGGATCCTCTTACTTCAAGAGTTTGACATTGACATCCGGGATAAAAAAGGGACCGACAATGTTGTCGCCGATCATCTCTCTCGCTTACTTATTGAGAAATCTTCAGAATTCGCAGCCATCCGTGATTCCTTTCCGGATGAGCAACTTCTTCAAGTTTCACATTCTACTCTTCCATGGTTTGCGGATATTGTCAATTATCTTGCGGTTGGCAAAATTCCAGCTCATTGGTCCAAACAAGAGAGGGACCGGTTTTTCTCCCAAGTGAAGCATTTCTTTTGGGAAGATCCGGAACTATTCAAGTATTGCCCGGACCAAATCATCCGGCAATGCATTCCTGAAACCGAGGCCACAAGCATTTTAAATTTTTGCCATACTCTTGCTTGTGGAGGCCATTTCAGTGCCAAAAAGACCGCTAACAAAGTCCTTCAAAGCGGATTCTTTTGGCCTACCTTGTTTCGGGATGTATACAATTTTTGCAAATCGTGTGAACGATGTCAAAAACTTGGATCCATGTCCCGAAGAGACATGATGCCCCTCACCAACATTTTAATTGTTGAAATTTTTAATGTGTGGGGGATTAACTTCATGGGACCATTTCCATCTTCTTATGGCTATGAGTACATCCTTGTAGCGGTGGATTATGTGTCTAAATGGGTTGAAGCCGAGGCTACCAAAACCGATGATCATAAAGTCGTGATCCATTTCATTCAGTCTCACATCTTCAGTCGTTTTGGTACGCCCCGAGCAATCATTAGTGATGGCGGATCTCATTTCCGAAATCGTTATCTAAAATCCGTCCTTGCTAGGTATTCCGTCATTCATAAGGTTGCTACACCTTACCACCCTCAAACGAGTGGTCAAGTAGAGATTTCTAACCGGGAGATTAAGCACATTTTGGAAAAAATGGTTAGACCGGACAGCAAAGATTGGTCAGTAAGGCTAAACGATGCGCTTTGGGCTTACCGGACAGCTTATAAGACACCCATTGGCATGTCACCATATCGACTTGTCTTTGGCAAAACATGTCATCTCCCGGTAGAATTAGAGCACCGTGCTTATTGGGCCATAAAAGGGTTCAATTTTGATCTCAAACAAGCCGGCTCTAATCATGCGTTGCAATTAAATGAACTTGAGGAATTGTGTAATGACGCGTATGAAAGCGCAAAAATTTACAAGGCAAAGACTAAAGCTTTTCATGACAAACACATCGTCAAGAAGTCTTTTGCCCCGGGACAAAAGGTCTGGCTTTTCAATTCCCGCTTGAAACTCTTTCCCGGTAAACTCCGGTCAAGATGGGATGGTCCATACATTGTCACTACCGTCTTTCCTCATGGAGCAATCGAACTTCATGATCTTGCAAGTGGATCACTCTTCAAGGTAAATGGCCAAAGGCTAAAGCCTTGCATTGACGGCACCATCCTAACCCGAAAAGTTGAGGAAGTCCTCTTGACGGATCCAATTTATGAGGATTAGTGCCTGCTCTAGCTTTGTCTAGTTATCGACAGTAAATTTAGCAAAGCAAGGGAATCAATTATTTCAATTTCCAAGCTTCTTTCTCTTTGAAATTGCTCGTGCCTTGCAAATTTTCTGGAAAACGGTGTAGAAATGCCAAAATTTAACTTTCTCTGGAACTATCTTAAGTTGTGTTCCACATTTTTAGACTGGCTTCTTAGACCTTCTTAATTCTTGTTTTCATTCCCGGAAGTTTTTGGCTCTATCAGGCAATTTTCTCGGACTTTCGACATGGCTCTCACATGCATAGCCTCTTATCTTCAATGCATTGTTGGATCATGGTTTCTCAAAATCATCCATGCGTTGGAAAGGTGCTACATTTTGGTGTCCATGCATTAAAAAGAAGTTGAAAAGTTTTCAAAATTTTCCATCCATGCATTACATTAGAATGAAATTGCAAAGTTTTTTTAAAAAAAAAAAAAAAATTCTCCAGAAATTTCATTCATCCATGCTATGTGTGATGTTGTACAAATGGGACATTTTTCCATGCAAGTGAAATTCATGCATGCATCATTAAAGAAAAAAAAAATTTCAAAAAAAAGAGAAACAAAAGAAAAAAAATACCAATCGTATCATGTATACACAGTTTATCCATGCATAGGACTTTTGCCTGCATTCACAATGCATAAGAATAAAAAAATTCATGCATGCATCCATGATGAAAATTTTGCATTCATGCATGCATAAAAATGAAAATTTTTTGCATACATCCATGTTGGATGCAAGATTCAACTTTCATGATGCTCAAAATTCCAGCTTTCTGTGCTCATTTTGAGCAATCCAACGTCCCTTTGGAGTGCTTGCAGCTTCCAACCCACTGCCTCCTTTTCGAGCACTCTCCCTTCCTGTTGGAGTGCTCGATTTTCATGCATTAACCATGCCAAGCCCTCTGCCAAGAATTCGAGCACTCGCCTAGCCCATTTCGAGTGCTCGACATTGCTCACACCAAGCACCCAGCTCACTGCTCTCAGTTCGAGCACTCGCCTAGCCCATTTCGAGTGCTTGTCATTGCTCACACCAAGCACCCAGCTCACTGCTCTCAGTTCGAGCACTCGCCGAGCCTCTTTAGAGTGCTCGAACTCTCCCCTACCTCCCTCATCTCTCTTTCTCTCCCAACCCATCCCCAAGCTGCGTGCATGCATGCAAGCTCCATGCATGCATGCAACTTCAGCTTCAATCCATCCACGGAACCACCACCTTCTCCCCACCAACTCCACCCAAACCATCCTCATCTCTCTCATCCAACCATCCCAACCACCTCTCCTTCACCACCCAAAACATCCATGCATGCATGGAAGCTCCATGCATGCATGCATGCATGCAAACCCACGCAGCTCTCTCACCCAACTCATCACCACTCTCCACCATGCCCCTCAACCTCACATCACCAACCCACCATCCACCACCCTCACTCTCGGCAACTCAACCCAACAAACCTCAGCTCACACTCCAACCACCCTCCTCTTCACTCCACCTCCCTCATCTCTCTTTCTCTCCCAACCCATCCCCAAGACATGCATGCATGCATGCAACTTCACCATCCCACCGCACCAATCCTCTCCACCAACCTTTAACCAACCACACACACCCCATCTCCAAACCCACTTCTTTCAACCTCACCCACTGCTCCTATTTCGAGCACTCGAAGCCCAAGCTTCGAGTGCTCGACCTCTTCCTGCCCTTGGCCCGAGCCCTCTGTCCTTATTTCGAGTGCTCGAAGGGCCTCTTCGGGCACTCGAACCCAACCAACCCCTCACTCCTTTTAACCCCCAGCCCTCCTCTATTTCAGCCCCAACAATCCCCACCCTCTCGGCTCATCTCTCTCTCTCCCTTCACCCATACCAACTCACCCAAACCTCACCTCTCTCTCTCTCTAAACCCTCACCACCTCCATCAACCATCACCACCTTTCCTCTCTCATCCATACTCTCGGCAGCCACCCCCTCTCCCCAACCTCTCCTCACCTCCCCATGAACCAAAAGGCGAAAAGATTAAAATTTTTACCCAGCGCCGGTGGATCAATGTTCTTAGCCATTCTAGTACCCCTCAGCCTGCTGCCCCCCTGTTCATCCACGCTCCACCTCTTCCTCCTTCTGCGGATGCTTCCACCGCAGCCGTCGCTGCAAGGGTAGAGCCTCCGGTCGACTCTCACCAGGACCAGGCTTTCCTCCGGGCTAGCTTTGCCGGTATTCATGAGCGACTGGATCGTTTTGAGAATTCTTTGTCCGCGTACACTTGGACTCTGTGTGAGACTTCTTTACGCGCTGAAGACGATCGTCGTCTTGCTGCTGAAGACCGCTGTGTCGCCACTGAGGAACGTCGTTTGGCCTCCGCTGACCGGCGTAAGACTCAATCTCTCCTCCATTCCATCCTCGCCCGTTTACCCTCTGGACCGTAGCTTGTTGCGAGTGTTGGACCTTATCTTTTTGTTTCATATGTACCTATTTCTCTTGTATATTTTGTTTTCCTTTTGAACTGTAAGAATTTGCTATGTATAGGTTGCTCTAGTAGACATGATCCCTGTACAGCTCTTTTTGTAATCATGTAAACTCTTTTCGCAATGCAAATTCTTTCTGTTTTGTTAACTTTCGGTACATTCTTTTTCTATATTTATGCTTGTGCTATTAATGTTGTTTGTGGTTGTTTCTTTTTGTTCTTCGTGATGCTCTCCAGGTTGCGCAGTCCAATTCAAGTTTGGGGGTTTTTGTATCAAAATGCCGTTTCCTCCCCCTGGGTATTATTGGTCCTTTTTATACTCTTTGTCATTTTTGTCTCTAACTTACATCCATGTCCCACATTGAGGACACTGTGTAGTTTAAGTTTGGGGGTGCATCAAAGCATTCTTGGCATATTTTTGGTTTCATAATTTTTGCTAAGCAATGATAGTATAACTTGACACTTGTCGGAGATGAAACATATGTTTAATACCTTGTGTATAGAAGTAATTGAAATTTTTGAAAATAAAGAAAAATTTGAGTTGAAATGATCATGTAGAGTCAAATTAGTCTGTATAAATGTTTCAATTAGATTCTTACTGGATTTACACTCTTATAAGCTTCACAATGCACAGATGCACATTGGAAACTTAACTGTGAGGCATGCAACTTGATCAACCTTGACCTTGGCCTAGTTAATCTGATTTGATGAACCTGATAGATGAATATCTTTGGCATGATTTAAGTTGAAAAAAAAAAAAAAAAAAAAAAAAAAAAACTGAGAAAGAAAGAAAAAAATGACCAGTTGACGTTCGTAGCCTTTCCAACTCGAGCTATTAAACCCTAGGAGTGTCTCTACACTTAGCACCCTAAAGCCGTCTGGTTTGGGAGTTGTTGGCCTAACGCTTGCTACAAGGGTTGGTTAGAAAGCTTAAAGGACTTAAACATTGCACGGTCATTCAAAAAAAAATTGTAATAAACATGGTTCGCTAGAGTTCGTAGCCTTTCCAACTTGAGCTATTAAGCCCTTTGGAGTGTCTCTACACTTAACACCCTAAAGCCGTCTGGTTTGGGAGTTGTTGGCCTAACGCTTGCTACATAAGTTGGTTAGAAAGCTTAAGGGACTTTAGCATTGCACAACCATTCTATGTTTCGCTTATGAGTTGCAATAAATTGTTAACAGGCAACAAAAGTTGTCTTGAAAAAAAAATCATGCCTTAGGGACTTCATGTAAAGAGGAATTCATTGATTTGAAAACTTGTGCCTTGGAATTGGAAAAGAAAGTAAAAGCCGCATGTTAAGGATTCAATTCACTTTCACTGGAGTTTGAGTTATTTCCATTTAAGAGATGACAATTGAATTATTTATATGGACTGTGATGTTGATGCATGCCTGTTGAAATGGTTTTTCCCATTTTTTGTATCAATGCTTCATATATGCAAGGTAGTCTTCCCAATGATCACGTCTCCAGCTCTTTATCTGTTTCAAGTTGTATTTGAGCTATGTTTATGTTTATCTTTGCCATAGTGAATATTTTTGTAATAGCATTCCCATGTTTTCATTCCATTGAGCTTTGCATTTTGGTTTTGCTAAGGAACTAGCAAAATGTAAGTTTGGGGGTGTGATAAGCGCTGAATACTGTATATTCAAGCGCCCTAAATTACATTAACAAAGTCCATTAATTGATTATTTTATGTAGATTAACTCCATTTGCATGTTTTTATGCATTTTCAGGTTAAAGTGCAAAAAGGAAGCAAAAATGATGCCTTGTGGAATTTTGAACAAAAAGGATGCCATTTCTGAATTTCTGGCAGCAGTGATCCTGACTTTTGTTGCCATTTTCGACCTAGCAAACTCAAGAACTGGACTTCTATCATAACATGAAAGATTTAGATCTCTGAATCAGCTTTCCAAATCTTCAAGCGGTTTATCATTCGGAGTTCAGAGCAGAGAGTTATGATCTTCTTAACAGAGGTGCGCAGAACTGCCTGGCAGCACTGAAGTACTGCCTTTCTCCCCATTTTCGACCAACCAGACTTGAGAATTGGGTCTTCATCAAAACATGAAGTTTTTAAAGCACTGAATCAGCTCTCCAAATCTTCAAACAGATCATCATTCGGAGTTCGGAGGACAAAGTTATAGTAGTTTTACCAAAGTAGGTCAGCGCTGAGCAAGAAGAGCATGTTGCACATTACACTAATTTAGAGTGCTCGAGACCACTTTTCGAGTGCTCGAAAATCAGGCACATTGCACTCGGAAATGGTTCATTTTCAGCCACTTGCGCATTGGTTTCCTCAATGCCATCTTCCTTCTTTATGAAGTGGTTGGAGGTGTTCCTTGGAGGAGAGAGAGGGTTTTGTTGGAGAATAAAAGGCTACCAAAGGCCACACATTTGGTATGCTTCATTTTGGGAAGATAGAGGAGAGAGAAGAGAGCAAGGAAAGAGAGTTCTTCAAGCTAACAAAGGGAAGCTCAAAAATTAGAGATGGAGTTCAAGCTTCTTCTTCATTCCAAGGCTCCAATGGGTAACTAACTCTTCTTCTAGGGAGGTGATGAAGCCTCCCTTGTAAGCATACTCTAGTTTTGTTCTTAATTTGGGGAATGAAGTATGTATGTGGTATTTTTCATAATCTAGAGCTCTACACATGTTGTAATGGTTCTTAAATTCTATTAATGATTATGTTGAGTTTTATCATCTTGTTTTAGGTTATATTCTCTCATGATTTTATAGCTTGCATCCTCACAGTGGGAATGGAGATGAGATTATGAAATGGTTTTCTTGGCATGTCTTGTGAAGGTTTTGATAGTCCATTCCTAGGAACGATGAACCATACTACACCCCTAGTTTAATGTAATTAAGTAGATGGTTCATACCAACCGTGGATGGATTATACTTAGTCTTTGATTACATGTGCATTTACCATACAAAGTAAGGGATTTGATAGGCCATTCCTAGGGGATTATACTTAGATGGTTTATACTTAGCTCTTGATTGTATGAACTTCTTAAAGATAGTGTAGTTATCATGCATCTCTACATATCATGGTCATTTACATAAGTAGCTCCCCAAGTTAATTGCAAGCTAGCATGTTTATGAGATGTGTGGTGGATTCATTTCCCTAGTCCTCTCCACCTAAGTTTCACTCCTTTTAATCTCCTTCCATTTACTATTTTATGCATCTTTACATTTCTCGCTTAGTGACAAAGCAATCAACAACTCTTTATTACACCTTATCACTCTAAAATGACTCTAGACACTTAGGTTGCCATAGATTAGCGCAGTCCCAGTGATTCGACTTACCCGACCAATAGCCCTATTTTACAATGATTCGTGCTATTGCGAAGGTTGATGTATAGTTGATCAACCGATCACTGACGGGACCGAGGAGGCGGATCGGCACAACCAGGAGGCTGTCGGTACTGGGGCAGCTAGCTAGGACTCCTCCAGACTCTTCGATTCCATACTTTTTTGTAACAATGTGACTTGAATACTTCATTTTTTGTAACTCCAATGCTTATCATGAATGAGATGACAGAACTCTTTTTTCTCTTTTTCCTTTGTGTTACGCTCTGTTCAAACCCATTTTCAATATATACATACCTTTTTTTTTTTATTTTTTTTTTTTATATTAACTTTGTCGTGTGCGTGTTTATGGCAAGTGCCTGGCGTTCGGCTTGTGGTGCCAGCTGCCACTTATCTTGCTTAAGTGCCTGGCGCTTGGCTAGAATGCCACTTGCCACTTGGCTTTTCATTTTTTTAGCAAGTGCCTGGCGTTCGGCTTATGGTGCCAGCTACCACTTATCTTGCTTAAGTGCCTGGCGCTCGGCTAGAATGCCACTTGCCACTTGGTTTTTTTTTTTTTTTTTAGCAAGTGCCTGGCGTTCGGCTTATGGTGCCAGCTGCCACTTATCTTGCTTAAGTGCCTGGCGCTCGGCTAGAATGCCACTTGCCACTTGGCTTTTTTTTTTTTTTTTTTTTTTTTAGCAAGTGCCTGGCGTTCGGCTTAGGGTGCCAGCTGCCACTTATCTTGCTTAAGTGCCTGGCGCTCGGCTAGAATGCCACTTGCCACTTGGCTTTTTTTTATTTTTTTTTATTTTTTTAGCAAGTGTCTGGCGTTCGGCTTATGGTGCCAACTGCCACTTATCTTGCTTAAGTGCCTGGTGCTCGGCTAGAATGCCACTTGCCACTTGGCTTTTCATTTTTTTAGCAAGTGCCTGGCGTTCGGCTTATGGTGCCAGCTGCCACTTATCTTACTTAAGTGTCTGGCGCTCGGCTAGAATGCCACTTGCCACTTGGCTTTTTTTTTTTAGCAAGTGCCTGGCGTTCGGCTTATGGTGCCAGCTGCCACTTATCTTGCTTAAGTGCCTGGCGCTCGGCTAGAATGCCACTTGCCACTTGGCTTTTCATTTTTTAAAAAAAAAAAACCCATTGAAGAGGAAAATTATTTTTATAAATTTCAGGAATTTGCACATTCATACGTACTTGATTGACAACAAACAACACCCAATAAAGCCGAAACTTAGCTTTTATTGGTAGTACCTCTTCAGAGACGTGGCATTCCAGGGCTTGCTAACCAAACTTCCTGCCATGGTCTCTAACGTATATGCTCCCTTGCCTATGACTTCTGCAATTCTGTATGGGTCTTCCCAGGGTGGCATCATTTTTTTGACTATCCCCACCTTTCTTTTCAGAACCAGATCGTCAGGGGCAAAATCTCTGTGTTTCACTCTTTTGTTGTGACTATTCGCCAATACTTGCTGGTATGATGCTAACCTTATTGCTGCAGTGTCCCTCCTTTCGTCTATCATATCGAGGTTCAATCTTAACATTCTGTCATTCTGATCTCGACTCCATGCTAAGCTTCTGATAGTTGGGACCAAGTGCTCAACCGGTATAACCGCCTCGGTACCATATGCCATTGCAAACGGGCTCTCCCCAGTCGGCCGCCTTGGGGTGGTCCTGTAAGCCCACAAGACGTTCGGGAGCTCATCCAACCACTTCCCTTTATGGTCCTCTAGCTTCTTCTTAATGCAGGCGAAAATTGTTCTGTTTGTAATTTCTGCTTGTCCATTGGCCTGAGGATGACTTACTGCAGCCAACTTCTGATTAATTCCATATTCCTCCAGCAGCTCTCTTACTTGCTTGCTGTCGAGGTTCGTGCCATTATCCATGACTATTGACCTTGGAACGCCGAAAAGGCAGATAATATTGCTCCAAATAAATCGTCTCACATGAGTCCGAGTCACGCTTGGATATGGTTCTGCTTCCACCCACTTAGTGAAGTAATCCGTGGCCAGTAACACATGCTTGTTCTGAGCTCTTGTCGTTGGCAGAGGACCGACCACATCCATCCCCCATTGCGCGAAAGGCCATGGCGAGGCCATTACGTGCAATTCCTCAGGTGGTTGGTGAATCAATGGCCCATATCGTTGGCATTTATCGCACCTTTGAGAGAACTCCTCCGCATCTCTTGACATGTTCGGCCAGAAATACCCTTGTGTCATTGCTTTATGCGCTAATGATCTTCCGCCAGAATGATTGCCACATCACCTTCATGAATAGCTCGCAATACCTGCTGCGACTCTGCGGGGGTGACACACTTCAAGTATGGGCCAGAGTAGGACCTTCTGTATAGCTGGTTATGCACAATGGCGTATTTTGCAGCATTCTTTTTTATTTTCCTAGCTTCATCCCTTTGCATAGGCAAAACGCCATCTCGAATATAAGTGATGATGGGGTCAATCCAACTCGGTTCATACGGTATGACATTGACTTGCCAAGGGTCAGAGTCCAAAGGTTCTTCGAAAATAGATGGCTGGGTCAATATTCCTATTGGAATCACCCTCGCCAATGTTTCACCAGAACTCGAAGCACTACATGCTAACCGGTCAGCATCTGTGTTCTGTTCCCTCGGTAACTGTATGAATTCAATCTTTGTAAAGTCCTTGGCTTTATGAAGAATGGCAGAACGATATGCCTTCATCATGTCATCCTTGGTCGCGTACTCACCATTTACCTGCCGAACAATCAACTGTGAGTCACTATAAACAGTCAAACTTCTGACCTGTAGCTCTCTGGCCAACTTTAACCCATTCAGCAACGCCTCGTATTCTGCTTCATTATTGGTGGCTCGGAACTCAAGTCTGAGTGCTTGACTCAAAGAAGTACCCTCTGGGGTTTGCAGTTTAACCTCAATTCCAGCCCCCATCTGGTTAGAGGAGCCATCTACATAAAGTTTCCAAGCGCCGCACCTAAGGTCTTCTTCTGTATCCTCAGAGTCACATTCTAGCAGGAAATCGGCTACCGCTTGTCCTTTGACAGCTGTTCTCGGCTCATATGTTATGTCAAATGAACTTAACTCTATGTCCCACTTTGTCATTCTGCCCGAGAGTTCTGGCTTGTGCATAAGCACTCTGATTGGAAAAGTTGTTAGAACAGTTATAGGGTGGGATTTGAAATAATGCCTCAACTTTCTTTTTGCGTTTACAAGTGCAAGTATCACCCGTTCGGCCTTCGAGTATTTTCGTTCTGCCTCGGTTATTGTTTTACTGACATAAAATACCGGGTGTTGCACCCCTTCCTTGTAACGAATCAGAACGGCACTTGTCGCAACACTAGATACTCCAAGATACAAAAATAACTTTTCTTCTGGATCCGGGGCTGACAGGACTGGTGGATTCTGCATATATTCCTTCAAATGGGTCAATGCTTGTCGTTGCTCATCCCCCCAGACCTGTCTTCCATGACTCCGAATCATGTCAAAGAACAGCTTGCAGCGGTCTGACAACTTAGAAATGAATCGACTTAATGCAGCTATTCGTCCTGTGAGGGCTTGCACCTCTCTGATCGTCTTTGGCTAGGCATTCTTAATCAAAGCCTCTGCTTGAGCGGGGCTAACTTCGATGCCTCTGCGGTTGACCACGTGTCCCAAAAACTGACCGGAACTCACACCGAACGAGCACTTGGTTGGATTGAGCCTCATCCCATATCGCCTCAGCACATCAAATATATCTTGCAGATGTTTCAGATGATCATCCTTCTTCCTACTCTTTACCACCATATCATCAATATAGGCTTCCACAATCTTTCCTACCTGATCTTTGAAAATTTTACTGACAAGTCTTTGATAAGTTGCTCCCGCGTTCTTTAGTCTGAAAGGCATAACTTTGTAGCAGTATGTCCCTCGCTCGGTTACAAAAGAAGTTTTTTCTTCATCTGCCGGGTCCATAGGGATCTGATTATAACCTGAATAAGCGTCCAGAAAGGTTAAACGCTCATACCCGGTGGTGGCATCCACCATTTGATCAATCTTTGGCAGCGAGAAGTTATCCTTCGGACAGGTTTTGTTCAAATTGGTGAAATCAATGCATACTCGCCATTTCCCATTCTTCTTCTGCACGACAACGACGTTAGACAACCAATCAGGGTAGTGTACTTCTCTGATAAATCCCGCATCAAGCAGCCTATCAACTTCCTCGGCTATGATTTGGTTGCGTTCTGGAGCAAATCTTCATTGCTTCTGTTTTACTGGTTTGAAATTGGGATTGACATTCAAGGAATGACAGGATACGGAGGGATTAATTCCAGGCATGTCTAGGTGACTCCATGCAAATACATCGGCATTGTGAGACAAGAAGTTAACTAGCTCTTGCTGCTCTTCCCTGGTCAGTCTTATTCCTACTCTGGTAGTTCGCTCTGGCCTGGACTGATCGATCTGCACATCCAGAAGGGGCTCTTCGGTCAAGTCGACTGACTCCCCCACCCTGTTCTGCTTGGGCAGAGGTTCCTGTAATTGCTATCTGGGGCTTGCCGATCGGACGGGCGCCTTCCCTTTCCCAGCATACTTTAGTGTGACGGAATAACACTCTTTGGCTGCAACTTGATCCCCACGAATGTCGATCACCTTCTTTCCATCGGGTCCGAGGCACCTCATGACCTGATGTAAAGTTGAGGGTACACCTTGGACTCTGTGAATCCATCCTCTTCCCATCAGGAGATTGTACGAGGGGTGAATCTCTATAACCACAAAAGTTTCCATAAGAGCTCGTTCTGCAGCTTGAACTTCTACTTCCACCATTCCGACGGGCTCCACCCTCTTGCCATCGAATCCTAACAGGGGATTTCCAGTGGGCTTGAGCCTCTCTGGTTTAATCTCGAGCCGATCAAATGTGTCCCTCGGCATGACATTCGCACTGCTCCCGGGATCGATCAGAACTCTGCGCACCAGGCAGTCCGCCACTGTCAAACTGACTACCAACGGGTCTTCATGGGGGATTTGAACACGTTGCAGGTCTGTCCTGTCGAACTTTATCTGTATCGATGTGATCTGCTGGTGTAGAGTATTCACACTACTGACCCTTTTCTTCATCTGCGCCTGCCGTAGGCGCGCTCGGAGTAGCTCATTTGAATCTTCGCTGGGCTTAGGTCGACCGTGGATAGCATTGATTAAACGAACTGGTTGTGAACTGTGGGAGCTTTGTTTATGACTCCTTTTTACTTGTTCCATCGGTCGATTCTGCTCTGTCGCCGAGCCTTGAACATAACTCGCGAACTCCCCTCTAGCTATCAACATCTCCACTTGCCTTCTCAAATTCCTGCATTCATTAGTCTGATGACCGAAATCGGAATGGAAAGCACAATGTTTAGTCTGATCCCTCTGTTCGAGGGGTTGCCTAATTGGCAGTGGTGGATGAAACTTATCTTTGTTCTCCTGATATAGCCTCGCCAGAGTGATCTTCAGCGGAGTGATCAGCTCTTCCTCCCTGGACCTCTTTTCTGCCTTCCAGGAGGTCTGACGCTGCGGCTGAGCCTGCTTCTGCCTGATCTTTGCCTTGGACTTTTCCTCGGTCGACACAAGCGACGCTGTCCGAGCATTGGCTGCCTCCTCTTCTTCTAGGCGCACAAAGCCGTCGGCTCTTTCATTGAGTTCATCCATAGTCGTCGGCGTATTCACTACCAGACTAGTATGGAACGGAGTGCCACGTGTCATGGCTAACTTGAAGGCTTGAACCGCTGTAGAAGGGTGGCATTCGATCACCATACTCTTAGTGAGATTAAACCTGGTGAGAAAAGCCTGGAGACGTTCATCTTTGTGCTGTCTTATTGTGAATAGGCTTGAGATGTCCTTTGGCGGACACTTGTTCCCATAGTATTGGCTTATGAACCGATCGCACAGGTCTCGGAAGCTACCAATGGAGCTCCTAGGCAAGTTCTTGAACCAGCTGAGCGCCGGTCCAGCTAGGCTTGTAGGGAAACATTTGCACATTAAAGCGTCGTTTTCTGTATTCAGGGCCATTTTCAACTGGATATGGTACACATGATCGATCGGATCGGATCGGTTGTTCCGTCAAACAGAATAAAGACTGGCATAGCAAACTTCCTTGGATGCGGGGCATTCAGGATCTCGTCAGTGAATGGTGAATCAACCGTCCGAGCCGCGGATCGAAGTGCTTCATTCTCTCTTTGGCGCCCAGTGGTAGCCCTGTGAGCTACGGTTCTGCTCTCCGAACCACGATGAGTGATTGTAGCCATGGAGGGCCAGTAGGACGGATCGAACGACCGTTCCTCTATGAGCTCTCTTCGCCAAGGCGACGCAACTTGGCGGCGATCAACCTCTATCACCTCCTCTCGGTTGAACCTTTCCCGATGCGGATCGAAGGTCATGGCTTCGTTCTGTCTGATCTGCTCATGTCGCGGATTAACGTGAGTCGATCCTTCGTGATCCTCAACTCGACGAGCATTTGGCGGCAAATCATCCATCCTCCTTTCATCACGGTGGAGAGCTGACTGATTGTTCTCGTCCTGCTCGCCTTGATGCGCGATATTAGATTGAACACCTCCTTCACTGGCCGGAAGTGGACGCGAAACCGCGGGTATTTGCTGATGTTGCATTCCAGCTTTCAATTCTGCATTCTCTTTTTTGAGAGCCTCGATCAAGTTCATCAACTCCTCAAGCTTCGTTTGCTGGACAGCCTCCATCGGATTGGAGCTTTCACCTATCATTATTCCTGAACGGAGTAAAGGCATTAATCTCAAGTTTGTGAGTAGATCCGAGCTTCGTGAGTGGGAATTTTTCAGATCTGGTTTCGAATTCTCCGAATTATGCTCACGGTTGACGAGATCTGAATTGTCCGAATTCTAAATCCGTCAGATCCTGCCACAATCGAACAACTCGTTGTTGCGTAGATCTGAAGCCACTTCTGCCAAAGCAACAGGAATTAAAATTTCTCCAGAGTAGGTCACAATCGCTCAGATCTAGATCTAACTCCCAAAGATCGAGTTTTGTTCCCTCGGATTGGTCCGAATCCACGCGATATTAATCAATGATCAATCAATCTTCCACGATTCCCACAGACGGCGCCAATTGAAGATGCAAGAAATTCCTCCTCTCTTTCTCTCTCTAGAATTCTGGCATTTCAACTAAAAAATATCTCCCCTACCCTATTCATTACTTCTCCTATTTATAGATATTTACAAATGTCGATAGACTGCTGGATCTAGGCCCGTTCCTCTATGAGTTCTGGTCATCTTTGATGGGCTAATTCGCGTTCGGCCCATATGGCAGTGTCTTTCTATGGGCCTGACCCATCTGTACGGACCAGATGTCGCGTTTGCAAGTCATATCCGGCCCATGCCACTTCGGGCCTCCTCAATCATATTGTACACCAATCAGTATACAATATCA
The DNA here is from genome assembly GCF_030987335.1 of Cornus florida. Taxonomy (NCBI): domain Eukaryota; kingdom Viridiplantae; phylum Streptophyta; class Magnoliopsida; order Cornales; family Cornaceae; genus Cornus; species Cornus florida. The sequence goes on along the minus strand of NW_026775573.1, from coordinate 69,243,061 downwards.
AAAAATCAAATTGTTACATGTTATATTCCTATGCGCCTTTCCTGGTTCCCATTTTTAACAAGCAAAAGAGAAATCAAGAATTTTGCAAAATGACAAAAGGTCTCCATTATTCTTTATATGTCAAGTTCCAATTCAGTAATTGAAAAAATTTAACCTCATTCATACATCCATACTGCAAATAGGAATACAGATACATTATAAAAGATTACACACAACTTAATAAGAAATTCACTTAAACAAATCTTTTCCTGAAAAAGTGAATTCAGGTGACAGTAAATCAAGATTCATTATTAACAAAATAATAATGTACAGTTGCTTTAAAATAGAAAGTTGTATCTTAAATCTTCAAATCAAATTGAACAACACTATTGTGGTAATTAATCTAAAAAAACTGAAATAAAAATTTAGGATTTATACAAATATAAGATTATTAGGCTCCAACACAACACTGTTGTGGTAATTAATACAAAAACCGAAAGAAAAATTTAGGGTTTCCACAAATATTGGTTTCCCTTCAAATATAAGCTCAAATCTAACAATATAGAAGAGTTTTATGCTCGTAAAACTGAAAGAAAAATTACGATTTTCAGGAAAAATCAATTTTTTTTTAAAAAAACCTCCAAAATCAAAGAATATTACACACCATCTATGGATTTCCAACAAAAAACACTAAACAAAATACAGAAAAACAGTCAATATGTTGAACTTAATCGAACAAAGTTAAACCAAATGGGTCAAACCTGGCTTCTTCTTTGACGAAAAGTGTAAAGAGCTTTAGATCGGTGGTGGTTTTAAGCAAAAAGGCTTGAATTGATCGAAGTTTTCAAGACTCAAGCACTATATAGTCGAATCACCCTAAATCGCCACAGAGAACATCGATGGAGGAGAGAGAAAGTTGGCGTCGCCTTTATACTTGTTGTAGAGTGTTATAAGTTTGGCCGAATTACTTCCTCCGCTACAGTGCATGAAGTGGGCCAAACAGTGCTGAAACAACTAAAAACACCATTTTGGTGTTTCAAGTTTTGGGCTTTTTTCTTAAAATGTTTTACAATGGTTCCAAACAAAACATAAAGAACCAAACATGCTTTGGACCACTTTTGAGCTACTGTAACAGACATGTAACAAAAACACATGAAGTAAAACATATACCAAACAGGGCTTTCCTTTTTGTATATAAAAGTCATAATAATAATTTTATATTAACTAAATTTTTTATTATTTTTTATTTTAAATGTAAGAAGGGCATTGTAGTATTCCGCCATTTTTCGTTCCTAACATAATTGTTTTATGAGTTATATACAAAGAGGTATGCTCTCTATCCTAATTAAATATAAAAAATTTAATTGAGCTCAGTTCGTGTGTAATAACAAAAATAAACACGAACTGAATGTTCAAGAGAGGAGCCCAAAATGTTGGAAACATCTCGACTCCTTTACAAAAAGAATTTAATTGGGAAACTGCAAAAAATTCATACTCTCGAACCCTCCAATTATCCATTATTTGTCAAACACGTGGCAACTTCGGAATCATCAAATGGTTGAGTCTATTTATTTTCTCTGTAGAAAACATAAATAATAATATCAGAAAAAGAAATACACCCATTATCATTGGCCTCCATTGAAGCACTAGTGCAGCACAGATAAAAAGAAGTCAGAGAGAAGAAAATACTATACTGGCCTTCCATTGTTGATATATGAGTACAACCATCCACATGATGTCTCTAGTCTCATCTCAGCAGAGCTTCCTAACCAACGCCCTCAGTACTTCAACCCACAAACCCAAAAGGAAAATTCTAAATATTCCTCTGAATACAGCAACTATTTCATGTAAATATCAACCACATGACCTCGATGATTTCTCCAGGTATAACAAACTCTCTCGATCACTTGGTATAATTTTTATTTCTTAATTTCAACTGGGTAATTTTCCTAATTTTGTCTTTTTTCTTTCTTCGCACTGATTTTACAGTCAAAATGAGAATCAATTGGGAAAGCTGGCAATTGTAACATTGGCAGCTGGTGTTTTGACACTGGGGTCAGTTGATCCCGCATCAGCTGCCAAGACAGGCGGTCGAGTGGGCGGTCAGGCCTTCCGGTCATCGGCTCCACGCTCCTCCTCCCCCTCCTCCCCGAGAATCAACAATTCAAGGTATTTTTACGAAACTATGCAGCTCACTCTATTCCTTAATTTAGCTAATTCACTTATTTGATCGCCCATCCTAGTTTTACAAATTTTGTGAACTAATGAAAATTAGCTAAAATAAGTTGCAACATATGGACTGAAAAGGCGTTCATACAGAGAACCAAGAACACCTAAATTGCTAATCAATAACAATTACCAATAATATCTAATTACTCTTTTAAATTTTCAGTTCTTTATTAGGTTTGTGAAAATAAAATATGAAAAAAAAGTTGCAACTTGGGAAACAGTCCCATCCTTTTCCATTTTCATGGCTTTGTTAGAGCTTCAAGCTTGTGGAACAAACCTTGTAGCTCTGTTTTCCTTCTCTACAGATTTTTCTTCCATAGAGACCCCCAAGAAGAGTTTTAGGTCTAGGCTTAATAATATTTCATTATTAGCTATTTCTTGTAGCCACCCAACCCCACCCCCACAAAGTAAGTATGAGAATGTAGGTATATATTAAGAAGGGCATAAATTACTAAAATACAAAAAGAACACCAAGCAATATGACACCAGCCTAGGGATTTTCCACTACTCTAACCATATTAAGGTGTCACCGGCCTAGGGATTTTCCACTACTCTAACCATATCAGTGCGCAAGCATTGTATCTTTGACTTGGTCACTCACTCGAGCCAACACGCTCCTACGCTTACTAGTGGCCTCTTGGCTTCAACACTCACACACTTAGTTCTTTGATTGGCAAATAGAAAAAATACTTGTATTGCTACTCTATTCGAAGAATGCTTTGTACAAGGCTAGTTTCTCACTCTATTCTCAACTCTACACTCACTTTGTAGGACTTGACGGTTACAAATGAGGCTCCTACCCTATTTACAGGCATCTGCCTCCCGAATGCACGACTATGATGCATTACAATCAATGATTAATAAGATACTCACTCAGATTTAGCCAAATATCACATTGAAATAAATTTCGAAAATTACTATCACTCACATTACAAACATTTGGTTTGTTTTTTACTTACACCCCAAATGTCACTTTTCAATGATGTCAGTGCCCTTTTTGCATGTAAAATGACATTGCTACCCACTCTCTGTTGACTTACAAAAGGTTGAAATGACTTGGATACCCTTTGACTTTGATTATATAAATTTAAAAATATTATATATATATATATATATTGCATCATGTAAAGACCAATTCCACAAATTCCTACACTTAAATATCACCAACCCTAGCCGGCTCTTCTTTCTCCTCTTCTTCTTCTTCTCTCTCAGCTCCCTCTCTTATCTTCACTTCCTATAGTTGCCACCACCAAACCATACACATACACACACACCCACACAAAGCCACAAAGCTTTGTCGTTGTTGATCACCACAGTCGGTGATCCCATTCACATAACCTAAACTGACAACCAAATTCTTCGACGAATGCTCCATCAATTGAAGGGGAATTGACACAACTGGGTGCAACCGATTTTAAAAGCTTGAGACAATTTGAAACATAATTAAATCATCAATGATTTTGGTTCGGTGAGGCGTCGATGTGTAAGAAAGAATTTGATTGCGAATGCACTAAAACAAATTTTTTTAAAAAAAGATGCATGCAAGTTGTCGCTGACAACGAGCATGCTTACGAGCGGGCGACTGCTAGTCACCTTTACGACGACCAACAGTCGCTGGAATCGGTCGACGGTCAGTGATCATAACAACTGGTGGGTCGCAATTGCGACCCACACCTAGGTTCGAACTCTGCGACCAAAGGGGTCTTTGCCATGTTTAGTGGCGACCGTGGGGGTCGTAAGAGCAACCAAGGGTCATGGTCATGGACGACGATGACCGCTGTTGAAGGTCTCTAAATAGTGACCTATGCTCACTATTTCAGAAGAGCAACCAAGTTTGGTTACTGCTTTTGGGCAGTGACTGGTCAGCATGAGAATGGCAGCGACTTGCTCTCCGCCATACCTGCTGCAGGTCACCGTCGGCAGCTATCTTCCTCTCCTACATCTTTTGCGAGGTCAGTGACCTCTCTTTTTCCTCCTTCCCTCCATCAAGTCCCTCTTCCTCACTCGAGCTTGACAGCATCGCCCCTATTGTAAAGCGTAAAACGGAAGTGAAGAGATAAATAAAACAAGTAGAACACACAGATATTACATGGTTCAGTCACTAGGGCCTACATTTACAGCACAAAGAGCCCAAAAGGGTACATCACTTTTATAATACTCTCTCAATTAATATACAATACAATGGTGGAGGCTCTTTCATATAGGAGAAAAAATTATGAGAATGGAAAGAATTGGAAAAAATAGGAAATAAGGAGAATTTTTTTCCATTGATTATTCTAGTAACACCAAATCTTCAATAATATAAAACAATATCAATTACTGAAAGATTTTCCTCCATTGATTCCTCCATTAAATCTTCAATATTTCCCCTCAAGTTGGAGCATGAATGCCCAACTTGCCATTGAGATAACGAGTAACAACAAGTGTGAATAATGAAGAGAGAAGAGAGAAGATGAAGAATAATGGTACCGAACACACTGACAGTCCAAACAAGTCAACAAAAAACTGCCGGAGACACGGCAACGGCGAGGACAATGCTATCGAATACACCGGCAGCCCGAACAATTCGATAAAAACTATCAGAGATACAACAAAGACAAAGACAATGTTACCGAACACACAGGCAGCCCAAACAAGTCAATAAAAACTGCCGGAGATACGGCAAAGGCGAAGAACATTATTGTCGAACAAACCGGCAGTCCAAATAAGTCACAAATAACACTGAGAAACCCTTAGCAACATTTCAGATGCTAAGGGAATACCTCAGAATAGGGGTCTGAACCTAGGAAGATAACTTAGGTTCTGACTCCATGTTGTAAAGCATAAAATGGAAGTGAAGAGATAAATAAAATAAGTAGAATACACATATATTATGTGGTTCAGCCATTAGGACCTATATCCATGGCACAAAGAGTCCAAAGGGCTACATCACTTTTATAATACTCTCTCATTTCATATACAATACAATGGCGGATGCTCCTTTATATAAGAGAAGAAATTATGAGAATAGAAAGAATTAGAAAATAGGAAACACAGGATTTTTTCCATTGATTCCTCTAGTAACACCAAATATTCATTGATAGGAAACAACGTCAATTACTAAAAGATTTTCCTCCATTAAATCTTCAATAGTCCCTAAAGACAAGACCTCCCTCTACCAATATGCTAATGTTTGCAAAACCACCATCACCATTCATATTCTCGAGCAGAATTGTTAAGAGAGAGAGAGAAAGAGAGAGATGAGGAGTGTGGTTGGTGGGAGTAATAAATGAGGGGTAAAATAGCCATTTTAGTTAATTGATAGTTTGGAATAAATTGTATTAAAAAATTAGGGGCAGAATTATATTTTCACACAATTTTAACACTGTCAGTGACGGAAAAGTAAAATTGGACCTAAGTAATAGTAATTTTTGAAAGTTATTTTAATGTGATATTTAGCCAAACCTGAGGGGGTGTCAGTGTAATTAACCCTATTTTTAAAACTTTGATAAGTAAGAATTGTATTAAAAGCGTTCAAAAGGGGAACGAATCCCTCATAAGCTATGTAAGGCCTCCGAGAGTCCAAAAATCAACAGGTTCGTCCAAGGATTTCCAATTTCTCCCTAAAACCTAACAAAAAAGGATACTTATAATAGATAATTTCTACGACCCAATAGGATTCTCCTTTCCTTCAAAGTATCTCCTATTTCTTTCAATCCAAAGACACCATCAGATGCACAAAGGCGTAACCCTCCAAAAGTCACGAGCTTGGCCCCCCACTATACAATCTCTCCAAGCCTTTGGAAGACCTGGGCATAACCAACTGATCCCCAAACAAGCCGAACAACAAATTTCAGCAATCCCGAGCCTCTAAACATTACAGCACTCCACGCAACTTTGGAAGAATCTAGAAGCTAATTCTCTATACTTGCCAAGCAAACGCCATGCAGAGTATTCTTTGGCGTTCGTGAGTCTATAGGTGGCAATTTCCTCCGCCCCGACGGGTTCCCACCCTGCCCCCGCTCCTAATGAGATTGATTTGGTAACCCCTGAATGGGAGGAGGGGCGGTTATGGTAATTTTATGTAAAACCCGACTTGGGTTCGGGGCGGGGTCAGATTTAGTGTTGACCCCGCCCCAATTATATATACAGACCTTTAAATTACATTAATGCCCTTACTTTTTTTAAATATTTATATACTAGTCCCTCCTATATATATATATATATATATATATATATATTATATGCTAGAGTTTCAAGAGTTAAGACTCTCACAGATGACTCTTTAGACTTCAGAGTTAAATTGAGAAACATTTAGAGAGACTCACAAACCCTAGCCCACTGCAATTGCCAGTCTGCCGCTGCTCTAGAGAGAAGACTAAGAGACGTCGTTCGACCTAATGGAGATTTAAATTTGCGACGTCGTCCGACCATTAGAAATCTAAAGCTACGACATCGTCCGCACTCACTCCTTACTCGTCACGAGGTAGAGTTTAGATAAACAGGTCTCGAACCCCCGCCCCGTTGCCACCCGTATGTGTGTCACCTGCATGGCGCAACTTCCTTTGGTGGGGCGTGACAAAGGGTTGTAAAACATCTTGACTTCTAGCTCATCATCCTTGGTGACTATAAAGTCCCAACTCCCTACTTGAAAGTTAAGGATGCATTTGGATGAAATGTAGTATTGTTGAAGCAATGAGAAAAGAAGGGATAGCCATCAAATTTCTCGTTATGCTCTCCACAAAAAACAAATCTAATATTGTATAATATCCGACTTGTGAATATTATCTTGGGTGCTTAATTTGTGAAGAAATAAACTAATAACTAAGGTCAGCGCTTTGAGATTGAGGGGTGTCTTCAATCGCGTTCATCGGTGGTTGTCAGAACCTGGATTCAGCTCTCGTTACCAGTGAGTTTGTGGATTCTAGGATGAGTAGTGGTATTCCTTGTCTGGAAGCTTGATATTGAGAAAGCTTACAATCATGTTATTTGGAGCATTTTGCTCCATATGTCTGAGAGGCTAGGCTTCGGGGAGAGATGGAGGAGGTGGATTGATTCCTGTATCTCATTTGTGAGATTCTCGGTTCTGATGAATGGATCTCTGATTGGTTTCTTTGGCAGTTCTTGGGGCTTGAGACAGGGGATCCTCTTTATCCTTTTTTGTTCATCATTTTTCATGGAGGCTCTCAGTTGTATTAGTACTGATGAGGAGGGTTGTGGATATAGGATTTATTACGGGCTTCAGGGTGGGTTGAGATGTGGATCATCAGCTGGAGATTTCCCTTTTGCTGTTTGTAGTGATACTTTGGTTTTTTGTGCACCGATGTGTCCCAGCTGAGATACTTGAGGTGTGTTTTGGTTTTCTTTCAGGTGATCTGAAAGTAAATATGGGAAAGATTGTGTTAGTCCTTGTAGGGGAGGTTCAAGACATTGCCTCTCTTGCTGCGGTTCTTAGGTGGGGGGCCGACTCTTTTCCTTTTTCTTATTTGGGATTGCCTTTGGGATCTCCATCAAGGAGGGTAGGGGGTTCGGACCTGTGCTAGAGTGGTTTCAGATAAGACTTGCCGGGTGGAAGAAGGAGTACCTTTCGAAGGGTGGGAAAGTCATCCTTATGAAGAGCACGCTGTCGTGTCTACCTACATACTTCTCTCATTTTCATTCATTTTTTCATCCCTCTAACCAAATGGAGCATTAGTGTCCAACAATTTCAGTTTCTTTGGAGTTACCATCAACACTAATTTACGTCAAAGGAATCACCTCATTCTGCGCATAGCTTCTCCTCCAAAAATGACTTCTCTAGTCGGGGGAGCACATTGGATATTTACCTAAACCAATAGGCCCTTGAGTAGACTGGAAATGAAAGTCTCTTTCTCGCATCCATTCTTCATTACATTGTAGGAACAAAACTATCGGATGCATCGATATGAAAATATTTGGTACATGAAGCCGTGATCGGATAGATATAGATTTCAATACTTAAATTTTATATATATAGATATATATTAACCTTGATCTGGAATCAAAGAAAGATTTTGAAAACGGTTCTTATGTTGTAACTTGAAATAAATGTTTCTTTGTGGAGGAACAGAATAACAATTTATTCCTATGGAACATCTAGGAAGATGAAGATTTAATCAAAAATATCAACAAATTCTTGCGGAGTCCAAAAAAATGAAATAAAAAAGGAATTATTCTAATTTCATCTCTATCTAATTTTATTATTAGAATAGCAGATATGGTCATGATTTTTGCAAGTTCCTTATTAAAGGTAGTTCCCACAAAGGACCGGATAAATTATTAGTCCTAAAAACACAAGTTATAATTTTAAAAGATTAGAATCACCAAAAACTATTTGGCATATCTTAGAAAGGAGAAACGTTCTATTAATCCGTAAATTACATTATTTTATAAAAAAAATTCATTGCTCCCGAGCCAGATGGAGCATGCATGAAGGAGTCCGATGCTTTTTGTATTCTTGAACCATAGACCTCGCTTGTGAAGTAAATCATCACACCTACGGTTCAATCAATTGGGAGAGAATTAACATATAGGAAGAAATTTCTAGAAGTCTTTTTAAGTGTGCACAGTCCGCTGAATCAATAGTGATTAAACGCCTTTTTCTCTTGCTCTAGAGCACGCTAAGAATATGACTGATTTGCTGTTCTGATCACTTTGATGAAGTCAATGGTGACGCTCAATATCAACAATCAAAAGAGAACACACACAACAATGATTTTTTTTTTTAACAATTCTTTTAGAATTTTCTCTTGAAAAAGCTCTTAATAAACGATTGCTATAGAACAATGTTTCTCGGAGATTAAATAGAAGTTGGGAAGTATATCTGACAGGAACCAAAGTCCTATTTGCATAGGACAAATTGGACCGGTGCAAGCAGTGTTGGACCAACGCAACAATCCTCTGGACACAGGTGCACAAGTGCATGTCAAAAGTTAAATCAGTGCAACTACTATCTCCTTGTTGTAAAATCAATTCAAGGTAGTAGCGGGATCAGTTGATGTAGGACGATTTTATTAGGTTTTATATTATTTTTATTTTTTATAATTTTTAGGAAGTTTAATTTTAAATTTTTAATTATCCTTCTACAATTAGTTTCTTTATATTTTTTAGTTTACTTTAGGATTTTCTTTTATCATAAATATGCTCATAATTAAAACATTTTATCAATAATATTTCAGAATTCTTTATGAATTTTCTTTTAATTTGTGGATTCAAACTATCATATCTTGTAGATTCAAGATAACCCTTGTTGTTTGGTACGTCATCAGTGAATACATATAGCTTCCCTGGTGCAAGACCTAACAGTATTGATTTTTATGATTTGAATGGCCCCATGGACTAGTGGCAGGAAGTGCGCATTGTCCAATGACATCTTTAAAATAATTTTTGAACTTCTAATACCCAATTGACACTTTCGTTACAACCACAACCACCTTGATCTTGAAGCTCTCATAAAAGACTCAAAGCAAATTACAACTTGAATATATGATTTTGCTTTGCAACTTGCCAACACATTAATTTACTTAAAATGAGCCTGAAAAGGGGCAAATATTTTTGCATGTATGCTTATGGTGATTGCGAAAAGTTGTTCGATGGCGGGGTTTAAGATCAGAATAAATTCATCTTGTAAAGTATTCTGATTTGTGGGTCATATGCACTTTTACGTATGTTGGCTCTTGAATGGCCCCATTGCGGCTGAATGTTGGCAAAGCTTTTCATTGTGTGTGGAAAAATTACTATATAATCTAAATATAGTAATTTTTCCATGTCTCATTTTCCTCTGCCGCACCTTTAAGTTATATATATTCCGTATATATTGAGTTTTTCTATTTATATGATAGGGTTTTTTATTTTTTATTTTTTATTTTTGTTTTTTAAGTAGAAGAATCAAATTGTTCCACATTTTCTTATAATAAATAAATTTAATTGTTTGGGCAGGACCAATGTCTATATCAATCCACCATTGGCCCCACCTCTAGTAGGTGGGTATGGTTATGGGTTCGGTGTACCATTCTATGGAGGAGGTGGGTATGGTTATGGGTTCGGTCCTAGCGTTGCTATTGGCATTGGAGGTGGATTTGAAATCTTTGCTCTATTCATACTTTTTGGTGCAGTTGCTGCTGTCATTAGAAGATTCCGAGAAGAAGAAGATGATTACTAGTCTAGTACCATGTACCAACCAAACTTGTTTATACATACATGCATGTATCACATACCATATGAATTAGTGGTGTTGTTCATAAGGCTACTAAACATTTGAAGCTCTCCTAGGAATTCTATTCTAAATTATCATTGTAATATTTCCCCCCTTTGAAATAAGAGGACAATCTACTCAAAAACACGTACCGTAGCTAAACATTTGGGGTTGGTTAGGTCATACCTCGTAATCCATGCTTTTGATTACAACTAACTAGTGGTGTCCGTTCAACTTCCATTATGATATAGCACTTCTTCAGTATGAGAGACACTGGTAGGAGTTTCTATCACAGTAATTGACCTAATACTACTATGATATGGACGGGTGGAGTCACAATTTGAAAATAGAAAGGGCTAAAGAAAAAATTCAAGTCGAGAATTTAGTGGGAAAAAAAAAAAATTCAAGCAAAGAAAATGAAAACACCAAAAACAATATAACATCGTGCCAAACAGTTCCTAGGTCTGTTTCAATCTTCTAGTTCTAATTTGTTTGTAGGTTTGTTTTCTGGGTTGGGCCATTTATCATTTATGTTTTTATTATGGATTGGACAGTTTGGACTGGGCTGGGCTGGACTATGGCTAATGGTAATAGTGGTACTAATTATTTATTTATTTATTTTTGGACATGGGCTATAGCTTAGGTTAGTCCACAGGGAGCTCCGCCCCTAGATATGGAGTACCACAATAGTGACCCTAGATATGGAGTACCACAATAGTGACGGCTATTGACGTAAGCGGAAGCGATAAATTCGTTTACGAGAAATAAGTTACCTTGAATTCACAAGGTAGGTGTTTTGAATCCCCAAAACGAAAAAAAAAAATCAGAAAAATTTAATATATTATTTGATAATTGAATGAATAAAAAGTTAATTGTGTACTTGACAATACACGTATTTATAATAAAAGAAAACTTAACACTAGAAGAAAATTAAAAACATAAAGAAACCTAATGGTAAAAGAAAAATAATTCTTAAAAGAAACTAATTAAAACTAAACTTCCTATAAAAATATAAAATAAAATAACTAAGAAATATAAATAAAAAGAATTACTAGATATGAAGAAATTGTCCTACATCAATCCCCTTCACTTCAAGAAAAACTTGTCCTCGAGTTTCGTTACATATCATATATGAGTATGAGCAAAATTCGATACCATTGATGATTTGATCTTGGTGCTTCATAAACTTGTTTCTTAGTTATCCATACCAATTATGATAGATTTTCAATCTCATTTGGCAATTCAAAAGGAAAGAAATTATTTGAAATATATCTAATTTCATGAGGCATGACAATAAAGAAATTCTTTAGCTCTACTTCAATAGGCTAGCAGAGCGAAAGAATAGACAAATTATGGAAATAGTTCAGGCCTCCCTCTTTGGCATGAATATGCCGAAGTTGTATTGGGGTGAGGCAGTGAAATCGACTTCCTATTTAATCAACCGAAAACCATTTAGTATGATAGAGTTTCAAACTCCCCAACAAAATATGCAATCATTGTTGATGTACGGTCTATGTTCACGTGCCTAAAGTCCTGCAGGGTAAAATTGATCTATGTGCGAAACGATGTGTCTTTGTAGGTTACACGGAGTTTCAGAAGGGGCATCGGTATTATAATCCTCAAACTCAGAAGTTACATGTGACCATGGATGCTTTGTTTAGAGAATTGGAACCATACTACTCAAGGGGAGTTTCTGGGTCTTCCCTCCTAGGGGAGAGTCATAGTGAAAAGAATAAAGATGGTGGGACGGAATTGTTCGAATTGGAGGAAAATGGGGGATGTTTTGAAGTTTTTGAGGAAACAGGTCTGAGCGTTGCGGTGCCGGCTAGTAAAGGCTGCGGTGTTGACCCGGAATTATGCACAAATCCGTGTTTTTCTAGCAATGACCCCCCTTCATTTCCAAAGTTGCCCACGTCTACACCATTAACTGAAGGATCAACCCAGAATGTTCTTCCTCAGGTAACCTCGAATCCTATTCTTGATGAACCTAATGAATTTCCTGTCCATCAAAAGATGTACCAGTAAATATCCACAGAGGTCAAATAGGAGAGTACTGAAGAAACAATATGAACTTGATCCCAAAACTAAAACTAAGTACCCAATTATTAATTATGTTTCCCCCTATAGGTTGTCAGAATCGTATACATTTTCTATTAATCAATTATCCACTGTGTCTATTCCTAGTAGTGTGCAGGATGCATTGGCAGATCCAAAGTGGACCAGGGCATTGAATGATGAAATGGAGGCTCTTTAGAAGAATAACACTTGGGAACTTTGTCTATTACCTAAAGGGAAGAAGTTGATTGGGTGTAGATGGGTGTTCATAGGGAAACTCGAGGTTGATGGCAATATTGATAGGTATAAAGCAAGGTTAGTTGCGAAGGGATATACACAGAAGTACGAAGTGGATTATCAAGAGACTTTTGTTCCGGTTTCCAAAATTAATACCATCCGCATTTTTATATCCATAGCAGCAAATCAAGATTGGCCTTTACAACAATTTGACATCAAGAATGCTTTCCTCAATGGAGATTTAGAGGAAGAAGTCTATATGGAGTTACCCCTTGGAGCTAAATGCAAATCCTCGTGTAGAATTAAAGTATGTAAATTGAAGAAGGCGTTGTATGGTCTGAAGCAGTCACCCCCCGCTTGGTTCGGAAGGTTCTTCTCCACAATGAAGGAATTTGGCTATAAACAAAGTAATTCGAATCATACTTTGTTTATAAAACACAAAGAGGGGAAATTAACGACATTGATTGTATATGTAGATGATATGGTCTTGATAGGAGATGATCCAGGTGAGAGAAAAGCGTTACAAGAGTACCTGGTAGCAAAATTTGAAATGAAAGATCTCGGCCAACTCAAGTACTTCTTAGGAATTGAGGTCTCAAGGTCGAAGGCTGGAATTTCCCTATCATAATGGAAATATATGCTAGATCTTTTAACTGAGACTGGAATGTTAGCCTGCAAACCTGCAGAGACACCTCTAGGGATGAATCACAAGCTTGGAGAGTCTGTGGCTCAGGTCCCAACTGACAATGGATGTTATCAACAGTTAGTTGGGAGACTAATTTATTTGTCACACACAAGGCCGAACATAACCTATGCAGTAAGTGTGGTGAGCCGGTTCATGCATGAACCGAGTGAAGAACATATGAATGCAGTGTATCGGATCTTAAAGTGTTTGAAGAATGCACTAGGAAAAGGATTGCTATTCTCTAAGAATGGGGTCTATGGAATTAAAGGATATACAGATTCTATTTGGGTAGGGAGTCAGACTGATAAGAGGTCCACATTGGGTTACTTTGCTTTTGTGGAAGGTAATCTTGTCACTTGGAGAAGCACAAAAGCAGAAGGTGGTTTCTAGATCAAGTGCGGAAGCTGAATTCTGAGGTATGGCTCATGGTGTGTGCGAATTGCAATTTCAAAGTTGAAATCTTGTTGTGTACAAGATTTGGGGATTGATTATGAGAAACCGATGAGTTTACATTGTGATAATAAGGCAGCCATTGAAATTGCACATAGTTCGGTTCAACATGACCATACAAAACATCTTAAAGTTGATCGTCATTTTATTAAAGAGAATCTTGATTGAAAAGTCATACAATTTTCGTTTATTCGATCTGAAGATCAGTTGGCTGACGTACCCACGAAGGCAGTCTCAAGAAGGGCGTTCCATGGTGTAATTAGCAAGTTTAACATGATAGATATCTATGCTCCAATTTTAAGGGGAGTGTCAGCGTGAATTGTATTTCCTAATGTATTTATGTAAATTCTCCTAAATTGATTTGGTAATTAATTAGGATAATAGAATATATTATTACTGTATTGTGCAATATATATTCTAACCATGTATAAGTTTACCGTATAGGATTTAGTTTTTTCACTCTCCACGCATCAGCGTCACCTGTATAAACCCTGTGTATATCTAATACATTAAAATATACAATTACTCTATCTCTTGTTTCTAACAGTTTTTATTGGTGAGAGATGGCAATATCCATTGAGAAAAGAAACATCTTCACGTATTGACTCTTCCCTAATTGGATACTTTGCCTATGTTGTAATAAGCCGCGCATAAGATAGAAGGAATTGGTGCTGGCATCATCCTGCTGTTTTGGTTGTGAACATTCTTGATGAGGTTGTGAACAGTAAGGCTCAAAATCTTATTATTTGGCATTTAGTTTGAACTGAAATGTGTATTTTTTTGCACTCTCCTTTTGAATTGAGAATATCAAGAGAATAATGAGTTCAAATGGAAAATGAGAACACGTCATAAAAGAAAGTGCAAGTACAAAGCTCTCCATTCAATTTACAATGCATTCTAATAGAGTTATTTTCGTCGATTCTTCTTCAGAGAAGGGTTAAAAATAAGAAAAGAGAATGACAGTATCGTGTTGCTGCTCTTCCCCTCTTAATTTATATTTGGATGTATAAGTAAAATAGTACTGCTATTCCACTCGACTACACAAAAACCGACATCATTCATACCACTGTCCTGCGTGGAGTGAGAGAGAGCCATAAGTGAATCCGTTGCCGGAAAACCCCACATTCAGTCAAGATTCCGTTGAAATTTGCTCAGCCACCAACTTCTTCATACACAAACGATACTCATTGTCTTTGCCACCAGCATACATCTGTTAAGTTGTCTTCTATCATAGCTAACTTCATACCCATGTTAAAGCCTACAGCCATGGAACCCACTTCAAATCTCTCTCCTCTTTCTCTATCATTTTTTTTTTTTTTTTTTTTGGGTGAAAATCATATTAGCCATATACGATATTAGTTGAAAACAATAGAGAAAGAAAGGAAAAGAATAAGAGAAAAGAAGGGATCATTCGAGTCACTGTATTTCATAGAGAGAATTATAGATTCGCTGATATACTGAGAGAGATGAAGAAGAGAAAGATAAAAGGTATTTTTGTTCAAAAAGAATTAATTTAACATTCCAGAGAGTACTAATAACTTATTGCCATGTAAAGTAAGTTTTTTAATTGATAGTTACTTGATGTCAAAAATATCATTTTTCATAAGTAAAATCAAGCCTTTGATAAATTATAAATTATAATGGTTATGGCATGTATGAAAAGTATAGTAGAAATGGGCTTGCCCTTCTACTGCTGTACAACACATTGTATTGTGCGAAAGGATTCATCTTAATATAAACACAGAATAATTAATTGGTCTCGTTTCAAGTCTAATTAATAGAGTGATCTGTTCTTGAAACGAGTGTGTCTATATTCGTATTTCCCTCTTTTTAATTTGTCACAAAGAAAAATATAATAAAATTGTTGATCTCACCACCCTAGACTCACCATATTATTGTAAAGTGATAGTAATAAATGATATAAACGAGGATGGGAATGAGAATGACATATCGGGCGGCTCAATATAATTTGTGGCCTTAGACGAAACAAATAAAGTGACTTTTTATGTTAGTAATATTGTCATAAGATGTTTTATAATTTTTAAATTTGGCAGTAAAATTTTTTCAATCTCTAATAACCTGCAACAAAAAAACAAAACACTATATCCAAATCTTTTTAATACATCGGTCATAATATCTAATTGAAAAATATCTAGAGTTTTCATTCTTAGAGTAATTAAATCTTTAAATCTAATTGAACTATTTTTACTAATAAATCTCTTATTTTTGGATCAATAATTTTTCATTGTCCAAGATCATAGATATTTTTGGGAATAGAATATGATTTTTTATTTCACTTTTTATTTTTATTTTTATTCTTCATAAAGATTTTCTTATTGCACATTTATTCACTAATATATTTTTCTTTAGTTAATGTATAATTACTCTTCTAATTCCTCTAGAAAACTTGGTTGTTCATTTATTGATTTTTCGTCTAATTTTTTTGTTGTGCTTTGATTATTAGTTGTAACAAATTTATCAATAGCTCATTTTTTAGATTTAATTACTTTATCTATTTTTTATTTTTTAAGTTTTTCATATTAGGATTTATACTTTTTAGTAAACATATTCAACAATATATATAAAAAAATTATTATTAAAACTTACAAACAAAATATATGATTTTATGATAACAAAAATTAATAAAAGTATAAAATAATTTAAGTTTTAGAAGTCTGATTTTGAAAAATTCAGTCTAAGGCTTCAACAAATTATTCAATAGAATAAAGTATGCTCAAAATTTTCTCACCGAGTGAAATAGTGAGAAAATATGTGAAGAATAGAAAATAAAAAATAAAAAATAAAAACAAAAACAAAAACAAATATGTAGCATGAGTCTTGGAAAAATATGGAAGGTTTCACCAATTCACACTACAACATAAAGTATATATGGGTGTAATGATCATGAGGACTTATATATATATTAAAGGAGAATGTGAAATAGGGATTTAAATTGCCCCTAAAGGCATACCAGCGCTGACAGAGATTCAGGAGGTAAGTTTTTGAGGTACTGCTTTTAAATTATACTCCTAACTTAAATGATGCGTGTATTATGGGACCGATATTCGTGCTATATAAAAAAAAAGAATGAAATAAGGATAAAAATCTTTTAGATCTACTATTAAATCTTTCTATTGGTAAGATCTAATAATAGAAGAAAATAAAAATGTTAGTAAAATTTTAATATATATATAAAAAAAAAAATGGGGCCTGAAAAAAGAATTGATAGAATTTTTTAAGTCCACCACTATTAAATCTCTCTTTAATATAAAAATAAAAAATAAAAATTTTAAGAAAATTATAATATATAAAGAATAAATTTTTTTGAGACTTCTCTATTGGCTGCCTTAGGCACGGTCTAAGGCTCCACCCGACCCTAAATGACTTTCCCCACACGAATCGTCCTTCTGCATCTAAACTATACACATAGTCTCACCGAAGAATTATAAAATGATAGGAAATGATAAAAAATACGCACATTAAGAGTGATTCTCTGATCAGACGCCTGATAATGAGACCTCAATCTTACTACCATGGAAACGCCCGCATATTAACTTCACCTAAAAAGTAACCACCGTTTCGTCTCTTTCACACGCAATTCCCTCCAGATTCTTCCGAATCAACATCCCTCCACTTGTGTAGGCCCCACTTCACCCCGCACAATCTTCGGTCAACTGGGTAGGTCCATGTCATCAAAATTGTCCAACGTGGCAACCAACATACTTCCCAAGTCAAAGTCCATCCCTTTAGAACCAAAATGGACCCGCTACATCCCAAACAGTCCTATCCAACGAGGACTAAAAATGGGCCCACGTCATCAAAAACTGCCAACGTGGCAGACGAAATCAGCATGTAGATCGGAGGAAGAAAATGAACGTGTCTTGTCTTTGTGAGGGTTAGTGTAGTTAAGCTTTGTTGTTACTGGAAAAGCACACTCCAAAGACCAACAAAGCAAACACCATCTCATTTTGCTTTTGCAGCATCACTATATACATATATATATATATATGTAGATATAGAGAGAGAAAATTCTAGAGAGAGAAAGAAAGAAAGGGAGAAAGAGGTCCTCTGCTACTACTTTTTTTTTCACTCCTCACCACTACCACTTATCAACCATATCTGCAATTTACAGACCACACGAAGCATATCTTCAGATCGTTTACACAATGTGTTTCAGATCTCTGTTTTCACTTCTAATTTAAGCTTGAATCAGTTTTTTGATGATTGCTATGGGGAGTGTATCGTCCGATGATGGCGACGATCAACAGAGTGAGCGATGTGGAAGCTACAGCTTGAGTGCCGATGTGAGTGAATCTGAGAGTTCCAGTAGTTTCTCGTGTCGAAGATTCGACGGTGAAGGAGCATCGACTTCTCTGGCTTCGTCGCCACTCGCACGCCGTCCGATGTACGGGAATTTCGGTTTTCCGGTAGCTCCGCCGCCACCGATTATGTTGCCGGTGATTGGCGGGAAAGATTTGGGGGTTTGGAAGGTCAAGCCTGAGAAACGGGAGGCCGATTTGTCTGGTCAGTACATTTCATTTATGCATACTGTTATTAAATTTCTTCTCTAAAATTGGGAGAAAATTTAAGGAAAATTAGATTTTGGTGACCAAACTTAAATAAAATTTGTAAAGTAACCTTATATTCAAGAAAATTTTGAAACTTAATTGCTAACAAGTGACCTGATTTATTATGTAAATATGCTTATTGTATATATTACTCCATTTTATAATTGAACAAATTTATCTTAATTATTAAACATCCAGTCAAATACTTTTTTTGTATGTGATTTAAATGGTGTTGTGGTTGTTTAATCTTCTTCAAATTGAAGCAACTTAAATTGCATTGTGCAGCCATTATATAAAATATGAACCATATATATATATATATATAACTCGACCGTACTTGAAAGTATGTCGGTTCATAGAAATTGATTATAACAAAAGAGTAGATTACCAAAGTAAGGTTAATAAAGAAACCCTAATTTTTTTAATTAGTAGGCTGCAAACTAAAAAGGAAAAAATAGAGTGAGAAAGAGGGGGGATAATAAATCCCGCAATTTTGTCATCTAAAAATTATTTTTAGAATATTTAATAAATAAGTAAGTATTCTTTTGACCAAATTACGCTCAAATGGACACATATTAGCAATTAAGTTTCAAAATTGGTGATTATTCATTTTTCTTTGACTTTAAGGTCATTATTTAACAATTTTATTTAGATTTGATCACCAAAATCTAATTTTTCCCAAAATATATTATACATAATTGCTGCTGATTTTAATGCAATGATTACTGCGGATCTTACTTTGTACTATTTGAACATTCATTATAAATATATATCTATATATGTATACATATAAATATATTCTTTGTATTTTGTTAGAATTTCTCTCTATTTTTCATCATTTTGCAGAAGTTGAGATGATGAAGGAAAGATTTGCTAAGCTGCTCCTTGGAGAAGACATGTCTGGAGGGGGTAAAGGAGTCTGTACTGCCCTCGCAATCTCAAATGCCATCACAAATCTCTCTGGTCAGTATATATTTACTCTGTATGTACTACCTGTGTGTGTGTGTGTGTGTGTCTAATTTATTAAAATTGCTTTTGGTTTCAAATTTTAGCCACTATATTTGGGGAACTGTGGAGGTTGGAGCCATTGGCATCACAGAAGAAGGAAATGTGGTGCCGAGAGATGGAATGGTTGTTATGTGTGAGCGATTCAATTGTGGAGTTTGTGCCTTCGGTACAGAAATTCCCTGGGGGAGGGACGTATGAAGTCATGGCAACACAGCAGAGATCAGATTTGTACGTGAATCTCCCTGCCCTCAAGAAGCTTGATGCCATGTTAATTATGATCCTTGATGGATTTCGAGAAACCGAGTTCGGTTATGTTGATCGTGGGATAATTGTGCCTGATGCCAATGATTGTGATGAATTTCCATCATCTGCATCTAATGGGAGGCCTTCAATAAGGCAAGAAGAGAAGTGGTGGCTCCCATGTCCAAAAATTCCTCCGAGTGGGTTGCCAGAGGATGCAAGAAAGAGGTTGCAGCAGTGCAGGGACTGTACAAACCAGATATTGAAGGCAGCCATGGCCATCAATAGCGTTGTGCTCGCTGAGATGGAGATTCCTAGTGCCTACTTGGAGACCTTGCCCAAGGTATGGCCACCGTCTATTTAATTCAAAAGTTTATATGATATAAATGACGACCGGTTGGCTGAAATTTTCATGTCAAATAGTATTAATTTATTATAACATGATTAAGGAAGATTAAGGAAGATTGTCATGTGATTCATGTTTATATTTGGGCATTGTACTACTAAAAGTACTGCATTATTGGTGGGACAATTTGCAATTTGTCAATTATGTGATCCTTTTAAATACCACATTTGATTTCAGCCTTGGCTATGGCTGTCTGACTTGTGTCAGTTAATGTGAACTGAATTCGAGAGATACTTTTTGTAAAGGATTAAAACTAGCAAACACTAAAAACAATATACAATTCTATTGACACAAGAACATAGAACATGGTTCTTACTGCACATGAAATTAACTGTCTCGAGCAATAAAATAAGCTCAACTAGCTAAAGTCGAGCACTGGGGAAGCACATTGTAATGGAAGAAGGTTGAACATGAGAGAATAACAATAATGAAACAGAGGAATAGGGTTGACCCATCATAAGGGAGATTAGTTGTGTTGGTGTTGCAGGGATGAGTGGGGACAAAAAGTCAGCTTTGAGACAGTGGAAAATAACATTATAAGTTTAATAAATAAAAAGGTCTAGCAGGTTTTGATTGGATTAATTAGGTAAAAAAGAAGAGCATAAGTAAATCCTTTTACTGCAGAAATTTCACATAGAACTTTTGCTAAGATGTGGTTGTAAGGTATAGTAGTAATAGTTATAGATGCATATAGTATTACTCAACACATGTTACCATGCTCAAAATAACCATTTGTCATATGTATGCTGTTTATTTATATTCTCGCGCTGTTGCAACTATTTATGTTCACTTGCCATTGCAGAATGGAAAATCTTGTCTGGGCGATATCATATACCGTTACATAACTGCTGACCAGTTCTCACCAGAATGTCTCCTTGATTGCCTAGACCTTTCATCAGAGCATCATACCCTGGAAGTGGTAAACAGAATTGAAGCAGCCTTGCATGTGTGGAAACAGAAAGACAGAAAAAAACACACAAACCACCTGAAATGTAAGCATTCATCATGGGGTGGCAAGGTCAAAGGCCTTGTTGTTGATGGTGGGAAGAATCATTTTCTGGCTCAACGAGCTGAGACCCTCTTGCAGAGCTTGAAAGTTCGATTCCCTGGTCTTCCACAAACTGCATTGGATATGAGCAAAATTCAATACAATAAGGTAGTTTGTCCGATCTAATCTTCTAGTATCATCTAATGAGCTAGAACTACGGATATTCTATAAAATGGAGTCAAAGCATATGGAAAACATAAAACAACATATGGGATGCATTTATAATATATGCAAATTAGATTGTTGAAATCATTATTTACTTGGAATCTCATGGTTGAAAATCTAGGTGGCTTGAGGGGATGGATTTCATGATGGGATTAAATGTTCAATCTTGTTTTCGGAAAAAGAAATTGTGGTTTTTCCCTTAGTTGATCATTTACTGCATGATCTAGTATGATCTAGTGTATGGTGAAATGAGGGTGTCATATAGTGATACTTAAGCACTTATTAAAGTACAAGAGACACAGAGAGAATTTATCATTTGTTGTTTGGTTCATAGTTTTGTTTGGGATCAATATAGGGTAATTCTCACCATATCTTTTTATATTGACTTCAGGACGTGGGGCAATCAATTCTTGAAAGTTACTCAAGAGTAATGGAGAGCTTGGCGTTTAACATAATTGCTAGGATTGACGATGTCCTTTATGTAGATGATGCCACTAAGCGAAGTGATGGAGCTAAGTCAATGTCCTTTTTCAGCAAGGGAGGTTTGGATGGTCTTCCAATCCAAAAGCCAATGTCACCTAGCCCATTCTCAGTTCGACATACCCCTTATACCTCTCCATTTGCAACACCGACCTTCTGTTCATCCCCTCCCTTGGCTGGAAGCCCATCTAGGACTCCTTCCCCTTTGAACAAAAATAGTCTTAACCAGAAGACCGAAAAACCAATATCGGCTGACTTAGAGAAGCTGTGGACACAAGCCAGAAATATCAGCAATGGAAAAGTTTATGGTGTAACGCCTGAGCGTGATTGAGAAAAGTGATTCATCTGTATCACAAAGAGAATTGCATACATGGCTTAGCATCCTTGTGGCTGTGGGATGTAAAAAGGTTGGTGGTTTCCGTCTTGTATATTTATTCAGCAATAGAAAATATCATGCTTTAAAGTTTTGATCACGATTTCTCATTGAATTCTAGATAAATACAACTACCATGCTTTTGTTGTATTCAATAATCACTCCCCCGTATATCAGAATGAATATGAATGAAGAACCAGATGATTATTTCGTAGAGGAAAATACCATTACTATGAAGTGCATCTAGTGAGAGCCATGCATCCCAATTTCTTCTTAAATTTCTAGATGAGCTGCTTGGTTCTATATAAAACTATAACCAGAAGATCCTTTTTATCTGGCATTAACGTGGAACCACGTGCGTCGAAAGTACCTTTTACTAAGATCAATGTAGTTGTAAAGTCTCCGGACCTATTGTTAAGAATAACAAATTACTATTTTCATTAATAGCATTTAACGAACCGGGTAACCATATCCATATGCTTTGACCCACATTAAATGGCCAATGGCCCGAGGCCATTCCTTGAAGATAAAAGGACATCAACCCATATGAAGAACATTGTTGAGATCATGGTCAACTCAGCATACAAATATAATCAGTCACCTCTCCCCTTCACGTGAATGTCACTACCTTTCCAATTTTTGCAGCACTGCATTGGCAGCTTGGAATAATAATTTGTTGAAACTTTAAATTAATTTTTTTCCTATTCCAATTTCAAGGCACGTCCATTCATGTGAGTTTCCTTCATGTGAATGTCAGAACCTTTCCAATTTTGGCAGCACGGCATCGGCAGCTGGGATAGGAGAAAAATTAGTGCTTTCAACTAATTTTTCTCCTATCCCAATTTCAAGACACGCCAATTCGGTGCTCCCGTACGAATCTCAAGTGTTTTTCAAAATGGGCCGGCTGTCGGCATGGTTAGCATTGGATCAAAAAAAAAAATCCCGTAAATATCTCTCTCTTCGACTCATTCCCAACCATGTTGTATTTGGAGGAGTCGGCAATTGAGGTCGGGAAAAAAAATCTCGTAAACATCTCTCTTCGACTCATTCCTAACCACGTTGTATTCAGAGAAGGAGTCGGCAATTGAGGTCGGAAGACCTATCATTTTTCTTTAAAAAAAAGTATTTAATCTCATGTTTGAAAGTGGAATCGGGTAATGCCTTTTACTTTTTTTCCTTTTTTCCTTTAATCTATGTTCCAGCATTTGCTGCAACAATCATAATTAAAGGAAGTCATCCGGACACAATGTTGTCCAGAGGAGAGACTTCTCAAAGGGTCGTTCATTCTAATACCATTCTATGTTAAACACATATAATTACGGAGTTATGATGACTTAAAAACGTGTTGTGTCGCATAATCTACATGTCGCATAATCTACATATAGCACTTCACATTTTTCAGACAATGTGAGATCAGCTCACCCGCATCACACTCGCCCACAAAAATCGTTACAATTTGAGTGACCATACTATTTGAGAGAATTTCGCTAGAATGGTTTCTCATAGTTAAAAATTAAAGGACATAACAATACCTTTCACAATATAAAATAACAAAGTTGTTTGTTTCTTCCATGCTATTACTATGTATAAATTGAAAAGAACAAACTGATCCACCCTAAAACATACTGCAATTTCTGTTGAAGCTATTACTTACTTTTGTTACTACTACTAGATCCACCAGGAAGGATTCCGGTCGCTATTCAGTATAAAAATGTGTTTTGACACTTCTTTGTGCAATTCAATCGAGCATACGTGATGTACAATTTAATTGCAAATTATCTAATTTTAATTTTTAAAGGGATAAAAATGTAGACGGAAAAAGGATTTGTTCCTACCAGAAAAGTTATAAGAAAAATCTCTATTCGTTGGTGACACTTGAAATTAAATTCTTGTATCAAAAGCTAAAAGATACATATATATATATATATATGAAATGAAGATATGCTTGCTACAACATTGGAAAGTTGTTCTAAAATGGTTAGCTTAATTGACTGATTTGTCAAAGGAGTTTTTTAATTTCTAATCCATGAGCTGAAAGTATAAAAATAAAAAAATAAAAAAAAAGCATCAATGGTAGGTTGAGAGGGATATTTTCGTACATGAAAATAAGACCTTCATTTTAATATTTTTTTAATTTGATGTCAATCTGAGGGTAATATTGTCTTTTTCTTTTAATTGATGGCCATTTTAGTCGTTGTAGCTAATTTATCTTAAGGTATAGTATAACAAAATACTGTGTAATAATGATAAACTTCAGCGGAGGTTGGTGTAAAAAAAAAAAAATAATGGATTCAGAATTTTAACCGCCTCTTTTAATATTCACCAAAACTTCATCCTAATTTTTCAGTTATTGCTAATATGTGATTATTGGACTAAGAGTACCATTGGTAGCAACAAATAGATATCCTAATTTATACACGCATGCATATGTATGTATATGTATTTAACATAGGTATGAACTTTTATTATCTTATTTTTTCCTTATAACACGTTGTACTGACCCCATAATATACGTATCATTCAAATCAAGAGTGCGATTCAAAAGCGAGACCTTAAGTTCTTACCTCCCAAATTCCTGCCAACGCCGCTATGTCTATGAAGAATTACAATTTTCTGTTAGTTTTGCATAGTGATTTCTGCATAAAATAAAATATAAAATTTCAGTTTGTTTGGGAACTTCTAGGCATAGCATAATAGGTCATACTTTAATTTGAGTTAGTATTGTTAAAGGTTGTTACCATCAGTTGTGCATCGGATTGTTTACTGTGGTTTTCTTGGTGAATGAAAGAATTGGACTAGAATTACTGGTTTTTTTTTTTTTTTTTTTTTAAATTGAGATCTGCATATGTGAGAAGGAAAAATGATGGTGATTTGTAAACATTTACCTTTGATTAATGACCAAATGCAACTACGACTAAGATCAATAGTGGTTAAGTACTGATGCGGAGATGAGAGAGAGAGAAGTTAGCCTTTCTTAGTTGGCTAGGCAGAGTGTGGAAAATATGTCAGAATTCTTGAGTATAGATTTTTAAGGTTGGAATTGTCATTCAGCGAGGTCTAACCGGTTGCACTACATGTTTCAACCGGTTGTATTTTCTGACCAGAACCAGCTCTCAGCCAAAATCTAATCTCCAATCAGTATGACTTAAACACGTCACAGGATCCCAAGAGAGGGGATTTCCAACTCTACTAGCAGGACGGCTTCCATTCCGTAGACAAGTGAATAGGGGTTGCCCCTGTAGATGTCCTGATTGAAGTACTGTAAATTTTTACGAAAAAAAAAAAAAAATCTGTTTATAGTTCTCTAAATATATATTTTTGTTTTCGGAGTTTTTGAAAGTTAAAAGTTACTTTCTTTGCCTGAGTTCACGTATCATGGCTTTGAATTTAACTTGGCTTTAGCTATGCAACTTAAACTATTTCCAAATTGGTTAATAGCATGATATTGGAAGGAAACATGCAAATTGAATCAAGTAAAGAACAGAGCAAAGTGGAAGAAAAGATGTAAAACCAAAAAACTAAAGTAATTGAGAAAATTTTATAATACCCCTTAAAAAATAGTTAATTCACAAATAAATTTTTACTATTCGTCATAAATTTCATAAAATCTTAGGGGATCAAAATCTTCTCCGGCACTAAAGATATTATTGTAATTTTGTTATATTAATTCAAAAGAAAAAAATGCAATAATGTCCCCTATGTTTAATAAAAATGCATTTAACTTTTTTTTTTTTGTTTTGTTTGGTCACACATTTACAACATCATATATGCTTAATACTTGAGGTGATGAATTTGGTTGCCATTTCATCTCTAGAGAATCTGTGCCATCTCATGTTTTGACGCTGGTGGTTGACTTGGTCTTATGTGTTTCCATGTATTGAAAATCATCTTTTTCAATCTGATGTGGTATGTCTGTAATGTTACCAAATTTTTTTATTTTTTTATTTATTTTTTTAAATTTATTTGATTTTTCTAGATTATTTCAATTCTTGCCTCGTTTTCTGTGTCACGCGGGTCCCGATGATCATTTTGGTTATTTCTTTGAGCTGAGGGTTTTGGAATTTTTTTTTTAATCATTTAAAGTCAATTGGAAGTAACGGTATCATTTTTTATAATTTTTCGGAAGCCCGGACGATTTCCGGACTCGAAAACTTATCTCGGTTTTCTCTTTCCATATTTATGCATACACCTGTATCCTTACATTGTAGAAGATATTTATTGGGACATAGAGGACGTGTCAATGGTTATAGATGGGTAAAAAAGTAACTAACCATAAAGTGTAATTCATTCACATAGTGACAAGTGGCAAGTTATTGATCACAAGGTCAATCGTTGACCAAACTATTTCCTTTCTTCTTTCCTTCAGCCGCATAATACTCCCTCTCTCTAACCCTTCACTTTCTCACTCTATATCCATCTTTATGCAATAAATGTCTTCTACATTTTAAGTTTGTTTTTAGAGTGATTAAAGTGAGATTTTTATGAAGCAATAGGTGAGGAAGTTGATGAGTTAAGGAGAGCTTTTAATTGAGACCAATCTTGCAAGGGGTTAGGAATTTCGAATTTAGGGGTTATTTTGAAGATCTTGCTTGGTTGATGTAGGGGTTGTCCTAAACCTCAATTTCCTTTGTTTTTTGTGAATTATCTCTCTTTAAATTGAACCATTAAGTGACTAGAATTGAAGTTGGTTTACAAGTATGTTATGTAGTTGAAATCTGAAAATTTTAGCTTATATAGTAATGATGTGTTATGTACTTTAAATGTTGAAATTGAGTCCCTTTAATTGTTGATTCAGTTTTGTGCACAAAACTGAAATTTTGTAATCATGATGGTGGTGGTGTTGTTGCTAAACAATAAAATAAAATAAAATAAAATAACTGAAATTTTCATGTTCAATGTACCTCAATTTTGGGACTGTTTTGTTGTAAATATTCTTATGGTCATATGTGCTTAAATGCTGAAATTTTTAACTTTTATCTAAATGTTGCACAGTATGCTTTAAGAATCGAATTTGAGCTCCTTGGTTGTTGATTGTCTTGATGTGCATAAACTGAAAATTTTAGTAATTTTAATGGTTGGGTTTTTGTAATTTATAGAACTGAAATTTGATGTTGGAAATGCTATAACATTATGAGACTATGAAGTATGTCATTCATGCATTACATTGGGTACTACCTGGGGCAAAACAGATTTTTGTTGAAATGGAGGATGTTATGTTTTGAAAAGAAAGCAAACTGATTTTTTTTTGGGAAAATGATTGAGGTGTTGGATGAAATTTTGAAAGTGGGGAGAGACATTGGCACTTTATTAGCATTGTATTTCATTACAATCATGAGATTGCATTATGTGACGATTATTACTTTTCGAACACGCATGACCCCTTTTCTTGTCGCTATTCTTTGTTTGGATTCACGGAGGCGTTAAGGAGTACGTTTTAGGTATCTTCTGCTAAGTCGTTGTGCTCACTCCTTACTACTATTTTTCAGGATACGGAAAGGAAGTGGCGAAAGACATTCCCCCACAGGCTTAGACAGGACTTAATGGACTTTCTTGTATTAATTTTCTGTTATATATACAAGTTTTGTAAAACTTTAAACTTGTTTTGTATCTCTTTCGTAAGCTTATGTTTTGAGACTGTAGTCAGATGTAATGTTTTATGTAAATGAACTTTTGGTTTTTCGTATATGCGTTTGATCACGATATTACCATTATAGATGCTTGTGGTGACTGTTGTGGGATAGGGTTAACCTTTAGTATGGCTCACAAATGAGTTTAGAAATTGCAGGACTTTAGAAATTTAGAATCCGTATTTCAGTTTTCGGATTTGGTATGATGTGTTCCCTAATAGTTTAGAATTGGGAATGACTGTAGTGACAGTAGATAACGTTGGGTTCAAGTAAGGACCCAGATACGATTCTGACCCCTGGGTTTGGGTTGTTACAAAATTGGTATCAGAGCGTTAGGTTCGAAAACCTACGGACGACGGGTATGGTTGACCTAGAGGAGTTAGAATTGAGTTTGACGGTGTTGCATATTTATGTGGTTATTACTTGTTTAAATTGAAAGAATGATTTATCATTATGTGCTTACATGTGATTTGATTTCTAAATTCATGAACTAGTAAATAAAATAAAACATGTTAAATGATAAACGTAATTATTGTTATTAAGTTTATCATTTGGTGAATGTGAAAGCATGCTTGTTTGCTAAATGCTTACGTGAAATTATTTATGTGATTAATAAAATGATTAAATTTGTTTAAAGCATGCCTAATATGTTAAATGTTTATGTATAACTGATTACATGATTAAGTTTGCTTGATACATGCTTGATTCGTTACGTGTTTACCTGTTAGTTGTTTATTGTAGATGAAAGTATGCTTAATTGACTGTGTACCTAATTGTTAAGTGTTTACTATTTATGAGAGCATATACTAAATAATGTGATGACGTTTGTTTGAGCATGATAAATATAATTTTGTTTTAGGACGTTGTTGCATGTTTAGGTCTGCATGTGGTCATTCATTCACCAGGGAGTGGATGTAGGCGTAACTTGTTTGTTTCATTGTTGACGGGTTTGAGTGTTAGTAACAGTGCTGTGTGTTGGGTTACGACGGGTTCTGACCCATGTATGTGATGGGCTTGATCATTCTTACGTCTATAAATGTTTAGTTCTTATCGAACGGATAATGTGAGCACCATAGCTTGTGGATTGAGCTATTTCTTGTATTCTCGTTTTGATCGTATAGTTGCTTTTGTAGAACCGCGCTTGAGGGCGACGTAGAGAGATGGATCCGAATGAAGTTAGACAGCGAGCAGGTGAAAGGCCATCCCAACCAGATAGGGTTTCAATGAAACAGGGCCAAGATAGAGAGGTGAATGATAATCCACAAGTACCGGTGGACGATATCTTAATAGCAAGGGCTATAGCCTCAGCCTTTCAGAATTTAGCGAGTACCACAACTCCTTAAGTGGTACCACAACTGGCTATTCAGCCATAGGAGACGGGGATGGAGTGGAATCTTCGGTACCTTTTTCAGTTTAATAAACTCATGAAAGTAACATTTGAGGGAAGTCCAGACCCGTTAGTTGCAGACAACTGGCTTGATGAGGTTGAAAAGGATTTCAAGGCAATAGCCATACCCAATGATCGGTTAAAGATCACCTTAGCCACGTATAAGTTTGTTAGCGACGCGGCGGTATGGTGGAAGACCATGACTAGCGCACATGATATTGATAGTATAAGTTGGGATGCATTCAAAAATCTTTTCTTTGATAAGTATTTCCCGCAAACCAAGAGACGGGAGTTGAGGACGCAGTTTGACGGACTAGAACAAAGTGGCATGTCAGTGATAGAATATGAGAATAAGTTCACTTCTCTTTCACGTTTCGCTATGGATGTGTTAGGGAATGAGGAGGAGAAGACATGACGTTTTGTGTACGGCCTAAATCGTTTTATTAGGCCAGGCGTGACACTTTTAGGATTAAAGAATTATTCGAAAGCAGTTATAAGAGCACTGATGGTAGAAGCAGAAGCCAAAGATTAGCAAGAAATGTGTGGTATTGTGGATTCTCAGGAACGAGGTACGAGTTTGGGTACTTCTTCCGGGAGCCAAGGTAGGAAGAGGCACAAAGGTGCTTCATTGTTTTCTCAGGAGTAGCAAACGGCAAGTGTTACTCCTATTATTGGTGCTTCTTCAGGGTCCTTTAGGATGAGTTTGGTGTGTTACCATTGTAGACAACCAGGACACCACAAAGCGGAGTGTCCTCTTGATAGACCTAACTTCGGAGTTTGTTTTTGGTGTGGTCAGCTGGGCCACATGAAGAGGGATTGTCCACAGAGGAGATGAGATATTACTATGATTGATTATGTTGTAACGGGGGGTTACCTGTGAGTTTTGTAACGGAGGATACATGTGAGTCTTGTCGTGTTATAACAAGGGATACCTGTGAGTCATGTTGTGTTGTAACAGGGGACACCTATAAGTCATGTCGTGTTGTAACGGGGGACACCTGTGAGTCGTGCTGCATGATTGTCTATAAGTCTGGTGCAATACCCCTAGTTTCAAAAGGATAGTTCTGGTATTTCAATTACTGATTAAATGCATATTTATTTGTTTAATAGTTTAATTGCTTGTTATTTTAATTAATTGGGTTTTAATTATTTAATTGACTTAATTGTATTTGTGAATTTTGAATTAATTGTATTAATTAAATTCTTGGATTTAAATTGTTTCATTGTGTTAAATAATTATGTAATTGTTTTATTTAATTAGTGCTTTAACTTGTTAATCATGTATTTAAATTTCATTACTTGATGTGTTGTTTTAATTAAATTTATATTTAAATGTTTTAAGTATTAACGTGACGGGATTAATTTTGTGTCACGTATAGTTATAAATTAGGTTTTGCTCTATGAGCCGAGTAAGTCAGTTTAGGGTTTGATTGAACTTAGGATTAGTTTGGCCTATAAATATACATATAAGGTTCTGCCAAGGGTTTTAGAACCCTACTCATGACTGTGGAGGCAGAGGGAGAACAGAGGAGGTTTTCAGTAAGGATTACCAGAAACCTTAGGACGACGGCATTAAGATTTTGAACCAAAGTCTTACAGGCAAGTTCCAATCCTAACTCTTTTCCTTTGGTTCGTGTTCTTTGCATATCTAATACAACTCTAGGAATAAATAAGGATTAAAATTAAACTAGATTTCATGTCTTCGATGTTTTAAACTGAACGTAGTCATAAATTGTGAACTATTTGTTTTAGATTCGTTTTTGTGTAACTCATAATTTTATTCATGTACATTGATGTATAATGATGTTAATTAGTCTGGAACACGTTGGGAACCACTGGAAGTAATCTAGGTTACAGGGTTGAGTGTTTTAAACAGTGAGTGTTAAGGAATGAATAATTGCTCGTTCTAACTTCTTGTTGCATAATTGGTGTCTCAATTGATGTTGGCGAATGAATAAAGAATTAAATTGTTTTTGGATCACACTGGAGCCTAGTTTAAACACCTAGGTATCTTAGGAATAAATGACAGTCCGTCGGAAAACCGCCAAAGTTGAAAGAGACAGTATCAGGAGGAGAGCCGGCTCCCGTTAGAGGTGGCTCCTTTTAAAAAGGATTCGGCTCCATTTAAAAAAAAGGAGGCAGCTCTTTTTTTTAAAGAGCCTGCTCCATCCATTTTTTTTTTTTTTTTTTCGTTTTCTTTTTAGTTTTCTTTTGTGTTCCAGCGATTCTGTTGCTTTGGGGCTTAATTCTTGAAGGTAACAGGTTCAGTACAAGCTGTGTTGGGAGTAGTCAGAGAGGTTCTAAGTTCTATTAAAACTTCAATGAATAGGCTAATGAAAAATTAAACCAAATGGGCGTTTTTGCTTATACCTAGACAAATTTAAAATAAGCTGGACTACGGTTCATGGATGTAAAGGAGTTTAAATTGCTAAGTTTTAGTACAGCAGTTTTCAGTGATGGATTACAGTTAATATGTTTCAATAATCTCATATAAGTATGAAAATGTACAGGTTTCTGTTCGTCTTGATGACTATACTTGAACAGCAGGTAATTTTAATAAATTAGTTTACTGTTTCTGGGAGGAAAGGATTTGAAATTGCTTAATCTTAGCATAACAATTCTCATTGATGGTTTTGTAATTATTTAGGTTCCAGTGTCTTGAAAACTAAGCCTGTGAAGATTATATACTCTGTTGTGCTTACTTAAAATAAATTGGTTTATATGTATATCCTGTATAATTAATTATTGGATCTTGGAAAGCAGTATGTATAAGCCTGTTAAACTATAAGATTTTATCATGCTTAATATGGTACAATTGATGCCTATATTTAATATAATATTATCAATTGTGGACTTATGCAATAGTTGGTATTTACTTATATATTTGTATTGTCAACTGCTGAATGTTGGATTACATGCACCGGTATGGGACGGTGGCATGCCTAGGTTTGGATTAGTTTCAAAATACTAAATCCTACTTACACGGAATAAGGGAATGAATTCTAAATAAATCTTATACAAAAGTCAAAGAAGCTGCACAAGCTGAATGACTAACTGAATTGCTTGTTATCTATGTTAAGTCAAAGAAGCTGCACAAGCTGAATGACTAACTGGATTTCTTATGGATGGATAGGATAGGACTTTAAATATATTTTTATGGTACCGCGATATGAGCTTGAGTCTCAGAATCGACGGTTAGGGAGTGTATATGCAGTAGGATGTATAGCTGGCTATGTTGGTTGAGGTATACCCTATTAGGCTTAGGTAGTCATGCCCACTCAGGTGCGTTTTACATATTGCCTTCTACTCAGGTTGAAACCCTCATCATAGTCCAGTGAGAGTCCCATAGTGTGGATATATATATATATATATATATATATATATATATATATATATACGGATTATGTAGCTATTGTTGAGTTGGTTAGAATGTATATGCGTATCGAGTCTCTACTTGGATTGTAGTATGATAGAACTTATTTGTGGGCCTGACCCATTTCTGTTTTTCAGGTACTCGTCAGTTCCAGACTTAGACCTGATCGTGCTGAGCAGAGACTACTACTCACTCTTTCGACGACGTAGGACTTTTCTCCATGGTTTAACTTTGGCTATCTTTTAGCTATTTATGTTTCAGTTTGGATTTTGGTATTAGGGGTCCAATGAATGGATTCCCGAGTTGTTATCTATTGGAGGTTTTGGAATTTTAAGTATTTAATGAAAAAGGATTGTCTTTTAGATTTCTTTCGGCTATTAATTATTTATTTCTGAATTCATTTTGTAATCTGTGTTTGTTTTAAATATTAATTGTTTGATATTCCCTCGGGTTCGGGGCTTGGGCCTGATCAACCCGTGTCACAAATCCGAGGGTTATCACATCTGGTGTAGTAATGGGGGCTACCTGTGATTGTTGTAACGGGGGATACCTGTGAGTTTTGTAGCGGGGGATACCTGCGAGATTGGGTGTGATAGGAGATGCCTGCACACTATTGTTTTGGTAACGAGGGCTACCCGTGAGTTTGGGCAGAAGCTTGTACACTTTGTGCAGTGTCGGGTTCATCTGTGCCAGGATGGTGGACATATCCCATAGTGTGGTTCCGGACTGGACGATGTTGATGATGCTTAGTGTGAGCCCTTGGGGCAGGATGTAGATCGAGAGGTTTTGTATGAGTTTTAAGTTGTAATGATGTACCAGTTGTGACTGTTATGTATTAAGGCAATGATGTATTTGTAAGACTATAGGAGTATTCCAAAACAGTTTTATTGGATTATGATGTGTATTTTGTGAGCAGTTGAACTCTTATGTAATGGTTTTAATGATGGATTAATGACAGAAGGGTTTTATCCATGTTTTGTTAGGGACCATGGGTTTGATCTAGATCATCCGACTTACCTCCGCGGCAAGAGGTGAAGTCTTGGGTTTCGAAGGATTCGTTCCGAGAGGTTATGATCGATGCGGCATAAAACATGACTTGTTTACCGGTGTATACGTTTTCTTAGGACCTTGGAGTTAATAGTTATGATATGACTTGTGTGTTGAGGATGGTTAGACCGTGTGTTATAAGCTATGTGTCTAGAGTTAGACGTAAGGATTGATGTATGTGTATGCTTGAGGATTAGACCTGAAGACAAGAACGATGTTGATGTTGAGGTTGGATCAACGATGGGAATGGCCTGGCCAACCATTTCTCCGAGTCAGTCTTTCCTTAACATAATGTCGAGTTAAAGGTCAACGATCATTGCTTTTAGTGTGATTAGTGATAGTCATAGTATGGTGTTTTGCGTTATGTACGTTTGGATGTACGATCCCGTTTTAGAGCTAATCTTGTTTGGGATTGATGGTATTCTTTGTATGTGTTCAGGTGACTTGTCATGGATGGTTGTGTACTTGGTACGAGATTACGTGTCCAAGAAGTTTCAATTGTTGGTTCAGTTAATCCTTGAGCTATGCTGACGGGTTGTTTTCCCGAGTACCTGATGATACATTTGACAGGTTAGATGGTTCTCTTGATTATAATCGTGGGTGTTCAGCTATGATGTAGTTGTTAAAGGCAGTAGTCATCAGAAATAGTTTTAAAGGTATTTTTGGGATAGCAAGTGAAGCTCGTATATTAGCTCGTTGAACGGTTTTGTAACCACTATTTTGTGGGCTTTAGGGTATTTGGCGCGGATTGTGTGAGGCGCTGCTGGTTGGATCTACCATGTATGGGATCCGACCGCTTTCTGGTGGGATGTCTCGTGTGGACCATGTTAGTGCGATTTTATGTATTGGACGGGTTTTTAACCAGGGTTAAGTGTGGAAGTAGATGGTTGAGTGTCGTGGTGACTTTGATTAAGGGATTATTTTCGTGATGCGTGTTATCGTGTGGGTTGACTGAAGCTGTCATTAGCAGAGTTGGTATCGACTAACGGTATGTTCTGGTTAGAAGGATGACTATCTTAATGGTTCTCTGTGGTTAAGATTCAGTGGAGTCGCAGAGTTCGGTTGGGGGCTTATGCCTCGCGTGCTTGTAGGTGACGGTAGAGAGTTTTATTCGGCATTGCGGTGCCTTTTTCGTTCAGTTAGTTGTAGTAGGGGATGAGATTACGTGTGACCATGGTTACTGTTCGGTCATTGTTACGTTAGGTCACTAGCACAGGGTCGTGAGTGACGCAGGATGTGAGATCCTTTGGATAGGGGTTTTGAGATATAGCGTGTTGCGTGGGGTGCTCGGAGACGTTCTCCGTTTTTGCATCTTTTCGTCTTTCTCTTATAAGGTGAGTTGATTTCGGAGACAAAATCTTTTAAAGTTGGGGAGATTGTAATGTTACCAATTTTTTTTATTTTTTTTTTTCTGGAATTTATTTGATTTTTCTAGATTATTTCAATCCTGACCTTGTTTTGCGTGTCACGCTGGTCTCGAGGGTCATTTTGGTCATTTTCATGAGCCGAGGGTTTTGGAAAATTTTTTTTAATCATTTTAAGTCAATTGGAAGAGACAGTATCATTTTTTAGAATTTTTCAGAAGCCTGACGATTTTCGGACTCGAAAACTTATCCCGATTTTCTCATTTAAGTGGATGGCATTGTGGTCTTTTTACACATTTATGCATACACCTATCCTTACATTGTATAAGATATTTATTGGGACATAGAGGAAGTTTCAATGGTTATAGATGGGCAAAAGAGTAACTAACCATAAAGTGTAAATCATTCACATGGTGACAAGTGGCAAGTAATTGATCACAAGGTCAATTGTTGACCAAACTATTTCCTCTTTTCTTTCCTTCAGCCGGCAGAATACTCCCTCTCTCTCTAACCCCTCATTTTCTCACTCTATATCCATCTTTATGCAATAAATGTCTTCCACATTTTAAGCTTGTTTTTAGAGTGATTAAAGTGAGATTTTTATGAAGCCATAGGTAAGGAAGTTGATGAGTTGAGGAGAGCTTTTAATTGAGACCAATCTTGCAAGGGGCTAGGAATTTCGAATTTGGGGGCTGTTTTGAAGATCTTGCTTGGTTGAGGTAGGGGTTGTACTAAGCCTTAATTTCCTTTGTTTCTTGTGAATTAGCTCTCTTTAAATTGAACCACTAAGTGACTAGAATTGAAGTTGGTTTACAAGTATGTTATGTAGTTGAAATCTAAATTTTTTAGCTTATATAGTAATGATGTGTTATGTGCTTTAAATGTTGAAATTGAGTCCCTTCAATTGTTGATTATATTTTGTGCACAAAACTGAAATTTTGTAATCACGATGGTGATATTGTTGTTGCTAAAAAAAAAAAAAAAAAAACTGAAAATTTCATGTTCAATGTACCTCAAATTTGGAACTGTTTTGTTGTAAATATTCTTATGGCCATATGTGCCTAAATGCTGAAATTTTTAACTTCTATCTAAATGTTGCATAGCGTGCTTTACGAACCGAATTTGAGCTTCTTGGTTGTTGATTGTCTTGATGTGCATAAACTGAAAATTTTAGTAATTTTAATGGTTGGGTTGTTGTAATTTATAGAACTGAAATTTGATGTTGGAAATGATATAACATTATGAGACTATGAAGTATGTCATTCATGCATTACATTGGGTACTACTTGGGGTTTTGTTGAAATGGAGGATGTTATGTTTTGAAAAGAAAGCAAACTGATTTTTTTTTTGGAAAAATGATTGAGGCGTTGGATGAAATTTTGAAAGTGGGGAGAGACATTGGCACTTCATTAGCATTGCATTCCATTACAATCATGAGATTGCATTATGTAACGATTATTACTTTCCGAACACGCATTACCCTTTTTCTTGTCGCTATTCTTTATTTGGATTCACGAAGGCGTTAAGGAGTGCGTTTTAGGCATCTTTTGCTGAGCCGTTGTGCTCACTCCTTACTACTATTTTTCAGGATACGGAAAGGAAGAGGCGGAAGACATTTCCCCACAGGCTTAGACAAGACTTGACAGACTTTCTTGTGTTAATTTTCTATTATATATACAAGTTTTGTAAAACTTTAAACTTGTTTTGTATCTCTATCGTAAGCTTATGTTTTGGGACTGTAATCGGATGTATTGTTTCATGTAAATGAACTTTTGGTTTTTCGTCTATGTGTGTGATCATGATATTACCATTATAGATGCATGTGGTGACTGTTGTGGGACAAAGTTAGCCTTTAGTATGGCTCACAAACAGCAACGGACCCAGCATGGGACCGGGGCGGGGGGGGGGGGGGGGTCGGATGACCCCCCTAGATTTTTTTTTTTTTTTTTTTTAGCATTTTATACTTTAAATTTTTGATAATTTATGAAGATGTCCCCATTAAAATTAGAATTTGCCCCACCGATTTTTTTTATTTTTTATTTTTTATTTTATAATTTAAATTTTTAAAAATTTATGAAAGAAACCCTATTAAAATTACAAAAATAGACCCATCATATAATTTTGTACCCACAAATTAAAAGGGCGCCCCCCTCACAAAATTTTCTGTGTCCGTCACTACTCACAAATGAGTTTGGAAATTGTAAAACTTTAGAATCCGTATTTCAGTTTTCAGATTTGGTATGATGTGTTCCCTTATAGTTTAGAATTGGAAATGATTGTAGTGATAGTAGATGACATCGGGTTCAAGTAAGGATCTGAATATAGTTCAGACCCCTGAATTCGGGTCGTTACAATATCCCTTACTTTATCCATTGCAAGGAATGCCTATTTTGAGTAATGGAATTCACAACATTCATTAAAAAAAAAAAAAAAAAAAAAAAAAAAAAAAAAACAATAAGTTATTTTGGGGAGCTTGAGTGTTCAAGGTGATGATGACCAATTAGAGATTTTAGTTTCCTGATAAACATGGAAGACAAAATGGAAGAATCTAGTAGCAACTTCAGCTGGCCGGTGGGCATTAGCCCTAAAGAAAAGGTTTAGTGTTCGAGCCCTGCGTTTGAACTTTTGAGAAAAACACAAAAAAACTTCAGCTCACATGCTTGCATCACAATCATCATTCCCATGAAAGATGTGCAACTTGCCGGCAAAATATGCAAATCATACTAAGGATTACAGCAGTTCATGAGTTTTTAAACACACGTTGATCCATATCCTACGCAAAAACACAACGATCCATATCCTAGCCAGTGCCTACACGTGTAGCGAGTTACCATGGGAACCATGGGAAGCCCGAGAACCATCTTCACTTTACAAGGAGGGTTCTTCAAAGTGATTCCAGCTCACGACATTCGCTATCTCAGCACATCAAGCCTTGAAGTTGAAAGTTGAAATACAGGCAACGTACTGAATTAAGGTTTGGGGTTATGGATATAGTAATATTATTTACAAAAAATGCTTATTCAAGTAATTAATGTTTCAATGCAAAATAAAATTGACCAAATAAAATTGGAGTGTAACCTCATACACCTTGTAACATTTCAGGCCCAAATTAGATCCACTGAAATTAACTAGCAACTGAATATCAAAGTTTACAAGATAAAACCATTCAAAAAAAAAAAAAAAAGTTTACAAGATAAATGCATCAATTACGACCACACACGAAGATCATGGACCGACATCCATCCAATGCCTTTGCAATGGTTATTCATGCCCCCCTCGGTTAGATGGGACTCTTTGATAAATTTATACATCCAATTGATTTAACTCCACCTGCATAAATGTTACAAAGATCAATGATATACATAATACATAAAATGATTAAAATCTGCATCCAAGATTATCTTTATGTAAAAGAAAAAAAATGCTTACATTATTTTTCAGTACATAATGCTATCTATCTAACTATATATATATATATATAAATATATATAAGTTAGTACTGCATTCAAGATGTGTTGGGGTTACAAAAGTTAAGGTCAGTAACAAAGGGAGCATCAAGACACCAAACCATCTAATGCAATCACGCTTACAATGACATTATGTTTTTCATCTGATGAATCATTTCGTTTTTCTACTGTAATTATAAGTCCATCGTCGCGCATTATGTGATGCCTTTATAGGTAGTCCAGTTACCTGGTTAAAAAACGAAAACCAATGCTGAATTCAGCACTCTATAAAACCTCAAAATGCAAAAGATCTGATTATATTGTTGTTAAAATAAGGGAATCTGCAATTCATATCTTGAGAGGATTTGCAATTCTATTATTATCTGGTCTCACTTATCTGTTTTAGGAGCTCTTTGGCAACATAAAAATATTGATCAGGTACCCCTATCGTTTATCTAGTTAGATAGCTTAACAAGGTTACTCATTTTTTCTTCGCTGCTCTCTTCAGTGCAGAAAGTGAAAAATAAGGATGGAGGATCCTTCAATACTTTACAATAGCATCTATTTTTGAGGATGTTGCATCTAATTGGTTTTGAAAAATATAATCATTTCTCACAAAGGCTATTGCCAAATCTCAAAATCAGTTATTTTGTCACATTCTGATGGCTTAACACATCAGTGCAGGAAGTGGAGATACAGATGGAAGATCCTCTATACTACACACTAGAAGCTATTCAAGAGAACATCATATAGATATGATTTTATATATATATATATATATATATATATATATATATAATTGGCTTGTAGAATATATTCATTCCAAGCAAAGATAATCTACATCAGTTATTTTCTCAAGCTGAAAGAATGTATCAGCAACTAGCAAATGACAATAAAATTATTAAGCGAACTCACTGATAAATTTGCAAGTGGTGTTGTTTTGAAATGAATCTGCTTCTAGTGTCATATTCTTGATGAGACATTAAACCATATGTCTTTAATCCTAAAAAGATTATTTAATCTATCTTCAAGAGTTGTAACAAAAATGTATGGATAGCACATAACTGTTCACTCGTGTGCTGGTCATCTGCAATACGAAGCAAAGACGAGGTACGAAGTCCATTAAGGAGCAGAACCCTTCTTTTTTTTTGATAAATAAAAGTGTATTAGAGAGCGTTCAAAAGGAAAAAGCGTCCCAAGAGCTATACAAGGGCCGAGGCCAAATAGAGAGTCCTATGGACCCAAAGAACCCCAAAAATCCACGAATTCATCTAATGATATACAATTTCTCCCCATTACCCAACTAAAAAGAGAATTAATAATAGAGAATTTCAGCACCCCATTGTAGGATTCCTCCCCATCAAAAGATCTTTTATTCCGCTCTATCCAAATACACCACCAAACACAAAAGGGGGGTGGCCCTCGAAAACTCACGGGCTTGGGCCCCCACATTGTAGCCTCTCCAAACGTCAATCAAATTCCTTGAAGACCAAGGCATAACCCAATGAACACCGTACACCCAAAAATAAGACTCCAACAGTAATAAGGAGTCCAACCTTATAAGGAAAACTCTAACCATCATGTTGTTTTAGAAGATGTAAGTACATTATTTTCCTTTTTTTGTTGGACACATGTCTAAACCCCTAGTCTACAATCTCCATCTTAATTATAAGTTTCAAAATTTCTCTCTTTTTCCCACTTTTTCCTACCCACACTTTCAAAGCTTATAATTACCAAGTGTTGCAGTTGTTGGTCACTTCCAGGGACATTGGAGGACAACCCTAATACCCAATACCCATATACCTGTGGGTGTCATATAAATCGTCACTTTGCTTCTTTGTCGCCCTGGCAATCATCAATCCATTTTTCCTTCTTTTACTTCAAAGTTCAAGCTCACTCGCTAGTTTGGTTCCGAATAAGATTTAGTGTCTTGTTTTGCTAAAACATTAATACCATTCACTTATCAGGAACCTCATCCCCTAAATAATGGCTTCTAATTATCACCCAAGTAATGGCTTCTAATTATCATCTAAATAATGGCCTCTAAACATAATTTTTAGCAAAGCAAGTAATTTGTTAACATCTAACCATATGACAGGGCACCAAATTGTTGGCATCTTTGATTGAATCAACAACAGTAATTGGCAGAAGTTAATTCAATAAATACCCAAAATGACATAAAACTTAACAATAACACTGTTAAGACAATGTAAAACCACACATAGTGATGCAGAAAAAAACACTTACTACCAACATAGTTGAAGATACCCATTCCGGAGGTGGCCAAAACAGCTTGGAGATACCCGGACAATCTGCTAAGGGCTCAATACTAGCTCTCTCTAAATCAAACACACCCATACCACGAGTCTTCATTACATTATCTCCCCCCTCCAAGGAATTATCTGTAAAGAGTATGCAATTCCCTACACATCCAGGAAAATCAGAAGTTGACACCGAGAAAGTGCAATTATCACCCAAAAACAACATTTGATCCCCCAAACTTTTCAACTCAACCCACCTCTGTCCGTCTCTATCAAACTTGAAAACTTTAAACCGAACCGTCCTCTCAATAATATAGCAATTGAATTCATCACCCTCCAATCCTTCAAAACCCTCAACGTTACCCAAATCATCTTCAGGTCCCAAACTCAAATACATATCAACCAACAACAAATCACCACATGACTCCACCAAGAGCTTCTTGTCCCCACCAAAAACCGAATTCGCAACCAAACTCACACTCGGAGACGAATCAACATCAACAACCACAGTCCTTCCCGTACTGTCCACAGCATAGAACTGCCCTTCAAAGAGTATCACATCATCATAAGGCGAAGTCAATTCGCTAATGACAGTCCATTTAGGGTCACCAGACTTGAACAAAACTAGTCTCCCAGAAACATGTATTGTCAACAACACAAACCCATCAACCAGCGAATGCAATGCCACCTTTTCCATATACAGATTGCCCGCATCACCGATCGAATTCGCAAAAGGCCGATAATTTATGTGCTGAAGAACATACTCGTGCCCTAATTCAGAAACCCTAAATTTGGAGTGATCGAGAATTCTGGGGAAATTTGTGGGCAGTGGTTTGAATTCGAATCTGGAGAGAGGATTCAAAAGGTGCATCCGATGAGGAACGTCCTGTTCTAGCTTGATCAACCAGGCGTCGGAGGGTAGTGTTTGGCCACTGGGTTGGGGCAATCCGAGGCGGAAAATGGTTCGTTTGGAGAGATAGAAACCCCAACTGGTGTCTGAAATTCCATCGTTTGGAAGAATCGGGAAACGGGAAGGAGTTGGATGGGTGGTTTCGGGGGAGAGAGAGGAACGCCATGAAGAACAGACGGATCGGAATCGGAGAAGATCGGTTTCGGAATTAAGGTGTTTTGAGATTAGGTTTAGGAGTTCCGTGGGTAGTTGAGACCATGTGGCCATTGTTGAGACTGATACTGTACCTTGTGGAGTAAAGAAAGAGCACAAAAACGAAAATGGGAGAAGATGGAGAATATAAGCTGGTTAGACAGGAATGGAATGGAAGGATCTTATAGTTGTAATTCCGTTTGGCGTGTCCTTTTTAAAAAGTGGAATGGTGATTTTATTTATATGAAAATGTTAAATTTTGAAAAATTGTGCTATTATTTTTGTCAAATCAAAATACGATTGCTAATATAGATAGGTATGCTGTTGAAATGAGAAAATATATTTGGTAAATTTATTTTTTATTTAAATTTGACTTTTTAATTTACTATTTAAATATAATTGAAAATTAATAAAATAATAAAATTGACTATTTATTTATTATTAGAGTATAATTGAAAAATAATAAAATTGATTCTTTATTTACTATTAGAGTATAATTAAAAAATAATAAATTTGACTCTTTTATTTACTATTAGAGTACAACTAAAAATAATAAAATTATATTTTATTTACTATTTAAGTATAATTGAAAATTAATAAAATTGACTCTTTTATTTATTATTAGAGTATAATTTAAAAATAATAAAATAATATTGTATATACTATTCAAGTATAATTGAAATATAATAAAATTGACTCTTTTATTTATTATTGGAGTATAACTAAAAATAATTAAATAATATTTTATTTACTATTTAAGTGTAATTGAAATATATTAAAATAATAAAATTGACTCTTTTATTTATTATTGGAGTATAACTAAAAATAAGTAAATAATATTTTAATTACTATTCAAGTGTAATTGAAATATAATAAAATTATAAAATTGACTCTTTTATTTACTTATAATTGAAAAATAATAAAATAATATTTTTCTAATTGTGAAAAATAATAAAATAATAAATAATACTTTATGTTCCATAAAACTTGTCCACATTGGATACCTTTAATTTGAAAACCAAAGTTTCGTTTTAGAGTTGTGGGAATTGTGAAGGAAATGACAACTATAACAATTTCGAAAACTTTATTTATTATTTTATTGTCATTTTTAAAACTTTACCAATCAGATATGGAATGCACATTCCATTACCACCCATTCCCATTCATATATATATATATATATATATATATAAATAACCATTGCCTAAGTTTCAGACCTCTCTCATGGTTTTCTCTCTCCTCCTCCAACTAGCCCATATCTCTCTCTTTTCACTCATATGAATATATATAGGGAAAAAATCACATAATTCCTTGTACTATTATTTTTGTCCAAAAAAATCCATGAAAATTGAACACCCCCCTCAATTATAAAAGGTCATCAAGTTGTTCCCAAATCAGTATAAAATGACAAAACAACCCTTATAATTTGCGATACTCCTCGATTTTAGAGCCACAGGTGATCAAGTCCGAGCACAGATTTGAGGGATACCAAACAATTAAGTATGTAAATGAACACAAAATACAAAAGAAATAATTAAGAATAAATAAAATAGCAGAAAATAAAACTAAGCAACAAATCCTCCAAATGAATTTTCCAAAACCTTTAATTATCATTACAACTCAAGAAGCCATCTAGTAGACTCCTAATGATATACCAACTGAATTAACTGAAAATAACTATAATTTGAAACTAAAACATAAAGAGAGTCTTACATAAAACCGAAAGAATGATGTGGACTGTCTCTGCTCAGCACAAACAAACTTTATGTCTGGAACTAATGAGCACCTGAAAAATAATAATAGTGGGTCTGACCCACGAACAAATTCTTTCTACAACAACCCAAACAGAGACCGGCGAAACTATATATGTATAGCTAACCCATGCAATAACTAAGTAGTCCGTATATATATATATAGATACACACTAAAGGAACCTCACTAAATTATAAGGTTATCTCAACCTAAATAGTAGGTAACATGCAAAACGCACATATAGTGGGTATGAGTACCTAGACCTACCAGGGAAACAACTACACTATATCTAACTACACATCCTTGGCAATATATATACCTTAATCATGATCCTGAGACTCAAACTCATATCATGACACCATAATTATATATATATATATATATATATATAATCCAATATAATTAATCCTCTACAAATAATATTCTATAAGTCATTCAACTTGTTCAGCTTGTAACGACCCGAACGCGTAGGTCCGAACCGTTAGCCGGGTCCTTAACCGAACCCGAGGTCAACTAGGGACAACACCATTCCTTCCTACGTCAATACATATTATACGTGTCATTCCGAGTTTATAAAAAAAATAAGTAATAAATAATAATAATAATAATAATATGATACTATAGTTACAAAGTATGTCAAAACGGTCTACTAACCCATCGAATCCTATGGAGGAATGTCGTCCCCCATTTGCTATTCGTGTCCTGAAAAATATTAAATATAAGGGGTGAGCAAATTACTCAGCAGGTGGTGTCTAAGATACACCTCTTGTGACCCCGTGAATCCATACAATGAATAGAAATAGGAAGCGGGGTCATACTATGCCAGGAGGGAACACAACATTAATTTCAATTCCAAAAGAACAACGCCGTGCCATGAATGTAATGCTATGCATGTCACTCCCCATTTTCAGAAAAATATCCATCACTTCACAAGCTGTTAATATAACCCGCCCTTTGGTAACTCCGCAGCGACACGAGAGAAGGATTGGCTACTGTTCCTGACCTTTGGTACCTCCGCAGCGTCATTTGGGACCCAGATAGCTCAACCACGCTAGGGCAGTCTCCCTAATTCCCTCTAGGCTATATTAACACACCGGCCCTTTGGTGACTCCATGGCGATCGGGTTTTCTTAAAAACACTTTAATCA
The DNA here is from genome assembly GCF_030987335.1 of Cornus florida. Classification (NCBI taxonomy): domain Eukaryota; kingdom Viridiplantae; phylum Streptophyta; class Magnoliopsida; order Cornales; family Cornaceae; genus Cornus; species Cornus florida. The sequence goes on along the minus strand of NW_026775573.1, from coordinate 69,198,441 downwards.
AATCATTTCCCCAAAAATCTCTTTTTCCATTTGTTTCAAGTCATTTTACTCTTTTTCTATGCCCAATGCTATGAATGTATGTCACATGCTTGTCATTACTATGAAAATAAATTTCCACTACACAATTTTACATACTTCCACATAGCAATTTCTAGGAAGGTCTTAAACATCATGGCATGGAAATTTACATTTAGGCATGTTTTTCATACAATTTAATTAATACACATAATCATAGATTTCATTTACAAGAATAAAATCATTTTCAAGGCAATCAATTCAAATTAAGCATGTTAATTTGCACAATATCAACTACACACAAAATCGTATACTTCATATACACAATTAAATCACTTTAGAGTAAAATCAACACAAATTAGCATACTAGGACACTAATTAAATAAAATTAATTCACAAAGGTGCAAGATTTTGTGGATTAGAGACCCCTACTCTGAAAAAGAAAATTTTCCTCATTGGATCATCAAACCTCACGCCTCATACCTTCGGCCCTCATCTGTAGCTCGGCTCCTCTCTGTACCTTTTTAAAACTCTCGACCCTCCTCTGTGTTTCCGCTATTTTACTCTCTCTCAAACTTCTCTAATTTTTTCTCTCTTAGTATGCTCACAAGGTCTCTCTCAACATGCTCACATGGTCACAATGCAGACACCATAATATATAGGCCATAATCCACCAACACTCAACAAAATATCACATTAGTGTACACCATACGCCTCCATCGACATCATTTCATCAGATTCAATAAGCAACATCAGCCCAACATCAGCAACCCACGTGAAGAAAAAGCAAAGTCAAGAAATTTTAGGCCAAATAAATATTCAAAAAGATGTCAGACGATATCATCACTTTTATGGCCCCAAATATCTGCCTTTACTTTTCAGCCAACCCGCACCCTTTTTCTCTTTTTCGACATCACATCACACCACACAATATACATTACACACACTGTAAAAGTACTACAACAGCCCACGTGCAAAATAAAATAAAAATCAGACCAAAAGAGTTTTGCCCAAGTAAAATCACTGTGGGCCCGTTAGTACGCATTACCATTATCAAATCCTCTTTTTCCCTTCCACTCAATTCGTCCACCTTCCTTCATCATCTGATGCTACAAATATATATATATATTTTGATATGGTGCGGGTCCCACTTGTGATTATTAATTGGTTGAATTGCTTTTGTTATATATATATATATATATATATATATATATATATATATATATATAACAAAAGCAATTCAACCAATTAATAATCACAAGTGGGACCCGCACCATATCAAAATTTCTTTCCATTTCTTTCTTTCTTCATCTCGGCTGGTGGACCATTCCTTACTCCATCAATAATCAATTCCTTTAGTACCTAATATATATATATACACACACATGACTAATGAAACTCCATTCAAAATCCAACAACTAAATAAATAAGTAATACTAATTTACTAAAAACAAACACCGATAACTAAAATAACCTCACACAATAAATCTTGACAACTAAAAATGATCAAAATAAAATAAATTAAAAATCTTAAAATCCGGGTTGTCACAATCTCCACCACTTAAAAAGAATTTCTTCCTCGAAATTCAGATCCAACAGCCTTCGCATACCCGAAAATACCAATAACCACAAACTAAAATCAAAATCCTTACCCCAGGCAATATGAGATACTGTGGTATTTAGGACGTTGCGATAGCTGCTAGTACTAGTCACCCGCCCACACACTCCGTAACCATTGTGGTAGCTAGTTAATGCGTCACCCGCCAACTAAAAATAAACAATAACAAATCTGGGGTACTTGCCCAAGCACACTAACTAACCATCTCAGTAGCTGCCAGTGAATGCCATTCGCCCACACACACCCGGCTAAGAGTGGTAGCTAACCAGTAATACACATTCGCCCACTCACACCTGTCTACATCATCACTGCACTCACACTTCCGACTGGGTACAAGCTAATGAAATCCTCAATTCATTCAAATATAAATACGTCACTATAATCCCGTTATTATAAGAAAAATGTCTTCTTTTATACAAAATCAATTTCCTCAAATATGTACAAAATTCCCCAAATAAATAAATTAAATCTCGCAATGCCAACTCATCTACCTAAGCCCGAAACTAGCAATCCACGTTCATCTTCGGTACCTGAAACTGGAAGATGGTGAGACGGAAAATCCTAGTAGGGAAAACCATAACAAGAATTTCGATAATCAATGATCGTATTGCAAACCCTTTATCAGACACATGGTTCTACCTAACACACCTCGTCACCCGAGACAAACCATCTGAATCTACACTGTCATAACGACATGACGCACAGTACCATGCTCTCGTTGTCCCTGACAAGTCGAAACAATCATTGACCTTTGACCCGACATCGCGCTAAAGAAAGACTATTTTTAAGAGAAATGGTTGGCTAGGCCATTCTCATCCTCGATCCAATCTCAGCACAGACGTCGTTCCTGTCCTCAGGTCCAAACCTCAAATACAGTCTCATATAGTCCACAAAACAACCAAGAGATCCACTCACTATCCATCCATCATCCCACATAACCTCAACAACTATACAGTCACACACCAGCTCTAAAAATCTCAATAATTCCTCAATCATGCAACTCGTAATAAGCCAAAAACAACACAGCACCAAACGTCACAATTATCAACCATCACTAAAGATCTATAATTTCCTCATAGCATCCACACCAGGTAAATAACTCATAACATTACTCAATTCAATTCTTACCGTGTCAAAACACACAATAAGACCATCTCATGCCTAAAACCTCAAGACACTGCTCGAATCAAATGTCTAGAAAAACGCCCAAGTATATGACTTACACCACATCACCTACTTATCCTTAAACTTACAGTTCACGACACACCCCTAGCCATCACCGCTCGTACCAGGCACCGAAAACACACAATCCTTATTCGACAATTCATGCCTTACACAAAAAGCCAAAAACTCTACCTCCCTCCTCCGTGGAAGTGAGTCAACCCATTTAACAAAACCTTTATTGATGAACTCTAACCGCATAACAAACCATATGTAGGTCCGTCCATCCGCGGACGCGCACAACTCCTAAATGGAGAACAAGGCTCACGATAAACGACGTCCTTACCAGGACTAGAACAAACAAAAATGGTAACAAACCCCACTCTCACAAGAGGCTGACGACTCACATCTGAATGCACCCGACACCTTGTCACATGCTACTCACTAATCATCCAACTGTGGACACCCAATCTTATCTGAGCTGAAATGAACTCCTTACACACAAGGAGGAGAACCAACTAGAAACACATACAAGACTACGAACATAATTCTAGGTGACCTCGCCACTAAAGGACCGTCAAACACTAACACAGAACCTCACATACGCTACACCACGATACTCATGCCAACCAAAACCAACCAGATAAGAGCACTAATGCTCACAATACTCGATCACTAAAAATAATAATAACCCTTCAGACACCGCGTCCTGTCCCATCTGGAAACCGTCACTCCAAATGACAACCTCTAAGCCGTAAAATGACTCTTTACCACCCATTCCACCTTCACCCTTCAAAACGACACTACCTCGAACACCGTGCACATAAGACCTGTGACCTCAGTCACAACAGTCTACTGACTCCTCAAAAGAAAAGGTGTTTATCTGACAACATCGCTTTCGCTGGCTTTAAAGACTAAGCCATCCACAATCGCCTCAACTGGCGCACAATCTCATTACCTACCAGATAACATACAACAACACTCACAATTTTAATCCATCCTCGGATTATATCTGAAACCATTATGCTCATTAATGCTAAACATCACGTCATAACGCTTCTACTGCTACTCATTCGGAACAACGATTCAACCTATCACCCCACCAGACCATCAAGCCACAATTAAGTAATTCTTCCTTAAACATCCTTAAAATAATACCATCATAATAAAAGAATAAGCATTATTCTCGATACTCCCCCACAACAACCACTTTTTATCATTAGAAAAGAACTTCTATACGGCAATGTCATGCCGACAAACCTTCATAACAAAATGAGCACAAATCTCAAAATGCTTAACGACCAATTGTCACCTCAATACCATCAACGATGCCCTCAATCATTAACGTTTAACCGATAACATCCAACCAAGGAAACTTCATACCCTAAGTTCAACATTGTTACTTTTCCTCATTCAGTTCCTTAAAACATCATTGGCCCCGACAAAAATCAAATGGGGCTACCAACTAACCTACAAGATCAACCTCGTCCCAATCACTCCAATCATTAGTCTATCTTTTCGAATCCTTAAGCACTATCTCTTGATACTCCAAACGTAATTGGTGCTTGCCATACCAATGCACCAAAAGTTTGCAAAGATATGAACTAAGAGTGTGAATGTGCAATGTGGCCAAGTTTTAAATTTATAAAAGCCGCTACTATCTCTAACTAAAAATATAGCTAAGGTAAGTAGGGATCATCCCAAGGGATTTTAGGCACTAGCAATGGAAACAATGTATAGGGTTAGTAGGTCGAGTAATCAAAGATTGGTTAGATTGATTGATTAAGTTATTATGCAAATGAAATTAAAGTAAACAAAATTTAATGATTAATAAAGTAGAGAAAGATATAGAGGAGAGGACTTGGGATACTAGAGCTCACCACTAAGCTTGACTTCACTAGACACTAGCAATTGTATATTAATAGGGAAATTGACTTGTAACTTGTGTTTGTGTGTGTGACATTAATTGAAACTAGGCATGGATGGCAAATAAGCATAGGTTGTCAAGCCAAATCAAATGGAAAGTACAACCTATCAAATGAGACCAAAATCCATTCAATGAAACCACAATTTATGCACACACACTATCTAGAAACACACACCTAATGCATTCATAAGTATGGAACACCAAGGAATAAGAATAGATTGTCCACCTATCTATAAATTTAAAGCAACTACACTACATCTACACTAAAGACATGAAATTAAACTAAGTAAGCTAAGGGTGTAGTACAATTCATCAAGAAACAAGTGTGAACCATCAAATAAATTGCAAGAGTGTTCAATTAAGCTCTATGTTTTGACCATCTCTAGATTAACTTCATCCTTACACACACATGCATAAATTCCACTAAATCTAGAGAAAAGCACATGAATCATCCATTCTAGCAAACATAGACATATGGTTAGAAGTAGATAATCAATTGAAAGCATTAATCCATATACATCAAGTAGAAACCACAAGATATATATATATATATATATATATATATATATATATATATATATATATATAAATCTAAGATCAAAACATTGTTACAAATAAATACCCAAAAATATACAAAGAACTAAGTCTAGGACGCAAACTTAAGGGCTACTTTAGCCCCAAGTAGATGTCTAGCCACTCATTAAAGTAGTCATCCAACCCTCAAGGGCTATCTCCATGGTAGGAATGACGTCTTTCTTGATAGAAATCCTAGAAGAATGGAAGAACTCCCAAAATGTGTAAAAGCTCTCTAATCTTTAGCCTCCTCTCCAAGATATGAGATATACAAATTATGAATAACAACTATGCTCTAAAAGTGGCTCTCAATCCTTGTATAGGTAGGTCAAAATGTCACCCAATAGTCTGGGCTCGTACACCAAGGTCCCTCCAATGATTACACCATAAGCCAACTTTTAATGAGCTGGAATCTATTTTTTTTTTAACTTGAGGAAGTTCGATTGATCGAACTGTGTTAAGATCGATCGAACTTGGCTGAGATCCATCGAATGCTGCAGAGATCGATCATCCTTGGCGGCTCCTTTTTGATTAAAGACAAATCTCTAAGATATTTTTGGGAAGAAGACAAAAGTGGTAGGTGGGTGGTAGGTGTGGATAAGATTAAATCATTTCGATCAATTTGGGAAATGTTGGATCGATCGAACTTGTTGGATCTTTTGAATAAGGACAACGGCTTGGATCCATCTTGAATTGTTTAGATCGATGAACTTTCGATCAATCGAAGAAATGCTGAGATCGATCGAACATGCTGAATTTCCACACTCTGCTTCATTTTGCTTCCACTTTGCTCCTTTCTTCCATTTAGCTTGAGTTAACTTCTTTAATGCTCTTATTTGGCTGAATTGACTTATTTTTGGGATAAGCACTGAAAAAGGGTAATAACACGAAATTAGTCTAAAATGTGAAAGTAAGATAGATAAAGGTCCTAGAATACCTTAGCTTAAGGGGTTTAAATGCGCACTTTTCAATGCTCATCACACCACCAAACTTAAATATTGCTAGTCCCTAGCAATGAACTACTAAGTAAAGGAATGAAATGAACAACTATACAACTATGAACTAGAAAGGAATAAATGGATAACGCCACTTTCGTAGGGAACACGATTACATTTAGCAAATGCAACAAGCCTTTTAAACCCCTAGGTTACCCCTAGTGGACGAGTGCAGTCTTGTAAGGATTTCTAGAAATGATACCCACAAACATTAAGCTCATTCTTTCAAAAGAGGTACCAATATTGCAAACAAGCATTAGGAGAAAACTATCTCAAGTATGGAATGTTTCAAACATTTCCAAACAATCTCCCAAAATCTCAACATCAAGCAAACAAGTATGGTCCTCCACACATCAAGAAAATGATCATGCAAATCAAAACAATACTAGAATCCTTTTTTAGTGGACCGACATCAAATATGTTGCTATCTAAGCCAACTAAAGAAATGATCACATCCTTACCCTCAAACCAGCACACAAATCTAGTACCGATCATCAGGACAAAGAGTGGACCTTTTATTAAAGTTTTATTCATTTAGGTTCGCTTATTCTTTTCACTCAATTTGTTTTTTTTTTAAAATTTTTTAATTTATTTTTAATTTATTTTTTTCTATCCCTAAGGATCAAAGATGGAAGTACAGTGCAATGTGTTGATCTATTAAGCTTTCTAGCGATCCATGAGGTCGAGCGTTAGGTCAATAATTCCCAAACCAGACGGCTTTAGGGCATTAGGTGTTCAAACACCCTTAAGGACTTAGAAGCTCAAATCAACTAGGCTATAAATCAAAACAACCTCCATTTAATCATTTCCCACTTCTCACCTTTTGGGAGAAGTCCTTACTTTTTTTATTGCTTTTGCAACTTTTTTTTTTTCTTTTTTTTTTTTTTTTTTCAAGTTCAATTATTAACCTAGAGTTTGGGCCCTCCACCTTTCGGTGCCAAAAATTCAGTACTTGATGAGGCTAGAATCCCGGCTACTCAATGAAAAGGGTTTGTTATCCACTTTTATAAAGATGAAAGCTTTTAATACACTACTAGCTCAATTGAGATATAACCAATTCACTAATCAACAAAGCATATACCCCACAAATGAATGCTAGTGTGTGCCTATGGTAGTGTAGAATTCTAGAGTGAATCTCAAAACAATCACAAAATCAAGATGATGTGGACCACAAGTGTAAGTAAGATATCAATCTTTCAAAAAATTTACTCCTAAATGGCATCCACAAGGCATACAAGGAGTATTGGACTCTCAAGTCAAGCCATTTTTAACTTTTAAACAATATAGTCCTCAAAAGATCAAAATCATAGCTAACATCTCCAATCTCAATCATGCATTTAAAGTTCAACTTTAAGTAGAATGCAATAAAGACACCTTACCCCCAAACTTAAACCGTATATTGTCCTCAACGTGCAATGAGAACAATGGAAAAGATGAAAAGAATATACCGTGGTGGAAAAGACATGAAGCCCGGCAATGATCCAATATAAAAAGGTCTCCCCCAAACTTGGAATCAACAACCTACTTGAATAATCACACTAGCAAACTCACATCAAATATCAAATAGGAGAAGAATAATCAAATCATGCATTCTAAGGTAATATAATACAAGATGAAAGAGTGATATGAGATCAAGCCTAATAGAAAATATGAAAGTAGCATGACTCCATAAAAGGGCACAATGGTGAAATAAATTTTTTTTTTTTGTTAATAAAGTAAGATTAAATAATATGCAAGAAAATATGAACAATGATTACTAAGTTTAACGTCGCTAGTTAGACGGAGTGCTGCTTTAAAAGATCAAAATTTTTATTTTTATTTTATTTTTATTTTTTTAAATCCAAGTAGAAAGCTTCAGATCGATCGAACTTAGATCGATCCAATTTTCGATTGATCGAAATGGTGAAATCCTGCAGATAAGTTCGATCGATACACAGAGAGGTAAAATATGCAGAGATCCAAAAATTTTCTAAGTATGGAACTAAGATCGATTGAATATAAAGTTTGATCAATCTTGGAAGACTTAGATCGATCTAAGGAAATTTTTGATCGATACACAGAGAGCTGAAATATGCAGGGAATTCTCGATCGATGGGACTAAGAGATGATTGGATGCAGAGAGTGATGTTCGATCGATTGAACTTTTCTTGAGATTGATCGAACAGCTAAAAATAAGCAAGAATTTTGAACTTCACTTTGAGAACATTGAGTGCGACACTAGATATCTTCATAAACTGGATCTACCAAAAGGGCTGCTTCCATATGCCTTTGAAAAACTTGTCCCTCGACGTAGGGTTTCAACCTTTACCCATTCACCTTGAATGTGTTGCCATTTTTAAACTTTGAATCTCAACCGCCTCATGCGGCACAACAGAGATGATCTCATATAGACCTTCCCATTTGGTTCGCAACTTTTCCAGAAAGATCTTTAACCTAGAGTTAAAAAGCTAAGTTTTTTGACCAGGCTCAAAAGATTTCTTCACAATGTGTTTGTCATGAAAAGCTTTAGTTCTCTCCTTGTAGAGTTTGGCATTGTGTCTTAACTCTTCCAACTCATTCAATTGGAGTAAGTGATTCTCTCCGGCTTTGTCAAGGTCAAAATTGAGCTTCTTAACCGCCCACAAAGCTTTATGTTCTAGCTCAATCAGAAGATGGCAAGGCTATCCATAAATAAGTCTATAAGGAGACATGCCAATGGAAGTCTTATATGCCATTCAGTAACCCCACAAAGCATCATTCAATTTGCGTGACCAATCCTTCTGGGTTATGTTAACCGTTTTCTCAAGAATATGCTTAGTTTCTCGGTTTGACACTTCTACTTGTCCACTTGTTTAAGGATGATAAGGAGTGGCGACTTTATGTGTAACGGAGTACTTAAGAAAGAGTTTCCTTAAGAATTGATTGCAAAAATGCTTTCCTTCGTCACTTATCATAGCCCTTGGTATACCAAAACGAGCAAAGATATTGGATTTAATGAATTGAATAACCACGGAGTGGTCATTTGTTTTGGTAGCATAAGCCTCCACCCATTTGGAAACATAATCGATGGCAAGTAGAATATATTGAAAACCATAGGACATAGGAAATGGACCCATAAAATCAATGCCCCATATGTCAAAAATCTCTACAATAAGAATATTTGTCAAAGGCATCATGTCTCTTCTCGACATTGAGCCCATCTTTTGACATCTTTCACATGATTTACAAAAATTGTAAGCATCTCTATGGATTGTGGGCCAAAAGAGCCCACTTTGAAGAACCTTCAAGGCGGTCTTCTTTGCACTAAAATACCCACCACATGCAAGAGTATGACAAAACACAAGAACGCTTGGAATTTCACTCTCTGGAATGCATCTTCTCACAATTTGATCCGGAAAATATCAGTACAAGATAGGGTCTTTCCAATAGTAATTCCAGAGTTTGGCAAAGAAACGGTTCTTTTCGTTCTTTGACCAAGTAGTTGGAAGCTAGCCAATTGCCAAATAGTTTACAATGTCGGCAAACCAAGGCATTTGTCCATTAGAAACTTGGAAAAGTTGTTCATCCGGAAATAAATCATGAATTGGTGGGCTAGGGGATGATTCAACTACCAACCTTGAGAGATGATCGGCAACCACATTTTTGGTGCCTTTCTTATCTCTGATTTTAAAGTCAAATTCTTGAACGAGCAAAATCCATCTTATTAAACGAGGCTTGGTTTCTTTCTTGGTCAAAAGATGCCTCAGAGCAGCATGATTAGAATAGACAATGACTTTTGACCCTAAGAGGTAGGACTGAAATTTATCAAGAGCGTACACTACTGCAAGTAATTCCTTCTCGGTGGTGGAGTAATTAAATTGAGCTCCCGAGAGGGTCTTGCTTGCATAATATACGGCACATGGAAGTTTTCTTACCTTTTGCCCTAAAACAGCTCCCATGGCATAATTTGAAGCATTACACATTATTTCAAATGGTAATGACCAATTGGGAGGTTGCATAATAGGAGCAGATGACAACAAGTCACGCAATTTGTGAAAAGCATCTAGGTATGCTTGGTCAAAGACAAATGGAGTTTCCTTGGCAAGAAGATTGTACAAGGGTCTAGCAATTTTGCTAAAGTCTTTGATGAAATGGCGATAGAAGCCAGCATGCCCTAACAAGGAGCGAATTTCTCTCACCGTTGAAGGTAGAGGCAATTCAGCAATGAGCTCAACTTTCACTTTATCCACCTCAATTCCCCTCCTTGAGATGATGTGACCTAAAACAATACCTTCTTGAACCATAAAATGGCTCTTTTCCTAACTAAGAGCAAGGTTTATTTCACGACATCTTTTAAGCACTAAATTCAAAATTTTGAGGCATGCATCAAATAAAGACCTAAAAACAGAAAAATCATCCATAAAGACCTCAAGATACTCTTCCTTCATGTTCGAGAAAATTGCCTTCATACACCTTTGGAATGTTGTGGGAGTATTGCACAAACCGAAAGGCATCCGTTTATAAGCAAATGTGTCAAAAGGACAAGTAAAGGTGGTTTTCTCTTGGTCTAAGGGGTCAAGGGCTACTTGATTATAACCCGAGTAGCCATCAATGAAGTAATAATATTGTTGCCAGGCCAATATCTCTAGAATTTGATCAATGAATGGTAAAGGGAAATGATCTTTTCGAGTGGCGGCATTTAATTTGCGATAATCGATGCACACACGCGATTAATTGGCGGTACGCTTAAAGATTTCCTCACCTTTTGCATTTTCAACCAACGTAATCCCAGATTTTTTGGGAACTACTTGAGTTGGACTCACCCATTTGCTATCAGAGATTGGGTAAATGATTCCGGCATCTAAAAGTTTAACAACCTTTTTCTTGACTACCTCATTCATGTTTGGATTAAGTCTTCTTTGAGCATCCCTAAAAGGTTTTGCATCCTCTTCCATAAGTATGCGATGCATGCAAATAGAAGGATCAATTCCTTTTAAATCTGCCACACTCCATCCTATGGCTTCCTTATTTTCTTTAAGCACATTTAAAAAAGCATCTTCTTGATCTTTTTCAAGATTGGAGGAAATGATGACCGTAAGAGTCTCTTTCGGGCCTAGAAAGGCATACTTAAGATTGGAAGGTAAAGTTTTAAGCTCAAGAGTTGGTGGAGAGACTAAAGATGGGACCGGTGGAGTGCTAGAAAGTGGAGGGAGAGGTTCTATTGGAGTTTTCCAAGGTGGAAAATCCAAGCTTGCAACCGATTCCATGAGATTGCTTACTTCATTCATCGATTTTTCATATCAAACCCACAATTACCATACATTTCAAGAAGACAAGATACAAGAGGATCCTCGAATAGGTGAAATGAGAGATTTTCCTCGGTTGGTTGTTTCATTACCATGGTGGGAATATATTCCTCAACAACCTCATCCAACACATTTATAAGACAACACTCATCTTCATCTATGGGATGTCAACTTGTATTGAAAACATTAAGCTTGACCATCATATTTCCAAAAGAAATGTTCATAACCCCGGATCTACAATTAATGGTTGCATTTGTGGTAGCAAGAAATGGCCTTCCCAAGATGATCGGGATGTGGTTAGTAGGGTTGGCAACCGGTTTGGTATCAAGAACTACAAAATCAACCGGGAAGTAGAACTTATCAACTTTGATGATATATCCTCAACCAATCCCCTAGGTGTTTTGACGGATCTATCGGCCAATTGAAGCACCACCGAGGTTGGTTTCAACTCATTCAAGCCTAGTTGAACATACATGGAGTAAGGAATCAAATTAACACTCGCTTCTAAGTTAAGAAGAGCTCTACGAACTTCATGGTTTCCAATCACACATGAAATAGTCGGAGCACCGGGATCTTTGAACTTAGTGGAATGTTATGTTGAATGATGGAGCTCACTTGCTCTGTAAGAAACACATTTTTAGGGTCTTATCCTTTACTCTTCCTCTTTTGTGTGCAAAGGTCTTTCAAGAATTTTGTATAAGGCGAAATTTGCCTAATTGCATCCAAGAGAGGAAGATTTATGTTGACTTGCTTAAAGACTTCCATCATGTCATGGATTTTTCCTTCTTACCTCCCAAAAGGCGAAGTTTCTTTTAAAGCATAAGGAAATGGAGCTTTTGGCTCATAAGACCTTGCAACTTGAGGAGGTGATGAAGAGGGTTATGAGTTCTTGATGGTGACATTCTCATCCAAGGAAGTAGGAGTAGTATTGGAAACGGGACGGGTGTCAACTTTTGGTTGCATCGGTTCACTATCTTCTCTTGGTTGTTCAACCTTATTATCAACTTGTCTACCACTTCTCAAATTGGTAATTGCTTGCACTTGCTCTTGGGAAGGGCACCCCGAGGTAGGGTTTTCTTCCACACAATATTGGGCTTTTAGATTTCGTTCGGGTTGGCTAGGCAATTTGCCTATTTCTCTAGCATTCAATGCATTGGCTATCATCTTTATTTAAGACTCAAGCTTTGATATTGATTGAGAATGAGAATGCAACAAATTAGTGTTAATTTCCAAAATATCCAAAGCCACTAAGACTTTATCATCAAATGTAGAATTATTAGAAAGTGCATGAAGATGATTGGGGCTATTTTGAGAATTATAAACTTGAGGATGAGAGAATTGATTCACTCTTTGATGACAAGAAGGAGAGGATGAAATAAATCCTTTTGAACCTTTATTTCTTTGATGAGGAGGTATCAGTTTTGAAAATTTCTTCCTTGAGAATGATTTGAATATTCACTCCACACCGGAACATAAGCATTTGAAAAAGGGTAAGCAAATCCGGCATTGACTTGTTCATAGTGTTCATCAAGCACATCTCCATAGGGACAATTGGAAGTAGAATGCAAAACACTTGAGCAAGTCATACATGGCTCACAAGAATGATAAAGATGGTGATTAGGAAGAGGAGATGATTGGATTATCAGTTTTTGACTCAATAGGAATTGATCAAGTTTATGAGAAAGAGTTTTAACTTCGGCAACGATCTCCATTGGACTCTCAATTTGACACACTCTTGAATTTTTCTTTTTACTTGACTCATGACTCAAACGAGAAGTGTGAGACTTGTGCAATGAATTTTCACTCATTTTCTCAAAAAGGTGCCAAACATTATCTTCATGTTTCCCAAAATATGATCCTCTGCATGAAGTATCAACAATATCTTTGTGAATGTCGGATAGGCTTTCATAGAAATATTGAACCCCTTGCCATTTAGGAATGCCATGGTGTGGACATTTCCTTAGCAAGTCGTTCAATCTTTCCCAAGCCTCATGTAAAAGTTCTCCTTCCCCTTGAGAAAATTCACGAATAGAAGTTCGCATAACATTGGTCAAACTCACGGGGTAAAATTTCTTTAAAAATTCATTTTGCATTTGTACCCAAGAAGTTATTGAATTTGCCCCTAAGTTATTGAACCAGTGTTTAGCCTTATTTTTAAGAGTGAAAGGGAAGAGAAACAACCTAAGAACTTCTTCTGGGACATTCATATATTTCACGGTGGAACATATCTCAAGAAATTCATCAAGATATTTGTAAGGTTCCTCATCGTTTAAGCCATAGAAAAGTGGACACATTTGAATTATCTCAGGCTTGATTTCATAATGGTTTGCCCCAAAGTTAGGAAGCAAGATGCATGATGGTGCATGATGGTGCATGATATTCATGAAGATTGTAATGATCATGAAGGACCATCGGAGGAATGAGAGCTTGAACTCCGGGAGGAAATTGGTTGAAAGGCGGACATTCCATGAAATTCGGGTCTAAATAACCAAGATGACCCTTTAGATTTTCTATGATGAAGGGTTGAAAAATTAAAACAATCATTTCGCCCCCGCAACAAATCAATCAACAAATCTCCACATATAATGATCCCATACTCCCATGCATGACCAACATGCAAAGAAAAGTAAATTGCTTCCACGCGGGCTCACGATTTATTTAAGAAATGAAAAACAAGCCTCCACGCGGGCCGATGATTTAACTAGAGCTTGAGTTAGAAAGATCTCACAAAGGGTCTTTAAGCAACTTCAATATAACTTCAACTTTCTAGCCTTGCTTTGCTTTGCAATTTTTTTTTAGATTTTTAGTCCTTTTGCCTTGCTTAGCTCCTTGCTTTGAATTCTCCTTTGCTCAACTTCCTTCACTCAATGCACCTCATCAATCAAGAACAAACACAATAAGTAACTAAGAAGAAAATAAAGTAAAGACACGATTAAAAGAGTACTAATTCCTATTTGTTTCCAAAACACGGCGTTGCCAATTAAATCCCCGGTAACGGCGCCAAAAACTTAGTGCTTGCCGTACCGATGCACCAAAAGTTTACAAAGATATGAACTAAGAGTGTGAGTTTGCAATGTGGCCAAGTTTTAAATTTATAAAAGCCACTACTACCTCTAACTAAAAATATAGCTAGGGTGAGTAGGGATCGCCCCAAGGGATTTTAGGCACTAGCAATGGAAATAATGTATAGGGTTAGTAGGTCGAGTGATTGAAGATTGGTCGGATTGATTGATTAAGCTATTATGCAAATGAAATTAATGTAAACAAAATTCAATGATTAATATAGTAGAAAAAGATATAGAGGGGAAGACTTGGGGTACTAGAGCTCACCACTAAGCTTGACTTCACTAGACACTAGCAATTATATATTAATAGGGAAATTAACTTGTAACTTGTGTTTGTGTGTGTGACATTAATTGAAACTAGGCATGGATGGCAAATAAGCATAGGTTGTCAAGCCAAATCAAATGGAAAGCACAACCTATCAAATGAGACCAAAATCCATTTAATGAAACCACAATTTATGCACACACACTATCTAGAAACATACACCTAATGCATTCATAAGTATGGAACACCAAGGAACAAGAATATATTTTCCACCTATCTATAAATTTAAAGCAACTACACTACGTCTACACTAAAGACATGAAATTAAACTAAGTAAGCTAAGGGTGTGGTACAATCCATCAAGAAACAAGTGTGAACCATCAAATAAATTGCAAGAGTGTTCAATTAAGTTCTATATTTTGACCATCTCTAGATTAACTTCATCCATACACATACACATGCATAAATTCCACTAAATTTAGAGAAAAGCATATGAATCATCCATTCTAGCATACATAGACATATGGTTAGAAGTAGATAATCAATTAAAAGCATTAATCCATACACATTAAGTAGAAACCACAAGATATATATATATATATATATATATATATATATATATATATATATATAAATCCAAGATCAAAACATTGTTACAAATAAATCCCCAAAAATATACAAAGAACTAAGTTTAGGAAGCAAACTTAGGGGCTACTCTAGCCCCAAGTAGATGTCTAGCCACTCATTGAAGTAGTCATCCAACCCTCAAGGGCTATCCCATGGTAGAAATGACCTCATTCTTGATGGAAACCCTAGAAGAATGGAATAACTCCTAAAATGTATAAAAGTTCTCTAATCTCTAGCCTCCTCTCCAAGATATGAGATATACAAATTATGAATAACAACTATGCTCTAAAAGTGGCTCTCAATCATTCTATAGGTAGGTCAAAAAGTCACCCAATGGTCTGGGCTCGTACACCAAGGTCCCTCCAATGATTGCACCATGAGCCAACTTTAATGAGGAGGTTCGATCGATCGAATTATGTTAAGATCGATCGAACTTGGCTGAGATCCATAGAATGCTGCAGAGATCGATCGTCCTTGGTGGCTCCTTTTTGAATAAAGACAAATCTCTGAGATATTTTTGGGAAGAAGACAAAAGTGGTAGGTGGGTGGCAACTGTGGATAAGATCAAATCATTTCGATCAATCTGGGAAATGTTGGATCGATCGAACTTGTTGGATTCTTTTGGATAAGGACAAAGGCTTAGATCTATCTTGAATTGTTTAGATCGATGAACTTTCGATCGATCGAAGAAATGCTGAGATCAATCAAACATACTGAATTTCTATACTTTGCTTCATTCTGCTTCCACTTTGCACCTTTCTTCCATTCAACTTGATTTAACTTCTTTAATGCTCTTATTTGGCTGAATTGACTTATTTTTGGGATAAGCAACTAAAAAGGGCAATAACACAAAATTAGTCTAAAACGGGAAAGTAAGATAGATAAAGGTCCTAGAATACCTTAGCTTAAGGGGTTTAAATGCGCACTTTTTAGTGCTCATCAGTAATCTGAAATACAACCCTAATCCACAGCTTACAAATTCTAGAACATAATTTATTTGATAACATAATACTCACCAACTATCACTTCATCCATAAACAACCAAGCACTCCAGTGACCTCATATTACCTACCTTATCGTGTAACCCTACCCTACACAGTTAAAACTAACCACCATACTTCACTTTGAGAACTTCTAGACAGCTGCACCAACCAAAAACCCTGCTCATCGACTGAGCCATGCAACCGACTCACCGAGAGTCGATTACCCGTAACACGCTCCTGTAACTATCCAAAATGAGAATCACTCCTCGACAAACTAACATCTAGAACAGACTCCTGCAATACCATGAAATGATCTACATTCAGCAATCGGTCCTAAATCACCATGGACCTATAGAAACCAACAAGTTCCAATGACAGTCAAAATCAACACACTTCCTTAAGTCGTTCCAAAATGCTCGAAATACATAGTTACAGTCCATAGACTACATTCGTGGTTCAAATAACCCCCGTCACACCTACTATAACCGGTTTAAAAAGAACCTCCACACTAAACTATGACCTAAGTCGCAAACACTGACCTCCTAAGGTCATACTGACACCCTTACTCGTACACTTGACCCTTATGGTCTCTAGAACCCATACACCAAAACATAAAACTCACATACAATAAGGGTGCCTTGCCATGAAGTATGAACCCATTCTAAAGTCGTGCTTTAAGCACCGCACAAAATGCAACTAAGAAGATCAGGATGACTACACGCCAAATAGCTCAATCCACAAGCTAGAAGACCACGCCATTAGTTCGATAAAAACCGGCACCCAAACAACCCTGGAGCAACCGAGTTCCTCGCCTACTTAAGTCAAACTTACACAATCCTCAATGCCGCGACAAGTACCCCACCGTACTAGTAACCATCTCGTATGCGTGATCACATATACATAATAATCGTACTCTATACCATGATATAATCGTGTCCCATCATTTAAAAGTAAAAAAACACCCCGTCTTTTATTTTTTATTTTTAAAATACTTGCATAACCATGCCTAAATATTCATTACAATACTATACGAGACATACTTACACCTACCGTGTTCACTATTCGCCACATTATCATTTAAAATAAAATTATACACACTGTGCCTACCACTTGTCATTACCATACTTCTCGTACCTATCATTTCATCACAATTAACATGCTTTCAATTACCTCACATAAATATACTAAATACATGGCCATGTAACAAAGATTTTAGCATTTCAACAAGCAGGCATGTGATCATATAAATAAGTAAGCAATTAACCATGCTTCTCAAATAATTAAACATTTTAGCATATAAACTCGTAAACTATGGAATCACATTCCACACAACCTGAGGTAGGCCTCTACCCGTCTTCTTACTAGTTTTTGAACCATTGCTCTGATACCATCTTGTAACGACCCGAACCAGTAGGTCTGAACCGTTAGCCGGGTCTTTAACTAAACCCGAGGTCAACTAGGGACAACACCATTCCTTCCAACGTCAATACATATTATACATGTCATTATAGGTTTATAAAAAAAATAAGTAATAATAAATAATAATAATAATAATAATAATAATAATAATAATATGATATTATAGTTACAAAGTATGTCAAAACAGTCTACAAACCCATCGAACCTTGTGGAGGAGCGTCATCCGCCACTTGCCATCCGTATCCTGAAAAATATTAAATATAAGGGGTGAGCAAATTGCTCAGTAGGTAGTGCCTAAGACACACCTCTTGTGACCCCGTGAATCCAAACAATGAATAAAAATAGGAAGCGGGGTCATACTATGCTAGGAGGGAACACAACTTTAATTCCAATTCCATAAGAACAACGCCGTGCCATGAATGTAAAGCCATGCATGTCACTCCCCATTTTCAAAAAAACATCCATCACTTCACAAATTGTTAATATAACCCGCCCTTTGGTGACTACGCAGCGACACGAGAGAAGGATTGGCTACTGTCCCTAACCTTTGGTACCTCCACAACGTCATTTGGGGCCAAGATAGCTCAACCATGCTAGGGCAGTCTCCCTAGTTCCCTCTAGGCTATATTAACAAACTGGCCCTTTGGTGATTCCGCGGCGACCGGGTTTTCTCAAAAACACTTTAATCAAATCATTTCCCCAAAAATCTCTTTTTCCATTTGTTTCAAGTCATTTTACCCTTTTTCTATACCCAATGCTATGAATGCATGTCACATGCTTGTCATTACTATAAAAATAAATTTCCACTACACAATTTAACATGCTTCCACATAGCAATTTCTAGCAAGGTCTTAAACATCATGGCATGGAAATTTACATTTAGGCATGCTTTTTATACAATTTAATTAATACACATAATCATATATTTTATTTACAACAATAAAATCATTTTCAAGGCAATCAATTCAAATTAAGCATGTTAATTTTCACAACATCAACTACACACAAAATCATATACTTTATATACACAATTAAATCACTTTAGAGTAAAATCAACACAGATTAGCATACTAGGACACTAATTAAATAAAAATAACTCACAAAGGTGCAAGATTTTGTGGATTAGAGACCCCTACCCTGAAAAGGAAAATTTTCCTCATTGGATCATCAAACCTCAAGCCTCAAACCTCCGGCCCTCCTTTGCAACTTGGCTCCTCTCTGTACCTTCTTAAAACTCTCAGCCCTCCTCTGTGTTTCCTCTATTTTACTCTATTTTACTCTCCCTCAAACTTCTCTAATTTTCTCTCTCTCAGTATGCTCACAAGGTCTATCTCAACATGCTCACATGGTCACAATGCAGACACCATAATATATAGGCCATAATCCACCGACACTCAACAAAATATCACATTAGTGTACACTATACGCCTCCATCGACATCATTTCATCAGATTCAATAAGCAACATTAGCCCAACATCAACAACCCACGTGAAAAAAAATCAAAGCCAAGAAATTTTAGGCCAAACAAATATTCAAAAAGATGTCAGACGATATCATCACTTTATGGCCCAAAATATCTGCCTTTACTTTTCAGCCAACCTACTCCCTTTTTCTTTTTTTCGATAGCACATCACACCACACAATATATATTGCACACACTGTAAAAAGTACTGCAACAACCCACGTGCAAAATAAAAAAATAAAAATCAGACAAAAAGAGTTTTGCCCAAGTAAAATCACTATGGGCCCGCTAGTACGCATTACCATTATCAAATCCTTTTTTTCCCTTCCACTCAATTCATCCACCTTCCTTCACCATCTGATGCTACAAATATATATATATATATATATATATATATATATATATATAAATGTAACAAAAGCAATTCAACAAATCAATTATCATAAGTGGGAACCGCACCATATCAAAATTTCTTTCCATTTCTTTCTTTCTTCATCTCGGCTGGTGGTCCATTCCTTACTCCATGAATAATCAATTCCTTCATTACCTAATATATATATATATATACACACACACACACACACACAACTAATGAAACTCTATTCAAAATCCACCAATTAAATAAATAATTAATACTAATCTACTAAAAACAAACACCAATAACTAAAATAACCTCACACAATAAAATTCAGGTTGTCACACAGCTGACCTGACTTGAATATAAGTAGAACTTAATATTTTAGTTAATCCAGTCCCTTATAAAAAAAAAAAATAAAAAAAAAAAAAAAAAAAAGGTAGGACTTAACTTCTTTGGTTAATCCGTTCCTAAAATGCCACCGTCCCATACCGGTGCATTAAACCACACAATCTAATAATTGGTGTAACAATTACGGAAATACATCAAACCATCCAGAAATAACCATGATAATATGCTATCAAGTTATCACAAAATAGGAATGACTTATTATTTATTTAAGTTTCCTATATCATATATCCTACACAAATTGAATCTTATACATGATGATATTTTAATATACCGTCGAATAAGCATTCTCCATATCCAATTCATCCTATACATTTAATCTCAATTGCTAGAACAATTTAAAATATTAAACCCATTCATTTGTTTGAAACATTCAAATAGCAAACATCATTATGATCAAGTCTATTTAAATTTATTTAAACCCAAACCTAAGTTCCTATTTGATGTTCAGGATCTTTCAAAATCAAAAAGAAGTAACACTACACTGTTTACGAAACTTTTCCAGGTAATGCTCAAGCTTTTGTCCTAAATGCTCGAGCACCCTGTCCAAGGTTCGAGCATCCTACTTCAGGCTCGAGCTTTTTGTCCCAATTTCTCGAGCTTTCCTTCTCAGGCTCGAGCTTTACCTCCAATTGCTCTAGCTTTGCAACCAATTGCTCGAGCTTTTAATCCAAGGCTCAAGCTTTGCCCCCAAGGCTCGAGCACTGTAACAGCGGTCTGAGCACTGTTACGCGAATCAACCCTGAATTTCACTGTGCATTCATTCTTTATTTGTTTCAAGAGTCCTAAGCATGTTTCTACATTCCATTGATATACAGATATGAAAATACATTATGTACAACATGTAACAAAATATAAAGTAATCCAATCAAATTATAAATTTATCAATTTATACACAAGAATAACCATGAACAAAATAATTTATAAAACCTAGTTCTAGATTATTTAAAACATGAATTCCAATTTTAATTATCCTTTAAACATCCCTAAAATTATACTAGAGATATATAGATTATAGATCTAAAATAGAAGTGTAGAACAAATAACTTGCCTTAAGGATTTGCTAAAACCCTAGCCTCCTTCTTCTTCTTCCTCTTCCTTCTTTCTCTCTCTTTCTCTCTAAAATAATACGTGATATCTTTCTATCCCCTTTTTCCAACCCTATAGTTATATATTTATAGGCTACATATAAACCCTATTCCATTTTCCCAATCCACATCCAATTAATAAAGAAAAATAAGATTAAAACACTAAAAAGGTAACTAAAAAAATGTAAGTTACGTATAATCTATGTATATTATTTTTATCTAAATAAAATAAATACATTAGATTATCTCCAAAGGACCTTCCTTAAATAAATAAATAAATATATATATATATATATATATATATATATATATATATATATATCCACCATCCATAGGTAATTATCCGTACCCATTAAACCCCTTATCCAAGTAGTTCATGTAACCCAATTGGTTGGCCCATGACTACTATCCATGACCCTTAAAATAAAATGAAATAAAATAAAATAACCATTTAAAACATTTAATTCCTAACATTATTTTTAAAGAAAAATGCCTAACATTTAAATAAACAATTACACATCAAAACCTAACATTTAAGTAAACAAATACACATCATTAAACAAGTATTTCAAATAAACACATAATAAATTAATTCATATAAATAATTAACAAATAACTAAGAAATCAATTAAAGAATCCAAAACACAATGAAAACAATTTAATAAAATACCGAGACTATCCTTTTAAAATTAGGGGTATTACATTCTTCCCCCCCTAACAAAAGGAATTCCATCATCGGAATTCACCCTTACTTTCATCCATTATGTTTGGAAAAGTTGAATGAATGATGTCCTCCCGTCCCTAAGTAGATTCAGCCTCATTGTGATGACTCCACTAAACATTTACCAAAGGAATGACCTTATTACGAAGAATCTGATCCATACGGTCGACAATACGACAAGGTGGTTCCACATAAGTTGCATCGGTTGTAACTCAATCTCACCAACATCAATATGCTGATAATGATCTTCATCGCGAAGAAATTTCCGCAACATGGAAACATAGAACACATTGTGGACACAATCTAAATGGCCCGGAAGTGCTAAGCGATAAGCTACCGTTCCAATTCGATCCGTAATCATAAAAGGACTGACAAAACGTGGTGGCAACTTTCCTTTTTTCCAAAGCGCATTACTCCTTTCATAGGAGACACCTTGAGTAAAACTTAATCGCCCACCTGAAATTCCAAAGCACAAGTACAACGGTCTGCATAACTCTTTTGCCTACTCTGGGCAGTGTGCATACGATCTTTAATAAGAGCAATCTTTTCAGAGGTATCCTTAATAAACTCAGGACCCAAAAATCCGCTCTTACCAACCTCCATCCAACAAACAGGAGATTTATAAGGTTGGCCATATAAAGCCTCAAACGGTGACATACCAATAGTTTTCTGAAAGCTATTGTTATATGCAAACTTCACAAGTGGCAAATAGTTCTCCCAATGACCCTTAAAGTCAAGGACACAAGAACGAAGCATATTCTCCATGATCTGATTAACCCTCTTAATCTGTCCATCAGTCTAAGGATGGTAAGCAGTGCTAAGATGCAACTCCATACCTAAAGCCTGCTGAAAACTCTTCCAAAATCCTAACATAAAGCTCGAATCCCTGTCCGATATAACAGATAACAGAATGCTATGTAACTTTACAATCTCTGTAATGTAAAGTCACATCAACTGTTTCGAAGTGAAATCAGTACGAATAGGCAAGAAATGAGCTGATTTAGTCAACCTATCAACGATGACCCAAATGGAATTATGATTTTTAAATGAATTAGGCAATCCCTCTACAAAATTCATACAAATGCTCTCCCATTTCCACTCTAGTATAGGTAGTGGCCGTAGAGAACCAGGCGGCCACTGATAATCAATCTTAACCATCTAACAAGTACTACACTGAGAAACAAAAATAGCAATGTCCTTCTTCATACCTACCTACCAAAACTGCCGCTTCATATCCTGATACATTTTATCTCCTCCTGGATGAACAGAAAACTCAGAGTGATGAGTTTCAGCCATCACATCTGATGAGCGCTGAAAAGTGCGTATTTAAACCCCTTAAGCTTAGACATTCTAGTACCTTTATCTATCTTACTTTATCGTTTTAGATTAATTTCGTATTATTTCCATTTTCAGGCACTTATCCCAAAAATAAGCTAACTCAGCCAAATAAGAGCTTAATTGAAGCAATTCTGGGATGAATCAAAGAAAGGAGCCAAGTGGAAGCAAAAGGAAGAAAAAGGTGGAAATCAACATCTTCGATCGATCTCAGATCAAAGTTCGATCGATTCAATATGATCGATCTTAGCACTTCAAGATGGATCAGAGCCATGATGAAATTTTCAGAGATCTCAAAAGTTTGATCGATCCAACACCATTCTTCGATCTATCGAACTGCTTTGTCCTTATCCAAATGATTAATCTTATCTAGTTGTACCACCCTACCAACCACTTTTGTCATTTTCTCAAAAATATCTTCAAAATATCTCAAATTTGTCTTTATCCAAAGAGCGCTACCATTGAAGATTGATCCAGCCTAAGTTCGATAGATCTCAGCCAAGTTCGATCGATCCAAGTCTAAGGTTCGATCGATCGAACTTCCTTTATCCAATCATTGGGGAATATTGTGTGCACGACCCCAGCTCATTTTGGGTGTCATTTGACCTACCTATATAAGGATAAGGATTGCTTTTTCCAAGGGGGAGCCAAAATCATATCATATCATCTCTTGGAGAGCAAGCTTAGAGGATGAGGAGGCTAGAGACACAAAGGGGGGAGTTTTTCATCAACAAGGAGCAAATTTCTTCCATGGAGTTAGCCCTTAAGGGTTGGAGCAATATCACCATGAGTGGCTAGACATCCTCTTGGGGCTAGAGTTAGCCCCAAGCATGCTTTCTATATCTTAATATTGTGTATTATTGAGGGATTAGTGTTGTAATTAATGTTTTGACACTTTGATATATATAGATCTTGATTGTTCAATGATTTATGTGGTTAAATGCTTTCAATTGATCATTTCATTCTATCCATATGTCTATGTATGTTAGAATAGATGTTCATGTGCTTGTCTCTAGATTTTGTGTTATTGATGCATGTCTATGTGTATTGATGCTATAGATTTAGAGATGGTCAAAACATAGTGCTTAATGGAATGCTATTATGATTTTCTTGATGGTTCATACTTATTCCTTGATGGATTGTGCCTCTCCCTTAGTTTATTTTCATGCTAGTAGTGTAGATATAGTGTAGTTGTAATGTAGTGTTAAATGGGAGGACAATCCATGTTTGTTGTTTGATGATCCATGCGTTTGAATGCAAACACACACACACACACACCAATATTGCAACACACCATTTTCCCTCATTAGTCACTTGTCAATGGTATAGAAATGCATTGCTTGGTGGTGATCTCTAAACCCCAAGACTTTTCTCTCTCTTATTTGCTCTTAGTTGCATTATTTTGTTATCACTTAGTTTAATTTAGTTGCTCTCTAGTCTAATCAACCAACCAACCAATTGTTTGATCACTCGACCTACTAGCCCTAATAGCAATTCCACAACCTTGTTCGACCCTCACAATCCCTTGGGACGATCCCTACTCGCTCTAGCTATATTTATAGTGAAAGGTAGTAGTGGCATCTATAAATGTAAAACTTGGCCCTCGCCTTAATGTACACTCTCTAAGCTTGTGGTAGGATGACGACAATCACCACCAAGTTTTTGGCGCCGTTGCCGGGGATTGATTTGATTTAGCAACGTCGAAATTATGGAATCAATTAGGATTAGTACTCTTTTGATCGTGTCTTTACTTTATTTTTATTTTTCTTTTTGGTTACTTATTGTGTTATTCTTACTTGACTAGGTGCATTGTTAGAGAGGAAGCAAGCAAAGGAGCATTCAAGCAAAGCAAAGAAAGTAAAAAGCTAAAAATTTAAAAAAAATTGCTAAGCTAAGCTTTAAATTTGGAGTTGAAATGCAAAAGGACCTTTGTGAGACTTTCTTTACTCAATCCCTTAGTTAAATCGTTGGCCTGCGTGGAGGCGTGTTTTTAATTGTTCTTTGCATCATTGTTGTTAAAGCATAGGAGTATGGGTTAAGTGTTTGTGGAAGAAGTCTAATTGAATTGTTGTGAAGGCATAGTGTTTGTCATTCTTTGTGCTTGTTGTGTTTTGCATTGTGCATGCATGGACGTCATTCATTGAGACCCACTCTTGTCCCTTTAGATTTTTATCTTGAATCCATCATTAGAAATCCTAGGGGAAGAGGAAGTTCAAATAGAACCAATCTATCAATGGATGACCATAATGATGATCATGTTGAGGACCTTGGTCACATAGACCAACAAGGTATCCTTCATCCAAATGTACATCATGAGAACATACAAGTACCATTAGGCTTGCCTAGGCCATACATTCACCAACCACCACAGCAACAAGGCCAAGCTCCATATGGAATGCCAAGGCCAATGTATGCTCCACAACCTCCCATCATCAATCAAGGAATTCAAAACCAAGGTGTTCATGTTGCACCTTAAGTAGTTAATCCACCTCTTGCTTTAAGAGACCATTATGTGCCTAATAAGTATAATGCACCTACATACATCCAATTGCCTCCATTTAGAGCACATCATCATGAAATTAAGCGAGAAACCATTCAAATGCTTCCTAACTATCATGGACTTCCAAGTGGAGAACCTTACAAGCATTTGGATGAGTTTCTTGAAGTATGTTTCATCGTAAAATATACGGACATGCCGGAAGAGGTCTTAAGACTCAAACTTTTTTCATTCACCTTAAAAGACAAGGCAAAGTATTGGTTTAACAATCTTAGGCCTTTTTCAATCACTTTTTGGGAAGAAATGCAACAAGAGTTCTTGAAGAAGTACTATCCGGTTTAAAAAACCAATGCTATGAGAACTTCAATTAAAGAATTTACACATGGGGATGGAGAAACGTTTCATGAGGCATGGGAATGCTTCAATGAGTTGCTTAGGAAGTGTCCACATCATGACATGCCCAAATGGTAATTAGTTCAATATTTCGTTGAGAGCTTATCGGACAATTATAAGGGTATGGTTGATGCTTCCATGGGTGGCTCATACATTGACAGACATGAGGATGACGTGTGGCGTCTTTATGAGAGCATGAGTGAAAATTATTTGCATAGAACATTATCATCCAAGAATGGTAGAAATTCACAAGGTAGGAAGAGTGTTGGCTTCTATCAAGTTGACCATTCAAATGAAATAGCCGTCGAAATGAAGTCTCTATCTCAAAGGTTTGATCAATTTTTGATTAACCAAAACTCGGCAAACCAAGTATATTCCTTCCCTAACCATTCTCATCATGCATCAAATGAAACATGTATGACTTGTTCTAGTGTTCTTCATTCTATTTCTCATTGTCCTCATGGACAAGTGCAAAATGAACCTAATGAACATGTAAAATGGAACCTCCCCAGAAGCTATCTCTGCAACTTTGTCAATGCACTGCTAATCTGTGAGTTGTGCCTTCAATATCTTATGAATGATTGAAGGTGTAACTACCATGCATGCCATAAAAGCATCAGACAACTCATCAACGGTCTTCAAAGCATTCCACTCAATAGTGAATAATACAGAAAGACTCCCAGAAGGTCGGCGACTAAGTGCATCCGCCACCACATTCGCTTTCCATGGATGGTACTGTATAGAGCAATGATAGTCTTTCACAAACTCTAACCATCTGTGCTGTCTCATATTTAGCTCCTGTTGAGTGAACAAATACTGCAGACTCTTGTGATCACTAAATAATCTGAAAGATTCTCCCAACAAATAGTGCCTCCAAATCCGTAAGGCAAAGACCACATCTGCCAACTCCAAATCATGTGTTGGATAATTAAGCTCATGAGGCTTAACCTTACGAGATCCATACGAAATTGGTCACTCCTCCTACATCAAAACACACCCAAGACCTTGCAAAGAAGCATTTGTGTAGACAAGATACTCTATCCCGCTCTGTAGAGTAGATAGAACCAATGCAGAAGTCAACTTATTCTTTAGCTCATCAAAAGTTTTCTGACAGTGTTCATCCCATACAAACTGTACACCCTTCTTAGTCAAATGAGTGAGTGGTCCTGCTATCTTTAAGAACCCCTGAATGAATCGACGATAGTGTCCTACTAGTCCTAGAAAACTCTGAATCTCTGTAGGTGAGGTAGGTTGTCCCCACTCTACCATTGCTGAAACCATGGCCAGATCCACCGCTATCCCCTTCTCTGACACTACATGACCCAGAAACTTCACTTCTCGCTGCCAAAATTTACACTTCTCGAATTTTGCATATAATTGGTGTTCACAAAACGTCTGCAACACTGTACGAAGATGTCTAGCATGATCATCCTCTGTCTTAGAATAGACCAAAATATCATCAATGAACATAATGACAAACTGATCTTAGTAAGCCCTGAAGACTTTATTCATTAGATTCATAAAGACTACTGGTGCGTTAGTCAATCCGAAAGGCATGACATGAACTCATAAGAACCATATCTAGTGAGAAACACTGTCCTAGGAACATCCTGCTCCCTAACCCGAAGTTGATGATATCCAGAACGCAGATCATTCTTAGAGAAATATGTAACTCCCTTCAATTGATCGAAAAAATCATCGATCCTAGGCAAAGGATACTTGTTACGAATAGTAACCTTGTTCAACTCCTTGTAATCTATACACAAGCGAAGTGAACCATCCTTCTTCTTCATAAACAAAACTGGAGCTCCCCAAGGTGAAATACTCCGACGAATAAAACCCTGACTGAGCAATTGCTGAATCTGATCTCTCAGTTCACGCATCTCCGCTGGTGCCATCCTGTATGGTGCCCTAGCAATAGGCGTAGTGCCTGGACCTCAATCAATAACAAAGTCTATCTCTCAACTAGATGGCAACCCTGGAATCTCTTGAAAAACATCTAAAAATTCCTGTATAACTGGTATACTATCCAGTGACACAGTAGTCTCTTCCTCAGTCTCCTCCTCCATATGAAACAAATAAGTGTTAGAAACCCCGTTAGAACGTGGCATAGCAATGACATACATATCTTGACCAGGTACAGTGAAAATAATAGACTTATCATAACAATTAACTTGGGTATGGTAATGAGATAACCAATCCATCCCAAGTATCACATCATAAGTTTGTATGTCCAGGGCCAATAGATTGGCTAGAAATCAAAGTCTACAAATATCTAGTGTCATAGGCCCATCACTCTCATGTAAAATAGCTATATTACCCATATGTGTAGAAATACCATGAGGTCTATTACACACTCATGTCGTCATCCCAGATAATGCAACAAAAGTACTAGACACGAATGAATGTGTAGCACCCGTGTTAAATAAAACATGAGCAGATCTACCATGAATAGGAAACATACCCCAACAGCCTGAGGTGCCTAAACATCCTATGGCATGGGATTATACACCCTGTCATGATGCAACTACTGCAGTGCCTGTCCCTGAGGCTATAGCGGTGCTGGTAAAGCTGGATACGTCTGTCCCTGAATCCGTGGAGCGGGTAAAGGTAATAGTGCCCTCTGTCCCTACTGCACATGCTGTCCCTGTCCCTGTCCTGCTTTAGGACACCTCCTGGAAGTATGACCAAACTTTCCACAAGTGTAGCAACTCCCATAGAAAGTGCCAAATTTCCTCCTCTGTTGATTAGCCTGTGGTCCCCCATTCTACTGCCTCTGAATAGGTGCCTCATCTTTGTGAGCATCTGAACCACCCTTGTGCTTTTTCCAAGACTGTTGTCCTTGGAATTTGCCTTTATCAGTGTGTCGGTGTCCATTGTTGTTCCTTTTCTCAACTGTTGATTAGAAGAGTCTCTGTCATCCCGCTTCTCACCTCTAGCCTGTCTGAAGTCCATAGTCAACTAATATTGTTATAGATCAGCATCTACCACCTGAGCATAAGTAGTGCAGGCCAGACTACCTATAATGGATCACTTAATAGACCATATAAGTCCCTTAACGAAACTATTACGTTTCTTCTCCGCTGTATCCACCTCCTCTAGAGCAAAAAGAGATAAACGCGTGAACTGCTGCTAATACTCTGCCACTGTCATGTTCCCCTGTTGTAGATTAAGGAACTCTGTCTTCATAGCTATCCTGATTGCATATGGAATGCACTTCTCATTGAAGCAAGTACTGAATTGCTCATAGGTCAATGAAGTCCTTTCCTCTGCAGTGGTCACTGACTCCCACTACTGTAGTGCATCTCTGACCAGCTTGAAGGTAGCGAGTATCAGTTTTTGTACCTCCGTGCACTGAACCATGCAAAGATGTCGCTCAATGTCCTTCTTCTACTGATGAACTGCTTTCATATCGGTGGAGCCTAAAAACTCCGGTGGGCTCCCCTTTGTGAAAGAACTCCTAGCCTTTTTTCAAGGATCAGTCTAAACCATTGGTTTTGGTACAGGTGCCTGCTGAACCTATGGTTGATTCCGAAGTGCTGCTATTACCCTTGATTCTATAGCCTGAGCAATGAGGCCATTGAGATGAGGATGATACTTTGGATCTCTTCCCTGATCCTGAGTCTGCTGGACTTCATCTTACTCAATGTGTACCAAACCATCTTCTTCCTGAAACCCAAGCAATTGTTGCTCTTCCTCCATTTGCTGACGCCGTAGGAAATCCTGCTGCCTACGTGCCGCTCCTCTTCGTTGCCTATTTCTCTGATTGTCCTGTCTTCTTCTAGTGTTAACCATTCTGTTAACATAGAAAGACCGACATCAGCATGATGTTTAAACGAACTGTAAAGGAATACAACGAATCCAAAACTTAAGCTCTACACAAGAGAATACACTACGCGAAAGTCTTAAAACGATAGATCCCTAGAGACACTTAAACTTAGAGTGCTCTGATACCAACTATGATACCCCTCGATTCTAAAGCCACGGGTGATCAAGTCCGAGTATAGATCCGAGGGATACCAAACAATTAAGTATGTAAATGAACACAGAATACAAAAGAAATAATTAAGAATAAATAAAATAGCAGAAAAGAAAACTAAACAATAAATCCTCCAAATGAATTTTCCAAAACCTTTAATTATCATTACAACTCGGGAAGCCATCTAGTGGACCCCTAATGATATACCAACTGAATCAACTGAAAATAACTATAATCTAAAACTAAAACATAAAGAAAATCTTACATAGAACTGGAAGAATGATGTGGACTGTCTCTGCTCAGCACGAACAAATTCTATGTCTGGAACTGACGAGCACCTAAAAAATAATAATAGTGGGTCAGACCCACGAACAAGTTCTTTCTATGACAACCCAAACAGAGACCAGAGAAACTATATATCTATAGCTAACCCATGCAATGGCTAAGTAGTCTGTATAAATATATAGATACATACTAAAGGAACCTCACTAGAGTATAAGATTGTCTCAACTTAAATAGTAGGCAACATGCAAAATGCACATATAGTGGGCATGAGTACCTAGACCTACCAAGGTAACAACTACACTATATCTAACTACACATCCCTGGCAATAAACGCACCCTAACCATGATCTTGAGACTCAAGCTCATATCTTGGCACCATAAGTATATATATATATATATATATATATATATATATATATATATATATATATTTAATCTAATATAATTAATCCTCTATAAATGATCCTCTGTAAGTCATTCAACTTGTTTAGCTGACCTGACTTGAATATAAGTAGGACTTAACATTTTAGTTAATCCATTCCCTTATAAAATAAAAATAAAAAAGGTAGGATTTAACTTCTTTGGTTAATCCGACCCTAAAATGCCACTGTCCCATACCGGTGCATTAAACCACACAATCCAACAATTGATGTAACAATTATGGGAATACATCAAACCATCTAGAAATAACCATGATAATATGATATCAGGTTATCACAAAATAGGAATGACTTATTATTTATTTAATTTTCCTATATCATATATCCTACACAAACCAAATCTTATACATGATGATATTTGAATATACCTTCGAATAAGCATTCTCCATATCCAATTCATCCTACACATTTAATCTCAATTGTTAGAACAATTTAAAAGATTAAACCCATTCGTTTATTTAAAACATTCAAATAGCAAATATCATTATAATCAAGTCTATTTAAATTTATTTAAACCCAAACCAAAGTCCCTATTTGATGTTCAGGACCTTTCAAAATCAAAAAGAAGTAACACTACGCTGTTTACGAAACTTCTCCAGGTAATGCTCAAGCTTTCGTCCTAAATGCTCGAGCACCCTGTCCAAGGCTTGAGCATCCTACTTTAGGCTCGAGCTTTTTATCCCAGTTGCTTGAGCTTTCCTTCTCAGGCTCGAGCTTTACCTCTAATTGTTCGAGCTTTACAACCAATTGCTCAAGCTTTTCATCCAAGGCTCAAGCTTTGCTCCTAAAGCTCGAGCACTGTAACAGCGGTCTGAGCACTGTTACCCGAATCAACCCAGAATTTCACTGTGCATTCATTCTTTATTTGTTTCAGGAATTCTAGACATATTTCTACGTTCCATCGATATACAGATATAAAATTACATTATGTACACACATGTAACAAAATATAAAGTAATCCAATCAAATCATAAATTTATCAATTTATACACAAGAACAACCATGAACAAAATAATTTATAAAACCTAGTTCTAGATTATTTAAAACATGAATTCCAATTTTAATTATCCTTTAAACATCCCTAAAATTATACCAGAGATATATAGATTACAGATCTAAGAGAGAAGTGTAGAACAAAGAACTTGCCTTTAGGATTTGCTAAAACCCTAGCCTCCTTCTTTCTCCCGCTCTCGCTCTAAAATAATACGTGATATATTTC
The DNA here is from genome assembly GCF_030987335.1 of Cornus florida. Lineage (NCBI taxonomy): Eukaryota > Viridiplantae > Streptophyta > Magnoliopsida > Cornales > Cornaceae > Cornus > Cornus florida. Next base: position 69,166,346 of record NW_026775573.1, on the reverse strand, counting down.
TATCCCATTTTTCCAACCCTATAGTTATATATTTATAGGCTACATATAAACCCTATTCCTTTTTTCCAATCCACATCCAATTAATAAAGAAAAATAAGATTAAAACACTAAAAAGGTAACTAAAAAATACAAGTTACGTATAATCTATGTATATTATTTTTATCTAAATAAAATAAATACATTAAATTATCTCCAAAGGACTTTCACTATGCATGGGTAATTATCCATACCCATTAAACCCCTTATCCAAGTAGTCCATAGAACCCAATTGGTTGGCCCATGACTATTATCCATGACCCTTAAAATAAAATAAAATAAAATAAAACAACCATTTAAAATATTTAATTCCTAACATTATTTTTAAAGAAAAATACATAACATTTAAATAAACAATTACACATCAAAACCTAACATTTAAGTAAACAAATACACATCATTAAACATGTATTTCAAATAAACATATAATCAATTAATTCATATAAACAATTAACAAATAGCCAAGAAATCAATTAAAGAATAAAAAACACAATGAAAACTATTGCCCAAGTATAGACTCTAGAAGGGGGGGGGGGGGAATAGAGTCTTTGGCAAATAATGGCCAATTTTCAGATTTGCAAATTCTACTAAATCCTTCTAATAATTATGTAATTATCAAGATATAAACATGAACAAATAATAGCATAAATATAAAGGAGATAAGGGAAGAGAGATTGCAAACATTCACACGGCGATTTTAGCGAGGTTTGGAAACTCCTACTCCTCGGCTCAAGCCCCCTCTTGAGACTTCCCAATCTACTATGGCACCTTCTTACGGGTGGAGAGCAAACCTCTACATAAAGCAACTCCTTGCTTCACTTTGCTAAGAGACAACCCATCTTAGTCTTCCTTTGGGTCACACCAACCCTTACAAATTGAAGCTAGCTTGCTTTTTCTTTCTTGAGCCACACCAGCCCTTACAAATGAAGATCAGATTTATTGCATACAAATGTATCTCTCAAAGATTGATATGCAAATCAAAGCTCACAATAATCTCTCACAGATTTGATATACAAAGTTTAGCTCACTCTAGAGTATATATACGAATACAATGAAGCACAATACTTTTCTAATGATATGAGATGTATGAATGGAAGAACAAAAGCTCTTTGGATGCTATATGATGTTTGTCTATGGTAGCAACACTTAAACCCAAAGTCCCCAACACTATTTATAGAGTTTTGATGAGTTAATTTGAAAATATAGCTGTTATGCACGCGGTTCAAGGCAAAATAACCATTCAGATTCGAATCTGGGCAGTTCTGTCGTCCGAAATAAAATACATCTGAGGTTCGGTTGACCGAAATGGTTTGAGGTTGACCACTAGCCTTGGTTCGGTAGACCAATGAAAAATTCCCTTAGTTTCGGTCGACCGAAACTCCTTTCTCCTTTGTTCTAAACCATTCTGTGTAAATCGGCTCTGTTGATTCATTTACCTCTTTAGTTTCGGTCGTCTGAAACTCGAGTGGGTTTTTTCATATGCTAGGTTCGGTAGGCCGAACTAGAATGGCCCTGAATTTCGGTAGACCGAAATGAACCTGCTACCTCATGAATTATTCTAAGTTAATAGGTGAGACAGTCTGTGTACAGGACATCTGCACATACCTTATTTTCATTGAAAATATTTAAGTAAATGTCCATTTACTTTAAGTTTACAATATAAATAAGGAAGTACCCCCCATTTGGATTCAATAAAAAATACTAGAAAATTGAAATCTAACTAAATCAAAATGTAGAAATTCAGTTTTAGTACAAATTTGGATTTCCGACAGTTTTGGTAAAATTGAATCCTTATGTAGACCAATGTAGACTTGGTCAAAAATTCTGATAAAATCAGTGTAGGCTAGTTTAAGTATAAAGATTTATTACAGGGAAAAATTATTTTGAAATAATCATTATTTCAAAAATCCATTTTTCACACTTAGCCAAAAACACAGTTTTTCATGACGCGCATTCTGGGGTCTTAATGTCTGTTACCAACTTATGGTAATGAAGGCTTCTCATGCCTTAATTGTTGACCAATATGAATTATATGATTGATGTGCATGGTCTTAGCATTTCTAACACAAATGATAAGTTCTTTCAAAGCTTATGTAAGCTTGAACTAACTCACTTTTTAGCAAAGACTACATATGTCAATTGTATATGAATGAAGTGCATAGTCTGTTGCTAATGGATATAGGAGCATATGAATGATGATATGATATGCATGGTCCTATAGAGATGAGCTTCAAATGGATTCATAAATACTTTGACATTGAATCCTAAACACTCACCATCCTATCTACCCCTTTTTTCACGCTTTATCTATGATAGTGTAAGCTTTTAGGTAAACATGCTTTCTTCCTTTCTTTGAGTTATTTTTTTGCTTGTTGTAGTCCAAGCTATCTTTGGATGGACTTTACATTTGGTTCTTTGCAACTTCATGTCTTCTTTGTATCCATTGCTTTCCTTGATGTAATCTTGAATAATGGAATACTAAGAATGATCTTTCGTGCTTCATTGAGGTCATCCTTTGAATGTGAATAATCTATAACACTCAATGTAAACATTAATCCTTAAACATCATTAATGGTTTATTATCATCAAAACCTCTAGATTGTCCTTGGATGGAATCCTTAAGGTCAACAAAAATAATTTAATAAAATACCAAGACTATCCTTTTAAAATTAGGGGTATTACATAATTTAAGAAGCTTCACATGTTTGTGTGGAGTTCAAGTGCGTCGCTTGTCTCGGAGGGTGCCGGCCTCTATCACGGCACCAAGGAGATCAGGATGTTGGTTTCCAATCACCTCTGTTTCTTCCTCAACACCACCAACGTTGACACCATTTCCGATGAACTCAAGCAATAGGTGTGGTGAGAGTTTTAGAAAGAGGTGTTGAAGGAATAAGACTCAGGGGTATTTTTGTAATCTTACAATAATATTATAAGTTTTAAATTTAAAATTTAAATTATAAAGGTAGTTTTGTCATTTTATACCGATTTGGGGTAAGAAGTGGGTACGGTCTGAGCCAGATAGAATCCGAATCTCGGTGAGCTCATATTCTAAGCATAGGTAGGCAGTTCTCTTCGCAATTCGATGGCTTCACCGATTGAACCGAATAAGAATCACACGGACCGAAGTTTGATAGCCTCCCCTTAAAACCCATTATCGAATATAAGTCAGAGTGATTGGAATTTGAACCTCTCGGAGTGGGGTTTCTCGATGAGCTTAAGCTGTAAATCTCTACTCTGGTGAGGTTCGATGACTGAGGAGTCAACACTAAGAACGAACCCCGCCCGAGACTAAGAGATCTCCTCAACGCATTCAACTTCCTCACTGTCACGTGAAGCTTCCCGTCATCTCCGATTTCTACGTCGGTCTTCAAAAAGTCGTGTCCGTTGAGCGAGACGACGTCGGACCCAAACTTGAACGAGACAATGGACGCGGCGGTCTCCAGGAACTGCTCCATAATGAGCATCTTCGCACCATGATATTCGAACAAGAACAGGAAGAGAGTGTACCAGATGATGCACTGTAACACCACCACTTGAATCATGAGGCTGTCGGAAAAAGTCGCCGTGCATGGCGATCAAGAGAGGGATACCTACCAACTCAGGGGTATTTTTGTAATCCTACAATAATATTATAAGTTTTAAATTTAACAGTTAAATTATAAAGGCAGTTTTGTCCTTTTATACCGATTTGGGGGCAACTTGATGACCTTTTATAGTTCAAAGGGTGTTTAATTTTCATGGGATTTTTGTTGGATGAAAATGATAGTATAGGGGGGTTTTGTGATTTTTCCCCATATATATATACGTGTGTGTGTGTGTGTGTGTGTGTGTATACAGATAGATCTCTCTCTATGTCTTTTTACACGTGTTCTCTTTCTCCAATTTGTGCGTTCTCTCTTTGCTATATACAACTCAACCCATATATATTATATCTATGACATTAATTAACTACTATTTGTGCTTGATCAATTTGTTTTCCTTCTAGTATCCGTATTGAGAATGAATATATGATAATTGTGCTCCTGTTTGTTGAATCTGATTCATACATGTAGTATTGTGAACCTAAACTAAAAAGAAGTATATATTGTAACCTGCAAACTCGTTATCAAAGCCTAAATGGTTTGTATTAAAAAATTCACACTGATTTATGTTGGGTCAAATTATAATCACCCCAAAGTTTGGTAAAATTATACCGGTTTGAAGTTTATTGTTTTGATATCCCTAAACTTGGTGGTTGGGATTGAAAAATAATTTTGAGTATGAAAATTCAGTAATGTCTTTATATTATAATAGTATATTATTTACATTTTATATAAGAGAAGAATAAATTTGTCGTTTTATAAAATTTGGTCAATAAGTCTACTGAAAAGAAAATGCTAGAAATGTCATTGAACACATGCACAAAATCTTAGAGGAGGTCAAGGTAATAAATGCTAAATGATTTATTCGTATATAATTTAACCAAACCACAACAGAGAGTATTATAGTTTACCTTTATATTATAAAGCTCTAAGTTTTTCTATTCAATAATGTCTTTATATTATAATAATATAGTATTTACATTTTATATAGAAGAATAAATTTGCCATTTTATAAAATTTGGTCAATAAGTCTATTGAAAATAAAATGCTAGAAATGTCATTAAACATACATGCAAAATCTTAGAGGAGGTTTAGATAATAAACACTGAATGATTTATCCATGTATAATTTAATCAAACCAGAGCATAAAGTAGTATAATTTTGTAACGACCCAAACCGGGGATCAGGATCCCTAACCGGGTCCTTAACCAAACCCAAGGACACACTTGGGGTAAAATGGTCATTTGAAAAATATAAGAGGGTTCATTGCTTTTTAAACTAGTCAAATGAAGTTTAAAATAACTATTTTAGTCGTTCCATGATGTTTGATGAGGTTCTACGGTCATTTGATACGATTTCCCAAAAACGTTCTTACCGGTTCAAGGAAAATTCTGACATTGTTCCACTAAAACGACTATAACTCTCAATATGAATGGAATTTGAAGATGAGGTTGGTCTCATTGGGAAACTAACTTAAAATCCTTGAAAATGGGCTCAAGAGTGACCTTATTTGGGTTTGGCACGAAGAAATTATGACCGTCCAAAATTAAGTGATCAAAGCTGATAAAACTGTGGAGGGCAAAAAGCCCGCTGGAGGCCTTGAACCAGTTCCTAAACTTGGTATCGGTTCCACATGGGCAGAATGCCCAAATGTGAACCAAAACACCCTTTGAACTGGTTCTAGAATGATGCATTGGTTCTCCAAGTCCGGAACCTAAAATTTTTACCCAGAAAGCCCTAAAACTGAAACACATATATGTGGGCATTTCTTAGGTCCATTGATGACCTTATTCAAAGTTTAAACCTATACCGAAACATATATCTAACAGTGCAAAAACACGAATGGACATACGTAAATTGAATTAGATCACAAATGTGTTTGATACACCGATTTAAGTCAAAATAAGTCCCATCACATTGAAATGCTTTTATAAGTCCTTTTTCACTTCAAATTCTCAATATATGAACATAAGTTTGTTACATGCCTTAATGATCCTTACAAAATAATTCAAGTTACTTCATAATAACATAGCTTCAATTACAATCACAGAATATACAAATCTATACAAAATGGGACTCGGTTACAAAAGGTGACAAAATAGATCTTCTAAATCCTGTCTAAGCCTGTGGTGGAACATCATCCGTCACTTCCCTTCCAAGACCTGAAAAATGTTAATGATAAAGGGGTGAGCACAATGGCTCAGTATGAGGTGCCTAAGATACACCTCTGGTAACGTTGTGAATTCAAATAAGGAATAGGAAAAAGAACCGGGATCATGCCATTTCTGGGAAAAATATAACCACAACATCAACAACAATAATCCAAGTCATAAACAAACCATGCCATGCTATGGAATGCAACGTCATGCAATGTCGTTCTCCATTTCCAAAACCTTTTCCGTCATCATTTCCAAACCGTTAATGCAACCCGTCCCATGGCAGCACAAGAGAAAGATTGACCACAAAGTAACTCCAGGGCGTCATTTGGGGCCCAGTTAACTCAATCACGCTAGAGTAGTCTCCCTAGTTCCCTCTAGGTCACATTAACACCATAGACCCATAAGCAACCGGGTTTTCGTAAACCTTTCGTCAAAAAACCTTTTTCCCAAAATCATTTTCTTTCCTTTTAAAATCATTTTCTCATTTCTTCCCAACGCTTATGCATGAATGTATCATGCCATTTCATGCCATGTTAATATTCATTATCATGCTTTTAATTTAAATTTAACCACCTAACATGTTTTACAATAATACAAAGAACATACCATGCTTCCAAGTTACAAAAATCTAGTATGTTAAGCACAAAATATATGAAACAAATCCACATAAGAATGCTTCTTACATTAAATCTACAGACCATTTACACATATATCATCTACACATAGAATTTTACATAGATATACAAATCATTGATAACAATATAATGATTTTTCAAGAGTTAATCACAATTAAGCATGCTACACATTCAATTATAGAGAAAATTCACAAAAAATCAAAGAGTTTTTATGGATTAGGACATCCCTACCTCAAATAAGAGAAAAGCCTCAAAAATTACCCAATTCAAACCCTAATTTTTGAAATTCCAAGGTGCACCAAACGGGATTGGCTCCGATTAAATCGAAGATCTTGATGAGCTCTTCAATATGCCGCAAACGGTACCAAAAATTTCCCAACGGTTTGAGATTAATCAAAGATTAAAGTTTTTGTGAAAAAAAAAAAGAAAAAAACAAATAAGAGGAAGAGAGAGAGACTTATGTAGAGAGGCAAAAAAAAATTCCTTTTGGCCCTTTTCTAAAAAAAATGGCGGGTCCCACCCTTTTAAAAAAAAAATCTTTTTCCCTTTTTCATTTCCAACACACATACGCACGCACACACACATATATACACACATATTAAATTACATCCACAAAAACACATTAAATAAAATGAATATGATGTAAATGGATTCAAACAAAACCCCCGTACGCGATAATTTCAGTAGCGAGTCTCACACAGGACTGTCCGGCCTAAAAAATGAAAAAATGCCGAAATGGCAACCGGTGCATTTCCAAGAATCCTGAACTCAGGGAAATGTGCCACCCAACTCTCAGACACACTCGGCACACCCCACGGTGTCTAGCATGCAAAACGAGAAAGGACAAAAAAAAATACCCTTGAAAAAATCAAAAAATTCCAGAAAATGAAAAATGGTGAAAATCGGAAACATTACAAATTTACCTTTATATTATAAAGCTCTAAGTTTTTCTATTTTTACTTTTTTTTAAAAAAAATTATAAGAGCACATTTAGTTGGTTAGAATTGGAATTGAATTTAGGCCATGTTTGACAGACATGAAATTGGAACTTTGTAATTGGAGAAAAACATCTCAGAAAATTGAACCAAAATTTTCACCAATTCTAATTTCAAAGCTCCATTTTCATGTTGTTTATTTGGTTCAACTTGAGCATTTGTGAATTTGTACTGAACTAAATTACCATAGAATTATAATTCTATTACAATACAAACTTATATATTTCATCCGTTCTAAAATACTTTTCTATTTTTCTATTTTGGGAACTTTGGAACTAGAGCTTTGGAATTGGAGAAAAACATTTCAGAAAATTGAACCAAAATTTTTACCAATTCCAATTTCAAATCGCTAATTCCATATTGTTTATTTGGTTAAACTTGAGAATTTGTACTGAACAAAATTACAAAAAAAATACAATTCTAAGAAAATACAAACTTATATACTTCATGTGTTCTAAAATACTTGTCTATTTTTCTATTTTGGGACGTCCCAAACACATGTCTCATTTAAAAAATAGATGTACTATTTTTTATAATATTCTCGCTCACACTCGTTGTCAAGTTGGACTTGACTAGGCAGGATGGGCAAAGAAAAGGAGTCCCCTGACTTCACAAAAGAAGAAGGGAGTTACTATTTTTTATAACATGCCCAAATACATAATTACAGATATTTACTATACCTAACAACTAGAGAGAAACAATGCATCCTCCGAACTGCTTTCGCCGTCCCTCGCCACCAGTCCATGTTCATCTCCTCTACCTCATCTCCCGAAGAATATTTGAGTCAAAAAGCAACACCCGATTAAAATGTCAGATCATCATAGGCAGAACCAATGCAAGCCTTGGCCCTGCCCCTAGATATATATCATTTTTTTCCCCATATGTAAGAGAAACTAAAATTTTTATTTACTAAAATTATATATTATTTCTTTTTCTTTTCTTTTCTTTTCTTTTTTTTTTTTCATTCTTTTACTCTTCAAATTCCTATAATTTTTTTTTAAAAAGTTATATTATTATTTCCATTTCGTCAATCAAATCCTAGTATTTTCGATTTCCTTTTCTTCTTCTTTTTCCCTCTAAATAAAACTATCTTTGTCATGTTGAGTAATGTCAGCTTCTAAAATCTCACGTATAAATGTGATTTTATTTTTTCCGATTTTGGTTGACTAGTGGTTCTTCAAAACCAGGCCAGCCGTTGATCCCGTCCAGATAAGAACATTGCTCCATTCGCTTCCCATGCTTTATATACACATTCCACAGCTGTCTTGCTTTTCTAAGTTTCCAATGTGGAATCATAAAAAGCATTTCACAACCCTTGAGCTTCAAAAGAAGTGAACCAAAAACATCAAAGCCTCACTTGCTTCTCTCTCTCTATTGCTGCTGGCTATGGGTGAGAGACTATGAGTAGCAAAAGGTTAATTTAAAGTTCAATACTTTTCAGCCAAAATACTCCCAAACTTAACCCCCCTCTTTCTGGCGACTAGAACGACGAGATGCTATGATGAAGATTGAATAAGAGGATGAGAAAATAGTAGGACAAGAGCCGCTTTTTAGGCCACTAGATTGACAAATCCATTCATATAAATTCCCACAAGACTAAACGCTTTATCTCTCCATCTAATCAATAGGTATGTTTGATCTAATACAATTGGTAGTGAAAAATAACTTAACCAGCCGCCAAATCTCTTCGACATATTTTGTTATCAGAGATAAAGATTTTCCTCTGATAAGAATGATGACATTTCTTATCCAGGATAATGAATGACAACGTGGTTCAATATGGTGAGGATAACCTTGGCACAATTTGAGGAAGTCAAAGGAGTAAATCTTATCTCCGATAAATCTGGCAACAATCGATCTCCTCTGATCTCGCACAAGCCGATCTCCCGCGGGATTAATCTGATTCCAATCGATAGCCATAAATAGGGTACCAAGCCGTTAAAGAAGGTACGAGGAAAAAAACCCCTAAAGAGAATATACATAATTATTATGTGATACGATTACAAGAACTAACTTGATCATTGGAGGGTCCTCGGCTGGCACCACACCGGTGCCATTCAAAGTGACATCCCTTTGTTTTGCAGGTAAACGCCATCATTCTGAGTCGTGAGGATTTCCGCATCAACAGCTGGCGCCGTCTGTGGGAACGATTAGTTCTTTGAAGAAATAATAATCCTGACGCGACTTGGCTCGGACGGCAAGACGAAAGTTTCCTATCATGGAAACCATCCTAAAGTCATCAGTTGACAATGGGTTTCCATATAAGGACAGGTCTCTACATCATTATTACCCTTCCATCATACTGGGGGCAAAACAGTGGGTTACGTGATGCCACCCAGTGTACGATGATAATAATCAAAATTTGGCACATCGACCCAGTGTAATACCCCTAGTTTTCAAAAGGATAAAATGGGAATGGGAATTTAATTTTCAATTTTGATTTGTATTTCATTTTTTTTTATTTAATAATTGGACTTATTTGTTATTTGTTTAGCTTAATTGTTTTATTTGCTTAATTGGTAATTGTGTTTGTTTAAATTGATTGTAATTGTTTTAATTTAATTTTTGGTTAATTTAAATATTTTATTATTGTTTTAATTTAATTTTGGGTAGCTTATAAAATTATGTGTGTTGTATTTATAGTTTAGGGTTAGGGTTTTATTTCATATAGTAGCCGACATATCATTAGGCTGCATCTAGGATTAGGGCTTCATAGAAGGCTATATATATATAAAGTTATAAGCAGACTTAGGATTGGGGATGGCAATATATATATATATATTCTTATATGTCTGCAACCCTTTTCTCGTAATATCTTGAAAAGGGAAAAACAGAGGCTCTGGAATGTGAAGAGAGATACACAGTGAGAGTCTTGAGAGGTGAATTAAGGGGATTGTGTGTGGGTTGAACCAAGACATAACAAAGGTAGAGAACAGTGATGAGAGGAGGGAACAATCTTGGAGAATTTAGCAACGGCGTTGAAAGGTTTCGAACCGAAACCTAAAGGCAAGTTTCAGTCTATCTCTCTCCTATAAACTTGTGTTCTGTGCATCTTATATAGACTCCAGGAACTTAATTAAACTTTTAAAAATGGACTTTATGCGTGCTAGATTATTTCTGTAATCAGTTCTGCGTTTTTAAAAGTTTAAACTTATTGTTGCATAAACTGTTCTGTTGTGAGTTTAGTTTCTATCGATTGATTTACACTGGAGTATAAGGGGTTCTAGGACTGTAAGAAACTTAAATAGAATCCTAAAGATGCTACAAAGGTTTGGGGATACGATAGGAAGCTTCGCCGGAAGCACAGACATCAACCGTACGAGCAGAGGTGAAGCAGAAAAGTGGAGAAGGCTCAAAGTTGGGAAAGAGAAAGCTCCAGATTTATGGGAGCCGTCTCCCCCTTCAAAGAGCCGGCTCCAAGGGGATAGGGAGCCGGCTCTAAGTGGCAAAGAGCCTGCTCTTTGATTTTAGAGCAGGCTCCCTTGGTTGGGTTATGTTTGGACGTGGTTTGGACACTGTTTGGACACTTTTGGGCATTGTTTAGGATTTTAAAATGGTTTCAGGGACTGGAATGAGAATTCTAAAAGTAATTATAATGGATGTTAATCCCTTTAAATGTATAATTTGGTCCATAAGGTAATTGGAAGAAATAGGGTAAGAATAAGCAACTTTGTATGCTGCCAACGGATAGGACGGACTAAATTGCTAAATCTTCTTTTAAAAAAATAACGGATTGTAGCATGGAATTTAAATATGTTATTATGCTAGGTTAGAGCCACATTAAATAAATTAATGTCTTTCTGCTCATAGATTTAACCATAATAAAGTATACAGCGGTGCAAGCTGTTAACGGACGGAAGGAGTTTAAATGCCTAGTTTAATTTTAACAATTTAACGGAATATATATATTTGATTTCAAATCTTATTATGGTTGTATGCTAGGGTCAGTTATATATCATGTTTGATCTATGCGTACCTCGGATGGTAACTGTGAAAATACTAAATTCTTTTCTACAACACATGGATTTGGGCTTAGGTTTTAATTGCTGTAATATTACGCACTACCCTGAAATTATTGAATTTTGCTTTGGACTTAAATTGCTGAACTAAAACTTAAGTTCTGTCGATCTAATTGGATGTTGGCCTGGAATTAAATGCAGAATAAATTATATATTTTCTGTTGAATTATCCAGATGAATGCTGGACTTAAATTTGATGAACTATTAAACTTTGTCTCATTAGTTACATGGATGGATTCTGGATTTTTAGTTGATGACTTGTTTAAAATCTGTGTTTATCAACTATATGGATTATGTGGACTTTATTTGATGTACTGCTCATAATGTTGCATCATTCAAGGATCATTTGCATTATATGTACTGGTATGGGACGGTGACATATCAGGGATGGATTAGATCAAAAAGCTAAGTCCTACCCCTTCATACATGAGGAATGGATTAACTAAAACAGTTAAATCCTACATGGATGCATGTCCTGTCAACTAAAATAGTTGAACGACATAATGGATATTTGTTTTATCTTTCTGCACTAGGAAGGAATTTATATATATATTTATGGTACCGTGATACGAGCTTGAGTCTCCTGATCACGGTTAGGGTGCGTATATCGCAAAGGTTGAGTAGCTAGATATAGCAAATGTTCCCTGGTAGGTCTAGGTACTTGGCCGCTGAAAAGCGTGTTTTATAGGTCACCTTCTACTCAGGCTGAACTATGTTATAGGCTAGTGAGCATCCTATAGTGTGTATATATATATATGGACTATTGTAGATATTGTCGAGCTATCTAGGATGTATCTGCGTATCGGGTTTATGTACGGATTGTAGTAGATTGGAACTTGCATGTGGGCCTGACCCACTCCTATTTTTCAGGTGTTCGTGAGTACTAGGCTTAGGGTTTGATCGTGGTGATGCAGATACAGTCACTCACTCTTCCGACTACATAGGATATTCTTTTTTATTTTGGTTTTGGATTTTGATTCTGTAAATGTTTTACCAGTTGGAATTATTAGGGGTCCACTAGATGGATTCCCGAGTTGTACAGATTTGACGAATTTAAACGTTATTAATTTATTATTTAAGGTTCGAGCATTTTCATTTTAGTTTCTTTCAGCGCATTATTATTTTATTCTTAATTCAGTTTTATTCCTGCTTGTCTACATATTAATTGTCTAATATCCCTCGGATCTGTGCTCGGACTTGATCACCCGTGGCTCTAGAATCGAAGGGTATCTCACCCAGGCAGTCCAATGTGGTGTTTTCCATCTAATGATGCTTGGTCCCCTTACTACTGAGGTTTGGTCATCTAAGACCAAACTCTATCTCATATCTGGCAGCTGCCAACTACCAAGGCCTGATCGTTGAAGACTAAGGCCTGGTTTTTCTACGCCTACATAAATGAGTAGGTCTCCACCCATCAAGAAGATCACTACCAACAAAGGGGTTTCTACCTACTAGTAAAGCCTCCACCTACCAGATGACAGTCGTCACCTCTCTTCCTTTGTAGGAATTGCCTATCGACTTCAGATTATGCAGAATTTTGGATTGATAGTCCATGGCAAGTTAATTTTCAGTAATCATTTCTAACACAATCTAATTTTTTTACAACTGTAAATTGTTGTAGCACCCGGCACCCCGTCCGCTGTATAAACATTTATAGAATGGGTTATCACCCAAGATCCCACCATCGGGGGCAGAATAGTGGATCACACGATATCAATCGTCAATCTACATATGATGACAAGGTTTAGAAGATCGACGTACCAACCTTTGTACATCGAGCTAGTCGGGTTTTTAGCTTCTCTCCTTCAACGACCCCTCGGGGGAACTAATCATCCAAGACCAGTGCCCGGTCCTCTGAAACTATAACCTGGTAAGTCTCTACACACCGGGAAGGACTCTAAGTCCAGTAAAGTTTCTACAATCAATGAGTCCACCATATCCAAGGTGGTCCCATGAGGTTTTTAACCATCAAGCACCAGTAATGGTCTTTTCAACCTGGAACCAAGCTTAGTCATATGAACTTTAAATTTGACGGATCACTACTACCATAGTCACAAAGCAAGGCAAGCATAAAGGACAAGTCCACGAAAGTGAAAAAATTTGACACCCTTATTAAAGGGCAAGCATAAAAAGCTTGGGCAAAATATCCCCTTATTAAAGGGGCGAGCTGGGTAAGGCTCGTAAAAAATAACCCTTTTATTAAAGTTGCAATATCCCCGTATTACAAGGGATGATAATGAGTGTCCTGTATTATAAGGACCCGGGCCGAAAGAATCCCGTAATCAATATCCCCGTATTACAAGGGATGATAACAAGTATCCTGTATTATTATTTCCCTTATCAATAGGCCATGCTGAGTGAAGCTTGAACATATTACAAACTCCTTACCAAAGGAGTAACAAAAAAACCTAATTCCCTTACTAAAGGGACGAGTTGAGTGAAGCTCGTAAAACCTAATTCCCTTACTAAAGGGACGAGCTGAGTGAAGCTCGTAAAACATGATTCTTTTACTAAAGGGACGGGCTGAGTGAAGCTCGTAAAACCTATGTCCCTTATTAAAGGGACAGGCTGAGTAAAGCTCATAAAATTTAATTCCCTTATTAAAAAGTGACGAGCTGAGTGAAGCTCGTACAATTTATTCCCTTACCAAGGGAAGATTACCAAGGGGTACTAAAAATAGTACCCAAGGATAGAGCACCCAAGGGGAAGATTGCCCAAGGATACTAAAAATAGTACCCAGGGGCAGAGTACCCAAGGGTACCAAAAATAATACGCAGGGGTAGAGTACCCAAGGGAAGATTACCCAAGGGTACCAATAATAGTACCCAGGGGCAAAGTACCCAAGGGTACTTCAAATAGTACCTAGGGGCAAAGTACCCAAGGGTACCAAAAATAGTACCCCCGGGGACCATTACCCAAGGGAAGAGTACCCAGAAAAAAATAAAATAAAATAAAATAAAATAAAATTGACATTCCCAAAGTGTGATACCCCCGAATCCTAACCAACGAGTCTGAGAATCAAGCCCATCTCGTGATACCACAAAAATATATTTAAAATCCATTCATATCCATCCATAGGAACTCCAATAAATCGTTCAGCTTATTCAACTGCACAGACTTATATAAGAGATCCAATAAGTTGTTCAGCTTATTCAACTGCACAGACTTAAATATAAGGAGAATTATGTTTTTATAATTCGTACCCTTCATCCAAAATAGGTAGGACTGAGTATTTTGAATCAGTCTGTCCCTAGTATGTCACCATCCTATACCGGTGCATACAATCCACAAAATCCATATAATTGATTGAATAGGTAAAATTGCTCACCAATTAAAATCCATAAGGTAAGAATTAGCGTTTTGACCTAAACCATACCTAATATGTCACCATCCCATACCGATGCATACTATCCTCCATATTCATGTAAATTACAACATATAAATAATAAGCAAGTAATTTACAGTCCAAAACCAAATATCCAAATAATTGCAGAAAGAGGATTAACAATCTCGCAATTAAAATCCAGTATTAATCCATGTAATTACATCAAAGAATTTAATATTCTATCAATTAACATCCAAATCATGCATAGTTCCAATCTAAAACAAAAACCTTATCATGCATTTAAAACAAGTTTTATTAACATACTGGATCCCATTAAATTGCTAAAAATTTAATTAAGCAATTAATCCGTCTTCCATCCGTTAACAACATAGAAAATTTATCAATTTTATACTGTTTGTCCCATTGATTTAGAAATCAACTTTAATAAATTCAAGGATTTAATCACACCCAAAATTAACTATTTAATCCCTCTGTGAAGTCCAATTAAATTTCTAAAATTTAAACAAGCCACTCAGTTCCTTTCTTCTGTTAATAGCATGCACAGTTATATATTTTTACACTGCTTCATCCTTTATCATAGAGACTTAAACTATGCAATAATAAGTTTAATAATACTTAGAATTAACCATTTAGACCCTCTGTAAAACCCCAGAGTCAACAGAACAGTTCCCATGCTCCAACAGTAAACAAACTGTTCGTAAATTTTTTTTCAGAAAACACTATTGAGAAGAGCCTGCTCTAAATTCCAAGAGCAGGCTCTTTTTGAGCCTCGAGCCGGCTCTAAACATCTTAGAGCTGGCTCAATGAGTGTGGGAGCCGGCTCCCACATCCATGGAGCCGGCTCTCACCTCCTTTGAGAGCCTCTGTCCCCGTTCTACTCCATTTCAGTTCGTCTGCTCCATCTCTGATCAATTCCTACCACTCTGTTGGTTTCCAAAACAAATCTTAAGCATCTTATTAACACCCAAGAGCATCCCAAAAGTTTGATAACAACCATTAGAATCAATTACAGAGATGAAATTTGCTACAGAACTAACATGCGTTAGGAACAAATCTGAAACTATTTTGCAATAACAGTTCTATTCCAACCCCTCTGTTCCTCTTCACTACTGAACTTAGGAGTCTTATAACCCCCATTAACATCCCCAAGGTTTGTTACAGTAGATAAAAGCAAGTATGGTAACAAAACTTACAACATAATTTACATGCTTTAAGAAAAAATGAAACTGAAAACAGACATGCATATGTTGTACGGATTTGATTTCAACATAAATTGATGATCAGTATAGCATATATTACACATGTAAATTCCAGTTACTACTTAATTAAACCCTAGACACTATCTAGGTGCACAGAACACAAGCCAAAGGGAAGGAGAAAGAAAAGAACTTGCCTTTCAGTTTTGGTTTGAAACCTTGCAACGTCGTCTTCTTCCTAGACTTTCCGGTGATCGTGACCGCCATCACGGATTCCTCTTCTCCGGTTCTAACCCTCAAACCACGGCCAAAATCTTCTTTGAAGTTGCTCTATTTTTCCCTCACAACCTCTCTCTGTTTTCACTCTAAACTCTCTGTATTATACTGTGCCGTGAATAGGGTTTGTGCTTACAACCCTAAGCAGACCTATCACCATATATATATATAGGCATATGAAAACCTACATATTACTTATATTTAGAGATGGAATCCCAACTAAACCCTAGTGGCCCAAAAACACGATCCATAAACTAAATATCCTAATAATTTAACCTAATTAACTCCTTTAAACAATCTAAACTAATTTAATTAAATAAAATAAAATAAATCCAATTAACCAATTAATTAAAACCATACTTAAATACATAGAATAATTAACCAACAAAACAATTTAAAAACCCAAATAACAATTAAACCAAATAAAGACTAAACAAGTAACTCAAATAAAGAACAAAACAAATAATTTAAGTAATTAAACATAAACACATATCCACATAATCACATAAAACACTTAAAATAAATAGTAAAATCTCAATTATATCCTTTTTAATTTTAGGGGTATTACATTCTTCCCCCCTAACAAACGGAATTCCGTCCTCGGAATTCACGAAACCCTGAATTATCTTCATAAAATTCATTAACGTTCCATTGTGGACGCTGCCTTTGAGTAGGAGCTCCACTGAATTCCAAAACTTCCAAGAACAATTTATGGGTCTGATATAAAGGAAACACAAAAATTATTCAACATATAAGTTGGATTTAGCAACTACTCATTCTTATCCAAATTGGTTTATACAGGGTAAAGATCAACATACCTCCAAATTCCATAGCATAGATTTGCAAAACGTCTATGCATCCATCCTAGTGTTTTAATAACACTAGTTATAAAAAAAAACAATTAAATACATAACAACTGACCTTCCCCGACAACACACCTTGCTTCCCATACAAACCTCCTAGTGCCATCAAGATAAGAAAATGAAGTAAACACTTCCAACTTTCCATAAAACCTAGGATATCTATCCTAAGTATCTCCTCCATGATCAAATGTACATTCTCGATCCAATCCTCCGTCGAGAGATATGAAGCACAGCTATACCTCCGTTATTAGTGCAATTTAGAACTAATGCGAAGTCCAAAAGTAAATATTACGAGAATTTGGTCGAGCAACAAACTTGCTCAATCCACCACTCTTAATCTGTATAGACTTAAAATTCCAATAAATGTTGATAATCTCGACCAACCATCCACTTCTGACTAGTCTTACTCCCTTTTCCTAATAGGTGTTACTCGTATAGGCGTTTATATACACGTCTTTTCCCAAACCTGTTCACTAGAACTGAAATTTGATGTCTTGATGTTCCTTATAACCGTCCGAGTGCATCGAGAAAATTTCTACAAATTTTACATCTCAGTCACTCCGACAACATTCACCGAATCAACGAATCCTCCTCTAATACCGTATACTGTTTCTGAGTAAGGTAACACCGCCTTTAGGGTCAGCTCCGATATTTGAGGTTGACCCCCCTTAATTTCCTTAGTAAAAGCAAGTGTTATTAGTACATAAACTAAGACTTCAACAACTAACCGAAAACTCCTATCGGTTGTTGAGAGCATCCACCTCCACATTCCATTCCGCCAGACAAAACTTCAAGCGAAGCGTAAATCACCACTTTGATGCATCTAAGTTGTCATGTAATCCACTCTATCCATATGAACTGATGTCCTACCAGTTCAAAATAAACTAAAAATTGAGCTAATTTTATTAGAAATCAACCAGTATCCTATCCAGAATCCTAACCCTCTAATAAAGTTAGCAATCCCTCAACTAAACCCGTGAAAATGCTCTATCATTTCCACTTTTGTATAGAAAATGACTGCAAAGATCTAGCGATCTCTGCTGGTCCATCTCGACCATCTAATTTTTATTAGACTGGAAGAAAACCATTTTGTCCCTCCTCTTGACCCTTAAAAACTGCTCTAGACCGTGAGTGCATCATATTATCCGCCAGAATGAAGAAAGAACTAAGTGTTGTGACCCTCAGTCCCAGCATCCTCCTCCCAAATCTATCTACCAAAAGTACCATTAGTCTGGTACCACCAATTTCCATCTGCACCCAATACTTAATTTGGAGCATCGTCAAAAGCTAACCCCGCAACTGAATCGATGCAGTACCAATTAGTAATAAACTTACCGATCATAAATCAACCGGAGATTCCAGCCATCGAAAAATCAACTTAGTATGACTTTTGCACACACACCGTGCACCGCTTCCTTATATAGGTGTTCGGTCTCACCTTCCTGTCCTTAACACACCCTATTTCTCTATTATAGGTAAGTGTCAAGTTAACTCCTTGTCTCGCTTCTAAAACTTATGAAACTTTTTCCATCCTCCATATAGTCATCAATGTTCTAGTAACAACTAATTGTTGCAAATTATGACC
Organism: Cornus florida; assembly: GCF_030987335.1. Lineage (NCBI taxonomy): Eukaryota > Viridiplantae > Streptophyta > Magnoliopsida > Cornales > Cornaceae > Cornus > Cornus florida. The sequence continues at coordinate 69,147,655 of NW_026775573.1, read as the reverse complement.
CTAACAAAAAATTTTCCCACATTTTATATAGTGTAGAAATTTTGGTTCCTCCTCCAGGTGCAACACCAGCAACCCCTCCAAATGACACCCTCGTAAAATAATGTTTGAATTACGAATAGACTGATACAGCTTAAATCAGTCCACTATCCTCAGTCGGCATCATTCCAATAAGTACCTACCAGCCAGAAATCCTCCGTCCGAACCATAGTGGCATTACAATGACATTTACCTACCACAACCTCACAAATCCCCCAAGACATTAACAACCACCATTCTTATAGCATTGTAAAAATAAATCCCTACCTAGCATAGACCATATCCAACTAATCATTGTAAATTATTGGACTCGTATTGGTAGTTTAACTATCCCTTCCCAAGTAGCACACTATATTGATGCATATCCAGGTCCAATAGGTTGGCTAGAAGTTTGTATCTCTACCCAATCCTATGACCCTATATCCCCAAATCCTAGCGCATATAGCGCTATTACTCCATGTTATTACAATAATAGTTAGCTAACATACTTGTGCCCCAACTAAACCTTATTCCAAATCCTAAACCAATTAACAAAAATGAAACACGTAACAACAAAATGCAATATAAAATAACAAAAAAAACAAACACATAGATACACACAATACAATAAAACAACCAAAATATAATTTCTACTTAAAACATCCTCCATTCCAGAGAAGAAAACCTCCTTTGAACTCAAGTTCCCAAATTATGTCACAAAAGTTCATTTCGTAGTTTCGTTGGTAATCATCCAACCTTGAAACCTATCTGCAACCATAGCTTAAAAGCAACATTCTTTTACCTAAGCAAATACCAAAGGCTTACCCCTTATCCTCCTTATACGTGGAATGCAAACCGTCTATCGCGGCTTTGCAAAGCAACTTATAATGTCACAGCCTAATCCCCATACTCTCCTGAATGTGAGATAAAATCACATCCTTGTTCTGATAAGAACTCCATCTGATTCCCAAACTCCTAAAAAAAAAATACTTCTCAATTAACTCTTGAAGACATGATACGAAAATTCATCCATCTGTAGATTGGTGATAAGCGCCGAATAATGCATATTCAAGCGCCCTTATTTGCATTAGTTAAGTCCATTATTTGATTATTTTATATAGATTATCTTCATCGCATGGTTTTATATATTTTTAGGTTTATTTCCCAAAAAGGAATAAAATGATGTTTTGATGAGTTTTAGAATATCAAAGTCAGCAATGCTGAAGTTTACAGCTTGGCAGCAGTGGAGTTTGACTTTGCTCTTCAGTTTTGACCCAACAAACTTGAGAACTAGACTTCTATTAAAACATGGCATACTTAAAGCTTTGAATTAGATTTCCAAATCATTAAACGGTTCTTCATTTGGAGTTCAGAACAGAGAGTTATGGCCTTTGAACCAAAGGTGCGTAGAACTGCCTGGCAGCAGTGAAGTTCGACTTTGCTTTTCATTTTAGACCCACCAAACTTGAGCACTGGACTTCTATCAAAACATGATATACCTAGAGCTTTAAGTTAGCTTTCTAAATCATCAAACGGTTCATCATTTGGAGTTCGGATCAAGGAGTTATGGCCTTTTTACCAAAAGTACGAAGAGCTGAGGATGATCTGCGGGCACCCGCGAGAAACCCGCGGGCGACCGCCAAAAGGGCCAGTAGCTTCGTGCATCCGCGGGCGCCCGCCGTTCTGCGGACCAGCAAGTATACCCTCCATTTTCTTCACCAAATGTTATCCCCTTTTTTAGGGGATTGCTCTAATCTTGTCTAGCGCTTTTAGGACCACAAATTTGGAGTAGATAGAAGGCTAAGGTTGATATAATAGAGGGTGGTTACATTGTAAAAAGGATCTCACATTTTTGTAAAGTTTCTAGAGAGAGAAAGATTGTAAGCTTGGGTTTGGAGTCTTTGAGCCCTTAAGAACGAAAATGGAAGGGGAGATCTCTCCTTCTCCTTCATCCATTGCTCCTATGGGTAACTAACTCCCTTTTTAGGGAGGTGATGAAGCCCTACATTGTAAGCATGCTCTAGCTTTTGGTTTATTTTGGGGAAAATGATGTATATATGTGACTACTTCACAATCTAGAGGTTACATTTAATGTAATAAATCTAATTTCTTATAAATGATTATGATGAATGTATTATCTTGTCTTAGATCTTATTTTCTCATGTTTGTATGTCTTGCATTTTCATAGTGACATTGGAAATGAGATTGTGAAATGGGTTTCTTGGCATGTTGTATGAGAATCTTGATATTCTATAGCTTAGGACCTCCTTTGATGGACTATTCTTGACTCTTGACTTCATGTGGTCTTACCATGTGATTAAAGGCTTAATAATCTCTAGCTTAGCAAGCATGTTCAAGACTACACCCTAGTTTAGGTAGTTCAAGCATGTGTAACTTTGATAAGTTATTCTTGCCATTAATTTCATGAATTTCTTGAAGGAATGTAGCAATTTTGTGTTGTAGCATTTCATAGTCACATATTTGTGTTGTTTCCCCTAAGTTTACCTCAATTAGCATACTTATAGGGTAGGTAGTGGATTCACTTCCCTAATCTCCTCTACTTATATCTCTTTCGTCTAAGTTCTTGCAAATTATTGCTTTAAGCACATTTTAATTTCAAGTGACAAACCCAACAACACTCTATACTTCTTTCATCATTCTAAAAGTGATTTTAAAACATTGGTCGCCATAAACTAGCAATCCCAGTGGTTCTACTTACCCGACCAATAACCCTATTTTATAATGATTTGTGCTATTGCAAAAGGATTGATTTATAATTGAAATCGATCCGTCGATCAATTGGTTCACACCAACGCTACCAGTATCTTTCACTATACTGCGGGTGAATGAGAGCACCCTCGTGCGATCCTTCATCTTCAAGCTTCAATATCCCCTTTCTTGGAGACACTGATATCTCCTCCCTTAGATCCTCTTCAGAATCCTACTCTTCGCTTGTCTCTTTTTTTTTTAGATCATCTGAAGTTGTGTTGGTCCCGTTATGCGGTGACCTAACACCTACACCTTAATCCGTTCTTGGCGTATACTTCCTAAGTAATGCCAACCTCAAAACTACCTTCGATCCTAAGTTCTGCTTCTGGCAAAGAACTCGACAATGTACTCCTTTACACCATTGGGTCCGTATCGCTTTCGCCGTAAACCCCATCCTCCTCCTAGTGTCAACCATTTTGTTTCTACAGAATTCAATTGACATCAACTCCTCTTAACGAACCACAAATAAAGTACAACGAATCCTAATATGGCTCTAATTTTTTAAGAGACGCAACGCGGAAGTCTTATAACGAAAACACTCCTAAGGACACTAGAACCTAGAGTGCTCTGATACCAACTGTGATACTCCCGGATCTCCAGATGCGGGTTGGCCAGGCCCACGACTGATTACCCGAAGATATCAAACCAATTAGCAATAATCGAACACAGAATACAATTAAAACCAAAAGAGATAAATAAAATTTGCTGAAATGAAAACTAAAATGACAATCCAATAATAAAAACCTCATAATATTTATTTCCATTGATAAACAAAACTATTATGATATAACTGATCCTCCACAAACATAAATCCTTCTCCAAATTATACAACTCAGGAATCCATTTAGTGGACCCCTAAAATCCCAACTGAAAATTAAAACCCAAGGCTACTACATGAAATAAAATCCTAGTCATTGGTGGAGTGAATGACTGTATCTGCTCAGCACGATCCAGCTCTAAAACTGGAACAAACGAACACCTGTAAAAATAAGAGTGGGTCAGGCCCACATGCAAATTCTTTTCTAACTACAATCCAAACAGTGACCCGATACACAGATACACCCTAGATACCTCAACAATATCTATATAGTCTGTAATAGATAACTATATATCCACACTACATGACTCTCACTAAACTATGCTAAGGGTTTCAACCTGAATAGAAGGCAACATGCAATACGCACCTAAGTGGGCATGACTACCTAAGCCTAATAGGGTATACCTCAACTAACATAGCTAGCTACGCATCCTACTGCATATACGCACCCTAACCAACGAGTCTGAGACTCAAGCTCATCTCGTGGTACCATAAAAATATATTTAAAATCCATTCATATCCATCCATAGGAACTCCAATAAATCATTCAGCTTATTCAACCGCACACACTTATATAAGAGATCCAATAAGTCGTTCAGCTTATTTAACCACACAGACTTAAATATAAGGAGAATTATGTTTTTATAATTCGAACCCTTAATCCAAAACAGGTAGGACTGAGTATTTTGAATCAGTCTGTCCCTAGTATGCCACCGTCCCATACTGGTGCATACAATCCATAAAATCCATATAATTGATTGAACAGGTAAAACTGTTCACCAATTAAAATCCATAAGGTAGGAATTAGCGTTTTGAGCTAAACCATACCTAGTATGTCACCGTCCCATACCGGTGCATACAATCCTCCATATCCATGTAAATTACAACATAAAAATAATAAGCAAGTAATTTACAGTCCAAAACCAAATATCCAAATAATTACAGAAAAAGGATTAACAATCTCGCAATTAAAATCCAGTATTAATCCATGTAATTGCATCAAAGAATTTTGTATTCTATCAATTAACATCCAAAGCATGCATAGTTCCAATCTAAAATAAAAACCTTATTATGTATTTAAAACAAGTTTTATTAACATATTGGATCCCATTAAATTGCTAAAAATTTAATTAAGCAATTAATCCGTCTTCCATCCGTTAACAGCGTAGAAAATTTATCAATTTTATACTGTTTGTCCCATTGATTTAGAAATCAACTTTAATCAATTCAAGGTTTTAATCACACCCAAAATTAACTATTTAATCCCTCTGTGACATCCCATTAAATTTCTGAAATTTAAACAAGCCACTCAGTTCCTTTCTTCTGTTAATAGCATGTACAGTTGTATATTTTTACACTGCTTCATCCTTTATCATAGAGACTTAAACCATGCAATAATAAGTTTAATAACAGTTAGAATTAACCATTTAGACCATTTAGACCCTCTGTAAAACCCAAGAGTCAACAGAACAGTTCCCATGCTCCAACAGTAAACAAACTGTTCATAAAAAAAATTTCAAAAAACACTATTGAGAAGAGCCTGCTCTAAATTCCAAGAGCAGGCTCTAAACATCTTAGAGCCGGCTCAATGAGTGTGGGAACCGGCTCCTACATCCATGGAGCCGGCTCTTACCTCCTTTGAGAGCCTCTGTCCCCGTTCTGCTCCGTTTCAGTCCGTCTGCTCCCTCTCTGATCAATTCCTACCACTCTGTTGGTTTCTAAAACAAATCTTAAGCATCTTATTAACACCCAAGAGCATCCCAAAGGTTGATAACAACCATTAGAATCAATTACAGAGATTAAATTTGCTACCGAACTAACATGCGTTAGGAACAAATCTGAAACTATTTTGCAATAACAGTTCTATTCCAACCGTTCTGTTCCTCTTCACTACTGAACTTAGGAGTCTTATAACCCCCATTAACATCTCCAAGGTTTGTTATAGTAGATAAAAGCAAGTATAGTAACAAAACTTACAACATAATTTATATGCTTTAAGAAAAAAATGAAACTGAAAACAGACATGCACATGTTGTACAGATTTGATTTCAACACAAATTGATGATCAGTATAGCATATATTACACATGTAAATTCCAATTACTACTTAATTAAACCCTAGACACTATCTAGGTGCACAGAACACAAGCCAAAGCGAAGGAGAAAGAAAAGAACTTGCCTTTCGGTTTCGGTTTGAAACCTTGTAACGTCGTCTTCTTCTTAGACTTTTCGGCGATCGTGACCGCCATCACGGATTCCTCTTCTCTGGTTCTAACCCTCAAACCATGGCCAAAATCCTCTCTGAAGTTGCTCCATTTTTCCCTCACAACCTCTTTTTGTTTTCACTCTAAACTCTCTGTATTATACTGTGCCGTGAATAGGGTTTGTGCTTACAACCCTAAGCAGACCTATCACCATATATATATATAGGCATATGAAAACCTACGTATTACTTATATTTAGATATGGAATCCCAACTAAACCCTAGTGGCCTAAAAACACGATCCATAAACTAAATACCCTAATAATTTAACCTAATTAACTCCTTTAAACAATCCAAACTAATTTAATTAAATAAAATTAAAAAAATTAACCAATTAATTAAAACCATACTTAAATACATAGAATAATTAACCAACAAAATAATTTAAAAACCCAAATAACAATTAAACCAAATAAAGAGTAAACAAATAACTCAAACAAAGAACAAAACAAATAATTTAAGCAATTAAACATAAACACATATCCGCATAATCACATAAAACACTTAAAATAAATAGTAAAATCCCAATTATATCCTTTTTAATTTTAGGGGTATTACACAAAGTTAGACGAGCAAGCTTGGGAATGGGGGGCAACTAGTAAAGAAAAATAACCTACTTTGACCAGCTGCCAGACCTCTTCGACATATTTCATTATCAGAAATAAAAATTTTCCTCAGATAAGAATGATGACATTTCTTATCCAGGATAATGAATGACAACGTGGTTCAACAGGCTAAGGATAACCTTGGCACAATTTGAGGAAGTCAAAGGAGTAAATCTTATCCCCGACAAATCTAGCAACAATCGATCTCCTCTGATCTCGCACAAGCCGATCTCCCGCGGGATCAATCTGATTCCAATCGACAGCCATAAATAGGGCACCAAGTCGTTAAAGAAGGTACGAGATAAAACCCCTAAAGAGAATATACATAATTATTATGTGATACGATTACAAGTACTAACTTGATCGTCGAAGGGTCCTCAGCTGGCACCACACCGGTGCTATTCGAGGTGACGTCCCTTTGTTTTGCAGGTAAACACCGTCGTTCTAAGTCGTGAGGATTTCTGCATCAACAACAATGATTTTGAAGGAACAATCAGATTTGAAGAAGTTAGCCTAGCTTTCAATGTCCGAAAACTTAGTTCACTATGATATATTATTGCCTGACATAACCAAACATGCTTATGCTCCTTTTGATATTTTGGCACAAGAAATGCTACATTTAGGGAGGTGACTCAAAAGCATTGCCAAACCATGTGGGGATATATATATATATATATCTACTAGTAAAAGGTACGTGCGATGCACGTGGTGAATGTTTTGTAACTTATAAAATTTTTGTTTTCATATATTTTTTTCTAATTGTTGATTTGAAACTTATAACAATAAACCTTACAAAAAATTGCTCTTTTTATATTAATTAATAAACATTTTTTTTGTATTAATAAATAAATATAGAAATATTTTGAGTTTTGTAAAGTAATAAATTCTTTTAGTTTTTAAATTAATACTAAAATATTTTTACTTTATTTTTTTATTAATTAATAATTTTATCAAGTAATTTGAAATTTAGTATAATTTTAAATTTACAATAGAAATTCAATTATATTAATTTTTAATTTAAATTAAAAATAGAAATTCAATTATACTAATCATACTTTAGATTGAAATTGATATAAAAATTTATTAAATTGAGTTTGTGGTTTTTTTGGAAGACCCTATGTTATATTTTATTTTATTTAAATATATCCTTGTCTAATGTAATAGAATTTTATAGAAAATAAAATAGGTAATTTGTGGTATAATTTTATAGAAATTATTTTATTTTATTTAAATATATCCTTGTAAATTTATATTTTCTTTTATTAAAAAACTCATAATAAATAGATAAATACGTGATACAGTTCTCTTTTTATATTAATTAGTAAATATTTTTTATATTAAAAAATAAATACTAGAATGTTAAAATTATTTACACTTTTATATTTTATTTATATGTATTATTATATTATTATATATTTTCTTTAAATATATCATTGTCTAATGTGATAGAGTTTTAAAGAAAATAAAATAGGTAATTTGTGGTAGAGTTTTATAGAAATTATTTTATTTTCTTTAAATATATCCTTGTCTAATTAGATTTTTTTTTATTAATAAACTCTTAATTAATAGATAAATACAGATTATATATGATAGAATTTTAAATAAAATAAATGAGTTAGTTTGTGGTAGAGTTTAGGTAATTTGCGTTAGAGTTTTATAAAAATTCTTTAAATATATCCTTATCTAATGTGTTAGAGTTTCATTGAAAATAAAATAGGTAATTTGTGGTACAAATTTATGTAAATTATTTATTTTCTTTAAATATATATAATCCTTGTCTAATTAGATTTTCTTCTAATAAAAAACTCATAATAAAAGGTAATTTGTGGTAGAGTTTTCGAAAAATTATTGTATTTTTATATCAATTATTAAATATTTTTTATATTAATAATTCTTGTCTAGTTAAATTTTCTTTTATTAAAAAAACTCATAATAAATAGATAAATAGGTAATTCGTGTTAGAGTTTTATATAAACTATTAAATTTTTTTTTTCTTTACGTATATCGTTTTCTAAAAATATTCATAATAAATAGATAAATACATGTTATATGTGATAAAGTTTTATAGAAAATAAAATAGCTAATTTATGATAGATTTTAAAAAAAAAATTATTTTATTTTGTTTAAATATATTCTTATCTAATTAGATTTTATTTTATTAAAAAATTTATAATAAATATAGATAATGTGATAGAGTTTTACAAAGTGGTCTATTTTTAAAGTTTAGTTTTTACTTTGATCGAATTAGGCAAAATAATTACAAATGCATTAAATATTCATGTCCAACATGCCCTTCAAATTAAATAATTCATTAATAGGTTTGCTGGGACTTTATTTGGACTCAACTTTTCAAAGTCAATGACTATGCTGTTGCTGGGAACTTTACTTAATTATTAAGAAATTTTCATTGGCATTTTTATTTATCAATTGTGCTTGTCTTTCACTCTCAAGAAATTAATCCTCTATTGTGAAATAACAAATAAAAGTAATGTAAATAAAAAATATATTTACTAATTAATCTACCCTTTAAAACAATTATAGCATGAGCACAATTATCTGTGTCTATAGACTAAATCCTTCTATTGTCTTTTCCAGTGTTCTTCCTTTGCCGCCACAGTGTGAATGGGTGTACGAATTATATGGACCAGTGAAATTGAAGGCTGTTTAACCATGAAACAAGAATTGACTTCTGACATTATTTATAGCTAACTGTAACTGTACATCTGTTTCTTTTCTGGTCTATGATAATTAATAAATATTTTTATATATTAATAATTCTTTTCTAATTAAATTATCTTTTATTTAAAAAGCTCATAATAAAAGATAATTTGTAGTAGAATTTTATAAAAATTATTTTATTTTTTATATCAATAAAAAAAATTATATTAATTATTCTTGTCAAATTAGATTTTCTTTTATTAAAAAACTCATAATAAATAAATAAATAGATATTTTGTGTTAGAGTTTAATAGAAGCTCTTTTAAAAACCCTTTTTATATCAATTAATAAATCTTTTTTATATTAATAATTCTAGTCTAATTAGTTTTTTTTTTATTAAAAAACACATAATAAATAGATAAATAGGTAATTTGTGTTAGAGTTTAAACTCTATTAAAACCTCTCTTTATATCAATTAATAAATAATTTTTTATATTAATACTTGTCTAATTAAATTTCATTTTATTAAAAAACTTATAATAAATAAATAATAGATAAATAGGTAATTTGTGTTAGAGTTTTATAGAAACTCTTTAAATATATCCTTGCCTCATGTGATAGAGTTTTATTGAGAATAAAATAGGTAATTTGCGATAGGGTTCTATAAAAAATATTTCATTTTCTTTAAATATATAATTGTTTAATTAGATTTAATTTTATTAAGAAACTCATAATAAAAGCAAATTTGTGGTAGAGTTTTAGAAAAATTATTTTATTTTATATAAAAATTAATAAATAATTTTTATATTAATAATTCTTGTCTAATTAGATTTTCTTTTATTCAAAAATTCATAATAATAAATAGATAAATAGGTTAATTTGAATTTTATTAGGTAGATTTTAGAGCATTATATAGTTTTATTTTTTACTTATAAAACTATTTTTATATGAATTAATAAATATTTTTATATATTAATAATTCTTGTCTAATTAGATTACCTTTTATTAGAAAAGCTCGTGAAAAATGAAATTTGGGGTAGAGTTTTAAAAAAATTATTTTATTTTTTATATCATTAAAAAAATATTTTTTATATTAATAATTCTTATTTAATTAGATTTTCTTTTATTAAAAAATTCATAATAAATAAATAAATAGGTAATTTGGGTTAGAGTTTAATAGAAATCTTTTAAAAACTGTTTTTATATCAATTAATAAATATTTTTTATATTAATAATTCTTGTCTAATTAGATATCCTTTTTATTAAAAAAAACTCATAATGAATAGATAAATAGGTAATTCGTGTTATTATAGAAACTCTTTTAAATCCTCTTTTCATATCCATTAATAAATAATTTTTTATACTAATAATATTTGTCTAATTAGATATCTTTTTATTAAAAAAACTCATAATAAATAGATAAATAGGTAATTTGTGTTAGAGTTTTATAGAAACTCTTTAAATATATCTTTGTCTGATGTGATAGAGTTTTATTGAAAATAAAATAGGTAATTTGTGATAGAGTTTTGTAAAAATTATTTTATTTTCCTTAAATATATCATTGTCTAATTAGGTTTAATTTTATTAAGAAATTCATAATAAAAGCTAATTTGGGGTAGAGTTTTAGAAAAAATATTTTATTTTATATATCACTTAATAAATATTTTTATATTAATAATTCTTGTCTTATTAGATTTTCTTTTATTAGAAAATTCTTAATAACAAATACATAAATAGGTTAAATTGAATTTTATTAAGTAGATTTTAGAGTTTTATATAGTTTTTATTTTTATTTTTTTTATTTATATATATATAAAAACTCTTTTCATATCAATTAATAAAAAAAATTTATATAAATAAATAAATTCTAAAATATTGAAACTCTTTGCACATTTAATATAGATAAAAACTCTTTTTACATCAATTAATAAATATTTATTTATATATTTATAGATAAAAACTTTTTTTATATCAATTAATAAATATTTTTTTATATAAATAAAAAAATACTAAAACTCTTTCGCATAACTGTTGTATTTTACTCTAAAATTTTGAATTTTTAGAATTCTCAATTTTTGTACCCCTTCCTACTTCCTCTATGCCTCTATTTATAGGCTTCTTGATTTAATAGGATGATGACATGTGTGCCTCCCGATAATAACATAATCATAACTGGACCGGTCTGGTTAAATTGTGATAATTATTCATAAAAAATAACTATTCTTTTTATTTCAATTAATAAATATTTTATTATGATTTATTTTATTAGGTAATTATTAGAGTTTTATAGAAACTATTTTTATAAAAACTATTTTTATTTAAATTAATAAATATTTTTTTGCATAAATAATTCTTGTCTAATTAGATTTCATTTTATTAAAAAAAACTCATAATAAATAGATAAATAGGTAATTCATAATAAAAAGGTAATTTGTGGTAGAGTTTTAGAAAAATTATTTTATTTTTTATATCAATTAAAAAATATTTTTATATTAATAATTCTTGTCTAATAAGATTTTCTTTTATTAAAAAACTTATAATAAATAAATAAATATGTAATTTGTGTTAGAGTTTAATAGAAACTCTTTTAAAAACTCTTTTTATATTAATTAATAAATATTTTTTATATTAATAATTCTTGTCTAATTAGATTTCTTTTATTAAAAAACCTCATAATAAATAGATAAATAGGTAATTTGTGTTAGAGTTTTATAGAAACTCTTTTAATAAATAAGTTTTTATATTAATAATAGTTGTCCAATTAGATTTTCTTTTATTAAAAAAACTTAAAATAATAAATAGGTAAATGGGTAAGTTGTGTTAGAGTTTTATAGAAACTCTTAAAATATATATTTGGCTAGTGTGATAGAGTTTTATTGAAAATAAAATAGGTAATTTGTGATAGAATTTTGTAGAAATTCTTTTATTTTCTTTAAATATATTTTTATCTAATTAGATTTAATTTTATTAAGAAACTCATAATAAAAGCTAATTTGTGGTAGAGTTTTAGAAAAAAATATTTTATTTTATATATCAATTGATAAATAATTTTATGTTAATAATTCTTATCTAAATAGATTTTCTTTTATTTAAAAATTCATAATTACTAATAGATAAATAGGTTAATTTAAATTTTATTAGGTAGAGTTTAGAGTTTTATAAAACATTTTCATATCAATTAATAAATATATTTTTTAGATAAATAAATAAATATTTAAACTCTTTGCACATTTAATAATAGTATAGATAAAAACTCTTTTTATATCAATTAATAAATATTTTTTTATATAAATAAATAAATACTGAAAGTCTTCAATCGACTTTCAATATTAACTTATGTGAGAGAGCCAATGAATTAAGGAAATCTTTTTGGTAAAATATATTACCTTTTTCTAAAAATTTCTATACTATTATTAAAAGAGTTTGTGTAAAACTTTAACACAAAATATAAAAATATATATATTTATTAATTGATATAAAAAGAATTTCTATAAAACTCTAACACAAATTACATATTTATCTATTTGTTTCTAATTTTTTTTATTAATTGATATAAAAAGAGTTTAATTCAAATTATAAATTACCCAATAAAATTAAACTCAAACTCAATCAACACTTTCAAATTACCTAATAAAATTCAAATTACAAATTATCACAATATTCAAATTTAATAAAAAAAAAAATTCTAATTAAATTTAATCAATCAAAAGTCATCGACAATGATGGTTAATGTGATGTTTCCAATTTTTGCCATTTTTCAGGGCACGGCAATGTAGTGATGGACGATAATCCACCACCAGTGTAGACGGGTTGAAGGATTTGGATTCCTTAGTGTTTGGTGATTATTTTATTCCTTTTTGTTGTAAATGATATTAGAGGACATTTGGTATCTCCTACATGTTTAGAAATGGTTTTGAAACCATTCAGTTGTAATTTGTGGTCTCATTATGAATTTAACACCCTTGTAAGGCCTTAAGGCCATATTTACGATGTATGGCGGATTTGATTGATTTAAATGATGTACCGAACTCATGTATGGCTTTATTTGATTTTAGTACTACTTAGTTGTGTTAGTTTTGTCATCAAATGGATGAATTAGGATAGGTTTGGGCCTTGTGTTAGGTTACCAAGGGACCAAGGTTGAGCCAAGGGGCAAATAATCACAATTTTAGGCTGTTTGGGGCGAATTTCAGGTTCTGGGCATCTTGAACCGGTTCAGCCCCATTGAACCCGTTTAAGAGGGGTTCTTTGGTTCGAGAATGGGCATACTGCCCATCTTGAACCGGTTCAAGTCCCCCAGTGTGTTGTTTTGCCTTCTTCAGTTGACAGCTTGGAATACCTGACTTCGGATGGTCATAACTTCTTCGTTCGGAACCCAAATAGGGTCATTCTTGAGCTAATTTTCAAGGATTTTAAGTTAGCTTTCCAATGAGACCAACCTCATCCTCAAATTCCACTAATACAGAGAATTATGGTCATTTTAGTGAGATAGTGTTGGGAATTGCCTTGAACCGGGTAAGGGTACATTTGGGAATTCATAACTAATGGCCATAGAACTTTACCGAGTGTTATGAAATGATTAAGAATGACTATTTTAAATCTTACTTGATTATTTTAAGGATGGATTACCCACTCACATTGTAAAATGACTATTTTACCCCTGGTGTGTCCTCGGGTTTGGTTAAGGACCCGGTTAGCAATCCGGACCCCTGGTTTGGGTCGTTACAATTAAGCAAAAAGCTTGTTGGTTGTGATTATAAAACTATGAAAATGACAGTTAATGGCAACATGAGGGCAGATCCATTGGCAGTGCTTATTGATAGTAATGGTTGTGACTGGATGTCAATTAAATTTATGCGTTAATTACAACGACACCCCCTGAGGTTTGCCGTATTGACAGGCATATATAAATTTGCCCTTTTTTGGACAATGAGACCCCTTGTCAGTTTTGTAATCCAAACAAGGCCTTATTGGTTGCGAAAAGACAATATTTCCCCTGAATATTTAAATCACTTTTATCCTAAAATATTATGCATGGCAAAATGTCTAATATACCCCTCAGTTAATATCAGCCACACAAAATGGAGCCATTTGGTGCTAGCTACTACCCACCCACCTACCCCATTTATTTCACCTTTGTCTGTCTCGCTAAACTTCTCAATTTCTCTATCACGATCACAATCTCTCTCAGTACTGTCTGAAAGAAAACCAAAGGCTTTACCCTTTTTTCCTTTCATTTCTCTATCACGATCTCTCTCACTGTTTATCTGCTCCAAAAATGTAACATTTATTTCTGGAACGCTAAAGTCAGTTGCTTGGTGTGATCAATAGTTCGGATTCTTGGTGGTTTGTGTCGTGTTGTTCATTTTTCTATTCTTTACATTCGATGTAAGTGATCTAATCTTTCCTCTGCGGCATATATGATGACTTTGTGCTTCGTTGTTATATAACTTTAGATATTGAGGGATTTCTAATGATTTTTTTTATTTTTTATTTTTATATAAATTTCTTATTTCATGAACAATGAAGATGGTTGGTGGTGTATGTAATACCCTGATAATTTTAAAAGATTTATTAATTAGGATTAATTATTTTATTTTATTTTTCAATGATTTATTTTATTTTATTGAGTGCTAGATTAATTATCTTATTTTAATTAAGTTATATTTCGTGATTATGTATGATGATTGATTGTTTGTGTGGTTGATTATTGATTGAATTATTGGTGTGTTGATTTTATTGGTATTATATGATTTAGTTGTAAATTCTTGTTTGTTTATTTGCTTCATGTAATTAGTTATTTTAATTTCTGTATTTAATTAATTATCTTATTTATTTAAATTAATTGGATTGGGCTTAAGGAAAGTTGGACCAAAAGATGTGGTCTTGGGCTTGTATGAAACCTTATTGGGTTAATTAATGAAGGTCCGTGGTTATTTAATTATTTAAATGATCACTTTTGTATCAATTATATATATATATATATATAATTATATATAAATATAATTAATTAATAATTGTTATGGAAAGATATATATATAGATATATATTTATTGATATTTATAAGTATATATAATTTAATTAACTAATGAGTTAATTATGGAAGGAATATATATTTATATATATATATGTTTATAGATATAAATTATTTAAAGATTATTATTTTAATTCATAATACTAGTTGGAATAGGATTTGGAATTTAAGGTGTATAAAAATACACATAAGGCTTTAGGGTTAAAGGTTTTACACGTTAGAAAAATAAAACAGACAGAGAGAGAGGAAGAAGAAGGGCTGACAAGGAGGAGGTCGGATCTGAAAAGGAGGACGTCGGAATTGGAAGAGATAATTAAAGCTTAAAGCGTCGGTTTCGTTTCGAAACCTTCAGGCGAGTTTTCTCTAACTTTCCTCTTAGAACTCATAAGGATTTCACCTTGAGTATCAAGGCTTTAATTAAATTTATTTGTTTAAAAATTATGGTTAGATCGGAATAATTAAAAAGTATAAACTATTATATTTGATTTTTAGATTATTGGATTTTAATTGATATATATAGGTGTTATGTATATTTTAAAATCAATCTATAGGTGGATTTGTGACCCAAGAGAGTTAATTGTGGTTTCTTTATTTTCTAGAATTGTTCTGTAATTTTCTGGAATTTTTCTGATATTTTTAGGAATTTATTAGAATTTATTTTCCTATTATTTGTTAGGAAAATAATTATATATATATATATATATATATATATATATATATATATATATACTAGGTAACTGGCGCATGTGAATTGATCCAGTGCGGCGCGGTGTAGGATAATAGGGTGTATACGTCAATTAGGGCCATTTGATTAATTAAACTTATGTGAATTGATATGGTGCATCGCGGCGCATAAAACTTTGGTGCGCATGTGTATCTGGACCATAGAAGTGGTCTGGTCAACTATGGGATTATTTGGTGTATTGCAGACCATGAGAAGATGGTGCACTCGCTGATCTGGACCTTAGATCTATTATAGTTAATAGAAAATAATCTAGTGTGAGCGTGTTCATTTGCGCACTCATTTATGACCATTGGATGCGGCATAAAGGAAGTGATGGATTCAGTGTGGTGAGCTCACGGTAGCTGAAAGAGCTTAGCCAATACCAGCACACAAGGAGGCTTGAATCCAGCGCGTGCAAGTGCATAGTAAGCACGTGGGCGCGCGTGGGTAACTATGTAATTCGACACTAGAAATTAAAACGGTCATAACTTAGTCATTTTAAATCGAAATTGGGTCATTCTTGAGCTCAAATTCAAGGATTTTTCGTCTTCTTTCCAATGGTACCAATTTCATTATCAGATTCCCATCCTACTAGGAGATATTTATGTTTTAGTGAGAAAGTGTCGGAAAACTATTTAAACCAATATGGAGTATTTAAAGGAAACTATTTCTGACATATTTAGTTGCACTAATTTGTGTAAATATAATAAATTAATAATTTGTTATGGAAGGAAGTGTGTGTGTATATATATATATATAATTATTTATATATGTGTATATATAGTTTAATTTGTCTATGAGTTGTATGGAAGGATGAATATATATATATATATGTATGTATGTATGTATATTGATTTTAAATAATCAAGGATTATTAAAGAATGTGTTAAACACACATATACATTAAATAACATATGTGTAGGTATATATATATATAAATCATTTAAGATGATTAATATTATCATTCTTATTTGGCATATCTTAATAGGCTGGTTGTTAAATTAATGATATGCGTATAATATGCATGTGATGGCTATGTATGATTTAGCGTATTGTTAATTTTAAAGTTAATTCATGGTTAAAGTGTGGGCATGGATGAATTGTCAAATGATTAAATATATTACCTAAATATTTGTATGAATAGAATACATATATGGAAAGTATGGATGAATTGTTAATTAAATGTATGAATAAATATACCTGTGGAGGCATGGTTGAATTGCCAATGTATAAATATACATACATGGAGGCATGGTTGAATTGCCAATGTATAAATAAATATACTTATGGAGGCATGGTTGAATTGCCAATAGATAAATAAAAATATTTACAATGGCATGGTTGATTTGCCAAAGCATAATTACGTTGTTATGTGTTAGATGATTAAAATATCATCTATGGTTGTTGTATGTATGGATTGGATTAGGGTTAGATATTCTTAAATGAGAATAGTTTAGTACTTACTGGTTAGTGTATTATTTTACATTAATAAAATAATATTGGGGAAGACGTGGATGATTTGTCAAAACTTGGATTTTGGATATGTGATTTAAACAATTAAAATCATTATCGGGTTGGGATTAAATAGAGTATTTCTTTTATTATAATTTGTTGTTTAAATGATTAAACAACTGACTAGGATGGGATTAAGGTCAAAGGAGTTTTTATAAAATGAAATGGTAGATTGGTCTAGGTATGAATATTATTTTAATAATTATTTAATAGGTATGGAAATTTAATAAACCTATTAATGGATGTGATTAATATAGTATATAAAATTATATATAGACATGTATATCGTGCTTTATTAAAGTTAAAACTTTATTAGGTTTGGTTTTGATCAGAGATGATCTGCTTATTGGTTTTCAGAGGCCTGGTAGAGTGAACTTGCTCGTAGGGTTTAACCCACGATTTATTTTTCAGGTTATTAGAGGTTCCAGTCTCGAGGTTGAGGATCCGCAGCTGGGAGACTGTCATTCGTCTATTCATCTTGTGTACTTTTAAATAGTATTAGATTATTGGATAATGTTTTAAGGGGTCCTTGAGTTATGGGATTTCCGAATTGTAATTGTTGGAAAATCATTAAGTAATATTTATTTATTAGTTTTCTTCAGCGGTTTATTTATTCTTTATTATTCTTCTTTGTATTCTGTGCTTGTTAAATACTTAAACTGTTTTGATATCCCTTGATTTTGTGCGCGGACTTGATCAATCCGTGTTCCAAAATTAGGGGGTATCACAGTGTAATCAACTGTTTGGATTTTGGGGGGTTTGTGTTGTGATTTTTTTTTTTTTTTTTTTTTTTTCATGAACGCCAAGGTTGGTTGGTTGGTGTAATTAATTGTTCGAATTTTGGGGGGTTTGTGTTGTGATTGAGGGTTTTCTGATGGGTTTTTTTATTATTAATTTGTTGTTAATTCATGAAATTAGTTGCATATATGGTTTTTTTATAAGCATTTTTTTTTATATTATTAATTTATTATTTTTAAATTTTTTTTGGTTACATTTAGGGTTTTTGATTGAGAGTTTTATGTTCAATTTGTTATTAATTTATGTTTGAGGGTTTTATTATAAAATCGTTGTTATTATTTGGGGGTTATGCTGATATACTTGTACAAATTAATAAGATTATGTGGTATAAGTTTGCATGTTAGTGACTTCTGCAACACTAGTGATTGGTCTGTTTGTGTTAATTGTATAACCGACCATGGGTCCCGCTCTGGTTAACATGAACTGATTCAATCCTATCTTATGCATGTTGCATTACAATTTCTTTACCTATTTTGTATTAATGTTTTTTCTCAGTTGCAGATGGGTAATGGATCTCCTACTTAATTTTGATGGTCACATACATGTGTTGAATGGGATAAATCCAAATGGATATAGTTTCTTGGACTTGTATTCATCTGCTTATGCATTTATGCTTAGAAATGTTAATCAGACTGGTATGGCAGTGAATATATTTTACAAATTTCCTGGGAATTATGGTAGACTTCTATTAAATGGGGATGATGATATGATCATTATGTTTGAAATGAACTCAAATGTTAGAGAGATAGATATAATTGTTGAATTTGTTGACAAGGGTGTTCCAATTGATTTAGACAGTCAATGTCCACTATAAAATTCTGAGGGGGAAGATGAAGACGGTGAGGGGGAAGATGAAGAAAGTGATGATTCTTAGAAATCTAATTACAGTTTCTCAAACAGTGATGATGATTAGGATTGGAATGAGGGAAATGAGGCACATGATTGGGATAATATTGAATTAGAAAGTGAGAGTTCTGATAATAGTTGTGGAGATTTATCAGATTATAGTGATAATGCTGAATTTAATGGAGAAAGTGGTGATGAAAGGAAAGGTTCTGTGCATCAACACATCAAGGGGATAGTGTTCAAGTATGGTGCTAATGAAAAGATTAAATTTGTAAAGGATCATTTGTTTGATGACATGAATCACTTCAGGACCGTGTTGAAGGAGTATTCAGTTCAAAAGGGCTTCAAATTGGTGATGAAGAAGAATGAAAGAATTAGAGTGACTAGTCATTGTGGGAACCTAGGTTGTCATTGGAGAATCCATGCAACAGTATTGGAAAACCAAGTTACCTATAAGGTTAAGACAATTGGTCCAGAACACACTTGCATTAGAACCACTAAGAACAAGGTGGTCACTTCTACTTTTATAGCAAACAAACTTGTTAACAAATTTAGAAATCAACCTGACATCAATTTAGAGAAGTTGGAACAAGAAGTTAGAAATCACTTTAAGGTGGAAGTAAGTGAGGCATGTTTGAGGGGGGCTAGAAAGAAAGCTTTAGAAAAGAATGAAGGAACCCATGCTGATTCATTTTCCAAACTGTGGAAATATGCAACTGAGATTCAAAAAACCAATCCTGGGAGTTTGGTTTTTATAAAGCATTCACAAGAAGAGGAACCAAGGTTTATAAGAATGTTTTTATCATTTGCAGCAGTATTAAATGGCTTTAGGGATGGCTGTAGACCATTTATTGGTCTGGATGGTTGTTTTTTGAAAGGTCCATTTAGTACTATTTTAATTAGTGCAGTGGGGCTTGATGGGAATAATGGGTTATACCCATTTGCATTTGCAGTAGTGAAGTTTGAAAGCAAAGAAAGTTGGACGTGGTTTTTGGAACACCTACACAAAATCACTGGTGACATATGTGGGAATTTGGCTTGGGTAATAATGACTGATGGTCAAAAAGGAATACTTCCAGCTGTGGATAAGGTATATCCTCATGCTATTAATAGAAGGTGTTGCAGGCATATTTATGCTAACTTTAGAACATTATATCCTGGTGTTAAGTATAGAAAATTATTTTTGGTGGCAGCTAGGGCTCATAGAGAGTTGGAATTCAACAATGCTATGGCAAAGATATAAAATAATTGTCCAGAAGCATGGCAGTGGTTGATGGACCATCCACTTGAAACATGGGCAAGGCATAGGTTTGATGAGAGACAGAAGTGTGATTTTTTGACAAATAATGCAGTTGAGTCATTAAACTCATGGCTTAAGAAGGTGAGGGCAAAACCTATAACTGCTATTTTTTAGGGTATAAGAACTAAGCTTATGAGCAAATTCTCTAAAAGGTTTCAGAAATCTACTACTTGGGATAATTTTGCAGTCCGAAAAATTAGAAACAAGTTGAATTTAGTTATTGAAAAGGCAGGAACATGTCAATTGATTTGGCTAGGTGGTGACTTCTATGAGGTAACAGAGGAAAATACCTTCAAATGTATTGTCAATCTTCAAAGCAGAACTTACTGTTGCAGGGAATGGCAACTCACTGGTGTGCCATGTAAGCATGCAGCAATATGTATTACATGGAGAAGAGAGAATATTGAGGAGTATTGTCACGAATTCTTTAGTAGGTACGCTTATGTGAAAGCTTACAAAAATATTATATATCCCATGCACCATGAGACTTTATGGGATGAAGTACCTAAGAAGGATTTGTTTCCTTTAATTCTAAAAAGGCCTGCAGGAAGACCTAGAGTGCAAAGAAAGAGGGAAGCTGATGAACCACGGGCTAGTAAGAGGTCTACTATTATTCATTGTAGCATATGCATGGGTACTGGACACAACAAAAGGGGCTGTCAAAGGGCTCCAGTTCAAAGCAAAGGATCAAGGAAAAGAAAACAAGGGTCAGTATCAACTTCAACAACAACTTCAAGAAAAGGAAGGAGAGGAAAGAAAAGTGAAGGAGCAAGGACAAGGAGTCAAGCCGCAGCAGCAACAGCAGCACAGGTAATCCTTGCTTATTTTAAATTCGTTTTTCCTTTAAAAAAGTCAAATTTTTTAAAAATCAAATCCAATTTTTTTTTTTTTTTCCCAGGTAATCCTTTTTATTTTAAATTCATTTAATTTCCTTTAAAAAAAGTCAATTTTTTAAAAAATTAAATCCAATTTTTTTTTTTCCAGATAATCCTTGGTTATTTTAAATTCATTTAATTTCCTTTAAAAAGAGTCAAATTTTTTTTTTTAAAATCAAATCCAATTTTTTTTCCTTTTCAAAATTCTCTCATTTTTCTTTCCTTTTTAAATTTTTTGTTAACTATTTTTCTTTCTTAAATTACTCATTGGTTGACATATTATTTTGAGTAATTTCTCTTCTTTTGTCTCTTGTTTGATAGAATCTTTATTTATTGTCGTGATTATTAATTTGCATTTGTTTGATTTGCCATATTATTTTGAGTAATTTTTCTTCTTTTGCATTTGTTTGATATGCCATAGTTATTTTTTAATGTACACTTGCAATTGTAGATCAGTGGTTATGCACAACTCACTCAGTCTAGTAGAGTTGCAGGAACATCAGCACCACCACAAGCCAGCCAGTCTACCCAGTCCAATGTAAGCACTTATTTGATTTGCATTTGTTTTTCTCACTGTAAATATCTTACTTCAGTTCAGATGTTATTTCTAAATGGATGGATTTTTTTGTTCTATTTTTGTAGGTTACAAATTATGCACAACCCATACAGCCAAGCATATCAGCATTAACTACACCACCCACTCAGTCCAATAGAACCTCAACAAGTGATGGAGTATTTGGTCCATCCTGGTACTAGGATTTGGCAATCAACAACATGTTTTTTGGGAGTTAGGTAACGTTTATGTTTTTGTAAATGCCACAAATGACACATAGAAGAACATGAGTTGGGTTGCTTTTTTGTTAATTAGGTAACACTGGAAAGTTAGTTTTTGTTTGCACAATTGTTTTATTGCACATGCATTTGTTGCTAATTGCATAACATAGTTGCTAACTGCACCTCAAAGTTGGTTAATTTTTGGTGTCAAATGATGACTATGTAATGACTGTAATGCTACTTTATTCAAGTTAAGATTTTATTAATGTTAAATGATGGTTATGTGATGGGTTACTGAATTACTTGCAATTTTTTTTTTTTTCCTGGTGCAAAACTTTTGTTGTTACAATGTTATAAAGGACAATAGAAGTACTTTCCAATTTTATTTTATTTTATTTTTTGTTGCAAAGCTTAAATTCCATTGTAATTGCAAAGCTTCAATTTTATTTTGGTGCAATGCTTCAGTTCCATGTAATTTTTTTTTTTTGGTGCAAAACTTCGTACTTAAAATGAAACAAATCTTCCACTTGCCATTTTCTGTATTATTTCTCTTTTATTTCACTTTTTTGTTTTGACATGTATATATATATGGCAAGATTCATTACAAGTACCATTAATATTAAATATAGGTTATATATAGCAAGTTACATTATATATAGCAAAATCCGTTGTAATTAACCTTGTCAATATGGTGGTTATGCTTGTGAGAATTTTTGGCACCAAATCAGCAGTTTTGGCAGTTATGCACTTTTTTTTTTCCCATTAAATGGTAATAAGGGTAGTTTGGTCCAATTAATTCAAATGGAAAGTAATAAAGGTCCACAAACAAGTCAAATGGCAAATTGGTCCATTTTTCGTCTGTTAGGCGTGCTAGATGGTGTCAGGGGTGTTTTGTCAACTTTTTCAAATTTTAAGGGGTCTCATTGTTCAAAAAAGGGCAAACTTATATATGTCTATTAATACGGCAAACCTCAGGGGGTGTTGTTGTAATTAACCCTAAATTTATTATATTGAGAGAACAATAACAATAACAATATTCAAATTTAATTCAAAAAAAAATTATAATTACAACCCATATATATATATATATATATATATATATATATATATATATATATATATTATAATAAATTAATGAATTACTCTACAATAGGGAGTGGGGATGACACGTACCGTGCAAAAAAAGGCTTCGATCTTGGCAAAATTTGGACTAAAAAGAAGAAGAGAGAAACAATTGATTAGGTTTTTTTTTTTTTTTTTTTTTGTATACATTAAAATATATATATATATATATATATATATATATATATATAAAACAATGCATGATCAAAACATAAGATTAATAATAAAACAATGCATGAGACATGTACCTTGGAAAAAACAGAAAATTGATGTGATTAGATCAAGGCAAAAAAAAGACATATATATATAGAAAGAGTATAGATTTCAAAACCTAATAATTAAAATTCACGGAAGGGCTAAACACAAAATATAAAATATAAAAACAATTCATTACCTAATTAAATTCAAAACCTAATAATTAAAAGTCACGATTAATAAAAACAGTCCTCCTCATAATTAAATTTATTATATTGAGAGAACAATTACAATATTGAAATTTAATTAATTTTTTTTATATTAATTAATAAATACAATCCTCCTCATAATTAAATTTATTATATTGAGAGAACAATAACAATATTGAAATATAATAAAAAAAAAATTATAATGCAAAAATAATGAATTACTTTAACCAATAGGGGTGGGGGTGACACGTACCTTGGAAAAAAAGGTTTCGATCTTGGCAAAACTTGGATTAATAAGAAGAAGAGAAAGACAATTGATTAGGTTTTTTATTTTTATTTTTTTACACATTAAATGTAGCAATATATATAATAAAACAATGCATAATCAAAATATAAGATTAATAATAAGAAGAAAAGAAAGACAATTGATTAGGTTTTTTTATTTTTGTATACATTAAATGTAGCAATATATATAATAAAACAATGCATGATCAAAACATAAGGTTAATAATAAAACAATGCATGATAAAGACATAGGTAATAAGTTACTCTATCAATAGGGGTGGGGATGACACGTACCTTGAGAAAAACTGAAAATTGATATGATTAGATGAAGGCAAAAAAATGACTTATATAGATAGAAAGAGTATAGACTTAATTAACAAATTTATTAATTTATTTTTTGTGTTAGCGGCCTTATTCAACTCCAAAATGGACTCTTGCATGAGTTTTTATATTTTGTGTCTTGCTGCAATCGTGAATTCTTCCGTGAATTTTAATTATTAGGTTTTGAATTTTATTAGGTAATGGACTGTTTTTATATTTTGTGTACAATCGTGAATTCTTTCGTGAATTTTAATGATTAGATTTTGATTTTTATTAGGTTTTAAATTTTATTAGGTAATGGACTCTTTTATGAGGAGGATTGTTTTTATATTTTGTGTCTAACTTCCTATTGCAATCGTGATTATTAGATTTTGAATTTTGTTAGTTTTTGAATTTTAAACTCTTTTTATATTTTGTTAATTTGAATTTTTATTTGATAATTTTAAATTTTATAGAATTTATATTAATTAATAAATAAATATTAAAATACTAAAATATTGAAATACTTTACACATTTAATAATAGTATATATATATATATATATATATATATATATATATTACCTAGTTCTTATTCTAAGCATGGTGTACTGCTGCAAGAATTTATGCCCGATCAGTTTAATAGTAAGGTTAATTACAACGACATTTTCTGAAGTTTACTTTATTTATAGCCAAAAATAAGTTGACGCATTTTTAAACAATAACACTTTCAGGTTTAATAAAATAAACAACGACACCCCTAATAGTTACTACACATGGTGAATTGACATTGCTACCCTTGACCTATATTAATTATTTTTTAATCTTTAAAATTTATTTTTCTTGGACCAAACTGCCCTTTTAAATAGGTCAAATTATCCTCCTCCTTGCACTACTGCCTCATCCGCGCCGCCACATTACCAAGACCAGAGATCAAACAGACACAACAGAACCTTTCATCTTGATTCTCTTTGGCAACATGAGACCCATATAGAGAACCAAGTCAGCCAAAGCTGTTATTGAAGATCAATCGGACTAGCTGTAGTCTCAATTGTCGCCGGAAAGAAGCCTGATCGGACTCATGATTGATCGGAGCTGAAGTTTCCATTGTTACAGGACTGAAGATCCATTCAATTCAATGAGAGCACAGAGCTACACTGACCTCAACCATGGGTTCCAAAAAACCCAATAACTTTAGCGATTGTCCACATAGCCCGGTGAGAGCTTTAGAACACATCTGGGTTCAGTGAAGACAAATCCAATTGGTGACAACAGCAACATAGATTTGAGAGTTGCTGCTAAATTGATATATATATATATATATATATATATATATAACTGTGAGAGACCAGAAAGCTCATCAATGTGTCGCCGGTGTGAGCCCAGAAACTTCAACAATCTATTAACTAGTGAGAACAGTTTCGGCAAGACCCAACAACTACCATTGAATCCAGTGAAAGATTCAAATAATAATTAGAAAATTATGAGGCATACACAGTGTTACACTTGGAACCGATGATGGATCAGTACTCGTCAACGGTTAAGAGGTTGTAGATGGTGATGGCAGCGGCAGGCGGCGAACTGGGCAACTGGGAGTGCTGTTGGTTGCGGCGGTCTCACCAATTAATCACGTGGTCATGATAAGAGAATTTTTTCCTAGATATTGTGGTGGTGATAAGAGGTGAAGTAATCCGACAAGATGGTGGCCATGGGTTGGGTGAGAGAGATGGTGGCCGTGATTATGGTTGAAGACAGATGGTGGCGACAGAGAGAGTGGAAGAGAATGGGTGGACGACTGGGTTTGAAAACTCTAATAAGTGTGGACAATGTTGTCATTTTTCAAGTTGAGATATTTTTATTTATTTTATTATTAAAATGAATTATATGTTAAAGGGTAATATCGTATTTTTCAACCTTTTAAGGATTTGTTTGGTTGAAAATTTTGACAAAGAGGTGTCATTGTTAAAAAAAATACTAATTTGTCTATGATTGTTATTAGACAAACTTCAAAAGGTGTTATCGTAATTATTAGCTGCTTAAAACTAGCACATGTGATTTCCTTAATGTCAGCCATCCTACCACAACCAACTTGGTGATGGTGAACCAAAAGCAAATAATTGTGCCTTATCCAATTTGTCTTTTTTACTAATTTTTTTATTTATTTTTATTTTTATTTTAGTGGTTTGTATAAACTGACAGCTAATTTGTGCAGACCCATTGTTTTCATTTCAAAACAGAAAATCAATACCAGCATCCAAAGGTCCCATGTGACCTAACCAGCACATGGCTTTGCAATAAATAACTCCCAACCAAATAAAAGCTACAACTGAAATACTGTCTCCAACCTTGATTATATATATATATATCTAACCACTTCCGTTTGAATTCCAATCACCACAGCAATAGCAGCCTCTCAGTTTTTCAAGCTCTATAAATCCATTTTCTCACTTGAAAATTCCCCCCGAGGAAAGAATGATCAATCCGAGGAAACTCATCATCAAGATGGCAAGGAAGTGGCAGAAGTTAGCTGCAGTTAGGAGGAAGACAATTTCATTTCCAAGAGCCAATAGTGATGTGGATACGGAGAGTTGTAGTACATCAATGGTGGCTGGTAAGGGACATTTTATTGTCTCCACAAGTGATCAAAAGCGTTAGCAAGGAGATCTTCAGAGAGCTCCAAAATATGTCTGAAGAGGAATTTGGAATGCCAGGTGATGAACCCATCAGAGTACCATGCGATGCATTGTTCATGGAGTATATCATCTCATTGATCCAGAGAGGATTGGTTAAGGATATAGAGAAGGATTTGCTCATGTCAGTTGCCACGATTCGCTGCTCATCATTATCTTCTTTTCACCAAGGACAGACAATTCAGCAATTACTTGGGTACTGATTTAAAACAAAATTTGACTTTGTATATGATCGACAAATTTTGGCATAATACATGTCATGAAACTTCCCAGACTTTATTTTTATAGATAAGTATTTGTTCTCGTGATATTGTGTTGAGAGCTCTATATTGTCGAGGGCATGCCGTTTGAATTCTAATGAAACCTCAAGTGGCTTAGTTGTACATTCAAATTTGACAATGAAATTTGGTGATAAATGAAACTTTAGTGTTTCACCAAATTGATATTTGTCGCTCTCCATTGGAAATGGATCAAAATTCAGTTTGTATTATGATCCTTGGTTCAATGGCAACTCTCTTCAGCAAGCTTTTGGAATGAGAAGACTCCTCTCAGCTGGTTTTCATCACATTGATTCCATCTGTGTCTTATATGCGCCAAATGGATGGAGAGTTCCAGATAGTTGGCCTCCGGAAATTGGTCATTTTCTGCTCTTCAAATGGAAGCATGGAGCCTTTTCTTTCAAGGCTGTGTGGAAAGGATGTAGAGATCACAAAGATCCAGTTAACTGGTACCAGCTTGTTTGGAATAACTCCAGGCCTAGAATTTCTGTCCATTCAGCTCTTATTTCCCACAATGCTTTTCCTTCTTACTTTAATTTCAGAATGAGGGGCTTCACAGGAGAGAGAGATAATCTTTTTGGGGCTTGCTCCTATATACTAGAAGTGTATAAATTTAATCTATAAATTGGACGGGGGCCGCGCGGACGCAGGCCCCCACTACCACAAATTATGACGTAGGCTCCACCACTTGGGTAGACCTTAGGCGGGCACCCCTCCTGAGTGCAATGGAGGTCACCAACCTAGACCATGGGCCTTCTTGATCACCCATTGATCCCGTCCAGGTAAGTATGTTGCTCCATTAGCTTCCCATGCTTTATATACACATTCCACTGCTGTCTCACTTTTCTAAGTTTCCGATGTGGGATCATAAAAAGCATTTCACAACCCTCACTTGCTTCTCTCTCTGTATGCTATGGGTAAAAAGACTATGAGTAGCAAACGGTTTAAAGTTCAAAAGTTTTCAGCTGAATACTCCCATACTTAGTCCCCTCTTTCTGTGATTATAACCACAAGATGCTATAATGGAGATTGAATAGGAAGATGAGAAAATAATTAGACAAGAGCAACTTAGGACAATGGATTGATAATTCCTTCAAACAAATTCCCACAAGACTATACGCTTTATCTCTCCATCTAATCAATAGGTATGGTGACTGATCTTGAAGAAAGAGACCGAGCTGCTGCTGTGAGGTACTGCACGTCCAAAGAAAGGCGGAGACAAAGAAGCCAGCCAAGTATGGATGGTAATGGCTTCTAAGAAAGCAGCTCTTGCAGCTACTAGAGATTTGGCTCTGGTGGTGTGATCGCTGTGAGGAGTATGGATGGTCATGGCTTCTAAGAATGGTTTTGGTGTCACAAAAACATTGCCAAACCATGTGATCTAGTCACTGTATTTGTGTTGGTTTGTTTTGATACTCTTGTTAATTAGGTGAGCTCATAATTTACGTTGTAGCCACTTCTTTTGGAATCTAGCTGAATCTTATTTGATAATAAGAATTTGATTACCATATTTTTTAATTAACAATATAAACATGTTCAGATTGATATTTATATGCTAGCATAAAAGTCCTTATTTCTATGTTATCCATACACTTCCCTGATGTGTTGATTTCAGAACAGACCAGACCACCAGAGTACCAGACAAAACCATGACTGGCACTAAAAGGTCCCATGTGACCAAACCAGCACATGCTATGTAATACATGAATCCCAACCAAATACATGCTAGAATTGAAAGGCTTTCTCCAGCCTTGTTTATATATATATATATATATATATAACCACTTCCATTTTTATTCCAATCATCACAGCAATAGCTTCCACTGCTTCAAAAATGTGATCAAACACGCTTTGAAGTTCCCTTGGCATACCTTAGCAATGTGATCTTCCGAGAGCTCCAAAAGACGTCTGAAGAAGAATTTGGACTGCCATGTGATGGGCCTATCAGAATACCATGCGATGCATTGTTCATGGAGTATATTATGTCATTCATCCAGAGAGGAGTAGCTAAAGTTTTACAGCTAGCTTTGCTTATGTCAGTCCCTACTATTCGCTGCTCAACATTGTATTCTTTCCACCAAGTACAGAACAATCAACAATTACATGTATATTGATTTATAAAAACTTTGGCTTTGTATATGATTGACACAATTTTGGCATAATACATCTTAGGAAAATTCCAAGACATTTTCTTCGTATGTACCTGATTTTGTTTTCATGGAAAAATGGTATTTGTTGCCCTGAAATTGACAAAATTTTGGCTTACTACTATTCGCTGCTCATCATTTTCTTCTTTTTCATTTTTGTAAATTATTATTTTATTAAAAGAAACAACTACAAATATTTAGAAGGTGCACCCTCAAGAATAAAAGTACCCTCTCAAGGATATTTTATTGAATACTTCTAAAATAAATAGAAGGTACACCCTCAACTACAAATAAAGGTTTGGAATTTACTCAATTTTGAAATTTTCTTCTTAAATCAGATTTGAAGCAGTTAGCCATTCAACTATTGCGAAACTTGGTCCACAATATATTTCTTGTTAATTAGGTGAGCTCATAATTTTGAAATTTACTTCTTAAATCAGGTTTGGAATTTACTCAAATTTGAATTCATGTGCATTTATAGGGAATGAATTCATGTGCATTTATGGAAAATTCAGATGTTCTTGGGAAACTGAATGGTCCCATGCACATGTGATGATGTACATTTCTTTGAGGAGTTGTTTCCAAGCCACATATACTTTGCACCATGTTAGGCAGTTCAGGAACATGTTGAGCCAAATATACATTTTTTTTTTTTTTTTTTTTTTTTTCAGTACCTGCATTGTACCACCAAGCTTTTCATTCTCACAACCAAGTTAAACATTGGTATATATATATATATCAGCAATACAGATTCTTGTGACTTGATCGGTCTATCTTTAATTTTTTTTTTTTTTTGGTTCAAAAAGTCAATTGTGATTATAAGCCACCCATTTTGGACCCAATGCCTCATGAGACCGCAGCCAGAATGAAACAATTTCTCATGCTATGTTCCAACTTGATGCATTGATTGCCAAACATAATCAAATATGCTCACCAACCAATTTAGCCCTTCACATGCTTATGCTCGTTGTGAGATTTTGGCACAAGAAATGCTACATTTAAGGCAGTGACTCTGCCATGTGAATGTATAAAAGCAAATAATTGTGCCTTAACCAATTTGTTTTTTTTTTTTTAATTATTTTTTTTTATTTTTTTTAGTGGTTTGTATAAACTGACAGCTAAAGTGTTCCCAAACCACTTAGCAGATTGGAAGAGATGAACCCTCCTTATTAATTTCGCTACCCTGATGCTTTGATTTCAAAACAGAGAATCAATACCAGCATACAAAGGTCCCATGCGACCTAATCAGGCACATGGCTTTGCAATACATAAGTCCCAACCAAATAAAAGCTACAACTCAAAGACTGTCTCCAACCTTGATTATATATATAACTACTTCCATTTCAATTCCAATCACCACACCAATACATCCATTTCCCTCATTCACATTCTTCTGTCTTGAAATCTCCCCCTTAGGAAAGAATGATCAATCCGAGGAAACTCATCAAGATGGCAAGGAAGTGGCAGAAGTTAGCTGCCATTAGGAGGAAGACAATTTCATTTCCGAGAGCCAATAGTGATGTGGATACGCAGAGATGTTGTACATCAATGGTGGCTGGTAAGGGACATTTTATTGTCTCCACGATTGATCAAAAGCGCTTTGAAGTTCCCTTGGCATACCTTAGCAAGGAGATCTTCAGAGAGCTCCTAAAGATGTCTGAAGAGGACTTTGGACTGCCTTGTGGTGGTCCTATCAGAGTACCATGTGATGCATTGTTCATGGAGTATATTATCTCATTGATCCAGAGAGGACTGGCTAACGATCTAGAGAAAGCTTTGCTCATGTCAGTTGCCACGATTCGCTGCTCTTTATCTTCTTTCCACAGCAAACAGACAAATCAACAATTACTTGTTTACTGATTTAAAGAGACTTTAGCTTTGTATATAATCAACATAATTTTGGCATAATAGATTTATTTATTTATTTTTTAAGTCCCTGGAAATTTGTATACACTGTAACCCTTGTTCCGGTGGTGTCTTGAAATCTGGAGCCAGGAGGCCTTGTAAATTAATATTTTATTAAAAGTGTTATGAAATAAGGATCAAATAGGAATTTATGAGAACAAAAGAAAAATAAATGACAAGAAAAATAAAATAGGCACACACACAAATGAGATTAGGATTTACGTGGTTCGATTATACCTACGTCCACGGGAAAAAGACAGAACAATATTTCACTATGGAAATAAAGAGATACAATGCTTAAGTGGCTCACACCTAAAATCCAATTACATTCAAAATCTCTCACTCCCAACCGATATTTGAAACACCTAACTGATGGTTTGGATGCCATAAACTAGGTGAACTAAAGGCTATTTATAGCCAAAAATGGGTCACCTAAATACTTGGTCATCAAGTATATACAAAAACTGCAGCTGCTTGGAGACTACAAAAAAACGACTTTATGATCACGAATTAGGCTTGCTGGGCACTCAAACTTGAAGCCCAAGTTGCTGATGCAAGATGCTGATGGAGAGGATGACCTCAGTTTGAGCCACATATTCAACAAATCTCCACCTTGGCAAAAAAATCCAAATGAACCACTGCATCTTTGTTAAACCAAACTGTCTTCTCCACAAAACAAATTAATTAAGAATTTTAGTTAAGTTTGAGTCATCCTCAAACTTAACCCTCAGGCTCTCATTCTTCAACCCATGCAAGTCTTGTGCAGCCATAAGCTTACCTCCAGTATTTCCGTCAAATTCTAAATGCTTACCAAAAGCAACCTCAGAAATTCCAAGTTTAACATCTCCTTCAGCAACCTTTTCCAACCGCCCACAAGCCACCGGCTAGTAATGAAAAGTCATCTTCTCACTCTTGTGGAGAATAGGACGTTCTTGACTTTTCCTCGCATCTCTGTTGTGACCAACTACTTGCCTCCCACGCATCTTAATGGCACTCGAATGGACTATCTCTGTAACGACCTTAGCTGATGCCAAAATTTTAAAAAAATTCGGCATAACCTCCCAAAAAAATGGGCCTTCAACAACCTGTCCCAATACACAAAACACATAAAACATCCAGCATCCCATTCATCCGTTCATTATACCTCAACATTGTTCCTCTCATGGTGGAACATCCACACACCAATTAATCTAAATTATCAAAATTACAGTCCCAAAATACAAGATTAATATTTAAAGTCCCTGTCTTACAACGTTACATGATACAATTGCATGGAAACATATACCATAATTCCATTAGTTTCATTTACATCAAACAAAAGATAAGTTCGTTCTTAAGTTACAAAGCCATGAATACTAACTTAGTTACATTTCCACAACTACGAATATACATAGAACGGTCAAAATACAAAATAGCAAACAATCTTCTAACAACTTTCAAGCTTGAGGTGGATTGTCGTCCGCCAGTTCATTTCCAAGACCTGAAAAAAATAATATAAATAGTAGGGTGAGCATAAAGTTCAGCAGGTGACACTTAAGACACACATCTTGTGTCCTTGTGAATCCAAACAAAGCATAGGCCAATGGGAAATGGGGATCATACAATGTCAGGAGATAATACAACATAACGATTCAATCTCAAGTATATCCAATGCAATGGTATGAGATGCAATGCATGCTAGTGTCGCTCCCCATTTTCATAATCCAAAACATCGTTTCCAAACTGTTAATACAGCCCGCCCTTTGGTAGCCCCGCCGCGACACGAGAGGAGGATTGGCTAGTGTCCCTGACCCTTGGTAACCCCGCGGCGTCATTATGGGGCCCAGCTAGTTCAACTACGCTAGGGTGACTCCCTAGTCCCCTCTAGGCTATATTAATCTCCGGCCCGTTGGTAATCCCGCAGCGACCGGGTTTATCAAAATTATTTGACAAAACTCTTCTCCCAAAATTTCCCCCATTTTCATTTCAAGACAAATTCTCCCATTTCATGCATCCCAATGACATGTGCATGGATGTATATATGTTCCATACATTCAATGTCATGACATTTAAAATTCTACACCATAAAATTAAACATTCAACATGTTCAACATCTCCTAAGTAATTATTAACACATTAAGATACAACAAAATACATTTAAGCATGCTTTACACATAAAACAACTCACATTCATACACATGAATTTCTCTAGACAACATTTAAAATAATCATTGATACAATTAACTTCTAATTAAGCATGCTTGGCACAACAAATGATTATAACTCACAATGGAACAAGAAGGTAGTGGATTAAGGTGTCCCTACCTCAAAATGAGCAAAATCCCTAGAAATGGATTCTTAAATTCGAGCTCCCAAAGAGGACCAAAAGCTGGAATTTCTGGTTCTAGCACGTAGAGTTTGTCGTGCTCGTCGTTTTGCCTCAAACGGCACCTAAATCCGCCAAGAATTGAGAGAGAAATCAAGGATTGAAGTTGAAAAAGAAAAAAGAAAAGAAAAAGACAGAAGCAACGAGAGAGAGAGACTTAAGCTGTTCGAGAGAGAAAGCAAATTGGAAACTAAATGGGTCTGTAATGACCCTTATATCATAGGTGGGCCCCACAGTTGAAAAGGTCATTATACTAATTATATATATAGATAAAGTCAAAAACTTTACAATCTCATTGCCACCAAGATTATTGCAAGTCAATATCACACCTGTCCTCATGGGTCCGCCTCCCTATAAGGACGGCTACAATTTCGGTTGCCGTCTGAAAATGGATTTCGTTCTCCCACCACGTTGTGTAGTCCCCTCACAACCCTTTTGAGAACTAGGATCGTAACTCCTCTTTCTAATTCTTCTTTTGCCAAGACTCGAACGCAGATTTCTGCTAACTGTAGAAGACCTTTCTCTACCTGTTACTGTATTCCCTTGGAGAAGATACAAATTTTTGTATTCCCTTAGAGAAGATACAAATTTTTCACCTTGGTGCCCTGTAACACCACAGGAGAATCTATCACGACCATCATCATTACTCCATCCTTTGTTACAACCTTATAATCTTTGGAGTCTAGCACACCTACTGAAATAAGATTCACCTTCAAATCTGGTACATGTAAGTATATATCCTTGCTCAAAGGAGAGAGAAAACAAAGGAATTAAAAAAAAAAAAAAAATTGAAATAAAAGCCTAGAAAGCCCATAAAATGACTTTCACTTTAAAATCATATAACAAGAAATTTAAACTATGTAGATTGGGCAGGGGCCGCGCGAGCACAGGCCTACCACAAATTATGACGTAGGCTCTACCACTTGGATAGACCTTAGGCGGGCACCCCTCCTGAGTGCAATGGAGATCACCAACCTAGACCATAGGCCTTTTTGATCACCCATTGATCCCGTCCAGGTAAGTATGTTGCTATATTTGCCTCCCATGCTTTATATGGACACTCCACAACTGTCTCACTTTTGTACGCTTTCGATGTGGGATCATAAAATGCATTTCACAACCCCTTCAAAAGAACTGAACCAACCTAGACCATGGGCCTCATTTGCTCCTCTCTCTACAATTTTTATTTTTTTATTTATTTTTTATTTTTTCATAAATACTCCTCTCTCTACATTACTATGAGTAACAAATGGTTTAAAGTTCAAAACTTTTCAGCTGAATACTCCATTACTTACTCCTCCCTCTTTGTGGTGATTATAATGAAGATTTATTAGAAGATGAGCAAATAGTTAGACAAGAGCCTCTTAGGCCAATGGATTGATAAATTCTTCCTACAAATTCCCACAAGACTAAACGGTTTATCTCTCCATCTAATCAATAGGTATGTTTGATATAATAGAATGATTTTGAAAGAACAATCATATTTGAAGAAGTTAGCCGTTCAATGTCTGAAAACTTAGTTCACTATGATATATTATTGATTATTTCTAAAAGTTCTTCAACAATGTAATTTCATAGAAGAAATGAACCAAATTTTAAGGACCTATTGGTCAATTTGATTTGTAAGATGTTTTTTTGAGGAGTAGTTTCTGAACCACAGATATTTTGGACCAGGTCAGGCAGCTCAGGAACATATTGAGCCAAATATGCTTTGTTTCCTCTGGCATTCATGTGCCTGCTGCGTTGTACCACCAAGCTTTTCATTCTCACAACAAAGATAATACAGATTCTTGTGACTTGATCGGTCTATCTTTATTTTTTTTACGGTTCAAAAATGTTAGGAATTATGTCTCAAATTCCCATTATTATTAGTTTCTATTTTAGAGTGTAATTTTATGGTAATTTCTTATAAAGACGTGAATTGGGCTCTAAGAAACTGTAATCCTTGTCCACAAAGGAATTGGGTATATGACTCTATAAATAGACACTTAAGCTATTGTTAATAGTTATGAGTTGAGAGAGATGTAGCCTCATGAGGGAGTACGTTGATGGTAGGGGTGAGTTACGGGTTTGGTAGAGTGAACACTGATGGTGAGAGGGAGTCTCGTGGCGTACACAGAAAACTCTGTCAAGAGTTTGTGTGCATGGTCCAGTGTTGAAATTCTCTACTATTGTAATATCTCTACATATATAATAAATCTCTTCTCATCCGTGGATGTAACCCTGATTTTGGGTGAACCATGTATATATCTTGTGTTGTGGTTTGAATTGTTGTTTTCTTTCTTTCTTTTGCTTCCGCTGTGGCCCAACAACTGGTATCAGAGCCAAAAGTGAAGGAGATCCAGAAAACACAAGAAGTCTCAACATGTGCTACAACGGGCTTCAGTTGTAGGTGGAGTCAATCAGCTTGATTACATAGCATGGAGCTTGAGTAGTCAAGGCGGAGCCTTGGGGTTTAACTGATTGAGCAACGTATAGTGAAGGGATAATCCGAGTTCTGCAATAAGATCGCGAAGATTGAAGTTGCAGAGAATTGTTCAGTTTCAATTGCCATAAGAAGCGATGATTGACGTAATGAAATTTGAACCAAGGTGGAGATTGTTAGGAATTATGTCTCAAATTCTCATTATTATTAGTTTCTATTTTAGAGTATAATTTTATGGTAATTTCTTACAGAGACGTGAATTGGGTTCTAAGAAATTGTAATCCTTGTCCACAAAGGAATTGGGTATGTGACTCTATAAATAGACACTTAAGCTATTGTTGAGAGTTATGAGTTGAGAGAGATGTAGCCTCATAAAGAAGTACGTTGATGGTAGGGGTGAGTTACGGGTTTGGTAGAGTGAACACTGATGGTGAGAGGGAGTCTCGTGGCGTACACGGAAAACTCGGTCAAGAGTTTATGTGTATGGTCCAGTGTTGAAATTCTCTACTATTGTAATATCTCTACATATATAATAAATCTCTTCTCATCCGTGGATGTAACCCTGATTTTGGGTGAATCACGTATATATCTTATGTTGTGGTTTGAATTGTTGTTTTCTTTCTTTCTTTTCCTTCCGCTGTGCCCCAACAAAAAAGTCACTTGTGATTATAAGCCACCCTGGACCCAATGCCTCATCAGACCACAGCCAGAATGAAACAATTTCTCATGCTATGTTCCAAGTTATTGATTGCCAAACATAATCAAACAATTACTTGTGAGATTTTGGCACAAGAAATGCTACATTTAAGGCAGTGACTCTGCCGTGTGAATGTATAAAAGCAAATAATTGTGCCTTAACCAATTTGTGTTTTAATTTTATTTTATTTTAGTGGTTTGTATAAACTGACAGCTAAAGTGTTCCCAAACCACTTAGCAGATTGGAAGAGATAAACCCTCCATATTAATATCTCAACCCTGATGTTTCAAAACAGAAAACCAATACCAGCATACAAAGGTCCCATGTGACCTAACCAGGCATATGGCTTTGCAATACATTAGTCCCAACCAAATAAAAGCTACAACTGAAAGACTGTCTCCAACCTTGATTATATATATAACTACTTCCATTTGAATTCCAATCACAACACCAATACATCCATTTCCCTCATTCGCATTCACCTCTCTTGAAATTTCCCCCTTAGGAAAGAATGATCAATCCGAGGAAACTCATCAAGATGGCAAGGAAGTGGCAGAAGTTAGCTGCCATTAGGAGGAAGACAATTTCATTTCCAAGAGCCAATAGTGATGTGGATACGGAGAGATGTTGTACATCAATGGTGGCTGGTAAGGGATATTTTATTGTCTCCACGATTGATCAAAAGCGCTTTGAAGTTCCCTTGGCATACCTTAGCAAGGAGATCTTCAGAGAGCTCCTAAAGATGTCTGAAGAGGAATTTGGACTGCCGTGTGATGGTCCTATCAGAGTACCATGTGATGCATTGTTCATGGAGTATATTATCTCATTGATCCAGAGAGGACTGGCTAAGGATCTAGAGAAAGCTTTGCTCATGTCAGTTGCCACGATTCGCTGCTCTTTATCTTCCTTCCACTGCAAACAAACATATCAACAATTACTTGTTTACTGATTTAAACAGACTTTGGCTTTGTATATAATCAACAGAATTTTGGCATAATAGATTTTGTAAAAATTCCTTGAATTTTGTATACACTGTAACCCTTGTTCTGATGGTGTCTTGAAATCTGGAACCAGGAGGCCTTGTCATTTCTAGAGCAGAACTTATAGATCCAACTTTTTTGGTTGCCCTTTTGGGTTATATTGTGAATATTTCTGTAGTGACAAGATCTGCTTAAGCACAAGGGGTCAATTGATAAAATGATTTTGAACACACTATGGTTGGATCAAGTTACCTGTTAAAAATTGGAAAACTTAGATGAGTTGGACCACAATGTTATATCATTAACTGTTAAATATTTGAAAACTTAGATGTGTTGGACCACAATTTACTTCAACGTAAAATTTGATAATCGCACATTGGAAATATTCAAACTTGATTGATTGGGTTACATGAATAGGGAATGAATTCCTTTAATGTTAGATGCATTCAAATTTCTTTGGAGACTAAAT
Organism: Cornus florida; assembly: GCF_030987335.1. NCBI lineage: Eukaryota > Viridiplantae > Streptophyta > Magnoliopsida > Cornales > Cornaceae > Cornus > Cornus florida. The sequence goes on along the minus strand of NW_026775573.1, from coordinate 69,109,600 downwards.
GGTTTCATGAACATGGTTTCTTTGAATTTTTAGACTTAGTATAAATTCACAAAATAATAATAATAAATATAATAATAATAGAAAACAAAAAACACCAAATAAATCTAATGTTAGTTCTCTAATATATAGATTTTGAAAGTCTATAAAGCCCCTACAAAAAATTCAAAATATAGATTGGATAAGGTCTTGCGAACGCAAGCCCCAACTACCAGAAATTATGACATAGACAACCACTTAGTAAACCTTAGACAAACACCCCTCCTGAGTGCAATAGAAGTCACGAACCTAGAACACGGGCCTCTTTGATCACCCATTGATCTCATCCAGGTAAGTATGTTGCTCTATTAACTTCCCATTCATTATATAGACACTCCACGGCTGTCTCACTTTTCTAAGTTTCCGATGTGGGATCATAAAAGGCATTCCACAACCCTTGAGATCTTCAGGGAGCTCCTAAAGATGTCTGAAGAGGAATTTGGACTGCCATGTGGTGGGCCTATCAGAGTACCATGCGATGCATTGTTCACGGAGTACATTATCTCATTGATCCGGAGAGGACTGGCTGAGGATATAGAGAAGGCTTTGCTCATATCAGTTGCCATGATTCGCTGCTCATCATTGTCTTCTTTCCACTGGGGACACACAAATCAGCAATTACTCGTTTACTGATTTAAACCAACTTTGGCATTGTATAGAATCAACAGAATTTTGGCATAATACATTTTATGAACATTTCAAGAATTTTTTTTCACTTATACCTTAATTTATTTCTATAGAAAAAAGTTATCTGCTGCCGTGAAATTGTGTTGTTCTATATTGTCTTGTCCAGGTATGCTGTCTGAATTAAATTCTTATCTGCTATAATGAATCTTCTTCTTCCTTTGGTTTTTTGTATATTGTCTTGTCCAGGCCTTTGATCGATTGAAACAAAACAGCAATCAAAGGGCTCAAAAACTAATATACTATTATCTTCTGCCATTAAAATAGTTAGTGGCAGAAAGGAACTTCCTAGATCTGAGGCTTGAAGATACTTGTTAGATCCAATAAATATGTTTGATCTAATAGAAGGTTTTGGAAGGAACAATCAGAACTGAAGAAGTTAGCCCTTCAATATTGAAAACTTAGTCCACTATGATATTTTATATTAAAAGTTCGTCAACGATATAATTCTGTAGAAGAAATTAAGCAAATATGAGGTTAAAAAAAAAAAAAACATCCATTTATGATGCTACCGGATATGGGAAGACAATTTTGCTTTATGAACAAAAGAACAGAGAACAATAAGTCAGCACTCAGCAGAGACATAGCTGCCGATGGGAACTGCCCAAAACATCCTATCCAACAGTTATAACAGCAACAGCTAAAGACAGAACCATGTGTGCATACAAAAAGGCCAGAGGGCATAACTGCTGTAGTTGAAATATTTAAACATGAATTTATGTAATTTTAGATGCATTCAGACGTTCTTTGGAAACTAAATTGTTTCATGAACATATGATGTTGTATGCCTTTTTAGTTGTAGGTATTTGAACCCCAAATATCTCCCACCTTGTTAGGCAGTTCACCAACATGTTGAGCCAAACAAGGTTTTGTTTTCCTCCAGCAAATAGGTACCTGAATTGGACCACAAAGAGTTTTTCACTCTCACAAAACTACCAACAGAGTTTTCAGCTATTTTGATGCAACATTGGTAGATAGATCAGCAAATTCACATTCTTTTGACTTGATCAGGGTTTTGTTCTTGTGGTTCACAAATGCAGTTTGATTAAAAAACCATTGTCTAATGTCTCCGGAATTTACTGGCTAAATGGAACAGAATGCATCTGCACTATGCTCCATTGTCAAATGTGTTGATTTCCAAATAGCCCTTCTCATCCAACTATCGCATGGTTTTGCTTCCCATGCAATTCCTACCAAACAAATGCCACAATTAAGGCAGTGTCTCTGCCTTCGATAATATATAAATCTGCTCACTTACCCTGCTTTCTACCAAGAACGCAAATAATAACTTGGTGTTCTAAGAACTAAATTCCCTTTACTCTGTTATAGCAAAATCTTTATTTCCTCATCCGCAAAGAAACGGCATGATTGGTCCTAAGAAGATAATCAAAATGGCAAGGAATTGGCAGAAGCAGGCTGTATTCAGTCAGAAAAGAATCACATTCTTAAAAACTAGTGAGGCTGCGGATGGAAAAAGTTGCAAAGCATCAACAGTCAACAAGGGTCACTTTGTTGTGTACACTGCTGAAAGCAGTAGAACCTCAGTTTTCTAAGCTCAATACATCATTTTTCCTCATTCACATTCTTCTTTCTTTAATTTTTTCCATTAAGAGAAAATGATCAATCCCGGGAAACTTGTCAAGATGGAAAGGAAGTTGCATAAGTTAGCTGTTGCGAGGAGGAAGAGAATTTTGTATACAAGTACCAACAAAGATGTGGATACAAATGGTGGCTGATAGGGGGCATTTCATTGTCTACAAAACTGATCAGAGGGGCTTCGAAGTTCCGTTGGCATACCTTGGCGAGGAGATTTTTAGAAAGCTCCTTGAGATGTCTGAAGAGGAATTTGGGTTGCCAAGTGAAGGGCCTATCAGAGTACCATGCAATGCATTATTCATGGAGTATATTATGTAAAAGGAAAGTGTTTAAAATCAAACAAATTGAATGAAGATTTGTAGGAAGATGCTACAGCTTCATTCTTGGATGCTACAGCCTGATCATCAACTCACAATCCCAAAACTTTCTGCATTGATTTAGTTAGGACAATTGTAACATGATTCTTGCCTTTTTTCTTGTGATTCTTTCCTTGTATGTATTCTGTAAAATGATAAACACTCAGTTTGTATAATGAATATAGACACAAAATTTTTGCCCTAAATCCACCATCTCTACGCGGTATCAGAGCTATTAGCTTAACCACAACACACGACACCTCCTCCTCTTCCATCTATCCTTTCTACCTGTCATGGCATCATCCGCAACAAATGCTTTTCCTATTACAAACATCTCCAACTTTGTCTGTGATGTCTGTGCAAGTATACGTGTATTGTGTGATGTATATTGAGTAAAAGAAAAAAGAAAACAAATTAAAATTTTGGTGGGACCCACCACCACACCCAAAAAGGGTTTGAGACCACAATTGGTCTCCATTTTTCTTCTCTCCCGCTGGCCCTTCCTTCTGTCTCTATTTCTTGTTTTTTCTTTTTCTTTTTGAACTCAAACTTCATTCTTAGATTACTCCTCCACCTTTTGTCGGATTGAGATGCCGTTTGAGGCAAAACGAAGCTCGTGTCAAGCTCTACACATCCATACAAGCAATTTTAGATTTTGTGCCCCTTTGGATTTCGAATCTTGAGACCCATTTTCTAGGGTTTTGGTACAATCTTGAGGTAGGGGCCCTTAATTCATGAAATCTTGTACCTTAGTGAGTTAATTGCCTCTAATTGTTGTTTAATTTGATTAGTTGTTTAAAATCTAGAGAATTGTTGATATGTATGCATATATGTTAGTTGTGTGACTATATTTGTTGATTGTTCTATGTGAAGCATGTTTAGGACTTGATTATATATGTTCATTGTGCTAGAACTTGTTATGTATAAGCATGTTATGACTTTCTTGATTATTCTTGCGAATTATGCCATGTTGCTTAAATTGGATAAAGTATGGAATGATGAACTTGTGTATGCCATTGAGGTATTCATGCATTAACATTGGGCAGGAAAAGGGAAAGAATTGATTTACTTCAAAAAGGAGAAATTTCGGGAAAGTGTTTTTGATGAAATGATTTTATGGGAAACCCGGTCGCTGCGGGGTTACCAATGGGCCGGAGGTTAATATAGCCTAGAGGGGACTAGGGAGTCGCCCTAGTGTGGTTAAGCTAACTGGGCCCCATAATGACGTCGCGGGGTTACTAAGGATCAGGGACACTAGCCAATTCTTCTCTCGTGTCGCGGCGGGGTTACCAAAGGGCGGCTGTATTAACGTTTGAAAGTGATGGTTTTGAGAATGAAAATGGGGAGTGTCATTGACATGCATTGCATTTCATTGCATTGCATTGCATTGTTTATAATTGGAATTGAATTGTATGTTGTATTTGATCCCCTACGTTGTATGATCCCTATCTCCCATTGGCCTATGCTTTGCTTGAATTCACAAGGACACAAGATTTGTGTCTTAAGTGTCACCTACTGAGCATATAACTCACCCTACTATTTAAACATTTTTTTCAGGTCTTGGAAAAGAACCGGTGGACGACAACCCAACTCAAGCTTGAGCGATACTAGAAGCTCACTTTTGTGTCTTTTGTATATCTCCCATTTTTTTTTGCAAAGCACTAAAAGTGTGAAGGTGTATATGTATATTTTGCAAAAACTTTGTCATGTAATGTAATTAAGGTATTTGATGATATTTTGGATGTGAATTTGATAACATGTAAACCTTATTGATGAATGGGGAGAGTAATACTAGTTTGAAGTATTATTGAGGTCATTTGATTGTGTATCATCATCTACTATTGCCGTGAATTCGGAATTTGAGCCATGATAGGTTAAAAATGAATTTAAACAGGGTATGGTAGGCCTATTTTTAGGGGAGGTCAGGCTAATTTTTTTTTTTTTTTTTTTTTTTTTTTTTTTTTTTTTGTGTTTAAAAGGTATTAGTTTTGGGATCGTTACATTGTCTCTATCAAATTAGATCGGTCCAACTACCTCTTGTGGAAAGACCAACCAGAGACCATTCGTATTAGCACCAATCTTATTGGCTATGTTGATGGATCCATTCCAGTACCTCCCAAAACTATTTCTTCTTCATCAAATTCTTCCATTCCAACTCCCAATCCTGAATATTCTACATGGAGAAAAATGGTCCCTACTCAAAGTTTAAACTGTATCACTGTCCTCCCATCTCTTAGGATTAACGACTGCGAAAGAACCTTGGGAAACGTTGGAGTTGTTGTTCCAACAACAGTCCATGGCCAGAAAATCCCATCTCAAACGGGACTTACAAGGTATCAACAAAGGAAGGGACTCAATCAATAACTACTTGCAAAAGATCAAGATTCTTGCAGACTCATTAGCTGCCATAAATGAACGAGTCTCTTGACTCTAATTTGGTCACATATAAGTCAGCACTCAGCAGAGACATAGCTGCTTTTGGGAACTGCCCAAAACATCCTATGCAACAGTAACAGCTAAAGACAGAACCATGTGAGCATACAAAAAAGCCAGAGGGCATAAGTGCTGTAGTTGAAATATTTAAACATGAATAGGGAATGAATTTATATGTAATTTTAGATGCATTCAGACTAAATTGTTTCATGACCATGTGATGTATGCCACAGATATCTCCCACCTTGTTAGGCAGTTCACCAACATGTTTTCCTCCAGCATTTTCACTCTCGCAAAACTACCAACAAAGTTTCTATCATAGATCAGCAACTTCACATTCTTTTGACTTGATTAGGCTTTTGTTCTTCTGGTTCACGAACTCAGCTTGATTAAAAAAATCCATCCATTTTGGAGCCAATGGAACAAAATGCTTCACAGTATGCTCTAATGTCTGAAGTGTAGGTTGCCAAATGTAGTGAAACATGCCCTCATCCAAGTAGCCCTTCTCATCCAACTGTCACATGGTTTTGCTTCCCATGGAATTCCTACCAAACAAATGCTATATTAAAGGCACTGTCTCTGCTTTCGAAAATATATAAATCAGCTCACTTCCTCTTCTTTCTACGAGCATAAAAATTAATAACTTTGTGTTATATAAACAAAATCCCAGCCTTTTCTCTCTTTTTCTTAGTTGGTACTCACATGCATGCCTCCACTGAGGCTTGAACCCTTGACACCCCTTTAGAAAGTAAGGGTCTGATACCGCTAGGCCATAGGCCCGTTGGTAATCCCGGCCTTTTCTCTATCATAATAAAATATTTACTTTCTCATCCTTGCAGAAACAAAATGATCAGTCCTAAAAATATCATCAAAATGGCAAGGAAGTGGCAGAAGCAGGCTGCATTCAATCGGAAAAGAATCACATTCTTAAGAACTAGGGGAGCTGAGGATGGAAAAAGTTGCAAAGCATCGACAGTCAACAAGGGTCAAGAATGGGAAGCTAAGTCAAAGCATCGTATCGAGGACTCAAAGAAGCCGGGTTCCACTCTTGACTCCTTCATCAAACATCACCGAGTCCCCATGAATGGAACAATTGCTGATAAGTATTAAAGGCTCTCAGCCCATTTTTCTCTATCTATGATGGGCGTCTACCTCAACAAATGAAGCATACATTCCTGCTACTAAAGAAAATGAACAAAGTAGCAAAAATCATCTAAACATCAACATTTCCATCAGTTGTTCTTGGTGGATGACATTCCATCCAATCCAAAAGAAGATAGGGCTCTGCTAGCTCTAACGCTCTGGTCACCCCGTATGGCTAAGTCTGAAGGCGTTTTCATGGCAGTGAATAATGGCAAGAAAAACCAAATGAAAGTGTAATTAACAAACGCCTAATTAACAAGACCATGATATTTCTTTCAATTTGGTAACGAAAACTCTACATTCATCAGTTAGCTTTAATCTGATTATATCTGATTATTTGGAATGCCATATTTATAATAATGGCACGGGTGACAAGTATTTATTTATTTGAAATTCACTTTGTACTGAATAGAATCCATTTAAAATAGCCATAACACATAGGAGTCAGCAGACTTTGTTCATAAAGTATATTATCTCATTGATCCGGAGAGGACTGGCTAAGGATCTTGAGAATGCTTCGCTAATGTCAGTTGCCATGATTCGCTGCTCATCATTGTCTTCTTTCCACTGGGAACAAACAAATCAGTAAATACTTGTGTACTGATTCAAACAAACTTTGGCTTTGTATAGAATCAACAGAATTTTGGCATAATAAATTTTATGAAAATTTCAAGAATTTTTTCTTGTCCAGGGTATGTTGTCTGAATTGAATTCTAATGAAACGTCAAGTAGTTGTACACCATTATCTGCTATTATGAATCTGTATTTAAGAATCATGGTAATTTGGAAGGCCATGAGTTGTCAACTGTGATGTTTCTGTTTTTCGTCATTTTTCTTTCTAGAATTTTCTGATTTTTTTTTCGAGGGCATTTTCGCCTTTTTTTCGTTTTCCGTACCTGAAACCGTGGGGTGTGTCGGATATATCCAAGAGTTGGGTGGGACATTTTCTTGAGTTTGGGACTCTTGAAAATGCATCAGTTGCTATTTCGACATTTTTTCATTTTTCGGGTCGGACGGTTCCACGTGGAACCCGCTACCAGAATTGTTGCGTACGGGATTTATGTCATGAGTCCATTGCATTTCATGTATAATTATTTATGCATAAGTTGATTGTTTAAAGGCTAAAATTTGTGGTTATATTGTAAACGGTGCATGTGTGTAAGTTTTGTGGAGGAAAATTAAAGTTAAAAGATTTTTTTTTAGGAGGGACCCGCCACTCACTTTCTTTTAATGGTCATAAGGCCATTTAGGCCCTAAATCTCTCTCCCTTCCATCAGATCACTCTCCCCCTCTCTTTTCTCATTTTTCTTTTTTCTTTTCTTCAAGTTTTGGGCCATGATTTCTGTTCCATCTTTTGGAATTTGATAGAACTACTTGAAGCAAAATCGGAGAGCTTGTCGAGGCCGTCATTTTTATAGAAGCAATTCAGTATTTGGCCAACCCTTGATTTTTGAAAATTTGGGCAATTTTTGGGGCTTTTCATCTAACTTTGAGGTAGGAGTTTCTAAGGCCCAATCTCTTTGATTCTTTGTGAATTATTTCTTAACACTTGATATATAGCATGCTTAATTAGTGACAATTTCTTGATAACATGATTTCTATGTTTGTATTAAAATGTATAAAGCTTTGTATTACTTGTATGTTGTGTAAAAGATGTGACTATATGTTACTTGGTATGTGATAATGAAACATGTTATTTGATGTTAATTTCATGCTATTGTGATTTTATTGTTAAAGTATGTGATCTAGAAAGCATGAGGTTTATTTCATAATTGGTGCAAAACATGTATATTGTTGACTTGAAGAATATGAATTTATCTATTTACATGGCATCACAATATATGAGACATTCATGCATGACATTGAGCATAAAAAAGGGAAATTTGATTTGAAATGGAAAAAAATGGGTTTTGAGGAAAAGTTTTGATAAATGGTTTTACGAAAACCCGGGCGCCTAGGAATTGCCTAGGGTCCGTGGCGTTAATGTGACCTAGAGGGAACTGGGAGACTTCCCTGGCGTAGTTGAGTTACCCGGGCCCTAAATGATGCCCTGGAGTTGCCATGGGTCAGGGACAGTTAACGAATCCTTCTCTCGTTCCGCCATGGAGTTGCCATGGGACGGGTTGCATTAACAGTTGGAAATGATGATGGATAAAGGTTTTGAAATGGGGAGTGACATTGCATACCATTGCATTCCATAGATGACATGGCTTGATGAGGATTTTTGACGCATTATTGTCAAAATTGTTGCTATGTTTTCCCTTCCGATTAAGCATGACCCCTCTCTCCTTTACCTATGTTTTGTATGGATTCACGGGGTCACAAAAGGTGTGTCTTAGGAACCACCTACTGAGCAATTTGATCACCCCTTTATTTTAACATTTTTCAGGTTTGGAGCTCTATCATGTGGCGGACAACGACGTTCTACCGCAAACTTAGAATGTAGTAGAGAGACATTTCACTACCTTTTATATATGGAGCTCTATCATTCTGTAGAACCTTAATGTGATTGGTGTTGTGTTGTATCAACTAAAACTTGTAAAAATCCGATGTTGTTTCATGGTCTGTAAGCTATAAAATCTTTAGTTCTTTTGTAGATGATTATGAGGAATCATGTATGATTAAATTGTGATCTATCTTAATGATGTTGTGGTGTTGGATTCAATGTTCTTACATATAGTAAATCAGATTTTTTTCTTAGTTTAAAGTCCCATAGCAAGCCATTATTAGTTTTTATACTCACAACAATCCAGTAGCAGAACCCCAGTTCACAGAGTCATTTCAGTCTACCGAAATGACTGCTTCGGCCAATCGGTTACTGTTCCAACCTAATTCCAGTAGCCTCGCAGGATTTTTGGCCACAACCGGTCGACCGATTGGTCCATTTCAGCCAACCGAAGTGCTATTTTGGGACCGAAATGCATGGCCTTCATTGTTTTTGTTCCACCATCTTTAGAGCTATTCTTTTACCTTGTAGTAGTCCTTTGGCTCCATAGAAGGTGTTTTGACATGTAGTTTGATGATGGTGCCCTTAGGTGACCTCGGGTTCGGGTAAGGACCCGATTAACGGTTCGGACCCACGGATTCGGGTCATTACAAAATTGGTATCAGAGCTTTAGGTTTAAAAACCTAAGGACGACGGGTAGGGTTGACCTAAGCGAGACTTGAGTTGATTTGGAAGTATTGCATGTTAAAGTGTTTATTGTTTTGATAAACATGTTTACTTGTTACTTGCTTATATGTTTACAAATTTGAAGGCATGCCTATTTGCTATGTGCTTTTGTTTTTAAACTGCCGATATATGTAAATGAAATGTGAAAGTATTTGAAAGCATGTTATATGTGATAAGATGACAAGCTGTGAGTATGGGTTATTGAAAGTATTTTAGGACCTTTATCTATCTTACTTTCTTGTTTTAGACTAATTTCGTGTTAGTGTCCTTTTTAGGTGCTTATCCCAAAAATAAGCTAATTCAGCCAAATAAGAGATTGAAAGAAGCTAACTCAAGCTGGATGGAAGAAAATGAGCAAAGTGGAAGTAGAATGAAACAAAATGTGGAAATCAACATGTTCGATTAATCTCAAGAATACTTCGATCGATCGAAAGTTCATCGATCTAGACTCTCCAAGATGGATCCAAGCTCTTTTGTCCTTATCCAAAGATCCCACAAAGTTCGATCGATCCAACATTTCTCAGATCAATCGAAAAGATTCCATCTTATCCTATTGTACCACCCTACCTACCACTTTTGTCTCTTTCCCCAAAATATCTCAGATCTGTCCTTATCTAAAAAGGTGCCACCATGGGAGGATCGATCCAGCCAAAGTTTGATAGATTTCAGCCAAGTTCGATCGATCTCAGCATAGGTTCGATCGATCGAACCCTCTTAAGTGCAAATTAAATTAATTTCCAGCTCATTAAAAGTTGTCTTATTGTGCAATCATTGGAGGAGCCCTTGTGTACGAGCCTAAACCATTGGGTGTGACATTTGAGCTACCTATATAAGGATTATAAGCCACTTTTACATATATGCTTTTAGGAGTTGATAGATACAATTTTTGAGTATTCTTAGAGAGAAAGAAAAGAGAAGAGGAGGCTAGAGACACATTCTTGGAAGGTTTTTCATCTACTTCAAGAAGAAGAGCATTTCTACCATAGAGATAGCCCTTGAGGGTTGGAAGACACCATTCATAAGTGGCTAGACATCCTCTTGGGGCTAGAGTTAGCCCTAAGCATGCTTTCTTTACCTTAATTTATGTATTTTTGAGGGAATTTGTGTTGTAATACATGTTTTGACATATTTATATACATAGATCTTGTTTATTCAATGATTTGTGTGGTTTAATTCTTCCAATTGATCATTTCATTCTATCCATATGTCTAAGTATGCTAGAATAGATGTTCATATGTTTATCTCTATCTCTTGTGTTGTTGATGCATGTCTATGTGTGTTGATGCTATAGATCTAGAGATTGTCAAGCCATAGTGCTTACTAGAATGCTATTGTGGTTAGTTTGATGGTTCATACTCATTTCTTGATATATTGCGCCTCTCCCTTAGTTTAATTAGTTTAATTTCCATGTCATTAGCTTAGATGTAGTGTAGTTACCTTAGTTGTTAAATGGGAAGACAATCCATGCTTGTTGTTTGATATTCCATACTTGTAAATGCAAGTAGTATATTTCTCTAATTATATGATGTGTTTAGATTGTGAGCTTAAAGAAGGATTATTGGCTTAGTTTGATATATTGTGTTATTCATTGTGTTGTTTAGACAATATACACTTAATTGGTCATCCATGCTTGTTGAAACAACCACGCATACTCACTATTGTTGCAATATATGTTTTTCACCTCATTAATTATGAATTGAGTATATAGAAAAGTGATGCGTCGTGGTGATCTCTAAGTCCCAAGACCTCTCTCTCTTGTTTTCTCTATCCTTTAATTACTTGTCTTATAATGAGCTTGCTTAATCTTAATTGTAGTTTAATTAACCAAACAATCTACCTTTGATCACTCGACCTACTAACCCTAAGCATTGTTTCCATTGCAATGGTACCCACAATCCCTTGGGATTATCCCTACTCACCCTAGCTATATTTTTAGTTAGAGGTAGTGGTGGCTTTTATAAATTTAAAACTTGGCCACATTGCATACTCACACTCTTAGTTCATATTATTTTGCAAACTTTTGGTGCATAGGTACGACGAACACCAACATGTAAGTGGTGCATGATGATGAGGATGGGCGGGATATTTAATTTCACATAATAATTAAATGGTCTCATTGTTTAAACTTATGTGATAGGACACGATCGTGTCAAGGTTTATGTTTCTGTTATTATGTATACATCTATATTCTTATGTGTTTATACGGTTTAGCATTGCGATGGTAGTTGGTACAGTGGAGTACTTGTCACAACATTGAGGGTTGTGTAAGTTTTGACCTGAGTGGGTGAGGAGCTTCATTACTCCAGGGTTGTTGGGCACTAGTTCTTATCGAATGAATGACATGGGTTTCTAGCTCGTGGATGGAGCTATTTGGTGTGTAGTCATTTTGATTTTTCTTGCTGCATTTTATGCGGTGATTAAAGCATGACTTTAGAGTAGGTTCTTATTTCATAGCATGGTGTCCTTGTTGTGTGTGTGGGTTTCATGCATTGGTGTATGGGTTTCTAGCTCGTGGATGGAGCTATTTGGTGTGTAGTCATTTTGATTTTTCTTGCTGCATTTTGTGCGGTGATTAAAGCATGACTTTAGAGTAGGTTCTTATTTCATAGCATGGTGTCCTTGTTGTGTGTGTGGGTTTCATGCATTGGTGTATGGGTTATTGAAACTATGAGGGTTAGGTGTGTGAGTGAGAGTTTCATGGAGGGGGGGGGGGGGGAGGTATGACCTTAAGAGGTTAGTGTTGAGACTTGGGTCATGGTTGGGTGCGAAGGTTCTTTTTAAACCCGTCATGGTAGGTGTGACAGAAGTTGTTTAAGTCACGAACGTAGTCTATGGGTTGTAAATGTGTATTTTGGGTTTTCTGGTACGATCTAAGGAAGTGTGTTGGTTCTGACTGTTGTGGGGACTTGTTGGACTCTGTAGGTCTAGGATGATATAGGCATTAACTGGAGTCATGCCAGCTTTGGGTGATTGACTGGTTTGTCGAGGGGTGATCCCCATTTCGGAGAGTTGCATGAGTGTGCTAAGGGTAATTGTGTAACAACCCGAGCCCGTGGGTCCGAACCGTTAACAGGGTCCTTACCTGAACCCGAGGTCACCTAAGGGCACCATCGTTAAGCTACATGTCACAACACCTTCTATGCACATCAACAACTCATCATGGGAGCCAAAGAACTGCTACAAAGTAAAAGAATAGCTCAAAAGATGGTGAGACAAGAACAATGAAAGCCATACATTTCGATCGGCCGAAATGGCACTTCGGTCGGCCGAAGTACCCATTCTGGTTGGCCGAAATGGACCAACCGGTCAACCGATTGTGGCCAAAAATTCTTGCGAGGCTACTGGAACTTTCGATTGACCGAAACAGCCATTTCGGTCGGCTGAAATGACTCTGAGAACTGAGAACCTGCTACTGAAATGCTATGAATGTGGAAATGTGTAATGGCCTATGAAAGAGTTTTACAATCTGCTCATAACCTGTTCTAATGCACTGCAAATGGCATACTACGTTCCATGGTTTTATACATCAATGATTACTCAAAATATAACATCTTTTCCCATTATTCAACATAAAGGTATCTGCATATTCTCAAATTTTCTTCAAAACTACAGTCAAATGTCATAATTATAGTACATGGCCATAGTTTACAACACGAATACATTTTCCAAATGAGGCTTTATAAAAGAATGGGTTCAAGTGCACAAAAGGTAGCAAAATGAACTTCAAATCTTCGAACTAAGTTTGTGGTGGACCGTCATCCTCCACTTCCTTCCTGAGCCCTGAAAAATGTTAATGATAAATGGGTGAGCACAATGGCTCAGTAAGAGGTGCCTAAGATACACATCTTGTGACCCCGTGAATCCAAACAATGAATAGAAATAAGAAGAACAGGATCATGCTATGCCGGGGGAAAAATAACCACAATATCACCTCAATAATCTAAGTCATGAATGAATTATGCCGTGTAATGGAATGAAATGTCGTGCAATGTCACTTCCCATTTCCAAAACTTTTTCCATCATTATTTCCAAACTGTTAGTGAAACCCATCCCATGGCAACTCCATGGCAGCACGAGAGGAGGATTGGCTAACTATCCCTGACCCATGGCAACTCCACGGCATCATTTGGGGCCCAGGTAACTCAACCACGCTAGGGCAATCTCCCTAGTCCCCTCTAGGTTGCACTAACACCACGACCCTAGGCAACTCCTAAGCGACCGGGTTTTCGGAAAACCTCATTTGAAAACCTTTTCCCAAAAATCATTTTCTTGCCTTTTTAAATCACATTTCCCATTTTAGCCCAATGTCATGCAAGAATGTACCATGCTCTCAATGCCATGCCAATATTTATCATCATATATTTAATTCAAGCTTAAATCACTTAGCGTGCTTTGCAAGAAATTCCAAAAAAATAACATACTTTCATTTAACAATAATCTAGCATGGTAAACATATAAAGCATGAAATTATTTCATAAAAAGCATGCTTAATCACAACATTATCAACGAACACATAGTTACACATTTCATATCCAACATCCAAGCAATTTTTCAAGAATTTGTACAAGCTAAGCATGCTAGACAACAAATTAGGAGGAATTAATTCACAAAAGCACAAGAAAATATATATTAGAGACCCCTACCTCAAAGAATGCAAAAGCCCCAAAATAATCCCTAAAATTCAAAATTCCAATGGTTGGCTATGTGGTGAATTGCTTCTATCAAAATGACGGCCTTGATGAGCGCTGAAAAGTGCGTATTTAAACCCCTTAAGCTTAGGCATTCTAGTACCTTTATCTATCTTACTCTACCGTTTTAGATTAATTTCGAATTATTTCCATTTTCAGGCACTTATCTTGAAAATAAGCTAACTCAGCCAAATAAGAGCTTAATTGAAGCAATTCTGGGATTAAACAAAGAAAGGAGTAAAGTGGAGAAAGAAGGAAGAAGGCCTCGACGAGCTCTCCGATTTACTGCAAACGGCACCAACAAACTCCCAACCGTTAGAGAGAAATCAAAGCTTGAAGCTGTGTAGAAAAAGAAAAGAAAAAAAGAAAAGAAAAGAGGGAGAGAGATTTACACAGAGAGAGAGAAACTGATGGTTACATATGGCCATTAGGCCTTTTGAGATGGTTTAATGAAATGGTGGGGCCTACTTACTTTTTAAATATCTTTTATCATTTATTTTCCACCACAAAAGTCATATACATGCACTACTTGTATTATAACCACAATTTAGCATTTAACCAATTAACTTATGCATAAAATAATTATGTATGGTATGCAATGGACCAGTGACACAACTCCCGTACACAACAATTTCGGTAACGGGTCCCACCAGGGACCTTCCGTTTCAAAAAACGGAAAAATACCGAAATGGCAACCATTGCATTTCCAAGAGTCCTGAACTCAATGGAATGCCCCGACTAACTCTCAGACACACCCGGCACATCCCACGGTGTCCAACACGTAAAACGAGAAAAGATAAAAATGCCCTCAAAAAATAGAAAATTTTCAGAAAATAAAAAATGGCGAAAAATAGAAACTTCACAAATTGACTCTCGGTGAGTCGATTGCATGGCTTGGTCGATGAGCGGGGTTCTGGGTTGGCATAGCTGTTTAGAAAGTCTTAAGGTGGTGTATAATGGTTAGTTTTAGTTGTGTAGAGCAGGATTGCACTATAAGGCAGGTAGTATGAGGCCATTGAAGTGCTCGGTTGTTTACGGATGAGGTTACTGATGGTAAGTCTTATGTTACCAAGTAAGCTATGTTTTGGAAGTTGAAGTTGTGGGCTAGAGTTGTGTTTCAAATTGTGTCTGACATATCAGGAGATAGTGCTTGGTGTTTGAGGATTCGAAAAGGTAGACTGATGATAAGAATGATTAGGACGAGGTTGATCTTTTAAGTTTAGTTGGTAGCCCTATTTGACTTTTGTCGGGGCCAAGGGTGTTTCGAGAAACGAGAATGATGAGAAGTAATGATGTTAAACTTAGGGTATGAAGTTTTCTTGTTTAGATGCTTAGATTGCTTGGAAAGAGTGGTTTGAGTAGCTTGTTAAGTATTAATGATTGATTACAACGCCGATAATTTTAAGGAGACAATTGGGTGTTAAGCATTCTGAGATTTGTGCTTATTTTGTTTTGAGAATTTGTCGATGTAACATTACCGTATGGAGGTTCTTTTCTAGTGGTAAATAGTGGTTCCTGTGGGGAGTATCGAAAGTAATGGTTATTTTCTTGTTATGATTGTGTTGTCTGAAGAATGTTTGAGGAAAAATCGCTTAGTGGTGACTTAATGGTTTAGTGAGACGAGAGGTTCAAGTTGTCCTTAGGGAAGAATGGTAATAGAGGTGTTATGGTGTGATTTTTAGTGCTGGTGAGCAGAGCAGTTTAAGGCATGACCCGAATGTGGTTTGGAGATTATGAGTTGTCTGTTGTGTGCTGACAGGTAGGTGATGGGACTGTGTGCAAGTTGAGGTGATCGTGGATGATTTAGTCATTCGAGCCAATGGGGACAATGTTGCCAGTTAGGCCCTTTTTTTCTTTTAACGAGTCATGGGTTGATGTGACTGACGTCACGAGTCTTGTGCATGGTGTCGAGGTAGTGTCACCTTGAAAGGTGAAAGTGGAATGGGTGATTTAATGGCATTGTTTAGTATGGAGGTTGTCATTTGGAAGTGACGGGCTTTTGATGGAATGGGATGTGGTGTTCAACGTATTGTAATCGTTTTTTGTGTTTGTGCACTATGAGCAATTGGTGTTCTTATCTAACCGGTTTTGGCTAGCATGGGTATTGCAGTGTTTCGTGTGCGAGGTTTATGTGTTGATAATGTGGGACGGTCTGTTAGTGGCGAGGTCGCCTAGAATTGAGGCCGAGGTCCCGTATGTGTTTCCAGTTGATTCTTCTCCTTGTATGTAAGGAGTTCATTTCATCTCAGGTGAGACTGGGTGTCCACGGTTAGATGATTGGTGTGTAGTGTGTGACAAGGTATTGGGTTCATTCAGGTGCGAGTTGTCAGTCTCTTGTGAGAGTGGGGTTCATTATCATTTCCGTTTGTTCTCGTCCTAACAATGACGTCGTTTGCGTGAGTTTTGTTCTCTGTTTAGGAGTTGTGCGCGCCAATGGGTGGACGGACCTGTGTGTGGTTTGTTATGTTGTCGGAGTTCATCAGTAAAGGTTTGATTCATTTAGTCAACTCACTCCCATGGAGGGAGATAAAGTCTTTGGTTCTTAGTAGTGCTTGTTTTGAGAGTGGTTTTGACGGCACGAGCTGCTTAATAGGGGTTGTGTTTCCGCTATCTGGTACTATCGGTGCTGGCTAGGGGTGTGTCGTGAATTGTAAGCTTGAGGATGGTTAGGTGATGTGATGTGAGTCATGTACTTGGGTGTTTTTATTGATGTCAGATTTGAGCAGTGTCTTGAGGACCAGTGTTGGTATTATTTGAATGTTAAGCAGCTAAAGAGTAATTATGGGATTCCGTTAAAGAATAATAGGTATGATTGACTTTGGTTTTGAGGTTTCAAGCATGAGACGGTCGTATTGTGTGTTTTAAAAAGGTGAGAATTGAATCAAGTAATGTTATAAGTTGTTTACCTAGTATGGGTGTCATGAGGAAATTAGAGAGTTTTTTTATGCTGGTTGATGATTCTGACGTTTAGTGCCGTGTTATTTTTAGTTTGTTACGAGTTGTATGATTGAGGAATTATTGAGATTCTTAAAGCTAGTATATGATTGTATAGCAGTTGTGGTTACGTAGAGCGGTGGATTGATTGTGAGTGGATTTCATGATTGTTTTTGTGGACTGTGTGAGACTGTGTTTGAGGTTTGGACCTGAGGGCAAAAATAATGTCTATGTTGAGACCGGATCATGGATCAGAATAGCCTGGCCAACCATTTCTTCTGAATCAGTCCCTATTTAGCACGATGTCGGGTCAAAGGTCAATAATTGCTTCGATTTTGTTAAGGATAATGAGAGTATGGTATTAGGCGTTATGTCAGTGTGGTGGTGTGGATTCAGGGAGTTGTTTCGGGTGACGAGGTGTATTAGGTAGGATTTAGTGTCCAATCTGTTTGATTATTAAAGATCTCATTTTGAGGATTTGTGTCCTGGTTACAGGATAGTGCACTTTAATGATATGGTGACTAATGTTTATTTAGTCATTGGGAGATTCATTGTTTAGTCATCTTGAGGTTGTTAAATGTAATGATTGTCGTATAATGCGATTGGTAGTCGTTGGTGTAGTTATGTGATGGTATAGCTACGTGTCAGATAGCAAGTACTTGGACTGACGGAGATGTATAGAATTGAGATTTTGTATGTCCTTTGAAGGATGAGTTGAGGTTTGATGTTGTCTTTTTAGGTGGTTTGGTGACTATTCTTTTCTCAGGCTTTGGAGCTTTTCGTGGCTGTGTAGAGTAGGCCAATGTCCGTTTTGAGTCAGGCGTAAGGTTTAATTGGTCTTGTGTTGTGATGAGGAGAGAGATGAGTATCCGCATTAGGTTTTAATGGCAGTGGTGTGTGATTGCCTGGTGACGTCTGGTATCAAAAATAATAATATTGGTGATTTCATGGTCTTGGGATTTTGTGAGGTTTTCTCAGGAAGCTATATGGCTGTGAGTCTCCTTCTTTAAGGAGGGTAGATTTCGAGAACGAAATCTTTTAAGGAGTGTAGATTGTGATGTTTCTGTTTTTCGCCATTTTTCATTTTCTGATTTTTTTTAGGGCATTTTCGTCTTTTCTCATTTTGCGTACTGGACACCGTGGGGTGTGCCGGGATTGTCCAAGAGTTGGATGGGACATTTCTTTGAGTTCAGGACTCTTAGAAATACGCCTGTTGCCATTTCGGCATTTTTTTGTTTTTTGGGCCGAACGGTCCCACGTGGGACCCACTACCGAAATTGTTGTGTACGGGAGTTGTGTTATGGGCCCATTGCATTTCATGTATAATTATTTTGTGCATAAGTTGATTGTTTAAAGGTTAAAATTTCTGGTTATAATGTAATTGGTGCATGTGTGTAAGTTTTATGGAGGAAAATTAAAGTTAAAAGATTTTTTTTTTAGGAGAGACTCACCACTCACTTTCTTTTAATAGTTATAAAGCCATTTAGGCCCTAAATCTCTCTCCCTCCTGTCAGATCACTCTCCCCCCTCTTTTTTCTCAATTTTTTTTTTTCTTTTCTTCAAGTTTTGGGCCATGATTTCTCTTCAATCTTTTAAACTTTAATAGAACCACTTAAAGCAAAATCGGAGAGCTCGTCGAGGCCGTTATTTTGATAGAAGCAATTCACCATTTGGCCAACCCTTGATTTTCAAAATTTTGGGCTATATTTGGGCTTTTTCATCTAGCTTTGAGATAGGGGTTTCTAAGGCCCAATCTCTTTGATTCTTTGTGAATTATTTCTTAATACTTGATATATAGCGTGCTTAATTAGTGACAATTTCTTGATAACATGATTTCTATGTTTGTATGAACATGTGTAAAGCTTTGTGTTACTTGTATGTTCTGTAAAAGATGCAACTATATGTTACTTGGTATGTGATAATGAAGTGATCGGTTGATCAACTAAACATCAACCTTCGCAATAGCACGAATCATTGTAAAATAGGGCTATTGGTCGGGTAAGTCGAACCACTGGGACTGCGCTAGTCTATGGCAACCTAAGTGTCTAGAATTGTTCTTAGAATGATAAGGGGTTTATAGAGGGTTTTGGTTGTTTGTCACTTAAACTTAGAACTTAGAATGCATAAAATAGAACTTGCAAGAATTTAAAAGAGATAAAATGTCGGTAAAAGAGACTAGGGAAGTAACTTCACCACCTACAATATAAACATGCTAGAATATGATTCATTCGGGGAAAAACAACATAAATATGTGGCTATGATAAGTAGTTACTCATGGTTACTACATTACCTTCAAAGGATTCATGGAATCAATAGGCAAGAACAATTTATCAAAGATTTTACATGCTCAATTACCTAAACTAAAGTGTAATTTAAGACATGTTCACTAAGCTAGAAATTGTCAAACCATCAATCACATGATAAGAGCACATGAAGCTAAGAATTAAGAATAAGCCATCAAGGGAAGAACCTAAGCTATGGCCTATCAAATCTCTCAACAACATGCCATTAAAACCATTCCAGAAATCTCATCTTCATTGTCACCATGAAAATGTAAACCATACAACCATGAAAACATATATTCTAAGACAAGAAAGTAGGTCCAACATGATCATTAAATCAAAATCAATTCATTACATCAAGTAAGAGTTCTAGATTATGGAATCACCACAAAAATACATTATTTTTCCCAAACTAGAATCAAAAGTAAAGCATGCTTACAATGAGGGGTTCCATTACCTCCCTAGAGGAGGAGTTAGTTACACATGGGAGCCTTAGAATGAAGAAGAACCATGGATCCTCCTTCCATTTTCGAGCTCCCCTTTCTTGCTCCAAGAACTCTCCTTCCTTTGCTCTCTTCTCTCTCCTCTAATCTTGTAGAATGAAGCTCTCTTATATTGTGTGGCTCATATCCCTCTTATCTACCACCAAAAGGCCACCAACCAACATCTCCAACCACTTCATTAAAGAGGAAAGCAAAATGAAGAAACCAAGGTGCAACTGGGCTGAAATGAGCCATTTCCGAAGAGCATTCTGCCCAAAATTCGAGCACTCTAAGCAAGGCCTCGAGCACTCGAATTTAGTGTAAAAAGCTCCATGCTTCACTTGCTCCGCCCAGACCTACTTTGGTTAAACGGCCATAACTCTCTGCTCCGAGCTCTGAATGACGAACCGTTTGAAGATTTAGAAAGCTAATTCAGAGCTCTAAACATTTCATGTTTTGGTGGAGATCCAATTCTCAAGGATGGTTGGTCGAAAATGAAGATCAAGGCAGAATTTCATTGCTGCCAGGCAGTTCTGCGCGCCTCTGGTAACAAGGCCATAACTCTCTGCTCCGAGCTCCGAATGACGAACCGTTTGAAGATTTAGAAAGCTAATTCAGAGCTCTAAACATTTTATGTTTTGGGGGAAGTCCAGTTCTCGAGTTTGGAAGGTCAAAATGGCAAGCAAAGTCCAGGTTCTACTGCTGCCAGAATTCAGCATTGGCACCTTTTGTTGCTCAAGATTCCACAAGGCCTTATTCTTGTTCCATTTTGGCCAATGAACCTGAAAATGCATAAAAACATAGAAATGAAGATAATCTACATAAATTAACATACAACGAACTTTACTAATGCAATTTAGGGCGCTTGAATATACAATATTCGGCGCTTATCACACCCCCAAACTTACATTTTGCTAGTCTCTTATCAAAACTACAATGAAAAACTTAATGAAAAGACAACCATGGGCTTGCTACTACAAAAATATCATCCATGGTAAAATAAGATATATACATTGCTCAAAAATAACTTGAAATAGAAAAAGAGCTGGAGATGTGGTCATTGGGAAGACTACCTTGCATATATGAAGCATTGATACAAAAATTGGCTAAATACATTTCCACATACATGCATCAACATCAAAGTCTATATAAATAACTCAATTATCATCTCTTGAATGGAAATCAACTCCAGCTTCAGTGAAAGTGAATTGGATTCTCAACATGCGGCTTTTACTTTCTTTTCCAATTCCAAAGCACAAGTTTTCAAATCATTGAATTCCCCTTTAAATGAGGTCCCTAAGGCATGATTTTATTTACAAGACAACTTTTGTTGCTTGTTGACAATTTATTGTAACTCATAAGCGAAACATAGAATGGTTGTGCAATGCTGAAGTCCCTTAAGCTTTCTAACCAACCTATGTAGCAAGCGTTAGGCCAACAACTCCCAAACCAGATGGCTTTAGGGTGTTAAGTGTAGAGACACTCCATAGGGCTTAATAGCTCAAGTTGGAAAGGCTACGAACTCCAACGAACCATGTTTATTTCCAGTTTATTTTTTGAATGACCGTGCAATGTTTAAGTCCCTTAAGCTTTCTAACCAACCCCTATAGCAAGCGTTAGGCCAACAACTCCCAAACCAGACGGTTTTAGGGTGCTAAGTGTAGAGACACTCCTAGGGCTTAACAACTCGAGTTGGAAAGGCTACGAACGTCAACTGATCATTTTTTTTTTTTTTTTTTTTAGATTCATGCCAAAAGTATTCATCCATTAGGTTCATCAAATTAGATTAACTAGGGCAAGGTCAAGGTCAATCAAGTTGCATGCCTCACAGTTAAGTTTCCAATGTGCATCTGTGCATTGTGAAGCTTAAAAGAGTGTCAAATCCAGCGAGAATTTAATTGAGACATTTATACAGACTAATTTGAATCTACATGATCATTTCAACTCAAATTTTTCTTTATTTTCAAAAATGTCAATTGCTTCTATAAATAAGGTATTAAACATATACTTCATCTCCGACAAGTTCCAAGTTACATTATCATTGCTTAGCAAAAATGTAAAACCAAAAATACATAAATGCACCCCCAAACTTGAATGTCACATTGTCCTCAATGTGAGAAGACAAGCAAATGAAAATAAGAACAGAGAGGGTTAAAGAACAATAATACCAAGCGGAGTGAGGAAGGCAAAGGTTTCCATCTATGTGAATATGCAAGTGCTTGCCCCAAACTTGGACATGAAGACCTAGCAAAACACAACTAATATACACATGTAAAAGCATAGGCTCTTAAGAAAAATTAAAACAAAATTAAAAACACTAACCTGAATTGTAGTGCAAGATAAAAATCCAAACAAAATACAAATGCAGACATTAGCCACAAGTGTAAAATGGATAGCAAAAGAATGCCAAAAGTGTGCCAAATTTTTTTTTTTTTTTTTTGAATGGCATGCATGAGGGTGTTGTGGAGGAATTGAGGATGGGGTTGATTGAGTGTGAAGGGTGGTGGGTGGTTAGGGAGTGAAGGTGCCGAGAGAGAGAAGGCTGGTGTGAGGGTTGGTTGGTGAATGAGAGAAGGGTGAAGGTTGGGGTGGTGGTCGGTTTGGTTGGTGTGTGCATAGTGTTGATGTGAATGGTTGGGATTGTGTTGAGAGGGTGGCCGTGGAAGACATGCATGGTTGAGGATGATGAGGGGTTGCCGAGAGGTTAGTTTGTGGGTTGAGGTGGTGGAAGTTGAGGGAAATGAGGTGTGGGTTGCTTGGGTTGCCTAAGGATTGCATGGTGGAGAGGGAAGTTGGTGCGAGCACTCGGCATGGTGGTTTGGAGGTGGAAAGTGATGCCGAGGGGTTTGTTTGTGGGTTGGTGCATGGATAGAAGTGAGGTTGGGTTGATGATTTGCCGAGAAGGGTGGTGTGGTATGTTGCTGAGAGAGAGGGAGTTTGGTGGTGAGGTTGAGCAATCTCGAGCACTCCAAATAAGAGCTTGGGTGCTCGAAATTTTGGCAGAGGGCTCGGCTGTTGAGTGAGAGAGCTTGGGTGAGGTTGAGAGGGGGTTCGAGCACTCGAAGTTGGACTTCGAGTGCTCGAAAAACTGGCAGTGGCTGCGGAATGAGAGGGAGATGCCGAGAGTTGGGTTGTGGGGATGGTGGCATGATTGCATGCATAGGGAAAGGTTTGTGGGTTGGAGTTGAGGTGGTTGTGTGGTTTCTGGGTTGATGGTGGTTGGGTTTGCATGGTAGTTGAGTGTTGCAGAGAGATGGTGTTGGATGGTGGGAGATGAGGGAAGATGGAGGTGCATGCATGCATGAGGCTTGCATGCATGCATGCAGGTCGTGGGGATGGGATCATGCAAGGGGAGTAAGGTGGTTGTTGGGATGGTGCAGCAGGTTGGTTGAGGTGAGGGAGTGAGGCTTTGGTGGGTTGGTTTTGTTTCGAGATAGAGAGATGAAGAATGAGGGATAGAGGAAGGTGGTTGCTGCTGGGGTTGTTTTTCGAGCACTCTAAGCATTGAAGTAGAGTGCTCGAAGATAGGACAGTAGGCTCGAGGTTGAGTGAGGAGAGAGTGGGGTGTAATTCGAGCACTCGACATGGGAGGAAGATTGCTCGAAATCATAGCAGTAGCCTCAGGATATTTGGTTTCGAGCACTCAACTGGACATCTTCATTGTGGGTTAACAATGGGCACTATTGCATGCATTGGATGCATTTTCATGCATGGTGTGCTAGCAGTATTCTTATGCATTGCATGAATGCATGCTATGGAATCATTAAACTGGACTGCAACATCGCATGGCATTAGAAAGTGGCAACTTCATTCCCATTAAGGTATGCATTTTGAAAATGTGGCAACATTTTTCCATGAATGCAACCTTCCCATGCATGGAAAAAATTTTGAAAATTTTTGCATGTCATTCCATGTAATGCATGGGGAAAGTTTTAAACTTTGCATGCGGCAACCTAAATTCAAGCTATGCATAGAAAAATTTTGAAGCTTTGCATGGCATTCCCATGCATAGAAGAAATTTTTGAACTTTTGCATCGCAACATCATTCCAATTTTAATGTAGGGAAAATTTGAAGCTTTGCAAGATAATTCCAATCCAATGCATGGATGGAAAATTTTTGAAACTTAGCACTTTATCTCTAAAGCATGGAAAAAAATTTTAAAATTTGCAAATTCAGTCCATTCCACTGCATTGATGGAAAATTTTTGGAAAAATTGTCAAATTGCTCAACATTTCTAATGCCTAGATGAAAAATTATCAAACTTTGCATTTCATCTCCAATGCATGGAAAATTTTGGGGAACCATGATCCAACAATGCATTGAAGATGAGAGGCTATGCATGTGAGTGCCATGTCGAAAGTCCGAGAAAATTGTCTGATAGAGCCGGAAACTTGCGGGAATGAAAACAGGAGTTGAGAAGGTCTAATAAGCCGGTCCAAAATTGTGAAACACAATTAAAGAGCATTCCAGAAAAATCAAATTTTTGGCTTTTCGAAACCATTTCCCGGAAAATTTCAAGGCTCATGCAATTGAAAGAAGGGAAGCTTGGAAATTGAAAGAATTGCTTCCCATGAGTGCTAAATTTAACGTCGATAGCTAGACGAACCAGGATCAGGATCCATTGGAGAGATGGATCCTTAACGCTCCGTATGCAACTTGCCTCCTTCATATGGTCTCAAACTTGGATCAATGAATGGTAAGGGATATTGATCCTTCCGAAGAGAAACAAGTTTGGCCTTAGAGGATTTGAGCATCGCTTTTAATCTCACTTCTTTTATTTTCAGATTTAAGCAAAGGTGTTGCTTGTTCGAGATTATAGAGGCTCGTTGAATGTCATTGTTTTGACTAACAATGGTAGGATCATGACCTTTCATATTTGCAATCTCCAAGTCATATACCTCATTGTACTCAAATGGTTTGTTCACAGGTTGAGTATCATGGACAATGATTCTAGATTGGGCTGGAATGATTGGAAGAATTTTCAGCAACTTGTCAACATTCTCCTTACCTTTGTCCGGTGGTTCACCCTCAAAATGTTGAGGTAACTCCGGTGAAGAAATGGAAGGAGATGGACAATCCCACGATAGAGAAGGATTTGGTGCTTCCCATAAAGGAGAGGAAAATGGTGATGGAATATCAAGCAAGGAGTTGACTTCCCGAATGGATTTGTCCACACCAAAATCCTCAAAATCAAAAGGGACCAAGCAAGCATGTAGGGGATCCTCCGTTGAAGGAGGTGGGATTGGATTTTGAATGTGTTCATCAGCAATAGTGATTTCAAAACACTCATTGTCATCTGAAGGAAGTTGCACAGCATTGAAGATATTGAGCTTAACATTCATATTCCCAAAAGAGATATCCATCAATCCGGATCTACAGTTAATGGAAGCATTAGCTGTAGCTAGAAAAGGACGTCCGAGAATTATGGGAATGTGTTTTCTTGGATCATGGACTGGTTCCGTATCAAGAACCACGAAGTCTACCGAGAAGTAGAATTTGTCCACTTTTATGATCACATCTTTAATAATTCCCCGTGGTTGCTTAATAGATCGATCAGCAAATTGCAACACTATCGGAGTTGGCTTTAGATCTCCCAAACCAAGTTATAGGTAAACCGAATATGGAATCAAATTCACACTAGCTCCTAAGTCAAGGAGGGCCCTCTCGATTTTGTTGTCACCAATGACACAAGAGATTGTGGGGGCACCCGGATCCTTATACTTCGGAGGAGTGCTGTGCTGAATGATCCCACTAACATTTTCGGTTAACCTCACTTTCTTTGGTAAATGACTTCTGGAAGTGCGCTTTTGAGTGCACAAATCCTTAAGGAATTTTACATTGGGAGGAATTTGCTTGATAGCATCCAAGAGAGGAAGATTGATCTTTACTTGCCTAAAGACCTCCCACATGTCTTGAATTTTGCAATTCTTATTCCCAAAATGTGTTGACTCTTGAAGACGTTGAGGGAACGGAGCTTTTGGCTCATAAGTAGTTTCCACATTTGGGGTGACATGCGTGGGACTTCCGTGAATGGTATTTGGACAAGAAGAACTTGGATTTGGACTTAAAAAGCTTGAATTTGGATTTTTCAACGGAGGGTTTTTCTCACTTGTGTCTTCATCAACCTTGTTGTCAACCACTCTACCACTCCGAAGGGTGGTGATAGCTTGAACTTGTTCATGAGTCGGCCCACTCGGAGGAGGGGTTTCATCAATCACATGCATTCCTCTAGGATTTTCAAATGGTTGAGCGGGAAGCTTACCCTTGTCTTTTTGAAGAAGTTGGTTCACTTGGTTAGCTATTTGTCCCATTTGATTTTCGAGCCTAGCTATGGATTGAGTATGGGAGTGAACCATTTGGAGAGTAGGTTGCAAGGATGTCAAGAGATGCTTGTTGGAATCTATGATTTGCTTGTTTAATGATTCCATCATTTGCACATTTAATGATTCCATCATTTGCTTGTTTGCAGCCACTATCTCATCAATTGGATTCATAGGAGGTTGAGTGGAGACATTTGGATTGTAAGGAGGTTGGTAGCTTGAAGAGGCTTGGAAAGGCCTACCTTGATATTGAGAAGAGGGCTGATTTTGAGGCCCTTGATTTTGAAGTTGGGAATTTTGTGGGGCTTGTTGCCTCCACGAAAAATTCGAATGGTCTCGCCAACCCGGATTGTAGGTGTTGGAATATGGATTGTTCCCGGGCCGTGAGAACATGGCATTAGCTTGCTCTTGGTTGGGATTGGGAAATTGCTCCGGTGTGGGGCAATCTTCCGAGAGATGAAATGGACTATTACATGAGGCACAAACCGAACTTGCCGAATTTTGAGACAATGAAGGAGGAAGATGTGGTGCCATCAATTGGTAGAATTTATGAGCTATGGCATCCACTTGAGATGATTCCTCCCTTATTGATTTTTGTTGACAAGGATTGGTGTTCTTTGGAGTGGTT
The DNA here is from genome assembly GCF_030987335.1 of Cornus florida. Lineage (NCBI taxonomy): Eukaryota > Viridiplantae > Streptophyta > Magnoliopsida > Cornales > Cornaceae > Cornus > Cornus florida. Next base: position 69,082,845 of record NW_026775573.1, on the reverse strand, counting down.
GAGGTCGGAGCCCTACGAGAATTGTGTTGAAGTGAATTTTCACTCAAATTCTCAAGTAAGGTCCAAGCCTCATCCGCATTCTTGGACATGAACATCCGACCACAAGAAAAGTCAACCATAAATCTATGGGTGTCGGTCAAACCGGCATAGAAAGCTTGCACTAATTGCCATTTTGGGATCAAATGATGAGGACATTTTTGAAGAAGATCTTGTAGCCTTTCCCAAGTCTCGTGGAGTTGTTCTCCATCAACTTGAGAAAAGCTTAGAATGGAACGCCTCATTTGGTTGGTTTTACTCACCGGATAGTACTTCTTAAGAAATTCTTGTTGCAATTGAGCCCAAGAAGTAATAGAGTTGGGAGCGAGGGAGTTCAACCAATATTTTGCCCTATCCTTTAGGGAGAATGGGAAAAGATGGAGATGAAGTGCATTGTCCGGAAAACCTCTCAACCGGATGGTCGAACAGATTTCAAGGAACTCATCAAGGTGCTTATATGGATCTTCATTATCAAAGCCATGAAATGATGGAAGCATTTGAATGGTACTAGACTTGATCTCATATTGAGCTGCATCGATGTTTGGCATCACTATACAAGAAGGAGAAGCATAGGTGGTAGGAATGAAATGATCTCTAAGAGTCATTGGTTCTACATTAGGAATTTCAGCCCTTTCATTCCCCGGATTTCCTACGTTATCCCCCATTATATTGAATTCAGTTTCAAGGTCCCTTGTAAGAGTGGGTTCCCTAAGGTTCCGTCTAAGAGTTCTTTCAAGAGAATTGATATCAATGGGCGAATCGATTGTGGGTAGAGAGAGTGACCTACGACCGAACATCAACAGCACAGCATATAACCAACAAAGCAATTCATTATCCACAACTCCACATACGATGTTCCCTTTCTCCTCAATTATCAAGACAGAAAATAAATGGCCACGACAAGGACCGATGCTTATACACAGAATTAAAACAATAATATAGCCTCAACAAGGGCTTCACAAGCTAAATTAAACACATACACAATATTCACAATGCGAAACTAGAAGTCACGAGACTTACCTGGGGGCCTCTAGACTTACAATTTGCTAGCGTTCCCACGGCGAGTTTCGAGTCCCTAGAATCTCACAAACACGAAGATGATCAAAAATACACAAGGAGTATTCACAAGACACAATATTCACAATCAAACTAAAATTAACCCTAGAACTTTGGTCGCTAAACCGTTTGCAGTCCCCGGCAACGGCGCCAAAAATTGATCGGTTGATCAACTAAACATCAACCTTCGCAATAGCACGAATCATTGTAAAATAGGGCTATTGGTCGGGTAAGTCGAACCACTGGGACTGTGCTAGTCTATGGCAACCTAAGTGTCTAGAATTGTTCTTAGAATGATAAGGGGTTTATAGAGGGTTTTGGTTGTTTGTCACTTAAACTTAGAACTTAGAATGCATAAAATAGAACTTGCAAGAATTTAAAAGAGATAAAATGTCGGTAAAAGAGACTAGGGAAGTAACTTCACCACCTACAATATAAACATGCTAGAATATGATTCATTCGGGGAAAAACAACATAAATATGTGGCTATGATAAGTAGTTACTCATGGTTACTACATTACCTTCAAAGGATTCATGGAATCAATAGGCAAGAATAATTTATCAAAGATTTTACATGCTCAATTACCTAAACTAAAGTGTAATTTAAGACATGTTCACTAAGCTAGAAATTGTCAAACCATCAATCACATGATAAGAGCACATGAAGCTAAGAATTAAGAATAAGCCATCAAGGGAAGAACCTAAGCTATGGCCTATCAAATCTCTCAACAACATGCCATTAAAACCATTCCAAAAATCTCATCTTCATTGTCACCATGAAAATGTAAACCATACAACCATGAAAACATATATTCTAAGACAAGAAAGTAGGTCCAACATGATCATTAAATCAAAATCAATTCATTACATCAAGTAAGAGTTCTAGATTATGGAATCACCACAAAAATACATTATTTTTCCCAAACTAGAATCAAAAGTAAAGCATGCTTACAATGAGGGGTTCCATTACCTCCCTAGAGGAGGAGTTAGTTACACATGGGAGCCTTAGAATGAAGAAGAACCATGGATCCTCCTTCCATTTTCGAGCTCCCCTTTCTTGCTCCAAGAACTCTCCTTCCTTTGCTCTCTTCTCTCTCCTCTAATCTTGTAGAATGAAGCTCTCTTATATTGTGTGGCTCATATCCCTCTTATCTACCACCAAAAGGCCACCAACCAACATCTCCAACCACTTCATTAAAGAGGAAAGCAAAATGAAGAAACCAAGGTGCAAGTGGGCTGAAATGATCCATTTCCGAAGAGCATTCTGCCCAAAATTCGAGCACTCTAAGCAAGGCCTCGAGCACTCGAATTTAGTGTAAAAAGCTCCATGCTTCACTTGCTCCGCCCAGACCTACTTTGGTTAAACGGCCATAACTCTCTGCTCCAAGCTCCGAATGATGAACCGTTTGAAGATTTAGAAAGCTAATTCAGAGCTCTAAACATTTCATGTTTTGGTGGAGATCCAATTCTCAAGGATGGTTGGTCGAAAATGAAGATCAAGGCAGAATTTCATTGCTGCCAGGCAGTTCTGCGCGCCTCTGGTAACAAGGCCATAACTCTCTGCTCCGAGCTCCGAATGATGAACTGTTTGAAAATTTAGAAAGCTAATTCAGAGCTCTAAACATTTCATGTTTTGGGGGAAGTCCAGTTCTCGAGTTTGGAAGGTCAAAATGGCGAGTAAAGTCCAGGTTCTACTGCTGCCAGAATTCAGCATTGGCACCTTTTGTTGCTTTAGATTCCACAAGGCCTTATTCTTGTTCCATTTTGGCCAATGAACCTGAAAATGCATAAAAATATAGAAATGAAGATAATCAACATAAATTAACATACAACGGACTTTACTAATGCAATTTAGGGCGCTTGAATATACAATATTCGGCGCTTATCATGAAGCATGTTATTTGATGTTAATTTCATGCCATTGTAATTTTATTGTTAAATTATGTGATCTAAAAAGCATGAGGTCTATTTTATAATTGCTGCAAAACATGTATATTGTTGACTTGAAGAACATAAATTTATCTATTTACATGGCATCAAAATATATGAGACATTCATGTATGACATTGGGCATGAAAAAGGGAAACTTGATTAGAAATGGAAAGAAATGGGTTTTGGGGAAAAGTTTTGATAAAGGGTTTTGTTATGTTCCACCAATTTCTGGAATTTTCTGATTTTCAGGTCCTGTCTTGCGTACCGAACACCGTGGGGTGTGCCGGGTGTGTCCGAGAGTTAGTTGGGGCATCCCATTGAGTTTAGGACTCTTGAAAATGCATCGGTTGCCATTTCGGCATTTCTCCATTTTTCGGGCCAGAAGGTCCCGGGTGCGGCTCGCTATCGGAGTTGTTGTGTCACGGGTTCATTGCATTCCATGCATAATTATTTTTGCATATAATTATGCAAAAATAATTATGCATTTTTTCACGGGTTTATTGCATTCCATGCATAATTATTTTTGCATCGCTATCGGTCTGAGCTCGCACGGTTTTGCTCTTAGGCTTTACCCCAAAAGGCCTTATACCAATTGGAAATGACACACTTACATATAAGCACTTCACCTTTCCTTTACCCAGGCGATGTGGGACTGCGCACCCGTAGCTCGCCAGGGTGGTAGCATGTCAGTGTCTCTCGCACCCACCCATGGCACACCCGCCCACAAGGTCATCACAATCCACCCCCCTTGGAGGCCCGACGTCTCCTCGCCAAGTTGTCTCTCTATCTACATTTTCTTTTTCTTCTTCTTTCATCAATTTCAAGCTTTGATTGTGATTAAGCCTTTGGAAATTTGATAGTACTTCCTTGGGCAAACTTTTAAAGCTCGTCAAAGCCGTTGATTTGATAGGAGCTAAGCACTGTTTTAGCTAACCTTGAGGTTTTGAACTAGGGCTTGGAATTGGGGCTTCTCATCCATTGAGGTAGGGGTCTCTAATCCATAAGTTCTTTTGCTTTTGTGAGTTGAATCTCCTTTATTTGTGTCAAGCATGCTCATTTTATGTTAATTACCTTTAAAATGATGTAAATGATGTATATGGAATGTGCAAATATGTGATAGTTAATGTGTTGTGAATAAGCATGCTTACATGGGATTAAATTCTTATTTTATGTGCTTACTATGTTGAATCAATGATGATTGAAAGCATGAGTTGTATATTTTAGCAATTTATCTTGAGTAGCATATATAAGAATGTTATGGTTGCATTGATGATTAGAAGCATGAATCACTCATGCATTCATTGGGAAAGAAAAGGGAAAAAGTGATTTAAAACAAGTAAAATTATTTTGGGAAAAAGTTTTCTAAAAGTGTTTGCGAAAACCGGACGCCTAGGAGGTGCCTAGTGGTCCGCAATGTTAGTTTAGTCTAGAAGGGAGTATGGTTGAGTTAACTAGGCCAGATGCAATGCCTTGGAGGTGCCTTATGGTCATGGATAGCTAGCCAACCCTCCTTTCGTGACACCTTAGAGGTGCCTTGGGTCGGATTACACTAACTGTTTAAAAGTTAAAACGAAATTGTTTTGAAAATGGGGAGTGACACTTATATGACATTGCACTCTATTTCCATATGTGGTGTGATTGTGATTGGATGACATTCGTTATACACTCGTCATTGTAGTTGTTGAAATGTATTCTCTATAGTATGATCCCGCTCACCTTTTTACCTATTCTTTGTGTGGATTCACGAGGTTGTAAGAAGTGTGTTTAGACACTTCCTACTGAGCTTATGCTCACCCTATTATTTTAACATTTTTCAGGTTCAGGGAAAGAAGTGGCGGACGACAACCCACCAAAATTCTAGTCGGGATTAGAACTTTTGTTGATGTTGTATTTCGTATGTGGAGCCTAGATTCTTTGTAAAGTTCTAAATGTAACTCTTGGAATGTAAATTTTGTAAACTTTTTTGTTTTTGTTAAAGATTATAAAGGATCATGTATAAACAAGTTGGTATAAATTTTAGGTGAATGTTGTAATCTATATTCATCAATCTTGCATGTGTATGGGATGGAATTACCTAGTATTAAAGCTACATTGTAGACTTTCGTTCATTCCAAGGTGCATAGTGTTTTTTGTAAGATTTCTAGCTTGCAAGACCATTTTAGTCGGCCGAAATGAGCACTTCGTTCGACCGATCCATCCAGTAACTTCAGTTACTGTGCAGATCACAACCGACCGAATGAAATGGCCACTTCGGTCGATCGGTACAGGTGCTATTTCGATCGGCCGAAGCACCACGTCGGTCGACCGGTTTAGCTGTTGTAGTGGTATATTGTTCCTTCTTTTGTTTGGCTTATCTCCGAACCATGACAAGTTGCTTAAGTCTTCATGAAGCATGTTTTAGGCACACAAAAATGATGTTTTGACACTAGCTATGATGTGGATTGATTTAGATAACCTCGGGTTCGGGTAAATACCCGATTAGTGGTCCGGACCTACGAGTTCGAGTCGTTACAAAATTGGTATCAGAGCGATGGTTTGAATACCGTTAGAACGACGGGTAGATGCCTACCTAGAATTGCATGGGGAGGCAGGGTTGCATGCTTATGTGCAAGGTGTTGACTTGTTTGAAAAGCATGTCTAATTGTTTACTTGCTTACCTGTTTATGTGATTACGTGTTAATTATTTAAAGTTGATGTATATTGTTAGCATGATTATGCTTATCATGGGTTGGGGTTTTTTTGGGAGTATAGAAAGTGTTTAAGTGTTGTCATATCCTGAAGAGTTATTCGTGTGAGGCTCTGTTCTCGTGTGTATTCTAGTGTCATTGTTTCTAATCCTTTCTTTCATTGTATAGTGTCATGCTACCATGAAAGGATCCCGAAGAGAGTTCTAGCTCCAATCCCACGGAGAGGGATCAGGAGCAGGTTGAAGATGATGTCTTGTTGCGTGATTTAGTCCCACCAAGAGGGGGACGAGCGAGGGGGACCATTGATCCACCTCTTCAGATAAGTGAGGAGTAGTTGAAGTTGGCCGTACAGGCATTTTTGCATGATTTGTTTTGACCAGCTGGGGCATCATCGTCACAGGTTGTGCCACCACCTCTAAAAAAAAGTGAGTCGGATGAGACTCTTTATCACATTGCGAAGTTTGTGAAGCTGATGCCGACTCTGTTTGAGGGAGGCCCAGATCCGCTTGTGGTGGACAGTTTTATGGATAAAGTGGAGAAGCATCTTAATGCTATGAACTTGGCAACGGACAAGTTAAAGATTACGTTGGCGACCTATAACTTTGTTTGGGATGCTGAGATTTGGTGGAAGACCGTTTCTCACACCCACAATCTAGATACAATGACTTATGATACATTCAATAAGTTGTATTATGAGAAGTATTTTTCGGCACCTAAGCGGAGAGAGCTAAAGAAAGAGTTTAATAGGTTCGAGTAGGGGAATATGATTGTCATTGAGTATAAGAATAAATTTACATTACTTTTAAGGTTTGCATTGGGGATTGTCAATGATGAGGAAGGGAAAATAGAGAAGTTTGTCGATGGCCTTGATCTTACCATCAAACCAATTATAGCTGCCTCAAAACCGATAGAGTATGCAAAAGCAGTGCGAAAAGCCTTAGCGGTTAAGGCTGAAAGCAATGACAACAAGGCTATTAGGGAGTCCTATAAGCACAACAGGAGTATGAGTGCTTTCTCTGAGGCTCAATCAAGTAAGAAGTAAAAGTATGAGCAGTCAAGGTTTAGGGGATAACAGTCAGCCAGATCTGCACCCACAACTTCAGTGTCCATGGGGTCTTCTAGACCGAATGTTACTTTTTTCAGATGTGGGAAGTCGGGACATTACAATTCCCAATGCACTCAGACTCAGGTAGCTCAGGTAGTAAGTTTCAAATGTAGGTAGTCAAGGCACCACAAGTCCCAGTGTACTCAGATTCAAGTGGTGTCTGGTGGGTGTTTTGGGTGTGGCCAACAAGGCCATAGGGTGAAAGATTCTCCACAGCGGGGCAGTAATTCAGGCAGAGGTAGAGGTTCACAGCAGAGGCAGATGCAGTCCGCCACAGTCAAGTCAGGATTTCGATCGCCACCACCATTTCAGCCATCTCAGCCGACTATGATAGCTCAGAGTTCTAGACCAGGTAGAAGGTCTTCTTTGAGTGCACCCACTCAGCAGTCTAGTTATCAGACAGGTTGTCCTTAGGCGCAGAGGACTTAGGGTCATGTGTTTGCACTAATTCCAGCCGAGCCCCCATCCAGTCCTTCAGTTGTCAGGGGTATATTTCTTGTGTCCCATTCTTGGGCCTGTGTATTGTTTGATTCTGGTGCCACTTACTCTTTCATCGCTTCATCATTTGCATGGGCATTGGGGTTAGAGGTTAGTCAGTTAGACAGACCGCTTTGTGTTGACATGCTTATTGGGGGTTCAGTCACTCTTGGTAGAGTTTGTAGGAGTTGTTCCATTACCATTACCAGGCGGGTTTTTGAGTTCAATCTCATCCTTCTTGAGATGATAGGGTTTGACATCATTCTTGGGATAGACTGGTTATCATCCTTCAGAGCTATTATTGATTGCTTTAGGGGCAGAGTTTCAGTGTGTACCTAGATAGGGATTGCTTCTATTTTGTGGGAGATCGGTGCAATTCTCTCACTACTTTATTCTATGGTGTTAGAGGTCGGGATCATCAGGGGTTCTTTTTGGATAGCCTTTTTGCCAGTGATGATGTTGAGTTTTGTGGGGTTGATTACCCGGTGGTTATATGCGATTTTCTGGAATTTGTTTCTAGAAGACTTGACAGAGTTGCCTCCACATTGAGAGGTGGAGTTTGCTATTGATTTGATGCCTGGTACTGCGCCAATTTCTATAACACCGTATCATATGACACTGATTGAATTGGAAGAATTAAAGAAGCAGCTTGATGATTTAAGGGTGAAAGGTTTCATCTGACCGAGTGTGTCACCGTGGGGTACACTAATCTTGTTCGCTAAGAAGAAAGATGGGTTTTTGAGGTTGTGCGTTGATTATCGAAAGTTGAATCATGCCACCATTAAGAACAAGTATCATTTGCCAAGGATAAATGATTTGTTTGATCAGTTGAAGGGAACCAGTTGTTTCTCGAAGATTGACTTGAGGTTAGGTTATTATTAGTTACAAGTTAGGGATGAAGATATCTTAAAGATGTTTCCGTACGCGGTATGGACATTATGAGTTCCCTGTTATACCTTTTGGCCTAACTAATGTGCCAACGGCATTCACCGACCTAATGAACCGTGTCTTCCACGATTACTTGGACCAATTTGTGGTGGTTTTCGTGGATGACATACTTGTGTATTCGCGAACTCGGGAGGAGCATGAGGTCCATTCGAGCATAGTGTTGCAGATTCTATAGGAGCACCGTTTGTATGCCAAATATGAGAAGTGTGAGTTTTGGCTACAAGAGGTGAAATTTCTAGGACATGTTGTCTCAGAAGGTGGAGTGTTAGTTGATCCATTAAAGATTGAAGCAGTTTTAAATTGTGAGCAACCCAATAATGTATTTGAGATCCTGAGTTTCCTTGGCCTAGCGGAATACTATCATTGATTTGTGAAAAACTTTTCCTGCTTGGCAGCCCCTATAACCAGATTGACCTGGAAGGGAGTCAAATTTGTATGAAATGAAGCCTGTGAGTCTTTCTTTCAAAAGTTGAAGACAAGGTTGACTACGGCTCCAGTGTTGGTGATACCCGAGTGTGGCTTGGGTTATGTGATTTATTGTGATGCGTCATGTGATGGATTGGGTTGTGTGTTGATGCCAGATGGTAGAGTGGTAGCTTATAGGTCTTGACAGCTGAAGACTCACGAGCTTAACTACCCTACTCATGACTTAAAGTTAGCGGCAGTTGTGTTTGCATTGAAGTGCTGGAGGCACTACTTATTTGGTGAGAGATTTGAGGTGTTTTCAGATCATAAGAGTCTCAAGTACATTTTCTCCCAATAGGACTTGAACAACAGACAGAGGGGATGGGTTAAGTTCTTAGAGGACTACAATTTTGACTTACAGTATCATCCGGGCAAGGCAAATATGGTAGCTGATGCTTTAAGCTGAAAATCTCATGGAACTTCGGCCAGATTAGCCATTCAAAAAATGGAAGATGCATGAAAATTTGGCAAAGATGGGGTTGTATTGTTTTGATAATGTTGTTGGTAGTGAGTTAGTATTCTTGTTTAGTCTCGTGGCTCAGCACATTCATGTCGGACGAGTGATTGGGTCACAGAGACAGGATCTAAATTTGGATGCCATTCATACTTTGATTTCTAATGGTGAGACAGTGAAGGATTGGACTTTGCATACAGATGGAAGTCTACTAATTAGAGGTGTGTTAGCTATTCCCACAGTATATCGTGAGGAAGTTTTACGGGAGTTTCACATTTCCCATTTTGTAGTTCATCCAGGTGGTACCAAGATGTATCACAATTTGAGACGTCAGTATTGGTGTAATGGAATGAAGAAGGATGTTGCACAGTTCGTGGCCAGATGCCTTACCTGCAAGCAGGTGGAGGTCGAGCACCAGAGACCAGCGGGTTTGTTGCAGCTATTGTCGGTAGCACAGTGGAAATGGGAGCAAATTACCATGGATTTTGTGACAGGTCTTCCTAGGTCACAGAGGGGAAGTGAAGCCGTATAGGTTATCATTGATAGACTGACTAAGACGGCTCACTTTTTGCCTATTAAGGCAACAAATGATGCAGAGGCACTTGGTGTGTTATACGTAAAGGAAATTGTGATGCTGCACGGAGTTCCAGTGGCTATTGTTTCCGATAGGGATGCCAAGTTCACCTCGAAGTTCTGGGAAGGACTTCAAGTAGCATTTGGTTCATCGATGCACCTTAGTACAGCATTCCATCCACAGACAGACGGCCAATCGGAGCGTACCATCCAGATCTTGGAGGATATGCTTCAGGCCTATGTACTCGATTTGGGAGGTAGCTGGGAGGACCACCTTCCACTTATTGAGTTTGCCTACAATAACAGTTATTAAGCGAGTATTCAGATGGCTCTATTTGACGCGTTGTATGGCAGACTTTGTAGGTCTCCTATTTGTTGGATTGAGGTGGGCGAGACAGTCACCTTAGGACCCGACATTGTACTCGAGACTACCGAGAAGATTAAGTTGATCAGGCAGAGATTGCTCTCAGCTTAGAGCCGACAGAAGAGTTATGCTGATAGGTGGAGACGGGCGCTATCCTTTGAGGTGGGAGACCACGTCTTTCTTCAGGTTTCTCCACGGAAAGGGTTGATAAGGTTCGGGAATAGTGACAAGTTATCACTACGATTCACTGGGAGAGGTTATCTACAAGCTTGCTTTGCCACCATAGTTGGACAGGGCTCACAATGTCTTTTATGTATCGATGCTGAGGAAATATGAGCTGGATCCATCCCACATTCTTGATTGGGTTGATATGGACATTGATGAGGATGTTTCCTATGAGGAAGGACCAGTTTAGATCCTTGACACACGGTAGAAAGGGTTAAGGAACAAGATGATACCATTAGTGAAGGTCCTTTGGAGACGTCACGGAGTTGAGGAGGCTACTTGGGAGCTCGAACAGGAGGTTCACTCCAAGTATCCCGTGTTGTTCTCTTCCCTAGGTATGGGTTGATTTTGGGGACGAAATCCTTTTCAGTTAGGGAGATTGTTTTGTTCCTGAATTTTGTCATTTTCCAATTTTTAGAATTTTCTGATTTTCGAGGGTATTTTCGTCTTTTCCCGTCTTGTGTACTGGACACCGTGGGGTGTGCCGGGTGTGTCTAAGAGTTAGTTGGGGGATTCCATTGAGTTTAGGACTCTTGGAAATGCACCGGTTGCCATTTCGGCATTTATCCGTTTTTCGGGTCGGAAGGTTCCGGGTGGGGCCCGCTACTAGAGTTGTTGTGTCACGGGTTCATTGCATTCCATGCTTAATTATTTTTTGTGAATAATTGTGTTGTTGAGAATTAAATTATGTGGGTTCAATTGTGTGGTTGAAATTATTCACACATATTATAATTAGAAAAGAAAATGTGGGATTTTTGAGTTAGAGGTGGGGCCCACTCCACACTCACATTCATTTTGTGGCCAATAAGCCATGTAATGTCCTCATTTTCTTCTTCTCTCTCCTGGCCAAGTTCTCTCTCTCTCTACTTTTTTTTTTCTTCTTCTTTTATCACTTTAAGCTTTGATTGTGATCAAGCCTTTGGAAATTTGATAGTACTTCCTTTAGCAAACTTTTAGAGCTAGTCGAGGCTGTCAATTTGATAAGAGCCAAGAACCATTTTAGCCAACCTTGAGGTTTCGAACTAGGGCTAGGAATTGGGGTTTTTCTCATCTATTGAGGTAGGGGTCTCTAATCCACTAGTTCTTATGCTTTTGTGAGTTGAATCTCCTTTATTTATGTCAAGCATGCTCATTTTATGTTAATTACCTTTAAAATGATGTAAATGATGTATATGGAATGTGCAAATATGTGACAGTTGATGTGTTGTGAATAAGCATGCTTACATGGGATTAAATTCTTGTTTTATGTGCTTACTTTGTTGAATCAATGATGATTGAAAGCATGAGTTGTATATTTGAGCAATTTATCTTGAGTATCATGTATAAAAATGTTATAGTTACATTGATGATTAGAAGCACGCAACACTCATGGATTCATTAGGAAAGAAAAGGGGGAACAATGTTTTTTAACAAGTGAATTTTTTTGGGAAAAAGTTTTCTAAAAGTGTTTGTGAAAACCGGAGGCCTAGGAAGCGCCTAGTGGTCCGCGATGTTAGTGTAGTCTAAAAGGGAGTGTGGTTGAGTTAACTAGGCCAGATGCAACACCTTGGAGGTGCCTTGTGGTCATGGATACTTAGCCAATCCTCCTTTCGTGACGCCTTGGAGGTGCCTTGGGTCGGATTACACTGACGGTTTGGAAGTTGAAACAGAATTGTTTCGGAAATAGGAAGCGACACTTGCATGACATTACACTCTATTTGTATATGTGGTGTGATTATGATTGGATAACATTCGTTATACACTCGTCATTGTAGTTGTTGAAATGTATTCCCTATGGTATAATCCCGCTCACCTTTTTACCTATTCTTTGCGTGGATTCATGGGGTGGTAAGAAGTGTGTCTTAGACACTTCCTACTGAGCTTATGCTCACCCCATTATTTCAACATTTTTTAGGTTCGGGGAAAGAAGTGGCGGTCGACAACCCACAATAATTCTAGACGGGATTGGGACTTTTGTTGATGTTGTATTTCGTATATGGAGCCTAAATCCTTTGTAAAGTTCTAAATGTAACTCTTGGACTGTAAATTTTGTAAACTTTTATGTTTTTGTTAAAGATTATAAAGGATCATGTATAAACATGTTGGTATAAATTTTAGGTAAATGTTGTAATCTATATTCATCAATCTTGCATGTGTATGGGATGGAATTACTCAGTAGACTTTTATTCATTCCCAGGTGCATAGTGTTTTCTGCAAGATTTCTAGCTCGCAGGACCATTTCGGTTGGCCAAAATAAGCACTTCGGTTGACCGATACTGTTCAGACCACAACCGGCCAACCGAAATGGCCACTTCGGTCGACCGAAATCAGATTATGCAAAAAAAATTACAAAATGAGTCTATAAGAGGCTCAAATCACCAATGATGAGGTTTTTCTTAAAAACGATCATGCATGCAAATGTAACCTACCTATTAGGATATGCTACAGTGGTTCATGGCTTAAAAATACCGCCGATGCAAAATCCGACCCCCCAACGGCCAAAAAGGCGAAAATGTAAATGAAATGAAATTTTTGAAATTTAAAATTATAAAATGGCTTCAAATTACCGTTTGGGCCTTGGCCACACTTCATACATGATTAATGAGACCCTATGAAAGAATGAAAATGGAATTCACACACCCGATGCAACCATGGTGAAGCAATAACTCAACATTTTTCAATATTTTCATAATATTTCATGAAGCCAAAAAAATTACATAGGATACAAAGTACATGTCATTGGCCTCTGGCCTTATCTCACACAAGTCAAATACATCGTAAAAAGTGTACTTATGTACACATTACATATATGGAATTGAAGATACAAGTTTAGACATATAAGGTTATAAAATAATATTTCATGCTAACATTTGCATGAAATGGAAACTAAAAAGCTACAAGTCATCCAAGGAATGATGACCATCACGAACCAAGCCTTCGTACCTAAAACAAATCCCCAGTAACTTCGGAGTGAGTAATATAAAGCTACTCGTAGGAAATGAGCATGCATCGACCTAGCATTTTACAAAATTATCACCTTAAGGTGAAACAAGTTAAAGGGAATCATGCCACCTAACGTCTATGTCATGATGAGACTCGGGGAGCATCTTAAGCTACCTTAAATCATTTTTAGTTTAAATCACATCATTCATGCAATTTAAACAATATAGAAGTATGTTATACAAAGTAACAAGATATAGATTCTCAAAGTCCTCAACTTGAAATCTAAAACACGAAAACAACTAAAGTGGATCATGCCACCTAACGTCTATGTTTTAAATGAATCTATAGGATCGTTCCTAAGCGACATTTGAACATCAAAACACAAATCACAATATCGATGCAATTTAACCAACATTGGAACTTCCAATACAATGCATAAAACATGATTCATCTAAGTTAACATCTTGAAACTCAAAACGGGAAATCAATCAGAGAACAACAAGTTACGATATCATCTATTTATCAACTTGAAACGAAATACAAAATCAAATAAAGTGGATACTTGGACATCACGCCGGATCAGACTGACACCATAGTTACTTTAGGGTTACTAACCCATGGGTAACCTCCCTATGTGCGCACTAAACTGTAGAGGGACAATCCCCTGTACTAGAACCATGTCCTAGCCATAATTAAACAACGACATTCCCAAGTTTCCAAAATCAACAAGTTATGCAACAACGTATATATCAACATGTATATACAAGATAATCAACTATCTACCATGCATAACCGAATTTGGAAACACATACAATACATGCTCTAAGTCCACAACTACTAAGGCATGACAAATGTCGAATCTTCAGTGTGCGATTCGTTACACGCTATAACAATATATCTCAACATTGAAACCATAAACTCATGAATCTAATACAAGTCAAAAATCATGATCTAAACATATAACCAATGTCAAACACATGATTAAATCATTAACGCTATAGAAATAGAAATTAATTAAATAAACTAATTAATTTCTCTAAGTTTCAAATCTCAATCAAATGATCCCTAATTAACACATGTTAAACAACATTGCATGGCCATTACATACATCCATTCAAAATCTTAATTAAGCCAATGGAACAACAAAATAGAATTTAATTAAATCATGATAATTAAATCTCTAACTTCTAAAGCAACATCAAATGGTCCCAAATTAATATATGCTAGTAACAAGTCCTACTTATTTTAAATATCAAGTTTAAAACTCAATTAAGCCAATAGAACCCTTAAATCGATTTTAATGAATTCGTTTAATTAAAATCTTTAGATTTTCATACTCATCCAAATGCTCCAAAATTAAAGTATGTTAAAGAGTATGCCAAGACTTAATTTAATAGCCTATCACAAGTTAATTTCATGCAAGGTACGGCCATGGGAATTAATCTTTCTCAAAAGAAAAATATTAAATAAAAGTTGCAATTCTTATTAAAATAACCCAAATTTAATATATGTCAGCAACCATACCAATGCCAAATTTACTAGCATGCTATACTTTAATTCTAAGTTATACCCCACCTTGAGAATTAAATCCTATAAAAGGAAAATAATTAAACTAAATTCTAGGATTAATACAAAACATGCATACAAGTGGTATAAGCTTATAAAATCATCAATATAACATAAATAAAAGCCTAAGACATCCCCTACCTCAATTTGAGATCAAAATCTCAAAAGTCACCAAAATGAAACGGCTCCGAATCCGACAATACTTCAGGGTTTTGTCGGGGACAACATCGTGAACATTAAACTCCAAAGAGGACCTACCAAAATCCTAACTTGACCTCAAACCCAAACTCAAAAATTGGCCAAAAACGGGTTCTAATAAGGGAGAAAGAAGCGCGCAGTCAAGATAAACACAAAACGCAAAGGCACTATGACTTTTTAACAAAAGGAAGAAGGTTTAATTGAGAGAAGAAGGGTGGAAGCCCCCCTTGGGCTGCCATGGCAGCTTTTGGTCTTGCATGAAGAGAGGGGAAGATGACTTTTTAATTTTATAACCCCCTATTTATAGGAAAACCCTAAAAGTGCCCCGAAAGAGCTCCGCCGGGTCTGGAAAAGTGGAATTTGAGCAGACACACTCAAACGGCAAAACTCCGTGAATGAAAAAGAACTAAAATGATAAAATATGAATAACGGAAGAAACGTCATGGAAAACCGAGTCCTGAGTAGAGAGATATGCCCCGAACAAATTCGACGGCAACAAGGGCCAAAAACCCTGAAACTGGAGAAAAATGACCAGAAGGAAATTCTAAGAGCACACAACTCAACAAAATGTGAAAATCAATCCCATACGAGGATCCAAGCTCAAAATGAGGCATTTTTGCAATAACTTTCATTAATTGCACAATGGACCCTCCAAAAAGTGAACTGTACTAATGACCTAGAATAAAAATATCTTCCAAAAATATTTTCTTATAAACCCCTGAAATAAAATATCTTCAAAGGATATTTATGTAAAATATCCCAAGAAAAGAAAAAGATTCTGAAAAACTATGCATCCATACCCCTATGGACACCGGGAGCAACCAGAGTACTTTATTGCAAAAGTAGAGATACGTATTTCATGGAA
This sequence comes from Cornus florida, assembly GCF_030987335.1. NCBI lineage: Eukaryota > Viridiplantae > Streptophyta > Magnoliopsida > Cornales > Cornaceae > Cornus > Cornus florida. The sequence continues at coordinate 69,066,972 of NW_026775573.1, read as the reverse complement.
ACCACTTAGAATGAAGATATGTTAAGTCAAAAACCAACTCCAAGCACAGAAAGTGAGGTTGTGCCAAAAAGTGACAAACGGGGAAAAGACAAAATAGAAAAAAGGACGAAAAATGAATTGTGTCCAAAAAGTGAAAATATGAAAATGACTCTGTCCTTAAAGAAAATTGTCAATCCAAGGGAAAGAATCTTGGAAACCATTTTTGAGCACTTGAGATGACACTAAGCGTTGAAAAACAAAACTCGAAAAAGAAAATTAAACGAAAAAAAATTATCCGTAAAATTTGAGAAAAAGAAAAGGGATGAAAATGATCGAGTCATTATAGAGTCTCAGAAACCATTTCTGAGCACTCGAGATGACACTAAATGACAAAAAACTGAACTAAGAAAAGAATTTTCAGCGAAAAAAATTTATTCGTGAAATTCTGAGGAAAAAGGAAATGAAGGAAATGACCGGGTCATTACAGGTTTGAAAGAAAATTGTGGAGTTTGAGATTGATAACTTAGAGGATTGGTTTAACTTAATTGTTGATGAAGATTAAAGCTTCTAAGATGATATTTGGGTTGATTCTTCCTTGTTGATTGATTTTCGGGAAGATTGAAGATCAAAATAAGCTAATTCTATAACAATTTTGGGGTTACACACCAAGTGTTTAATAGAATTCCCAAGAGAAGTTGAAGGCTTTAAAGTAAAGAATTTTGTGAAGAACATAGCTCCAAAGTTGTCAAAGGAAGCTAAAGGCAAAGGTGTTGCACAGCCTAAGGCCCCGAACAAGCATAACCATTCAAGAATCTTAAAGTGGTTCATATGCTCCAAAAGACACTCCCATAAATTATCCGTCTATTTTAAGCACCGGAAGAGTTGAATTTGAAGAGTCACACTTCTACAATAATCTTGCATGGCAAGCTTAACTCTCTGTCAATAAGGATGGTCATATCAAGTCTGAAAGGAATATGAATCTTCAAAAGCTTCAAGACATAGTTGGACACAAGTTAGTGAAATACATTGAATCACATAAATGGTATTTCCTCACTAAGCTTGGAAAAAGCTTTTACTCTCTGGATATGGTTCGTTATTTCTATACGAATATTCAAGATACCAAAGATCCATACTTTATTATATCTCTTTTTGGGAAAGATTAAATAGTGGATGAAAAAGATAATAAAGCCATCCGAGATCTTCCAGACATTCGACAGTTGACAGGACAGACTTTGCCTTTGACAATCTCGAGCCTAAATTTTTCCCAGATTATTTCAAAGATTTGTGTACCGAACTCTTCTCTGAATCAAGACAGTATTCCAGCTAGATTCCTGACAGATGAAGCAGCGTTCTTCAATCTATTTGCCATGGCTAATCTTTGTTATTTTGGAAAGAAAAATGAGATTAATCTTAAGTGATCACAAGTTCTATATTTTCTTGTTGTTAATGAGACTATTCAGCTTGCACCATCAATTGTGCAGCTAATGATAGCTCAAGCTTCTAATAAGCAACCATATCCATCAAGCCTAGTTCAATGCATCAAGCTTCTAATAAGAAAAATCCTTACCATGTGAGATATGTTTAATACAATGCATCAAGCTTCTAATAAGCAACCATATCCATCCAACAACTCTAAATTTGTGGCCCATTATCCCTAGAAAAGTGCAGAGCCATTCATTTAGTCAAGGGGACAACTTTGAGCAACATAATGGAGTTGGCAACCTGCTGTCTGCAGCTTGGCGGGTGCCTGCAGCACAGGGCGGGCGCCTGCGGGATGTCGAGGTAGCTTCCACGCGCTGGCAATGGCAACCTGAGGCTTGGCTGGTGACACTTAGCGAGGGCCCGTAGTGCATGGTAGGACCCCACAAAATCTGAAACCTTCTGGGCCAATCGGCGGGCGCCCGCAGTGCTCCTGGGCGCATATTTACTTCTTGAAATGACTTTGGCCTGGCGCAATAACGCAATCATCCTCCTTAGCACTTTTTGCAGGGATAACCCTGAGTTCAATGGATCACTGGCTTGGCTAAATGAAGGTCTCCGGCAACAGCATGCTTTGATCTTCAAAAACTTCATCAAAGCCTCACTTTTAACTATTTTCTGGGAACCAACCTGAAAGTAAACAAAAACATGCAAATGAAGCTAATGTATACAATATGATCAACTAATTGACTTAACTAATGCAAATAAGTGTGCTTGAATATGCAATATTCGATGCTTATCAAGTCACAAACTATTTGTCAACACCAAAAGTAACAAAGGAAAATCTTGTCTGAAGTATCCAAAGAAAACCTTGATCTGTGAATGGATTTCTAAACATAGTGAATTATTGAAGCTACAAGCTGAAATGGAGTGTGAAGATATCTCTCTTGATTCACTTAAAACCAATCCATCTGTTGAGAGCTCCTTCTCATTTGCAGCCTACTACCTAACAGATTTTAGATCAAAAGACTCATTGAGAAGACTTAGAAAATGCAAAAAATTGCATCTATGGTGTCCCATTTTTTGTACTTCTGTAGAAAGCTTATTGAAACCTCAAGAAGATTGAAAGATTGTTCACAAGGGTGATGTTACAAGAAGTTTTAAACAGGCTCAGTCAATTGCTTCTAAAGATGAATCTATCCTTGTGCATAAAGATCTTTCAACTATCCCAATCCTTATCAATTCTGTTTTTAAGCCTCTGAAGGGAAGACCATCTGATGTTGAATACATAGAGGTTCAGAGTCCTTCTTCCATTAATACTTTTAGTAAACCAAAGCAGCCATGCTCAGAGAAAAAGTCCAAGCATTCAAGTCTCAGGATCAACACATTTCCTTCAAGATAAAAAATTGGTTACCACTTTAAAGCAAGTGGAGTTCTCATAGCTACAAGTCTTTCAAGAAAAAGAAAACTTGCTGAATTCTCAAAAACTCAAGAACTCAAAGCCTCTATAGCTTCAATCATCAATCCATTCATGAATGAAAGTGATGTGGATTTCAGAATACCAAGTCAAGTGAACAGTATTGAACTTTCAAGTCTACTTATCTCTTTTAGACCACCTCCACTAAAAGATAAGAACTTGCAAACCAACACTACAGGTATAGCGATCAACTTGGTAGCTCATTCAATCCTTTGTGCTCCTTTAAAATCTATCTTACAGCATGGTTTAATCAAGAAGACAATGTCAGACATAGGGTCTCTAATTCAAAGAGCACCAAGTTTAATTAACATTTCAAAGCCTCCTCCTCTCAGAGACAAAGATCTACAAATTCATACTGCAGGTATAATGATCAAAGCTCTTAGATATCACTCTATGTATTCACCAATCTCAAGGGTACACAATCTTAGGCCTCCTTCACTAAGAGACAAGGAATTGTAAATTAATACAGTAGGTATGGTGTTCAATTTGGCAACTCCTTGTTCAGAATTCTTCTATATCTTGCTTCAAAGTTTGTACCTCATCTCCTCTGATACTTCCCAATTGAAAAGTTCCTAGCCTTTAATTCTTCATTGATATATCTATTCTCCTTTTGCCTTCCAATGTCAAAAAAGGGGAGAAATGGACTAATAGGTTTTTAACATTTGAAAGTGCAAAAGGGGGAGATTGTTGATTCATGTTTGATCAAGTGTTTTGTAGTTTAAATGTGTTGTAACATTGAGGGTATTTCAGTCATTACCTCACTGTGTCTTGTTGATAAGAAGGTACAACATTATCAATGAGATGTCAAGGCTAATTACAGGGTAATGAAGCTTATGGTTCAGCACTTAGTGAGTAGCTTCAGCACTTACAGGGTAATGAAGCTCGTGGTTCAGCACAAGCTATAGTAAAGCTTATGGTTCAACACTTACTGAGTAGCTTCAGCACTTACAGGGTAATAAAGCTCATGGTTCAGCATAAGCTGCAGCAATGTTCTCTTATATGTCTATTGAAGGGCATTTCTATAATTCTTTTAATGGACTCGAGGATATCTTGGTCAATCCAAATTGCTGAGACAATGTGAGACTCATTACAGGTGGTGCATTGTATGAAACAGTGTATATTCATTGATTATTCTCAGCATTTCTCTAGTGTACAAAATGTGACAGCCAAGGGGTACTTGTGAGATTGTATAGTGTTGCAAGAATACACTACTGCCACGTGGCATTGTGGTCCTGCTGAGAGAGTGCTACACACTGAATTCATTGACTAATGGTGAGCAATCCTTATCCTCACTAAGGTTTACAATGAAGCATATAAAAGGGTTGTTATAGAATTTTGTAAGTGTGCCTCTTTATGTGAAAAAGTAAGGTTTGCAGCTACTGTGAGAGGTATTATTCGTGAGCTGAGAATGAACATCAAATTCTGAGATATTACATGATGGTTGAGCTCTAATGAATCTCAGAAATTTGCCTAAAGAAAGCACAGTTGCAGATAAGTGAAGTGAGGCTGTTTGGAGTTGATTTTCTGGTGCAAAGAAGTGTTTGAAGGGGTTTAAAGTTGCTGTGTTCATTTCTGAAGCTGGACCAAAGGTTGAGCAAGTGTATTTAGTTGAGTTACATCTGCAGAAGGCACTAAAACAATCATAGCTGAGCTAGTATCAATTCTCAGACCTTAAACTTGCTTTATTTTAATTTTTTGATGCGCAAAACTGTTATATGTGAACTTAGAAGTGATATATCTTGATGCTATATGTATTATGGCTTCATAAACATACTTAAAATGATGAATCAAAGCTGCTCAATCTAAGTTAAACCACAAAAAAGTGACCTCAAGAGTTTTAAAGTGTCAGACCATTGTAGTTGAGGGTTTTTAGCTAAAGTTTATACAAGCTGAAAAGAAAAATTGTTTAATGATGCCGGCACTGCTGTGATAATTATCTGAGCATCAATATATTTTTGAAATATGACTGAGGGTGTTGAATTCAAGACTATGTAATCGTGAAATTCCATTTTTATCCCTGAAATCAGTGCTGCAACAGAAAAATGGTCTTAAGCCTAATTTAAACTGTGATTTATTATTCCCTTGCTATAAACTGTGAAGTGGTTATTGGGGCATGTCTAATATGTCAATTGAAATTTGTGAGAACTAAAATCAAGGAGGTCCAGCCACGAAGTTACAGATTTACCCCTCAATCCAGAAATTACATAATTGAAAAATGCACCTGCTGTGAAGTACTGGTTTACTGTGTTTTGAGCTGCTATGCAACATCATTATTAATATAACTTGTCTCAGCTTTTGTACAAGTGTTATTTATCATGTGTAAGCAGTAGGAGCCTTTGGTTGCAGAGAATTTGAGTTATTACAAGGCTATGCTTGGCCTATGCTGAAAACTAATATTGAGAACCTGATATTGCTGCTGTGACTTTAAATAGTTGATACCTTACTGTTTGAACTGTTATTATTAACCAAGCAAATGTACTGTACATATTGAAGATTGGGGGAGTGAAGTTAGAGCCCTAATTGAAGCTACATTGCAGTATCACCCTTGAAAGCTAGTAAGCTAGGGTTTGCTAGGGTCAAGTCTTTTGTGCTGCTATAGTGTGTTACCTTGCTAATTAAATTATCCTAATCAATTGAGTAAGTGTATTTTGGTGATTCAAGACTGTGGGAGCAATTTACAGGCCTGAACAGAAGCTACATTATGAAGAGACCATTCTACCCTTCGGATTGTGGTTTAAGCCTTTTTGTGAAGTGACATTGTTATATCTTGCTCCAATCACTGTGAATCTTGTTGAGCAAGGTTGTATGAAGATATCAAGGCTGTGGGTGACAAGTATAGGTCAGTTCTGAAGCTACAAAGTGAAGTTACTACTTTGCCCTTGGTATTAGGGTTTTATCTCATTGTGCACTAAATGTGATCTACCTTGTTGAGTTTATTGAGGAAGACATTTGTGCAAGTGTAAATTGGCTATACAGAGCTGTGGAAGTCCATTGCAGGCCATTCTTGGAGCTGCATTATGAAGTTACTTCATTACCATTAACTTTAGGGTTTTTGCCTTGTGGGAGCTATTTTTGTTCTACCTTGCTTATCTACATGTGTAAACCATACAAGCATGTGTACTTGACTGATTCAAGGTTGTGGGAACCTAGTTTGATTATCAAGTGAAGCTGCACAGTGATTTGACAGATCTATTCCTCTTGTTGTAGAGAAGTGAAGCTAGGGTTTCTTACATTTGATAACTTAGAGCTGAGTATTCATTCTTATCTTGTGTTGCATCTTAAGTATATTGTACCTGGTGTGTTGACACCTTTATTACATTGTTGATTAAGCTATTAAGAGTTGTAAGTGTCCAAGCAAAGGGGCTGTGGAGAAAATAGGAAGGTGGCCAAATAGTGAGATGTGTCTACTGAAACTACATTAGCTTGGATGTTTTTGTTAGGGTATCCATGAAGCTTGTAGCATGTACCCCTATGATGTCCCAATCGATTGCAATGATCACAAAATGGGCGCAGTTTCTCACCATGCTATCCTTGGTGCAAATTGTTGTTGTGGTCCCTAGAGAATTTGCCATTCATCTGTGGCTGAGAATTTTGTTGAGTTGTCTTTGCACCTGAAGCCCGGTTGTTAGTTCTATTCTCATTGAATCGAGCACTCAAGGCTGCGGCTTCAGGAATGGGATTTGACAATGCATATATTTCATGCTGCTTCTCTTCTTGCCTGACGAGAGAGTAAATTTTGACAACACTAGGAAAAGGATCCATTAGTAAAATTTAACAACAGATGGTTGAAAAACGATCTTAAAGACCTTGCAAAAATTCCATTGCACGGTCTTCTTGAAGCCAAGTTGCAGTGGCAGATTCATGGCCACAAGTGCAAATGAAAATAGTAGATAAAGAGTTTAATTCATCCCATAGGGATTTAAGTAAAGTAAAATAGACGGATATTGTAGTGTTGTCTTGCTTGAGCGAGGAGATTGATTACTTGAGTTTGTAGATTTTTGGTGCATTAGTCTACGAGAATTGATCTCGTAGGTCCTTCCAAATGTCACGAGCAGTATTCGCATAGAGAATACTCCCACGTATCTCTTGTGACGACCCTGGATTTTTCAACCCAGTGTGTCCTGTGATGACCCGAACTGGATCCAGAATGCGGAAACAAAAGATGAATCAACGGTCTCTAGAGATACAACACGTCTCTAAGACACCAATGTGACCCTTAACGAGGTCACGAAACCCAAAAGAAACAAATGTGGAAGCAGCGTTTCAAAAATGGACAAGAATGAACCTAGGGGCAAAATGGTCCTTTCAAACTGAAATGAGTGCCGCTGTGCATACTATTGGAAAGACAATAAAAAATCAATGAAGATAGACTTAAGAATCACTTCATTTGGAGTCCAGATGAGTAAAATATGAGAATAGGACAAAGCGGCGTCCTCCGACTTAGAGATGCCATAACCCTATCTCACTAAAACCATCATAACTGTCATTACGATTGGAATTTTAGGGTACGGTTGGTGCCATTGGAAAGCTAACTTCAAGCTCTTATGTTTAGACTCAAGAATGACCTAATTTGGACCTCAGATGAGTAAGTTATGACCATTTGAAAATGGGTCATTGCTGCAGCCAAACTTAGTCGGCTCAGTTGGCAACTGAGTCGGCTCTTTTAGGCCGAGAGCAACGGAGTCGACTTGGTTGAGAATTGAGTCGGCTGGGTTAGAACGAGAGCATAAAAATGATGCCCAGATGATCCAGTCGGCTCTTTTGTGAACTTAATCGGCTGGGTTGATGAAAGAGTCGGCTCCTTTGGAACCGAGTTGGCTCTTTTGGACTAAGACATGCTGCAACAGCTTTTTCTTTAAAAAAAAATTGCAGAAAATAGAAACTAAAATGGATTTGGGATTTTCGAGGCCAAGACGACATTTTTTTGAAAAATGCTGTGAAGAAACTACCCCTAAAATCACATTTTCTATGTGACGGAGTTAAAACCGGAATTTATTTCCCGAAAGAAAACCCCAAAATGCCCTTAAACTAGATTATACGTGAAAAATGATTCCAAAGAAGGCTCATTTCACTCAGGAGAGGGTTTTTCCCAAAAACGATCATGCACGCAGACGTGACTTACCTATTAGAACGTGTTATAATGATCCACGGCTTAAAAATACCGCCGATGCAAAATTTAAACTATCAAACCTCAAATGCTTGAAAAATGCCCTTTAAGGACAAACCATGCAACAACCGGACTTAAATGCTTTCAAAAGGCCGTTTGGCCTTTGGCCACACTTCATGCATGCTAAATGAGACCTAGTGGATGTGCCAGAACACACTTTGCACCACCCAATTTGAAAATAAACCCTTAAAGGCTCGGATTTCACTATTTTAGCCCAAAATACAATATATGAAACTAAAATGCAAAAATGAAAACGAAATGGTGTTTGGCCCTTGGCCACACCTCAAACATGGTTAATGAGACCCTATAAAAGAAAAAGAATGGAATTCCCGATGCGAACATGGTGAAACAATGACTTGTAATTTTTCAATATTTTCATAATGAACCTTGAAAACGAAAGTGCATAGAATACAAGAAACATATCATTGGCCTCCGGCCTCATCTTATACAAGTTAAATACTTTGAAAAGAGTGCACTAATGTACACTTTACGTATATGGAATCAAAAAATACAAGTTTGAACATATAAGGCTATGAAATAATATTTTATACTAACATTTGCATGAAATAGAAACTTTAAAAGCTATAAGTCATCCCAATGACCGATAAGCATCACGAACCAAGTCTTTGTACCTGAAACAAATCCCCCAGTAACTTCGGGGTGAGTAAACAAGTTTACTTATAGGAAATGAGCATGCATGACTTGATTTCTTACAGATTTTTACATTAACTTGAAACAATTCAAAAGGGACATGCTACCTAACGTCTATGTCAGAGTGAGACTCAGGGATCATCCTAAGCTACTCAAGCGATTGAAATGAGATACACGACATACAAGTATACCGGTTACAAGTGTACTAAACGAAGATGAAAACATGCGAGGTAAGTATACAAAACATAGGTATACTACTGAGATCGGAAACACACAAGGCAAGTATACAAGACACAAGTATGCTAAATGGAATCTAGATACAAAAAGCAAATGCACAATTTCAAGTATACTGAATGAGGTCTAAATACATAAAGTAAGCATAATGTCTATGCAATTAAACAAGGTAGGGAATACTCCATATAACACGACAAGGTTCTTATATCTTCAAGAGATAACACTTGAAATCTAAGGGTTTTAGAGATTTTGCATGTTGATATAAATCATTACATGTGGACCATGCCATCTAGAATCTAAGTCAAGTTACATGTATAGGATCATTCCTGAGTCACGATAACATAAGGTAACATGAAACGAGATAACTAAGAAAATTAACGAGATTGAAACAATTCAATTAACACGACAAGGACAAGGTGTGAAATCAAGGATAATACATAATATCTATGCAAGTAAACAAAAATGAAACATTCCAATTAACATGATAAGAGTTATACATGAAATCAACAACAATGCATAATATATATGCAAGTAAACAAGATAGGAGCATTTCACATAACACGACAAGGTTTAATTCTTCAAGGAATAACAATTTAAAATTTAAAGAGTGAAATCAACCAATGTGGATACTCGGATATCGCCTAGATTAAAACCGTATTCTTGGGATCACTTTAGGGCTACTAACCCATGGGTACCTTCCCCTAGTGTGCATTATACTGTAGGGAGCTCTCTATCTCCCGTACTAAAACCAAGTCCTAGCCATGTCAATTCTTGATTGATATCCCAAGTCCCAAATTCAACAAGTTGTGCAACCAAGAGTGCATCAAGATACAAGTAATGCATTAAACCACATTTCATGCACAACCAAGATTTTGGAGCACACAAGTCATGCCCTAAGTTCTCAACTATGATGGTATATGAAATGTCAAAAGATCATGGTATGCATCTATATAGACTACAAACTAGGATTTGAAACACAAGGAATCCATTGATACAAACATACCACTAGTATAAGATTAACGATTTAATCATTTGTTTAACAACTCTTGAACAATTAAATCATTCCAATGTAATTGTGCAAGTTCATTAACTACATTAATTGAGCTAAGTTGCAACAAGTCATGATACAAGATAAAAATGCAAAAGCCCCATGAATTACAAGTCTAATTCATTAGAACACTAAGTATAAATTAATTAACCTAATTAATTAATTTCTCTAAAAATCAAAGTTGTTTAAAAATTCTCAAAATAATATATGTGAATGTCCATTCCATGGTGATTGCAATTATTACATCAATTTCACAAAATGAGCAAGATATAAACATGTGGAATTTAATTAACATAAAAATAATTAAATTACTAATTTTCAATAGTTACCCAAAATTTCTTAAAATGATATATATGAATGTCCATTCCATTGTGATTGCATATATCAAATCAAAAGTGAAAAATGAGCAAGATATGGACATGTATAATTTTATTAATTTAAAATTAATTAAATCTCTAAATTTCAAAGGTTATTCAAACGATCTCAAATTAATATATATCATGGATTAAGTCATGGTCATGCCATATATCAAGTCAAAATTGAAAAACAAGTAAGGTACAATTAAGCAGAATTTAAATCAAATTTAAATAAATTTCTAGATTTTGAACAAAAGTAAGCATACAAGTTGTATAAGCATCAATAGCATGCAATACATCAAGAATATAAACTATAACACCCCCTACCTCAATTTGAGATGAAAATCTCAAATCCCCACTGAAAGAAAAGGGCCCCGAATCCGACAATACCACGGGGTTTTGTCAGGGAAAACACGATGAATAAGAATCCCAAGAAAGCCCCATGAAAATTATAACTTGACTTCAAACCCAAACTCGAAAAATAGTCAGAAATGGGTTCTAATAAGGGGGTAAGGTAGAGCACATCGAGGCCTACGATAAACGTTAAGGCTGAAAAGTTTTTACCAAGGAAATCAAGTGGAGGAGAAAGAGAAAAGGTGGTAGCCCAAGGAGCTCCAATGGCTGCCGGCCAAAGAGGGAGGAAGATGATGGAAAAAGTGATTTTTCACTTTAAGACTTTCTATTTATATATTAACCCTAAAAGTGCCCCGAAAGGGTTCCGCCGGGTCTGAAAAAGTAGAATTTGAGCAAACGCGCTCAAACAGCAAAACTCCATGAACAAAAAAGAACTGAAATGAGAAAAGATGAACGGCGGAAGAAACAGTGTCGAAAACTGAATCCCGAGCAGAGAGATATGTCCTGAACAAGTTCAGCGGCAACTAGGGCGAGAAACCCTAAAACTGGAGAAAAACGACCAGAAGGAAATTCTAAGAGCACACGACTTGACGAAATGTAAAAATGAATCCCATACGAGGATCCAGGCTCAAAGCGAGACATTTTTGTAATAACTTTCGTTAATTGCACAATGGCCCCTCCAAAAAGGGTTAACTGCACTAATGACCTAGAATGAAAATATCTTCCAAAAATATTTTCTTAAAAACCCCTGAAATAAAATATCTTCAAAAGATATTTATGAAAAATACCCCAAGAAAAGAAAAAGATTCTGAGAACTATGCATCTATGCCCCTATGAACACCGAGAGCAACCAAAGTACTTTTCTACAAAAGTAAAGATACGTATTTCATGGAAATCACTTAGAATGAAGATGCGTGAAGTCAAAAACTAACTCCGAGCACGAAAAGTGAGGTTGTGCCAAAAAGTGACAAACGATGAAAAGACAAAATAGGGAAAAGGACAAAAAGTTAATAGTGTCAAAAAAATGAAAATGTGGAAATGACTCGGTCCTTAAAGGAAGTCTTCAATCCAAATGAAAGAGTCTCAAAAATCATTTCCAAGCACTCGAGATGACACCTAGTGACGAGAAACAGAACTCAGAAAGGAAAATTAAACGAAAAAAATTTATCCGTAAAATTTGAGAAAAAGGAAAGGGAGGCAAATGACCAGGTCATTACATCTCTGACGTAACTGAATTGAGAATCCATAAGGCAACAAGTTCGTCACATCTAGACCACTTGGATTTTTCATTTGGATTAGTAGGGATTTTGATTGAGCCATCTACAAAACCTATTTTATTTTTGGCTCGAAGGGCCCTCGAAATAGATCGTAACCACGTACTATAGTTGTCACTGGACAACATTGGAGAAACAAGGATAGCCGTGGGGCTATCTGAGTGATGGACAAAGAAATGATCATTTGACCCTTGAAGTTCAGAATTTTAAATATCTGTTGGATCAACCATTGTGAAGGAATTGAAGAATTAAGAAAAGACAGATTGATAGAAAATTCAGAGTTGTGAGCAGAGGTGCTCTGATACCATAATAAACAACACTAACAGAGAAGTATTGAGAGAAATCTTATATTAATTCAATGTGTTACAAGAAGGTATATATAGACTTTACAAGAGAGTATCTCTCAATTAGGTCCTTTATCTAAGGAAACAAATAACAAGTTGAGATATTCATGGTTAATAACTAGTTAAGATATTCATGGTCAACTACTTGATTTGAGGAAGCAAGTAACAACAACTTTGAATGAAAGAAATTTACGTACAACTAACAAGTGATGTGGTCGAGCTGATATTCTGATATAAACCTTGTTATACCTTATGATTTTTCTTCTTATTTTGAATATTTGGGTTAATTGTGACAATTTTTATTTATTTATTTATTTATTACATATTAAAGGTCTCGTTTTGATAAACGGGTCATTAAACGGGTTAACACATTTACCAATTTAATAAACGGGTTGGGTTAATGTTGAGGATTATTGATACGATTATTAAATGCGTTGGGTTTGAATTTACCAATTTAATATAATACTCTTACATCGACATGACACGATTATGACCCACGAATAAGAATTGCCAAATGTTATCTAATAAAGCTTCAAGTGGCTTATTTGCACATTACAAATTGATAGTGTTACAAGGTGATAAAGAACTCTATATAGGGGTGGTTTTTTTTCTGTTTTTGTTTTTTTTATTATTTTTTTTTTTAATGAAGAATAAAAACTTTCATATTGTTATTTTTAGGGATCCAAATCTTTTCTTCTGGCATCTCAGATTTCATATTCTATTATCCCATGTCAAAGACCATGATCGGTGCTAAGAAGCTCATAAAAACTGTAAGTGGACAAAAAATGTTCTGGGGCATAACTTATCAACAGAAAATAAATAAATGTTCTGAAGCATAGAATTTCTCAACTTTAACCCATGGTACTACTTATATCGAATTTTTTTTTTTTTTTTGGCTATGCATACTTCGCTCTAATTAATTGATTTTGGGAAAATTTTGTTCAATCTAGTAGAATGACTCTGAGCAAACACTAGGTTTGGATCAAATTACCTGTTAAATATTGAAAACTTAGATGAGTTGGACCAAAATGTTACTTCATTGCAAAATTTGATAGTTGCATAATGGAAATATTTAAACATAATTGATTGGATTACGTGAATAGCGAATGGATTCCCCTAATTTTATAATGCATTAGGGGATATTCTTTGCAAAAGAACATCCTGAATTTGTTGTAGAATATATAAATATTGTTTCTTGGAATTTTTAACTCTTCAATTATATTTCAATTTCAATGAGATAAAAAACAACACTTCAAAATGTGTGCTCTCAAAATAAAAAGAAAAAAATCAGATTTGATTTTCTGAAAATATTTTTAAAAAAGAAAGTCTACCCAAAATAGGAATCAAAACAAACCAAAAGGACAGAGTTACCATAAAGATCTGAAGACCTTGAACCAGTTCAGGGTACTTAAGCTGATTTAAGTTGACCAGTGAATTTTTTAAAAAAATAACTTTGACACTTGAATATCGGTGCACGTGTATATGAATCTGAAACAAACCCAGTTATCCAACCAAAAGTTTGGTATCTTTTATTCTTTTAGTAATTCATTTTTGAGTGCTAGAGAAATTTTATTTTCTAAAACTTTTAAAATTTTAAACACATAAGTTTTCGTGGCATATATAATTGCAAATCCGGATTCAGTTTTCAACATATCTGGGGTCTTGAAATACATACATGTGATTTTTATTTCTCTTGCGCGATCAGGCACATATCCGTATATATAAATTGAATAATACCGAAATTTATTTATTTACTTACTTATTACAGTATGATTCAAAATTTTGTGAAGCTGTGGTTGTATCTATGCAGAAGAAGTGTTGGGTTTCCATAAAATAATTAATACGTTGAAACTAAGAATACTGCAACTAATTAAATAAGAAAATTTAGTCATGATTAAACCACATAATTTTCTTATTTTTCTGTCCTAAATACACATAATGAATATTATATATGTCAATTTGAAAATGAAGTAATATATATATATATATATATATATATATATATATATGTGCACTTTTATCTTCCAAATTCGAAAACCACCCCATTCTTGCATATAAAACTCATTTTAAAAATTCACTTCGAATATGATTCAGCGGTTTACTCTTTAGACTTTAGAACTTAGTAAGCTCAAGGTCTGAGATTTGAGTCCCGCTGGTGTTCTTTATGGCTAACTTTCACTACCCCTGTAATGACATATTCGCCTCGGGTAGGGAGGTGCTCTTTCGGATCCTTGATATTAGTCGATTTGTTGAGGGCCCTAAGGATTTGTGCCATTCAGAATACACCGGTTAATTAAAAAAAAATAACAATAAATAAATAAACGCATTCTAATACCCTTCCTAATATAACCCTTGTTTTTCCGTCCGTGTGTGGCGTTTACGGAGTCTACATCCCTAATATATAACCCTTGTTTTTCCCGTCCGTGTGGGTGGCAATTACAGAATCTACATCTCTGAATCTTGTTTTCAAGTGAACGCAGGTCTCTCTCTGCATCCCCAATAGCTGCAACTTGAAACCCTAATAGCTCTTTCTATATATCACCCCTAATCGCTACAACTTGAAACCCTAATATCTCTTTCTATATATCACCCCTATTGCTGCAAATTGAAACCCTAATACCCCTCTTTCTATATATCACCCCAATCGCTGCAAATTGAAACCTTAATATCACCCAATTGCTCCCAATTACTGCAAATTGAACTCACTGATCGTTGAATTAACATGTCAATCCAAACCCGTTACGCATGGCAGGTGGATCGAGACGCTGCAAAACTTGGCAAGAAATCGCGCCCTAATTTGCTTCTCATCAAATTTTGAGGATGAACGTATATTCAAAGCTGATTTCATCGGCGGCGGAGGGTATCAGATCGAGACCAAAAAATATTTCACGGCGTCGACGTTGCACCTAATGTCATCGGAGGATCATGTGCAAATGCACTTGCGTAAATACATATCTCGTTTGGTCTCTCTCATGGACATCTCCATAGACGACAGCAACAACCATATGATCGACGACATCATGTCTTTCGCTCGCCGGACGTTAGGCACGGATGGGTGTCGTGCCTGTGGAACTATGCCGGCATGTCAAGTTTGTACCACCTGTGGTGCCGTACCGTTGATTGTCGTTCGTGTTCTAGTGGAGACATTGCTATCGTACCAGTCAATGGACTACACACGACGACCAATGGAGGAGGTTGATGTTAAGGGCTTGGAAAAACTGAGATTTCACTACTTGTGTCCACCCTCTACGTGTTTGATGAATTGCACAGAAGAGATACCCATGTGTGCTGCAATGTAATGGGCACCATGTGATGCATTGTTCATGGAGTATATCATCTCATTGATTCAGAGAGGATTGGCTACGGATCTAGAGAAAGCTTTGCTCATGTCAGTTGCCATGATTCGCTACTCGTCATTGTCTTCTTCTCACCAAAGACAGACAAATCAGCAATTACTTGTGTACTGATTTGAGATGCCGCCAACTTATAAACTGTTTTTTTGAAGAAGAATGATTGTTAACATATTACTTTGTATTTGTATTCCTATTATATGTGATTGATTGATTGTATTGTAAATATATTATTTTGTCAATAAAATTCTTTTCATTGTAATGACATTCCAATTAATCTTGTTGCCCCCAATACTTCTATGTCCTTTATTCGTTGTTCAAATTTAGATTTTCTTTTTTGAACTCAGAGCAAATGAGGCTACTTGTGAGTGCTGCACTAAAGAGACAAGTTGTCTAGCTGCAACAAGAAAATTAACCTTCTTCTTGGACAAAGAACAAGCTGGCTAGGGGGAGCTTTTAAGTCACAATCTCAGTCTGACCAATGGCTCAGTTCACGACCAGTGGAGATGCTTATTGCTATATAAATAACACCCTTCCATTTGAATTCCAATCACCACAGCAATAGCACCTCAGTTTTTTAAGCTCTATACATCCTTTTCTTTAATTCACCTTCTTCTCTTTTGAAATTTCTCCATTAGGAGAAAATGATCAATCCCAGGAAACTCATCAAGATGGCAAGGAAATGGACGAAGTTAGCTGCCGTTAGGAGGATTCATTTCCAAGAATCAATAGAGATGTGAATACAGATAGTTGTAGTACATCAATGGTAGCTGATAAGGGACATTTTATTGTCTCCACAACTGATCAAAAGCATTATGAAGTTCCCTTGGCGTACCTTAGCAAGGAGATCTTCAGAGAGCTCCTAAAGATGTCTGAAGGGGAATTTGGACTGCAATGTGATGGGCCTACCAGAGGACCATGCGATTTATTGTTCATGGAGTATATTATCTCATTGATCCGGAGAGGACTGACTAAGGATCTAGAGAAGGCTTTGCTCATGTCTGTTGCCATGATTCGCTGCTCATCGTTGTCTTCTTTCCACCGGGGACACACAAATCAGCAATTACTTGTGTACTGATTCAAACAAACTTTTGCTTTGTATAGAATCAACAGAATTTTGGCATAATACATTTTATGAAAATTTGAAGAAATTTTTTTGGCTTATCCCTGACTTTATTTTTATAGAAAAAAGTTATATGCTGCCATAAAATTGTGTTGAGAGCTCTATAATGTCTTGTCCAATACCATTATCTGCTATAATGAATCTTGTCCAATACCATTATCTTCTTATTCTTCTTCTTCTGCTTCAAGCTGAAATTGAGAGAAGTGCTAAGAATTTTGTTTTGGGGGGTAGACATGATAAGAAAAAAATACCTCTTTTGGCATGGGACAAATGCACTCTTCCAAAGTCCGAAGGTGGGATGGGATTGAGAAGTCTTTTAAGAGTATTAATTTGGCTCGTTCCTATACTATGACCTGGTCCTTTCTTACTTCTAAGGAAGAACTTTGGGTTAAATGGTTTAGGGATAAATATGTTAAAAAAGCTCATTTCTGGACCCTTAATGCCAAGTTTCTTGACTCAGCCATCTGGAAAACTACACGTAATTCCAGAGAGTTCCTCCTACAACATATCAATTTTTCCATTGGTAATGGAACTGGTTTTAGCCTTTTTTTATGATCCATGGTTTAAAGGAAAATCTTTGCAGCATTCTTTTGGTTTGAGAAGACTTCTTCCTGCAGGTTTTCCTCATTCTGCTTCCTTATCTGTTCTAAAATCTTTTAATGGCTGGCCTGCTGATAAGCGCCGAATATTGCATATTCAAGCGCCCTAAATTGCATTAGTTAAGTCCATTATTTGATTTTATTATGCAGATTATCTTCATTTGTGCATTTTTGTTTATTTTCAGGTTCATTGGCTTAAAAGAAGCAAGAATGATGTTTTTGTTGAAATTTTGAATGCAAAGTGCTCAATGCTGAAGCTTGGCAGCAGTGGAACCTGACTTTTGTCGCCATTTTTGACCTAGCAAACTCAAGAACTGGACTTCTATCATAACATGAAAGATTTAGAGCTCTGAATCAGCTTTCCAAATCTTCAAGCGGTTCGTCATTCGGAGTTCAGAGCAGAGAGTTATGATCTTCTTATTAGAGGTGCTCAGAACTGCCTGGCAGCAATGAGTTTCTGCCTTGATCTTCAATTTCGACCAACCAGACTTGAGAATTGGATCTCCACCAAAACATAAAGTTTTTATATCTCTAAATCAGATTTCCAAATCTTCAAACGGTTTGTCATTCGGAGTTCGGAGCACAAAGTTATAGCCGTTTTACCAAAGTAGGTCCGAGCGAAGCAAAGCAAGCATGTAGCAATCTGCTCCATTTTCGAGTGCTCGAGGCCCTATTTCGAGCACTCGAAATTCAGGCAGAATGCAGCTCGGGACTCCTCATTTTCAGCCACTTGCTTCATTGGTTTCCTCAATTTGAATCTCCCTCTTTTATGAAGTGGTTGGGAATGTTTTTGGAGGAGAGGGAGGGCTTTGTTGGAGGAGAGAAGGCAACCAAAGGCCATATATATCCTGTCCTTCATTTTTAGAAGGAGAAAGGAGAGAGAAGAGAGCAAAGAGGGTGGTGTTCTTGAGTGCTACAGTAGTAGCTCGAAAATGGAGATGGAGGCTTCTTCTTCTTCTTCATTCCTTGTAGTCATGGGTAACTAAACCACACCTAGGGAGGTGATGAAGCCTCCCCTTGTTGTTCATGTTTTAGATTAGGCTATGTTGGGGATTATGATGTATACTTTTGGCATTTTCATAGTTAGAGCATATCATCTCATGTAATGAACTCTAACACTTTTAAATGATTAATGTGAGTTTCTTTTGCTTGTCTTAATGATCTTTGTATTAATCTTATTGCTTGCATTCTCATAGTGACAATGGGAATCAAACTATGATTTGTTTTCAAGGAATGTTGTTAGAAAAATGGATAGTCCATTGCTTAGGAATTTCCTTTGATGGGTTATACTAGTTTCCTACCTCATGTGCTTTATCATTTGGTTATAAACTTGATAGTTCTTGCTTGAGTGAATATGTTGAGGGCTACACTTTAGTTTAGGTAGCTCAAATGTATGAATTTTTGAGGGATTATTCTTGTTTAATGATTTAATGAACTTTTCCTAGAGTGTATGGTAACATAGTGTTGCTATATATTCCATGACCATTTTATACATTGTACCTCCCCAATTTAGCCTTAGTCTAGCATGTACTTAAGGTGTAGTGTGGATTCATCTTCCTAGTATTTTCTACTTGTATCTCACTTCCTTTAATTTAATTGCAATTTATTGTTTTATGCATTTCAATTTCTTAATTTAGTGACAAACACACAAACCTTTTATAAACCTCCCTCATCATTCTATAATGATTCTAGACATTTAGGTTGTATTAGACTAGCGCAGTCCCAGTGGTTCGACTTACCAGACCAATAGCCCTATTTTACAATGATTCGTGCTATTGCGAAGGTTGATGTTAATTGACCAACCGATCACCTGCTGAGATTAATCAGTTCCTTCATCAACTGCCTAATTCTGAATCAGAGGATTGTTTTTTATTGAAGAATGGTAAGAACTCCTTCAAGACAACTAATGAACTTTTGTGGAACAAATGCAGACCAAGGATTTCCCTACAATCTGCACTTATTCTGCAAAATGCATTTCCTTCCCTCTTTAATCTCAGAAAGAGGGGTTACATTGGACCAACCATATGTCACAATTATTTTTCTGATTCAGACTCTAGAGATCACCTCTTCTGGTGCTGTTCATATGCCAAAGGGGTGTGGAAATGATTTGTGCATACTTGTCACTGGGAAGAGATTACTTTGTAACTTCTTTTTCTGAAGTGCTGAATTGTTTTTTTTTTTTGTTTCTTAATTGGTACTCACATACATATGCCTCCACTAAGGCTCAAACCCCTTACCTCTCTTTGAGAAGTAAGGGTCTGGTACCGCTAGACCACTTACCTGTTGGTCTGAATTGGTTTATCGAACATACCAAAGGCCAGTCCTTGAAAACCACTCTTTTGAAATACCCATTCACTTCAATCCTTTGGAGCTTATGGAATGAAAGAAACCAAAGATTCCATGGTGGAGATGCTCACAGTCCACACAAGCTAGCCATGAGGGTCTATTTGCTGCTGCTCTAACTGTTTCTGATTTTGACCTTATTTTTTGTTAGCTTGTATTTTTTTTTGCTTTTGTTTGATTTTTGGTTCTAGGGTATACCCTCAACATTGGCGTTTCTATTTCTCTTTAGTGATCCTCTTTGATGATCACTGTTCTATTTTTGTATCATCATTGTAAAATTTGTTTCAATAAAATTTTCAACCCATTCAGGAAAAAAAAACAAAAACAAAAACAAAAACAAAACAAAAACATAAATAATCAATTCAAAAGAAACAGCACTAAAAGTCCTTAAAATTAAATAACTCTGATCTAAGATTGAAATCTTAAAATCCTTAAGAAAAACTTTAAACTATACATTGAACAAGGGCCGTGCAATCGCAGGCCCCACTCCCACAAATTATGACATCGGCTCCATCACTTGGGTAGACTTTAGGCAGGCACTCCTCTTAAGTGCAATGAAGGTCACCAACCTAGACCATGGGCCTTCTTGATCAGGGAAAGAAAGAAATGTTATTTTCTTTTTCTTTTTCTTTTTTACCTTTCAAAATATATATATATATCAAAGAGAACATATCATTATTGATGAGCACTGAAAAGTGCGCATTTAAACCCGTTAAGCTTAAGCATTCTAGTACCTTTATCTATCTTACTTTGCCGTTTTAGACTTATTACGTGTTATTTATATTTTCAGGCACTAATCCCAAAATTGAGCTAACTCAGCCAAATAAGAGCTTAATTGAAGCAATCCTGAGATAAACCAAGGGAGGGAGCAAAGTGGAGAAAGCAAGGAGCAAAAAGGAATCAAAGTTGTGCAGCTGAAAAGTTCGATCGATCCAACTTAGAGTTCGATCGATCGAACATCTATGATCGATCACAGTACTTCTCGATAGATCCAACCTTGGCCTTTGCTGAAATTCCAAGTTCGATCGATCCAACATCACCTTCGATCGATCGAACCCTATTTTGTCCTATTCAAATGATTAATCTTATCCACAACTGTACGCCTACCAACCACTTTTGTTCTTTTCCCCATAAATATCTTCGAAATATCTCAGCCTTGTTCTTATCCGGAGGAGTCAGACCACTTCGATCGATCCAAGATGCAGTTCGATCGATCGAACCCATCTTCGATCGATCCAAGTTAAGGTTCGATCGATCGAACTTCCTCCAGCGAGAAAAAGTTAAAGTCCAGCTCATTTATTCCGTCCTTCACCCAATCATTGGAGAATATGCCTTGCATGACCACAGCTCATCATAGGGTGTATTTGACCTACCTATATAAGGAATATGATACACTTTTTGGTGAAGAGCCTAGAGTCTCTTGTCACACATTGAAAATCATCTTGGAGGCTCTCCTTGGAGAAGAGGAAGAAGGGAAGCTAGAGCACCATTGGAGGAGGTCTTCACCAACAAGGAGCAGCCATGGAGTCAGCCCTTGAGGGTTGGATCATCACTACCATGAGTGTCTAGACATCCTCTTGGGGCTAGAGTTAGCCCCAAGCATGCTTTCCATACTCTAATCTTGTGTATTATTGAGAGATTAGTGTTGTATAATACATCTTGATATTCATGTATATATAAATCTTGATTATTTCATGGTTTGTATGGTTTAATGCTTCCAATTGACTATTCTATTCTACCCATATGTCTATGTATGCTAGAGTAGGATATTCATGTGCTTATCTCTAGATTTAGTGTTTTTTATGCATGTCTATGTGTATTGATGCTATAGATCTAGAGATTATCAAGATGATATGCTTAATGAATGCTATTTTGGTTCATTTGATGGTTTATGCCTATTCTTGATGGCTTGTGCCTCTCCCCTAGTCTAAATAGCTCTATTTTCATGCTAGTAGTGTAGATTTAGTGTAGTGGTAGTATAATGTTAGATGGGAGGACAATCTACTCTTGATGTTTGATGTTCCATGCTTGTGAGTCCAAATGGCATATTCCTCTAATATTGTGTTGTATGTGGATTGTGAGCTTAATGAAGGATTAATGACTAGTTATGATATGTTGTATCTTTCACATGTGTTTAGACAATTTATTCCTCTCCCAATAGATAAATTGTGGCCTCTCACATGATGTTTAGATAATGCATGTTTAACTAAGTCATCCTTATGGATTGCTTGGATTATGAGCTTAATGAAAGGTTCAATGACTTGATTTGATATTTTGTTCTCTTCACATGATGTCTAGACAATATATTCCTCTACCAATAAATATATTGTGGCCTCACACATGTTGATTGAGACAATTTGCACTTGTTGAGTCACCCTTACCAATTGAATGTCTTTTATACACACAATATTGTTGCAACACATTCATTTCCCTCATTAGTCACTTGATTATGGTTTGGAATAGTATTGTTTGGTGGTAATCTCTACACCCCAAGACCTTTCCTTCTTACTTACTCTTTATCTTAATGTATTTTAATTAATTCTTTTCTAAAAGTAATCAACCAACCCAATTCTCTTTTGCAATCATTTGGTACGCTAGAGTCGAAGTTGAAATTCCAACACGTATAATCCCTTGGGACGATCCCTACTCACTCTTGCTACGTTAGTAGTAGTGTTGGTAGTGGTTTTTATAAATTTAAATTTAACATAAAAGGCTTTTCTTGAACCACACATTCACTACATTCAGTTTGGCGTATTGGAACGACCGTCGTCAGATTTTGGCGCCGTTGCCGGGGATTAACGGTTTTGTTGGAATTAAACTAGACAATAGTGTTCATTAGATTGCTTCTTTTTTTATTTTATTTTCCATTGTATATTCTTTTCTCTTTATTCTCATTATTATTTGTTCAATTAGGTACTTGACTACAAGGAAGGCGAACTTTGGAACTTAAAGCAATCATTGGAGCTTAAAAGCTAAATTTGGAGTTGAAGTGCTAAAGGACCATTGTGAGCAATTCTTGGCACTCTTGTATTTTAATTGTTTCACTTCTTTGTATGCTTGTGATAGCCCTTGTTGAGGTTCATTTTATTGCTAAATTTTTATCCAAGCATAGGCCCTTGTTGAGGCCAATTTTTTCTTGCATTTGGGTTTTAATTGTGAATGGAGGAATTGTTTGATCCAAGTTTGGGGGGGAATTACATCCCTTCACCTTATGCTCCTCCATCACATTTTAATCCATATGAGATTGAGTCCAATTCATTTTATGCATCATCTTATTATGGACTTGATCACTCATTTAATCCTTCTTATGACTATTGCCCTCCACCACCATTTTATGATGAATCAATTCCACCACCTTCTAAGTACTCACCCGGATTTGAAGAAAAAGTGTTAGCTTTACTTGATGTGCATATTTCACACACTTCACTTATTAATTCTCATTCTCAAACTTTAGCCAACTTAGAAACTCAAGTTGAGCAAATTGCAAATACTCTTTCTCATCAAGAGGAGGAGGAAGAGGCAAATGAAAAAATGGCAAGAACTTCAATGTATATAGATGAGGATGATGAGAGTGAGGAGAATGAAATAAGTGAGCTAATGCCTAGCACTCTATCTTGTATAGAGGAGGAAGTGGCAAGTGAGTTAGTGGCTAATCCAATAGAACATAACATGATTAATGAGGACTTTCCTTATTTTGATTATGATTTTATCTCGGAGATGGCTACTCTAGAGAGTGAGAAGATGTTGACCACACTTGAGATAGGAGAGAAGGAGGAGGAATTTGTTGAAGATGGCCTTCCTTCTATTATCTCTAATGACCCTCTTGAGGAGTGTCTTTTGGAAATGTATAAAAATTGTGGTTTTGACTTTAAAAGCTCTAAAAATGAAATAAACTCTCTAATGGACTCCTTAGCTTACTTAAAAGGTGAGGAAATGGTAATTTATGAGGAGGAGAAGAGGGATGAAGAGAGGGTGTTTCTTATTAATCCAAATGAGTCTTTGAAAGACAATGCCTCACCGATTATCAAAGTGAATGATCATTTGAATGTGTTTCAAGAACACAACAAAGAGGCAAGCCTAACCATGATTGATTTTGTTTTCAAAACCGTGGATGAAAGGAACAATATCATCTCTTTTATTTCTTTTCAAGTCATTCTTTTGGAGGATGATTTCATTATCATAAGTGGGACATTAAATGAGAAAAGTGAAAAGAGGGTCAATAAGGATGTTTCATATCCAGTTTTTGATTCGTTTGATTAGTGAGTTGACCTAACGTCTTGCTAGAGACGTTAAACACTAGTATTCGTAGAGTTTCACAACTCTATTCCCCCCTCAATTCTTTTTATTTTTCATTCTTGTGTACATTCTTCCATCTATTTTTCAAATTTTCATTCTTGTTACCATCATTGGGGCTTAGCATAGGATTTTCTGCACTTTCAGTTCAAAATTAGGCATTTGGTGCCAGTTCGATCGATCACAAGAGCACCTTCGATCGATCGAATTTTTCTTCGATCGATCCAACTATGGATTCGATCGATCGAATTCCACTTGAGTCCCAACACTTAGAAAAAATTTTGAGCTTTCATCAATTTTGAAAGTGCATGCTCTCGGGATCTCCAAATTTTCAAAAGTTCGATCGATCGTAAACCATTTCGATCGATCGAACTACCTTTCGATCGATCCAACATGTGGTTCGATCGATCATGAGTCCCAACACTTAGAAAAATTTTGGACTTACATCCAAATTCCAAAATGCATGCTCTCGGGATCTCCAAATTTTCAAAAGTTCGATCGATCGTAAACCATTTCGATCGATCGAACTACCTTTCGATCGATCCAACATGTGGTTCGATCGATCATGAGTCCCAACACTTAGAAAAACTTTCAGGCCTCATCCATTTTTCAAAAATGCATGCTCTCGGGATCTCCAAAATTTTACATGTTCGATCGATCGAATTTCATCTTGGATCGATCACAACTATGTTCGATCGATCGAACTTCATCTTCGATCGATCACAACTTTGCCCCTTTGACCCTTTCACTTTTTGACTTTTCCCTATTTCTATTTTTATTTTATTTATTATTATTTTTTATTTATTTTATTTCATTTAGTTACCTCTCTCTTAACTAAAAAAAAAAAGAGAAGTTTTTGGAAATTTGTTAAAAACACAAAAATATTTTTGTTAATTTTATTTTATTTTCAAAAATTCCAAAAAGATTTTTATTTTATTTTCATTTTTACTTTTATTTCCAAGCTTTATTTTTATTTTTATTTCAAATATTTAAAATTAAAAAAAAAAAAATCAAATCCCAAAAACATTTTTCTTTTATTTTATTTTATTTCCTTTTATCTTATTTCCAAAAATCCAAAAATATTTTGTTTAACTTTAATTTTTAATTCTTCTAACTTATCAAAAAAAAAAAAAAAAATCTTTGCATTCCTTATTTTCTTACATTTTTATTTACTTGCCTTTTTATTTTTATTTGTGTACATATTTGTTTTGTCTAAAAAAATAAATAAATAATGAGACGATTTTTCAAAGAAGTATTCCGTCTTGCTAGAGACGTTAAACTTAGCACCCATTTTGCATATTTCTTACATTTTTCATTTTTCTTTACATGTTTTCACATATATATTAAAAAAAAAAAAAATGAAAAAAAAAAAAGTGAGAAAATTTTGTATATACTTGCATTGTACATATTCTTTCCATTTTTTTTTTTTTTTTTTTGCATTGTTCATGTTCCTTTTCATTTCTTGCATTGCACATATTCCTTTTTCATTTCTTATATTGAACATATTCTTTCATTACATTTTGCCTTATTTAATTTTCTTTTTATATTTTGTTCATGCATTTTATTCTTTGTTTTTCTTGCATTTTGTATATACTTGCTTTCATTAAATGAAAAATATAAAAAGATTCATCATTGTGCCCTTATGTGTAGTCATGCATACTTTATGCTTTAGTTAGGGCTTGATCTTATATCTCTCTTGCATCATGTGTTACATTGCCTTAGAATGCTTGATTTGATTATTCTTATCCCATTTGATATTTGATGTGAGTTTGCTAGCGTGGTTATTCAAGTAGGTAGTTGATTCCAAGTTTGGGGGAGACGTCTTTCGAATTGGATCATGACCAGGTTTTATGTCTACACCACCACGGTATACTCTTTCCATTTTTTCCATTGTTCTCATTGCACATTGAGGACAATGTGCGGTTTAAGTTTGGGGGTAAGGTGTCTTGTTGCATTCTACTTAGGATTTGAGCTTTAAATGCATGATTGAGATTTGAGATTGATGTTAGCTATGATTTTGATCTTTTGAGAACTATATTGCTTAAAATTTAAAAATTGCTTGACTTGAGAGTCCAATACTCCTTGTATGCCTTGAGGATGCCATTTAGGAGTAAATTTTTCAAAAGATTGATATCTTGCTTGTATTTGTTGTCCACATCATCCTGAATTTGTGATTGTTTTGAGATTCATTCTGGGATTCTACACTAGCACCGGTGCACGCTAGCATTCAATTGTGGGGTACATGCTTTGTTGATTATTGAATTGGTTATATCCCAATTGGGCTAGTAGTGCATTGAAAACTTTCATTCTTGATAAAGGTGGATAACAATCCCTTTTCATTGAGTAGCCGGGATTCTTGCCTCATTAAGCAGTGAACTTCTCGCGCCAAAAGGTGGAGGGCCCAAACTCTAGGTTAATAATTGATTAAAAAAAAAAAAAAAAAAAAGAAGAAGAAGAAGAAGAAGAAAAAGTTGCAAAAAGCAATAAAAGTGAGGACTTCTCCCAAAAGGTGAGAAGTGGGAAATGATTAGATGGTTGTCGTCTTGATTTGTAGCCTAGTTGATTTGAGTTTGTAAGTCCGTAAGGGGTGTCTTAACACCTAATGCCCTAAAGTCATCTGGTTTGGGAGTCATTGACCTAAAGCTCGCTACATAAATCTTCTAGAAAGCTTAAGAGATCAACACATTGCACAATACTTCCATGTTTGATCCTCAATAAAAAAAAATAAAAAATAAATAAAAAGAAATAGAGTGAAAAGAATAAGCGCACCTAGAACAATAAAGCTTTAATAAAAGGTCCACTCTCTTATCTTGATGATCGGTACTAGATTTGTGTGCTAGTTTGAGGGTAATGATGTGATTACTTCTCTAGTTAGCTAAGATAGCAACACACTTGATGCCGGACCTCTCACATGGATTCTAGACTTGTTTTGATTTTCATGATCATTTTCTTGATGTGTGGAGGACCATGTTTGCTTGCTTGATATTGAAATTTTGGGAGATTGCTTAGAAACGGTTGAAAAATTGCATACTTGAGGTAGTTTTCTCCCAATGCTTGTTTGCAATATTGGTGCCTCTTTTGAAAGAATGAGCTTAATGTTTGTGGGTACCATTTCTGGAACCCTCACGAGACTTTACTCGTCCACTAGGGGTAACCTAGGGGTTTAAAAGGCTTGTTACATATGCTAAATGCAATCGTGTTCCTACGAAAGTGGCGCTATCATTTTACTTACTTTCCAGTTTATACTTGTTTAGTTGTTCATTTCATTCCTTTACTTCTTAGTTCATTGCTAGGGACTAGCAATATTTAAGTTTAGGGGTGTGATGAGCACTGAAAAGTGCGCATTTAAACCCGTTAAGCTTAAGCATTCTAGTACCTTTATCTATCTTACTTTGCCGTTTTAGACTTATTACGTGTTATTTATATTTTCAGGCACTAATCCCAAAATTGAGCTAACTCAGCCAAATAAGAGCTTAATTGAAGCAATCCTAAGATAAACCAAGGGAGGGAGCAAAGTGGAGAAAGCAAGGAGCAAAAAGGAATCAAAGTTGTGCAGCTGAAAAGTTCGATCGATCCAACTTAGAGTTCGATCGATCGAACATCTATGATCGATCACAGTACTTCTCGATAGGTCCAACCTTGGCCTTTGCTGAAATTCCAAGTTCGATCGATCCAACATCACCTTCGATCGATCGAACCCTATTTTGTCCTATTCAAATGATTGATCTTATCCACAACTGTACGCCTACCAACCACTTTTGTCCTTTTCCCCATAAATATCTTCGAAATATCTCAGCCTTGTTCTTATCCGGAGGAGTCAGACCACTTCGATTGATCCAAGATGCAGTTCGATCGATCGAACCTATCTTCGATCGATCCAAGTTAAGGTTCGATCGATCGAACTTCCTCCAGCGAGAAAAAGTTAAAGTCCAGCTCATTTATTCCGTCCTTCACCCAATCATTGGAGAATATGCCTTGCACGACCACAGCTCATCATAGGGTATATTTGACCTACCTATATAAGGAATATGATACACTTTTTGGTGAAGCGCCTAGAGTCTCTTGTCACACATTGAAAATCATCTTGGAGGCTCTCCTTGGAGAGGAGGAAGGAGGGAAACTAGAGCACCATTGGAGGAGGTCTTCACCAACAAGGAGCAGCCATAGAGTCAGCCCTTGAGGGTTGGATCATCACTATCATGAGTGTCTAGACATCCTCTTGGGGCTAGAGTTAGCCCCAAGCATGCTTTCTATACTCTAATCTTGTGTATTATTGAGGGATTAATGTTGTATAATACATCTTGATATTCATGTATATATAAATCTTGATTATTTCATGGTTTGTATGGTTTAATGCTTCCAATTGACTATTCTATTCTACCCATATGTCTATGTATGCTAGAATAAAATATTCATGTGCTTATCTCTAGATTTAGTGTTTTTGATGCATGTCTATGTGTATTGATGCTATAGATCTAGAGATTATCAAGATGATATGCTTAATGAATGCTATTTTGGTTCATTTAATGGTTTATGCCTATTCTTGATGGCTTGTGCCTCTCCCCTAGTCTAGATAGCTCTATTTTCATGCTAGTAGTGTAGATTTAATGTAGTGGTAGTATAATGTTAGATGGGAGGACAATCTACTCTTGATGTTTGATGTTCCATGCTTGTGAGTCCAAATGGCATATTCCTCTAATATTGTGTTGTATGTGGATTGTGAGCTTAATGAAGGATTAATGACCAGTTATGATATGTTGTATCTTTCACATGTGTTTAGACAATTTATTCCTCTCCCAATAGATAAATTGTGGCCTCTCACATGATGTTTAGATAATGCATGTTTAACTAAGTCATCCTTATGTATTGCTTGGACTATGAGCTTAATGAAAGGTTCAATGACTTGATTTGATATTTTGTTCTCTTCACATGATGTCTAGACAATATATTCCTCTACCAATAGATGTATTGTGGCCTTACACATGTTGATTGAGACAATTTGCACTTGTTGAGTCACCCTTACCAATTGAATGTCTTTTATACACACAACATTGTTGCAACACATTCATTTCCCTCATTAGTCACTTGATTATGGTTTGGAATAGTATTGTTTGGTGGTGATCTCTACACCCCAAGACCTTTCCTTCTTACTTACTCTTTATCTTAATGCATTTTAATTAATTCTTTTCTAGAAGTAATCAACCAACCCAATTCTCTTTTGCAATCATTTGGTACGCTAGAGTCGAAGTTGAAATTCCAACACGTATAATCCCTTGGGACGATCCCTACTCACTCTTGCTACGTTAATAGTAGTGTTGGTAGTGGTTTTTATAAATTTAAATTTGACATAAAAGGCTTTTCTTGAACCACACATTCACTACATTCAGTTTGGCGTATTGGAACGGCCGTCGTCAATTATGATAGACTGCAAGTCTTTCAATACAGCACTACTAACCTCACCCCCAACTCTGTACCAAGGCAGCGATTCTTCAAAATACTCAAAACACCTCATATTCATAGGCATTGCCCAGGCAGCCAAAGCATGAGCTGCTCCATTTGCTGCTTCTCCATGAGCAAAACACACCAAAAACTCTAGATTTGCCTTAACCTATGAAGCACGGATATGACATGATACAAACAGGGCGAAACGATAAATTTTAAAAAAATAAGATACGGGTGCAATATGGATACGTAAAAAAATATAATATAATATATATTTTTATATATGTAAATTTTTTTTTTTTTTTTTTTTTGTCATTTTATCTATATATATATAAATAAATCACTAATTTATCCATGTAATCATAATTTAGAATTTAGAGCTAGATGTTTATTATTTTTATTTTCTTAAATTTTATACTTTTTTTCTAATTAAAAAACATGATATATTTTTAGATTGCATTGAATTCTATATATATTTTTTAATAATAATTACAAAATCACCCGTTGCATGCTGAAAGTGTTCAAAACATATCATTGTCACGTTCCAGCCGTGTCCAAACAGAAAATAAAATATTTACTATTTAAGACACTTTCGTTTCTGACACATGTCCAACCATAAAATTTGTAACGACCCAAAAATATACCAGTCGGTACCAAAATAAATAAATAAATAAATTTCGGCATGACCTCTGCAGAAAAAGTTCTACTACGACCTGCTGAAATACATATAAAATGCAATAACCTCATTTGGCCCTAAAACTAATATATCATGTCCCAACGCACAATGCAAATAATATACAACATTCCCAAAATCAACACATACATATAAAAGAGTCATGTTCCTCCATTTCATCCAAACATGGAAATACCATTCCACTATCTAGTCCCATAATCTTTTACAAGGAATGCACTTTAATTACATCAAATTACAGTCCATGAAATATAGCTAAAACTAAAAGTCCAAAACTTACAACATTATACAAATGATACTAAAGTTTTACAAAATAGTCAAGATTACAGTTACAAAATATTAAAATTCTAATACAAAAGATAACAAAATATAGATCTCCAATCTCGTCTAAACTTGTGATGGATTGTCGTTCGCCACCTCTTTCCCGTGTTCTGAAAATATTAAAGTAAAGGGGTGAGCCAACAGCTCAGTAGGAAGTGTCTAAGACACACCTCTTACGACCCCGTAAACTAACATAAGGAATAGAATATAAGTGAACGGGATCATACCTCGGGAAGCAAGTAAAATAGTAATAATATCAACAAATACATACACAAGTCATCCAACTACCAAGTGTGCAATATATGCTATGCCATGAAATGTCGCTTCCCATTTCCGAAACAATACCGTTTCACCTTTCTAACTGTTAGTGCAATCCGACCCAAGGCGACTCCAAGGCGTCATGAGAGGAGGATTGGCTAACTATCCACGACTACAAGGCAACTCCAAGGCGTTGTATCCGGCCTAGGTAGCTTAACCACGCTAAGGTCTTTTCCTAGTCCCCTCTAGACCACATTAACGCCGTGGACCACTAGGCACCTCCTAAGCGTCCGGGTTTTCGCAAATCATTTTCAAAACATTTTCCCCAAAGTAATTTCCATTTGATTTTCAAAACATTTTCCCATTTTCTTTCCCCAATAGAATGCATGAATGCATCATGGTTAATACAATCATGCCAATATATATGATTTCCATCATTTGAAATTAATCACAACATGCCCTCATATACAACTCTAATTCATTGAACATAGTAGAAACATTTCATACTTTGAGAAACATAAAATTTAAGTAATTTATACACATAAAATGCAACAATAAATTTCCAATTTAGCATACTTCTTCATATCATTCCAAGAAACAAGTAATTTCAGTCATTTAGTCATATAGAATATAATTAAACACAAAACCCTCAAAAAGGCAAAACAATTGAGCATACTTATACACAAATAAAAGTGGAGAAATTCACTAAAATCAAAGAAGTCATGGATTAGAATACCCCTACCTCAAATTGGTGAAAAAGCCTTAAAAATGCCCAATTTTTGAATTTCCAATTGGTGGTCAAACGGAGATTGGATCTTATCAAATCGACGGCCTCGACTAGCTCTCCAACTTTGTCTTACTGACAAAACCAAATTCTCAAAGATAAAGGAGGAATCAAGCTTTGAAAATCATGGCAAAAAAAAAAAAAATAAAAAAATAAATAAAAAATAAAAAATAAAAAATTAAGGGAGAGAGAGAATCGGCCGAGAGTGAGATTTTGTGGCCATTATAAGTGTTATAAAATCTTGTGGGCCCCACAGCTTATGAAAAAAAATCTTTGGGCAAACTACAATGACCTCTCCTGAAGTTTGGCCTAATTGCAACTAAACCTAAGATTTGCTATTTTGTTGTAATGTGTTCCCCTGAGGTTTAACCAATTTTGCAAAGACCTCCCCTCTGTACAAAAAGTGACCAAAATGCCCATATTATTATTAATTAACAAATATATATATATATATATGTATATATATATAATAATGGACTAAAGTACCCTTAAATATAAAGAGAGATCAGACTCATCTCTCTCAAACTCCCCCACCAGTGGACCGTCTTTCTCTCTCTAACTCACCCACCTCTTACGACCAGAGGTTGAAGTTTACAGTAACACCACATGTTACGAATTGGTTCCGATTTTTATACATTGAAGAAATATAATTGTAAATTAAGTACACATATTCACACTTATATTCACAATTACCTTCAATTCACCAGCAAGCCTTACCCATAATCAACAATATGCTTTTTAATTATTGGTTGGGTTGTTTTGTTGCCATCTCGCAATGGAGGAAGCATGTGGAAGGGAAGTATGGCTAGGTGATGGATCTATTTGGTTCATTGATGGTGGGTACAACATATATATATATATCACTGTAACCACCCAAGAAATTGCAGACAAGCTATCATATATATATATATATATAAAAGATTGGGTTGGAATTTCAGTGTTTGTTGTAGGGCATATATATGATATCGATCTTAGCTTGATTCATGATATCGATCTCTGATCCACACTACCAGTGAGATCTTCAGACATTTGGGTCGATGGATGAATGTGTTTACACTCGATTTTCTATTTTTTTTAGGTTTGATTCAGATGATTTCGCAGAGGCCAAAACCAACCTAAACTCCCAACAATAGGTGGCACCACCACAATCGGCGGTGGTGGGGGCGTTTCTAATGGTGGCAGACTGGCAGTGAATTCAGCCATATTTTAGTGGCGGTGGTGGAGGTTTTGACGTCTGTGATCGGATTTTCGATGAGGGATATGGCAGCGCATGTGGAGATCAAGATCCTGTTGTTCACACCGAAGTAGTCGCGTTTCGTCGGAACCAGAATCCGGTGTCGAAAAGGGAGTGCGGTCGAATACGCAGGAGGCGATGAATTCCGGCAAGGGGCTCTCTTTCCGACGTCGGAAACCTGCATCATTGCGTCCTTGCCGCCAAACCAAAATCATCGCCGTCGCCATGTCGAGATCAACCTCGACATTAACCCCAAACCTCGGCACCTTCTTCGTTGCAGACCCAGCCATCCTCGCCGCCATGGTCTCATCTATTGTAATGTGCAGGTGTGTGTATATATGGTTGGTAGCAACGGAGATGAAAGAGGAATAGTGGGAAATATTAGTGGGCAAAATGGTCATTTTTTATTTTTAGATATTTTTGTTTATTTTTAACAATATAATAAAGGGGTAGATAAGTAAATTTATAGCAAAATTTGATATAGGGGTGTCTTTACAAAAAAATGACAAACCTCAGATTAAATTGCAATTAGGCCAAACCTCAGGGGAGGTCATTGTAGTTTGTCCAAAATCTTTTAACCTTAATATATATATATATATATATACATAAATCATTTTACAACCACCCAATCTAACATACCATCATAAAAATTTGCACAAAATAACCATGCATGAAATGTAATGAACCCGTAACACAAACCTCGCACACAACAACCCCGGTAGCGGGTTCCACCTGGAACCTCCCGGTCCGAAAAACAGAAAAATGTCGAAATGGCAACTAATACATTTTCAAGAGTCCTGAACTCAAGGAAATGTCCCAATCAACACTCTGACACACCTGGTACATCACACGGTATCCGGCACGTAAAACAAGATAAAACGAAAATACTCTCGAAAAATTAAAAAATTCCAAAAAATGAAAAATGACAAAAATTAGAAATATTACAAAATACATGTTAATGCATTCAAAATTTCTAGTTTGATTTTGGCTAAGCAAAATGAATAAAGATGGAGGGGAAATGAATTTATCCAAATAGTTTTATCAGAGACCATGAGAGTGTTCAGGGTATTTTAATAAAAATCCTTAATTACGTAATTTGATATATTAAATTTTATAATTTATTTCCATTTTACTAGTGTTATCTGATTTTCAGTATTAGTCAGCAGTTTGTAACCCTTCTTCAAGAACCGATTGGCCGATACACTTTTTTCAAATGTATGATACCATTACACACCTTCATGAATAGGCTGATTATACCGATATTTGTCCAAGTCAATTACGTCGTGTATCGGCTAATGCCCTTTTTAAAAGGTCCAATACCATTGCACACCTTCATGAACCGACTGATTTAGACCGATATTTGCCCGAATCCGTTACACCGTGATCGCAAGGCAAGCTTTTATATACTCCTGGGTTGTATCTTGAAACCGGCACCACCACCTACACCCACATGTGAGGATGAAGTATCAACTTTAGCACAATGCCTAGCATGCCTCTCAACCTCGAAGGCCAATTTGCCAATTTTTGCTTACATTAATTCAAGTTCATTTTACTTGAATGCATGCTATTCTAGTAGCAATATAATACTTTCTCGATATCAACATGCTTTACACCTTATTCAGTTTTCACTAAAGAAATGGATTGTAAATGGGAGTTAATATACATGCCTTAATTAGCATTTTTTTTTTTTTTTTTTTTTTTTTTTTGTACCCTCCATGGACGCTTGAACTCCTGACCTCCTTTTGGATAACAAGGGCCTAGTACCACTAGATCAGTGACGTGTTAGTGCCTTGATCAGTTTTACACACAAAATTATAGAATTAACATAATTACGTAGTGCATATGAATTCAGTATCCGTTTTAATATACATATATATTGTTCTTTAATTGCCATTAACCATGGTTATCTGGAAGAGGAACAAACTGATGATAAAATGGGAAGTAAATGTATTTAAATGAAAAATTATAACAGTACCGGACCCGTTTTGAGACTTCATTTAAATTAAAACTTGTATGGATAGTAAGCCTAGCAGTTACAATTGCATACATTAGCGAATCAGCTTTGTAAACAAATAAGTTGTATCGTAGAATTCGTTTCTTCTCCAACTCTGCTGGTGGGTGGAGGTAGGTCGCCCAGCTCCCCCGTAGGTGCCCATGTTCGAGTCACCCCTCCCCCTCGTTCGTTTTAGCATCGAGAGAATCAGCTTTGTAGACAAGGAAAGAAGTTAATGGAAGGAATATTTCCTGGCTAGTTGGCTTCTCATCAACACAGGTTACGTTACTGTTTGTCGGGCTGGAATTCGGAATACTTCCTGGCTAGTTGGCTTCTCATCAACTATGATTTGCTATTTTCATTTTGTTAGCTTAGGAAAGACTTGGGGTATAAACAGAATAAGGTTGCGTGATTTGATCTTATTTGGTTTGGCAAGGCTATTCCAAATCATTCCTTGATGGTGTGGTCGACTATTCAAGATAGGCCGTGCACCCAACAGAGAGTGGAAAGAACGGAGTTGGATCTCTTATGTTAGTTGTGTTTTGTGTAGAGAGCATGTGGAAGATAGAAACATCTCTTTTTCATCTGCAGCTTCACTTGCACGCTTTGGAATTCTGTCTCTGGTGTCTGGTTTAGGGGCTCTGCAATGGCCTACTAATGATTGGGATAATTTGATCAATTGGGCTGTTATATACCTAAAGTGTTCTACTCATCTCCATCACAAATAAATTGCTACTGACTGCCAGCATTCAATATGAAAGGAAAGAAACATGAGACTTCACATGAATGGATATCAAGATGTAGTTGCTTTGAAATTTTAGATAATTTTAAAAAACAAACATATCACTAACTTATAAAAAAAGAAATAGTTGCAAAATGTGGGCTTTAATTTTCTTTTTTATATGTCGAAAGACCACACAAATGATAATAAAAACATGTCTAATGCATAGAATCTACCATCTTAATCTCATTCAATGTTAACAAAGAATATACATATATAAATTGAATTTTTCCATGTCTGAGATCAAGTCAACCACCAATATAGCCAACACCAACATTCCTTCTCAAATCAAGTCAATCACCACAACCAACACCAATCCCAACAATCACTAATGCACAAAATATAAATAAATATTGCATGCAATACTAGGCATACTATTTATAAATGCAGAAAGCATGTTTCTTACAAGCAATTCCCGAGTTTCTCACTTGTTCATCCCTTTCCGGGCTCGTGATGTGTTCTTTCATAAACAACAATCAAACAAGGTTGATCTTCACTCTCGGACGTTTTCTGTTTCAATAAACAAAGTTCAAGGAATTATTATATGCCAATTGCATAAACATGTAAAAGCAAGTCTCTAAAAAGATCATTTGGTTCAAAAACTATTACCGTCTCCTCAATGTACAGCGTGAATGACTTGCTTCCGGCACAATGGTGAACATGTAGTGCACTCCGGTTCTGTTGGTGTTTTCTCACTTATTTCCTAAACAATGCAGGTAATCAAATCAAGGAAACTTTATTGTTATCTCACTTATTAAATCAAGGGTAAATTATAGTGACACCCCCTGTGATTTGCCATATTGACAGCCAGATACACCTTGGCCCATTTTTGAACAATAACACCCCCTGTCAGAAATTGGATCCAAACAGCCCCCGAAAATGTGTGAAAAGTTGAAATTGCCCTCCAATTTTTTATTGATTTAAATTGTAAAATATCATAAATCTTGAAAAACACTTTTGCCCTTCGGTGTGAGAATCAATACCACAATTAAAATATCAAAACTCTCTCCCACAATTATATACACAATTGAAACACACATTATATATATAGACAACACATCATAATCACATTTTGTTCAAGCCGTTTGATCAATTAATATGATATCTATTATATAATTCTATTTTAGAAATCCTAAAGGAATAAGGAAAGGGAAAACTATATCAAAAGTTTCGATCAATCGAAACCACATCAGAGAGCTTCAATTGAAGGGTCAACTGGTCGAAGTTGTGACAATTGCTCATGATTGAAAACTCAATCGATTGACACAAAATATTTTTTTTAATTCTTAAATCAGAATTCTAAATGGTTTTGTTTTCCTTTCTTCGATTATAACAAACAAACCTTAATTCATTTGGACTCAAACACTATATAGACACCTCAAGGCTCTCAAACTCAGACCTAAACACACATTATTGAGAGCACATATAGAGAGATCTAACATTCATCCAATTTTTTTTTTTTAATTTTTTTATACAGACCA
The DNA here is from genome assembly GCF_030987335.1 of Cornus florida. NCBI lineage: Eukaryota > Viridiplantae > Streptophyta > Magnoliopsida > Cornales > Cornaceae > Cornus > Cornus florida. Next base: position 69,029,976 of record NW_026775573.1, on the reverse strand, counting down.
TATCATTTTCCCTCATGCATCATGTTGCATTAGATGGTAAGTAACTATTCCAAGTGTTAATCATCAACTTGGGGAACCTAAAGCGACATCAACACCAAATGACACAAACATACTGCAATCGCATAGAGCCTTGGGTAAAGAAATAAGGTAAAGAAATCAAGTTCAGCAAATAATTACATTTAAGAATAAAATTTAAAAGAAAATAGCAAAAGGGACAAACCGAATTATTTGAAAAAAAATACCTTTGCATGAATGAACAACTCCTCTATTGAAATATGATAATCGGGATTGAGTTTGTTATAAAACTCTTTATCAGATTCAAAAAACCTACATGACAAGAACTAACATTTTTTAGAATAGAATCAAAATACATTTTTAACAAACCCAATCATGATCATCTTAGTAATCGGAAGTGTTTAATATGATTAAAATGTATTAAGGGCCTGTTAACAAACCCAATCATGATTATCAAACAGGCCCTAAATTATGAAATGCTTACCATATAGGTATTTTATCAGCTTGGAATCATCTTCTTACGCACAACAGCCCCTCACATATTGAGCCATTCTCGCCGAAGCCAAACCCAGCAACGTGGTAATCAATACAGCACCACGCAGTAATCCATCCACAGAATCAATCGTTTCCCTTTGGGCAGTATATGATTGAATTGATTGCAATTGGATATATGTGTATGTGTCCGTAAATATATGTGTGTGTGAATATAAAAGAGAGAAGAAATAGAGGGAGGAAGAGGGGGTGGTCATGGTGGTAAGAGGTGGTGGTTGTGGGTGGCCTGGTGTACTGGTAGGTGCTTGAGAGGAGCGAGAAAACAAAGAGGAGGGAGAAAAGAGAAAGGAGAAGGGGGAAATTATTGGTGGGTAAAATTGTCAATTCATATGTTTAGAAAGGTTAAAAAGGTAATTACATGCGTCAAATAGGTAAATTCGCCATGTGTCAAATGCGGTAGGTGATGGTTGGGGGTGTCTGTTAAATTTACCAAACCTAAGAGGGTGTCATTATTCAAAAATGGTTCAAGTTCTGATTGGCTGTAAATAGGGCAAACCATACCCTTAAGAGCCCAGCAAAGGGTTGTAGGAGTTTGAAGTTGGACCATATACAAAAATTGTGCTTATGGGTCTTAGTCATATTCACAAGCAAGGTTACGTTCATTATGACATAAAGCCTCGTAATATTCTACTTGTCAAGACCCTTCATCATCTTGTTTGACTTAGAATTTGATTATTCCGAGGTTAAAAATAGTTGAAGAAATTGCAAAAATTGCTGATTTTGGGCTTGCTATTACGATTACATATAAAAAATGTTCCAAGTTGAGGGGCACAACTATGTCTTTGGCACCTCAGTCAGTTCGTTATCAAGAAAACCAGCCTCATTCAGATTTTTGGACACTTGGGTGAACTATGTTAGAGTTGATTACCATGCCTTACGCTCTTCTATATCGCTTTGGTTTCAGAAAAAATTGTCGAAAATTCCAAGTTGGGTGTCTACATAGACAAAAGATTTCTTGGACATGTGTTTAGTCAATGATCCCAAGTCCCAATGGTTGCTGACATTCTCTTAGGCCATCCCTTTATTTCATCTATGAACAATATTAAGGATGTTAAGAAGGAAGAAACAAAGTTTTTCTGAATGAAACAAAAAAAATAAAGCATGTGATACATTACCTCAGAGTTCAGTAGTTAATCTTCTAAGTAAACCATATAAGATAATGTTGAAGAGGGCTTGAAAGACATCAACATGAAGGACAACCCCTTTGCAAGAAGAGAAAAATAACAATGGAAGAGGTCCGTGAAACGCTACAACAACAACCAAATACAACAGGCTATCAACGTTACTGGGAGATAAGGCCAACTCTTCTTCAAAATCACAAGACATCAATCCCACAAGCATTTGAAAAACGAAAAGAAAGCAGATAGAGTTTCTTCATTTTCCCATTGTAACTTATCCCACCATTCTCTATGACATTGAATTGATCGTAGAGTGTCTTTGTCTCTGTTTGAATCAAATTGAAGTTTGTTAAGCTTTAAGATAGCTGGACACACAAATTCTGGTTAGAGAAGAGAAGGGAAGTGGATGACTGTGGATGCTCATTGACAGTGGTAGTCTGTACAGAGTCAACATTTGTAGCCTTGAGAAGAAACTTAAAATTCCTTCCCTGCTAATTTCATTAGTACTACTACTGTAACCCACATCTTTTATTACAACTTTCATTGCATCAAAGTGAGTGGTCATTTGAAGATGGAAGAAATTTCCACCCTCAATTTAGAAAGAGTAATTCTACACTTCAAATATTTTCCAACCCCTTTTCTCTCTATTTTCAGTCTATTTATAGACTGTTACAGATCTTCTTGAAGCTTCCTAACTAACTACTTGCACTAGGCTGTTCTTATGGGCTTTTCTTGGTTATGGGCTCAATTCCTTTTATCTGAAATTGAGCTTCCCACATGACTTCCCAGTCTTGGGCCTGACTAGTGGAGACTTAATTCAAAGCGGTTAATCTTTCTTGACCCGCTCATATCAATTTGGATTGTATCCGGCCCAGATCATCTTTGTATCCTCATCTGCCCCCATAATCTCTCCCTAATTAATTAGGGTGAGATTATCGAAAGGACATAATCATGACATGACGGCTCGAAGCGGTGACGTGGGGAAATGAACGGTTGGCTCTGAGACCCACGCTTTGAAATCTGCCGCACCATCTTTACCATAGTTTCTTGGATGTTGAACCAGTTTCACTTTAAAAACCTCAACTTCTCTTTTTTTGTCTTTCTTCAACCTTTATCACCTCCATCTTCTAGTGTCATCTTCTTCGACTATCTCTGTAACCTACCTTTACTTTTCGGCGACCTTCCCTTGTTTCCTCCGGCGAGTTTTTCCTTCGCGACTTGACCTTCGCTTTGTCACAGGATAATTTGCGAACTCCTTTTCCAAGGTTAGTTCCTTTCTCTTGCAACCTCTTGATTTTGGATGCCATTCGTTCGAAGAACATCCCTAATGATGTCTCCCTCAGGGTTTACCCACGAATCTGGATGAGAGATCTGGTGAAGTCAATACATACTCTCCATTTCCCATTCTTCTGCTGTACAAAGACTACATTTGATAGCCAAACCAGGTACTGAACTTCTCTGATGAACCCTGCATCAAGCAATCGATCAATCTCATCGGCGATGATTTGATTGCGTTCTGGGGCGAACCTCCTCTGCCTCTGCCTCACAGGCTTGGCGTTAGGGTCTACGTTGAGGGAATGACAAGACACGGAAGGACTAATTCCTGGCGTGTCTGAATGGCTCCAACCAAACACATCTGCGTTCTGAGACAGGAAATCAATCAACTGCAGTTTCTCCCCCTCTGCAAGGCCTAACCCTAGCCTTGTTGTTCTGTCCGGCTTATGAGGATCTATCTGTGCATCAATGAGGGGCTCTTCGGTAAGAACCAAAGGTTCATCCTCCCCCCCGATCGCTTTGGGGGGAGGTCCCTGTAATTGCTATCATGGATTGTCAGGCCAAGCGAGAGCTTTGCCCTTACCAGCAGCTTTCAATGTCACGGAGTAGCACTCCTTGGCTGCGACCTAATCCCCATAGATGTCAATCACTTTGCTCCCATCCGGGCTCAAGCATCTCATTACCTAGTGCAGAGTTGATGGGACATCAAGAGGTTATAAGACGGATGGATCTCGACGACCACAAAGCTCTCTGTCATAACTCTTTCAGCAGCTTGTACTGGCAACTCCACCATACAAATGGGCTCTACCCATTTCCCATCGAACCCCAGTAATGGATTTCTGGTGGGTTTGAGCTTTTCTGGCTTGATCTCGAGCCGGTCAAACGTTATTCTCGTCATGACATTCGCACTGCTCCCTGGATCAATCAGAACTCGCCGCACCAAGCATTCTGCCACTGTCAAACTGACTACTAGAGGATCTTCATGTGGGACCTGTACACGTAGCAGATTTGTTCTGGCGAACTTTATCTGAACCGATGCGCTTTGCTGGTTCAGAGCGTCTACACTGCCTAACCTTCTCTTCATCTGCGCTTGGCGGAGGCGCATTCGGAGTAGTTCTTCAGACTCCTCGGTCGGCTCAGGCCGGCCGTGAATTACATTTATTATCCGTATAGGCTATGCTTTATGGTAGCTCGGCTTTTGATTCCTCTTCACTTGCTCTACCGGTCGGTTTTGCTCCACCGCCGGCCCTTGAATATAACCTGCAAACTCTCCCCTTGCTATCAGCATCTCCACTTGCCTCCTTAGGTTCCTGCACTCATTAGTCTGATGACCAAAATCACTATGGAAAGCACAATGTTTAGATTGATCTCTCTATTCGAGAGGTTGTTTAATTGGTAGGGGAGAGTGAAACTTATCTTTGTTTTCCTGATATAACCTTGCGAGAGTGACTTTAAGTGGAGTAACCAACTCCTCTTCTCTAGGCCTCTTCTCTGCCTTCCATGAGGTCTGACGCTGTGGTGGAGCTTGTTTTTGCCGAATCTTGGTTTTGGACTTCTCTTCTGTTGAAATAATCGACGTCTTCCTTGCATTAGCTGCTTCTTCTTCTTCCAAACGCACGAAACCGTCAGCTCTCTCGTTCAGCTCATCCATGGTCTTCGGCGTATTTACCACCAGACTCATAGTTGTCAAAGGCGTTCTGGGCGCGCGCCTCGGGCGCCGGGCGAATCAAGGCGCAGCCTTGGCGCCTTACATGCACCCAGGCGAGGCTTTTTGCATAGGCGCACGCCTATTTGCTAAAGGCAATAGGCCCAAGGCGCATGTGGGGCGCGCCTGTATGAAGGGCGTTGTTTTTATGTTGTTTAAAGAGTTGTGACTTTTCATTGTTGGTTTGACTTTTCAAAATTGGTATGCATATGTTAAGTGGTGGACCCTACCACTTATTATAACTTATATAAAGCCAAAAAGGTAAACCAAACAAGGGCTCTGCTGCTACTTCTTTTTTGTTTTTTTTTTTTTTCAATGCTGTTATGGGAGCTTTTTCTTCCATCTATTATACTATTAAACCTTGTAGTCCAAGATATAGACTTACCTCTTCCATCATTCTGTTTCTCTTCTTACAAAGGATTTGTCCATGTTATTGTCTTTCAAGCCCCCTCTTCGACATAATCTTGTAAGGTTTAAGTAGAAGATCAACTAATTGAATTTTGAGGTGATGAATCACGTGTTGCATTTTTTGTTTCCCTCAGAAAAACATTACTTCTTTCTTCTTTAACATCCATAGTACTGTCCATAGATGAAACAAAGGGATGGCCTAAGAGCATCTCAACAAACTATCAAGACTTCGGATCATTGACCAAACACTTGTCCAAGAAATCTTTTGCCCCTACACACATCATCTTGGAATCTCCGACAGTTTTTTTTTCTAAAACCAATGCAATACAAAAGAACCCAAGTCGAGGTATGTAGCTCGTAATGCCATGGCGCTGTTCATGTAATCAATTTTAGCACAGTGCACCCAAGTGCCTAAATATCTGAATGAGGCTGGTATTCTTGATAACGAACTGACTCAGGTGCCAAATACATTGTTGTGCCCCTCAATTTGGAACTTTTTTTTCTTTGTAATCGTCGTAGCAAGCCCAAAATCAGCAATCTTTGCAGTTTCTTCAACCCTTTTAACCTCGAAATAATCAAACTCGAAGCCAAACAAAAGCACATGCTTGTGAATGTAGACTTTATGTCACAGTGAATGTAGCCTTGCTTGTGAATACAGCTAAGACGCAAAAGCACAGTTGTTTTTTTTTTTTTTTTTTTTTTTTTTTTTTTTTTTTTTTTTTTATCATCTAACTTCAAACTCCGGCAACCCTTTACCGGAACTCTTAATATGATCAATCAAACTGCCACTGGATGCATACTCCAACATGATTTTATAGAACAGAACTCCCTTCTTAGTCAAAACCTTATCCTCAAAATAGCAAAGAACGTAGGGACAACCTTCAAACTCATCAAGAAGCTTTATTTCTCTACGAAACGAACATGATAAAGGCACTTCTGCAATTTCAACAGCCATCACAAAAGGAGCAATCAGACTCTTTAATTAAACTACTCCAAAACTGTCCATTCCCATTTTTCTTCCTCACATCCACCATACGATCTCTCTTTTCATCCCTATAGTCTCTACGTACATAAATTTCATTCGTGATGAATGATAAGTTCTCTAGCGTATCAAAGTAACTCTTATGTTGCTTAAATTGTTTCTGTTAGATAGAAATTTTTTTAAAAAAAATGTTGGTTGGCATTGGTATAATAAGGTGGTGATTGCCTATAAGATTGTCGTACTTTTCTATTTTGTCTTTCTTATATTTTTTTTCATGTAATCTAATCTTATTTCCTCCTATTATCTCCCTAATACCAACCTTAGTGTTTTACTTAAATTTTGAATTGTAATAGCTTAACTTGCAAGCCATATCATTTTTGCTCCCTCAAGATCAAGTTCTCTACATTTTTCTGGTTGGTTAGCCGTCAACAATGGATAATTGTTTCAAATTATCATACTTTTGGGCATACTAGTGTTTTTTGGGCCCATAGGCCTATATGGCCACTAACTTGAAAATAAAAAATAAAATAAGGCAGAAGAAATCAATTCGCTTTCACATTTTGGGTTTCTTTCCGGTAGCAACACTATAAATGGACTGCTATTACTATGTTAAATATGTTCTTGTTCAACATTCATGCATTCTCCAATCCTTATGTCATCCAAGTAATCATACACCTCAGTCAACATCTCCACTTTAGTGTTCTACATTATTAACACCAAGCTCAACATGATCAATGTTTGAGTTTTAAACATCTCTCCATGATATATCCAAATTATATTATATTTAATCTATATTTTTAATTATATATATTAGATTAAATTCTAAAAAAGCCTAGAACCATGGAACCGAACCGAACCAAACTCTTTTCTCGTGGTTTGGTTCGGTTCAATTCGGTTCCATTTTTTATGGTTCGGTTCCAAAATATTCTAAAATCGGTCCAATCCGAACCGTGTCCACCCTTAGGTTTGCACACTATAATCAAGGGAACTATGCAAGCCCACTAAGACCATTAAAAACTAAAAATAATTCCACACGTTCACTAGAAACAAAAAACAACAGGGTACTTGGGAAAAAAAGCATGATAAGAACCAACAAGCCTGTGGCTTAACGGTACAAGGCCCGTACTTCCCAAAGAAATGTTAGGTGTTCGAACCTCAGTGGATGCAGTGTGTATAAGTACCAACTAGTAGAAAAAAAAAAAAAAAAAAAGGAGGCATGATAATATGTTTATTTCAAATGATAACAAGAAACTATACATGTGCTTCAGATCAGTTATAAAACAGCTTGTCTATAGAGAAACCAAAGGAAAACACAGCAGAAAATTATATTTAATTAATGCACGAAACAGCCTTTGATTTTACCAACAACTTCAAATAATGATCTAGAAGCTCTAGCAAGTAATCTGCCAAATTTATCAAACACAAATTCTCTAATCAATTAATATGGCCATTTGGTGCCTTTTCAATTTAGTTAGCTTAGGAAAGACTTAAGGTATAAACAGAATAAGGTTGCATGATTTGTTCTTATTTGGTTTGGTAAGGCTATTCCAAATTATTCCTTTATGGTGTGGTCGACCATTCAAGATAAGCTGTTCACCCAACAGAGAGTGGAAAGAACGGAGTTGGATCTCTTATGTTAATTGTGTTTTGTGCAGAGGGCATGTGGAAGATAGAAACCATCTCTTTTTCATCTGCAGCTTCACTTGCAGGCTTTGGATTTCTGTCTCTGGAGTCTGATTGGGATAATTTGGTAAATTGGGCTGTTATATACCTAAAGCGTTCTACTAATCTCTATCACAAATAAATTGGTCCTTGCTGCCAGCATTCAATATGAAAGGAAAGAAACATGAGACTTTACATGAATGGATATCAAGATGTGGTTGCTTTGAAATTTCAGATAATTTCAAAAAACAAACACTGACTAATAAAAAAAGAAAACAGTTGCAGAATGTGGGCTTTAATTTTATTTTTATATGTCTAAAGACCACACAAATGATAATAAAAACATTTCTAATGCATAGAATCTACCATCTTAATCTCATTCAATGTTAACAAAGAATATACATATATAAATTGAATTTTTCCATGTCTGAGATCAAGTCAACCACCAATATAAGCCAACACCAACATTCCTTATCAAATCAAGTCAACCACCACAACCAATACCAATCCCAACAATCACTAATGCACAAAATATAAATAAATATTGCATGCAATATTAGGCATACTATTTATAAATGTAGAAAGCACATTTCTTACGTGCAATTCCCGAGTTTTCTCACTTGTCCAGCCCTTTCTGGCCTTGTGATTTGTTCATTCATAAATAACAATCAAACAAGGTTGATCTTCACTCTCGGACGTTTTCTGTTTCAATAAACAAAGTTCAAGGAATTATTATGTGCCAATTGCAAAAACATGTATAAGCAAGTGTCTAAGATCATTTGGTTCAACAACTATTATCGTCTCCTCAATGTACTGCGTGAAGGACTTGCTTCCGCCACAATGGCGAACATGTTGTGCACTCCGGTTCTGTTGGCTTTTTTCTCAGTTATTTCCTACACAATGCAGATAATCAAATCAAGGAAACTTTATTGTTATCTCACTTATTAAATCAAGGGTAAATTATAGTGACACCCCCTGTGATTTGCCATATTGACAGCCAGATGCTACTTGGCCCATTTTTGAACAATGAAACCCCGTCAGAAATTGGATCCAAACAGCCCCTGAAAATGTGTGAAAAGTTGAGATTGCCCTTCAATATTTTATTGATCTAAATTGTAAAATATCATAAATCTTGAAAAACACTTTTGCCCTTCGGTGTGAGAATCAATACCACAATTAAAATATCAAAACTCTCTCCCACAATTGTATACACAATTGAAACACACATTATATATATACACATCATAATCACATTTTGTCCAAGCCGTTTGATCAATTAAACCATATCTATTATATAATTCTATTTTAGAAATCCTCAAGGAATAAGGAAAGGAAAATCTATATCATAAGTTTTGATCAATCAAAAACATCAGAGCTTCAATTGAAGGGTCAACTGGTCGAAGTTGTGACAATTGCTCGTGATTCAAAACTCAATCGATTGACACAAAATATTTTTTAAAATTCTTAAATCAGAATTCTAAATGGTTTTGTTTTCCTTTTTAGAATTATAACACACAAACCTTAATTCAATTGGACTCAAAACACTATATAGACACCTCAAGGCTCTCAAACTCATAGACCTAAACACACATTATTGAGAGCACATATAGAGAGATCAAACGTTCATCCTTGTTTTTTTATACAGAGCATATCATTTTCCCTCATACACCATGTCGTATTAGATGGTAAGTAACTATTCAAAATGTTGATCATCAACTTGGGGAGCCTAAAGCAACATCAACAACAAATGACACAAACAAACTACAACTGAATAGAGCACTTTAACGTATCAAAGCCTTGGGTAAAGAAATCGAGTTCCGCAAATAATTATATTTAAGAATAAAATTTAAAAGAAAATAGCACAAGGGACGAACTGAATTATTTGATGAAATACCTTTGCAGAAAATAGCACAAGGGACGAACTGAATTATTTGATGAAATACCTTTGCATGAACGAACTTCTCCTTTATTGAAATATGATAATCATGATTGGGTTTGTTAAAAAACTGTCTTTATCAGATTCAAAAAACCTACATGACAAGAACTAACATTTTTTAGAATAGAATCAAAATACATTTTTAACAAACCCAATCATGATTATCTTAGTAATCGGGAGTGTTTAATATAATTAAAATGTATTAAGGAACTGTTAACAAACCCAATCATGATTATCAAACAGGCCCTAAATTATGTAATGCTTACCATATAGGTATTTCATCAGCCTGGAATCTTGTTCTTGCACACAACAGCCCCTCACATATTGAGCCGTTCTCACCAAAGCCAAACCCAGCAATGTGGTAATCAAAACAAAGCCACGCAGTAATCCATCCACAGAATCGATCGATTCCCTTTGGGCAGCATATGTAATATTTGTTGGGGAGTATGGGTTTTGGGAAGAGACGGAGAAAGTGGATCGAGACTTGTATTTCTTCTATTAAATTCTCTGTTCTAGTGAATGGGTCCCCATCCGGCTTTTTTGGAAGCTCTCGAGGGTTAAAGCAAGGGGATCCCCTTTCTCCTTTCTTATTTCTTATTGTTATGGAGGCCCTTAGCAAATTGATGAGGGAAGCAGTGGAGTTAGGTTTTTTCAGGGATGGGCCCGGATTCAAGGCAGCAGATGGATATCTCTCATTTACTTTTTGCGGACGATACTTTGGTTTTTTGTGATGCGAATGAGTCCCAACTCCAATTTTTAAGATGCGTGCTGGTAGGCTTTCAGGCTATGTTAGGGTTGAAAGTTAACGTGGGTAAAAAAGTGTGCTTGTCCCTGTGGGGGAGGTTCCGGAGTTGACTTCGCTTCCAGCGGGTCTAGGATGTGGGATGAGTTCCATTCCGATTACTTATCCGGGTTTGCCTTTGGGTGCTTCGGCAAGGAGGGTGGATGTTTAGGATTCAGTGATTCAGCGTTTCGAAAATAGATTGGTCGGATAAGAAGCAATATCTTTCGAAGGGCGGGAAAGTCACTCTAATAAAGAGCACCTTGTCTAGTCTCCCAACAGACTTCCTATCCCTCTTTCAAATCCCGTGCACTATTGTTAATAGACTAGAGAATCTCCAACGGAATTTTCTTTGGGGTGGAAGGGGTGAGGAGTTCAAGTATCATCTTGTCAGGTGGGAACATGTTTGTAGATCATTTCAAATGGGCGGTCTTCGTCTTAGGAGGATGATCCCCTTTAATAGGGTGCTTCTTGGGAAGTGGTTATGGAGATTTGGTAGTGAGAGACGTCGCTTATGGAGGAGGGTTATAGCGTGTCACTTTGGGGAGGAGAGAGGGGGATGGTCATCCAGGCCAACTGGCATGGGGGAGTGGAAATTTATTCGCAAGGGTTGGGACAAGCTGTCTAAGCATATTAGGTTCAAAGTTCGGGAGGGCAGGGATGTTCGGTTCCGGGAGGATTATTGGTGTGAGGATTGCCCTTTGTCTCAGTTGTTTCCAAGATTTTTTAGGATTGCTGCGGATAGACATGCTATAGTAGCGGACAGTTATCGGCTTAATAGCGGAAGGCTTACGTGGGATGTGCGTTTTTGGCGTTCTTTCCAGGACAGGGAATTTGAGGATGTCCTTGGCCTTTTGGATCTTTTGCATAGACAGGATGTGGATGGCAGAGGGTCTGACTCCTAGGTTTGGACACCTTCTCCTCAGGGGAGGTTTGATGTTCGTTCTTTATTCCTTTGTCTCGCCAATTTTCATGGTTCTAGTTTCCCGTGGAAAACAGTTTGGCGTTCGAAGGCTCCTCTCAGGGTGGCATTTTTTGTTTGGACTGCGGCTTTAGGTAAGATTCTGACTCTTGACAATTTGAGAAAGAAAAGATTGTATTTGTAAGAATGATGGAGAGTCTGTGGATCACCTTCTCTTGCATTGTCCTATGGTTTTTGATTGTTGGAGTCTTATTTTTTGGTCTTTTTGGCATCCATTGGGTTATGCCTCGGTCTTCAAGGAAATTGATTGACATTTGAAGGGGCCAAAGGTTGGGGGCCATGCTCGTGTCTGTTGGAGGGTGACCCCCCTTTGTGTTTGGTGGAGCATCTGAAAAGAGCGAAACAAAAGATCTTTTGATGGGGAGGAAACCTCCATTGGGGCGCTGAAATTTGCTATTATTAGTTCTCTTTTTAGTTGGATGTTGAGGAGAAATTATATATCTTTAGATGAAATTGTGGAATTTACGGGTTCTTTGGGTCGCTTTTGTTTGGTTTCTTTTATATCTCTTGGGATGCGTTCCCCTTTTGAACGCTTTCTAATACATTTTATTTATCAAAAAAAAAAAAAAAAAAAAGTGAATATAAAAGAGAGAAGAAATAGAGGGAGGAAAAGGGGGTGGTCACGGTGGTAAGAGGGGGCGGTTGTGGGGGTGGGTGGCCTGGTGTACTGGTGGGTGCTTGACAGGAGGGAGAAAATAGAGAGGTTTCTATACATTCTTATTTATCAAAAAAAAAAAAAAAAGAAGGGAGAAAAGGGAAAGGAGGGGGGGAAACTAATGGTGGGTAAAATTGTCAATTCATATGTTTAAAAAGGTCAAAAAAGGTAATTCCATGATTCAAATAGGTCAATTCACCATGTTTCAAATGAAGCAGGTGATGCTTGGGGGTGTCTGTTCACTTTACCAAACCTAAGGGGGTGTCATTCAAAAATGAGCCAAGTTCTAACTGGCTATCAATAGGGCAAACCACCCTTAAATCAAACAATTTTTAGGAACAATACATTTGCTATGTAAGATCTGCGAGTAGTTTTCTTTCTTGCATTTAACTAGCATTTTTTTTTTATCATTTCAACTCTGTAACGGAGATGATTCAAAAATGAAGAAGGTGGAAACCAAATGTGTGAAGTTCAAGAGACAGGATGAACCAACTTCCATTTACAATGTTGCTACTAGAAAGAAACCCAAAATGGGAAAGAGTGTTGATTTTTTTTTCTTTTGCTTTTTTTTTTTTTACTTAGTAATTTGAAACAAATAGCCGCTGTGAATGGCTAACAAACCAAAACAATGTAGGAACTCGATCTAGAAGCAACATATAAGTACAATGTAGGAAGACAAAATAGGAAAGTAGGAAGACAAAATAGGAAAGTACGCAATCACCGCCTTATTATACCAATGCTGACTTACATTTTTTAACAATTTTTTAACAAAAACAATTTAAAGCAACATATAAGTTACATTTATAGGGTAGAGAACTTCTCATTCATCACGAATAAAAAATATGAAGGTAACTGGGAAGAGACAATTTTGTAGTAGTTTATTGGCTAAGGTGAAAAGAGTTCAATTGCTCCTTTTGTGATGGCTGTGAAATTTGCAAAAGTGCCTCTGTCACCTTCGTTTCGCATAGAAAGAAAGCTTCTCCATGAGTTTGTAGGTTGTCCCTACATTCTTTGTTGTTTCGAGAATGAGGTTTCAACTCAAAATGGAGTTTAGCTCTATAATATCATGTTGGAGTACGCATCCAGTGGCAGTTTGAAGTCAGACCATATACAAAAATTGTGCTTATGGGTCTTAGCTATATTCACAAGGTTGCGTTCATTGTGACATAAAGCCTCATAATATTCTACTTGTCAAGACTCTTCATCATTTTGTTTGACTTCGAATTTGATTATTCCGAAATCAAAAAGGGTTGACGAAACTGCAAAGACTGCTGATTTTGGGCTTGCTATTACGATTATAAAGAAAAAATGTTCCGAGTTGATGGGCACAACTATGTATTTAGCACCTCAGTCAGTTCATTATCAAGAAATCAACCTCATTCGGATTTTTGGACACTTGGGTGAACTATGTTAGAGTTGATTATTGGAACAACACTATAGCATTGTGAACCACATACCACGCCTTGCACTCTTTTGTATCACTTTGGTTTCGGAAAAAATTACCGGAAATTCCAAGCTCGGTGTCTGTATAGACAAAATATTTCTTGGACATGTGTTTGGTCGATGATCCCAAGTCCCGATGGTTGCTGACATTCTCTTAGACCATCCCTTTGTTTCATCTATGGACAATATTAAGGATGTTAAGAAGGAAGAAACAAAGTTTTTCCGAGAGAAACAAAAAAATGTAGCATGTGATACATCACCTCAGAGTTCAGTAGTTAATCTTCTAAGTAAACCATCAACATTAAGGACTACGCCTTTGCAAGAAGAGAAAAAGAACAATGGAAGAGGTCCGTGAAGCACTACAACAACAACCAAATACAACAGGCTATCAACGTTACTGGGATATAAGGCTAACTCTTCTTCAAAATCACGAGACATCAATCCCACACGCATTTGAAAAACGGAAAAAAAAAAAGCAGATAGGGTTTCTTCATTTTCCCATTGTAACTTATCCCGCCATTCTATCTGACATTGAATTGATCGTAGAGTGTCTTTCTCGCTGTTGGAATCAAATGGAAGTTTGTTAAGCTTTAGACAGCTGGACACACGAATTATGGTTAGAGAAGAGAAGGGCAATGGATGACCATGGATGCTCATTAACATTGGTAGTCTGTACAAAGTCAACGTTTGTAGCCTTGAGAAGAAACTTAAGATTCCTTCCCTGCTAATTTCATTAGTACTACTACTGCAACCCACATCTTTTATTACAACTTTCATTACATCAGAGTGAATAGTCATTAAAGTTTGAAGGTTTGGCACGCTAATTAGCCATGTTAGATCCTTTGAAACCTTGTAATCCAAGATATAGACTTGTCGAAGGTTATGGAAGCTTTTGCTTCCTCTATTATACTATTAAACCTTGTAGTCCCAAGATATAGACTTACCTCTTCCATAGTTCTGTTTCTCTTCTTCCAAAGGGATTGTCCTTCATGTTATTGTCTTTCAAGCCCCCTCTTCGACATAATCTTGTAAGGTTTAATTAGAAGATCAACTAATGAACTCTGAGGTGATAAATCACATGCTGCATTTTTTGTTTCCCTCGGAAAAACATTGATTCTTACTTCTTTAACATCCTTAGTACTGTTCATAGATGAAACAAAGGGATGGCCTAAGAGCATCTCAACAAACCATCAACACTTCGGATCATTGACCAAACACTTGTCCAAGAAATCTTTTGCCTCTGCACACATCATCTTGGAATCTCCAACAGTTTTATTCCGAAACCAATGCAATACAAAAGAGCCCAAGTCGAGGTATGTAGCTCGTAATGCCATGGCGCTGTTCGTGTAATCAATTTTAACACAGTGCACCCAAGTGCCTAAATATCCGAATGAGGTTGGTATTTTTGATAACGAACTAACTCAGGTGCCAAATACATAGTTGTGCCCCTCAATTTGGAACCTTTTTTTCTTTGTACTCGTCATAGGCAATCTTTGCAGTTTCTTCAACCCTTTTAACCTCGAAATAATCAAACTCAAAGGCAAACAAAAGCACATGCTTGTGAATGTAGGCTTTATGTCACAATGAATATAGCCTTGCTTGTGAATACAGCTAAAACATAAAAGCACAGTTTTTTTTGTATTGTCTAACTTCAAACTCCAACAACCCTTTGCCGGAACTCTTAATATAATCAGCCAAACTGCCACCGGATGCGTACTCAAACATGATATTATAGAGCAGAACTCCCTTCTCAGTCAAAACCTCGTCCTCGAAACAGCAAAGAACGCAGGGACAACCTTCAAACTCATCAAGAAGCTTTATTTCTCTACGAAACGAACATGATAAAGGCACTTCTGCAATTTCAACAGCCATCACAAAAGGAGCAATCAGACTCTTTTCATCATATGCCTCAACCAATTAAACTACTCCAAAACTGTCCATTCCCATTTTTCTTCCTCACATCCACCATACGATCTCTCTTTTCATCCCTATAGTCTCTACGTACATAAATTTCATTCGTGATGAATGATAAGTTCTCTAGCGTATCAAAGTAACTCTTATGTTGCTTAAATTGTTTCTGTTGGATAGAAAATTTTGTTAAAAAATGTAGGTTGGCATTGGTATAATAAGGTGGTGATTGCCTATAAGATTGTCGTACTTTCCTATTTTGTCTTTCTTATATTTTTTTTCATGTAATCTATCTTATTTCCTCTTATTATGTCCCTAATACCCACCTTGGTGTTTTACTTAAATTTTGAATTGTGATAGCTTAACTTGCAAGCCATATCATTTTTGCTCAGCGAGATCGAGTTCTCTACATTGTTTTGGTTGGTTAGCCGTCGGCAACGGCTAATTGTTTCAAATTATCATTCTTTTGGGCGTACTAGATTTTTTGGGCCGATAGGCCTATATGGCCACTAACTTGAAAATAAAAATAAAAGAAGGCAAAGAAATCAATTCGCTATCACAATTTGGGTTTCTTTCTAGTAGCAACACTATAAATGGACTTTTATTATGTTGAATATGTTCTTGTTCAGTATTCATGTATTCTCCAATCCGTATGTCATCCAAGGATTCATGCACCTCGTCAACATTTCCACTTTAGCGTTCTACATCATTAACACCAAGCTTAACATGATCATTGTTTGAGTTTTAAACATCTCTCCATGATACATCCAAGTTGTGTATTGCTTGTACATTCCATACTTGTACAAATGCTCCTCCACTTCTTTTAGTTGCCTCACTAGCAAGTTTTTACAACTAAGACACGAACAATGCACTCTAGTTAAACCGTCCACAAAACTGGATTAAATCTCGTGTTCCATGTAACTATTGTCGATGAACCCTAGTAAGGATTTGCATCCCACTCTTATCCATCTAAGACACATACAAAAATATAATAATCAATCAATACAGAACTTATGGCATATAAAGCATGTGACAGAATTTCGAAAGTACCAATAATAGTTGCATTTCAAAGCATAATGCAGATTAATTTGAATACAAATGCATGTTGCTGAAGAATGTATATAAATCTAAAAGGTACAAGTAACTTTTCATACCACTCAAGGAACGATACAAGTTTATATAGGAGCATAAACAAATAAATGTAATTAAATCTAAATATATATATATGTCAATTAATTTAATGATCATAATTAATTGGTACCTAAAAAATAATTTAACAATCTACGAAATAGTTGTCTGACACTTTTTTTTTGAAGAAAAAAAAATAGATATATTAAAGAAAAGAAACCTCCAAGACCCTAATTTATCCATCCATCAAACGTTTCATGACTAAAACAAATAGAAATGCCCAATAATTACATAACACCAAAGTATGAAGAAAGCAAAAAATAATATGAAAAAGGTTGAGTTGGTACTCACAGTGATGTTGGATTCACGGCCTCCAAATGCACAAAAAGGTTCACACTTCCTTACTATTTGATGGGAGGAGACACGAAAACCTAATTTAATCAGAACAAAAAATCAACCATTAAACAAGACAAAAAAAAACGAAAGAAAAAAAAAGGGAACAAATTAAAGCCTTCTCAAAACAAGGTGGCTATCTTCAAATACATTTTCTTTTAAAATAATCTTGAGGTTGAAATTTCTTTACCGATATTCACTTGGGCAGATCGCCAGAAACAAGGTTCTAAAATTCAAAGACATGTCCTAAATGATTTCTAAGTAGTTCAAAACTTTCCAAACTTGATTAAAACTATCTTTTTGAGACGTGGAGAAGAGAAAGAAGATTAAGCACATAAACAGACGTGTCAATGAACAATAGAAGAGGACATGGAGTTACAAAAATAGATGAAGGCATAAAGTTATAATATACATATTATACTACTGATTCTCTAGATATAAGAGAAGACCAAAAATTTCCAATAGAAGAGGACAGAAGCATTACGAGAACAGATTCAGATCTGTTCGTCTCATTGTTCTCACGATCAGGTTTGGTTTTTAGATTGAGATTTGCTTGCTTGCTTTTATAGATGTATCTTTTTATAGCTGACTTAGGTTTTAGATTTCGATCATTGGCGAGTTTGTACCATCAGACGATTCTTTTACCATGTTGTGTACTGTTTGGTGATCTGTTGTAAAATTGAGAACATGTATGTGGTATATATACAACATTTGATGTCTCTAAGATTGTGCTATGAGCTTGTCTATGTTACGAGGTGCAAAGATAGAGCTGAGTTGAATTTGCTTTGATGCATGCTTTTATAGTGTGTTTTTTTTGGCCAACGCATTTTGCTGTATTATTCTAAGACTTATCATTAGAAAACTTTGACTAATTAATATTATAAGCACTTCCATTCTTTTGATTATCATATATTTAATTTCTATCTTCCTATATCGTATATGAAAACATGTTAAAAAACATTAGGAGAATAACATGTTTTCATATACGAAATAGGAAGATAGAAATTAAATATATGATAGAAATGGAAGTCCTTATAATATTAATACGTCAAAGTTTTCTAATGATAAATCTTAGAATAATCTGACAAAATGCATTGGCCAAAAAAAAAAAAAACACTATAAAAGCATGCATCAAAGCAATTACTCTGCTCAATCTTCACAGCTCGTAACATAGACAAGCTCATAGCACAATCGTAGAGCATCAAGAGTTGTATATATTCCACATACACGTTCTCAGTCTAACAACAAATCACCAAACAGTACACAACAAGGTAAAAGAAACGTCTGATGGTACAAACTCACCAATGATCAAAATCTAAAACTAAACTCAGCTATAAAAAGATACATCTATAAAAAGCAAGCAACCAAATCTGAATCTAAAAACCAAACCTGATCCTGAGAACAATGAGACGAACAGAGGTCGAGAACTATTAATGGTAGAATGTTCCGCAAGGCATCATTTGGATCTAAAGTCCAAACAATCATTTTTTTTATAATTTATTTCAATTTTCAGATTTATTTTTTTGCTTTCATATATTTAAATAGGATAGAGATGTTGTTCAGTCATCCAGATGATGGATGCTCAGTCATTACCTATAGTCTAATGGGCTTTAAGACAGCACAAGTACCTAGACGAGGTCTAAAACCCAAATAGCCACTCTTAATCAATTCAGGCTGAGGATATGTGCTTACCATAGAAGCCCTCGTTGTGGAATATAAAAGTAAGTTTATATATAGTATAAGGCAAAATATAAAAGGATTCATCTGTCACACAACATTGCTAGGTGTCACCACGCATGGAAGCATAAGGACAATTGTACAAAGGCTCTGACTTAACAAAGCTAATTGTATAACTTATGTATAGAGAAAGAAATAAAAAGAAAAGAAAAAAAGGGACAACCAGAAGGTCTCTCGGCCAGATGCGAAGAAAAGGAGGAGAGAGAGAAGAAAAAGAAGAAGAGGAGGAGGAGAGAAAAGATAAAAGTATTCAAGAATTTCACTCAAAGGCAAGTTGATCTTGTTCCCATTCTTACATATATTTGTAACTTGGATTCATTAGTATTGTTAGAAAATTATTTTAGCATGCTCTAGTAAATCTTAACAATCTAATTGAATGAAACTTAGATTAATTGATATAGGAACTTGATGGGTAGATTGTTATGAGTTGTGTACTAACTGCTGGTAAGTTTACTACTATCGTTCCTTTTAATCGTACTCTCTTGGGAAAGTGGTTATGGAGATTTGGAAGGGAACGTCATCATCAGTGGAGAAGAGTTGTCTCGTGTCGTTTTGGTGAGGAGAGTGGGGGCTGGTCATCTCTTCCAGTCACTATTACGGGAGGCGTTGGTGTGTGGAAATTCATTTGGAAGGGCTAGGATGTTTTCTCCACACATATTAGATTCAAAGTTCGTGATGGCAGACATGTTCGTTTTTGGGAGGATCTTTGGTGCGCCGATCAGTTGCTGTCTCACTCCTTTCCTAGACTTTACAGTATTACAGCCAATAAGCATGTCTACGTGATTGATTATTATCAATTTGATAACAATGGAGTTACGTGGGATGTGCGGTTTAGGTGGCCCTTTCAGGATTTGGAAATGGAGGAAGCTTGTGTGTTTTTTGGGTACGTTGTATAGGCAAAAGGATATTGGCAGAGGGTGTGATGATATTTTGGGGTTCCTTTAGCTCATGGTCGGTATGGCGTCCGATCTATGTTCTTCTGTTTGTCCAAATTCGTTGGTCCTGAGTTCCCTTGGAAGTTTGTTTGGCGTTCTAAAGCTCCTCTTCGAATCGCATTCTTCGTTTGGACTGCCACATTGGGAAAGATTTTGACATGGGACAATTTGAGAAAGAAAGGCAACATCATTGTTAATTGGTGTTGTTTATGTAAAGCTGATAGTAAATCCGTGGATCACATTCTTTTGCATTGTCCTGTGGCGTATGGTTGTTGGAGTTTTATGTTTTGCATGTTTGGCGTTTTCTGGGTAATGCCTAAGCACTCCTCACAATTGATTAACGCTTGGAAAAGGTGTCCTGTTAAAGAACAAGCTCGTGATTATTGGAAGATTGTTCCACATTGTGTCTGGTGGTGTTTGTGGTGTGAGAGGAATTACAGATCCTTTGAAGGAAAAGAATCGTCTTTAGCTAATTTAAAAATTCATATTCTTCGTTCTTTGTTCTGTTATGTAAGAGGAAATGCATGCTCCTCGATTGATGATTTCTTTGATCTCTTGGATTCTATTGGTCCTTAGACCTTTTTTCTTCTTGTATTAGGGACGCGTTCCCCTTTTGAACGTTTTTCTAATATATTTTTACTTATCAAAAAAAAAAAAAAAAAAGTTTACTAATATGTCATGCAAATTTTAAAGGCATGATTAAGTGATCTTGACCTACTTACTTATACACATACACACATACATACACCGGCTCTGCTATATGTGTGTGGCTGAGTGTATATAGATATGACAACGCATGCATGGATGATTGATATCATATGGGTCCTGAAACCTGACCATGGTTATGATTCCTTGTGGTAATGGATATAAATTGAAATTAAGAATAAATGGGAGCCTGCATTGCCTGGACACATATTCACACACTTTTATAACATAACATTAAATCTTGTAAAAAAATAGCTTAATTATATTGTACTTAGTGTGGAGTAATAATCCTGTGCTATGACTATGAGGTAACTTTGTAGTTGTTTAGAGTATAGATTTTGATGTTTAAAAGGACTGATGAAACATGAAATTATAAAATTAATGTGGCAGAACAGGTACTGTTCATTCAAAGGGGAAAAAGCCTCTGGCGAAACCCACTTGCGGACTAGGTAAGTGGGGAAGAATGTGTCTCGCACCAAAAATCGTTTTGATTCTACTTTGGGCTCACTTGTATATTTTGTCGATTCTGATTTTGTGAGCTTGCAACCGGTTCTGTCCGGAATACTAAACTGTTTATTTTGTATTTTTCTTTAATTGATTTAAATTAGAGAAAATCAAGGCAAAATAGTAGTACTCTCACTAGGTTGTAATTGGGAATTTCTGATAGTATTTAAAGTGCGTAATGAGCATGTGAATCATTGATTATATTAGTATCTGATGGCAGATGCATTTAATAATAATGCATAATGGAAATTTAATGGATATTATCTCATTAGTCAGAGAGGTAGTCCGCGGGACTAACTCTTTGATGCCTTTGCTAGGTATGGTCCAGGGCCAGGCCCCAGCCTATTTGGGAGTGCACTACCCTTCTTGTTATGGCCATTGGGCAAAGCGTGCCCTTATTATGTCCGGGACCATCTGGGTGAGTAGACTTACAAACCCTGCCACCTGTGTTTTCTTTAGTCCAGGGCTATGTGATACACACCTTGTTGGAGTATGGGAGTGTTTGATCCTATACTGGCTTTGAGAGCAAGCCACATATTTGAGGGGAGCCCAGGACTCGTGTGAGATAAGTGGGAAATGTATAAATGAGTTAATCAAGATGATTAACTAAGAGAGAGTTTGAGTTAAGGAAATTATAATAAATGTGCAAGTGGTAGCGGATATAATATTTAATTAGATATTAATTATTATTACGGAATTGCAGATTGAGCATGTTAATTAATGAGAGATTAATTAGCTGATATTGGCACACACCTAAATTGTTAAAATGAGTTGCACAACTTACACTTAAATATGGGAATATAAGGCAGGATCGATTTGCTGAGCAATGATAGTGTTTAGCAATACTCCTGCTGAGGTTGTGAGCTCACTCCATTATTCTTTTTCAGGTACTCGTTGATAGAGACAAGTGTTAGAGAGGTGGCGGCCACCTACTTCTCTTTTCTTTTGTGTAGTTATTTTGTTGTTTATAGTTGACACTCGTGTATTGAGGACGATACTTTTATGAGAGTTGTAAAGATGGTCTTAATGTAATGAACTTTTTGTACTAACGGATATACGGGTTGGAGTATTTGTGTGAGTTGGTTTTATAACGGATGTTATATGTAATTCACGCACCAGTTTTGCTATGGGAAGAGACCTTCCTGTGTCTAAATTTGGGAGTGTGACAAATAATCTATTTTTCTCAGTGATGTTGTAGAATTGGAATACATTTTTTTTTCTTTATTTTCTCTTGTGATGTTCCAGCATTGCTACAACCTAATAGTCATCATTGAAAGTGATTCTATTGACCGATTTGGGTGACCTTGCTATGTGAGAGAGTTGGCTATATGGGTTTGCATAGTTAACATTGAAAGAAGGGCATAATATCTTTCACATAAAAAAAGAATAAAAGTTCTTTGTTTCTTCCATATTGATCTTCACTGACAATTTTGGGGGCTTGGATTCTTTGGGGACAGTTACTTGGATCAACCCAATAGCACGTCATGTTGATCCCAGAAGCCATCCCCAGTATCTGAGCAAGTATCAATGCACTAGAGAGAATTCATCTCTTAATTTTAAACTCTTGTGAAGTAGTAGTACCACCACCAATAAATGTGACTACAAAACTCACCGTGTCACCTAGCATCACCTATAGCGGAACAAACTGCAGTTTCTGTAGAAACTACCACTCCTACTTTTGTTACTACTCCTAGATCCACCACTACTTTTGCTACTACTGCTAGATCCACCACTACTTTTACTACTACTGTTACTACCTTTGGAAGGATTCTGAACGCCATCCAGTACAAAAATGTGTATTGTACTTTGACATGCAATTAAATCGAGAATGCAATGCCACGCAATATCATTAATTGAGAATACATCAATGATGTTCCATCTCGATATAATATGTTACATGGGTATTGCATCCTTAAAGTAAATGTAATGCAAGAGTGATTACATTATGTTAGGTGTTGGGTCTTCGATTTATAATGACCATACAGTGCAGATCCTGATTCAAGAAAAAAGTCGCTCAATATATTTGAACTAAATAACATTACAAAGGCCTAATGATAGTAGGGTCGGGTGATCTCCCCCTCACAACCAGAAGACGACATGGTCTCTACTCCTCCAGCTCTCTGCATGGGAATCTCACTCACTGCTTCCCTTAATATTCTCTCCTTGGCACATGATGGAGGTTTACAAGAGATCTCAAGCTCACTGGGAAAGGTTTCTGTATCAAAGTTATTAACTCAACTCAACAGCAACAACACACACACACAAAAACAGACACACAAAAAAAACAACCAGGATAACACCATCCCCATAAAGTTTACTTGAAAACAAATTGTCAAACAGCATTTATGTAAATTAGCGCGCGATAGTTGCAACCATATGCAGAACCAGTCAGCTAAAAGCTTGAATACAAGTAAAATAGCAGTGCAATAGGGTGAACGTTCAAATCGATCAGACTATTAAAAGGATGTCACTAATAAGATTTCAATTTCCAGCCAGAACTGACAAAAAAAAAATTTTTTTTGATAAGTAAGAACTGACAAAAATGAAAGAATTCAAACATAAAAGCAAGTGAAACATACATGAATGAAAGACGGATGGTCTTATACTAACTGATTGGACTGTTTAAAGGTGATGGCTGGTGAGATTTTAGTTCCCTGATAAACAGGAATGACAAAATGGAAGAATCCTAATTGAAAAACATGTGGAACACGTGTAACTGAAGACAAATGGCCCTAATACTAGTAGCAACTTCAGCTTGTATGACACGGTGGGGGCATTAACCTAGATGGTACGATCTCTCTTCCCCAAAGGGGAGGTTGAGTGTTTGAGTCCTGCTAGGAGCGTGGATGTGCGTTCCCCCCGGGGGGCGGTGGGGGGCGGGGGGGGGGGGGGGGGGGGGGGAATTGCAGCCCATACATATGCTTGCATCACAGTAATCATTCCCATGAAAGATGTGCAACTTATCCTATCTATTGCCTACTTATTGTTAACTTTACAAGGAAGGTTCTTCAAAGTAATTCCAGCTCACGACAAGCAAAATTTCAATGCACAATCAAATTGATCAAATCAAAATGGAATGTCACCTTATATAACTTGTGCCATTTCATGCCAAATTAGATCCACTGAAATTAACTAGCAACTGAGTATCAAAGTTTAACAAGATAAATGGCATCAATTACGACCGTACATGAGTATCATGGCCTGACATCCATTTAATGCCTTTGCTATGGTTATTCATGCCCCCTCACTTAGATGGGACTCTTTGATAAACTTATGCGCCCATTTGATTTTACTCCACCTGCATAAACATTACAAAAATCAATATATATACTCTGCATCCAAGTTTATTTTTATGTAAAAGGAAAAAAGTGCTTACATTATTTTTCAGTATATAATGCTATCTATATATGTGTGTGTATATACATATACATATACATAAGTTAGTACTGCATTCAAGAAGTGGGGATACAAAAGTTTAGGTCAATAACAAAGGGAGCATCAAGACACCAAACCATCTAATGCAATCACGATTACAATGACTTTATGTTTTTCATCTGATGTATCATTTAGTTTTTGAACTGTAATTATAAGTCCATCATCCTGCATTATGTGATTCCTCCATAGGTAGTCCAGTTACCTAGTTGAAAAAGAAAACCAATGCTGAATTCAGCACTCTATAAACCCTCAAGATGCAATAGATCTGATTATATCGTTGTTAAAATAGGGGAATTTGCAATTCATATCTTGAGAGGATTTGCATTTCTATTATTATCTGGAGCACCATATTTTGGTTTCACTTATCTGTTTTAGGAGCTCTTTGGCAACATAAAAATATTGATCAGGTACCCCTATTGTTTTATCTAGTTAGATAGCTTAACAAGGTTACTCATTTTTTCATCACTGCTCTCTTCAGTGCAGAAAGTGAAATGGACAGAGGATCCTTCAATACTTTACAATAGCATCTATTTCTGAGGATGTTGCGTCTAACTAGTTTTGAAAAATATAATCATTTCTTACAAAGGTGATCACCAAATCTCAAAATCAATTATTTTGTCAAACTCTGACGTAATGTATTATTTGTTGGATTAACACTGATTAGTGCAGGAAGTGGAGATACAGATGGAAGATCCTCTATACTTCACACTACAATCTATTCAAGAGAACATCATATACATATGATACAAAATATTCATATATATATATATAATTGGCTTGTAGAATATATTCATTCCAAGCAAAGATAATCTACATCAGTTATTTTCTCAAGCTGAAAGAATGTATCAGCAATTTCGCAAATGGCAATAAAATTATTAAGCGAGCTCACTGATAAATTTGCAAGTGGTGTTGTTTTGCAATGAATTTGTTTCTAGTGTCAAATTCTTGATGAGACATTAAACTATATGTCATTTTAATCCTAAAAAGATTATTTAATCTATCTTGAAGTGTAACAAGAATGTATGGATAACACAAATTTGTTCACTTGTGTGCTGGTGACACTAGCAGCATTTTGAAACCATTTCTCTAATATGAAGCAAAGATGAGGTACGTAGCAAGGTTGTTAAAATTGGGATTCTATGTAGAATCGTTTTGGGCTCCGTAAAATCGGAATCGTAGAATCGCAAGATTCTACCAGCTAGTAAAAAAAACAATTCAATCTAACTTCTTAAACAATAATATATGTAAAATATGGCAAGAATAAGTCCAAAACAGAAAAAATTGTACAAAAGCACCACTCCAAAATCCAAATATAACATAAAAGAGAACGTAGCTCAAAAGGTAGAGCTCTCGTGAAAACTATGCAATTTGTAAGTTGTGAAATTGTGTGTGAGAAGATGAAGGCTTGAATTCTTGCATTCTTTTTCATGCCAACTATGCAATTTACAAGTTGTGAGGTTGTGTGTGAGGAGATCAAGGTTCAAATCCTTGCATTTTCTCACACATATCTTATCACCTAAATTTCTAAAAGAAACTTACAAAATAAAAAAAAAAATTTAAATGAAACACAAATAAGATACCCTTTAATGAAAGGGAGTACAGGCCTAAAATGGTTGGCGGCTTGGAGCTACTGTTTTTGTTTCAAGAAAACGTTTTTGAAAAACAGTTGCAGAATGCAGTGTTCTCTTGAGAAATCAGTAGTTTTCCAAAATTCAAATAACAAAACAATTAATCAAATACCCAAAAAACAAAAACAAAAGTTCCAAAACAATATGCTAGAACAATCTCTTGAAAGGGGAAAAAAAAACAAAAACAAAAAAAAAGCAGTCTGACAATGACATAATATCAAGTTACAAGCTTTCAACTAATCTAAGAAATCATCAAATCAAATCATCAATTAATGAATTAATCAGACAAAAAAAAAAAAACTGACAACATTCTCCTGAATCTTGAAAGTGAAAAAATTAAAAATAAAATAAAATAATCATAATATCAAGTTTTAAATGTTCAAGTTTCAACTAATCAACAAATCAATCCGACATAAATCATAATATCAAGTTTTAAATTTTCAAGTTTCGCCTAATCAACAATTCAATCAATGAATTAATCAAATACCAAAACAAAAAAAATGCATCTTTGAGTTGAGTCAATAGTGTTTTTATCTTATTCATATGGACTTTTTTTGGGCCACAAGACTGTGGCCTTTCTTATTTAGAGAGCCCAACACTTAAGAAAGTGAATCAGGCCAAAACAAAAAATAAGCCCAAACAAAGAATATGTCAGAATGATTCTACAGGATTCTACTGCGATTCTACCCAGGGAACGATTTTTATACAATTTGACTCGTTTTGGGTTGGTAATCGCGATTTTGACAACCATGGTCTGAAGTCCATTAAGAGTCCAACCTTTTAACCAAAACTCTAATCCATCATCATGTTGTTTTAGAAGATGTAAGTAACATTATTTTCCTTTTTTTTGTTGGACGCTTGTCTAAACCCCTGCCCCTAGTCTACATCTTAATCATAAGTTTAATTTTTTCTCTCTTTTTTCCCACTTTTTCTTACCCACGCTTTCAAAGCTTTTAATTATCAAGTATTGCAGTTGTTGGTAACTTCTAGGGACATTGGAAGACAACCCATATACCTGTGGGTGTCCTATAAATCACCACCTTGCTTCTTTGTGGCCCTGTCATTCATCACTCCATTTTTCCTTCTTTTAATTCAAAGTTCAGACATATATATGTATATATAATGGGCGAAATTGTAAATCTATGAATGGTCTTTTGCATTTTGTGGATAGCTTAAAGTTGTAATGTCGCTGTAGGCAGCTTTTTGTTCTCTTGGGAGCGTTCTCCTTTAGAGTGCCTTCTATGTATATTTCCTTATCAAAACATATATATAATGGGATAAAATTACAAAACACCCCTGAAATATAAAATTTCATCATATTCAACAAACTAAACCTCATTAAACCCCCTTGACGTTTTAAAAATCCATCAGCTTACCACCAGCTTACCACCTTTTCGTTACTTTGCCGTCCAATCATAACAAAAAGCATATCACGTGAGCAACATGTGCCAAATTTCACTATCTTTTGACCAAAAAACCCTTTTAATGCCAAAAAATATCATTGAGGACCCAAACTTATTTTTTACACAGCTCCCTTTCTGTTTGCACATGGGTCATCTTTTTACTTGGATTCTAATATACCTTTTCCGAGAACCGAGTCCAATTAATCCACCTCTCAAGAATATATATTACATATATATATTACACGTATGTGTGTATATATATTTGGTTGTCACAATATTGATTTCACAGTCTTCAACCCCAAAACAATTAGAGAGAGAGGCAGAGGGAAGGAGAGAAAGAGAGACCCTAATCATTTAACAATTGAGGGATCTTCTGCTCCAATGTCGTCAACACCACCAACCTGGTACACCACAATCCTACTAGCAACCTAACCCACATCGAATTTCAACGCTGAATTCATCGTTCCGATGAAGTCCCTTGTTCCGATGAGGACTGGAATTGAATTCTAATCGGAAAAGGCTGGTTGTCTTCTGAACCAGTTCCAAGTGGACCCATTCTTCCTCTTTCCCACGAATATACACTACCATCCCCTATAATTCACCACAAAAGTGCACACACTTATATGTGTGTGTCTATTTAGTATATGAATATATGATTTGGGAAGAGAAGAATTGGCAATTCTAAGTGAGAGCGAGAGAGTGAGCTTCTCCAGCGGTGGGTAGAGAAAGAAAACACTATTTTTTTTTTTTTTTTTGATAAGTAAGAAATTTATAAAAAGCGCTCAAAAGGGGAGTGCATCCCAAGGGAACAAAAACAGGCCAAAACAGCCATTACACTTTTAAAGAGGCCAAAAAATCAACTATTTCATCTAAAGATCTATAATCTCTACCTGAGACCCAACAAAAAAGAGTGAAAACAATAGAGAACTTAAGAAAAGAAATAGGCCTCTCCTTCCCCTCAAACTATCTCCTATTCCTCTCAAGCCAAATACACCACCACACACAGAGAGGAGTAGCCCTCCAAGCATCACGAACATGGCCCCCCACAAAACATTCTCTCCAAGCCTCGATCAACTCTCTGGTGGAGTGAGGCATGACCCATTGGAACCCAAACAAGCCAAGCATCAAATCCCAACAATCCTTGGCCATGGGGCAATGCAAAAGAAGATGGTCCATTGTCTCCTCGTCCCTAAGACACATGTAGCACCGATTGACCACCACCTGATTTTTCCTTCTCAAATTATCCTGAGTTAAAATTTTGCCCAACACACAAGTCCAAATAAAGAAGGCCACTTTGAGAGGAGCCTTAGAAAGCCAAACAGACTTCCACAGGAAGGGCCCTCTAGGCTCCACAGAAAGACACCTGAAGGACCGCACATCAAAACGACCCTGAGCATTGGGAACCCAAATCCAACCATCAGACTCACCAACCGTGACTCCCTGCCGATACAACAACTCCAACAGACGAATGGCATCCTCAACCTCCCAATCCTGAAAGAGACGCCTGAACTGAACATCCCACGCCAGTCTCCCGCTATCAAGATGATAACAGTCAACTACCATGGCCTGCCTATTCGAAGCAATCCTAAGCAATCGTGGAAAAGCGAGAGCAAGAGAAATATCTCCACACCAAACATCCTCCCAAAAACTGATCCTCTCACCATCCCTGAATCTAAAACGGACATTCAAGGAGAAATCAAACCAACCCTTCCGAATGCACTTCCAAACCCCCACACCCCTCGGACCATGCACCTTAAGAGAGTACCACCCTCCTCTCTCCCCAAACCTACTAGCAACAACCCTCCTCCAAAGCCAATGTCTTTCCACTCCAAACCTCTACAACCATTTTCCAATGAGAGCTTTATTGAAAGGCACCAATCTACGAAGCCTCAACCCACCATTACGAATAAGCCAGCAAACATGCTCCCACCGAACCAAATGAAACTTAAACCCCCAAAAACAGAAAATCACGCTGCAAGCGCTCAATTCTCTCAACCACAGAGACGGGAATCTGGAAAAGCGAAATAAAATAAGTAGGAAGGCAAGAGAGGGTACTCTTAATTAGAGTGACCCACCCCCCCTTGGAAACATACTGCTTCTTCCAGCCCGATAGCCTCCTCTCAAATCTATCCACAACTGGATCCCAAACTCCCACACACCTCTAAGGAGCTCCCAGAGGCAAACCTAAATAAAAGATGGGAAAAGAGCCAATGCAACAACCAAGAATACTAGCAAACAAGCCCATCTCAGGAACCTCCCCAACTGGCACCAAAACACTCTTGCCAACATTCACCTTCAGGCCGAAAACAACTTGGAACCAGATCAAGACACATCTCAAATATCTGGGACTCCTCCGCATCACACAACACAAGCGTATCATCAGCAAACATCAAATGAGAGATCTCTAACTGGCTAGCAGCATCTCTACCCACCCGGAACCCTCTCAAAAAGCCTAACTCAACAGCCCTCCTCATCAACCTACTAAGAGCCTCCATCACAAAGAGGAACAAGAATGGGGAAAGTTGGTCACCCTGCCTCAAGCCCCTCGAACTGGAGAAAAAACCGGTTGGAGCTCCATTCACAAGAATTGAGAACCGAGCACTGGACATACAAAAATGAATCCATTTCCTCCATCTCACTCCAAACCCCATCCTCTCCATTAGGTAGAGAAGGAAACTCCAACTCACATGGTCATACGCCTACTCAATATTCAGCTTACACAGAACACCCGGAACCCCACTACTCAATTTGGAGTCCACACACTCACTAGCAATAAGAACTGAGTCAAGAATCTGACGGTCTCCCACAAAGGCATTCTGAGAATCAAAAATCACACCATCCATCACTTTCCTCAAACGAAGAGCAAGGACTTTGGCAATCAACTTGTAAATGCACCCTACTAAACTGATAAGGTGAAAATCCCGAACATCCAAAGCCCCCCCCCCCCCCCCCCCCTTCTTAGGGATGAGAGCAACAAAGGTGGCATTCAAGCTCTTCTCAAAAGACCCCTGGGCATGGAAAGCTTGAAAAGTGCCCATCACCTCCCCTTTAACCACCTCCCAGCACTCCAAAAGGAAACACATGGTAAACCAATCAGGACCTGGGGCTTTATCCCCGTTACAGCTCTTCAAAGCAAACAAGACTTCCTCTTCAGAAAAAGGCTCTTCCAAGCCCGCACGCTCCTCACAAGAAATGGTGTCAAACTGAAGCCCCTCAAGTAGAGGTCTCCACGTAGCAACCTCTGTGAACAACTCCGCATAGTACTCAGCAATACCTCTGCACACATCCTCCTCCTTAACCAGAGTCAACCCATGCACCCGAATCCTCCCAATATGATTGCCTCTTCGATGGGCATTGGCCAATCTATGGAAAAACTTCGTGTTTCTATCACCCTCCTTAAACGACATTTAAAAATAACAATTTACTTGCTTTTAACAAGGCAAGGTCAATTTAGACATGTCACAATATAAATAACAGCTCTGTCAAATAATGGTGTTAATTTGTTAGTTAAGGGTTATATGATAAAATTTTATGGTACAAGTGCGTTTTGTGATTTTACCCCTATAAAAAGGCACTCTATCTGTCTCTCTCTCTCACACACACACATGAGCCCATTTTTCTTACCTACCTACCCTTTGCTAGGACTACATACATTGATTTACATATAGTCATAGATACCAAAACAGTAATCTATAAAAATAATTACAGAAACATCCAATACAAAGTTGCTTTAGTTAAGGACATTAAGACCAGAGGTTGTAGTATAATGATCTAATCGTACTTTCTTTCCAAAGTGAAAGGTCAAGGGTTCAAGCATAGGAGCAAGTGGGAGAGTTCGTTATTTGCCAAGATAAAAAATATATATAAATAAATAAATAAAAAGACAAGGGCCTTGAGTAAAAATATATAGTTTAAATTTATTTTGAGTTTCTTTACTTTATTAAGCTAAATAAATTTCTTCTTCTATAGCATTCTTTTTCTCGTCTGGATATGTAATTTGATCAATTATCTTGTTTTGCTAAAACATTAATACCATTCACTTGTCCGGAGCCATCACCTAAATAATGGCTTCTAATCATTTCCTAAATAATGGCCTCTAATCATCATTTTTAGCAAAACAATTCATTTGTTCACATCTAGAGGAGTCCTAGAGATATGAAACTATGACAGGGCACCAAATTGCTGACCATTTTAATTAAATCAAAAACAGTGGTTGACAGAAGTTAATTCAATAGATACCAAAAATGACATAAAAAGTAACAATAACATTGTTAAGACAATGCAAAGCCAACAGAAAACAACACTTACTGCCAACATAGTCGAAGATACCCATTCGGGCGGTGGCCAAAACAGCTTGGAAAAACCAGTGCAACGTGCAAAAGGCACAATACTACCACTCTCTAAATTAAACACACTGATGCCGCAATTCTTCATTACATTCTCTGCCCTCCCTGAAAAGAAGAAATTGTCTGTAAAGAATATGCAATTCCGTACACAACCAGGAAAATCAGAAGCTGATGCCGAAAACGTGCAATTATCTTCCAAAAACACCATCTGATCCCCCAAACTTTTCAACTCAACCCACATCTGTTCTTCTCGATCCAATTTGAAAACTTCAAACCGGACCGCCGTCCTCTCAATAAGATAACATCCTTCAAAAACCCCACTGTAACCAAAATAATCTTCAGGTCCCAAACTCAAATACATATCAACCAACAACAAATCACCACATGACTCCACCAAGAGCTTCTTGTCCCCACCAAAAAACGGATTCGCAGCCAAACTCACACACGGAGACGAGTCAATATAAAAAACAACAGTCATTCCCATGTTGTCCACTGCATAGAACTGTCCTTCAAAGAGTATCACATCATCATAAGGCGAAGTCAAATCGCCAATGACAGTCCATTTGGTGTCACCAGACTTGAACAAAACTAGTTTCCCAGAATCATGCATTGCTAACAACACAAACCCATCAACCCGCGAATGGAATGCAACCTTTCCCATTTGCAAATTGCCCGCATCACCGATCGAACTCGCAAAAGGCCGAAGAACAAACTCGTGCCCTAGTTCAGAAACCCTAAATTTGGAGGGATCGAGAATTCTGGGGAAATTTGTGGGCATTGGTTTGAATTCGAACCTAGAGAGAGGATCCAAAAGATGCATCCTCTGACGACCGTCCTGTTCTAGCTTAATCAACCAGGTGTCGGAGGGGGGTGTTTGGCAACTGGGTTCGGGCAATCCGAGGCGGAAAATGGTGCGTTTGGAGAGATAGAAACCCCGATTGGTGTCTGAAATGTCATCGTTTGGGAGAATCGGGAAACAGGAAGGTGTTGGGTGGGTGGATTGGGCAGGGAGAGTGGATCTCCATTGAGAACAGACGGATCGGAATCGGAGGAGATCGGTTTCGGAATCGAGTCGTTTGGAGATTAGGTTTAGGAGTTCCGGGGGTAGTTGAGACCATTGGGCCATTGCTGAGAGACTTGAGAGTTGAGACTGATACGGTAATACTCTGAAGCAAAGAAAGAAGATGAGGAAAGTGAGAGGAGGTGAAGAAAATAAATAAGCAAAGCACAAATTTATATTTTTTGAAAAAAAAATATAAATAAAATTTGATATGGGATTTTGGAGATATAAATAAATAATTTTTTTTTTTTTAAATTACACATAAGTATAATTTAGCAATACTAAATAATAAAATGGTCTTATTTTTAAATTTGATTAAATTAAATAAAATAATTATAAATACATCAAAAAAATTATTATTAAGATTCAAAATAACTTCTAAAATCTTATTGCAAAATACTATAATATCCTTCATAAATCTTATAATTGCTAATTGCTCCACGTGAAGAGGGGCTAGTGATATTCAAAATACCAATTGTATGCTTTATAAGGAAAATTAATTTCCCTAGACGATATAGATCTAGGTAGATCTAAAGATCTTCTAAAATTAAGAAGAACATCACCATCATGATCCTGGTTAACACAGTCCAAATTCCTATTGAGGATAGGTTTTACAGGAACTGCGTTAGGTATTGTCCAATGTTCAGGAAATGTTATTTCACTCCAAGGAATCATCCTTGTTGTAGCAACATTCGAAGTGAACATATTTGTATCCCATATCGTTGTTACTCCTTTAGAGTCTTTGCGTATGGCTTTGGATAATAGGTATCAAGTACCTTATAATGGATGCGATAAATTACACTTATCACCTCCGATCCAGGTAAGAAATTATACCCATGAGTCTGTACACGAAGACTAGCTGCTTCATATATATTTTTATTCGACAAAGATAAATTCAGACTAGGATATACATCAAAGTAAACCGAGCCATGACATAGACTGGTTTCCAGTGCTCCCATCAAAGAAGGGTGAAAATCCAAACACCTAGCATCTGTAAGTGTTGCTTGAGTACAAGCATCCATACCAAGTAAGGTTAAAGGTTTAAAAGCAATCTGGATTAAACCTGTGTGAATATACTTGTACTTTTTAATAAATCTGATAGTCAAATTTACCATCGATGTTCCATTCATAAATGGTTTTGCCATGAAAAGGTTTTTGTGTATGAAAATAATCTTCTTCATACAAGATATCTTGAGGGGTTGGTCTAGGATAGTAATATCTACTCGGAGTAGGGACTGTATTGGAGTGGATATTTTTATCATAGACAATTTTGTTGAAATCAGGCATATTTGAGATTGAAAATGCAGCCTGAAAATCCTCAATATGAGGGGAAAATTCATTTTCAGAAACAATGTCAAAGTCAGTATTGACAAATTTGGCCTTCATGAAATCCATGCATTGTATCATTAAATCTGTTTCAGGAATTAATGGATGCTGTTTTTTAATCATATCTTTAACCAATTCAAAAGGGTTAAAGATATCAGTGGCATCTGATAACAGGACTTGGTGCTTTCAGGAAATGTTATTTCTCTTTTGGTATCAGAGCCATATGTTGGCTTAAATTTATATTGTTAATATTTTAAGTTTCTAGTAGAATGCTTATTACGATAATTATGTAAAGAATATTGAGACTACTAATCTGTTTAAATCCTGCTTAAAGTGGATTCTATTATGGGTCATCCAAAAGTCGCGTTGGAATGTTAGACCGCTTTTTGCATTAAATTGCTCCACAGGTCGTTGTTTCTAGTAAACCGTTGACAGACGAGTAATATAGCCTCTCTTAAGCAGCACGACGACAGAATAGTAACTTACTGTTCATTACATAATTTTATAATGATTATTCTATACAAATCTTAAGCATTAACAATATTTAACAGTCATGTTAAACCCATCCTCCAGTATGGAAATACAGAATTCACAGGATTCTGAATTTATCAAGAATTCAGAATTAATTGAATTTACAGATGTTCAGAATAAATTGAACAAGTGGACTATTCCCCCAGTAAATGCAAGCAGCATTTACAAAATCGGGATGCTCAATCTAGCTGATTTGTGGGCAGTTAAAATCATGGAGCAGACGATGCAATTGAGTAATCAGGATACAATAATTAAGTTATTGTCTCCACGTGATCTTCAGAGATACATGAAAAAGTATAAGTATATTTATATAAGTTTAATCCAGATTGCTTTTATACCTATTATTTTTTACAGAATTTGGAATCCCTTGGATTTGGAAATGGGATTTCCAATGCAGCTATAATCCTGACAAGCTGCCAAACCTACAAAGGGTTTTTTATTACAGATGGTGGGCCGGCATGTCCCAGGAACCTGTTGCAGCCCTCTTGACCCTCATCAAACAGAAAACAGTGGAGTATCAAGATGCTATTCCCAAACTGACATTAACTCAGTTTTCAAATGCCACTGATATCTTTAACCCTTTTGAATTGGTTAAAGATATGATTAGACATTCAGCAATCTCAAAATGAAATTCCACGAGGCGTTTACAAACCAGCACCAAAAGGTGTAACGCACCAAAAAGAGTTTGGAATAGAGTTCAGTCCCACACCATCAGAAATGGGTATTAGCAAGACTGAAGACCCAAATGAAGAAAGAGAAGAATATTAGTTTTAATGGATTTTACATTAGATCAAAAAGCCATTAATGCTGAATTCCAACAGGAGCAGTATCAAGATTTTAGGACTTAGCACTTTCATGAGTTTTACAAAGAGCAATTGCAACTTTTTAAAACTCAATTTTATGAGTACCTTCACACAGAAATCTTTCCATGGCAAAACCATTTATGAATGGAACATCGATGGTAAATCTGACTATCAGATTTATGAGATTGTACATCAAATGTTAATGTACAATCAAGTCTGTAAACTTAGCCAGAACACTGATCCAACAATTGCAAAATTTATTGTTGCTGGTTTTACAGGCATCCTTAAAGGATGGTGGGATAATGTTCTCACTGATGTACAGAAGGCAGAGATATTTTCAGCCATCAAGATTGTCAAGGATGAAAATACTCAGGAAGAGGGCCCGACTGCCCATTATGGGGCTGACTCATGAACCCTGTAGAAATTCACGAGTTAAAAAGTCAGGTAAAGAGTTAGAATTGCCTTTAATATATTCAATTAAAAAATCAAAAGCAGATAAATCAGCTTGCCAACCAGTAAATATCTGTTTGGAAACTAAATTTTTAACATATTTTTCCAGTACTTGTTTAGCAGCATTATAATCAATGCGTAACAAGAATTTCTGATTAACTAAATCATCTTAGAATTTATAAATGTATTTAACTAAAGAAAGAATTTCTTTCTTGATAGTAGAATAATTTAATTGTGCATTTTTCCAAGTTCCTGAAGTGAAGCGAACAAGCTCCTCAGATCCTGTTTCTGGATTCTTTTGTTTAAGAATTCCACCATATCCAATATTGGATGCATCTGTTTCAACAATTTTAAACCATGAAGAATTTGCTACGGCTAAGCAAGGAATCTGTTTAGCGCGAAGTTTAATCTTTTGGACGGCTCTAGTATGTTCTTCAGTCCAAGGTGAAGGTGACTTCCTGAGCCGTGTATATAAAATTGTTGTATTCTGTGCAAGATTCTTGTAATAGTTACGAATATAATTCCCTGATGAAATTAAAGATAAAACTCAACTTCAAAGATTTCTTGATAGTCTGATTTACCATCGATGTTCCATTCATAAATGGTTTTGCCATGGAAAGATTTCTGTGTATGAAAATAATCTTCTTCATACAAGATATCTTGAGGGGTTGGTCTAGGATAGTAATATCTACTCGGAGCAGGGGCTATATTGGAGTGGATATTTTATCATAGACAATTTTGATGAAATCAGGCATATTTGAGATTGAAAATGCAGCCTGAAAATCCTTAATATGAGGGGAAAATTCATTTTCAGAAACAGTGTCAGAGTCAGTATGGGACAAAGTCTGAATTTTAAGTCCTTGAATTTTCTGAGTGAGAAGTTGAAGAAATTCCTCATTCTTTTTCTGATGAGACAACTTGAAACCTGAAACCTCAATAGCAGGTTGAACAAGAGCCTCGGATAAGGTAGCTTCTGGGGAAGGGTTGACAGAGATGGTTTTAGTATTAAGAATATTTATACATAAAATTGGACTTGAAAATTAAATTTGAAGTCCGCATAGTGGATGGATGGCGTGTGCTGGAATAATGCAGCCGGTTGGCCCACCACTACGTTCTGTCTTCTTGTCGGATAGCAATAATCAACTTCTGACAAGAAATAGTGCTGTAGAATCAAAGACTTTTGAAAAGAACTTTGGCTTCTTCTGTTGGCAGGATAAGATAGAATCTTTACTATTTGGGAGGCTTCATCTTTTCTAC
The DNA here is from genome assembly GCF_030987335.1 of Cornus florida. Lineage (NCBI taxonomy): Eukaryota > Viridiplantae > Streptophyta > Magnoliopsida > Cornales > Cornaceae > Cornus > Cornus florida. The sequence goes on along the minus strand of NW_026775573.1, from coordinate 68,992,913 downwards.
TAAATGGACGGTAAGAGAATACCAATAATCTTTGGCAGAGGGGTCCTCATCCCGGATAAGATCTTCATTTGGATCTTGTGCTTCTCCAGCGAGACAAGAATACTGATTACCTTCTTGGCTAGATGCTGACACCATGGATGTGTCATCCTGAACCGTGGAAGTAGAAGAACCAAAAATATTGACAAATTTAGCCTTCATGAAATCCATGCATTGTACCATTAAATCTGTTTCAGGAATTAATGGCTGCTGTTTTCTGATCATATCTTTAACCAATTCAAAAGGGTTAAAGATATCAGTGGCATCTGGAAACTGAGTTAATGTCAGTTTGGGAATAGCATCATGATACTCCACTATTTTCTGTTTGATGAGGATCAAGAGGGCTGCAACAGGTTCCCGTGAATAAGCATATTAATGCTTTTAACGTATTGATTGTAGTGCTGCTAAACAAGTACTGGAAAAAGATGTTAAAAATTTAGTTTCTAAACAGATATTTGCTGGTTGGCAAGCTAATTTATCTGCTTTTGATTTTTCAATTGAATATATTAAAGACAGTTCTAACTCGTTACCTGACTTTTCAACTCGTGAATTTTTACAGGGTTCATGAGTTAGCCCCATAATGGGCAGGGTCGTGGTGATACCACGAAAGGCCGTGGCAAAGGCAAGGTAAAAGCCAAAGTGGTTATACCACTAACTGACGATCAGTATCCAGCTTTGGAGCATCTCTCTGATTTGCTTCGTACTCCTACTAAAGGGGAAAGCTCATAGAAGAAAACAATGAAAGAGGTTCTTACAACATAAACTCTATGGATACCTAATTCAAGGTATATTCAAACAGTATTGGTTCTGGATCCTCAAAATGAACAATGGATGCCTGATGCTTGGGAAGTAAAATCCAGATATTTCTAAACACAGCAATATGTAGCACCCGATGGTCGCCATAGATATGTCTATGAAGCCGTGCTTACTAAAACTTCCTCTGTGGAATTTACCCACACGAAGCAATTTCCAAATTCCAAAGATAGTCCTCTTACTTATAGTAAAGCTATCTTTAAGAAGCTTTATAAGCCTTCTGACTGGGGATTAAATCCTAATTTATCCAGAAAACTTGCTTTCGGGCAAAATTATAATTATTGGGATTATATCTCAGCATGGACATATGTGTTCTTTTATCAATATCCAAAACATAAGCATACTTACCTGGTATAAATAAATAAATAAATAAAAAGTTTTTTTAAAAAAATTACACATAAGTATAATTTAGCAATACTAAATAATAAAATGGTCTTATTTTTAAATTTGATTAAATAAAATAAAATAATTATAAATACATCCAAAAAATTATTATTAAGATTCAAAATAACTTCCAAAATCTTATTGCAAAATACTATAATATCCTTCATAAATCTTATAATTACTAATTGCTCCACATGAAGAGGGTGAGTGATATTCAAAAAACCAATTGTTACGATGTTTAGCTTTGATTGTTCATTTGTTTATTTGTTTCCTTTATTTCATGTTCCTCACAGTAAAAATAGAAAAGGACAGTACTTGGCCAAGTAGGTCATTTATTGATGTGGTCTAATTACCAACATACATTTAGTCTTTTTTTTTTTTTTGAATAAATTTAATCATTCTCTCTAATTCCCTTATGTGTGCATTTGTTATTGGACCAGATAAACCATAAGTAGGGATCATCGGACGAGTAAGTAAGTATTATCCAATAAAAAATTATTAACTATCTAATTCGTATTTGCTTATTCGAATTGAATTAATTTTGGAAAAACCCTTTGGATGGCATAACATTTCCAAATTGACTCATATTTGTATCTTTCTTTTCAATAATCCTCAGGTGTGTTCAAGTGCATGGAATTGGAGCTTTGGATTTGAAATTTGTAAGATTTGAGAAATTTTGGTTCAATTTTCTTAGTTATTTTTCTTAAATTCCACCAATTCCAATTTCATGAAACCAAACACACTTCAATGTAAAATGTTTTAGGCACTGAACCACCGTTGTTGACATACTTGTGGAATTCAATGCTTTTGGAATGTCCAAGTAGTGAGCAAATAGCTGGGATACAAATGCAAATCCAAATCCAAAGAGTATAAGAACAAGGAAAATGACAAACATTATAAATAATATAAAAGAATAAATAAAAGTAAAAGAAAATTCTTAGAGCACGTGTATCGGCTCCACAATACACGCACCATTCAAGGTAAGAGTGTAGTTCGAAAGTGAGACCTTAAGGACTTACCTCCCAGATCCCTGCTAACACCGTTACCCCCCTAGAGACAATAAAAGTAAAAACTTTGCTATAGCTCTAGAACACAATCTACACGAAGATAAAATCATTCCACACGGTCAAGCATAACATTTATAGCACAATATGCAAACGGATAATACTTATCTCCTACCCTATAGCAGACTTCTTTCTTATGGGTGAAGTGGTACAATGAAAAAACAACATGTGTCCCAAAGACTAATATAATATTAAAAGTTTAAGAGAGAGAGAGAGTAGACCTGATTTTAACAGGTTAACCGGTAAAACCCAACTAACCAAAAAAATCCTCTTTGAATCAAGCTCCATAGCCCAAACTTCGTTCCAAAACCCTAATCCTCTTAATCGCCACCACTACCCACCCCTCATTGTCTTTCTTTCTCCACCACTTTCCCTTCTCCCCATCCTCTCTGAAAAATATCTAGCATTAATCAATATTTCATGGGTTTCTGTATTTGTTGGAACAGGAAGAGAAACAAACAAGAATAACCTTTATTTATTGGAACAAGAAGAGAAATAAACAAGAATAACCCCCGCGCGCGGGGGGTGGGGGGGGGGGGGAGGAATGGCAAAAGTCAAAGTTCTTATTAGAAAACATCTATGTGAACATTGACCCATTTGTATTAAGAGGTAAATACTTCTCTGTGACTCTTCTATTCATCATGTATAAAATTAAAATTAGGTATTGTAGTTTTGGATACAGAAAGGACTATATGTCAATGTGTTTAAGTCAATGAATAATTTGAAACAAAAATTTTATTAACAAAGTTTCTCATTCCATGGTGAGCAATAGATCACCACTCATATATATATTATATAGATTTTCTAACTTCTGTTACTAATAGTGAGAGAAGGCCAGAATTTGATCGGGATATATGCCGGTGCAGTTGCTCAATAAGATTCCTTATTCCAATTGGGTAAAGATTTGAGTTATCTCTCCTTGAAATGCTGACCTTAGAAACAATTCATTTGTGATGACCGTGTCATCTTTTTTTTTTTCTGGCATTTTTCTTTATATTTTATTCATTTATTTATTATTTCTTTTCTTGTTATCTTAGGGTTTTGGAGGACCCGAGGTAGGGTTTGGTGTCCGGAGTCGATTTCCGACACTTCATGCAGTTAATTTAGTTTATTTTATTGTTAATGTATAGTTTAATTATGTGACAAAGCATGTTTATTATATTATGTCTTATGGGGGTATATGTGCATTACTTCTTTGGGGACACTTTTATTTTTAGGGGTGATAAATGCTTAAATGTTACACATTTTAGCCCTAAGTTAAGGTATTTTAGTCTGTTCATCTATCTTTATTTTCCCGTTTTAGTTCTAATTTGTATTTTTGGCGATTTCAGGTCATTAAGGTTCAAAGGCTAATTTCAGGTCATTAAAGCCTTTTTGGAGTTAAACAAATGCATCAAGAAAAATGTAAGACAAGGGCCTACGATCGATCGTGATTTCCTTGCGATCGATTGCAAATTCCACGACCGATCCTTTAGCCACGTTATCGTTCGTAGCCACGTCGGCAAGTGGATAAGGCAGCCACATCATCGTTCGTTCAATTCACGATCGATCGCAAAGAATTTACGATCGGTCGTAAAGCCACGTCAGTAGATAAGGTAGGCAGTTGTCAAGATAAGAGTACCATGTCAGCACGATCGATCGCAGAATTTACGACCGATTGTAAATTCCTGCGATTGATCGTAAATGGCTTGGCAGTGAGCTGTTTTATTCCTGACTTCGCTCGATCTTTACCTACCAAACAGCTACGGGATTAAATGATTTTGGGGCTTGTTTCTGACCCATTTTGGCCTCCAAAGGTCTTGTATAAAATGGCAAATGAACCATTTTGTAAAGGGTCTTTGAATATTTCATTGTAGTTTTTATTTTACATTGTAATTTTTAGTTTCTCTCGAGAAAAGTTAGAGATTAGGGTTAGAAGAAAAGAGGAGAGTGGAGGCACCAAGAACACATCTCAAGATCTACACACACTCTCTTTCTAGAATTCAACAAAGAAGAAGAGGAAGAAGATGGAGCCATATTTGGGGATTGTCCTTGAGGGTTTCATGACCACATCCACCTCCTCAATGATTGGCTAAACTTCTTATTAGGGCTTGGATAAGCCCCAAGCTTGTAATCTAATCCCTTATCTTTCATCTTTTTAAGGAATTTATCTTGTAATTAGTGTTATAGCCTTGTGTATATAATAAATCGTGGGTTCTCCTTTGATTTCTATGGTTTAATTCTTCCTATTGATTCTCTATGTGATTACATATTGTCTTATGTGTGATTATTTGGGAATTGATCTCTACACTAGGTACTCTATGTTGGTTGCATGTCTATGTGTGATTAATAAATGGTTTAGTGATGGCTATGCATGGTTTTCATTGGATGGAATTGTTAATTAATTTGATGGATTATGGTTAGGCTTAATAGGTTGTGCTACACATTAGTTTATTTGTTGTCAGGTAGACAATCTATGCTTGAATTTGATATTCCATAGCTTATTATTGTAAATTCCATAATTCTCTAGATTGATGTGTGCTACAATTGTTACTAATTTGATGGGTCATGCTTAGACTTGATGGGTTGTGCTATACTTAGTTTACTTATTGGTTAGGTAGACAATTTATACTTAGATTTGATGGTTCATTCTTAATTTCGCAATTGGTAGTTGCGTTTTGTTCACAAGAATGTATTCCCCAATTAGTTGAAAGTATATGGTTTTGTGAATGAGCTTGGTGGTGATTCCAATGCCCTAAGCCTATTTTCTTATCTCTTAATCCCCTAACTCACTTTAATTTACTTTACTTGCATTTTATGTTAATTGAACTTTAGAGTAATCAACCAAACCATCTTTTTGCAATCTTGTAAAACACTAGAGTTGAAGTTAGATTCCAACTACGTGTTTAATCCAAGCGGACGATTCCTACTCGCTATACTTCATTAGTAATAGTAGTGGTTTTTATAAATGTAATTTTGACCTTCAAAGCTTTTGAAGCCACAATCATATTTTGACCTTGTGAAGCGACTTCTCACATTAAAATCGCACCCCCTTGATCGGTTGAGAATTCGATCTATAATAAATCAACCTTCGCAATAGCACGAATCATTGTAAAATAGGGCTATTGGTCGGGTAAGTCGAACCACTGGGACTGCGCTAATCTATGGCAACCTAAGTTTCTAGAGTCTTTTTAGAATGATACGGGGTGTTCATAGAGGATTTGTTAGTTGTCACTTAAGCTATGAAATTAAGATGCATAAAATAAAAGCTTGTAAGAATTTAAGGGAGATGAAATACAAGTAAAGGGGACTAGGGAAGTGAATCCGCCTCCATCCTTATACACATGCTAGATTAGAGCTAAATTGGGGGAAAAACAATATATGATGGTCAAGAAATATATAGTAACACATAGTTGCCATATAATCAACAAGATGTACATTAAATCTCAAGCAAGCATGATCCATCAAAGGTGAACATGTTTAGACTACCTAACTAAGGTGTAGCTTAACCACATTTACTTGAATGAAGCCCTAGATAAAATGATGAAGCACATGAAGGTAAAAAATAAGCATAAACCATCAAAGGCTTTACCTAAGCAATGATCTATCAAAGTACTTATCAACATGCCATTAAACCATTTCATAACCTTGTCTCCATTCTCACTATGAAAACTCAAACAATATGATTAATATAAGACATCATCTAAAACAAGATAATCAACTTATAGAAATCATCCATACATATATCAACATTCATTACAACAAATGAAGTGCTCTTGGTTATGAAAAGACCATAGAATATACATTGTAATCCCCAAAATATAGCCTAAATTAGAACATGCTTACAAATGAGGGGCCTCATCACCTCCCTAGATGGAGGTTTAGTTACCCATGGGAGCCTTAGAAGAAGGAAGAAGCTTAGAAGATCCCTCCATTTTCGAGCTCCTTTGTTGTAGCTTCAAGAACTCAATCTTTTCCCCCTCATTCTCTCTCTAGAAATCTTACAAGATGAGATACGATATTGATATGTGGTTCCCCTCACCTTCTTGTAGACATTATCCTACCAAACCCTACCAAACAAGGCTCAACTCCCCCCAAAAGACATCTCCAACCAACCTATAAAGATGGAAATCAGAAATGAGGGAATTAAGGTGCAAGTGGGCTGAAGTGATGGTTCCCGGAGAGCATTCTGCCCAAAGTTCGAGCGCTCGAAATAAGCCCTTCGAGCGCTCGAAGTCAACTTGCTCAGCTTTGAGATACTTTGGTAAAATGGCCATAACTTTCTGCTCCGAACTCCAAATTATGAACTGTTTAAAGATTTGGAAAGCTAATTCAAAGCTCGAAGTATGCCATGTTGTAATAGAAGTCTAGTTCTCAAGTTTGGTGGGTCAAAAATGAATAGAAAAGTTGAACTTCACTGCTGCCAGGCTGTTCTGCGCACCTTTGGTAAAAATGACATAACTCTTCGCTCCAAACTCCAAATGAGGCAAACTTTATGTCTATGGAAAGCTAACTCATAGCCCTTCATATTTTATGTTTTACTAAAGACCAAATTCGCACATTCAAAGGGTCCGAATTGGAGGCCAAAGTCTGATGGAAAATGAACTGGCGCCCACGCTGTTATAGCCTTGCACCAATTTGCTACTTGCAACTTGAAATGATTTGGCTCGGCCCGAAGACGCGGCAATTCTTCCTAGAACTTTTTGCATAGAGCATCATGAGTCCCATGGATCATTAATCTTGGCCAAAATGAAGGTCCCTGACAACGGCGTGCTTTAATTCTTTAAGACCTCGTCAAAGCATCTCTTTTAACTCTCTTTGGGGAACCAACCTGAAAATAAACAAAAGCATGCAAATGAAGCTAGAATATGCAATATGATAAAATAATGGACTTAAATAATGCAAATAAGGGTGCTTGAATATGCAATATTCGGCGCTTATCACACCCTCAAATTTACATTTTGCTAGTCCCTTAGCAAAACAAAACTGAACACACAATGGAATAACAAAATGACTCTTCTTTCGTGGGAGTGATGGTTGCTACCCCTAGGTATCCTTAGAGGATGAGTGAAGTCTCGTGAGGGTTTAACAGGAATGTTACCCACAAACATTAATATGGTACATGAAGATGCACAAAGCTTAATTGCAAACTTGGAATATAAAGAACATTGGAGATGGAATCATTATGAAGACTACCTTGTGAATATGAAGCATTGATAGAACAAAATGGCTAATCATCTTTCAATTCTCAAGTATCAACATCATAGTCTATATAAATACTTCAATTGTCATATCTATAATAGAAATCATCTCAAGCTTCATTGAAAGTGAACCGGATTCTCAATATGTGGCTTTTACCTTATTTTTTCAATTTCAAAACATAAGTCTTCAAATCATTGACTTTCCCTTTTAAATGAGGTCTCTAAGGCATGATTTATTCAAAATACACATTATTATTATTATTATTATTATTATTATTTTTACATATATATTATGGTCGTGCAATACCGAAGTCCTTTAAGCTTTCTAACCGACCCATGTAGCAAGTGTTAGGCCAACAACTCCCAAACCAGATGGCTTTAGGGTGCTAAGTGTAAAGACACTCCATGGGCTTAATAACTCGAGTTGGCAAGGTTACGAACTCCAACGAACCATATTTATTTATTTTTTTATTTCGTGAATGACCGTGCAATGCCTAAGTCCCTTAAGCTTTCTAACTAACCCATGTAACAAGTGTTAGGCCAGCAACTCCCAAACCAGATGGCTTTAGGGTGCTAAGTGTAAAGACACTCTGAGGGCTTAATAACTCGAGTCAGCAAGGCTACAAACTTAAACTGGTCATTATCATTATTTATTTCAACTTATTTTTTTTTTCTTTTTTTATTTTTTTTTTATTTCATGCCAAAGATATCCATTCATTAGGGCCATCAATTCAAATCAACTGAGTCATGGTCAAGGTCAATTAGGTTGCATGCCTCACAATTGAGTTTCCGGTGTGCATCTGTGCAGTGTGAAGCATAGAAGAGTATGATACTCGAATATAATCTAATTGAAGCATTTATACAAACATTTTTGAATCCATATGTTCAATAGATTTTTCTCAATTCAAAACTATCATTTGCATCTATACACAAAGTATTCAACACATACTTCAATCTCGAACAAATTCCAAAATTCCAAAATCATTACTTCCATTTTTTTTAAATTTTCAGTTTTATACAAATCTATTTGAACAAAATAACAAATGCAAACACTCTACAATACACAATACCCTACACTATACCCCCAAACTTGAATGGCACATTGTCCTCAATGTGTGAGACAAAGATGTATAAATAAAGAGAATGGGGGATAAAAGGAATAATAATACCAAGTGGACTGACGAAAGCAAAGGTTTTCATCTATGTGAATGCGCAAATGTTTCCCTCAAACTTGGACATGAAGACCTGTCAAAACATAACTAATATACACATGTAAAAGCATAGTTCTCTTAAGAAAAACCAAAACAGAAACAATAACACTAACATAAATTTTATTGAAAGATAAAAATTCATACAAAACACAAATTTGCACACATTAGCCACAAGTTTAAAACAGATAACAAAATAATGCCAAAAACAGTACCATTTAGAGAGATAAAGTTGGTTCAGGAATTTTGTCGAGCAGGTGGTGTGCACTTTGCAAAAATTAGAGGTAAAGACAGTGAATGGTTCTTGAAAACCCAAAAAAATTTACCTGCAATTAACAATATACAAGCCCCAAACACATACTACACCTCTACACAATCAATCCCATCCTCCATTTATACCAAAAATGTGAAAGAGAAAGAGAAAGAAAAAACTTACCCAAAAATGAACCAAAGGCCCCTTGTGCTTGGTGGTAAGTGGTGGTGATGTGGATGAGAGAGTGATGGAGATGGGAGAAGGTTGGAGATGAAGAAGTGAGGAAGAGGAAGGGGTGATGGGTATTTATAGAGGTTTAGTGCATGAATGAGGTAGTGGGAAAGGTAGGGAAGTTATGGAGGGATGTGATGGAGGGAGTTCGTGGGTTGATGGAGGGAGTGGTTGAAGGAACTAAAGCAAATGGGAGAGGGAAAGTCAAATTTAAATGGAAGGGGTTGAGTTCAAGCGCTCAAAGAAGGCTCTTTGAGCGCTCGAAGAATGGGCAACAGGTTTGGAGCGCTCCAAAGTGACTCTTCGAGCGCTCGAAAAATGGACAGTAGGTTTTGTTGAACTTTCGAGCACTCGAAGGAGAGGCTTCGAGTGCTCGAACTTTGGGCAGAGAACTTGGGACTGTGGAATGCAGGCTTCGAGTGATCGAAGGTGGTCTTCGAGTGCTCGAAAATTCGGCAGAGAGCTTGGTGGCATCATCACGAACTTGAACTGAAGTGCAAAGTTTCTCTAAGACCTTTGAGCATGTGCAGAAAGGACAACGAAGTCAAAGAGTGCCAATGTAGGACTTAAGTGCTCGGAAAGAATTTGGAAACCACAATCAACTGGTGTATTGAAAATAAGAGGTTAAGCACACGAGTACCAATCCGAAGGTTTGATGAAAGTGCTAGATAGAGCTGAAAACTTCAGGCAATGAAGACAAGGGCTGAGAAGGTCTAAGAAAACCAGTCTGAATTGCGGGAACACAATTTAAGATAGTTCCAGATAAGGTTAAAGTTTTGGCTTTTCTTAACCATTTCCCAGAAAATTTCAAGGCTCAGGCAATTGGAAATTAGGGAAGCATGGAAATAAAAAGAATTTCTTCCCTTGAGTGCTAAATTTAACGTCGATAGCTAGACGTAACAAGATCAGGTTAGTCCTCATTACCCTATACCATGTCTCTCAAGAGAGTCATACTTCCCTAAAAAAGAAAGTTCCTTTAAAAGCAGAGGAAAAAGAACTTGAAGAAAGAAATTGAAAAGGGGTAAAGGAAAGACCTCAACCCACTCTTCTTCCTCAATGAAGAACTTTGGATTTTTAGGGGTTGTTTTGGATGATGGAAAGGTGGATCAAGTGAGGGCACATCAAGCAAAGACTTGTGAAGGGTCATATTGAGCATGGGAATGCTTGAAAATTATCCTTCAGACTTTCAACATCCTCCTCACACTTATCCGGCAGTTCGGGCTCAACAGCTTGAGATTACTCAAGTGAAGGAATGAGAGGATGTACAAGCTCCCAATAGAGGGATACATTTGATGTTGCCCAAGAAAGAGAGTGAGTAGGTGGAGGAATATCAAGCAAAGAATTTACCTCCCAAATAGAATTGTCAACATTAAAATCCTCACAATTGAAATGAGCCAAGCAAGCTTTTAGAGAATCCTCCATTGAAGGAGGTGTTTCAATCGAAGGATTCTTTAGGGGTTGTTTTGGATTTTTAAAGGAGACAATCTCTTTATCATTATTTTCCTCATTTCGAACCACAAATTCTTCAATTTTTTGTGTGGCAACAATTTGATCTTTAACCACAATTTCTTCATTTTCACATGTGGTAACCATTTGATCATTCTCATGATGAAAGTTACTAAGAGTAATCTCCCCATTCATAGAATTTTCTTTTGGATTGGCCACAAGTTCAATGGGAAATTCTTCTTCCTTTTCATGATTTAGAGCATCAACTATTTGTTGAATTTGGGCAATTTGGTCATCTAACTCAACTCTAGATTGGGAATGAGAATAGGTGGTGGATTGCATGCTAACAATATCATCCAACATTTGCTTGTTGGAATCCATCATTTGTTTGTTGATAGACTTCATCATTTGTTTGTTTGCAGCAATGAACTCATCCAATTAAGATGGTGGAAAAAGAGAAGAGGGCTGGAAATAATGATCATTGGGTTGAAAATTGGCGTGAAAATGTTGCCCATGAGATTGTGGGGCTGAATTTCCCATGTCATGCCACAAGAAGTTTTGATGATTTCCCCAACTCGAGTCATAACCATTGAAGTATGGATCACTACCCGGTTCAAAGAAGTTTGCATTTGGTTGCTTTAGATAGAAATCTAAGAATTGTCCCGGTGGAGGACAATCTCTTGTATGATGTGTATGACTAGAGCAAAATGCACAAAAATCATGTGGTGTGTAAAATTGAGTTGAAGGAAAATTACCCTCCATTTAGGACTAATTCAACCTCTTATTGGGATATATAAAAAAAAAATTCCATATATAACATATATACAACACAAACAAGATACACAACAACCCTTCACCAAAACATCTGCATGCAATGATCCCTTTCTCCTCAATTATCAACAAGATAGAAAATAAATGGCCACGACAAGGGCTGATACTTTGCAAAATAGTAAAACAAAAATAGCCTCGACAAGGGCTTCAAGACTAAATTATCACTAAGTTTAACACATGCACGATATTAACAATTTCGAAACTAGAAGGTCAAGAGACTTACCTGGGGTCCTCTAGGCTTACAAATTAGCTAGCTTTCCCTCAGCGAGCTTCGAGTCCCTAGAATCTCACTTACAACACAAGATGGTCAAACTACACAAGAATTATTCACAATTCATGATATTAACAATCACACTAAAATTAACCCTAAAACTTCGGTTGCTAAACCATTTGCAGTCCCCAGCAACGGCGCCAAAAATTGATCTGTTGAGAATTCGATCTATAATAAATCAACCTTCGCAATAGCACGAATCATTGTAAAATAGGGCTATTGGTCGGGTAAGTCTGGGACTGCGCTAATCTATGGCAACCTAAGTTTCTAGAGTCTTTTTAGAATGATACGGGGTGTTCATAGAGGATTTGTTGGTTGTCACTTAAGCTATGAAATTAAAATGCATAAAATAAAAGCTTGCAAGAATTTTAGGGAGATGAAATACAAGTAAAGAGGACTAGGGAAGTGAATCTGCCTCCATCCCTATACACATGCTAGATTAGAGCTAAATTGGGGGAAAAACAATATATGATGGTCAAGAAATATATAGCAACACATAGTTGCCATATAATCAACAAGATGCACATTAAATCTCAAGCAAGCATGATCCATCAAAGGTAAACATGTTTAGACTACCTAACTAAGGTGTAGCTTAACCATATTTACTTGAATGAAAGATTATCAAGCCCTAGATAAAATGACGAAGCACATGAAGGTAAAAAATAAGCATAAACCATCAAAGGCTTCACCTAAGCAATGATCTATCAAAGTACTTATCAACATGCCATTAAACCATTTCATAACCTTGTCTCCATTCTCACCATGAAAACTCAAGCAATATAATTAATATAAGACATCATCTAAAACAAGATAATCAACTTACAGAAATCATTCATACATATATCAACATTCAGTACAACAAATGAAGTGCTCTTGGTTATGAAAAGACCATAGAATATACATTGTAATCCCCAAAATATAGCCTAAATTAGAACATGCTTACAAAGGAGGGGCCTCATCTCCTCCCTAGATGGAGGTTTAGTTACCCATGGGAGCCTTAGAAGAAGGAAGAAGCTTAGAAGATCCCTCCATTTTCGAGCTCCTTTGTTGTAGCTTCAAGAACTCAATCTTTTCCTCCTCATTCTCTCTCTAGAAATCTTACAAGATGAGATACGATATTGATATGTGGTTCCCCTCACCTTCTTGTAGACATTATCCTACCAAACCCTACCAAACAAGGCTCAACTCCCCCCAAAAGACATCTCCAACCAACCGATAAAGATGGAAATCAGAAATGAGGGAATTAAGGTGCAAGTGGGCTGAAGTGATGGTTCCCGGAGAGCATTCTGCCCAAAGTTCGAGCGCTCGAAATAAGCCCTTCGAGCGCTCGAAGTCAACTTGCTCAGCTTTGAGATACTTTGGTTAAATGGCCATAACTTTCTGTTGGAAAATGAACCAGCGCCCACGCTGTTATAGCTTTGCACCAATTTGCTACTTGCAACCTGAAATGATTTTGCTCGGCCCGAAGACGCGGCAATTCTTCCTAGAACTTTTTGCATAGAGCGTCATGAGTCCTATGGATCATTAATCTTGGCCAAAATGAAGGTCCCTGGCAACGGCGTGCTTTAATTCTTTAAGAACTCGTTAAAGTATCTCTTTTAACTCTCTTTGGGGAACCAACCTGAAAATAAACAAAAGCATGCAAATGAAGCTAGAATATGCAATATGATAAAATAATGGACTTAAATAATGCAAATAAGGGCACTTGAATATGCAATATTCGACGCTTATCACCCCTTGCAGGGACGTTGTCAAATTTTGGCACCGTTGCCGGGGATTAACGGTTTTGTTGGAATTAGACTAGACAATAGTGTTCATTTAATTGCTTCTTATTTTTATTTTATTTTCTATTTTCTATTCTTTTCTTATTCTTGTTATTATTTGTTCAATTAGGTACTTGACTATAAGGAAAGCGAGCTTGGGAACCAACATTGTTGCTTGGGACCTTTATGAGCAATTCTTGAAACTCTTGTAGCTTAATTGTTCACTTCTTTATATGCTTAAGAGATAGCCCTTGTCGAGGCTAATTACATTGTTATATCTTTATCCAAGCATCGGTCCTTGTCGAGGCCATTTACTTTAATTGTTATATGCATCGGTCCTTGTCGAGGCAAATATTTTCTTGCATTTGGATTTTGAATATGAATAAAGGAATTGTTCGATTCAAGTTTGAGGGAAAATTACATCCCTTCACTTTATGCCCCTCCTTCATATTTTGATCCTTATGTGTGACGACCCTAGATTTTTACAACCCAGTGTGTCCTGTGATGACCCAAAATGGATCCATAATGCAGAAGCAAAAGAAACAAAATGGCCACTAGAGATGTATGTGATAAGCGCCGAATATTATATATTCAAGCGCCCTAAATTGCATTAGTTAAGTCCATCTTTTGATTATTTATGTAGATTATCTCCATTTCCATGTTTTTATGCATTTTCAGGTTCATTGGCCAAAAAGAAGCAAGGTTGAAGTTTTGTTGTAATTTTGGATAAGAAAGGCACAATGCTGAAGCTTGGCAGCAGTGGAACCTAACTTTTGTCACCATTTTTGACCTAGCAAACTCAAGAACTGGACTTCTATCATAACATGAAAGATTTAGAGCTCTGAATCAGCTTTCCAAATATTCAAGTAGTTCATCATTTGGAATTCGGAGCAGAGAGTTATGATCTTCTTATTAGAGGTGCTTAGAACTGCCTGGCAGCAATGAAAGTCTGCCTTGTTCTTCAATTTCGACCAACCAGACTTGAGAATTGGATCTCCACCAAAACATAAAGTTTTTATAGATATGAATTATCTTTCCAAATCTTCAAACGGTTCATCATTTGGAGTTTGGAGTGCAAAGTTATGGCCATTTTACCAAAGTAGGTCTGGGCAGAGCAAACCAAGCATAGAGCATTCTGGCCAATTTTCGAGTGCTCGAGGCCTTATTTCGAGTGCTCTAAATTAGGGCAGATTGCTTCACGAGATCAGCCAGTTGTGCTCATAAATTTACTAACTTTGTATGCTCTCTTTATGAGTTGGTTGGGGATGTTTCTTGGAGGAGAGAGAGGGCTTTTTGGGTGGAGTAACATGTCTACAAAAGAGGGGAGCCACACATTACTGAGGACTATCCTTCATTTTGACAAGAGGGAGGAGAGAGAAGAGAGCAAAAGAAAGGTGTGTTCTTCAAGCTCCAAAGAGGGTGCACGAAAATAGAGATGAGGATGATGCTTCTTCCTTTTTCTAGCTCACCAATGGGCAACTAAACCTCATCTAGGGAGGTGATGAAACCCCTCCCTTGTAAGCATGTGTTAGTATAGTTTATTTTTGGGGATTACAATGTATTTTTGATAGTCTTTCCATGATCAAGAGCCTCATTTTTGTTGTAATGAATGTTAAATGTTTATAAATGATTATTGTGAGTTATTCATCTTGTCTTGGATGGTTACTTTTCTTAATCATATTACTTGCACTTCCATGGTGACAATGGAAGTTAGATCATGGAATGGTTTTAATGGCATGGAGTTGGAGAACCTAGATAGTTCATGGCTTAGGGTTTCCCTTTGATGGTCTATACTTGATTCTTAGCTTTATGTGCATTCACCATTTAAATTAGGGCTTGATAATCCTTGACTTAGTAAGCATGTTCTAAGCTACAGTTTAGTTTAGGTAGTTGATCATGTGAACCTTTGATGGTTTATTCTTGCTTTTCTATTTAAATGAACTTCTTGAGGATATTATAGCAACCTAGTATTGTTATGTATCATGGCTATCATATATGTTATTTTTCCCTTAAATTAATCTTAACCTAGCATGTGTATAGGGATGGAGGTGGATTCATTTCCCTAGCCTTCTTTACTTGTACTTCACTCCCTTGAATTCTTGCAATTTATTGTTTTATGCACTTTTAATTTCCTAGCTTAAGTGACATCCACCAAAACCTCTATAAACCCTTCATCATTCTAAGAATGATTCTAGACATTTAGGTTGTATTAGACTAGCGCAGTCCCAGTAGTTTGACTTACCCAACCAATAGCCCTATTTTACAATGATTCGTGCTATTGCGAAGGTTGATGTATAGTTGATCAACCGATCAGTACGTCATCCCTAAGGTACCAAAATGACTCCTCATGAAGCCATGGAACTCAAATAAGCCAAGCAAATGAAGCAAGAATGCCTAACTCGAAAAGAAATAAACCAAGGGCAAAATGGTCATTTCACACTAAAATGGGGGCCACCGTGCACACCATTGGAAAGACAACAAAAAATAAACAAAGTTAGACTTAAGAATCACCTGATTTTGAGTCCGGACGGAAAAGATATGAATTTAAAACAAAGTGGCCTTCTCCATTTAGGAGATACCACTACCCTATCTCACTAGGACTGGAATAACTCCCACTACAGTTGGAGTTTAGATGAGTGGTTGGTACCATTGGGAAGCTAACTTCATGCTCTTGAAGTTAGGCTCAAGAATGAGCTAATTTGGATCAGAAATGAAGGAGTTATGACCTTCTGAAGTTGAAGTAACAAAGCTGACCAAGAAAACTGGAAAGAGAAGGTCCCAGGGAGGATCGGTCGACTGAACCCCAATCATCGGTCGGCCGAAACGATGATTTTCCTTAAATGGCTACTGGAATGGCTCCTCGAGCATCATCGGTCGACCGATGGTGCTTTATCAGCCGACCGACACATCTGCTGTAGCTATGAAAAGCTGCTGCAATGTGTGAAAATGGCGTCCGGTCCATTTATATGGTTCTACATGCTTTCTATATGATCCGAACAAGTTTGAAAACATCCCCTAGCATCATTGAAGCATTCAAATTATGCCTAAACAAAGAGGAACTCAAAATGACACCCCATGGATGAATTTTCATAAAAATTCAATATATCACCCAAAAAAAAAAGTTCTAAGGTTGAAACTTAAGAGTTTTGTGAAATATGGACATGCACGCAGACGTAAAATGACATTTAAGACGCGTCACAATAGTCCACAGCCTCAAAATGACTCCAATGCAAAATATGACCTCTCAACGGCCAAAAATGCCTTAAAATGCTATAAGTGGAACTAAAATGTGAAACCTAGAACAAAATGGTGTTTGGCCCTTGGCCACACCTCATACATGATCATAGAAACCCTACGAAAGAAAAAGAATGAAATTCCCACACCCGATGCAAAAGTTATGA
Source organism: Cornus florida (assembly GCF_030987335.1). NCBI lineage: Eukaryota > Viridiplantae > Streptophyta > Magnoliopsida > Cornales > Cornaceae > Cornus > Cornus florida. Next base: position 68,976,032 of record NW_026775573.1, on the reverse strand, counting down.
GACAATGACTTAGCATTTTTCAATATTTCCATAATGAACCATAAAAGCAAAAGTGCATAGATTACATGATACATGTCATTAGCCTCCGGCCTCATCTTATACACGTTAGATACATTGAAAAGAGTGTACTTATGTACACATTACATAGATGGAATCAAAGAATACAAGTTTTGATGTACAAAACTACAATTTGAATTTCATGCCAACATTTTCATGAAAATGATACTTCAAGTCTACGAAACTTCCATGGCATAGTGTGCATCCCAAATCAAGGTCCCTGTACCTGAAAAATGTCCCTATTACGTGGGTGGGTAACATAAAGCTACTTGTAGGAGATGAGCATGCATCGACCTAACATTTTACAATTATATCACCTTAAGGTGAAACATGTTAAAGGGGCTCATGCCACCTAACGTCTATGTCAAAGTGAGACTCAAGGATCATCCTAAGCTACTCATGCAATTTAAAGTGAACAACAGCATACAAGTATACATGCTCAAGTATACTAAGCAATATTAAAACATGTTATACAACATACAAGCATACATTTCCAAGTATACTAAATCATATTAAAACATGATACACGACATTCAAGTATACATGCTCACAAGTATACTAAATCATGTTAAATGGAATAAGCAATATCTGGCATACATACATAAGTATAAGATATACGTATAGAGTACTCATAAATCAAGTATACAAACACAAGTATACTAAGCTAAACACATAAGCACAAGACAAGTATACATGGCACAAGTATACTAAAATGAAATCCGCACACACAAGACAAGCATACTAAGCGTAAGTACACTGGATAAAGTTTAGATAGACCAACAAGGATACAAGTTCAAGTATGGTACATGAGATCTAAATACACAGGACAAGTATACAGTTTCAAGGATACTAAATAAGATCTAAATACAAGGAGCAAGTATACAGTTTCAAGTATACAAAATATGATTCAAATACCCAAAGTAAGCATCAATTTTCAAGCTACAAGTAATCCATGATTAACAACTTGAAATTAAATGCAAAATCAAATAGTGGGAAAACTAGGATCTTTGGATGCAGACCAATCAAGTTATTCCGGGTTACTAGCCCGCAAGGTACTACCTAGTGCGCACGTGTATAAGTTATTCTGGGTAATTACGACCCACAAGGTACTACCTACTGCGCACTTCATATGACTTAGGAAACTTACGAATCCGTACTAGGGCTAGACCCTAGCCATCATATGAACATGATCCTTACAGGCCTCCAAAAACAATAAGTTCAAAACTTATGCAAAATCAATAAGTTAAATCAAACTTATACATTTCAAATAATGTCTAGGAATCAATTTACAAGCACAAGTAAGGTTGAATTTACACAAACCATGCCCTATAATTCAAGTCCAGATAGCATATGACGTGTCAAGTTTCCATTATGCAATTTATACATAAAGGAAGAATATTTTACAACAATTGAACCACATTACCATCCTAAGCTACAAGTACTAAATAAGCTATAATTTAGTAACAAACTCCCAAGGTAAACAATTGTCATATTCTAACAAGCTATATACATACACAAGATATATTTAAACGAGCTATTCAAGACAATGATATCACCTATCATGCTAAGTCAAATTACCATCTTTAGGGGCTCCAAGCATGCTCACAAGGTAATTAAACGGACTACATTTCAAGGAATTATCAACCTATTACATCCAATATCAATTTAAGTGACTAACACACTTAAAACAAAAATAATTAAGCTAATTAATTAATTTTTCTCTAGATTTTCAAACATATCCAAATATCCTCAATTTAACATATGTTAAAGAACTCACCAAGGCCTACTTTAATATCACATTACAAGTTGATTTCATACTTGATACAACTATGCAAATTAATCTTTTACAAAAAAATAAATATTAAATAAGTTTTGCAATCCTTATTCAAATGCCCCAAATTTAATATATGTTACACAACTCACCAAGGCCTAATTTGCTAGCATGCCATAATTTAATTCTAAACTATATACCATCATTAGAATTAAATCCTAAACAAAGAAAATAAATAAATTAAATTCTAAAAAACTTGAAGAAGGCATGCTCACAAGTTGTATATGCTTATAAAATAATTAATACAACAATAATATAAACCTAAGACATCCCATACCTTAATTTGAGATGAAAATCTCAAAAGCCCACCGAAAAAAAAGTGCTCCGAATCCTACAATACCGAAGGGTTTTGTCGAGGACAACACGATCTACATGAACCCACAAGAAGCCCCATCAAAATCATAACTTGACTTCAAACCCGAACTTAAGAAATGGTTAGAAATGAATTCTAATAGGGGGAAAGGTAGAGCACGTCGAGGGGAATAACAAATGTTAACGCTGATGACTTTTCACTAAGGAAATCAAGTGGAGAAGAAGAAGAAAAGGTGGCAGTCCCATGGGCATCCATGGCTGCTGGCTAAGAGAGCAAGAAGAAGAAGAAAATCTGATTTTTCTTCTTTAAGTCCCCTATTTATAGAAAATCTCAAAAAGTGCCCCGAAAGGGTCTTGCCAGGTCCGGAAAAGTGGATTTTGAGCAAACACGCTCAAACGGCAAAACTCCGTGAACAAAAAAGGTTCAAAATGAGGTAATATGAATAACGGAAGAAACAACATCAAAAATTGAGTCCCGAGCAAAGAGATATGCCCTGAACAAGTTCGGCGGCAACCGGGTCCAGAAACCCTGAAACTGGAGAAAAATGACCAGAAGGAAATTCTATGAGTACACGACTTGACGAAATGTGAAAATGAATCCCGTACGAGGATTCAGGCTCCAGAAAAAATATTTTGCAATAACTTTCGTTAATTGCACAATGGCCCCTATAGAAGGGGTTAACTGCAAAACTGCCCCTGAATGAAAATATCTTCCCAAAAGATATTTTCTTAGATACCCCTAAAATAAAATATCTTCAAAAGATATTTACGAAAAATATCCCAAGAAAAGAAAATAATTCGAAAGAACTGCGCATCCATGCCCCTATGGACATTAGGAGCTACCAGAGTACTTTTCTGCAAAAGTAAAGATACGTATTTCGTGGAAACCACTTAGAATGAAGATACGTGAAGTCAAAAACCAACTCCGAATACAAGGAGTGAGGTTATGCCAACCAAGTGACAAACGGGGAAAAGACAAAATAGGAAAAATGACAAAACAGGGAAAAGGACGAATAGTGAATAGTGTCAAAAAATGAAAAATGTGAAAATGACTCGGTCCTCAAACGAAGTTGTCAATCCAAAGGAAAGAGTCTCAGAAACCATTTCTGAGTACTCGAGACGACACTATGCGATGAGAAACTGAACTCAGAAAAGAAATTTCAACCAAAAAAATTCATCCGTAAAATTCTAGGGAAAAAAGGAAAGGAAAGAAATGACCGAGTCATTACATTATGAAATTGAGTCCAATGTGCCACAAGCAGCCTCATCTTACTATGGACTTGATTATTCTTTTGATCCTCCTTGTGACTACTACCCTCCCTCACCATTCTATGACGAACCAACTCCACCACCTTCTAGGTATTCGCCCGGATTTGAACATAAGATGTTAGCTCTACTTGATATACTTAATTCACAAACTCAACTTATTGTTTCTCATTCTTGAACCATAGCCAAGCTAGCGGCTCAAGTGGAGCAAATGGCAAGCACTCTAATTTATATAGAGGAGGATGAGGCAAATAAACAAATGGAAGATGAGACAAGTGAGCTAATACCAAATACTCTATTTTATATAGAGGAGGATGATGCAAGTGAGCCAATGGCTAATCTAATAGAGCACAACATGATTTATGAGGACATTCCTTGTAATTCGGATCATGAAGTCATTGAGGCCACCTTAGAGAGTGAGGAGAAGGTGATTCATTTAGAGGAAAAGAAAAGGGATAAAGAGAATGAGTTTCTTAATAACCCAATTGAGTCTTTGAAAGACATTGCTTTGCCAATTAACAAATGAAGTGATTCTTTGAATACACTTTAAGAGCACAAAAATGAGGCAAAGCCAACAATTATTGATTTTGTTTTTAAGACTGTGGATGAAAGGAACAAAATCATCTCTTCTATACATTTTCAAATTATCCCTCGGGGAGATGAGTTCATTGTTGTAAGTGAGGATCTAATGGGGAAAATTGATAAGAGGATCAATGAGGATGTTTTCTATCCAGTTTTTGATAGTTTCGACTAGTAAGTCAACCCTACGTCTTGCTAGAGACGTTAAACACTAGTTTCGTAGAGTTTTCAAATTCTATTCCTCCCCCATTTCTTTTTGTTTTTACTTATTGATAAGTGCTCAAATGTGACGCATTTTAGCACCTAAGCTAGGGTATTTTAGTCCGTTCATCTATCTTACTTTCATGTCTTAGATACTTATTTGTGTTATTGCCTATTTCATGTTAATAAAGTTCAAACAGACTAACAAGAGCCATTTAGCCTAATTTTGGAGCTAAAGAGCAAAGTTGGAAAGAAGCTAAGAAAATGTACCAGAGGAGCTTCGATCGATCGAATGGAATCCCGATCGATTGAAGAGTTCTACAATCGATCGAAATGAGGTAGTGCCAGCTTAACAGAGTGGATAAGGCCCAGAAGATATTTTAATGCCACGTCAGCTTCGATCGATTGAAGCTAAGTGTTTGATCAATCGAGAATCTTTAATCAATCAAAGTGCCTGCTGGCAGTGTGCTGTCTAATTCCCGAGCGCGCTGATTTCTACCTAACTTGAGTAGCTGTGAATTTCCTCCAGTCATAGGCTTTATTTCTGACTTGGTGCCTACTTAAAGGGCAATGTAATGAATTAATTGAACATCTTTCAATCTTATCCTGTAATATTGATAGAGTAGATATTTTTACATATTTTTCTCTCTGGAACTAGGGTTTTGGGAAGAAAGCAAGAATGAAGATGATGATGTCAACCTCTAAGCTAACCTTTGAGGGTTCCATGACCACTACAATGAGTGGCTAAATCCTTCACTTGGAGCTAAAGATAGCCCCTAGGATTGCTTCCTAAACCTAGCTTTTGTATATTTTTGGGGATTTTAGTTGTAATGAACGTTTTGATCATAAATAAATATAGATTTTGTGATTTCTACTTGATTTGTATGGATTAATTCTATCCATATGTCTATGTATGCTAGAATGGATGTTCATGTGCTTTTTTCTAGATTTAATGAAATTAATTCATGTCTATGTGTATTGATGTTGTTAATCTAGTGATGGTCAAAACATAGTGCTTAATTGAATACTCTTGTGATTTGTTTGATGGTTCACACTTGTTTCTTGATGGATTGTACCACATCTTTAGTTTAATTAGTTTAATTTGCATGTCTCTAGCCTAGATGTAATGTAATTGCTTTAATTTCTTAGATAGGTGGACAATCCATTCTTATGTCTTGATGTTCCATACTTATGAATACAAAGAGTACATTTCTCTAGACTATTGTGTGTGTTCTAATTGTGGTTTAATTGAATGGGTTATGGTCACATTTGATAGGTTGTGCTATTCACTAGATTGACTATGCAATCTATGCTTATTTGCCTTCCATGCTTAGTTTCTAATTAGTGACACACACACACACACACACACACACACACATTTTACAACTTAAATGTCCCCATTAATTTACAATTACTAGTGTTTGGTGAAGTGAAGTGAAGTTTAGTGGTGAACTCTAAGCCCCAAGACCTCTCTATCATTTATTTTCCCTCTAATTTCTAGATTGATAATTGCATTGTTTTTAATTGGACTTTGTTTAATTAAATCAAACCCCTCATTTGATTATTCGACCTACTAATCCAACAATTGATTCCAAAGCATGACTCCTTTCCCTTGGGACGATCCCTACTCACTCTTGCTATATTTTAGTTAGTAGTGGTAGTGGCATTCCATAAATTCAAACTTGGCCACATTACACACGTTTCATTGCATGCTTTGGTGTACACTTACGATGGACCACACCAAGTTTTGGCGCCGTTGTCGGGATAGGCAACGCTGTATTTTGGAAACAATTAGGAATTAGTACTCTTTTGATCGTGTCTTTATTTTATTTTATTTTGGTTACTTATTGTGTTTATTCTTGATTGGCTAGGAGCATTGAGCCAAGAAAAGTGAAGCAAAAAGATTCTAGAGTAAAGAAGTAAACAAGCCAAGTTAAGCTAAACAAAAGCATAAAAAGCTAAAAAAAAAAAATTTGCAAAAGCAAAGCAAGGCAAAAGAAGAAAAAAATTAAATTTTTTTTTGAAGTTGCTTAAGGACCCTTTATGAGCTTTTCTAACTCTCTCTGTAATGACCCGGTCATTTTATTTCATTTTATTTTTCTCAGATTTTTACAGATAAATTTTTTCTGTCGATTTTTCTTTTTTGAGTATGGTTACTCGTCACTTAGTGTCGTCTCTACTGCTTGAAAATAGTTTTTGAGACTCTTTTTTTTGGATTGACAACTTCCTTAAAGAATCGCGTCATTTCCATATTTTTCGTTTTTCGTCACTATGCACTTTTCGTCCTTTTCCCCGTTTGTCACTTTTTTGGCATAACCTCACTTTTCATATTCGAAGTTGAGTTTTGATTTCATGTACCTTTATCCTAAGTGGTTTCCACGAAATACGTATCTTTATTTTTGTAAGAAAGTACTCTGGTTGCTTCTGGTATCCATAGGGGATGGATGCAAAGTTCTTCAAAAATATTTTTGTTTCTTGGGGTATTTTTCGTAAATATCTTTTGGAGATATTTTATTTCGGGGGTTTTTAAGAAAATATCTTTTGGAAGATATTTTTATTCTGGGCAGTTTTGTAGTTATCCTTTTTTGTAGGGCCATTGTGCAATTAATGAAAGTTATTGCAAAATACCTCGTTTTGAGCCTGGATTCTTGTACGGGATTCATTTTCACATTTTGTCAAGTCGTGTACTCTTATAATTGTCTTGCGGTCGAACCCTACAGTTTTCGGGTTTTCGGCCCCGTTAGCGCTAAACTTGTTTGGGGTATATCTCTCTGCTCGGGACTCAGTTTTTGATATTGTTTCTTCCGTTGTTCATCTTTTCTCATTGCGGTTTTTTTTGTTCATGGAGTTTTGCCGTTTGAGCTCATCTGTTCAAATTTCACTTTTTCGGACCCGTTGGGGCCCTTTCGGGGCACTTTTAGGGTTTTATTATAAATAAGGGGTTATAAAATTTAATCAGATTATTTCCTCTTCTTCTCCCATGTTTCAGACCAGCTGCCACCTTCTTTTATTCTTTTCCACCTTCTTCCCTCGTGTAAAATGTCGTAATGCCTCAGCGTTTATCGAAGGCCTTGATGACGCACATCTTTCCCCCTTATTAGAAGCCGATTCCGACTATTTTTGAGTTCGGGCTTTGAGTTCGGGTTTGGATTTTCATGGTGCCTTAAAGGTTAAAGTTGCTTCCTTTATAGTCCCCGACATAACCTAGGAGTATCGTCGGATTCGGAGCACTTTTTCTTTCGGTGGGGATTTGAGATTTCATCTCAAATTAAGGTAGGGGATAATTAGGTTTATATAAATGTTGTATTGAATGTATTTCATGCTTATACAACTTAAATGCATGCCTGGGTATTTTATCTAGAATTTAATTTAATTATTTTCTTTGTATAAGATTTAATTCTCATGATTGTATATAACTTAGAATTAAATTGTGGCATGTTATTAAATTAGGCCTTGATATGTTTGTTAACATATATTAAATTGGGAGTATTTAAATAAGTATTGAAATTTTTATTTAATCTTTCACTTGTATGAAAGTTTAATTCACATGGTTGTAACTAGTATGAAATCAACTTGTAATGTGATATTAAAATAGGCATTGGTATGTATATTAACCTATGTTAATTTGAGAGCAATTGAAGCTATTTTAAAATCTAGAGAAAATTAACTAATTAGAATAATTAATTTTATTTTAAGTGTTTTAGTCACTTGAATAGATTTTTAACTTGATATTGTTGATGAGCTAGGCATTTTATGTCATATATACTAAATTGAGAATATTTGGATAAGTTTAGAGAACTTTATTTATTTATTTTCTTGGTATTGAGTTTAATTTACCTAGTTGTAACTAGTGTATAATTAACTTATAATATGATTTTAAAGTGGGCCTTGTGTTCATTAACATACCTTGAATTGAGAATATTTGAATGAGCCTTAAATTATTTGTTTATGTAATGACCCGGTCATTTTCATTTCTTTCCTTTTTTCGGTAATTTTTTTTTTGTCTTTTTCCCTTTTTCGTCCTTTTCTCGTTTTTCATTTTTACTTGCATAACCTTACTTTTTGTGCTCGGATTTGATTTCGGCCTTGCATACATCCATGATATTTAAATTCCATGATATCTACATTTTTACTTTTGTAGGAAAACATGTTAAATGTTTACTTTTCTTGTAAAGGGCATGAATGCATAACTTTTAGTAATTTTCTTAAACTTTTGAGGTTTTAGTGTAATTATGCAAAGTAATTATTTTTTGTCTTAGGGACCATTTTGTAATCTAATTTGGAAAAGATTTTCAAAAATGACCTTTTTGGAATTTCTGGAAAGTGTGACAAGTGTCACACTCTCATGGTGCCACTTGTTGGCATTGGGGTGGAGTAACTTGGAAGCTTAATTTCTTGACACATGAAGGGTGGAGGTTCACCCATTTGTTGGCCTTGGATTGAACCACTTGTTGGCTTAGATGGTTGAAAAGTGTAGGCTTATGATTATGCCTAGGAAGGAGCGTTGGATTTGTGACAAGTGTATGACTCACATTTAGTCTTGCAAGTGTGTGTGTGAGAGGTAGTGCAAGAGCACCTAGTGAGTGGAGAAGCCCACCACATTTAACTTAAGGTTTTCATTACATTTTATTCATTCATCTCTTTCCTCTCAAGAACCCTAACCTAGCCGCCATTGAAGACAAGCTTGGTTTAAGGCTCTGACTTTATTTTTAACCTCCTTCCACTCACCTTAGATCATTGAGTTTGGAGTACAAAAGCCTTGCCTTATCTTCGTCTTCCTAACCTTAGAGGGAAAACTTGAAATTCCTTTGTTTTCCTTGGAGTCAAGAGGAACAATCCTCTTGTGAGGTAGGGGGTGTTCTACATTATGTTTTTGATGTTTTATATGTTTTAATATCTTGATACAAAGGGAATACATGTCTCTAATCTAAGATTTAAGTGAGTAGTTAATTATATCTTGCATGAAATTTAGCTAGGACATGATTTTTGGAAAGACCATGACTTAATTTATAACATACATTAACTTGAAGTCATTTAGGGTTGTTTTGAAATATAGAGAAATTAGTTAATTAATTTAATTAATTTTTATAATTATGTTCTTATGATTTAAATCAAGTTTTGAAGTAATTTATGTAATAATCATTATAGGTACTACAACATATATTAAATTGAGCATGTTTGGATGAGAAATGAAATCTAAAGAAATTAGTTGTTTTATTTAATTAATTTTTATCCTTGTTGTGTTAGTGAATGAGTATGTATCCTACGTTGATTGTATGTTTAAATTATGATTTTGAATTTATGTCATACTTGTGAGACTATGTTCTTATTGTTGGATGATATTGTTATAAAGAGTGACAAAATTGTATAATGATTATTCAACATTCTTCATGCCATTGTAGTTGAAAACTTAGGGCATGTATTGTGTTTCCAAAATTGGTTTGTGCATGGTAGATGGCTTTACATTTTATATATATATATATATATATATATATATATATATATATATATATATATATATATGTTATGCTAATACATATATGTTGTTGCACAAATTGTCAATTTTGGAAACTTGGGATGTCGTTGTTATGGCTAAGGCTAAGGCATGGTTCTAGTACGAGGGATTGTCCCTCTACAAGTCTAGCGCGCACATAGGGAGGTTACCCATGGGCTAGTAACCCTAAAGTAACTATGGTGTCGGTTTGATTCGGCGTGATGTCCAAGTATCCATTTTAGTTTGATTTCGCATTTAAATTCCAAGTTGATAACTTTATGAGTATATATCTTATTGCATTGTGTTGGAAGTTCCAATGTCGGTTGAATATTACGAATTAATTTATATCAAATTGAAAAGTTGTATAAAGTAGGTTCATGTATGCTCATTCCTTATGAGTAAACTTGTTTACTCACCCCGAAGTTACTTGGTGTTTTTCAGGTAAAGAAGCATTGTTGTGGGATGCACAACACTCTTAGACTTGCTAGAATTCTTGGAGTATTTTTGGTGACCTTGAATATGCACTTGTTCGCATATCATGATCCTTTTTGGTATATTGTATAAAAAATTGTATTTGTTGTCTAAGCTATGTAATGTGCACTTAAGTGCACATTACATAGCTTAGACAACAAATACAATTTTTTAGTGCACATTACATAGCTTAGACAACAAATACAATTTTTTATACAATATACTGTGCACATTTTGTTACTCTTAGGACGTATATGTAATGAGGCCAAGGGCCAAAGACACTCATATGCCATGTATGCTATTTTATTCTCATAGTTTGTTTATGGAATACATGAGATTTTATGCATTGAAGGGTTATATTTTGCGTATGACATGCCATGAGGCCATAGGCCATTCTAGCGCATCTAATTCATCATTTTACACATACAAGCATGATTACATCTCAAGTAATACATGGATTTCAACTTTTGAATTATTTTTGGATGAATTATGAAAATTTAAGCAAAATTCATGCATTGGAGTATCATTTAATGCTTCACTTCGATTTAGCATGTAATGGTTGTTCATTTAAGGTTCAAAGATGTTTTGAAACTTGTTCGGATCAAATGGGAAGCATGCATAGCTTTAGAAATAAGCCTAGCACCTTCCCCATGAATTATAACAGCTTTTTCTACTGCTACTAGGTCCATCGATCGGCTGCTAGCAATCATCAGCCGACTGATGACTGTTCGAGACCAATTCCAGTAGCCTTTTTGGGATTTTTGGCTTTTTAGTGGGCTGATCATTGGGGTTCGGTCAGCTGATGATGGGGTTTCGGTCGGCTGATGATGAGGGTTCAGCCGGCTGATCCTCCCTGGAACCTTCATCTTTTGATTTTCTTGGACAGCATTGTTACAGCAACTTCAGAGAGCCATAACTTTTTCATTTCTAATCCAAATTAGGTTATTCTTGAGTCTAAACTTAAGAGCTTGAAGTTAGATTTCCAATGGTACCAACCATACATTGAAACTTCAACCGTAGTGAGAGTTATTACAGTTTTAGTGAGATAGGGTTGTGGTAACTCCAAAACGGAGAATGCCATTTGGTTCTAAATTCTTATCTTTTCCGTTTGGACTCCGAATCTGGTGATTCTTGAGTCTAAATTCATTAATGTTTCATTTTCCTTCCAATGGTATGCTTGGTAGCACTTACTTTCATTTTGGAAAAGACCATTTTACCCCTAGGCTCATTCTTGTCCGTTTTTGAAACGTCGCTTCCACAATTGTTTTCTTTGGGTTCCGTGACCTTGTTGAGGGTCACATTGGTGTCTTATAGATATGTAGCATCTCTAGAGACCATTATTTTACCTTTTGCATCCGCATTCTGTCTCACTGTTGGATTTACATTCAGGTCACCGCTGACGCACAGGGTTGAATAAAACTCGGGTCATTATAGTTTAATTATTTTCCTTTTATAGAATTTAATTCACCTAGTGATGCCTAGTGTAGAATTAACTTGTATCATGAAATTAAAATAGGCCTTGATATGACCTTTGACATATTTGAATTGTAGAATATTTGGAGTTGCTTTGTAATATTGAGAATTTAATTACTTAAGATAATTAAATTCCCTTTTATGCTTCCATTGAGGTAATTAGGCATTGATGTTGTATTATTGATTAATTTGTAGTTTGGAACTTGTTATATGATTACATGATAGTATTCCATGAGTTGAAATTATGATTTAACTTGTAAGTGTTCACATTTTACTTATATGACATTTAATATGCCATTGTAGCTTGAATGCCTAGGGCATGGCTTGTGTGTATTCCATGACTTGGTTGTGCGTGGTGATTGATTTTGGCGCATTGTGTATATGTGATATACTTGTTGCACAACTTGATGATTTTAGGAAAGCTTGTATGGACATTAAAAATTGTTACGACTAGGGCATGGCTCTAGTACGGGGGATGAGAGTTTCCTTTATTTCATATAGTGCGCTCCGAGTGGTACCCTGAGGGCTAGTAACCCAAAATCACTAATATAATGGTTTTATTCCGGGTTTAGTTGCGCACTAGGTAGTACCTTGCGGGCTAGTAACCCGGAATCACTTGCTTGGTCATTGAGACCTTATGTCCTTTATCTTTCCGCCAATTGTTGATTTCGCATTCAATTTTTAGTTGTCATCGTGGATTACTTTTAACTTGTGCTTGGATGCATGATACTTCATTTCTTGTTTAGTATACTTGGATTTGTATACTTGTACGCCTTATATATCAAAAATGCTTAGTATACTTGGATTTGTATACTTGTATGCCATGTATGTCAACATTGCTTAGTATACTTAGAAATGTTTACTTGAATATATATGTTGCATTTCCATTTCAATATTGCTTAGCGTACTTGGTGTGTACACTTGTATATTGATGATCTACTTTCGAGTTAACCTAGTATACTTGTGTCTTGTATATTTGTCTTAAATACATTTCAATATTGAGTGTATACTTGTGTACGTATACTTGTAAATTAATTATCTTGTTGTGTTGTACCGAATACTCCTATGTTGTTTAAATTGCATGAATGATGTGGTTTATGCTAGGAATGCTCTAAGGTAGCTTAGGATACTCCCTAAGTCTCAATTTGACATAGACGTTAGGTGGCATGAGCCCTTTTAACATGTTTCACCTTAAGGTGATAAATTTGTAAAATGCTAGGTCTATGCATGCTTATATCCTACGAGTAGCTTTATGTTACTCACCTCAAAGTTACCGAAGACATTTTTTAGATATGAAGACTTGGTTCGTGATGCTCATCATTCCTTGGATGGCTTATAGCTCTTAAGTTTCCATTTCATGCAAATGTTAGTATGAAATGTCATTTTGTAGCCTTATATGTCAAAACTTGTATTTTTGATTCCATATATGTAATGTGTACATAAGTACACCATTTATGATGTATTTGACTTGTATGAGATGAGGCCGGAAGCCAATGACATTTATATTGCATCTTATGTAATTATTGATTTCATGAAATGTTATGAAAACCTTGAAAATTCATTAGTCATTACTTCATTACTTTTGTATCGGGTATGGGAATTCCATTTTTATTCATTCATAGGGTCTCATTAATCATGTATGAAGTGTGACCAAGCGTCAAACGGTAATTTGACTCCATTTCATATTTTTGGATTTTAAAATTTCGATTCCAAGTTCATTTTTATCATTTTTGGCCGTCTGGGGGTCGAATTTTGAGTCGGGGCTTCTCGGGAGCCCCGGACCATTCCTGCGCGCTTAGAATCATTTATTACACTTGCGTGTACATTCGTTTCAACCTAGAAATGCATTTAGGGTCAAATGCATACTTGGTGCAAAGTTGCATTTTTTGAGTTTTTAAGCCTTTACTGATCTAGGGGAATTTTGGCCATTTCATAGTGTGTTTTTTCATTTTCTCTCAATGGCCGGGTAGAAAATTTGATTTCAGGAGGGGTTTTTTCTTTGTATTTTTCAGAAAAATTCGTTTGATAGCCCATTTTTTATCTCAGATGTGGACAGTTACTGTAGCAGTTTTTTTGGCCCTCTTAACCTCTTCTGATCTAGGGGCATTTTGGGGATTTTTCAGTGAGTTTTTTTTGTTTCCTGTCACATAGTCGGGTAGAAAACTTGATTTTAGGGGGGGTTTCTTCTTTGTGTTTTTCCAGAAAAATTCATTTCAGACCTCGTTTTGGCTCTCAGTTCTGACTGAATCTTTTTTTTTTTCCCCTAGCATGTCATGGGGCTTGTCAGGATGCTCGTGGTGCCCGTCTCGATGTCGTGACGTCGGTTTTTGTTTTTGCTCGTTCTCCTTTGTTCGGACTCCAAATCGAGTGAACTTTTTTTTGAACTTGACTAATTTTTTGCTGTCTTTCCAACGGTGTACTCGGTTGCTCCCAGATATTCCTAGATAGTTACTAGTTTACCCTTTTAGCCTTAAGTACTCGTTTTTCTTCGTTATGCCGTTTCTCCTTCATTCGGACTCTGAATCATGTGATTCTTGAGTCTATTTTGATTAGTTTATCATTGTCTTTCTGGCGGTGTACTCGGTGGCACTCGAATCCATATTTTTATATATGACTATTTTGCCCTTGGGGCTATTTTTGTCCGATTTTTCTTGCTTTCCGCTACTCTCTTTTAAGTTCCGTGACTTTATGGGAAGTCACGGATGTGTCTCGGGAATGATATACATTCTAGGGACATCATTTCTTTGTAAAAGACTATTTTGCTATTGGGGGCTTATTTAGTCTTTTTCTGATCTTTTCTTCCGCGTTGGTTCTCGTGAAGTTTCGTGGCCTTATGAAAGGTCACTTTGGTGTCCTAGGGATGTTGTATATCCCTAGAGACTTATTTTCTATTTTTGCTTCCTCATTTCGGATCCATTATCGGGTCAAACTATGGTTCATCACAAGACGCACTGGCTTGAAAAACCAGGGCCATCACACTCTCTCTAGTTAAATCGTAAGCCCGCGTGGAGGTGAGTTTTTAATTTCCTAGATAGATCGTGAGCCCGCGTGGAGGCAATTTATTTTTCTTGTATATTATTAAAAGCATGGGAGTATGGGAACAATGTATGTGGAGATTTATTGCGAAGGAGAAGTGATTGTTACTTGCTTGTTGCTAGTTGTTTCGTTTGTGCATGTATGGTCGTAGGTCATTAAATCCTACTATTGTCCCAATTAACTTTCATCTTGAATCCATTGTTCGCAATCATAGGGGAAGGGGTAGCTCTCATCACTCCATTTCATCAATGGAGGACATTAATGAGGACCATGTGGAGGACCTTGGTCACATCGACCAACAAGGTATCCTTCACCCTAATGTGCATCATGACAACATTCAAGTACCATTAGGCATGCTAAGGCCCTTCATTCCACAACAACAAGGCCAAGTTCCATTGGGAATACCTCGGCCAATTTTTATTCCACCCCTACCTCCCGTTACTCAAGTTAATCATGGGGCTTATGTTGAACCACCAATTGTGAATCTTCCTCTTGCTTTAAGAGATCATTATGTGCCCAACGAGTATAATGCACCAATATGCATTCAATTACCCCCTTTTAGAGCACATCATTATGAGATTAAACCGCAAACAATCCAAATGCTTCCTAGTTATCATGGACTTCTAAGTAAAGAACCTTACAAGCGTTTGGGTGAGTTTCTTGAAGTGTGTTCCACCGTGAAATACACGGACATTGTAATACCCTTAATTTTACAAAGGATAGTCCTGGAATTTTATTAATTATTAATTGCAATTTTTAAATGATTAATTGTTTAATTGCTTTGATGGTTGTTACTTTATGTACTTGTTTTAATTATTGATTTAGTTGTCGTTAATTTATTTAATTGCGTTACTATTTTACTTATTAATTTAACTGTATTAATTATTTAATTGTTATTTAATTATTTTGTGGTACTTTAATGTTTTAATTATTGCTTCAATGTTATGTTTTAATTATCTTTAATCAGTTTTATCATAACTGTAGGATTGGTTGTATATAGGTTAGCCGACATTGAATTTAACGTAGTTTTCTATGGGCCGAGTAATTTCAATTAGGGTTTAAGGGAGCCTAGGATTAGTGTGGCCTATAAATATTCACCTAAGTTGTTTACCTAGGGTTTTTAGAATAAACTTACGACATTATAAGGTTGAGAGAAGTTTTGGAGACGGTTGGGAAAGAACAGAGAGCAAACGGAGGATTCGCCGGAAATTTGAGACAAACGTTGGTGTAAGGCAAGTTCTGTCTTAACTCTCTCCCTCAGGTTTCATGTTCTTTGCATACGTAAATAGTTCCACGAATGAGTTACATGTTTTAAAATAAAAACGTTGTATGTTTACATCTTTAAAATTTAAGTTGTAGCAGTGCGTGTTATACTTGTTTAACTGGTTAAATTGTAAACTTTCTTGCATTATTTTCTATTTGAATCCTTGTTAGTAATTGTAATAAGGACTGAAACAAGGGTTGGAATCTACTGGGACTAAGTTAAAATCTCTGGGAACCTAAACTGTGAAGTGCCGGAGGTGTAGACGACGACTGAAGAAAAAAACGAGGCAGAGGAGGGAGAGAGCCGGCTCCTCTTTAGAGTGGAGCCGACTCTTCTTGGTTTGGAGGCGGCTCCAAGGCCAATGGAGGTGGCTCCATGTTTTTGGAGCTTGCTCCATTTTTGTTTTTCTCAGTTTTCTATGTTCTGTTGGTTTTCTTTGGTTTTCAGTGAGACAGGTGCTTGGTTATGGAATTTCTAAGTGTTCTAAGAGAATTAAACATTGTAATGGATGGTTTAATAGTGGTCTGGAGTGGGATTAAAGTTCCAAGGGATTGAATAATACAGATTTAAACACCGAGTTTTAATCGTTAAAACTGTATGGATTTTCTTATGTGCTTTGCAGACCCGTTTGTTTTCGGGCATTTATATTTCTTAATTATAATAAGAATTTTTGTGAGAGCTTGTCCATTGCTAATTACGTATTCGTGGAATGGAAATACATGCTAGAAATCTATAGTTTGCTAAAGATTAATTGATGGTCAAATTGTAAAATTTAATGCATCATTTTGTTGAACAGGAGGTTAAAGGTTTGATAAATTGCCTAAATTTATTATACAGGTTAAGGAAATAAGTAACCTAATATTTATTTAGGCTCTGTTAATTATGAATACTGGGAAGTAAATTTATATTTACAAACACAGCTGCACGGGGTCAAGTATTAGATCCTGTGATGTGTTTCAATGAGATGGTTTCTATGTAACGGTGTTATATAAGCATGTAAATATTATATTTATTATGTTCTCATGCTTATCATGGAATGGTTGAAATTGATATTTATATTGTCAATGTTCCATCAACTACTGGATTTATTTAAGCATATGTGATAATGTATTCTAAAATACTTAGTATGGAATTGTTGATATCTTTATTTAATTGTCAATGCCTTATCAACTGTTGCATGGATGGAATTGTACGCACCGGTATGGGACGGTGTCATACTAGGTTTGGAATAGCACAAGTTGCTAAAGTCCTACCTATTTTGGAATAAGGGTACGGGTTATTAAATAAAATCCTCCTTATATATATGAGTCAATGCGGTTGAATACGCCGTACAACTTACTGGATTTCTTGTGGATGGTTAGGAACGGAATTTAAATATATTTATGTGTCCCCGTGATATGAGCTTGAGTCTCAAAGTCGACGGTTAGGGGGCGTATATGCAGTTGGATGTGTAGCTGGCTGTGAGGGTTGAGGTATACCCTGTTTAGGTTTAGGTACTCATGCCCACTCAGGTGCATTTTGTGTGATGCCTTCTATTCAGGTTGAGATCCTCTTCATAGTCTAGCAAGAGCCCAGTAGTGTGGATATATTTATGTACGGATTATTAGTTATTGTTGAACTATTTAGTATGTACATGCGTATCGAGTCTCTGCTTGGATTGTAGTAGGATAGAACTTGTTTATGGGCCTGACCCACTCCTATTTTTCAGGTGTACGTCAGTTCCAGGCTTGAGCTTGTGCATGCTGAGCAGAGATGATCTTCCACTCTACCGACGATGTAGGACTTCTTTCCAGATAATAGATTTGGATTTTATCTTCAACTTTACTTTCATTTCAGTTTGGGATTTTTATTAGGGGTCCACTGGAGATGGATTCCCGAGTTGTTTAACTTATGGAGTTTTGGTTTATCGAATTTGAAGTATTTAAATTATTAAGGATTATCTTTTAGTTTTCTTTCAGCTCTTAAAATTTTATTTCTTATTTCATTTAGTAATCTGTGTTCGTTATAACATATTAATTCTTTGATATCCTATGGGTTTGGGTCTGGGCCTGATCAACCCGCTTCTCGGATCCGAGGGGTATCACAGACATGCCGGAAGAGGTTTTGCGATTAAAACTCTTCCCTTTCACCCTTAAAGATAAGGCAAAATATTGGTTCAACAATCTTAGATCTTTTTCGATAACTTCTTGGGCGAAAATGTAACAAGAGCTCTTGAAAAAGTATTCTTCGGTTTCAAAGACCAATGCAATGAGAACCTCAATTCGAGAGTTTTCTCAAGGGGATGGGGAGATGAGAACCCCAATGCAATGCTTAGGAATTGTCCACACCATGACATTCCTAAGTGACAATTAGTTCAATACCTTTTTGAAAGTTTGTCGGATAATCACAAGGGTATGGTTGATGCATCCATGGGTGGTTCTTATCTTGATAAGCATGAAAATGATGTTTGGCAACTATATGAGAGCATGAGTGAAAATTCAATGCATCGATCTTTGTCATCTAAAAATGGTAGAAATCTAGGTGGAAGGATGTAACGACCCGGTCATTTGCCTTCATTTCCTTTTTCCTGAAATTTTACGGATAATTTTTTTTCGTTTAATTTTCTTTTCTAAGTTTTGTTTCTTGTCACATAGTGTCTTCTCGAGTGCTCAGAATTGGTTTCTGAGACTCTTTCATGTGGATTGACAACTTCCTTTGAGGACCGAGTCATTTCTGCATTTTCACTTTTCGAACACTATGCGCTATTTCGTCTTTTCCCTATTCTGTCATTTTCCCTATTTTGTCTCATCTCCGTTTATCAGTTTTTGGCACAACCTCACTTTTCATGCTCGGAGTTAGTTTTTGACTTCACGTGCCTTCATCTTCAGTGGTTTTCTCGAAATACGTATCTTTACTTTTGTAAGAAAGTACTCTGGTTGCTCCCGGTGTCCATAGGGGCATGGATGCACAATTCTTCAGAATCTTTTTCATTTCTTGGGGTGTTTTTCGTAAATATCTTTTGAAGATATTTTATTTCAGGGTATCTAAGAAAATATCTTTTGAAAGATATTTTCATTCTGGGGCAGTTTCGCAGTTAACCCTTTTTGTAGGGGTCATTGTGCAATTAACGAAAGTTATTGCAAAATGTCTCGTCTGGAGCCTGGATCCTAGTACAGGATTTATTTTCAATTTTCGTTGACTCGTAAATTCATAGAATTCCATTCTGATCGTTTTTCTCCAGTTTTAGAGTTTCTAGACCCGGTTGCTGTCGAACTTGTTCGGGGCAGAACTTTCTGCTCGGGTCTCAGTTTTTGACGTCGTTTCTTCCGTTGTTCATATTTTCTCATTTTGAATCTTTTTCGTTCACAGAGTTTTTCCGTTTGAGCGCGTTTGCTTAAAATTCACTTTTTCGGACCCGGCGGGGCCCTTTCGGGGCACTTTTTGAGATTTACTATAAATAGGTGCCTTAAAGAAGAAAAATCTGATTTTCTTCTTCTTCCTCCTCTCCTTGCACGACCAAGGGCAGCCATGGATGCCCATGGAGCTGCCACTTTCTCTCTCTTCCTTTTTCCCACTTTTTCTTGGTAGAAATCCTTCGGCCTTTACGTTTTATGTTCCTCTTGATGTGTTCTTCCATTCCCCCTTATTATAATTCATTTCCGGCCATCTCTTGAGTTTGGGTTTGAAGTCAAGTTTGGATTTTCATGGGGCTTCCTTCGGATTCATGTAGATCGTGTTGTCCCCGACAAAACCCTTCGGTTTCGGCGGATTCGGAACACTTTTCTTCCAGTGGGGATTTGGGATTTTTTCATCTCAAATTGAGGTAGGAGGTGTTCTAGGTTATATTCTTGTTATCTAGCATGATATTGATGCTTATACAACTTGTATGCTTGCTTTTAGTTCAAAATCTAGAAATTGATTTAAATGTGATTTAAATTCTACTTAATTGTACCATGCTTGTTTTCCAATTTTGACTTGATATATGGCATGGCCATGACTTAATCCTTGATATATATTAATTTGAGGTCATTTGAATAACCTTTGAAATCTGGAGATTTAGTAAATTTTAAATTAATTAAATTATACATAATGATAGCTTGCTCACTTTGTGAAATTGATGTGATATTTGCAATCACCATGAAATGGACATTCACATATATTATTTTGAGAATTTTTGGACAACTTTGATTTCTAAGGAAATTAATTAATTAGCTTAATTAATTTATACTTAGTATTCTAATGAATTAGACTTGTATTGTGTTCTTAAATCAAGTTATGACATGTTGTATAACATATGTTAAATTGAAGTCATTTGGATGACTTTAAAAAATCTAGAGATTTTAATTAAATGAAATAATTAAAATCCACTCAATGGTTTTATGCACTTGATTAAGTTCTAACCTTGCATACATGATTTCCTTGACATGTTCCTTCACGTGTACTAAATTGAGACTAATCGGATAAGTTTGAGACCTACACATACTTGTTTTACTTGTATGGAACTTAGTTCACTTAGTTGTAATTTGTATTCCATGGAACTTTAGTTTTTCACATGTAACTAGACCCCGTGCATTTTAGTTTCAACAATGTACTTAATGAACTTGCATCATTGTCTTGGAATGATTTAATTATCCATGTATTGCTTAGTAAATAATTAAATCATTAATCTTATACTTGTGGTATTTTTGCATCGATGGATTCTATGTGACATATATCCTAGCTTGTAGTCCATGTAGATACATACTATGATTTCTTGACATTTCACATGCCATGTTAGTTGAGACCTTAGGGCATGACTTGTATGTTTCCAAAAATCTTAGTTGTGCATGAAATGTTTTCAATGCATTACTTGTGACTTAATGCTATCTTGACTTGCACAACATGTTGATTTTGGAAAACTTGGGATATCAATCAATAATTGACATGGCTAGGACTTGGTTCTAGTACGGGGGAATGTCCCTCTACACTATCGTGCGCACTAGGGGAAGGTACCCTTGGGTTAGTAGCCCTAAAGTGATCCTAAAGGAACTATTTTTCTATGGTGCGCACTAGGGGAAGGTACCCATGGGTTAGTAGCCCTAAAGTGATCCCATGAGTACGGTTCTAATCCTGGCGATATCTGAGTTTCCACATTAGTTGATTTCACTCTTTAAATTTCAAGTTGCTATTCCTTGAAGATTTAAACCATGTTGTATTTGTGAAATGCTCCAATCCTATTAAATTGCATAGACATTATATCTTGTTCTTGATTTTTTATGTAACTCTTTTCATGTAATATGAATTATTTCAACTTTGTCTAATTGCATAAGTATTATGTGCTATCCTTGATTCCATGCACTCTTCTTGTCTTGATAATTGGAATACTTCGACCACATTAATCGCATTGATAACTGAAATCCTTGTATTCAAATATCCTTTTGTCGTGTTATGTGAAATTTTTCCAAACTATGCTTAATTGTATTGCTAATGAAATCCATGTTAATCTATGTTCTAGTATCCTTCTTGTCATGTACTTGGATTATCCCAAATTCGATTTGTTTCATATATGTATATATATCATGATTCTTATTGCTTATACTCCATGGTAGCTTAGGATGATCCCTGAGTCTCACTTTGACATAGACGTTAGGTGGCATGAACCCCTTTAACATGTTTCATCTTAAGGTAATAAATTTGTAAAATGCTAGGTCGATGCATGCTCATCTCCTACGAGTAGCTTTATGTTGCTCACCCCTACGATACTGTGGCATATTTCAGGTACGAAGACTTGGTCCGTGATGCTTAGCATTCTTTGGATGTCGTGTAGCTTTTAAGTTTCCATTTCATGCAAATGTTAGCAGAAAATGTCATTTTGTAGACTTATATGTAAAACTTGTATTATTTGATTCCACGTATGTAATGTGTACATAAGTACACTTTTTACAATGTATTTGATATGTATGAGATGAGGCTAGAGGCTAATGACATGTATATTGTATTCTATGCAACTTTTTAACTTCATGAAATGTTATGAAAACCTTGAAAAATCGCAAGTCATTACTTCACCATGGTTGCATCGGGTGTGAGAATTCCATTTTCATTCTTTTATAGGGTCTTATTAATCTTGTATGAAGTGTGGCCAAGGGCCAAACGGTCATTTGACTCCATTTTATAATTTTGGATTCCATGTTTTCCATTCCAAGTTAATTTTTGCCTTTTTGCCCGTTGGGGGGTCAGATTTTGCATCGGCTATATTTTTAAGCCATGGACCATTGGAGCGCGTCTAAATAGGTAAGTTACGTTTGTGTGCATAGTCATTTCCAGGCAAAACCTCATCGTTTGTGTTTTGAGCCTCTTACGATTTCATTTTGCGTTTTTGTTTCATATTCTGATCTAGGGGTATTCTAGACTTTTCAATTCAGTTTTATTTCCTTCTTTCAACATGGTTGAATAGAAAACATGATTTTAGGGGGGGTTTCTTTTTCGTGTTTATCCAGAAAATGTCGTCTTGGCATTGGAAATCGCTTACGAAGTTCAGCTTTCAGTTTTCTATTTAGCAGCTTTTTCGATCCTCTGGACCAAATTTCTTGGGAGGGCATTTTTGGTATTTTACAGTGATTTTTTTTTTATTTTTTTTATTTTTATTCTTCATGTGTCACTTAGAAAACTCAATTTTGAGGGGGGTTTTTTCTTTGTGTTTTTCCAGAAAACATCATCTTGGCCCTCAAAAATCCATATCTTTCCGAAAAATCCTTACTGCCAGGTTTTTGCTAAATTTTTAGTACAAGCGTGCTTGGTACTATTCATCAACTTTTTTTTGAAAAATGTGTCAACCGATTCGAAAATTCCGGGGGTCTTGTGGGTGTATTTTAAGGTTTCATTTTCAATTTAGGCAATTTAAAAACCTTCCGAAGCCCCATTTCCTTTCCTTGGGCAGTAGCTCGGAAATGATTTGCACTTTTTGACCTGATTTTCTTGGGGGCATTCTGGGCATTTTACATTGCATTTTTTTTGTTTCCGTTCTCGAGTCGGGTAGAAAACTTGATTTTTTGGGGGGAGGGGGGGGGGGGTTTCTTTTTCGTGTTTTTCTAAAAAAATTCGTTTAAAGGTCCGTTTCAAGCCTCAGTTCTGGAAAAATCCGAAATTACCCTTGCTGCCAGCTTTGCCATACTCATGGGCGCTGGTGGCCGCCACGTCATTGTTTTTGTTTTTGATCTTTCTCCCTCGTCCGGACTCCAAATCAAGTGAATCTTTTTTTGAAATTGTCTAATTTTTCATCGTCTATCCAACGGTGTGCTCGGTTGTACCCAAATCTTCCTGGATAATTACCAGTTTACCATTTTTGCCTTAAGTGCTCGTTTTTCTTCGTCTCTCCATTTCTCCTTCGTCCGGACTCCGAATCATGCGATTCTTGAGTCCATCTTGATTAATTTTTTGTTGTCTTCCCAGAGGTGTGCTTGGCGGCACCCGAATTCATATTTTTTAAGAAATGACCATTTTGCCCTTAGGGCTATTTTTGTCCGGTTTTCTTGTAATTCACTTCCGCTACTTTCTTTTGAGTTCCGTGACTTCACGGGAAGTCATGGATGTTTCTCAAGAATAATTTACATTCTAGGGACGTCATTTCTATGTAAAATGACTATTTTACCCTAGGGGCTTATTTGTCATAATTTCGATCTTTTGCTTCCGTATTAGTTCTCATTGAGTTCCACGACCTCATGGAAGGTCACTTTGACTTCTTAGAGTCTTGTTTTCTGTTTTTGCTTCCGCTTATTGGATCCGTTATCGGGTCAATCTTCGGTTCATCACAGGACACGCTGGCCTAAAAACCAGGGTCTTCACAAAGGAAAAATGTCGGCTTGTATCAAGTTTACAATTCTAATGTTATAGCCGCCGAAGTGAAGCCTTTATCTCAAAGGTTTGATCAATTTTTGATCAACCAAAATTCGGTGAATCAAGTATCTTCCCCCCTAATCATGTTCATCGTCCATCTTATGAATCATGCATGACTTGTTCTAGTGTTTTACATTGTACTTCCAATTGTCCTCATGGACATGTGCAAAGTGAACACCATGAACAAGTAAATGCCACTTTTGTTAACCAAGGGAATAATCCCTATGACACTCATTATAATGTCGGGTGGAGGAACCATCCAAACTTCTCTTGGAAAAGCCAAGGGGAAGGCTCAAACCCTCCCCCAAAGTGGTTTTCAAGGCAAGTATGTTCCACCCCCAATGCAAGGTCAAGGTTCCCAAGGTTACCGTACATCATTCCAAGCATCACATGGTAACCAATTCTCAAATTCTTATTTTCCTAACCAATCTTCATATTCTCAAGGGAATTCAAGGAGTCCCGTATTTCAGGAAAAATTTTTAACCGCTTCAGGTACTTTGGAGGCAAATACCTAATTGCTTCATTCTCATTCTTAATTGATTGCAAAGCTAGAAACCCAAGTTGGGCAAATAGCTAGCACCTTGAATGCTAGAGAGAAAAGGAAAATGCCTTTGAATACTCCTCTAAAGCAACAATTTGTAGTGGAGACCAACTTCTCTTCAGAAGGTCTCACTCTTGAATATGTGAATGCGGTGACCACCTTGAGCAGTGAAAAAATTGTTGATAATCAAGTTGGTGTTCACAATGAATAGTGTGAACCAGTGCAACCAAAAGTTGACACCCGTCTTGTCTCACATCCTATTCCTCCTTCATTGCATGTGAAAGCCCTTTTTGTTGAGAAAAATTTGGAAATTGATTTGAAAAACTCTTGTGTTGAAAATGTTTCCAAAAATGATTTTGAAAAAGTTTTTGAGCCCAAGGCTCCATTTCCGGATGCCTGAAAAGGATCTAATTCTCTTGAAAAGCAAAAAATCAAAGCAAATGAAATAATTGATGTGTTTAGGCAAGTGAAAATCAATCTTCCTCTCTTGGATGTAATTAGATAAATTCTGGCTTATGCCAAGGATCTTTGTACCCTAAAGAGGAAGAACAAAAGCCAAGCACCAAAGAAAGTTGTTTTAATTGATCAAGTGAGCTCAATATTGCAACACAACACCCTCTCAAAATTCAAAGACCCCAGTTCACCCACTACTTGCATCATTTGTATAATGTGATTAACCAGGCTTTTCTTGATTTAGGAGTAGGTGTGAACCTTCTTCCATATTCGGTTTATATTCAATTGGGCTTAGGTGATTTAAAATCGACGTCAGTGGTTTTGCAACTAGCCAACCCATTCATCAAAAAGCCCCGAGGTATTATTAAGGATGTTTTGATTAAAATTTATAAGTTCTTATTTCCAGTTGATTTCGTTGTCATTGACATGGAACTGGTTCTAAATCCCAAGAGTCAAATTCTCGTTATCCTTGGCCGTTCTTTCTTAGCAACCGCTAATGCCAACATTAATTGTAGGACGGGGATAATGTAAATTTCATTTGGCCACATGAAAGTGAAGTTGAACATTTTTAATCCAACCTCAAGTTCAAATGATAAGAATAAAGATGTTTGTGCTGTTGAAAAATGCATTGAAAATGAATTTGAGAAAAATGAGTCTTTGCTTAGCAATGGAATTTCAAATGATTTGTTTTCAAAAGAGATTTTAAAGAGATGTGTTTCAAAACCAAGTGTTGAAAGGGCATGGAAGCCCAAGAATTTTGTTGACAAAGGACCATCAATCTCCTTTGAATCAAATCCAACAAGTTCCTTTGGGAATGGTTTGTAGGGTGGGATTCAAAATGCCATTCACCCTGCCAAAGAGGGGATGCATTTTAAGATTTTTGATTTGAGTTAAAAGAGCCCAACGTCTTACTAGAGACGTTAAATATTAGTGCACTTCGTAGGGTTTGACAACCATATTCCTCCCTCATTTTTGGTTTTTATGTTTTCTGCGTCGTTTAGATATGAGTTGAATTGAAAAATCCGGCTTATGGACCATTTCTTACATTTTGTGCACTACCAGGGAGTTTTCGATCGATCATACTTCAGTTTGATTTATCAAAATCCCACTTCAATCGATTAACCACCTGGGTTGAGGACCTTTCAAATTTCATTTTGATCGATCGAAGTCAATCTTGATTGATCAAAATCCTTTTTGGATCAATCGAATTTAAGTGTTCAATCGATCGAAATCTTTTGATCGATCGAAAATGCATCATTTGAATTTTTCCTTTATTTTATTTTATTTTTTTATCTTATTTTTCCTTTTTCTTCCTTCCTTTTATTTTTATTTTTCTTTTCTTTTTCTCTTTCTTCCTATTCATCTTCCCTCTCTCAATCAAACCCTAACCTCCCGATTCTCTATCTCTCTTAACCTCCCTAAATCTCTCCTTCAATCTCACATAACCACCGCACCACCACCTCTCTTCTCCCATCGACGAGCACAACCAAAGGAGGTCGAAACCATCGCCGCCGATCTCCATTGAAGCCAGCGAAGCTTTTGGCCATTCGGCCAAGCTTGTTGTGGGCGGTGTCCCTTGTTGAATTGATTGAATGAGATTAATTTGTTGAATGGATTCGGATTTGTATTGTGATTATTGAATATATGATTTTTGTTGTGTTCGAAATTTTTTGGGAAAGTCCATTTTTAAGGGGAGACCATGCCGGATTTTCGTAAAATTCTTGAACTTTGATTTTAAAAACCAATAAGGCATGTTGTTTGTTTTTAGGACTTGAAATACAACTTGAAAAGAATTTTCAAAGTTAAGGGATGAATTGAATGTTAAAAGGAAAACTTTCAAGTCTTTGAAAAATAGTTTTGAAATCTTAAGTTGAAAATGAATTTGGAAAGATGTTTGTTGATATGGCATTGAAAAGTTGAATTGTTGTGAGCATAGTCCCGACTTGTCTCATTTGCTTGTCTTGAATATGAAATGCATGGATGTGATTTAAAGTGTCTTAATTGCTTGAAAGCATGATTTGACTTGAAATTTTTGTTTTTGAACTTAAATTTGTAAAGTCTTGTCTTAAATGCTCAAAAGTGCTTCAAATGAACTTGTTTGAAAAGTTTTACTCTTCAATTGACTCTTGCTTATGACTCAAGTGCATTGTTTTGGTAAAATGATCTTTTGAATGTTAAAATGCTTTGTGATCATACTTGTTGGGTTTCAAATGATTTAAAAAGGAAATTTTGAACTTTATTTTCAAAATGAGAAGTCGAGTTACATAATTCCTTCTGTTGATGTTCATTCATTGCATGATTCTTGTAGAAGTTTTTCTACAATGCACTTGAATGTTTTGACTCAAAAAGTTTTCAAAAAATTCCAATTTTGCCCCAAAAGTGTTGAGTAATTCCAAAGTTGACCAAAATGCCCTTGTCTAAGTTAAAGCTTGTTCCATTTGATTGATTTCCATCCATTTGCATGTTCCAAAGTGCCTTTGAACTTGTTGTGATACTATTCTTGATTTTTGCCATGTTAGGGCACCAGTTTGATATCTTATGACCTCCTTTATCATGCATTTTGATCTTCTCTTGCAAAAATGAGTTAAATTGCCATTTTAACCAAACTGTTTGAAATCAAATGATTCCATTGTTGCTTAATGACTTTGAAACTTGTCAAATGTGATCTCTTTTAAATAATTATGTGTTTTTTGGAATAATTGGAAATTGTTACTTTTATATACACCATTTTGCACACACTTATATCACATTGATAGTTTTGAGAGTTTCAATGCATATTTTGGACTTGACTTCTTGGAATTAATTTCTGACTAAGTTTGGGGGTGTGTTATGGACTTTTAAGTTTGAAATGCATGATTTGGATATGAAATCTGTTCTTTGGCCTTAGACTCACTCTTTGAACTAAAATTGAATTCTGAAATGCAATTTGAACCAAGTTTGGGAATATGTTTACTTAATAATCTTGTTTGTCTGTTGAATGCCATTTGCTTGATATCTTATACACTTGTGATCCATTCTTGATGACCGAGGTTCTTTGCGGTCCAGATTTTGTCTTCCAGATGGTAAGCTTCTTGTACTCTCAGTATTTGACCATTCTCTGCTTCATTTCAGTTATAGAGGAGATCACGAGTTGTAAGTGATCATAGGACTTTGATTTTGTTGCATTGCAGTACTGGATATTTGTAGACTCCCAATTTTGCCCCTACCCATTTGAAGGGGTATTTTGGTAAAACTAGTTTGGCCAAGCCAGCAAAATTAGAAAATCAGACCACCAGATCATAAAATGGATGCCACCAATGGTTCTGGAAGGACTCAAAACATTAGAGTACATGCAATTCCCCTAGCACTTAATCAAAGAAAGGGGCAAAATAGTAATTTTGCACTGATTAAAACTTGAAACGTGGTCTAATTTGATCTCCATATGAATAAATAGACCATGCTGCAGAATGCGTCAAGACCTTAGAGTAGTTAAAATAATAATAATAATAATAATAAAATATAATATGATAGTACTAGAGAAGATATGAAAGTAAATATATATATAAATACATATATACGCCCATAACCTTGTGTTCTGGGCAAACCCACTTCTCTTATACTTTATATAATTATATAATATATTAAATAAAATAAATAATTTAAATAAAATATATAGATATAATATAGTTATCACATCATGGCCTAAGAATCACGAGAATGTAGTCATAAGCCATGCCCATATACAAATATTATAGTACTAAAGGGAAAGAAATAAAAATAATAATAAGTAATAAAATGATAAATTAAGTAATCAGTCCATTTTTGAACATGAGCTGATTACATAAGTCGGTGGAGTAGAGTGGCGGTATGGTCACTTAGGTTTGTGGTTGGTAGCAGCAAACAAGGTAATGAAATAAAATCATATAATTTTAGAATCTTATTTCAAATAACTAAGGCAATAAAATAAAATATTATTATATGAAAAAGTTGTTGGAAGATAATACAAACTTAGTCAAACTTCTTATTCTTTTTTATTTTTTAAATTCAAATAAAGTTGTTAACATAGATAACCTAATCTATTCTATCTTATCCCATGAATTATTTCTTCTCTCATGTGAGTTTATTTAAAGAAGCTTTCCATTCATATATCATAGGGGATCGAGTTACCAATTACCAACCCTAAAAGAAACCCTAAAAGCCGTCTCCATGATTACCAGGGTATCCAAGGGAAGTCGATGCCGGCTGCACAGCCATATCTACAAACACACACAGCCATCATCTACAAACCAATAGCTCGCTACATAAACCATTGCAGATTAGATCCCATACACTACATACACCAACTTTTTAATCCACAAACACATAGAGATGCTCTAAGCATCAACTAAAGCATAGGCAATAGCTCCTAAGCATAAAATAGAGATCTGGCGCAATTCTCCAACACCCAAAAAGAAGTTGAAACTCTTTCTAAGAAAGAAAGCGGAGAAAAGCGACTACTCCTGCTACTGCTGTGCATTCTAATCAAGGTCAAAGATCCAGGGAATCATATTTTTCGCACCACATCAATGAGTACTTTATGGCTCTATCCTCCTCTTATATGGGTATGCTGCTTTGTATTTGTATGTCGTTGTATGGGCCTTTTATATCATTTGTTTTGTCTCACACATCATGCTTATTAATTAGCCTGTTAGTGTGCCTCCAAATTATTAAAAAAAGCTTTGTCATATGTTTTTCAATAAATTACCCAGATCAAGTTACTCTACAAATCATCTACATGGGACCAAATGTTCCTCTTACTAGTTACTTGCATTTACAAAGAATATGGGCATATATATATTTAGACATGCATGACAAGTGCACCTTGCATTTTCTTAAATCGGGTCTTTATTTCATATATCTCAACAAGTATAAAAAATTATTTATTTAAGTACACATAAACTGGTAGGTGTATATCAAGACATGTCAGCATAAATGATTGAACAATTTTTCTACCAAAATATTTTTCTTCTTCTTAATTTATGCATCTCCATGCACTCAAACAATTCTCTGTAACTTATCTACAGAAGAAAATAGCAAAACATGCTACTATATATTATATTGTTGTTATATGATTACTTCATATATATATCATAAACAATTGTTATATGTTGTTAGCAGGAAGTACCCAGCTAATACATTGATATATTATTTCATAAATAAATGTTTTATCTTAAATAATCTTATTTCTTATAATCATATATTTCTACGAAAATGGGTTATGTTCCTTAAAATCATATTTTTTTAAATAATCACTTTCATTAGAATGATTATTTTCTAAAAGGAATATTTTCTAGAATTATATTTTCTGGATAATCATTTTTGACTCTGAATAATTTTTTCTTAAAAAAGTAATGTTCAATAGGATTATATTTTCTAAATCAAAACAGTATTTTTCGAGATCATATTTTATAAATAAAAATAATTACCATTTTGTCTTAGTATTCTATTACTTTTTAAAATTTATTATTTTCTTAAAATCATGCCTTAGAAATATATTTAAATTTCAAATTTCTATAGAAACAAATATATACTTCTTAAATTAAAAGAGTTTCCTTAGAAACAATTTTAAGGTTCAAATTTTTATTTATATATATATATATATATTTTGAATTATAATATTTTATTAAAACACTTTAAAAATACCAAAAGTTTATATATACACTTTTCTTAGAAAATTTACTCTATTAAAAGATAAAATTCCAAGATAAACATCCTCAAATATATATAACTTATTTCTAAATCACAAGGTTTCCTTAAAAACATTTCAAGGATACAATTTCCCTTAGAAATATATACACGCATAAATTACAAGTTCCTTAGAAATATATTTTTATATATGTTTCTTTAGAAAAAAAAAAAAAAAAAACACTTTCTTAAATTACAAGTTTTCTTATAAATATTTTTAAAATACTAATTTCCTTAGAAATATATATGCTTTCCTAAATTATAAGTTTCCTTAGAAACATTTTAAAATAAATTCCGTAGAAGCATTTTAAAATGCACATTCTTTTATCAAAATCCATCCCCATGCCAATATAACCATTCCATAAATTCTTTCCCATTGTCACTATAGGAAATCAAGTGTAATATTTGTATCAATATGATTTCTAAGACAAGATAACAAATCAACATAAATATATATTCATAGGATAAACACATGCATCAATTTAATGTAAAGAACATCAAGTTAATGTAAATACTTCTAATTTATGAAACTAATATATGTAGTAAAAATCCACAAATTAAAATACAAATCAAACCATGTTTACTTGGTCTAGGTTACATCGACTCCCTAGAAAAGGGATTTAGCCTCTCATGAATATGGTTATACCTTCCAGGATTGAAGAAGAGAATAGAAATCCCTCTCTCTCCATCTTTGCAAGCCTCCTCCAAGAACCCTAAAAATCCTCTTCTCTCCCTCTATCATTTTTCCAAAAACAAAACTTGATAGACTCCTTCAGCCTTTCCCTTCTTTATCCTCCCATGAGTTCAAAATACAAAATCCCTCATTTAAAATTCGAAAATACATCTCAGGATAGACAAAATCAGACTTAAATAAAATGGGGGCCTGTGGCCTCGCATCTGGACGCGAAGAATGGCGTTCGGATGTGAGGCCCTGATGGTTTGGCGTCCAGAAGCCAAAATGGGCGTCCGGACGCGAGCTTCTGGAAGATGGCGTCCGGACGCCAGGCATGCTATTCTGACATAGACTTCTCTCTTTAGCTCCGGTTACATCCATCGCCTCTTCATGTCATTTCTCTTTGATGATCACTTGAAATGTATGACTTGAGCTTCAAAACCCTTTAAAACTTTATTCTTATTCCTTTTTAGCAATAAGACCTGCAAAAACACAAAAACATAAAAATATAGTTAATCTATATAAACAGATCAAATAATGGGCTTAACTAATGCAATTAAGGGCACTTAAATATGCAATATTTGACGCTTATCAGACCTCCAAACTTACATTTTGCTAGTCTTTTAGTAAAACAAAATTGAAACACAGACTTCTCCTCTTTCGTGGAAGTGACGATTGCATTTAGGATATGCAACAAGCCTTTAAAACCCTAAGTATCCCTAAAGGATGAGTGAAGTCTTGTGAGGGTTTATCAGAAATGATACCCACAAACACTAAGCAACAAGGCTCATTCTAGTGTACATTGAAACATATGACTTTGGGGAAAAACTTTATCAAAAAGACTATGACAAGTATGCATACAATGACATCTCAAAACAATATTCAATTCCTAGCCCTCATGCATCAATAGACTAGTCCACATACATGATCTTCAACATCTCATTTATAATAGAATTTCATCTCAAGATCCTTAGAAGTGAACCGAAATTTCATTTTCTTTAAGAATGCACTTTTAACCTTTTTATAGCTCATTCAACATTTTCCCATCCTTAATCTATCTTTTGAAATCATAATCCAAGGCATACATTTATTTGAACATATTTAGTGGTTTTTATTTTTTATTTTTTTTATGTATGACCATGAGCAATGTCTAAAGTCCTTAAGCTCTCTAACCACATATAACAAGCGTTGAGCCAAGACTCCCAAACTAGATGGTTTTAGGGCGTTAAGTGTAAAGACACTCCCAAGGGCGTAATGACTTGGAATGGCTAGGCTACGAACTCAAACTAATCATACATCTTACATTCTTTCCTTGTCTTTCTTTTTAATTAGTTGACATGTTGAAAGAATGCAGTTTTATTCAATTTTTTTTTTTTTTAATATGCCAAGGATTTTTTTCATTCATTTGACCTATCAATTCAGGGAGTCAATTAAGTAAAACCACAAGGAAGGGAATGCAATTTTCAGGGTGAGCAATGTGCATTGTGAAGTTACTTAGAGATGAAAGACTCCAAAATAACATATTTAAATCATGCAATGGACCTTTTTCATTTGAACAATCATGCTGATAACTTTCAATCATTCCTTGATATCCTATATAAACATACAAGCTGTATTAATCACATAAATTCCCCTCCAAACTTAGTTCCAACAACGCCAAAAGTCATTTGCCTAAACATGCAATTTTTTTTTTTTTTTTTTTTGTTTAAAAATAATTCAACCATAAATAAACAATGACAATTTGCCAACTCTCAACACCCCCAAACTTAAATGATACATTGTCCTCAATGTATGAAAACAAGTATAGAAACTAAGCATGCATAGAAGTGTAAAAAGAGAGAAACTACCAAGTGTGAATCAGTGGCTTCAGTGCAACTAGTGGTAGTGAAACGGTGAAATTTCTTCCCCCAAACTTGAACCTGATAATCTGTTTAGCAGACTATACACCAAGCATAAAAACATCGACATATATAAAGATATAAATATAAAATACCACGTCATGCTTTATTCAAAACTAAGAAAGAAAATCAAAATATGTGCACATCAAAAAGTGCACCCACAATTGTCATGCCAAACACAGCCCAAATCCTAAAATTATTCAAAGCACACAAAACAGTAATAAATAGCATGAACTAAATAAAACTAAAGATAGAATCAGTTCACCCTACAAATTAGAGGGTGAAGTGTCTGCTCCTGTAGGAGCATGATCATTCATTGATTACACCAGTTCGAGCAAGAAGTTGCTCCTTCCAATCTTTGAAATTGTAAACCTTCTTTAAAGTTTATCGTTTCTTATTACATGGAATCCCGAACCCTTGGTTCTTAATCAGCTTCGTGATGAGATAAGGAAACAGAAATGACCAAGTCATAGAGCTTTCCTTTTTTTGGACAATCAATTTGTTATAAACCTTCAAGATTTGATTCATAATTAAAGTGGGAACTAAAAACCAAAATTCATTCTCAGCTGAAAAGAGACAATCCAAAAGAACACTGTTATTTGCTGTAGGTTTCCCAATTGGAAGAACATTCGTAGCCAGTAAAACCTCAATAAACCAAATCCGGGGTGGAACAAAAGATCTTTTAGGTGAAGTGTTATCTAAACTTTTTAGATTGCTATGTGCTACTTCTTTCAAAACATCAGTTAGGTCATCCAATAAATTAATAATATCTAGTAGAGGAGCAAAAAGAGGCTGACCGTCCATATCGACTGGTGAGTTGATTGGACATCCACATGCAATTGCAATATCCTCTAATGTAACCGAAAACACGGTGCCATCAATTTTAGTGAAAAGCTTAGTTGGCTCCTGCGGTTTGTATGAAAGATTTTGGTAAAACCGACGAGCCAAACGAGGATGAGCCACATTATGACATGGCTGAAAAATGGATGCCAGTCCCCGTTTCCTGAGATTTTTTACTACCTAGTCTATATCAGCACGTCTACGAAAGACATTCCTAACATCAAATGTAGTTTCAAATTGAAGAGGCCATTTAGACCAATCCAGATTTGTGGTTTTCTTAGAAGAACTTTTTGATATGTGAGAATGCTTAGAAGTGGAAGAAGAAGCCTTTTGAGTGAAAGAAGTTGGTTCAGGACTTTTGTCGAACACGTGTTGTGCAAGACTGAAAAGTAAAGAACACTTGTGAAGATTAGGTTATTTGAATCTAACAAGCATAGATCTAGAATGAAAACACAACCTTTCCTCACTTAAAAGGAATCAATTTCCCACAAGATGAAGTTCTAACCATCATCTCTATGAACTATTTTAGAATTAAAAGATTGAATAGAAAATAACTTGCCTCAATTTGGAAAATGAAACCTTGCCCTCTTGGATTGAATGATGATGATGGAAGAGGATGATTTGATGAATAATGGAGATTGAGATAGGTAAAGAATAAGTTTTAGAAGGTGGGGAAGGTAGGGTTAGAAAGTGGTAGGTGTAGGTTGTGAATGAGGGGAACGAAAGAATGGAATTTATAAAACCCAAGCTAGGCTCGGGTTGCTTCATGGGCTTTCACATTTGGACGCAAGCCATGGTGTCCAGACGTGGACTGTAGTGGGGCTCTTAATGATTGATTGTTATGCACTGGAGGTTGATGGTGGTAAAATGGTGTCCGAATGCCGGTGGTGGCGTCCGGACGCGAGAAGTATCAGGTGTTGGCGTTCGGATGCCGGTGATGGCGTTCGGACATGAAAGCTTCCAGGTGGTGGCGTCGGGACGCTATATGTGGCGTCCGAATGCGAGATGAGGCGATGATTGGCATCCAGACTTAAGGGATGGCACTCGGACGCAAGTGCTTCTATAGCTTTTATGAATTGTTGATCAAAGACACCCAAAAATGTTACCAAACCTTTATATAACTATAGAAACCCACTATGGCCCCTTGAATGGACATGTAAATGATTCTCGAAGAATGTGAAGTGGAAATTCTATTTAGCCATTTGTAGACAATTTTTGGTTCATGGTAACAAGTATAGAAGGAAGCTTAAAATAGAAAGAATTGTTTCCTTGGAATGCTAAATTTAACGTCAATAGCTAAACATTATGGGAATCCTTTTAGTCCTCATAAATTAGATCCGTCAAGATAATAGAATCCACATATCCGACCGGGACTTGGTTATCAATGTAAGACTTAAGCCGCTGACCATTGACCTTAAAAAGATTCCTATTCTTCGGGTCTTTCAGCTTAACTGCACCATAAGAGAATACAAAAGTGATTAAAAAAGGACCTTCCCAGCGTGATCAAAGCTTCCCCAGGAAAAGTTGCAATCTGGAATTGAAAAGCCAAACCTTTTAACCTAAAGCAAAAAGACTTCTTAATGATATGTTTATCATGGAATGCTTTAGTCTTTGCTTCATAAATTTTTGTATTTTCATAAGCCTCATTCCGGATTTCTTCTAACTCATTGAGCTGCAATTTTCTGTTAGAGCTGGCTTGATCAAGATTAAAATTAAACCGCTTTATGGCCCAAAATGCACGATGCTCTAATTCAACTGGAAGATGACATGCGTTACCATAAACAATCCGGTATGGTTACATGCCAATTAGCGTCTTAAACGTAGTTCGGTAGGCCCAAAGCCCATCGTTTAGTCGTAATGACCAATCTTTGCGATCTGGTTGAACCATTTTTTCAAGAATATGCTTGATTTCCCGATTGGAAACTTCCACTTGACCACTCGATTGAGGATGGTAAGGCGTGGCAACTTTATGACTAACAGAGTATTTAAGGAGAACAGATCGAAGATAACGATTGCAAAAAAGAGATCCTCCATCACTCAAGAGTGCTCGAGGTGTGCCAAAATGACTGAATATGTTCTTTTGAATGAATTGGACCATTACAGTATGGTCATTGGTTATGGTTGCCTCAGCTTCTACCCATTTAGATACATAATCCACTGCTAGGAGAATGTAAAAATAACATATGAAGATGGAAATGGTCCCATAAAATCTATTCCCCAGACATCAAAGATTTCGATAATTAAAATGGAGTTCAATGGCATCATGTCCCTTTTAGACATGGGCCCAAGCTTTTGACATCGTGTATAAGACTTGCAAAAGTTGTAAGCATCCCTAAATAATGAAGGCCAATAAAATCCATTCTGAAGGACTTTAGATGAATTTTTTTTGGCACTGAAATGTTCTCAACACTGAAGAGTGTGGCAGAATTTTAAGATGTTTTGGACTTCAGATTCAGGAATACATCTCCGGATTATTTGATCCGGGCAGTACTTAAACAATTCTAGGTCTTCCCAAAAGAAATTTTTTATTTGAGTGAAGAACCAGTCTTTCTCTTGCTTAGACCATTTTGATGGAATTTTTCCAACTGCAAGATAGTTGACAATGTCAACAAACCAAGGAGGCGACTCATGAGAAATCTGGAACAGTTGTTCATCCGGAAAGGAGTCATGAACTAGATAGAAATCAGAAGTGTTCTCAATAAGAAGCCTAGAAAGATGGTCTGTAACTACATTATCAGTTCCTTTCTTGTCCTTATTCTCAATATTGAACTCTTGGAGTAAGAGTATCCAACGAATGAGTCGAGGTTTGGTCTCTTTCTTCACAAGTAGATATCTTAACGCAGCATGATCCGTGAAAACGATGACCTTGGATCCAATAAGATATGAATGGAATTTATCCAGGGCATAGACAACTGCTAGCAATTCTTTCTCAATTGTTGTATAATTTATTTGAGCATTTGACAGAGTCTTGCTAGCATAGTAAATAGCATGAGGAGTTTTATCCACACGCTGGCCAAAAACATCACCTAATATATAATCGGATGCATTACACATAATCTCAAAGAGGAGAGACCAGTTGGGTGGTTTCATGATTGGGGCAAAAGAGAGTAGCGAACGGAGCTTCTTAAAAGCTTCCAAACATGCTTCATCAAAGTTGAAATTAGTGTCATTTTCAAGAAGGTGGCACAAAAGCCGAGATATCTTACTAAAATCTTTGATGAAACGCGATAAAAGCCTGCATGACCAAGAAAGGATCGAATTTGTCTCACTGAAGAGGGAGGAGGAAGGCTATGAATTAATTCAACTTTTGCCTTATCGACCTCAATCCCTCTTTTAGAGATAATATGTCCCAAGACAATCCCTTCTTGCTCTATGAAGTGACTCTTTTCCTAACTTAAAATCAGATTGGTTTCTTTGCATCTTTGAAAGATGAGTGATAGATTATGGAGATAAAAGTCAAAAGAAGATCCAAAAATAGAAAAATCATCCATAAATACTTCAAGAAATTTTTCGACCATATCAAAAAATATGGACATCATGCATCTTTGAAAAATGGCCGGTGCATTACATAACCCAAAGGGCATGCGACGATAAGCGAAAGTTCGAAAAGGACAAGTGAATGTAGTCTTCTCTTGATCTTGAGGTTCTATAGCCACTTAGTTACAACCAGAATAACCATCAAGAAAACAAAAGTAACTTTAACCAGCTAACCTCTCTAGAATTTAATCAATGAATGGGAGTGAAAAATGATCTTTCCTAGTTGCAGAGTTTAGTTTTCTGTAACCAATGCACACACGCCAGCCAGTGGTAGTACGTTGTGACACAAGTTCTCCTGCTGAATTTTCAACAACAGTGAGGCCAGATTTATTTGGAACAACTTGAGTGGGACTCACCCACTTGCTATCCGAGATGGGGTAAATGATTCCCGTATCTAAAAGCTTGATTACCTCTTTCATGACAACCTCCTTTATGGTTGGATTCAACCAACGCTGCACCTCTCGGGAAGGTTTAGCTTCTTCCTATAAAAGAATGCGGTGCATGCAAATGGAAGGATCAATTCCTTTTAAATCAGCCACCGACCAACCAATAGCTTCTTTGTGCACTTGTAGCACTGCTAGAAGGCTACTTTCTTGATCTTTTGAAAGATTCGATGCAATGATAACCGGAAGAGTTTTGTTTACACCAAGAAATACATACTTGAGATTAACTAGGAGCGGATTTAACTCAAGTCGAGGTGGAGATTTCAATGAAGGGACAAGAAGAGTGCTAGAAATTAATGGAAGAGGTTCCTTTAGCACTTTCCAAGGAGGATAGTCCGAGATTACATTGGCTTCAAGCAAAGTGTTGACTTCACAAATGGATCGATCAATATCATAATTTTTAAAGTCAAAATGAGCCAAGCAAGTTTCAAGAGGATCTTGACTTAAAATAAATGGGAGAGATTCTTCAACCATTTCATCAGTGATGTCAAGAGAGAAATACTCATATTCCCCTTGAGGATGTTGAGAAGCACTAAAGGTGTTCAACTTCACCTTCATATTTCCAAAAGAAATATCCATCACCCCGGTTTGGAAATTAATTGAAGCATTAGCTATAGCTAAAAAAAGCCGACCAAAGATTATAGGAATATATTTTATTGTATTATAGACTAGTTCAGTATCTAGAACCACAAAGTCTACTAGGAAGTAGAAATTGTCCACCTTGATGAGTACATCTTCAATGATACCACGAGGTTGCTTTATAGATCTATCCGTAAGTTGCAGGACAACCGAAGTGGATTTGAGTTCTCCTAAGCCAAGTTGCAAGTATACTGAGTAAGGCATCAGTTTTACACTTGATCCTAAGTCAAGGAGGGCCTTTTCTATCTCATTGTCTCCAATGACACACGAGATTGTCGGGGCACCCAGATCCTTAAACTTTGGAGGTGTATTATGTGGAATGATAGCACTTGCTTGCTCAGTTAGCCTCACCTTCTTTGGAATATTGCTCTTAGAAATGCGTTTTTAAGTGCACAAATCTTTAAGAAATTTTTCATAAAGTGAATTTGCTTAATGGCATCAAGGAGAGGAATGTTGATCTTTACTTGCTTGAAGACTTCAAACATATCCTAAATTTTATCACCATTTTCCCCAAAATGTGTGGACTCTATGAGGCGTTGAGGAAAAGGAGCCTTAGGCTCATAAGATGTCTTAATATTTT
This sequence comes from Cornus florida, assembly GCF_030987335.1. NCBI lineage: Eukaryota > Viridiplantae > Streptophyta > Magnoliopsida > Cornales > Cornaceae > Cornus > Cornus florida. The sequence goes on along the minus strand of NW_026775573.1, from coordinate 68,936,890 downwards.
GGATTGGCGGATTTCAAATTTTTGGACTATCTTTCAGATTTTTGGATGAAGAAGTTGAATCCTTAGGAGTAAATATTTCAACTTTTTCATCAACCTTATTACCCATAAGTCTTCCACTCTGAAGTGTGGTGATTGCTTGAACTTGCTCAAGATTTGATCCACTCGGAGGAGTGATCTCATCAATCATATACTGCCCTTTCGGGTTCACCACAGATTGAGCTGAAAGTTTTCCTGTGCCCTTCTTGTGAAGCTGATTTATTGAATTAGCTATTTGTCCCAGTTGGGTTTCAATATTGGCTATTGATTGAGAGTGAGTATTAACTAATTGCACAGTTGATTGCAAACCACTAAGAGTAGCCATTATCTGCTTATTGGAAATTACTAGCTTATCCAATTGAGACTGTTGCGAAGGAACATGATTCTGATTGGAAAAATTTGCATTGTAAGAAGGAGGACGATAGTGATAAGCACCGAATATTGCATATTCAAACGCCCTTAATTGCATTAGTTAAGTCCATTGTTCATTTAATTATGTAGATTACTTTCATTTGTATGTTTTTGTGCATTTTCAGGTTCAATTGCAATAAAGGAGCAAGAAGGGTGTTTTGTAGATTTTTGATCAACAATGTGCTCAAAAGCTGAATTTCAGGCAGCAGTGGAACTCAATTTTGATTGCCACTTTTGACCTAGAAATCTTGATATCTGGACTTCCATTATAAAATGGAATATTTAGAGCCCTAAATTAGCTTTCTAAATCTTCAAACGGTTTGTCATTCGGAGCTCGGATCAGAGAGTTATGTCCTTGTTACCAGAGGTGCGCAGAACTGCCTGGCAGCAATGAAATTCTGCCTTGATCTTCCTTTTCGACCAACCATCGTTGAGAATTGGATCTCCACCAAAACATAAAGTTTTTAGAGCTCTGAATTAGCTTTCTAAATCTTCAAATGGTTTGTCATTCGGAGTTTGGAGCACAAAGTTATGGCCATTTTACCAAAGTAGGTCCGGGCAGAGCAAACCAAGCATAGGGCATTCTGCCCAATTTTCGAGTGCTCGAGGCCCTATTTCGAGCACTCAAAATTAGGGCAGAATTCTACACGACTCAGCCCACTTGTGCTCAGATTTTAGCCCTTTTGGATTACCTCCTTTATGAAGTGGTTGGAGATGTTGGTTGGTAGCTTTTGGGGTGGATAAGTGATCTAGATAAGGGAAGCAAAGCCACTCATTATCTCTTAAGCTACATTTTGCAAGATAGAGGAGAGGGAAGAGAGCAAGAAAAGAGAGGAGTTCTTCAAGCAAAGGAAGGAGCATGAAAATGGAGTCTTGGATGGAGCTTCTTCCTTCTTCTAGCTTAGCAATGGGTAACTAACTCTTTCTCTAGGGAGGTGATGAAGTCCCTCCCTTGTAAGTATGTCCTAGGGTAGTCTATATTGGGGGATTGCAATGTATATTTATGGTCTTTTTCATAGCTAAGAGCACTTCATTCGGTGTAATGAATGTTTATATATGTATGGATGATTTCTTTAAGCTCATTATCTTATGTTAGGTGATGTCTTGTATTAATCTTTTTGCTTGAGTTTACATGGTGAGAATGGAAACAAGGTTATGAAATGATTTAATGGCATGTTGATAGGTGACTTTGATAGACCATTGCTTAGGAAATCCTTTGATGGTGTATGCTTAATCTCTAGCTCCATGTGCTTCATCATTTTGTCAAGAATTTGATAGTCTTTCATTTAAGTAAACGTGTATAAGCTACACCTTAGTTAGGTAGTCTAAACATGTTTACCCTTTTGATGGATTATACTTGTTTGAGACCTAATGTACCTCTTGATTACTTACATGGCAACTATGTGTTGCCATGTAGTTCTTGACCATCATATGTTGTTTTTTTCCCTAATTTAGGTCTAATCTAGCATGTGTATAGGGATGGAGGCGGATTCACTTCCTTAGTCTTCTTTACTCGTCTTTCATCTCTTAAATTCTTGCAAGTTTTTCATTAATGCATATTTCAATTCATAGTATAAGTGACAAACAATCAACAACTCTTTATTACACCTCATCATCCTAAGAATGATTCTAGACATTTAGGTTGCTTTAGACTAGCACAGTTCCAGTGGTTCGACTTACCCGACCAATAGCCCTATTTTACAATGATTCGTGCTATTGTGAAGGTTGATGTATAGTTGATCAACCGATCAATTTTTGGCGCCGTTGCCGGGGATTACAAACGGTTTAGCAACCAAAGTTTAGGGTTAAATTTAGTTTGATTGTGCATATTGTGTTTTGTGCATATTTTTCGTGTGGTTTAACCATTTTCGTGTTGTAAGATTCTAGGGACTCGACTCTCGCCGTGGGAACGCTAGCAAAGTGTAAGTCTAGAGGACCCTAGGTAAGCTTCTTGACCTTTTAGTTTCGCATTGTTATATATTGTGCATGTGTTAAGCTTAGAAGTAGTTAATTTATTTGCAAGCCCTTGTTGAGGCTATATCATTGTTTTAATTTCGTGTTCAAGCATCGGTCCTTGTCGTGGCCATTTATTTTCTGTCTTGATAATTGAGGAGAATGGGAACATCGTATGTGGAGTTGTGGTTGATGAATTGCTTTGTTGAGTATATGCTTTGTTGTTGATGTTCGGTCGTAGGTCACTTTCCTTACCCACAATCGATTCTCCCATTGATATTAACTCTCCTGAAAGAACTCTTAGACGGAACCCTAGGGAACCTACTCTTACACGGGATCTTGAAACTGAATTTAATACAATGGGGGATAATATAGGAAATTCGGGGAATGAAAGGGCTGAAATTCCTAATATCGAGCCAATGACTCTTAGAGATCATTTCATCCCTACCACCTATGCTTCTCCATCTTGCATAGTGATGCCAAACATCGATGCAGCTCAATATGAGATCAAATCTAGTACCATCCAAATGCTTCCATCTTTTCATGGTTTTGATAATGAAGATCCATATAAGCATCTCGATGAGTTCCTTGAAATCTGTTCGACCATCCGGTTGAGAGGATTTCTTGAAAATGCACTCCACTTACATCTTTTCCCATTCTCCCTAAAGGATAGGGCAAAATATTAGTTGAACTCCCTCGCTCCCAACTCTATTACTTCTTGGGCTCAATTGCAACAAGAATTTCTTAAGAAGTATTATCCGGTGAGTAAAACCAACCAAATGAGGCGTTCCATTCTAAGCTTTTCTCAAGTTGATGGAGAACAACTCCACGAGACTTGGGAAAGGTTACAAGATCTTCTTCGGAAGTGTCCTCATCATTTGATCCCAAAATGGTAATTAGTGCAAGCTTTCTATGCCGACTTGACCGACACCCATAGATTCATGGTTGACTCTTCTTGTGGTGGGATGTTCATGTCCAAGAATGCGGATGAGGCTTGGACTTTACTTGAGAATTTGAGTGAAAATTCACTTCAACACAATTCTCATAGGGCTCCGACCTCAACCACTCCAAAGAACACCAATCCTTGTCAACAAAAATCAATAAGGGAGGAATCATCTCAAGTGGATGCCATTGCTCATAAATTCTACCAATTGATGGCACCACATCTTCCCCCTTCATTGTCTCAAAATTCGGCAAGTTCGGTTTGTGCTTCATGTAATAGTCCATTTCATCTCTCGGAAGATTGCCCCACACCGGAGCAGTTTCCCAATCCCAACCAAGAGCAAGCTAATGCCATGTTCTCAAGGCCCGGGCATAACCCATATTCCAATACATATAATCCAGGTTGGAGGGACCATCCGAATTTTTCGTGGAGGCAACAAGCCCCACAAAATTCCTAACTTCAAAATCAAGGGCCTCAAAATCAGCCCTCTTCTCAATATCAAGGTAGGTCTTTCCAAGCCTTTTCAAGCTACCAACCTCCATACAATCCAAATGTCTCCACTCAACCTCCTGTGAATCCAATTGATGAGATAGTGGCTGCAAACAAGCAAATGATGGAATCATTAAATGTGCAAATGATGGAATCATTAAACAAGCAAATCATGGATTCCAACAAGCATCTCTTGACATCCTTGCAACCTACTCTCCAAATGGTTCACTCCCATACTCAATCCATTGCTAGGCTCGAAAATCAAATGGGACAAATAGCTAACCAAGTGAACCAACTTCTTCAAAAAGATAAGGGTAAGCTTCCCGCTCAACCATTTGAAAATCCTAGAGGAATACATGTGATTGATGAAACCCTTCCTCCGAGTGGGCCGACTCATGAACAAGTTCAAGCTATCACCACCCTTCGGAGTGGTAGAGTGGTTGACAACAAGGTTGATGGAGACACAAGTGAGAAAAACCCTCCTTTGAAAAATCCAAATTCAAGCTCTTCAAGTCCAAATTCAAGCTCTTCTTGTCCAAATACCATTCACGGAAAACCCATTCATGTCACCCCAAATGTGGAAACTTCTTATGAGCCAAAAGCTCCGTTTCCTCAACGTCTCCAAGAGTCGACACATTTTGGGAATAAGAATTGCAAAATTCAAGACATGTGGGAAGTTTTCAAGCACATAAAGATCAATCTTCCTCTCTTGGATGCTATCAAGTAAATTCCTCCCTATGCAAAATTCCTTAAGGATTTGTGCACTCAAAAGCGCACTTCCAGAAGTCATTTACCAAAGAAAGTGAGGTTAACCGAAAATGTTAGTGCGATCATTCAGCACAGCACTCCTCCGAAGTATAAGGATCCGGGTGCCCCCACAATCTCTTGTGTCATTGGTGACAACAAAATCGAGAGGGCCCTCCTTGACTTAGGAGCTAGTGTGAATTTGATTCCATATTCGGTTTACCTACAACTTGGTTTGGGAGATCTTAAACCAACTCCGATAGTATTGCAACTTGCTGATAGATCTATTAAGCAACCACGGGGAATCATTGAAGATGTTATCATAAAGGTGGATAGGTTCTACTTCCCGGTAAACTTCGTGGTTCTTGATACGGAACCAGTCCACGACCCAAGAAAATACATTCCCATAATTCTCGGACGTCCTTTTCTAGCTACAGCTAATGCTTCTATTAACTGTAGAACCGAATTGATGGATATCTCTTTTGGGAATATGAATGTTAAGCTCAATATTTTCAATGCTGTGCATCTTTCTCTGGATGAGAGTGAGTGTTTTGCAATCACTATTGCTGATGAACTCATTGAAAATCCAATTCCACCTCCTTCAACGGAGGATCCCCTACAAGCTTGCTTGGTCCACTCTGATTTTGAGGATTTTGATGAGGAAAAATCCATTCGGGAAGTCAACTCCTTGCTTGATATTCCATCACCATTTTCCTCCCCTTTATGGGAAGCACCATATCCATCTCTATCTTGGGATTGTCCATCTCCTTCCATTTCTTCACCGGAGTTACCTCAACATTTTGAAGGTGAACCACCGGACAAGGGTAAGGAGAATGTTGGCAAGTTGCTGGAAATTCTTCCAATCATTCCGGCCCAATCTAGAATCATTGTCCATGATACTCAACCTATGAACAAACCATTTGAGTACAATGAGGTATATGAATTGGAGATTACAAATATGAAAGGTCATGATCCTCCCATTGTTAGTCAAGACAATGACATTTAACGAACCTCCATAATCTCGAACAAGCAACACCTTTGCTTAAATCTGAAAATAAAAGAAGTAAGATTAAAAGCGATGCTCAAATCCTCTAAGGCCAAACTTGTTTCTCTTCGAAAGGATCAAATTCCCTCACCATTCATTGATCCAAGCTTGAGACCATATGAAGGAGGCAAGTTGCATACGGAGCGTTAAGGATCCATCTCTCCAATGGATCCCGATCCTGGTTCGTCTAGCTATCGACATTAAATTTAGCAAAGCAAGGGAAGAAATTCTTTCGACGTTCCAAGCTTCCCTACCTTCTCAAATTGCTCGTGCCTTGAAATTTTCTGGGAAATGGTTTAGAAAAGTCAAAAATTTGATTTTCTGAAATGGTCTTCAGTTGTGTTCCGCAATTTTAGACCGGCCTCTTAGACCTTCTTAGCTCTAATTTTCATTCCTGAAAATTTCCATCGCTTTCTAGCAATTTCATAGGATCTTTGGCATGCAACTCACATACATAACCTCTTATCTTCACTGCATGGTTGGATCATGGTTCCTCAAAATCATCCATGAATTGTGTGAATTTGCAAAAAGCTTGAAGTGATGTGGATAGGTTTGAAAATTTTCCCAAATTTTGTACAGTTTGAAAAATTTTCTAAATTTTCCATGCATTGCAATGAAGTTGAAAAGTTTTCAAACTTTTTCCATCCATGCATTACATTGGAATGAATTTGCAAAGTTCTAGAAAAAATTTCAGAAATTTAATTCATGCATTGTGTGATGTTGCAAAGGTTTAAAAATTTTTCCTACATTCATCCATGCATTTGAAGAGACCAAATTCCATCCATGCATTTGAGATGAAGTGCAAAGTTTAAATTTTTCCATGCATTGAATTAAAATGGAGTTGCAAATTTTAAAATTTTTTCCATGCATTTGAGATGATTGCAAAGTTTGAAAAAAAAATTGCACAGTTTGAAGCATCTTCCAAACTTTCCATGCATTACATGAAGTTGCCAAGTTCTTGATTTCCATCCATGCATTGGTTTGGAATAATGCATGCAAGGTCTGAAAATCCATCTATGTATTGCTTGGCATCAGGTGCAGCAGTTGCAAAAAAAAAAAAAAAATGTCTTCACCATCAATTCGAATGTTACTGTCAAAATTTGGAGCAATCTAACTCTCATTTGGATTGCTCCAAACTTTCTCACCATCATTCCAAGGCTACTGCTTGTATTTGGAGCGCTCTAGCTTCCATTTGGATTGCTCCAATTGTGAACCAAACTTCCATGAGCCTACTGCCTTCATTTAGAGCACTCTAGCTCCCATTTGGATTGCTCCAAATTTTCAGCCCAACTTCCATAGCCTTCTGAGCCATTTTAGAGCACTCTAAATTCTAGTTTGAGTGCTCAAACTCCATGCACCAACCAACCCTTACTCTCCGCCAAAATCTCGAGCACTCGTAATACCATTTCGATTGCTCGAAATTGCTTGCACCAAACACCCGAGACACTACCTTCATTTCGAGTGCTCGCAGGCTCATTTTTGAGCACTCGAAGTTAGCCTCTCACTCTCTTTTAAACTCACCACTCCACTTCTCTCTCTCACCACTCAGCAAACCCAAGACCTCCATGCTTGCAGCAAGCTCCTACAACCATGTAACCTTTTCTCGGCATTTCTCCACTTCACCATGTAAGCAAGCAACCGTGCTTGCAATCCATGCACACCAACCCATCTTTCCACCTTCTCGGCATCCACACTTCCATGCAACTTGCCTGCAGCCCTACAACCACAATGCATGAATCACCTCACTGCTGCAATCCAACCTGCAAACCAATGCACCTCACAACCAACTCCTCTCTCTCGGGCACTTTCCCACCATGGACAACCAACCCAACACACCCAACCAACCTTCCAACCTTCTCTCTTTCTCGGCCTCTACAAACCAAACATCACCACACCTACATCCACCTCCTAAACCCACCCTTCACCCTCTCGGCTACCACCTCCCCCATCAACAAACTCCAACCTCCTGCACACCACCCCTCAACCACCACCCACCACTTCACTCCCTCGGCATCAAACACCAAACCAACCTTCCTCATCTCATGTCTCTCTCTCCACAGCACAACCACCCCCTCAACACCATGTACACACCACCCCCAAGCAACCAACTCCCATAACCCACAAACCTTCCCCACCCTCTCGGCATCTCTGCAGCCCATCTTCTCAACACCAAACCAACTTCATTCCCTGCATTAACCTTCATTCCCCAAACCAACCACTCTCGGCATATCTCTCTACAACCCAAAACACCAACCCCACAACCTCATCTCCATAAACCATGCATGCATTTCAACCCACCCTCACCAAACCTAACCACCCTCAAACCTCACCACCCCATCCAACTCCTTCACTCCCACCACGCCACCCAACCCAAACAACCCAAACCCCCATCACCCACAAACCTTCCTTCTCTCCACCCGAGCTATGCCTCCATGCTAACCAAAAAAATATATATATATATATGAAAAAGAAAAAGAAAAAGAAGAAAAAATATATATATATATATATATATATATTTAAATAATAATAATAAATTAAAATAAAAATAAAAATGTGTCAAAGAAAAGAGTATTTCTTACGTTTTGATTATTTCTGTTTTGATTTTTCTTAAAGAGACCTATGCTTTTACCTGTGTATATTCGTTGTATTTTGATAGGTCTTCGTGTCCAAGTTTGGGGGACGCAGTTACGCACTCACATAGCTGAACATCTTCACCTTTGTCACTCCACTTGGTATTATTGTTCTTTAACCCTCTCTGCGCTTAATTTGATTTACTTGTCTTCTCACATTGAGGACAATGTGACATTCAAGTTTGGGGGTGCATTTATGCATTTTTGGTTTTGCATTTTTACTAAGCAATGATAATGTAACTTGACACTAGTTAGAGACGAAGTATATGTTTAATAACTTGTGTATAGAAGCAATTGACATTTTTGAAAATAAAGAAAAATTTGAGTTGAAATGATCATGTAGATTCAAATTAGTCTGTATAAATGTCTCAATTAGATTCTCGCTGGATTTGACACTCTTTTAAGCTTCACAATGCATAGATGCATATTGGAAACTTAACTGTGAGGCATGCAACTTGATTGACCTTGATCTTGGCCTAGTTAATCTGATTTGATGAACCTAATGGATGAATACTTTTGGCATGAATCTAAAAAAAAAAAAAAAACTAAGAAGGAAAGAAAATAATGACCAGTTGACGTTCGTAGCCTTTCCAACTCGAGCTATTAAGCCCTAGGAGTGTCTCTACACTTAACACCCTAAAGTCGTCTGGTTTGGGAGATGTTGGCCTAACGCTTGCTACAGGAGTTGGTTAGAAAGCTTAAAGGACTTAAACATTACACGGTCATTAAAAAAAATTTGTAATAAGCATGGTTCGTTGGAGTTCGTAGCCTTTCCAACTTGAGCTATTAAGCCCTAGGAGTGTCTCTACACTTAACACCCTAAAGCCATCTGGTTTGGGAGTTGTTGGCCTAACGCTTGCTATATTGGTTGGTTAGAAAGCTTAAGGGACTTCAGCATTGCATAACCATTCTATGTTTCGCTTATGAGTTACAATAAATTATTAACAAGCAACAAAAGTTGTCTTGTAAATAAAATCATGCCTTAGGGACCTCATTTAAAGGGGAATTCAATGATTTGAAAACTTGTGCTTTGGAATTGGAAAAGAAAGTAAAAGCCGCATGTTGAGAATCCAATTCACTTTCACTAAAGCTAGAGTTGATTTCCATTCAAGAGATGATAATTGAGTTATTTATATAGTCTATGATGTTGATACATGCATGTTGAAATGTGTTTAGTATCAATGCTTCATATAAGCAAGGTAGTCTTCCCAATGACCCCATCTCTAGCTCTTTTTCTGTTTCAAGTTATTTTTGAGCTATGTATATATCTCATTTTACCATGGATGCTATTTTTGTAGTAGCATGCCCATGGTTGTCTTTTCATTAAGTTTTTCATTGTAGTTTTGCTAAGGGACTAGCAAAATGTAAGTTTGGAGGTGTGATAAGCGCCGAATATTGCATATTCAAGCGCCCTTAATTGCATTAGTTAAGTCCATTGTTCGTTTAATTATGTAGATTACTTTCATTTGTATGTTTTTGTGCATTTTCAGGTTCAATTGCAATATAGGAGCAAGAAGGGTGTTTTGTAGATTTTTGATCAACAATGTGCTCAAAAGCTGAATTTCAGGCAGCAGTGGAACTCGATTTTGATTGCAACTTTTGACCCAGAAAGCTCGAGATCTGGACTTCCATTATAAAATGGTATATTTAGATATCTGAATTAGCTTTCTAAATCTTCAAGCGGTTTGTCATTCGGAGCTCGGATCAGAGAGTTATGGCCTTGTTACCATAGGTGCGCAGAACTGCCTGGCAGCAATGAAATTCTGCCTTGATCTTCATGTTCGACCAACCATCCTTGAGAATTGGATCTCCACCAAAACATGAAGTTTTTAGAACTCTGAATTAGCTTTCTAAATGTTCAAACTTTTTGTCATTCGGAGTTCAGAGCACAAAGTTATGGCCGTTTTACCAAAGTAGGTCCGGGCGGAGCAAACCAAGCATAGGGCATTCTGCCCAATTTTCGAGTGCTCAAGGCCCTATTTCGAGCACTCGAAATTAGGGCAGAATTCTACATGACTTAGCCCACTTGTACTCAGATTTTAACCCTTTTGGATTGCCTCCTTTATGAAGTGGTTGGAGATGTTGGTTGGTAGCTTTTGGGGTGGATAAGTGATCTAGATAAGGGAAGCAAAGCCACTCATTATCTCTTAAGCTACATTTTGCAAGATAGAGGAGAGGGAAGAGAGCAAGAAAAGAGAGGAGTTCTTCAAGCAAAGGAAGGAGCACGAAAATGGAGTCTTGGATGGAGCTTCTTCCTTCTTCTAGCTTAGCAATGGGTAACTAACTCTTTCTCTAGGGAGGTGATGAAGTCCCTCCCTTGTAAGCATGTCCTAGGGTAGTCTATATTGGGGGATTGCAATGTATATTTATGGTCTTTTTCATAGCTAAGAGCACTTCATTCGGTGTAATGAATATTTATATATGTATTAATGATTTCTTCAAGCTCATTATCTTATGTTAGGTGATGTCTTGTATTAATCTTTTTGCTTGAGTTTACATGGTGAGAATGGAAACAAGGTTATGAAATGATTTAATGGCATGTTGATAGGTGACTTTGATAGACCATTGCTTAGGAAATCCTTTGATGGTGTATGCTTAATCTCTAGCTCCATGTGCTTCATCATTTTGTCAAGAATTTGATAGTCTTTCATTTAAGTAAACGTGTATAAGCTACACCTTAGTTAGGTAGTCTAAACATGTTTACCCTTTTGATGGATTATACTTGTTTGAGACCTAATGTACCTTTTGATTACTTACATGGCAACTATGTGTTGCCATGTAGTTCTTGACCATCATATGTTGTTTTTCCCCTAATTTAGGTCTAATCTAGCATGTGTATAGGGATGGAGGCGGATTCACTTCCTTAGTCTTCTTTACTCGTCTTTCATCTCTTAAATTCTTGCAAGTTTTTCATTAATGCATATTTCAATTCATAGTATAAGTGACAAACAATCAACAACTCTTTATTACACCTCATCATCCTAAGAATGATTCTAGACATTTAGGATGCTTTAGACTAGCGCAGTTCCAGTGGTTCGACTTACCCGACCAATAGCCCTATTTTACAATGATTCGTGCTATTGCGAAGGTTGATGTGTAGTTGATCAACCGATCAGATAGCTTGAAGAAGCTTGAAATGGCCGGTTCATGGACTGAGAATTAGATTGATTTGATTGCCCGTGACTTTGAAATGATGAATTTTGTGGGGCTTGTTGCCTCCATGAGAAATTTGAATGATCTCTCCCACCCGAATTGTATGTATTGGAATAAGGATTATTTCTAGGGTAAGAGAACATGGCATTTACCTGTTCTGGCATACCTTCAGAAAATTACTCCGGTGTAGGGCAATCTTCCGCATTATGAAAAGTACTTGTGCAATGTGCATACATAGCACTTGATGAAGAATTTTGAGAAAATGAGAGATATGGTGCCACAGGCTGAAAAACTTTATGAGCTATGCCCCCACATGAAGAATCAATTAATTGCCTATGTGGTTTTGTCAAACAATCATAGAAGGCTTGCACCAATTGCCACTTTGGAATTTGGTGGTGCGGACACTTCCTCAGAAAATCTTAAAGTCTCTCCAACGTCTCATAGAATATTTCCCCATCAATTTAGGAAAAACTAAGAATGGAACAACGCATTTGATTGGTCCTACTCACAGGATAATATTTTTTAAGAAATTCTTGTTGCAATTGGACACATGAAGTCATGGAATTAGCAACAAGAGAGTTCAACCAATGTTTTGCTCTATCTTTCAAAGAGAATGGGAAGAGAAGCATATGAAGTGCATCTTGGGGAAAATCCCTCATCTTGATGGTGGAGCAGATTTCCAAAAACTCATCAAGATGCTTATAAGGATCCTCATTATCAAACCCATGATATGTTGAAAGCATTTGAATTGTGGTACATTTGATCTCATAATGATGAGCCTCAACATTAGGCATGACAATGCATGATGGAGATATGTATGTAGAGGGTACAAAATGGTCCCTAAGAGTCATTGGTGCTAAATTTTCATTTTCAGCATTAGGATTTCCGAGATTATCATGTTCATTAGTCATTTTATATACTTTAATTTCGAGTTCTCTTAAAATTTCAGGATCCCTAAGGTTCCTTCTTTGCTGCCTAAGAGTTCTTTCAAGTAAAGTGATATCAATTGGTTCAATTGGTTCCTTAGGATGTGGTAAAGACAATGATGTACGACCTACCATCAACTATCAAATACAACAATCACAACAACCCTTCACCAATACATCCACATACATTGATTCATTTCTCCTCAATTCAATAATAATTAAAACAAATTAAATTGGCCACGACAAGGACCTATGGTCTGAATAAAATAATAAATTTGCAATAGCCTCGACAAGGGCCTAACAAAATATAACTAGGAACTTCAAAAACATACCTAAAGTCCTTAAAACTTAAAATTTCGCAATTAAATCTTCTAGAAAGTCTTTAATCCCTACCAACACAAAAACATTAAAAACATGAAAAGATATATACAATCAAATAATGAAGCAATTTTAAATTCTGATTATAAAACCGTTTGCAATCCCCGGCAACGGTGCCAAAAAGTTAATTTGCACAAATGTGTACCACTTAAAAATACAATGCAGATTAATGCTAAAGTAGGGGGTTGTCGAACCACAAGGATTGCTGATTTCTGGCAAACAGAATTATAAAACTACTTCCTCTATTTGATAAAAGAACTGATAAATCGATTGGTTTGTCACTTAACCTATGAATTTAACTTTCAGATTACAGTAAATAATGTAAAAAGGATGGATTGAACTTATAAAGAAAAGGCTAGGGAATTGACTTCACCTCAACCTTATGAACATGTAGAACTTGCACTCAACTTGGGGATTGACAATTATATATATAAAATGATGTGTAGGAGCATAAAACTACCACAACATCGTCAAAAAGATTATACATTCAAGACTAAGCATAACCCATCTTTGGTTAGCATGGTTCATCCACCTAAACTAGATTGTGTTATGAACCATCTTCCCTAGGCATGGCCTATCAAGGTCCTTCAATAGTATGTTGCAGCACATGAAATCAATCAAATATCATAGACTATCTTCAGTTGGTATAGACCATCTAGCTAACTACATTAATCTAAGGGTGTAATATAGTCCATCTTTCTTAGGTATAACCTATATAAATGCTTAATTTCATGCCAATATGACCATTCCATAAATTATTTCCCATTGTCACTATAGGAAATCAAGTTTAATTTTTGTATCAATATGATTTCTAAGACAAGATAACAAATCAACACAAATATATATTCATAGGATAAACACATGCATTAATTTAATGTAAAGAACATCAAGTCAATGTAAATACTTCTAACTTATGAAACTAATATATACAGTAAAAATCCCTAAATTGAAATACAAATCAAACCATGTTTACTTGGTCTTGGTTACATCAACTCCATAGAAAAAGGATTTAGCCTCTCATGAATATGGCTACACCCTGCAGGATTGAAGAAGAGAATAGAATTTCCTCTCTCCCCATCTTTGCAAGCCTCCTCCAGGAACCCTAAAAATCCTCTTCTCTCCTTCTATCTTTTTTCCAAAAACAAAACTTGATAGACTCCTTCAGCCTTTCCCCCTCTTTATCCTTCCGTGAGTTCAAAATACAAAATCCCTCATTTAAAATTCAAAAAATACATCTCAGGATAGACAAAATCGGACTTAAATAAAATGGGGGCCCGTGGTCTTGCGTCCGGATGCAAGGCCCTGATGGTTTGGCCCAGTTTTTGCGTCCGCAAGCCAAGTATGCTACTCTGACACAGACTTCTCTCTTTAGCTTTGGTTACATCCATCACCTCTTCATGTCATTTCTCTTTGATGATCACTTGAAATATAGGCCTGGTATGACTTGTGCTTCAAAACCCTTTAAAACTTTATTCTTATTCCTTTTTAGCAATAAGACCTGCAAAAACACAAAAAACATAAAAATGTAGTTAATCTATATAAACAGATCAAATAATGGACTTAACTAATGCAATTAAGGGTGCTTAAATATACAATATTTGACGCTTATTATGAGCATGACAGACCAAGTTTCTCATTTTTGGGAGACCACACCTAGGTTTGCAATTTAATACTTGATTTTGCAAACTAACAGGTATACCAGATGAAAATATTGGTAAACTCTTTAACAAATAACATGTTAAAATTAGGCTACACAACCTTTTGTCTCTAAGCCTTTTGATAGTGGTCTATCATTCCCTCCTTATATTGTTGGACTAATTCATGCTTGCCATGTTGGTCAAATATAAGTGAATTTGAGCAAATATCATAAAGACTGCATTTTATATTTTTTGAACTGCATTGAACCTTCCACTTCTATACGATGTATACCACACCTCTCTTCACAAGCTGTAAGTTCATAATCATTTGATATATTAATTTTCTTACATAAAAATTATTTGCTTGGTTTCATATCAATGGGAACACACTACATCAAAATGATGTTCAATAGTTTGCTATTGCGACTTTATTTTAAATTCTCTAACTTATACTTTGTTTGACTGAGTAGTCATTCAAATTAGCTTTTTAGCAATATTAGCTAGCTAGTCCCTAAAAAAAAAAAAAGAAAAAAAAATTATCTTTTCTAATTTTAGTAAACAATCACTCCATGGATGATTTTGGTCCTTTTAAGATACTGAATGATACCAATTCTGATATTTAATAATTTTATATGTTCACACTATACATCTATTCTTCTATTGTTACTTTGCTAACTTGGCAAATAGGAAGAGAACATTAATGTTCCTCTTGCGCGTCATAAGTAATTTTGGAAAAGCAGATAAGCGTAAGTAAGTAGAATGCACGTCATAAGCAATCTTGGAAAAGGGGCACCCAAATTATGACTTTAAATCCTATAGAGAGTTTGAGCGACAAGAAGCTCAGAAAATCTTTTCTTCTTATTGAAAGGATCAACTCATGAATCCTAGGAGAACCTACTCCCTTTTAAAAGGGCGAGCTAAAAGAAGTTAGTAAAATATACTTCTCTTATTAAAGAGGCGGGCTGAATGAATCCCGTACTCTATCATTATCCCCGTACTATAAGGGATTAATATTGAAGTGCCTCGTATTATAAGGGCTCGGGCTGAATGAATCCCGTACTCATTATCCCCATACTATAAGCGATTAATATTGAAGTGCACCATATTATAAGGGTCCGGATTGAATGAACCCTGTACCCATTATCCCAGTACTATAAGGGATTAATATTGAAGTGCCATGTACTATAAGAGCCCGAACTGAATGAATCCCGTAATCATCATTCCCATAATATAAGGAAGAAATATTAAAGTGCTTTGTACTATAAGGGTATGAGCTTAGTAAAGCTCGTACTTGTCATCCCTCGTATTAAAAAAGGTCGAAATCAGAGTGTACAAGGACCTGAAATGAGTGAAGTTCGTAATTGTCATCCTTGTACTGAAAGGGACTAGTTGGGTAAAGCTCGAAATGTCACTGTAATACCCCTAATTTCTGTAAATTTATTTAAGTGTTTTAATTACATTTTTATTTTATTTCGTGGCTATTTGACTATTTGTTTTTATGTTTAATTATGTTTTTAATTGATTAATTATTTTAATTGAGTTAATTATTTATGTTGGCTATTTGTGTAGGTGTATCTCATTGGATTTTATGTGATGTGCTTATGTAATTAAATTATTGTTAAATATTTAATTGTGTTAGTTAAATGATTTGTTTATGTTAAGAGTATTTTTTATTTTAAAAGTTTATGGATTTGGGTTATAACCCATCGGCCAAGTGGATGGGTCTTGTACTATTTGAGTGGGATCCTAAATGGATTGGACAGTGACCCATATGGGTTAGTACTTATATATATTGTGGGGTATATATTGTTGGAATATGTGAATGGAACTTACCGTATTGTTAAGGGATGTATTGCACTTAAAAGGTGCGATAAAGGGTTGTGAGAGGAAAAGGAGCAACCCAAACTTATGTCAATTCAAAGTGAATAGCCACACCAGAAGTGAATATGTGATGGCCCAAGTTTTGTAAAACTCAGTGCATCAGTGATGACCAAAAGATGACCCGATTAACGGATCTGAAATGCAGAAGCAAAATGTACAAAATGATCTCTAGAGATGTACGTCATCCCCAAGGCACCAAAATGACTCCCCATGAAGCCATGGAACTCAATTAAGCTAAGCAATGAAGCAAGAATGTCAAACCCAAAAAGAAATGAACCAAGCGTAGAATGGTCATTTCTAACTGAAATGGATGCTACCTTGCATACCATTGAAGAGACAAAAAAAAAAAAAAAAAAAAAAAAAAAAAAAAGAAAAAAAAGAATTTGGACTCAAGAATCGCCTGATACGAAGTCCGAACGGAAAAGATATGAAAAAAGGACAAAATGGCATTCTCTGTTTAAGAGATGCCATGGACCTATCTCACTAAACTGAAATAACTCTCACTAAAGATGGAGTTTTGATGTGTGGTTAGTACCATTGGAAAGCTAACTTCAAGATCTTGAATTTAGACTCAAGAACAACTCAATTTGGATTAAGAATGAAAAAGTTATGATCCTCTGAAGTCGTTGCAAGGAAGCTGTCCAAGGAAAAATGAAGTGAAATGGTTCTAGAGAGGATTGGTCGACCGACGACAAGGACCAACCAGCCGAACCTCAACCATCGGTCGGTCGAACCCCAATCATCAACTAGCCGAAATGACGATTTCACTAACAAGGCTACTGGAATGGATTTTCGAGCATGTGTCAGCCGGCTGATGGCCTTCACCAGCCGACAGACGTAGCAGACAGCAGTAAAAGCTGTTGCTGTAATGTGACAAAAACTCACTCAGTCCAACCTTGATGCCATGCATGTATTTTAATTGAACCAAAACGGGTTAGAAACATTTTCTAACCTTATTCAAGCCTACATAACTTGCCAAAACAAAAGGGAAGCTTGAACTAAGTCCCTTGCATGAATTTTGCATAAAAAACCATAAATCATTCCAAAAATAGTTCAAAAGTTGCAACTCAAGAGTTTTATGAGATGTGAGCATACCCGCAAACGTAAAATGATATTTTAGACGTGCTATAATGGCCTACGGCCTCATTTCAATCCATTTACAAAATTTGACCTTTCAAACCTCCATTTTCACAAAATAGGTTATTAGGGCAAAACATAAGCTTTAAAAGCATACATGTAAACTTGAAGTTTAATGGCCCTTGGCCTCATGTTATACACACCAAGAAAAATATCAAAAAATGTACTCAAATACACATTACATGAAGGAAGCCATCTTAGCTTCTAAAACACCATACATTCTTGGTATATAAAATATAACATCCAAAAGGAAAGCATGCTAAACAAGTGCATATCCATATATAAAAATGCTTCAAATTACTCACAAGTCACTATGGATGATGAGCATCTGAGAACATAGTCTCCTTACCTGTAAAATAACCCACACAACTAGGGTGAGTAATCAAGTTACTCGTAGGAAGAAGCATATGCGTATACCCTAAAACTTCTAATATCATTGCAAGATCAATATAGACGAATACAAAGGATCATTCAAAATTAACGTCTATATTCAAAGTGCTCTAAAGAATCATCTTAAGCTAACTTAATGATTCTATAACAATGCAATAACAATATCAATGTACTTAACAACATCAATTCACAAATAACATCAATTACAAGTCATAATTAAACATTGGTTGTCAACTTGGAATTTAATGCGACATCAAATAGTGGGAAACTTGGACATCAAATCTCGGATAAAACCAAGACCTTAATGGTTATTCCGGGCATTAACCCGCTGGGAATACCACCCTAGTGCGCACTATCTTAAATGGGGAGAACTCGTACCTCCTGCACTAGAGCCAAACTCTAGCCATAGGAATCGAAACAATGTCCCAAGAGAATCCGGAATCAAGATTAAGTTCAAAACTTATATACCACAATCAAGGCATGTAAACCACCTTCCATGCACAAGAAATTTGAAACCACACAAACCATGTCTTAGGGTTCCAAGTTTAAAATGGCACAATAAATGACAAGTCCTTAACATGATATAATATGCAATACAATACCACCCACTTATCAATTTAAACCATACCTCAACAATAAGCTTTATATACTAGATTATAACATTATAGTATTAAGCTTCTAAAATAGATGCAATTACCTAGAGTAATCAACTAGTATGTAGAACCATCATCACAATAGTATAGTAATACAAGTCAATAAAAATTCTATACAACATTAATAATCCTACACAAGATACATACACAGCATACATGTTTAAATCAATAAATCCTAAGTCAATCATAAGGATTTCCTATAATATAAAATACTACAATTCTAAAAGCATGTACACAATATATATTAAACCCCAAGGGATTATAGAACACTCAAAATATAAACATACTACCACCCCTACCTCAATAGAGAATTGAATCTCTATAATCCAAAGCAACCAAGCTCAAAATGGAAAACAAATATAGGGTTTTGAAGAGGAGAGTGAGAGGAAACTTTTACTTCCCAAGGTTAATGGTCTAAGGTGAGTGGAAGGAGGCCAAAATGAAGAAATAAGCTATAAACCAAGCTTTTCTCCAATGGTGGCTAGGTTAGGGTTTTGAGAACAAGTGTAATGAAAAAGATGAAAGTGAAAATGGTGAGTGGAGGATCTAGTATTCCTCTACTCACTATATGCTCTTACACTACCTCTCACACACACACAATGCAAGACTTAATTGTGAGCTTACACTTATCACAAATCCAAGGCTCCTTGTTAGGCTTAATCTTAAGCCTACACTTGTCAACCATCCAAGCCAACAAGTGCACCAATCCTAAGCCAACAAGTTGATGAATCTCTACCCTCCAAGTCTCCCCAACTGAATGCCAACAAGTGGCTCCATGAGAGTGTGACACTTATCATACTTTCCAAAAATTGTAAAAAGGTCCTTTTTCAAAATATCTTCCAAATTAAATTACAAAATGGTCCCTAAGATGAAAAATAATTATTTTACATAATTACACTAAAACTCCAAAAATAAAAAAATATTTCCAAGAAAGTATGCAAGCATGCCCTTTACGAAAAAGTAAACAACTAGAGTGTATTTTCTACAAAAGTAAAAATACAATTATCATGGAAACCAAATATCATGGATGCATGCAAAGCCGGAATCAAATCCGACATAAAAAGTGTGGTTATGCAAGGAAAATGATAAACGGGAAAAAGATAAAATAGGGAAAAAGGACGAAAAAAGAAATCACCGAAAAACGAAAGGAAGGAAAATGACCGGGTCATTACAACCTACCCTCCTTAAAAGCATTTCATCCCCGAAATCAAGTCGTAGTAGAAAGAGAAAACAAACTGGGATACTGAGAGCGAACCTCCTGTTCGAGCTCCAAGGTAGCCTCCTCAATGCTGTGATGTCTCCACAAGACCTTAACCAATGGAATGGTCTTGGTCCGCAAGACCTGCTCCCATGAGTCAAGAATCTAGACTGGACCTTCTTTATAGGTCACATCCTCATCCATAACAACATCTATCTACTGTAAAACATGCAATGGATCCGGCTCGTACTTCCTCAATATAAAGACATGAAAGACGTCGTGAACCCTATCCAGGTGTAGCGGCAATCCCAAACGATAAGCGACTTCACCGACGCGTTCCAAAATCTGAAATGGTCCAATGAATCTAGGAGACAACTTGCCCGCCTATCGAAATCTCAGAAGTCCCTTCTGTGGAGAAATCTTAAGAAAGATGTGGTCCCCTACCTCAAAAGACAAGGATCTCCTCCTCCTGTCAGCATTAACTCTTCTACCTACTTGAGTTGTAGCCAACCACTGTCGAATTAACTTAATCTTTTCTGTAGTCTCAAAAATAATATTGGGACCTAAGGCGACTGCATCACCTACCTCAGTCCAACATACTAGATATCTGCAAGGTCTGCCATACAACACCTCAAAAGGTGCCATACTAATATTAGTCTAGTAACGATAATTATAGGAAAACACAACCAAGGGTAAGTAGTCTTCCCAACTACCCCTAAAATCCAAGATACAAGCCCGTAGCATATCCTCTAATATCTGAATGGTATGCTCCGACTGACCATCAGTCTGAGGATAAAATGTCGTGCTGAAATGAAGCCCCGTATCAAGAGCCTCCTTAAAACTTTGCCAAAAGTGAGACATAAATCTGGGATCCCGATCCGAAATAATGGATACTGGAACCCCGTGATGCCTGACAATCTGTCCCACATATAATCCACTAAGTCTCTCTACATCATCTGTCACTACCATAGGCAAAAAGTGAGCCGTCTTAGTCAATCTGTCAACAATGACCCAAATGACATCATTCCCTACCTTGGATCTCGGAAGTCCCGTCACAAAATCAATAGTGATGTGCTCCCACTTCCACTCTGCCACTGGTAGTGGTTATAACAGCCTTGCCGGTCTCTGATGCTCTGCCTTTACTTGCTGACAAGTAAGGCATTTAGCCACGAATTAAGAAATATCCTATTTCATGCCTTTCCACCAAAACTGTCTCCGCAAATTATGATACATCTCCGAACCACTAGGATGAACTGCGAGTTGAGAATGGTGAAAATCTTGAAGAACAATGTCATGAAAAGACAAAGAAATAAACATCCTTCCTCTATACCTGAGACCACTGTCTAAATACAAGGTCCAACCCTCTACATTCTCGCCGCCTAAAATCTGATCGTGAATGGACTTCATCTCCCCATCCCCTTGCTGTGCCTCAATAACCCGGCTAACAAGAGCTGGTTGAGCCACAAGGCTAAATAAAATAGCCAGTGAAACATCCTCATACAACTGCAAACCAAGATCTGCAAGCTTTTCTAGCATCTTCTATCTGTGAACAGAAATGCTAGCAAGAGTATCCAGTGACTTCCTACTCAATGCATCGGCCACCATATTGGCCTTTCCTAGATGATACTACAATTCAAAGTCGTAATCCTCCATGAATTCAACCCATCTGCGTTGTCTCAAATTCAAATCCTTCTGAGAGAAGAGATATTTGAGACTCTTATGATCGAAGAAAACCTCAAACTTCTCCCCGTACAAATAATGTCTCCACCCTTTCAAGGCAAAGATAACTGCTGCCAACTCTAAATCATGTGTCGGATAGTTCAACTCGTGAGTCTTCAACTGTCGAGACCCATAAGCTACCACCCGTTCAATCTGTATCAGAACACAACTTAAACCTTCTCGCGAAGCATCACAATAGACCACGTAACCTAAACCACGTTTAGGTATGATCAAAACTGGAGCTGATGTCAATCTGACCTTCAACTCCTGAAAAACAGAACTATAAGCCTCATTCCATATGAACTTGACTCCCTTGCGAGTAAGTCAAGTCATAGGTGTTGCTAAATGAGAAAAATCCCGAACAAATCTCCTATAATAGCCGGCTAGAACAAAAAAGCTCCGAACCTCAAACACTGTCTTCGGACATTCCCAATCCATCACAGACTCAATCTTCGATGGATCCACTGCAACACCGCCCCTTGACACGATATGTCTAAGGAACTTCACTTCCGGTATTTCACATTTCTCGAACTTGGCATACAATCGGTTATCCCTAAGGATCTGCAAAACTATTCTCAAGTGATACTCATGCTCCTCTACCAAAGCTAAATATATAAGAATGTCATCAACGAACACCACCACAAATCTGTCATGATAGTCACTGAATACACGGTTCATCAAATCCATGAAAGCTACTGGAGCATTAGTCAAACCAAATGGCATCACCAGAAACTCATAATGGCCATACCATGTATAAAAAGCGGTCTTGGATATATCCTCATCCTTAACCCTCAATTGATAGTAACCCAATCTCAAATTGATCTTCAAAAAACATGTCGCTCCTTTTAACTGATCAAACAAGTCATCAATCCTAGGCAAAGGATACATGGTCTTAATCGTAGCATGATTCAACTTACGATAATCGATGCAAAGTCTCAAAAACCCATCCTTCTTCTTCGCAAAAAGAACTGGTGCTCCCCATAGTGAAGCACAAGGACAAATAAAGCCCTTAGCTTTCAAAACATCCAACTGACCTTTTAGCTCATCAAGCTCTACTAGTGTTATACGGTATGGTGCCATAGAGATGGGTGTTGTACCGGGAATGACATCAATAGCAAAAATAACTTCCCTTAAAGGAGGTAAGTATGTTAATTCTTCTAGAAAAACATCAACAAAATTCTCAACAACTGCAGGAAGAACATGGCCCAAACTGCTATCCTCATCAACTAGCAAACTAGCCAAGTAGGATCTGTGGTGACTCCAGTCACCAATGTTGAAAACCATCGCCGGGTGGGAATCGCTCTGATCTCCCACAAAATGAAAACAATCTCCCTTGGGAGTGCAAACAGACACCCTCCCGCGGAAGCAATCAATCGTAGCCCGAAAGAATGACAACCAATCCATCCCAATAATGACGTCAAAACCCGTTATGTCGAGAATAACAAAATTGAACTCTAAGGTCCGCCCAGCTATCTCAATAGCACAACCTCGATAAACACAATCCAAAGATACTGGACCCCCAGCTAGTGTGTCAACACAGAGAAAACTATCCCGAAGTGTGACCTCCAAACCCAATGAATGTGCAAATAATGCAGAAATGAAAGAATATGATGCACCCGTGTCAATAAGATCCCGTGCCCAAGAACTAAAAACTGGAAAGATACCTCAAACTGAAGAGGTCCCTGCGGAAGCATCCGCCTGTGGAAGAGCGTAGGCTCATCCCTCAGCCCCTAAGCCCTGCTGTAAACTACCATGATAGTCTGACTGACATGTAAAAGCAGTAGGTGTAGAACCCCTGGCTGGATAAGTGCCAACTGGCGCCATTGGCTGTGGTGCCTAAGGAACTCTGAAACTAAACTAAGCCACTACAGACTATGCCAATACTATCTGTGAATTTGTGCAACTACATGACTTATTCAACAACTTTGGACAATCCTTCTTGAGATGACCTAGTTGCCTGCAATAAAAGCAAGCTCCCCCCTGCTCTCGTAGAAACTGATGTCTGACTGGCATGTGGTCGAAACTGTGGGCAACGAGGCTTGATATGCCTCAGCTGTCGACAATGGTAACAAATCACACCCTGGGCTGATCCCGAAGATACAAGAACTGTGCGTGTATAACGAATCTACTGTGGTTCCCCCTGTGAGTGTGTACTGTTCCCTGCCCTAGCCTTCTTCCACTGACTTCCGAAAGATGACGAAGTGTCACCGCGAGGCTGCTTGTGTGAACCCCTGATCCGTAACTGATCCCGTTCCTCTGCCTCAACTAGCAAAGCCCTCTGGACTACCTCTTTGTAAGTCCTCAAATCAAGAATTAAGACCCGTGGCCTGATGTCAAGATGTCGTCTATCCTGAAACTTCATTGCCCTGGCCTCATCAGTCGCCACCATATCCTTGGCATAACGAGAGAGAGAAGTAAATCGAGTCTCGTACTCAATGACACTCATAGTGCCCTAATAAAGACCTATGAATTATATCCTCATCTCCCACCTCATAGCCCTAGGAAAGAAGCACTCGAAGAACAAATCTCTGAACTTATTCCATGTCATCAACTCAACATCGTGGATATTGGTCATGGACCTCAACCAGATATCTGCATCTCCCATGAACATAAAGGCAATCAAAAAAATCCTCAATCTATCCGTTGGTACTGCCATATTGTCTAACTTGCGAACCATAAGGTCTAACTAAGTTTCCAAGACTAACAAATCTGAACTCCCTGTAAATGGATTAATCTTAACCCTCAATAGTCACATGAAGTACTCCATTGTCTCATTGACTATCGGTGCTTGTGCCGGTGCCGAAATCTGTATCCCTGCCACCTACCTGCGTATCAATTCCTATAGGGATTCAATGATCCCCTGATTGATTCCCTGAGCCACTCGCTCCTCATAAGTCAGTGCTCGCGGTGGATTAGCATCCACGCTACGCACTGGAATCCTGGCCTTCCCGGACCCCTCGTAAACTCGGTGTCAGCCACCTGCTCCTCAATGCCCGGATGTGAAGACTCTCCACACGTGACAACCATGATGCTAAACGCACAAAAGGAAAGAAGTCAATAATAACGCAAGTTATTATGACCGAGTACAACTCACGCTATGAATGCACAAAACACGAAGCAAGACAAGATATGCAACATACAGTCATGCTAAAGCAGTCAAAGAAAGCTGTTTAAAATAGTTAAACACTTAAGCAAATAAACATACATGTCAAATGAAGATGCTTTTAAGCACACAAGCATATAAGCATAGAGATATGTCATAATACCAAACATGTTATTAAGAAACACATAAACATGATATAACGCCGAAACATGTTATCAAAAGCATGGGAAAATATAAAGGTAGATTAATATAAACATGATATGCACCCAAGGCCCGTCATCCAAGGTATTCAAACCTAGGAGCTCTGATACTATTTGTGACAGCCCAAGTTTTGTAAAACCCGATACATCAGTGATGACCAATAGATGACCTGATTAACGAATCTGAAATGCCGAAGCGAAATATACAAAATGACCTCTAGAGATGTACGTCATCCCCAAGGCACCAAAATGACTCCCTATGAAGCCATGGAACTCAATTAAGCTAAGCAATGAAGCAAGAATGTCAAACCCAAAAAGAAATGAACCAAGGGTAGAATGGTCATTTTTAACTAAAATGGATGCTACCGTGCATTCCATTGAAGAGACAAAAAAAATGAAAGAATTTGGACTTAAGAATTGCCTGATTCGAAGTCTGGACAGAAAAGATATGAAAACGGACAAAATGGCATTCTCCGTTTAAGAGATGCCACACACCTATCTCACTAAAACTGAAATAACTCTCACTAAAGATGGAGTTTTGATGTGTGGTTAGTACTATTGGAAAGCTAACTTCAAGATCTTGAATTTAGACTCAAGAACAAGTCAATTTAAATTAGGAATGAAAAATTTATGATCCTCTGAAGTCGATGCACGGAAGCTGTCCAAGGAAAAATAAAGTGAAATGGTTCCAGGGGGGATCGGTCGACCGACGGCAAGGACCAGTCGACCGAACCTCAACCTTCGGTCTGCCGAACCCTAATCATTATCAGTAGGTCGTTAGGACGATTTCACTAACATGGCTACTGGAATGGATTTTTGAGCATGTGTCAGCCGGCTGATGGCCTTCACCAGCCGACCGACGTAGCAGATAGTAGCAAAAGCTATTGCTGCAATGTGATGAAAACTCACGCGGTCCAACCTTGATGCCATGCATGTATTTCAATTGATCCAAAATGGGTTTGAAAACATTTTCTAACCTTATTCAAGCTTACATAACTTGCCAAAACAAAAGGGAAGCTTGAACTAAGTCTCTTGCATGAATTTTGCATAAAAATCCATAAATCATTCCAAAAATAGTTCAAAAGTTGTCTTTTAAGAGTTTTATGAGATGTGAGCATGCCCGCAAACGTAAAATGATATTTTAGACGTGCTACAATGGCCTACGGCCTCATTTCAATCCATTTACAAAATTTGACCTTTCATACCTCCATTTTCACAAAATAGGTTATTAGGGCAAAACATAAGCTTTAAAAGCATACATATAAACTTGAAGTTTAATGTCCATTGGCCTCATGTTATACACACCAAGAAGAACATGAAAAAGTGTACTCAAATACACATTACATAAAGGAAGCCATCTTTGCTTCTAAAATAACATACATTTTTTGTATACAAAATATAACATCCAAAAGGAAAGCATGCTAAACAAATGCATGTCCATATACAAAAATGCTTCAAATTACTCATAAGCCACTATGGATGATGAACATCTGAGAACATAAACTCCTTACTTATAAAATAACCCAAACGACTAGGTGAGTAATCAAGTTACTCGTAGGAATAAGCATATGCGTATACCCTAAAGTTTCAATATCATTGCAAGATTAATATAGACGAATACAAGGGATCATTCCACTTAACGTCTATGTTCAAAGTGCTCTAAGGAATCATCTTAAGCTAACTTAAATGATTCTATAACAATGCAATAACAATATCAATGTACTTAACAACATCAATTCATAAATAACATCAATTACAAGTTACAATTAAACATTGGTTGTCAACTTGGAATTTAATGTGACATCAAATAGTGGAAAACTTGGACATCAAATAGTGGAAAACTTGGACATCAAATCTCGGATAAAACCAAGACCTAAACAGTTATTCCGGGCATTAACCCGCTGGGAATACCACCCTATTGCGCACTATCTCAAATGGGGAGAACTCGTACCTCCCGCACTAGAGCCAAACTCTAGCCATAAGAATCGAAACAATGTCCCAAGAGAATCCACAATCAAGATTAAGTTCAAAACTTATATACCACAATCAAGGCATGTAAACCACCTTCCATGCACAAGAAATTTGAAACCACACAAACCGTGTCTTAGGGTTCCAAGTCTAAAATGGCACAATAAATGACAAGTCCTTAACATGATATAAGATGCAATACAATACCACCCACTTATCAATTTAAACCATACCTCAACAATAAGCTTTATATACTAGATTACAACATTATAGTATTAAGCTTCTAAAATAGATGCAATTACCTAGAGTAATCAACTAGAATATAGAACTATCATCACAATAGTATTGTAATACAAGTCAATAAGAATTCTATACAACATTAATAATCTTACACAAGATACATACACAGCATACATGCTTAAATCAATACATCATAAGTCAATCATAAGGATTTCCTATAATATATAATACTACAATTCTAAAAGCATGTACACAATATATATTAAACCCTAAGGAATTATAAAACACTCAAAATATAAATATATTACCACCCCTACCTCAATAAAGAATTGAATCTCTATAATCCAAAGCAACCAAGCTCAAAATGGAAAACAAATATAGGGTTTTGAAGAGGAGAGTGAGAGGAAACTTTTACTTCCCAAGGTTAATGGTCTAAGGTGAGTGGAAGGAGGCCAAAATGAAGAAATAAGCTATAAGCCAAGCGTTTCTCCAATGGTGGCTAGGTTAGGTTTTTGAGAACAAGTGTAATGAAAAAGATGAAAGTGAAAATGGTGAGTGGAGGATCTAGTATTCTTCCACTCATTATGTGCTCTTACACTACCTCTCTCACACACATAATGCAAGACTTAATTGTGAGCGTACACTTGTCACAAATCCAAGGCTCCTTCCTAGGCTTTATCCTAAGCATACACTTGTCAACCATTCAAGCCAACAAGTGCACCAATCCTAGGCCAACAAGTGGATGAATCTCTACCCTCCAAATGTCACAAGATTATGCTTGTAAGTCTCCCCACCCAAATGCCAATAAGTGGTTCCATGAGAGTGTGACATTTGTTACACTTTCCAAAAATTGGAAAAAGGTCATTTTCCAAAATATCTTCAAAATTAAATTGCAAAATGGTCCCTAAGACGAAAAAAATTATTTTATATAATTACACTAAAACCCAAAAAATCAAAAATATTTCTAAGAAAGTATGTGTCCATGCCCTTTACGAAAAAGTAAACAACTAAAGTGTATTTTCTACAAAAGTAAAAATACAATTATCTTGGAAACCAAATATCATGGATGCATGCAAAGCTGGAATCAAATCCGAGCACAAAAAGTGCTTTTATGCAAGGAAAATGAGAAACGAGAAAAATATAAAATAGGAAAAAAGGACGAAAAAAGAATTCACCGAAAAAAGAAAGGAAAGAAAATGACCGGTTCATTACAGAATAGGTGTGTGAAGGGTAGTTTAAACCAAATTTTGTAGAAGGGATGCGAGTAAAGGGACACGTCCATTAAGTGATAAAGGGTTGTGAGAGGAAGAGGTGCAACCCAAACTTATGTGTGTTCAAAGTGAATAGCCACACCCAAAGTGAATAGGTGTGTGAAGGGTAGTTAAACCAAATTTTATAGAAGGGATGCGAGTAAAGGGACATGTCCATTAACCAAGGGGCACCAATTTCTCTATAAATACCTACCCTTGGTTGCCATTTTAAAAAATATAGCAATTGATTATTCTCTCCCTCTCTCAAGATGAACCTAACCCAAATGGGTGTGGGTTCAAGCCATGTTCAAGTGGTCTGAGCCATTTAGGCCCAAAACCAATATCATTGAGCCATATTAAATTTGGTCCAAGCCATTTGGTTCGGATTACACCCAATTCATTATTTATATAGTATAGATGCATTTTTTAGTAAGAGAGAGTATTACACGGAAGAGGTTCGCCGTATCCACGAGTTTGTAGTACTGTTGTTGCTGGATGTAAACTGTTGTATTCTAGGAGATAGACGCCACTGAGTCCGTTAGCACCATAGTGGGGCGAATCTGTCTTAAGGACATAGTATCCAATACTAGCCTCGGTCCATGTTCTTTATTTATTATTATTATTTTATTGCATTAATTTGCATGTTTAATTAAATATCTAGTTGAATATTTAATTAATTATTTTAGCATATTACTAATATCTTATGGCATATTAGTATAGGGTTAGTTATATCTTAAATATCATTTGAAGCATATATATTTACCAACAATCTAAAGAAAGATTCATTCCTTGCGTAGATTTTATTATATATTTCTATTTAAGATATAAACAAGTAGATATTATACTAATAGTTGAGATATAATAAAATAATGTTATATACATTATTATATGATAATATGCTAAATATTGATGTGTTCAATATTTTGTGAAATTAAACCATGTTATATAAGTAGATTATTGATATAATTCAATATTGGTTGAGTTATTTTTGTAATATGATATTATGTAGTATATTATATTATCTTAAATTTGTGCCAACTAGAAGTGGAAAAAAGTACTTCGTTCCTTTTATCAATAATTGCACAAGATACTGTTATATATATTTGCTACGAAGCAAAGATTAAACCTTAGAAATGTTTAAACATTACAAAAATGAAGTTGAGAATAAACTTGGCAAAAAGATTAAGGTGTTAAGAAATGATAGAGGTGGTGAATACAAAACACCATACTCTTATAATTGTTCAGAACATGGTATCATTCATGAAAAATGATGAATGTTATGTTGATAAATTCTGGTTTAACTCAGAATTTGTAGGGGGAAGTTTTGTTTTCCACAAACTATGTTCTCAATAAAATACCTCTAAAGAAAACTAATGTGATACCATATGAATTATGGAAAGGTCGAAAACC
The DNA here is from genome assembly GCF_030987335.1 of Cornus florida. Taxonomy (NCBI): domain Eukaryota; kingdom Viridiplantae; phylum Streptophyta; class Magnoliopsida; order Cornales; family Cornaceae; genus Cornus; species Cornus florida. Next base: position 68,907,396 of record NW_026775573.1, on the reverse strand, counting down.
TTCCTATAAATTCTTAAAAGTGTGGGGGTGTCTAACTAAGGTCGCAGTTCCTGTTACATAAAAAAGTTAAAGTGGGACGTATAATGTGGCGATCTTGTGGGCGAGTGTGCTGTGGACGGGTGTAAGAGGCACTGAAAGGCTGCCACACTGGGCGAGCTACAAGTACACAGTCCCATATCGCTTAGGAAAGGGAAATGTGAAGTGTTTTTATGTGGTAGTGTTATCTCCAATTGGTATGGGGCCTTCTGGGATAAAACTCAAGAACAAAATCGTACAGGCTCAGGCCCAAAGCAGACAATATCATACCAAGTGGTAGAGTGAGTCGTTACATAAAACCTTTGATAGGTTATGCTCATAATAGTAGTGTATATCATTTTCTTGTGCATAAATCATACAATGAAAATAAAGACAACCTTAGACGTAGCAAGAGAGCTAGAACGTCTAAATATTTTGGTCCTGATTTTCTAGCATGTTTATTAGAGAATGAGGCATAAAGCTTTAAGGAAGCAAATTATTCTCTTGAATATTATTATTTTTTAGATTAATTATGTGATATAATATTAAACTATATTATTTATGTGAGTTCAATATTATTTATATAAGTGCTTACTTTTATTTGTGATTATAATATAAAGCTATGTAGTTGAATTACTTAGTGTGCATAGTAATTCAATTTTACAATATAGTTTATTTAATGTGTGATATTATTAATTTTGTATAAGTTCATGACTGGTTTGTGTATTTAATACAACAGACAAAAATTGACTAGTCTAGCTATGTCAATTCTCCTGATAGTCAAAGGAAAAATATATATACTAGTGTCTAAGACACGTATAGCTATGAATGGGCTGAATAAGAGAAGATTTTTCAATAACTCTAAAGAGTTTAATGGAAAATGTTATGGATACACTAAGCTAGTACACTGAGACAAGTGAAATCAAGCTAGTTAGCTATAATGTACAATTTAGCTAAAAGCTAAAATGTTACTAAGTTACAAACTAGTTAGCTTAGCTATAAGCTAAAATGTTAATGAGGTGCACAGAACCTAAGAGGAAGATGAAAACTTATTAGCTAGTTCTAACTCTCAGCTTGGTAGAAAAAACAAGAGGATGATGAATAGCCATTTTAGCTATAAGCTATTTGAGCTATATATCATATATGTTCATGTAGGAGGGAATAATACTACTTATAAAGTAGTAGTTTTTGAAGAATATTATTCAAAACAAATGACTCTACTACCAAGGTAAACTACTTAGATAAGTGTGTACTAAAGTTAAAAGCTACCAAAATTGATAACTAAGCAAACTTAACTTCAAGTTAGTGGTAATAGTAGAGAAATGGGTGCTCATCATAAATTAGTAGTAATTAATGAGAAGAATGTGCTTAATCTAAGTTAGTTAAAAACTCATTTTTAACTAGTAATGATAGCTAAGAAATGAATGTTCACTATGTGGTGATGTGTGATACCCCTCGATTCTAGAGCCACGTGTGATCAAGTCCGAGCACAGATCCGAGGAATACCAAACAATTAATATGTAAACAAGCAGGAATAAAATAAAAATAAAAAAAATAAAAAAACTGAATTAATAATAAAGAATAATGCGCTGAAAGAAACTAAAATAAAAATCCTTAAACTTTGAATAATAAATTAATATTATTTAAATCCTCCAAATCTGTACAACTCGGGAATCCATTTAGTGGACCCCTAATAATTCCAACTGATAAATAAATTTACAGAATAAAAATTCAAAACTAAAATAAGAAAAGAAATCCTATATAGTTGGAAGAGTGAGTGACTGTATCTGCATCACCACGATCAAGCCCTAAGCCTGGTACTCACGAACACCTGAAAAATAAGGGTGGGTCAGGCCCACATGCAAGTTCCATCCTACTACCCTCCATACATAAACCCGATACGCAGATACATTCTAGATAGCTCAACAATATCTAAAATAGTCCATATATATATATACACACTAAAGGATGCTCACTAGCCTATAACATAGTTCAGCCTGGGTAGAAGGTGCCATAAAAACACGCTTTCCAGTGGCCAAGTACCTAGACCTACTAGGGAACATCAGCTATATCTAGCTATCCAACCTTTACGATATACGCACCCTAACCGAGATTAGGAGACTCAAGCTCGTATCACAGCACCATAAGTATATATATAAATTCCTTCCTAGTGCAGAAAGATAAAAACAAATAAGCATTGTGTCGTTCAACCGTTTTAGCTGACAGGACATGCATCCATGTAGGATTTAACTGTTTTAGTTAATCCATTCCTTATGTATGAATGGGTTGGAATTAGCGTTTTGGTCTAATCCGCCCCTCTGTATGTCACCGTCCCATACCAGTACATACATGCATATGATCCATAGATGATGCACATTCAAATGAACATCAAATATATCTAGAAACCAGCATAATAAAAAATATATATTATTAAAATCTCATCATACATCCAGTATATGATTATCATAAAACTTCCATTTAAATTGCTAAAGCATAATCAACAATTTAAATCATCCATATCCACATAATTGAATGAACAGTAATTTTAGCAGTTCCTCAATTAACCTATATAGCATGACATAATAATATTCAGAATTTTAACCTGAACATATTACATTAAAATTCCCAACCAATTCTTCTATATTGGTTTATTTTAACTTACTAGAACAGCCTAACAATTTAAATCCTCCTCAATCTTTAACGGCATGCAAAATAACATTTAAATTTCATGACATCTAATTCATCCTCCAATAATCCCAGAGTATAACATAATGATACATAGAAAATATGAGCTGAGCATATTATATGAAATTCCAGACCAGTCCATTTAGATCACTAAATCAAAACTGGCAACAAAAGCTTCTACAACACCCGACAGCATGCAACTCAACATCTAAAGTTCATGTGGTCAATAACCATATCCTAAACCAATATTTTTGGTCTTTATTAAGTTATATACATCCGTTATATAACATCAAATAAGAAATTTCACAGTTCGTTTAGGTTGCTAAACAAATTAACAGCTTCATTATTCTTCCTTCTTTAACAGTATGCATAATCACAAGTTTATTTTTCATGATCCACCTTTTAAGGTTAGCACACTAGTTTATACTAACTGGTTTCAAGCTTCAATAGGTTAATTTTAAACCTTTAAAACCTCCCACAACTTTCCCAAAATCACATCCAAGTCCCTGAAACCCAGAAAATCGCCTTAAAACACCCGTAGGTGTTAGCAACCAAGGGAGCCTGCCCTGGAAACCCTTGGAGCCAGCTCCTAAGCTTCTAGAGCCGGCTCTCTCTTCATAGGAGCCGGCTCCCATCATTAGGGAGCCGGCTCTCTCCCTGAGAGCCGTATCTGCTTGCCTTTGTTTCGTCCGTTCATCCTCTTCACTTCCGGTGAAGGTTCCAGTCACTGTCCCAATTGTTTTTAAACTTTTTAGGGTCTAATTTAAATCTAAACAATCCTAGAAACTCCTCACATTCCATTAGGAATTAATTTACAAAAGTTTAATACATAATCCAAAACACTTTATGCACGAACCGATTTCAGTTATTTAAAACCAGCAAAATTCCAAGTCTCTGTCCGAATTGTTTTTAAACTTCTTAGGGTCTAATTTAGATCCAAAAAGTCCTAGAAACTCTTTAAAATCCCTTATGCATTGTTTGACAAAATCTTAGCCACAATCGAAACAGTTAAGACCAAAATAGTTACAGTTTAAACAAAGGCACACCACATATTACAGTTTGATTTAATCATGCATAACACATCCATTTTAATGTTTAATTAACTTCCTGGAGACCATTTAGAATGCACAGAACACAAGTTTACAGGAGAGGAATAGACTGAAACTTGCCTTAAGATTCCGGTTTGAAACCTTCATCGCCGTTACTAAATTCTGCAACGAACTGTAGACTACTTGCAACTCTCCCATTGTTCCAGTTTTATTCCACAAGCCATCGACTCTTTCTTCCTTGATCCCACCTTCAATCCATGGTTGCAATCCTAATTGATTATCTCAATTTCCCTCTGTTTTTCCCTCTCAAGAAACCCCTCTGTTTTTCCTCTCATAAACCCTTACGTGAATTGAGTTTTAATTTCCTCACCCTAGCAGACATATAAGATTTATATATATACGTCCCAAACTTAAGTCAAATTATATAACCGTATATTTATTAGATTTACGTAAAACCTAATTTAAGTCGGCGACTACACGAAAATAAAACCCTAAATCTAAACCATAAATACAACACACCTAAATTATTTAAGCTACCAAAAATTACACGTCAATTAAGTCACTAATAATCAAAACTTTAAATTAACCATTAATTAAATTAAAAACAATTACAATGAATTTAAACAAACATAATGATCAATTAAGCAAATAAAAACCATTAAACACATAGTCAGATAAATCATATTTAAATGCACATAAATCAACTAATCAATAAATCAATAGGATGCACATAAAATAAATAAAAAAATTTTAGTTATATCCTTTTAAGAATTAGGGGTATTACATGATGTGTCCAAAGCTTAAATAATAAGTGAGTTATTTGCTTAAATGATTGAGTTATGTGATGTTTGATACATGAAAGGTCATGACATGTTAATATGACAGACTTAACATAAACCTAAACATAAATAACTCAAGTCATAAATATGAGAAATATAGAAGTAAATATTAATTAGAGCCCAATCTAATTAATATCTTTAGCATTAATTCACAGTAATGTCGGTGAATTATTATAAGAATATGCTAGAGATAAAGTGAGTATATATGCACTAGAGACTGTTATATATGCTTATTGAGAAGTGAATATGGAACCTTGAAAAGGTAGATGAGGTGAAGTATTTAATATAGGGTATTTCAGGAGTTGCAAAATCATAATAAATACATCAGAAATAAAATTTCAGTATTATCCCAAAGTTGTGGGGAGATATTATCCATAAATGAAATTTGCTACGACTCACCTCATCTTAAGATAAATATCTATAAATGTGGGGGGTTCTGAGTCCTAAGAGTTTTAGGATAAAACCAAAAATCATTTATAATATTATAACAATAGTGCAAGTTGTTTCCTACAAGGAAAATATTATGGAACAACTAGAAGAGTTATTTTTCAAACTGAAAAACTGAGTTATTTGTTCCAATTGGAAAGTCCAGCATGTAAGCTAATAAATCAGTGAGTAGATTAAAGCTACTACCGAGACAATGACATAAATGTGATGCATAAGTCATTGTATGCCTTAAAAAATTAATGATATACTAATTAGTGTATTTGATATGAAAGATTTAACAGTTGATAGCATAGTATATTCTCAATAGAGTGAGATTGAGATAATACTAGTTATGATAACAAAAGCTTAGCTAACTTTTGCAGATGAAAATCTCAAATATAAATACTAGTCAAAGTATATCATTGGTTGAGATTGCAAGGCATCTTAATAACTATGTTTAATTGCACACTTTCAATCCAGGATAGGGTCACTGAGAAAAAAAAAAAAAAAAATTGGGTAGTTGAGATACACCCTTAGTCAAATATTGCATAGATCGAGGTATATAGCTAAATTAGAGGTGTAACAATGATGTAATCTGGATATGGGATATTAAAGACTTCAAATCCAAGACTGGATATGTCTTTAATATTAAAAGTGTAGTTGTATGTTCTTAATATAACTCAAAGTTAGAAACTTTGAGTAAATCAATAGATTTTACCTAGAAGACATTTCCAAGTAAGTCTACACCTGTGCCACTAAAGAAAATGATATTGTTAATAATAAGTAATTTTAGGGCACAAAGTATACATTTGCTCTCAAATGGGGAAATCTCTGCAGAGTATAATATTTCTATATATAATCATGTCGCCACATATAAAATTAAGGGTTGTTTTAGAGAGGAATTGTTCAAATCATTGAGGGGAATAGGATTAAAAGCCGAAAGTTAACGAGTCATCTTAATGGAAACCCAACCTAGCTGACTGGAGATCCCAAGATCTAGGTTTAAAGGGACAACAGAAATTCTGGACGACTAACCAAAAGCACTGGGAGTATATAAATCTTCTGTCCATTTCTATGACGAGACAGTGCTACCTACAGCGAGGATTAGGATAAGCTATATTTTAAATGACTCTTATACCTTGAAAATTCAAGTGGGGTATGGTAGGATACTCTTAATAGAAGTTACCTATATGAGTTTGAAGTGGGGCCACTTTTATGGGAACTATAAAGGCTAAGTTTTCTAGAGCACTCATAAATACCAGGAGTTGTTCAGGGCCAAAATGAATACAACAATGAGAACTAATCCAGTGAGGAAGGGTACTATGTGTTTTTTATTGTCTTGGTTTACACAAACGACTGAACAGTTCAAGATATCTGTGACGTCCTAAGTTTTTCAACCTGGTGCGTCAGTGATGAACAAAAGTTAATCCGATAACGGATCCGAAATGCAGAAGCAACTGATAAAACAAGGTCTTAAGAGATAAGAATCACTCCTAAGACACAAATGTGACCTTTCATGACATCATGGGACTTAAAGAGAGCAAAAGTAGGAACAAACATCAAAAAGGACAAAATTCGTTATCAAAGGGGCAAAACGGTCAATTCATAAATAAAGTGAGAGACTTGACTCTAAACAAGTCAAAAAAGGTTAATACAACCTAATCTAATCATTTCAAGACATCCCAAGAGGTTTTAAGAATATTGGCTAAGAATTCCACAAAATGCCCTTTCCCGGTTGAAGTGAAAACTAACACTACTCCACTAAAACATGAATATCTCTCACTGTGCTTGGAATCTGAGAATGGCATAGGTACCATTGTAAATCTGACTCAAAATCGTTGATTTTAGGCTCAAGAATCACCCCATTTGGATTAGAAACGAAGAAGTTATGGCCTTTCGAAGTTGGACCATCGGTGCTGAAACTGAACTAAAGAGCTGCGCAATAAGGGCTATTTCGGTCAACCGAAATAGAAGTAGGGTGAGTTTCAGTCGACTGAAACTCATAGAATACTTTCTGAAAACATGGTTTTAAGGCTTGGTTGGTTCAGTAAACCGGTTTGAGGCATCGGTCGACCGAAACTCTTTGAAACGTTGTTGAATGCTCCTCCAAACATATGGAATTGCAATGGAACCTATGGGATTTATTCTACCCATATGCATAGATCATAATTTGATTCATTTTAAGGAAAATTGAACATATAAACATGTCAATTACAAGAATTTCATGTCGCAAACCTCCAAGATGGTTAAAATGCAATTTAAAGTAAAAGTTTGATGCCAAGAGAGTACAAGTACAAAAGTAATCATGCTTGGCCTTTGGCCTCCATACATACATGCTTATAATGTCAAAAGTAAGTACTTAGGTATCATTACACATTAAGGTAGCTACATTAACCACAAAAATACCATACATCCATGGTATGCAAAAATAGAATATCCAAAAGTGAAACATGCTAAACACTTGCATGTCAAAATACAAAAATGTTCCAAATTTCTCATTAGCCTCTAAGGATGATGAGCATCCAAGAATATAGTCTCCTTACCTGAAAAACAACCCAAAATACTAGGGTGAGTAATCAAGTTACTCGTAGAAAGAAGCATATGCATATATCCTAAAGTTTCAATATCTTTGCAAGATCAATATAGACGAATACAAGGGAGCATTCCACTTAACGTCTATGTTCAAGGTGTTCAAGGGGATCATCTTAAGCTAACTTAAATATTCCTTAGCAACACATATCAATATCAATGTACTTAACAACATCAATTCTCTAATAACAAAAATCACAAGTTACAATTAAGCATTGGTTGTCAACTTGGAATTTAATGCGAAATCAATTAGTGGAATACTTGGACATCACATCTCGGACTAAACCAATATCAAAATGGTTATTCTGGGCATTAACCAACTGGAAAGACCACCCTAGTGCGTACTATCTCAATTGGGGAGAACTCATACCTCCCGCACTAAAGCCAAACTTTAGCCATGTCACTTTAACAATGTCCCAAGATAATCCAAAATCACAACAAGTTTAAAACTCAAACACTATGATTAAGGCAAATTAATCACCTTCCATACACAAGTATTTTGAAACCACACAAACCATGTCTTAGGGTTCCAAATCTAAAATGGCATAATAAATGACAAGTATTCATCATGATATAATGTATAAAACAATATCACTACTTATCAATTTAGATTATGCCTCAACAATAAACTTTATCTACTAATCATCAACAATTTAGCAACAAGCTTATTAAATAAACACAATAAGTCCTTGACAAGCATATAGAATTATCACCACCATAAGATAACAATTTAAATCAATAGAAATTGCATATGGCAATTATAATTCTACAAGAGTCCTATATTACTACCACATATGAAAACACTAGAATTTAGCATACTACTAAATCATACAACCTTTCTACACATGGTAGATACAAATTATACATGCTTAATTCAATAAACCCTAAGTCAACAAGTGAGGGTTTCCTATAATATGCAAGACTATCATATTAAAAGCATGTATACAATATATATTAAACCCCAAAGGACATAAAACACTCAAAATATAAACATACTACCACCCCTACCTCAATAGAGAATTGAATCTCTATAATCCAAGCAACCAAGCTTAAAATAGAAAACAAGTTTAGGGTTATTGAAGAGGAGAGTGAGGGGAAGCTTTTGTGTTTCAAGGTTTTAAGTCTATGGTGAATAGAAGGAAGCCAAAAATGAAGCCAAAGCTATTAACCAAGCTTTTCTCCAGTGGTGGCTAGGCTAGGGTTCTTGAAGAACATGTGAAATGAAAAAAATCAAGTGTGAAATGGTGAGTGGAAGGGCTAGAAATCCTCCACTCACTATGTGTTTTTACACTACCTCTCACACACATACAATGCAAGACTAAATCATGATCCTACACTTGTCACAAATCCAATACTC